>NC_134766.1:7500000-10000000 GCF_050436995.1 Anticarsia gemmatalis
AACATTAACATAAATCGAGACTTTTAGGACGTTGTTAGCTTAAAAAGTAACATTATACTTTGATGAGGTATTATAAAGTGGGTAGTATTGTATAAAAATTACATGTTGTCAAAATGATAAAATTTTACGTTACAAAAATACAAATTATTAAATCGTCGCGTTCATTACTAACGAGATAATTCGCGCCAGAAACTGCTACAATGTGTACGAAAGTAATAATTTAGATCAAAGTCTAACAATGTTATTTACGATGACTTCCTCAATAAACGTTTCTCTAAGATATTAATTCATGTAAAATTATTATTTTTAATCTATTTTCTGTTGATGTTCCGGCTTTCCTCGTAGTTGAATGAAAATGGATGAAGGCCAATTTTTTTTATAAATATTATTTCAAGGTTATTATGATGACAGGTTAACGAGAATATCGTTGATTTTTAAATAATTTTCTATGAAAAATTATTTTCCGTTTTGGATCGATCTTAAAAGTTTAGCTTTTCAGTATTTATTTGTGCATCTAACAAATACGTACTGGAAAGTTGGCAGAATTAAATAGGTATTCAACGGTAACAAATGGTGCGTAGGTAATCAATGTCGAGAATAACTGCACCGGGTAAATAAATTACTGGAATAGTCAGACCTTTCGGCGATACATACCTACACTCATTATTCTCCGAGGAACTACCATTTTGTTGTGTAAGCTGCACGGGAATCATATAAAATAAACCATAATTTTGGTATCAAACTAACACTTTTTGTCTGACCGGGGAGTATAACTAAGAATTCGTCATTCGATTCGGAGATTTACACATAGCAGTCATATGTACTTTCTTTACGCTATAGAAACATCAAGATAACATACCTGGTCTGATCATTCTTATTACGTTCATGGCTTGGTCGGGCAGGAACCGGTGGAAGTGCACCAAATAGCAGGCTAACATCACACCAGACCGACTCCTACCTTGCCGGCAGTGGATACCCATCACCTGCGGATATAAAGCGAGCACATTTCAATAAGGGTCGGATACGTGGCCGGCTTAGCTTCGGAAACGGTAGGGTCAAAGAGAAGCAATCAGGGCCCCTTTAAGATGCTACATAATAGCCCCCTTTACACACTATCGAGCGTGAAACAAAAGTCGCGCGTGTAAGCGGAAAGGAAAGACCACGCAGCTGACTTGCTTTACTTTTGCCACAGAATAAGTAATAGTACTACCGTACTTTTGCATAGTATCCAAAGGATTACTATACCTATTTCATAATGCACAGAGTCCTGAATTCTCCGACTTACCATAATTAATTTGTAGTAGCCCAAAATAATGAAAGATTCAACAGTTCACCTGAATCCTTGAATCCCCAATTATCTTAATTTATCTGTCGTTCAAAGTATTCGTAAAACTAAGCAGGTACTTAAAAGTCGTTAAAATAACATATTGTTGTGAAAAGTGGTCATTTAACTTGTCCAGCATATAATTATGGCACCGCGCCACAGAATTTTAATTATACCTTACATTTATTTGGCAGTGAACGCACGTAATTTGTTCACACTCAGGTAAATACCTAATGCTTTAAATAAACGTGTATTTTTAAAGGGTCATTGCAATAGTCAAGATGAACTTTGAAAAGAAATATCAATGCCACGAATTTTAAGTCCTAACTTCTTCTTTTTTAAAGATAATGTTCTAGGAATAGCCAATTTAGGCCCTCATCATTATTTTTGAAAAAATTGCTACACAACTATTTTTGCCGCGGGACTTTAACCTCGTATCTCAATACAAAAAAAAAACAAACAGAAGTTATACTTATATTAAGCGCTTCTGAAACTATGATTGAACGGTAACTTGGGTCTACGTTTACGGACTACGTAAATAAACTTCTTTAAAAAAGAATAGGTTAGGCGAATTTTCTACTGCTAAGATTAGATTTCGTTTAATTTCTTGTTCAGCTCTCTTTGATCACGGATATTTTTGTGTCACGTGTTACGATTATAAACATACAAAACCACGTGCGAAATTGATCTCGTTTTTGTATACTTTAAACCCTTAAGAAAAAAATCGCATTTAATTTTTTTCTAAATAATTAATTAAATTATATAAAAGCTCTTAAATTATTGCAGAAGCTAAAAATAATATTTGTATAAAACTCACCTCGCCATTTTTGTCCGACTTCTTACATACATCGATGAATTTTTTAACTTGCTCTAAGGACGGGATCTCGAATTCTTCTACAGGCACTTCTGACCACCTTAACCTGGCAATATCATCCACTGGAGGTTTTTTACCAGCTGTCAGTGTTACCAAGTGCGTAATTCCTTGATTGACCAAGAATTTCAAATTCTCCTTATTTCTAGGAAAAGCCATAGCTGCTAATTTCTTCGGGATTACCCATGAGAATTTCAATGGTGGATATGCGTCGACTTCAATTTCTGGGAAAGGGTTCTCGGGTATAATAACTGTTAATTCATTCCTTATTTCTTTTCTTGCTCCCGCCAAACTTTTGTCGTCCGTGATATCCTCCATTCTGGATATAACTTGAGATTCCTCACCCATGGCTGTTTTACTTGTTGTCACTGCCACAAAAGAAGAAATAAATTTTCGCGCGCAATATTTGACAATTTATTTTTTTATTTTATAAGAGACACAGGTGTTGACAGTTAATGCCGCGCTTGACCATCTACCGCGGTTTTTGCGTGTAAACTGACTGCGTGGTAAGGTCGGGAAAGAGTTGGCACCGACCTCACTGGAGGATGTAACATTTATTTCTGGAGTTTCTTATGTTTACAACGATCAATATCTAGCGTCAAACATTAAGATTTACGATTCTCAACCTTAGAAAATAAAAAGTTTTTGGTGTCAATGCTCTTCTTATTGTTGAAAGGTTGTTCTTAAATTATAATTTTGCTAAAAGATGATGGTTTTAATTTTGTGCGACGTTTTGAGATAGAGTTACTGTTGTGAATGACGTACAATTGATCTGTAAACAGAGACTTAAATATAGAGATTACGGATGTAGAGCAATAATAAAGTTATGGGATCGCGAGAACAACAACGTGTTATATGTACGAAATAGATTAAGATGATGTTTTGGAAGTTGGCATCGCTAATCTTAACAGAGAATTAATTACTAAATGCATACAGTGAATGCCTGCATCAGACAGCATTTATCGTATTTACGTAAATAAAATCCATTTCATAAATAATTTATATTTTATAATGGCACGCTTAGGTCTCTATAAATACTACCTCTAGACACCCTAAAAGAGGTTTTGCTAGAATTTTTAAGTTACTTTTTTAAAGAACTTTGGACATTATTATTACAAAGAAATATAGATTTTCGGGAAAGATACTCGCAATTTAAATCGTAAGGATTTATTTTAGCATTATATTCTCATTTAAAAACTTACCTAAATGTTATATTGTTACGAACACAAACAATATCTCCGTATCGAAAGACAGACTGACAAAGATTACTAAACGTGACTGAATCAAGCCAAATACTAACGACCCCCCAAAATGGACGCATTGGATATTACAATGCACCTGTCAAGCCTAGCTTATGAATTAACAGTTAAAAGTCAACCAAAAACATACTTTATTGACCGGTAATAGAGTTGAAAATCCCTTTATCAATTTGAATAGTCTCCCTGAATTAGGTTTTAAAGGAAAATAGGTCTTATTTTTGTCGTTAAAGAGGTTATGTTTGTTTGTATAACAAAGGTAGGTGTTTGAACGTTGAACTCTCACAGTTCAAGGGATGTTTCTTCGCCAGACATTTTGACGTCTACGAAGACAACTGCCAAAAGAGCGTTTAAATAATATTAATTGTATTTATTTCTATAGTGATCTGTTACTAATATTAATTAGTTTTGTTGTTAATTGTTATATTAAGTGCAAGTCTGTAATGTACTGCCAAAATAGAATTGGCTAAAATAGTTTTCGTTTCGGATGATTTGCGCTAAGATAATAAATAGCCCAGCAGATATTAATCATCTCTCTCTCATAATAAGAAATGCTAAAGCTTATGAATAAAATCATCATGAGGTAGGGCGCTTAATTACTTACGTATTCTCGGATCTACATAGTATAATCATTGCGTAGGTACGTTTATTTAGAAAACAAAAGGTAATGGCGGGATTACAGATCTTTTTTTTAAGAACGCTGATGAAATAGTGTAATATGTTATTTTCATTTTAACTGCACGTTTGGCGCAGTTGTTAAAGTGGTCACCTCGCTGCAATAACAGTAGCGCCGCGTGTGGTGAGTTCGAATCCTACCCGGGACAAATCTTTGTGTCATGAGCACGAGTATTTGTTTTGAGCCTGGTTGTCAATTTATCTATGTAAGTATGTATTTAGAAGTATATAAGTACATAATAATATGTTTATCAGTTATTTGGTTACCATAGTACAAACTCTGCTTAGTTTGGAATCGAATGACCGTGTGTGAAATGTCCAATGATATTTAATTATTTATATTTATTTCAAAATGTTAAAAGTCTTCAAATCAAAATAGCCTCATCCAAAACGGCTCAGTAGTATTAGATAAAATCGTTGACATTAATAAAGTGGGACATCCCGTGCAAATTCGTACAGTTGGCATACAACGCTTGTCAATCATCAGTTGGCTGCTTCCTCTTCCACATGCCTAGCATCAATGGAATCGGCCATAAATAATATCGATCGAAAAGGAAATAGAATGTTTGTGTCACGTGAATTACATTGTGTAATACTTTCGTTACGATATTGATAGCGTGTTCGGGTCAGTGATTCGATGCCCTGTTCTGACAGGAAATAAAAATTTCGGGCGTTTATGTTTGGCAAGCTTTATGTTTGCTAGGGCAAGTAGAAAATTGTAGGAAGGTACCTACATTATATAAAAATTCATTACTTTACTAATAGAGCGTATACCTATGGGTCGATGGTTCGATTCCGTGTTTTGACAGGAAATGACATTATAGGCGTTTATATTAAGGCTGGCTAGACTAAATTAAAATTTTCATTCTTCTACAAATAAAATGGGATAGTAGGATTCAGATCAAAACATCGCTAACCTTGGTTTCAAAACCGAGACATCTTCATCGCTTTTCTTAGTAACATTTATCTAATTTAACCTTGATTCCCTTTAACATGTAATCTTTAGAATCAAAGTATATTTCAAGTTCAAATTGACCTAACACGTGAACAGCTATCTAATTTTAAATTCTTACGTCAGGTGAAAACTGTTCGCAGCTAACGAAATTCGACCATTGCTACAAGAAAATAAAGTTCAAATTTGAAATTTAATAGGTTGTAGTAAAATGGCTGATTGTCTCATTTCCTGAACCATTTCTCTTTGATTTGACGTCATCAGATGATATAAATTTTACACGTTCTCTTGACACACATAACAAGCACGTGTAGGAAACGATGTATTTAATCATACAGAAATAATTTTATATTGAAAATTTTGTGTTTTTATTTTTCACGGATATTTTTTTAGTAGGCTAGGTACAAATTTCCTCGCGCCAGACCTGAGCTTTTGATGAAAGCTCAGCATTAAAAAAATATGTACGGTAGTCGAGGAAGGTACAATTTTATTATTATTTTTTACATCTCAGCGTGTGATGGAGTTTTTTTGAAAAATATGTAGGTCTAGTATGTATTATCTGACACACAGATCGACGGTCCCTACGTACATTCCCTCAAGTGGTGCTTACGGGATTTGTCTTTTTTGTTTCCGTGACCTTCCGGGGGTCATACACTTTCGATTGATTAAAAAAAAAATAGTAAAAATGCTTTAATTCTACCCTAAATCAACACTCGACAAACCCCAGAACTACAACACTTCCAATGTAAAATGTCACTAGTGAGAGTTAAGACATTTTACATTGGCAAGTCAACAACACCCCCGCGCGCCTCCCCCGTAACTCCCACATGCGGACTTGTTTCGCTCGCGCAAAAAAAGAAAATGAAAAATGTAAAAGATAAAGGTAAAACCATCAAAATATCATCAGGTAATCTGAATTTGACGTTTTATTTTATTGTACCTTCTTTAAATTTAATTATTAGTCAGTAAAAAGTATATTTTTAATTACATTATCAACTTAAATTACTTTTTTGGTAATCTAAACAAGCTTTATTCAATTCCGACGTAATTAGTCGCTTTTGGTTGTTACGTTATTTTACTTGGGAATGTTTGAATCAAAAAGTCTTAAGTGTTACATAAGTGTTTTTACGTGGGAGAACATTTACTACTGTTTTAAGTAACTGCCACTTAAGTTATTTTACATCGGGAATATTAAATTAAAAATGTAAGTAATTACCATTTCTGTTATTTTACGTTGTTTTTTGTTATTTTTTTTAGGTCTATTTTCGCTAGTATCAAAAGATGAACAGTAAACCGTGGCTCAAATCCATGCAAAAATGAGTCCTACGCCACCCTCAGCTCCATTAGTTTCAAATTTGCTCAGTGACAAAATACTGTCAGATTCAGGTATAGTAGAAATATTGGAATCGTCACAACCGACGTCTTCTCTTTGGCTCCAGGGGATTTCTCAATCACCTTCCAAACATCGTGTTCCTTCATGGACTCCAACTCCCGCTTCATCGCTGCTATCCACTCATGGCTATCAGGTCTTCGAAGAACTTCTTCGTACGAACGTGGTTCTTCCTCTAACTTGCATGTACTGTTGTAGCAATATAGTCCACTTTGTGCGCTACGAAGCCTATTCCTCAGAGGATACCTAGGCTCTTCCTCGATATTCACACTTACTGTTCTGACTCTTGTATCACAATGTTCAGCATCAGATTCATTTGAATTTACAGGCTCCACAGATTCAACACAAGGATCTGTATCCACATCTGCTGAGTTTGAGCATCTTCAATACTGTCTGCGTATGTCAGACGTGTTTCGTTCTCCACATGCCTCACGAAGTCTTTGAAAAAGTTCAAAGCTTGAGACTTCTCCCTGATAAAGAAGTTTACAAGTGAAATCGTCTACTATTACGAACATGTTACGAGCTCCACCATAAGAACGTTCCGACATGGGACCACACAAATCAGCATGTAATAAACTGAGTTTGTCTTTCGCTCGCCTTGCTTCACCCTTTGGAAAAGGTAATCTATGTGCCTTACCTCTTATACAAGCAGCACAAGGTTCCATTACACTTTTACCTCCAACCTCGATGTTAGGCAACTTCCGTAAATCATTCAAGTTAACATGCCCTAATCTACGATGCCAAAGTGCCAACGAGTCTTCAACTTGAACCGTAGCCAAAGCACCATCTACAATAGCAAAACAATCATCCAACTTATAGATACCTGGGACTTCACTAGCAGTAACCACAAGTTTACTCGTTATCTCGCTTATCGATTGGTGAAACATCCTACAGCCATCAGAATCAAAAATAACTCTCCATCAATTCTGTGCCAACTTAGATACCGACAAAAGATTAACTTTCAAGCCAGGCACAAAGAAAAACTCCTTTCATATTAACTATAATATCACCTTTGCCTTCACTTGACATTCTATCATCATTTGCACACGTCACAACATTCTTATCAGTAACCTTAAAGTCTCTAAACCACTGCTTCTGAAAACTCATGTGTGTCGAGGCTCCACTATCGAGATAAAACGTCGAGGGGCTGAAGGATTTGTGCACCGACAGTGAACACTTGAAGACCATAACGCAACTTTCTTCGACTTCTAGGAAGCCGTTGGTAAGCGTGCACCACATCCTTGTCCAGCATCGGGCAATCGGACTTCTTATGACCTTTCTGTCCACATTAAAAGCACTTGAGCCTTAATACTGACTGTTGTTTCTTCACTACTAAAGCCGAGTTCGACGAGGAATAATTTGAAGAGCTCTGAGCGCTATCTTCTTGTAGAAGCTTTTGCCGAACATTTTGAGAAGTAATCTTCATTCCTGAATGCTCTAGTGCCATCCGTAATGGTCGGTAAACATCAGGCATACCTCGCAAAAGTACCACGGCAAACAAATTGATTTCTTTACGCTTTTGAGCGTGACTCATGACAGCAGATCGGTGGTTTTCCAGCTTCTCATCCAAGAGACAATTCATCAGAGTTATGCGCCTATTTATTGCCTTGTCTTCAAAAATTATTGTTAATGCATCCCACACTTCTTTTGCGTAAGTAAGATTTTGAACATACGGATACAGATGAGATTCTAAGTAAAGGCATATTAACGTGTATGCTTCTTGATCCTTCTCGATCTTGGCTTCATCATCCTTCTTTGGAAGTGTTGACGTATACTTGAATCATTTTTCTCGAGAAACCATATTCAACAAGTACCTAATTATGATTGCTCAATATTATTACTATGTAATATTTTATATCTTTATGATGAAGAAAAGGGTTGCCTATTGTGAATTTAATAAAAAAAGTTTTTAAAATATTTATTTTTATTTTATTATCAGCCCTTACCTCATAGCTCCCAGTATGAAAACACCGTAAATCAATATTATACTCAACGTAAAATTTTGTAAAAGGCAGTTACAATTTAGATCGTTGTTCAATCCCCCATGTAAAGATCAGTAAGTACCACTTAGGTAAATGCTAGTCGGAATGTTTCCGATCTAAAACGACGGTTGTGACCAATGGTACATAAAATGAATATATTTTAACGTTTTTATTTAATTTTCTCATAAAAGACAACAAATAAAGACTTCGTGCAAAATTTCATAGCTCTGCGATTGATAAAACTTGAGATACAAGTGTTTGAAACTTCAAACAGCTCTCCTGTAAAATTTGCGTTTTGCAATTAGGTTATTGTACGTAGGGACCGTCGAGATAATAACGTAGGTATAAGATACTTTTTACTACGGGAAATTTGTTCACACGGACGAAATCGCATGCACAAACTATGTAGTTTATTCTAAAGTGTTAAATCTATTTTCGGTAACACGAGACAAAACAGACAATGTTGTTATTGCGATACATCTTCACTGGATTCAAGTGTCTTGCGATCGCATCATTCATTCATTGCAGTTATTTTTAGTGATTAGATATGTATACGTAAATAGCGAGCATTTTATTGAAACATACGTTTTCATTTGAAAATGTTCTGTCATGTTTTCACGGTTAACAAACGGTAGACTTCGATACCGGGACCAAAATATAAGTACTTATGCTACCTCTATTTAAAAAAAAATGTATATGCAAGTACTACCTACTACTAGTAGTACCTACTTAACTCGTGCCGTTTTCGTAAAGTGAAGAAGCTTTTTAGTGCACATTCAATTCAACGGCGCAATTAGTAGTATCGGCCGTAGGAGCTCATTTTTAATGTCAAGTTCGATACTTAGTAGTACCGACTGTAGAAAATCGAGCTAAAGGTTCTACTAACTACCTTTCGAAAGAAGGGATTTAATGAAGTTAGGAAAAGGTAACCATGAAACAGGCCTCTCCTTAACCTTCAACTGAAGACCTAAGGTTATTTTAAAGAGAGGAAACCCTCCATTAACCTTGTGAGTTCTTTAACACGCGACATTATGAACAAAACATACAAATTGGCAACACATTACAAATAATTTCTGTATCAAGTGACGGGTACCATTAATTTCTATGTTGACAGAAACAAGCCGTTATAATAATGTATCAGAGAATTGTAGATTTTTGGCAGTACTGTCCAGTCCATTAAAATTAAAAATTACTTAAAAATACACAAATTGTCTGTTTGCCCTTTCTAGACAGGGCTTAAAAAAATCATGAAATGACGTCATGATATATTATTAGACGTTTTTTTGTAAATGTGTGTGTTAGAAAGACATATCACGGAAATTGCTACCCTATTTCATCAAAAATAAGATCCATTGTTAAATATGTCACTACGAATTGTTCGCGACGTAGTTAATTTCCTATGACTTTAAAATATTTTGTTCTAAAATTGTCCTTAGGTTAAAACGATACGACTGTTTGGTATTAAGTATGTGGTTTTCTACACATCAACGCAAGACAACTTTTTCCCCCAATAGAGAATTTTTACATTGGAATTTAGAAATCACTGATTGACGTAACTCGAACCCAGTCAAAACTGGTAGCATTTACCACCGTTTCCCCACAACCAGTATTTCAACAAAGGCAGGAAGAGTAATAAAAATACATCAAAATTAAATATAATATATTTTATTATAACACAAGTATACTAGCTTACATGTGTAAATATCAACTATGTATAATCGCTTGACTATAACAATATTTTGGACAACGTTTTGAGCCAATCAGCTAAATTATTGGAAAATTTCGTGCAATTTTTCATCTCAAATTTTGAAATTTTGTTTCTCATAGCAAGAGTGGAGGACTGCAGAAATGGAAATTCGTAAAGCCTCTAAAGCATGGCGTATTTTCTAATTGGTCATTAAAACGAATTTGTCTATTTTAGCGAAAATTTGAATATTTAATAAATTGGTCAGTAAAAAAACTGTTTTTCATGCAGTCTCCTTTAAATGCTAGACGTTTGATATTTCACATAATAAACTATTTTTAAGTACATTTCATTTTGATTCGAAGATCACAGAATGTCAATAAGTAAAAAGAATACTGTTTTACAAATACATCATAAATACTTGGAATGCTGAAAAATCTATCATAGACTAAAAAACAAATGGTGATATTTTTTTCAGCCTTTACACAAAAAATCGTTGTAACTCTAAAAAGGTTTTATTCAAGGAATGTTTAAGTACTGGACAGAATTAAAAAATAAAAAATGCAGTGTTGCAACACTAAAAATGGTGAGACAAAAAACATTGATAAACATAAAAAAAGGTTTTACATATCATCCAAAAACTTAATAATAAAAATTTATATCTAAATAATACATTAAATATCGGACGTAACCTAATTAAGTTAAACATAATGAAACGACTGATCTAAATAAATCGATAATTACAATAGTCTTGATATAAACCTAATATAAGTTTGTTCATGACGCCATATTAGTATGACGGACAAACTAATTCGACATTTCTCATAATATACGTCACGCACTTTCATATAAAACTCTTAATTAAAATTTTGGGAATATTACAATAATATACTAACTCAAAGTAAACTTAATAAGCTCTTTTCGTGTATACCTTTCAACCATAAAACATTTTGTAAAATACATTAGTCTACGTCCGTGGCTTTGATGCCTATATTTCTTAAACTACTAAACCGATTTTGACAAAACATATCACAGTTCATAAGCTAGAAAAAGAACTTTACAAATGTGAATGTCCCATCAAAATCTGTCCAGTGATTTCCACGTAAAGCCCGAACAAAACAGACAATTTAAAAATATTATACATACAGTTAAGTAGACATTTCAACATGACGCGTGATTTTACATTCATTCCGTTTAACAACTTACAAATAAGTGGATAGCCTAACTGATGGACACTGAGCTATCCAGCACTTATCTGGAGGTTGTAGAACATTTAAAATATAACAGATATTGTATAGTTAATACGATGGAAGGCACGATATTAGGCCTATTCATGATCCCGTTTTGGTGCAAATACGCTACCCGTTTATAGTACAACTAAAAACAACATTTTCGTCCGCTCCTATAGGCCATAGCGCGATGTTTGATAACCTATAGCCTAATCATTAATGCAGCTATCGTACACAAAAAGATTTTTGTAAATCTGGCTAGAAGTTTCTAAGAAAATCGGATTAAAACGAGCAAATTTATTTTCAGTTATATTATAAGTTAAAATACCATAAGTTAAAAATGGTCGAAATCAATTGCGTTTACATAGCAATTGATTATGATATGTAATGCTCCTTTCGATATGTGTTAAGTGTTAGCTTTATAAATAAATAAGCTAGAAGAGATTCAAGGCACATTGTCTTTTATAATTTGTATGAGGCAACCGAAATAAAACCAGTTGTCAACTGAAATGCAATATTAGTCACGGGTAATTCGATTGCTGGTCATAGTTCAATTCCCAGGTATCCATTAAATAGTATTATTGGTATTTTCTAGTTTAGTTTAGAACATTTCCCATTAGCAGCCCGGAGTTTCGTCACGTGCCAGGTAAATTGAAATAATCTCGCCCTTTATTATATGGTCACATGGGCCTCTATTTTATGGATTACATTGTTAATAGCGAAACGTCGGTGTATATTATACAAATGTATAATATGTAAAATTTCGGTTGCCTCATACACTAAAGACTGGAATGTCTTTTTTCAGAATTTTAGTACCAATTAAAAGTCACTTAAATTAAAATAGCGCTTAAGTTTGTTTGTCTCTAAAGATACAATGTAATACTACTAAGTGTTACTCAAATTTAAGTGACGTTTTAGCGGTATATGTGTCTCACTTAGGTAAGCCTCACAATTGCAACTGGCCTGACTATGCTATATAAAAATGAACATCTTAAGGCAGACAGAACTTACTCGCGTATTAGTATAAAAGTAAATGTGTAAACAAATATATGTTTATATTACGTTTTTAACTTGTTCTGTATGTATATTTTTGCTGCTAAAATGATAATTTTTAAGGCGTTTTTATGTAATACGCTAGGGCTTCAGCATCCGACGGAATATCGTATGGGTGGTGCATAAATGCATCATCATTTATACAAATTGCCGTTACGCGACCAAATTTCTTTCAGGTCATGTACAGACCCTTAAAGTTATAAGTACTAGCCAAATAATGTGGAATTGTGAAGTAAATAGCAAATTAACATCAAAATCTATGCTTACATAATTATTTTAGGCCAAATTCATAAGTACAGATATTTAAAAAATCTGTGATCAAGAACTCACAGTCCACTAGCGCCACGAATAAAAGCGGCGCGATATAGAACTACGCAAACAATAAGGCATTATTTTCTTATAAAATTATACGATAATTTGACAATTTCATTGTTAATTTATATTTTTATACTTAATATTTATTGTTAGACGAAAATATTTATAAAGGAACACTGTTTATAGGCATAGAGATACAGGTTATTTTTAAAGACTACTCCCGCACTAAGAATTGCTCTTGTGTCGCGAGAATTTATACAAACAACGGACACAAAGCACAACCAGACCCGAATGGGAATGGAACCCACGACCTCCCGACGCAATGGTAGCGGCGTGGTAACCTTAACCACTGCGCGGAGTTAGTCAACACACGTATACAAACGAAACGTGTAGTGTCAACAAAGCATTTAGCCGAGCTGCTGAAGCGGATACAAGGCTTAAGATGCGCATGCAATGTTTTTTTTATTTTAAAAGCTTTTAACTTCTGTATAGATCTTCAGCTATTCAAAATAAAAGGAGGTTCTTAACTTACTTAGTGAATTTGGAAACGATTAGATAAAATTTTATAATACAAATAATCTCTAACTTTCGTTATGGACGAACATACGAATGCTCTTACAACTTTATAAATATTTTCGTCTTTCAATATTTAGATGTTATTATTAATTTTCTAAGAAACACAAGAATTTCGATTAGCTATAGCACCTTCCATAGGAAGTGGGGAGAACTAACTGTTCAAATAATTTCATAATACATAGTGTTTTCGAGCGAGTTACATAAAGATTTTAAATTATTCAAAATTGATTAAAACATGTTTTGATCCTTATCATGAAAGAAATATATTATTGAAAATATCTTCCAGGTTTACGTTTACGAAAAATAAAATTGATTATTATTACATATTATTCTAAATAAATTGTTACAAAAAATAGACAAAATTAAACTATACACAAGTAAACAATTTTTTACTAATAGTTCAACATATGTTTGAATATTTATAATGCAAAGCTAATTGGGGCATCGCCCGCGATAACATGTTGCAAACATTATCTCTCAAAACGACAATATTTTAAGTTATATGTAAAAAAAAACCACCACTCGTACTTTTACATAAAGAATACGAGAGTACCTGTAGCCTAAGTAACGCCATCTATATTCAAAATCTGTATGCAACTCGCTCACAACAATGACAATCATATGGATGGAGTTTTCACTTATCCAGTAATAATACAACTAATTTTATTGTCGACAAACTAACGTTTTATAACTGAGTAGTAATGTTTACTTAAGTTTATTATTTCTTACCGATTTACAATTACTAAGTAAAGTACAACAGAGACTGTCTGTTTTAACCGACTTCAAAATAAAGTATTCAATTCGACTGTATTTTGTTTTTTTTTTATCTGTGTTAAAAAGAAAGATATACTGCAGTTTAGTGTCTTCTATACAATAAAATTAGTTTTGGAAGTAATGTAATTTTTTTTTAAATCTATTTATGACACAGAAGCCATATTGTTCCCTAGGGTATAAATCTCTCACTTCACCAAATACCAAAATCGGTTTGGCTGTTTTCAAGGAAAGAGGGATAAACAAACTTTCACATTTATAAAATGAGAGAACTACCTTTAACCTTATGTTTAATCAAAATCGTTTCAGCAGTTTTGAAGAGTAACAGTTATTGACTGTCATACTTTACTTGGTAATTATAAAAACTGAATTTTATATTATTCTTTAACTATGTGATCCCAATGACATGAATGAATGGAATAATTTAACACACTGAATGAATGGATAGAAGGAATGAACGATGGAATGGAATATAATAAGCCTTCAGATGAAAAATTGAGCTAATTTCAAAGTTTTAGACTATAACTATTAAAATATTAGACTGGTTTTAACACTCACAGATAGATTTTTTATTCATTTATTGTATGGTTAGTAGGCAACCCCAACAACCAAGATATATTAGTAATTAAAGGGCTTTTACCATGGCTGAACTACTGGTACCATAATAAACTACTATTCAGCATGCCCTTAAATTTCAGTTCAAATACCACAAAACGACCACCCATCCATTGTATGTCCGCGGCATAGTTTACTCAACCCACTGATTGCCTACTGACTGTGTTAAGAGCCTCGTCTTGTAGATAAAAGTGGCAGATACATCAGTTAAGATCGAATAAAATTGCCAGCACTTATCTGGGAGTGTTAAAACCAATCAAAATTATTTTTGGAATGATCATATCAGACACTAAAGTATTGGATAGTTATAAAAAATACTTTACACACATTTTAGGCACAATTATGAATTAATACTACAATTACGGGTCTTTATTATCACATGCAAAATTATTATCTACTTCTTTATGTGGTACTAGCTGACGCGCGCAACTTCGCTTGCGTCACTTAAGAGAATGGGTCAAAAATTGTCCCCGTTTTTGTAACATTTTTCGTTGCTACTCCGCTCCTAATGACCGTACCGTGATGTTATATAGCCTATAGCCTTCCTCGATAAATGGGCTATCTAACATTGAAAGAATTTTTCAAATCGGACCAGTAGTTCCTGAGATTAGCGCATTCAAACAAACAAACAATGAAACAAACAAACTCTTCAGCTTTATAATATTAGTATAGATGCTCTGATTAACATCATGTTTTATACCTATGTGCCATTTAGCATTGTAAGGTGGGTAACGCAAATAAGGCCTATTCCTTAAATTCCCGCTCCTCGGTTTCGAATAGCCGCGAATGTATGTAGAAAAGTGTGAGTTTATCAACAAATGCACATACTTCTTTAAATTAAAGTAAAGAAAATTTAAGAAATAGGCCTTATTTGGGTTACCTAACTAACATCAACAATGTATAACGACTTTTTTCCCATAGGGTTAGGCAGAGACCAAAGAATATAAATATAGCATTGCCTGTCTGAATATAGCAAAGAGCTGAGCAAAAAACTACAGATGTTACATCTCCTTCACTCTTACTTCAGATCTAAACCTTTATTGTAAGTATTTATGTTTAATCTATAATCTCGTATTGATGTCTCTTGTCGCGGCAAGTTATTGCTGTTTTCAGACATATAAAGTTATATGGCGAGTATTTTACCTTCGATTACTGGACGTTTCGGCCATTTTCATTACCCATGGTCTCAAAATTTCAAGTAGTTATCATTTTGCATGTGATTATAGATTGATATACGTATCTTATAATAGTCGTATTGCGTTCTTACTCTATTGTGACGCCTACACATAGTTTTGACACTTATTGCAATATATATAAGGCAGATAATGGAATGTTTATATGTAGGTACTAATGTTCGAATTGTAAAGGACTTGGTTTACTCGTGAAATGCGGTTGTATGAAGTATTTGATTTCCGTAATTACATTTATCAACATAATAGGAAGAATTATATCGACTATTTTTAACAAGAAACATTTGACCCTAAAATCGTCATCTATATTGATTTTTCTTCTTTAAATGAGAAATCAAATACCTGGTACTGACAACACCCAACAGAAGAAACTTTAACACTAAGTCAAGCTTCTTGCAATAGACTCAACTTTCACTTGTATTTAAGCCGACTTGTAAAGCTCCTTGCAATAATCGACACTCGGCAAATACAAGTTTAAACTTGTATTTAGGGTTCCGTACAAAAAGGTCAATGCGGAACCCTATTACTAAGCCTTTGCTGACTTGTCTATCCGTCTGTCTATCTGTCACGTGGCTGTATCTCATAAACCGTAAGAGCTAAGAAGCTGAAATTTTCAAAAATTATGTAAATTTGTGAAAGTCACATATTAAGAGAAAAAAATCCCCATACAATAAACGTGTTTTTTTTTCGTATTTTTTTTGTACGAGACCTTTTATGCCCAGGTTAGACTCGCACTAGCCAGTTTTCACTTCATACAACCGCTTGACACAATCACTACACTGTCACTGATCACTTGTTGTCTCTCGCGTGCCGGTACCGCCGCAGTATGTACTAGAGGTGCAGGACCTGGCCGTCGTCCTTGGACGGCACGTGGGCGAACGCCGGCTCCGGCTGCTCTTCGAGCGTCACCGCCGTCAGGTCCACTATCTCGTCTTGTTCGTCTTGGTCGAATCTGGAAAGAGAAATTATTTTTTTAAATTTTTATTAGACAGGTAGCAGTCATAGATAAATAGGTCTTCGTGAAGCAGTGGTTATGGTTGCCACGCTGCGCGCTGCTACTGCTGCATCGGAAGGTCGTGGCCTCGTGGGTTCGATTCCCACACGGAACAAATATTTGTGCGATCCTCAAATAGTTGTTTCGGCGGAAGATAAATGTGAGAAGTGAGAAGATAAATTTTAATGTGAGTATTTGTTATGAGCCTGATAGAAATATAATCCATATATTATTTTAAAAGTATCTAAGTATGTTTATAAATTGATTCGCTTAAAAAGTTCCGTTAAGATTGGAATCAAATGCCCATGTGTGAGTTGTCCAAAGATATTAATTACTTATTTATAGTTAGTGGTGTACATACCGATCCTCGTCAGGTTCGCTGGAAGGCTGTGAGTGTCGCGAGCCGGTCTCGGGCGCGGGCGGCGGGCCGGCGCGCTGGTTGGCGGGACGGACCGTGATGATCAGGTTGGACGAGTTCGCCACCATCATGTCTGTCACCTGAAACGGACAAATTACAGGGTTTTTACACCCGAAGGTAGGAGCCGAGGAGTGTTGTACAGTCAGCTCCAAAAGTAGCTGATCATACTCAATCTTTTGAAACCCTATATACTGAAGTGTGCACATTATTCCATTACAAAAACGCATTTGTCATTGATTGAAATGTTTAATTCAAACTCATTCTACCTGATTTTGATCAGTTATTTATTAAATTTACGTCTCTCGTCGTCCTCTTCATATTTTCAAAACCTCTGTTTTGAAAATATGAAGTGGTTCAGCTACTTTTGGAGCTGTTTGTACCTATGTTATTTAGTGGCAAATATTTTTTTTTTTGACGTACCTGATCAAGGGTCTTGTTGGAGACGTCGATGCCGTTGACCTCGAGCACCTCGTCGTTGACGCCCAGCAGGCCGGTGGACTCGGCCAGCCCGCCCGGCACCAGCCGCGAGATGAAGATGCCGGGACTACGCTCCACGCCGTTCGGAGTCACCCTCACTGACGTGCCGTCTCTGGAAAAATTACATAAAATAAAATAAATAAATTTAACCCGTTAATGTTCCACTGCTAGGCAAAGGTCTTCTTCCGTAATAAGGGAGGGTTTAGGCCTTGAGTCCACCAAACTGGCCAAGTGCGTGTTACATATTCTTGGTTAATAAATAAATCATTAAATAATCCAAGATTATGTTTTTATTTCAATCTATCGCCCGCAAAATGTCGACATTACGGCTATGTTTAGAATAACATTTACAATTAAATATAAGTTTACACAATACTCTTTGGTAAGACTGTTTTTCAGACTTTCAAGCTTCTGACTACTGTTTTCGACTGTCAAAGATCTTTGAAAAAATTGACATTTACAATGTATAAGATGAAAACAACCTCGGCAAGCGTAGCTTAACCTCAGAAATCGATCTGCGCGGTTGTTGTTAACTAAGCCACAGGCTCCTTGTACGGAGGAATAAATGGTTTTAATTCTGTAGCAGTGTGTTACCTGATGAAGAATCCGAGCGGTCGATCTGATCCGTGTTTGAGCAGTTTGACTCGTCTGCACGTCGCCGGCACGATGTCCACGTCTATGATCGCCGATACCTGTGGACGTATTCTTACTTGATTAGCTAGTGGGCAAAGCAACTAACTTAAATATATTTATTACTATCACTGTTTCTAAAGCCCGACCGCAATGGACGCATTAATGACTTCGTTAGACTCGCAAGCTCAAACTGCATACTTTAGAATTCCATTTTGGTGAGCTTAAGAGAGCTGTGCGAGTCAGCGAGGCGGTACGCCAGGAGAAAAGCTACCAATAGGATTACTTATTGTATCGGTGGAGTCCTACACTGGCGTGCCACTTAGCTACGACGAAAATCTATGTTGAAAACCCAATAATGTTCTCCTCGCAGATAGTCCGCCACGGTCAGTTCTACTATTCTGGTTATAATAAAACTACCGACCGATCTGCGCAAGAGTTTGTTTGTAATAACAAAATGTGTGCACAATTCCGAAACGGTACTTGCAGAACTCTTCAGAAATCAGATGCAAAACATCATTAGAAACTTCTTTGATGGTACTCACCATTCTGAAATCATGTGGGTTAGATATAGCGAGGCCCTTGTTCTTAGCCGGCGTACCGCTCAGTATTGACGAGATGATGTTGCGTGGCCGCATCGTGCCGTATCCGTTGAGCTCCTCCAGACTATCGCCTGTAACAGAATAGGTATATTGCTTGAGTACATTAGAGTCCTAGGACTTACTGTTTAGTCAATCATGCTCTGTCGGGTCTCAAGACAAGTTTGTAGATATTGTAAGTAATAATTTTCTATTCACGTTTTGTCCGACCCGGGAGTCAAACTCTAGATCTCGCTAGTTAGACTACAAAGGAGGCTGTAAAAGATAAATACCGTTAGAAAACGGCTATAATATTTCTCTTGTCGATATCAATATCTGGTTCAAAATTTCGTTTTTATTCCGGGAGGGGCCTGTTGGATTGTAGGGATCGTAATATATGGCGTTCTATGGTCTGTGCCTGCCACTAAGTAAAGAAGATTGAATCACTACATAGTACTGCACTTGTAACGCTCGAAGCCGCCGTGCAGTCTCGCGTATAATCGATAACTTGTGTACCGATAGAACTCGTAGGAATGCTGAACAGCTCACTTCCTTATATAAATACTAACCTCGCACACTTAGAAAGATTTACTAAGATATTTCCATGACAACTTTTAAATGGTTCCATGTGGTATACATGGGAGCACATTAATGAACTTATGTTGATGATCTAATCAAATTCAGGATTACTATTGACCACTCTTCTTCTTATCCTTATGCCAAATTATTTATATCTCAGTTTATCTTTTAAGGAAGCGATAGTCAAAAAGATTTAAGAAGATACTTTCATTTTAAATCATTTTAATAAGGTTCTATGTTTACTAGTCCATCACAATTTCAAAAAGGTTATATGTAAAATAGGCACATTGTTGACATAAACAAATTCTGAGTTACTATTGAGAACTGTTTTTTATCTTATCCTTATCCTACGTTATGTGGGATCCGCACAACATGTTTTCAAAAATCACTTCATCTACAAATAACTTCTCAAATACTCATACTAAAGCGGTTTCGCCAACTTTTGACCATAGGTAATGTTTAACTATGTGTTTGTATAGCATTGGTCATAAAAAATAGAAAGTTATAAACGTACATAGAAAGGTGTCAAATGGGCAATAATTACTTAATTAATGTTCTTACAACGAAAACTTGAGGCGTCCATAGCCAGTTGCGCTCACTGGTCGGTAAACAATCTGTAGGTTAAGCAAACCTTGGCGCGGTCATCCCATAGATGGTCATATTGGTATTTGAACTGGGCGTCTCCGTGCTTATAAGGGCACGTAAAAAGTAGATCCCGGTTGTTGTCAATTAAGATGACAGTCGTTGGTAGGTATATATTGGGCCAACAAATACATTATGTACATAGGAATTCAAACCTAAGCAATCAATGAAATTCTTCAAGCATTTGTGTGTTAGTAAATATTTACATTGCAAAATGAATGGTCCCAAAATAGTCATAACTTATAATTGAACGTGAGTAAGCTTATTGTGATCATAAGAACTATATTAGGAAACTTGTGCGCATTCCTTTGATATAAGTTGTGTGGGAAAAGAGTAAGGGGGCTTAACTAGTGACTAAATCACTGCTTGTATGACCCATTTATCACTACACAAGTATCCTATGTCAGCCCATGACCACAGTCGATGTAATTCGATTGAAATGTCGGGTAAATAAATAAGGTATCCTAACCTTTAACTTTCTATCGGGTATACCCGATTACATTATAATATTATGTGTACAAGTTGCGAGAGTTTAAAATCGATAAATATCGGATAGGTTGTCTTATAGATAAAGTAAGATTGTACTTGATAAGTTAACCGATTAAGTTAACTTATTCAGCATTAGTGAAACTGAGGTTAAGTCACATTATAACCATTTTACAGCAGGACGTTTGTAAGCGCCAAATAACTTTGTGGGTCTAAATATAGCAGCAAACCGATGCAAGGTAAGCAAAAGATAAATCAAGAGACGTATAAAAAAGTAGTTTTAAGTCTATTATTTTGTTTCCTTTTCAAGGCTACAGAAGGTTACAGACTCATTTAATACTTAGCAGATAATAAAATCTGGAACATTAAGATCTCATTACTGGAGGCACCATATACCAGGACAATCGCTGAATTCCCGGCTTCTTGACAACTGTACTTGAAGCTATTTACAGGTTATTTTGTAAGAGTCAAGGCTATAACAATCTGTATCGTTATAAATAGCGTGTACAAAGTTATTTAACATCGAGATCATTGCCACGATCCCTACTGCAGTGCATCCGTTTCTAGCGCGTGACTGATATAAGTTATAAGCAGAAGCGATTCACTTTAACTATGTACTACAGTATTCGCAGAGCTGATTAGAGCAGTAAGTCACAGAGCCCTCGAGATTCCAAAAAAAAACTTATATTCATAACGTTTGTCCTATGTATTAGCATCTTGTCATATACCGGGCACGTTACAAAACTCAAAAACACGTTAAAAACAACTCCGGGCAGCTACTGACAAATCTTTATGTATATAATTCTTCTGTAAGTGTGTATGTCACTGAACTTCTCTTAAACGACTGAACCGATTTTGATGAATTTTTTTGTGTGTGTTCAAGGGGATCTGAGAATGGTTTAGATTCACAATTTTGTCCGCTGGACAATGTTTTTTTATTTAGTTTTTATGGCAAAACAACGTTTGCCGGGTCAGCTAGTTTTATGTAAAACTCAAGAACAGCTGAACCGATTTCACTTATACTTATATTTCTTGAAGTACAAGGATGGTTCTTACGGAGAGAATTTTTTTGAAATGCAATAATAACAAAGAATCAACTGTTAGGCGATACGAAGTCCGCCTGGTCAGCTAGTATTCTAATATAAATTGGAAATAATCAAAACATATTTGGACTGGGAATCCTAAGAGCTCGTGATCGGTAGTCGTAGCCATTACCACCCAGACCACGGAGGCAGTCACTAGCTAACCTTAAAGAAAATCCAATAGGCTTGAAATGCAAAGAAACATCATACAGGTACAGCAATAGTTTCAACGTGATACGAACGCATGTAAATCACATATACGGTTAAATAAATAGCGTCTAACAAGTATAATGAGATCAGTAGCCAGTGGAGATGCGAGGGTCGGCGTGGCGTGAGAAGCCACGACGTAAGTTATGAGCGAAATACACAGAAGGCGCAACAAAAATAAAAGAAGAGTAGTAAAAGACCAATAACAACGATTATTACACGACTTCCACAGAACCGTATAATTTGCACTCATTTAGTAAATTATAAAGCAAAAATTCACCCTCTTATTCATAAAAATATATGAAGTTATGAAAGGCTCTCCTTAGCGAAATGAAAGAGAGAAAACCTATAGTAGTTTTTTAACTAAAATAGGTTTATAGTGTGTTTATGAATAAGAGGGCCAGTATACAGATCACAAAATAAACGTTATTTTGAAGCGCCAAAAAAAAGTACGATCTAATACTCCGGGTAAAACAAACTTACGGCTCAACCGATCAATCGAGTAAAAGTGTGCGAGTACGGACAGGTACAATGGAAGAAAAAGTTCAGTTTACCCAATAAGCTGCATGCACAGTGAATTTTTATTTGACTATCGATATAAAAGCTTAATCGCAAGCGATTAACCCCCGGTTTTTAAGGTACATTTAGCGGTAGTTTATCTATTCAATAGCGTTTAAGCTCATACAAACATGACAGTTTGAACAGATAAACTACCGCTAAATGTGGTTCAGAAACCGGGCATACGATGTTTATAGAAGTTAAGTAAATAAAAATAAGTAAATTTAACTCATTAATGTCCCACTGCTGGGCTAGAGTCTCCTCCCGTAATGAGGGCGGGGACTAGTGACTAATATTTAAAGAAGTTTGATGCGAATAAACCGCTGTCACTTATAAACTGGGGCCTACAATCATCCCATATACGTAGTGTCATCAGGGTCATGGGTATCAACACAATGCAACACTGCGCCGCCATTGTTACACAGGAAGTGACGTACACAGGTGCCACCTAACACACTGTTACTACTCATAATTAAACTTTTTGAAGATCTACCCTCGGTTTCTGAGACACATTTAACGGTAATTTATATATTCAATAGCGTTTAAGCTCATATAAACATGACAGTTTGAATAGATAAACTACCGCTAAATGTGTCTCAGATACCGTACATAAGATATTATAAGTTTGATGAGTATAAACCGCTGTCACCTATAAACTGGGCCTACAATCATCCCATATACGTAGTGTCATCAGGGTCATGGGTATCAACACAATGCAACACTGCGCCGCCATTGTTACACAGGAAGTGACGTACACAGGTGCCACCTAACACACTGTTACTACTTATAATTAAACTTTTTGAAGATCTACCCTCGGTTTCTGAGACACATTTAACGGTAATTTATATATTCAATAGCGTTTAAGCTCATATAAACATGACAGTTTGAATAGATAAACTACCGCTAAATGTGTCTCAGATACCGTACATAAGATATTATAAGTTTGATGAGTATAAACCGCTGTCACCTATAAACTGGGCCTACAATCATCCCATATACGTAGTGTCATCAGGGTCATGGGTATCAACACAATGCAACACTGCGCCGCCATTGTTACACAGGAAGTGACGTACACAGGTGCCACCTAACACACTGTTACTACTTATAATTAAACTTTTTGAAGATCTACCCTCGGTTTCTGAGACACATTTAACGGTAATTTATATATTCAATAGCGTTTAAGCTCATATAAACATGACAGTTTGAATAGATAAACTACCGCTAAATGTGTCTCAGATACCGTACATAAGATATTATAAGTTTGATGAGTATAAACCGCTGTCACCTATAAACTGGGCCTACAATCATCCCATATACGTAGTGTCATCAGGGTCATGGGTATCAACACAATGCAACACTGCGCCGCCATTGTTACACAGGAAGTGACGTACACAGGTGCCACCTAACACACTGTTACTACTTATAATTAAACTTTTTGAAGGTTTTGTTGACTTTAGTTTAGATAGAATCAAGGGCTCTTTTTTTTTTATCGCATGGTTAGTGATCAACCTAGTGTCACTTATTCAAGTTGCCCGACATGGCTTTACGACTGTTATATCAATTGAAAATAACTGGAACCGACTTGTTACGTGCCCTCAGATGCACGGAGACTTTTAATTCAAATACTACTCTGCGGTCATCCATCCCTATAATAATCGCACCAAGCGTTGCTTAACCCACTGCAAACACCGATGCATAAAAATTACCGTCTTTTTCAAATTAATAACCAGTATGACGTGCATTTTTCTGTCTATTAAATATCTTCATAAAACTGAACCGTTACAATTATACATTTAGATGATTCATTGCTAACGAATTATGAGTAAAATAATTCATATAATTTATTACTAAACACGCGAAATTTTTGTACGGACTAGATTCTGCACGCAACTTGGTCTACGAGAAAAGATGTCACGGGGTAAAAAGTATTCTATCCATATGATAACCTAGGGTATAAATTATTTAGGCAGGCACTATACTTACATGAAATTTGTGCAGTTGTTTTATCTATCTAAACATTCAAACTTTTATAGTTATAACATTTATAATATTATTAAAATGATGATTTTTAATCAAAAAGAAGTTTATAGGGACGAAATGGCTACCGGTTACAGATCATTTAAATTATCTCTTCATCATCTTCGCTTGCGTCACATAAAAGAGAATGGGTCATAATTTACCACGTTTTTGTAACATTTTTCGTTGCTTCTCCGCTCCTAATGGCCGTAGCGTGATGTTATATAGCCTAAAGCCTTCCTCGATAAACGGTCTATACAACACAAAAATATTTTTTCAATTCGAACCAGTGCTTCCTGATATAAGCGCGTTCTTACAATCAAACAAACTGTTCAGTTTTATAATATTAGTATAGATTTTATTAGGGGAAGACAACCAGTTACGCACTAACATACAATGAAAATATTAATAAATAATTACCATTGAGTCTTATTTTCCCTATAAAAGGAACTCCCAAAAAGGAGAAAGGCGAAATTATGAAAAAAGCCACATGAACATAGCTCATTACATTTTTACAAAGGCCGATGCGGAAAGTTCACAAAACAGCAGTTATACGTCTAAAATATGTATAAAATGATCCCTCGGAGCGAAAAGTTTAGGAACCCTGATGTAGCATGAATGTTAATTGGCTATTTATCTTAACCGGGTATAACTAGTTTCTCTTACGTATACAGGGTGTTAGGAAAACGGTTCCGTTTATAACAACATTTTTTTGAAAATGCCTACCACTTTCTATGTTTTGTTTTAAGGAGCGTTTCTTTTATAAAATGCACTAGCTAATGCTCGCTACTACACAAGCATTGATTGACATTTCTCAGGTAAAAAATATCCTAAATTCTATACAAATCGGTTTAGACGTTTTGACGTAAAATAAACATACACACATTACCATTCATATTATTATCATCATAATTAATTCTTAAGTCATGATTTATTAGCACTAAACAAGTCAAAATTTTGTTATGTGTAATAATGAAAACTTTCGTTCCCCAAAGATATGTTAATTGGGTATAATTATGATCAGTCTATTAGTCACGCGACGCCGACTGTCTATTGCACTTTAGTCTGCGACTGTACCATCGCAGTGGTATAAGCACAGAATGCCAAACATGCCAAACATAGCCGAAAATAAGAACTTGCAGTGTAATCGCTCAGCGAATAAGCCCATTTATTTTCTTATCCCTTTTCCAACGTTGAGTATGCTCGCCTGTCTGACGTCAACGCTCCTTGGAAATTCTCAGTTCAACAGAAAATTTAGAGTGGAAATTAGGACTGTGGTGGGGATGCAGGTTACTGGTATATGAGTCTAGGATATAGGGAAGGCGTGGGACACTGCAGTAATGGGTAGGAACTTGGTAGTGGAAATTTCATTAGCACTCTCGAAAGTGTTCAATAAGTAAAAAAAGCCTTGGGATTTATGCATATTTTTCGTGAGTACCTACATCCTTGGAAGTTAGTGTTAAAAAGTGGCGTCTCTTTTACATATTTGGTGGAACTTGCCATAGCCACTATAAGCTATGAGTGCATGCAACGACATTACACTATTTAACAACTTACTGTGAAGAGTTAGACTGTGATACTGCAGTGTACGTAAATCTTAATTGCCGTATCTTTTGCACTGCAGCGATTTCGCGTGAGCTCACGTTATAAACATTTTATTTATATTTTTAACTGTTCTAGTTAATTTAAGGCTGTAAAAGAGTTCTATTTTTATGATTGCTGAAAGCAGCGTTAACGTACAATTATTTTCAACTGAAATACACAGCACGTATGCTGATTTTGATTCATCGTTATGATTTTCTCTGTAAATATTTAAATTAATACACGTAGAGCTCCTTCTTAACCCTTTTAAGCGTTTTTTTTCTCTTCTTACCTACTCTATTACAAATATTACGCTGCCTGTCTGTATGACACCAAACTGCATCTCTTTTTGTTTTCGTTATTATGTATAACATATAATGTGCATGTTGTATTCACCTGTAATTGGTTAAGCAATTAGATAAGTTCCCTAAACTAAGTTCATATTGTTTATATTATTGTTTTAAACCGTTGGTGAATCTAATAAATAAATAAATCTCAAGAACTACGTTTACAAGACAGTGTTACAGATAATGGCGCGGAACCCTTTGGCACATGTCAGACGTCTAGTTGGACGTATGTGTTACCAACAAATTCTTCATCTAATTTAATTTGTTTATCAATTGTATGACCAACAGAAATTATTCAGTAACCTTTAAATATATTAGAACACAAAATATATACACCATGAAAAACCATCGTGACATCAATATAACAAGATAACATTCCTTTAACAAACATGGTTTACAATCAAGTGCTCAAAGATAGTGTAAGTACACACAATAATGAACCTTATGCCCTTGACATAAGCTATGTGGGTGTGGTGTCGTTCTATGCTAATTAATGGTGTTCTGTACAAGGGGCACTATGTATTGTACTATAAACGTTATATTGGACAGTAATTTTGGCGTCCTGTGATTCGTTAGGTCATGGGACGCATGAAATGTTCGGTTGTACATATTCGGTCGGGAAAAAAGTCTTTTCGCATTATAGTATGTATGAACTTTTAATAAAATCTCTTTGGCTTCAAGAATCACAAATAGGTACACGGTTCATTAGGTTTCTTTCAGTGAGGTACCCAAATATCGAGCTTTTTTGTGTAGAGAAAAATTTTTTTTCAAGTTCATACATACTATAATGCGAAAAGACTTTTTCCCCGACTTATAAATTTTTTTATTAACCTATATCGTTTTATTCACATCCATACATATTGCTATACAGGACTGCCGGTTACTAGTACAAGTATTTAAGTGAATATAACATAAAATGGATGCCTATCATGTAATATCTGAAGGAGTAGGGAGATGGAAGACACCCACATTTCGACATTAACAATGTTTGTCCTATGTAAAAGGGGGCGAGCCTATTACAATGTTACTGAACTCCAGGTTACTATTGAGAAGAATTCTCATATAAATTAGAATAGTTCTTCGCCCCACCCGGGAATCGAACCCGAAACCAGCAGTTGGATGCACTAATAAGTGTATAATAAAATAATAATTTTGTATTATTGTAGCCCCAAAATGGTTGGTAAAGATCCACTAACTAAAATGTAATCTATGAGTCTAATCTTTTTACAAAACAATGAGCAGTCTGTAGGTCATAAAGTACTCATTGTTGAATGTAGTGAGAGAAACCAAGGCCTCTTTAAATTAAAATAATAATATAATGTTTAACAATCACGAAATTAGTATTTAAGTAAATAAATTTCGTGATATAAAATTTTGAAGTGGAAAGATGTTTTCCTTTATTATTAAGGCCTATTTCATCACCCCTGCATAAGGATTAGTTAGCTTAGAAAGTAAATTTTGACATATTTATAAAATTACATACTTATCTATATGTCATGGCAACGGCCATTTAACTTTTTAATAAGCAATGACAAGAGAATCGGTCAATGCTCGTTAAAAAAGCATTGAAATTATTCTGAATTAAAGTTATTTGACATCAGATAAAGCAAAAGAACGTTGCTGGAATCTTAGCAAGTATTCTTTGATCTCTGCCCACCCTCATAATATGTACATGATTATGTATGTAAACTTCCTGAAGCCTAACTCTAAACAAAATAAATAACTTTTTCCTGCTTTTTCTGAACATAAATAAAATTTAATTATATTAAACTCACCCTTTCGCTGTATAATAACCCTGAGCAAAGGTCGTGCCGTGAGCAATGCTCTTGCAAGGTTATCGTCATTGTTGATCGGCAGCAGGTCTCCGTCTCTAGGGTCTGTATAGGATATGAGGAAGGCCACATCGTGCAGTCTGTGGAGCTTCTCTATAAGAGCTTTGAAGTCCTCATACTTGAGCTTCTCAGTGCGACTGAGGGAGAAACGACGGAACTCTGCATCAAACTGCAATGGGAGATGATAAATTACTTTAATACAAGGTTGTATGGACTTAGCTTCATTTCGTTAAAAAAAAAACCACCACTAAGGATTGCCCTTACATTGCAAAGAGTTTTTTTTAACAATCAACGGACACAAAGTACAATCAGACCTGAAACAATTATTTGTGAATCACAAAGGAAATGTTGATGGTGAAAAGAATTATGTACCCTGACGTTACTGTCCACATAGAAAAGAAATACAACTCCTGGTTTAGCATAGTTTAGCAGACAAGCTACTAAACAAAATAAAGTTTGTGTGGAAAGATTACTAAAACTCAAAAGTATGCTATCCTTTACCCCAGACTAAAATGTACTTTTATCAAAATGTGTTCAGTAATTTTAGCATACGCTTCCAGTAACACTATCACAACTAAAGAACATTTTAAATATGGACCAACTTTTCACCATACTATTTTGTCCACGCATTGACCATAAACAATGTATATTTATTTTTATATTGTGGTAACAATTGCCTTAGGCTTAGGTACATAGTTTTTCTTAAGAGGATAAAATAGAACACTCATTCACTTTGTTGTTTTTTAAGAATTAGTCATCTTGTTTATGTTTAATTATAAATACCCAATATCATTGTTTCCTGGTCTTTAACCTACTAATTAAAGTTTTAGAATAATGGCCAGGAGTTTCAAAATTGATCAAGACCACAAATTGCTTCCATTAGAAGTTTGAAAAGTTTAACATAAACTTAGTTTTGAAGTAGTGCTAAAAGTAAGTTTTTGGTAATAAACTAACACAAAAGTGGAATATATTAATGGGGAATCATATTTAATGTTATAATGACACCATCCTTTTTTGTATCGCGATTCTAAACGAGTGATTTTTTTAACATTGTTACTCAACATGGCATGAATGACTGGACCGTCAAAATTACTTTACAAACTATCAAAAAGTTATCATAGAAATATTTTTAATATCTAGGTTCTCGTAACAGCTTTAAATGTTTGCGTGACTATTCAATTATGGTAAAGAAATTAGAAATTCCTACACAGTTACCTTAGTTTTGACTTCCACGGTCTGACTGTCAATACGAGCCGCAATTTTGTTCTTCGACATCTCGAAAGCATTTATTATAAAGCACTAACACTAATAAAACTATTCTCAAAACATTTAGGCACTTAATTTCAAACACAACATTGTAAAATATCAAAAGTTTTATTAAATTATTGATATGACGGTGTCCATTCCACTCGCGTCGTAATTTCAGTCAGTTTGTTCCTGCTTACAACATTTTTCATGCATTAGTAATACCTGACGTTATTTCAACCAATGAGAACATCCTAATGTATTTATTTTTTTCAAATGGTGGACGATGATTGGAGGATAATCACAAATCATCTAAAACAAATAACGACAGTTGTTTTTACGTTTCGTCTAACGCAGCACTGCAAGTTGGCAAATTTTCACTTCATCGGTTTATTTGTTTAATTCGACGCTATTCTTTTATTTTTTAATAACTATTTATTTATTTATTTATTGATCCAGTATTAATAAAAGGACTGTACCTTCCCGTTACACGTTATGCTCACTGTGTCCAACAAACCGGCCTTTTGCGTTGGTAATTGTTCAATTTTGCTGCCTAATGACTCGAAGGTCTCAAAATGTTGGTTGATACTGAATTATTTTCTTATAATTCGAGATGTTGGTGTTTAACGTCGTAAAGAAGCGGTTGGTAATAAGATAAACGAACCACTAACGAAACGCATATCGCTGTTTTTATACCTGTCATTTGTCAAGTCAAAGTGTCAGGTGAAGTGACAAAAAAAAAATATAAAATCTGAAAAATAAAAATAAAATTACATGTTCATCAATACATTGAAAATCTGTTCAAGCTACTGATTACCGTATTCAATTTTATAGTTAAAGATGACTAAACTGGTTAATAAAGAAGCAGAGCGTCTGAACCCATGTTTGAAGGTTATTGACTTTTTATACAACTGTTTTTTAGCAAAAACAAGACCAAATTATGTAATATTTAATGTTTTTTTAGGAGCAAGAACAGTCTTATGCGTGCCTGAATAAGAATAATTTCGACCAGTCCAAATGTGAGGGCTATTTTGACAACTACAATACTTGCAAGAAGTTTTGGGTAAGCCAAGATTTTGTACATTAAAAGAGGTTAAAACTTGTTATGGTTATGTTTGATATTAGAGTCGCTATCTGACTGAGATTACGGCCAGTGCCAAATCTGTGCTGAAACTTCGAGCAATCGGAAGTCTTTTTAACGCTAAGTACCTACCCATATTGTACATTAAGGGTACATTTTTAACACTTATGATTGTTTTCTGTTGCAGGGTAAAGTATATAGAGACCGAAAGGCTAAAGGACTGTACCCATACTTACCTGATATTGAAGACAGGCCAAAAATAAAGGAGGATTACTTTAATTCAGTTAAAAATAGCTAATTTCATACTTGTATTATAAATATACTTAATAAATCTAGATATAAATAAATAGGTACTGGTTTTAAAAAGTCACTATGTTGACTTTTTTTTGGGACAAACGGAATTTTTTGACTGTTGTCAATAAGATTATTCCTAAAGCAGAAACAAAATGTAATTTTTATTTTAATACCTTTATTACACAGGTAACTTTTGTACAAAGACGTAATTCAATGTATTAAACAACTCAATGCATTTACAGGAATTCTATGGTTGTTTGAGAATTTGTGCAATATATTTTAGATATCCACAGATGTGATGAATAATACTTTATTTTAATATATTCTTGTCACTGTTATAATCTGTAATTTAGTTTGAAAATAAATTATTTGAATTACTTATTTTTTTCATATTACTTCCCAGTATTGATAAAGAACAGTGTATAAAGAATTCTGCAAAATTGAATGAGGTTACTCAAGCAGGAAAACCAATGTTAAAATGATTACTACACCCTACACTACATGCTTACTAATACTACAAATGCCAATTTACTCACTACCTACCTATCTATTTGTTTATTCTTCTCTCAAGTTTGCTACACACATATTCGGTAAGTACAGCATAATCAGCCTACCTGGGCTGCAACACTGTATTTGTGTAGATCAGGGCTTCCCAACCTTTTCTTAGTCCGGGACCAGTTTTATATTATTCTTGTTAGCAGGGACCACTATGTTAGTATATTAAAGGTAAAGTGTATTAATCATCCTGAAAATAAAGTCATTCGCGGACCACATTTTGACTTCCGCGGACCACCGGTTTGGAACCACTGGTGTAGATAAACCCTATCGCCGATTGGCACATGCCTAAACAAGTGAGTGGAGTCGGTTTTATTGTTCGATAAGTATTGCCGTACGTGCTGAACCGAATATGTGCAAGCCACATGTACTAAATCATAGCTATATGACTGATCTATAAGCCTTTGATAAATCTGATTCTCATGAAAAAATATGTAATCAGTGGCGTTGCTAAATTAAGGCGGTGGGGCGCGCCGCACCATACCATTTTCTTTTTTTGTGTCCTGTAGTTTATTTTTGTACCACAGCCTCAAACTACTCGGCTACTCCACTGTATGAAAGAAACTTGTTATTGAACATCTTACCGGTAATAGATGGCGTGAGCGTAGCTGCAGGTAAAAACTAGTATTTAGTTTTATTTTCTTACAAAATCATGTTTTGATCTAATTTGAAAATTATACATTTACACATAGGACAGGTATAAACTTAAGTTTTTATCTTAGATTAACATAGGATAGTTTTTACTCACGAGAAATCTTACGCGACCGAAGCCATAGACAGGATGTAGACGGAGGCTAGTTGAATAAAACGACTCGATACATCTAAATATTTATTGTGACTTAACAACAGTGGAGAAGCGATGACGGTGTTTGTGTAAAAGCGCTAGCTACAAATATACTAGTCCATCACCACAAGGCAGATAGGGAAGAACATGTTCCTCATTACAATATGTCCGATATACCGATACACAACTGCGTAGATTTCAACTAGTTATAAAATAATAATAAATTTAACCCATGGCTGTCACACGGTTGGGCAACAGTCTTCCTGAAATGTAACCCTTTACTGTAACACTGCTAGGCAAAGGTTACCTCCCGGAATGAGGGAGAGGTCAGGCCCTGAGTCCATCACGTTGGCCAAGTGCCAGTTGAAGACTTTGCATTCCTTCAAAAGCTGTGTCAAAGAAACTCTCAGGCATGCAAAGTTCCTTCGCGTTTAGTTAAGTATTAATTACACACAACTTGGAAGAATCATTCGTTTATTATCTACGGTTGGAACCAACATTCACTTACATGGAGTCACTTGCGTACACCACTCGGCTATCACTATTCGTATTGCAGTTAAACTTTTTATAGTACGTATTTAAAATTAACATTTAGTCATTGAATCAAGGTCTATTTACCCAGCCAAGTGTAGTGCACATCGAAACCATCATTTATTTGGAATTTAGTAGTTTATAAAGTCTTTACACTCTAAAGTCTTGCTGATTTCGTTTTTAAAGCTATTTGGAATGACCGAAAAGTTTTAAGTTCCCGTTTTCAAATAAACATAAGAGAAATAGGAAGAAGAAATTAAATATAAAATTCGTAATGTTAAAATACACGCAGTTGTATCGTCTCATCTCTTCTAGTTACCCTGACTTACTTTCAGTCTGAAACCGTTTTAAGAGATAACTTAGGTAACGTTACTAAGTTAAGTTTTAAATACATCAAAGGACAAACTGCTTACATTTTAAAAAGTTCATGTTTCAAGGCAACAAAAAAAATTAGGACCTACTGATTTTTTTTAATATTTTGCAAAATGCAAAACAGTTTGTCCTTAGTATCGTCTTTCTAAATTATTATTTCTGAGGAAAACTTTTTACAAATTATTTTAACTGCAATCTTATGATACACACAAAATAAAGTCTTTAAAACTATCGTTGTTTGTACACATAATACTAAATTTCTAAGCGGATCTTAAACGCGTTGAGAATTTTAACGATTCCTTATTTGCTCTCTATAACTCCGGACGTTTAGGATTTGCTGCACACATATTCGGTTCGGCATCAATCGGCCTAGCCGGGCGGCAAAACCGAATATGTGTAAACGAACCCGATCGGCACAAGCCGAACAAGTAGGCGAACCGAATGTGTGTGTAGCAAGCTTACCGTACCTTAAACTTTAAAATTCTTATTGCGTTTAAGATCCGTTTAGCAATTTAATATTATGTAGACACAAAATAGCCTATAAAATCTAGGCCTTTATAATAAAGCTCCATAGATAGTTTACAAAAAGGTTTCAAAGTTTGGAAGGGATAATCCTGTAAGAGGTTGTTTAACTCAATAATCAGCACAAAACAGAAAGAGATAATGGCGTCAACAATTAGAAATCGATTACTTGAACGTATTGTAAAGTAATGTACTTATAATACAAACATACATTTCCATTTACAGCTGTGTATAAATCTGTGCCTTTAGAGAAAAAGGGTATAAGTCCGATTTTGTTAAAAATGGGTTGAGAAATTTGAGTGCACTTATAGACCACTTTTGCAATATTTTTAGTATAAGTTAACCCCTTTTGCACATTACTAACATTTTCATTTTAAAAGATAAACAATATTTGTTTTCGAATCAAAAGAGAATTTTTTTCTGACCATATTGGTAGGTATATTCATTATCTACTTTATCTCATTTTCGACAAAATCGGTCTTATACCCTTTTTCACTAGAGGCACAGAGATGTCATAGACCTTTATTCCACTCTAGGTGGCGGCACCACATGCCATTTTATAGTTCAAATATTAAAAGTATATAACTTTCATATTGGAAATGATGATTTCTCATTTAAGGTATCATATTGCCTAAATTTTTATGTGATCTAAACTTAGCTTAATGTCTACTGGAATTACATTTTTGTTTCTAATTTTAAAGTAATATGCATTTTAGGTGAGTCTCTCCGAATGTATGCACAAACATACAAAAATTTGGAAGTTTGGATTAAGTAATGTCAAACATGGTTTCTTTTGAAATAAATATATCTGTCCGTAAATTAAATAATCTCAATAAATCGGTAGTAATGTTCGTATAATCTCTGCAGTAAAGCTGTGGTAGATCAATGGATGAGATGTCAGACTTGCCAACAAGAAGTCGTGGGTTCGAATCCAGTAAACCCATTCCTAACACAATATTTCAGTTTAACTGGGAACGTTAATGGGGTTGCCAGTATTAAATAATACATACATAAAATCAAATACACAGATATCAAATAACAAATAAATTATAGTAATCTCTAACGAAAATACTTAATTATTAATTTTTAAGTATTCTTGTATGTTTGTGCATACATCAGAGACTTAAAGCAACAATATGTATGGAAAAATACTCTTAACTAAGAGGCACTTTTACTTTGTAATCAATTAAATCTCTTAAGGATTGAGAATGATAATAATATGTTAGCAGTTAAGGTTTCGCTAAACAACTTTGTGGAACTATTGAGGCCATATTATAAGACCCATGGTACGGCATTTTCACTACAGTGTAATTGAATACGCAAAATGAAAACCGACTTCAAAGTAAAACGAGAACATGACCATATCTATACTTAATATTATAAAGCTGAAGAGTTTGTTTGTTTGAACGCGCTAATCTCAGGAACTTCTGGTCCGATTTGAAAAATTATTTCAGTGTTAGATAGTCCATTTATCGAGGAAGGTTATAGGCTATATATCATCACGCTCCTACCAACAGGAGCAGAGTACCAGTAAAAAATGTTACAAAAACGGGGAAAATTTTTAACGCTTATGTAACGCAAGCGAAGTTGCGCGTGTCATCATCAATATATACAAGGTTACGCATTTTTAAGCCTAGCCCAAATAACACTAGGCAAATTTTAATGGAACCCATGGGAAGCACCAGCTTTCAAACAAACAAACAAAAAATCTCCTATGGGAAGAAGGTGAAGAAGACAGACCAGTGAACGTCACTTGGTACGATTCTTACAAACTTCTCTTGCCTCATTCACATCCATACATCTCGTTATACAGTACCGCCGGTTACGAGTACTACGCACCTGACTTTTTGCAATACTTTATTAATATGTTCTGTGTATGTCTTTCTAGGACATCCTCTCCCGTTCTTTATGAAGTCGTTTACAAAAAGACATATCTGGCGATACAAAGTATAGACATGTGCCCTTTTCAAAATTGCGTATTCAATTATTTGTTATAGATTTATAATGTGTATACCTGTCGTGGTGGGTTCGTTTTAAATTAAATGAATACTGGAGATTTTATAAGGTGGCAACTACATAGTAATAATTTCTTTTGCATTGGTCGAACGAAACATATTTTAGTTTATAATAAAAGATATAAATGTACGCATCTTCAAACTGCATTCGGAAAATGAGACCTGCATGAGCAACGAGTCTCACGCAATACAATTGATAGCAGGGCCGCGGAATCATTTAGTTCAATACAACTTTTGCTCAAAAATGCGTACATATTATGTAACTAAAACATACATATACAGCCAACCTGGGTAACTTTAAATCATTTGGGTAACATTGACAGTGGGAATTTGAACTAGTTTCGATGATTTTTTCATATGAAACCAACACAATTGATAAAAGTTTGCAAAACTAAAATAAACCTTTATCATTGTGTTAGTTTCATATGAAAAAAATATCGAAACTAGTTCATATTCCCACTGTCAATGTTACCCAAATGATCCAAGTTACCCAAATTGACCTTACAGAGAAAACTTATATTAACAATTTTGGTCGAAATACTGATCTCTCGTGCGATCACAAAATATACACAATGTCATATATTTATATAATATATACTTATATTAAATAATTACAATGCCTACAACTAAAGTTATTTTGGTTAAAATCAGCAACGTGTTTGTTCCGAATCTCATTTTTACTTAAAACTAAAAAGTATTGTTGTTTTAATTATATTAATAACATTTATTAATTATAAACGGGAATACGATACCTTCTTAGTGCAAATACTTAGTAGAAAGCCTTGTATGCAAGGTTCGCGGCTGGAAGAGGTATGTAAAATCTAAAACATTAGTGTCTCATTGGTTTATTTAGCTGACGGTGGTCTGTTTTATTAAACTAATATAAGCCACCTTATTTTAGTAATAAGCAAAAATACTAATAATGTAGTTTCGGTAAATCCTGCATGCTAAGATTATCTACTAAGTTGTTGGCTTGTTGGACTATAGAGTAAGTAATTTGAGTTAAACCCGCGAACCAACTGCAAATTGGCATATTTTCGTTCACTTAAGAACTATTTAAAGATCTCTCAGGTATGCATGGTTTCCTTACGTTTTTCTTCATAGTTAAAACAAGTGACAATTATTTCAAAGTTAAAATAATTAAAACAACAACAATTAATATCTTAATCCTGTCTAAATATAAAAACAAAATTAGTTTAATTGAGGAATGGGCGATTTGAAATTTAAAAAATCTCATCAACTTTCTAATTCCGCATAATGCTTATAGCAGCTTATAGATAAGTCTCGGATACCGTATCAGGTAGATAAGGTGACAGTTAATGTGATAAACACAATGGTCAAAATTTTACCTGATAAACTAACCAATTCTTATTAAAAAGTAATAATTCTGTCAGTTTTCCACATGATAAGTTAACCGTAACTTATCCAGCAGTCGTGAAAGGGCCACATGTTACACGATTTTTATTGGAAATAGTTCATAGTTTAAAATCTAACATATTTTTTTTTTATTAGGTGTTTGGAAATTCATTCGCATACTCATGTAATATAACATTATCTTTAAATGTTGATTAAGATAAGGGTTAGAACATACATATAACATAAAAATAAGTTAGTATACACCTACAGATCTTTTAAAAAAGAGATATTCTTAACTAAAATGACTGCGAGAACAGTTTTCCTGAAGTTTTTTACGGTCGACGTGTATTATATATACTCTGCGTTTTAGGTAGATGGGTGTCCAAACGAAGCAGATACCTAGTCTGCCGGCTTACTTTTGACAGAAAAATCATCATTCTCACAATCAACTTATCAACTAAAAGCCAGCTTTTAACTTACAGATAAGTCTATGATAGCGTAATTGATAGATAACGAGAAAATTTACCAAGAAAACATGAAAAACTATCAGTCAAAATTTCACTTGTTAAGCTATCCAGTACTTATCTAGAAGATAAACCGGCAGTTAAAACATATAATCTCCATACTAATACTGTTTTAAATAAAGAGAAGTCTATCGCCCCATCCCTCAATCTGTCGGTCAAAGCTGGTAGGTAATGTTTGAAACAGCCGGGCAATTACTAGATCGTCTAATGGAAAATTTTGTAACTAATTTTAGTTGAAAAAAGACATGCTCTCTGTCTACCCCTATGACAAAAAGGCGTGATTTTATGTATGTATTTAAATAACAATTGTCAAAATTATGACAATAGATACAAACATACACAAAATCACAACTTTTTCTTAAGAAGGTAGGCAGAGACCTAAAGATTACTGGATTAAATCGGTAAACATACATACATAATTACGCCTTTTTCCCATAGGGGTAGGCAGAGACCAAAGAAAATAGGTAATTACACAATTAAAATTATTGATAAGCAGACAATCGTTATCAAAGTAATAATTGCATTGATCTATCTCTCAGAAACAAAAAGCATTATTTTTCAACATTACCCAAACTTATCAACAAAATATACTTAAGATAGAACCAAGAACTGGTTTTAAACATATTAAACATAGACAATACGTGCCATAAACCCTTGAAATAAAGAGGTACACAGATGAAAGAAATATCACTGGGATATGTAAAATAGGGGGTCCGGAATTATCATGACAATTATAATAAGTTATTAGTTAGCCAGTTGCGCTCACCGGTCGGTAATCGATCTGTGGGTTAAGCAACCCTTGGCGCGGTCACTCCATAGATGGGTGACCGCATAGTGGTATTTGAACTGGGCGTTTCCGTGCTTCGGAGGGCACGTTGAAAGTCGGTCCCGGTTGTTATCTACTACGTTAACAGTCGTAAAGCCACGTCAAAGGCCTGCGGGCGGCTTGAACAACTTTGACCACTAACCACACGATAAGAAGAAGTTAAGTTATTATTAATAACTCTAGTCTTAGAGGCTTATAAGAGATGATAAAGGGGAAGTAGCTAAGTAACAATAGATGCGCGAATGGATCACCCAGGTTAAGCTACGCTTGCCGAGGATGATCAGTGGATGGGTGACCATATTACACTGAGTTTCTCTGTGTTTTACGACACGTTAAATTGAGTGTTTTCAGAGATCTTTGACAACCGTTAACTGTAGTCAGAAGCTTGAAAGTCTGACAACTAGTCTTGCTGCGATGTATCGTGTTATAACCAAGGTAACTGGGATGTGGAGGTCCGATAGGCAGTCGCTCCATGTGAAAACAGTGGTATCCAGCTGCATCCGGTGAGACTGGAAGCCGACTCCAATATAGTCGGAAAAAAGGCTAGGCTGATGATGATTTGAATTATACAGTAATTATAAAGAAAATAATTATCAAGATTTTCATTATTGATGATAATTTTAACATTCCGAACCCCGAAAACAGCTAAGACAGAAATCGAAAAGTAAAATTTCATTTTACAAAATATCTTTTAGCTACTATTGTGTACAATCTTTATAAAAATAACATAACTATTTGTGAAATAATAACAACATGATGTACTTTACTTTTCGTAATAATAATTATTATTTAGGTATTATTAATTTCTAATAAGGAACGGTAATTGCATTGAAGCATTTTATCGTAACAAGTTATTTAGTTTATAGTAAAAAAAATAATTGCAAATCCGTCTGAAGGTGGCGGAGAAATCTGTCAAGATACATTAAAAAATAAGTTTCTTAAATATGTCAATTTGTTTTGTAAAAAATAACTGATATTTAAAGTAAAAAAGCGACTGTCCCACTGCTGGCCAAGGGTCTCCCATTGGAATAAGGGAGAGGTAAGTCCTTAAGTCCACTACGTAAAGTGTGGGATGGGACAATTCTTTAAAATGGAATTAATGTATCCACTCAAACGTCCGTGGAGGGTATTGTAAAATAATTATGGATACTTTAGTCTCCACGGACGTTTGAGGGGGTATTTAATTGATTTTATCTTATCTTAGGGGTGGGGGTGCCAGTTAATGCCTGGCTGACACTTCGACCATTCCTGATCCTTTGTGTCACCCCCTCCTTCGCTACTCAAGACGTTGGAGGGGGGAGGGGGGGGGGGAGACCAAAACTTAACAATTATGCTCTGCACCTCATCGTAAGTAGCCTGTAGTCTTCTGATTTAGGATTTTACTTTTAACTATAAACTAAACAACTTGTTTCAGGAGTGTGGGTGGATCAAATTAAAATGTGAAGTTTTGTGACAGTTCGTCACTGGTAAGAGGATACGTAACTGGAACAATTTGCACTACATTGTTAGCCAAAATGGCTGCATTATTGTCATTATTAAGTATTTAATTGTATTACTAGCTTCTGAACGTGACATCAACTGATTGAAAAGATTTCGTGACAAAAATATTGCACAATATAAACTATTCTGCAATATAATTAATCACCGATAGGCGGTCATGATCCTGGTTATAAACTATCTGTATTGCTAGTTCTATCAAAATTTGCTCAGTTGTTTCATACGTTGAATATTTAGTCAACATTAATTTTAGACAACATTCTGTTAAGCTTTCATAGCTAAATTGCTGTACCAATTTTGTTAAAATTTAGAACAGTCATAAAGACCCTGGGATTAACACAATAAGCTATTTTTATGCAAGCAGAACTATCAAGTGTATGTATATTTGTTACTCAATTACATCAAAACTACTGAACAGATTTAGAGAAAATTTGCAACATTCACTTTTCAGACAGTCACGTTTAAAAGCCAATACATAAAATAATAAGTCACAAATACCTCACATTTAACACATTAGTTCCGATTATGATAGATATGTATGAACGCGTACATAATGTTGTTTCTGTTATGTTACTAGCACGCATTGTCGTCTAAGAGTCAATCTGACCTCTGCTTTATGTAGAAACAGCTTATTCTGAAGTGGTCACACATCTGTCTCACCTGTGGAGAAAATAATATGTGAGGAAAGTACTTGAAAAACATACATACATAACATAATTTGCACTTCGGACAGCAAGGTTTCGGGTACGAATCCCGAATACAGCGACATCTAATGGAACGAGCGCACAAACCACCAACTCGCAGAGTGACTGACGTCACAAGTCCTGAATCGCGCTATCAAAGTTTGCACTGCAATTCACTATATATACAAGTTCCCGACTACAACAGTCGGGCAGCCTAGGCGCACCAGGAATGATCACCTAGCCTGGTCGGAGGATCCTCCCTTTGTGTTGGGACACCTCGTTCTTCCACAATTAAACATCTATATAACACAGTTAATTAGTTGATGTCCCACAAAACTACCGACGCAGTTAATTAATTAATTAGTGGACAAATCTTTGTGTGATGAGCACGAGTATTTGTTCTGAGCCTGGATGTCAATTTATCTATATAAGTATGTATTTAGAAGTATTTATGTATGTTTATCAGTTATTTGGTTACCATAGTACAAGCTCTGCTTAGTTTGGAATCAAATGACCGTGTGTGAGTTGTCCAATTATATTTATTTATTTATTTAATTTCATCTCAGTTGAAAGTAAGAGAAGGCTGATGGTGTACTCACCACACAGCTGCCATAATGCACATGTGCGGCGACACTCAGAGCCGTGATGAGGTAGAACGCGGGCAGCTCGAGGTGCGGGAACATCATTGACGAGACAGCACAGCCGGTCAGCGGCCATAACAACCAGTTGATCGCGTCACAGCGCTGGTTGCTCATCTGACTCACTATGAGACGACACTGCGGACAAAACACATGGTAATAAGTAAAATAGTCAGCAGATATGTGTAAAGTCCCGCCTCCCTCTATTTCCCCGATTTCTATATCACTAACCCGCATGCCGTTCACTGTCCTTATTTCTCATATAAAAATCCTTTTAATCGTAAAAACCCAAGAATCAACCCAAATCTGTTTACAGCAACAAAACCAAGGTAATAAATAAGTAAAATGCTGGTTTTTTTTGCAGTTTCTGAAGATTGCTAATTGATCTTTTCAACCATGGATATTTTTTGCAATAAATAAATGTATTAGAAATTATTGAGCCATGAAAACCGTTTGTTGGTTATTCAGGTGTTCCTTGAAATTGTCGATTTCTGTTAGTTTTTGTTGAATACCATGTACTTACAGCCACATTACTGAACAACGTGCCGCACAGTAGGAACATAGCTCTCAGGTCGTAGTCCGGTAGCACAGTAGACTTGTGCACCCATACTGAACAGACCATAAACACTGTTAGGAAAGACCACAGTGGTCTAAGCGCTTCTGTCGGACTACGCATCTTGCCTGTACGCAGTTTGTATGACCTGCAAGAGAAATGCAAAATAAAACACTTGTTTTAGAAAAAGATACATGTACTGATCCTGTGGTATGGACAGTAGCGAGCCACTGTCGATCAAGAGGTCTCAGGTTCGGTTTTTGAGTGAAAAGCGATAATAATTTTCTAACAAACACATAACTTAGAAATGTTATTAGTGTGCTACATTGAATTCACGACCACTACAACTACAAGAGGAAGGAGATTCTCAATCTATCTGTATTTTTATTGTGTTTTAAATTTAATTAGAATCAGTTCAGTAGATTTTCCGGAGTTTTTAAAAGAATAACAAACAAACGACAAACTTTCCCGTTTGTACATTTTTGAAAGATAAATTAGAAATTACCAATCAGTACTAGCCTGACCAGGGAATCGAGCCTGGGACCTCACAATCAGCAGTCATTTAAACTGGCCACATAGACGGCCTTTATTTAACACAGGGTTCCCAACCTTTTCTTGGACCGGGACCAATTTTATATTATTTTGGTTAGCAGGGACCACTATGTAAGTATATTAAAATTAAAGTGCAATAATCGTCCTGAAAATTATAAATTTCAAAATCATTCAATGACGATGCATTTTAAGGTAAAATGCGTGTTTGCGTTAATTTCCGTTTAATGTATTAAACATTAAACATGCAACGCGAGAGTTTAAAAGTTATGATTCAAGGACCATATTTTGAGTTTCACGGACATTTACAAGAATCATACTTACTTATATATATTGTAAAGTGCGACTGGTAAATTGGTGACCACTCCGGTCGCGTAGATGAGCACCTCGAACGCATTCGCAAGAGTATAACTAGCGAATATAAACCGCTTGTAAAATCCCGTGCCTTTTACACCAGTCCAAAGGAAGAATGCCGTTGATGCCTGAAAGTAAAAGAATAACAAATAATAATTAACACATTAATGTTCCACTGCTGGGCAAGGGTCTCCTCCCGTAATAAGGGAAGGGTTAGGCCTATAGTCCACCACGCTGGCCGATTGCGGGTTGGGGACTTTGCATACCATCAAGAACTGTTCTTAAGAATTCTCAGGCATGCAAAGTTGCATCACGATGCTTTCCTTCGCCGCTGGAGCAAGTGATAATTATTTCTAATACACACATAACTTCGAAAAGTCATTGGTGTGTTGCCTCGGGTTCGAACCTGCGACCACTTGTGTGGGAGGTATCAACTTATACCACTCGCCTTATTGGGGCCTTACTGGTACTATGTATTATAATCCATACTAATATTATAAATGCTAAAGTAACTCTGTCCGTCTGTCTGTCTGTTACTCAATCACGCCTAAACTACTGAAACATTTTGCATGAAATTGAAATTTGGTATAAAGGTATTTTAATACCCGAGAAAGGACATAGGCTACTTTTTACCCCGGGAAAATGACACATAATGGGAAAATTAAGGTGGCGGACGAAGTCGCGGGTAAAAGCTAGTCTAATATACATTTAAAAAAAAACAATACCACTTGTCTGACCCCGGCATCAAACCGGAGACTGCGTGATGAGCCATATTATACTACCGGCTAGACAGTTTCGTTATTAACAGTAAACAAAATGCGCAACCTGCGCCGAAACGTTAGGCATTTTAAGGTAAAATACGTGTTCACGTTAATTCCCGTATTCTATTATACATTAAATGCGTAAACAGTCTGAATCATAATTTTTATTATACAATTCTAATAGATAAAATGTATTAGTATTGATAATGAAAAAATCTACGTTTCCTCAATAAAGATAAAGCCAATACAAGCACAGATTGAACTAGACATACGAACATACAATAAATTATGATAATTTATTATTTACAATATAACTCGGTCAAGGATTTATTTTGTTAACCCAATTATTTTTATGATAAATTTCCGCGTTTATCTTAAGAAGGCAGAGATTTTTATTATAAAAATCACTGTATAACTAACCAATCAGAATTTACACTATTTCACAAGCTTAGCTTGGAATAATGACCGAGTGTGAGTTGTCCAACAATATTTATTTATTTGATTTAAAACTAGGCAGAGCTTCTACTATGGTAACCAAATAACTGATAAAAATATTATCTATATAAATACATACTTATAAAGATTATTTTACAACCAGGTTCAGAACAGATACTCATGCTCATCACACAAATATTTGTCCTGGGTGGGATTCGAACCCACCACACGCGGCGCTACAGTTATAGTGACGAGGTGACCACGTTAACCACTGTGCCAAACGGTAACCGGTTTTAATCAAAACAGTATATATTTGATACGCACAATTAATTATTAGCGCGCAACCACTTTCCGATTTCACTGTAAACTTGAACAGAGTTTTATTTCGTGATAGCATGAATTATGGTCAAATTAATCAATACTCGCGGCTTTGCCCGCTATAAAAGATTATTTTACAAATAAACCTGTTTCAATTGTACAGTTACCATTTCTGGTGAATCGCTCTAAATATTAGTGAAAACCGCATGAAAATCCGTTTAATAGGTTTGAGATTTTCGCGAACAGGCAGACGTGGCGAGACGATTTCAACTTATAATATTCATAATATTAACTGTATAAACAGAGGCTGAAAACGTTCCAAGTTTGATTCTTAGCGGCAGTAGACTTTATAACTACTGCTCGCTCGATCTGTCTGTCTGTCTGTATCTCCTAAACGGATGGACGGATTTTGATGCGACTTTTATATTTTATTATAAATTTTGCAGTGCTTTTATAAAAGTACACGTTATTTTAGGAGGCCGTTTCGGAATATCTCGACCGGTCTTGTCGAATATACTACTCGTATATTATTAGTCGCACTTACCCACATACTGAAGTCATAACCCCATGGCAAGAACAAAACACCAGTATTGTACTTTTCCCAATGACTAATGTAGAAATTGAGAAGGAGATTCCACATCACATAGTATATTCTGAAACAACAAAACATTACAATTTACGGTAGACTGCATAAAGTAAGGAACTTTATACAATCGAACCATCACTTTTAATAAAAACATACGGGGTCAATTGAGTAAACTTGTGAGTAAGTATAGTGCATAAGCATAGAGAATATTATAAATGCGAAAGTAACTGTCTGTCTGTCTGTTACTCAATCACACCTAAACTACTGAACCAATTTGCATGAAATTTGGTATGGAGATATTTTGATACCCGAGAAAGGACATAGGCTATATATCATCACGCTACGACCATTAGGAGCGGAGTAGCAACAAATATTACAAAAACGGGGAAAATTATGACCCGTGTCTCTTCGGTGACGCAAGCGAAGTTGCGCGGGTCAGCTAGTACTATATAAAACATACATGTTTTCAATCAATCATCTTGATGAAACCTTCCATACCTAAGTTCTTTAATGCCGTTTTTGTAGGTGAACTTGCCAACCCGCTCTTGGCCAGCGTGGTGGACTTAAGACCTAACATACATACGTGAACCGAAATTGAGGTAGACCATAAGGCAGATGGCACGATCTTACAGTGTCTGTAGGACCAGCTTGGAGGGATTGCACAAGGTAGGAAATTTTCTAAAGTCTTTGTCCTTTTTTTTCGTCAGGGAAACCAATCGGGGTCGCTTCAAAAGGTCGACCCACCGGCTAGGTCCCCGTCGCACTGGGACTGCGCAAACGGAGTATGTGGTCCGCCGTAGAGCTCACTAAAAACCTGGCGAGTGTCCAACCACTTCCGTAAAGACGTGCGCCGGGATAACCGCTATAAGCTAGTACCGCAAGACGCACGCCGTGCGCGGCTCGCCCCCCTGCAGGGAGCCCCTACCTTGGGTGATGCCGCCTGGGTGAATAGTGACGGCATCAAACACCATAGACGATGGACGTGGCACCACCCGCCCATCACCTATCTTGGGAGGAGTCTTTGCCCTGGGACACAAATGAGGGCTGAACAAAAAAATACTGACCTTATAGGTGGTATGGAGTAGTCAGAGCGTCCAAATATGGAGTACAGACAGGCGGGTATGAAGAATACCGTGTAGGAGTCCAGGCCGTGGTCGAACAGCTCCCCCAGAGGCCCTGAGGTCTGCGTCCGCCGGGCTTGCTTGCCATCGATACCGTCTATAATTAATTACATAAGAGTTAATACAAGTCTCGTTTAGACGGCCTACCGCCAACGTTTTTTTTTTACTCTTTTTTTTTATTAGGAGCTTTTAGCTGTAAGATAATACAACCATGTCAGCTCCATCATACCCTAATTCGATTAATACACCGGACCCTAAAAAGCGTAAGTATTAAAATAATGTTAAAGAAAGTAGGAAAAAACATACAACTTACCTAAAGTGTAAGCGAGAAAGAGGAACACTCCAATAGCGTACCACAGTGACTGCGGAATGACTTCCACATGGCCGTTCAAGGGAGACTCAGTCACCGTCTCGTTGAGGGTCGTGCTGGCTGCGTAGTAGTCATAGTCGTAGTACGAAAGCAGGAGGAAGTTCAACACGATGAGGAGAAACCCGCCGAATGTTAGCACGTTGGGAGCTACCCATTTTGGTACGAACTGTGAAACAAAAGATCATTTAAATAATGTCCGCCTGGCCGATAATCGGCTTGCCATCGGAACATTTTGTATCAAAATCTCATCAGCGCCTCTAGCGGGCAACATAGGAATTACTTTTGCTTTATGTCAAACCATCGATACTCGATAGTATCGAATGTATAGAACCTCTCTTAACAATCAAGTAGTATTAGATGGAATAAAAAAAATCAATAAAATAAATTTTTGGTGAAATAATATACGTATGCATGTTTCAGAATATAGTTCCGAAAGATTGAATATATTCAGCGACTTTTGTAGTTGACTGTATACCTGACATAGACTGCTAAGTTAACCTTAATACCTTTTATTTTTACACCATACATAAGGCTTCGCTAGCACTTGTATAAATATATTTCCAAGGTCAAAGCACAAAACGGAATTATAACGGTGACCCTCCTGATAAAGTAGACAGCAAAATGTCTGATAAGTTTTCAAAATACATACACAAACACTACACAGGAAAATGGACTTTAAGACTTGAACATAAGGTGGAGAATATTTTCGATGTACGTCTCCGATGGTGTCTGATAAGAATCGTACGATATTTGTTTTAATTCATTGTTGTTGAAAATGTTCTAAGAAGATGTTTATCAATTTCCTTAACGTGAAAGGAAGTTTTGTAGATCAATCTATCAGCCTAGCCTTTTCTTCAACTTATTTTTAAAGACTACTCTAAGAATCGCTCTTGTGCCGCGAGGACAAAAAACATACAAACAACGGACACAAAGTACAACCAGACCCGAAACAATGATTTATGGATCGTACAAATAATTGACCCGTGTGGGAATCGAACCCACGACCTCCCGACACAATGGTAGCTGCTCAATACCAGTATATTAAATAGAGTGACTGCCTGTCGGATCTCCTGTCAGCGTCAACCCAGTTACCTGGGTTATAACACGATACCTTTCAAGACTGGTTGTCGATCTGCTTCGAACTACTGCTAACGATTGTCATAGATCTTTGAAAATAATTTCTACATTACCTTACCCCTCCCTCATTACGAGAGACCATTGCCCAACAATGGGACATTAATGGGTTACATTTAATTATTTATAATGCGAAAGTGCATAATTCACGTTCCTAATTCTTATACTATATGTATATTTTTACACGCGAAAGCTATGACGCGCCATTTCTGTGTAGATTTTGATGAAAATTGTCATGCTGATAGATTCATAGTTTATAATCAGTCAAAGGCAAGTCAAGTTATATAAGAAAGAGTACTAGTTACGGTATAAAAATAACTTAGGCTAATAAAAATCAATATATAATCATAACTTTATTCACAATGTTAACGACGTAAAAGTCTTGAATTAAAAATCCATGTGGTATTTACTTATCGTAAATAATCACATGGCGAAGTTGCCAGTATTCAGGCTGTAATGTATGTTATTTTAACTAAGGAGTATGTACATCAAATAATTATTTAATTTGGACATGCCTTTACCAATTACATAAATGTATATTATACTAGCCGTCGCCCATTATTTCGTCCATGTGACATTTCTAGGTAATAAAACTGAGTATGACATTTTAGTTAAAATCTGTTCAGCTTATTTGTGAAAGAGTCACAAACATACAGCCATCCTCACAAACCTTTGTATCAATAATATTAGTAGGATAGGATTACTGGCCATCCTGTATGACAAGATGTATGTATATGAATGAAACAAAAGAAGTTTGTAGGGATAGGCAAATGGAGTTATTTGGTCTATGCAGGGCCCAAGAGAAAACATGATGTAAATAAATATGAACGAATTTTTACCACATTTATGTTTTGGTAATTGTGGTTTCCTCCTCAATAAAATAATTCACTCCCTAGGTTTGAAGCTCACAGGAGAAAAATATATGTGAGCGCATTTAGCAAGAAGACTTGGTATCAACATATCTAGCTTATTTAAAAACCAATATTCCTAAAACATAAACGGTAATGAAACATTGAATGCACATATTTGAATTATCTTTATAAATAAATAAAGCTAGGCAGTTAGGGTAAAATTCTTATTTTTATTAAACCTTACCTCCACAACTTTGTTCCAAAAAGGATGCATTACATAGACACTCAGCGGGCTGGTGTCTATTGCCATGTACTGAAAAAAAAAAGAAGAATAAATCTCGTGTGCACTGATGTCACTGATTTTCAGTCAATAATTCAGCTGTATTTATTATAGTATGTATCATACAAGCCTATAATTTAATTTTATTTAACAAGACATCTTTTCAAATAAAAAGAAAAACAGACAAAATCTGTCCTTTAGGATGGAAAAAGAGTATGAAATTATAACTCAGCTGTGTCACTGAGCAGTGTATATATATAGAAATTCTTTCCATATTTATAGATACCTTCCTATTGGATGGACTAACTAACATTTTAGAAGAAAATACATACTCCATATTTTTTGTTACTTGTTTCTTTAAATAAACACAATAAGAAAGAGATGTACGAAAGTAATAGGTAGCTACTGTTATATTAAAGTTAGCATCATGTTTCATAGAAGAAATTCCAAATATTTACTTTATTGTTAATAAATTAAAGTTACCAAAGAATATTAAAATTTTCGTTCATTTATTTATCTTTGGTTATTTTTGCGTGTTCATCATTAGAATGTGTCTAATAATAGCTAAAACTTAATTTCTACATGCCACTGCATAAAATGAACATTTTTAAGTGCTCATTAATCATTACATGTTACAAACAATGAGTCACCACTATTTATATTATGTGTTTTAATTACGGCAGTCATCTTAATATACATAATTTGTCAATTTAAACGACTTCCGTGTAAATATGTTGCGTAAAAAAATCAATAGTTTTAGGTTAAGTTTATCACAATGGTTTACACTCAAAATCAAGTTTTACATCAATATTACACATTTAATACACTTTAGTCTCCAATAGTTTGAATAACGCGTTGTTTTCTACGATATTACAAACATACATACCTTATAATTATCGAAACCTTCAAGGTGTTCGCGGCCGAGGTATTTGTAATTGAACATTTTCACTTTTTACGATAATAACACACTACTAAATTAATAAAATAATGTTAATTAAACTCTTCTAACTATATATGCACCTTTCATATAATACATTTTTGGTTCCTTGATATTTTAATGTGTAAAAAAATAAACGCACTTCACGACAGCCGCAGTTTGGGTGGCTGACGTTTGACTTTTGACAATTTCAATTCGGCTTGCTTGACAATTACAGAAATCTTGTTACCAACTGTAAAAATTTGGTTGATGTAGTAAAAATAAGAATAAATGTAGGCAGGTACCTAGTTTGTATTATACTATTGCAGTATTATTTTGTACAAGATACGTAATTATTCTTAAAATTACACAATGCTTGTGCAGAGCACATGCTCAACTGTCAAATTGTTGAATTATATTATTCGTTAATGAGTTGTAACCTCTTGGCATTATTATGTGATGACCTTATTTGATGTTAAAACAACAAAGTTGACCTATTAATTGATAACACGATCGTCCAATTCATTATAACGCAACATTATTGCTTATCTCCAACATAATTTATATTATTTTAATAGTATAAGTACTTACCGACAATTTACGTGTTATTACTTATGACTATTATAGCCACTTTACTTGAAACTTTAAAAGAGATGCCCAAAGTTATGAGTATGGGTGATCCTTGGTTGAGTAATAAGTATTTAGGTAAACAATATTTTATGAATACATTTACTCTGTAACCTCATTCTACCCATTAAATATAAGTACCTACCCACCATTTAGGTTTAAGTCGGGATTCTCATAATTCTCATTCGGATAGTACCTAAGCGTTTATAAAGCGGTTACCCATCAATGGACTGGCCTCGCCATAGGTTATCTTTCACTGACCTGTGTGTGAGTGTCCATTTACGAGTAATGTCAACAGTCAACATGTGATCCAATGTTGCGGTAGGTTGTGCTACCATTTGCGATACAACCGACTGTCAAATAAATACCGATACGATATATTTTTCTTAAAATGCTATGATTCAGATGAAAGAACAAAAAGGGAACATTGAAATGGAGTACAGATACTTTCAATTTTCATTATAAATTCATTCGACATCGTAAAAATATTCCTTGTATACATGCAACATTTAATTTTAATTTTACTTGATTATGTGCATTGGCGAACCCAAGGCAACACACCAATGTCACCAATGACTTTTTGAAGTTATGTGTGTATTTTAATGATCACCTGCTCTAACGGTGAAGAAAATATCGTGATCAAACTTTGCATTCCAAAAAAAATATGTAAAAAAAATACATTTAATGAGGGCATGTAAAGTCCGCACTTGGACCACGCAGCGTGTAGGGCTCAAGGCCTAACCCCTCCTCCAGTTGGGAAGGAGACCCTTGCCCAGCTGTGGGACGGTAACGGGTTAACAAAATAAAAATTAATGTGTCATGAGGATAATATCTAATGTAACAGTAGTTTCTACTTACTGCACTTTATATTTCAATTTCTTTAAACGAAAACAAAGAAAATAACGCGAATATTGCGCAACAAAAGTCAAAATAACTGAAATCGTATCACGTGTGGAAACCTTGTGTCATGGTGTGATTCATAAATGCACACGTGCTTTAGGGAAGATACCCATCCATATAATTCTACCTACAATAGACAAGGTTGTAAGATTCTTGTTTGGGAGAACACTTTGTGTCTGATTCATGCACTTTAAGTATCAACGTAGACGCTTTTCATGTACAGACATGAGGAAATTTAATCTACAGCCATTTGGATTTTTAGTCAGTTTGTACGGTTTAAATTTTTTCGTGATAAGTCAGTATGTTAGGAAAATTTTCATAAAGCGCTGTTTTTAAAAAAACTGTATCAAGACTCCAGTTTACTAAACTAGAGGCCTGCCGTATAAAAAAATATTTTGCTAAAATATTTAGCTACAAGTTTTGCGCATGAACCCTCTTTTTGAATCTCTCTATCTATGTAAAAATACACATAAGTGTCCTGGAAGACACAAAACAATATAAATATAATGTTAAAATGCACAGGAATGAATACACTATCACTTTTATAAGAGCAATAAAATTAATTACAGTTATGTAATTTATGCTTCATAATTACGTCAGGCGTTTCAGCATTCAGAGCCGGTTAAACTGCTAGTCCAGTCATTATAGTAAGTTCACCTCGGAATTCGAGATACCCAGCTGTAAGTCTGTAAATACTTGTATATTGACACCCTAAAAGTTGTCTCAAAACCTACATATGGTAGGGTGTACGCAACTATAAAATTTCAAGGTCCAAAGTCCCAAAAACCGGTTTTTTAAGCTTTTTTTGTAAATATCTCATTTCCTATGGAATTTTTGCATTCGTATTCATTACCAATATTGTACAGTATAAAATTCTCTACAAATTTTGTTTGATTTTTTTTTTTACGGTGAACCGTTTTCGAGATAGAGGGCGGAGAGCGCGCGGTCACAGGATCATTTCAAGTCAACCGGTGCCTCCGGTCGAAGATGCGCCATATATAGTTGATGAACTATCGATAAATCAATGATTATAATAATAAATAAATTTAACCCATTACTGTCCCACTGCTGAGCAAGGGTCTTCTCCCGTAATGAGGGAGGGGTTAGGCCTTGAGTCCACCACGCTGGCCAAGTGCGGGTTGGGGACTTTGCATGCCTTCAATAAATGTATTTAACAAATTTTATTCAAGCAAGGTTTCCTCACGATGTTTTCCTTCACCGTTGGAGCATGTGACAATTATTTCTAATACACACATAACTTCGAAAAGTCATTGGTGTCATCATTTTCTTCATAATTATATTAAATCTATATCTTTTCAATAATACTGATTTATTTGTTTTTTTTTTCATCATGTAAGAAGTTATTAATATTAATTAGGTTAAAATTCAAATATAGTGCCTATATTTTCATGAAAAATTCTGCAATTACATGGGCAGGTAAGTGTTTATAAGTTAATTAATACTGAATAAAAAGTGGATAGGTTATGAAAAAAATGATAAAAAATAATGTAATAGTTAATAGAAATTGACAAATATTTATTAATCATTGTGTACGAGCATCGCCACAATATGATTTATATTGTTTTACTTTTATATGAAATAAGCAATATCGTCATACACGCGCGGTCTATATAAATCTAGGTTAATACTTTGTAATGTAGTGTGTACAATAAACTCAACCAGCAAGTACGGACACAATACAGTGATTTTATTTCCTGTGAACATCCCGTCTGCTGCGACAACCTACCACAACACACTCCACACAATTACAACTCAGTGTACGGGTAAACTGCTCGTACATTTATGGTCCTTCGAGCCGGATCCTCCGCATCTGGAACAACAGTCCTGCAACTAAAACAGGCACGAAGTGGTTTTTATTTACGATAGCGAATCGGTTTAACTGGTCTTCCACAAGCGGATCGCCCCAGTTAAATTGAGAAGGAGCACATATCGTACGTAACGAATCCTTTGTATCCTGTGATCACAACAGGAAACATCAACAGTCGGTGATCCGAAAGCTATTGAAGACAACAGAGTTAGTATCCCACAACTACAATGGATGCTAAACAACAAGAACTACTCAAACGGCAGGAGATCATCGCCGAGGGCATCCGAAAAATCGGTGTCAACTTCGGAAAGGACGGTCCTGACCGTAAGAACGCCACATATATTAAGGTTAGATTGGATAATCTCAAGGCCCACTGGAACGAGTTTGAGATGAATCATAGCGTGCTGCAGAGTGCTGAGAACCAACTTGATGCTTACTACATTTCAAATGCGTATGAACGGGTCAAGACTGAATACTTAACAATACAACAAAAGTTACAATCCTGGCCCACTTATACTGATGGTGACAAGGAGTATGAAACCTTAGGGAATCAAAGTGAGAGCAGCAAGAACATGGGAGTTCTTTCTAAATCGGATGAACTCAAAACCCAACAAGCCACTAACTTCCGAGCTTTCTCGCGCTTCACCCGAAACTTGAGTACTGCTGACGTAACCGAGAAATGGGACATAGAGGACAAACTCAAGACTCTCGAATCTCGATGGAAGACGATCGACGTAGTACACTGGCAACTCGATAACATTCTCGTCGGCAGTGATGTCAATTATGAGTTTGAGTTTTCGAAGTATGAAGAAACGTACGAGTCGACTAAGCGAGACCTTAACCGCAAGCTCAATCTAGCTGTACAACAACGTGATAGTGCTCCGAAGATAGAGATACCTGTATTTACAGGAAACTATTCACAGTGGCCTACGTTTCTTGATCTTTACTCTGCGGCTATTCACAACAACCCTACCTTCTCTAAGGGTCAGAAGATGCAACATCTGAAAGGGAAGCTAAAGGGAGAGGCTGAGCGTTTAGTGCAACATTTATCTGTTTCTGAAAGCAACTACGACTCCTGTTGGGAAATTCTCAATCACAGGTACAACAACTTACAGTTGTTTTTCACTAAACAAATGCAAACTTTGATGAGTCAACCTACGATTCAACATCAGAATGCTTACGAGCTGAAACGCCTACACGACACCAGTCTCGAAACAGTGCACGCCCTTCGGAACTTAGGCATCGACACTTCAACATGGGACCCCATTCTAGTGCATATACTAACTGGAAGACTTGATTCGCTGACCTACTCAGACTACATGGAAGCGAGAAAAAATCCCAGAGAACTTCCTGTTTTTGAAGAATTTATTCAGTTCATCGAAAGCAAGTTTACAGCGCTGGAATTAGTAACAAAGAAAAAGAATCCCACTAACTCTAATAACAACAAACAAGCGTTTGCGTCTTCGACTTCACAAAACAAGGAGATTACAACATTCCAACGGGATGCTTACAACAAATACAAACGAGCTCCCAAGGTGAATCATACAAGCTCCGACAGAAATTGTCCAATTTGCAAAACGAATCACATTTTACTTCATTGTAACACGTTCCAAGAGATGACACCTGACGTAAAATTGAGGACACTTGAGCAATTGGACATTTGCAAGAATTGCATGTATTCACACAATAGCAACAAATGCACTTCGCCAAAAAGATGCAGAGTGTGCAACAATGCACATCACACTACGCTACATGACATGATACGTAACACCTCGCCGATGACGTTTGCGAACAGTCAACAACCTAACAAGCCGGTGAACAAGTCGTCTATTTCGCAAGGCAAAACTAATCACGTGTCAGGAAATTTTAACGAAGTTTTACTAGCTACAGTTATGCTTAAGGTGAGAGCCGCAGATGGGACTTACATCACTTTACGATGTCTTTTAGATCAAGGCTCTCAACTGAACTTGATAACCGAATCGGCTGCCCAACGACTTGGCCTTCAGCGGTATAACAAAAATTCAACAGTATCCGGAATTGGAATGGGGGCCAGCCACAGCAATGGGACAGTTCAGTTGGACTGTGAGTCACTTTACGGCGACTATCAATTTACAACAGAGGCGCTGGTAATGGCTAAATTACTTAACAATTTGCCTAATTATTCCTTCGAGAGACAAGAATGGCCTCACCTACGAAATATCAACTTAGCCGACCCGCAGTTTAACGTATCTCGACAAGTTGACCTTTTACTTGATGCTGGAGTATACGCCGAGATAATCATGAGTAACATCCTCCGAGAAGACATACAGGCACCGATTGCACAACAAACAAAACTCGGATGGGTGTTATTAGGCAATACAAAGACCTTCAGCTGTCATGTAGTGGTAAACACCGATGATTTCTCTCGTTTTTGGGAAATGGAAGAGATAACAACTCACAATGAGTCCTTGACAATCGAAGAAGAGTACTGTGAGACCTTGTATTCACAAACAACAAAAAGACTTGAAGATGGACGCTATGAAGTTCAGATTCCCATGAAAACGGACTTTCAACAGCATTTGGGACACTCCAAATCTCAAGCAATCGCACAATTCAAACAACTAGAAAAACGATTGACTCGAGATGAAATCCTCGCTTCAAGTTACAAGGCCTTCATAGATGAATACATCTCTCTTCATCACATGAAACCATGCACAGTGTCGATTACACCTAACTGCTTTTTACCTCATCATGGGGTAATAAAACCCGACTCCACTACAACAAAACTACGTGTCGTGTTCAATGCATCTGCTACCACGAGCACAGGACGTAGTCTAAACCACCTAATGGCATGCGGACCTAACTTACAAAAGGACATACAAGCCATGATTTTACGGTGGAGATCTTTCGAATACGTATACACTGCAGATATTGAGAAATTTTACCGGCAGATTCGAATTCGGGAAACAGATCAACATTTACAGAAAATTATTTGGCGAAATTCAGTCTCAGAACCATTACAAGAATTTCAATTAACGACAGTAACATACGGCACAAAATCCGCTCCATTTTTGGCTATGCGAACGATACAACAATTGGTCAAAGATGACGGCGGGACATATCCTCTGGCGGCCACCATTCTCTCCAATCAACTTTACATGGACGATTTATTAGGAGGCTGTCACTCCATTGAAAAAGGGCAGAAAGCTCAAAATGAACTTATAACCATGTTGAGGGGCGCTGGATTCAACCTTCGTAAGTGGGCCAGTAACAATACGTGCCTACTTGAAAAGTTGCCTAATGAATTATTAAGTCAAGGAATGTTTGACTTTAAAGACGCTGAGACAAACAAAACATTAGGCATAACGTGGAATCCGCGCACCGATCAGTTTTCATACAAACAAATGCCACTTAGTAACAAGAATGACGTCAACACTAAGCGCACGCTACTGTCGGATATTTCGAAATTGTATGACCCACTTGGCTGGCTGTCGCCAATCACACTGAAAGCAAAATTGATTTTTCAACAAGCTTGGACAACGTCAGCAGGCTGGGATGATATTCTTCCAGCGAACATACAACATGAATGGGAACAATTCCGCCACCAGATGATCTACATTCACGACATAACAGTTCCACGCTGGATCGGCAACACACAACAATACTTTGAACTTCATGGCTTCTGTGACGCATCAGAAAGAGCCTACGGGTGCGTTGTATATTGCAAGTCCTCTGATAAGGAAGGTCAACAGCTGATTAGACTGATAGCAGCTAAAACGAAACTAGCTCCGCTGAAAAAACCTATATCTCTGCCTCGATTAGAGTTATGCGGCGCGAGTTTATTAGCTCAGCTTATGAAAAAGGTCAAAGAAGCAATAAACACACCTACAGTCACCACTTATTGCTGGACGGACTCAATGGTGGTACTTGGGTGGCTACAAGGAGATGTGAAGCGTTGGAAGAGTTTTGTGGCCAACAGAGTATCCCAGATAACATCGAGTATTCCACCCAACGTATGGAGATATGTCAAATCACAAGAAAATCCTGCGGATTGCGCAAGTAGAGGGCTATCTCCGTCCGACTTCATGAGTCACACACTATGGTGGAATGCGCCGTCTTGGCTGAAAACGAATGACATTCCTAAACAAGATATTTTCATCACCAACGAGGAACAAAGAAAGCGGGAACAAATTTGTGTAACACAAACAACGAGTACGTCACTCATTGAGGAGTTATTACAATCACACAGTTCGATGACGTCTGTAACACGAGTCGTTAGTTGGATACTACGATTCATAAACAATACACGTCACTCTCCAAATGCCAGGCGAATGTCTCACTTAACGACACACGATTTGGAATCAGCGCAAAACTTAATCGTCAAAATCGTACAGAACAATAGCTTTGGCGATGATATTGTTTACTTACAAAAACACAAGAAGGTACGCCCCACAAACAAACTTTTGAGTTTGAATCCCATATTAGACACTCAAGGTATTCTTCGAGTGGGTGGACGACTGGAACGTGCTAACTTGAACAACTCTCAAAAACATCAAATTATTTTACCCAACAATCATCCGTTATCATATCTCTTGATTGAGCAAGCCCATCAGCATACTTTTCACGGTGGTGCCAGACTCACTTTGGGATACCTTCGAAATAAATATTGGATTCTTGGTGGAATGAAAACAGTGAAGAAACAATTAATTAAATGTGTCATATGTCATCGCTACAAAACGCAACGCAGCAGTCAGCTGATGGCTGACTTACCGCCGCCTCGAGTTACGCCGTCTCGGCCGTTCACGCACACGGGCGTCGATTTTACTGGGCATGTTGAAATAAAAGCCAACAAAGGTCGAGGCATTAAAACAGTAAAAGCATACATTGCGATTTTTGTATGTTTATGCACTAAGGCGATACATCTCGAGTTAGTGTCCGATCTCAGCACTGCGACATTTATGGCCGCCCTGAAACGGCTCTGTGCACGACGAGGAACACCAAAACATGTCTACAGTGACAATGGAACCAACTTTGTCGGCGCAGCAAAAGAACGCCAGGAGGCACTGCAGCTTCTAGTCAACGACAACCTCTTGAACAACATATCCGAATGTGGTATTGAGTGGCACTTCAATGCCCCATCTTGGCCAACAGCTGGAGGGTTGTGGGAAGCTGCTGTCAAGAGTATGAAGTATCATCTGAAACGAGTGTTGGGCGAACAAAAATTAACGTACGAGGAATTTGCGACGTTACTGGTACAAATTGAAGCCTGCCTCAACTCTCGGCCACTGGTCGCTCTTACAAATGACCCCGAGGACTTAAACTATTTAACACCAGGACATTTTCTAGTCGGTGGTCCTGTTCTAGCGCCTCCCATGACTTCCGAGGTCGACCATGCGAGCTTAACAGTGCGATGGCGTCTGACAGAAACCATGTACAAGGAATTTTGGAAGAAATGGTCCAAAGATTACCTACAAACTTTACAGTTGCGAGGAAAATGGCAAACTCCTTCACAAAACATCGCGGTGGGTGATATCGTCCTTATAAAGGAAGATCACGTGCCGCCTGCGAGATGGTTACTCGGACGAGTCATAGAAACACATCCTGGAGCAGATAACTTAGTGCGAGTCGTGACATTGAAAACTAAGTCAAATATTATGAAGAGGCCTATAACGAAATTGTCCCGGCTGCCCATCGAAACAGAGAGTCGACTTGAAGACAAACCAGTACAACAACCTGACACTGAACTACCAGAGACTATAACAACCACGCCACCGCGACAACGTCGATTGAACGGTCAGACAGCAAAGGGTGGTGTATTCTCAACTATCTTCAGTACGCTGTTATTATTCATGCTTATGTGTGTGACACCATCGATACAGCAACTCGTCAACGTCACCTCTCTTGACCCATCCCGACTTGTATATTTTGACAAAACCGCAGACTTACAAATAATACAAGATGAATGGAGACTAGTAGTTTATTACAATATGTCCACGTACTGGAGAAGTGTTTCCGCTGTTGAAGAATACATAAAACAACTTAGAGAACTCGATCAGCGAAACACGGCTTACTTTGCTATGTCGACACAATTTGAACACGAATTAAACGAGCTGCGGCACTACCATGAAGTCTTACAATGTGAACACGGAAGACGCAACAAGCGAGGTCTCATAAACGGGATTGGTAACATTGCTAACTCTCTGTTTGGGATACTCGATGACAAATTTGCCGAAAAATACAACGAAGACATCAAGCTCATTCAGAACAACGAAAATCATTTGATGAATCTGTACAAGAACCAAACGTCGATTATTGAAGGCGAATACAATTTACTGAAACGAAACGAGCAAGTGATGAACCGGCAATTCATAATCATCAATAAACATCTTAGAGATTCCGTGAAACAATTGAAATCCGACCAAGAAAGGGCAATTTTCATCACTGCTACTGCACTTTCGGCGAATATGATGATTGCTAATTTACGCAGAATACAAGACACATTGATCGATCTCATTACGGATATTCGCAACGGAAAGGTCGACACACACTTGTTGAAACCCGATGCATTCGAAAAACAGCTGAATATTATATCCGGACAAGTGCCGAAAGGATTATCTTTACCCTGCACTAACAGTCTCAAATGCATCCGAAAAATGTACAAGTTATCAAGGGTCCACGGCAAACTTATCGAAGATTTCCTTATTTTTGAAGTAAAAATCCCCTTAGTGACAGACGAACTGTATGAATTAACGGAAATTATACCGATTCGCAACATCAAGGGAGATTCTATGATCAACATCATGCCTACTGCTAAATACATGGCCGTGAACTTGAGAAAGGACTTGATAATACCTTTGAACAGTGAACAACTTTTATCGTGCATACAAGTCAATATAAATCAGCTGTTATGTAACTTTGACCTACCTATATATGACATAAAAGGTGCAACAAATATTTGCGAAGCCGACATTATAAACAATCGAGGAGCGTCGAGTTGCCGCACTGAGATATCAAATTGCAAGAATGACTGGGTCAAACTACACAGCAAGGACGCTTGGCTGTTTACGTGTTGCGAGGAATGCACTATGCGCATTTTCTGTCCAGCTGGTATTACGTCACAATCACTACGTAATACGGGTATAATCACCTTAGCGGCAGGATGCATGATGCGCGGTGACAATCACCTTATTCACTCGCACTACAATCTGCAAAGTAAACTGGAACTGGGAAATGATGATGAAGTCTATGTTCCAGACACAAATATAAACTATTTAGTATCGAGTAATAACAAGATTACTAACTGGACAGACATGAAAATCGAAACACATGAAGAACAACTAAATAGTTTGAAGAGAAAAATAGAAGCAATTAAGGAACAACAGGACATACAAACTATCAAGTCTGTTGATGCTGAACAACATCATTACGTTCTATATGGTTTCATGATAACCTGTGGAATTATATTAGGCATATGGATACTTTTCAAGGTGAAGGGACGACGCATCTGTCTACACCAAATAACCCCCGTAACAACGCCAGAGCTCCAAGAAGAGATTGAAATGGAAGAAATCAACAAGGACAAGAAACCAAATGCAGAACAGATAAGAAAAGAGATCACCGAGCATCAACTTCGATCGTACCCGAGCGCCAACAAGGTGGACTGTGGAACATCTCCCATCCCGCTCAGCGTCGACCGAAAAACTCTTTGATCATTTTTACATTAATTAATTAATCATAATTATTTACAATTTACTTTATCATTTTATTATTCTTTGTTTTACTCTGTTTTATTTAGTTTTTTGTAGTTGGCAGGATGTACGAGCATCGCCACAATATGATTTATATTGTTTTACTTTTATATGAAATAAGCAATATCGTCATACACGCGCGGTCTATATAAATCTAGGTTAATACTTTGTAATGTAGTGTGTACAATAAACTCAACCAGCAAGTACGGACACAATACAGTGATTTTATTTCCTGTGAACATCCCGTCTGCTGCGACAACCTACCACAACACACTCCACACAATTACAACTCAGTGTACGGGTAAACTGCTCGTACACATTGATTTATCGATAGTTCATCAACTATAATATATATGGCGCATCTTCGACCGGAGGCACCGGTTGACTTGAAATGATCCTGTGACCGCGCGCTCTCCCCCCCTCTATCTCGAAAACGGTTCACCGTAAAAAAAAAATCAAACAAAATTTGTAGAGAATTTTATACTGTACAATATTGGTAATGAATACGAATTCAAAAATTCCATAGGAAATGAGATATTTACAAAAAAAGCTCAAAAAACCGGTTTTTGGGACTTTGGACCTTGAAATTTTATAGTTGCGTACACCCTACCATATGTAGGTTTTGAGACAACTTTTAGGGTGTCAATATACAAGTATTTACAGACTTACAGCTGGGTATCTCGAATTCCGAGATCCTTACCTAATTTAAGCTTAATTGACTGCACTATGCATAAAGATCCTTTTGACCTTATTTGGTACTAGCTGACCCGCGCAACTTCGCTTGCGTCACATAAGAGAGAATGGGTCAGAATTTTTCACGTTTTTGTAACACTTTTTTACCGTTACTCTGCTCCTATTGGTCGTAGCGTGATGATATAAAATATGCTTCTTTTTCACGAAAAACATTTTTAAAATTTTATATCTCTTAATATAACGAAGTCGCGCTAAGGCATATCCGCCATTAAAACAGTTGCCATGACAACAGGATTTTGTTAATTTAATGTCATTATAATATTGATTATTCGGGACTTCGATCGCCAGCTGAATTTTCCCGGGAAACGCGTCATTTTCCCGGGGTAAAAAGTAGCCTATGTCCTTTCTCGGGTATCAAAATATCTCCATACCAAATTTCATGCAAATTGGTTCAGTAGTTTAGGCGTGATTGAGTAGCAGACAGACAGACAGACAGACAGACAGACAGACAGAGTTACTTTCGCATTTATAATATTAGTATGGATTTTCATGATAATGTGCGCACATTTATGAGTCATCAATAGTTCCTGTTACAGCAAATGCATTTTATTGATGGCAAAACCTTTTTGCATGATGTCATCATAAAATCCCCTCAACATATTGTTTATCATATCACTTCGATTAGATAAAAATTAGATTATAACACAAAAGATAGTATTGATACAGTGTCACAAATTGAAAGACATGTCGAACTAATACATGTGTTTTGAAATCTTTATAAATTGATATAGTGTTCTGTGTGAAAATATGGACCGAACGTGGTCGGAGGTATTGACTAAAAAGAAGAAGAAGAAATTAAATTTTGCTTCTGCAATGATTGACAATTCTAGCGACGAGGCTGATAGGTTAGCTTCGCTGGAAATTTCTAGTCCTAACGGAGACAGTAATCCCGAAGTGTGTAGTCCGAATTCTGAAACCTCAGCAAAGTATAGGATGAATTGGTACCGCAACGAAGTGGTAAGAGATGCTGTTATGAGTAGGGAGCCGTTAGGCGAAACGGAACTGGAGAAGCAGGAGTTAGAAAGTCAATCCAGTAGTTCCAGATTGACCAATGATGTCAAAATTATTGAAGAAGAGTCTCAAGAGGAGCCTCCACATGAATGGATCAACACAAAAGCATTATCGAAGTATGCTTCGACCTATGAACTGGAGAAATTCGAGAAAAACACAATGCTTGTGTTCAACCAAGTGAATGTAAATGGGCATGAGCCGAGAGTTGGCACCCAAGCAGACGTAGACGCTTTAAAAAAGACATTCGAAAAGTTTAATTTCGAAGTGACAGTGCATGATGATTTTACAAAAGAGCAAATTTTTAATGAGCTTAAAAGATGTAAGGGCATTTTTTATTTATTTGGGTTTTGGTGATTGTTTTTGGCGAAATATTGTGAAATATGTTATCATGTAACGTTGCATTGTGTTGCATGTAGAAGTTGAGACCTTGAGATGTAAGTGTGTGATAAAACGGCAGCGTCATATCCTCCTTAGTTCGGACCTTTAAGACATTCTTTCTTCTATATCTATTCAAGGCATTCTTTAGTGTAGAATGTATTAGAAAAATAACTAATTATTTTATTGTTCGATAAATAAAATGCGAATTGTTTTTAATACGTCAGAATTTCCAGGTTTATTCAAATTTTAAATAACATTAATCCGCTGTGTCCTCTAGGTGTGATCAGACTTTATTTGCATAAAGATTCTTATTTTTTCTTCAATACATTAATACGTTAATTAATAAATAATAATAATAAATGTAACCTATGTCCTACTGCTGGGCAAGGGTCTCCTCCCGTAATGAGGAAGGGAGTAAGGTCTTCAGTCCACTACGCTGGCCAAGTGCGGGTTGGGAGCCGTTAATTTTCACGTTAAAGCTTGACTTGGTCATCAGTATTCTTATCTTTCCGCCCGGCATTTTGTTGTGCTTTGTTTAATAGCATAACAATCCGAAGATAAACGAAATATAAATTATTTATAGCGGACGTAATCAGAGATAACAGTCGCAAATGTTGTCCATCTTTAAAAAAAAAAAAAATATCACGCCTGTTAAGGTGTAGAACCATATGAAATAAAATCGCGTTTCGCCATTAACAATGTTAGTCTCATGTAATAGGGAGCAAGGAGCAAGCCTATTGCTATTACCGATCACATTACCAAGCTCAAGATTACAATTGCGAATATTATATTTTATTAATTATGAAAGTATTCAGAAGTATATAAGTATGTTTATCAGTTAGTTGGTTACCATAGTACACGCTCGGCTTAGTTTGCAATCAAATGACCGTGTGTGAGTTGTCCAATGATATTTATTTATTTATTTTAAATTAGGAAAAGACCGATAGCACGATAGAGGATAGCAGTCGGATACTAAGAATTTATCGATATAAAAACTCTTTCTTGAGTTATTCAACATTTGCTTTGTGTTATCGCTATTTTTATTATCTTGTTGTTAACTATTACATAAGTAATCATTATCATTTGTTTTTATAATTATAACACGGGGTATTTATCTTTTGATGGCCGGAAATGAAATATTGAGTGTATCAAAGTGCGGGAAAATGGAGTTGATGATTAAGTGGCTTTAAGCAGTGTGAGTTGATTCCATTCAAATTTGTATGGATTTTTTCTCCTGTCAGTGTGAGGCGCCCAGAGCCAATTGCACTCACTGGTCGCTAAAAAATCTGCGTGATAGGCGACTCTTGGCAGTCATTCCATAGATGGGTGACCGCACACTGCAGTGGCATTTGAACTGGACGTCTCCCTGGTTCATTGGGCACGTAATTAGTAGGTCCCGGTTGATGTCAATTAAGATAACAGTCGTTAAACCACGTCAACAGGCCTTCGGGCGGAACACTTTGACACTCACACACAATCTTCCTTTGCCTCATTCACATTCATACATCTTGTCATACAGGACCGCCGGTTACGAGTTCTTTGTTAACCATATTTGTTTTATTTTACAGACAGTTCTCAAAATTTCACGGACTATGGTTGTGTAGCGGTGGCTGTGCTAACTCACGGGACGGACAATGGACTCCTGAGGGCTAAAGACCAACTGTACAGCGAGATCGAGATCATTAACCTCTTCAAAGTTCACAACAAACCTACTTTAGTCACCAAACCGAAACTACTGCTTATTCAGGTCAGTGATTAATTGATTTTTTATTTATTTATACACTAGCTGACCGCGCAACTTCGCTTGCGTCATATAAGATAGAATGGGTCGTATTTTCCCCCATTTTTGTAACATTTTTTACCGGTGCTCTGGTCCTGATGGTCGTAGCGTGATGTTATATAGCTTATAGCCTTTCTCAATAGATAGGCTATCCAACAGTAAAATAATTTTTCAGTTCGTACCATTTATGTATGTTAATAGCAAAGTGTAATTTTACTTTTAGTAGAATAGTGGCAAGTATTTGAACCCGGATCCTTCTTTATCTGATAAATAAACAGAAGGATGTTTTTGAAACTTCCGGCATTCTGAGATCGAAATAGAAATGAGATAAATTTCGATTACTCATTTTATTATCATTTCATGTACTTGAAATACTTTAAACATGAATCGTGTTTTAGAAACTTTCATCTTTGTCAAAGATACTTATTGTTATTTGTTTTGTTTTTTATGCTCTTCATACATAGCCCATGTAGTTTGAGCAGTAGTAGAACTGCTGAAAACATGGTTTAGGTTTTATAAGTCTGATACATACAGGGCATGCTTTTTCCAATTTCTGTTGCAATGTTCTTAAAAGTAGCTTGTGTTTTACAATTTCGATATTGGATAACTACCACGAGTGTAAATCGATTTTTCGCACCGCGCTTTTTGATTAAAATAAAACGGTCCCGCATCTCAATAATAACGGGTGTCATAAGCTGGTTTGTAAGTAGGTATGGATAGATGTATGCATGTTTGTTACTCTTTTGCGAAAAAACTACTGAATGGATTTTAATGAAATTTGGTACACACATGGGTTATAACGTGGACTAACGCGTAGGATATATTTTTCCGGAAAACCTTTTTACACTGCAGAAATCACGAGCAGAAGTTACGAGTGAAATATATTCTTCTTCTTCTTATCGTATGGTTAGTGGTTAACCTTGTGTCAAAGTTGTTCAAGCCGCCCGAAAGGCCTTTGACATTGCTTAACAACTATTATCTTAGTAGACAACAACCGGGACCGACTTTTTACGTGCTCTCCGAAGCACGGAGACGCCCAGCTCAAATACCACTATGCGGTCACCTATCTATAGAATGACCGCGCCAATGGTTGCTTTATCCACAGATCATTGTCAGACCGATGAGCGCAACTGGCTATGGGCGCCTCGTGAAATATATTTTAGCCAATGTACCTAGTAGGATGGCTAGCGTATGCAGTGTTCTTCAAGTATATTTTTCATGTCGCATGAATCATGCATATTATTGTTTTTGTTCTGTAATTCATTGAACGGTAGCATAGATTAGATTAGCTCTATCGATTGGTTAAGGATAAGGACCTCAGGACGAACAAAACACGCTGTACTAATTTTTAAAACTATCGCGTTGCATATTATTATAAAATATAAATATAGGATACGGGAATTAATGCGAACACGAATTTTACCTTGCCGTGGTCTCAAGCTGATTGTGGTTGAAGGCGGCTCGCGTTAATTCTTGCCTTTTGCTTTTTCCACCACCATCATCTAACTTCAGTCTAGCCTTTCTTCCAACTACATTGGAGTTGGCTTCCAGTCTCATCGGATGCAGCTGTATTTTATATGGGGTGACTGCCTACCGCACCTTCACAAACCTGGGTTATTATACGATACCCATTAACGTGAATTTTTTAATGTTGCTCCTGTTTCCGTAGTATAATTGTCCAAAATTATAGTCAAACCAGAATTTCATGGCTAATCAAGAAAATGTATATTGTAAAGTGGAAAATGTATGTATATCATGATTCGAAATAATTTTCTAAATATTTACACTAAGCTTCGGGTCCACTGCGTCGAAAAACTGTAAGGATTTGTTACTTTATATTTATTTTTATGGTAGTGCGTCCCCTGGAGCGGCATTTCAGCGCCATAGAAACAAAATACAAAGTGATAGATCCTTATGATCCGTACGCTGCAATTCCGACACAGTGGACTCGCAAGTTTATAGTAATAAGTAACATCTACATAAAAGTATTAGTATACGGAAGTGGTTTACAATAATAATTTATAAGCGTCAGATAACCTATCTGCTAAATAAGTGGCAGCAAATGTCAAAATTCCCTCTGATAAACTATCTAATGGATGTATTTACAAGAAGTTAAATCGGGAACAAATAACTAAAAAGAGCTAAGAAACAAACATTTCTTAATCAACATTTATAGTACCTACAAAATAGATTTTCTTCATTACCCATGAAATTCTTGTTGGACTGTAATTAATACTTGTTATAGGCATGTCGGGGGACAAAGCTTATCCCGGGCGCTGCAGTGTACCAGTCAGCAAAGATGCAGAAAGACTGGACCCTCGACGAGACCCTGGAGCCGTACATCCTTCCCGTAGAGTCAGATATGCTGATTCTTCACAGCTCTTTCCATGGCAGTCCGTCAATAAGGTACGCAATGGCTCAAATTACGATGAAATGATTCAAATAAGAATTTGTCTTTGTGGGCCGCTAGTGTAAAGAATCTTAAACCATTACTGGTCCACTGCGGGGCAAGGGTCTTCTCAAGTCTTCTGCCGAAATTAGCGTGTTGGAGTCAAGCTCTAACGTTATCCACGTTAGGGCTTGACTCCAACACGCTGGTCAGTTTCAGGATTTTGTATTCCTTCAAAAACTAAGTTTAAGAATTTTAGGTGTTGTATAAACGAACCTAACTTAAAACTCCTAACGATGTTTTCTTTCAAAGCACTTCGCCTACCCGGGAGACTCTCCGTCTTTCCTATTGTTTATTAAGTCGTATTCGTATTGTAATCGTATTGTAATAAACAATAGGAAAGACGGAGAGTTTTTTTTCTAAATCTATACAATTACAATATTTTTTTGCGACTTTCAGGGACCCTCTCCTCGGCTCCTGGTTCGTTCAAGAATTATGCAACAAAATCGAGACTTTATCAGCGACCCACGACTTTGAGTCTATTATCACGGAAATGAAAAGGGAAGTAGCTATCAGCAAAGAATTTGAAGAGTATAATCGGAGGACTCTTGAAATGGAGGTCAACAAACAGATGCCTGTGCTTACTTCGACCCTCATCAGGAAGCTGTTCTTCAGGAAATATGGAGAAACTCCTCGAAGAGCTGTGACGTATGCTGACAAACGACCCAGTGTGTCTTTAGCGTCGAGGAGCGAGTCTGTTGACTCTAACTCCACTCCTTTGCTGGTACAATTTGGTCCCTGTTCCTGCTTTCTGGATTATTTCGTATATATCAGGAGTTGTTTGCAGTAAGTATTACTAATAAAATTTATTGTTTTTTAACCGCCTTCGTAAGAAGGAGAAGGTTTCAATTCGTCTCTGTAGGGTTTCGTGCTCAAAGGGTAAAACGGAACCCTATAACTGAGACTTCGCTGTCTGTCTGTCTGTCTGTCTGTCCCAAGGCATATCTAGTTTGTCAGTTGAAATTTTCACAGATGATGTATTTCTGTTGCCACTTTAATGTCCAGTAATAAAAAAACAGTCCAAAATAAATATTTAAGGGGGCTCCAGGACAGTAAACAAACATCATTTTCTTCGAAAACCGGCTAGGAGCTGGTTTAACTAGCACTTGGCCGATTTTTCTATAATGTATCTTGTTACTCGTCGTGTCGGGTAATGAAGTACAGTAAAGCTAAACTATATTAAATATTAATTACTAATCCATAAGTCCCTTGTAAATATATTTGACTGCCTTCGTGGCGCAGTGGTTTAGGTCGCCACGCCGATAGCACTGTATCGGGAGGTCGTGGGTTCGATTCCCACACGGGACAATTATCTGTGCGATCCACAAATAATTGTTTCGGGTCTGGTTGTGCTTTGTGTCCGTTGTTTGTATGTTTGTAAAAGTCCCCGCGACACAAGAGCAATTCTTAGTGCGGAAGTTGTCTTTTATAACATAAAAAGTATAGTAATGAATTAAATGAATGTTTTAAATAAACTTCTTCGTTTCAGGCACTACATCCTAGACCATCCGAACGATGAGATTGCCCGCCATTACTTAGACATCGCGAACACGTACGAGGACAGCTCGGAGTTCAACGCGTCCAAACAGAAAACAAGCAAAGCCATCTGCCAGTACCTTAGTTCAAAAGTACAAAACTGCGACGATTACAAATATTTGTATTTTTATAAACATTCATAGCAATTGTTCAGTAAATTAATTATTAGAAAATATTTGGGTTTTTAATAGCCGAGTGGTATAAGTTGAGACCTCCGACGCAAGTGGTCGCAGGTTCGAACCCGAGGCAACACACCAATGACTTTTCGAAATTATGAGTGTATTATAAATAACTAGCTGACCCGCGCAACTTCGCTTGCGTCACATAAGAGAGAATGGGTCAGAATTTTCCATGTTTTTGTAACACTTTTTACTGTTACCTACTCTGCTCCTATTGGTACTCGTAACGTGATGATATAAAATATGCTTTTTTTCACGAAAAATATTCTCAAAATATTTATATCTCTTAGTATAACGAAGTCGCGCTAAGGCATATCCGCCATCAAAACAGTTGCCATGGCAACGGAATTTTGTTAGTTCAATGTCATTATAATACTGATTTTTCGCGACTTCGTTGAATTTTCTGAATTTTCCCGGGAAATGCGTCATTTTCCCGGGGTAAAAAGTAGCCTATGTCCTTTCTCGGGTATCAAAATATCTCCATACCAAATTTAATGCAAATTGGTTCAGTAGTTTAGACGTGATTGAGTAGCAGACAGACAGACAGACAGACAGACAGACAGACAGACAGACAGACAGACAGACAGACAGAGTTACTTTCGAATTTATAATATTAGTATGGATTATCACTTGCTCCAACGGTGAAGGAAAACATCGTGAGGAATCCTTGCATGCCTAAAATTTGTTTAAAACATTTATTGAAGGCATCAAGTCCTCAACCCGCACTTGGCCAGCGTGGTGGACTCAAGGCCTAACCCCTCCCTCATTACGGGAGGAGACCCTTTCCCAGCAGTGGGACATTAATGGGTTAAATTTTTAATAGGGAAGATGATTAATTTTTCTTTTTTAGTCCATCTAGTAGATTGTGAAAAATAATTATACACGTATTTGTAATTTTTGTGCATAATCAAATTATTACCGCGATACATTGAGTTTAAAAGTCGCATGACGTCACGTTAGAGTACAAAATGTACAACACCGTGACGTCATTAGCCCCCACTCCGTAACTTTAATGCTTTTTAAGTAAGTCACTTTATTGATTTTTTTATGAAAAAAATACGTGTCTAATATTTTTAAATTATCTGACTGGTGGACTTATTATAATTACTGTTCTGTTACCTTGGAAACATCCCTGGACTATTCCTTAACGTTCTTTTCTTCGAAAGGGTAAAGTGCTGTTAGATTATGTACTGTAATATAGAAAACAAATCACCCGTCTGCGCTAAAATAAAAGAAAGAAGGAAAAAAACTAAATAATATCTAAAAAGTTGACGACTTTCAATTCTTCTTTCAGCTTTTTATTATTTTCCTAACTACTGGGTTTGATTGTCGACAGTCTGGTACAAACATACATAGACTAATAAACATATTACTCTCCTTTACGTCGCGCAGTCGGGTAAAAATGAGGTGATTATGCCTGCATTTAAAACTTACATTCGCTTTTCGAAATTAGGGCCTTAAACAAATCTAATACCATATTCTGAGTACCAGAATATAGGAGCAAACTTACATACATAGATTCAAAAACACATTACTCTCCTTTACATCGCGCAGTCGGGTAAAAAAAGAGGTAATTATGTTTTCACTTCAACTCACTATCCGAAATTAGGGCTTTAAATAATTCTATAAGTACGAATAAAACACAAATAAATATAAATGTAACACATTCTTAGCCTCGTTACCTAGAAACGTATTGTTTTCATATCGTGTTCACATCAACACCATTAGTTAGCCGTTGAGAGATCAACATCGTACCGCGCCCTTCGAGTATCGATCCACTTGACTTATTATTAGAACTTTACTAATCTATACTAATATAATAAAGCTGAATCTATAATAATATTATAAAGCTGAAGAGTTTGTTTGTTTGTTTGAACGCGCTAATCTCAGGAACTACTGGTCCGATTTGAAAAATTCTTTCAGTGTTAGATAGACTATTTATCGAGTAAGGCTATAGGCTATATAAATCACACTACGACTAATAGGAGCAGAGCAGCAATAAAAAATGTTCCAAAAACGGGAAAAAATTTGACCCATTCTTATGTGACGCAAGCGAAGTTGCGCGGGTCAGCTAGTAAATGTAGAAACATTGAACAATCATTACTTTGAAACTTCAACGTTGCATGTTTAAGAAACATTTTCTTTTAAACTCTCGCATTAACAGTTGCTCTTGTGTCGCGGGGACTTTTACAAACTTACAAACAACGGACACAAAGAACCAGAACAGTAAAACCAGACTCGAAACAACTATTTGTGGATCGAACTAATAAATTGTTCCATTTGGGGATCGAATCCACTATCTCCTACCACTGCGCCACGGAGACAGGCAATTATTAAAATTAGGAGGAGCTGTGTTAGAGCTAGAGCTATGTAAAAGTCGGCTTCCAGTCTCACCGGATGCAGCTGATTATCAGTATTTTACATTGAGCGACTGCCTATTGTACCTCCACATCCCAGTTACCTGGGTTATAACACGATACCCCACCGTAAGACCGTCGATAAACTTTCTGACTACTGCCTACTGGTAACGACTATCAAAGATCTTTAAAAATGACAGTCAGGACACAAATCAACGTGCCTTCCCAAACACGAAAGAACAATATGTATAATATGAACCCATCCACAAAACATTAACGTAGCTTAACCTCAGAGAACGATCCACGCGGATGTTGAGTACTTAGCCACGAGCTCTTCTGTCTTCAACACACGTCTTTTAAACCATGTCTGTCTGTATGCAAACACGATGACTTGTTCCAAAACGTTCACAATGACGTACCTCACTTCAGAGCACAAAACAAATGGTTTATTCTCATGCTAACTTATGGTAATACTAGCAAACATTTGTTTAACACCATAGTAGACGGCCTTAGGTAGTTTACGAACTTTTTACCTTACGTGATGCTGGAACATACAGACAATTCGGTATCAGTATCCGTTATTTAACAATAGTTTTATTTTTAAATATACCTAGTCATTGTCCCCAACCCGCCCTTGGCCAGTGTGGTTGACTCAAGGCCCTAACCCCTTCCATTGGCTTGGGAGGAGACCCTTGCACAGCAGTTGGACATTAATGGGTTAAAAAAAAAACAACGTGCAGCTTTAATCTCTCTACAGATCTATTATTTGTATAGGTAAATTGTGCAAGCCACTACTAAGTTATCAGACTATATCAAAACTCGGCAAGCAGTTTAAAGACGATAAAGTATGCTATAACGTCTTTAAACTGGCTTCAATTTGCTATAGCTTGTTGCTAAATTCGGACACATCAAATTAAACGGCGAGCACAGAACCAAGGATAAACTGTTTCAAGTTTGCGTCAAGCCTTTTCTTGTCACCGGAACCTTTCATAAGTAAATAGGTTTAACCAGGATATTGTTCGTGATTAGCATTTCTTTTAAAGCTTTGTTCTCCTGTTGCTTGGCAACACACAACACATTTATTTATAGGTAGGTAGTAAACACCTCATTTTGAAAAACTCACCTTTCTTATTTTCATATGAATATTGTATTGTGTGTTTTGTGTGTGTACAAAAATATGTATGTTTATTAAATTTTTGATATATTATATTTTCTCTAAAACAATGAGTCAAGTTGTCAGGTGACATAATAAGCCTGTTATACCCGAAGGTGTACAGAGGTGTAGAGAAATAAATCCATGTTGTGCCATTTACAATGTTAGTCTCATGTACCTAATACAGGGTAAACCTATCGATATTTACACGTTACCAAACTAAGGGGTACTATTGAGATTAATCATTAATACAATATGTATCTCAAAATCCGTTTCTCAGTGACTGTCTGACTGAAAGACAACACGCAGCCGAATTCACTGAGCGTAGAAAGTTAACATTTGGTATGAAGATTATTCAGGACTAGCTGACTCGTGCAAATTGGCTTGCGTCACAAAAGAGAGAATGAGTCAAAATTTTCCCCGTCTTTGTAACATTTTTTACTGTTACTCAGCTCCTATTGGTTGTAGCGTGACGATATATAGCCTATAGCCTTCCTCGATAAATGGGCTATCCAACACTGAAAGAACTTTTCAGATCGGACCAGTTAGTTCCTGAGATTAGCGCGTTCTAACAAACAAACAAAGAAACTCTTCAGCTTTATAATATTAGTATAGACGTGTAGAGGAGCATAAAGAGGCGATTTTTGGAAATTCCACGGCAAAGGCGGTAGAATTCCAGGCGCGCTAAATAGACTAGAATTAAAAGACCAACAGCATTTCTCGGACAGGGAATCGAACGGAATAAGACGCCACAGTGGCGGTCAACGATAAAGTGTACAGAATCTACAGATCCACCCACATAGCTAAGCGTTGATGTCATAGACTTAAACCTTAGACATTCACCTTGGCTTTATTACGTCTAGATCTAACATAGCACTAAACAGCTCAAGTGCTTATCAAGGCTGAGAATTTTGTACACAGAAGCAAGCATAAAAGATCAAATCATTTTTTTATTATTTTTTTTCTTTTAAAAAGACAACTCCCGCACTAATAATTGCTCTTGTGTTGCGGGGACTTTTACAAACATACAGAAAACGAACACAAAGTACAACCAGACCCGAAACAATCACTTGTGGATCGCACAAATTAATTGTTCCGTGCGGGCATTTACCGCCGGTTCGGAGGGAGCGCCAATGAGAAGAGCTGGCAATAAACTTCTGGCCACTCTTTTAATAGAACCTCAACTTACTTTATCGTGCTACACTTGACTACTCTGAATATATGCGACTATTGAGCAGAGCCCTCGGATGCCAGGTCGAGCCAAAAAGTTATCTGTCAATTAATCTGTGACTCCTGCTTGGAGTTAGAAAGCTGATGTCAGCAATGTAGACCTTTGTGCATAAAGAGCACGTGTTTCCGTCGGTCCTCTCGCTAGTCGTGTCTTTTCTCCGTCCCACCAGTCTATGAGAATGTAGGAAAAGAGTACCTGTGTATTGTGCACACGCTTGGACACTATAAAGTTGGCCGTGGGTCGGTTTCAATTAAAATGACCGCAGCAGTAAAACGGCCAGGACATTATTTTTATGCATGGATGGATGTGAATGAGGTAAAGGAAGTTTGTAAGGATCGTACCAAGTTTTCTTTGGTCTCTGCCTACCCCTATGGGAAGAGAATGTAATTTTATGTATGTATGTATGTACACACAAAATGGAAAGTAACCTCAATATTATTATCATAATTTTATTCTATTTGTTTTCGTACACGTTGTGGCTTATTTTGGTATTGTTAATTTTAGGTACAAAACGAGGTAAATTTAATTAATAAATTGTATTATTACTATTTCATTGTTTAACTAATATTGTGGTTAATTATAACTTTCAATGTTATCAGCATATTATGATGTTAAAATAACATATTTATGGCTTTATTGCGATACTAGCGGTCCAGCCCGACTTCGTCCGGGTATGTAGTACAATATCGTCCCGTTGATACTATTCCTGTGGGAATTTGGATCCAATCGCCTCATGTAAACCATTTCCTGACAATTGCAAACACAATATTTCATAAATATATAGAATATAAAGAATGTCTCTGTCTAATTTCGTGTAGTTGTTCAAAAGTTATGCACGTAAGTACCTACATACATATTGATGATTTATTTTTATTTATATAGATACCTAATATTAGTAAGTATCTGTTACATATCTAGTTAATTAAAATACCCGATAATAACAAATATATAATGAAAAACAGGATATTTCCAAACAAAACAGTTTAAATTAGTCAGATAACAGAACTACCAATGAAATACAGTAGGTAGGTAGTCAGAAGCTTGAAAGTCTGACAACAGTCTTACCGAAAGTTATCGTGTATAACCCTGGTAACTAGGTTGTGGAGGTCCGATGGAGAGTCGCTCCATCTACATCCGGTGGAAGAAAGGATAGGCTAGGGCATATTAAATTTGTGACTTTGAATAAGATCCCGGGGGTGCAATTTCATACATTAACCAAGTATAAAAAAAAGAAAAGGTAACAGGGTTACAGTACACTCAAAGTGGTCGCAGGCAACATTGTGACAAGCGCCGCTGTGGCGATTGGTTACATACATTCATAATCATTTTTTGGGACGCGGAGTATCCAATTGGAGGTACCGCTGGCCACTTTAAGGTGACTGTTGAAGGAACACCGTCAGGTTTCTAGTCGGTATGCCCAAATGTAAAACCGGAACGCCTAGCCGGTGGGAGAGCCCGACAGACCCCCGCTTCCTCCCTGGAGCGGAGTATGCAATAATGCATTTTGCTGACGAAAAGAAAACCAACATTGTGACAAGTAGTCCCTTAACACCACCCAGAATTCAAAAGCAGCAATTTTTTTTCAATAATATCAAAGAACTATAATTATTACAATGAATTCGCCCCTTAAGTTCAAAAGGTGACCTTTAGATGCAAGTGTCAGGCACCGACGCTAATCGTGAATCTACTGTGACCCTAAGGTCAAACTAGGGTGGGTACCGTCAAGCTCTAAGCTTTTACTTTCACTTGCTCTTGAGATGCATGTATGAGATTTTCAAAACGCTTTCTAGCTATAAATGTAGGTACTACTACTACTAATCGTATGGTTAGTGGTCAATCTAGTGTCAAAGTTATTCAAGCCGCCCGCCCGAGAGGCTTTTGACGTGGCTTAACGACTGTTATCTTATTTGACAACCACCGGGACCGACTTCTGACGTGCCCTCCGAAGCACGGAGACGCCCAGTTAAATACCACTATGCGGTCACCGATCTATGGAAAGACCGCGCGAAGGTTTGCTTAACCCACAGATCGTTTACCGACCGGTGAGCGCAACTGCCTACGGGCTAAAATACTAAATGTACTAAAAGCCGCCCGCGCCTTCCTCCCCGCGTAAATTCCGATTCCTCGGATAAAAAGTAGCCTATGTTTTGTTCTAGGTACTGCTACCTAACCTAACAAATTTCATTAGTAATCGGTTCAGTAGTATTTGCGTGAAAGAGTAACAAACATCCATACATACTCACAAACTTTCGCATTTATAATATTAGTAGGATAAATAAATAACTGTCCCACTGCTGGGCTAGGGTCTCCTCCCCTCCTCGCTGGTTAAGTCTGGGTTGGGGGACTATCGACTAATATCGCGCATGTTACCAGTAGATGTAGGCAGAGACGTATAAATCTCTCACGTTTCGTTGTTAACAATGTTAGTATAATGTAAAATAGCGAGCCTACTACCATATACCAGTCGCGTTTCCAAACTATTACTAACTAGGCCTATTAGCTCTTTGCCCGACCTGGGAATCGAATTCGAGACCTCATAATCAGCAGTTGTGTCGTATTTACAGCTTAGACCAAAAAGGCAGTCACTTCGAGAACTGTATAAAATCTCTTGGGCATAAATTTCAGCGCTGCACAAGTCTTCTGCCTTGTTTGAAATCACGAACATTTGCGTGGGAGCCTATATAACTCTTAAAGCCTAAAATTCTGTTTATTCTTTACAAAGCAACTCACACTTGACCATTACTGAATGAAAACGATTAAAATACCGATGTTGCATGCGTTTATTTTCACCATCTAAATATAAACATTCGCTCAACGATTGGTTATTCATGACCATTTTATTAAAACAGAAACATTATGAATTAACTCGTTAAGAATGTCTTAAAGTCCGATAACTTAGTAGTAGTAGAGTTTACCTGCAAGATGTAACAAGATTATAAATCATAATTTGGTCTATTTTCAACGGGCCATCTTAGAAATAATTATATTATCACTTGCTCTAACGGTAAAAGAAAACATCGTGATGAAATTTTGCATGAATAAAAGATGTTTAACAAATTTCTTGAAGGGATGCAAAGTCCCTAACCCGCAATTAGACAGCTTGGACTAAAGGCCTAACCCCTCTCTCGTTTGGAGGGAGTCCCTTGCCCAGTAATGAGACAGCTGCGAGTGTAGAAAAAAATATGTAGTTTTTAACGTAAAAACGATTGAATGATTTTTTATAGGGTTATAGGTAAGTACTTTATGTTCCCGACTAGCTGACCCGTGCAACTTCGCTTGCGTCACATAAGAGAGAATGGGTCAAAATTTTCCCCGTTTTTGTAACATTTTTTACTGGTTCCCTGCTCCTATTGGCTGTAGCGTGATGATATGCTATTAGCGCGTTCAAACAAACTCTTCAGCTTTATAATATTAGTATAGATTACCACTACTAATAAGAAAGTTTATCGTTGAATGCTGACAAAGTCTCAACCAGAAGTAGTTAACATTTCAACAATCATAATATATCAGGCAATTATACAAAATATTTAATTAACTCTTAGTAAAAAAATACAATTGTTTGAGTAGTTTTAGACAGTGGGAACAGACAAACACACAATCAAATATATTAATAATATGATGTAACGATTAAATATTGTGATGCATTATATTTAAAAGTATTTGGCCTACTACCAACTAATAGCCTAGGTATTTAGGTCTCAATATAGTTTATTGAAATCTAAATGTCTGAACATATATCATGTTAGAACATTGCCATTAGCAATTTATGGTTTTTCTTTTCGTATCGTGATATTTACTTATGGTGCGTACAAGTTATGAATAAGAAAAATGAAATTTGGCAAGAATCGTATTATTTGGCGTTCTTTGGGTTCTTTTCTTTACCTAAAATGTATTTATGTATGTATAGTAATAACTAGCGCAACTTCGCTTGCGTTACATAAGAGAGAATGGTTCAAAATGTTCCCCGTTTTCATACCATTTTTTACTGGTACTCAGTTCCAGTATTGGTTGGTTAGTTAAATAGCCTTCCTCGATAAATGGGCTATCTAACACTGAAATTTTTCAAATCGTACCAGTAGTTCCGGAGATTAGCGCGTTCAAACAAACAAACTCTTCAGCTTTATATTATTTGTATAGATTAGTATAGATTTATGTTTATCTCTCTAATAAACATTATTAATATTGTTTGTAAAAAGTGCGTTCTTACTTTGTTACATGTATAAGAACATGTTAATTCCTATTTAGAAAAAAAGAGGCTAGATCTTTTTATCATTTAATGATAATCATAACCTAACTTTGTTATAATTTTAACAGTTTGAAAACTTTTAAAGTTTCTTTGAATTCTGCGATGGAATAATAAATTTTATTTTCCCAATGGCGCAGTGTACTTGTAAACAGACTGTAGACAATATAGCGTATCAAATCTATGGATTAGTTCAGCTGGCTGCGTGGGCGTCACTTTAGTCCATCACATTCGAAAAATTTCAAATATTTCGAGTGTTGTCTGTGGTGTGTTTTATGTTCTCAATTTAAATGTTGTGGCGTTTTATTACTTTTTAAACTGTTGTGTTGTTTATGACTTTGTTAAGCAATAAATTAATATAAATATTATTCTTAAAGACAGACATTTGGCTTTAAAACCCACGCTTGTAGTTTAACTGCCCGTTTGGCGCAGTGGTTGACGTGGTGACTTCGCTTAAGAAACATAGCACCGCTTGTAGTGGGTTCGAATCCCACACGGGACGAATATTTCTGACGAGAGATGATGATTTCTTTAAAAATAATATTTTCTTAGACATGTTTTTCGAATAATCGGCTATATCCGGATATCCTTATTTGGTCTGACATGATTTCTCCTAATATTAATTGGTGACCTTTAGATATTGATGTTAATTGTTTAATCAAGATGGACTAATATTTCTCGTCAGAATGAAGAAATACCAACTTTATGGACTTTTGGTATAATTATGTATTTTATTTTAATATTTTTGTAGGTAAACTTATCCGTGGCCAGTGTGTGTTACAGAAAGCCTAAAGCAAAATTTTTGGCTTTATTGGTATCAAACATACATACATTCATTCATACAATCATCACATCCCGTCTGTTATTCTCGAAGGTAGAAAGTATTTAAAATACTGTTCTAAGAGGGAGACCAACGACCTCAACTTCCTAACTCCGGGCAATTTCTGAGACATTCTTAGCAGAAAATCCCAGAAAAGACTTCTTTTGGGCCCAACCCAGGATTATTTTGCGCGGCAGTCGCATATACTACCGAATGCACCACAGAGACATCATCTAATACATAAAATTCTCGCGTCACAGTTTTCGTTGCCATACTCCTCCGAAACGGCTTGACCGATTCTCATGAAATTTGGTGAGCATATTGAGTAGGCCTGAGTGAGCCTTCACACCCCTTAGTGAAACGATTTAATTTAAAAAATTTATGGCTAAACTACGTTTGCCGGGTCAGCTAGTAATATTATAATATTATTGGTAAATATGGTACTATTAATACAATGTAAGGTCATTGGAACCATACAGAAGGCAAGTAAAGATGTCCAGATATTATTCGAAGTAGCAGATGCATTAACATAACTCTCGGAATGTATACAAATTTGTTTGTTTGTATGATTTGATGTTAGACGGCGCTTGCTTTTAGAGTGAGCAATTTCATTTAGATTATGCCAATATGTTGTTTATTTCTATTAGCAGGTATTATTCCCGGAAAGTGTAATTTACTGATGTCGTTGAAAGACGTAAATTATACCAGTGGATTTTTAAACTCATTATCTTCCTTTGCGTTGTCGGTTAAAAATTAGAAACGGAAAAGAAAGAACGGAGTAAATTAAAAAAATCTAAAATCAGTAGGTTAGTTGTGTTAAAACTCCTTTATTTTAATTTATCTTACATCAAAAAACGCACCCCGGATTTAAGACTATGAAATGACGAATCATTTATCAGAACAGAAAAGACATTTCAATTTATGTCAGCTGCCAGTTGCGGCTTAAATTGTTAGTAAAATGTCATAGACCTGAAAAAAAAATTGTCCGACACTTTATTTCTTTGTAAACGTTATTGTTATTTTGTTATTCTTTTAAAATTGTGTGAAACGAAGTGATTTTTTTTCTTTCATCAGCCATTTAAACTTTGGCAATACTTAATCATTTGAAAAGTAAAGGATAAATTAATTAAGAAGAATAAGCAATCAATCGATTATTTCAATTGTCGACTCGCAAACAAATTGTTTCGTCCGTCAGGGTGACATTTGTAGATTGAGTAAAAACTTTAATTTTTCTATATAAAACACATTAAAAATGGAGACGAATGAACAATTTTATTCCCACGCTTCTTTCAATTAAAAAAATGTCGTCAATTTTCGCGCCAATTTGTCCAGTCTTAGCTTGTTATGGAGGATTTAATTTGTAACTGCATTCTAGTGCAATTTGGGAAATTAAACCAAATTCCAAAAATAACAAACCCGTATTTAAGTAATACTGAGTGATATGCTTTCACCAATAAATTATTGTCTTTATTACATTTATGCTTTTGAGATATAGAAAAGAATTTCCAAGTGTCAGGATGCGGCCAAAAAATTTATTAAAAATCTATCTTAAAAACGGCCGAAAACTACCACATAGTAAGTGTATGCTTTTTGGCAGTCTTTTAATCGCTTTTCTTATAATAAAATAAGAAAACGAATAACGCAGCAGTTGCATTCCAGACTGTTTTTACTCTTTGATAAACCACAGATATTTTATTATCTTTGATCTTCAATTCAAGATGGCTGACGAGACGAGATGTTTTAATTGATTTATTGATTCGTCGGGGCATTTGTTTACAATGTCGAATAAATAAAGGGAACCCTTTTAATTGAACTAAGTGATTTAAATATTAAGATGGCGGTTTTATTACGAGTATAAGGAGGTTTAATCTAGTTTAATATAGGGTTGAAGTTTTATTCGTAATTTCTACAAATTGCATAGTGCCATGGACTGCCTTGGAGTATATTAACATAAAGTTATATTTGACGGATTATCCCACTAATATTATAAAATGCGAAAGTTGGTGAGGATGGATGTGTATTAAGATTATGTATGTAGGTACCTCTCTCGCAAGTGGACGACAGTTCGAACCCAAAGTAACTCATTAATTACTTTTTGAAGTTATATGTGCATTAGAAATGTAATCACTTTCTCTAACGGTGAAGGAAAACTTCGTGATGAAACATTTTATGCCTAAAATTTGTGTAATACAGCCCTAACAGGCACTTGGTCAGGCCGCGGCGGACTCAAGTCCTAACTCCTCTCACGTTCGGAGACCCTTGCCCAGAAATGGGACAGAAACAGACTACAAAAAATAAAAAATAAATATTTGACATCTACATGCGGAACTTTTAAAAGACTTATTTCATTAAATCCCCTTTTTATGTCTCTTCACACGACCTAATTACAGACAAATCGCACTTTATTTTGCTATATTTACATTAACGAGCGATTGACTCACGTATTTGTTCGATTCAAGTGTGAATTACCACGACATTATGTGTTTTGATGATATTTTAGTACTTATTGACCTTATTACGAGATGCGTCAGTATTCAGCGTTGATGTTTTGTTACATTTCAATGGCTAATTCAGGATGATTGCTTCATTGCGCGAGAATATCGTTTGGCATTTCTGAAAGGCTGAAATCTTGTAGAGTGATTGTAGACAATCGGTTTGATATTATACATTTTGATATTAATGCCTAACCTCTCCCTCATTACGGAAGAAGACCCTTGCCCGTCAGTAGGTCAGTAACTCAGTAATGAGTTATATTTATACCCTTAACATCACGCCTGTTGTACCCGTAAGTGTAAGCAAAGATGTATGAAACCAATCTACGTTTCACCATTAACAATTTTTGTCCCATGTAATAAGGGGCGACCCTAATGAGAGAATATTAATATTAATTTAACTAATGTGCTGTAATGTATGTTTATATGTATAAATAAGGAAAGCCACCTTGTCTAACCTGGGATTTGAACCAGAGACTTCATGATCAGCAGTCGTATTGAGTCGGCAGAGGGAGTGACGTTTTGAAATTAAAATTTCTAATAGCAACATTCTGGTCCATTGCACAATACCCTTGAAAATATTGATTTATAATCCACCATACTGTCAACAACACTCAAGTCTAATCTATGTATGACCTTAATAATCGCACTTAAAAAACATAAGTGATCTATTTTGATGGGACCATGAGCCACTTTACAGATATATTATATTATTACTGGACAAATATACGAACAAACAATACGAAGAAAAAACACAAAAAAAATGTAAGCTATATTTTTTCCTTAAATTATATGTATATTTTACAGGAAATGCAAAGTTCTCGCATTTGGGCAGCGTGATGGATTCAAGGCACCTCCCTTTTTTGAGAGACCATTGCCTAGCAGCGCGACAGTTATGGGCTAAAATAAAAAAAAAACAGTTTCAGTTAAGTAGCCCAGAGTTTTTGGTAACGTGTCAGGTTTATGACAATATGCTCGCTCCTCATTTCATGGGACAAAAATTAAAAATGGCGAAACGTGGGTGTAATCTGTACAGTTCTGCCTCCTCTCGTAAGGTATCATTTTATAATCATATATAAAAAAAAAACACTTTTTCGCTTTGTAATCATATTTAAAAAACCTTATGTTTCAGTCTCGAAGTAATAGAACCCTAATTATGTGAAAAAATATAGACATTATAGTCTTGCAAATTTGCATACAGTTTACTTTTGCGATCGCACACCAGATGTCGCTGTTTCATTAAACGAAAACAGGTCGGATGAAAAAGGTTTTAAATAAAGTGCGCCGACTCACTCAGCCGATTTATTTTTAAGGACCTCAATTTGAGTATTGGGTTTTTGGGACGGCTGAATTTAGAGATGACGGGCCGCAACGAACTGAATTATTTTTGATTAAGGTTTAAGTTATTTGATCTGAAGGCAAATTATTTAACGCTTAAATGTAACTTGACCCGATTTTTAAGGACTTTGTATTTATTTTTTAGTTCCATACATGTTTTTGTGTAGTCCTAAACAATATCTTGGTATACAAGTAGGTTCAAAGGCTATTTAATGTTACGCTCAAGAGGAATGTTTGCGTCCAAATCTCAGGAACTACTGATCGGGTCTATTAGAAAGTTCATGTCATGACAAATCCCACTTTTAGGCGGGTCGTCTGTATAACCGTAGAAATAAAATCGAATACCGATTCATGTGGACGTTTATCAAAAAACTTAGCAACAAAAGCATGTTTCCTTTTTTTTATTTAAATCTTCATTGATTAAAACGGTTTCCATGCATGGCCCATATGTTTTTTAAAATTACTTACACTTATACTTATATAATATTAAAGTAATAATTTTAGGCTGATGAGCTTGTTTTATTTAAATGTGATAATATCAAGAACTACTGGATTACCTGTTCACGCCGATGAAGTCGCGGGCGTCTGCTGGTACTAAGAACAAAAGATTTCTGTAAACCTCTAAAGCTTGTATTTCAGATTATTATCTCTTGTCTGGACTCATTGTTTATAACACTTTAAAATTTTACGATTCTCTTTTCTTTTGGCGCCGCAGATCATTGGAAAAGTCGTAAACAACTGAGTTGTGGTCACGAAAGGTCAATAAAATTGATGGGGTTCGGTTATTTCTGATTCTTTTGTGATCAAGACCTTGAGGTAGTCAGTGGGAATTAGTAGAACACGATATTTTACTGCGTTAGCGAATTTGAAAACATGTGTAAGTAAATTAACATCGTAAATGCTATATTAAATTTTTCTGCACTTCGTAAGGAATTTTCATTCCAAATTTCGATTTCCTCAGTAATTTCGGCTGTGCGGTGTCCATCAGTCAGTCACTCAGTAACAGAAGAGTTTTAGTATGTATATTAATTTATATTTATTAGAGTATGTACTTATATTGATTGAAAACAGAAACAACTAATTTACCACGCATTCTAAATATACTAATCATATATTAATATGGATAAATTTATATCCAGGTTCGTCACACAAATATTTATCCCTGATTGGAATCTGAACCTACCTCTCACTGCGCTATAGCTATTGTGGTGAGGCTACTATGTTAACCACTGTGCCAAACGGGCAGCTGAATGAAATTGTACATAGAAGAATATTTTTGACAGTTTTTTCATCTGTCAGAAAAGTGATTTGACTTTCAAAAGCCGGTAGTAAGTATGTCATTGATACGAGAATAGCCACAAACACCTGATGTGCGTCATATTACGAGAAAATCAAACAAAACTGACGTAATACATGAAGTACTATTCGTAACTTCTGAAGGAATTCCTCCTTCAATCACAAATAGTTACAATAAGGGGGTAATAACCTTAATGCTAAGTGGTTACGGTTTGTTGCTTACTGTTTGTGTGTGCGTATTGTTTGCGGCAAACATTTCGCTTCTAATTTGTAGTAGCTAGAGTAAGAAGAGTTCACGTGTTTGTCTCAAATCCCATTTTTTCGTAACTTTTGTTTTTTAATGTCAGACTACAGAGAAACTTGAATATATAAACACTGCCTTCTTATCTTCGCGCAGTCGGATAAAATAATAAAACATTTTTGAAATTCTGCCCAAATCATTGTAAGCTGTGAAGAACCTTCAAGGAAATAAATAAATAAAATAAATATCTACATAAAAAAATCATGTTATCCCAAAAGCAATTTGGAGAGTAAATAGAATATGGTACTTAAAGCACACTAACTATATCAAAATTGCATATTCAGCTAAAACTATTAAAGTTTGCAGCAAACTGTTTGCCTACTATAGTCCCTGCCACAGCACAGTTTGGCAACATAATCGTTAACCGCGATCAGGTGAAACGACATATTTAAGAGCTATTGTAAGTGTACTAAATCAATTATTTTTAGCTCAGACACGAAGCATTCTCGCCTTACTTTGTGTTAGCGCCTCTGTTTGTTTGCATTTATCTCGAAAACTATTACACAGATTTAGATGCAGCTTTTAATGTTGCGTTACTACTTATAAGCGAATGCCATCGTGGATTTCTATTCGTGATGAAGTCAGAAACGACTAACCCCCGGTGTCTGAGGTACGTTTAGCGGTGATTTATCTGTTCAATAGCGTTAAAACTCATATAAAAAAGCTGTTAAATAGATAAACTACCGTTAAAAGTACTCAGAAATCGGGGGTTAGTAGATTTTGTGTTATTGTTTCCGATTTATACAGAAAATGCGTCTTTAGCTCGGTTGGTAGCGTATATATGTAGATCTGAATGGTGGTCGGTGGTGTGTCTCGGGTATGATTCCCGGATCGAGTATAGTGCTATTGATCTTTCTAATTTGATTTATAATATGTCTCAATAGGAATCCGAGTATCAAACAGGCCACCGTCAGCTACGCCCGCGGGTCACTGATGTTCTAAATTCTGAATATTGTGCCAGGTTCTTTGCTATTGTGTTGGACAGTCGAAGTAGTAAATATAGTTAACATCTTAGGTCGGGGAAAAAGTCTTTTTGCATTATAGTATGTATGAACTTGTAATAAAATCTTTTCTCTGCAAAAAAAAGCTCGATATTTGGGTACCTCACGAGCTCACTGAAAGGAACCTAATGAACCGTGCACTTATTTGTGATTCTTGAAGTCAAAGAGAGTTTATTACAAGTTCATACATACTATAATGCGAAAAGACTTTTTCTCCGACCTAATATAATGCGAAAGTTTATTTCTGTTATATTCTGATATATTCAAGATATAACTCCGTCCATAAATTAGCTCGATTATCAGACCATAAGGAAGAGAGGCTAGAAAGTGGGGAAGTCCTTGATATTGTGCTAACATTGATTGACATTGAGTGACGTCACTGTCTACTGATTAAGTGATAAGGTTATTATATGATGATAAGACTGGTGGCTGAAAGATGTAAGCCAGGCGAATAAATTTCATATATCAGTAAAGTCCCGATATTCAGAACAATTTTTTTTTAAAAATATAGATAATGTATTTCTGTTTCTTTTAGAGTGACCCTGTTTTAACGGTTACAAACAGGCAGATAGTTTTTGAATACTTTTTTTTTTAAAGACATCCCTCGCACTAACAATTATTGCTCTTGTGTCGCGGGGACTTTTACAAACATACAAAAAACGGACTCAAAGCACAACCTGACCCGAAACAATTATTTGTGGATCACACCAATAATTGTTCCGTGTTGGAATCGAACCCACGCAATGGTAGCGTCGTGGTGACCGTAACCACTGCGCCACGGAGGCAGTCGGTAATAATAATAATATTTATTTGTAATTAGTATTTATTATTACCCATTGACTTGTATTATTGATAAATAAGTAACAAATATAAACCGCAGACACTGTATAATTAATATTTAATTTCATAATAATACGTGTAAAGTAATAATCCTAAACTATATACTAATAATAAAATGCTGTTTGTTGATTTGAACGCGCAAATCTCAGGAACTACTGGGTCAAATGGAAAGAAAATGTGTTTAATAGTCCATCTATTGAGGAGGGCAACGCACAGCCCAAGCCACTCGACGGATGAGGCTGAAATTTAGCATGCAGGTAGATGTTATCAGCTAAGAACAGAATTTGATCAATTTTTCCCCTGAGGAAATAAATTAGGGAATGAAAGTTTGTATGAAAATTCCGTCATAAGTCACAAACCACGAGGACGAAGTCGCGGGCGACCACTAGTAACTTATAAAGCAATTCTTCGCGATTATTCAGAATTAATTTATAGTCCCTTGAATTAAATAGTGATTAATTTATTATTCTCCCAGTTGTTGAATGAAAACAATGATCTCATTTGTTGTTAAGCAATTAATTTCATACACAAGTTAATGAGACTTCAACCTATTTCTGTAACACCAGGAGAAGCTGAAATTTTCATAAATTATGTCATTCTTTTGTCGCTATAACAACAAATACTAAAATATATATAATATTAAGGGGGGTCCCCATATTATAAACGTATATTATTCGTATATTTTCACAGTGTCCCACTGCTTGGCAAACTTCTCCTGAACAAGGATTGGGGTTAGACCTTGAGCCCACCACACTACACACACGCTAAATACGGGTAAAGGACTATGTATTCCTTCAGGAATACTACTAGGTATAGTGCGACAGATTAGAAGAGAGCCTTGAGATACACGATCTGTCTAGATTAAAATAATAATTCTGTGTATTTGCAAAATAACGTTACTGTAGCAAACATGACCACTGTAAGCTGCAAAAGTCTGATCACTGATGTTTTTAATTCTGAATTTTGTATTCCACCGCCAAGCGTACTAGTATACTATAGTCCGACAACTTAGCAAAGAGCCTTGGCTTGCAAGATCTGTCTATATATTCTTAACACATTTCTCCCACTGCTAGGCATGGGTCTCCTCCCAAACGAGGGGAGGGCTTAGGCTTTGAGCCCACCTCGCTGGCCGAATACGGGTTGGAGACTTTGCATGCCCTTAAATGCCCTCAATAAATGTATTAAGCTGTCTGTGTTATTATTGTCAATTCCAGTCGCGTACCTTGTGTAAAAGATTCTCTGCTAAGTTGTTGGACTATATAAATTATCCGTAATATCTATTATTAGAGTTATTTCAATTGGTTCGTGCGCGACTATTTATATAACTAATTAAAATGAATTGAACTGGATCACAACGATGACGAAGTTTTGAATAAAGTCATTATTTATGAAGTCGTATTATGTTAGCTCACATTAAAGTTCTATTCAAAAAATTATTGTGTGGTCAGTAAACCTACCCTCTTATTCATAAAGACACTATAAACCTATTTTTGTTTAAAAACTGTTTCTTATGTTTCCTCTTTTTCATTTCGCTAAGGAGTGAGAGGAACAAAATACTTTATAAGCCTTTCATAGCTTCATATATTTTTATGAATAAGAGGGCGAGTGTCTAAGTAAATCATGCCGCCCTTTTTACGCGCACTCCGAAATACAGAGACGTTCAGTTCAAACGCCACCCATCGGTAATGCGGCTTTCCATCTATCAAAGTCCATATCGGAGTGCCTACTGACGGCTTAGCTTAAAAAGTCTTTTCAGGGTTTTTTATTGATTATTTCGCAAATTTGCCCGGAGTGAGACAGTTGTGGTCGTAGACCTCCGTACCTCGCAGACAACTGTCGGTCCTGAGCCTGACCTATCAGTGGTCGTGTCGGTTAAGCTGTCCTACAGGCTATGAGAGTAGCTAATAGAATATTTAATGGACCCCCGTTTCACCATTAACAATGTTAGTAATAGGAAATGTAGGCCTATTGCCATTTACCGGGCACATTTTAAGTATATCAGCTTAGCCTTTCTACCAAGCTATGTTGGAGTCGGCTTCCAGTCTCACCGGATGCAGCTGAATACCAGTGTTTTACATGGAGCGACTGCCTATCTGACCTCCACAACCCAGTTACCTGGGATAACACGATACCCTTCGGTAAGACTGGTTGGCAGACTTTCAAGCTTCTGACTACTGTTAACGACTGTCAAAGATCTTCGAAAATGACTACCGGGACCCACAATTTAATGTGCCTTCCGAAACACGGAGGAACTCGATATGTATGATGGTCATCCATCCACAAATCAACCTCGGCAAGCATGGCTTAACCTCAGAGATTGATCCGCGCGGCTAACTAAGCCTGGTTAACTAAGCCATGAGCTCCTCCGCTTATATTAAGTAAGAGTTAAAAATAACTAGCAAACACCAACTATTAATACACTCCTGCTTAATCCTTCTAAGAACCAGCCGTTATGGTATTACGTGGATCGATCAACAATTGGATCGCATTCCGAAGTGGCGCGTCATGTACTATGACGTCATACGTGTTTGAGAACGTAGGCTCAGCGTTATTGCGTGTTGGAGATAAATATAGGTTATATTTGCCAACAGGCTGACCCGCGCAACTTCGCTTGCGTCATCTAAGAGAATGGGTCAAAATTTTCCCCGTTTTTGTAACATTTTTCGTTGCTACTCCGCTCCTAATGACCGTAGCGTGATGTTATATAGCCTATAGCCTTCCTCGATAAATGGGCTATCTAACACTGAAAGAATTTTTCAAATCGGACCAGTAGTTCCTGAGATTAGCGCGTTCAAACAAACAAACAAACAAACAAACAAACAATCAAACAAACAAACAAACTCTTCAGCTTTATTATATTAGTATAGATTTATTGAATGATTTCGATGCGTAGAGTATATGAATAAAGGGATAAATGATTCATTGTAAATCAGTTGTATTGTAGGAGCACACACTAAAATGTTTTTTTTTTACTCCTGAAAGCAGGTCGTATATGTCTGGTAGGAGTTTGTCTCCGACTGGGTCGCGGAGTATCCAATTGGAGGTATCGCGTCCGGGCAACTTAATGGTGAATGTTGAAGGAACACCTCAGTCTGTGCTGTGCATTAAAACATTCAATTATTTTACACTTTTGTAAAATATTGCATAGGGCAAATTAGATTTTTTGAAAGCCTGTTACGAAAACCTCAAATGTATGTATTCTTGACCAGACGTGACCAATAACTCAATTCACTTCTTCGACTCCTTATACAAAACTTTCATAAAATCTCTTCATACAAAGAGATCGAGAGCAACGTTCACCAAAGTCGTAATAATTGTCACTTTGACACTTTCAAGTGATCTTCATGACTGGACCAAAGTGTAGGGCTGCCAGAACTATACAATTTAAATTCAGATTACTGTACCTCGATTCTCTACCACTATCGACTCCCGACAACCGGCTAGCTATCGAAATTTTGCCATTTAGAATGTATTGCCATATTGTTTCCTACAACACCCGTCAGAGGCGCTTATCAGATTTTCATACAAAATTTATCGATGACAGGTCGGTTGTCGGTAGTCGATAATAGTAGAGAATTAAACTACTGAGGCAATAACCGAAAACGAAAATTCGTACGAAATAGTGTCAAAGTTCTTGAAGCCCGAAAAGCCTTTACACAGCTTAACTTTGTTATCTTAATTGACAACACGACGGACGTTGTGTTGACGTTGACGTGTGTCCACGTTAAATTTTCTGTACCGCGCCTGAGCTCTCACGGGGCGTGTTGGTTGCCGTACGTATCAGTTATCAGTACCGCAATGACTATCTACAACTGGCTAGCGAAATCTAATATATAAAATTCTCGCGTAACAGTTTTCGTTGCCATACTCCTCCGAAACGGCTTGACCGATTCTCATGAAATTTAGTGAGCATATTGACTAGGTCTGAGAATCGGCCAACATCTATTTTTCATACACCTAAGTGACACTTTTTTTTTATATGGCAAAGCAACGTTTGCCGGGTGAGCTAGATTTGAATAAACATCATATTAGCGCCTCTAGCGAGGGCCCTAGGGACTATTTTCGTAGTATACCTTAAATATCAAACTTTCGCTGCTCGATAATGCCGAGTGTAGACAATCGTGCTGCAGGTTACCGTAGAACAAGTTCTGCTCAGTTTTAGATTCAGGTGACCGTGTGTGAGATGCTTAAATATCATTAAGTACTGGTACTTGGTAGCCCTAAGCGTACAATATAAGTGTATGAACCGCTGTCAGTTTTCATTGAAAACATTTGAATTAATTCGCAGAACATCGGTGCAGTGTATCATTTCATCTCGTCCCATTAAACGATTTAATTTCGTAAGCCGCGACCGCATTATGTGACACAATTGCATTCTTTATTCGTTTAATTGGTGAAGACAATTAAATGTAATGCAAGATTTTTGATTAGTGTAATGAAAACATCTCAATTACTGTTGTAGAAATAAAACTGGGGGCCAGGCTTCGTTTGGATCAGCCGATCATAATTTGTATTAAATCAATATGTTGTCCATGTACCTACATCTATCCATAATAATTTAATGGACGTCCCTATGCGTCAAAAATGCGTTTTTTTCTCGAGAAATTGATTAGTCTCAAAGATTACAAACCAAGCAACAAAATTACCGTCCCCTTTTAAAAAGCATAGGTTTCGCCAAACAACTTGAACACATTTGGTATTTGTTTCAGAAAGCAAACTGAACGTAGACCCAGTGCAGAGGACTCGCGCCGTCGCCGCGTCGTGCCCGTCAATTCTTTCCTAGTCGAAGCAAACATCGTTAAATAAGACGTAGCGAAATTGTTCAAGTTGTTTGTACACATAATATAACGAAATATAATTCGGAGCTTCTTAGCAGCGAGTGTCTACATAAAAGTTCATATCTATAATGTCTCCACAGATTATATTTTACAATGGTGAGATAATGGAAGTCAAAGTGGCATTATGCGATTATCATATTAAGAGCTAACTGCATCGAATAGTTAACACGTTCGAGGACAGAACGAGATTATACGTCGTCGTTCGAAATTTTGATATGGCACAACGTACAATGACGTCCAAATAAAATTTTTACTTTACGACAGAACGTACATTTCCGATGAACGTTCAAGTTAAAATCCTATTGAATGTATCTTGTGTCACAACATTTAAAATACTCGAAGCTTTACTGTCACGTAGAGTAAGTTTTAAACTATTTCAAATAAGAGCCGTTGACGGTGGGCGGTAACGGTACTCACACACGCACAACGTGTAAATGCGTCGCGCGCTCCTACCGCGCTCCTACATTCAGTGCGGCTGCGTCACTGCGGGGTGCGCTCGCGTTCACTAAACATTTCGTGGCGTATCGTAATATTTGCCGCGACACAACATCGTAAGTATTTAGTTTATTTTATTTATGTATTATTTCTCAGCCAGACAATATACTATTTTACTATGAATTAATAATTTTACTCCGTGAAATTGATGTTTATTGGATTATTTTGTGTGTTTTAGATGGATAAGCGCAAAACAAGACTGATGAGCATTTTCGATGATTCCGACAGCTCTACCGAGGCGGATCCTTACACGTTGTGTCCGTTCACGTCTAGTTAATTTTACTTTTAATGACGTAACGTATTTATACGATAACGTGATGAAACGGTTGTGTCATGGTGTCTTTAAAACGATATATTTTCATGGGACGCTACGTACTCATACGTCGTATAATTTGTATGGACATTTACTGTGTCATTTTGGTACACAGTCTCAAGTGGTAGCGTCCTCGAACGTGTTAAACACTTATGTCACCGTTAGACTGCATCTGAAGCCTTTTCCTACATACATATACAGATTTAAAAGTCGTATGTATTATTTGTTCTTTCACGCAAAAACAAGTGATTAAACTTTGATATAGCGCACGGACAGTTTATAACTGGAATTAATTTCAGTTTTTTATGGAATACTTTAAACTCGTTTTTAGTTTCTGATCAGCGCTCCTGACATATTTCGGAAGAACTATTTTCTTAACCTAGTTTGAAATGTCACACGATCTCTGAGTAGTACCGGTCGTACACTATAGATTTGTTTTTTAAACTTTCGAAATTAGAATTGAATTGACAGTTACAACCCTCACTTCATCAATATCGATGAGAGTAATGATATAATAGATACGGGCTACTTAAGCCCTCATTGTATTTAACACCATATAAATACTATAAATCATTACATCAATCGTTGATTTTTATATGTGGTCTTTGCGGTAGTTAAAGTACTGCTAACACCAAAGCCTAGGGTTTTGTTCCCGGGTTGGACAATGTTTTTTTATTGATACCAAAACTTACTCAATAGTATCCCGGAGTTAGGTAACATGCTCAGTATATGGCAATAGGCTCGCACCCTATTACATGGGCTATGGACTAACATTAAAAATAGCGAATCGTGGGTATTCCATACACTTCTGCCTACATCTTCGAGTATATCAAAATCAAATCATTTATTCATTTAGGTCAAATATTGACACTTATAATAGTCGTTACAATTACTGAATCTACCACTGGCTCGGAAAGGGGGTAGAGCCTTATGAGAAGAGCTAGCAAGAAACTCACGGCCACTCTTTTCAATCGCCAAAACTTTTACAATGTGGTTGATACAATAATTGATCATGCGAGGAGCTGCCAACAATCAGCGATATAGACTAAACGTCAATTAAGGAAAATGAATATAGCTAGGTTATTTATTAGTCTCTGATCATACCGTATGTTGGGAGCAACTACTAGCATGTGATAATAAGAATATGGGCAGCAAGTGAGCACATTGATTGTAACATTATAAGAGAAAAAAAGTGACAGTTTTATGATTAACATCAAGTTGTACGTAACATCACCTATTTGCATCTTAATGATGCAAATAGGTGATGTTACGTTTACGTTTGCCCATATTTTACAATATTTAGACCTACTTCTACTGAGTTTATACAATTTATAGCAAAGTTCCCTAATTTCAAAGAATCCTAATCAAGCGAGCGACTAACCCCAAGAGCTATTGTCGTTTAGATATAACAAGCGTAATGTTAAATATGTAACAACTATCTTGAATGACTTATGTACATTGATTCATTCATAACTTCAATTATGACACATTCGATGACACAATCATACTTCTAAGGAACATCTTAATTAATTAATTATAGTTGTTATTTCAGTTTTCAGTACTGAAATAGAAACATGAATAATTATACATTATTTCCTTTTAATAGATTATTAAGGTCAACCGCAGAATTCAGCTGAAAAGGTGTTTGAAGACGATTAGGCTGTCTTGTACAGTTTATTACCGTAAAGGAAAACACAGTCAAAAACTTAATGTGATTAAAGGTTGCTACGTGCTTCTAAGCATGCCATAGTCGCTGACATAACGACAAATATTTCATGTAGCAATATACTGAATAGTGACCATAAATTTCATGTACACTGGTTGTCAACTGTAGCTCGATTCTAACAACCACCGACAATCGGCTAGCTATCGAGAAATTCATTTTCCTTAATCGACGTTTAGTATATATCGCTGATTGCTGAGAGCTCTTCGCATTATCAATTATTGTATCAACCACATTGTAAATCTTTTGGCGATTGAAAAGAGTGGCCGTGAGTTTCTTGCTAGCTCTTCATAAGGCTCTTCCCCTTTCCGAGCTAGTGGTAGATTAAGTAATTGTAAAGACTAATTGTAAAGACCTAAATATATTAATGATTTGTTTTGAATGCACGAGAAATCTGTTTTGAACTATTTTGGCAGTAAATTTTAAATGTCAAACTCTCGATACTCGACATTACAGACTATACAGTAGCTCGATTCTCTACTACTATCGACTACCGACAACCGATCATCGAGAATTTTTGTATGAAAATCTGATCAGCGCATCTGACGGGTGTCGTAGGAAATATTTTGACAGTACATTGTATTGTGTCAAAATTTCGATACTCGACAGTACCGACTGTACAGAATCGCGCTACAAATATCTATCTATTCGTGCTACGCAGCGCCCCTAGCCGATATTGCATATAGTTTCTTAAAATAATGTTTTTAATGATAAGCGCTCGATAGTAGATAGTATCGGCTGTAGAAAATCGTACTACAGACATCTCCTTCTATCGACCGTTCAGTTACAAACAAATTTTGTATGAAAAACCCTCACGATCAGCGCCGATAGCGTATTTTCCAAACAAATATACAAATGTAGAGTACTTGATGGTACTTAAACCTTTAATACGAATACTCATGTCTTAACAAAATATTATTGAAGATTTGGCGAAATGTGGGTGTTTTGTTTACTTCTACCCACTCTTGCGGAGAAAAATAGGCGTGATTGTATAACAAATATGTTCCGGAACTAATATAGTTCTAGTAGCTACCTCGCAGATTGTTTTGCGATTATTGTGATTACTCTATTAGCGAAGCGTAATGGTATAGTATTTAGCCTGATAAATGTCGCTAGGGTTTACTGAAATATCATCAGCCTTTCTTCCAACTATGTTGAAGTCGACTTCTAATCCTACCGGATGCAGTTGAATACCAGTATTTTACATGGAACGATGTATGTATTATGTTTTCACGTATCTACATAGTAAGCTTTGGAACCGTAGCTTAACCTCGTAGATCAATCCGCGTGGCTTGTTACTAAGCCACGCAGATTGATCTCCTCATTAAACAATATCATAGTAATTATTGTAAAACTACTAAACCGATCTCGGTGAAAATTTCGTATTACAGTTTTTGAGTAAATATTTATGCTCAATGTAGGAATCGAACTAAATAAACAAACTATGGATGAATAATGACTAGTCCGAAATAAAAAATATTTATTTCATTTATCTATGTAAGAGGAGGGGTATTTTCACCATTAAAACCATCTTGATGTTCCATAATTGAATATATTTAAAGTACCACAATAATCGCACACACACACAAATTATCCAAATAAAATAACTGTAAATAAAAAAAATCACTACTTCACTTCTCAATAATTAATTTAAATAAAATATAATTCACTTATAACTTGGAGACCCGTCTAGCTCAAGCGCCGACGATCGAATGGCACGTTTTCGCTCCGCACCTCCTTATAAAGGCGTGTCGGTAGTGGGGGCGTAGCAACAGATGACGCGTTGTTGACGCTCAGACGGTTTGCGTCACAATCGTACGATGAATTGTTCGTTTACTACCCACTATTTTAATAGTTTTATATTCTGTTTAATTATTGCGCCGATACGGCCATTCTGATGATAGGCGCGTCCCTGCGTCTACATCACGTTAATCTCATAGCCTCAGCGCTTATTTTTGTAAGATTCACATAACACAGCACGTTAACCTCATAGCCTCAGCGCTAATTTTGGTTAGATTCTCATAACACGTTAACCTCATAGCCTCAGCGCTAATTTTGGTTAGACTCGTGATGCATCAACCTCACAATCTCAATGCTAATTAGGGTTGATACCGCATTATGTTAACCTCATAGCCTCAGCGCTAATTTTGGTCAAACTCGTAAACAATGATCATGAGATCATTAAGCTATAACATAGTAAGATAAAATCGATGTTTTGCCATAAGACTACAGTACTCGTTTTTGTTGACACATTATTGTAATACTCACGCTGGTCACCTCTTTTAGATATAACCGGATTCAGTCACAGTTTTGTCATGATCAATTTGTTTGTTCATCGCCGATATGGCCACATCACTTTGGACACTGAATTTAGGAGCACTTCGTAGTTGCTCATGACATACCTTCCTTGATCGACCACGACCATTAATGCGTCGAATTTCATACCTGTCATGTGGTAATACCTTTCGTATTTCAAAAGGTCCATCGTATTTTGGGCTTAATTTGGTTCCAAGTCTTGGGGATTCTTTTAGCAAAACATATTCACTCTTCTCAAATCTTTTCACTTTAGCTTTGTTTTTATCATAACGTAATTTATCTTTTTCGGCCTGTTCGGTCATCCTTGTCAACACAACTTTTTTCAACATTTCTGGATCTATGCGCTCATTTTCTTCGTCTATGAGGTTTAGAAGTTCTGGAGGTACACTACCTTTTTTTCCGGTTAACAGTTCAATTGGTGTCTGACCTGTGGTTTTCGAAAATGTTGTATTGATAGCTAATTGTAGAGCTCCCAGTGATTTCATCCAATGGTTTCGTTGGGTGTTATTAATGACAGTCAATCCATTTTTTATTATTCTCATAATTCTTTCTACTTGCCCATTGGCCCTGCTTGTATATCCAGCACATTGATGAAGTTCAATCCCAAATTGGTCACAGTAGGCTTTGTAGTGTGAAATAAATGCGCCGTCACCATCAACAATAATGCGCCTTGGAGCTCCGAAAAGATAAACTATTTCTTCTAAATGTTTTATCGCACTGGCTTGCGTTTTATTTTTGGCATATTGTAAAATCACAAATTTCGTATATGAGTCAATTGCCACAAAAACATATTCCTTCTGAGAAGCGCTCCCACTGAGTTTGCCAGAAATATCAATATGAAGTGTATGAAAAGGCTCCGGAATCTTTTCGATGGTATGAAGACGACTTTGTGTTGCTCCAGATGATCCTTTCATTGTCTTGCATATCACACAGTGCTCTACAAAGTATCTGACAGTTGAAGACATCTTTGGAAACCAAAAGTTCTCTTTAAGTTTTGCCAGCGTCTTTTCCCATCCCATGTGCTTGAGTGCTTCATGATACGTATTTATAAGGCTCCATCGATAAGATTGAGGAACAACTTTAGTGAGTTTCATCTTATCGTTTGATATTGTTTTGTAGTGTAAAACATTGTCCTTAAGTACGTAGTCTGGATGCAACTGGGGATTTGTACGAACCTCTTTCATGATTTTACTCAAGTCGGTATCGCGATATTGTTCCACAATCAGCCAATCATCCTTAGTTGACAAATTCATAACAACTTGAATAGGATTTCGGCTGAAGAAATCCGCATGTTTTAGTTGTTCTCCTTTTCGGTACTCTACATCGAATTCAAAATTTTGCAAGAATGCCCACCATCTGTGTATCCTGGGCAGTAATTCTTGTTTGTATCGTGATGCTTTTACTGCGTTACAGTCTGTAATGACTGTGAACTTTCTTCCATATAAAAAATGGCGAAAATGCTTAATAGCTCTGACTATTGCCAATGTCTCCAGCTCGTAGCTGTGGTACTTGGATTCTGCTGAAGTTGTTCGCATACTGAAATAGGCAATCACGTGACGTACTCCTTCTTTCACTTGGATTAACACTGCTCCAAATCCCATAGCACTGGCATCCGTATGGAGCTCTATTGGATGGTGTTCTTGAAATATTGTAAGGAGAGGTGCTGAAGTCAAATAATGAATTATCCTTGCTCGTACAGCTTCATGCTTTTCTGTCCATTCCCACTTTACGTCTGTTTTAGTCAAATTATACAAAGGTATCATTATGGTTGAGAAATTACGTATAAATCGACGAAAATATCCAGCCAGGCCATTAAACTGCCTTAGTTGCTTCACATTTGTTGGAGACGGGGTTCTAGCTAGTGCATCAACCTTGGATGAACTAGGTCTCACCTTCCCATTAGCTACTATGAATCCGAGATATTCGACGGAAGTCTTCAAAAAGGAGCATTTCTTAATATTTATAGAAAATCCACATTTCGTAAGTGCTTCTAAAACTCGATTCAAGTTATTGATTCCTTCATCAATCGTTTTGCTTGGTATAAGTACATCATCCATGTATACGAGCGCTATCTTGCCTCGAAGGTCTCCCAATGCCTTATTTATAGCCCGTTGATAGACTGACGGTGCATTCGTTAGGCCAAACGGCATTGTTAAGTATTCATACTGACCGTCGGGTGTGACGAACGCTGTCTTCTCAATAGACGCGGCTGATATAGGCACTTGATGGAAGCCTGAAGTCATGTCAAGACAAGTGAAATATTTCGCATCAGCGAGCTGGTCTAGTTGTTCAGAGATAAGTGGCAGTGGGTAATGATCTCTCACCGTGTTTGCGTTTAGTTCTCGATAATCCACACATAATCTGTCTTCTCCATTCTTCTTTTTCACCATTATTATAGGGCTTGCAAAAGGTGAGTTACTCTCCCTTATAATATTTTTCTCTTGGAGTTCTTTAATCATAGTTTTAACCTTTTCACGTTCGACTGGCGCCAATCTGTACGGCCGTCGATTAACGATTTTGTCTGGATTTTTCAACCGAATATTTAGTTCACCAGTTGTAATTCTAGATCCAGATACTCGCTCTTTGAAATAATCTTCGTATACATTAAGCAGACTCATCAGTTTATCTATTTCTTCTTTATTTTTTATATCAGTATTAATACAACTTGACGACAATTGCCATATATTACCAGTACTTTGACGTTGCTCATCTCTCGTTATCGAAATTCCATTCCGAGTCAATGTTACTTTTAAACCTGGTATGTTTAAAATATCTCTTCCAATAAGAATATCTGTGGGTAGCTCGTGGTCTAAGACTATATGGAAGTTGAGTTCGAGGTGCATATTGTCTATATTACAAACTGATGTTACTTGGCTGAAAGATATAACAGGTACCGGTCCAATACCCTTCAAGTACGTAGTCTTGTTTGATTTCGATCCAGGTATCGAAAGCGCAATTGATTCTCTTACTAGAGAACAGTCCGCTCCACTGTCAAATGTTGCTTGGAAATGTTTTTGCCCAATGCCAATTAAGATGTCACTCGTATTTACGCCATTGATTCTGGCTTGGCACAGGTTGATGTTCTTTTCAGCGTTCATTCGCTTGTAACAGGTTTCGTATGTGTGTCCAGGTATGGAACAATAGGAACATTCTTTTTTCCTTTTATCTGTGGCCTTATTTGCTTCTGTCAATCCTGAATTAGACGGCTTCGATTGTTGATCTTGTTCAGTGCGTACGCGTGAAATAGCATTTTGTTTACACCATCGAGCTCGGTGGCCTTGTTTACCGCACACAAAACACGTCATGGCTTGATCTGTTCGATCGCCATCAATCTTGATCCTTTTGTTTGCTGAATTGTTTTGAGTAGGCAAAAACTTACGTTTACGCATTGATTTGGCAATTGCAATGAGCTCTGGGACGGATTGACACTTAGCGTTGAGAAGTTCTGTTCGAAGATCATCTTCTTTAATGCTGCCAATCACAAATTCGACAGCATCTTGTTCCGTAGGATCAGGTTTCACTATCTTTTTAAACATCTTCCAAACATTCGATATATAGTCAGTTATGGTCTCAGCATCATTGATGTTGTAGCGTCTAAACTTCAAGACATCTGAAAAATACCTTGATTCTGGCTCGAAGGTTTGTAGCATGTCCTCTCTCATTTCAGCCCATGTGGTCGTTCGTAATAAGCAATCATCAGCCCATGTTTGTGCTCTTCCTTTTAAGACACCAGCAGCTTTTAGACGCACTTCATGGTCTTTTAATTTGTACTCTGATTGAGTTCTGCTTATTAGATCTACCCATTCTCTGACGTCAGTACCTTTGTCAGGGTCAAAACTAGGGAAATAAATGTCGGAGATACGGATTGATCGAGTTCCTTCCGTATTGAACGTTTTCATCATTTCAGCAAGAGCGGCACGATTTTCTTGAGACATCTGTATCATCATTTCGCACATTGTATCCTTAAAAGTGTTAGCCAAAAGCGCCATGGTTGCAGAACCTCCTAGAGCCGGTTGTTGGCGTTGGTTCATCCCACTTCTGATGTAAGAGGAGGGGTATTTTCACCATTAAAACCATCTTGATGTTCCATAATTGAATATATTTAAAGTACCACAATAATCGCACACACACACAAATTATCCAAATAAAATAACTGTAAATAAAAAAAATCACTACTTCACTTCTCAATAATTAATTTAAATAAAATATAATTCACTTATAACTTGGAGACCCGTCTAGCTCAAGCGCCGACGATCGAATGGCACGTTTTCGCTCCGCACCTCCTTATAAAGGCGTGTCGGTAGTGGGGGCGTAGCAACAGATGACGCGTTGTTGACGCTCAGACGGTTTGCGTCACAATCGTACGATGAATTGTTCGTTTACTACCCACTATTTTAATAGTTTTATATTCTGTTTAATTATTGCGCCGATATCTATACTAATCTATACTTAATAGTAATAGCTGAAGAGTTTGTTTGTTTGTTTGAACGCGCTAATCTCAGGAACTACTGGTCCGATTTGAATTTTTTTTTCAGTGTTAGATAGTCCATTTATTGAGGAAGGCTATAGACTACATCTCATCACGCTACAACTAATAGGTGCGGAGTAGCAACGAAAAATGATACAAAAACGGGGAAAATTTTGACCCATTCTCTCTTAATATGTTCAGCTAGTTTTAAATAAACATAGTTGTTCCTTATAGGAATCGAGCCTAGCTACGTTACCATTGTCGCCACTGCGCTACGTCTACGATGATTTATACGCCCTATTAATAAATAGATACGTCATTAATGATGAAACAAACACCATTGGTAGTCCTTGGAGTTCTTTGAATTCTTTCCATTGTAAACAAGTATGTTTTCAGTTATATATTTATAGAATATATTGTTTAATTGGTTTCCTCGTAGTTATGGAAGATTTCTGACTAAATGGTCCAGGAATTAATTGGTAGTGGCCTACTTGTACGATAAGTATTTAATTAACTAGCTGATCCGCGCAACTTCGCTTGCGTCACATAAGAGAAAATGGGTCAATTTTTTCCCCGTTTTTGTAACATTCTTAACTGCTGCTCTGCTCCTATTGGTCGTAGCGTGATGATATATAACCTATAGCCTTCCTCGATAAATGGGCTATCTAACACTGAAGGAATTTTTCATATCGGACCAATGGTTCCTGAGATTAGCGCGTTCAAACAAACAAACAAACAAACAAACAAACTCTTCAGCTTTATAATATTAGTATAGATTTTGTTAATTAATAGATGCTTAAGGTGTATGGAAGGTACTCACGTTTCCCTATAAACAATGTAAGTCCCATTTTTTAGGGGGCAAGCCTAGTGCCATATACCGGACGCGTTACCAAACTCCGAGCTACTAATAGAGAAATACATATAATTTATTTCCTCGGTGTATTTATTGATACAAAATAGTTAGTTATTACAGACATAAAATAAACGAAACGAAATTAATCTATTGGGCGTCGTAGAATTCGTACTTAAATTATTATATATATTATTATACTTAAATTTATTATTAGAATAAATGTTTTAACAGCAATGCAATAAATTTATAAATGGCCTAAATAAATTAGAAAATACTAAAAGCGCTTTGCTTAGCTCTGGATTCAAATCTGAGACCTCATGATCAACAGTCGAATACACTACCGACCGGGCCACAGAGGCAGTTCGCAGCAGATCGTATCAACATTATATCATAAAAACTAGACAGGTGTATAAACCATCAAAATGGTATTGAGAATTTAGTTCAAGGTTCAATTTAGATTGTTTCAAACATAAATAAGGAAAATGTGCTAAAAACTCAGTTTAGTGGATACTTATATCTCTATTCTAACTATAGTCCGACAACTTAGACCTTCGTTAGCCTCGAAACTTGCACACAAGGCTCACTACAAAGTTGTCGGACTATACTTCACTTTAGCTTTACAACCATTTTCAATATTCTCTCAATTAAATGTTTTTGTTAGTTAGGTACAGCTGTAACTAACTGTAACTGTAGCGCGATTCTCTACAGTCGGTTCTGTCGAGTACAAAAAGTTTGACATTTGAAAAGTAGTTACTGCCAAAATAATTCCTACAGCGCCCATTAGAGGCGCTGATCAGATTTTAATATAAAATTTATCGATAGCTAGCCTGTTATCGGTAGTCGATAGTGGTAAAGAATCGAGCTACAGCTTAAGTATTAAAAAACTAAACTGTAAATATCACTAGATTCAAAAATGGCGAAAAAAAAATATGATGAAAAATGACGTCTGTAAAACGTAGATTTTTCCCTCGATTTAAGGAAAAATAAGAAAGCACCTAAAGTCTTTGCGATGACGTATGCATTGCTAAGAATATCAAAAATATAAATAGATTTTTTACCTATGTAACAAATAAACAACTAGTTTATCCGTCAGCAAAAACTTATCAAACGTATGTGACGAATTTATAAAATCCTAATCCGGTTTTCCGCCAGCGTTGAGACGCAACAATATAAAAATTTCGACCAATATTACAATCATACATGTAAACTACATGTATAGCGACCGCATTTAAAGTCAGGTGTTCGATGGCGCTAAGCGCAGTCTGTGCCTCACTCAGTGTATTTGCGACAACAGTTCCGAACGAACGCCGCAACCACATTCAATTTATTCCCGCGCGAATTACAAAATTAAAAAAGTGAATTAAACTTTTCTGAACATTTTTTTTTTACATCTGTGCTTGTTCGTATTTCGAAATGGGCAGCTGATTTTTTTTTCATAAAGTCTAGTTTTGAACATTTGTGTTTTGGGAATTTATTTTATTGCATTTTTGGTCTCTTAGGCTGTGTTAGTGTTTAAGAATAATGGCTTACACGTAAGTATTTTACTTATTATTTATTTTAATATATTCCGGCGCCACTTTGTTTTCGACAACAATAATAACCGTGAAATTCGACTCTAACGTGCAATGAATTTAAATTATCGCGTAGCGGACTATTCTACATTCTTAGATTATTTTTATGACAGAAAACTATTTTTGTTGCCTAGGAAAACAATAGGAATATATAAACAGTATATTTATTTTTAACCTGTGACAAATAATGGCTTACGTTTTTTTTGAAAAGCATAAGAAAAAATATAAAGTACCTACTTGAAGATCGAGTTGGTAAAATTTAAAAAAAAATTAAAAAAACTAGTCAAGCGAAGGCTTGACAATTTTAATCTGGTAATTATTAGATGTACCTATAACAATTTTATTTGAATATTAATTACATCACTATCCATTCGAGAAACTAAGTCAGTTTCTTAATTAGTCAGAGAGGAAAACGGTTTGTTATTTGCATATTTAAAGCACTTACAGGGAGTAAGTAATTATAAAAACATCACAATTTTTTTTATTCTCGGTACGTTTTTGCCAGATATTTCAAAAATTGTTTGCGGTTTTTTTACACGTATTCGTAAAACAATTCTAATTTATCTGCATCTGCAGATAAATTAGAATTGTCTTAATGTAAACAGCACGACAGTTGTTATACTATTGAATTTTTAAATTATATTGATGGAAACTTAGCGAGCAGTAAAATGTTTAAAAAATATTGTTATACAAAAAAAAGTGTGTAGTGCCTAATCAGAAAAAAATCCTAGCAGTAAAAAATATAAATTAAAAAAATGTTTTACGTTTTAAAACGACACTCAAAATAGGTAATGTTCAATAATATTCAAAAAACAATTTAATATTTAAATCGACATTTCTTTTTTGAAATTTGAACATGTCAGAATAGGTATTGACATAAAAAAGTTTGTGAACGAAATTAACATAACAATGGACATTTACGAACGTTTAACAACTCGCATCGTCTGCATGCTGAATTATTTGCATTGATAATATTACGCTAATTTAAAATTAAATTTTAAACTCAAAAAAAACAATATTTTGTCTCAATGACATTTTTTCGTGGAGAACTAAATTTATCTGCGTAAAACGACTACGCCTTTTGCAAAATGCCAAAACGTCCAGAAAACTAAAGTCAATTAGGCATGCAAAGTTACTTTATATTGCGGTACTAGCTTAAAAACCACTAAAATACAGTCCTAAGATAAATATGGAAATACCACATACCTATTTTTTGTCCTTAGCCTGTTTGAGTGTCCCACTGCTGATCAGAGGCCTTCAAACTCTCCTTCCAAATCACCCTATCAGCAGCAAGCTCCGACCAGTCATTCTGAAATGCGTAACGCATACAATTATATATGTTTAAAATTACGTAGGTAGCTACAAAGCCCAAGCCCGAAAAATAATAAAGGTGACCTATTGAAATAGAAAATATCCACGTAGCGTAACTGTCCCACTGCTGGGCAAGGGTCTTCTCCCTAACGAGGAAGAAGTTAAATTCACCTTGAGTTCACAACGCGGCCCAAGTGGTGGTTTGGACGTAAAAATAAATCCATGCCAAAACGGCTGTGTAAAAACCCATTAGTCTTTACTTAGTATTCTAGACTAGACCAATAAAATACTAAACAAATGTCTGTCTGTTTTATTTAGACAACTAAATAGAATCTAATAGTATCAATTATTCCATTACTAAATGTTTTGAGTGCTAAATCTGTTCAACAGATTTATTACCCGCCATTTGCTTTCATAGATAACAGAGGAAAAAAACGATTTACATTATCTATGGTTAAGTAAATAAAAAGATTGATTGAGAATTTTATCAATAGAAATTGTTGGATGCGTTTACTGTTATTTTTAAGGCAAGTCACGCAAGAATTAGAATATGTATTAGTAGGCATTTGCCGACGACTTCGTTCTGCATGGGAGGATTTCCCGAAGTAAAATGTGTGAAACACTTACTGCAAAGATATTTTTTTGCCCTATAGATAGAAAAAGTATATCATATTAAACTTCCGCATTTATAATATAAGTAGACTTAATAGGTCAATGATCAAAGCATCGCGATTTTAAGGGTTTCAAGTTTGACCCAACAACACTAATTTATTGGCGAAAAGTTGTATTTTGAAACACCATAGTAGTCCAAAATTAAAACCAGACTTCCATATTTTTTAGAACCACTATCGTTGGTATTTCGAAAGATAGTCCTTTAGTCCTATTTTTAAAATTTCACGGCCACATTCCCCATAAAAAATATATAAAAAATAAACGATAACTTATATTGTTTATACAAAGTTTAAAAGTTATGGGTTGTTTCAACCAAATAACCCATCATATTGACTAAAAATAAATAGTTTGTTTATTTTAAAGAGAACGTTATAAAAATTCCTAGAGTCTAACGAGAATGCTTGTTCGATTTATTTATTGAACAAGAAGAATGAAAATGAATGTTATTTTATCACTTGCGTTATAAGTTCATGGGAATAGAAGTAATTACTATTCAGTTGAAAATTGTTTACATTTGTATAAATAAACTACTGTTTTTTTTTCATAAGAAAGTTATTGTCATAGTCGCTACATAATAATATGAAATAAACAGCTTCCTTCGTCCTTCGCAGCTTCTGTCTATCTGTTTGCGAGAAACTAAAAATTTACAGATTAGATTTCCGATTCCCGAAGGTTGTAGTGTATAATTTACTGATATCTACTTGTTCACAAGCTGCAAAACAGGCCCCATTATTCTGTTTAGTTAAACTCAACTTTAGTTTTTAAGCTAAATCCTTTTAAATATTTATTAAGGTCACGAAAAATCTAACATTCGAAAAAAAACATACATCAAACTCTTTTGAAGTGTAAATCGGGTGTTATAATATAAATATGCTTTGATCAGCTCTAGGTAAAAAGAGAATCTAGGATGATTGGTGGAATGCCTAAACAATTGTAATGGAAATAACGAGTGGGAGAAAAAAACTAGATCTGTTTTGATCATTGTTGATACGATTCTGAATCTCATTTTGATAATAATTTGGGTTTGTTTTCGCATACTTTTCTTACGTTTGTTTATTTTTAAACACGCCTTAATAAAAAGTTCTAAAGATCTCCCAAACGAGACATATTATATTACATAACTTTGATGATTAAAGAATTACATAGGTACATAATATCACACCTGTAATGCCCGAAGGCGTAAGTAGAGGTGTACGAATCCCAGGTTCCGCAATTGTAAATTTTGTCGGATGTAATATAAATGACAGTATGTCAAAATTCTTTTTATGTCTTGACTGGGCACTTCACTTTGCCTGCCCGAGAAACGAACTTCGACTTCGACTTCATGATAAGCAGATACACGTAGAAGCAGTCCAAAAATCCTTTGCTTTCAAAAATTCACTGAGCATCTTCCAGCCATAATTCTAATTGCAGTAGTAACATTTGTGGTAAGTGTTGCAATTCTGAATATGAAATCAAGTTATTTTAGCACACCTAAACACTTACATTTTAATTGATATTCTAATTTCATCCTTGACTTTATGCTCCCGTAATATCTACGATGATACATTCCGATCGTAAAATTTGATTAGATCAGATAATATCTTAAATCTAGACAAAATGTGTAGAGTCGCATTATAACACCCCAACTCGCTATTGGCCAGTGTCACTTCTTATTAATAAGGTATAATCGTCATACAAATAGACAAGGTTTTGTAAAATATCAACGCCCGTCTATCATAATATTTAAGGGGCCACTTTCATTTGTAAAATCTATACTAATATTATAAAGCTGAAGAGTTTGTTTGTTTGTTTGTTAGTTTCTTTGAACGCGCTAATCTCAGGAACTACAGATCCGATTTGAAAAAATCTTTCAGTGTCAGATATCCTATTTATCGAGGAAGGCTATAGGCTATATATCATCACGCTACGACCAATACGAGCTGAGTAGCAACGAGAAATGTTACAAAAACGAGGAAAATTATGACGCATTCTGTCATAGGTGACGCAAGCGAAGTTGCGCGGGTCAGCTAGTGCTTTAGAAAATCTGTTCAGTAGTACTTGAGTTTACCGTAAACAAACAGACGAAGCCTGGGGGACAGTTTTTACTGATAATATTAACTTACTAGCTGACCCGCGCAACTTCGCTTGCGTCACTTAAGATAATCATAATTTTTCCCGTTTTTGTAACATTTTTCACTGTTACTCTGCTCCTATTGGTCGTAGCGTGATGATATATAGCCTATAGCCTTCCTCGGTAAATGGGCTATCTAATACTGAAAGAATTTTTCAAATCGGACCAGTAGTTCCCGAGATTAGCGCGTTCAAACAAACAAACAAACAAACAAACAAACAAACAAACAAACTCTTCAGCTTTATAATATTAGTATAGATAATATTAAGTTTGCGTGACATACACTCACGTTTAGTCAAAAAATTATAATGATATAGTTATTAACTAAAACTTAACTCTTTGTGACAAAATTAACGGCTCGATTTAAATACGATAAATAGTAAACATATTAAAAACTGTAGCCTACTAAAAGGTCGACACGATAAGGTTGTATATGACTTCTATTTAACACAAAGGAATGTCACCTCTTTGAAACATTATCAGCCATCGCAAGCGGATACATCCGTTGTAGTATAATAGAATATTGTTTATCTGTGTACATCTTACTTGTAGTACATTTCTAAGGACTATGATATAGGCTATTGCCTGCGATTCTGTTCATGTAAACTAGCTTTTACCCGCGACTTCGTCGGCAACCTGAATTTTCTCATGGGAATGCGTCATTTTCCCGGGGTAAAAAGTAGCCTATGTCCTTTCTCGGGTATGAAAATATCTCCATACCAAATTTCATGCAAATTGATTCCGTAGTTTAGGCGTGATTGAGTAACAGACAGAGATACTTTCGCATTTATAATATTAGTATGGATAAGCTACAGTACTGGCAAGTTTCACCAAAATACGTTCGGTACTTAACGTGAAAGAGTAAGACTTTTTGACCTTTATAATATTAGTAGGATACTGTGTTATTAAGGTTTGTTGAATCAATCTCAGGAACTGCATTGTTGATTTGAAACCACCTTTTATTTAATAAACAGTTTTGTAACTTACATTTTTACTAAATTTTCAAAGAATGTGTTAGATTTTTTATTTTTTTAAAGCGACATCTCCCGCACTAAGATTTGCTCGTGTGTCACGGGGACTTTTACAAACATACAAACAATGGACACCTACCGACGCAATGGTAGTGGTGTGGTGACCTTAACCACTGCGCCACGGAGACAGTCCAAATCTTCTAGGAATCTGTATAGATTAACATCTAAAGGTAATTTATTATGACTTATCGTCTTAAAGATAATTTTATTTGAGGGGAAATTTTGACGACTTATTTCTTGAATAATTTACTCATAATCATGAAAAATAGTAAAAAAAATAGAAACTCAGTAATCTGAATTTGAAAGAGCATAAGCGTTTATACCGAGAAAACTGTAAAAAAAAAAATATTTTGGCTATATTATGTCAAAAGTCCAAAGTGGTTCGTATTCCCGCGCTTTTTTGCACAGACTATAAACAAAAAGGATGTTGTATCGTTTTATTTTGGACTTCACAGACCAGTCAGTGAAAGTCGAATTGTAATCCGGTTCTCCACAAAGAGATCTAGGCTGTAAATAAAATACGTTTGCCTTATACAGACGAAGATAAATAAAAATACTAACAAGAATATCAAGACGAATCATTTGTTTATCTGATTCTTTTGACAAATATTTCTGAGAAATTTTTCGTCTCAAATATTTTGTTTATCATTTTTAGATTTGTTCCGGTATTAGGAAACTTATGATATCATCTTTTCTTTTCTTAGAATTTGCTATATTTCTAGAACACATCTATAAAGAACTTGGCTTTTTGCAATACTTAATATTATTATGAAAAGCCTCATAACTCCCTCCCTCGGAGGAGACTCTTGCCCATCAGTGAAAAAAATATTAATATGAACAATGAATATGGTGAAATAGTATAATTTCAAACTCAATTTATATTATTGTGTAGCATTTTTCTTGGATTTTTTTTAACAAATTTTGTTTTTTTTATCGACTTTATTATTTGGTTCAAATATTCTCACAATGACAAGACGTAGTACAAAGCTTGAACAGCTGCGTATGAGATTACTAGTCTAGCATTACGAATATATCTTTAAATTGTGTCAATAAGTCAAACAATACAGAACCATCTGTTTATGTTCTCAGCTGTTTCAAGTCTACGAATTTATCAAATATTTTATAAAGATAAACTTGTAACGAAGGCCAGCGTCTAAAAGAACTAACCAATTTTGAGTTGTGAACATCTTTTTTTGCTCCAAAAAAAAAAACAATCTGTCACTTTGACGTTTCTAAATTGACATTACAATTTTTTAAAGTTTTCTTTTTCATTCTTTCCATCATCCCCGTAAATTTTTCTCTCACTTTGCAAGCAATTTACACCTTCGATTTATTATTCGGTATTCAGTTCATCATGGAAATAAATATTAACCCAGTTTATATTTTTATATCTACTTAATAAAAAATAACGACCACAATTCAATCTTAACGGCTGCTTTTTGCGTTCTAATTTTAAACATCCCATTATCGTATATCATTATTTGATTTTTTAATCGGTCAAGTGGCTGAACATCGATGCGCTGTGAAATACCTTTGCTTTATTACTAAACGATGTTTAGAGTAGTAGCGGGATTCTCTGCAGTCGCTACTTTAAGTCCTGAGAATTTGACATTTAAAAAGTACTGCAAAATAGTTCCTACGGCACCAGCTAGAGGCGCTGATTAGATTTTCACACATTTTTTTTCAGCGGCCAGCCGGTTGTCGATAATCGATGGTAGAAAATCGTGCTTCGGATTTAAAGAAAATAGAGATTGAAAATAGCGGGATCGTGCTTCAGATAAGAAAAAAGAGATTAAAATAGCGGGATTAATTGTCTAATATTGTTAGCAAGACATTTGTAGGAAAGATTCTGTTTTGTGTATTTTGAATCATAGCTACATATTTATATTATTAAAGGAAGTCTTTATGGCGAATGAAACATTAAAAGTTAACACTATATTTTACAATCCTTAGACAATTGTTTAATTGATTATTATTTTCGTGCGTAACGAAAATTCCATTAAGTTTATTAATACCATACGATTATTTTATATACATTATACAATATACATATGTATATACGCTACAAAGCCGAAGGTCAGATAAAATAATGAATTCATTTATGACGATTTCAACAGATAACACCTTAACTGTACAATATTCAGTTCCAAGATTTGTTCTAAAAAAATAACTTATAATGATCTATACTATTATTTTTACCATATTATATTTAGAATATAATATTAATAGAACAATAGACAATAATGTATCTGTATGTAATAGTTTTTATTTGTTTTACAGAATACCTGACGTTTCATTCTATTATACATATAATATAAACATGCAATGCGAAATTTTAAAAGTCATGTTTGTATCTTCGAAACACAGTCTAAATTTCACGCAGTCCAGGACTGCCAAGTCCTAAATCTGCACTTGGCTATGATGGGTTAAAGATTAAACAAGTGCTCTCATGCTCTACATTGGGATTAATGATTTATCCTGATACAAATGAGTGAAAGCCTACGCCATTCGTGAAAACACACAAATTTCTCTTCAAACTTATCGTCAACATTAAGTATTTTAACTTCAACTGAACCACTTTGAATATAATATGTTTATTGTTAAAACCAGTTTGTGTGTAGTTGATTTATTATCACTTATTATAAGATATATATGTTACTGTAAAAGCCCGAACGATGGTAAATCCTAAGATTTTCCGGTATAACCTAAGATTTACCAACTCGCAATGGTAAAAGTCCGAAAAATTATTTTATTTTGAACTTTTACCTATATTCACTTGATGATTTCGAGATGTCGCCGGAGCCCCGCTTCGCGGGGCTCCTCCTTCTGGATGGTTAAAAAAAAAATAAACACGAAGGCTAAGGTGGGAGCTTCGCTTCGCTCGCTCCCACCTTAGCCTTCTAACCTAACCTACCCATGTCGCTATGCCCAAAACTCCTTCTTTATAACTATGTCACAGTATATAATTATACCGTGAAATAGTTATAAACATAATTATGAAGGAGGATTTTTTTATATATCGTAACATAGTTTTTAAACTCTGGTTTGTTCGGACTTTTACCATTGAGAGTTGGTAAATCTTAGGTTTTACCGGAAAATCTTAGGATTTACCACCGTTCGGGCTTTTACAGTAACATATACACATATTTAAGATTAATATTGCGATTGCAAACCATTTGACGGCTCGATAGAGATTTGGTTCCGCATATAGCTATCTAAATAATATTATCAACTAGCTGACCCGCGCAACTTCGCTTGCGCCACATAAGAGAGAATGGTCAAAATTCTCCCCGTTTTCGTAACATTTTTTATTGGTACTCTGCTCCTATTAGTCGTAGCGTTATGATGTATAGCCTATAGCCTTCCTCAATAAATAGGCTATCTAACACTGAAAGAAGTTTTCAAATCGGACCAGTAGTTCCTGAGATCAGCGCGTTCAAACAAACAAACTAACAAACTCTTCAGCTTTATAATATTAGTATAGAAGTATAGATTAGTATAGATTTATCAAACAGGTTTATTTACAGGTTATAAAATAGGAGCATCATTTTACCATTGCAAGCTTTTGCACAAATCTAGCGACTAGCAGGTAGCTATGGATTCGAAAAAGAAGATGTAAGATGGTTTTGATATAATAATGATATTATATGTAGGTATACGTAAAAGGGTCCCGATTGTTAAAATAGACAGTAAAGATCTGGAATCTAGTTAGATAATAATATACTTTTTGATAAATAAATTGCGCAAATAAAGTCGGCCTGAATTCCTATATTTCTTTGGAAGTCATACATAAGTCCGAAATAAATTTCGTAATTCCGCTACGCAACTTCAAAAATCCTTTCCACTATAATTACAGTCAAAGAACTTGTTACGAGTTGTTGGCGCCGACGCGGATTAACGGGTTAACGCGATATGGCGCCAAAAATTAAGTCGGCCATCTTACATCTGTTGACAGATTAACTTTTTAATTGAAAGTAAGTTCTGGTAATGCGTTTAAGTGCTTTTTGAGAGCGTGTGAGTGTGAAAAAAAGCGACCTTATTTATTTAAAATTGTGTTATCTTACTAGGATATATCGGTCAACTTTTTGTGATATTTTTGACAAAATAAAAGTTAACATTCCTAAAAAGATTATTAAATATGTTCAAATGCGTTATTATTAAATGTTTATTCACATTAGGACGGTTTCTTAAAACACGATTTTCAAAAGGACTCTCCGATAGAAACCCTTTTTTCTATGGACTCTCATATCCTAGTTCAGTAGATTATATTTATAGTTTACCCTAAGCACCTTATCTAAAATTCTCTCATTACGTACTCTCACTCATTTCTAAAAGGACGCACACATTCAACTTTATCGCGTGACTTACACCTTTTTGAATGCATAATAATGTACGATAGTTTCCAGATCACCATGGAAACAAACAAATAATTCCATTGTATCTAGTCCAAGAGGATGGAATGCCAAGGTTGCAGACAATTAACGCTCAACTTACATTGTTATCAGTCGCGTCTTCAATGTAAACAGTAGCTGGCTTTTTGGAAGAATAAACATACCGGTTCAAACCGGTATGGTATTAGGCATTATGGTATTAGTACAGAAAATTTCAGCATTTTGGTTCTATTAGGCACTAGTGCTTATATCTACACATACATATTCTCAATCGTACTTTTTTGTTTCAAAATAAAAAATTAATAAGGTATTGCTAATAATTTAGTTCACAATAAATACATGGTACATGGGATGTAAGATTACTGTACGTTTAAGTTGAGTTTTCATTTTAGTCTTTTCATTGGTTAAAATCCTCTTGGAAATTTGTCCGTAGATACTTTTGTTTGTGATTGTATAATGTACATAACATTATTTTTCTAAAATTTTCACCAAACTCCGGACTATTGAGAAATCTATACCAATATAATAAAGCTGAAGAGTTTGTTTGTTTGTTTGAACGCGCTAATCTCAGGAACTACTGGTCCGATTTTAAAAATTCTTTCAGTATTATATATAGTCCATTTATCGAGGAAGGTTATAGCCTATATATCATCACGCTACGACCAATAGGAGCAGAGTAGCAATAAAACATGTTACAACAACGGGGAACATTTTGACCCGTTCTCTCTTATGTGAGGCAAGCGAAGTTGCGCGGGTCAGCTAGTATTCTATAAAAAATAAAAGACCAATAGCACTTTGTCCGACCGATTGCTAACGGTTGTATGTATATACACCATCGAATAGACCACATGAGCACAGCCACACAGTTGGTTTACAGTAAATAAAAGCCATAAAAGACTTCAAATTGGTAACAATTCGCAGAACTATCTATCAATCGTCACTTTACAATAGACTGTTTATTTAGCAACTATGTCACAGTATATTAAAGATGTCGCCACCCGGCGCCTGTGTGTTGTACACATTTGATACATTAAAATACACAAACATTGTTTTATGATTCTGTGGGCAGTAGTGAATACGACTGCAGTAGCGTGGTTCTTTTCAGTTGAACAAACAGTTTGACAAAAATATTTCCTACAGTGCCCGGTAGAGGCGGTGATAGAAATAATATTCATGTAACATTTTGATTGATGAAGTTAGCCGATAGTGGTCGTCGTTATCGTATGGTCAGTGGTCAACCTAGTGTCAAAGTTGTTCAAGCTGCCCGAAGGCATTTGACGTGGCTTAACGACTGTTACCTTAGTAGATAACAGCCGGGACCGACTTTTTACGTGCCCTCCGAAGCACGGAGACGCCCAGTTCAAATACCACTATGCGGTCACCCATCTATGGAATGACCGCGCCAACGGTTGCTTAACCCACAGATCGTTTACCGACCGGTGAGCACAACTGGCTGGGAGCTCTCGGGTTAGCTTTCCGGGTTTTTCCCGGGGTTTTCCTATAGGTATCTGTTGGAATGTTATACAACGAGCCCTACACGTCATAGAACCGTTAATTTTAAATATTTCATTTACATAATCATCGACCAGAAAGTCCCAGAGATAGAGAGTAATGAAAGGTAGAAGTTAATGAATGGTATTCAAAAATGTCAGTGTTTTCTAAGGCACGCAAATATCGTAGGTCCATTCCATACAAGATTCTTTGTTGAATATTTGGTGCCTGGCCCGATTGAGATAGAAAATCACCTTTTTATGAGTTATCCTACTAACATTACAATTGCGAAAGTTTATAACGATGTGTGACTGTATGTCTGTTACTAAGTATTTTACACGAAAACTACAAAACACGATGATATTTCGTACACATTAAGTTCATACCCTGGATACATATACACACAAATTAGTGTTTACCCCGGGAAATCTTTTCATGCCGACAGTGTCATGGGCATAAGGTAGCAATTCCATGCAACAATATTTAAGCGATTGATTTGAAATCAGCCTACGTCTATCAGAACATATCGAGTTGATTACTTCTCTTTAATGATACATTGTAAGTAGTTCCGAGATGTCAGCGAATATTGTCAGTTTGTTTAGTCTACGCAACTGCCGGGAATACTGAGCCACTTGGAATGAAGTGTGCCTGTGAATGATAGTTTTAGTGTTAAACAAACAGATTGACTTTGTATGCTCTAATTTAAATATTTGTGATGGTGTTAAGTACTTTAATTTATTAGTTTTTTGTATGTTTGTCGAGTTTCCCAGTCGATAAGATTTTTGTGATCGTTCCCCTGCACTTGAGCAGCCTGTTTGAAGCGTCTGTCTTAAAGACAAGATTACAAATGCTTTTACATTAAAGAGCATCGTTTCTTACTTTTTTACAAGTCGCGGATTACTACGTAATCAAGTAGAATTTCAAGGACCTTTAAGCAAAAGGCCTTCATTACTTGCTGGCATTTATTTTTAGCCTAACTAAAACAATAAAACGCCCATCATACGCTCTCTGACTCCCAGGGGTCCGCGAACTACGGATTACTTTTGCAGAATTGGAGCGCGCATCGCAGTCAACCTTCACTGAATAAATGTAAATAAATAAATTAAAAAATGGCACTGCACCTTGAAATGCACCTAAATAAATAATTGTATCTACAGCATATTGTCTCAGTATTTACATATTACAATGAATTATTTAATAAATAAGGAAATAAGGTTAAACACACTTTATCGTAAAGCTAGAAGGCTAGTGGGTCAGCCATTATCAGTTTGATTTGATAGACTGACAGGCGCGTGCCGATACGTTTAATTGAATTGCCAATTTCTAAAAGGGCGCACGTCTATTTTCTTTGTGATTTGATTTATGCCTTTTATAAATTGCATATTTTAACTTTTGCCAGCGACTTCGTCCACGTGGTTTCTGACTAAGGGCGGAGTTTTCACAAAAACTTTCATCCCCTATTTTAATCCCTTGGAGTTAGAATTGGTCAATATCCTTTCTTAGCGGATGCCTACGTCATTACATCTACCAGTATGACAAATTCTAGACCGATCCGTCCAGTGGTTTAGGCTGTGCCTTTATAGATCATTATGTCAGTCAGTCATCTTTGAGTTATATGTGATATCATTTAGATACTTGGTTGTTATAGATGTAAGCAACAATCTTGGCCATTCGAAAAATGATCAAGGAACTGCAAAGCATCTCGTTCTATATTCTCAATTTCTCCCACTTACAATATAAATCATAAAGTATTACTGTATCGGCCATCTCCAATCACGGCGACTATTCATTTTAATCGACCCATCTATCAAATGCAATAACTAATTTAAACTCTCATTCAAGTACTGTAAGGTACAATTTAAATTGCCTGCATGCGTTCAGATAGCCCTTAATAATGATAAATGATAATTTCAAAATGGTTTATTTATGACTAACTTATGTTTGACCGCGGTTTGTTTTGTTGTTTGTCTTTTGTAAGGATGTAATCTATCACTTAGGAAAATTCTATCCGAATCGGTTCAGTCGTTTTGATGTGAGAGGAGGACAAACATTTCTACAATACAACTTTTATGGGTGTTGTTTGAACGTGTACTTATACTTATATACTATCAGGAATTGATATATAAAATTCTAGCCGATGTTTATTTATTAACCTAAGACTGAAAGTATATTCTTATGATCGCAAATTCTGCATTGATGGTAATTTTTTGGTCTTGGTGTCTTTATAGGGTCTTTAAAATATTGCGTATTCTTCGATTCTCTTGTGATTTTTTTCAAACCATCTCTTGATTTTGAAAAATATCAAGTTCTACTGGTACTGCGCTTTAATTGCTACAAAAATGTCGCAAAGAATTATCATAGATTTTGAAAATCAAAAAGTCAACAATAAATTATCTCAAGAATGTTTTATCCGCGTGCCACTTTAGTTATCATATACATACTCGTTACTCGTATTATGTACTACATAGTTACACTACTTGTATAGGCGACAGACGGGCGACCAAAAGCATTATTCGTCTTATATAAAGTAATCTAACCAATATTGTAGATTAGCGAAAGTTTGTGAGGATGAGTATTATTGGGTATGTTTATCGATCTCGATTGTACGATCTCACCCAAAACCTACTGGATGGATTTTTTTCCCGCAGACGAAATCGCAAGCAAAAGCAAGTATTATAAATCGGAAGTTGTTTGTGTGACGATTTAGGTATCTACATTTATTACAATTTAAAACAATAACTAGTAATAACTACTGGATAGATTTTGATGAAATTTGGTACAAAGATAGTTTATTCCCCGGATTAACATAATTTTTAATCCGAGATTTTTTCCGCAGATAAAATCGCTGACTCTATAATAAAAAGCTAAAGTTAACTACTTTAGCTTTTAAATTGTTGGTTTGGGGTTTAACCAAATTGTGGGTGTGTTCCTCTGCCTGCCCCCTTGCGTCACTCGAATATATGTTACATATTAGTAATTAGTGAAACTAAACTGTTCTTAGAATCAATCAAAGTATTCAGGTCGAACTGTTCCGGGAAGTGCCCGACTATTTAGAGTCGTTTTAGCCGTTTGATATTTATGTGCATTCCTTTGTGTTTATTGTGAGATGTACCGTAATGAACTGCGGTGTATCCGCTGAGCGTGAGGTCTCGGATTCGATTTCCGGGTTGGGTACAAATGTCAGATTCAGTGCACTTCGATTTTAATAAGAAGGAAAAGTTAGTTGTTACCAACAAACAATCTACATAAGAAATTAATCACCGAATGAAACGGGAAAAATATATCTTTTTCATGTGTCTTAAGCTAGACTAATTTTGTTTGGGATCCACAGGAAAACAAACGGCATAAAATCATACTAGATATACCCAGACGAAGTCGGGCCCGTCTACTAGTATGAATATACATAAAAAAGTATGAAGGACTACTCTATGCTACAAACTTTTGTCTTCGTATCACGTTGCCATGGCAACCGCAAACGTCAAAGTCAAACTTAAAGAAAAAACATAACAGATTCTTTGAAACGCAGGTTGAACAAAAAATACCATTCATAAAACTTAATTGGTATGTAGTTTTTTTAAACGGAGTCAATGCTAATGATATAACGATAAGAATATAAACAGTAATCGATTATTGATATTTAATAACATCGATTACTCATAACTCATATCGCTGGCTAATTTAAAAACAAAAACATTTTTTTTATTTTTATTGTATGGCTAGTGCCTAGTGGTCAACCTAATGTCAAATTTTTATACCGAAAGACCTTTCACATGGCTTAACGACTGTTACATGAAATGATTTCAACCGAGACCGACCTCATGCGTGTCTTCCAAAGAATAGAGACGCTTAGTGGCTCAGTTCAAATGCCAATAAGTGGCCACCCATCCATAGATTGACCGCACCAAGAGTAGCTTAACCCACAAATCGTTAACAAGTCGGTGAGCATATTATCAATATGACGGTCTAAAAAGGAAAATCGGAAAATGACTGCTTTAATTCATAGGGTTTCCCCGAGTCTCTGTTTTGCGTTAGTCATATAAACCTGTTCTTTATTAGGCATGCCCTGCATTCCGCCTCAGTGTGTGTATGTGTTACCCAATCGCATATAACTAATGAACAACTGGCAACACAGGAAACAAACCTCAAAATATTTTCGCGCGCTTAGGCGCGTGGCGCGAATTCAGGAAAATATTTTAAGTACAGTCAAAGTTTGCATAACTAAAATGAATCTTTATCAATTGTGTTAGTTTCATTAAAAAAAATAATCAAAACTAGTTCAAATTCCCACGTTCAGTGTTACCCAAATGATTCAAAGTTACCCAAATTGACCTTAGATCCTTCTAATATTATAAGTACACGCAAAAGTTTGTGAGGATAGGCATGTTATTAACTCTTTCACGGAAAAACTGCTTTACGGATTTTAATGGGTTGACAGATAGTTATAAAGTAGATTAACACATACTTAGTATACATTTTTCCGCGGAAAATCTTTTCACGCAGACGAAGTGTCGAAGTCGCAAACCAAAGCTTTTGACGACCTCCGCGGAACAGTGGTTAAGGAAGTCGTGGGTTCGTTTCCCGCACGGAACAAATAGTTTTTCAATCTACAAATAGATGTCTCGGATCTTGTTTGTATTTTTGTAAAAGTCCCCACGACACAAGAGCAATTATTAGTGCGAGTGCTAACAAAAAGAAGCTAAATAATAAGCCTTAAAAAATAGGCCTTTTAAGTAAATATGCGGCACACGTTTCACTATTATATTTAGTCATTAACACAATAATGATAAATATTGCGTGACGCGTAACTTCATACCTTCTCATGATGTCATGGCGTCATTCCAACGAGTTGACGTTTTTTTACGTAATTCTGATTATTCTATTTAAAGATGAATATTTGAATGCCATTAACTTTGATATTTAGTTATTTTGATCTATTGTACCTTCGAAATAATAATTATAATAATTACACGAAGTGGACGCCACAAGATGGTCGGCGCCGAAGAGGAAGGCCTAAACGGAGATGGCGGGATGACCTGGATGCGTTCCTGCATGGATGGCCAGACGCAACAATCGACCGAGGGGACTGGAAACTCAGGGGAGAGGCCTTTGCTCAGCAGTGGGACATAGAAACAGGCTAAATAAAAAAAAAATAAAAAATTACACGATCGAAATCTGAAATGGATGGTTCACAAAATTTGTGCTAAAGACTAAATTAGTATTGATGAACTTAGACGTACTTATAAATAGTAACGTAAAGATATAGACACGAACAGAGAGACAAAAGTTCAGAAAAAAACTTCATAAAAATGTATATAAAACTAGCCTTCTTTGTTGAAACAAAATGAAAGGAATTTTACTATACGCGTGACATATTTATGTATCTAACATCTAATTCCAGTGGCATTTTAAACAAAAGACCTCATTCCCTTCCAATATGCTAATCGGAACTCAAGATAAAACAAAACCAACTTACATTTGCAGCTGTCAAACGATTCGTACAGAACACTTTCTTCGCGCCAATGGCATTTACAACTGCAAATATACATTTGTTTTTCTTGTATCGTAAATTTTGAATGTTCAAATGATTTATTCTCTGTTTGTATTGCTTTGTTAGTAACTTAAGACAAGGGCAAAGGAATAGGTTTTGTAATGCGACGCGTCATAAATCAATGTTCGTTTTTATGGATGTATCTTCCGAAACTGCTGGTCCGTTTTTGGCAAGGTAATCTTAGACGACACTAGGAAGTGTCGCAATGGATTTAGTAATATTTTTGTATAAAAAAATAATCTATACTATCTATACTAATATTATAAAGCTGAAGAATTTGTTTGTTTGTTTGTTTGAACGCGCTAATCTCAGGAACTACTAGTCCGATTTGAAAAATTCTTTCAGTGTTAGATAGTCTATTTATCGAGCAAGGCTATAGGCTATATATGATCACAGTACGACTAATAGGAGTAGAGTACCAGTAAGAAATGTTACAAAAACGGGGAAAATTTTGATCCATTCTTTCTAATGTGACGCAAGCGAAGTTGCGCGGGTCAGCTAGTCAATCATACGTAGGTTGTAAATAAAGTAGTGTTTCATAATATGCTTTAAATAATATAACAGCTGTCAAACTTCAGAGTAGCCACTTTCACAAAAAAAATACATTTCATGAACGTCATTTTGTAAGTACATTATTTACCCCCGGTTTCTGAGGCACATTTAACGGTATTTTATCTATTCAAACAATCATTTTTATATGAGCTTGAACGCTATCGACATATATAAACTACCACTAAATGTACCTCAGTAACTGGGGGTAAATCTATACTAACTAATATTATAAAGCTGAAGAGTTTGTTTGTTTGTTTGTTTGTTTGAACGCGCTAATCTCGGGAACTACTGGTCCGATTTGAAAAATTCTTTCAGTGTTAGATAGCCCATTTATCGAGGAATGCTATAGGCTATATATCATCACGCTACGACCAATAGGAGCAGAGTACCAGTGAAAAATGTTACAAAAACGGGGAAAATGATGATTCTCTTATGTGTCGCAAGCGAAGTTGCGCGGGTCGGCTAGTCTATACTAATATTATAAAGCTGAAGAGTTTGTTTGTTTGTTTGAACGCGCTAATCTCGGGAACTACTGGTCCGATTTGAAAAAATCTTTCAGTGTTAGATAGCCCATTTATCGAGGAAGGCTATAGGCTATATATCATCACGCTACGACCAATAGGAGCAGAGTACCAGTGAAAAATGTTACAAACCGAGGAAAATTATGATTCTCTTATGACGCAAGCGAAGTTGCGCGGGTCAGCTAGTACCATATAAAAGTAATTAATTCAGAAGAACTGAATCATACTCCTTTCCATACTCCCGTTTTCTTAGAAATCAATCATTCCTGTTATATTTCAGTCATTCGTCATAGTATCAAATGAAGGCAAACTTGCTACGACCGATAACCTACTTTACCTAGTTATTCTTTCATACTCTATTTACTGTGGATATTAGGAACGTGAATTGTTTCATAGTTTCTTAAACATAGTTTTCAATATACTTAAACAAATATTATATTAATTTTTTTGCCAAAGGTACAAAAGTATGCGAGCAATATTTTTCTTACCGACATTATTTTTCAAAAATTCGTTCAGAACAATGACTGAAGAGTGTAAATAAAAAAATATTTGCAAGGTACTTAGCGTAGAAAGTTTATTTTATCCAATGGGTTCAACTGCCTAGCCGTAAATGCGAAACAGACAAGCAGACAAGCTTTCAGACAGAACAGCAAACAAATTATTTATAATACTAGTGTCATATTGATTCAAAATCTAGTCGACAAAATAATATTAACAATTTCACAAACCCCATTTAGAAGCAGAATCTTCACAAGTCATCGAAACAGCTTCAAATTAGTTCTCCATAAAATTCCATTGGTTTTTTAACGGTCTTTCGTACAAAAACATAGCAGAAACACTTGAACACATTAACAACGATAGGGGCAATTTATAAGCAGTAAAACGACCATAGACTAGTTGTTGTAGATACGATTTTGTGGTACTTTGTACCTACAATTGTTCAAAATTATTAATGACTTAATACAATTTTATAATTATTGCCGAAGAGTTTTGTTAACATAGTTGCATTTAACGCTAAATCATTCAGATACATTGAAACAAGCTAAAATATTTTTACATAATCCAAAGTTTTTTTTATGATAATGTGGAAAAAATAAACTAACAGTAATCCTTTAAATATATTAATTACCAAATGTGTTATTTAGCACAAAACTCGAAAAGTCTTCACTTCTTTAAAACGCAAGGAAATTGTTATGCGAAAGAAAGTAAAAAAAACTGCGAATAATATACGAAAACTATCAATAAACTCGGGAACGGAGCCACGCGATTAAGCTTGTTTAAAATAAAGCTTTCTAGCAAAAAAAAATGTCGTGCCAAAATCAATAAAAAAATATAGATTTACTAGTACAAAAAATATATCAACGCACAGTCTTTTCTACAGCAATTGCGTTTATAAACGTTTGGTCGTAAATAATTTAATTGGGGCATTACACATATGCTAAAAAAACGTATTACTCATTCAAACAAATAAGTTGTTCATTTCGCAAACAAAATCTTAGTACTTAAATTTTATTGCTCTATTAATCTTTTAAACATCAACACACTCAACAAGTACGCTTGTAATGTAAAATAGTTGTTCATTCATTTATACTCAAATAACAACAGCCGCGCCGATAGATCTCTCAGATCAAGCTATGTTTTCCAAGGCTATTCCGCGGATGGGTGACCGTATTATGGGTACATACCGAATGCCTCCGTGTTTCGGAAGGCACGTTAAATTGTTGGTCCCAGCTAATTTTCATAGATCTTTGACAGTCGACAACAGCCGTCAAAAGCTTGAAAGTCTGACAACCAGTCTTACCGAGGGGTACCGTGTTGTAACCCAGGTAACTGGGTTGTGGAGGTCCGATAGGCAGTCGCTCCATGTAAAATACTGGTATCCAGATACATCTGATAAGACTGGAAGCCGACTCCAACACAGTTTGAAGAAAGGCTAGGCATAGTTTGATAATGATGCAATGAATAAACATCTCATCAATTTAACGTGCCTCCCGAAACACGGAGGAACTCGATATAGTCGATATGTTTAAGAAGGTCACCCATCCACAAAACAACCTCGACAAGCGTAGCTTAACCTCAGTGATGGATCCGCGCATTTGTTGTTAACTAAGCCACGAGCTCCTCAGATGTTTATTCATTGCGTTAGGCATAAATAGTTGTTTCTGTGCCACGTCTGTATACACTCATTGATGCTTCGAGTACAATGACCGCTTCAAGAGTTCCTGATAACATTGCCAGCGGATTGTGATTCAATAATCTTTTGTTTCCAAGATCTATGTACTATTAAAGAGCAAAGAATATTTATGCTCAGTTTGACCACTTCTAGATAACTATCAGATAGCTGAATAAATGGAATTTTGACAGTAGTTTTCCTACATTTGCTGTAACTTTATCTACGAGATAGGTTATCTGACACACTCTATTACACTTATTCATGGATTATGAAACTGGCACTTAGTTGTGACAAAAAGGGTTTTCCTGAGCTTTTTTTTGTACCTAAAATTGAGGTCGTAGGCCTGCGTACCGTGGAATCCGTGTAACGTCGTCGATTTTGCTCCTGACCTCTCAGTGATCGTATCGGTTACTTTTTCCATCGGCATCGGCCTGTATGAGAGTGGTTGAATAGAGTGTATCCCTGTGTATTGTCATCCATTGAAGCTAACAACGGTGCAGTTTTATAGTGTACACTTCATTTCATCAGTCTCATAGAACGGTGAGATAGTGGGATACTCCCAGCTATCAATCAGGCGCAGGACTAACCGCTTTGCGTGATCTTCGAAGCACGGAATATACTCACGGAAATAAGAAAACTTTGAAGCCTGTAAAACTTCGTTACAATGTTTTAATTGGTATTTCTCTTTGTTTCAGATTACAATTACTACTAGTGCTATGCGGAGTGGTGGGTCTAAGTTGCGCCTACTACGGCCCTGACCTGCCTCCAGGTCCGTACTGTGGTACTAGAGACCAGTGCTGTAGCGACAGACAGGACCAGTGCTCAAGACCTATCCTTGGTGAGTCTTGCGTCATAGTCTATACTAATCTCACTTGTGTTAAAATGCAGTTCAAGCCTACCCGTACGTGTTGCTAAATGAAGTCTTTAAAACATCGCTGAATCTGAAATGAAATGTAGCGTGGAGGTATTTGGGAACCAGAATCTTTAAATCCTGAACACGGTTTCCCTCCCATATAGAGGTGATGCCGATATGGGATTAGGACTTTCAATTTCATTTGAAAACTTGTTTAAAATTTCTTCAAGTTGTGTTCCATTACCGAATACTAAGCAAGTGACAATGATATCTAATGCAACCAAAGCTTCCAAGAATCTCTACAGGTTCAGAACCAGTGCATTGAAAGAGAATGTAATACAATATATCATATCTTCTTCTACGACGACAACGAAACAAACTAATTTTTGCTATCTCTTTTAGACACGCTATGCTACTGCGACTCATTCTGCAACAGAACGAGAGGTCACGATGACTGCTGTCCTGACTACGAGGAAGTGTGCCTCGGCCTGAGTCCGCCGACGAAGCTCACGGAGCCGTGCCGTCATGCTGGCAAGTTGTACTTACCTGGATCCTCGAGGGAAGATGGCTGTAATACTTGGTAAGTCGCTTTTCTTCGGATTTCCATAACTTTGCTGTACTGTGTTCACAAATAAATAAATTGATTGATTGATTGATTGTGTGTATTGGAGTTTCTTTGATAAGTTTTTTTAAGTAACGGTAGACTGAAAGCCAAATGAAGCACGTTTATCATCTTTAAGCTATTCTTATTGCGTTGTCTTTGTTACTTTGGCGGGTTTCGTAGAGTTAGAAATACTTTTAAGCGTTACTTAAAATTCGACGATATTTTTGCGTGTATGCTAAGAAAGAAGGATTTTCCATAATTTTCTAGAAAATTCCATTTAACTGATTTCATATGCGCATTACAATCCAAGTCTTAAGCAAAAAAATAATCTTTAATATGAAATATAAACACAAATACTTATTAAACTACCTGGATTTTCACGGTTTATGAAACACGAATACATAAATACATATATTTGAGGAATAATTTACATAAATATTCTTTATTGACTTTCAAATTATTATAATGGAGTGAGCATATGCCGTCAGTGTCTAAAAATATAGGAACCATTCAAGGCCAAAGTGAGAAAAAAACAATTATTAAAATTTGTTAAAAGTATTATATTCACGCATCGCATGACATATTTTTTGAGTGGCAGATACATACTAACTTAAAAGCATAAAGGACATAGGAATTTTAACTATAACTTGCTTGACGTTTCGGCATGTACAACACTGGTCGCGAAAGAGAATGAGTTGAGCATCCACTAAACAGTTTATGACTACTTGTATAAGTTTGGAAGGAACATGTAAAAAGTCGGTCCAAGTTGTCAATTTAGATAACACACCCATGGCGTCTTTAAACAACTCTAACATTAGAATCACTGACCATACGATACAAAATTGCGTTAATATTGAACCAATTATGTCGCACATGCTCAAGAGTTTTATTAAAATGTAAAACATATTTATAACGTACACTTAGATTTATTCATTTTTGAAACTTTTATTAATATCACCTTTGACAATGATAATAAAACAGGTGGTGAGTACTGCAATTAAATCATAAAACTATACACTAGAAAATAGTAAAAATGTATACGTTTTTATTGCCAACATTAATAGGTTTGACACCCGCGACATTGGGATTACCCCTAATTCTAGTGTTGCCATAAAACAATCCGTGCTCAAAATGTATTCTGCCGGCTTTTATTGGTATTACCAGACGATAAAATTTACTATAGTACGACAATTTTGTAGAGATCCTTGGCACATATGATTTATCTACCTTATAATAAATGCCTCTAGCTCTAAAAGAAAGAAAGGAAGTTCTAGAAAGTATCTTAAAGTTAGTTACATAATTAATTCTGTGAGACACCGATACTCTGAATTCTACATTTTCTATACCTCCGTAAGACACGAAACATATAACTAGCTCTCACCTGACGAACTATATTATACCATATTTACATACTTGTAAATAACGGATGAAAAAGTCATAAAAATGACAATATTAATTGGGTATCAAATATAATTAGAAACCGTAACAAACGGGTTTGTGGTTCAACAAATATTTATTTTATAATATAAATGGTCGAGTGTCAAAGTTGTTTTAGCCGCTCTTTGACCTTTGACATGGAAAGACTTGTTATCTTTAATTGACAACACCTGGGGCCGTTTTTTACCATGCCATATAGACAGAAAAGCGCTGTTCAAATACCAACAAGTTACCAATCTATGATTTGTTCGCGGCATTGGTGATTAACAACAGCGCTTACAGGTTAAGCACCCGAAAAATACATAGATGGATGGTCGCCATTGGGATTTAAGCTGAACGTTTCCGTATTCGAGTGGCATGTAAAAAATTGGTCTCGGTTGTAGTCTAATAAGTTAACAGCTGTTACGATTTGTCAAAGGCATTTGACATTAATTAGATTGACCACTATCCATTTTTTTTCCGTAGGCAAAGGTCTTCCCCAAAAAGTTTCACTATCCATACGATAAAAATAATAATAGTGCACAACAAGAAGCTAGGAGTGTAAATACAGCTGTGAAATCTCAATGCGAGCTCAAAGCTTTTAAAAATAAACAAAGGAAATAAACAGGTCATTCACAAGAACATAAAACAAATCAATTTATCTACACTACAAATAGAAGGTTTATTTCTGCATTCACGAAAATGTCACACAAGAATTTTGTTTCAATGCTAAATGAGTTCTTTGTCCCGAATCTCTAATGATTCATGGATTAATCAAATCCAAAATAATGTCTACACTAACGCCGACCTGCTGTTTTTGACACTTATTTGTCAACAGATAATAAATAACGGGAGCAGGTGTTGCCAGCCTGAATTAATTTGTGATTTAAATAGGCTGAAACCTGCACCTGTCTGTTTTATAGTGTTTTTTTTTAGTTTAAGCGGGATCTAGTAAGCATTCCTGAGATGATTCTAGATGAAGTCTAGATAAGCCAGTTCGATAAAATAATTAATCTGCATTATTGCGAATACGGCCTTCATTGCAATTACTAAAACATTTAATTATTTATTGTAAAGTAAATAACATTTACACACAACATTCTTCCGCGTAAAGTAGTTTACTGGAAAATCATTTTGACTATACTTTTTTCGATTCAAAATCAAAATTCTTCAAGCTAGTTTGGTGGCCTCTGGTGGATGCAAAGCTAACCATCTCATTATTTGAATAGTAGTTGATTTCTACACACGTGAAAAATAAATCCATTAAGAAATATTGACAATTATTGTTATACGTCTCTGAGGTTCGGTCGCTGATCACAAGGTTTTCTTTTTCGATTCCGGGCTAAGTATTTATTAGTCTTTTCTTATTTATTTATATGAGAATATTTTTCAAAAGTTACCTGGAGTTTGGTAACAGTCCCGGTATATGGTTATAGGCTCGCCCCCTATTACATGGGATTAACATCGTTAATGGCGAAACCTGGGTGTATTAAACCTTTGTCTACACTTTCGGGTATAACAGGCGTGATATTACGAGTATGTATGAATGTGTTTAGTTATGTTTCTATGTTAATATGTATTGTAACTACATAATTAAATTCTAAATACTAGAGGACCTCTACTAAAGTGGCCAAGCCTAGTTTACGTCATGTCGCAGACAAGCCTATTGTACGCGAGCATCGATTAAAGATAACATATTCATTACTGATACAAATACTATTGAATTATCGACCTTGTATCTATTAATATACGGTCAAGTGCTACACGTATTTGCGTAATACGGGTCCCGTAAATTACTTTCGATTATTGTCTTTGCTGGACACTGTAGCTTGTGTTGTTCGGGATACAGTCTGACATCTTGGCAATTTTTATTTTTTACAAATTGTCAAATCTGTGTCTGATGTTTTGGATTATGGGGAACAAATATAAGCACATATACACTTTTTGTTATTATCTTGGGACATTGCTTATCAATAATCTCTCCGCTGGACTTCTAGAACCCTCTGTCAACAATTTTCTCTCATGGGGAAAGAGCCCAAACAATGTTACTTGCTATGATCCCTACAAACATATTTTATTTACTTTACACATCTAATGATATAGGAGCGCCGGTTACGTATACCAAGCCCATGACCATTTTGAAGGACATCATCGATATAATCTGTACATGGATTTTAAATTGTGTCGCGGGGACTTTTACAAAAGTACAGCGGACGCAAGTAAAACCAGGCCCGAAACAACTAATTGAGGATCGCACAAATAATTGTTCTCAGTAGGAATCGAACCCACGACCTCCCGAAGCAATGTCGGTTGTCAAATTGACTATCATAGTTTCAGTTTCACTTTGTTCAGTCGGGAACACTAAATTCGGTCGTATTATTCGATCTGTCCCTGAACTCCGTATTACTTTGCATAGTTGATTGTACAATATTGTACAATTGTTATCAATTCATGAATGTCTACGTCTAGACTGTTACGGTTCTATTAAGAAACGTTTGACGACGTAATTATTGACGGAAATAAGGGAGTTCAATGTCTTGCCTTTGTTTTTGACAAATTGCTTTTGAGGGATTTTTTGTATATTTTTGCTGTTTGGACTTAAGTATGATAGTGTAGTTGCATCTTATAGTTTTCTCTTTCGGACTAGTGTACACATTTCGTATTTTATGATTTAAATCCTGTATTATATTAGGTCGGGGAAAAAGTCTTTTCACATTATGGTATGTATGAACTTGTAATAAAATATCTTTGGCTTCAAGAATAATAAATGAGTACACGGTTCTTTAGGTTTCTTTCAGTGAGCTCGTGAGGTACCTAAATATCGAGTTTTTTTGTGTAGAGAAAAGATTTTATTACAAGTTCATACATATATACTATAATGCGAAAACACTTTTTCTCCGACCTAATATGAGGCGGACCGACTACTGCGCGCTCCTAAATCCGGGTAGCTACCGAGAATATTCTCACCAAAATCTGTAAAACGCTTAAAGCTTGCTCGGGGCTTCACGATAAGTTTACAATCACTAAGACCACAGAAGCAATTTAAAGATATTGCAAGTGCATGAACGTAGGCCGTATGTCCAACCTCAATGGATTTGTATGGTGGTAGTCGCTTGAAAACTAACTCTTCTAACATTTTGTAAAGGAGAACAAGAAATAAGAAGAACTAAGAAGAAAGAAGAATAAGAATAAGCTTTAACAGCTTCCAAATTACATTTCTCGTCAACTTAACAGTGCAATTTCAATAGAAATTTTTGCTTATTGAAATTATTCAAACAAGCATTGAAACATCCTTGATCAATACCGTTAACACATGAAACTATAACTGCGGGGGTGTGTTTCATATCCGCACTCGCACGTGGGAGTAAAATTACACCACACGGCTCCATCCTTTATCAAAACGTCAGTTCAACCATGTAACTGTCATTCTACGTGTATCACCTACGCAATGTCATAGTCGATACTGAATGAAATGCACTAGTCATTGTCACTTCTGATTATGTTTAACATGGATTTTTGATTAGATTTTACGCCTACAGTATTATCGGGTGTATTTTAATTTTAGTGGTTGTGTTTTAATTTTGTGAAGTAACCAATAGGCCGACACGACATTCGTCCGCGATTAGATTCGTATGGTGGTAGTCGCCTGAAGGCTAAGATTGTTGAGTATCGAAGACATGTGTAGCCTTAGGCTAAAATAATATTGATCGGAGAAAAATACTACCTAGATTTGCTTAGGGAGTCCACAGATACAGATTTTTGTATTTAATTAATTTTGCACAGTACCTACACTATTCAACGAAATATTATGCTAAAGCTCAATGAGTCCATTATATATCTTTACTAGCGATTTTCACGTAAAGTTTTCTATGTCCCAATAGTCTTGTAGTATTTGATTAAAAATAACTTCAATGAAATAGATCACTAGTGGTTTATGAATCATTTATATACTGAGTATCTCGTAAAGAAAGTCCACTGACGCCACGGCGCGACGCAGCGAAAGTAGTAACATTATACCAATAACCGCATTGGGTTTTTAAATATTAACTATAAATAGCACTATGGAATAAGGACTATTTTCCTGTGACCGAATTTGCACATCTATAAAAGTGGTCCTGCAAGGGTCCTTTCATCTTTATAATTGTGATTATCGTATTTCTATTGTCTACATGATTTACTTATAGTCTTTTGGTTTTTAATTAACCTTGTTTGTGTATAAAAAAATCTGCCAAAGTTTTTAGAACAATCATATGATACGATTATTTGTTTATCCTATTTAATTCTAAGTTCATTGACCCACAATTCGATATTGTTCCGATTCTCAAACAATTTTTATTTCTGTATCTTTTGATATGAGAGAATAATATTTTTAGAGCGTAGCGTACGCAACGCGTGCAAAAAGTTTGGCAAAAATGCGTATGTTTGTAAATATGACATTCTTTTCTATTTATAATAAGTAGAGTTTCATAGTTTTATGCTTATTAAATAGGGCTATTGAAATGTTAAAAAAATTGTGTTTTCCGCGCGTCTTCGAAGTAAATTTTCGTCGTGATTTTTAGAGATATTTTTATAATCTATTCAAAATTTATCTGCTTCCGCGCAGTTGGTAGTGTATCCGACTGCTGACCACGAGGTCCCGGGTTTGATTCTCAGATCGGGCCAATTTCTTTTTAGCCTTCTCAAATTTATATTAATTTATCTTCTAAGGAAACCTGGAGCTTGGTAACATACCTGTTTTATGGAAATAATCTCGCCCCCGATTAGGTACATGGGACTAACATTGTTAATAACGAATTGCGGGTATATTTCATGTGCCATTGGATATAACAGTCGTGATATTATGTCATTGTATGTATTATTTAAATATTTCTGCGCACCTCAGTGATACAATGTCACAAACAAATTAGTCTAGTCCAAACGACTGTCTAATTTGCAAACCGCAAGCCATTATGTCCGTCGACAAAGTGTGAAATAATATAATGCACTTGCATTAACCGCTGGTTATATTTAGCAACCAGGTGGGACTTCTCACTGACTGGTATTTAGTAGAGATTCTAGACTCGTTGTCGGTCTAATGTATTGCCTAGGTTAGCATTTTATTATCTGGTTTTTGACATTTTGCCTGGGACGGTTTGAGAGATAGATTGAAAAGAATGTTTTAGTCTGTCACCAAGAAATGGTTTACTTTGATTTGATTTTGATTTAACAATTAGTACTTAATTAAAAAGACGATAAGACTCTATCTTTTTCAAAGGCAATCTGCCCCACAAAAAACTGATCTAATAATGAAATTAATAACACACCTAGCCACAAACATCTAATTCTGAAACAACTGTTAATGGATCATATAAGAATTAGTTTCGTAGGCAAAAGTCAAAAGTAGGCTCTATGAGCCTACTCTTGAACATAAAAACTGGCATCTTCAGTTTCTCCAATTATTTTTTTTTTACAAAAAATTACAAATTTTGTTGTGAATTCATTATTGACTAGAAAATGCCTGCAACTCCGTCCGAACGGACTATAATTGATATAGTTTTAGGAATAATAAACCATATTTGTTCAAAATTTCATACAAAACAGATTCGTGGTTTAGTCATGAAGAGGAAACATACAGACAGATTTACATTCGCATTAAAATATGTAACGGAATTCTCATTTTATCATTAACATCGACCAAGCATCACTCTTATTTTTACTCCTCCCACCTGGGATAGGTAGATAATACGTGATAGTGCACTTGCACACCGTTATATTTAGGTGTGACCCAGGTGTGAGACCACCATCAATCAAGTCCTGGCAACTCGCCATGCCGCCGCTAGGCATGCGACTATCTTCTTACCGTTGTCGATGTTTACCTCGGTACTTGATTGTAGGCGATTGAAATGCGAAAGCGTTCAACCTCTACTAACTTGTACGTCTAGTACGCCTGTACGGTGTATTTACATAATATTTTTTTTAAAAGTAGCCCTAGCAAATAGGCGATGGGCCGCTACACAAATTTATGTATTTAGACGTTTAGTTAACAGTTAGTTTAGTCAACTATAGTTCAACAAGTAGAGAGCCTGCATGATGTATTAAGATAATGTTTTTTTATAAATTGCCGTAGCGAATAGGCAACAGGCCGCTTCACAATAATGTGTCAAGTGAAAAATTTGCTATTTTTCCGACACCAGCGTTTTGCTTACAATGCTATCTAAAAAGTTGTCAGACGAATGGTTTTGACTGCGTCTTCGTTCGCGTGAAAAGATTTTCTGTGTAAAAAGTAGTCCTAGGTATATGTTAATACAGGTTGTAAACTGTCTGTATGCCAAGTTCAATCAAATCCGTTTAGCAGTTTTTGCGTGTGAGAGTAACTAACAAACATAATATTATTATATAAACTATCATATTAGTGTATATTATTTTTAGGATATGAACTTTGATTCATCCATTTTTTTTATGGTACAAGGCCCAGTTCACTAGTTGATCGGTATTTTTTATAATTATCACAAAATTGTCGCTCCATTCGATATTCAGCAACATCTCTATGAGTTGATATTGAACTATTTTTTCTACTGAACATTGAATAAAACATTCTGTTAGTCTATTTATACTTTAAGATCTGTGACCGAAGGGATCAATGTTTCTGGTTTTGTTTCGACATTGAATTAAAAAATATCCTTTATAGCTGACCCGCGCAACTTCGCTTGCGTCACTTAAGAGAGAATGGGTCAAAATTTTCCCCGTTTTTGTAACATTTTTTACTGTTACTCTGCTCCTATTGGTAGTAGCGTGATGATATATAGCCTATAACCTTCCTCGACAAATGGGCTATCTAACACTGAAAGAATTTTTCAAATCGGACCCGTAGTTCCTGAGATTAGCGCGTTCAAACAAACAAACAAACAAACAAACAAACAAACTCTTCAGCTTTATAATATTAGTATAGATTTCATAGACGTCGTGAGAAGAAACGGCAAGAAACTCACAGGCTGCCTTTTGCCTTTTTTTAAACTTTTTAACACAAACTTTACTTAAATTACTTACTGATCCTTTCAGCTCTGTTCGTGTACATAGCTACATTATTTCAACAGTTAAACGTATTAATTTTGCAAAAATAAAAATATGGCAAACGTTACGTTTGGTCTCCATTCTTGTACTATCGCCAAGCTATATTAAATCAGTCTAGAAGTTTAGCCGTTAAAATGCAGTAAAGAGACATTTTCCTAACTCTTATGCATAGTATGGACGAAATATTTTTGGGAATTTGGCACAAGAATTTCCAAATCCGCCTATCTTTACCTGTTTGCCTAATCAAATGGCTGAATTATTTCGACGACAAGTTTAAACCTTGGTTTACCGGTATTCCCACGTTTGCGTAGGTCAGTTGTCCGTGCAGACATATTGCAACACTCTAGGATATCTTTTGATAAAGGTAGACTGGTAAGGACCTTACGTTTGTAAATGAGGAATAGTAAGCAGCAAAAGTTTGTAGATTCTATGAAATTCAAGGCGCTTACGACAATTTGGTCGGAAGAAAATTAAAATATTACATATTTAATGGTATAATTAGACAACAAGGAGTTTATCCTTTGAACTCCTTGTCTCCTTAGAATGCAGCCTTTTTGCGCTTACTCGACAAAGTCATCTTCGACATATTTTTTTAAATGTATCTATGGATATGAGTGAGGCAAAGGAAGTTTGTAAGGTTCGTTACCAAGTGGCATTTTTAGGTCCTGGCTTACCACTATAGGAAGGATGCCAGATATTATGTATGTATGTCATTGTATGTATGTCTTTTTGTTCAGGGTGGCGTCTCAACACTTGTACTAATACATCAATGGCTGTAACACACAAACTTAACTGGCGTTCTACAAAACATGGCCTAGTTCATCTCGTTTCCTTGTTCCACATGAACTGCCGTCATACATCATTAAAAACATCTGCCCAATCAAAAAGAATGCACGTTGACGTCACGCATCTGTTTTCAATGCAATGCCAATAATACCAATATATTGATATATTAGAAAAATTGTGTCAATGTTGTTTCAATCTGTCTGTTTCACGTGTATAGGGTTGCCAGTGGCGATTTTCTATCACTATCGACTACCGATAACTGGCTAGCTAACAACCAATTTTGTATGATGGGTGAATGCCTCTGGGGAAGAACAAAGTCCAAGTAAAAACTGGACAAGGCTTCGACCTTTATTTCCTAGAATTACATTTTTCTGACTCAGGTGTATTTATGCGAAAGTCTACCTGTCTATCCCATCGGTAAACCACTGAACTAATTTTCATAAAGTTTTGAATAAAGATCAGAAGATTCGGGACCAAACATGTCATTGGGTACTTAGTTTACTATTTCTCAATAATAGCCCATATAACCGAAAATTGTCGAAATAGATAGAATTATCTACTTAAATTGTAATAAAACCAAATTAAATCAGTAAATCAGTTTTCTTTCGGCCAGTCAACCAAAAATCCTTGTTTGTCCGAATATATCCATACGCCTGGCAACACTGTGTAAATGATATGGCAATAAACAGGTCACCTATTGTCATATTTTTTGTGCCGAAGCTCCGGTTACTGCGGTTTTATGATAAAAATATCTTGTTGTATCATATTCAGTTATGAGCAAAAATATGTATGAAATATCACATTTTTAAAAATATTATTATGTTAACATCAATAAAAACACTTTTTTTAAACTCATTACTACCCCACTGTTGGGCAGGGGACTCTTCCCGGAATGAGGGAGGAGTTAGGCCTCGAATCCCCAACCCGCACCAGCGTGGTGGACACTTTGCATGCCCTCAACAGTACTTTCTCAAAAAAGTGACCTAAGCTTTACGGCGGATCGTAATATGGGTATTTTTCTCGGAAAGAAGGCTATGTCTTTCTGTAATAACTAATTTTTTTGAAAGTTCATCAAAATCAGGCGGGTTACGGCTAGGGCGGGTTACTAATATAGAGGACAAATTGTCAAAACGATGATCTACTTCACGTATTTGTCAGTGCGTTTTGAATTAACCTACTTACTGATAAACGAATTACAATGTTTAATTATACTAACATATGTTTGTTAAATCTTAGAACATAACAAAAATATAGGTCAGTAGTGGTAGTAAGAAATTAAATACTGGGTGCATACCGCAACCTGTCGGAATGGGTATTAAATATAGAGTTACATATATAAAATCACGCGTTCTCCCCATAGGGGAAGACAGAGACCAGAGAACGCCACTTGGTACGATCCTTATAAACTTCCTTTGCTTCAGTCGCATCCTTACATCTTGTCATACAAGACCGCCGATTACGATTGTAGACATTTTTAACAAAACATCATCGATATGTGTATCTGTGATTGTCTTTCTAGTCTATTAATAATAATTGAGAATAGGTGAATATTGATACGAGTCTAGAATCTAAGAAAGAAAGTACTTAACATTCATATAAACCGTAAAAATAAAGTTATACAAAAAAAAACTGGCAGCAATAATTAATCCATATACATAAGAGTTTGTACATATGTGAAAGTATGTTTGTCTTGTCCTGTTTAACTACCAAACGACTGAACCAACTTGTATAAAACTTAATAGTACAATAGATAATGTCATCACCTCACTACAAAAAAGTTCATAAAATCATCGATACAAACAACAAACTTTTTCTTCTAAAACATCGATATATTATTTACATTTTCATATGAAAATCAAACCCCAAACCTGCGACACTAATTTGACTGATGACAGCTCTAATTGCACCACACAATTTATTTAAATCTTTTTATTCATCTCGCAGTTATGCAGGAATTTCTTGACAGTATTACTAATGCATACGTCACACTATACTTGTGCCAAAACACATGATTACGAAATAGTGACGTCATTGAACAAAAATCTGCTTTACATTATTCAATCGTAAGGTCTTTGAGTCATTGATTTCGTAAGCTTATGTGACTCAGATATCTATCATCTATTTTATTGTCAAACAACTTTGATTTTTAACTGCCTCCGTGGCGCAGTGGTTAAGGTCACCACGCCGCTACTATTGCTTCCGGTAGTGGGTTCGATTCCCACACGGAATAATTACTTGTGCGATCCACAAAAAGTTGTTTCGGGTCTGGTTGTACTTTAAGTCCGTTTGTATGTTTGTAAAAAGTAAGCTCTCTAGTAAATAGTTGGACTATAATTACTTTTTCAATCGTGGTTAGTGGTCAACCTAGTGTCAAAGTAGTTCAAGCCGCCTGAAAGCTTTTGATATCGCTTAACGACTGTTATCCTAATTGACAACAATCGGACGGAGTGATTCCAGTTACCACTAAGCGGCCACCCATCTATGGAATGACCGCACTAAGGCTTGCTTAACCTACTAATTGTTTACTTACGAACTCATGAGCGCAACTATCTTTTATGCAAATCTTCAATGTCATAATTTGACATTTCAAACACTGATGATTAAATAAAACTCAGGAAATCACCAAATTCATATAAATCACTTTATTCATTAAATATTTTAATTATTTGAGTAATCAATCAGATATTAATACGCGATCTCGTACCTATAATTTTAAAAAATAAAAGCTTATTATACAATAACTATATTTTTAATTAACCAACACAAAGTTGAAATTGAATTTACGGAATATTATAAGTAATCAATTTATTTTTAATATGTATAGTAAATTGCTACCGTACGTTATGTTATTGATATTATATACATCATTATACATACTAGTATCTGCCCACGACTTCACCCGCAGTAAAATATTTCTCAGGGTATACAATACCTATCGTAAGCCTAGCTTTTCTTCCAACTATATTGGAGTCTTAGAGTTTCGTTTAGTGGTTTTTCCTCACAAAGTTTCGCATTCATAATATTAGCAGGATTTTCAACAGCAATTTTGACTTTTTAGAAGTCAAAATTGCTGTTGAAAAAACAGAACAGTTTATCGAGAACAGTTTCTCGATAATCCAAAAGAACATATTAGAACCACTAACTACTCTTTCTAATAAAAATTCTTCACAAAACATCTCAAGCATATTTACGTTCAAGCAATACACTAAATTGAGACGTGTTTAGCTTGAAATCGCTATTTTCTAATATAATCCGTGTTCCTACATTTTATTGGCTACATACACAGATTTTCAATGATTTGTCAAATCGACGTCCCAATGTTTTTTTTATATACAGACCTATTTAGTCTTTGCCTATTCGTTTTGAAAAACCGATGTGAAGAACTAAGTGAGAGTTGGATTCGAGCACGAAGTTTTCCCGAACATAATTTTAAAAAAGCCAAAAAAAATCTGTTACGTGTGAGCTCCCGTAAATCTATACTATAATATTATAAAGCTGAAGAGTTCGTTTGTTTGTTTGTTTGAACGCGCTAATCTCAGGAACTACTGGTCCGATTTGAAAAATTCTTTCTGTGTTAGATAGCCCATTTATCGAGGAAGGCTATATATCATCACGCTACGACCAATAGAAGCAGAGTACCAGTAGAAAATATTACAAAAACGGGGAAAACTATGACACATTCTCTCTTATGTGACGCAAGCGAAGTTGCGCGGGTCAGCTAGTTAAATATATAAGCAGAAATATACTACATTATGATCTCAATCCAATCAAGGATTTTTAATTATGATTATAATTAAAATGAAGATGAGGTACATTATTTACGAGCTTTTTTTTCTTAGTTATAGTTGTTTAAGATCTTGTTTTATGTTTTGCTTATGTAATAAGTCTCGATAGTTTTAATAAGAAACGGGAAAAATATAATAATATCTAACTGACATTGTAAGAGGACAGATGTTTGTTACTCTTTCACGCAAAAAGTACTGAACGGAATTTGATGAACTCCGTGGCGCAGTGGTTTAGGTCACCACGCCGCAACCATTGCGCCGGGAGGTCGTGGGTTCAATTCCCATACGGGTCAATTATTTGTGCGATCCACAAACTATTGTTTCAGGTCTGGTTCTGCTTTGTGTCCGTTGCTTGTATGTTTGTAAAAGTTCCCGCGACACAAGAGCAATTCTTAGTGCGGGAGCTTTAAGTAGTTAAAAGTAGCGAAGAGATAAACACCATAATAATATGTTTGTTTACAAAAACATTTTGTGCAAACCACAACCTGCCACACGGCAACCCTCCTTGGGTATTCTACATAAATTAGGAAGAATAATTTGAACAGTGCTGGAGATTCATAAGAAATCTGGAATATACATTAGTATGTTTAGGATGAAAGGTGCAACCGAGGTGAAGGAATTGGCGAAGGTTGTAGTGGGTCAGGTAGGCCGAGATGACAGATATCCCTATTCTATGATTGGACAGATTTTTCCCCAAAAATCTTTGTTTATAAAACCATATGGGAAGAAATATACTCATTTAACGCACGGTCCCAAATCTTTTGTAGGCATAGAAGTGCAACATAAGGAAACTATAAGTAAGCCTCTTTATCGACGTGTGGGCTTAAAATAACACCTCACCAATAAATATAGACATGCAAATCACTATCAAAATACTCATATACAATCAGATCATGATCTCAAAGGGCCTTACGAAAAACCTTCAGCTAAAGCCTTATAATAACAAAATCTATATTCATAACACAACTTTTAGATAACTATGATCTCACGCTAGTTAAAAACATTTGACGACATTAAAATAACGATAAAATAACTGTTTTTTTGGCTATAAAAATGTACACAATAGGAAATTTGATTACCAGTCAAATCAGCTATTGTTTATGACACTTTATGCTATATCAATAATGTTTTTTTAAGAAATATCTATGATGTCACTCAAGTCAAAATCACTCGGGCCATTACAATCGTGCGAACTACGTCATGTTATTTTATATGACTCTACCTCACAATTACATTTTATCAGCGTTTGACGTTTACGAAACTTAAAATACATAGGTAGTTTTGTTGTAGAATTCTAGCGGAATTGATTAGGTGGTTTACTTATGACACTCGATTTCGAATTCAGTTGTGGTGAGGAAATGTCAAAATTATATATTTAAGTTCCAAACTATGATGAATATTTATTCTCGACTGCTATTTCGTTGGTGATAGTCAATAGTGATCTCCCCTCAGTAGCTACATTCTCTAGCACTATCGATTATCGCCAACCTATCAAGAAGTTTCGTATAAAAATATGATCAGCGCCTCTAACGGGCGTCGTAGGAACTATTTTGGCAGTATATTTGAAATGTCAAACTTTTGATACCCGACAGTACCGATTTAAGATAATCGCGCTACTGATGTCACTATTGATTGATAACCAAAACGGTTATTATCACCGTGACCGTGACAAGATTTCTGGTGACATCACTAGTCAAGATTAGTATGATTGTTTGTTTGCCCTTAAAAGGGATTTATTTCCGTGTTTTTTTTTAGTTATTATGTATATTTATTAAGCGTAACGAATGTAAATATAGTTAGGAAATTATCATGTTTGTTTTTAAAAACATTACTATGGCTATTTATAAATGCGATTGTTTGTATGTGTGTATGTTAACCACTCATTCATACTAGTTAACTTGCTACCTACGGAATGAATATTGATAAAATTTGGCATATACCTAGGTAGTTTATAATCTAGATTATCATATAACACTTTTTAACTCAAAGAACCTTTAACATTTTCTTAACTTAATATTTTCAATCACAAGCTGTTAAAAATGTATATTATGTTTTGTCAACATTGAAATATTTCACAATCAAATATTCTTATACAGCAAGTGACTAAAAACTAGGCACGCAATTAGCATTAATAAATAAGATAAAATATTTGACACAGTACAAAGCCTAACCTACATTTTATGTAAATTCAAATACTAAGTTGATAAAAAGCAAATGGAAAAAAGATAAAAACGTAAATATAGGATTTTTTGATAAACTGTATTTGGCACATTGTTAATGACAAATTAGGCGAATACAAACTTTAACTTCAGATCCTAAAAAGAAACATATTTTTAACTAAACTATTAGCTGGAATTCTTTTTCATACGAAAGCAAATATTACGGAGATACCAAGTCAACAGTAGCTAAATACCTACTGTAAAAGTTCTGAATAGTCTCTCGGCGACGTTGAAAAGTCGCATGTGAGTCGCCCTTACTGGAAAAATAAGATTTTGGTGGATACTATAGAAAACTTCCGTCCTAGTCGACCATCAATACGAAATAGATTATAAAATACTAAAATAATATTCTTTAACAAAGTGTCTAGTGTTTCAGAATAACTTTTTTAAACAGTAACAGTTTTTATTGGACTGTTTAAAAAAGTTGTTCTGAAAGACTAGACATTTTGTTTAATAGTTTTTGTAATAATTCAATAATTATTACAAAAACTATTAAATCATTTTCAAACTATCTATATCTTACAAAAAATACAGCAAAAAATGCACTAAAATTTTGGCAAAGGACGTTTCAAATCGATCAAACAGCCGTGACCTAAATAGAGCATTTTGTTCGAATCAATCATGCACGACCTATATTTATCAAGTATCTAAATAAAAACTGTTTCGTATCAATCTATCACATCGCTAAAAGGTGCATAATTTTCGAATGAAATATCTAAGGATCGTTGCACACATATACTTGTAGACGAACTCCGCATCTCTATGGACTGTTCGGTATCTACTCATTATAAATGAAGCTCATTCCAGCATTCGTTTGACAGCTAAGAATTACAATCAATAATAATATAATTTTAAACACTACGTGAGGTATTAAAAATACAACATTTTGTTTATATTTTTCGTGATTCAGGCATTTTTCGACGATCAACAGTTGTTCTCAAGCTACCCAGAACTTTAGTCGGCGTTCGGAAAGCTATAAACTCTAACCTAGAGTACTCGTGTAGTCGATTTGATCTACTTTAGTTATATAAAGTCAAGACAAAAGCCTATGCATTACGCGTTTTTCATCGAATATGTGTGCGATAACCTATCGTCATTCTTATCTGAAATATGATTAATGTTTGCTAATTATTTTGACCTTGTAAAGAAAGGAGAGAGTTTTTAATTAATGGCGATAATAACATAGTGACAAAGTGATGGATATAGTCATTTTAGTTCAAGGTTTTTCAGTGACATCTTGCAAGAAGGTCAGGTGCGTAGTACTCGTAACCGGCGGTCTTGTATGACAAGATGTATGGATGTGAATGAAGCAAGAGAAGTTTGTAAGAATCGTACTAAGTGACGTTTTCTGGACTCTGCCTCTCCCCTATTCCCATAGGGGAATAAGGCGTGATTTTATCTATGTATGTACGTATGTATGTCATTGTTTGTATGTGTATGGCACTAATCGAGGCTTAGCCTTCCTCATTCCGGGAGGAGACCCAGGCCCAGCAGTAGGACAGTAAGCTAGTTAGTTACTAACGTTAGTTGCATGTAAATGAATAAAAATAACTATTATGTATTAAACGAGAGTATTTACATTAAACAAAGAATTTATGACACTAAATACTTTATAATACTACTTTATCTCATAGATAATAAGAATGTAGTGCAACATACTCATCAAGTAAAAATGACATCATTTATCATTTCAAAGAGTTAATTGTTTCGGTCGTCACAAGGGCAATTCGCCTAAATCTGTTGTACCGCCATTATTTTGATAGATTTGTTTTGACATTCCAACAATTTAATATGACTAGAGTAAACCTTGTATCGAATTTACGATATCTTCAAAGAAATATACAAAATGTTAATAGTGAGTGGGACTAGTACACAAAGGGTTCCGTACCATCACTACATATGATAAAAGTAAATCATCCGTCGTGTCTGTACGTGCGCGATAAACTCAAAATACGAGTATACTGAATCTATTTTTATGCGGTTTTTACCAATTCCTGAGAAAGGTTTAAGTATCAAATTTGCTAAGGCTAACCCGTGGTAACCCGGGCGAAGTCGGGTCGCAAATCTAGCTATTTATAAAAAGCAGCATACAAATCAAGTTTGTTGCAAAGGAGTTTCACTTAAGTATACATTTTAATATGTTTATGGTAATAGTGACGATAGAAATACATCGTCCGTGAATTTGCATACGGTACCCTGAAAAGTGACATTGTTATTTTAAATTCTGAAACTACAGTTACATTTAACTGAACTAGAAATACCTGGCCGTTTTTCATTTGTAATGAGACAGTTGGCACATGGCCCATTACTGTGTTCGAAATAAATAATATCAAGATAAATTTTGTTGTTAGAGAAAATCTCCGAAACTACTGAGGCGATTATGAAATTACTAGTAGTAGTAAAATTTTGTAGCTAGTCGTAAAATGATATATATAATATGTACGTAACGTAATTTTCTGCCTCTATTTTTTACGTACACGTACTTCGTTGAATGTCTCTATCACTACAAAGTAGACTGGCAGAAAATGCCTTTGGCTTTAAGTCCGTTTTTACATCGTTGTATATGAAGTTTTAAGGAAATACTATTTCTGGCATTACCCTTCACTGCCTAGGATGTGACGTTTTGTTTTAGAAAAAAGCTTTCTTTCCCAATATGTAATCTGTTTTCCGATCACAATTCAACGGCTTAGCAGAATTACTAGATTCCAGAAAATTATTACTTTTGGCCCTTCTCTACAAAGACTAGAGTTTCCGCTCCCGTATTTTAATGATTTTTTTAGTTTCATTTCATCAAATTCGGCTTAAACCATTAAAACGTAACAGCCAAAGTTACCTTCGCATTCAATATTTCATGGGTATCATACTTATTAATTCAATAAAAACTAGAAGCTAATTAAAACTTATCTAAGTATACGTTTCATTATAAGATATATTTTCCTACGAAATTAACTTATAAATAAACCATGTATTTGTCACTGAGGTTTTATCAAGCCTGAAACAGATATCCCGTCTTGTCTTGTAAGATCAGATAATCTTTAAAGTGTTGCTAGACCTGTAGCAGGATGGGTCAATGACTTAGTTTGTCGGAAACTCAGGATGCGAGTGGTAAAAAATACAGAACGATAATAATTTCGATTTCCGGTAGTCCAAATAGTGTTTTTGAACTTTGAAGTACATAAGTAAGTGAAAAGTAATAAGCAAGAAGGTCTAGGAGATTGGAATGTCAAACAAATTTGTTAAAACAATGCTACGAAATGAATGCAATCATGCTAGGAAACACCCATCATGCGAATTTTAGTTTTCGGTCGAATTACATATAATATAAACATTAGGTAGGTTAGTATTAGGTGATAAAAGCTGAAATAATGACGATGAAAACTTACCCTCTTATTCATGAAAATATATGAAGTTATGAAAGGCTTATAAAGATTTTTGTTACTTTCACTCCTTAGCGAAATGAAAAAGAGAAAATATATTTAGTAGTCTTTTAACTAAAACAGGTTTATAATGTGTTTATGAATAAGAGGGTTATTGTTTATATGTAATGTTATGTTGTTTGAAATCAATTATCTCTGAAACTACCAGCCAGATATGAAAATGTCTTTCTACATAATTATAGCCGTATTCATAGCAAAGGTTTTGAGCTAAATACCTCCACGCTATAATCTACGAGAGTAAAGTAATCAGTACAAAAATAAACCAGCGTGTAGTCGCGCAGGTTTTCTATAGTAATATGAAGTGACAGTCATCCGACACGGTAATTAATCTGCAAGATGGAATACCGGTCTAGGTTTAAAAATAAGCTAGGTCTATAAATAGACTTGAATATTATAATAAGCCTTTAGGGCATAGAGTCGAATGGATCATGATTTACTTTACCTACACTTTCTGGAGAAAATCATTTGATTAGGAATAGAATAATAGCGCTTTATACATTTGAGCATAAAATGTATGTAGGTACGTACCTACATAATTTTTGACGTACGCCAAATTGAAAAATTCTTTTTTAATATGTTTGTAATGGTCAGGACAATGTTTTCTGTGGGATCGACGGGATCCTTTCCTCGGGAATGGGATTATACTATTATATATATACCCGGACGAATTAGGGTCGGTTCGATAGTAAGTTTAATATCTTTTCGTGATTAACTTGATAACTTCCCTTTATGACCAAATAACTCATGAAAGTTAAACTTAAGATGCAATTGTATCTTATTTTACGTAAAAAATACAAATTAACATAAAATCAAGACTAAACGACATTTCGAATATGAATGACGCAGTTAAAAGTCGACTTTAAATCAATAACAAAACAAAACATTGACGTAAAATATTGACCGAAAAAATCGATAAAACGTCCTTCCATGTCCCATCTCTATAGGAAAGTGACAGTGACGTTTCGCGTCATTCAATTACGTAACGCGTGACGTCACGTCAGCGCTCGCGTCACTTATATTAATAGTGTTTAAATTGCATGTGTTTTGAATTAGTCATGCATTCCGTTTTGCTAATTAATCTTAGGCGTGTTAGTGTTGGTATGTTGTATAAATTGTTTTGATTCTTGAACGATTTCTGATCGGTTTTTATGACTGGAATACAATTTAGAATCTAAGGCTATTTTTTGTATGTTTGTAAGTTTTCGGTTGAACTGGAATCTATCTGAATGTTTATAACCTAATTCGTCTTTCCTAAACTGTAGAGTTTTTTCTAAAATGTTCACCCATCTTTTTACTTACCGACTGAAAGGAACTTAACTTCCCAAACCATTCGACCATTGCCATAGAATACTCTCTTGGTCACCCTTCCTACTCCTGACCTCACGAAATATAGCTTACCTTCAAAAATCGTTCAATCAATGCCATTAGACAAAGAGATTAATCATAGATCGTTAAAATTAATGAAAAGAACAGTGCATCGGTCACCCATCCTAATCTTGACTGTAGCTATGCTTGCTTAACTTTACAAATCATTCGGTCAATGCCGTCGACTCGCCGCAGACTCTGTCATAGTACTCTAGAGATATGAAAATAATTAATGATATGTTTAATGAACTAATAAATTATATAAAGTGCTCATTACACACTCCATTATGTCGTATAATTGATTCTGTAATAATAATATGTAATGGCTTTTATTAGTTATGACTTATGAGTTAGATAATCATGACTATTATTTATCATTAAACACTAATATAATAATATTCCTCATTGCCGATATTTGGCTACGGCGCCCAGTTTTTCTATAACCAAAAATCAAAATCAAATCATTTATTCATTTAGGTCAAATATTGACACTTATGATAGTCGTTACAATTACTGAATCTACCAGCTAACTGTGCGGGACTTTGTTTAAAGTGTCCAAGTATATCAGCTAAGCCTTTCTTCCAAACTATGTTGGAGTCGGCTTCCAGTCTCACCGGATACCAGTGCTATACATGGAGCGACTGCCTATCTGACCTCCACAACCCAGTGACATGGGATATAAACGGTACCCTTCGGTAAGACTGGTTGTCAGACTTTCAATCTTCTGACTACTGTTAACGACTGTCAAAGATCTTCGACAATGACAGCCGGGATCCACAATTTAACGTGCCTTTTCTATTTAGTGTCCAAGTGTACGCACAATACAAAAATACACTCTCTATTCCCTCACTCTCACAGTAGTATTAATTATGCCAAAAAATAATTAGACAATAATGACAACTATTTCTCGTATTATTTGCTGACATAAAAAATTAAAACTGCCTCAGTGCGCTTGACTGTAGTGTATTTTTCTGAACTCTAGGTTGATAAAGTTAATTACTGAATTCCATTTATACATTTGTTAGTACAGCGAATACTCGCATAATTACGCCTAAATTATGCCTAGTCTAGACATGTTTGTTTACCTTTATGATAATTCTTAGTACATATTTGGCATTTATTCGAAAATTAAGGTAACGTTCTGTCCATTTTTTGTTCAAAGTGCATTGACCTCTAACTATCTATACTAATATTATAAAGCTGAAGAGTTTGTTTGTTTGTTTGATTGATTGTTTGTTTGTTTGTTTGAACGCGCTAATCTCAGAAACTACTGATCCGATTTGAAAAAATCTTTCAGTGTTAGATAGCCCATTTATCGAGGAAGGTTATAGGCTATAAATCATAACGCTACGACCAATAGGAGCAGAGTACCAGTGAAAAATGTTACAAAAACGGGGAATATTATGATTCTCTTAAGTGACGCAAGCGAAGTTGCGCGGGTCAGCTATGTTTTATAAACATATAAAAAATTAAGGTTAGAATACTTTATTTAATGTAATTTTAAATAAGGTATCCTTACCTTAATTTTAATGGATAATATATTAATTACATATGTGTACAAGTCGCGAGAGTTAAAAATCGTTAGGCAACATAATTTTTGACCAACCAAAATTGGTCAAAAATTATGTTGCCAAAAAAAATTTGTTACAAAATTAAATGTCAGCCATCAGACTTCCTTAACTTAATAAGCAGATGTGAAAAACAAAAATAAAATAATTAATCATTATTAATCTATCTTTAATTTTATAATAATTTTACGTTCTCCAACAAGTTGGTTTTAATCCTTTAATGGCTAATCCTTTTGTCAAAAAATATTAAAACTAGCGTAAACTGAATATTAAGATACACCTGGCCCCATAATTAAAAACATATCTACATAATATATTTTACTCATATCTGATTAAATTATTAAAAATTTACGATCTATTTAATTAACAACGGCGAAGAAATATCAAATTTCTGATAAGTTTAATTCTTTTTATGACATAATTTACGACAAATTATGTTATGATTTCTTAGAGCGGAGTTTATCGTTTTTATTTTTGCCATAATTTCTACAAATATATGTATTTTTGTAAAAAACCTAAGAAGGTATCTGTGATAAAAGTTTTAAGGTATTTTTCTAAAGTTACTTAATTGATTTGAAATGACAAAACAAAACATGATCGAAACGTAGTGTCAATCTTAGCGTTCCCGCTAATATTTTTACCAAAGAGGTTTCATTTTCTTTTTTTAAAGTCTTTATTCGTGCAAGAATGTCAACCTTTTTATTATGACTCATCTTTTAAACTTGGCTATTATGCAAACTTTTTTGTTCAATGAAATCATTGAGTGAGTCATTTTTAGTATTTTATATTCACAATTGATCTAGTTAACATTTTATTGGCTCTGAATCACTTAATGTGAACAATTTAGCAAATGGCAGTGCAGCTTTTTGTCGTTGCTATGTGGGCTTGATTTATTTTTAGAGGTTGACAATAAAACTGGGTTTCGCCTACTTAATTGTACAATGTGAATCCAAGTTCGATTTCCAGGTCGAAAGCAGTGTAGGCATGAGAGACAACTGACAGAAGCTTAATAAATATTTTTATTTAAATGCTGATCGATTCTTTTGATTTCTTTGGATAACTATTTAAACATAATTGAGAAGTTAAAGAGAATTACTCTTTGTGAAATGTCAAAAAAACATTTTAGTATAGAAATACAACGTAGTGACGTCACTAGTATTTTTATTGCTATTAAATGAGTGCCTAATAAAATGTTGCAGTCAGTAATAATTACAATTTCGACATTTTTACGATGTAAATTACATAGCCTGAGCATTTGAGATGAAACTTTTTTGCGAGTTTAAGATTGTTTTGTTAACTCACTCAACTACCCAATTGTGTTCTGTTGCATGTTTTAATGGAGCCTGAAGCATATCTATTGTCTATCCCTTTAAAACGTCATAAATTGGCATTAGTTCGAATCGATATGTTATCATCAAAAGTTCGATAAATCAAAATATTAGAGTTACGTAAACAAGATCGATCAATCAAACAATGACATCATATTTTTTATTACGAATCGTTTTAAATAATCGAAGGACATTTGAAAAAAATAATGTAAATATCAATGATTTATTTAGATTTGATGCGACACGATGTTTTTAACTGTGGATATTATTTTATTGTGAGCTTTGTCATAAATTACTGTCACTTTTGAGGTCAAATAGGTAAACAGTTTGACATGAGGTATAATGAGGATTTGGATAAATAATAATAATAATAAATATCATTGGACAATTCACACACGGTCATTTGCTTCCAAACTAAGCAGAGCTTGTACTATGGTAACCAAATAACTGATAAACATACATAAATACTTCTAAATACATACTTATATAGATAAATTGACATCCAGGCTCAGAACAAATACTCGTGCTCATCACACAAAGATTTGTCCCGGGTAGGATTCGAACCACACGCGGCGCTACGGTTATTGCGGCGAGGTGACCGCTTAAACCACTGCGCCAAACGTGCAGTTAAATGATGTCTATACTTCAGTTATTGTTAAGACTTGTAAGATGGCGGAAAGAATGACGTAATATGGGATTGTGCGCTTTTTTCTAAGTCCAGTAAAGAAAGCTTAATGTCCTCGATTTTAAATACTTTTTTAAGCCTTTAGCAAGGGAGTCCATTTAGCTAGAATCGTTTCGGAAATTAAAAGGCCGTTGATTGTTTGTGGCATTATATTTGTAGCATACATATTTAGAATAGAAATTCGATTAGAGGTGAGAAAATAAATAAATAAATATTATTGGACAACTCACACACGGTCATTTGATTCCAAACTAAGCAGAGCTTGTACTATGGTAACCAAATAACTGATAAACATACTTATATACTTCTAAATATATACTTATATAGATAAATTAACAACCAGGCTCAGAACAAATACTCGTGCTCATCACACAAAGATTTGTCCCGGGTAGGATTCGAACCACACGCGGCGCTACGGTTGTTGCGGCGAGGTGACCACTTAAACCACTGCGTCAAACGTGCAGTTAAATGATATCTATGCTTTAGTTATTGTTAAGACTTGTAAGATGGCGGAAAGAATGTCGTAATATGGGATTGTGCGCTGTTTCTAAGTCTAGTAAGGAAAGCTTAATGTCCTCGATTTTAAATACTTTTTTAAGCCTTTAGCAAGGGAGTCCATTTAGCTAGAATTGTCTCGGAAATTAAAAGGCCGTTGATTGTGTTTGTGGCATTATAATATCGTAGCATACATATTCAGAATAGAAATTCGATTAGAGGTTAGAAAAGAAAAAACGTTATATGTATGTATACTTACATGCTAGATACTAGAAAATAGACATTTTAATAAATTACTTGGCTAACAGTTGACTACTGCAATGTAAATAATACTAATGTTTATTTACAAGACTTAAGGCATGCGTGTGCGCGTAAACATTTAAGATCCTTTAGGTTACGGTGCGATCATATCGGAGAGAATGAGGCGAACATATTATTATGTTTGTATATTATTTTCATCTATACTATACTAATATTATAAAGCTGAAGAGTTTGTTTGTTTGAACGCGCTAATCTCATGAATTACTGGTGCGATTTGAAAATTCTTTTAGCGTTAGATAGTCCATTTATCGATGAAGGTTACAGGCTATATATCACGCTACGACCAATAGGAGCAGAGCACCAGTAAAAAATGTTACAAAATCGGGGAAAATTTTGACCCATTCTCTCTTATGTGACGCAAGCGAAGTTGCGCGGGTCAGCTAGTAGTTTTATAATATACTTTTACTTTTATTATTTACGATAAGGGAAAACATTGTGATGGAACCTTGGACGCCTGGAAGTTCTTTTAAATAGTTTTTGAGGTTGTGAAAGTTCCTAACCAGCACTTGGCCTATGGTATTGCAGCGAGTACATTAGATTTGAGGCACTCCCTCATTACGGTAGATGACCCTTACCCAGCAGTGGAACAGTAATTCTACCTGATAGACTAACCGATACTTATTTATAAGTGAAAGAGTGGTATCTTTGAAATGTTCATTCGCCATAATATATTTTGTTCTGTATGTATTCTTCTTAAGTAAGGTGCAATCCCAGTATTTAAGTCTTTGCGTTAGACCGTAACATACTCGTAAATAAGCATATATTTATTTATTATATGTATTTATTTAAATCCTTACAGCCATTGACGTGAAATTACCGTGGCAACTGAATTGTTGAGTAAATAAAGCTTAGGTTTAAATTCTAAGGTAACCAATGACAACGGTCCAACGACATAATACTAAATTGCTAAACGAGACTTAAGTGCGGTGAGAATTTTAGAATTACTATAACTTATTTGTTGTCCGTCTAGCAGAATGGTTCCCAACCAGTGGTCTGCGGACCACTGGTGGTCCGCGGAAGTCAAAATATGGTCCGCGAATGACTTCAAAATTGTAAACTTTCATTATTATTACACTTTATTTTTAACTACCCGCCCCGCGCAACTTCGATTGCGTCACATTAGAGAATGGGCGAAATTTTTCCCCGTTTTTGTAACATTTTATACTGTTACTCTGTCCCTATTGGTCGTAACGTGATGATATATAGCCTTCCTCGATAAATGGGCTATCTAACACTGAAAGAATTTTTCAAATCGGACCAGTAGTTCCTGAGATTAGCGCGTTCAAACAAACAAACTGTTCAGCTTTATAATATTAGTATAGATATACTTACATAGTGGTCCCTGCTATCCAGAATAATATAAAGGTGGTCCCGGACTAAGAAAAGGTTGAGAGCCCCTGGTCTAGCATGACTTATTTGTCGAGTATTGTACAAACCACGATAGTTTAAAAAATATTCATCGATATATTGGTCTCTCATAGATTAAGATTAAGACTATAATCTTCTTGCTTCATAAATGCTCATCTATAATATATTTTCTTTGAATTCAGTGCTTTAAGAGAGTTTAAGTTCACGTCCAAAGAGCCCATTTTAGTAATTATTAGGATCCCATATTAATAGCGTCGTTTCTTGTTATATTCTTTAAAACAATCTTGTTTAGTAATATTTACAAAGGAAATAAATAATTTTGAAAGTCACTATACAGAAATCCTTACTAAAATGTATAATAGATAAAATATTTTACACATTTTACAATCAATTTCAAAATATTTAAAAAACAAGAATGTATTTTTTAAATCAATATTAACTGTATGTGATGCGCACATTTATATGATAAAATTATTTAATTATGTACTCAAATATTATTTATGCTTATTCAAGTTTTATTGGCACTCATTTTGCACACATTTTTGTATAATTTATTTAGTATGTAAATATTCTGGTATCTCCATATCTATAACAGATTAAACTTTGATAAGGAATCCAAATAAAAAATGACCGTGACAAGCTTTCCTAAGCAAGGTATTAAAACAATAACAATAGTAATAAAACGAAAGCTGGTTTAAAGTGAAACTAATAGGATTATTTGAAGCAGATTATTTTCATTTTAAGCCAGTGTTTGATCACGCACTAGTTGGAAATTGAAAACTACGATTTGACATTTCTTCAAACCAATCGAATTCGTAGGATGTGATAGCCGAGTGGTATAAGTTGACACCGCCCACTCAAGTGGTCGCAGATTTGAACCCGAGGCAACACACCAATAGACTTTTCGAAGTTATGTGTGTATCAGAAATAATTATCACATGCTCCAACGGTGAAGGAAACCATCGTGAGGAAACCTTGCATGCCTAAAATTTGTTTAATACATTTATTGAGGGCATGCAAAGTCCCCAACCCGCACTTGGCCAGCGTGGTGGACTCAAGGCCTAACCCCTCCCTCATTACGGGAGGACACTTGCCCAGCAGTGGGACATTAATGGGTTAAATTTATTATTTATAATCGAATTTGATTTTCGACTCGATATTGCCGGGAGTAAGCCTGCTGTATCGAGAGAAAATAAAATGCATAAAGCATTTATCATTGTGTACAGTCACGTCGCCTATAAAACTTTATACGTTTACTCGTTCATCAATGTCACTGATTGACAACATATGACTTGTGACGTCACTGCGACAACTATGACCTTGCGAATATAGTCATAGACTGTTCGTTTATTCGCTTCGATTCCTAATTGAGTACAAAAATGTGGTGTTCCTAAAAAGGTAAAAAACGATTTTAAAGAAATATTTTTTATTAATTTTGTAAAAAGCAAGAAAAAAAGTCCCAAACTAGGGTACACATTAATCATGTATCTTGGTCACTACAGAATTTCGTTTGATTCTGTGCAAAATTCTGGAGCGCGAAGTTATGCGTATGTCATGTATAAGAAAGAATTACGCCTAACTTAACGACGAATAAAAGTTAGCATACCTAAGAGTTCTTTAAACAGTTCTTGTGGGTAGTCAAAGTCTTGGCACTAAATTACAGTTGAGGACTCAATGCAGAATCCTCATATCTCGAGGACACCCTTGCCCTGCAGTGGGACAATTTAGCTTATTATTTTCTTATTCTGCATCAGAAAATAATAAGCTAAATTGTCCCACTGCAGGGCACGCTATCGCATATAACCTTTGTAATCCTTTTATAATCTATTCAAAACATAAACATTTATTATACAAACACCAAGCAATCAAATCAACAAAGCACACAATAAATTATATAAAAACCTATGTGATATTGAATACCTGATTGATCATCAAAAGACGTCTCCATTATGAAAAGGTAATTGTATGACGACCAGTCATGTCATGTTGAATAGTAAATAAATGTTTTGTTAAGAAGTTTGTACATAAAAACCGCCAACATTCCGTCACATGTCGCTGATTTCATGTTGGCGACTTTAATTTCAATATTTTAGGCGATTATAGCTTGTTCTTAGTTTGCCAAACGATTAACGGGTAAAGTATTATTAGGACAGATATTCCATAGATAGGTACCTACTTAAGTAGACGATTAAAGGTATTTCAACTGAGCGTCTCCGTGCTTCGGAAGGCAGACAAAATTACGGTCCCGACTGTTGTCGATTGAGATATTAGTCGTAAACCCATGTTAAAGGTATGCCATCAAAAACATTCTGTAAAAACCTCAAGTCTCGCCGTAAAAAGTTGTGAGATCTATATAATACCAAGTCGATTAATCTATTTAGTCTCTACTGAAAGGACATTCTGTCTTAAGTTATTACGTATGTTATTATCATGCCAATTTAAAAGAAAATACCTTTAAAATAAATAGACCGACCTGGCCATCGCATGATTTGATTATTGGTATGTATCACACTACACAGCACGACGACAAGTTAATGCTCCTGAAATGTTAATGGCGAATTTGTGTTTTCTTGCGATGACCAAGTCGATCTATTTGTTTTAAAGGTATTTTCTTTTAAATTGGCATGATAATAACATACGTAATAACTTAAGACAGAAGATCCTTTCAGTAGAGACTAAATAGATTAATCGACTTGGTATTATATAGATCTCACAACTTTTTACGGCGAGACTTGAGGTTTTTACAGAATGTTTTTGATGGCATCTCACTTCTTTTTGTAGAGCGAACATAAGTCCAATTTGTATGGAAAGACGTTTTTTTTTCATAATTCAACATATTTTCTTTTGGGAATGTTGTTCAGTTTCATGGGCTAAACACCCTTACCCACCCTTTACCCCCTCTCGTTATGCCTCATATAGTGGGTACCTATTTACACCTATTTATTTTATTTTCTACAGTAATAATAATTCATTAACTGCAAATGTAACCTTGTAATCTTATACATTTATATGGGATTACAAAGTTATTGTTGCAGTTGGTGTATTTAGAAAACTGGACCGAAATTAGAAAATATTAAATTTTTCCCATGATAAAGACACTAAACCCTATTTGTATTCTAAATTTTAAGCTTCTAAGTCTGCTAGAAGTACCTTAGACTTTTGATGATCGGTGAGTCAGTGAGTCAGTGAATCAGTGAGTGACAAAATTCTAAATTTTAACAAGTTGTCATTCTTAAACTACTGGTTCAAATTGACTGAAATTTTAAATATACCGTGTTTATACAATGACTGATTAGTTGCTGAAAATCCAGGCTTCTTGTTTTATCCACAACGAAATTATAGGGGTGTCAAAAATAGCCCGAATTGCTTCGAGAAAAGGATGTTACGGCCGTGCCGCTTTTTTTTTGCTCGACTTGCGGGGGCACTTCCGTGCCCCCAGATTCGGGCGGCTCAAACAACTTTGACACTAGGTTGACCACAAACCATACGATAAAATGTTCATATTTAATCATGCCCTGTATAGTACCTTTTAAATTAACTCGCCGACGTCACGTCGCCGACATATTTTGTCGGCGAGTAGGCGACTTTACTGTAGATTAAATAATAATACGGAAATTGTATGGCGACCTATTAAAGTGATGTCAATACGTTGAATAGGTTTCGTTAGATTACCTAGGTTTTGTGCTGTAATGCCTAAGTTATATAGTGTTATTGTATAGTCGTAATTGGACTGCGGTTAGAGTGACCGTCACATGCTGATGGTTTTGACATAATAATGATGAGATTATGAAAAGGTATTTTTAACTAGTATTATATATGCTTTCGCCTTAGCGTGGATTGGATTATCCAAATTATAGACTAACTAACTGACCCGCGCAACTTCGCTTGCGTCACATAAGAGAGAATGGGTCGAAAGGTTCCCCGTTATTGTAACATTTTTTACTACTGCTCTGCTCCTATTGGTTGTAGCGTGATGATATGTAGCCTATAGCCTTCCTCGATAATAGGGCTATCTAACACCGAAATAATTTTTCAAATCGGATCAGTAGTTACTGAGATTAGCGCGTTCAAACAAACAAACAAACAAACAAACTCTTCAGCTTTATAATATTAGTATAGATAATGCCAAAAAATATAGTAAAATTAAACTTTACTGTAAAAAGATTTTAAATGCTATTGATGTTATAAATGAGAAAGTTTGTGTGGATGGACGTGTGTATGGAAGTATGTATGTATATTTGTTACTCTTTCACGAAAAAACTACTGGACGCATTTTCATTCTATTTGGTACACTGAGATCTTATAATCTGGATTAACACATAAGATACTTTTTACAACAGAAAATCTTTTCACGCGGACGATGTCGCTCGCAGAAGCGAGTATTTCTATAAAAATACTGGAAAATATTTAAATATTCCGATAAGGCAATAAATTAGGTTCCAATCTAGTTTCAGTGTAAAGTTATAATTAAATAATAAATTAAAAACTGTATTAAAATGTCTTCGGTTTTGTTATTAAAAAAACTCATTCATTTATTATTATCATAGACTATTAAAACTAAATTATATCAGAAAAGGAAGTTTATTTATTAAATTAATTCAAAATTATGTCATCGTGTTACAATTCTAGATCATTTAGAAATAATAAATAATATGTTAAGAGCTTTTATGTGTCACAGTTTTAATCGAAAATCTAGTCTTTTAAAGATAATAAATACTATTATTTTGCTATGTCTCGTTCTAAAATCTATACTAATATTATAAAGCTGAAGAGTTTGTTTTTTGTTTGAGCGCGCTAATCTCAGGAACTACTGATCCGATTTGAAAAATTATTTCAGTATTAGATAACCCATTTATCGAGAAAGGCTATAAATCATCACGCTACAACCAATAGGAGCCGAGTACCAGTAAAAAATGTTACAAAAACGGGGAAAATTATGACCCATTCTCTCTTATGTGACGCAAGCAAAGTTGCGCGGGTCAGCCAGTAAAGAAATAGCACTCTAAGAAAATAATTGGTAAAACAATTCGTTTCACACAAAAATGTATTTACTTCAGTTTTATTTCAAACAAACCTACCGTGACATTCGAAAAGCTAAATCTAGACTTTAGACCCTCGGTCACTGACCTAGGTTTTTTGCTAGACTTTTAGATAAAAGATATATTATTCAGCCATTCTTTGTGCTATTTACGGAAGCGTTAAAATATATTGTTATTTTATGTATTTGATACAAAAGATGTTTAGACTGTAATTTCGACACGGATTTTGGAAATGGCAGGTTATGATAATATTAGCTGGCTTTTGAGTGTTATTTTCTTTGGAAATTTACTTCAGATTTATTTTTTGAAATTATTTTTAAGTTAAAGTCCCCAACTCGGACTTGGCCCGCGTCTCCTTCTGGAACGAGATAGAGGTTTTAAGACCATCCCGCTAGCCAAGCGCGAGAGACGTAAACCTACTAAAATAGTTCTTGTCTTAATGTATAATAGAATACGGGAATTAACACGAACACGCATTTTACCTTAAAATGCCTAACGTTTCGGCGCAGGTTGCACTCGCCGTGGTCGCAGGCTGACTGGCCCGTATTCTATTATACATTAAACATGCAACGCGAGAGTTTAAAAGTTATGAGTTCTTGTCAAAAAACTATGTATGGCCGTCGAAAATTTAGGTAAGCCATTTGACTAATTAGCACTACATACAATCTAATGCATTCTGCACATCATAATGAACGTTGCTACCATTAGATCTATTACCACTAGTGACGTCATTGTCTATCTGTCGGTCATGTTTCATCTTCAGAACCTTGGTGAGTTCCTTGAAGTAATTAGTGGAGCCATCATTAGCAGTTCCCAGGGTGATTGAGTTTAATACTCGTTTATCATCGTTTCTAACGACAATCTGGGAGGGTTTGGAAATTTTTTAACTAGGTTTTTTAGACATAGTAGATACATAAACACTTGTAACATGTTTTTTTCCCAAGTTCATACAGAGACTAAAGAACGGCATTATGCATAAAGCTGCCACGGCAGTGGTTAGTAAGAGCCGCGAGCCCTGCCTCACTAGGACGCCAGGACGCCACATACATTTCAATATTAACTGCTTGGATACGTAGCCAGCGACGCCGCCATGGCGTCCTAGTGAGACATGGCTCTAACATGTATCCTTCAAATTAAATAGTGGCTTTGTAATCTCTTTACCCATAAATTTAAGGATAGCTTAATACAAATAGGGCAGATATAATAATCAGTTCATATTTGTACTTAACTTGCTAATTATCATGACATTTGATCACTTTGGACAAAGATCTCATCAAGATATTTTTCTTTGCTGTTAAATGTAGTTGCTGATGTATCTATAAATGTATTAAGTAATATAAGTTTACTTATGTATGCACTAGTGAAAGAGAATTCTAGAATTAAAGTTACTCAATAATAGTTCCTTCAAAAGCATTCTTTAGTTCTTATTTTCGTAGTAATAAGATATTCAGATAAGCATCCATATCTGGACTGAGTTAAAAATTGTTCACGTCACATATAAATAAATGCGACTGGTTTATACCTATGTTTACAATGTATAATACATTGCACGCGGAAGACATTTCGAGACGTCATATAAATATTATCATAATCCCACACTTAATTGATTATGAAATGCTCTAATAATAATAATAATTTAAACTACATAGTTGTAGGCAATCGCTTCCTCATTCTATTTACAATACTAGATACTACCCACGGATTTGTTTGATCAAAAATACAATAACTACTGTCACATGTCCACTTCGATTATTCTTTCTGGTAAATGATTGTACTATATTATACTCTATCGCTTCAGGTTTTATGGGCTACCGCTAAAGCTGCCTCATATAATTTTGTAAATCTTACTTATATTATTTTACTAGTAATATTTCAAATGCAAAAGGTTGTGGAGTTTGACGTATGTTAGTTACTCTTTCAAGAAACTCCAAAAAACGACTGGAAAGATTTTCATAAAATCCGGTAGGTACACAAACAGTCTATGACCGGGTGTAACACATGAGATACTTTTCATCCCGGGAAATCTTTTCATGCAGACTAAGTGCCGGCAAAACTAGTAACTAATATTTGTAGTTTATATAATAAATACGGCACATACAAAACATGGTGGAATACTTTACATAAATCTTATTTAGAAATAAATCGATAAAAAATAATTGACACTCTCATTCAAGTTTCCTTCTGTTCGACGCATCATTAGTTTTGTTAATAGTTTGTAGGAGGATGTCGATTAAAGGAAGCGAACAAGACTTTAGGCTATCAGAAATCATAGGCCGGTCCATCAATTGTTAGTAGACATTAATTAAGACCATATGAAATTGATAGCAAGAAACAAAAACGCGAACACGCATTTTACCTTAAAATGCCTAACGTTTCGGCGCAAGTTGCACTCGCCGTGGTCCCAGGCTGACCAGTCCAGTTAATTCCCGTATTCTATTATACATTAAACATGCAACGCGAGAGTTTAAAAGTTATGAAAAAACAAAAACGTTATATTCATTTATTTTTTTGGAGGGTTAAGCAAAACCTTGGCGCGGTCTTTTATAGATTAGCGACGAATGTATTTGAACTCGACGTCTCCGTGCTTCGGAGGGCACGTAGCAGTCAGTCCCGGTTGTTGTCAATTAAGATAACAGTCGTTAAATCACGTCAAAGGTCTTCGGGCGGTCTGAACAACTTTGACACTAGGTTGACCACTAACCATACGATAAAACAGTAAATAAAGATAACCTAGATTAACATATAGGATACATATTACGTTTTGAAATCTTTCACTTGAAAGAAGTCGCGGGCTGAAGGCTATTTTCTTAAAAAGTAGTCTATATAGTCTAATTCAAAGTGCGATATAATACCTAAGTACATTAATTGAATGCAAATATGAGATATAAAATAAGATGTATTACGTCTTTTTCACACCTTGAGAGACCATTAATAAATTGAAGAACAATGATATCAATGAACACATACCACTGAATCATTGATCATTCTTCAATTATCGCCGTATTCGGAGTTCGCAAGAGCTGTGTCAATAATAGGCATATAAATAAGTGTCGCTGGATGTTTAGAAACTAGTGGTTTACTGAAGTTTACAAATGAGAAGTATATTAAAACAAGAACTAATAGTAATATTATTGAACTTATGTTTTCAAAACAAAACATTCTGAAACCCTATTTCCTTATTTTTTTTATAATTAAATTAAAGATTTTAATGTTCATGTAGATTATGCCACAATTTGAACAAGATGAGGTTTTTTATGTTTGGGTATTTGGCTGAAACATTTCGACAGCAATATTAAGATAATATACGCCATTTTTCGACACATGGAACTATAATATGAGGCATACTCATCCGACGCCGCCTGTTTTATACGAAATTTAAATATATTAAAATCAAAAGCATAAAATTTTATATATTTAAATCTTTTTTCATTACTCAGATCTGGGACACAGCTGGGCAAAGGCTTAGATTTCTAGTCCCTTCAGTCGTTCGTACCATCTGGCCGACCATCTACTTTATCATTAATTTGTAAGATTATCAAACTTCTAAATTCCTAATCTCCCTACAGCACATTGATAAACAAACGCCTACAAAACAATATATCGTCATAATCTAGCCGGCCTCGTCTTCAGGCCGTATCTCATGACATCGAGGCAATGTATTGAATGACGCTACACTACATCTTATGATTTACTTTATAGTACATTGAAGGTCTTCTCCAAGTCATTCATCATTCAGCTGCTAGATTGTTTTGTTTAGGTTAATGAGCTTTTTGAAAATTAAGAATATGGCTTGCTCTTATTTAAAAACTTATTTAAACTTAACTTAATACATTTTGTCAGAGGTGATAAAGCTTTTTAAGAATTTAATAGGACTTCCAAAATGAAAGTTTTGAATTTTGTTTTTGGTTACTATGTCTTATTATGCCAGATTCACCAACTAGACATTCGTTGTGAACTTAAACTACCAAATGTATGGTTAACTTACTACTATTTCAATGTCAGGCGATAATACACAAAATTAAAACTGCTAATTTTTACCTATCACGTTGAATAAATTGCGGACTGTTATTACGTGCACTTCCTAAATCCCTATGACACAAGACCTCAGAGCGAGAATTGAGTGAAACTATGAAAAATAACAGATCAATCTATATAACCGAACTTCGTGTTGTTGTATATAAGTTTCCATAAATTTCCTACGACAAAATATCAAATCTTAATTCAAGAATTGTGAGAACGCAAAATAATATTTTCTTTTTATCTCCACCTAACAAATAAATCTTCTTCCACAGTGAATGTGTCCTCGAAGACGGCATCACTCGCTGGAGCTGCAGCCAGGAGGCTTGCATCATTGATGGTGAGGTCATCAGCCGCGTCAACCAGGACCCTCGCCTCGGATGGAGAGCATACAACTACACGCAGTTCTACGGCAAGAAGCTCACTGATGGACTTATTTATAAACTTGGTAAGTGGAAAGAATAAGACTATTTTATTAGCTAGCTTGAAACGTCGTTGCACAAGGATTTCAAGCCGAGTGAGTGAGTTCCGTCCGTGAGTTTCTTGTCGTTTCTTCTCACGAGTAACAGCTTTTCCGAAACGGTGGTAGATAAAAAGTACTATGATGATTTCTAATACTTGTTAAAAGTTTATGAAATAAAGCATATTAGATTTTGGCTTCATAGAATGACTGGGCACTGGGCAGACTTTACTAACTTTATTTTGGAAATATTCATTATCATTATTTGTGATCATTATAAATCGTGCATGCCAAGGCCTTCTTCTGTCGAACTATAGTAAAAAACATTTTGTGCAACTAAATATTAGCGTAGCTGGAAAACCATATTTATTCAAAAAACTGTGTACTGAGCCAAAAATATAAGAAAACATTTCGAGGGATTTTTAAATCACTATTTATATATTTCTTAATCAAGTAGAACACAAGCAAAACATGGACACACTACACCATTCAAACCATCTACTTGCAACTTTTACCATTCAAACGCGTCGATTGTCCTGAGACTAAAGCCTCAGGCTGTATTCTAGATCTCATTGTTAGATGCACTTTCACCTAGGCTGAATAGAAATGATCTAGATTGTACCACTTTCGTACTGATATATACTACGACTAGCTGACCCGCGCAACTTCGCTTGCGTCACAAAATTTTCCCCGTTTTTGTAACATTTTGCACTGGTACTCTGCCCCTATTGGTCGTAGCGTGATGATATGTAGCCTAAAGCCTTCCTCGATAAATTTACTATCCAACACTAAAATAATTTTTCAAATCGGACCAGTAGTTCTTGAGATTAGCGCGTTCAAACAAACAAACTCTTCAGCTTTATAATATTAGTATAGATATGATTCACTCATAAACATAATATAAAGGTTTCGTAACATTACACATAAGAAAGACAGATTTTTCATAATTCTCTGGCAACGATTGCTTGTATTCTAAGTTCTGCCACTGAAGTTAAAGGAAAAACAAATATTTACCCAAATCTCGAATAAGTGTTAGATAGCCCATTTATTGAGGAAGGCTATAGGCTACATATCATCACGCTACGACCAATAGGAGCAGAGTACCAGTAAAAAATGTTACAAAAACGGGGAAAAATTTGACCAATTCTCTCTTATGTGCAAGCGAAGTTGCGCGGGTCAGCTAGTAAGATATAAGGTTCTTAGTTGACGTAACTATTTACTAAATTATTCCATTATTCTTAATCTCCAATACAATTTAACGGTTATTTATGTGATTTAATATGAATAAGCTCGAAAATACCAATGAACTAAGGTCACACCGAGGCGCCATCTTAAAACATGCAAATCGTTCCCTTTTATAGACGTTACATAAATATTATCTTTATTACTATTTAGTTTGACATAATGATTTATATTATAAGTTAAAATTCGTGACTTATTTAAGTCCATATCCATTAGTATATTGTTGAAATATAATATATGAATTAAAATGTTTTCTACTTTTTAACGTAACTTTTCTTTTTACGTAGATCGGGCACCATAGTACAGTGAGAAGAACTACATTAATTGAACTGGTTATTACCCGGGTTATTAATTTCGAAATTAAAATAATGGTTACTACCCGAGGTTTGATTCCTACTTCGAAGGGGACAAAAATATAATTATTTGGAGACTTAAAAAAATATTGTATCTAGTTCCCTCGCCTGTCTGTTTGCTAAAGTCCAATACCATATTGTCTTTTCTCATCATTAATTAATTCTTTAAAAGAATCACAAGTTTGTAATTAACTACATTTACCCACAAAATAAGAAGATAAACAAATAATCAAAAAGGTATTTATTATAACGACCTCATAAAGCACTTAAAATGCACATCACATTAAATAACCAAATAAATAATTTATCTCTCATAAACGCATCATATAAATCTATTCAGCAATGTATGTAAATTAAACTGATTTATTAGTGTAATTTTCAACCTTATTGCTAAGGTAATAGAAGTTATGTCTGCGGTTAAATTGACGAATGAAGTGCATTGAATACGGGAAAGTCGGTCACGATGACCAATTTAGTTGGTTGAAATTCTTAAGAAATATTTTCTATTCTTGTAAAGGACTGATGGCTTTATTATGATATCACAGTTGTTATAGTTTTAAGTATTTATTTTATTTATTTTGTACAAATAAACATTATAATTAGTGTTCATTGCAAGTATTGATGCCTCCGTGGCGCAGTGGTTTAGGTCAGGGTTCGATTCCCACACGGGACAATTATTTGTGCGATCCACAAATATTTGTTTCAATCTGGTTGTGCTTTGTGTCCGTTGCTTGTATGTTTGTAAAAGTCCCCGCGACACAAGAGCAATTCTTAGTGCGGGAGTTGCCAAAAAAAAAAGAGAAAAAGAAAGAAAGAGAAAAGAGAGTAAACTCACCAAACTTTGACGTTTGATGGCGAGAAGTGCACTTTTACGAAAATAATAACGTAACAATAAGAGTAAGTTGTAAGTCATAAGTGTAGATGTATGTATGGAAATGCTGTGGTGGTCTTATGTTATAGGGGACGAGTCATTCGAGCACGTTACTATGGGCTAGTAGGTATTCAGGAACATACTAATACCAATTACCGTACTTTTTGCCCAACGCGGGAATCGGACCCGAGACCTCGTAATCAGCATTCTATTTATTTAGAAACATGGGTGTTAATTATACACTTTTGCCTACACCTTTGAGTATATTAAGTTAGATAATATGTATGTCTATCATAATTATAACAGCACCAGCGGACTGGTCCGACCAAGCCCGGGTATAGTTCAATTTTATCCCTATGATTTAATTCCCATAGGAATTTTTAATCCCGTCGATCCCATATCAACCTTGTCCCAAAAAAATATTACACAACTTGGTTGAGTTGTTCAATAGTAAAGTTATGCGTTTACAGACATTTCGGTGATTCATTTTTAGTTATATAAATTTAAAGAGTCACATGGTCCTTTAACTATTCCTTCTTCTTCCAGGAACATTGAAGCTGAGCCGCGAGACCTCCCGCCTGGGCCCCATCAACTACGACAAAGAGATCCCCTACCCGAGGGAGTTCGACGCCAGGACCCGCTGGCCCAACTACATCTCTCCTGTGGTAGACCAAGGCTGGTGCGGCTCTGACTGGGCCGTGTCTCTTTCTACCATCGTTTCTGACAGGTAAGTTGGAGGGAGATGCAAGATAAAAGTGACTTTTTAGAGAAAGAATGGAGGAGGCAGCCATTCTTCGCGACGCAGGAGCAATTCATGTGGCAGTTATTTCATTAAAAAAAAAATTATGTTTACATAAAGGCTTAAGGAACAGATTTACCACTGGATAAGTATACGGATAAGATCCATCAGATAAAATATCTGACAGTTATTTGTAATCTCTAAGGCCCTTTATCATTACACAACATTAATTGTATCATTTTTATTTGCGAACACGCAATGCCCGGAGATTGTGCGTCAATAAACGTACAGTGAATACAAATATCTTTAATACCTCTCTCTTAGTAATCGATGTTTGGAAAACCCGAGTAGTCTTTAAAACATGACTGACATAAGGAAATGCCGCGAAGACTTTAAATGAGAGTATTTAAAAGAAAACCAAAATAATTGCTACGTTGCTCGCCCTTCCGGGAATACTGATGAGCTTTTTAGGTAAATATCTGGGATGGGTAAAACCTTGGGTTTTGTTTACACATTATACAAGTTAAAAGTGAAACTTTGCTAGCTTCTGCTCGCAACTTCGTCCGCATGAATAGATTACACGGAGTAAAAAGTATCTATAGTACGGCCGCTGAGTAATTACCGATTTGACAGAATATTCTTTAAATTAATCGATATAACCTTGCACGAGCGACACATTTGTCGAATGATTTAGAATACCTCTTTAATATAAAACGTTATGTCAAAATATCAGAATTAAGTTATTTTCCAATAAACACTGTCTCATAACTTAAAATAGTTTGTAAATAATATGAAAACATTTATTTTTTGTTCTTTGGCGCGCTTGTATAAAGTTACATCGTGCGGATTCGTGCGTCTAGTTTTCATAGTGATGTGCTTAATAGTATTCGGTCCGAATTCATTGGATTAGGTATGATTTTTATTTCAAGGAATATTGATGTAATATAGTAATAAGGGATATGGATAATATGGATATTTATTTTATTTCATCAAGGATACTCCACCTAATGAAGAACTTGTGTCTTTAACTATTATTGCTTTTGATTTTATATAATTACACTCTATACTAGAATATTTAAAAACAAACTGTTCCAAAATGAAATTAGGGTTACTGGTTCAGTCACTTCACTAGTATTGTCAATTTGTCATGTGTCAAATCGATAATAACTCAGCGGCCCTACTATAGTATGCTAAATATATGACCATTTCAAATACATTGTGCGAAGTTTTTGTATTAATATTAATAACTAACTGAACAGATTTGATGTTTGGCACAGATAACCTAGATTAACACATAGGTTACTTTTTAACCAAAAGGTTATTTAAAACTGGTATAAAATCATGTTACCGAAATATTTGAAATAACTCCATTTGAAATCGGTTAGTAAAATTCTTCGCGTCTATACGTATTGACATAACATGACTTAACAAAGGCCAAGCACCTACGGCTCGTCACATATACTTATAACACCTCAACTCGCTAATTAAAATGGTCATTTACGAGTGCATGATAATTATTTGTTTCATGATAGGCATAGGCTAAAAGGTTAAAAAGCTGTGATGATGACACTGTGTTCAAACTTCCGAATATGTGTCAATTAGTTTATCCAGGAGAATAGTGACTGAATGTTCTTCACCATATCTCTCAAATAGCTTATCCAGCAGTTACCCATCAGTAATTAAACTGCCTAAGACTTGTTTAAAACATAGGTCTTGCTCTTTCTTCTCATAATAAAAGTAATAACCACATTTTACTCCAATTGTTTTCGCGGTTTAATATTAAAACAAACCTAATACCGAAATTTAAAGTAACTAATAGATATATCAAACACGGTCTATGTGCACATACACAAACACTAACCGTCTGACTATTAAAACGCTCTGATTACTTATACAGAGTATTGTGTTTTTCACTCATATACCGTTTCACAAATTTATAAAAGTAACAATAAACACTATAGCTAATCACAACTTACTCAGCTTTTATTAATAGGCCAGTTTGAATTAAGTTTATGAAAAAAACCTAACCGCTGAAGTCAAAATTCAAGCTCGTTCAAAACAAATAATATAGTAAGTAAACAATATAAATATAAGAGTTGAACAGTCAAAAGCTTTTAAATGACTCGCACAATAAACAATAAGAACAAAGCACGGAATGTAGCCACTACGACGAATGATACCCGATTCTTTTTCTTGTTTATGCAAACCTGAGACGCGACGCTAAAAATAAACTAAGAGCCCTTCACACAACAGCCTCTCTTGCGCTACTTCAGGTAGTCAAGGAATTATAGGGTCGTGCAAGGTTGCGCGCTGGGACCGCTTTTGTTATGCTAGATTTTTGTATTGAGTTATGTTTGTAGATAATTTTATTGTTTTGTTTTATTAGTTTTCTTGTTATAAGAAAGTTTCGTTGATATGCTAAAAAGATGCTTATTTTTTAAAAACTTGCCTACATATTTTTTAAATATTTAGTTGTTTTTCTTTGGCATACTGGTATATTTTTTTTATTTAAATAATTTAATATAGAATTTGGTTAAAATTTATGAATGTCTTGAATCTTGACTTTGATAACATAAAGTTATTCTTAGGTCGCCCCTACACAATCAAATATATTACGCAATATGACGTATTGCACAATTTTAATAAGTTTCTGGTAATTCTATTGTGCAATATTAGAGAGAAGACGTTCATTTTATAATGTAAACTGACCCAATATAATTTTTGCACGTTTTTGGGCTGACCTGAAATGTTACAAGAGACAAAATTTGGATATCTTCACCATTTTTAAATTCAAAGTCAGTACCAATATTGATAGTTCTTAGTAGTAACTCATTTACAAAATGTTAAAACTTATGTCATTTGAATTTCAAACGCCATTGTTTTCTCAAGTGTGTTGACAGTCCTTTGTTTAAGAAACCCAAAAGAAAAACGCAATAAGTGTATTTTCTAAGAAATGCTTCTTTAAGTCCAAAGTGAATTACTTACTAAAACGAACGGGTCGCGTCAAAATATGAATCATTTCAACAGCTTCGGACTTCCCATCAAAAGTTGCGTAATGTTAATACATACTCTGCTACGGGAATTTCCCTATCTTTCTTTTTGTTCCACGACGTAGGTAGGTTCGAATCCCAAATGAGGTTTGGGTTCACTGTTTTGAAGTTGAAATAAAAAATATTTAAGTTCGTGAACGTATCGCTATTCACCTAAAAAGTAGGTAGCAAAGGACTATGAGGTTCTGCCTGTTCCTATTAACCTAATTTAATAGACTTCAAAATATAAGAAGGTTCTCAATTGGTTTATAAATATATATTTTTTGGGTGGTGTTGCCTCATAACCTTTTATTGGATGGACCGATTTTGATGGTTATTTTTTGTTTAATGGGTGTTTTATAATAATATTATGTGGTGTTATGTTATTATAATTGATCCAGATCCAAAAAATCGCTTTTAAGATATATTTTAAAATGCGTCATTTTGGATTCTATTACGTTTATAATGGTTATATTATCGAAATGCTACTAGTGAAATTTTGCTCTAAAGTCGGTCTTTTTTTGTAAAAATTATATTGTGATCAAACAACCTGTTTCTTTTTGTCCATAGATTTGCCATCCAATCCAACGGTGCTGAGAAGGTGATCCTGAGTCCTCAAACTCTCTTGTCTTGTAACGTGAAGGGCCAGCAGGGCTGCAAGGGAGGGCACATTGATAACGCTTGGATCTACGCGAAGAACCGTGGGTAAGTGACCTTTATGTCTGAGAGATTTAAGAACTATATTTGATTATATTATAATTGGGACCAGGCTTTTGCCCAGTAGCTAGACGATAAAAACTAAAAATTAATGAAAATGAAAATAACATTAACGTCATAATTAACTGCCCCTTTGATCCACGGTAGTGCTGATCACAAGACCCCGGTTTTGAAGCCCGGGTTTTCTGTTAAGATTTTTAAGTCAAATTTAAAGCCGTCGGATCTGCACCTGACCTTTCACTTTAAACAACTAACGATTTAAAACACTCGCAAGTTGTACATGTACATGTCCTGCAGTTGACCGGCATCGATTAAATTGGCCGCAATAGCAGAACATCAGCGGAAAGGACATTTTTCTAATGAAGCAATTTCTCTTACAGTTTAGTAGACGAATCCTGTTTCCCGTACAAGGCGCAGCTCACCCGCTGTCCCTTCAAACCCCGTGGCAACCTGATCGACACCGGCTGCAAGCCTGTGGTGCCTCAACGCACTGACCGGTACAAGGTCGGACCTCCCGGACGCCTCACCAAGGAGAAGGACATCATGTATGATATCATGCAGTCTGGACCTGTTCAAGGTATGTACTCAAACTTTTAGGTAAATTTTCAGCTTACATTGAAGATATTTTAATTTTTTTAAGGTACTTAATATTTTTATGATAAAATAATTCACTCGCTCTAACGGTGAAAGTAAAATATCGTGACTAAACATATGCCTAACAGTTTTTTAACATATTTCTTGAGGACATTCAAAGTCCCCAACCCCAACGTGGGCATCGTGGTGGGCTCAGGGCCTAACTCCCTCGTACGGGAGGATATTGGACATTGGACATGGGTAAAAAAATGGTACTATGTACGATGACTGCCTCTGTGGCACGGTCGGTAGTGCTCCGACTGCTGTTCATGAGGTCTCAGATTCGTTTCCCCGAATAGGCAAAGTACTGGTATTTTTTAATTTAGTAACGTACCTGGTAAATGGCAATAAGCTCGCCCCATTCTACATGGGACTAACATTGTGAATGGCAAAACTGCTCATATTATGTATGTAACATTATTTAATCAATGGTGCTACTCTTCAAAACTATTCCATTATCTTATAAAATCTGTAGTAGCTAGCGAGTGATTTCAACAATTTTTATCACAACCTTGTGGTTATCTGAGCCTGTTTACAAATACATTGTGCCTTCGCTTTGATAACAAATCTGATGGTACACAGAGATCAAGATATTTACAAGCTGTTATGGTTTTGAGATCAAGTACATGAGAATACTTAGCATACAAACTGAAGTAGTATTTTTTTGTATCTACTGCTTCCAAAATTAGGTATATATATTCCAGGGACTCAAGTCAAAGAGTAATTTAACATAAGCAGATATTAAGTGATATTTTGTGTGTTTCTTATTACAAATCGGTTAAATAAATGTTAATATGTTCATCGTGTATTCTCTTCCCCTTGTACTTGTAACAGAAATGCTTTTTTTTTTTTTTTTTTTTTTTAATTATTATTTTGACTAAGTCATATGAATTGACATATTCATAAAATTATACCGACCTCAAGTATTTTGTAAAAATACCTGTGGCAGCTATTATTTCAAAAGGAACATATCGACATATTGCAAAAAATCTAATAATCGCGCTTTGATTACTGAACACACCACGTTTTCAATCAAATGAAATAAAGAAATCAAAATCAAAGCATGTTCGAACAACGATCATCAGTACGACGTTTAACTGGAAATGTTGGAGAGAAGTTAGGGTACCTAGCGGTAGAGATATGGGTTTACGGTATAGGAATTTGGAATAAACATAGGCCGGACTTTGCCCTGCATATTGCAACCTGCAGCTATGGGGAAATAGTTGGTAAAGGCTGCAGTTTAGGATCACATGCCCAAATGTCTCTATTATAACATGATCGGACTGATATACATACTTAGTTTGTAAGACATTGACCGTTAGAGACATCCCGAACCATTTTGACATTCTACGGCATATCTTATTTATATTTTTTTTCCAGCCGTGATGACAGTATACCAGGACTTCTTCCACTACCGCGATGGTATCTACCGTCGCTCCAGGTACGGCAACCACGAGTTCAAGGGATACCACAGCGTGAGGGTCGTGGGCTGGGGAGAGGAGAACGGCGACAAATACTGGGTAAGAGATTAATTAAATAGCATTTTACCAGTAAATTGCTATAAGTAAACACATTTGAAGTGGTCTTCCACAAATATAACAATTTTTACCACTGTTTTATGAAACGTGGTCACCTTTGAAATAGTTTACCAATCTCCATACAAAAATCTACCTACTCATATGTTTTGACGCTTTTGTGGTACATTTTGTGTTAAATGGGCAAAAATGCTCTATCGATTTAGATGAAATATGGAAGGCCTGTATATTATTTCGTGGTGAAGAACAAACTAAGGTCGCATCGGATAAAATGAAATATATGATATTCGCCCAAAAACAATAGACCGTCTATGAAAAGAAAAGAATTGGAAGACGCTTTTCGATAAAACCAATATCTATAATTAATTCTTCTTTACAGATCGTATCCAACAGCTGGGGTCCCGAATGGGGAGAGAACGGCTACTTCCGCATCGCCCGCGGTAACAACGAGTCGGGCATCGAGAACTTTGTAGTGACCGTCCTCAGTGACGTCACAGAGGCTTACCTGCGTAAATAACATAGAACCTACCTGGTATCACCTCTATGCGTCACCACTAAAGTGGTCAATACCATAAGAGGTGTGATTCTGTTAAACAGTACCAGGGATTTTGGTTAGCGTAGACTTATAGACTGGTAGCGACATCTAGTGGTGAGAAGTAAAAACTGTACTAGCGCCATCTATGTGTAAAATTTCGGAGTGAAATTGAAAAAAATATAATATATTTCAGACGGTAATTAATAACATTTGTATGTAAAAATATTGATGTTTGTAGAATTTATAAACTTTTGTGTCAAAATTTCGACAATATTTTAAAGACTTGGAATGTTTTAGATGCTTTTATCCTGTTTTTGTTTTGTAAAATAGGGTAAGAGTATTTTTTTAGATAGGTACTTTCTACGCTGACCAAAATTGAGTATTTTAATACCCACGATAATTATTTTATTAAATTATTTAGTGTACGATCTCCGACCGACTAGGTGTATAAGAGATTCAAATTGCAATTTTATATTACTATAAAATTAAGGTTTAAACAAATAAAGACCAGAGCGAATGGATCCTTCAAATGTTTCTTGAATCATTTTTGTCGCTGCGATCTTTATTTGTTTATAATCTTTATCAGTAAGATATAAGTCACGTTATCACAACATATGATAATAATCTTCACTATTTACTATTTAGCATTGACAAACACACTTATTATAATCCTTAGTACTAAGTACTTATCAAAAACTGGGGCAATCCCCGCAACCCAGTGTTCCCACACTTAAATATGTGACTTAAACTTACCAATTTATAAAAAAGAAAGAAAAACTAAAAAAAATGCTTTTATTTTCTTATAATCGTATTTATTGTACAGTAGTTATTTTTTTGTGAATCTTTACTGCCATGTTAAATATGGACACTTAAAGTAAGTTACTTAAAACCTAGTCTTAGGCACATTTAAACTTTAGATCTAAGTAATGATCATCTCAAATATGCTTATACTTAGATATTAATCTAGATTTATTTCTCGTATTTACTTGCGTAACAACACTGCACCAAAAAAACTATATACGAATGTTTTCAAGTGTATTCAAGTGCTTATTGTTAAGTATATAGATGTCGCCTATCAACTTGAACACTAGTAGTCATTTTAGACAGCTAACTAAACGTAAGCCCAGTGTAAAGGACTCTTAGTTGACTGTTCTACCAATCAGACGATCGAAGTGCTATAGCCTTAGCCTTCGTGCTTTGCAATTCTTTCAAGGCGTACCTAAAAATTGTTCATTATGATGTAGCGAATTTGTTTAAATTGTTTGGCGACACCTGTATCAGTTATTATAACAGTTTTTTTAACAATAGCAGGACTTAAATAAAAATAGTGATGTTTAACTTTGTAAGTTATTACATCTTTATTTAGAATTTATAGATACGGTCGTGTCATGGCCAAGCCCAAGTTCAAGAGTTCTAGATTTAGAAAAAGAATGCAATGACAATAGCAACTAAATATAACTGCCAATAGGGATGTACGCAAAGTATTCATATCGATATTGCACGATAGTTTTGAGTATGGTTATGTGATCTGTTAACGAGTCATACTATTTTAGTGGCACAATATACCAATGTTAAAGTTTGTAATAGCACTGTAAAGTCGCATTTGTGACTATAGCCTTACATAAGCCTTTTAATGTAATATTGTTATCGCTATATACAAGTAAAATGTAATATTTATTTTTAAATAGTATTTACAATTTATTGTAATTTAAGTAAATAAAGATTTAATATTAAAAGCTCTTTTATTATGCCATTTCCTGTGACAATTGACTTAAACAGATGACAGTGTGTCAAGACTGTAGACTCTGTGTTGGTCCTTCGTTAATAAACAGTAAGGATCCCCAAATTTAGGGTGTTTAATTAGAAGGTGCCTTAAAAACCTATCGAAGAAGTGCTAGAGGTGTAGGTTATTAAACTATTTGAAGGTGCCAAAATATGATGTTATCTGTACGTCCTGAAACTGAAGAATTGTTTACATAAAAGATCTTAAACTACACAATTAGTTATGAGGTTGACAGCAAAAGTACAGGTACAAAATAAAAAAAAATCATTTACTAAATATAATCTACGCGAAATCGGGCCCAAGATTTGTTATTATATGAAGTCGCTTTTACTCAGCAATTGAATACATTTTAGGTCTTACCAGAGTATAACGACAGGGAGCCAATATTGATTACAAAAAGACTCATGTCTTGTCTCGTCAATCAAAATCAATGCAAGAAAAATACTCGATATCTCTTTTTACGATATACAATTCACTGGAGATACTGGACGAGAAGATTCCGTGTAATAAATTATTGGAATAGTCTTTAAAAATATATATTTTATATTACAAATATAAATCGATTGATTTCAAAAGGCGCATCCCTAGTTGACCCAATTGACACTTTACATGACATGACATCATATCTCAGAATGACACTATTGACATTTGATAGTGGCAGTTGTACTGCACGAATACAATTTATTTATTTTGGAATTGGAGTAAATAGATAAAATCAAAACTATATTATATTACACTACCAAAGTTCTACTTCATTATGGAAAGGTATTTCACCATTATACATTATTTGGTAAAGTAAACATAACCTTTTTTTGAGATTTTAATATCAATTTACATTTCATCGAAAATGTTATTTCAGTTCCACTGCCGAAGATGCTAAAACCGTTCAGCTTCTTGCCAAAGGCATAATGGAGTTATACGAACCTCCTTTGACGACTATAAACACGCATTTAAAAGAACTAACGTAAGTAAAGTTAAGATACATAGTTTAGTTTCGATTTTTGGTACATGATCATACTTATTTATTGTCAAATAATGTTAGCAAAAAAGTTTAGCCCCTATTTATCGTGAAATGAAGCTTAACACTGTGTTCCTCGATAGATATACCCTACGCTGGATTTATGCCGGGTTCGAACCCGAGGCAACACACCAATGACTTTTAGAAGTTGTGTGTATTCGAAATAATTATCACTTGTTCCAACTGTGAAGGCAAACATTGTGATGCAACCTTGTATGCCTGAGAGTTCTTTAGAACCGTTCTTGAAGGTATGCAAAGTCCCCAAGCCGCAATTGGCCAGTGTGGTATACTTAAGGCCAAACCCCTCCCTCATCATAACTTTAAAAGTTATTAACTCTTGTGTTGCATGTTTAATGTATAATAGAATGGAAATGCGTTTTCCCAGCATTTTCCCTCCCTCATTACAGGAGGAGACCCTTGTCCAGCAGTTGTACATAAATGGGTTAAAATTTATGATTTGTGTTAGATAATTTATCTAATAGATAAAGGTTAACATCTATACTAACATTAAAGCTGAAGAGTTTGTATGTTTGATTGTTTGTTTGTTTGTTTGTTTGAACACGCTAATCTCAGGAACTACTTGTCCGATTTGAAAAATTATTTCAGTGTTATATAGCCCATTTATCGAGGAAGGTTATAGGCTATATATCATCACGCTTCTACCAATAGGAGCAGAGTACCAGTAAAAAATGTTTCGAAAACGGGGAAAATTTTGACCCATTCTCTCTTATGTGACGCAAGCGAAGTTGTGCGGGTCAGCTATCTGCCATAATACTGGCCAGCTATTGAGCGGACTCAATTGTAATTTATTCATATTTTTATTGACTTTCTGCAGTGAAAAACAAGAAGCAGTTCATAGTATGTTGACATCAGAGAAAAGGAGACTGGAAGACCTACAAAATGATGCAATGCTTGATGCCTTGGTAAATACTTTTAATTACATACATATGTTACTGTAAAAGCCCGAACTGTGGTAAATCCTAAGATTTTCCGGTAAAACCTAAGATTTACCAACTCTCAATGGTAAAAGTCCGAACAAGCCAGAGTTTAAAAACTATGTTACGATATATAAAAAAATCCTCCTTCATTACTATGTTTGTAACTATTTCATGGTATAATTATATACTGTGACATAGTTATAAAGTAGGAGTTTTGGGCAAAGCGCCATGGGTAGGTTAGGTTAGAAGGCTAAGGTGGGAGTGAGCGAAACGAAGCTCCCACCTTAGCCTTCGTGGTTATTTTTTTTTAACCACCCAGTAGGAGGAGCCCTGCGAAGCGGGGCTCCGGCGACATCTCGACATCATCAAGTGAATATAGGTAAAAGTTCGAAATAAAAGAATTGTTCGGACTTTTACCATTGCGAGTTGGTAAATCTTAGGTTATACTGGAAAATCTTAGGACTTACCACCGTTCGGGCTTTTACAGTAACACATACATAAAATCACACCTTTTTCTATAGGTTAGGCATAGACTCGAAAACTCCTCTTACTATGATTTTTATAAACTTTCCTTGGGTTATTCATTTTCTGTATGGAAATGAATAAAAAGAATAACATATTGTCATGTAGGATTGCCAGTTATGAGTACTATGCACCTGACCTTTCATTTATTTTCTTCAATTACTTAGTAGTCTGTACTCAAAATTAAGTTTTTTAGCATAATATTATTATTAAAAGCTAGATTTAAATAAAGTAATTATTTATGTAAATTAACAACTTTTTCCAGTAAGCCTAGGCAGTCAGTTCTTTACTGTAAAATGTGGTTATTTATTTAATGTAATGTAAATGTTATTCTTTATGAACCTTTCAGTTAGCTGACATTGCAACTAACAAAGAGAAGTTAGTGACCATATCCAATTCTATGATGTCTTTACACAAGAGGGTTCAAAGTTTACAGGTAAATATATTCCTATATCTATCTATATCTATTTTTTGTCTATAACTAGCTGAGCCTGCGCAACTTTGCTTGCGTCACGTAAGAGAGAATCTATACTAATATTATGAATATGAAGAATTGATTTGTTTGTTTGATTGAACGCGGTTTTATAATATTAGTATAGATATCACACATCTTATACTTGAAGCTGTAGGTAAAGGTTTATGAATATTGAATGATTTAGTATCATTCAACCTTATCTCATTGTAACCTTGTTATCTCATTGTACAGTGTTAGTCGCATGAAAACGGGATGAGCCCCTGATGCAATACAACATGCCCCCTACCATGGCTTGTTTCTTTCAACATATGGGTAGGGTACAGCCCTAGGTCAATAGTCATGTGACAAATAGACAAATAATATAATAATTCGCTAATTGAAAAAAATCTATGTTACACATACTAAATAATAAAATAACATAATCAAGGCAGATCACTCTTTAGCTACAAACATTCATTCATACGATTCATCCTACCATGACTACAAATTATTACTTACGTACGCTGGAGCGACCGCGGCAACGTCGCAAGGTTCGCGATTCGGCGCCGGCGCGTCTCGATCCTGTGACGACACTGACACTTCGTGCGGCGAATGTATCACCGACTAAGAGTTATTATAACTTAGTTGTTGTTACTTATAAATCTTCACTAATCACTTCGAGCACTTATTTTGAAAAGGCAATGTTTAAATTTTAACGTGTTAAATGTGATCGTCGCCTCGACGGATACACAGTTCTAATCGGTATTGCACATTAGCGCGTACTCTTGCTAATACAAATCTCCAGCCGAATCCAAGAAACGTATACGGTTTGTATTAGGCACCGTGAAACAATACAAACACTCGCTACTTTAAAATGATAAACCATCAATAACACTATGGCGTCATTATCGCAGTAGGTAAACAGTTATTATTGAAATATCTATTTTACACAAAACAATAAGAATTAGGTATTACTATTTAATAACACTAAAAACTAAATCAAAAACCACTAATAGGCGTCCTGTTTGCGTAAAGTGAACTTATTTTTTTTAAGTTTTTAGCGCGCGAAATGCACCGGTAATTGTTTCAAGGCCACAGGTTCGGGCGGCACTGGCGGGATAGATCAAACTCCATCAAACAGTGTGACCGCGTCGCGTGCGCCGCCCGCCCAATATCAGAGTAGCTAGGAAAGAGAGGCTTTATTGTATTAACATTCTATCTCATTTTAGTTTCATTTAATCGTATAATAATAATATTATGACGGGCGAGTTCGGTGAACTAACTTTATGCTTTAATTGATTCCGCAGTTGTAGATACAGACTGTTGAATTTTTTTTATAAAGTTAATTGTGAATAATTTGGTAAATAATTTTCTTATCGTATGGTTAGTGGTCAACCTAGTGTCAAAGTGGTTCAAGCCGCCCGAGAGGCCGTTGACATGGCTTAACGACTGCTATCTTAATTGACAACAACCGGGACCGACTTTTTAAGTGCCCTCCGAAACGCGGAGACGCCCAGTTCAAATACCACTATGCGGTCACCTATCTATGGAATGACCGCGCCAACGGTTGCTTAGCCCCCAAATCGTTTACCGACCGGTGAGCACAACTGGCTACGGGCGCCTCAACTCCGAAATTCTATAGTCCCCGGATACACAACAGACGTAGGTACCTAATAATAATACCTAAGTTAAATGTTGTATTTTGATTTATTTTACAGACAAGAGCAGCGAATGTGGAAAAGGCAGCTAAAGCAAGGGCAATCAATAAAAGTAATGCGGGACCTAGTAGTTAGTTTAGTTTAAAATAATTTATTATATAATTAAATGATATATGGGTGATTTTTCAAGTTGGTGTTGCCAAATAAAAATAATAAAATTCGAGCGGCTGTCTGTGACTTAGTCCGTTAGGACTTTAGTTTTCTGCTCCACTCCTATTAGTCACAGTGTTATGTTATATAGCCTTCCGCAAAACTGCATTCAAAGGTGTTTGTTTTTAAGGAACCATTCGTTTCTGAGCGGGTTTATACGGTTATTCGGATAAAAGTGGAATTTGGCTATCAAATTGAAGAATCACCCTACATTATCTTACAACATATATTTTTGTCATAATAAGATCACAAATTTTGTGCCTACATTAAGTAGGAAATCACTAACCCCCGGTTGTTGGGGTACATTTAGCGGTAGTTTATCTATTCAATAGTGTCAAAACTCTTATAAAAAAACGCTTTTAAATAGATAAACTACCGTTAAATGTACTCAGAAACCGGGGGTAAATTATATGAACCTTAAATTGAAATATTATAATGTTTTTCCACACTCACATATATAATGTTTTATCTTAATTAACAGTAAAAAAAAACTCAATAAATATGTGCCAAGTATCTTTATGAGTCGGAATATAGTCACAAGTGAAAAAGTAAAATAATCAAAACAAGGGTTTTAGGCGCTTGATAGAGATGTAGTAGCGACGACGTTTGTCAGTTCCGTCTTGTGGCTATCTTCCGGCACACAAAGTTATTTGGAAATGTTATTACTAATTCCCTTATTATTTTTCTATAATAAACATGCAACATGAAATTTTAAGCTATGATTGGCTATTGTTACGTTTTTTTAATAGTTTAAGTTCCCACTTTGTTGTTGATTTAAAATTATTTTAGAATAATATGTACATATTACTGACTTAATTATTAGTGTCGCCAAACAATTAGACCACAAGTTGCTGTATTAAGAACTTAATTGAAATCACTGCATCCGTTCGGGAGTTACGATGCCACATACAGACAGACACGTCAAACTTATAGCACCCCTCTTTTTGCGTCGGGGGTTGAAAAGCTAACAAAACATAGACCTACTGCAGAGGTCACTAACCCCCGGTTTCTGAGGTACATTTAGCGGTAGTTTATCTATTCCATAGCGTTTAAGCTCATACAAACATGACATTTTGAATAGATGAACTACCGCTAAATGTAGGCTCAGAAACTGTTCATAAGTAGACTGCCCCGGACCTTCTTAGGTCTAATCGTTTGATCATTGTGGTGCAATTGTTCTAGTTGTTTTGCGACACCTAGAACTACAATATAAGGCTTGTACACAAAACTGCGATGAGACATCGCATCGTAAAAATCTAAGAGCTCGCACAACGCATCGCAAGAACTTGCGAAGTGATTCGCACGCGCATTCCCGTCACTCTGGGAGACACCTTGCCGCACGAAATCGCATCGCAGCAATTCGTGTCGTAATTTTCTGCGTTGCGAATTCGCATCGCGTCGCATCGCAGTTTTGTGTACAAGCCCATAAACTGAAAGTTATTATTATTTCATGGATTTGTAAACATTTTCATAAAAATAAATACAAAATCATGTTTCGTAGCTATTTTTCAGTCCATGTAATAGATAGATGGTCCAGGATTGGATTAATTTAAATCATTGTTTAGTAAAATAGCAAAAAAAAATTACCTAACTTTAATGTTATTTCTATTGCATTCCTTTATAATTTAAAGATTTATTATAAACTGAAATATTGTTATTTAGTTAATGGGAAACCCAGGACTTCTGTTCCACAATAGTGGATCAATGTCGGCACTGCAGTACTTTAAGATATTTTTTAATATCAACTTCTTGACAACCCTGGCTGACATGACAAACGACCATGCCCGTGAAGTCATCAGCAAGGGTTGCAGGCCGGAAAGCCGGCTGAAACGATGGAAGGAGACCAATGCCGACGAACTATTGGTGTTTTTGGGCATATTGTTTTTTATGGGCACTACGAGGCTCAGTAGAATAAATGGTTACTGGGCAAAGTCTCACTTGGTTAAATTTAATTTAGGGCAGTATACGAGCAGAAATAGATTTTTATTAATATTTAGAATGTTGTATTTCCAATATAGGAACGTGTCGACCAATATATATGATAAGGTCGACCGTCTTATAAATTATTTTAACGAAACAATGAAAGCCTCTATATACTCCGAAAAGGAGTTATGTATAGATGAGTCCATGGTGTTGTTTAGAGGACGACTGATGATACGGCAGTACATTAAAAACAAAAAACATAAATTTGGAATAAAATTATATATATTAGCTGACCCTAAAGGTCTTGTTCATAAAATCCATATGTACAAAGGGTCAGCTGATAGTGAGCTAGGTGGTACTGGCCATGTAAAAAAAGTCGTCCTCAAATATTAATGCAGGACTACCTTAATGCTGGTCACTCAGTATACATGGACAACTTTTACAATAGTGTAGAGTTGGCTGAAGTATTGCTTAGCAATAAAACTCATTGCACGGGCACTCTTCAGCCAAATAGAAAAGGAAATCCTGTTACGGTGACCAGCAAAAAATGGGAAAGGTGTATGCGTCATGAAGTGGAAAGACAAACGAGATGTTCTCTGTCTTTCCACGGAGCATGCACCTGTAAGCATCCCAGTAACAAATCGGCGTGGTCGTGTCGTGTCAAAGCCAAAAATAATAGCTGAATATAATAAATATATGAAAGGCGTTGACCGACATGACCAAATGCTAGCGTACTACCCCTGCGAACATAAATCCGTTCGGTGGTATAAAAAAATTGGCATCCATATATTTCAAACGATGTTCTTAAATTCTTATTTGATGTTTAAATCCGGGACCGGCAAAACTTCGTCCTTGGAAAATTTCAGGGACGAAGTTTTGCGCGGTCTTTTACCTCCAGCAAGTAGAACACTTCCCCCGCAGCTACCGACACACATGCCTAGAGAATTAGAGCGAAATGCAAATGGAGTTATAAGACGGAGGAAGTGTTCTAGATGCTGGACAATAAATAAAAAAAGAAAGGACTGTGGCATGTACTGCCCCGACTGCAATGTGGGGTTGTGCATTACATGCTACGGTCCTTATCATATAGATAATAATTTATTACCGTAGTAGTTTATTTAATTATGTATGTGTTATATAGTTTATTTAATTATGTAAAGTTTAATTTAAATGAATATTATTAATCAAATTTCTCGTTTCATTTCATATATGACAAATTTTCCCTAAGACTTGGTACGTTTTGCAGGTAGGCTGGCAACTCGTTCACTACCTTCATTATTTTGTGCTTGGTAGGTACTTGGTATCAATCGAACGCAATAGAAATAAATATATTTTAACATAAACCACCTACAAATGGTATCGATATAAAAAAATAATAAAATACGAAATTAAATTATGTAGGTACTCATAATGCATACTTTTTGTCGCTAATATACTAATAACGACTGCCATCATGAAACATCTGGTGCATTGAATTAAAACAACAATATAACTTATAGACAATTGGATCCTTTTCATAATCCTAACATCAGTTTGATTAGGTATATGTACACGAAATTGTGCTATTGGAAAGCATATGCACGACTCACAATAAAAAATACCCAAATAGCTTCAAGTGTGCCTACAAAATTTGAAGAGCTCCCTCGATTACTCCAAGATTCTTTCATCAGATCCCGATCTGCTGACTGTGAGACTAACTAGGAAGTGTACCCTTTCATACAAAAAAAATATTTTTCAAATCGATCCAGGCGTCTCAGAGTTATCGTGGAACAAACTTTTGATAAATCTGACGAATTCAGAACGTCCTCCTATTTTGAAGTCCAAGTAAGATTGTTTAGGTGGGCACAGACCTTTACTCATTATATGTATAACAAAATATACCCAACTATGAATAGGTTCTCCAGAACAATAGACGCACAGTCGCGTCGGCGGCACTCGGCGATGGCTAGAGCAAAATGTATGAAACGCGCATATGCGTCGAGGGCACCTAGTGTTGCATTACAAAACGCACATACGCGTCGCGGGCAGCGAACGCGTTAATAAATGCATTCGTTTTTATTGTTAAGAGTATTATTTTATAATCATGTGTTTATTATAAAAGGTTGCGATGTTTGAATGTCCTGGAGAACGCCCCACGGATAGCGACCATTTTAAAGTAAATTCTAACTCCATTTCCACAGGTTGGAGCGTGATTTAAGATGTCCAAAGGCATCATTTAGACGTGAAATACTGACTGCTAAATAGCCGTCGTGCAGCTACAAAGTAGTTAGGTTTCAGCTCCAAATCCCCTTTCAGGCAAAGTGATATTAGGCATTAGGTTAGGATTTCTGTTACAATTAAATGACGTTAGTATACCCGATACATTATTATTGTCATGAGAATTTCCTTGCACCCCATGGTTTTAATTTACGATGCAGCGGAAAATGTTCAGTGATTGACTAAAGTCATACAACCAAAAGTTAATTTCAGATGATTCACGACTGATTAAATAGTAAGAGTGTGCATACGAGTAATGCGTTTTGCTAGTGTCTTCATGCTTTTTTTTGTGTCAGGAATTATATGCATTACTGCATGTCCCACCCCAGGGAGGAAAGCGGGGTTCTCTCTTTTCGGCGTTCCGGCTAATTTGGGCATACCGACTAAAAACCTGACGGTGTTCCTTCTACGGTCACCATAAGGTGGCCAGGACGCGGTACCTCCAATCGGATACTCCGCGTCTCAGTCGGTGACGGCTTTGGGATGGATGATGAGGATCCCCCCCCCCTAGCTCTCCACTTCAAGGGGTGTGCCAGGAACACACAGCACACCCCCACCTCTCGAACCTGTTCCCTGTTCAGGTAACGGCGTTCCGCCTCCGCCGCCCTCAGGTCCGCGTCACGGAGGCCGGAGGTCTTGCCGGCCCCCGTGACGGCGTCTGCAACGCCCAGTGCGTCTTGCGCGGGATTGGAGGGGAGCGTTGATTTCTCGCTCTTGTTCCGCCTCCTCCTTTGCGGAAATGACGTCTTTATGCACTTAAGTGCCTAGTTCAGGGGTTCCCAACCTTTTCTTAGTCCGGGACCACTTTTATATTATTCTTGTTAGTAAGGACCATGTAAGTAGGTTTATTAAAAATAAAGTGTAATAATCATCCTGAAAAATTTTAATTTTAAAATCTTTTGAAAAGAAAATATTTTGACTTCCACGGACCACTGGTGGTCCGCGGACCGCGGAGTAGATAAAACCAATAATTTAGCGATGACATTCTAGTCAGTGTGATTATCCACAATCATTTGTTTATTGTAATTTGCTATTTTATTTTAACTAACAAAATATTATAACGACATGTATAAAACAATTATAAGTAAAAATCGTTTTTTATGTTTATGTTCTAGTAAATGTAAATAAAATATTGTTGAATAATTTAACGAGAATGTCTGTGATAGTGACGTTTACGGTCTAGTGTTGCCAAGTCGTGCTGTAACATTTCGTTGTACCTACTCATTGTTTCTTTTATTTTTTCTCATAATTTATATAATAATTATATTCACTTGCAACGTTCACAAAATAAAAATATTGTAATTTTTTGGTTTCGTTTTCATGAATTTTAGGTAGAGTTTTTTTGTTATGACCAAGTAGGTAATCAATTACTACACGATGTAGCGATAAGGACGAAACGGTTAAATGGAACGGACTTTTTTTATGGCCGCTAGATTCCCCTTGTTTTGACGTTCTTTCATTTCATTTTTCGTAAAACGAGAGGGGATTTCTTAATAACGACAGCATATCGAGTGCGATTACGCTGCAATTCATCCGTTAATATAATAAAGCCGTCAAACTGGAAGTACTTCAAGTTACGAGAGAGGACGCCGATATGACGTCCGTGGCTAGGAGACGAGAACACGAAGATTCCGAAGAATATTCGGATGCATCGCAAGATATCGAGCACAATAACTCAGGACATGTAAGTACAGACACTGGCCACAATAGAGTAAACTTTCGTTTTGGCGCTAAAAAGTATTACGGCTTACTTTCTCTCGAGCGTTCGCGTGACGGAATGTCCATTTCTTTTAGTCATATTGAGGTCACGAATTGGGCACCACTCACTGAAACGCCGCCGATGTGTTTAGACTTTAATATTAGAAACGTTGGCGCCACGTAGGTTGTAAACAAAAGAGTTTAGTTGTGTGAAAATGCAGTTGTTGAAGGTGGAAGGATGTTTGCAGGATGGTGGGCAGCACGAGTCTGACTACGACTCCCAAGGAAGTGATTCGGAGCCCTCTGACCAGGATCCGGAAAACAAGGTACTATTTTCTGCATATATTTTAAAACAACTTATCTAAATAAATACATCAATACCCTCTTTACTATTTAATTGATCAACACATTCGTAAATTATTTATTTTATCCAAAAATGTATTTTTTTTTATTGGTAAATGTTATTGTTACTAAATTCATAGATTGCATAGGTATCTTTAAAAAAAAAAATTGTAGTAAGCTTCAGCGACTATGGTTAGTGTTGGCACAGAGTAAATATCATAATAATTGGGAGAAAACTCTCATTAGTTACAATTAGTGTGTGGTAATTGCTTTAGAAACTGTCATGATTTATTTATGAAATGGTCATGAATAAACATGAATGCATATTGTTTGAAAGACAAGGATATTGCAAAGTGACCATATAAATTGAGTCTTATTAGAATATTGTGATCCAATTTGATGTTCATTGAATTCCAAAAGTCTGGTTTTGTACTGATGGTCAGATAATATTAGTGAATCTTTAGGAAAACAATGGTATTTCTTAGATATAATGGTGAAGTAGTACGGCAGTAGGATAATACCACTTTAATTAGTCTGTAAAAAGACATTTGAGTTTGCAAATAGTTCAAATTGATTGGTAAATAATTAAAAAAACCAAAGTCTAAAATTATTTTCTATATCTAGAGAATGCAATATAATCATTTCATATTGTAAAACAAATTCCATGAAAATTAAAACATATCTGTTGGTCTGTCTGTGTGTACTTAAAACACAAAATCTTTTGAACAGAATTCATGTGTTTTCACAAATAGATAAAGTGATTTCTATGATAGGTTTTGGAATATAACTTGTTAAGATTTAGTGTAAAAGCTTCTGTAGTATGTTATACTAGAGGCCGCCTGCGACTTCGTTCGCGTGGAATCCCTTCCCGTGTAAATCCCGATCCCGTGAGAACTGCAGCATAAAAAGTAGCCTATGTGTTATTCTGGGTCCTGAGCTACATATATAACAAATTTCATTGTAATCAGTTCAGTAGTATTTGCGTGAAAGAGTAACAAACATCCACATATACATACATTCTCACAAACTTTCGCATTTATAATATTAGTAGGATTATTTATGCATATTATTATCTTGAAATTATTAGCTGATAGTGTACTTGTTAGTTCAAGGGTCACTTGAATCAATGAGAGTGTTGCATTTGTCATTTAATCATTTTTCAGTTATTTACACCTCTTATATAAATATCTTGTGTTTGGAAACTTTTACCCTTTTACCCTGTGGGTAGATTTCTTGTAGCAAAAATTAACTAAACTGTTGACTATCTGTGTACCTAATTTTATTGAAATTCAAAGGTATTTTATTTAACTTTTCACTGATTTTAAGATGAACATATTTATATTATGTGTGTATACTTTTATTCTTTAAATGTTTTCTGTTTGTTTATTTATCCTTCTTGTATAGAAAAGGCGGATCTAATTAAGATTATAAAATGTAATTTGCTAATTATTATTTATTACACCGCTGCCCACACCTTCGCGTATAACAGGTGTGATACTTATTGATATATTCACTGCCTCTGTGGCCCAGTGGTTTAGTTCACCACGCCGCTACTATTGCGTCGGCAGGTATTGGGTTCGATTCCCACAGGGGACAATTATTTGTGCGATCCATAAATAATTGTTTCAGGTCTGGTCGTACTTGACCGTCGTTTGTATGTTTGTAAAAGTCTCAACACAAGAGCAATTCGTAGTGCGGCTGTCTTTTTTAAAGAAAGAAAAAAAAATAAACTATGAATGTATTTTCATGTTATGAATGAAGCCATATTTGCCTAAGGTTATGTATGTTTACAAACATAAGTTATGACATAACAATTATAACAATGCTGTAAACTGGGTCACACTACCATAGAGTTACAACTCTAGCACTTTTATGTATTCACTATGGATCTAGTATTTCTTGGTTTATAAAGTAGTATTTACTGGTATTTTATTATACATACATTAACGCATGCCGGTTTCCCCATGGGGTTAGGTAGAGACCAAAGAACGCTTTGCAATAATCCTTACAAAAGTCTTGTACTATTAAAATTCATTCAAAGATGCCATACATTACCGCCAGTTATGCATACCATGCACATGACTTGTATGAAGGACGACTCGCACTACCAATATGATCTCTGTGCCTGTTTAAATGAAATTCATAAATAAATTGCGCCTATTACTGTTACACTAGTGGGCAAGGGTCTCCTCCCAGATTCAGTGGCATTAAGGCTTATTTAATAGAAGACTTATTTATCATGGTTACACTGTTAGGTATAAACAAGTACAAACAAAGTCTTCAGTTTTAACAGCAACAATTTATTTATGAAATCATATGCAATCATTCTGTTCTTTAACTATCAATGAAAGGGATCCATTCGTAGAGCAGATATAATATCACTGAGTTTTTTAAATTTGAATAAAAAGTAGTATAGTGTAGTCTTAAGTATATGAAACAATAGACAAACACATCACAATATCTATAGTGGGGGAATTCCCGTTTTGTAATATTTATCAACAATGCACTTGCTAATAGATTTGTTGCGTTATAATTATTATTAGCGTACGTATAATTAATGACCTAATAAAACATACGAAAAATGGGTTTCAAATTCACAATTGATTTATATTCTCATTGTTATGAAAATATTGCTTACGAATTTTGATAACACTACAAAACTTTAATGACAAATAGGAAAAAAATATTCCTTAAATTATGGCTATGGAAATCCTACCCTTAAATATTTATACAAATATTTTTTTAATTAAATGCTATAGTTCAACAACAGTCTTTTTCTTTTTAATTTTGATGGGTCTGTGTTGTGTGTTAGCTACTAAATTGCCGTAACTAAAATGATTATATTGACTGCTGTGAATAACTCCTATGACTCTTCAAACAAAACTTTGTGTCATTCCTTTTTATGTTTGTGAGTATATTGCGAAATACTGTATCATTAATTTTACGGTAAAACTATATTTACTTGATTGAATACTGCTTTTTTGTTTTGCAAATATAACGAGAGAATCGAACTAACGACGCTTGCGGCAGTGTTGTCTTTTAAACTTTTACTTTTTTTTCTTAGGTGGCGCTAGCTACCGTGTAAACATGGGCTCCGTGTAAAATAAATAATTAAAAATAGTTTAAGTGAGATTTCGTAACCGATTGTGTTAAATATCGTTAGCTTTCTATCCAATACTTATCGTGTATCGTTGGTGAATATGTGTCTATAGTGATTTAATAGTAAACAGAGATTAAATTAAACAACAGTAACAAACCGCTTGGTGAGTGTACAAAGGCAAATAGTGAATATAAACATTAGAACAAGATATAAAATAAACTACAAGACTCATTATAATTAACATGAACTACGTAAAAACCTGTGAATTAAATGAAAAATACAATTAACTAGTGATTCAAGTGAAACCAAACAGATTCGTTATTTGAATTCGAATTATACGACGCTATTATCGCCGGCCAATCAGAACAGTCTATTTGTCTTTTGAAAACTGCAGTGAGAGGTCAATCACCGTGCAGCTGTTAACGTTTTGATGCTAAATTGTGAACTTTAAAGTGATCAGACACTAAATTAACTAGTCAAATTAAGTGTTCGCGGTATAGTTACAAATATGACAAAATAATTGATAATAATAGAATAATGTGAACAATTTTAAATACTTTATATAAAACTATAAACTTAACTAAATAATTAGCGCAATAATTGATAGATGGCGCTGGTGGTTTGTATTAATACACTTCTTGTGGATGAGTGAATTGAAAATAAGGTAAAGTGATAATAAAAGTGAATATCCTGGACTGCACTGGACTAACGTATGTATTTATCACTGTTTTATGGACTGTGTTGCTATGACTCACAAAATAACTTTGATTGGTGGTGGTATGGACGCTTAGCTTATTTAATACCTAACACGGCGCGTCATTGCATCTGTATACAGTATAACACTTGCTTGAAGTTTATTACCATATTGCATGGATGGACATAATTGTGTTAAATTATTATAATAATATTTCTGCGACCACAATAATAATTTCGAACGAAGTATCGATTCTAAAAGTGACATCTAGTATCAAACTCCTACAACTAGTTCACAACTAGTTTACAACGAGTGTACGACATCTAGTATTAATCTCCAATAACTAGTATACAACATGTCTTCAAAATATTGTGGTATGATCGATATTACCCGCAAGATGTCAGCTCTTGTCACATGCAATAAATGCAAAAAAACTGTTGACATAATAAAAACTGCGCTATGTTCAATATGCAAGCACAGATATGAGTTCGATTGTGATGGCTATCCCGAGCAAACGTATCGCATGCTGAAACAGGATTCCAAAAATAAATGGAAATGTGAAACCTGCACCAGAAGTAAGAAAGTTATTAGTACCAATGAGTTATCTAATGTTACATTGCGGAAAAAGCAAATAACTGCTACACTAAAGAAAACCTCTGACACAAAACGGTGCAACCCGATAGCAGACCCCAACTCGTCAACGATTATGGACTCACACATCCTCACAGATTGTGAAACATCAGATGAATCGTACTCGACCCCCAGCAAACTCTCAAACACGCTCGATAGTACTGTAACTGATACGTTATCTATGGAGGACATAAAAGAAACAGTAACTCAACTTACATCTAAACTTAATAGTACTGAAAATGACCTGAAAGATGCAATTTTATGCAATAAAGATCTGCATAAACAAATCCAAAACCTAACAGAAGAAGTCGACACTTTAAAATCTTTATGCAATTCGTTAACTACATTCAGAAACATTCCCGAAAGTGACACCAGCAACATACACCTAACTCGCCAGCCTCAGATCTCGTCTTCAGCTCAATACACAAATACTGACTCCGACACCAAAATTTTACAACTACAAGAAAAGGTTACAGAATTAAAACACCAGCTGAAAGAGGCAAAGCAAGATATTGCTCTTCTTACTACGAAATTAGAAGGTTTGGCACTACAACTCCATCTACCCGCCACAACTGCGAGATCCCGAACTACATCTACATTGGAACAAAGCATGAATACATGTAGCACGAATGAGACTGATCAATGCAATGATAGGACTATGTTTATCTTTGGCTCTCAACAATGCGTCGGTCTAGCAGCTAATATCATGGACTCAAGACTAAACACCAAGTACGGAAAATATAAAGTTATCGCCGAAACTAAACCTAATGCTTGTAGTCGTGATGTTTTAGCTAACTGTCGTAACATTAAACCACAATCAGAGGACATCATTGTAATATGCGTCGGTGAGAATGACCGTAACTTGAAATACTTGTTATCAGAGCTAGACACTATACTGAATATGTTTCAAAATAACTCTATATTAGTCTTGAATGTATTTCGCAATGTATATAATATAGATGTAAATAAATTGAATTATAGTATAAAAAACACATGTAAAAAGTATAAAAAAATGTAAATTTGTTTATTGTAAATATTCTAAACTATCCGAAATTAACAAGTTGATAAATTATAATACAGACTGTATATTTTACGAAAATAATTATTTAGATCCTAAACTAATTAAACAGCGGATAGCATGTAACAAACCAAGCTACATTCAAAGTAAAATACCCAAAAAAGGAACAATACCATTTTATTTTAAAAGCTCCAGCTCTAACACATCACGAGAAGACCCAACGCCTAACATATCTCAAGAAAATATAACATCTAAAAAAATAATTGATAAAATAAATAAAGGTACTATGCCCTATTACTTCCCTATATTAAATAAACAAAAAGATATTTTTTTTCGAGCCCAACAACAACCTAAAATTAGTAACTAGTAACTTCAGAATACTTCATCAAAATATAGCCAGTATATTATCAAAACAAGAATTACTTGAATTAACATTACAGGAACTACACGAAGCTCGTAATGAACCAAACGTCATTTGTCTTTCTGAAACATTTATTAAAAAAGGTAATGAAAACTATGTACGACTTTGTAATTTCAATATGGCCGCCAGCTTTTGCAGGGACAAGCAAAGAGGGGGCACTTGTATCTTAGTAAAAAAGGGCTTAGACTTTAAAGAAGCATTATTAATAAAAAATTACGCTACTCAAAATACGTTTGAAGCTTGTGGTATAGAAATCATGTCCCATAATTTAATTGTTATATGTCTATATAGAACTCCTCAATCAGACCCCGACCAGTTTCTTATTAAACTAAATAATTTATTGCATAACCTATTTAAAAAAATAAAAACTAATACACGTGTAGTAATTGCAGGTGATTTTAATATTAATACCTTAAAACAAGGTCATGTTACGAATGAGCTACAAGATTTATCAAGGAATTACAATTTGAAAATACACATTGATGTACCAACACGTAAAATGTCTTGTATCGATCATATTCTAAGCAATATTCCCGACGCAACTGCTACTGTTTTACCACTGCATCTCTCAGACCATGAAACAGCGCAAATGATACATTTTCCGATTAAACATAAAAACCTTAAACCAATTACACACTATATTTATAAAAGAGATTATAACTTAGATAACATTTCTAAGTTTAAGGAATGCATTCAAAACCTGTCTTGGTCGGAAGTGTATACAGAAAACGACGCCAATACAGCGTTCAATAGTTTTCATGAATTGTTGTGTTTATTTTATAATCTTTGTTTCCCTAAAATGAGAATAAAAGTAAATGTAAATAATAATAATAAAAAACTTAATTGGATTAGTAAGGGTTTAAGACAAAGTTCTAAAACAAAGCGGGTACTGAGATATAATTATTATAAAAATAAGACTCTAGATAATAGGAAAAAATATATAACGTATTCAAATACTTTAAAAAAATGTATATATAACTCAAAAAAGAACTCAAACATCCGATTTATAAATAAAAATGATAACAAATGTAAAGCTACGTGGGCTGTGATTAAAGACGAAATAAATAACTGCAATATTAAGGATAATATAGATAATATTAAAATAAATAACACAGTTGTATCAAATCCAACAGATATGGCCACAGCTTTTAATAATTACTATATTAACTCCATACATAAATCATCAGAAAAACAAAGTACACATAATACAAATCAAAAATACAATGCAAACTCAATGTTTCTAATACCTATGTCAGAAAATGAAGTACTAATGGAAATTAAAGCACTAAATAATACATCGTCTGAGGGCTATGATGAAATAAATACAAAAATAATAAAGGCATCTTCTGTGGAATTATCTAAGATATTAACGCATCTAATTAATCTGTCATTCTCATGTGGAACTTTTCCTGACGCTTTGAAATTTTCTATTATTAAGCCACTTTTTAAAAAAGGAGATAGATCTGATCTTAATAACTACCGTCCTATTACACTTATACCTATTATATCTAAAATATATGAAAAGTGCATGTATAAGAGAATAATAGATTTCTGCAGTAAATTCAATATTATTAAAGATGAGCAATGTGGTTTTCAGAAACAAAAATCAACAACATTAGCTACTTTCTCATTAATCAAGGATATTATAGTTAATATCAATAATAACAATATGACAACAGGCTTATTTTTTGATCTTTCCAAAGCTTTCGATCTTGTTTCTCATGACCTGCTGCTACAAAAACTTCAATCGATTGGCATTCGAGGACCGACACTTCAGTGGATCTCTTCATATCTCAGCAATAGACAACAATGTGTTACAATCAATAAAATGAACGAAAATCGAGATATGGTACCATATTCATCTGAATTTCAATGTAATAAACATGGCGTTCCGCAAGGAAGTGTCCTTGGACCTATACTTTTCATTCTATATATTAATGATATTGTTAATATTACTGGTCATAAATGTGTCTTGTTTGCCGATGACATCTCAATAGTTGTTTCCTCAGATAAAAAATGTAACACAATTCATGATCACGAAGATGAAATTAACAAAACTATTGACAAATTGATACACTGGCTAGACTCAAATCACTTAAAAATTAATCTTGATAAATCCGTATATATACAATTCAATAAATCAAATAATACTAAACATAACTTAAAGCTAAACATACCAAAAATTAAAGAAGTAGCACATGTAAAATTTCTTGGAATACATATTGATGAAAACCTAAATTGGAAAGCACAAATAGACAGTGTGTGTAGCAGGATAAATAAATTTGTTTATGCGTTAAAAAAGGTAAAAAATGTAACAAACATAAAAACAGCAGTAACATCTTACCATGCCTATGTTGAGTCCTTACTGCGATATGGACTTATGATGTGGGGTAATAGCGTGGATATTAAAAGAGCATTCATCGCGCAAAAAAAGTGTATTCGGGCGTTATATGGCCTGCAACCGGATGAGTCCTGCGAGCCGGTATTTCGTAAGCTTGGTTTGTTACCACTACCATCGCTCTACATCTATGAATGTGCTATGTTTGTACATAAAAATAAAGCATTGTTCAAAACCGCCTCTTCGGTTAATTCTAGGAATAGGAGATATCCAAATATGTTAATTTTAAATGAAATACCCAGATTAACAAAATATAATAAAAGTTGCATAGCCATGTCAGTAAAATTGTACAATAAATTACCTACTTGTTTAAAATCTTTAAATTCAATGGCATTTAAGAGAAAATTGTATAATTGGTTACTTAGCAACAACTTTTATAATGTTAAAAGTTTCCTAGAGTTTAAGACATCGAACTAAAATGTTAGTCTTTAAGTTTTTGCATGCCAATAATGGCAAAATGTGATTGTTCTTTAAGATAAATAACACCTGTATACCTGTATACCACCACATTTTTTGCAAATAAAATATATTATTATTATTATTATGTAAGTCTTTACCACATCTCGGGACTATGGAGTCCCGGATTTTTGGAAGGCGTGCGTGGGGCCGAAGCCAACACGTAGAGGCCCTTTTCGACTGCTTTAATATTTTAAAAATGTATGATGTCACAATCCGGTGATTATCCCTGTTTACACTATGAAATGCACCCAAGGACAATCACCGGATTGAGTGGAACTATGGCAAAACTAACGGGATATACTACTTGGGCTATTGGGATGGGGTGCTTATGGACTGGGAAACTAGGAAATTACGGGAACTATGGCGCCTGCCTATAACAATGTAAATAACACGTAAAAGTGGCAGGCGGAGACTTGCCAACTCACAAACTGGGCCCCCTAAACTAGTCGCTCAAAATGCAACAAGGGGGCAACAGGGACGTGAGCAGCTGAAGGACGGAGAGGCCTCGCTGGACGTTAAACTCAGCTCACGCGCCTTTGCTAGGCTCAGGCATCACTGGCCCACTAGCCATCTTACGCTCAGCATCCGTCCTCCGAACAGAGTGGGAGCTCTGCTCTTGCGACTCCACTCTGGACGGCCAATGAAGGCAAGCCAGAGGCGGGGGACCGCTTCCTCGTCAGTTTTCACTCCGACCAGCCAACTAAGGCAAGCCGGAGATGAGGAAGGGTGACTTCCCCCTGGAGCACTCAGGTACCGCGGGGTCGCTACTCCCCGTCACCTCGCCTCAAGGTGCCCTGCGGGCTTATTATTATTATTATTACGTTTAAATACTAGACTCTTTTCGATGAAATTTAGTAGGGTATATTGAACACAATCCTGGAGACATAATTATGGAGATACCTGCAGACGTAGGTTCGATTCCTACAGGAAACAATTATTTATGCGTTCCACAAACAGTTGTTTCGGGTCTAGTTGTGCTTTGTGTCCGTTTTTTTGTATGTTTGTAAAAGTCCCCGCGATACACAAACCAATTTTAATCTTAGTGCTTTAAAAAACAAAAACTAATATATTTGTTGCGGCGTTTTTAAGTTCTCGGATCCGAAACGAGTTAGAACCAGCGAAATGCTACGAAAAACACTTCATTCACCTCCCAATTACGGGATAAATACACTTAAGGACATTAATTGTTGGCGGCTTTTTAATCAACCCGACGACATAAACCGGCATGCCGGCAACTTTAGTGTGTAGACTCCTTCATGCTCACAGTTAGAACATTTTCTAGCGACAAAATACATATTTCAGTACAGTTACAAAAGGTGAAAGTAGTTCTAAAACGAGTAATGATTACTATCTGTCTTACTCAAATAAAAGAATATCGAAATTGTAACGGTTTTTACCCGTGATTATTTATACTAATATTATCTATACTAATATTATAAAGCTGAAGAGTTTGTTTGTTTGAACGCGCTTATCTCAGGAACTACTGAACCGATTTGAAAAATTATTTCAGAGTTAGATAGTCCATTTATCGAGGAAGGCTATAGGCTATATATCATTACGCTAAGACCAATAGAAGCAGAGTACCACTGAAAAATGTTACAAAAACGGGGAAAATTTTGATCCATTCTGTCTTATGTGACGTAAGCGAAGTTGCGCGGGTCAGCTAGTATTTTATAAGATAAGTAGATGGCTTATGGTGTTGTTATTGAAGTGGTCTTCTACGCCCGCTGCCACTGCGTGGGAATCGTGAATTAATCCTTTACGAAATATGTGGTTCAGCTTCAAGCTGGATCGCTCACACATATTATTATATCGACAGGCTTTTTTTCTAGGAAATCTAGTAAAAGTAAAAAAGCCCCTATTCCAGTCGCTCAAAAGGTAGTATTTTGAAGAAATATTATCTATGTATCGATCCCGGGTCTAACTATATCGTTGTCGAATAAAATTGTGGGATAGCCATATTGCGTAATAGACTGACAGACGTTCGAATTCCTAATATTATAGGATGGATTAGTATAGAAAAAAAATTATGTAGAATACAAAGACTTTTTTATAACATAATAGAAATTCTAGTTTTATCTTTACGGTCACTAGTTCAGTGCCAAAGAAATGATAATATATTCAATAGTTATGATAATAGGATGAATAAAAAACTGATGATTTTATAATCGTTATAGAGATTTATAGGCACTAGCGGGCATTTTTATAATATTTGCTGATTGAATATGCGTAGGTGTTTTTTGTTAAAACAACAATTATTAGGTAAATAAATTATTTTTGTGTTGATGTTTGCAGGAGATAGAGGCTTGTTCTATGGTCCCTAATAATCATCATTATCATTCATCATTAAAATTTATTGGGTGCGTTACCAGACTCCGTGTTACTATTGAGAAATACTCCAATGTGAATTAGAAAAGCTTAATAGTACAATGCCTGACCCGGGAATCAAACCCAAGACCTCATGATCTGTAGTCGGTTACAACACCGACCGCATCACATATAAAGTCAAAAGATAAAAGTTTTTTTTAACCCATATACGTCCTACTGCTGGGCAAGGGTCTCCTTCCGACTCTAGCCAGTTAAAAGCTATGATTTATTTAATTTATAGGTATAGATTATTTTGGGGAGCGTATTCTAGGTTTCCATACTTAAATACATATTTAGAACTTTCAAAGCTAATAATTGTGTTATTTTTCCAGGAGACCGAACGCAGGGTAGACGATGACGAAGACAGGAGCAACCCGCAGTACATACCTAAGAGGGGCACCTTCTACGAGCACGACGACCGTACGGCAGCTAGGTAAGTGACACATTAAAAACTGCGCCCTATTGTTAAGAGCCCTGCCTCACTAGGATGCCATGGCGGCGTCGCTGGCTACGTATCCAAGCAGTTAATATTGAAATGTTGCGTTGCCACACCGTCGCTGCGTGAGTTAGGTGACGTACATTTTAATATAAACTGCTTGGATACCTAGCTAGCGACGCCGCCATGGCGTTCTAGTGGGGTAGGGCTCTTAGAGTGCCTCTTCTTTGACCCGAAGCGAAGCTGCTTTGCAGAAATGGAGAAGAATTTACAAGCAGGAGTTCACGCATTCTCCTCTAATCTCCGGTTTTTCAATCCGATAGGTACTCTAAAGAGTGTACTTTAAACCACGTAGGCGAACTCTATCTTATATACATACCTCTATTAACATTTTCATGTCACAATATTAGTTACCGTACTCCTCCGAAACAGCTTGACCGATTCTCATGTAATTTTGTGAACATATTGTGTAGGTCTGAGAATCGATCGGAACATTCATACCCTTAAGTGACACTTTTTTTTCGCTTTCGCTGATTTCGTCATCAACCACTTTTTTAGGGTATATTTGTGTGTTGCGCGCACGCACTTACTATAAACAAACCCCTCTACAGCTGGCTAATTTCAATATAACTGGCCGGTGGCCGAAAATATTTACACCGTTATTCCACTTGTACGTTACATTCATTAACGAAATACACGATAACCTTGACCTCGAAAACAACCAAGGGTCGAACCTGTTTTGAAAGACATCTTATTTTTCAATACATTGAGAATAATTTGTTAGGAGATACAAGATATCTTCCTTTTATAAGTAGGTAAAGGGGTAATTCACAAAAGATACGTCGTTGGCGACCGTTTCTGTGACACCTGAGGGACCGTTACAACCACCTGAGAATTTATACTATTATCTATACATATAAAATTACTTGTCCTGACTGACTGATAATCTTCGCACAGCCTAAACCATAGAAGTTAGAAACATGAAATTTGGCCTAGAAATGCCTTTTATGATGTAGGCACTCCCTTAGAAAGGATTTTTTAGTAATCCATGCCTAAGGGGGTAAAATAGGGGATCAAAATTTTGTAAGAAAGTTTGTTATTTTCGGAATTGGAAGCATGAAAATTCATATTTGAGATTTTCGTTTAAATTAAATTAAAGTAAATGTAAATGTTCAGTGTTTTTTAAACATCCCCCAGCGGGTTACAAAAGGGTTGAATGTCAACTTTTAATTAAAATTATATTTATTTTTTAAATCCAAAGAAATCGTGATAATCGATTATCATTGGCCGAATCCACACCAAACGACGGTCGATCGGCAATCCCGTAATTCGTAATCCTTGATCGTTTGGTACTAATCTGGGTATTTACTACATAAGTATTAAACTCTTAATTTGCCGTGCGATTTAGAATTCGCAATATTATTCAGTCTTGTATGGAAAGTCGGATCGGACAAAAATGCGATGTTTTCGAAGCAGTTATGTCAAACGTTTGATACGAATGCCGCACGATAACATTGAAAGTGTTTGTGTTTGAAATGTTTACACGCATTTGTCTTACAAATTATATATGATAGGGGGATTTAGTAACACAGTTGAAATTTTCACTAATGATGAGTTTCTGATGCCACTTTAAAAACAAATACTAAGAAACAGGGCTCTCGACCACACTCTGAAGTAACTTGTGACAGCCTCGCCTTTCTTCCAACTATGTTAGATTTGCTTCCAGGCTCACCAGATGCAGCTGAATACCAGTGTTTTATCATAATCATGGGTCAGGGTAACATGATACTTTTCGGTCAAACTTTCAAGCTTCTGACCACTGTTAACGACTGTCAAAGATCTTTGAAAATTACAGCCGGGACCCACAACTTTAAGCGCCTCCCGAAACATGCAGGAAACTCGGAATGTATAATATGGTCAAGCTGGCCAAGTGCGGGTTGGGGACTTTGCATGCCCTCGATAAATGTATTAAACAATTTTTTTAGGCATGCAAGGTTTCCTCACAATGTTTTCCTTCACCGTTGGAGCATGTGATATTATTTCTAATACAAACATAACTTCGAAAAGTCATTGGTGTGTTGCCTCGGGTTTGAACCTGCGACCACTTGCATGGGAGGTATCATCTTATACCACTCGGCTATCACTGCTATAAAATAAATATAAAATAAGTAAATCATATTCGAACCTTGGTAGATTTCATAGAAGCAGATTGTTTCAGCTATCATTAACTTTCTATGCACGGTTGAATGCGCAGTTCGGTCATTATCGTCTTGTAAAGCACGCACAACGGCTTATGTAATCACTTATACATATATGTACCGTTGCTTAATCGTTTTATTTATTTGCAACACAGTTTTTTGGGCAGGAATGTTGACGCCATTTTACCGGCTCTCATAAATATTTTTATTATAAACTAGCGAGCCGCATCGGGTTCACCCGGTTTGAAATGTTACTTTTGCACGAAACCTTAAGAAAATATACACTAATACCTTCTTTGGGAATCACTCTATCGTCTGATGAAAGCTGTATGAAAATCCGCTCAGTAGATCTTGATAGAAAAGTTTGAGCGCACATTGTTGTTTATCGTTCGTAATTTTTAAGCTAAAACATCTAAATCGTTTTTGAGAAAGGCGTGAAGAGACGTCCTGAACTTCATTACGACTGTTTTCAATGTCATATCTATCTAATCCACTGTTTACCTACTTACTAAAGACAAGCATTTCGTGATGTCTTGCAAAAGGGTCAGATGCATAGTACTCGTAAGCGCTGGTCCTGTACGACAAGATGTATGGCTGTGAATGAAAATTAAGACGTCGTAGGGATCGTACCAAGTAGCGTTCTCTGGGCTCTGCCTATTCCTAAGGGGAGGAAGGTGTGATTATATGTTTGTTCATGTAGAATCAGATTATGTCAAACTACAATTCTCATTCATTAGTAATTTTTGACAGAGCATTATAAATGGTTGTAAATGTGGTTAAAGTAGTGCAATAGCTAGTTAAAATAATAAATCACGAATGCTGCTACAAGTCAATCGTCGCGGTATTTCGAAACGAATATTTCTTTGAACGCTAACTGTTGATGTTACATGTTTGGACATAAGGTAATGTTTACACGAACAGATGAATGTAACTCGGCATTTTTCTTGAAGAATCGGTTCATCAAATAAAAATATAAATCATGCATAAATTTACGGGTCTAAAATTGTTTATTTCTCAAAGATTATTACAATCACTTACAAGATCCATACTAATATTATAAATGCGAAAGTAACTCTGTCTGTCTGTCTGTCTGTCTGTCTGTCTGTCTGTCTGTCTGTCTGTCTGTCTGTCTGTCTGTCTGTCTGCTACTCAATCACGCCTAAACTACTGAACCAATTTGCATGAAATTTGGTATGGAGATATTTTGATACTCGAGAAAGGACATAGGCTACTTTTTATCCCGGGAAAATGACGCATTTCCCGGGAAAATAATTAAGGTTAAGGCTAAGGCTAAGGTAAACGCTAAGGCTTATCTGTCATTAAAACCGTTGCCATGACAACGGAATTTTGTTAATTTAATGTCATTATAATATTGATTATTCGCGACTTATTTCGCCACCTGAATTTTCCCGGGAAATGCGTCATTTTCCCGGGGTAAAAAGTAGCCTATGTCCTTTCTCGGGTATCAAAATATTTCCACACCAAATTTCATGCAAATTGGTTCGGTAGTTTAGGCGTGATTGAGTAGCAGACAGACAGACAGACAGAGTTACTTTCGCATTTATAATATTAGTATGGATTTTGAGAATATTTTTCGTGAAAAAAAAGCATAATTTGTATCATCACGCTACGACTAATAGGAGCAGAGTAACAGTAAAAAGTGTTACAAAAACGTGGAAAATTCTGACCCATTCTTTCTTATGTGACGCAAGCGAAGTTGCGCGGGTCAGCTAGTATAATATAAAACAATACGAAAATAATGTTCACAATATGCGCAGACGGTAATTCTATAATTTTATGATATTATGTTTATGATAAATTTTAACATTAACTTGCTTATCCTTTTAACATTAAAAACCCTTTCTCAACTGACTCTTCTTTTTTAAACACCTTCATAGTAATCTCTGCTCACACCCCAAGGTAGGCTGGCAGAAAATGCTACTGGCATTAAATCTGCCTTAATAAGTGTTTTACAATAAGTTTAAGGGACGGGCCACATCTGAAGGAAGATGCGTCGGGCGTAGCCTAAATAGTATGGGATTCGCAACGATGCATCATCGTTTGAGTGTGAACGCGTTACGCGACGGATAATACGCGACGCATGTTTCGTCAGATATGAACCTTCCCTAACTAAATAAATGCGTTAACAAACTTCGTTTTTCCTTTAAAACACTCAGTTTAAAAGGAAACAAGTTAAAGATTTCCGCTAACATTAAACGCCTAATTCCGTTTAGTTCTTGTTTTACAGTTACAATCATCTTATCATTTTTAATTATGTATATTTTTCAACCAATAGCTCATACAGTTTCACTCGCGTTTCACACACCTAGTTACTGAAATACACGTATTTTGCTCTACTTGTTGCATCATAAAACCAATTATAAACGAGATGACCTGTTTTACGCATTTTTAACTCATTGTTGTTTAACTGGCGGGCACGTAACTGAGGCTTGGCTTGAGTTCACCACGCCGACCAAGTGCGGGGTGATGACTTAGCATCCCTTCAAAAACGTTTAAGAATTCGTTTAAAAGTGATTATTATTTCTAATACATTGACTTCCAGTCTAGAATCCAGAATATCAGTATTTTACATGGAGCGACTGCCTATCTGACCTCCACAACCTAGTTACCTGGGTTATAACAGGATACCTTCCGGTAAGACAGGTTGTCAGGCTTTCAAGCTTCTGACTACCTACTGTTAACGACTGTTAAAGATCTTTGAAAATGACAGCCGGGACCTAGAATTTAACGTGTCTTCTGAAATACGGAGGAACTCTTTATGCATAAGATGGTCATCCATTCACAGAACAACCTCGGCAAGCGTGGCCTAACCTCAGAGATCGATCCGCGTGGCTGTTGTTAACTAAGCCATGAGCTCCTCTTACAAAAAACTGACGTTTAAAAATACCAATTGCTGTCCCACTGCTAGGAAAGGGTCTCTTCCCATGAGGGAAGGGATAGACATCGAGTTAACTAACATATTATTTTGTTGTACAGTGGTGAAGAGTCAAGCAACGCGACATCAGAAGCGGCGTCCGAGAAGAAGGAAGGCGGCGAGCCGGTGGCAGAGCGACGTCGTCCGCCGCGCAAGTCCGACATCGTCAACAAGTGGTCGCACGACAAGTTTAATGAAAACGAACAGGTGTGTCTTCACTAAAATCTTTCCCACCATTTATAATAATAATGTCCCTGCCGATCCGGCTACGGCGGTCAGTTTCATTGAAACTGGCCAACGTGCGAGAGGTCCCGGATTCGAATCCTGGGTCAGACCAAAAGTCTTTTCTGAGATTTTCTGTTAAACATTTTTTAGAAACTGCCCGGAGTTAGGAAGTTGAGGTCGCTAGTCCTCCGTGCCTCGGAGAGCACGTAAAGCCGTCGGTCCGGCGCCTGACCTCTCACTAGTCGTGTCGGTTATCCGGCCCATCGGGTTATGAGAGTAAGCGAATAGAGCGTGTACCTGTGTATTGCACACACTTGGACACTTTAAACCAAGTCCTGCACCTTTGGCCAGTCTCAATGACACTGACCGCTGTAGCTGGATACCGGCTAGGATAATATTAACACTTAACTCTTTGACTGCCACGGTCGGCGATACTCGACAAATCAGAAAGTGCTCACGACGCTTTCGTCGGATAATGTGGAGTCGTTGTGAGCGCGTTCTGATTTGTCGAGTATAGCCGACCGTGGCGGTCAAAGGGTTAATTATAAAACGTGACCTGTGTGAAATGCCTCTAAATCTTTTGCATTAATTCCAGGCACCAAAGTCCCGCGAGGAGTTGGTAGCGATCTATGGATACGACATTAGGAATGAGGACGCGCCGCCACACGCGAGACGTAACAGACGTTATGGGTAAGTGTAAAGTGATGATAAACGTTCTGTCTCGTTCTAACCAGGCTACCGAAGTGAAGAGAGAAAGAGACAGCAGTGCGGAGAGGCGATTTCCTACTACTATCGACAACCGGCTGGCTATCCAGAAATTTTGTATGAATATCTAATCAGCACCCCTAGCGGGCGTTGTAGGAACGAATTTTTTTATACATTTTAAATGTCAATCTTTCAATACTCTATAGTACTGGATGTAGACTGCGTTTTGTAATATTGTAATAGCCGAAAAAAATACACATTTTGTTTAGTGGCACTTGAAAGTATATACGTGACAAGTGACAATGATAGTTTTAGTTAAACTTTTCAGCATTCAGACAGAAATTACTTGATTTGAGTGTGAAACATTAATCATCCTTATACTCGATACGGGACTCGAGATTGCGCATCAAAAGGTCTCTGGTCATTATATTGGGCACTCAAAAATACCCTAATGATAAAGTTCTAAACTCGCATTTCACTTAAGGCCTTACCTCTCCCCTCCTTTGGGAGGAGACCCTTGCTAAGCAGGGATATCTGTGGCATAGTTTGGGTTTAAGAATAAAGCAGAATGAAAAGCCACCCAACAAATACCTTAATTATTATTTATACTACAAGAATATTGTTCATTAAGCTACAAAAGTAAAAATGTAATTAATATTTATTTGTAACTAAAATGACTAACTTATTATTTTGTATCGCAACACTGTGGGAGGTATAGACACTGGCGGTTAGTGACATTGAAATGATTTCAGCATGCTGTGTTTATGAAATTTGCGTTTTATTTTATTACTTTCTTATATTTTAATTAATTAGCTTTTTATATCTCATTTTGCACGAATATTTTTGTTGTTACACAATATTTTTTTGTTGCAAATATGGTTGTGTCACAATAGTTATTTTAGATCTAGATGTTTATTTTAAATATTCTAAGATTAGTAATTAGATGTTTTTTTTAATAGCATAAAATATATAATGTATTGTGTTAATAGTAAATAGTTACCGTGTTGTCACATTGACGGTTGACTTTTTATTCTTTGTCTATCTAGTAAAAAAATATGTATTTGTCAGCAATCGGATGACCTACCCGATCATAAGTGAGAAATACTTATACCGATCAACCTATAGATTTATTATCGCAAGTAGAAATAAAACTTACTATCTTACTTTCGATCAAACAGAACACGGGTTAGATATTGTTTAATATAAATTATGATTTTTTGTGTTGCTGTAGTAAATACTTCTTCGTAGGTATTGGAATTGCTTCAATTTAATTAAGATAATATAAAAATATTTCTTAAGATACGGATAAGCTTGGATGGTTTGATAGATAAACGTACGAAGTACGTATACGAAACCGATTGATGTAGCAGCACATTAGAAAAAAGAAATGTTTTTATATTGCACAATGTTCTTTACATCCGCTTTTCATTTGAATATTTCTTTACTTCTTTATATTCCTTACTTACATATTGTTTTGTGTCATCAGGCGTGGGCCTAACAAGTACACTCGAACATGGGAAGACGAGGAGGCGTACAGGCGCCAGTCGGCCGCGCAGCTAACTCCGCGCAAACCACCTACGGCCGAAGACTTCCCAGAACTGGATCCTAGCAAGAGACAAGGGTGAGTACCCGCTTATTTTTTAGTTTATTTGTTTTGCACAAACGAATTAATAAATAGTGGTCAGATAGAAGGCACTTACTCTCATTTCTATTATTGTAATCTGTGGAAACGTCATTGATTGTACTGTAATTTTATCTCATTGTATATTTATATGTAAGTCTAATTGTACAATTGTTGTTTTCCCTAATAAAATAAAAATAAAAAATAAAAACACTATCAGACACTTAAACCGTAAAACTGGCCCGGAACGTCCGTGTAAAAGTGGTTGTTCCGTCGTGAAACATTAAATAAAGGTTCAATCCATCGCTGCGATATCCACACCAGCCTCCATCGTAGAGGCGCTCCTAGCTACTTGCGCTCACCAGCCGGTAAATGATCCGTAGGTAATGCTACCTTTATGATGTTCGAACTGAGCGATTCCGCGCTTTGAAGGGCACGCCAAATTTGATCCTGGTAGTCGTCAATTACGATAACAGGCGTTAAGCCATGCCAAAAGTCTTCAGACAGCTTGAACAACTTTGATACAGGTCGACCATTAACTGCATATAGTCAAACATTACATTGAATTATATGTATATTCTTTTCTGTCGTAGTAAACCGCGCACCCCCCGGCCTCGCTCCAAGTCGCAGCCTTCCTCCGGCTCGCCAGTAGAGAACGGCTCGCTGCGGCGCCAGGCCTCCATCAAGAGCAAGAAGCCGGCCGCCCGCGCCGGCACGGGCCGCGTGCCGCGCCCCAGTAACAAGGACAAGATGCCCAATATTGAGAACCTGACTATTACCGCCAACGTTCATAATAATAACAAGTGAGGTTTTGATTTCTAATTATGTAAAACACACGCCGAGTATATTGTGTGTCTGAATGCAAGCAAAGAGGCTTTAATTGAGTGCAAGTGACAGGATAGACGTCGTTGCTGTTATATCTCCATTATATTATTATGCACACGTTTTCTAAATGCTGATTTAAAAATTTTCGTCCTTACAACTTGCGGTTATACTCAGACAAAAACTTTATTAGCGCGTCCTGAATTGTATGAATTATAAGTATTTCGGTGTAATAGTGTAAACAGCGAGTTATAGTGCGTGCACGGTCACAAGTGACGCAAGCTCGTATTATTATTATTAGTAAGTCAATATTCATATGGATTTAACGTCAATTTTCTTACATATTGTGTGTGGTAAACACGTGCATACACGCACATATATGCTCTCGAAAACGATATGGACATATAAAATGCTGATCTAAACCTGCTCAAAGTATGATGGAATTATTAATTAAGTATGCCAGTATGCAAATACAGACAGATATTTTTGCAAAGAAATAAGCCGTATTACGAGGACCACTGTCATCAAAACCCTAACTGTGTGAAGTAAAACATAATTTTATTATCTATACTAATATTATAAAGCTGAAGAGTTTGTTTGTTTGTTTGTTTGTTTGATCGCGCTAATCTCAGGAACTACTGGTCCGATTTGAAAAATTATTTCACTGTTAGATAGCCCATTTATCGACGAAGGCTATAGGCTATATATCATCACGCTACGACTATTAAGAGCGGAGTAGTAACGAAAAATGTTACAAAAACGGGGAAAATTATGACCCATTCTCTCTTACGTGACGCAAGCGAAGTTTCGCGGGTCAGCTAGTGGATATATAAAATGTTGTTCTAAACCTGCTCAAAGTATGATGGAATCATTAGTTAAATGTGCCAGTATGCAAATACAGACAGATATTTTCGCAAAGAAATAAGCCGTACTACGAGGACCACTGTCATCAAAACCCTAACTGTGTGGAGCAAAGCATAATTTTATTATTATGTATATTGGTGGTACAGATATAAAGTCATGTCATAATTTCCAGTCAAGGTCAGGCCCAGCGCAAGGTGAACGCGACGGTGGCGCAGCAGAGACCCGTGCCCACTGACCAGGGGAAGAAGAAACCGCCCGCTAATAATGCACAGGTAACACAGAAGCTAGTTAAATAGTAGATGTAAGGTCTTCAGATACCACAAATCATAAAGTCGTCTAATTTGCATATGTTTTTTTTTTGTATTCTTCTTATTCCACTTTACGTAGGCTCGGTACAACATGTTTACTTGAAGAACTAGAGATTTGATTGATATTTGGCCAAACGTCAAATCTTCTGTCGAATCCTAAATTTAACGGAAAATTTGGAAAGGGAATTACGGCAGTGGTGGGGATTCAGGCTTTTGGCATAGCCCAAATGTATAGGACACTGCACCTTTGGGGAAGGATTTTGTAAAGGCTACAGTCCCTCGGGAGTTTGTGCTACTGATCTCGAGTGGAGACAAATCGTTTCATATCAGAGATACAAACGGCATTATGCTGCTCCAGAGATGTCCGAAGTAGAAAATAGTGGAGACATCGTGTATGAAAATTTTACTTCATAAAGAATGTTATTTCTTGTCAGGGACTACCGCAACCGACTCCGACGCCGAACAAGTCCCCGCCGCAACAGCCCTCCGCCCCGCAACAACAGAAGCAACAACAACAACACAATCAACAAGGACAACAACAGCCTGCTTCTGGTACGTACCAACTAGTATACGAACAATTACTAACTCACTTGTTTGAGACTGAAAACCCTTAGTGCTCATTCACGTTGACTCGCGGGCGCGGTGGCGGGCGCGGTCGCGAAATATCAAACATATGGCGATGTACCGAAGTGTTCACGTACAAACCGTGCGCGCGGTCTAAGTCGCGGGCGAGCTAGCGGCGTCGCGCGCGGCCCGCGAGGCGCGCTCGCGCCAATATCAAACAAGTGAAGATGTTCGTGTGTGTTCACGTCGAACTAGCGGTGGCGGGCGCGATCCACTCGCGACGTCAAGTAAGATCAACCAGTTTGAGCCAGTTTGAGCCAAACGCCCGCCTGGCAGCCAACGTGAACACAAATCGCCACGTCCCCGCGCTCGCGACCGCCACCGCGCCCGCGAGTTCCAACGTGAACAAGCACTTATTGTGTCGCCATTTTCCGCTGGCGTAAAATTTTACAACGTTTCTGTATTCATGTTTGGTTCAATAGTGATAAATGTATAGAAAATAAATCGAGTACCTTGAATGTATTCAGGTAACAAAAAAATTGCATCGTAATCAAATAAAACTATCACTTTTCACATGCACATATTTACTTTTTTGCGGAATCGGTCGGTTCTTTCTTAACGTATCTTCGGAATGTAAGACATTGCTATATTTCATGTAAATATTCAGAAGTGTAGCCAGGGCAGCGTGATTATGTTTAGTTAAACCAAGACTGTTTTTTTATTAACTAATTTCATTAACATAGGCGGTGGCAGTAAGCGATACAGCAGCCTACGTCAAAGGCCGCTAGCTGAGCCGTACACGCCGCAACAACAACAACAACAGCAGCAGCAGCCACAGCAACAACAACAGCCCCAACAACAACAGCAACAGCCGCAGCAGCAACAACAACACAGATATCATGCTGGTTAGTAGCACTATACACAAGCAATTAATTTTTGTTTACGTCTATGTCTTGTTGGCCGATTTCGGCTACGGCGGCAAGTTTCATTGAAACCAGCCAACTGTGCCGGCCTATCTGTATAGCTTTTTACAATACTGAATGTATCATATTAAGACTGACAGAATTATCTGTAATTTACTCATACAATATCTTTTGCAGCTTTATTTTTATAATATTAAAATTCAGTTTCCTCGCATGAACTTTGATATGATTTAAGTTTTTTTTATAGGGTTTTCTGAATCTTTTAGGCCTGTTTATGTTAGTTAATTATTCGACCGTATGTAATGAATATTGTTACATTATATTATAATCTACATAGCAGGTCCAGGCGAGTACGTAGGTCCAGCGGCGGGCGGACACCCGCCCCCGGCGGCGGGGCCACACGCACATCCACAACACATTATACACCAGGTAAATATATATTATTAAGTTCATGTGTGATTGTTTGAACTCCTTTCACGTCAAGCATCTGATTTTGCATTACAACAGATATATAGATAATATGTCGTAAAAGATTTTTTCAGCCAAAAATTATCACGCTGATCCACCAGTCTGCCCCAATAGAGTATTTTTTTCGGGAGTTACTATATTTTAGCGAATCTGCACTCAAATCCGTCAGCTACATGTCATGAAAGTCAGCAAGCAGATAAATAGGCAGTGTTTTTTTTATTTTTTAAATCTTTATTTGACAAAGGGGCTGGTTCAGACATGAACATATAACCCCTATAATAACAATCATATAAACTATACAACTCCTATATTACAAACATAACTTAAAACGTAATTCTTCTGTCAACTGTTTTCTTATACAGTTTATACAGAGCATAAGCCCCCACAGAGACAGGGAAGGACAGCATAAAATAGGCAGTGTTTGTTTGACAATATGTATTTATTTGTATGTTTGTAACAGCAGGTCCGCAGCGGGTCGCACGCCTCGTCCCCGCCGCAGCACGCGCTCCCTCCCCCGCAGCCGCCCGCACAGCACACGCAACAGGTAACTACCTAACTATGCATATTATGTCTTTATCCGACCTGGCTAATGAAGATAAAGAGATCTCATTTTTAAATAAGCTATTGCCAAATTCACTGACCACAGTTATGAATGTCTGAACTATCCATTCAGTAGATAAGGCCTATTATAAGTGTGATTTCTTAAGAAAGATAACATGCTAAAAAAAAATTAATTTTAATGTATTTGTTTTAAAAAACGGCCTATAAAAAACTTAACAAAGACGACAAGTTTTACTACTGCCGGTTATTTTTGTATATTTAACAGAAAATATAAATTAACTCTTATATGTTTATTCATAAGTTATGGTTATTATATTAGCAGGTACGGCTGGGCATTCTGGAGCAGCAGCAACTGGCCGCCGTCCCACACCCCCACCACTCTATACACAATATGCCACAACCACACACCATGGGTAAATACATCTTCACTTCATTGACCCTTGTCTAGTAGCTATTGGGCATTATTTGTACATTTCTATTGGTTGTTGCAGGTCAACTACAGCCATCACAGGGCTACGCTCCACCAGCGATGATGCCCGCTCAGTATATGCAGGTAAGGAAATATAAATCTTAAAATAAAATATCTAGCAGAGCGTTATCCAACCCCCGGTTTCTGAGGTGCATTTAGCAATAGTTTATCTATTCAATAGCGTTCGAACTCATATAAAAAATAACGCTATTGAATAGATAAACTACCGCTATATGCACCTCAGAAACCGGGGGTAAATGATTTGTTTAGTGAGATACTGTTCGTTATCAATGTAAACGAGGCCGGATATCGCTTTAAGCTCAAATTCTACTAAAAATGTTCTGGACGTCTGTTATCTTTTGGTCGTTTTCAACCGTCAATGAATAATTGTATTTGTATTCCAGCAGAGTGGTAGTGGCGCAGTGTTCGGCGGCGCCATGTTCCCGGCCGCCCCGCACGCCCCGCACCCGCCTCATGCCCCCCACGCCCCGCACGCGCCACACACACAACACGCGCAACACGCGCCTTACCAGCATCAGATGTATCCACACCATAATTATGTACGTATTCTTTTTTAATATTACTGTTTTAATACCTAAATTTGGCGTTTTAAAATGTTTTTACGACCGTTTTTCAAGGCTATCTAGCTATAGCGGTCATAGTTGCCAAGCCTGCGACATTAAGATCTTTTAGACTTCACGCAGACTTCACGCATATTCGGATCGGCAGTGTTTATCGAACAATAAAACCGACACGAATTATTACTGCTCTTGTTCAGTTTGTGCCGATCGGAGAGTTCCTTCGAGTCCGATCGTCATAATTTAATTGAAACATTCAGGCGCGGCGATGTTAAGAAACATTTTTTCAGAACATTCATCTACACGTGTCGAACCGAACATGTGTGTTTAGATATTCTTTTTTGTCAGTTCGGTTCGACAATATTTATCGAACATAAAAACTGCCTTGACTCACTCGTTCGGCTCGTGCCGATCGCGTCCATCTATACATATTTGATTTTGCTAGGTCGATTAATGCCGAACCGAATATTATGTACCTATCAATTCTCAGAGATTTTGATGTAGCAGCGACGATAAGCTCCTTTAGAAAATCTAAACGACGTGAAGTAGATGTATGTCGGGTGACATGCTGACATTATATGTGATGCGCAGGCGCAGGCGGGCGGCGTGACGTACTACAACATGGCGGAGCAGGAGGCGCCGCCCGCGCCGCGCGCCACGCGCCGCCCCACGGCCGCCATCCCCATCGTCAGCCCGCACCACGCCGAGCGGTGACTATCCATACTTATATTATTTACGCTTTCCCGGCTAAACAGCGATTCTGATGATATTTGCTATTTAAAGCAACGAAGATCGGAAGACGAATATAGCTTATTTTTCTGTAGACTTCCACGGCGAACTAAAATCGCGACCACAACTGTTGTTACTACAAATATAAATAGCAAAGTTTTAAAATAGGTATGAATGGATTCTCATAACACCCATGAAGCAAATTCTGAAATATTAATGACTCCAACAAAACTTAAAACCTAACAGTACTTTTCTCGACTCCATTATCGAATTCGGCATCTCTACCACTTGCATATACCTTTACATTCGCCCTATTATATTATATTCCTTAACAGTGTTTATAACTTTACAGGCCAGCAAACTCCACAGAGAAGGACAACATCGACAGGATCGTTGAGAACATGTTTGTAAGGAAACCGTGGCCGGCGACACACGGCGCCGGTAAATATACAACTGAATTCTCTCATTATTAATTAGTTATTGTGTCAATATTTCTTTTTACGTTTAGCTTTTGCCAAATAGTTTATTCTGATAGTGATGAGGTTCTTTTGATAGATTACCTATAGCTGGCTTGTAAGATTTATATTGTTATGAAAAAGAAGTTTAATATCAACTAAGTTTAAAGGCTGTCTCTGGTGAGAACGTCTTAGTGTTTTAAATAAATAGTTCCCTGATCGCATCTGGGAATGCGGCAGCCAGTTATTAGAAAACTATTATAATTAAGGAAATGTTATTAATTTCGGGATTACTTGAGGGAATTTTCCACCTTAGAATTTGTAAATTATGTTTGTTCATAATAACGTGAACTCAATTTTAATTGATTGCATTAAATATTTATTAATGTTATCAATTCTCATTCAATATATTTTGCTTACAATAAACATATTTTTTAGCTTGAATAGTAATTGCTAATTAATTGTTATCAAAGATTTGCTCTGGGCGAAGTTGTCCCTGCAAGCGTGGTTGCAGTCTAGAATGCAATAGAAGTAACAAGAATATAAAGAAGACTTTACTAAAGGGAGAGAAGCTCCCACTTTCAGTTTATTTCACGTTTTTATCTTTCTGTTAGTACATCTTTGATTTTATGTTGCGTAGAAAGAGTATTTTAGAATATTCTTTAGATATTTTACGTGTTAGAGTATTAGTATATGTAATTTTTGGGTTATATATCATATAAGAGCTGCAAGCTGCGGCTTGTCGTATTTATTATTATATTTATGTAGCGGAAGTTGATTTATATTGATGTATAATTGGTTAATTTGACATTCTCAATTCAGTTTATTAAAATAAACAGATTTTTTGATTTCGTCGCGTTATATTTAAGTTTATTTATACCTATAATATAAAGTATTAGCTTAGGTTTGTAGTTTTACTATAAGTATTTAGTATATTTTAGTTGTATATTATTATAACTCTATTAGCAACAACTATATTTAACAAAAACGTAGTCACAACTTCCTACAGCAAATTAAAAAGGTGGCTTCGAATCCCACATCGGACAAATAATATTTATGTGATGAACACAAGTATCTGTTCTGAGCCTAGTTGTAAATGTATCTATATAAGTATGTATTTAGAAGTATCTAAGTATGTTTAACAGTTATTTGATAAGTATAATACAAACAGTTTAGAATCAAATGACAGTGTGAGAGTTGTCCAATAATATTTATAATATTTATTCATATATCAACAGATTCAAAAGAAAAGCAGACAGACCGCAGTTCCCAAGAACCACAGAGCAAAGAGTCATCGCAACCTAACAGTCTAACATCAAGCTCTATATCAACCGACTCCAAACCTTCTGAGAGCAGAGAAGAGAAGCAAGAAGAGAAAGAAGAAGAGAAGACAGAACAAGTAGAGAAGGTCACGCAGGAGAGTACGGTCACGAGAGAAGATGCCTGACTGCTAAGGATAAGGCTGTATGATAGGTATACAGAGAAAATTTATAGCAAGAGATAATTCCTTTTTTTATTTATCAGACGGTCATGCTTTTAGGACTTTGTAAGGCTGGGAATTCTAAGAAGTTCTATAGTAATTTTTATTTGGTTATACATTTTCATTTCTCTGGTCTTTGCCTGTCCCTATAGGAAGAAGGCGTCATTTTATTCAGATATAAATTGTAATAGCTTTTATAGGTTTTGCTGTTTTCTGTATTTTGCAACGGGAAGCTAATTTTCCCGTTTGGGTATAAAATATATTGAACACCCAAAGTATGGATCTTTTGAGGGTCAAACTACACTGAAAAGGAAATAATCTTATTAATTTTGGTTTTGTTTTGAAATCATAGCAGAATCATTGCTTAAATAGAAATATGGCAATATTTCTCAAATAAACTATTAAAAAGGATCACTGCTTACGGATTTTTTTTAAATAAAATAAATGATCACTGAATTTTAGTTAAGTTAGTTATTCGAAAATTTTTGGTTCCCATTTTGCATAGATTTTGTGGCCTTATAAAGGCCGATTGTAAATATATTAGGACTACCCTTGTATGACAATATCGTTTTAATATAATTTTAGGTAAAACTTGTATAGAAAGAATTAAATCTATTCTTTCTTGTACTAATTCTAAATTGACAATTGTCAAAAATTAAGAATAAAATTTGACATAAATGTCAAATAAATGACATTTTGTTAGTCATTTGTCATAAAGCGACTATTTTCGTTAGTCATTTGACATAAAATGACTATTTATTAGTCATTTTGATATAATGACGTTTCAAATAAAAGTCGATTTAGCATAAAACTTGACCTAAAATTGGATAAATAATTCGATCACTATTCTAAATATTATAAAGTGTAAATTAAATCTTAATATTATAATCGTTCGAATAAAATTTTAGAATAACTTATGACAAATAAAAATTATACTTCGTATTAAATCATACATATCTGAGTTTGAGATTAAATATAAATTAGGCCAAAACTTTAAAAAAAACTAAATCTATTAAGAAAATATTTCGAAATTGTCGCGTGACATGTTGCTTAACATTGTTGTAATGTTGTGAAACATAAAGAGATACATGCTTATCTACCGGATAGGCTAACCAGCACTTATCTCTAAGCTATTAAACCTGGCAATCTCAGTGTGTAATTAGTTTCTATAATAAAGTGTGACCGTCTGACAATATTCTAAATTTTAGAGATTTTTCAAAATATACTATTTTGGCTGTGTTAGTTCTGTGCGGTTGTAAAAATAATAACTTGTAACACGTGAAAGTTCAAATACGATAAATATTAAGGGTTTTGAAAGCCTCGTATCAAATTATTCCGATTCTCCGATCCATTTTAATACACGAACAAATTGCCTTAAAACTTAGTACACTGATAGACCGTAGTTATCGACTAGAGTAGTAACTAGTAAACATGATTGTGTCTCGCTCTCGCATAAGTAAAAGAAAAAGGACAGATACGAGGCGGTTATAAATTTTACTAGAATTAAAATTGGTGTTGTTATAGGCAAATATTATAGGCCTAAATGTGTGTTTCGAACAAATTTATTATTAGAAAAGTAGACATTTTCTTGTCGAACTTCTTATGAATAGAATTGAAGTAGATAATTAGTTGTAACTCTTAAAACCTAGGCCATTTTTTAATTTTCTAAAGGTAAAATTTGATATACGAAAGGGAATTCATTAGAGTTATTTTTTACAACCAAACAGATAACAATAGGAATAAAATCTTGAAAATAAGGGCTGAATTCCTCTTCGTCAGGTGTGTTTATTCGAGGAATATTTTGACGTATTTGACACGATTTAGAACACGTTGTCTGTGTGAAAATTCGGCCCAAACTATCATATCTTCGTTGACTCATTGTTCGATTTTATATGGGAGTATATTTATTGTGTATGTATTAGTCATGTAGAGTATTTTTGTATTAGACGATATAATAAAAGTCCGTTATGATCAATTGTAGAGCGACTCTCTACCACTATTTACAACCTGCCGAGGGAGACATGTTGTATGAAAATCTGATCAGCGCCTCTAGCGGGCGTCGTACGTACTATTTTTGCAGTACATTTTAAATGACAAACTCTCGATACTCGACAGTACCGACTGTAGAGAATCGTGCTACTGATTATCTCGGGTCAAGTCGATTTGGTAGGTGTAAAAATGTGTACTAAAATGTAAAAATAGTTTTGGTGTCTAATCTAATTGACCAGTGATCATTGTGACTTTTGAAATAAGATTTTGTCACAGCAATCGGTTGTTAATCGATTAATCGAATGGGTAATTGAAATCGGTTGCTTTTTACTTCGATATATTTTTAATCGATGAGTGTCTTACCACAGTAGAGCTACTATGATGAATAATCTAAATTATAACTAGCATTAGTTATTTAAATTATCAAGTCAATTCTTAAATAATGCTTTTGCAATAGCGTCTGCATCTACGGCAGTTTAAGGTGGTCAGTACAGTTCGGGTTTGATTCCCAAACGGCACATTTTTATTTTGAAAACTGACAAACTTTGATTCTTATATGCGTTGTTGTTTTGAGTTCAACCGGTGATGAGGTAAGTAATGGTGCAATAAAAGTGAGATTTTATATTATTGTAATTCACTGCCGCTGTGCTCTACGAGGTCTAGGATTCGATTACCGGATCGCAAAGAACTGAGTTATACCAATTTGGAATATTCTGAATAGTAGCCCATAGTTCCATATGTGCCCATTATATGTCGATAGACTCCCCCTATTACATGGAACTAGCTTGTAAAAAACGTAAGTGTATTTTACACATCTCTGTCGATACCAGACTTAGTAACAGGCGTATGTTACGCTTCCGATAAACAAGAGACTTATATAAAGAAGAAAATTCGTAGTACGTTTTTTGAACACCAAATAATTTTATAAGTAATAATATAATAAGGTTTACTATTTATTATATCGTCTAATATGAAAAACAGATGTGTCTGTCATTGTATATCTGATTGGGAACATGTTAGTAGCTCTGTTATAAATTATTTTATATATCCAGTGATCGAAATGTCTGAAATGTAGGTTTAATGTACACACTTCACGATATGGGTATGGCATGGATATGATATGAAAAAAGCCTAGAAATTATTCTTGTATAATTAATTTGTCGAAGGGTATATCTTTGTCCCTTTCTTGCTTGTGAGTGAATAATGTAAAAGAATGAGATGCAAAACGTATACGGATACGTATGTATACGTTTACGTTCACGTAAACGGTACCGCTATTCTTTCAGTTACTAGATACTCTAAGGTATTACAAATATCTTCGAAACTAGGCAACTAAAGTATGGTGAAAATAGAAAAGTTCCGATATATATTTCTTGATATTTCGGTCAAATGACATCGGCATTAGTCGCGAGAGAAATTGACAATTTGACTGAATAAGATGAAAACTCGATTTCACCACTTATAGATAACAATCGGATAAACTTATCAGATGGAATTTTGATACATTTGCTGTCACTTTAACTAGCAGGTAGGTTATCTGACACATTTATAAGTAGTTAGACTAGGCCCTACGAGTACACTTACCTCATACTCTCGTCTCATCGTCACTCATAAGACCTATTTTAATAAAAAAACGAGACATTTTTATTAATACAAAAGATATTAAATAGAGTTTTTTTCATAACATATCCAGGCCTCATATCCTTCAAAACGACCGCAAAAATTCGTCAGCATTATGTCATATTAATTGTTGTGCGTTTGTATAAAAAAATGGTGTTTTTTTTTCGTTTTTTTTTATTATTCGCGATCTCAGATGCTTTGTTCGTTGTACTCGCGTCTTGTTATTATATTTTATTATGAAATGACGTAATGTTATATTTGGTTTCGCGTCTGACGCTTCATGTCTTCGTAAATGCAAATTTTCAGTTTTTTTATAACCTCTCTTTCATTAATGATATAGCCTTCTAACCCTCGGTAATATCGTATCGCCTTATTAAATACTCGGGCCATTTCAAACGTGTGAACGAAGTCATGTCATTTTATCGGAGTCTCGTGCTCGCACTTACACATTGTCACACTCATTTCATTCTTTTGATTATAACGTAGTTCGCACGTTTGTAACAGATTATATATGTGTTGCCAAACAACTTGAACAATTTCGCTACATCGTAGTGAAAGATTTTCAGTGTGCAACGTGCAACGGCGAAGGCTATTGCGCTTCGATTTTCCGACTGGTAGAACAATCAACCGAGTAGCCTCTGCACTGAGTCTACATTCAGTTTGCTTTCTATTACCACAATTTGCGTTCAAGAAGTTAAGCGGCATCTATATTTGATGTTTAAAACTACTTGACATGAATTTGTGGGTCTATCCCACTAGTCCCGTTGAGTTGTCCTGTTGTCACACAACAACTGAATGGAACCAGTTCTTTTGACCCTTCCTTCTGTCCCATTAGTCCCGTGATTTTTCTGCAACGGGACAACTGGCACCAAAACAGTGTCACTTGTCCCGCCACGGGACAACTGGGACCAAATAGTGCCAGTTGTCCCGTCACGGGACAACTCAACGGGACTAGTGGGATAGACCCGAATTTGTTCTTTCAAAATACCCTAGAGGGCGATGACCAATTTACTGTATAACAATTTTTAATTGCAATCGAGAAATTGATGGTTTAAGGAAATTGTCTGTATGTTTTATCTCTATTGTTTCTACGTCAACACTTATTTGAGGGAAAGAGAAGGTTATATATTTGTGAATAAGAGGACACGTCTCATATTTAAAATTGTTTATGTTTCACAATTTCGTTTGTATGTTTACACGACTCGTATATTGTAATAATTTTGCAATTTTGTATGAAATAAACTAGATTTAATGACCTTATACATCACATTAGGTTTAAGGCTGCTAATATTTGTTGTTTTTGTGCACTAGTTCTGTCTCTTTTACTCATACAATAAGATTTGAGACGGTACTGTGTTTGAAAATTAGCGAATATAAATAAAGAAATGGAGTGCCACCACCTTTGTTAAAAATATGTTACAATAATTTCGTTTCCTCACTAAGTTCGACATTACAATGGGACCCTACCGAGTGTTCCACAGTTTATTTCATACAAAATTTGTATTTGTATATCTGTGTGCGTGACCTCGCTTTTAGCGTGATGTTATGTCGGTCATATATTTTAGTACACCAATCTTCCAATATTTACTAGTATTGGGACGTAACTTGAAGGTAAAGAGTTGTATCAAATTAAAACAAAACAAATGTTGATCGTATTTTGACTGTAAAGAATATTACTGATCAGAGTGATCAAAAAAGGTATCATTTATTTTATAAGAAGAGTTTGGAATTCAACCCGTTAGATGGCGTTGTAGGTACACTAAGTTGTCTATAAAATGTATGAATTTCAGGGTTTGCAACTGTTATTAACAGTCATTCAAATACTTTGACACAGCTCGATAATGAAGTATATTCTGTATAAAATGGTTGCGTCCTAATATTAGAGAAATCTCCACAGCTATGTATAAGAATATAGATAAAAACAATGTTGTACGTAACTAGTCTTTTTTATAAGCAAATCCAGAAAGTTCTATGCGAAAAAGCAATACACATTGACAGTATAATTTTAAAAATACCTTTTTTAAGAATGTCGGTGTATAAATTCTTTGTCGCGAGAAACTTAGGAGTTATTTTTAAATAAATATAAAAAAATCACTATAAAAAATAAATACAATAAGTCTGGCAATAACACGAGTTCTAAACGATATTTTTTAAAAAAACGAAGGCAAAAAAATTGTAAAAAAAATAATGCTTTTGTAAACTAAGCTGGTTATTTATTATGATAAGTAAATCTTCTAAAACTGAGTTGTTTTGTTTTATTTGTACCCCACTGTCTTCGCTCCATGTATAATACTGGTATTCAGCTGCATCCGGTGAGACTGGTAACCGACTCCAACATAGTTAGAGAAAGGTTAGGCTCATCATCAATTTAACCTTTTCACCGCCACGGACGTTAAGAGACGTAAAATTGAAAATCGCTCACGACGCCATCGACGTGATAGCACGTCAAAAATATCACTTTTTTATAGTTCAAAATAAACATACAACAATACGTTTCAAGTGTTTTCTTTCTCCTGTTATTATTACCTAAACATATTTATTACATTATTACACAAAGACATATAATAATTAGACAGTTGTACCTGAAAAAAAAACAAAGTAAATCATCATGCAAAATGTATAAATTTAGCCCGCAAATCCACGCCACAGACGTGAAGACGCGTCAACTAGTGATGTGCAAGGAAAAGGACTACAATCTAAACACTTTATGCAATATTTCGAAAACAAATTGAAATACTTCACTCCTTTCTGAAAAAAAAATTTTTTGTCTGATATGTTTTAAATTAGATTCAATACAAACCTAAATATGTAATAAAACTACCATATCTAGTGATAAACTCATGACTAAATAAGTGCAAATCGATCATTTTGTGGCAACTCTCGCGCATCTCTATTAGCGGAATCCCTTACAGTGCTTCGTACGCCACTGACGGAATCAGACGGCGCGCTCTGACGTCACCCGCGCTGCTGGACACTCGTAGTGTTGTTGCAATACGTTATTAATAATAGGTACATAAATTCTTGTGTATAATAAATTTTTCGTACACCATCTGCGCCACAAAAATGTCTTCAAGTCAAATGACGACAGAAGAGCTGTTGAGAGTGTTAGAAGGTGTAGAAGATGATGTTACATATTCTGAAGCAGAATCTTTAAGGAGTGACGATTTAGAGGTAAGTTATTGTTTGAATACATTAAACAAACAATAAAGGTATTATTAATGTTGTAGGACTAACAAAAAAACACAGTTATCATGCCAATACGTACTATCTATGTTTATTGCACCTTTTAGGTATAGTTACTACTTTTGTCGTTATTCAATATTAGAAATATGTTATCACTACATAGTATATTTGTATGCTTAAATCTTTAAAACTACGCAACAGATATTGATGCGTTTTTTTAATAGATAGAATGATTAAAAAGGAATGTTTTATGTATAATATTACATTCAAGAAATAGTGGAGAAATATTGTTATTAAATACCCGTGCTAAGCAGGAGCGGGTCACACTGGTACATCTCTAATATAAGGCGGCAAAATTTGAAATCGCAGCGCTGACCACGCCAGTGGCGTTTCTTAACGTCAAAAGGTGTCGTCACAACTGGGATTAGTGCTGTGACTTTTTGAATAAAATATTTGAATTAAGTACTTTTTTTATGCAAATTGTTCGTGTATATCATTGTTATTTTTGGGTAATGAGTACTGAGTAGTGTAAAGTTGACACATGGGAGAAATTCAATAAAATTTTGTGGTACTTTTATGCAATTTTTACTCATAATATAAGAACACGTAAAATTAATCGAAGTTTTATCGATATACACTTTTCCCGTGACTATTATTTTGTAGGTATAAACGAAGGAATTTATTGCTTGGCGTGGGGAACACCGATTTTCAATATTACTCTGGCGGTGAAAAGGTTAAAAGCACGTATTATTGAAGTGATGAAGTAAGTAAATTACTATTTATAAACATTTATTATCACGTTTCATCATCTAAGATTATATTTACAATTAAATGAAACAATTACTACTAAAACATAATTACGTAGGGTACTTAGTTATATAATTACTTCATATTAAAGTGATGACATCGTAAGATCTTTAACTGCTGAAAAAAATGTCTACGGGTGCATTTTCACGAAAGTGTACCTCGGCTGAGCGGAGTATATTGGAAACATTGTCTATTTATTTGTATCATGAAAATTCAAAAAAAATTGGTAAAATTGCAAAAAAGAAAAACGTTAGGGATTGAGCAGTTAGCACTTAGCACTGGTGACTAGAAATAGACAATGTGACCATACTATGTATTTTGTAATATGGCAACACGGAATAATCTACGGGAAAGCGATTTAAAAGAAAATAGTCTTGCTGCGAGCTGTAGCGCAATTCTCTACAATCGGTACTGTCGAGAGATTGAGATTTAAAATGTGCTGCCAAAACAGTTCTTACAGAGCCCGCTAGAGGCGCTAACAGATTTTAGACAATTTTTTTTCGATAGCTAGCCGGTTGTCTGTATTCGATAGTAGTAGAGAATCGAGATACTGATCGCTGTTACTATATTAAGTTGATTATGTACCTACGTATTACGTAATTATAAGTTTGGAGAACACTATTTGTATCTGAAAAAGTAAAATCACCATTTACATGATCACTTATAGTTAAAATGATTACCTAATTTTATTATCTACTTAACGTAACAATTTTAGAAACTAAATTATCCTAAACATTTTCATAGAAAACTTTTAAAGATTACCGCCAAAACAAAATGGCCGATAGGCAAAGACATTTCATGCCATAGGAACATAAATCAAACATGATTGGTTTCAACTACTTCGTCGTTCTTCTTTTTTCTCTTCTTCCCTTCTAAGTCTGCGTAGATGTCTTCTAGGTTTCGCATTTTCGTTTCTGGTACCCAGAAGATTAGGTAGAATACGTTTGCGAGGCAGATGAAACTGAATACCCAGAAAGTGGAGTGGTAGCCTATGATTGCGTTGAGGGGGGAGAAGACCTTGAGTAGCGCGAAGTCGGTGCCTAGGGATATGGCCATGATGAGAGTCGCTACTGTGCCGCGGAGCTGAGAAATAAAAATTAAGATTTTATTATTTAATACTAGCTGCTCGCCCCGGTTTACCCCTGGTGCAAACAGTAATTTTACGCGAAAACCTTTGCAACTTTTACACATAAACCTTCCCTATTGAATCACCCTATCTATAATAAAAACTACATCAAAATCCGTTGCGTAGTTTTAAAGATCTGACATGTTCAAAAAAGTATCTTGGAATAGATTGAATATAAGTTACTAAGGTTAGTAAAACAACATAGCCGGAATTAAAGTTTTGGCTGTGAAAAGCCCGTGTAGCAATTTAGTATGAAACGTACCTGGAAGTTAAACATCTCGGTCATAATAACATAAGGCAGCGGCTGCAGACCGGACGCGTCGGCAAATATGCACACACACAGCGCCACGATGGGCACCCATCCAGGCATGAACACCTCGATGCTCTGCAGGTAGAACCACACGCCCAGGAGACACATGCTGAAGCCTGCTACTGCACTTGTTATGATCAGGAGGGGCTGGGAAATATACATATTGGTTAAAAACTGAATTTTTAGATACGGATGGAAATAAAATTAATTTATAAGTCTATTTGTCACTTTGCTGTAATGTAATAATGTTTTAGGAGTTATTTCGTTTTGTGTGTTTTTGTTTCACAATAGTAATTGATACATTAGGTAGGTATGTATTTTTTCTCTAGTCTGGTTGAGTGTCCCACTGCTGGGCAAAGATTTCCTGCTTTTCTTTTTAAATCACCCTATCGGCGGCACGATCTGACCATTCCTTTATTACAATTTATTTAATTGGTTACTTATTTTTTATTGTAGTGGCCCCTTAATGATATCAACTTACGATCAACAACTTCCTATAAAGCATTTTTTTTTATTATTAATAGGGAATATAATAGGACAATATAAGTAAGGCCGCATCATAGAAGTCGCTTTAATAAAACAATCGATTATCATAATATTAAAGTAGACCCAGGATTTGCGTTGTTTTTTGAAAACCTAATGAGCGAGGACAGTTGCGGGTAGATATGGAAATTAGTCTGAATATCCGATATTGTTTTCATTTAGGTACACATTTTCTGATAAACAAAAACCCTCTTCCTTCGAGCAAGAGTATAAATATTTCAAAAGAATTTATATCAACGAAAACGTGAAATTCCTACTGTATATTAACTTCAAAGTAGCCTTACAAACTCTGTGTATTGTTTCTAGCCCAAAAGCAATAATTAAAATGATATTTTCATACAAAAAAGTAGGCACAATCGTTTCTACTGTGTACTACGAATACTTATATCTAATTTAAGGTCTGACAAAGCAAGGTTTTAATAATCCGTTTCTCAAACTCAAGTTGATATCAGACTATTAATTCGGACCTAAACGTAGGTTCTGAAAAATACAGAGTAGTGCTACAAAAACGCCTAGTTATTAATGAAATTACAATTCAACTCGTACCAGTTGGATATAATACGTTTGAACGGATCATCTTTGATAATAACACGTTATTACTACGGCGTTTTCCATCGAGTTTCCATTCAGTTTCCATGGAGTTTACGATTGTCATGGTGATGTTCATTCATGGGTTGTATTCGGAGTAATTGAAGAGTGACGATGGCAGCGGGTATTATCGAGAAATATGGGTATTTTGGCCTTTGATGCACGTAAGAGCTAATCTACGGAAACCGGTATTGGAATGTTTTTTTATTAAACCGATTGTTAAGGAACCAAATCTTAAGCTTCTTCAGTCTAAAAGCTTCTTCAGCCCTTATGTGCCGAAAGAACTGTAGGATAGCTAGAATACTTCTTTGCGATCACCCTTCTATAGATTGGCCGCGCCAAGCGATTCTTAACCAGCTTGCACTCACTGGTCGGTAAACGTAATGGGTGACACCTTAGTGGTATTTGAACTGGGCGTCTCGGTGCTTCGGAGGGCACCTAATAGGTCGGTTCCAGTTGTTGTCTACTCACATAACAGTCGTTAAGCTATGTCAAAGGCCTTTCAGGCGACTTGAACAACTTCGACACTAAGGTGACCACTAACCATACAACAAACAAACAAACAATGCAAAAATAAAACGTTCCTATTGGCTAATGGATCCCAATTGCCATTAATACAAGCAATCGATCTCAAATTCTTATTACCTGTCTTTTCAAAAGTATCTATACCAATAAATTCTTCAAACAATGGCCTTCAGAGGAACACAACTCATTAAATCTTTGAGGTTTATTATACCCATTTCCTTTGCAATTAAAGTTTATGAAAACAAAAGGAAATATTCAGATAGAAAGCTTTTTGATGTGCTAAAATGAATTTTCCTTTTGAAATGATCTATTATGCGTTTCTGAACGAATATTGTAATGCATATTTATGGCGCGGTAATTATTTTAAGTGTTTGTTTTGATGGTGTTATATTAAAATTAAGAGTTGAAGACATTATTTGTTATTTGCTTTTAATATTAATGTTAATATTTTGGCAGGATTCCTATATACTTAGGTACTTATAATATATGGTACGGCTATAAAGACAAACTGAATAAGCGAATTTCTAGAAGGCAATCTCTTACTTAAAACTACATGTACGCCTTTGGAAAGGTAAAATTACCTATAAATATAAAACTCTTCCGTAACTGAGTGACTAATGGACAATGCACAGCTGAAACTACTGAGCGTAGAAAGTTGAAATTTAGTATGAAGTTTCTTTATGAAGTGTAGGGGAGAACTAAGAAAGAATTCTTGGAAATTTCTCCCCGAGGGGGGCTAAAAGGGTCAAAAACATTTTTGTAAAAGATCAACAATTAAAAAGTGTTATGAAATCGGGATAACTAAACTAAAATAGGCCGAGCGTCCGCTAGTATTAAATAAACAAAAGTGTTATTTACCTGTCTTTAGTTGTTCTACAAAGTTATGTAATAAAGGAAAATTCTAATAAAAAGTGTATTAGCTAAGTAGGTGTTATTGGCATCGTATCGATGATCTATATTAATTACGGGATTTCCAAGTAGCTGTGTTATATAATAATATAAATAATCACGCGTACCAATGGTGTAATATACAATAATCATTGTATAATTATATAACAATGAATTATTTACGTCGTGGATCTTTCTTGGAAAATTGCCTACGATGTTTTCCTCGAGAGATTTTTATACTTACTAGCTTGACCTCGCGGCTCCGTCCGCGTGAAAAGATTTGCCGCGGTCAAAAGTACACAATGTTTTAATCGAGATTTTAAGCTAATAGTATACCAAATTTCATTATAATCCGCCCTGTAGATTTACGTGAAAGGCTAATTTTGATGATTTTTTTAATTTTTTTTAGAAAGGCCCAGTTTTGAGAATCGAACCCTTATACGAAGACCTTATGATCAGAAGTCGGACCGTGCCAGAGGGGCAGTTTGTATTATCTGAACAATTTAATATATTCTCACCTTTCTACCAGTCCGATCTACAAGCTGGCAAGCCAAAAACGACCCTATAATCTGGACAGCAGCGAGCAATATGGATTGTTTGTTCGGCGACAAAGAGATGCCGCTGTTGCCTCCCTTGCCAGCTTCCGCGAAGATATGACTGGCGTAGACCAGCACTGCTATACAGCCGCAGAACTCGCGAGTCAAGTTCACGATCAAAGCCACCCAGAAGGCTTTTACTGCGGTCTTGTCGGCAACTGGAATGAGAAACAAATGTTAGTTAGATGTTGAATGTGTGGGTAGTTCTTTCGTTCTTAGTTTCTAAAAAGCGTCATAGATGTAGGGTCTTAATTTTATCTCTTTCCGGGAAGAGACACGAGCCCAGCATTAGTAAAGTAATGGGTTATTAAATAAGTACATTTAAGAACTCTAATAAATCTGACCAAGGAATTGAATTCGAGACTTAGTTTTCAGCAGGTAGGTAACTACAGAAATCAAAAAACATCATAACTTTGCCCCGAAAAAAGACCCCGAGGTCTCGTTATCGACATCGAAGTCGAATATTATACTGCCATTTCGTCAAGGAAGGCTGTGGTAACTGAAGTTTTTACACAGCAGAAGTATTATAACTAATTTCTTTAAGACTGATACACGTGTAATTGTTTCTCAGTAACCAATCATAATGTGGGTGGATCCTAATTCTACAAACTATCACGAAACATTACACACTAGCATAATTTCAGGGAATCCCAGCAAAAACCAATAATAACCAATAAAAAACCCACACAGTAGTTGAGGATAAAATCAAATATTATTTTTCAGAATTGCATTGAGGCGTCCTCTGGCGGGCTGTCGTTGAAAGCAATATATAAGAATAACAATTGTAACGGTAAGAAATAATATTGAATTGAAAAGATATTATGTTAATATCATTGCTGAACCTTTGTTTTTAATAGATTTTTTTTTCTGTAGTCTAATTCTCTAGGGCCGATATATGTTACTATCAAATATCGAAAGTATGACATTAAAATGAACTGCAAAAATATTTCCTACGCCGCCCGCTAGAGGCGCTGCTTCGACTTTCATACAAAATGCATCGTTAGCTAGCTAGTTTTCGACTGCTGATAGTGGTAGAGAATCGCGCTTCATCATACAAAATCTACAGCAGCTGATAGGAAATGAAACCGATCAAATCACGTCTAGGAAACAAACATACAAATAAATGAACCAGGTCATACAAACAAAACATTATCATTACAAAACAATTAGATCTACCAGGAACGAATGAACACGAAGAGCTTGACACGAGTTGACCGCCGAGCGTCTTCAATTGACTCCCTTAACTTTTGACACATGCAAACTGTCGCAGCAAATTAGATGAATGGCAGAATTGAGAATGATGGTCACCGGTCATGTATCAAGGACTATTGTCACGTCACCAATTGATTTGTTTTAGTTTGTTTGTTTTGGTCAACCGTTGAGAGCTTGTGAGAAATTTCGCGAAGTGAAACGATGACACTAACTTAAAACACTATATGAAGTTATGAAAGGCTTACAAAGTGTTTTGTTTCTTTCACTCCTTAGCGAAATGAAAGAGGGAAACCATATTTTAGTAGTTGTTTAACTAAAATAGGTTTATAGTGTGTTTATGAATACGAGGGTAAGATGATGATGGTTTCAATAAAACCACGCAGCTGTACAAGAGATTGTTGATGTTGCGTTTAAACGGGTGAGTGGGATTGGCCGATTTTTGCAGTGCGGCGAAAAACAACTGTCTAAATTGCAATTCGGGTAGGTCGCAAGTCGCAAACGCCCAAATACGTGTATCTCTTTATGTCATCACTGTTTCGTCGTTATTTAGCCAAATATTACTACATATCTACTTGTTTCATGTTGTAAAAGTGCTGGTTTATTTAGAATACATTGACTATTGGAACCCATATTGTTCAAAAACGCCAATTTATATGCAGCTGAAAAATTTCAACTAAATAACAGGAATAAAGGAGGTACGAGACGACAATTTTGTATCGTTCGTGAAGACCAATTCATTAATTATTTCGTATTTATTTGGCAACAAACTATCTAGAATTTGTTTCTAGTTATTATTATAAAGGTTTACTTCAAGTTTACAGATTATGATATAGACTTAAGATTTCAAAGCTTAGGGGCTTATTCTAAGTTAGGTTAACAATAGTTTGAGGATTTATTAAGTAAGTACTTCGACTAAGTTCACTGAACTAACTTGTAGAGAGCTATTAATAGAGGCTTATTGTATTTTTAGGAAACCCCGTACCTGTTCATTCAGACTTTTAATAAAAAGGACAAGGGTCTAACTATTAAATTTTTGTTAACAGTTTTCTTCAAACAACTCCAAATACGTTAATTTTAACGTGACCATTTATAATAGGTATATGTTTGTTTTAGAAATATATATATTTTAATACAAAAAAAAACAAACATATTATTCTGTCTTGCGTTTGTTTTGCGAAATATTGAAAGACGAACATACGAACGAATAATAGGCAAAGGGCAAATCAGAATGGAGAATTTAGATAATAATATACGAATTTCGTAATATATTATACCGACATCCTGAAAAAATACGTAATAGACAATAATACATAGGCAGTCAAGAGAAGCGAAACCAAAGCATAAAAATTTCCGACCTACATCAAAAATAGTGTTAAACGTCTTACAATATACCTACCTACATATAATAACTATGTATTCTAACACAGGCATGTATAAGGCTGCTTCGTGCATAATTTATAAGCTCCGTGAACTACTTCAAAGCATATCCGTTCTGATTTCTGATTTTCTCTTTGTAGGGTCACGTCATTTCCGCTACCCTTTCTATGACTGAAGGATAGGGATGTTATTTAATATTTATGTTTATTTGTTTGTTTGATTTTATTAGGAACACAATAGATAAAAATTTTGACTATTTTTAAAGAAAGTCTTAAGTTTTTTTCATCATTTTGCATATCAGTTTTTGTATAAATTTCGAATTTTTATATACGTAGTGAACAGAGGGTAATACCTATATCAAAACCAATACATTTCATATTACCTACTTTTTATTTCAATTATAGCCCTTTATGTGTACTACTGGACAATTATCTCTCCTACTTCCATCCCAATCTCCCTTTCTTGTACCATATTAGCAACGAAGTTTTTTTTTCTAATAGACAACTCCCGCACTAAAAATTGCTCTTGTGTCGCGGGGACTTTTACAAACATACAAACAACGGACACAAAGTACCTACAACCAGACTCGAAACAATTATTCGTTTCACTTGTGCACAAATAATTGTTTCGTGTGACAATCGATACTCCCGACGCATAGGTAACGGCGTGGCGACCTAAAACACTGCGCCACGGAGGCAGTCAAACAAACAAAGTATTCCATATAAATTCATAGATATAGACTTTCATTCGTGTCAATTGCGAGCATTTCTTGTCCAGCAACTTGTAATAAATACTTACACAACAATTTAGGAGAGAACTTCGGCTCGCAAGTGGTCTGTTCAATGATGAGACGGTCTACTTCTTCAGAGATAGACTTGTCATCGACGGGAACAGACCGAAGCCAGGCCAGTACTTTCGCGGTTTCCTGAAAGAAAGAACGTTGCATTTAATTGTAAAGCACCAGCATCACCAAGGCAGTACTATATTGGACTTAGCTCCAAATTCATTCTTGCTCATGGCCAGTTGGGCTCAACGATCGGTAAACGAGTTGTGGGTTAAGAACTCTTGGTCTGGTAGTGGTCAATTTAGATTACAGTTGTGTAGCCTTGTCGAAGCCTTTTTGGCGGCTTGAACAACTTTGACACCACGAAGTCCTTTAACCATACGTTTAATGATTACGATGGCATTAGGCGTGTAGGTTGACTTTGTATTTCCTACAAGGACTGTTTTACTCTTTAAGTTTGACGATTGTAAGAACATAAGGTTTGGACACTCAGAGCGAAACTAACGTGGGTTTTTCTATGTAGTACGCAACCGACAAATTCTGTGCACCAGAAAGGGAAGCCTAAAGGTTTTTCAGTATGTTGTAATTCAGCGTTATATCAATTGATATTTTTTAATAAAGAGTCAATATACGTAAATTAGATTTATAGAGCTTATTAGAAATACCAGGAAAACTTGTACAAAACGCTTCAAATTTATTGGAACGTAAAATATTTGATCAAATTTATCTAGAACTCTTGATAATTCGGAACACTCTCCAGGCGAATTCAATTCGCACGTGGCCCAATTTTCAGTTAATAAATTGCGGCGCAGAATTTTATGTTATTAATTAGTATTTATTAAATACAATCTAACATATTTATTAACTTGGACGTTATTTATTCAATTTATTTTATGCCGTATGGTTACTAGTCAAATTAGGGTCAAAGTTATTCAAACCGCCTTAAATCTTTGCGATTGGTGATTCGGGACAAATATTTATGTGATGAGCACGAATATCTGTTCTGAGCTTGGTTGTTAATTTATCTATATAAGTATGTATTTAGAAGTATATAAGTATGATTATCAGTTATTTGGTTACCATAGTACAAGTTCTGCTTAGTTTGGAATCAATTAACCGTGTGTGTTGTCCAATAATATTATTATGTATTTTATTTATATTTAAGTATATGGCACAAGTTCAATTTTAAATATTTGGATCACGGAGTGGTCTTTCTAATAAAAAACCAGCATAATAAGCGTTATTACTTACCTCATTCCTTCCACACTTGATCAAGTACGAAGGTGTTTCAGGCAATCGCAGTAAGATACAGAAATGTATCAGAGGGATCGCGAGTAGGATCCATAGCACCGTGTTGAATGGGAGAAGATCACCGAGTATGAACACGAAGAGATTGCCAGCTGTCTGGAGGACAAATAGAACAAGAAAATAATCAAAATCAAAATCGCACATCTTTTACAATAAATCTTACATAGTGACCTACTTATAAGTGAAAGATATGCCTGTGCTAGGAGATCATGCTCTTCAATGGCAAATTATAACAGGGTATTCAAAAAAGAAATAATACAAGCGACGGAAGTCCAGAAGGGCGATTTTCTACTGATATCCCCTGACGACAACCGTGTATCTATGAATTTTGTATGAAATAACTATTGTTGCTAGTGCCAATTGCTCCCTATGCGGTGGTACCGATTGTAGAAAATCACTCACTGGACGTGGTCTCGATCTACAAAGAAATACCTATTTATTTGAGTTATCCGCGATTTGTTTTTTTTTTATAATATCACAGTTTCTCTTTATTTTATTGGATAAGCAGCCTAAGACTACAGAAGAATGTCAAGAAAATAATAATTACTATTAATAACTATTAAACTACAATAAACGTTTTATATGTATGTCTCGTCAATAAATAGTGTCATAATTGACGGGTCTTAATGAAAAGACTACGAGATAGAGCAATGAACAGGACTGCCACTCACAATACAAGAGACTCGGGGTCAATGTACTCGAATAGGGAAAAGACAGAATAAGAGAATATTGTGATGACAAATATGACAGAAATTGTCTTCTAAAATCATGGGCGTTTGTTTCGTCAAATATATTGTTTGAAATGTCTATCAATTTTAAGTAAAGTTTTAATCTCATACTGAACAGAAATTCTAACTTAGATTGTAGCTACAGAAATACTTTTCAGCGCCACTTAATGTTGAGTATTGTTTCAAGATTCAGTCAAGTCAATGAATAGCAAAAAAAGTGGCAGTTTGTGTGAAGATGTCTTAAACTATTTAGGGTTTTTGTATTTCTATGTGCTTACATAAGAAGTACCGTTAATATACGAGATTATAAGAAACCTATTAGAAACCTATAAATGTAAAAAATGCTGAGCTGTGGTATCCGTAAGCTCATTGTCATCTATACTAATACTAATATTATAAAGCTGAAGAGTTTGTTTGTTTGTTTGAACGCGCTAAACTCAGGAACTACTGATCCGATTTGAAAAATTCTTTCAGTGTTAGATAGCCTATATATTGAGGAAGGCTTTAGGCTATATATCATCACGCTACGGCCTACAGGAGCGGAGTAGCAACGAGAAATGTTACAAAAACGGGGAAAATTATGACGCATTCTCTCTTATGTGACGCAAGCGAAGTTGCGCGGGTCAGCTAGTTAATAAATATTCAGCTGCATACGAGTTTAAGGAAAATCCTTTGTTTGGACCAAAAAAGTACCTGAACTTATCTATTTACAGTTCCGCATAATTCCTTAAATCACTTAACTAACTAACTGTAACTAATGTAAATGCTCTTAATGCATATTTTTATTTTCTAAGAATGCTTTTACGTATGAGGAAAATCTAAGTCTTTTGTATAATCGGGGAACACCTGAACATTTTAATTTATTCTCGAAAACAAAATTAACTATAACTACTGCTATAGTTAATTTTGTTTTGTAGTCACGATTTTTTGTGGTTTTCTATTGTAATAGATGGCTTAGTTGATGAGGTAATAGTTGTATTATGTCATTGTTTTATGTACCTAGAGGGATCTTGAACTTGAAATAGTGAGAGCTTGATATTGATTTTTTATATGTACATACATAGAATTACGCCTTATTTCCCACTAGCTGACCCGCGCAACTTCGCTTGCGTCACATAAGAGAGAATGGGTCATAGTTTTCCCCGTTTTTGTAACATTTTTTACGGTTACTCTGCTCCTATTGGTTGTAGCGTGAAGATATATAGCCTATAGCCTTCCTCGATAAATGGGCTAACTGACACTGAAAGAATTTTTCAAATCGGACCAGTAGTTCCTGAGATTAGCGCGATCAAACAAACAAACTCCTCAGCTTTATAATATTGGTATAGATAGGGGTACGCAGATACTAGGGCACGCTACTTGCTACGATCCCTGCGATCTTCTCTTGCTTCATTCACATCCATACATCTTGTCTTACAAGACCGCCGGATACGGTTATGGCAGAATTCAATACAATAAGAGAATCAAAACTGCTAGACCTTTGTAATAAAGCAATGTACAAAAGCTCTCATAAGCCATACGTCGATAGTATTTTCTTTAGGATTCCGTTTAACGGGTAAAAACAGGACCCTATTATAGAGAATTTCCTGACTGTTTGTCACCAGGCTGTTTCATGAAACGTAATAGATAGACAGCTGAAACTTTCAGAGACAATATTATTTGTATTTGTGTTTGTAACACAATAAGATAATTATTTAAAGGGACTTCTATACAATAAACGTGATTTCTTTGCAGTTATCTATACTAATATTATAAAGCTGAAGAATTTGTTTGTTTGATTGTTTGTTTGTTTGTTTGTTTGAACGCGCTAATCTCAGGAACTACTGGTCCGATTTGAAAAATTCTTTCACTGTTAGATAGCCCATTTATTGAGGAAGGCTATAGGTTCTTATCATCACGCTACGACAATTAGGAGAGGAGTAGTAACGAAAAATGTTAAAAAACGGGGAAAATTATGACCCATTTTCTCTTACGTGACGCAAGCGAAGTTGCGCGGGTCAGCTAGTTATAAATAATGGTAAATTAACCGTTCATACGCGAGTCCAACTCGCACTAGGCCGGTTTTTAGTAACCAATTACGCGATATGTGATGAGCATTTAAAAATGTCGTTTTTTAATTTAAATTCTATTTTTAGCTGCCCATATTCTAATAAGATGTCTAGACGCTAATATGTTCGTCCTCAACACACTACAAACTTATAATTATACTATTTATCATGTACATAGAAACTGTTTTCAAATAAGGCTGTGTATATAACGTGTGCCGCTTCCGTGTTATGTTTATATTTAATTTGACAGCTGTCAGTGTCAATATGTCGTATTATGGAAATGTCAACGGGAATTGTTATACCATAGTAGTAAAATAATGTCTTTAGTGCCGAAGAAAGATTGACTTCATAGGATGTTAATGTAAGTTTATTTTGGTCAGCGCCTCTAGCGTCGGTATTAAGAACTAATGAATTTAATGAAGTGACGTCGATTATTCAAACCTAGATTTATTAAAGTATATAGTAAAAAGGAGAATTGATGGAATTGTTGACGTTTGGATACAGTGGTTAAGTTAGTCAACCATGCCGCGACTTTACCCGTGCGATTCGATTGCCACACAATTAATATTATACCAACGAGATATTTTACACACAGTTCGTATTATGTATGTCATGATTTTCAGCGCTCAAAGCTTAATTTTACAGTAATTATCAATATCAAATGACAGTACCGAGTTACCGGAACCAGAACAATTATTGTATCAACTACATTGTAAATCTTTTGGCGATTGAAAAGGGTTACCGTGAGTTTCTTGCTCTAGCTCTTCTCATAAGGCTCGACCCCCTTTCCGAGCTAGTGAAAGATTCAGTAATTGTAAAGACTATCATAAGTGTCAATATTTGGCCAAAATAATAAAAATGACGTGATTTTTATTAGACAACTTACTTGTGAGAATATAACGAAGGTCCCCGTCATGCCTCGGATGCTGTCCTCACTGATCTCCTTCACGTAGAGAGGGCACACGACGAAGCCGCCTCCTGAGCCGAAGCCGATGAGTGCACGTGCACCGATCAGAGCGATCGGGTGACTGCATATCAGCTTTACCGCCCAGCCGAGCTGTGGGAAAATAGGTTTTAATTTAAGACAATAAGAAAAATATAGCGAAAAATAAAGCGGCATGTTGTATATAACAACGTGAATTAATAGTCGTTTTGGATCATCAAATTGTTGATTATAAAATAGCATTCATAAAAAAATATTACATTTATTATATTATATTGATAAATTGAGGAAATACTGCTATATTGCACTGCTGAGTAAGGATTGTTCCGGTTATTAGGTAGACCTTGAGTCTACCATGTTGGTAAAGTACAAATTGAGGATAGGTATGTGAAAAAAACTATTAGCTTGCTCCAGTTATTTGAGTTATTTATATTTTTGTGTACAGTCCTCGCGGAATAAGACAACTCTTAGTGGAAGATGTTTTCTTCAAAAATGAATGTATAATGCATTAGTGGTTTAAAATTTGCCTGTAGGTGGCTTTAAAATCCGAATGCAGAAACACCATTAAATTTTGGGTGATATTCAATAGAAATAGGTATCTATATTCTGCTATATCTTTCACGATAAACGTCTAAGTAACACAGCATGATACGGAATGCTTAAAGTTGAGAAACTTTTTTTCACTCAGCCGTAATTTAGCAATTAAATAGTCAAAGAACTTACCGAAATAGGCACAGAAGCGAATAACAAAGCATTTTTCCGTCCAAACTTATCCGCTGCGACACCAAACACGAACACAGCGATAGGTGCAAATATGAACATGATGGAGGCCATCCAGGAGACGTCTTCTTCAGTGAGCCGCTTGTCTGAGGGAGGGTTCTCGCTCATGAGCGGAGCCTTGTTCGGCGAGATCCAACCCATGGCTGTCCCGTATGCTAGGATTGGCATGCATACTGTGGACAAAGAAAAAAAATATAAAACTTCGGGTAAAACAACTGTGATGTGTTTTTTGTAAGTCATTACTCTCCCACTGCTGGGCAAGCGTCTCCTTCCGAATAAGAGAGGGGTTAGGTCTTGAATTCACCACGTTGTCTTATTGCTACTTCGAAAACATTGGTGTGTTGCCTCGAGTTCGAACCGGCGACCACTTGAGGGGTGCCAACTTATAGTTACCACTCAGCTATCACTGCTAATGTGATGTTACAAAGAAAAATAAAATAAGTTTATTTGAGGAATAATTTTGAAATTTGTGACATATTAATTTGTAATATTATAGAAAGAAAGGTGCATAAGACTGATTTCGAGGTCCTGAATTTGATTTCTATGCCCAGCACATTGATCATTTTTACAATTTCTTAATTGCCACAATCCATCGCCTGCTATTTTGAATTCTTCGCAAAAAAGTATTGGTATGTTGTTACAAATGTTTTAATCAAGCAATCCTATTAATTGTTCATCCGTTCCCTTAGTTCCCACGTAGAGCTTAAGTTATGCAATTAAATTAATTATAAGCTGATAAATACAGAAACATGACTAGAATAGCATTGTTGCTCGGATCACATATTTGTAAAGGGGTAGAACACACAATATGTATAAACGGCAGCGTGTTGACTAACCACTTCTTTATTTCGTTGACATCGTATTTTAGTATTACCAATAATTAAAAATATTTTATGCACTCAATATTAGAATATTGAGTCTCACTAAATATTAGAATATTGCATGTTTAAAATATTTACCAGATATATTATATTAATTCCAATCTTTTTAATTGAAAATTGAATCAACATCTTTGTAGGATGATAAAATCCAATGGGACGAAAGTTAATCTATACTATCTATACTAATATTATAAAGCTGAAGAGTTTGTTTGTTTGTTTGTTTGTTTGAACGCGCTAATCTCCGGAACTACGGGTCCGATTTGAAAAATTCTTTCAGTGTTAGATAGTCCATTTATCGAGGAAGGTTATAGGCTATATATCATCACGCTACTACCAAAAGGAGCAGAGTACCAGTGAAAAATGTTACAAAAACGGGGAAAATTTTTAACGCTTATGTAACGCAAGCGAAGTTGCGCGTGTCAGCTAGTTGATAATATATTTATTTCGTGATCTTCTTTATACTTAATTTTAGAAGTCGTATATAAATAATCGGAGCAACTAAGATGAAAATTAATTATAAATCTTAATGGCCTAGCTAAACATACGTTATACTTTGTCACGAATTGTATCAAATCGACTGAAAGTCATATCTTAAATGTTCTTTTGATATTCAGAAACTGCAGCCTTTCTCATTCAAAACTAGGTTATTTATCAAACTCTCAAAAACATATAACAAATGGAATTTCGAACTAGCAAAAAAAGAAAATAACCGCGAATTCTAAAGTACCTCATGTGTACCCAACAACCCTTAGCAGCTAAGCTGCTCAAAGTAACACAATAGATATATTTAGCGTCCTTCTTGTTCGGTTCATTGAACATAAACAACATGCTTAGTTATACACTGAATCACTTAATTAGTCCACTGCCACCTGCCTTGATGTGTTTGAAACATTAAGACTGGTTATAAAGAATTCGTTTTTTCTGGTTTCAAGTTTTTAAAGAACCTTAGCTTGCATGGTTTTTATAGATAAGTAATAGTAGATTAGTAGTTAAGGTGGTCGCCAACCGCTACCACTGTGGTGGGAGGTCGTAGGTTCGATTCCCTTACGGGACGATTATTTGTGCGCTCCACAAGTAGTTGTTTTGGGTCTGGTTGTACTTTGTGTCTCTTGTTTGTATGCTTGTGAGCGCCCCGCGGCACAAAAAAACTTCTTAGTGCAGGGGGTTGTCTTTTAAAAAATATATAAATAGACTACCATTAATTATTTTGTGTATTTCCTAAATAAAGTAGTTGTATAAAACTGGCCACCGTCAGCTGCTTAAGCCTGATATTCTAAATAATGAATTTAGTTTACCTTTGGTTGCCGCAAACTTTAGACACACGGCTCTTTACTTAGTTGTCGAACTATTATAGTATTCGACGTTGCATGAAAATGTAAATTTCTGCTTCGGGTAGCCGTATCTTAGAAGATAGATTCTTTTCCTTCCAGAAACATTGCATTCGCATAATATAAGTGGCAACTTAATTTGGAAACGTGAGTAATTTTTTATCTTCAAAAGTTTTAAATTTTGGTATAGCTCAGTTCACAATGATGTTAAATTGTAGCGCTTTGTCGCAGTGATTATGCGAAAATAGATTTGAATATGCCAATTGGCGGATATGTCGTATTAAACGTGTTTATTCTAAGTATACATGATTATTGGACAAATGGCGAATGTGGTCAAATTGATATAAAAAGACGACATTACAGTGGCCAGTGTTTAACATACTTTACTAACTAACTAAGCCTTTTTTGGAAACAAATGTATTTATTTAAAGAAAAGTTACCCAATATTGTCCCACTGTTGGACAAGGGTAACCTCCTGATATGAGCTACGATGTTTTCCTTTACCGTTAAAACAAGGTGATAATTATTTCTAACACTCTTACTAACTTTGTAAAGTCATACGTGTGGTGTTACCTCGGCTCAGGACTTGGCTATTATTACTCAATTATTATTTATACTATTCATAGATGGTTTAATATACATAAATTCCGGAAAATGCACCTTAACGTTTTAAATACAGAGACTATTATCAGGTAATTAAAAAAAACTAATCTTTCATCAAGAAGTGCACATTTTCGAGGTTAGAGTTTTGAGGTCAACGAACTCATCTTTTTATAGAAGAAAATTCTATAAAAAGAGAATATAGATTACGCAACCATGATCGTGCAAATCATAGCAGAATAACGGTTACAAATTAAGAAATTTAAAATAATAACTAAATATTTATTTATAGTTTCAAAAACCCGTACCTATCTACAAAAGTAGAATCAATAATTATTCACCTAGTAGAATGGTTTAAAGATTGTTTCTATACTATGAAAATTTGCTACAATGTTTTACCCGTGACTTCATCCGCAAGGAAAGCCTTTCGGAGGTAATTATATATTACTAGCTTTTACTCGCGACTTCGTCCGCCACCTTCCCATGGAAATGAATCTTTTTTCCGGGGTAAAAAGTAGCCGGGTATCAAAATATCAAATATAGCACAGCATAGCAAATTTCACGCAAATTGGTTCAGTAGTTTAGGCGTGATTGAGTAACAGACAAACAGAGTTACTTTCGCATTTATAATATTAGTATGGATTATGTAAATCAATTTTATTTAACTACATGTATGCGAAATCCTTATCCAGATTCTTATTAGATCCTTGTTTCTAAAGTCAAAAGCCGGCTATATATCCATTTTGCGTTACTTATAATATTTATAATAGTATACATAACTGTCATTTTTTATATTCTAGTGTGAGAGTCTACACCCAGGCATTTTATCGCTCGCATAGACAAAAAACGCATTATAGTCCTTTGCATTGTCGGCTAAAAATAGCCCACAAACGTCTAAGATAGCAGTTTATCAAAGTTGCAGTTCAATTTCCCACAAGACAATTGTACTAAGTGTCAATAATTACTTGTCGCACGACAGTCGTTTCAGTGTAATGTATAATTACTCTATTTATCATTATAGGACGTAAGTGGTAAATCAAGAGGTTGACCGGATGATAGATTTAATGAATGGAAAAGTAGGCCTTTGACGTGGCTAAACGACTGTTATCTTAGTAGACAACAACCGGGACCGACTTTTAACGTGCCCTCCGAAGCACGGAGACGCCCAGTTCAAATACCACTATGCGGTCACCCATCTATGGAATGACCGCGCCAATGGTTGCTTAACCCACAGATCGTTTACCGACCGATGAGCGCAACTGGCTATGGGCGCCTCCTTTTTAAATCTATACAATAATAAAAACTACCTCTACACGTCTAATTGTCGGTACGAGATAAATTATACTGAATGGATTTTCATGGAGCGTTCATCAATTCCCAACAGATTAAGTATATCAATTGTTATTTATGGTCTGGTGTAAAATTTCTTTCAGAGCTGGGAAGCCGCGTGTTACTTAACTATTAGGAGTATTGGGTAGTGTATATGGGTAGTGGTAGAGTATTGGAGTAACATCCAGAATATACTTGCATACGATATTGTCTATTGGCTATGCAATAAAGAGTGAAGCGATTTCCTAGCACAATCGACTATCTAGCGGAAAAACTGTTCAGTGCGTCTTTTGCAAGAACTATTTTTAGATGTCAAAATGTATGCGTTAGTCGATAATACCGGTCGTATAAAATAGAGATAATAATTAAATAAACCTAAAATATGGGTGGTAGTGTTGGTCTATTTTGTATCATGTTTGGCATATCTTGGTTATTATGCGAAGACCTATTGCTATTTACGAGTGTAATCCACAACAACATTTCTATTCTTACGAAGCCGGTTTTTTGACTACGAAACATAATAATATTATACCATACACACTGACTTTGTAAATCACAATTTATTTATAGCTAAAAATAGCACTGATAAGAATGTCAGGTGCCGCCACGTGTTCATAAATGTTTTGGCAGCTATAATAATACGTCATTGATGTACGAAAATGTAAATGATGACATTTTTTCACTAAGAGAAGGGCAGTAAAAAAAATGTCTGCTTTCCCCACTGCTGGGAAAGTGATCCCGGAATTGGTAAAAGATTTAGTGACTACGGATGTCGAAGTGCAGGGTTCAAAAGGCTTTACTATAACCTTAAATTTTGGTAAAATAGAACCACAATCTTGGCAAATTGTGAAGTAAAACAACACGATATTAGCCAAAATAAAGATGGGTGACCGTTTACAAAAATCAATATTTCCTTTGTTGTCTTATTTTCCTTTTTAAAATTCTCAAATAAAAGTTAATAATTACTTTAAACACGCATTTTCTGCGTGTAAAGAAACACGTCTGTATTGCGTGATTTATTTCTTAATTATATTCATAAATCTTGTTATAAAACTGTAAATAATCATGGGATGTTCTGTCCCTTCCACACTAAGGTCATTTGTGATAAGATAAACAAAGAAGGCACTATGCAAATAAATATATACTGGTAATGTTTGTTAGTAAACCAGTCTAACCGCGTTTAATGTTATAAATATTGTAATTGTGATGGTACATAAATCATTGAAATAGCTAAATCATGTTATTGGTAATGATCATTATTATATAAAAAAACAATAGTCACTTAGGGACACGAAAAATACATGTTGGCCGATTCTCAGACCTACTCAAAATTTCATCAAAATCGGTCAAGCCGTTTCGGAGGAGTATGGCAACGAAAACAGTGACGCGAGTATTTTATATATTAGATAAAGCTAAGTCGCTTCCCGCGTCTGTCCCTATGTCTGTATGCTTAGACGTACGGATTTTAATGAGTTTTATATAATACAAAGATAGGGTGAAGAGGAAGGTTTATGTGTAAAAGTTGTAAAGGTTTTTTCGTAAAATAACTGTTTAAATAGGGCGAAGCTGGGACGGCCAGTCATTCATAAAAAAAATAGTATAGTAATAATTTTGCTGTTATTAAAATTATATTACAAGAGTACTTCTACATACATACATACATACAATCACGCTTTTTTTCCGTAGGAGTAGGCAGAGACCAAAGAACGCCACTTGGTACGATCCTTACAAACTTGCCTTGGTTAATTCATATCAATACATCTTGTCATATAAGAACAAGTTTTGGTAAATGAACTATTAAAGAACATAATCACGTGATTGGTATTTATTATTGTTACTCATTATAAAAATAATAAAAAAACAAGTCAAATAATTTGAGAAAACTAGTTAAAATACTATAAAACAAGTTAAACGTTAACATTTACTAATGCAAGTATAAGTTGTAGAAAGGAATGTGGTTTTGGTACATTTTAAAGAATTTTTTTATCAAATATATCTAATATGTATAAGAAACTTAATATATGAGTATTTAATAAAACATCCAAGAAATCACCTATTTATAGTACATAGAAAAAAATCATTATACATTTTGATAAATACAAAAATTCTATTTTAAATATTTAAAACATTAAAAGCCAGATCCAATTTATATATTTATTATTCTAGAACGAAATTTTCTTAATCAAATTCCAAAACTATATCTAAAAATAAAGTTTGATATAAATAGCGTTTCTTATTGCATCAATGGATAGAAAGTACTTTATTTCTTTGAATGAAAAAGGTAGATTTTGTACCCGAGGCAACGCAGCAATGGCTTTTCGAAGTTATATGTGTATTAGAAGTAATTATCACTTGTTTCAACCTTGAAAGAAAATAACGTGATGCATTCCATGCCTGAGGGTTCTTTAAAACAGTTCTTGAAGTTATGCATAGTCCCCGCACTTGGCCAGCGTGGTGGACTCAAGGTCTAACCTCTTCCTCATTCCGGGAGGAGACCCTTGCCCAGCAGTGGAACAGTAATGGGTTAAATATATTTTATTTATAAATGAAACATTTTTTCCAGCGAATTTTTACATTTTACATTCAAACGAATCATTTCACACAATAATATTAAATATGCAATTCATGTTTTTGCATCATACTTTTAACATATTTGGCTATCATAAGTATGATTCATATAATATTTGTTCCTACTAACATGTTTAGGTTTGTTGGTTGTTAAAAAGGCCCCCGTTCTTATAACTGGTATAATTAATATTGTATGTTTAACTCAGCTATACGTATATTAAATCAACGGTCAACATACCGAACTGCAAATCTATTTGACGTTTTAACAAGTCATGTAAAAATATGTACAGCTAGCTGACACGCGCAACTCCGCTTGCGTCACACAAGAGAATCATAATTTTCGCCGTTTTTGTAACATTTTTCACTGGTACTCTGCTCCTATTGGTCGTAGCATGATGATATATAGCCTTCCTCGATAAATGGGCTATCTAACACTGAAAGAACTTTTCAAATCGGACCAGTAGTTCTTGAGATTAGCGCGTTCAAACAAACAAACAAACTAACAAACAAACTCTTCAGCTTTATAATATTAGTATAGTATAGATTTACATTGTACACACAGACATATTTTCGCCTAAATCACTATACTGATTCTGATAAAATTACGCATGAAGAGCTAAATATTTTTATTTATAAATAATCTGCTACAAAGCGTCTTAAATAAAAGATTAAACTTTGTTATGAGTTAAAAAATATTTAATAATTCCTGTATAGCAACAGTCTGTATAGAGGTAGAACTTGAATAACTTGATTTTAAACGGATCTTATTCTTTTAACATATAAGTTAACTACAATCGTATAATGTATAATATCCAAACCAACATTATGAAAACTGTTTGTCTGTTACGTTGTCATGGCTAAACAGCTGATAAGAATTTAATGAAAATCAAGTTTATATTTTTTATTCTAGCTCCGGGATAAAAAGCCTATCTGTTATTCTGGGTCTTCAGCTCGCTACATACCAAATTTTAACGCAATCAATTCAGTAGTATTTGCGTGAAAGAATAACAAACAGAATACATACATACTCACAAATTTTCGCATTTATAATATTAGTAGGAAAACGCGGGTGTATTCTATATCTCTACCTATACCTTCGGGTAAAATAGATCTAATGTTATGTATTAACTTAGCTACCAAAGAAAATAGGCAAGGATTTTATAAAAACACTTCTATTTCTCTTTTACGCAATCTCCTAAAGAAAGGCGTAAAACGTGTTTTTTTACAACTAAAAGGTATTTTTAGAAAGTTAAATAAATACTAAGATCGAATGAACATTTACATAAATATGTCATTATTTGCGTTCTTTGGAAGCATTAAGACTTTAGTGAGTTATTTAATCCATATTCGATACAAAATATTATGTTTTATATTATTATTATTTCATTTATATTAACACTTAAATAAGTGGTTATAGCCAGTTGTGCTCACCGACCGGTAAACGATCTGTGGGTAAAGCAACCCTTGGCGCGGTTAATCTATAGATGGGTGACCGCATAGTGGTATTTGAAATTATTATATAGATTTAAATAATCGGCCCCGGTTGTTGTCTACTAAGGTAACAGTCGTTAAGCCATGTCAAAAGCCTTTCGAGCGGCTTGAATAACTTTGACACTTGGTTGACCACCAACCATACCACAGAATAGAATAGTGATCCGAAGTTTGACTTTTATTACATGGGACTAATATTGTGAATCGAAAAATGTATGTACATATGTATACTTATTATACCGCTCTGCCTAGATGTGACGGGTAATGTTGTAAAAAATACTTTAATCAATAAGTTTGGCATTTCCCCAGCAGTGGGGCATATAATTGGCTAATTAAAAGAAAGAAAAGAAACGGAGTTATAGTCTAACAACCTGCTAGAGAGCCTTAAAATGCACAATTTATCTAGATTTTAAGTAATGATTCGTGTATTTCCAAAATAAAGGCAGGTTTCAGCCAGGCGTATCACCTGCTTAAGTCTACGGATCACTTATGTTTTAAATTCTGAAATTTGTACGCCTTCGCCAGCCGCGAACCTTGCATACAAGACTCTCTACTAAGTTGTTGGACTATAGTAGATCATGTGTTTATAATAACAAGTAAACAATGTAAGTTCTAAGTGTAAGATAAACATAGTTTGAAAGATATTCTTCGTAATTATACTCAATTAAACGTAGTACAAAAAATCATAACAACAGTTAATCTATCTTAATAATTAATAACTGACTTTTGCTCGTGACTTTGTCTGCTTATTCGTTGAACTGTTATACTATGAGTTAATTCTGTTTATAAACTATTTCTGTGCTAAATTTTAGCATAATCCGTTGAGTAGTTTTTGCGTAAAAAAGTAACAAACATACAGTCTTCATAACTAGCTGACTCTCAGGCATGTAAAATAGATATAAAATAGATTTTAGTTATAATTATTTGCTCATATTTTATCATTTAAGTATTAAGCTCTCAATTTTTTTCTATTAAGGTTTCCGAAAATATTTTTTTATCTAATATAAACCAAATTGATCACTTCATTTTTATAAAGATAAAAATAGTTTGAATTACTTACCAACTATTGACATCAATATTTGATTATGCTTGCTTCCTATCTTCTCTTCTTTTGGAGAACTTATTTTATACACTTTGTTCACCATTTTGAATATAACAACACAAACTTATCCACAAAAAATCCTAATAACAAAACTTTGAAGAAAATGCAAAGATGTAGGTAATTTTTTAATTCCTCAATGGCTGTCGATAATTTTTTTAAATTCGAATTTACAACTAAATGTCAAACGTGTTAATTTTCTTTTTTATTTATTAAATGGCGGTCAATTCTTTTTTTTATTAGGAATGAAACTACGTTATGTCAAACGTCCGCGTTTTGGCGCGATGTCGCGCGCGACTGACTGCGTGTGAGCAATGATTGTGTTCTATCAACTATCATTGAATGCTTATATATGAGATGTTAGGGGTGAACTTCGTGATGTTCGTTATATATCCTGTTTTAATTTGATAGGGGACTTTTTACTTCGGTTGTATGAATGTATGTATCTATGTAATGAAAACTTTAAACAAGATTTTGAATTGTTGGATTAATTTAAAAATTTTGCTTGCCTAACGTACATACGTTCATGCATTAACGTTCGGTAGGATACCTATTAACTGTCACTGATATTCTAAATTCTGAATCTTGTATTGTCCCTTAATCCTAGCATCGAAGGCTCTACGTTACTAAGTAGGACTTTAGTAGGTAACCTTAAAAAAATTATGTCCTGTTTATTAAATTTTATATTAAAGTCCTGCACAGTTGGCCGGCTTTAACGAAACTAGTCGACATAAATATACAGGAGTTTCTGAGGCACATTTAGCGGTAGTTTATCTAATCAAACTGTCATGTTTATATGAGCTTAAACGCCATTGAATAGAAAAATACTGAAATACCGAATACCGGCTTGGAGGACAATATCATTATTAGTGCGACTGAAAATACTGTATTAGAATAATTTTATCTTCAAGTTTATTGAGTGTCTTTGCGCAATAGTTAATATAAAATTCTAAAGTTTTGCAATCGTTTTATGAATCGTTAAATATGCTAGTACCTATATTTTTATCACCTTTTGTGATTGTTTATTGTTGTCTCTGTAAAAACTTTTTTCCTGTAAATAAGTGTTTTCGAAGTGCCCAAGCCGCACTTAGTCAGCGTGGTAGACTTAAGGCTTAGCTTCTTCCTCATTCCGGTCGAGCCCTCAAACTATGCGGCCACCCGTCTATATAATGTCCACGCAAAGATTGCTTTACACACTGATTCTTTACCGACGGGATACCAGAACTAGCAACGAGCCCCTTCATTGACAAAAATGGCAAGCACGCTTGTTCTACCCGTAAGCGTAAGCAGAGGCAAAGTCCCACGCTTCGCCATTAACAACGGTAGACCCATGGAAGGGGCGACCCTATTGCCATTAACACATTATCAAACTCCAGGCTGTTATTGAGAAACATTCTTATATACATTACAAAATTATAAATTATAGGGAAAATTGGAAAAAACATGGGGGAGGATTGCCCAGCAGTGGGACAGCAAAGGTAAGAAAAATTCAAAAGACCAACAATACTTTGCCCAACCCAAGAATCGAACCAGAGACCACATAATTAGCAGTCCGATACACTACCGACTACGCCACAGATGCAATCAGTTTCATAGGTACTCCGGAATTCCCAATGTTATCAGACAATATAAAACAGAGGTCAATGGTCAATGGTCGCTTGATGAAAGAAAACAGTTCAGGGGACTCTAGGGGATTCCTTAGATCTTAAGTAACACATAGGAAGAGATTATAGGTTATCTAAATATACTAATTAAAACTTATTCTTGTCGTATGGTTATTGGTGAACATGGTGTCAAAGTGGTTCAAGCCGCCTTGGACGTGGCTTAACGACTGTTATCTTAATTGACAACAACCGGGACCGACATTTTACGTGCCCTTAGAAGCACGGAGCCAGTTTAAATACCACTGTGGTCACCTATCTATGGAATGACCGCGCCAAGGTTTATTTATTTATTTTTTATTATTTTTTTTATTTTTTAAAAGACAACTCCCGCACTAAGAATTGCTCTTGTGTCGCGGGGACTTTTACAAACATACAAACAACGGACACAAAGCACAACCAGACCCGGAACATTTATTTGTGGATCGCACAAATAATTGTCCCGTGTGGGAATCGAACCCACGACCTCCCGTTGCAGTGGTATCGGTGTGGCGACCTAAACCACTGCGCCACGGAGGCAGTCAAGGAGTTTGGAGTGCGCCAGGGAGGTTTGATTAACCTACAGGACGTTTACCGACCGGTGAGCGCAACTGGCTATGGGCGCCTCATTAACTAAAAATTGATATGTACACATCAAAACATAGCTTGGAGTTTGGTACGTGGATACCTTGTTGACAATTAATTCAACCTAGAATCGAACCTGTAACTTAACGCAGTTTGTACTTCTGAAATAGTTAGATTTTATAATCTGTTTTTACTGTTATATTTTCACAATACAAATGTGTTAATGTAAGAGGAAAAGCGCGGGGATTTCTACCGTGTCTGTATTCTGAGCTTGTACGTGTGACGACTTGTAAATTGTCTTATTATTTGTTATCAATTGCTTGCTTTATTGGTGTTCCTTAAGGTTTTCAACATCTCTAATAAGAAAGTTGAAAATAAAAATAATAATAAATAAATATTAATGGACAACTCACACACGGTCATTTGATTCCAAACTAAGCAGAGCTTGTACTATGGTAACCCACTAACTGATAAACATACTTACATACTTCTAAATACATACTTATATAGATACATTAACATCCAGGCTCAGAACAAATACTCGTGCTCATCACACAAAGATTTGTCCCGGGTGGAATTCGAACCAAAATTGAAAAAAAAATTCTAAAATGATCTATTTCTTATAAGGAATACGGGAATTAATGTGGAATAACCTTGGAATGCCTGACATTTCGGCGCAGGTTACCGTGGTCGCAGGCAGTATGTTTGAGCTAATTCCCAAATTACTTTACTATTATGCAACACGAAAGTTTGAAAGTTATGGTATGTTTATCTTTAGCCATAATTGCAATTATTTTCTAAGTATTTTCAGACAGGATTTACATTTACAGGATCACAAATCTCGCACTAAGAAAGGGCGAACTATATATATATGTTCAAAAGTTGTATATAAATATATAACATGTGAACTTTTAACATACAAACAACCAAGAACAATTACGTCGCATATGCCGTACGAGTCATTAAAATTGATTTTTATTTACTCAGCTGTGATCATCAAATATTATGCCAATAAAGTAAAGTACCGGGTAAAAAGTACGCGAAAATTGTATAATGAATGAATGAATTACGTAATAACATTATAAACAAAAAACACTGTGTGCGACGCGGGATTTGAACTATTCATTCATTCATTGTATGGTTAGTAGTCAACCTAGTGTCAAAGTTGTGCAAGCCTCCGAAGGCTTTGAAATGGCTTTGCGACTGTTATCTACAGCTGGGACCGACGCGCCTTTTTTTTGCCTAAAGCACGGAAATGCTCAGGTTAAGTACCTCTATGCGGCCACCTATCTATAGAATGTCCACGCTAGTTAGACTTTCAAGCTTCTGAATACTGGTAACAACTGTCAAAGGTCTTTAAAAATTGACCCGCAATTTAACGCGCCTTTCGAAACACGGAGAACTTGGTACTAAACATACTATATGGTCACCCATCCACAGACCAACCTCGGCAAGCGTAGCTTAACCTCAAAGATCGGTCCGCACCGGACCTCAAGACAAAGACAAACTGTTATCAGAATAAGTAGGTATAGTAATAGGTGTCTCGAGGCCTTATCAATATGTTCAGTAATAGGGGACGTACCTCAGCTTTTTGTGAGCCGTTCGTGATATGAATACGTTTAATGACTCATGTTTTAATCACTTGTTCAAACGGTCTTATGACTATCTCTGTCTTGGTGGTTAGACTGCCTCCGTGGCGCAGTGGTTTAGGGCGCCACGCGGATACCATTGCGTCGGGAGGACGTGGGTTCGATTCCCACACGGAGCAATTATTTGTGCGATCCAAAAATAATTGTTTCGGGTCTGGGTGTGCTTTGTGTCCGTTGTTTGTATGTTTGTAAAAGTCCCCACGATATAAGAGCAATTCTTAGTGGGGGAGTTGTCTTTAAAAAAAAAATGTGTCTGATCACGACATCCTCGGTTTGATCCTCGGGTCGGGTATATACTATTTATTAATATTAGGTCGGGGAAAAAGTCTTTTCGCATTATAGTATGTATGAACTTTCTCTACAAAAAAAACTCTATATTTGGGTACCTCACGAGCTCACTGAAAGAAACCTAATGAACCGTATACTCATTTGTGATTTAATGAAGCCAAAGAGATTTTATTACAAGTTCATACATACTATAATGCCAAAAGACTTTTTCCCCGACCTAATATTTTACTAATTTATATTAAAACATTTTACAATAGTAGTAATAGTAGTTTCTGTATATTATCGTGAGGTCTCGGGGTAGATACCCAGTAATATAAAGTGTTACTGGGCTTTCTAGCTTCCGCTTGAATGTTCGCTCCTATCTTGTCATAGCGCCGCACGTGCTCTCGTTTTGTACTAGAAAAATCTGATTGATCTATACTTACTAATATTATAAAGCTGAAGAGTTTGTTTGTTTGTTTGTTTTGAATGCGCTAAACTCAGGAAGTACTGATCCGATTTGAAAAAATATTTTAGTGTTAGATAGTCCATTTATCGAGGAAGGCTATAGGCTATATATCATCACGCTACGGCCAATAGGAGCAGAGTACCGGTAAAGAATGTTACAAAAACGGGGAAAAATTTTACCTATTCTCTCTTATACGACGCAAGCGAAGCTGCGCGAGTCAGCTAGTAATTAATATGTCTTCAGGGAAAAACGTATGTTAATTCTGGTTTTATTTTTATATCCGTAGGATTTCTAGTTTGCGCTGTTATTTGTCTTATTATATCATAATTATAATATTATTCTAACATAATGTCACGACTGAATTTCCCAAAGTTAGCTTTGCATGAGGTAAAACAAGAAATTGTATAGTATTATACATATATCGATTTTCGCAACTGAAAGAGTAAACAGCCATATTCTGCCATATTTATATATACTTATATTGTAAACTTTAGCAGCATAAATGATAGTATGAAAAAACACAATTTTGTTATGGATTGGTGACCCAAGAATCGAACCTGAGACACGAGTCAGTGGTTGTGAGAGAATGTTTGTCATAAATAAGATAAAATACACACAATGATATAAATCAGAATATAATTTATGTACACATGTCGATGACAAACCACGTTTTAGTTGATGTGTTTATACTTAGCATACGTTACGTCGTCTTAAGAAATGCCTTTAGACGTTGTAGATGACAATGACCGTTGTAGATGAATTATAATATTACATTTGAAAAATCATTTTTTGTTTCATTGGATATGCAGACTACGATACGGCTGTGAACTAAGATTTTGAGTTATTTTAAACAATGAGCAAAAGTCATATTTACTTATAAATTAGGTAGTTGTAGTATTTGTCTTTAATAACAAAATAATATTGTCATCTAGAGTCTTATTGATGTTACTATGTTTGCAGTAGCTTTCGTTATATACCTTGTCCTTTACTTTTGATAAAAAAATCTTACTACAAAAGTTAAATAAAAGAAATTAATTCAACCCATTACTGTCCCACTGCTGGGCAAGGGTCTCCTCTTGTAATGAGGGAGGGGCTAGGCCTTGAGTCCACCACGCTGGCCAAGTGCGGGTTGGGGACTTTGCATGCCCTCATAAATGTATTAAACAAATTTTTAGGCATGCAAGGATTCCTCACGATGTTTTCCTTCACCGTTGGAGCATGTGATAATTATTTCTCATACACACTTCTTCGAAAAGTCATTGGTGTGTTGCCTCGGGTTCGAACCTGCGGCCACTTGCGTGGGAAGCGTCAACTTATACCACTCGGCCATCACTGCTCTTTTATAAAAGTTAACGTTAGCTAAATATGTTGCGGCTCTAATCACGTGTTGTTAAATGCGTGAATCGATGGAACTTCACCCCGGAGTATTAAATTGATTCATTCTATATCAATCTCAGTCACATTGAATGTTCAATCGCGTCTTGTTGTACATTACTTTAGTTTTTTGCTTGTTTATATTGTTTTTATCTTTCACTCAGTTTTGAACATTATTATTTCTATTAATGACAGGGTTTTTAGTAACAATGAACAACTTACAGTTACTTTTCAGGGATATAAAAACTATAAAAAATGTGACGAATTGAGAACCTCCATTGTTTACTCAAGTAACTTAAAAATATCAATATCTGTGCAGTTAACTAACATAAAAAAGTTACATTATTTACTCTAAAAGAGATAGTTTTCTAGTTTTTGAAAACACGCAGCTATCGAGAAATGTTGCATGAAAAACAAATAAGCGCCTGTAGCGTATTTTAAGGAACTATTTTTTTACTCAAATGTCCATCTGTTAAATTGTTTGAACAACGCGAGTGTAGGAAATCGCTTTAAGAAATAGTAAACCAATCATCATGTCAATAAGAGGTTTTTGGAAAGGAAAATGCCCAAACGTTACATGATGTTATTTACTAACACGAATTACTTAATAATACCTTATTAATAAGGTTTCAGTCACCAAGGTGGTTTATTAAGGGATGTTAATTAAGTTATGCAGTTCCTTAATTATTAAATTTAATATTATTTACATTATAAGTTTGGTTGAAGCAAGCTTGTTTGATAGCCGACTGCGCGACACAAAGGAGGGTAATGCGTTTATGAGTATATATTATGTATGCATGTTTGTTAGTATATAGCATTAAAGAGACCAGTAGAAAGGCTAGACTGATGATGAATTATGTAATATCTTTGGTTGAAGCAAGCTTGTTAACTACCCGACTCTGCGATGCGAAGGAGGGTAATGCGTTTTGAGTCTATATATGTTTGTATGTTCCTGCATGGCATTGTAGAGACCAATATATAGGCTAGGCTGATGATGAATTATTACAATCGTTGTAAATCAATATTCATAAGATAGGAAACAATTTCATTTTTATTTTCCTCAAGGAAAACGAAGTTAAAGAACAGTCATACATCCAGAGGTTACATAGATAACCACAGAGCATAAATCAGAGACAATATTGCGTAATAGACGTATTTTATCTATGATTCTGAACGCGAGTCTGTTTATGGCAATTAGTTTAGATAATTTTAATTAATTTACTTGCGGTGGGGTCTTGAAATTAAAGATAAGGTCTAGGATTGTTGACTAGATTCTGCCTGTGACTTAGTCTGCGTAGATTTTAAATTGAGTCTTATTAACAGACTACCTCTATGGCGGTTGTGTACCCAACGGCTGACCAAAGAATCCGGGTTTGCTTCTCAGTTCGGACAAAGTCAAATTGGTCCTTTTCTTAAGTTTATAAAAGTCCCCGCGACATAAAAGCAATTACTAGTTAGAAAATGTCTTTAAGAATTTGAACCCAAGACCACTTAGTAGGAGTCGTAACCTCTGCAACAGCGTCACATACCACAGCGACACAGAGACTTCAGGCTAACATTATTAATCTTAATTATTTGGGATATTAAGTAGTATGTGAAGAAATACATATCTTAAAAATGAGTAAGTAAATAATTAAATCTAAATCAAATAGGGGAAGTCCATCAATGTAGGTTATCTCTGGTCTTGTTGAACTTATTCTCTTACACTTGAATTAGATAACACGCCAATTAATTATACTTGTGTATCAAAATTAGGTTTACAAAAGTGTATTATGATAAGTAAGAGCATTGATAATTCGATTGGTTTATTGCAAACCACGTAATTTGTTATGAGTTTAAACCACATTAAAGGCGTGGTAGAAATAAATATCTAATGTTTTAACTATTAAGAAATTTCTTGCGACTGCTCATCATGAAGTCGGGGCTCGATTCTCGGTTTGGCTAAACTGCTTATAAATGTTTCTGATTTCTATACAATTTTGCCACTAAGAATTTGGTAATACATTCGCGTATAGCAATAGGCTAGCCCCCTATTTTCTGGGACCAAGCACTAAATTGTAAATAGCGCAATTTTAGTGTAGGTACTTTATACATGCTCTGCGTACATTCGGTTACATAAAGAACGAGACTATATAATAAAAAAAACATTATTTAAAGGCATTTATATAAATGAAAAACTTACGTACTTAAGCATTTTTGTGTTACCTAAGTAATGCCTGGGTGACACAGAAAATCAAAGTTATTTCTTATTCTGACGTACAAATTAGTCCTTATCTACTTGTGTTAGATTATCTCGTATAGCACTAGTAAATTTCCCGTGAGATTTGCGTTAATTAGATATTAGTCAAAAGATTCATTAGTGTACTAGTTAACTGATTATAAGCGTACCTATGTGTAAAGTTACTTACTTTGAACAACTATGTAGTTCTATAGTTCCTAGAAGCTCCGACAATCTTAGGGCTAATTAACATCAGCCGCGCGCATCGATACTTCAGGTCAAATCAGTGCCGAGGTTGGTCAGTGTAGTATATTATGCATATCGAATTCCTCCATGTTTCGGAAGGTACGATAAATAAATTGTTGGTCTTGGCTGTCATTTTATACATCTTCGATAGTCGTTGCCAGTAGTCAGACGCTTGACATCCAGTCTTAACTAGTGGGTTGTGGATGTCCAATAGGCAGTCATTCCATGTAAAATACTGGTATGCTATACTGCAGTTGCATCCGTGAGACTTAAAGCCGGCGGATGATGACTTCTGTAGTTCCTATAGTCTCCTCTTTAGATCTAGAGCGATCAGTCTCAGCTGTGGGACTGCCAGAATTATTTCACACTAAGTGTAGACGACACCTGAAACAGCATGCATCCTGTTCGACACTATTTGTCATTTGAGGCGCCCATATCCACCGCCCGTTGCACTCACCGGCCAGTAAACAATTTGTGGGTTAAGCAACCATTGGCGCGGTCATTCTACATATGGGTGACCGCATAGTGGTATTTCAACTGGGCGTCTCCGTGCTTCGGAGGGCACGTTAAAAGTCGGTCCCTGTTTTTGTCTACTAAGATAACAGTCGTTAAGCCACGTCAAAGGCCTCTCGTGCGGCTTGAACAACTTTGACACTAGGTTGATCACTAACCATATGACAAACAAACCACAACAACTATTTGTCACCAAGATAGAGTCAAGTAAAATACGTACAATCATCCAAAAACAGTGTATTTACGTTCCCTAATAAATATTCAATATGAAATAATCAATGAACAATAAATGTAAATCACGATTGAACCTTGAACCTTTTCTCCTTTCAAGCGTTAATATCGAAGAAACTTTTGTAATTAAGTCAAATTTTTTCAGAGCTTTTTTTATATAATGTCCAAATATTTTGACAAAAACTTTTAACATAAATAATCATGAAATAACCTTTCAATTGTTCAGTTTTAAAAAGTCACTTCTAACAGGAAGATACTGTTACTATACGACTTTTATAAATTTATACTTTAATAATTAATTCATTATATAAATCATGTACTTTTTCTATGAAGGTAGAAGACTTTCGACTACCACTACTGTATGACAAGATGTATGGATATGAATGAAGCAAAAGAAGTTTGTAAGGATTTCATTCATATCCATACATCTTGTCATACAGTACCGCCGGTTACAAGTACTACGCACCTGACCTTTTGGCAAGACATCACCAATATGATCGGTGTAAGGTTCTCAAGGGCGTCCCCTCCCGGCGTTTCCATTTATTTCCACACAGTTCTATTTGTCATTATATTCTTTCCCTCCATATAACCAGGCCATTGTCTATTTTTATGTAAAAACATAACTCCTTTCGAAAATATTGCTAGGAAATATAACAGAAAAGCGATGCAATCAATTTATATAAAATCAATCTGAACTGAAAGGGTTCTTAGCACCATGCCAAGGAGAAAATATAGAGAACGATAAAGGTGACATCTTTTAGACAATAGCGCTATTTCCTTTAAGCATTTGACATTTGAAATGACACATAGTAAATAGTTCTTACGAAATACGCTAGGGGCGCTGATCAAATTTTCATATACATATTTCATTTATCAATAATCGATTGTTGTAGAAAAACATGCTGTAGAAACCGGCTTTAGGAATGTTTGAAGGATTGTGGCATGTTTCGTTCTTTGAGTTCTGCCGACCACATATGAGTATGAGGCGTGTTATTATGAGCGTATGAACAATATTTAATATGCAAGATTTTAATACCTTTATCAAAGTAGACCCGGAATTTTCAATCAATAAACAAAGTTGTGTAATAAGTAGGAGTTTTCTAGCTAAAACTCGACTTTGGTTTACTTTGGGAAGTGCCATCTCTCATGTGTCTAAGTAATTAATGGGCTACAGTAATTAAATACTGTTCAGGGAATAAGAAGGACATTTTTTGTAGCCTCGAGATGTAACGAAGGAAACAAAAATGATTTTCGTTAAATTTTGTTGCGTTAGACCTCTTTTGTGCGACGGTGTATTTCATCTCAGTTTTAATTTCCGAGTGCAAAGTGCTATTTAGTTTTTAAACCTGTAGCGCAATAAATTGTATATAGTCTGTACTGTCGAGTATCGAGAGTTAGACATTTACTGTTGAATGAAATGTACTGCTAAAGACGGACTAACTTACGGAGCCCAGTAGAGGCGCTTAACAGATTTTTGTATAAAATTGATTGCTACTCGGTTGTCGGTAGTCGATAGTAGTAGTGAATCGAGTTTTCTTGGATTATTTTCAATAGCAGGCTAAAATTTGGTTTTGTGGTTCTGATATGGTAAGCTTTGCATGCATTGTATCCGTTAGTTATATGTTGCAGTTTAAAGGTTTACGAAGCTTTTTTATTAGACGACGTATGATCCAAGACCGATGTTTAAAATATTTTATAGTTTCGCTCTCTACAACTATATCGAAAAGCATTTCAATAAAATAAACAACAAACACTTCTATCTACATTTTCCGTTTTGAAAACGCGATTATACAAGAAACAATTCTCTATACGTAATGTGAACGCAAAATTCCATTTGCTTCATGAAATAATAATAGCTTTACTCAGTAACTTTCAGTTTCATTTCAGTATCTCATTAACAAACAGTAAGTAAGCCTTCGTAACAGAATAATACGTATCAATCAACAAAGAAACAATTAACACGTTCACTTCGAAATCAATTAAATAATTTAATTTTACTTTAAAATGGCGATTTACGAAACAATTGACAGTGAAACAAATTACGATGACTTTAAAAATGAAAACACTTTGAAGAATAATATTTCTTGCCAACTCTGTATTTGCCAACCACTACAAAAAAAATGTTGTGAGTTGGTTAATATGTTTGACGGAAATCAAATCAGTCTTATTTTCTTCTTTGCCATAGGGTAAATACAGTTTTCTAGATTTATTCATGCAATTCTCAGTAGCAGTAAGTTGAGGCGCACGTAGCCAGTTGCGCTCACCGGTCGGTAAATGATCTGTGTGATAAGCAACCTCTGGCGAGGTCATTCCATAGATGGGTGACCGCATAGTGGTATTTTAAACTGGGCGTCTCCGTGTTTCGGTGGGCACGTAAAAAGTCGGTCCCGGTTGTTGTCTGCTAAGATAACAGTCGTTAAGCCATGTCAAAGGCCTTCGAGTGGCTTGAACTACTTTGACACTAGGTTGACCACTAACCATACGATATGTAGTAGTTAGGAATGGGAATCAAACCAATGATAACTTGGCATAAGACTTTGAATTGCGTTGCGTTTATAGCGTCGCGTCGCGTTGCGCATATATATCTATTTGACAGTAACGAGGGTTTTAGTACAACAACTATTAATATATTTAACAAAAAAACGCGTCCAATTGAGCAAAGCCTTTACTCATGTGACCGTCGCACACCGGGGCAAGGTACCCTTTCTGCTGGCATTAAATACGTTTTCTAGCTAAATTGCTTGAAAATACAAATACTGATTGGTCTGTTACATTTAATGTAGTCTAAATCAAAATAAAATGTTGCTAAAATATTGTCACATAGCTGAGGTTGAAGGTTCCATAGCTTAATAACACAACTTTTCGAAAATAACGATCAAAATACGTATACGAGTAACAGAATGGGAGTATCTCGGAGCTTTTCATTCAGACGCACTCTAACAACCACTAACAAAAGATATTTATTATAGGAATCAGTATAAGTAAGCTGAGTTGATTGTGTGAAATGATGCATTAGTCCCTGATTTAATAAAAAACCATTGTGGGTAGTCCGAAAAACGGGTTTCGATTTACGCATTTCTGCCACTTATAAAGGTATTTTGCCCTAGTGCGCCGCTTCATACTTATCTAGGTAATAAAACAGGCCTTTTTATAGCTTCTATCTAAACTCGATCCATCAATGCCTTCAATTAGTATCTATTTTCGCGCTTCTTTCTTCTTAATGACAAACAACGTGTCAAAGGTCAGTGAACTTGCACGTGTCAATGTTCGATGTATAGAGAGTGTTGATCTAATTTGATGTCTTCCTGTAGCACCTTTGAATAGTAAATATTGGGATGTTACTAAGTGAGAAACAGAATGGGAGTATTATGGGGCTTTTTCTAAGAATTTTTAACATCTATTCGCATAAGACGGACGCGGTTCGAAGAATCGATTTCCTACCACCGTTGACTATCGAAAAAAAATGTATGAAAAACTGCCATCAGCGCCTCTAGCGTATTTTATACTAGCTTTTACCCGCGACTTCCTCCGCCACCTGAATTTTCCCATGGAAATGCGTTTTTTTTAGGGGTAAAAAGTAGCCTATGTCCTTTCTTGGGTATCGAAATGTCTCCATACTAAATTTCATGCAAATTGGTTCTGTAGTTTAAGCGTGATTGAGTAACAGACAGACAGACCGAGTTACTTTCGCATTTATAATATTAAAGTATAATAGTATATAGTATGTATAACTATCTTCTTTAAGTAATTGTAAATGCCGAACCTGCTAGTAGATAAACTGATTGTTTCAAGTGTAAGCTTAAGGCTATAAGCTGTACAAAAGCGGAAAATAGCGCATATATTTGCAGCTCTACCGGTAAGTAAGCTTAGCGTTAGTGCTGTAGAAATTCCGTTGTTTTCAAATCTAGGGATTTCCCGGAATCCTGCACTTTGTCCCGTGTCCAGTAATTAAGCCCGTCTGGGATTTCAAACAACTTTTATTTTGCTAAATGGGCTGCAGAGTTCGTTATACGTTTATACGGAAATTAAATCTATGTCTAGCATCTCTATGTTGCGGGCGAGAAGCTATTGGTGTGTTTTGAAATTAATTTAAAAGTTTTTGACATTTGACCAAAATTAATAAAGACCATTAAAAGAGCAGTGATAGCCGAGTGGTATAAGTGGACACCTCCCACGCAAGTGGTCGCAGGTTCGAACCCGAGGCAACACACCAATGACTTTTAGAAGTCATGTGTGTATCTATACTAATATTATAAAGCTGAAGAGTTTGTTTGTTTGTTTGTTTGTTTGTTTATTTGAACGCGCTAATCTCAGGAACTACTGGTCCGATTTGAAAAATTCTTTCAGTGATAGATAGCCTATTTATCGAGGAAGGCTATAGGCTATATAACATCACGCTACGGTCATTAGGAGCGGAGTAGCAACGAAAAATGTTACAAAAACGGGGAAAATTTTGACCTATTCTCTTAGTTGACGCAAGCAAAGTTGCGCAGGTCAGCTAGTTAGAAATAATTGTCACATGCTCCAACGGTAAAGGAAAAACATCGTGAGGAAACCTTGCATGCCTAAAATTTGTTTAATACATTTATTGAGGCATGCAAAGTCCCCAACCCGCACTTGGCCAGCGTAGTGGACTCAAGGCCTAACCCCTCCCTCATTACGGGAGGAGACCCTTGCCCAGCAGTGGGACATTAATGGGTTACTTTGTTTTTGTCTTTGTGACCAAAATTAACAAATCTTTGACAGAGATTTTTCATTATTTACCGTCCGTTACACTTAACGTCATACTGTTTTATGGTTCGTCTTACTAACACTATAAATAAAAGCAAATAGAGGCTCATTTCCCATACTGCGTTACACCCTTTTATCCCTAAAAGGTTTCTTTGTTTTCATGTAGGTACACATACACACCTTTATTTCATAGCGAGTGATCCTGTATCGCGTTTCATCGCATTTTTCATGCATTGTATGAATTATTGAAAATGTTATTTGCGTGCGAGAGAATTTGTTGAGAAGGAATTTGACTTTTCATGGGATTATTGCCCATAGATTTTGATGTTTATGATACGTCTCTATGCGATGGATTCATAGATTATACATATGTTCATAAAGAATAGCATTCCTTGCCAATATCGTTTTAAAATGAAGACTAGATTTGTTCCTTGAAGAGGCTAAATGCTTTTAGATTTTTTGATTTCGCTTTTGAAAAGCCAAGTGCGTAGTATTATACCTATACCCAGTGGCGTAACTATATCGTTCGAGGCCCGTGGCAAATTCATCGAAATCCGTCGGCCTCCTCCCCCCAATATAAGAAAGTTGAAATGTATGATAATTAAAAAATTGGGAGTTGGGATTCTCCTATGATCGGGGGCCCCTTCCGGCTGGGGGCCCGTGGCATTTTGCCGACTTGCCACCCTGTAGTTACGCCACTGCCTATACCCTTTACTAATAACCAAGGGTTTCTGAGGTACATTAAGCGGTAGTTTATCTATTCAATAGCGTGTTAGCTCATATAAAAAAACGCTACTGAACAAATAAACTGCCGCTAAATATACTCAGGATCCGGGGGTAAGTCTACTATTACTTAACAATATTGAAGACAAGATGTATGAGTGTGAATGAAGCAAAAAAGTTGGCAGAGATCGTATCAACTAGCGCTCTAATAACAGGATAATATTTGTATACGTGTATTGATTTATATATCACATTGAAGGACACAAAAATAATAAAATACTTGTATGAATATTGAATTTTTTAGTGGCTCTAATAACAGTGTATTCTATTTGTAGCACTCAAGGACATATTAAAAATTCAAATCGAAATAACATGGCTATTTAAATGACTAATCACTGTTGACAATAATTATTAATTCTGGAACTTTGTAACTATCCAAACCTACGATTTAAAGTAATTTTCTAACATACTAAAATTAACTGTTAAACTATATAAGTTTAGTATACAATTGATGAGTCATTAAATATGTAAAGAAAATTACGCAGTTCTCGAGAAAATGTCCCAACTGTCTCACTGCTAGACTCCCCTCCTCGGATAAGAGGGGGTAAGATTGAATTTCTGTGAAATAAGAACAAATTTCTAAACTTTTATTATGATTAGAGTTTCAAGAGTCATAGAAATATGGTAGACTGGTGTATTTTAAATATTTTTATAAAGTAGGAAGGCAATTGAAAGCATAGGCATTCACTAAACTGATGTTAACGAGGCTCAATATCAAAAGGCCATTTTCCCTAAATACCTTGATAAAAGCTAGATTAGTGTCAAATATTAACCTTTTCATACGTTTTTCATTCATTGACACTTCCACGCGCGTGTATTTATACTTCAAGTGCCTTGTAAAATTTTAAGACGCTTACACTTTGCTACTGGTTGCTATTGGCAATTTAACAGGCGCTCAGAGCATTTGTAATATTGTATTCAATGTTGCTATGAACATTTTGATAGGCGCTCTCTTTAAATCAATATAATAATATTATTATTTTGAACTTTTAGTTTAGACTCGCTCATAAAAAAAAAACATTTAACTAGTTTAGTCTTGTCCTAACAATGACCTAGTTTTAAGAAAGTAATTAATTTGCAATTCTTTAACGTTACTTTTAAATGTTAGAAAACAATGTGAGAGCAATTTTAATGAATTCATCGATTAATTACGAAATAATGTTTTAGCAAATATGGAGCTGTGCCTGAAAAATATTTTTGTGATTACTACAAAATGAAATATTTAGCAAATCATAATTATTTTTATCAAAATAATAGTCAAGTAATTGGAACTGGAATTTATTTTCATAGTGTATTTTTTGTAGGTAGTCTCTCAGCACTATTATTTTTTAATTTTCTGTCCGACTGGTCTTTCATATTCCTAAAAAATGCCTTTATCCTTTATCGGCATTTTCATAACAACCCTTTATAAAAAAAAAAAACCTATTATCTTATAATACAACTAGTACAACATAACCTCAAACTTATAAAATTACAAAAAGGTAATAAGACCGCGAGGTTTCTGAGAAAGGTTTTTAAGTAAACTGTTTCTATGAATTTGTCAAAGTGCTTTGTCACTTAAGTCCTTTGTTATTCGAGTTTGTTATGGCGGTAGATTGTCAATTAACTGATGTTTATTCATCACTGTTTAATTAAGAGATGTTACTACCGGGTATTTGAATTATGAGCAGTGATAGCCGAGTGCTATAAAATGACACCTCCCACGCCAGTGATCGCAGGTTCGAACCCGAGGCAACACACCAATGACTTTTCGAAGTTATGTGTGTATTAGAAATAATTATCACTTGCTCCAACGGTGAAGGAAAACATCGTGAGGAAACCTTGCATGCCTAAAAAATTGTTTAAAACATTTATTGAGGGCATGCAAAGTCCCCAACCCGCACTTGGCTAGCGTGGTGGACTCAAGGCCTAACCCCTTCCTCATTACGGGAGGAGACCCTTGCCCAGCAGTGGGACATTAATGGGTTAAATTTATTTTATTTTACTACCGGGTATTTGAATTAGTAACATAGTTCATTATGTGGGTTATTCTTTCATAGTTTGATTTGTAAATACTAATCGCTTTGCTAATTCACATAGCACAAAAATATTTACCAATAAGATGATATTATGATATAGAATATCAAGATAATAATATATGTATATATTAGGTCGGGAAAAAAGTCTTTTCGCATTATAGTATGTAATTATGAACTTGTAATAAAATCTATTTGGCTTCAAGAATCACAAATGAGTACACGGTTCATTAGGTTTCTTTCAGTGAGCTCGTGAGGTACCCAAATATCGAGCTTTTTTGTGTAGAGAAAAGATTTTATTAAAAGTTCATACATACTATAATGCGAAAAGACTTTTTCCCCGACCTAATATTATGTACCTAGACATTGTGTATCATACGTGAAAAGAAGTATAAGTCCAAGTTTCTCTTGTTCTGGATAAGTATCAAATAGCTTAGCAGACGGAAATTCGACAGACGTTTTTACATGTTTGCTAACACTTTACCCAGAAGATAGGTTATCTAAGACCACGAAAATATATACGACTGTTGCATTTCAGAACTATTACTAGATTTACAAATAACAATATTTTCAACAAAAAACCGCGTTTTTTCCCATCTATTCAAAGATATTAGATACAAGACAATATTTTCATGAATATTCAAAGGAGTAGGTACCTAATAATCTTTTTGTTGGAAAGGAAAAATACCGGTCTGATATTAAATTTTCTATCGTAGAGGATTGATAAGAATATTAAAACCACCATGTACTTACCTATTTATATAATTTATGGGCATATAGAAAACTTAACGAGAAATATTAATATCAAATCCATACCTTATTCTAAAGTCTAATTTCATTGAAACTGACCGCTCTGGACATTATTATTATGTTGACCCGCGCAGCTACGCTCACGCTTTCTTGATTTTATTTAATACCGCGCATTTTCAAATTTATTCAAGACCAAAATTAGCCAAATCGGTCCAGCCGTTCACGAGTTCTAGCGAGACCATCGAACAGCAATTCGTTTTTATATAATTATACTCATAGATATATAGATCAATAATTATTGCTTTAGGTTTGTTCTCACAGCAAATGCCACCAGTTAGCTATCACTGCTTATCCATTTTATTTAATTAAAACAATGAACAAGTCCGTAATTAATAATTTCATCTCATTATAATGATCAACGTATGGAGAATTCCAATAATTAATTCACTGGGAACACTAATAAATGTAAACAATGGGTTTGAAACAATAGCTGCATATCATAAAATGTTAAAATACTGGTGAGTGAAATTCAGTTTAACATTTTTCGTTTTTAAGGCTGTTCAGGCACTAACCCGCTGTGATTGTGACTTCAAAATATACCAAACTAAAGGCTGCTCGCGATTTCGTTCGCGTGGGAACCCTTCCCGTGTAAAACTCCGGAATAAAAAGTAACCTATGTGTTATTCTGGGTCTTCAGCTACCTAAATACCAAATTTCATCGTAATCGATTCAGTAGTATTTGCGTGAAAGAGTAACAAACATCCAAACAAACATACTCATAAACTTTCACATTTATAATATTTGTATGATTGCTAAACGGGTATTACACGCGATGACAATTTTTAAGATTTTGGTACTTTATTTTTTGCCTAATCCGTTTAAAAAGCAGACTCGCGACTTGTTGCGCTCGTCAAAGTTGTGTGCGAATGAAGGTCTGCTTTTGTCAGGGAATATTGGAATAGTAATGGTATGGTATTTGAAGACACAAAGTGCTAAATTATTTACAAGACAATGTGCAAAAGGAAAATTACGAATACACAAAAAATATAGCTGCATCAACGACGGCGTTCTTCCGCCACAGACGTATTTCCTTTATTTAGTTATCACGTCCTGCCGCTTCAGTGGACAAGCCACCTTATTTTCATGAATTCGACCCACATATCGTGAATTATTGAAATGTTTTGGGAATTATGTTACAAAAATGAACATTCATTTTGAGGTTTAATTTTTGTATTGGCCTTTAAAACTATTGTCTCTGTAGTCCAACAACTTAGCAGAGAGCCTCGGCACGCATTTATCAAAATTATCCTTGTTATCTATACTAATATTATAAAGCTGAAGAGTTTGTTTGTTTGTTTGAACGCGCTAATCTCAGGAACTACTGGTCCGATTTGAAAAATTATTTCAGTGTTAGATAGACCATTTATCGAGGAAGGCTTTAGGCTATATAACATCACGCTGCGGCCATTAGGAGCGGAGAAGCAACGAAAAATGTTACAAAAACGGGGAAAATTATGTCCCATTCTTTCTCTCTTATATGACGCAAGCGAAGTTGCGCGGGTCAGCTATTTCATATATGCGAAAGGTTTTAAGTATGTATGTATGTTTGTCACTCTGTCAGGAAAAAACTAATCGACGGATTGTAACGAGATTTGGTACACTGATAGCTTATAAGCTAAATTAACAAATAGGATACTTTTTATCCCGAGAAAGCTTTTCACGCGGGCGAAGCGGACAGAAACAAGTAATTCAATAATAATGCAGCGTACCTTTTTCCAAAACCTTCCAATTATGTACATACATAATAATATGTACATAAAAACACGCCTTTTTCCCATAGGAGTAGGCAGAGTCCAAATAATGTCCCTTGCCACGATCCCTACAAACTTCTTTTGCTCTATTCACATCCATACACCTTGAATTTTGTCACGCAGGAGAAGAAATTTTTAAACGAAAATTAACCAAAAAAGAAATAGAACTAAAAATAGGAGTAGAAAGAGACCAGAAAACGCCGCTTGGCATGTTACCTAGTGGACTCAAGGCCTAATCCCTCCCTCGTTTCGGGACCTGTGCACATCACTGGGACATTGATGGGTTAAATTTATCAAATTTATAACATAAATTATACTCATATTATAGATGCGAAAGTTTGTGCCAATGTATGGATGTTTGTTACTCTTTCACGCAAATACTTTTACTTTAATTTGGTATATAGGTAGCTGAAACCTAGAATAACACATAGGCTACTTTTAATCCCGGAGTTCCCGAGGGATCGGGATTTACACGGGAAGGGTGTCCACGCGGACGAAGTCGCGGGCGGCCTCTAGTAAATAAATATAGTCAAAATGTGTCTCAAGTACTTACTAGTCACAATGACGAGAGATGTAGTTCTATGTTTATGTTTACAAACGCGTACAAAGCTAACATTTCGAATTTCCCCAATAATAAGACGAAGGAGTGATACATGCTCTAATCTCTTGATCGTGACGCGGAGACACGTGGCGGTTAAATATAGATACAGTTTATATACTCCTGTTTTACATAAATTATCTATAATAATATATTAAAATCGTAGAGTTCGTTTGTTTGTTTGAACGAGCTAATTACAGGAACTATAAGTGAGAATTGAAGAATTCTTTTACTGTTAGATGGCCTTTTTATTGAGGAAGGCTGTAGGCTATAAATCATCACGCTACGACCAATAGGAGCAGAGTAATATTTAAAAATGTTTCAATAACGGGGAAAATTATTACGTTCTCCCTTTTGTAACGCAAGAGAAGTTGCGCGGGTGAGCTAGTGGCACTATCTAACGATGGTAAAGTCTTGCAAAAGAAAAAAATATGCAATTCCTAATCAATTTCATCCAAGCCTAGTCAACATCCATACATCTTTACAAACTTTAATATTTTCAACATTACTACGAAAAGGCAAAATATTATATAAGTACTCCTGCTCCAATATTCTCAATATTGTGCCAAATGATTTTATTATTGTTTCACCCTCAAGGCCGTAGGGGTTGTAAACAGGGGTAACATGACGTCATCATCTGAATTGATGTAATCAATCATTGATATGACGCAAGGATATTGCCTATCGAGTTGTTGGGTTAGGCTTTCAATATATAATAACACTAGCTGACCCGCGCAACTTCGCTTGCGTCACATAAGAGAGAATGGGTCAAGAATTTCCCCGTTTTTGTAACATTTTTAAATGCTACTGTGCTCTTATTGATCGTAGCGTGATGACAAATAGCCTATAGCCTTCCTTGATAAATGGACTATCTAACACTGAAAGATTTTTTCAAATCGGACCAGTAGTTCCTGAGATTAGCGCGTTCAAACAAACAAACAAACAAACAAACACTTCAGCTTTATAATATTAGTAAAGATATGAACCTGGTTAGATACTGCTAGACTGCTACTAAGTTGTTTATGTTCTTACAAGTGGTCGAGAGTTTAAAACTAAAACAATACAACAACTTTTCGAAGTTGTTTTTATATAACCCATTAATGTCCCACTGCTGGGCAAGGGTCTATTCCCGTAATGAGAGAGGGAATAGGCCTGGAGTCCACGCTGGCCAAGTGCAGGTTGGGGACTTTTCGAAGTCTGAAGTTATATAGGTATCAGAAATAATTACTTGTTCAAACGGTGAAGGAAGATATCGTTATGACACTTGCATGCTTGAGAGTTCTTGAAACAGTAGTTGAAGGTGTTCAAAACATGCATGGTCCTCAATTCAAGTTTTTATTTGTTTTGTAGGACCAAGGCCTGAAATATTTCTCGTACCGGAAGATCTTTCAAAATGATCCTCAGATTTTTATTTTAGTTGTGGTAACTTTTGTGATTATTGTTTGTGTGTTAGTAAAAGTCCCCGTGATTTAAGATGAATTTCGATTATGAGAAATCTTTTTAAGAAGAAAAATAACGAGTTATTATCGTAGCTAGACAACTCCAAAAAAGTTCATCCAATTTATTTTTTTGTGAGTGAAATGAAAAGTTTTTTCTAGACTATTCGAACTGCATACTAATAGCTCAGATAAAACGATAGTTTTAATTTTCTAGCAGATATTAGATTAAAATGTAAATATCTCAGACTACGAACAGGCTTTTTGGAATATTTGAAAATCCAAAAAGCCAATTGTAGACTTCAATAAAATCTGACTGATAAAATAATAGGATTAAATTTAAAGCCGGGTATTATATTCCGATATAGTATATTTTATATGCTGCAGAGTTTAAATGGCCTACTGGCTAAAGCCTCTTTTTCAACGAAAAATATGTAACGCCCCCTTTTGTAAATACTAATGGCTATACCAATTAAATAGGCTCGGTGTCACCGTTCCTAAATATCTATAAAATAACCTTTGACAGCCATTGTCTGAAACTACACTGAGTTTTTAATTATAATCTGTATAATTGTGCCAATTTGTATTGACTTTTGTGTTCCTATTCCGACGTCTTAGGAGAGACCCCTCTGCTAGTAAATACAAAGTAATTTAAACTTTAACAAACATAAGTTATTATACAAAGTTAACGAATTAAGGTCTTAGCTCATAAGAGCCACCAGGCACCCTACCAACTTCGTCGTTGAAGCACCTTCTTGGCGCAGTGGTTGAGGTTATCACCACACCACTACTATAGCGTCGGGAGGTCGTGGATTCGATTCCCACAATGGACGAATATTTGTGCGATCCAAAAATAGCTGTTTTAGGTGGGGTTGCCTTTGTATCTACTGTTGGTATGTTTGTAAAAAGTCCCCGCGAGACAAGAGCAATTCTTAGTGAACAAAAGTTGGTGAACGGGTTGACGATGCGTTGTTGAACGTCGCGAGATCAAAGTCAAAGTTATAGTGGACATCGCTTGGTCCACGAATTTTGGAGAAGTGAGTTACCGTTTGCACTAGGTCACTAGTTTCCAACCAGTAGTCCGCGGAGGCCAAAATATGGTCAGCGAATGATTTTAAAATTTTAAATTTTCAGGATGGTTATTACACTCTATTTTTAAAATACTTCCATAGTGGTCGCTGCTAACAAGAATAATATAAAAGTGGTTCCGGACTAAGAAAAGGTTGGGAACCCCAGCACTAGGTCAATACGTGTTTTTAGTAATGTCGAATTGGTATTCATAGCATAAACGAATAAGAAAAAGAAATAACTGAGATCAATAGCCTTTTTTTGCATCCCTCAGTAACAAATAAAAAGAATAGCTTATTGATTGAAAGAAATATTAAAACAAGGAAATAAAGAGGGTAAATATTTTCCGGGTGGCTCTAATATACCTTTAAACAACAATAGATACATTTCATTTGCAATTTCTAGAGCGAATAAATAATTCATCAAATTCCCGCCAAAGCCCAATCTGTCAAACGACGGAACATCTGCTCACCGAAGAGACAGCCAATATTAATATTAAAACCTTTTTGTTCAATTAAAATTTGATATTTGACAAGATTTTTATTAAAATTTGGTGACTAGGAATCATTTTTAAACTAGATTACTTTTGGATTGTGTATTAAAATAAATGGTTATTTTCAGCTAACGTGTATTTTTCAATCTTACATTAAAACTAGCTTTCGTGTTCGACTGCGTCCGCGTGAAAAGATATCCCATAGTAAAAAGTATCCCAAGTGCTAATCTAGGTTATTAACTACGTATTTGTATCGACTGTATCTCAATCATTAATATCCATTCAGTAGATTTTTCGTGAATGTCTAATGTTAAATTAATATACTGTCCTAACGATTGGAGCCTTTCAAATTAAGCAAATGTTACATTAAATAATTATATTCAGGCAAAATATACTTAAACTAAGAATAACAGTACAATTCACAAACGTTAGTTGACGTAATGAATTCAAAAAAAACAAAAGCAGCCGCCATTTTTTTCTTTTTCTTCCTTTTCTTTTTCGGCAGCTTCACTTGATGTTGCCTGGTTGCCAACACGGCCCTCCTGCTACGTGCATGTCCTCAGGCACGTCCATATATTCAAATTACTCAATGAATCAAAACATCTGAAACGAGTATACAAATATTGTATTATTGTTCAATTAAAAATTTATACTTTGGGTCCACTATTCCGACCAATAGTTTTCATATAAAGTTCCTTTAGACTTAGGCAACTTTACAATATCTAATTATTGCTGGTCCGCCCAACTTAAATTTTGTCTTTAGACTTAGACATTCCCTTTTTACCAAGTATTCACTCCTTTAGTCCGAAGTAGCGCCTGCTCCAGTTTACTCCTTTAAATCTTAGGCAGTAACTGCTTCAGCACACTACCCCTACTCTGGATAATGAACGCAGTTGGTACCTCTGGCGGAACAGCACACACTCACACACACCAATATTAAGTATTACAATGCATTGAAATTAAATTTCTGATCAATAATTTGTATTTATGTATATTTCTACCTTGCCAACACATTCTCGACTTACTGCTGACATTATTTTTGTTAAATAGACCAAATATTAATGTTGATCCATGGCTTGATATCTTTCGCAGCGGCCACTCCTCTACATCTTTTATTTGATCTCTCGCTTCCTCTCATATCTTCTATTTGATTGATACCTATCATTTCCTAAGCATTTCGTTATTTGAAATGGACCCTTGAATGTAGGAAGTAGCTTGATATCTTATAATACCGTCGGACCATTTAAAAGTCGACGTTTAATCATCAATCACATTAAGCCATGAAGCTACTTTATCATTCAAAGGATCAAATTCCGGTATCATATTATGGAGGGTAATCAGATTTGTACTCACAGTTCTAGGGTGTTTAGACTTTACCCTTTTCCGAGATCGCGACGACCTTGGTGGCGGCGTTTTCAAACCACTCGTACCTACTCATGCTTGAGCTGCTACTACTCGCCATTGTGGGCCGGGAAAATACTATATCCCACTTCTGATGTTAAATTAATATACTGTCCTAACGATTGGAGCCTTTCAAATTAAGCAAATGTTACATTAAATAATTATATTCAGGCAAAATATACTTAAACTAAGAATAACAGTACAATTCACAAACGTTAGTTGACGTAATGAATTCAAAAAAAACAAAAGCAGCCGCCATTTTTTTCTTCTTCTTCCTTTTCTTTTTCGGCAGCTTCACTTGATGTTGCCTGGTTGCCAACACTAACAAACATACATTACGTATATCCATCCTCACAAATTTTTGAATTTGCAAAATTAAAAAGGATAAGTAGAATTTTAATAGAAACTTATAAATAATAGATTTTATATAGTTAACTTTTTTGTTACTTAATTCTTTGTGATAACAAACATTACTGTTTTTTATATGTATATAGATTGTAGCACAATACTTTCGTTATATTTTCGCAATTGGCTTATTTGAATGTACGACACAAAGAAAATACTTCTATATTATAGGAATCAAATCTACGTCACTAACTATGAAAAACATACAAAGAACATAATGTTTTTCACATACCTATCACTCTCCAAAACCTACATACAATAACAAAAGTTTCAGCGTCAATTTATATCCACGCAATTCTTCATATATTTCTACGTATTCCATACGGAAAAAACAAAATATCAACACTTAGATACACCTGCTAACGTAATAAAGAAAATAAGTCATAACAAATTGTATCGTCAACTGTAGCATCTTTACTTAGCCATATTAACTTAAAATAACCTATTAATGTCCCACTGCCAAAATAACCTATTAATGTCCCACTGCTGGGCAAGGCTCTCCTCTCGTAATGAGAAAGGGGTTAGGCTTTGAGTGCACCACGCTGGCCAATTGCGGAGACTTTGCATACTTTCAAGAACTGTTTTAAAGAACTCTCAGGCAAGGTTGCATCACGATGACTTCATAGTTAGAACAAGTCATAATTATTTCCAATACACATATAACTTCGATAAGTCATTGGTCTGTTGCCTCTGGTTTAAACCTGCAACCATTTGCGTGGGAGGTACCAACTTATACCACTCGGCTATTACTGCTCTCCCACTGCCATGTTAACTTTACCAAATGAAAAATGTAAGTAGATATTTTCAATGATAGGTACCTATTTGTTTTTGGTGTCATATTCTTTAGTGAACGTCTCGCATTAGTTCCCGGTTTTTGAGGTAGGTACATTAAATAGCGGTAGTTTATCCAATAGTGTTAATGCTCATTTAAAAATGACAGTTTGAATAGACGAACTACCGCTAAATGTACCTCAGAAGCCGGGCATTAGTAGCACTTTATCATTAAACTTAAACATATTTGTTGTTAAATTATGCATAGGTAAAGTTATCATGACAAAGTATAGATGCCACATTTGACTGGAACTGAAAAGTAACGAAAAAGTTTCTATTATGCTTCTATAGAGCGTAGATTCGTATATGCCAGTGTGAAACCAACCTTATTCCATGTTACTGGCAGTACGCTTTCGGCGGCTGTGTAAAACGGTTGCCTTGGCGCGCGTTAAAAAAAATAAGTTGGGCGGGAAATTTGAAGTTCATTTGACATTTCGGAAAAGTGAAAAATAATTATTCGTTTTGAAATTGAGTGGATGTTATTGAGTTAATAAAATATTTATTGTGCAGTGAGGTGTTTTGTTTTAATTTTGTTTTGGTAAGTATTTCTTTTATTAATATTATTAAATATATAATAATCAAGTAATATAAGTGAATTATACAATAAGGTATTTTAATTTGATTTTCAAAAAAGTTTTGGAAGTTGAAAAGATTTTTTTACACTTTCAATAAGGTTTAATTTTATACTATTTTTATTTACTTTCGTTTAAAATTTAATTAGTCAAAAATAAGTAAAAAATAAAATGTAATTAAAATTGTTAGTCAATATTTTCTTATTCAGCTTTCTTATTCAATTTGCTTTAGAAAAAACATAACTAATGTTAACATAAGCCCTAAAATACTTCTAATAATGCGATAAAATATAAAACCAATACATGACCAATAAAACATACTATAACAATGATTGATAAAGGTGTAAAAAGGGTAGTCACGTGAAAAACAATGGTATCTTAAGAAAATCTAAAAATAGAAAGTATACTGTAGAGCGATTTCTTTCTAGTGTCGATTATCCATAAACTATGTAAGAAAAACTGATCAGCGCCTCTAGCGGATGGCGCAGGAACTAATTTGAAAGGTCATTTTTCATTTCAAAATGTTGATACTCGATATCATTCAGCAACTTAGTAGAGAGGCTTGTTTGCCAGGTTCACGTCTGAAGGAGAAATACAACACTCAGAATTTAGAACTTTAGTGATTCGTAGGCTTATGGAACGGGCGGTGAAGTGTTTGCTATGGCAATTTTCTTTCGGATGTACATATAATTGTCGATTATAATTATAATCTAGAAAAATCGCGCATGAAAAGCTCTACTAAGTTGTTGGTCTAATAGTACCAACTGAAGAAAATCGCGCTACTGTTTACGAAGATAAAGATACATTTATTTAATAATTGAACCTTTTTCTACTTCGACTATGATTGATAGTAATTCTGGTATCAAAAGTTTCTATGTTATCAAGCTCTTTACGTTTGACATCAATTACTTAACGATTAACATCGACAATCGATCATTGGAGCCGCCGAAAGGAGATATATTATATAATTTTAACGGCCTATGAAGAGGTGTCGCATATCATACGTACTCGATAAAGTGACATAGATTAAGTGATATGAAAACAGCTTTTCAAATTCTACCAGTTATGCTAACCGATACTTATTCGGAAGTAGTGAAACTTACTAAGTATATTAAAATTCTTAAAATCAAAAATGTTTGTACTTTCTTAGCATACACATACTGAACTTCGATTAAGATAAAGCGATTTATTTTATTCTCTGGTCGTCTTAAGTGTTTATAGGCTTTTTTTGAGCTATATAAAATAACACCTAAGGTATTTATTGTAATTTCGCAGCAATATACAGTGTACAAACTGAACTACAAAAAATGAAAAATGCGTGGTGTTGTGTATAAATAAACGCCTGAAACGCATTTTGTCTCAATAGCATATTTGATATTAAAATTGCGAAGACGACGTAATTTTTGAAGAATTTTGTAATATTCGCAGTTTCCTCGGAGCGGCTGGTAAATTAGATTTCCAATTATATTTCAATCGATTTATGTTATATAATTTCTAACCCTCACCCTTGATTAAACCGCAGAAATCAATTTAATTTTGCGACAACTCTACAATATTAACTTAGCTTTCAATATCGTTAAATTAAAAATTAAAGTTTACGTTTGCAAAATTAACTCTAAGATTTTTTTCTATAATTACCTAATTTTTATTTAGTGCTTGTAAAATCGGACGTAAAGAAATTATTTTGGGTTTGATTTTACAAAAATCAATTCTATACTTTTCTTCTCGCAACATAATCCCTGAGGAATATTTCGTAGAGTATTCTAATTTAGAACATAGATATATAGTTTATATCTTCAGCATAGGATGAATTTTTTTCAAGCGTACTAACCTCCGGTTTCTGTGTTTTGGTTGTTTATCTATTCAATGGCGATTAAACTCATAAAAAAACTGTTTGAATAGCCAAACTACCGCTAAATGCTCCTCAGAAACCGGGCATAAATCGCGGGCCAAGCTAGTCCAATAGATAAAATGACAACAAATATGTAGAAGAAGCTGTCAAAATTTCATATAATAATTTAAAAGTGGCTGTTAATAAATCTAGTCGTATAAAGTACACAAATTATTGAAGTGAACCTACTAGCTATCTATAACTAAAATATATTATCGGAAACCTTTGTAAATATTAGACAGAATATACAAAACTTTTATTTCAATAAAGTCTCGGTCATTCCAGTTCTCTAGGAGATCATATTACAGCATTATTATTCCACAAAAGCCTTAGGGAATAGAAACCTTTTTCTTAGAAAACTGATATAGCATTGTTAGGACAAATAGCTTCCTTTGTTACTGATTTGTATGTTTGTTAAGTCTCACGTGACATAGGATTTGGACAAGACTACTAAGATAATACAGTAAGTCTAGTAGCGCAATTCTCTATAGTTGCAACTGTCGCGTATCGCGAGTTTGACATTTAAAAGTACTGCCAAAATAGTTCCTACGAAGCCCGCTAGAGGCGATAATCAGATTTCCCTGCAAATAGTTAGCTCCCACAACCCAACTAAGTACTTGGGTTATAACACGATACCCTTCGGCAAGATAAGACTGGTTGTCAGGCTTTCAAGCAAGTCACATTATTACTGACATCGACTTACTAAAAAATATCATCATTTCAGACGATCAGTAGCTCGATTCTCTACTACTATCGACTACCGACAACCGACCTGTCATGGAGAAATTTTGTGTGAAAATCTGATCACCGCCTCTGACGGGTGTCGTAGGTAATATTTTGGTAGTACATTCTAAATGTCAAAATTTCGACTTTCGGTTGTCAGTAGTCGATAGTGGTAGAGAATCGAGGTACAGTGCACATAATTTACTCAAACATATTAGTCATTACACTAGCGAGAGTATTACGAACATATTGATAATAATCATGTTTATAATTAGTTACGATTCGGAATAGCGGAATTGATTAAAATGTATTTAGTTTGTATTTACTAACTAATTGCGAATATTATACTCCAATCAGCCGATGTAATCTGTAGGGGTTTGTAGTCTCTCATTAGTGGGTAGAACAACTTGTCAGAATAAAAATGAGTTTTCTTGGCTAGAAAATATTAAGAACTGTCACTTTCCTTTTAATAATCGTTGTCCATTATAAAAGTTGTGAAGATTTGTAGCTTTTTAAGCCAAACCCAAGGGTAAGAACTTTAAATTCACCTGAGGTGTGCAGTGTGAAAGACTTAACAACTGTTTTGTAAAGAACAATGGCAAGTCTCCATACAAAGTTTTACCTGACATCGTTTTGGAGCGTCTATGAATGAAAAAATGTTAAAACTATAGAGTTTCTTTAACTTAAACAGAATCATTAAGATTTTTGGTTTGAGAGGGCCACAAGAAAAAAATATGATCAATTTTATATCTTGAGGTTATATCATGAAAAAACTTATGTAAATTGCTGTTCTACATTATTTATGTCTAAAAAACACATTTAGATTACGTGAGAGCAAAGACAATGCATTATTTTACAATTTTGTATAAAAATCTGATGTATATGCAGCAAACAAATGGTAAGTAATGTTAAAAATAGATAGGTACTATACCTACTTTAAAATTCTTATTATTGTTGCAATTCACACATAAGATGCGTGTAAGCCTATTACGTCTTTCCATCTTCACACAACAATATCAATTTCAAAATAGTGAGGCACAATCAAAGTCCTGTTAGCAAAAAGTTATTGGTCGTTTACAGCGTAGAACGTCGATAGTCCATGAGAAAGCACAAGTAGTCGTGAGGGGCAGAGAATTGAGTCCGGGGGCAATGCAAGTCAAAACTGAAGATAAACCAAGAAAGCAATCGTAACACCAGTAGCAAGCAAAGCTAACTAACAAGTTCACAACAAAGTAAACAACTAGTGATGCTGATAATCAATCATCAATTAATCGATTATTGAAATAATTGAAGTCATAATCGATTATAGAATATAATCGAATTAATTATTTTTTAAACGATATTATTAAGATTAAAAACCAAAAAAACTACTGTTATATTGCGACTTACTATTAAAAATATTTTTGATTAAGGAAGTTTTTGTGGATGCTGTAATGATAACGTCAGTGATTACTGTAATGCTATTTGAGGTTTTATTTTATATATTCAAGTACATATTATTATTGCAAACAAATCAAATATGCTAATAAAATTGCTTAAAATAATAAGCTATTATAAATGGATTATTCTTTTCATATTATATATTTGTCATAATCGATCAATCGATTGTGAAAATAATTTATTATCAACATCACTCTAAACAACGGAAGGAAAAAAAAATTTTTTTTAGTGCTGCCATTACACTTTCATCTAATAATACCTGACTATTAATCACAACATTAATAATAAAATATGTAACTAAAACACCTATCAATTATATTTGTTATTTTTTTTAGCAAAACCTATGTGATTTGTTTTTAACGTTCACTTAATAATCGTTTTTTGATATTTAAAAACAAAATAATAATTTTGAAACATTTTGTAAGTGGTAATACTGACTGAAAGATTATGTCCACTGGATGTGGACGTATTCAAGTAAAAGTTTATTTTGTAAATAATTTAAGCTAGGCTTTTACCGAAAAAGTTAATTTCATCATAAAAAAGGGCTAAATTAATTACTAACTTTTGCACGTGTCCCATTTGTAGACGCTTCATATAACACTTAGGTAAAAACTTGCCATTGTTCTTTACATAATAGCTGATTTCTAATGCGTTAAAGTACTTAAATAGCCATAACGTAAGGCCTTTGACATGGCTTAACGACTGTTATCTTATTAGACAACAGCCGGGACCGACTTTTTACGTGCCTACCGAAGCACGGAGACGCCCAGCTCAAATACCACTATGCGGTCACCCATCTATAGAATGACCGCGCCAACGGTTGCTTAACCCAAAGATCGTTTACCGATCGGTGAGCGCAACTGGCTATGGGCTAGCGAATCGAAAATCGATTAGCAAACTATAGGATCGTCGGGGATATAATTCTTTTGATGTCAGTATTAGAATTACAGCCCCTTAAGCTTTCATTAGACTTTATCAAAAATCTCGATCGAAAATCCCAATATAGCAATTAAATTTACACATTCGTATTTTTTACAAAATCCGTTTTTCCATGGTCATTTCCGACGCAAACTGGACAGAAACATCGTAGGCCAGTATTAATGCAATAACACATAAATCAATCAATCTTTTTGTTTTCCATTCATTCAAATACAAACACAATTAGATGTTCCGAGAATTCAACGGATCATTTGAAGCGAGATAGATGTAAAATGTCCATTTAATTGGAAAGCGGATGGACGAAGCGCTTCAAATATTGGTAAATTTTCAAAAGGAATTTTCGCCGTTATTATACTGCATTCACAGTAATTCAGTCCCAGTGAAAATGTTTTATATGGTTGTTTCCACAATATCAACATCAAATCATTTATTAATTTAGATCAAATATTAAATTGACACTTATGATAGTCGTTACAATTACTGAATCTACCACTAGCACGGAAAGGGGGTAGAGTCTTATGAGAAGAGCTAGCAAGAAACTCACGGCCACTCTTTTCAATCGCCAAAGATTTTCAATGTGGTTTAAAACAATAATATAAGGTATGTACTAGGTCTAAATAGGTCTGTTGCAGTAGAATTTACATGCATACATAAATCACGCATTCTTCCCTTAGGGATAGGCAGAGACCATAGACAGTAAAATTTATTAAATAAAATGTTGTAAATGGATGGGATCGTACCAAGTGGCGTTTTCTGGTCTTTGCCTACACCAATGGGAAAAAGGCGTGACATACATTAAGTATGTATGTACTAGAGGCCGCTCGCGACTTTGTACGCGTGGAAACTCTTCCGGCGTATATCCCGATCCCTCGGGAACACCGGGATAAAAAGTAGCCTTTGTGTTATTCTGGGTTTTCAGCTACCCATATACCAAATTTCATTGTAATTGATTCCGTAGTATTTGCGTGAAAGAGTAACAAACATCCCTACATACTCGAAACTTTAACATTTTTATTATTAGTAGGTTGTATATATTATCTGACATTAGAAAAACTAGCAGTAAACAAGGTTTATGTGACTCAAAACATACGTTAAAACTGCGTCGCAAATTCATCTAAAATAAACACACATATACGTACAGCGTTAATTCAAATTCATACACCTTCCTCTAACATACAAGTAACTTTAAGATTGATTGATTAAGTAATAAGCCTTAGCAAGATTAACCGAGTTACGGAAGGTAGTCACTGAATAATCCGCGGTGTAAATAGGCTTTGAAACTTTGCTCATGTAGCTTTAGAGATTATTTTAGGAATAATGCTTTATCAGATTTAAGGAATCCTGGTTTTCAGAGTCGGTTTCGGTAATTTTACGTTATTAAATTTGTTAGTGTTTGTTATGCTTAGTTCTGCCCGTGACTTAGTCCGAGTTAAAATATTTTTGTTTTAAGAGTCGTTCGTATCGTGATAATCTATGCTATATGCGAGGTGTATATCTCTCAAATTCAGTTCAGTAGTATTAGTGTAAAGAGTAATCTCAATACATCTAAAACCCTAAACTGTCGTATTTACAATTAGTATTTTAGTAAAACTACAAAACGACCAATTTTACATAGGTAAAATCACGCCCTTCTCACATAGGGCTAGAACAGAACAGCATTGAACAGAAAACTCCATTTGGTACAATCCTTACAAACTTTCCTTGACTTTCAAGCTTTCTAATTTATTGCAACAAACAGAGCGGATTGTAGCCAATTTGTAGTATCATATTTCTACAAAAATGTAGAATGTCCGTGAAAATTCATAATTGGTGTTGTTGTATCTCTTGTCAAATACATATTTCAACTGCTTTAGTATTTATTTTTAAACTTGCATGGACTATATTTCTGAAACTAACAGTTAGTGGTAACTAGGTCAATAATAATAATACATACATAATATCACGTCGGTTATACCCGAAGGTGTAGAGTTGTACGACATACGCCCACGTTTGCCATTTGCAATTGCAGTCCCATGTAATCAGAGGCGCGCCTTGCCATTTACCGTAATCTAAATATATATAACTCAAAGGTGACTGACTGACATAGTGATCTATCAACGCACAGCCCAAACCACTCGACCTACCTGCATGACAAATTGCAGTCAAATGCAGTAAATACTCTGACGTAGGCATCTGCCTAAAAAAGCCCCGGTTTATTTTATATGAGTTTAAACGCTATTGAATAGATAATTAAACTACCGCTAATTGTACCTTAGAAACCGGGGGTAAGCCGCGGGTAAAAGCAAGTAATTCTATATTAAAGAATACCGTCAAATATATAATTACAGAAAAAAGGACCAAGTCTACGTATAAAGGTCTTTGAAAAGGGATCAGGTTTATTGAAAACCAACGATGCAAGGTTTAAAATAATTTAGGCAGGCCGGATTTCAATATCGAAGATCCTCGCCAAGAAATGGAATTTCAGGGATTCGGCTTTCGCGATTCAAGAATTTCTTTTTATAGGATCTTACCTATAAAAGGGACTGTCAATTTTACGACTTAGATTTTGTTTATTGTTAAATTAAGCGCTATTTTTAGCTTATGCTTAACCCATTTATTGTTCAATGGCAAGTCCCGTGGTTTTTTCCGGAAAGAAAAGGGTGAGACATTTAGTTTAACACGTTTCAAATTTATAAAGGAGTAACACACGTTTTGTCAATAACAAACAAACTTAGAAGAGAGCTTTGGCATGCAACATTTCTCTGGAGTTAAATTAATAATTTCATAGTCCACTATATGAAGTCGTAGGCCGTAGCGAACGAAATTGTAATTGTAATTGTACCTTGCAAACGGGGCTCTGTACTAAGTAGTTATTCTATACCTGCCAATAAAGCACAATTATCTCGCCGACCTGTGTCAGCAACTCTTTGTCGGCGGGCTAGTTGGCTAATGGAGTCTTAGTGGACGTAGACTGTGGGTTGTGGTGGCAGGTCAACGTTGCCGCCGGGTCCGTGACTTTAGTGTGCGTTGTGCTTTAGAAGGACAAAACTGGTGTAAGCTTACCCGAATGTCCGCCACGTGTAAGAGACAGTTGAAGTTAAAAATACCCTAGATTCGTATCATAATTTGAAATTCTTATACAATACGATGTAATCAACAATCTTGTCCCAGTAAATAAGAAGCAATTGCTTCCATTTGCTTCAGATTACCTAATGACAGCTATCCAATAGGTAACGTTAAGGATTCCTAGAAAATGACGACACGCTTACACGTGCCTTGTGAGGAGCTTATAGCCAGTGGCTTTCATCAATCTAAACAATTGCGGTCTTTCAATAGATGGCTGGCCTCATAGTGGTACTTGAATTGAATGTCTCCGTGCTTCAAAGGGTACGGAAAATGTCGTTCCCGGTTGTTGTCAATTAAGTTTACAATCGTTAAGCCATGTCAAAGGTATTTCTGGCAGCTTGAAAACCTTGCATTCAGATAACACGCTCTATTAAGTTGTAGACATAGGCGACTGATATTTTTCTGCCTAAATTTGGAGGATGATATTGCTATAATGCATACGATTTTTACGAGATCCGCAGGAGAACCAAAGTAACCGATATAGCCCTAAGAGTTGCGAAACTCAAGTGGCAGTGGGCAGGACACATAGCTCGCAGAACCGACGGCCGTTGGGGCAGAAAGGTTCTGGAGTGGCGACCACGAACCGGGAAACGTAGTGTTGGCAGGCCCCGCACAAGATGGACCGACGACCTGGTAAGGGTTGCCGGAGTCCGATGGATGAGGGCGGCCCAGGACCGGTCCTATTGGCGCTCGATGGGGGAGGCCTTTGTCCAGCAGTGGACGATTCCCGGCTGAGATGATGATGATGATGATACGATTTTTATTATTTTAATAATGTTTCCTTTGTCCGCTTGCCTTTTATAGGCTCGCGGATATAAAACTACCGAAACCATAGTCCAATAAATTGCAGCACTAACAGTTGGACCTCCAACAATCATTATCACATTTAAGACACACACAATAAATTAATCAGAAACTTAATCTTTCGTTCTGAATCTATTTGTCAATTAACTTACAATAATTAGACAATTAGATCTCTCGGCATCTGCTAAGGGGCGCTGATCAGGTTTTCATACATAATTTCTCGATAGCTATCAGGTTGTCGATAGCTGAAAGTACTAGGGAATAGCCTTGTTGTTTACCAAATTAGTTTTAAAAGGGGTTTAGTAGATACTGCCTGAAAGATAACAAAGATCCATACATCCTGACAAACTTTAGGTAATAATATTAGTAGGATTATACGTAAAGGCACTACACAGCCGGCGGCACGCACGGCTGGCTTTTGGCGAATGCAGGAACAGGCACAAAGCTGTCAAGCGTAATTCCACTAGTGTGTCAGTTCAACCAAATACAATACTATCTAAGGAATGAACTGCCGGCTTACTCCTGACTGAATTGAACTTGAATTCGATTGAATCAGATTCGAGGTAATGTCAAATCCGACTCCGAAATTCCAAACTTTCGCATTATTAAACGCTGGTTGAAAGTGAAACTAAATTAATTGTTTGATTTAGAATATTTATTTTAAGCTAGTGTGTGATCACGCGTTAGTTTGGAATTTATCAATACGATTTGCCGTAAGCTCTGAGAATCCCGAATCATAAGAATTCGGAAGTAAGCCACCAGTACATCGATTTTCTACCACTATCGACTACCGACAACCGGCTAGCTATCGAAATTTTGACATTTAGAATTATAATACTGCTAAAATATTTCCTACGACGCCCGTCAGAGGCTCGATAACAGGTCGGTTGTCGGTAGTCGATAGTTGTAGAGAATCGAGGTACTGTACTTGTTACCCAAGCGATACGCAGACATACTCAGGTAGTTATGTCGGTTGTCCTACAGCTGGCTGTGTGTGTAAGAACCTTTAAATAATGAAGATTTATCCATTACGTCATTTTGGTGAAAAACATTACAGATTGTACGGTTGATTTAACAACAGATTGTATGGATGAGTGCGTGTATTGTATGCGTAAAATTCCGATACACTGTAAGACGAGGAAAACAAACATGGGTCTTTGTACACATACATACAATATATTTTTAAATAAAAACAATACTTAAGTACAAAACCTAAACTAACTAAATCAATCGGCTATCATTGTGTATAGATGCAATTCTTTTTTAACTTGCGATGCAATTAATTTAGATTCCAGCAGCTGCAGCGGATGTTTTTTCTCTTTTTCTCAGAGGCCTCTTTCGTTAACTTTTAGTCCCCTCGATAGCAAGCTGTCTTTGACTATCCGTCTAGGAACATGTCGAGTCCCCCCATTTTCGATTTAGTATTTTCAATCACTATATCACTAGATATCATAAAACGAAATCCCTTTGCCACGTTTGTCTATCTTTCTGTTCGCGATATACTCAAAATCTAAACGGATTTCCATGCGGTTTACACTAATAAACAGAGTAATTTTCAAGAAAGCTTGCAATGTGTAATTTGTTAAGATTAACTCAGTGTAATCTGGGTGAAGCCGGGACGGGCCGCTAGTAACATACATACATTTATTTAATTCTACGACTATTATTCATTATGCATTCATCTAAATGTAATAGAAACTCAAACAAAAGTTTCTCGGTAATTCATAAGTAAATCTGGATATTTACTTTATAACAAAGTTTCAAGCTCACCTAAGCTTTAAAGGTCATAATAACATGTTATATCACTCAGTAATAATTTCATAGCAAATTCTCTTCTCTACGGATAAGATAAAGAACAATATATTTCAGTAGTTAGAAATTATGAATACTTATGATACTTAGATAGCTTTTGCCTGCGACTTTGTCCGCCTGAAAAATATTTCTCAAGATAAAGGTGTTCTCCAGGTTAATCATGGTTTTAAATTTTCTGAGTACTAAACATTTATATCCTCGGTAGTTTTTGCTCGAAAGACAAACATTCATACATACATACAGCCAAAAAAAATCCGCACTTACCTAGCTAGGTGTTTGTTGCTATCTTAGCAAAACTATTGAATAGAGTAATATCCAATTATATGAATTTTTCTATATAAAAACCAAGCAAATAAAATAACCTAATAGTGAAAGCAGTTTTACATACAAACATTGTATCACCCCATTTTCAGTTGCAGGGACCAAAGAACGCCACTTGGTACGTTCCTTACAAACTTCCTTCGCCACATTCACATCTATACATAATAATATAATATAGTCATACAGGATCGCCGGTTTCAGGTACCTCGCACCTGATCTTTTATCAAGACGTCGCCCATGTGATCTGTGTAGGTCTTTCTACAGCGTCCTCTACCGGCGATTTAATTTACATCTACGCAATAAATTTTTTCAACAATCTACATTCATTCATTCTCTCTACATGACAAACTTTCTAATAAAGATACACACGTAGACTATTTCTACGCCCTTCCTTAATGTTCAAATTATTTCCAAGGCTCAATTTCCTAATAGAATTTCCTGGTTTATTTGTATAACACAAATCAAAGTTGCCTTTACTCTGTTTCACTGGATTTACCTGTGGTGTATACCCTTGCAATCTACCGTGAAAATTTGTTACCAATAGATCCTTGTGTTGGTATAGTCGCTGATGGATGATCACGAATAATGTCCGTCATAGGATAGCTATAAATTATTTGAGCGTTAGTTAATAGCATTAGTACGGCTAAATTACTCAAATTTAACTCTTATTTATGCATGAGACTTAATTGTAACTTAAAATTTTGTGTCGTTTTAATATGTTATTTGAGTACCTGTATTGTACTTAGAAATATTTATGACAGGTAATTTATATTCCGCTGTAAAGTTACTATTCTACGACACAAATTATAAAGTTTTGAAATGTCACCATTATAATCGATTGATACTAGCGAATGCGAAAGCTTGTAAATTTTACAACGAAAGGACATGACTCGAAACATTTCACTCGACCAGAACAAATAGTAGACAAACGTATAAAATAGTAAGTATTGTATAAACAAGAGGCCATTTTAATTTATAAAAAAATCTTTGACACAATATAATATAGCCCGATTTTCTTTGATTTTTGGCTGACGTAAAAATATACTATGCCAAGCCCTGTCAACTTCATTGGGACCCAAGGTTGACCAGTAATTACAAAATCAACAGCCAACCCCTTTATTTGTCCTCTAATTACGTCTTTCAATGACATTTTCAATGAATTTCATTGCTTTTTATAAAGTTTTTTGCTTCAAAATCCATTAAACTGTCGCCACCTGTTTAATTCAAGATGAAAGATTAAAACATTGGTATTAAGTGTTAATTTTGCGGAAAATGTTGCCATAAATTGCGTGTGACGCCGGAAAATGTTGTCATTATAATAAATCTTATTGGATGTTTTACTTTTTTATAGACTTTGCACGCGATGAAGAAAATGTTTAACGATTTTGAACTGTACACAGTATTATATGCAACGCATCTGAAACGCGATTGAAAATTAAAGAAAATCTAAGAATCAAATTAAGAAAAAGTTATTGCAATAAAAATTATTGTTATTCATCACGCCTGTTATACTAGAAAGTGTTGGTAGAAATACATCTGTGTGTGAAATACATAGATCTGTGTTTTGCCATTTAGAGCGCAAAAGGATCGTCTCCTATTTTTACTTGTTATTACTGATGCAAATAGTGCATCAAGTGGTTTGCTCTTCTTGCTTGTTTATTGAAAAGTAGCGTGAGTGCAATTTATTACAATGTTTGTCAGCGTAAAGCTAGCAAATATTTAAATTGTATAGCAGGAAAAAGTAAGTTAAAAGGTATCTACGTGTTTGAAATGTTACTTTTCAGCCTGGATTTACTTTCTTGTGACTTGCGTGTAGACTCCTGCTTCAAAATTGGGGTTATACTTTTAATATTATAAACGGTTAATCTAGTAATATGTAATTAATTATATTAATAAGATTAATTAATAATATGTAAGTTATCTCTGAAACTATTCAACAAAACGTATTCCAAAAAAGATTTTCCTTTGCTAGCATTGTAGTTGATTGATGGGTGCTTTTATTCCGGGAAATCGTCGGGTTATTACGGGAAATGTTTACTATAATGTCGCAGACAGAAGTATAATAATCCTACTAATATTATAAATGCGACAGTTTGTGAGTATGTATGTATTTTTGTACGTATAGATGTTTGTTACTCCTTCACGCAAATACTAGGTACTGAATCGATTACGATGTTGCTATGTAGGTAGCTGAAGACCCAGAATAACACATAGGCTACTTATTATCTCGGAGTTCCTGTTTCCACGCGGATGAAGTCGTGGGCGGCCTCTAGTGTTGGTATAAGTATAGTTGTTTCTTCAGGTTTCTTACATTTATTTAAGTTATAGCTGACCCGCGCAACTTCGCTTGCGTCACCTAAGAGAATGGGTCAAAATTTTCCCCGTTTTTGTAACATTTTTCGTTGCTACTGCGCTCCATATGACAGTAGCGTGATGTTATATAGCCTATAGCCTTCCTCGATAAATGGGCTATCTAACACTGAAAGAATTTTTCAAATCGGACCAGTAGTTCCTGAGATTAGCGCGTCCAAACAAACAAACAAACAAACAAACTCTTCAGCTTTATAATATTAGTATAGATAACACGATATAATATTAGAGTTTCTGTTATTTCCATCATACTAGATTCATATTATGTATTATTTATTCTAGAAAATAAAATAATCCATACTTAATTTTTTTATCTTATCTTTTGAATGGGAGTGATGGCCTATAGTTCGCTGACACTTAGATCATGTTGTTTCTTTGTTTTGCCCCTTTGCAGCCCCAAATGCTGTTAGGCACTGCATAGTTTTAAGGGTTCCGGAACCCTTCATGAGCGAGTCCTACTTGCAATTGGCCGGTTTGTTTATAATCCCTAATGTAAGCAGTTTCGAATGTTGGCAAAATTACATTTTCTTTGCTTATCAATAGAAGTAGCCAATGCTTATAAATATTCTGAATTGATAATTTGCTCCTTATAACATTCAATTCTAGTGACAGTATCGTGAAAATCTATTCAGCAATTACAGATATCAGCTGGAACAAAGTAACAGGTTAAAATTAAAATTTTAATGTATTTTGTCTGTTCCATAAATTGCACGTTGATACACGTTTCGTAAATAATCGTTATTTTTACATGACAAACACACTCCATTTTGATTTACAGTATAATCTAACAATGTCGTCAGCTGATCTACGCACCCGCCCACACAAGATTATCGTAACGAGACATTAATAGCACTAACGTATCAGTCAACAGATAGTCCATTGAAATGTTACATGAGATTTACATTTATTAGAGGACGCAATTTTATTTTTGGATCATGTAGGGGGGGTCAATAGAAGCTTAACTTGAAGTTTGTGGGGTCGCCACCCTTGTCCCCCGGCCGCCATCTTGGAAAAGGGGGTGGAAACACTTTTTTCGCTATATCTCGGAAACTATGCGTCTTACAATAAAATTGTAAATGCATAATTTGTAGCAAATTATTTTGTCTACAAATATGTTTATAACTTTTTGCCCTAAATTAACAATTAAATAAGATATAAGCAAAAAAGTGCAATTTTTTTTATAATTATTTTCTTTATTGCTCTATAATTTTTTTTAGCGACAGCCGCGCGGATGGATCTCTGAGGTTAAGCCACGCTTGCCGAGGTTATTTTGTGGATGGGTGACCATCTTACACATATCTAGTTTCGGAAGGCACGTTAAATTGTGGGTCCTGGCTGTCATTTTCGAAGATATTTGACAGTCGTTAACAGTACTCAGAAGCTTGAAAGTCTGACAACCAGTCTTAACCAGGGGTATCGTTTTATATCCCAGGTAAATGGGTTGTGGAGGTCAGATAGGCAGTCGCTCCATGTAAAACACTAGTATTCAGCTGCATCTGGTGAGACTGGCAGCCGACTCCAACAAAGTTTGGAAAAAAGGCTAAGCTGATATGAATAAATGTAAAAAAATTAACTCAAACCAATCTTTTAGAGTATTTTTCGAGGAAAATCTTGCCATATATATATTTTTAATTTCATTAATTAGAAACTCAGTACCAGCGCTCCGAAATAGACCGAATATGGAAAGAAATTTTTTGTAAAAAAAATTTCACTATTTTGCTTATAACTTCTTTAATTGTTAATTTAGGACAAAAAGTTATGAGACATATTTGTAGGCAAAATAATTTGCTACAAATTATGCATTTGCAATTTTATTGTTAGACCCATAGTTTCCGAGATATAGCGAAAAAAGTGTTTCTGCCCCCTTTTCCAAGATGGCGGCCGGGGGACAAGAGTGGCGACCCCACAAACTTCTAGTTAAGCTTCTATTGACCCCCCCTACATGTTCCAAAAATAAAATTGCGTCCTCTAAGAAATGCAATATTCGGCCCTCAAATTGTAACATTTCAATGGACTAAGATAGCATTAATTGTAGCTTTTAGTACTTACTACACATTTGGGAAAACATTCATGCATCAGTAGCTCCATTCTTTACTACTATCGACTACCGACAACCGGCTAGCTATCGAAATTTTGACATTTAGATTGTAGTCGGTAGTCGGTAGTCGATAGTAGTAAAGAATGGAGCTACTGTAGCTCAATTCTCTATTACTATCGACTACCGACAACCGACCTGTCATCGAGAAATTTTGTATGAAAATTTGATCAGCGCCTCTAACGGGTGGCGTAGGAACTATTTTGGCAGTACATTTTAATTGTCAAAGTTTCGATACTCGTCAGTAATACCGATCGTAGAGAATCGCGGTATAGGTACGGCACGGCTTAAAAAATAAAGGTAATAGTAGACTAGAATTCTTTGGGGACTGACTGTTTTGGCCTAGATACGTGGTGACAGACAGTGAAGTCTCAACAATAGAGTCCCGTTTTCAGCTTTCAGGTTTGAATTTTCCGGTTTAAAGGTGCCCATAGCCAGATTGGTAAACGATCTGTGGGTTGAGCAAACCTTGACGCGGTTTCTCCATAGATGGGTGGCCGTATAGTGAATTTTAAACTGGCTGTCTCCGTGCTTCGAAGGGCAAATAGTCGGTCCCGGTTGTTGTCAATTAATATAACATTGATTAAGCCACGTCAAAGGCCTTCGGGTGGTTTGAACAACTTCGACACGAGGTTGACCACTAATCATACGATAAGGAAGGAGCCTTTGGGTACGGAACCCTAAAAAGAGCATGATTTTCTATGTTTATCTGTATAGATAAACACATGTTTCCAGTACAATTTTTTAAAACTTTGTACCTCTTTTGAGCACACCCACAGGGTAATGTGAAAAGAAAACTTAAAATTCATACTGAAAAGGTTCACTAAGCGACAGCTTATAAAATTATAAAAAGAAACACATAAGTTCCTGTACCAAGACACTGTAGTATTAAGAGACAAAGACAGTTTTTCCATTATTTCGTTCTTGTTTCTCTTGAAGGGAAAACAATATGGAGCGATGTTTTACTGAGAATACATTTAGTTCCGTGTAAGAAGCGAGCAAGATATGTTTAGCCTAGATTGGTCTTGAAGGCTGTATTCTCCGATCAGCATTTGTTCTTGCAAATATCAAGCAATTTTCTTCAAGACTTTATTGATTATATTGAAACGGAAGCTTTTTATGCTCATTGTAGGTTAGAATGTTTAAGATTTCTTAGAAGAAAGCCCTGGCATGAACGATTTATGAAGAGTACCTACCAATGATTAACAATATTCTAGGTATTTCGAAAATAAAGCGCCTTTATCAAACAAACGACTGTTAGCTGTATAAGCTTGCGGGTAGCAAATGTCCTAAATTCTGAATTTTATAAACCTCCCCTAGCCGCGAACTATAAGGCTCTTTAAAGTTGTTGGGGTAGAAGTCTTAAGAACAAAATCTTCATATGACAATTAAATAAATTGAACCCATTATTGCACAAAGGCTGGGCACGTGTGTCTCTCCCAAACGTCAGAGGTTCTTGACCTTTCATCATCCTGACCAAATACAGTTGGCTGATATAGAGACGCCGATTTTATAATCCATCCCATATTTAAAGACAAACATATGAAATGAAAACCACACGATATCCGCTGTAATTAATTCGTAATTTCATCACTTTATGAAGTAAATCTAAAATTATTTGAGACGGTAAATTCACAAATTAGCCGGATAAAGTACGATTCATTCAAAATTAAACCGCGTGTGTAAAGTAAATGTAATTTTGAACAACATCCCGCTGATTGCGGTTCAAGGGTGCGTGTTTGCGCTCTTCAAAAATGAACGTTTGGTTAATATGGGTAAGGTTTAATTTGCCACGATTTAAATAAAAGAAACGTATTTCTCATTCAACTTTTTGATGTCTTATAGATTTAAATATGATACAGGTGACTGTAAAATGCAAACGGCGTCATTAGTAAATACTGGTACGGCTAACAATATTTGAATGAGACGGTTTCCAACTTCTACGAACTATTGCAATTGCTGTTACTCTCATTTATTTATTTATTGTGAAACAGTATTATACACACCAAATAACTTTGTGTGTCCTAAATACAGCAACAAGTTGCTGCTATAAAGTGAGAAAATATGGACGCCGTCTTTGTTCCACGTTTTCCACCCGAAACCGTCTCCTTAGCACATACAAAAAGCAATCTGCAGCCTTGCACACTTTGAATTCTAGCTTTACATACAAACATAAATACATACATACTAGGGGACCCGACAGACGTTGTCCTGTCTACACGTCAAAAAAACATTGTTCAGCGGACAAAATTGTGAATCTAAGCCATACTCAGATCCCCTTGAGCACACACAAAAAATTTCATCAAAATCGGTCCAGTCGTTTAAGAGAAGTTCAGTGACGTACACACTTACAGAAGAATTATATATATAAAGATAAACACGCCTTTTTCCTAGCGGGTAAGTCAGTTGATTCCAGCTTTGTTCGAGTGTGATATTAAATTTCCTACGATTGATTGGTGTTCAATTCGATTCACCCTAGATTGAACTATTAGTGCTTATGACAGCCGGTCTCAGACGGTTGATTGAGTTCTGTGACGCGGAAGGGAACGTGAGGTTTGTATGCGATTTGCAATTTGAGTTCGAAATATTAGCTATGCCTAGTTATCTCAATTTGTGTGAAGCTCAATGCAGTGTATTTAAAATATGTTAGTAGAAAATATCGCTCCTTGAATACAAAAGGGCCACAAATCGAAATCTATAAATTTTACAGGAGAGCCAAAACAAATTTTTGAAACTGTTTTTTTATAACATTTCATATATTTATTTATTGAATATAAGATGTTAATATATCATTAGATGCGTATTTTTTAGCTCTATCTTTCTACAAAATAAACTTTGTAATAGCTGTTACCTATTAAGAGAAAAAAGCATATAAGTCCCTTTTGCATTCAAAATTTGAACCAATATTATGAGAAATATGTCAAAAATTAAACACAGTTTTACAAATAAAAATGGTTAATTGTACTTTTTTGGTAAAAAAACCGTATCAAAAAGTTTAATAATAATTACTAAGTAAAACCATAACTGAATAGACCAGGAAAACATTGTATTAAACAATCTAAATGAAAAAATCTTAACTTTTTATTAAGTAAGTAAAATTATTGAGATCAACTTTGTGCGTAACTTTCATTATTTAGTAAAATTAAACATCAATCATCATCATCAATCAATGGGTAACGTGACGAGTAGACTGAGTGCAGCAGGAGTATTAAAGAAATAAGATAATAGAAAAGGTTTTTGAGTTTTATAAGCCTTTATATTTAGCATTCGTGGATTATTCCAAAGCTTTTGACAGCATTACTCATTCCGCCATAGAATCATCACTCCATCCAAGTCCTACTTAAAGATACTATGTAGAATCGAACCTTCATACATCAAACTCATCAAAGCAATAGACAACAATATCATTCCCGAGACCCGCTGTCTCCCAAATTATTTACCAGCACCCTCAGAGAAATTTTCAGGAGCCTGGCGGTGCTATGGCAATCAAAAGCATAGTTGTAAGTGGTAAACAGTTAACAAACCATTGTTTTGTAGATGACATAGTCCTCTTCTCTTTTTCGGCATCGGAACACGAATCAATGCTCAAAGATCTGAGCACGGCAAACCTTCAGATTGGACTGAGTAAGAACCGTACAAAAACCCAGGTTATGACCAACAACACAAAACGTAGGGTCGAGGTAGACGGGCATGTCATAGACTATGTCGACGAGTACACTTGCTAGGGCCAGATAACCTCTTTTAACAACCGACGGGACAAAGAGTTGGACAAACGTGTCACAAGTGCCTGAAAGAGATCCTGGTCCAGGAAAGACCTAATGAAGGGTAACCTTCCACTGTCACTGAAGTGAAAGCTCGTCGACATGTTTATACCTACTACCCGTCCTTACCTACGCTGCCCAAACATGGTCCCTTACGGAAAACCAGAAAGAGCCAGAGAGCGATGGAGCATAGTATATTATGCATCAAAAGAACAGATCACGTCCGAAATTCTATACTGCGCTCCCAAACTCGCATAGCCGATGTAACTCGCATGGCTGAAATGGAACTGAGCCGGCCACATAGCCGGAAAGGTGGACCCGCATATCTACCAACTGGATGCCAGAAGATGGTCATAGCAGACGCGGGAGACTTAAATGGAGATGGCGGGATGACCTAGACGCATTTGAAAAGGACTGGTCGGATCTTGCCCCTGAAAGAGGAATTTGAAAGGAAAGGGTGCCTTTTTACTTTGCCGGCATCAAAATGTATTATTTTATTTTTAAAATTGTAACGAAAACTAAAATTATTATCATACCAAACGGTCATATTTCTGGCCTTCCCATTCTAGCACGCTAAAAATGATTATTTATTCCACAATAATTTAATGCAAAAGGGACATATTTCAAAATATGCTACTGTTATATTACAAAATATAATAACAAATACTAGTGTTTGAATGCAAAACGGTCGTTTTCAGAAATATGGCACTTTTGTATTACAAAATATGGTAACAAATACTATAGTTAGAATGCAAAAAGGACGTTTTCCAAAATATGGCAGTTTTGTATTGTAAAATATAATCACATTAACTTGAAATTTTGCACCCAACACAGACATATTTTGGATTGTGGCACTTTTTCATGCAACTGACGAGCATTTGCGTTGAATCTCCGGGCGCAACTCACAAAGTGGCTGTTTTGCACTGACATTACCTGTCAAAGTGAGCTAATCCAAAAAGGGCAGTAAGTCAGTGCAGCCATAATATAAGCAAAAATGATGGGGGTTTTTTTTTACTATAAAATATAGTCGGTTCAGGAGTCATTTTTGCAATAAAACGATTTTCATTTTTTTTTGAGTTGTGGCCCTTTTGCATTGAAGGAGCGATATGATCATGGTAGCATAAAATCTCAAGTTTAAACATAAATCAAAAACCTAATTAATAAATGTTATTAAATTTTTTGTCTAAGAATTGAGTTTTGTAATAAATATGTTTGTGAAAAGATTAACATGCTTTATGTTGTAAAAACAGAATTATTTTTGAAATCCGATAATGAAACAGGTAGTTCGGTTTGCAATAATTTTACTTGACTGTATGTACCAGAAGTTATAAATGAAAATAAGTTGGATTCTAACTTTGTTCTACCCTTTATCAAGTTTCGCTAAAGAACACGTTTTAAATAATACACAAAAAGCAGTTTAACTTATTAAATAACTATTTCCAGACAATTAGTCTTTAACTTTACTTCTAGACTATTAACTTGCGTTCATCTTCTTTCTGCCGTGAGTTTTCAACTAGTGCACGTCATAGACTACGCAAGCGCTAGTTATTTTAATTCATGTAAACTGTGTAACTATCCAAGTGTTTTTCTGTTTAGTTTATAACTGCTTTTGAAATAGAACGACTATATCCACTAACTAACAAGAGAAATTTGTGAAAAAACAAATGATTAAGCATGCTTATTGGATTAGTACACTATAAAGCCACATAAAGTTTTTAGGTAAATGTTATATAGGTGGTGATTTGTTTATCTCTTTCGACTATCGACTACTGTAGCTATCCAAAATATAATGATGAGCGCCCCTACCGTGTTCCGTGGGAACTAATTTTTTGGAATGTCAAACTCGATACTAAAAAGTGTAAAAATTCGCTGTACAATATCTTTAGCGTAGTTTGAAAAGAATATTCATTTGTATTTTTATTTCTTGAGAGTAAAATGTCATTAAAAATATATGAACTCGATACCAAAAGGAAACCAATCTTGAAAAACTACGCTGTATATAAGTTTAAGGCTGCGTTCAGACATGCGGGAATCGTGCGTTTACGAATCGCGCGGTTTGAAACCGCAAAATTGTGATGCTATTCAGACACCCGCGGTTAGTATGCGATTTCGTGCGTCAGTTTCAAAATGGAGGTCGACGAAGAAGTGTGTTTACTGTGGTTGCTCCTTAAAAAAAAGAAAAGAAAAAGGCGGTATTGGGTGCATCCAATATTACGTGACCGACTAGTACATGGTCAGTTCGTAACGTTATATCCCAAATTAAGAATGTATGATAACAAATTTTTTGACTATTTGAGAATGTCAATAAAATCTTTTGATAAACTAATTGAACTGATCAGGCAAGATATTTCAAGCTCTGAAACGCATTTGCGGCGAACTCACGTGCTGTGACGTGCTAACCGCGCGATAACCGCAACGCCACTGAACGCGAAGTAAGGACTCAATAGTAATAGAAACGCGCGGGAGCAGCGCGATTCTATTTTCTGGCGGTTGGGTTGCGGTAACCGCGCGGCTTGATTAACCGCGCGGTTATGTCTGAACGATTACTAACTAACTCATATAAATAAGACCCGCGCGATTTCCATGCGATTCTATAATCGCGCGGTTCCCGCCTAGTCTGAACTAGCGCTAAAAGTTATCGAAACTTTTGGGAGACGAAAAACTTGGTGCAATTAAAGTTATACCAGAGGAAAATTTTAGTTTATGAGAGGGACTTTTATACGTTCTATTAGTTTGATAATGTTTTTATAAGTCAGACTAAGGATGGCTAGAGCTATTTTATGGTATGGGATACAGGAAACATATGAGGGTTAACACCATAAATCCCGGTGATTTAAAATCAAGCGGTAAGTCAAATTGATTAGGTGGATGTGATTGTATGATTACTTATCCAATAAATTAAGTGACAGCAAATGTATGAAAATACTGACAAATTGCCTATCACGTATCTCAGTTGACAACTAGTTGAAAGCCACTATGATATACATTGTTTTCTCCCTTAGATTATAGTGATTAACATGTTACGTCAAGGTAACAATGTACTGAATAGTGACCATCAATTTGATGTACACTAATTGTCAACTGAGATACATGATAAGCCCGCTAATAATCTATCCGATATTTCTGTGGAAGTAGTAAAATCGGGCCTAAACAAAAGCCTATCATTATTTTCTCCAAAAGAATGTCAATACCTCAGAAACGAACATAATAATATAAGCCAGGTACGATTATCCGGTCGACTCCCAAACCTTCATCAGGATTCATCCAACAAAATGGACGGTCTCATCCGCTTATTATTCCTTAAACGCAGTTATAATCGTCTAAGGGTAAGGGCAAGACGTCTCAAGTAAATCTTTTGACAGAAAAGGGCCTAATCCCTTTGCCGTCGTACCCTGGCATATAAGAAGTTATGTAAACATATGTATATGTAGTACATATGTTAATTTGAAACTTAAAACGTAGATAGAATTTACGTAAAAGGTTTGTAGTATATGGTTTCCGCTGTCACGTCTCATTTCTGTTATGTATAAAGAAAATTGATATCAGGTGATATTTTATATGGTTTCTTATAATTTTGCGTATTTCTTTCCCAGATATACGATACAGATACAGAATGACGAGCTCGTGGCTTAGTAACAACAGCCACTGTTGAGGTTAAGCTACACTTGCCGATGTTGATGGGTGACCATCTGTTACATATTGAGTTACTCTATGTTTGCACGTTAAATTGTGAGTACCGGCCTTCATTTTCAAAGCTATTTCACAGTCGATACCAGCAGCTCGATTCTGTATAGTCGGTACTGTCGAGTATCGAAATTTTGACATTTAGAATGTACTGCTAAAATATTTCCTACGGAACCCGTCAGCGGCGCTGATCAGATTTTCATACAAAATTTCTCGACGACAGGTCGGTTGTCGGTAGACGATAGTAGTAGAGAATCGACTACAGTACTCAAGTATACAATTACTCGATCGAGTAAAATCCTTTACGACGGGCGCCTCTTAGTTGTTCTACTTAGTTTAAAAACAAGACAGTCCATTAACACATGGCCATTATTAGTTACAATCACGTGCTTAACACCTTTCAGTAAAGCTATTCACATCTACGTGAGTGATTCATGTAAAAACATCGTTGAACCCACGCAGTACCATAAGGCTCAATAAGTTCTCTTTATTTCTAAATATATTCTTTCTTTTATAAAATTGTAATGTTGTTAAGAATAACGCATCGGATCTTGAAGAAAGTCGTCAACATTGCACTGAGCTTCGTGTGATACGTTCTACTGACTTACTACAAAATATTTATCTAACCTGATGAAAAAGTTGGCTCTTCTAGGACAAAATTAAGATGAGTTTCATTGAAACTTTTGAGCTTTTAATGATAAATATTAAAGGAGTAATCTTTATTTTTTATTATACTTACATCCAGACTATTCTTTAATGAGATTCTTTAATAAATACTTATTCTTTAACGAGTAGGTACCTAAAACCTTAAAACTTTTAGTATGAGAAGAGTTGCACGCTGGGCGTTTCTTAAAACTTAGCATTGTGATTGTAGCAAATGGCAATAGTCCATGCGTTCTTTAAAGGACGCAAATTTACTTTTTCAATATGTAGGTCGGAAATTTAAGTTCAAGTTTGTGGGATCACTACTTTTATCTCCTGATCTCGACTCTTTTTTCCAAAATGGTGGCAAAGAAAAAATATCACGTCCTCTGAAAAACACAACCCCAATTGTAATTCCTTAATGGACTACAAGTGTTATATAGAAAAACAAAAGAAAAACGTGTCGAAAATATACTCCGTGTAGATAAGTCCTTAGTCATTATTGGTCACGTGTACACTCACCGTAAGCGTAGGCTTGTAAAAATGTAACACAATTTGTTTTGATTCAATGAACGGCTGAATAAAATTTATTGTAACCATCCTACGCGAATGTATTTATTGCGAGCAATCGATGTATTTGTGGCAGCCATATTGAATTCAATGTCAGGGCTACTAGATTTAGGTTAGAAGAATGTAATGATATTGATGTATTGGTTTTGGGTGCTTTATATCAGATGAGTTTAGGAAAATATTGTATAATTTAATAAGGGAGAAGTCGCTTGCCCAGCAGTGGACAGCAATAGGTTGATATAAACATTCTAATGAAACAATTCAGTATTAGAAATAGACGTAAAATAACAACACAATTAGGTATAAGTACGATGTACCTTTTCAATAATTACCAAATAATCTTTTAGTTGGGAGAAGTTTCAGAGTTACGTACAATTGCTGACATGTAAACCACGGGGAGCCTTTGAACATCTACAACACAATCTTTCAGGAGAATGTCTCACATTGTCACAATAGCTTAGTATTTTCGCACGAAATTAATACACATCGTAGATGTGTGAGAAAGAAAGTTGAAATTTGGTACGAAGATTTCTTAGTAAGTGTAGTAGAGTACAAAGAGGGGATTTTTGGGAATTCAAAGTGAAATTACAAGCGGGCAACGTCGCGAGCGGAAAGCTAGTAGGATATAGAAGAACTACCTTTGCTGCTCTTGTTAAAGTAATTTTATTATTTACGCCCACATTAAGTTTCTACAACAACAGCCTCGTGTAATATGTGATGACAAGGAGACGATATTAAAATAGCTCCACACTAACGTAGGTGGGTTGTATCAATAGTTTCATCAAAACATATTACTTTACCGTGTCATAATATTTACAAAGAAATATTTGTATGATGAAGATATCTCAATTTCGATGGTTTTTTGTTTGAGAATGATTCTTCTGACTCATAAGTGTTTTTCTTGCCTGTTGACAAACTGCTAACCTTGGGTCTAATTTCTTTTTTTCGGTTGATTAGAGATTGATTCGTCAATTCATTCGTAATTTTTCTTACAAGATCTTCGAAATAGTATACTTTCTATGGAGTGGTCGTGGTATTCGCTTTGAAATTTCGCTTCGCTGGCATTTGGCATCAAGGTAGATGTTATGACGTAGACAAAGCTACTATGACGTGGGCATCCCTCAAGAAAGGATGTTGATAAATTCCACCTCTAAGGGAATAAAACAGGGGATGAAAGTTTCTATGAAAATTCTGTCCTAAGTCACAAATAGCGCGGATGAAGTCGCGGGCAAAGGCTAGTTATTGATATAAAAAAGACACTCTCCATTTACAACTTAACTTGCCAAAAGTTTAAACAGATTCATCAAATCAAACTATTAATACGTCTCTTCAAGTGACAATAACGTTACAATACCTACAGCCTTTAAACCTCTTAGAAATATGAATATTCTTTTAAAAGTTAAAGAATTGACGGCACGGAATAATGACAGTCAGAATTTATGATTACAAAATGTTTTACTCACATCGTATGTCAATGTTGAAAAAATGAACGTGTTTGAAATACTCTCACAGAAATGTTCGACGCTATGGATACGGAAGTTTCTTTGTGTTTTCATGTGCTCTATGTTTGATATATACGTTGTTATTATGTTATTAAGGTTGAAATATAAATTTTGTTCTATATAGCAGCTTGTATTCTTTTGTTGATTTAAGTAATGAACGGGTCCTAAATATGTTCTTTCTTGTACATATTAGTTCGGGCAAAAAGTCTTTTCGCATTATAGTATTTATGAACTTGTAATAAAATCTCTTTGGCTTCAAGAATCACAAATGAGTACACGGTTCATTAGGTTGCTTTCAGTGAGCTAGAGAGGTACCCAAATATCTAGCTTTTTTGTGTAAAGAACAGATTTTATTAGTTCATACATACTATAATGCGAAAAGACTTTTTGTCCGACCTAATATGTAGACTGCTTAGCGGTTTGTGAAAACTTAAAATTGCTTTCCGTGGACTTTATTTAAGTTCTTATCTATACAGGATAATGTAGGTAACCTGAATATTCGATTTGTTTGTACCAGAAAAAAGCATTTTTTATAAATATTAATCGTTTTTTTTTCTCATATGACGATATAAAGCGTTAAAATTAATCCATTGTCATTTTTCGTGTCATTAAAATTTATCCATTGTTTGGCGAAATTGCGTAAGTCTATACATATATAGACTTTAGCAATTTTGCCAAACAAATTGTATTGTCATTTGTATATACGAATGACACAAAACAACTTGTAAAATTATGTAACGCAATTTTTGCTGTCATAAATAATTTGATTAATAATAAATAACATTTAATGCATAATAGAATACGGGAATTAACGCGAACACGCATTTTACCTTAAAATGCCTAACGTTTCGGCGCAGGTTGCACTCGCCGTTGTCCCAGGCTGACACACATACATTAAACATGCAAAGCGAGAGTTTAAAAGTTATGAAATAATATATAATTTGTTAGAAAGAAAGATTTAAAATTATTTGTAGGAAAAAGCTCTTGTGAAATCTGCTAGGAGGTAGGCGAAACTGTAGCGCTATTTTCTACAGTCGGTACTCTTAAGTATCGAAAATTTGACACTTAAAATGTACTGCCAAAATAGTTTCTACGGTGCCCGCTAGAGGCGCTCACATCACATTTTCATACAAAATTGCTCGATAGCTAGCTGGTTGTCAATAGTCGATAGTGGTAGTGAATCGAGCTACTGATTAGTTATTCTGATTAACTCGACAAATTATCGTAATAGGAAATCGTCCTACTGATTTTAAATAAAATCTATTCCCAGTATCTTTAACAACATTATATTATAATCATAATACATGTTCATTTCTAAATATACCCGTCTCGATACATTAAATCCTCAGAAGCTAAGTATTTCGTTAGAATCCATATTAATTATTCTAAGTAGCTCCGACTTCGCTAATTATCTTGTACAAGGTTCGCGCGAAATTATTGAAGTACTGTAATTAAATCAGCTATAATCTATTTAGGATTCTACTTGATTTACGTCTAAGTCGACATTGAGGAATAATCGTAATCATTTTTGACTCCCGAAAAAGTATGATTGTTATAAGTTTGTCTCCTATGCGTGTCTGTCTGCCTGCGACACCGAATGAGACAGACTATAAAAGATGCGGTTTTTTTGAGACCATATAATAATTTTCGGCAGGGTTTTTTTAAGATAGTTTTGACGATTCTTATTTTATTTAAAAGGAGATTATTAGGTCGAGTTTTCGACGAAAATGTGTGAGGTATTCTGCCAAAATAAGGATAAGCCATGCTAAACGCTGCTATATCCTAAAGCAATTCTATTGCTTAAAACATCTCCGGTCAAAACGCAGCCCTAAACCTAATCGCCCCGTCGCTGAAGCTCAAAAAATCGTGCCAATTTAAGCTGTGGTTACCATTTGCAGATTTGTGTGTTTTGATATTATTCTACTGTTGTTGAACTATGTAAATTGTTTTGACTGCATTGTAAGCTGTGAAAATGGTTTTATAGTAAGTATAAAACAATTTTGACAGCAAAGTTGACTTCTAGTTTTTCATCTTCATTAAGCATTGCTTTGAGTGGTTGTTATTAAAATAACAAAAGATTTATGCTTTTATTTTTCATTTTTAAGCCTCTCAAGTAAAGTGGTCCGACAGTTTTTTCAACGGCAAGCTTATAAAGTATCACTTGTTTCAGCATTTTCATTACGACTTATAGTAGTACCTCTTTATATTCTGTTTTCACAGTGACTGATTTTATTTTTATGTGAAACTATTGTGCTGTTGCGTTTGAGAGAAATCCGATTTAGGAGTTGATTTACTTTAACCTCTTTGACCCATAGTCTTCGATTATCCTCAAAATCGGTATAATAATGTAGGATGTATGATAAATCCTATTTAAGGATTTCGTGCCTAACGCTGACGGCTTCGTGGCTTTACAAACAATGTATTAAAACTTAAAAAATGAATATTTATGTAATAAACGTTTTCATGTATTTTTTTTATTATGGTGGTTTGTGCGCGTGTTCAACTCGCACTTAGCCGGTTTTTTACTGACGCAAACGTACGTTTTCATAAGTTTTTGTGTTATTGGAACTTTAAGATTTCACTACCAACCCTTTCGTGACTTTAACAAAGTCACTAACAAATATTTTGACAGATATCCTTCGGGAATTTGTTCGATTTGAATTGACATGACCCAGTAAAAGTTTTGGGAAGAAGGTTTATATCGAACTAGCTGACCCGCGCAACTTCGCTTGCGTCACATAAGAGAGAATGCGTCATAATTTTTCCCGTTTTTGTAACATTTCTCGTTGCTACTCCGCTCCTATTGGTCGTAGCGTGATGTTATATAGCCTATAACCTTCCTCGATAAATGGGCTATCTAACACTGAAAGAATTTTTCAAATCGGATCAGTAGTTCCTGAGATTAGCGCGTTCAAACAAACAAACAAACAAACAAACAAACAAACAAACAAACTCTTCAGCTTTATTATATTAGTATAGATTAGTATAGATTAAAGAAAGTTATATTTATGGTTTTCATAGAGCTAGATTCCTGGTAGTAAGTGTGAATGCAATATAGAAGTTTCGAGTTTGGTTTCAGCGGTAAAATGTACTTTTAAGAAATTCGCAGTTTTAGCCAGAGTTTGAAGAGGGTCCTTGCATTGGTTTCTTTGCTGATTATATTATTACTAAACTAGGTGACGCGGGTGGTTCCGCGCGCTATTTTTAGTAAAAATTGCCTGTGTTTGGCCCCGAGTGGTTTGACTTTATGCATAGCTGTTTCCGTTGTCTGTATATTTGTGCCTGCGAAACAAGAACAATTCTTAGAGCAAGAGTTGTCTTTTTAATAGAAATAGAATATGAAGTTAATAATTTATTTTCATCAAACAAAGATACAAGGAAAAGAATGAAGTAAACTTTTGGACTGTGTATACTTTTGTATGGAATAACTATAACATGATGTTATGTTGTTCACAAAGCTGATATTTGCCGCAACAAGTGGAAACTGAAAACTGAAAAGCCTCGAGCACTTTCTAGTTGAATACAACACAAATACTAATTTACCAAAGCTTTGAAATACAGTACGAACAAATTTTATTTTTAACTAGCCGACCCGCGTAACTTCGCTTGCGTCACATAAGAAAATCATAATTTTCCCCGTTTTTGTAACATTTTTCACTGGTACTCTGCTCCTGTTGGTCGTAGCGTGATGATATATAGCTAATAGTCTTCCTCAATAAATGGGCTATCTAAAACTGAAAGAATTTTTCAAATCGGACCAGTAGTTCCTGAGATTAGCGCGTTCAAACAAACAAACTCTTCAGCTTTATAATATTAGTATAGATTAGGTAACAAATAATAAATAGAGAAGTGATATAGTTTTTTTGGTTTTAGTGTTTAATTGTTATATTTTGAGGAGACCTCTATGAAAATTCTAGCCTTTTTAAATTATTTCAAAAGAAGGAAGGGGTACGTCTTTATTTTTCATACCGTAGTGGCTATTGGAAGCCGCAGCTTGCTTTAAAAGGGAATAGACCGTTGCCTAGCAACGGGACAGTAGCGGGTTATATGTTTTTTATTATTCTTTGGTGATTCTCAATCTTTATATATATAATTCTTCTGTAAGTGTGTATGTCACTGAACTTCTCTTAAACGACTGGACCGATTTTGATGAAATTTTTTGTGTGTGCTCAAGGGGATCTGAGAATGGTTTAGATTCACAATTTTGTCCGCTGGACAATGTTTTTTTAATTAAGTAATTTTTAATTTATTAGTAGTTCTTGATTTTAGAATAATAATTTTTATCAAAATGGTCCAGAATGTTTTAGCTTATTAAAAAAAGTTTAAAATTTTCAAATTAAAGACGTGTAGACAGGACAACGTCTGTCGGGTCCGCTAGTATTCTCTGAAGGTAAAACCACGCGGTAGGTAGAAGCCTACCCTATTGGAAGAAGACGTGATTTTATGTACGTATGCATTTTTAGTTCACCTTTGGTATTTCTACAATTCTTTATTGAGCTGTTCATTTCATTTGTCGTATGGTCAGTGCCTCAGTGGTCAACCTAGTGTCAAAGTTGTTCAGGCCTCCCAAGAGGCCTTTGACGTGGCTTAACGACTGTTATCTTAGTAGACAACAACCGGACCGACTTTTAACGTGCCCTCCGAAGCATGGAGACGCCCAGTTCAAATGCCACTATGCGGTTGGTTGCTTAACCCACAGATCGTTTACCGACCGGTGAGCGCAACTGGCTATGGGCGCCTCATTGAGCTGTTATTATTGCTTAATTCTCAATGTTCGTTAAATTTTTTACATAAGTACCGATAAACTATGGAGCTCAGGTGAAATACCAAGTAGTGGTCTTACATTTATATGGAATAATCACGCCTCAATACACTCAAAGTAAAATACCGCAAATTAATACTTAAACTGAAAGACAAAATTCTAGGAAACATGTATTATTATTTATATAAAAGCGAAAAATACTATGAAATTGGCTACGAAAATGCAAATGGCTGAGTGTCGACTTTCCAGACAGATTTTCATTGAAACAATGATATTTTAACTTTTGTTCGACCGTACAGGCTGATACAAATATATTATTGTTCAGTTATGTTTCAGGTTTTCACATTATGTTTCAGATAGTCTCAATTGTATTTATATGTATTTAATATAAATGTGAAGGTTATAAACTGTCACATTATACTTACTATTATTTGTTCACATTATACATATATTTTTTGTTTTATAATACTATTGTTTGTTACTCAATTTCGCCAAAATTACACGGAGGATTTTCATGAAATCCCACGAGAACAAGCACTATGCCGGCAATTAGATGTATCACTATAGACTACGCGGACCGAGTCGAGAGTAAGACTAGGTATATTTATTAAAAAATGCAATGTTTTTCACTTGAAAAATGCAAATGGCATCCTGTAATACGCTTATCTACCACTATCGACATCCGGCTAGCTATTAAGAAATTTTGTATAGAAATCTGATCAGCGCTTCTAGTGGGCGCGGTAAAAACAATTTTTGCAGAACTGTTTTTAAATATCAAAATATTGATACTCAATAGTACAATAGAGCAGTGATAGCCGAATGTTATAAGTTGTTACCTCCCACGCAAGTTGTTGCAGGTTCGAACTCGAAGCAACACACCAATGACTTTTCGAAGTTATGTTTGTATTAAAAATATTTATCACTTGCTCCGACGGTGAAGGAAATCATCTTGATGCTACCTTGCATGCCTAAAAGTTTTTTAGAACAGTTCTTGAAGGTATCCAAAGTCCCCAACCTGCACTTGGCCAGCGTGGTGCACTCAACCCCTCCCTCATTACGGGAGGAGACCCTTGCAGTGGGACATTAATAGGATAAATTTATTTTATTTAATAGTACTGTAGATAATTGCGCTACATAAATGCCGAATTGGGTCCAAACAGATCTATTTTAACTAGTGTCTGACCTTACAGCTGATACTAACACAACACTGCTGATTCCCAGATAATCTCTGTTTTGATTCAATATTATTTCTATAACGGTAACGATATGTTTTCATTAGCTTTCGTAAACGATAGCGAAGCGTACATTCCAAGAATCTTATGTAAGATGGTATTTTAAAGATATTTGTAGGTGGAGGTAAATTGTGGTGTAAACAGTTTAGTCACATAATATTTCATACATTGTTTAAAGTGTGTGATAGTAATTTGTACTTTATTTTATGTATGTATGGTTAGTGGTCAACCTAGTGTCAAAGGAATTTAAGCCGCCTGAACAAAGCTTTGGTGTAGCTGTTATCTTAATTGACAACAAACGAGACCATTTTTTTACATGCTTTTCCTAGCACGTTTAATTAGTCTTTGTTGTGAATACGTAGTTTGAAGAAAAGCAGTTATTTGTATCGAGGTGTAGTCAGAAGAAAACACCTTGGCTACATTTACGTACTCGGCACTGGTGGTCCTGTATAACAAAACTAGCTGACCCGCGCAACTTCGCTTGCGTCACGTAAGAGAGAATGGGTCAAAATTTTCCCCGTTATTGTAACATTTCTTACTGGTACTCTGCTCCTATTTGTTGTAGCGTGATGATATATAGCCTATAGCCTTCCTCGATAAATGGTCTATCTAACACTGAAGGAATTTTTCAAATCGAATCAGTAGTTCCTGAGATTAGCGCGTTCAAACAAACAAACAAACAATCAAACAAACAAACTCTTCAGCTTTATAATATTAGTGTAGATGTATGAATTGGAATGAAGCAATATCATACGAAATTGGTCTTCTTTTGTCTCTGCCGACTTACATGAGAATGTAAAAAAAAAATATTGTACCTATGTATATGTACCGATCTAATATTGTACCTATGTATATGTACCGATCTAATATTGTACCGATCTAAAATCAATAATCTACGCCCACAGCTTCACTTTTTGGTTAATAAGAACAATAATCTTTTGTTTATGCTCCTTGAAGATAAATTAAATGTATTTATTTTTTTCGCATGTGATAGCCGAGTGGTTGGCACCTCCCACGCTAGTGGTCGCAGGGTCGAATCCGAGGCAACACACCAATGACTTTTCGAAGTTATGTTTGTATTAGAAATAATTTTATTATCACATGCTCCAACGGTGAAGGAAAACATCGTGAGGAAACCTTGCATGTCTAAAATTTGTTTCATACATTTATTGAGGGCATGCAAACTCCCCAACCCGCACTTGGCCCAGCGTGGTAGACTCAAGGCCTAACCCCTCCCTCATTACGCGGGGAGACCCTTGCCCAGCAGTGGGACATTAATGGGTTAAATCTATTATTTATTTATTTATTATTTATTTTTATTTCAAACAGGTGTTATTTACGAACCAACATAATTAACGTAACACGATCAATGTATCATCTTACTTGTTTATAAAAACAGCGGTAATAGCGCCCGTTGGGAATCCGTTTATAAGATGTTGTTGACAAAAATGTAATCATTATTTCCAGAGTTTCCTGATAGGGATTATTTTGTGATGGAATTATCATAAACAAGTTGTTTTTTTCCAAATATTTAAGTTATTAAAATGTATTCCGCCCACGGGTATGTCGTCATTTTTGGTAACAAAATTGAAAACAATTGAATAAAAATGGTAGCCAATATCTGCCTCCATGGCGCAGTGGTTAAGGTTACCACGCAGCTACCATTGCGTCGGGAGGTCGTGAGTTTGATTCCTACGCGCAACAATTATTTGTGCGATTCACAAATAATTGTTTCGGGTCTGGTTGTACTTTGTGTCCGTTTTTTGTATGTTTGTAAAAGTCCCCGCGAAGCAAGAGTAATTCTTAGTGCGGGAGTTGTCTTTTAAAAAAGTTGCGCGGGTCAGCTAGTATGTATTATGTTATGTACTTATTCTCATGAAACCTTCTAAAGTTCAAGTTTAGTCTAAGCGATATAATTGGAGGTTTTGGGTGCCTATAATAACATTGATAGTACAGTATATTCTGAGGTCTGTGTTTGGTTAGATCAAACAACGTACCTAGTTAATTAACTGATCTGGAGATAGTTTGACTACTAACAGTCTAGAGCTTTGGTAGCTTTGATTGAAGTTTAATGACCTCGCCATATGTACATACATACATGCATACATACATGCATACATAAATACATACTTACTTACATACACACACGTACGTATATTGTATGTACGAAACATACAATATACAAACATAAACGGTTTTTACAATTTTTTCTTTCGGGACCGCCTTTTGCTAATGTAAAGAAATCAATCCATTTTGGGCTGAGTTTGTGCTTTAATGGTGTAGAATATACGCAAATATTGAATTGTCAACAGATCATTGAATCATCGAACCAGAAACAGTTGTTTCGGGTCTGGTAGTACTTTGTGTCCGTTGTTTGTATGCTTGTAAAAGTTCACAAAACAAGAACAATTAGTGCGTGGGTTGCCTTAGAAAGAAACAAAAAGGAAAACTACCGACCAGATAATCAAGCTTGCCATCTCATGTTAAATAAAATAAATAAATTTAACCCATTAATGTCCCACTGCTGGGCAAGGGTCTCCTCCCGTAATGAGGGAGGGGTTAGGCCTTGAGTCCACCACGCTGGCCAAGTGCGGGTTGGGGACTTTGCATGCCCTCAAACAAATTTTTAGGCATGCAAGGTTTCCTCACGATGTTTTCCTTCACCGTTGGAGCATGTGATTTATTATTTCTAATACACACATGACTTCGAAAAGTCTTTGGTGTGTTTCCTCGAGTTCGAACCTGCGACCACTTGCGTGGGAGGTGTCAATTTATACCACTCGGCTATCACTGCTCCGCACATGTTAAATAGAGATACAAAATAATTGTTTACAATTTAGTTTATTAAATACCAATCTCCCATCTTTGAGAACATTCAACCGTTAATATAAACAACACGCCAATCTCCTCAGTTTACATTACTAAATATCTACTAAAAGTTTATACAAATAACTTTTGATGTTCGCCTCTTGACATGGTTATTAAACTGTGCCTTGTCAGGGAACTGATGTATTTTTGTATGAGTCAGTAAGATTAAGAAGGATCAATCAATGTCTCTTTCATACTAACAAGTCTTTCCGTAATGAAAATGAATTGGAAAATAAATGATGTCTGCGAAAATAGAAATTCAATCAACAACAATAAAGAGAGCAGTGATAGCCGAGTTGTCGAGAGTTTGTATTAGAAATAATTATCATTTACGTGTCACCTATCACAAAAACTACTCGTCAGATTTGAATCAAATTTAAATGTAACCACATCAAAAGCACCAGCTTTAACTAAAGAAACATCAAAATCGGTTCCCGAATAAAAATAAAAAAACAGGCGCATCGAGAACCTACTTTTATCTTAACAATGTCAGCAAAAAAAAAAATAAACAAACTTAGGACACTTCCAAATTGAATTTTAATATTTTTAATATTATGAGTTTTCATCTGGTTTCAGTCCAAGTTAAATGTCAAACCTGGAACCTTATGGTTGAGGCCTTTGTCTAGTAGTTAGGCGACAGAAACGTGTTTTCAGGACGCTATATCAAAGAATAAATATTAATTTACCCTGACATAAAAGTTGAAAATTGAGGTACAAAATAAACATTATCATCATTTTTGTTGAAAAAACTTCAAGACAAGCGAAAACTTTCCGTGCTCTACATTTTGTTAACGTTTAACCCTCGATAACCTCTGAAATTATGACCTTTTAATCCCTTTCTTCACCTTTCCTGTCCTAAACAATTAATTATAAATTCTTATGCAAATTTGCCTAGATTTGTAGTTCTAATGTGCTTGTTAAAATTAATGTTCTCAAGACTAGTACTGTAAAGGTCAAAGCACATACGTTGTTAAGATGATAGATACTATTTTCCCATAGGATCAGATAGAGACCAAAGAACGCCACTAGTACGATCCCTACATAGTTCCCTTGATTCATTCACAATCGTGTACATAATAAGCAGAACATTTTTATTTATCGAATTTTCATAAAATAATGTCGAAAAAAAATGAAAAGTGTGTTGAGTGTTTAGACGACATTTAAAAAAAGCTTGCTAGTTTAACAAAAAATCCCAAGTAAATGAGACAGCTCATGGATGATGACAAGTGACCTTCGTAGAAGTATTAAAAATAAGGAACAAATACATTGAGGTTGCCCTTCCTGGCAGGGGCCTCCTTGGTACTCTAAGTTCACCATGTTAGAAGAGTGCGGGTCGAGTACTTTGAGTTGATTTTTTTTGTGTTTATGGTCGTCAGTACTGAAAATGTGACAGCAGCGTTTTTATATAAAGCAAGTGTTTTATTTTCTTTAAAGAGACACTTGTCAAATTTTCTTCGCATACTAACCTAAACATTGAATAAGTTTTGCTATTCAATGTTAAGTGTACCTCCATACGTATTTTATAAATGCGAAAATCTCTTTTCTAACATGTTTTGTAATGGAAATAGTTGAAATAGTTGAATTAAGATTAGCCTCACTATTAAAAAGTATTTTGAAATCCTAAATTACACACAAGTGAGCTCGCAAAGGTCCACTAATCACAAAGGGCATTTGATCATGTAGCATAGTGTCTGTCGCTCACGTATGACACGCCCTTAAACTTGAACTAAACCTCACTCTTATCATATCATTACTTCAGCGCCATTGCATTTTATAGAGTACATGACTTTATTGTTGTTTCGACCGGAGTTCAACTGAGTGGAAATTATGTTGTGTTAAGAACAAATCAGGTGTGTGGACTGATAATAAAATGTGAATAGATTTTCAACAAATCGTTTGAGAGAAATGTGTCCATGAGACAGATTTTAAGCTTAACTTATCCTACTAATATTATAAATGCGAAAGTTTATGAGTATGTATGTATGGATGTTTGTTACTCTTTCACGCAAATACTACTGAATCGATAACTATGAAAATTAGTACGGACTTTTTGAAATTTAGAATACCTGGAGACCCAGAATAACACATAGGCTAATTTTTATCCTGAAGTTCCCGAGGTATAGCGGTTTACACGGGAAGGGTTTCCATGCGGACGAAGTAGCGGGCAGCCTCTAGCACTTAATGAGGTCAGATACACCATTCCCTTATTTTAAGTTTTCTCGAAAAATTCATCCTTGCCGAGCAGTGAGACTTTAATGGGTTAATTTTCTTTTTACGGTAAAATAATAATGTAACTAAACATATTAACAGCAATACTATTCACCCATCTACTTCTACACCCCGTCAATGTTGTTTACCTCCACAATATACTCTTGTTACCAAGACTATTAGAGCACTCAACCTGCAACGTTTCCACGATTTATATCAATCCATAAACCTGTGTATTACTGGACATAAACTTAGTTTAATGTATATACGTTTTATTACATACTTTAACCGTAATGGTTTGTCCATCCTGTTCAGAGAATAAGAGCTTGTACGCAATAGCTGCAAGACATTTTATTACTAACTCTTGCCCGCTAATTTGTCTACGTAAACTGTAATTGTATATATTTTTACTCGCATAGTTAGTAGAAAAATCCGAAGCGAACGGGTCACATAAGATTTTCGGAGTTAACATTAACATTCTTTGTCTTTGTCGGGTCTTAACTTGTCTTTTCATGCATTTCATTCATGCAAATCAATTCAGTGGTTTAGGCACAAAAAAAGACGGACAGACGGAGTTATTTTGGCATTTATAATGTTAGTAGGGACTTATAGTATAGTTAGTGGTCAATCTAATGTCACTGTTTAGGCTACCTGAAAGGCCTTTGATGTGGCTTAACAAGTGCTATCTTAATTGACAACTACCGGGATCTTTTATGAGCCCTCCGTGTGCGGAGATGCTTAAAGTATTTGTCCAAGCGAAATCGAAGGTATGATCACACCCGCAAATTGGCAGTGGGACGAACACTAAAACCTTCTACAAGGCTTTTCCACTCATGTATAATTTCTTAAATTGATTGAAAGGGACAAAATACTGTTGAACATATCAAAGATTACACGACGTTTATTATTCAAAAGATCGCCACATTTGCCGTTTCACACAAAAGTATCGTATTGTGCACGAAATCTTATTAGTAATTAAATGACAAAATAAACTAAAATGGAAGGTGTTTTATTTCTTACGACAGAGGTTTGTTTATTATCAATCTTTGAAGCACGCACTACTTTACTGTTAGAGGGCCACATTAGAAATTAATGAAGTGAAATGGATTGAACTTCGGGTAAGACTCAATAAAAGGAGTCCTTTTAGATGTACTAAGAATTACACTTTTATGTGTTTAAATGGTTACTTTATTTAGTTACGATCTGGGTTGATAACATCTATTGCAATCTCTGCTTGAACAAATGGGACAAGTAAGCAATAATTTTGTTAAATACGAAGCACTGCGAAGGGTAAAGATAAAACTATTATAAGTATTATAATTCACAAATGGCCGGGTAGTGTCCAGGAAATTTTGAGTTTAACGCGAAGAAGCAATCATACAGACGGCGAGGTGACTTTATTTTACTATGTAGAGAGTGTTATATTTATTTATCTTTATATTTTATCTTTTAAGTGATGAGTGATGATATAATAATCTCTAGTGTGACTTTATCGAAAATTTATTACTTATCAATAAAAAGCTAAAATAAATTTCTCTATACTGATACAACACACTAAAGAAAAACAAAACAGTAAATAAATCTGTCCAATTTTACTTACCGATTTAGTAAAAGGATCTATAATAATAATCGTATCGGCCTTTGATGGAGTGCCTTTGTGTTTTAAGTTAAACAATGTAGGCGTTTCTAGCCAAATCATGTCGAAGCGTGATGGATTCGGGTAAAAGGTTTTTATTGAATAACTTTACACACAATAGGCGATAAACTCGGCTATTATATCGGTGGATAAAACTTTGTGTAAATATTCATTATAGAAAAGGAAAATTCATATCGGAATTTATATCAAAAGTTGTTTGTTGGAAAATAGTTTAAAATTACTGATTTTTAACTATTGTAGGCACGAGGCTAAATTACTAGTATCATTATTCGATGTTTCTATTTGCCATCGTTTGAAATTTATACATATGTTTTTTAATAAATATGTATAAGAATATAAATGGCCGGGAATCCGAAACCTAAAGCAACATAACACGCTGCAATTTACTAAAATAGGTCTACTTACGTATCTTTGTACATATATACAATCACGCCATTTTCTCATAGTTAGGCAGAGTGAGGCCATTGAAGGTAACTCCTCCCTGGCCGTAGGACAGCATCAGCTGTTGACAAAAAAATATTTTATTACTTGATAAAGTAACAGTATAAAGTTTAGTGATAGTACATAGTAATATTTTCAAGTTGATGGACTTGAAACATAATTATAGCGGATTGAGCATATAGAAGTATTTGGCCAATTCACTACACAACACAAGAGTTACCAGCCACAACGACAAAACGACACCATCGGCATGTTATTTGCTTTATGACGATTGTTTTTTTCATATAAAAAGTATGGAAACTATAATAAATCAAAACTTTAGAACACACGACGTAATGATCCCAAGTTTCATGTCCTTGTGCAAATTATATTTAGTTCAATACCAAATCTATAAATAAACCTAAACAATTGTGTGAAATACTAACTTTAAGTCTTTTGTCAAAAGCCTAGTTCCAGAAGTTCTAAGAGACAGATCTGTCAAGTTTTCCCCGAAGGCTTTCTTAAGTAAATGTAGCTTCATAAAAGTACAATGAAGTTCGTAATGATGTAGCTCTTTTACTCTTTATATTGTCTATTTCAGGTTCTCAATGTGGTTTTATTTACTTTCGACTGTCATACACAGATCATAATTATCTGCAATGTCTTAAAAAAGGTCAGGTGCGTAGTATTTGTAACCGGATTGTGAATGAGGCAAAGGAAGTTTGTGAGGATCGTACCAAGTGGCTTTCTATGGCCTCTTGGCACCTATGGGAAAAAAGCGATTTTACGTATTTATGTATGTAAACTCTGCTGTCTGTCTGTCTTATCAATCGAATCAAGATCCTTCCAATAAGTATTTATAACTATAACTGTTAAATGAACAGGTTATCAATTGTACAAGGAACAGTACCTCGATTCTCTACCACTATCGACTACCGACAACCGGCTAGCTATCGACATTTTGACATTTAGAATGTACTGCCAAAATGTTTCCTAGGACACCCGTCAGAGGCGCTGATCAGATTTTCATACAAAATTTCTCGATGACAGTTCGGTTTACGAGTTTATATCGCCTCTTTTTTCAAGTGAAATTGAAAATCCAGTTTATTAACTTTTCAGTAGATTACATATACAAGAAATCGAATTTTAATAAAGTAATTTTGTCTTCACACGTGCTTTGCATTTAGTCCTAATAATGCTATTTCATGCTTTTATGTGAGGTTGGTTTTTTATCTAGACACAGAAACACTTTTAAACGTCACTTATGTTTGAGTACCGTTTCAGTATTCAGGCGTTTATCTGAAAGCACTCAATATCATTCAAAATGTGCCAAAAATGCCTAAATAAAATAACTCAAGTGGTTTCACGATAATTACTATTGTCCTTAATTATTTCGCTTTTAATATACACCTATTTAATTTCAGGCTAGACCTTAATTCTCAGAACTGGACTTTATAATGCTTTGAGTCCATTAATAAAGGTATTTAGTTCAAATGACATAGATGGGATCGTTAATAAAGGCCCTTGGTTAGTTTAGGATTAAAGCCTCGTTTAATCTATTTATAATAGTTATGTGAAGCCTAAAACCTGTTTGATAGTTAGCCTTTTAATTTGAAAGGACCACAAGGCTGTTTATTTATGGTACACCGAGCAAGGGCTATTAGGTACCAAAAAATAAAATTTTATTAGGCGATTCTCAATTTTAGAAAGATTCACAATAGATCTTTCTAAGGAGGTATTATGAGAATTACGAAGAACAAATTTATATTAGCTGGTAAGGGCTGCTTTTGATATTGTTGATCCACATCTCCTGTATATAGATATAGGCCAAAATTGGGGAGCATCTTTCTGCCTAAAACTGTCTGTATAATTTCATCAAAATCCGTTCAGTACTTATGGCGTGATCTAATTATAAACACCTAGACAATCATTCAAAGTTTTGTGTATATATGTAATATATACACGAAAATACTTTTTATATAGTTAGATAAAAAGTCATTAAGTCGTCATACATTTCAAGGCTTTAAATATTGCGATCACCCAACCATGTTCATTGCTTGTCATCATCCAGACAAAATTCTTAGTAAAAAGCTTCGTATTTTTGTAGAAATGGATCATATTTAAGATAAATGGTCCATTATATTATATATTATACATAATCTTTTCACTCAAATAAGGTTGCTTCCAAAAACAATATTACGCAGAAAATTCAAGTAGTACCAAGAAATTTCAGTCATTATGACATAAACATACGTGTGTTTTAATTAATGATAAATTGTATGGCTGCAGTTTGGGAGGAATTAATTAGCACCTTACATAAACAGTTCGTGTTTTAATTGACGCTAGGTTTGTTTTCAATTATATGTTTTGTTAGATGTAGAATGACGTTTAGTTTTTACTAGAAGTTGTTTTTTGTACTTTTAACAAATACAGTAAAGGAAATAATACTTTAGATTGGCGTGAAGTAATATTTAACTGAAAGTACCTCGCGTCTCTTGCGCGTAAAATAAAAAAATGTTTGATCCTATTTATAAAAATATCTGTAAGCTGCATTTTTAGTTTTCAAACTTTCTATTGGCTGCGTTTAGTGCGATTTCGTTTAGCCTCAAAATTTATAGTTGTAGATAGACAAACTTTCATATTTAATTATTATACTTTATCCACCTAATAAAGTGTTGAAATACTCAGATAGTTTTCTGTACTTTAGCATTAAGTAAAATATAATAATTCCTGTTATAACTAATAAATCCTTCTATCTTGAATAATATAAATTGTTTGAATGCCAAACCCAGTTCCCTAATTACCCGTCCTCATAATGAAGGTAAGGGGTACAAACCTCGGGTCTTCTAAACTTTTCAACCAAACTTTATCAAGTATTTGTTTAAAAGGACCCTGTTTATAAAGGAAACCGCTATAAAAAACAAGAGTACGTGGTCAGAATAAATTTATAAAAGATCATTGTGTGGGAAGAATACTCAATTTAGAGTATAAAATTAGTGTGAAGGAGTTTTAGTAGGTACTAGCTGACCCGCGCATCTTCGCTTGCGTCACTTAAGAGAGAATGGGTCATAATTTTCCCCATTCTTGTAACATTTTTTACTGGTACTCTGCTCCTATTGGTCGTAGCGTGGTGATATATGATCTTCCTCGATAAATGGGCTATCTAACAGTGAAAGAATTTTTCAAATCGGACCAGCAGTTCCTGAGATTAGCGCGTTCAAACAAACAAACAAACTCTTCAGCTTTATAATATTAGTATAGATTATTTAGAAGTATATATAGCATTATAGTATTTAGGCCTAGTTTCATATAGTCAGATAACCTATCTGCTGTATGAAATGACTGTCAAAACTTTCTCTAGTTCGTAAACATTGAAATTGATAGGTACCGGACCTGAGGCGTGGCGATGCGAAGGTGAATTCTTATAAAACAATTTGACGTAAAATGTATCGTGACGTCACGATCTTTTTTTATAATTGAATAGAGAACCGTAGAACTTTGATGTTCGCTACGACTACGTCACGCTTTCGCTACGAATTCACTTCGCCTATGCTACGCTTTCGCTACGCCTTGAACATGTTTTGGCGAAGTTATCGCCACGGTTTGGTAACGATTAACTGTTAAATAGAATATATTAGTAGAATAGACAGATTTGACAGCTGATAAGTATGAGTGGAAGAAGAGAACATTTGTACCGACTCTTCTTACTTTTAATAAAGGCAAAACAATGATGAACTTCTGATTAAAATGTGTAGTTTTGTAACATCACGTTGCGCCAAGTCATCAACAAACAGTACCTTAGCTATTTTTAAAAAGCTTTTGCTAAGAAGTACACGTACATAATTCATCAAAAATCAATATTTTCCGTAAAACATTTCATAGATATTAATACCTCAATACACACATCTGTCCACGAACAATTAAGGTCGTCTAAACACTGAAAATATGCCGTAAAATACACCGAAAGAAATAACAAATACGGCTATTAATAACGCTCGTGTACAAACATACAAATCGTACGGTTTTGTTTGATTTAAAGCTATGAGTCATTCGGACGGAGCGAAAATAAAATTTGTGTATTGAAGTTTACGAATTTATAGTAATTTGTGTATCTTGATGGAAATATAGATTTTTACGGAACGGGTACGGGAAAAGCTATGGTATTTTATTTGACGTTGATTTCGAAAATTATTTAAGTATTTTTGACTGACTAAATTTATTTTTTGCATTAATTACAAGACGGTAGCGTGTTACAGATGAGTGAGTCTTCTTATCGTATGGTTAGTGGTCAACCTATTGCCAAAGTTGTTCAAGCCGCCCGAAGGCCTTTGACATGGCTTAACGACTGTTATCTTAATTGACAACAACCGTGACCGATTTTTTACGTGCCCTCCGAAGCACGGAGACACCCTGTTCAAATACCACTATGCGGGCACCCATCTATGGAATAACCGCGCCAAGGGTTGCTTAACCCACAGATCGCTTACCGACAGGTGAGCGCAGCTGGCTACGTGAGTGAGTGAATGAGTAAGTTGGTCTTTGTGACTTACACTCAATAGATGGGCGTGCATTCAGAAAAGTTTCCTTAAATATTTAGGTCTGCATAGTTCATTGATAGAACGAAAGAGAGATAAAGAGCTAAAGAAAATATAAAGGAGTATATATTAGGTCGGGGAAAAAGTCTTTTCGCATTATAGTATGTATGAACTTGTAGTAAAATCTAGAATCACAAATGAGTACACGGTTCATTAGGTTTCTTTCAGTGAGCTCTTGAGGTATCGGGTTTTCCCCGACCTCAAATGTACCTAGTTTAAATCTTTGATTGCTATCGTAACTCTATATGCAAGCTCTAGGGAACTAAACACTTTAACTTACTATAAACTTGTTATAACGATGCATTCGTATTGAACTTAAATACAGGTCACAGGTAACTATTAAATTGGTTCTAAACTTGGACACGTGAAAGAAAAACGGACAAAAAAAAGCACGATTTTCTAAACTCCTCATTATTAAAGAGTCTGACGGTCAAAATGTACAAATATATTTTCTACAGCACACATTAGTAGTTTTTTTAACAAGTTTTGAATAGCGAGCCGTTTTTCCGATAGTGGTATAAATTCACACAACGGGTCGTACTTTTAAGAGAACCCCCTAAAATAAACCTTGATATTTATACTAATGGACTACTTTTCTGATTGTAATGTCCAGAAACAGATAATCTCGCCACTTGTCTGTGTGAAAAGGGTTCACGAGTAGAAAAGTTTACTATTTCTTAAAAATCCGTTCAGTTGTTAAAGTGAGGCGCCGTAGCCAGTTGCGCTCACCGGCCGCTAAACGATCTGTGGGTTAAGCAAACCTTGGCGCGGTCATTCCATAGATGGGTGACCGCATAGTGGTATTTGAACAGGGCGTCTCCGCGCTTTGGAGGGCACGTAAAAGGTCGGTCCCGGTTGTTGTCAATTAAGATGACAGTCGTTAAGCCACGTCAAAGGCCTTCGTTTGGCTTGAACAACTTTGACACTAGGTTGATCACTAACCATACGATGAGAATGAGAAGAGAAGTTGTTAAAGTGTGAAAGAGTAACATATACACAAACATACATCGTCATAAATACGTCATACCAATAATAATAATAGGTTAATCCTGTCTCCGAAAACAGTGTAATATTTCAAGCAAAATATTTGGTGTCTCCAATCAGAATGTCAATATTATTCTGTATCTAAGACAATTTCTTACACAAACAAGTATACTGGTTCCTCTCTTATATTTTTTTATAGTACGGAATAGTATCCTTTAAGGAACATGATACGTCTTCCGACAAAGTTTGTTTCAAAGTTATGCAAGTTCTTAAGTCGATTCAAGGATATTTTGTAAGAAAAAGTTTTTAAACACGTTTTTGTATGTATTTGAAACTGTAGTACACACTGTGGTAATATAGGTAAATAATTATAGGTTACAGTGTAAGTACAATTTCTCATAGATATTGTTTTTATCTATCTTTGCTAAATCACGTTATTTTGAAAAACAAAATCGCCCACCACGTCTGTCTATACGTTCACGGTAAACTCAAAATCAACTTAACCTCTACTCAATATATATATCTCAATATAGATACTCAAGCGTTTTGTACTGATAAATTGAGCAATTCCTGAGAAAGTTTTCAGTATATCATTTTTTAAGGTTGACCCGTGTAACCCGGGTGTAGTCGAGGCCGGTCGCTAGTGTATATAATAGGATATATTGAGGTCCCATATTGAATATTTCCTAGAAATACTAATGGAAATGTGATAATCTTTCCTTTTAAATATATTTTAATAACAGTGATTCGCAAGGATTATTATTCCATTAAGAGATAATGTAGCGGGTAGGGTTGTTCTATCGGGACGTTGCCCTTTCATTGTCCTTTAAGAGGTCAAAACAATAGACATGATAATATCGTTTCATTTTGAATATAAATTGTCGTTGATAACGTAATTCAGAATATGGGGAAATATTGCTTGGGTGTATTGCATTATGCAATATGAATGTTCACATTATTTATTTGCTAGTAAAGAAACAACAAAAATATTGTTCAATTATTTTCTTTTCTAAATAAATCTTCTATAACAAACTAAGGCCACTATGCAGTACATCCTAAAATGATGGCAATCTATATTTATCAAAATAGCAATATACAACAAGTGCATATGTAGCGATAGAGACTACCAAATTATAGTACACAAGATTTTCATATCAATATAAATACACAATAGGCTTTCCGTGAGATCAGTTTTTTTTCGTAGGTACCGCGAACAAGAAGGCGAAACAGGTTGGATAGTTTATTCGAAAGTTATATTAAGGGGTGCAGTTTTCAGAGGATACTACTTTATTTTTTTACGTGTAGTTTTTAGTGTTTTTGCATTTCAACAAACTAAGGCTTTTATCCTATTTTTCTAAATGGTAAACAGTATCTACTAGTTTATGCTGTCAATTTTATATGATAATAAGAGTTAAAATCTAAAAATCTAAAATCGGACAGCAGTCATAACTTTTAAACCGAAGCTATCTAGGAATAGAGGGATTGCATTCTATAATCCTTTAGATTAGAACTTTGTTCTCTCTGTCTAAAACCTTTAAGCTCTTGCAAAAGCTAGTCAGTTTCAAATCTGATTTCTAACTTTCCTGGTATTCAGTTAAGTCTATAATGCTAGTTTAATGACAAGAACACGTTTCTCTTGTCTGATGTACAATAGTTTTCTGTTTTTATTTTTGTTAGGAGATTGTAGTGACATTTTCAATATAAATATTTTATCTGATTTAAATATTGTTCTGTAGTCATTTCTGTAAAGCTATGTTCATATTTTTATTAATGGTATGTGTCTGCTAGGTGTCCATAAAATTTCGGTACCTAAGTGATTGGCTAAATGCCCTGTACTATTATAGAACTTAATATTAAGTTAATTAAATGTTTAATTTATTTTATAGAAACACTATTGGAAAAACATTCTCTAGAAATCTCGATAGTGTTTTCAGCAAACAAATAGAGATTATCTTTGTGACCCAGTAACATACAACGTTCCTATTTATCAAAATTGACCACAATGATCACTAAATTAGACCTACAGACCCTCAAAAGAACCCACAAATTAGGTTGATATCATTACGGTAACCTAAAAATAAACAAACGTAATCCACCCCCGCGCCATTTATTTGGACTCACCAATAAAATAATTGAGTCGTAAAATACTCATAAAGTAACTACTCGTAAAAGTGCTATAGTCTTATCCATTTATTATAATTAAGTGGTAGATAGACTACTGTTTCTTTACTACTACTAATACTATAAATGCGATGTGAGGATGGAATAAGTAATCGCACAGGATACTTTTCCCGGGGAAATCTAATATATAAAATTCTCGCGTCACAGTTTTCGTTGCCATGCTCCTCCGAAACGGCTTGACCGATTTTGATGATTTTTTTTGTGCTTATCCGGTATCTACGAGAATCGGCCAACATTTATTTTTCATACCCCTGAGTGACACATTTTTTTTTTATTTCATATGGCAAAACAACGTTTGCCGGGACAGCTAGTATTTTTATAATGGTAAGTCGCGGGCAGGAATGAATACTTCATAATGTTAAGAAACAAGCAAAGTTCCTCTTTGCGTCTGTCTGTTTGTTTGTTTGTTTTGAGACACAGAGAGAGTTACAGTGAGTCATAAAAAAAACTGCAATGCGTACATTAAACTTTTGCGTAAAATGGTTTTACATGATGGTAAAGTTAAAGGTTTAATTTCCTAATAAGTTTATGTCAGTGCAGCACATTCACTTTGCTGTTTATATGTTAGTACGTACGTTTGTGTGTAATCAACTGTCAGAATCACTGACGTTATTGGTCCGTGTAAAAGCCTATGTTTATTTTAGCTGGGATTCATGACTGAACGAGCTCTATGTACAGTCAGCTCCCAAAATTACCCAATTTATTAAATCTTCCAAAACCTTTTTTTATGTTCTGAAGCATAATTATTATTTATTCCTCATGTTCGTTTTGTAGTTCTGTTGTTTTTGGTATCGTATCCGAGATACCTACAGGAGTCTAGTAATAGGACTGTTCTCAGTCTAGATTTTTACATTCGAATAGTCAAGATTATTTTATTTTGGTTCATATTTTTTTACACTTGTCGATCTGCGCGTGTATTTTGGGTTGTCATATTAACTTAGGAGTCGATTTTCAACAATAAACCTTTGTTTTTATTCTGAGTATTCAACCATTCATTCGTCGCATTTGGTCTCGCAAAAAACAGGCAAAACTTGACTTCAATGGAACACGGAATTTAATAGTAGCGTTACACAAAATGGAATTCAAATAAACAATATTTTCGTGGGATACTGGATAATAATTATTTACTAACAAAAGGAAACGACTGTATTAATGTAGGCTAAATGACAAAATAACTGTTTTAATTAATTTATTGGTAGTGAAAAAAATAAATAATAATAGTAAATACGGGAATAGGCTCGTTTAAGTACTTAATGTTGAAGAGTGGGTGTAATACACCTCGGCTTGCACTTTCGGGTACATCAGGCGTCATATTATATCTGTATGTATATAAACATCGAAATTGCTACAGTGTATTTGAAATTATTAGTGTAATATGCTTCAACGCTACCAGTGAAGTGTAATTGGCTTTATGTTTTTTAACTCTAAAAATGTTCTTTTCAGTTGTTGACAGCTGTTGGTTTTCCAATAATAAATAAAAAACTAATAATAACCACCAACTTTCTATTAATAAAACAATTTCTCAAACTATTTTTTCTCAAACCTACCAACCCACAATATTCATTTACCCTTCCATCCTTCAAGGAAAAGCTTTGGATATAAAAACAATAACACCAACTAAATTACACCGTGTGTTTGAACACCTCGTGAACTCGTGACATTTTCAAAAGGAATGCGACAGCTGTCTCTGAGTGTATTAAATGACGTACTCTTCTTACTCTTACTTACTTTTACGGTTCTCAATTCGTTTGGATGTTTTTTATTTATGTTTAGTGTGGCTTCTTACGGGATATTTTATCCAATAGAAGCTACCGACTATCGACAAAACGAATGTCAAATTACCTATAGACTTAGCTAAAAACAGCCGCACAGATCGCTCCATATATAATAAAATACTAGAATCCAGTTGCATCCGGTGAGATTGGAAGCCGACACCATCATAGTTGGTAGAAAGGTACAATAAATTGTGAAAGTACAATAAATAAATTGAACAATAGCATAAAATGTTTCGTATCTTTCATTTTTGATACAAACAGTAATCATAATATGTTTCGTCCAAAACATTTTATCATTTTTATTTAGAAGTAGCCTTTCATATAATCAGCTTATGTGATTACAGATAAAATATTGTCTTGCAATAAAATTGATTTGTCTTCGTTGTCTTCAAATTGAGTTATTTATTTCATCTCTGGTGTACCTACTATTGTGCTAATAATAGAAAAGGCAAGGAATAATATATGGTAAAGTAACTTTAGATAGACTCAAGGCCTAACACCTCCCTCATTATGGGAGAAGACCCTTGCCCAGCAGTGGGACAGTAATGGGTTAAATTTATTTATTATCTATAACTTTAGATGTAGACACAAGTTTACAGTAAGGAACTAAGAACTCTGTAAGTAGCAAAATAATCAAAGATCTGTGTGAATAAACATAAAAGATTGAGAGTGAATTATTCATCCGAAAGATTTTTCAGAATTCCGCATAGTTAACCAATATCTATTTAAATGTGTATAAGACGTACCCTAACATAGAATTCCATTTATAAATTTTCTTGAATATATTTTGATTTTATATCACGCGAGGACATACATTCATAACATAATATTTTATCATATTTTGTTTCAAAAGTCAAACACGGCAAAACAATTATTTATTCGAACAGAAACATAGAAAAAATAGACTTTCCTTACAAGTAAATCTCATACTAAGACCGAAAACCCAGTCACTAAGGACACAAACAACACAAAGCACTAAAAGCCATACAAATACTAAAAGTACAATTGGTTCAAAATAAGTCACAATTCCCTTTATAAATATTTCTGAGAAACTGTCATTAAAGTCCTCGGATTAGACACTCTCCTTTGAATTGTACTTTACGGAAGGAAGTCCAATAAATTGGGGAAAAATCTTCACAGTGATCAAAAATAGACGTGAATAACCGTTATTATAAACTAGCTGACCCGCGCAACTTCGCTTGCGTCACATAAGAGAGAATGGGTCATCATTTTCCCCGTTTTGTAACATTTTTCGTTACTACTCCGTTCCTAATAGTCGTAGCGTGATGAAAATAGCCTATAGCCTTCCTCGATAAATGGGCTATCTAACAGTGAAAGAATTTTTCAAATCGGACCAGTAGCTCCTGAGATTAGCGCGTTAAAACAAACAATCAAACAAACAAACTCTTCAGCTTTATAATATTAGTATAGAAGTATAGATGTGGGTAATTTCAGGTGCCCAAGATACAGGCCTAGCCTACCTTTACCTTTGTGACCTAGTGTTAACCCTATGTAACTATATTATGTACTTTTTCTGGAAAAACTAAACTTTTATCTATTTAAATAAAATTTGAAGGGTCAGTTTAAAAGCTTATGAATAACTGTTTGATTACTTATCTGACAGATAGAAAATGTACGAAAACCTCTGGCAAATCTCCGCGTGATGGACTTGTATCTTTTCTTTTTAAAGTGCGATCCACAAATTATTGTTTTGAGTCTGGTTGTACTTTGTGTTTGTTGTTTGTATGCTTGTAAAAGTTCCCACGCCACAAAAGCAATTTTATAATGAAAAAAAGATGATATGAAAAATATTGTAGAAAACTGAAAATATTGACATGACAACAAAATAGTATAAAAGATTGTACATATATTATTACTAGCGGACCCGACAGACGTTGTCCTGTCTACACGTCTTTAATTTGTAAAAAATAATTAAATAAACATTGTCCAGCGGAAAAAAATGTGAATCTAAACCATTCTCAGATCACCTTGAACACAGGGAAGTTTAGTGACATACACACTTACAGAAGAATTATGTACATACATATATAAAGATGACAACAAAATAGTAGAGAAGATTGTACAATGTACATATATTATTATTATCCTATTCCGTTAGTTTTACCAGGAATTTTACTAAATCTAATATTCGCACATAACCCTTTATCCGTTGATTTAATTTGAGAATCACTGGAATGGAACAGGGATTTATTTCAGGAACTCTCTATATTTATGAAACCAATAGTACCTTGTTGCTAGGTAGGAATATAGCTGAGCTAGGTAATATTTTGTTATATTGGATTGAAGGGAGCTAGGCAATATTTCATTTATTTTATTAGAGTTAGATATTTTTGCTAGAGACTCTATCGTTGTATTATTGTTTTAGACATCGAGTTAGCATTCAATTATTATTATTTTTTTATCTTATTTAAGTAATTATTTACTCGTACTGCACAAAGATGAAAAACATTGTGGAAGCAACAATCGATAGTTTAAACGGATAAATGATTTTTTCTTACTGAATTTTTTGATGAAACCTTACACCGAGTTATAATTTGATACTTATTACTTATAAACGATACAATATATATATATAATTTTTACTGGGGATATTTATTCCAAGCAGAGAAAGTCACGGGCAGATCCTAGTTTTCAATAACAACCTCTTAAAAGCATTTTCCATGCCTGGAGCTTTTCACACATTTTCCTTTAGAAAAAATTAGGCCATTTACCATTTATTAGGCCTTTATTTAGCATGTATAAGCATGTTCTATTACGTATTCCACACTAATGTACGTCATACGGAAGCTTCATGGCCGTACCTTGAACCGTTAATTTGTAACAAGCCCTACAAATATCAATCATCATCGTCTTTAATACAGTTATTGAGTTGTGACGTCTGAAGGAGCCGGTGGCTAAGTAAAAACAGTCGCACGGATCGATCTTTGAGGTTAAGCTACGCTTGTCGAGATCGTTCTGTGGATGGGTAACCATAGTATACATATTGAGATCCTCCGTGTTTCGTAAGGCACGTTAAATTATGGGCTGTCATTTTCGAAGATCTTCGACAATCGTTACCAGTAGTCAGGAGCTTGAAAGTGTGACAACCAGTCTTACCGATGGGTATCGTGTTATTATATAGACCAGGTAACTGGGTTGTGGAGCTCCGATAAGCAGTCGCTCCATGTAAAATACTGATATTCAGCTGCGTCCGGTGAGAGTGGAAGCCGAATCCGATAATATAAAATAAAATATCAAAACAATTTACTTTTTAATTATGTATACCATGCGCAATTAGCATGTATTTTTAATGCTGTCTACAAATAAACAGTCCAAAGCTAACATTATCCAATTTATTCATACATTTCTAAATTAAATAAAGCAGGAAAACGGCACTGAGAGGCAAAGCCGTATAATAATATTTACACATCACATTAGTGCTGGAGCTAGTTGATTTACGAACCTAATGATTTATGTATGTATGTTTGTATGTGTGTATGTATGGAGTTAGGGTGCAGTTTGTAGCACAGGCGGAGCGAGAAGCGAAGTGGTTGAGATAAAAATTTTATAGGTTGTTAATGCCCAGCATAGTGGACTCAAGGCCTAACACTAAGACACTTGCCCAACGGTGTCAAACTTTTTCTATCCGGGTATTAGGTATCGAGAAAAAGGTTGTATTTGTAGTATTACAAGTACGTTATAATAAATTACTAGTTTTATGAATCAAGGAAAAGATGTTAAAGAAACCTTGCTCGTGAAGTGACTGACGGTTTAACTGTCAATTTCGTTGTAGCGATTTTGCACCGCCATACAGCATCGCGGCTTTACAAAAACATAAAAATCCTATGTTTATATTAAAACCGCGTTAATTGAAGCGGGACAAGATGTTTGGTACATTTCACGCAAACAGATAAAGATTTATTATTTGTTAGAAATCTATGAGAATTGTTGGGTGGTAATTAGTTTTAAGATACAAATAAAGAGTTTTTGATACAAAATAGTAATTTGATAACGTTAGATAACTAAATTGTTTTGATGGGCACATTAGGGGGAACAATTATATCTACTAGACTGTAAGTGTGTATGTCACTGAACTTCTCTTAAACGACTGGACTGATTTTGATGAAATTTTTTGTGTGTGTTCAAGGGGATCTGAGAATGGTTTAGATTCACAATTTTGTCCGCTGGACAATGTTTTTTTATTTAATTTTTATGGCAAAACAACGTTTGCCGGGTCAGCTAGTATTGTATGAAATTCATTTCTTCTCGCTTATTTTTCGAAGTGTAGTGAGTCGCTTATTTTTGTTGTGATCGTGTACCATTTTGTTATATATTTCATAGGTCATTTTTATATGTATTTCAAATAAACGAGCCTGAAATTTTGATAAATTCGTTGGATGTTTTAAAGATTCATAAAAATTGTATCAATATTTTTTGTTTCTCCAAATTTAGTTATTAATGTAGTTCTTGGTTGAAATATTATTTAATACAAATACTAATACAACCATCCAAATCCTTGAAACTTCATCTAAATTTATCTTGAACCCAAAACTATTATAAATTTTGGCTTCAAAACGTTAGAGATACGGGGAATTTGAACTATTCTATGAAAAGCTTTCAACTGACTACCTGACTGACCGAATAATTATAATTGAATTAGACTTAATACTATTAAAATGATATTGTTTATTGATGATTGTGGCAACGAACATTATTCAAAGGTTTCAATCATACATATTATATGCCTACAAAATTAAGTTAGTTATTAACTATGTTATGTATTTTGAAATTGTGCGATCGTAATATAACATAGGGTTTTCTCTGTTTAGTTCGAAGAAAGCTCATTTGTACATCTATCATTGAGTATAATTACTCAAAATTATTTGTAAAAAGAGGTTATTTTTCAACAATATGGTTTTACTGGGCGCCCGCGACTTCGTCCGCGTGGAAACCCTTCCCGTGTAAATCCCGATCCCTTGGGAACGCCGGGATAAAAAGTAGCCTATGTGATTTCATTCTGGGTCTTCGGCTACCTATATACCAAATTTCATCATAATCGGTTCAGTAATGTTTGCGTGAAAGAGTAACAAACCTCCATAAATACATTCTCATAAACTTTTAGCATTTATAATATTAGTAGGATTTGGAGTTACACAAAGTCAAAAAAACGTGACTTGATGCAATTTGTTCCCACAACATGAAGCAAAATTCGAAAAATCGTCGCGTTTTATACCACCGACTATACAATTATTTCGGCGAGGTGACCACTATGACCATTACGTCAAACGTGCAGTTTATATTCCAAAACACTTTTCTACAAATAAAAACGTTTTAAAATGTAGATTTACTATGAAATAAACGCATTAACACTAGGGATTGTAAACAATTTAGTTAACTATAAATTGCGTGCTTTTCAGTTCTTTATACAATAGGAATGAAGATAAACACCACCTGTCGTTTTGAAGGTGAAATGTAAAAAATAGTACTGTTTACTGTAATTATAGATGACTAACATTTCCCCATGACCTCGTCTATGTAAAAATACTTCCAGGGTAAAAACTATCCTATCAAGATCTCCCAGTAGGTAATCTTCTTGTTTCGCCTTTACGGCCAAAACAATTAACTTGTTTTGATGAAATTTTTGACATATATAGAATCCACGAATCCCCTTCTTTCACCTTTTTTTTCTTAAAAATATTTGTACTTACTGATATTTTTAATAGAATATTTGACATGCCACACGCTTTGGCCTTAGGCTTAGTCCTTTTATGCTGGTCAAGTGAGACTACCCCTATTTCAGCATCTACGGTTGTAGCACCAGATACTACATGAAATACATGCTGAAAAAAAAAAATTACAGTACTTAAAGAAAAATACATCGAATAATTATGTTTACAGCAGCAAAAAACACAGAAAATTATAAACGTAATAAATAATTCACCAGTTATCGAAATTAATATTCGACAATAAATAAAATACTGGAATCTATAAAAACCGATATAAATATACAAAGGGGTATTATTCTGGATAGCTTTCAAGCCTCCAGGGCTTTTCTTTTTTGTGGGGTCCTGTTGTTGACGCCACGGAATAAAAGGGACATTGAAAAATAATATTTTTAGGTTCAAACCCTTTTAAGGTCGAGTCTTAATTAAGTTTTCTTTTCTAATAACTTTTTTCGTATTTTTAGGCTGTACTGAAAATATTTTTGGTTTGAAATAACTGTTTGGCTAGAAATGTTTGAGCTAAAAATAGATTTTGAGTTGGTGTCAAAGTTAATTTAGTGCGCGAAAATCGTAATTCCTTATTAAATATTATGATTAGGTATACACGATTTTACGTATACAAATATCTAGCATTTTTTTTAAACCCATTACTGGCCCACTGCAGGGCAAGGGTCTCCTACCAAACGATGGAAAAGGATTAGGCCTAGAGTCCACTACGCTGGCCTAGTGCGGGTTTATCAAGCATTTATATCAGCCTAGCCTTTTTCCAAACTATGTTGTCGGCTTCCAATCTTACCGGATGCAGCTGAATACCAGTGTTTTACATGCAGCGACTGCCTATCTGACCTCCACAACCCAGTTACCTGGGATTTAACATATAGGTGCGCCAAACCACTTGAACAATTTCGCTACATCTTAGTGAACGATTTTTAGGTCAGTTTAGGAATAACAGTTTTGCGCAAAGGCGAGGGCGTTTCAGCTTCGACCCCCCGACTGGTATAGCAGTCAACCAAGTTTCCTCTGCACTGGGTCTACATTCTGTTTAATTTCTAATACAGCAAATTATGTTCAATGTTGTTTGGCGCCGTCTATACCCAGCGGTAAGACTGGTTGTCAGACTTTCAAGCTTCTGACTACTGTTAACGACTGTCAAAGATCTTCGAAAATGACAGCCGGGACCCACAATTTAACGTGCCTTCCGAAACACGGAGGAACTCGATATGTGTTAGATGGTCACCCATCTACAGAACAACCTCGGCAAGCGTCGCTTAACCTCAGAGATCGATCCGCACGGCTGTCGTTAACTAAGCCACGAGCTCCTCTGGGTTTAACTAGCATTTACTATGTTTAAATCTTAATCTAAGTAGTAAGCCCTCCAGACTTTCTCACAAGTCTGTTACAAGATCAACAATAGTTTCTAGTACTTTGTCTTGTTATTCTGTACTTTATTGCGGTAGACTACTTCAATAGATTAAATATCGCTTCTCTTAGAACTATCGAACATTGAGAGGGATACTTAGCATTCAGATTACGTTTTAGGCTACTTGGAGTGGTTCAATATAATAATAGTTAGATTTGCTACATTATTTATTCGGTGAATTGGTAGTACTCGTAACCTGTACCTCGATTCTCTACAATCGGTACTATCAGGTATCAAGAATTATATACGTCAAAACAGCAATTTACTGAATAGTGGCCATAAATTTAACTGACTCTAGTAGAGTTAGTTAACTAACTAAGTTAACTGAGACACGTGATACGCATATTGGTACTGCACGACAAGATGTATAGATATTCATACATCATATATGAAATCAGAAAAGTTCGAGTACGAATCGTGGCAAGTGGCGGTCTTTGGTCTCGGCCTGATTGATTTTATGACTGTAAAATAAACCCATTAGGCAGACCAAGTGCGAGTTAAGGACTTTACATACCTTCAAGTACTGTTGATACTATTGATTTAGTGTTGAGCTGAAAAGGGTCTGACTTTTTATGAAACTTATACTGATAGACCCAACTTTCATAAAAAAAGGAGTGACCAACAGTGAGTAAACGACTGATACCAATAGAGTAATTAAATTATGTTTAAATTTAGCACTTCGGTTAGAACATTATTGTCCAGTTTTATTAACAAAAAACCTGATAAGAATGATATTATTCTGCCAAAAATAATCGTATTGTAATATTAAATTAAGTACATTTTGTAGTAGGAAGCAAAATAATGTTTTATTGTAATTTCACGAATTAACAATAAATTCTATGGAGATTTGAGGCTTATCTCCGTAAAGGAAAAGTCCTGTTTTTTATTTTCTTTATTAAAAAGGAAATCCTATTATGCTTTAATTTATTAATTAAATATTATATTCTATCTTTAAGACGTATTTTTGTGAAGAAACGTATAAAGGAAAATCTTTGTTGTGTTGTAAAGAAATCATGAAAAGATGTAAACAGGTCAATCAAATCATTTAGAATAGACATAAGGCTACAAATAGAAATTAATCTAAAAGTGACCACAAATTATCTTGAAAGATTATTAAATGTACTTATGCCTTGTTTTTGAGGCACATTTAACGGTAGTTTATCTATTCAAACTGTCATGTTTGTATGAGCGTAAACGCTATTGAATAGATAAACTACCGCATAATTAATGTACGCCAGAAACAGAGAGTCATTTATTTAATTTTGTTCAAATGTGGGTGTATTAGATCCAATAAAGAACTATCGCTTGTAATTTCTTAGTACTAAAATATTGCTATCACGAATTTTCCGAAACACAATTCCCGAATTTCATAAATCAACCTGATAAAGGTCATATTGTCCAATAACAATAGTACTTCAAGTTATCAAAGAGATAAGTTAACCTAATTATATATAGTGTTCGGCAGTATTGATCCCTAGATAGTTTATCTAGAGGATAAACAGATTAATTTGATAACACTTCACGAATCGTACATAGACCTGTATTGGAATTTCGCGATAGTTTTGTTTTGAAATTACAAGTTAAATGTTTATTTATATATCGTGTGATTATACTAGTGTCAAAGTTACTTACTCCTTATATATTGTGTACATAATATAAACATATATTAACATATGTAAACGTATAGATACACAAAGATGATATTGGTGATGTCCTTCAATAAGGTCAGGTGCGTAGTATTCGTAACTGGCGATCCTGTATGACAAGATGTATGGATATGAATGAAGATGTGGAAGTTTGTTTGGATAGCAAGTGTTTTGAGGGTAACAAGTTTTTTGGACTCTTATTAACCCTTTGAGGACGCTTTCGTCGGCAATTGCCGATTAAAATATAGCGTCGTGAGCACTTCCTGATTAGTCGAGTATAGCCCACCGTGGCGGTCACAGGGTTAATAATGTCTACTACCTACCTACCTACTGCTGTAATATCTAGTATTTTACTCATTCATTTTAGGAGATGCTAAAAATGCTATTTTTTAAATCTACTTGTTTTTTGTAAACAGAAATACCTTTACATAAAATATAAGCCAAAGTTTTTCGTTTGTAGGTACGTAAGTGAGGAATCCAATTGTTCTGCAAACACATTGTTCTGAGGCGAAAAAGATTTGAAAAACATTTCATTCATTGTGCTTTCTTTGATCCAAATAAGAAATCAAAGTATTTTAACAGAATATACTGGATGTGGTTGTGTCTTTTTTGCATTTTAAGACTCAGGCTGTTGAAAAGCCATTAAGGGTTACCTGGAAAACTAATTGTTCGACTTACTCTATTACTAATTTCAACTGATTAGTTATCGATAAATATTGTATGGAAAACTGACCAATGCGATTGAGTGTTTTAAAGGATCTAGTCAAGTAAGTTTTCAGACGATCGATATTCGAAAATACCAGTTTTAAGAAAATGCGCTACCCTTCTTTTCTTCGGGTAACCCATGTTGGGAGGAATAATTCAATTTCATTAAATAGGTATTTGCTAATGTCAAAAGATATGAATGTATCATTGTTATCACAAGCCCGTGAAAAATGCAGTAGATTACCGTTCAAAATGAACAGTTTGTAAGGCTTTTTCAATGAGATCTAAAAATTACGAAACAAGTTGTCCCTCTTTCTAGCGCGGTCGGATAAAAAATGTGGAAAGTACCGCCTCCGTAATAAATATTAATTAAAAGCACCAGCTTTATCTAACCATGTTGAGCTGTGAATATTTAATCTCGGCATAAAAATTAATAAAACGACGCAACAAATGTTGCTAATTGAAATTCATAACATTTTATCTAAGAAGATTAATTATAACAGAGGAGAATATAAAAATATAGCTAAAAAAGTGAAGAGATAAACAATCATCTATGTATATAATCAAAATCCATCAACATTTAAAGCTGACTGTTCATCCGTCTTCATAAACTTTCGCATTTATAGCATAAGTAAGATGACACTCTGCACTGCACGGGTCAGCAGTGATGCAGCTATAGTTTGGTGGCTTTCAATTCTCAGTAAATAGATTGTCAAAGCCTATTACTAAACAATTGTCATCATCACGTGTCTATGCCTATACAATGCTAATTTAAACATGACCTTGTATGACCTACTGCCGTTCGAGGAACGAGGGTAGATTAGCTTTTGATTAATTCTACGAATATGGGCCATGGTCTGTCGTCAATATTATCCCGGGTTCCGTATTGTAACTCAAGTTACTAGAGTTAGATTATTGCAGTGTAATCTGTAGCACTATTCTTTACAATTGGAACCATCGAGTAACGAAAGTTTGAGATTTAAAATGTACTGCAAAATTAGTTTCTAAAACTTCCGTTAGAGGCGCTGAACCAATTGTTTATCCAAGAAACAAACTGTGCTTAACTGACGTTTTCGTTTTTTAATGAAATTATCACTTGACCAAGCTTATCTCGGAAGAGCCATTAAAATGTCATATTATTATGAGAATACTATACTCATAAAGCCCTATTTATACGCATCTAAATTGTAAATGAGAAAGCAACTAATCACCACTAATATATAATTTCCTTTGTTACAGAACCGAAATGAAAACAAAACAAGCAAACTAAAACAATCAAGATGTTTATCACGAATACCATTTTATCTGTCATCGTAATTCTATGCATAACAATTCACGTCAAAGCAGACACAAACATCAAAGAACGATACAGAAGAGCAGTAGAAGAACACCAAATAGAGAACGTAACGACCGAAGAAGAAAACAAAACAGAGGAATGTATAGGACAGGTGGAATTCTGCAATATGTCTCGAGAAGAATACGTATCAATGATAATAGACTATGTCTACCCACACACGTATGAATGGATTTTAATTGGGACTCATTCACTGGTTTTCATAATGGGGTTGGTAGGGAATGCGCTGGTCTGTGTAGCGGTGTACAGGAATCATTCTATGAGGACAGTGACGAACTATTTCATAGTGAATCTGGCTGCAGCAGACTTTATGGTGATTTTGTTCTGTTTGCCTCCAACTGTGTTGTGGGATGTGACTGAGACTTGGTTCTTTGGTAACGCGCTGTGCAAGATATTGCTGTATTTTCAGGTATGTGCAATGTTTTAGTTTCCGTATTATAGTATATATGTATGTATGCTTAGATCTTTAAAACTATTCAACGGATTTTTTTTTCATACATAGTGTGATTCAAAGGGAAGGTTTATATGTAAAATTTGTAAAGGACTACTTTAACAGTACTTTTTTAATGTCATACTCTGAATGTACCGCCTATAGAAAATCGCGCTTCAGCAGAGACAAGCTACGGTCATCCAGCCTCGAGACAACTTATTGTGGACCAAATATTTGTTCCGTTATGAAAATCGATCCCAGCATGTGCTAAAACCGGCGTTGTGACCTTTGCCTCATTTAAAGCATGAATCCGAAAGCCAGACTAAAGATATACACTAAGCCATCCACAAAATAAAGTCTGTAGCGTTTCACCAAACAGGTGCAAGAACGGCACGCGGGCTTGTCAGATGAGCGCGGCGCTTGGTTGCACACTCTTTGTACGTACGCTCTTTCACGCGCGATTGTGGTTTCATGCACGATAGAGGGTCTGTGTAAAGGGGGCTAATGTTGTTAAGACATTCCCTGTATCGTTGTACTTAAAATCTCAGTATTAATGAAATTGCTTCTTTAAACTGCAAACTTATTAAGGAAATCTTAAGTATCTTTAATCCTATTTTCTAACGGTTTGATCGCGGTCTTTTTTTCCAGTAAAATAAATACCTAGTAAGCTTCCAAGCTTATTCATAACAATACAGAGTCAACTTTTGAATTGCTACTTCAATAACGATTCAGACTAAGAGAATTTAATAAAGCAAAATAGCAAAGTTATTGGGTATCAAATCAAATAATTTAGGTACATATGTACTAATAAAGCTAAGGTCACGAAAGTTCATGTATATTGTGTAATATAAATTCGCTTTTATCTTATACCGTTACCAGGCCAATAGCTTTTCAGAAGGCTTACGGTTCAATTCATTTAGATGTGCTGAAATATCTTTGTACCTTTAATATACAAGTAAAAGTAATTTTAACCTTAGGGAAGAGTCACCCGTAATGAAAGAAGAGTAAGCCCTCAGACAACCCTGGCTTAGTACAATTCTGCGTCTATGTTTTTGTTTTGTTCGGAAGGCGATCCAAAGGGTAGAAAAGTGCGAAACTAAAACTTGATTGAAAAATATATATAAAGTATATATGATAGTTGTAGAATGTCGACATTGTAACAAAAATTAGCATTAGTTTTATAAATAGCACAATATGATCAAAATTTATACTAATCTATACTAATATTATAAAGCTGAAGAGTTTGTTTGTTTGATTGTTTATTTGTTTGTTTGAACGCGCTAATCTCAGGAACTACTGGTCCGATTTGAAAAATTCTGATTAGTGTTAGATAGCCCTTTTATTGAGGAAGGTTATAGGCTATATATCATCACGCTACGACCAATAGGAGCAGAGTAGCAACGAGAAATGTTACAAAAACGGGGAAAATTATGACCCATTCTCTCTTATGTGTGTGACGCAAGCGAAGTAGCGCGGGTCAGCTAGTTATTCAATAAATGTAATTAGGCAGCAATTTGTATTTCTTTAAGAACTGCTTACGGGAATCTCATGCAAGGAAAAAGTTTATTTCTCAACCAATTTCTCATCATTGAGCAAGGGATTAGCCTGATCACTTCGAAAAGTCTTTCTTCGATTACTCTTAATTACTATAATGATCATGCAGGGCTTGTGCTTACATCGCTGTATTATAAATGCGAAAGTTAGGATAAATAAATAAATGTAAATATTTTTAGACAATTCACACACGGTCATCTGATTCCAAACTAAGCAGAGCTTGTACTATGATAACCAAATAACTTATAAACATACTTAAATAGTAGATAAATTAACATCCAGACTCAGAACAATACTACAAGACAGGTTATGATAAAAGTTGAAACACGATTAAATCGTAACTTGAATCAATGCATGAGATACTTTTACTCCGGGAAATCTATTCGCACGGTCGAAGTTGGAGCAAGAATTTAGTAATAAACATTTTATTTCTTTGCACTGGTTTCGCAAAAGGTTTGACCTAAAATATTTGTTTATTTGTATCAAGAAGCTTAATATTCAATCTTGCCGTCCTCAATTTTGTAGCCTGGTGGCCGAATTTCGGAAATATTGAAAAAGAGACCTTATTCCTGGAAACTAATACCATTAACCAAGTAAATACTTGCTAAAGGAAAACCTGAAAAACTAGTTACAATTTCTTTTCAATATTTGGTCTTATTTATTAAAATTTCTAGACATTTTTCCTAAAAAGGCTGGGTGTTTGAATATGAGCAGGAATAATCTAGGTACCTTTTTTAGATCTGTTTATAAAAAACCTTGGAAAATTTATTGTGATATTTAGTTTGTACTTCTTACAAAATATTGTGTGAAACTTACTGATTTAGAAAATTATCATGAAATTATGTATATGAGTATTTAATACATTTCTTTTAAGGTCACAAATTGTTGCCACGTTTTATGGCAATGTTAATGCGTTGCTGAACTACATGATTTATAAATACATTGTAATTACTTTTGTTAAAAGAAAAGTAATGACAAGGATTTTTGACTTTAAAATTTTACAAACTGGAATGCCTGACATTTCGGCGCAGGCTAAACTGGTCGTGGTCGCAGATTGACTGTTTAAAAACGATTAATGTATTCAAAATCATCATTATGGTAAATAAGTAATTAACTAGTCTTAAGGTATTATTATTCTTTAGATATCTTTAACACAAGTCATTATAATTATGATAAAATAATAAAAAAAGCTGAGTCCTTATTACCAAAGTAAATTGCGAATTAGATATTTTACTATCTTCCAGCAGCTCTAGAAAATCTTTATTCAATTAGTTCAACAATTAATAAAGTTAGCGAAAACGATGAGTCGACGTCGCGTCTGATAATGAAAAGTCTTATAGACTGAAATAAATTGTCTAATAATCTAATTGGCTTAATATTGCAATGGAAATATATTTTTTTGGTGTTGTAAGAGCCATGTTTACTAAAAACTATGCAAAGATTTATAATTGCTTGCGTGGCGCTTCAATATGGTACTGCTGTACTGAAAAGCCCTTAGTATGAATCTTATATCGGGTAAAATCCTACTCATTTTATAAATGCGAAAGTTTGTGAGTATGTATGTATGCAATGTATGCATGTATGGATGTTTGTTACTTTTTCTCGCAAATACTACCGATCCGATTACGATGAAGTTTGTAAGGATCGTTACATAAAGCGTTCTCCAGGCTTCGCCTACCCCTATGTGAAAAAAGCGTGATGTATGTTATAATCATAATCACTTATTTGCCAGAAATGTGGTAATAACAAAGAAATTAAAAAAATATATAGGAGCAGTACACATATTATATTATTACATGTTATTTATTTTAAAGCTTTATATACTTTATGTTGTATAGGTACATGGAATTAGTGCTATAGGCATTTTCTATATCACAACGTAAGCAGAGCCGCGCGGGTCAGCTTGTTATCGTGCCGAAGATATATTAAAATCTTGCAACATCGTACTAGAATTTCAATATATTTTTAATCGAATTCTTTAGATTAAATTATTTGCAGTATGCAAATGTTTAACGTTGATCGTGACTTACACCCCACTTGCCTTACGAATTGTAAAACGGTTTCAATTTATTAACTGGGTACATTCAGATCTTTGTCTTTAATGAAACGGCTCATTTGAATTCAATCTGTTTTCTAGGGTAAAATAAAAACTTGCTCCTTTACTTGAGACTGATAGTGACATACAACTTAAGTTTTTTTTTTATACTATGCTATTCTAGTATCCGGACGATTTCGGCAATGGCGACCATTTCGACCTGTGTTCAAATTGGTGCTGATGCACATGGACATGGATCATTTATAGCCAATTTTAGCAGAAAACTCACGGTGGCAGTGGTTTTTTTTACATTAATTTATCGTATGGTTATTTGTGGTGTCAAATTTGTTTAAACCACCCAAAGTCCTTTGACATGGCTTCATGACTCTTATTCTAATTAAACAATGACTGGGACGTATTTTTAACGCACCTTCCGATGTGTGAAGAAACTTATCTTAAATGCCACTAAGCGGCCACCCATCCATGGAGTGTCCTCGCTAAAAACTGCTTGACCAACTGATCGTTTACCAAACTGTCAGTGAGTTCAAGCTTGAATATTTTCTTTATAATAAACTTTGTGATAATGTATTATTAGATTAGATTATACTAAGCTAGAGGAAAATCTAGTTTATAATAATAATATGTTTGAGAAAATATAATAACAGAGTTATATAAGCTTTCGCCTCCCACGCGCATGTGGTCGAGGGTTTCAGCCCAAGGCGACATAACACTGGCGTTTTGTTGAATATTCTAATACACACATTATGTATTCTAAGAAAAGTGTATGCCACCAAAAACATTCTGTATAAACCTCAAGTCTCGCAGCTCAGTCTTTCTGGCGTAAAAAGTAGTGAGATCTATATAATACCAAGTCGATTAATCTATTTCGTCTCTACTTAAAGGACCTTCTGTCTTAAGTTATAACATAAGTTATTATCATGCCAATTTTAAAAATATTTTACGTTTAAAACAAATAGACCGACCTGGCCATCGCATGATTTGTATGTATTACACTACACAGCACGACGAGAAGTTAATGCTCCTGAAATTTTAATGGCGAATTTGTGTTTTTATGCGATGACCAAGTCGATCTATTTGTTTTAAACGTTAAATATTTTTAATATTGACATGATAATAACTTATGTAATACCTTAAGACAGAAGGTCCTTTAAGTAGAGACGAAATAGATTAATCGACTTGGTATTATATAGATCTCACTACTTTTTACGCCAGAAAGACTGAGCTGCGAGACTTGAGGTTTATACAGAATGTTTTTGGTGGCATCTCACTTCTTTTTGTAGAACGAACATAAGTCCAATTTGTATGGAAAGACGTTTTTTCTTACAATTCAACATATTTTCCTATGGGAATGTTGTTTAGTTTCATGGGCTAAACACCCTTACCCACCCTATATTCCCTCCCGTTATGCCTCATATAGTATGTACTACACCTATTATTCATTTATTATTTTCTACAGTAATAATGATTCATTAACTGCAAATGTAACCTTGTAATCTTATACATTTATATGGGATTACAAAGTTATTGTTGCAGTTGGTGTATTTAGAAAACTGGACCGAAATTAGAAAATATTAAATTTTTCCCAAGATTAAAACACTAAACCCTATTTGTATTCTAAATTTTAAGCTTCTAAGTCTGCTAGAAGTACCTTAGACTTTTGATGATCGGTGAGTCAGTGAGTCAGTGAATCAGTGAGTGACAAAATTCAAAATTTTAACAAGTTGTCATTCTTAAACTACTGGATCAAATTGACTGAAATTTTAAATATACCGTGTTTATACAATGACTGATTAGTTGCTGAAAATTCAGGCTTCTTGTTTTATCCACAACGACATTATAGGGGGATCGAAAATAGCCCGAATTGCTTCGAGAAAAGATGGTAATACGGCCGTGCCGCTTTTTTTTGCTCGACTTGCGGGGGCACTTCCGTGCCCCCAGATTTTATTTTCATTTTTATTATAAAATGTTGAAGGTTAACGGCTCAGCGGGCTTATGACGTATCTCGAGTTTCTTGCCAGCTCTTCTCATTGGCCCTACCTTCCGAATTGGCGGTAAATTCATTCTCTGTATCATTGACTATCATAAGTGTCAGCACTTGACCTAAATGAATAGATGATTTGATTTTAATTTTTGATTTTCTCAGCCAGTTTAATTGATTCAAATTTATGGTAACTGTTGAGTACATTGAAGTAACATGTTAATCACTATGATCTATAGGAGAAAACGTCGTTTTCCTTCATATAAATTAATAAACCCTTAAAATTCTCCCTCATGCCTTAGAAAAAGAGCAGTTACAAATATCGCACGTAAATATGATCTCAAAAATAATTATTCAAAAGGATAGAGTCGTTCTTCAGTTTTGCGCCTAGTAACACATTTGGCCATTCATTTTTTTTTGAATAAAGAAAGATTTCTTCTAATTTTTCTGACACACCACCCTTCTAAGAAATTCCTCAAAAGAAATTGATTAATATATAAACAAACGGAACATTTCTATTCCCTTTTCTCCTTATTCCTTTTTCCTACTATTTTATTCATCACGATTTGACATTTCACTTGACTAAAGTGCCGTTTTAAATCATAAAATACTGAAATCCGTTTTATTTAATTTGTTTTCTTCCTTAATAATTTCTTGGAAAATATGACGATGTTTTTACTCCGGATTAAAATGTATTAAATCGTTTCCAACGTTTCGGAAAAGGATTTTACTTTGCTAACAAAGTTTTGTTTAGCGTTTGTTCAGATGGATATAAATAGAAGCACAAAACACTTATTTGCTCGTGTAGTTTTTTAACTTCGCATAATATGTTCTAACTCCTACTCGCGACTGCGTTGGCGTGGAAAAATTCATTGGGTTTTAATAATACTAGTTTCTATAAAAAGCATCATATTTTTTTATACAGATTTTAAAATATACCGATTCTTGGTTAATGTGCATCGTTATCAAAAGTCTTTGAATTCAGTTATATTTATTGTCAAAAATAAAAGTAGATTTTCTTCTAGTGAATTAAGGTATCTTCTATATTATAGTGGTTGCCCTCAATGGGCCATATTTTTATTCCAGCTTGTATATAGATTGTAAAAGTAAAGGAATAGATCGTGCATCAGATTGGAAAATAAACTATCACAGGTTGTAAAGCTTTCTATTTTCTAGGCCTTAATATTTTTTATTATTATGAATGGATGTATTGTAGTCGTTCTATGTAAGCAGACCCTTACCTCTTCTAAAAGAGTGTCCTAATTTTCATTTAAGCGGAAAGGACTTCCAGATATTTTTTAATTTCGTATTGAATGGATTATGAGATGACGTTTGAATCGCTTTCATGCCATGAGAACGCCGTGAAGTGGGTTTGTAATGTCACTAACAAAGATTTCACTTAAAGGAAAAATATTTTTCCGCTAATTGCAAAGAAAAGTGAAAGGGTTTGTTTATTATTCTTATAAAAGGTTGATACCATGTTAATTTTCTACAAAATGTTTCCGGTATTTTAGGAAATTGTTTTTCGGTTTTGTAAGAAGTACCCGTATCACAAAAGTTGTGTAAGAGACTGCTAATTTGATACTCCGTTTTCTTAAAAAATCTTTGAATTTTTTGTTTAAGATAGTTAACTAAAATGTTTAACGGCACGGTTCAAAATGTAGCTATTTTGTATGGTAAAATAGTTAGGTAAATAAAGAAATCAAGGTATATAGCTACGTGGCAAATTACTTTGTGTCACTAAATATTGTAGAAAACTGCAGCTGCAAGAAATTAAAATAAGTGAAATAAATAATAGAATAAAATAAACAAGAAACGCGATTTTTTGCCGTTCCATAAATAATGGTTCCGAAAACCTTCGTGCGAGTCCAACTCGCACTTGGCCGGCTTTTTTTTTACTTCGGCTTGCTGCTATATTCAGGCACACAAAGTAATTCGACGTGAACATTACCCAAAAAGTTTAGTTGCTATAAGGTTCTGCTAAAATCTAACAAAGGTCTATTTATAACACTGCACAACAGCATTTCTGATGATTGGGTTATGTTACATGATATTAGTCCAATTTTTTATGACAATTTCAAATCTTCAACTGAAATTTTCGTATCAGCTCTAGTTAAAAAAATATTACATGTGGGTCTTTGTTAATAAAACGCTATATATTTAAAGTTAATCCTATTTTATTTAGATCTTAAGTTGAAAAAAATTTTCTTTTACTTGATTTTCTTTTTGAAGCTGAAGGCATGGAGCTATTCTGAATGCTCCAACAATAGTCAGCCATCATGTGTGAGTTCCAGTAGCCTTGATAGCGTTCCTCCATCGTACGAAGATCTTGATGAAATCTCTCGCCCTGTTCTTCACTTAGATCTCCAAGATTGGCGGGAAAATAGTCCAGGTGGTTGTGAAGAAAGTGTAACTTAATGCTCATGTTACATCCAACTTCTTGAAAGTGACTCATTAGTTGTTCGACGTTATACGTTCGGTAATAAGAAATTTTAGTTTCTTTTGTTACTAAGTTTCTTTCTTTTAGTCTAGACGCTAAAATTTCTGAAGCAGTTTTTGACAGCCCCAGATCTCTGATAAGATCGTTTAAATCGTCTTGATTGAATGGTTTCGGCGTACCCAGGTCACAATCAAAATCATCACTACTGTCATTTTCTACCTCAAAATCCATTGGTTCCTCCTGTGATGCATCAGCTTGAGGTTCAGGTGATACCTTAGGACTCAAAACACGTATATATGCCGACCTTATGCAAGGATATTCCCACTTGGCTCGATTTTTTTTGTTTATGCCAGTTATGTTTACCAAACAAAAATAACAGTCGTCAAAGTGGTTCTGGGGTTCATTCCAGATCATAACGGTTTCGTACCTAAATTTATTTCTTTTCTCATTTGTCCACAAACGTAGAAACTCAACGCATATTTTACATACCTTTTGTGGAACCCAAGGCTTATTTTTCATATCCAGTGGGTGACCAAAGTAGTTCATGTAAGCTTTTTTTACGAACGCTGTCGCGTTTAAACGGTATTCTTTAAATATATATTCTCCGCAAATGAAACAAAAATGATTCGGATTATTCACACAACTTCGTTTTGACGATGCCATATCAAATTACACTGAGAAAACTTAAAAAAAAATAATTATCAGCAAATTAACACTATAAAACAGCAAATTTTAAGTGAAAGCTATAACACGTAAACAAGAGCTGTTACAAAAAAAATGAGGGTATTTTTAGAATCAGTGACATCAAATCAGTAAACATCACGTGATAAAAGTCATTCATCAGACAAAAGTTGTAATTTTGTTGTGCAGTGTAATCTATTGCTAATATACGTCAGATATCAGGTAAGTTTATTTACCCAATAACTTATCGGTCATTTGACGGTCATTTACTGGCTAATGGTATCGATTTAGCCTTAAATAGGTAGACTGTTTACATTATAATTTATGTTTAGCCTGTGACGTCATTTGGAAATACTATTTATGTACTATCCTATTCTTGGAGCCAGTTAGTAATGTATCTAGTTTTTTTGTTGTAATTTTTTGTATATATGTTTATTAATAGGTACTTATAAGTGGTAAGGGTATTTACATCGTGTCGAAGAATACTTGATAATTTTCAGAATTTTACACATTAATATGCTACACACCTCTGACTTAATTATTCATAAGTTCAAAGCTATCGTCATGTATGTGTAACAAATAATTATATTGTTAGAAGCTTCAGAAGAACATAGACTAGTATTACATATAGAACGCAGGCCGGAATGTTTATCAAAACAATTTTTTTAAAAAATGCGAAAGCCCATCCTGCTCTCGATGGACATTATGCCAGTATTATAGGACAAAAATTGGTTTTATCTATTAATTTATTTGTATGTATGTTTGTTACAGTCAGTATCAGTGACGGTGTCAGTGTTGACGCTGACGTTCATCTCCGTGGATCGCTGGTACGCGATCTGCTTCCCGCTCAAGTTCAAGTCCACCACGGGACGAGCCAAGACAGCCATATTTATTATATGGACCGTATCTCTTCTATTTAGTAAGTATTTTACTAGCTAAAGCTAGAATAAAAACTAGAACTTATAAAGCTAAAACTTACGGAAAAATTAAGAAATATTCCTCAATTCTAAGCAACTCTTATGTGCCATGTTGTCATTGTCATTTTAACGTGAGAATCATAACTTTTAAACTCTCGCGTTGCATGTAGTGTATGTATTGTATAGTGCATGTATAGTAGAATACGGGAATTAACGTGAACACGCATTTTACTTTAAAATGTCTAAGGTACGATTCAGACCAACCGGCTAGCGTCGGCCCGCATCGGAACGGAGCCGTACGCGTGCCGCGGCAGCCGAACGTGTGCCGCGGCAGCCGAACGCGTCCGCCGGAGCTGTACCGCTACTGCGGTATGCGTACGGCTGCCGCGGTAGCCGCACGCGTGCCGCGGCAGCCGACAGCGTCCGCTGGAATCCAATCATATGTTTGGACTAAAGAAATTAGTGTTTCTTCCGTATCCATTTTTGATTTTAATATGTTAACTGTCGCTTGAAGAACACAACTTCAATGATTCGCTAGTTGCTGCACCGTAATCTCCGTTCGTATTTCACGACGCACAGCTGACCGGCTCCGAACGGACCCGACGGCAGCCGATTGGATGCCGACGGCGCCGTTCGGAGCCGGTCGGGGCCGGTCGGAGCCGGTCGGGGCCGGTCGGAGCCGGTCGGGGCCGGTCGGCCGTCGCGACAGGTCGCGACGCGTCGCGGGATGCCGACGGAGATAGCTATGCGTAAGTTGCTTGCAAATATGAACTGTATTTACTGTTGATACAATTCAATGTTCTTTACCGCATTGTAAAATGCCGCCCGGCCCGGCCCGACGCGAGCCGGTTGGTCTGAATCGTACCTAACGTTTCGAACTTTTCTTCGACTGAAAACAGTCAGCCTGCGACCACGGCGAGTGTAACCTGCGCCGAAAGCATTTTAAGGTAAAATGCGTATTCGCGTTAATTCCCGTATTCTACATGACCTTTGAGAATTTTTACAGAATTACACTTTTCGATATTTTTAACAATCTAATTGGAATGTAATAAGATAACATAATTTTTTCCTATGGAGGTTGGCAGAGACTAAAAAATTACTACGGTCTCTATAAACTTTTATTTTCAGTAATTTTTTTCATTCATACAATTTCTTACTTAGTACTGAATTCTGCGTAGAATTTGTTTTGTAAATAACTCTCGTAAGAGTAGAATTCTTAAAATTCCTGTCTTTTTATTCGCTTAACCTTTTCAAAGAACCTCTACCAGTATTTCAAATTCCTAGAATCAGTGGTCTCGGCTGTACATTGATAAATATTTAAGCTAGCCAATACGTCAGATGAAAAAATAAATGTTTTATTTGTGGTTTTGTCTATGTGGCTATACTTTCCAAATACATTATACCGTTTCTATACGTAAACGTTCCACCAAAAGGACTTTCTAACAGTTTGATGAATTCTCCATACGTCTATCAAAACTACTCTACATTTGTTTTCCAAAGTTTAATTACCCGTACTTAATTACTTCTATTGGTAGGTATTTTTTTTTTCAAGCTTTAATTTTTAATTCACATTAAGTATTTCATTTTATTCATCTAACAATAGAATTTTATTACATGTTATACAGTACAAAACTTATATAACTAAATATTTACATTAAATTATTAAAATTAAAACTATATATACACATTGACGAAAAAAAAGATTAGGTAGGTATTCTTATATAAAGATGAATATTATTTCGTGAGCTGCAGAAATAGAGAATATATTTGTTATTCCCCAATCAGTACAGGATGTGTAATTATCTTCCAAATAAATGCTCTTTTTCTGCTAACATTTTATCTATTACATTTTACATTTTTGAACAAAAATGTTACCAGAAAATATTATCCTACAGAAATTAATACTAGAACGTTGTTAATATTTTAACGAGTTATAATATATTCGTTTCAGGCATTTCATACGCTAATTAAAAGTTGTGCCCATGCAAATGTTGTCCGCATTTAAATGTTTATCATTTATTTACTGAAATTTCGTTTGAAATGAAACTTGAAAGAACTGAGTATTAATGAGTGAGTTTGAAATGTATACTTTTTCGTTTCCACTTTTTTGACTTTGATCATGCATGCGTTTTTGATATAATTTATTAAACTCCATCGTTTTAGGAAAATGAGTTATTCAAAAGAGGTGATAGACTCTTGAGTATAACATTAATTATAATCATGAATTATCACGACCACACATTTTACCTCGGAATGTGTCCCAGGTTGTTTTAGACAATCGTGGTGTAACCTATGCCGAAACGTCAGGCATTCTTAGGTTAAATGCATGTTCGTGTCAATTACTGAATCCTATAATATTAGGTCGGGGAAAAAGACTTTTCGCATTATAGCATGTATGAACTTATAATAAAATCTTTTTTCTACACAAAAAAGCTCGATATTTGAGTACCTCACGAGCTCACTGAAAGAAACCTAATGAACTGTGTACTCATTTGTGATTCTTGAAGCCAAAGAGATTTTATTACAAGTTCATACATACTATAATGCGAAAAGACTTTTTCTGCGACCTAATATAATAAACATGCAACGCAAAAGTTTGAAACGTTATTTAAAACGATCCAAGGATCTCAACATACTCTTAACTTTACTTTCTTCCACAGACAGTCCAGAACTAGTAGTCCTGAGCACAGAGAAGCTGGTCCCTCTTCGCTTTGAGCTGGAGTATTTGACACAGTGCATCGCGACCTGGTCTCCGAGGAGCGACCTCGTGTGGCATGTCATCAAAGTGCTGTTTATTTATACGTGAGTATCTTAAGCAAAAAAATATTATAGGTACTTAAAAGATTAGGCAAGGTGTATGAAAACTTGCAAATAATATTGCAGCAGAAATTCTGGGTTCAGAAACTATGCGAAAAAATTTAAAAAAATCAAGTCACGATAAAACAATTTTTCAATTTACACGCCACCTTCTGCTTAGCAAGGGTTTTTTCTCAGAATTAGGTAAAAGTTAGGCATTGAATTTGACATCAGTTCAACATGTTTGCCCAGTGAAAGTTAAGAGACCCCATCCCCTCCCAGAGATCCCATCAAGAACTGTTTTAAATATATTTCAAGCAAGCAAGGTTTCATTACAATGTTCGCCTTCAACATTTGAACATGTGATATTCCTAATACACATAAGTTACTAAAAGTCTATGTTTGTGCCTTGAGTTCAAACCCTTAACCATTGCGTGGGAAGAACATACCGTATTTTACGAGCTATTGTTCTTCAGTAGTAGAGTATCTTGTTAGAATGCAACAACAATCAATCATTAATCAATGCATTTTACGTTTGTTTGTGTCGTAAAACTGAACGGATATGCGTCTCTAAACAATACTGGTATTTTACATAAACAAATTAAAGCTATATAAAGCTTAATGAGTGTTATTAGTCCCTTTTACTGAAACAACATAATATTCCTGCAGTAATGAGATGAAAATCTAATCAACCTAACGTATTTCGTAACATATGGCTAGAGCTAAATGCTTCAAGTAATTTTAAATGTAAAATGCTCGCTTGTCGATAGTAACGACTTCTGAAAATCGTGCTATTTGAGGGCGTTTTCCTATTACTATCAAGTTTGAATATTGACAATCGATTAGCAATCGATAAAATTTTGTACGAAAACTAAAATCCGATTCCAAACCTGTTAAATTCGAGTTTATGTCAAAACGTACCCTAAAGTTCTAAACTAACAAATGATTAAACGCTATTCTGTAATAAAATTAATTAAATTGTTTCATTATGATGTTTCATTATGATTTTCATGTTGAGCCACCGTCCGATAACACGCTAATATAGAATTTTAAAGTACGTTTTGACATAAACTCGAATCCGTCACGATTGGAATCCAATTCGAGTATCGTCACTAAGTCAGTTGATCTTGGCCACAAGCGTAATACGTAAGAATTTATTTTTCAAGGTAGTCCGCCTCTATTCATAGTTACCGAAGTCCGAGTAACAAACGAGATACCATTAGTTCAGTTCATTATAACTTCCTAACCCACCGACCGCCCCAAGGTGGAAATCTTATACGCTGCATATACAAAGACGCGTGTAACCTTTGACGACCTTAAAATCTTTTACATAGAGGATTTAATACCGATCTATCTATACATAATAAGAAAATGAATCGCTAAATTTGTTGCTAAGCGCAAATCTCGAGAGCAGCTGAATCGATCTCGCTAATTCTTTTTTTTTATTATATTCCTTGAAGTACGAGGATTCTTACAGAGAATAAATACAAAAAAATAATAATAAAGAATCAGCTGTAAGGCAATACGAAGTCCGCCGGTCAGCTGAAACTTAATAATATAAAGCTAAAGAGTATGTTCGTTTGAACACGCTAATCTCATAAACTACTTAATAAACCTTTTTATGATAATTCATTTATTGAGGAAGGTATATAACATTACTTTTAATTTAAGTCTACGAGGACTACTAGTATACTATAATCCTGTCAACCGAAGCCACAATCTGAGTGGTTTGGTGCATTATTTAGTAGTGTTATGGAATAATAATGACGTCATTTACCTCATACTTCGCATGTAATAAGTGACGTGCGGGGTAATATTGATTTATATTCCATTTATAATTGAATCTGGTAGCAATTCCACGTGGAAAATGCTGAAATAAAACAGAAGTACGTCTTTTAGTATGATTCTTTCTCTCTTTCTCGTTTAAAAAAGACAACTTCCGCACTAAGAATTGCTCTTGTGAGGTGGGGACTTTTACAAACATACAAGCATACCCAACCAGACCCGAAAAAAATATTTGTGGATCGCACAAATAATCGCGCATGGCTCCCTACAAAGTTAAGGCACACACTATATTTTTCCTATTCGCATTTATCCTTTAAAAAATGTAATACGTCCCTGAAACAGTCTCTCCTTATGCTTTTCGTCATCAACACTACTGAAGCTTAGATCTTAATTAAAATATTATTATTTAATTAATATCGCATAAACAAGCTTTTATAATGCTCTAGTAATTCTAAGCCACATAATTAATCATTAAATAATTAAGGATAATTCTTAAACAATCCGCCATTATCCAAATAACAAAACACTTGACGTAGACATTATTATTAATGAGTGTATTTTTCAATGTCCGTTTAGAAATCCAAGATGGCGGCATTTAGAATAATTAGACGTAATTTGTTTTGGCAAATATAGGTCGGGTGTTTGTTTACGTTTTAATAAGTGAGCTTAGAAATACTGGATTGCTAAGTGGAGTTTTAAGATTGGTGGGACGTCAAGTCTTTTGTTAAAAAAGGACTTCAGGGCTTATAATGACTTGCTTAAAAATCGGCCTTGCCTATAGTTAAAGACAATTCCTATTATTCATAAAAATATATTATGAAGTTATGAAAAACTTCTATAGAGTTTTGTTTCTTTCACTCGTTAGCGAAATGAAATATAGAAAACATATTAATTTTTTTATTTATTTTTAAACTTCATATACATGTGTATATAGGCGGACTTAATGCCAAAGGCATTATTTACCAGTCTACCTTAATATTATAGTAGTTCTTTAACTAAAATAGGTTTATAGTGTGTTAATGAATAAGAGGGAATATATATAAGTTAAAGTCAACTTTACAATATACTTAGTAGCTGAAACTCGCGGCTTCATCTGCGTCAACATTCGCATACAATGACATGTCGTCGTGGTAACTATTATTGCAGAACATTTTAACTGTTGAACTCTCGAGTCGAGATTACCGACTGTAGAGAATCGCGCTTTTTTGTCTGAAGCTACTTAATAATATATAGTATTATGGTAATAGGCAAATAATTGCACCCAATGTGATCCTAAAACGACCGTATTATCAACATTAAAGTCGATCCCATGTGCATCCCAAATTCTTTCGAGTGACAGCTGCCGGCCTCGTGTGATGGATTTTTTTTCCCTTTTTTGATAATTCTCGTGGGCGTATAGAAAGGTACTATGTAGGTATACAGTAAAGAACAAACAGATCCCCTCTCACGTGTATCTGAAAGTGGTATCAATATCTTCTTGCGTTAAGACCCTGACACATAATTCGAACTCAGACATATTTGCGAAGTAAAGAACGCAAAGGAAGGCAAAAGCCTTGCAGTATTTTTTTTCCATCTTACTCTTATTGGTCAATCTAGTGTCAAAGTGGTTCGAGCCGTCCGAAATAGACAACAACCGGAACCGACTTTGTACGTACCGTCCGAAACATGGTGACGCTCAGCTTATATACCACTATACGGTCACCCTTCTATAGAATGACCGCGCCAAGGGTTATTTAACCCACAGATCGCCTACTGACTGGTGAGCTCAACTGTTTTTTCAATTCGTTTCGTGGTTTTCATGTGCGTTCAGTTGTAATGGTTGAATAACAAACCTTCCATACATTCAAGCTATCACGTTTATTATATGTATTATAAATATTGTTCCATAAAGAGTATTCAACTGTCCGTAGCTATTCTACTTTTTTGGCTCAACCAAATAAATCACTCACTCACTTTTCATATTTTCTGCTTAGTAACAATGTTGGTACACTAGTGAACAAATAATTTAATGTTACAAAAAATACACCAACAATTTTCTCTCGAAACCTTACATCAAAGTAAATATTAAATATCAACTCGATCGTATTGTTCAATTTCCCATTATTACATCACAATTATTTACTGAGATAAATTCTAGGAAGCTGCCAAATAAGTTTTATAATTTGTCCCGAGTTTTGACTATTATTGTATCAAGGTGATGTGAGCATGACTAAGTTCGTAACTTTATAGAAACTTGGATTTAATTTGGATAAGGACACGTGCTAAGATCCAATTTACTTTTACAATAAGTATTTATATTTCAATTGCTAAATATATCGCGGAAATGGAAACGTGCTATGTAACATACATAACGACGCATGTTATACCTGAAAGTGTAGGCTGAGAGGCATGAAATGACCACAGGTTTCTGGGCTAGATGGGAAACTGGCAACGAACAAAATTCTGGTCAAAATACATAAATGTTGGTCTTTTTAAATAGATATAAGATTATGAGTTAGGTAACGTGCCCAGTTAATGGGAATAGGCTCGCCCAGTATAACATATGACTAACATTCAAAATTTGTGTATAATTCACTTCTGCCTACACCTTTGTGTATGAGAAGCGTCATTTTATGTATGAACGTACATATGTATGTATGCATGTTTGTATGAACGTGTGTAAGTACATATTTATGTATGTATGCATGAATGTATGAATGTGTATATGTACTTATGTATGTATGAATGCATGTTTGTATGAAATTATGTATAAATATAATGTAGCAACCGGTTAAACTGTATGTAAATAATTAAAACTAAAACCTACTAAAGAATTAACTATTTCCAGTGCTAAATTAGCTAAGTGACTACTCTATGTCGACCTTTACATAAATAGCGTATAAGTTTCACATTGTTTGAAACAATGACTTGACTTACACGCCTAGACGTGATGCGTAGGAGTAATCCTTCATACATTAGCTAATATGTATTTTAAGCTTAAGTAACTAGATATTATAAAAGAAATGATTCTAACTCGAAGTTTAACATATTTTTTATTGAATAGTTATATTATATAGTATCATTTATTGGGGGCATGCAAAGTTCTCAACTCGCACTTGGCCAGCGTGGTGGACTCAATGCCTAACCCCTCCCCCTCGTTTGGGAGGAGACCCTTGCCCAGAAGTGGGACAGTAATGGGATAGAAATAAAAAGTTTGTAATCGCTGAGTTGACGAATTTCTTAAAACACAGACAGTCTTGTGTGTAGCATTGCATAATGTTTATGAAAAGAAAAGCTATATGTAACAGTAATGTAATATTTGAGTCCGGGTCTTTAACTATCTCCAAGAAAATGTTGTATCAGACTCGATATAATGGCTCAGCTGTAAAAACGAGCGTAAAAGATAGACAGACGGACTTTCAGCTCTCGTGCTGTAACCTAAATTCTTATTATCTAAGGAACTTTAATGAGTATAACATTATCATCATTTACTTATTGATAAGGTATTTTTAACATATCATCATTGTTCCAGATTACCTCTCCTACTAATGACAGTGGCCTATGTTCAGATCGTGAAGGTATTGTGGCGCTCAGACAAAATTCCAGGACAAGCGGAGACTGTTAAACTGGCATCGGCTGAACAAAGTAAGTCATATTTTATAAATATCATTAAATAACTGACCCGCGCAACTTCGCTTGCACCACATTAGAGAGAATGGGTCATAATTTTCCCCGTTTTTACTGTTACTCTGCTTCTATTGGTCGTAGCGTAATGATATATATATATATATATAGCCTATAGTGTTCCTCGATAAATGGGCTATCTAACACTGAAAGAATTTTTCAAATCGGACCAGTAGTTCCTGAGATTAGCGCGTTCAAACAAACAAACAATCAAACAAACTCTTCAGCTTTATAATATTAGTATAGAGTATAGATAAGGCAAACGATATAAATTGAACCTGTACGTGGAAAAAATAAGACCTACTGTTTAAACAAAGAAGATAACATGTTGAGCTAATTCAGGGATACTGCTAGATTTTTCTATAATACATCCTTCAGAACTCTTAATTATTCTATTGTATCCTATTAAGACAAACTTTTATGTGTTTTGAAAACCACGGCACGTGTATTGCTTCTTCTCGAATGTTATTCACAAAAGCTGTGTATTTAAGGAAGTAGCTCGTGGTTAATTAGTAAATAATTAACAAGTCTCTTTAATCTGTGAGAATATATATTAGTACACTCAATTTGTGGCAATATAGAGCGTCTAGAAATACATAATTTATGTATATAAACCGCTAAAGAAATGATGTTGAAAATATAAGTACAGACTACTTATATTTTCAAGACGTAATCTGATATTGTTTGACGACAAGAAATATTGTTTCAGAACTAACGAAACGGTTTTAGGGTTTTATATAACGTAAACAGTAGCACGATTCTCCAGAATTGAAACCATCGAGTATCAAAAGTTTGACATTAAAAATGTACTGCCAAAATAGTTTTTACGAAGCCCTCTAGAGGTGCTGAACCGATTGACATACAAAATTTGTTGCTAGCTAGTCGTCGGTAGTAGAGAGTAGAGAATCGAGGTACATTAGCGCAAATCTCCACCGCGAGACATTTTGTATTAATATCCTATCAGCGCGAGCGCCTCTAGCGAGCGCAGTAGGAACTATTTTTGCAGAACATTTAAAATGCCAAACTTTCGATATTCGGTTTTACCGACAGTAGAAAATCGCGCTGCTGTGGTACATTATATTCAATAATGTTTACACACATTTAGTTACGCTTTCTTACTGTAAGGCTAAGTAGAGGCAAAATAACTCCAATTAATGTTTAAATCCCTGTAGAGTTATTTAGTTTCATTCTTGTTCTTATTGACCTAGAAAACTTTAACTTTTCAGATAACTTAAGAATGAAATGCTGATAGTTTAAAAAAGAAAACATATTTCAAATATTGTAATTTCCATACAATTTTTCGTTTCTATCCCACCGATTCTCAGAATATCTTAATTACATTTTAGAAGTAAACGCAAAGAATTTGTTCCCATATTTTGTTATGAACATAACAATTAAAATGAATTTGACAGTAAAAGAGGCGTTAGAACACCGTTCAACGTTCCTGTTTATAATAAATATTATAAACAAAGATTTTTCAAAGAAAATCGTATGTTTTTTCAAACTTGTTTTGCAGATATCAATTGCGAATGAGTGAACGCTTTATGACTATGTTATTGCAATTTCTTTGTGTATTTAGTGGCGTCTTTTGAAAAAAATGGCATTTGTAAATAACAAATTTTAGACGCCCCTATCCATCTTTTTGAGAATATACATAGTCTTTCTTTAAAAAAAATAACTCTCGCACTAAGAATTGCTCTGGTGAGAGTTACACCGGTTTTGGTCATTTAGTCTTATCTTCTTCTTCTTAAAAAAAAAAGCTCACAATTTGGCGTGAAAACTACCCTCCACCTCCAGACTTTGTCCCCCCGGCCGAGGAACTCCCACCAGGACACAATATGCCGTGGTCAACCTGGAAATCCCTCAATAGGTTACGAACCCGGGTAGGCCGCAGCAAGGAGAACATGGCCAGGTGGGGTTTCCTCGACAGGTCAAATATTTCTTGTAGATGTGGAGCCACAGAGGACATGGCCCACATGTTGTCATGCCCGGAGTGCCCTGACTCTTGCTCATACCAGGACCTTATGAGCTGTACAGAAAACGCTGTACACGTAGCTCAATACTGGGCTGGCAGTGTATAGCAAGACAGAAAGTGTCATACACTATTTTAAATTAATATTATAATTTGTTTGCCATCGACACGCTAAGAAGAAGAAGAAGAAGAAGTCTTATCTATGTGTAAGGAAAATAATCTAGTCTTTGTATAAGTAAAGTTTTATGAGTCTATTATTTTTTTTGGATCACACAATCGAGTCTTGAGTTATTATTTAGTTTCAGCTTTCAAATATTGCAAACAGCATAATCCAACGGATTTTTATTCCGGTTTAGCGTTAAAATTGTCTTACCTATCCTTAACCTTTCTGTCAAATCCTAGTTTTTGAAGATAATATATAATAGGTCTAATATTTTTCAATATATTATCATGATTCGTCAGTGCGTGAATTTCGCTTTCATAAATACAGCATTCTCTCACTATGAATTTCATAACAGTGGAATTTATTACATAAAATGTTTCAGTTTTTATTACTGACATACCGGCTACTATATTACTATTTATTCTCACTCATGATTTGATTTTCAAGTGCAACTCATAACCTCGTTCTTGACGTATACTATTATAGATTTATTTACGACTATTTTTATATTGCATTACTATTTTTGTTAGTCACGTTGAGATATTTTTAAAGGTTCATTTTCTTTTAGATTTAAAAACTTTGTCGGCTGATACATTTTGAAATGATGTCCCTTATGCATCACAAAACTTTGAGTAAATAATATGTAAAAATCTGAAATTTAGTTTGCTCGGTGTAGAAAAATAAGTTTTGAAGTTTTGAAGAACGTGACGGCAGTCACCCGTAGCGCAATTCTGTATAGTCTGTATTGTAGAGTATCGAGAGTTTGACATTTAACATGTACTGCCAAAATAGTTCTTACGGAGCCCGTTAGAGGCGCTTAACAGATTTTATTGTAAAATTTCTCGACTACTAGCCGGTTGTCGGTAGTCGATAGTGGTAGAGAATCGAGGTACAGATGCCCAGTGTCGTGTTTGGACTACCGTCGGCCTAACACGCTGTATATTTGTAGACTCAATCCATACTATCCATACTAATATTATAAATGCGAAAGTAACTCTGTCTGTCTCTCTGTCTCTCTGTCTGTCTGTCTGTCTGCTACTCAATCACGCCTAAACTACTGAACCGATTTGCGTGAAATTTGGTATGGAGATATTTTGATACTCGAGAAAGGACATAGGCTAGTTTTTATCCCGGGAAAATGACGCATTTCCCGGGAAATTTCAGGTGGCGAACGAAATCCCGAATAATCAATATTATAATGACATTGAATTTCGTTAAAAACAAAATTCCGTTGTCATGGCAACTGTTTTAATAGCGGATATGCCTTAGCGCAACTTCGTTACATATATTAAGAGATATAAATAATTTTGAGAATATTTTTCGTGAAAAAAAAACATATTTTGTATCATCACGCTACGAACAATAGGCGCAGAGTAGGTAACAGTAAAAAGTGTAACAAAAACATGGAAAATTCTGACCCATTCTCTCTTATGTGACGCAAGCGAAGTTGCGCGGGTCAGCTTGTGCCTAATAATTTTCTCATACCGTGTGAAGATCGTTTACGGGTTTAAATCATTTACCCCCAGTTTCTGGAGGTAAATTCAACGGTAGTATATCTATTCAATAGCGTTAAGTCAGGTTATGTATGTAAAATTAAAATAATAAGTTTATATTTTATACTATATTTACACGTCAAAACTGTGTCTAGACTGTCTATATTTTTTAATCTCGCATTTGAAGTCCAGCCGCAATTAAAAATACGACAAAAGCCAAAGACCTCATACAAATTCTTAACGTTTTAATACATAGCAAATTAGTTTCAGTTTCAAACTCTGTTAAAATCAATACTGAATTTAATATGGAGTTGTTTCAACTGTCTGTGTTGATCTTGTGCATCCCGTCTACTTCGCTAGTCGTCAAAGGGAGTTTGAAAAATGTATGCAGATACAAAACGTGAGATAAGCATTTGCATAAAATTCTATTCGTCATGTGGTCTCGGGTTTGATTCCCGGATCAAACAGAGCGTTATTGGGCTTTTATAACTCATAATTATCTATTTTGACTGCCTCCGCAGTGCAGTGGTTAAAGTCGCCACGCCGCTTCCATTGGGTCGGGAGGTCGTGGGTATGAGTCCTACACGTAATAATTGTTTGTGCGATCCACATATAATTGTTTCGGGTCTGGTTGTACTTTGTATCCGTAGTTTGTATGTTTGTAAAAGTCCCCGCGACACAATAGCAATTCTTAGTGCGGGAGTTGTCTTATTTAAAATAAAAGAAAAACGCAAGACACCTCTACCTTCGATATAACATAAAAAAAGAAACAAAAACGTAACCTAACACTCTCATATCATCACACATCTTCAGATATAACACCAGTCATTAATTTATTAGTAGAGGTCGTAAAACGTGCTTTACTTAGTAATAAAGGCATAGTTTATTATTTGCCTAGAGGTACGTGGGTCTACGTGTAATGGACTCATGTACGAGGCCTTTTCTAAAGGTTGTGATGTAGGTGGCATATTAGTCTTAAGTTTTGTTGGGTCTAGAAAGTTTATAAATTACTAGCTGACCCGCGCAACTTCGCTTGCGTCCAATAAGAGAGAATGGGTAAAAATTTTCCCCGTTTTTGTAACATTAATTACTGGTACTCTGCTCCTTTTGCTCGTAGCGTGATATCAAAATATCTCCATACCAAATTTCATGCGAATTGGTTCAGTAGTTTAGGCGTGATTGAGTAGCAGACAGACAGAGTTACTTTCGCATTTATAATATTATAGTATATAGTATGGATGAGCTAGTGTCTGCATAGTTCGTGTAGAAAAAATATCAAGGGGTAAAAAGTATCCAGGATATAAACTATTTAGAAGTATATAAGTATGTTTATCAGTTACTTGGTTACCATAGTACAAGCTCTGCTTAGTTTGGAATCAAATGACCGTGTGTGAGTTGTCCAATAATATTTATTTATTTATTTGTCTTACGAATTTAGTCTTTATATCTTTTCAGGAACTTTTGCGTATACTTGCTACGTAACGTTTAATTGTAAGATAGTTATTATATTAGTAGGATCGATTAGTTACTTAAGAGACGCTCTAATCGATAGAGTTTTGATTGCATTTCGCAATTCGTTGATCATATGCCGATTCCAATTTGGTGTAATTAAGCTGTTCACTTGGATCGCACTTCGATTGCAATTTGATTTCATCGAACTTAGTCGCTACATTGGATTTAGATCTCATCGCAACGTCTAGATTTTCTTATTGAGTCTTATTATCGTATTTCTATTACGTCTTCAAATCATTAATATTAAAACTTTGGTTAATTACTTTTATTTAGTCCTTATTTCTTCAAACATGATATAAATCCAGTTATTACTGAGAAACATAATATAAGACATCGAAAAATCCAAAAGCATTTTAAAAATACTTTTTTTTGTAACCAAAAAGGATTTAGTTTCGTGTTCTTATTTACATATAAGACGTATTTTATATCTGGGGGCACGGAAGTGCCCCCGCAAGTCGAGCAAAAAAAAAGCGGCACGGCCGTAACATCCTTTTCTCGAAGCAATTCGGGCTATTTTTGACACCCCTATAATTTCGTAGTGGATAAAACAAGAAGCCTGGATTTTCAGCAACTAATCAGTCATTGTATAAACACGGTATATTTAAAATTTCAGTCAATTTAAACCAATAGCTTAAGAATGACAACTTGTTAAAATTTTGAATTTTGTCACTCACTGATTCACTGACTCACTGACTCACCGATCATCAAAAGTCTAAGGTACTTCTAGCAGACTTAGAAGCTTAAAATTTAGAATACAAATAGGGTTTAGTGTCTTAATCATGGGAAAAATTCAATATTTTCTAATTTCGGTCAAGTTTTCTAAATACACTAACTGCAACAATAACTTTGTAATCCCATATAAATGTATAAGATTACAAGGTTACATTTGCAGTTAATGAATGAAATTATTATTTCTGTAGAAAATAAAATAAATAGGTGTAAATATGTATCTACTATATGAGACATAGCGGGAAGGGGTATAGGGTGGGTAAGGGTGTTAAGCCCATGAAACTGAACAACATTCCCATAGGAAAATATGTTGAATTATGAAAAAAATACGGCTTTCCATACAAATTGGACTTATGTTTGCTCTATTCGCTCTACAAAAAGAAGTGAGATGCCATCAAAAACATTCTGTAAAAACCTCAAGTCTCGCCGTAAAAAGTTGTGAGATCTATATAATACCAAGTCGATTAATCTATTTAGTCTCTACTTAAAGGACCTTCTGTCTTAAGTTATTACATATGTTATTATCATGCCAATTTTAAAAAAATACCTTTAAAACAAATAGATCGACTTGGTCATCGCAAGAAAACACAAATTCGCCATTATTAACATTTCAGGAGCATTAACTTCTTGTCGTGCTGTGTAGTGTGATACATACTAATAATCAAATCATGCGATGGCCAGGTCGGTCTATTTGTTTTAAAGGTATTTTTTTTTAAATTGGCATGATAATAACATATGTAATAACTTAAGACAGAAGGTCCTTTAAGTAGAGACTAAATAGATTAATCGACTTGGTATTATATAGATCTCACAACTTTTTACGGCGAGACTTGAGGTTTTTACAGAATGTTTTTGATGGCATTCATATTTTCTTAGAAACATGTGTGGGCAAATCATCTTCTTTTCCAAGAACTTTTCAACATACTTTTTTGTATAAAGAATTAGTAGTACTTTAGAACTTAGATTCTAGTTGCGGGCAAATTGCTAGCATTTTCAAAGTTATTTATTAGCAAGTTTATGAACACATACCTAATTAGGCACTTGATTTTCTTATTACCAACTTTGCTACAAGTTTTGAAAAGTTTCGCCAGGTTGAGAATCTTGCAGTAAATTGCTTCCGTGTTAAAAATAAAATGAGCAAAATCTTGTACTTTCACGAAACTATCCAGCGGTCAAAACTTGGACATCCTTGCCCCCGCAAGTCGAGCAAAAAAAAAGCGATCTATTTGTTTTAAACGTAAAATATTTTTAATATTGGCATGATAATAACTTATGTAATAACTTAAGACAGTACTTTAAGTAGAAACTAAATAGATTAATCGACTTGGTATTACATAGATCTCACAACTTTTTTACGGCAGAGAGACTGAGCTGCGAGATTTGGGTTTTTTTACAGAATGTTTTTGATGGGAAATATAATTATATGAGCAGAGTCCTACACAGTTAGCTGGTTTCAATGAAACTGAAACCGAAAATCGACCAGAAGGATATTATTAGCTACTTTTAAACTCTACTTCATATTTTTTTATGTTTAGTGAGTAAACGGTCTGTCGGTTAAGCAACTCTTGGCGCGGTCATTCTATAGATGGGTGACCGCATAGTGATATTTGAGCTGGGCGTCTCCGTGCTTCGGAGGGCACGTAAAAAGTTGGCCGTTAAGCCATGCCTCTCGGGCGGCTTGAACAACTTTGACACTAGGTTGGCCACTAACCATACGACAAACAAACAAACAACAGTAGGTAATACTTAGTAACACATTATATACTTTAATATTGAGAAAGCTATCTAAGCAGACGAAGCCGCGGGCACAATCTAGTTAATAACATATTACAAACAGCTCATCTGTTCAAAGTTGCACATGTTACGAGTTCAAAGCAAAGTTGAATGTATTTAATTAATTTCAACTGCGGTATGAACTGAAACTTTGTTTCGTGATACCGAACGTAATTTGTGGAAATCTGTATATTTGATGTTTATTTGATATTAACTATTATATACAAGTCGATTTGATATGTTATATTCACTTTAAAATACTTTTATAGTGTGCTAGATAACGTGTTTTCATTAGCCATTTAGCCCTTGTATTGTTTCTTTGCGGGAATGTCATATAAATCTATTACCTACCTTACACTTTGTTCTAGTTCATACAATATGTTTATTTATTAAATCAATTTTTCAACACATTCATTGAATTAATCGTACCAATATTATAAATGCAAACGTTTGTGAGAATGGATATATGTCTGTATGCGTGTATGTCTGTTACTCAATCACGCAAAAACTACTGAATAAATTATTATGAAACTTGGAATACAAATAGTTTATAGCCTAAATTAACACATCGAATACCTTTTAAACTGGTAAATAATTTTACACAGGCGTAGCCGCGGTCAGAAGCTAGTACAATATATGGCCTATAATTACTTATCTTTGAACTAAAGCTTCAAGTCCTAAAGGTCTATCCTATTAATTAAGGCTTAATTTAGCTTTTGTATTGACCCTTAACGTATTGGTCAGTGTGGCCTTTAATTAATTTGAGGCCTTATCATTTACAATAATTACTATCTGACCAAGGCTTGTATATAATTGCTATTACTTAATTTGACTTATCTTTATTGCAAACAAGATTGCCTGCGCGGTACGATTCTTGTCTAAATTTATAAGATTTTCTACAATTTTTTTCGCAATATTTTTCATTTTTTCTCTTGTCTCTCTCTCTAAAAATCTTCCCTGTGTCTAAATTGATTAAACAATATTGAAAATATTTGTTTGACAACACACTTGTCTATTTATTTTAATTTATATACTTCATGAGGGACATAAGTATGGAAGAAAATTATTTTCCGAAATTTGCCTTTTCAAACTTGTTAGTTTTTTTTGCAAATACCTTAAACAATGCTGCCAAAGTTTTTATGTTTGTACCTACTGGTCAAAGTGCACTTCTTTTGGAATCGAACTCGAGTCTTTCAGATTAAAATTACTGGATTTGATCTTCTAAGGGTTTCAGGACTCATAGATTAAGTGTTGTTTATGTATTGGAAAGATCAATATTCTACTTAGCAATTTAACCCAAACTAATGCATAACTGAAACCAGTCATTAATATTGTTAAAAATAACTTCCAGTTAAAATTCTACTAGCGTAAAATTATTAAAAATTCAATTCACTTTTCAGAGTTCATCAAACAATTTTATTTATAGAATAAATATAAACTTTGTACATAGCAAAGTATAGCTTCAAAAAATATTTCCAAATTGAATCAAAGTAAAGTTCAAAATAATTTGTATGTCTAACGAGTGCAGATGTTACTTTATGTTCAAACAAAAACAATAAATTACGATCTAAAGTTACTTTGAAGTAGATATTTAAGGAGTCTTCACGATAAAGCCGGGTCCAGACAACTGTAACGTACTATAATCCACCGCGTAATGTAACATTCTGCCCGTAGACAAAATTGCGAACGTTACCGAGTGTTACATGAAACGTTTGCAGCGCCGTAGAAGTCACAGATAACCAATCTGCTAAATTAATTGACAGTATGAGAACAGCAGTCAAAATGCAATCTGTAAAGATATCTGATAGATAGGAGTGGTGAAATCGGGCCTTATCTCTTTGACCGCCACGGACGGCTATACTTTACCAATCAGAACCTGCTCACGACGCTATATTCTTGTCGAAAGCGTCGTGAGCACTTTTTGATTTGTCGAGTATAGCCGACCGTGGCGGTCACAGGGTTAATCACGCCGCCACTGGCCTAACTTTGTCAGCGTGTTTAGTGTGTAGATGGCTTTAGGCTGACAAAGTTATCAATTAGGTGTTCTAAAACTTTGAATACTAGGCTTAGTAATTGAAGTATTAAGCGCTGATTGTCAAAAGGAATATTTGAGGATTAGGTTTAATATAATTTATTACAAGCTGTATTATTTTGACGTTGAAGTAATAAAATGTTACTCAAAGCAAAGTTACGTTTAAATCTTGCATTGTTCATAATTTAGGCGTATAGTTATAGGTATAGTATAGTATGTCGTAAGCATATAAATGAATAAAAACCTTTTTAGAGTACTTTCAATATTTCGATCTAAATTCTACCATACATACCGGTAAAAAGTTAATAAAAAAAAAATATTAAGCAAATAATGAGATAATATATATGTTTCGTCTTTTGCAGAATTATAATCTAAATTCTAATAGACTAAAATAAATTGCCTAGTGGTAACATCGTCTTAATTTTGTAGTATTTAAATAAAAACTTTAGGAAAGTAATTTTCAAAATTTTAATTGTTTTCTGTGTTTCATTTCCAGCTCAGCTACGTTCAAGACGGAAGGCAGCTAAGATGTTAGTGGCCGTGGTCATCATGTTCGCCGTCTGCTACTTTCCTGTACACCTACTCTCTGTGCTCAGGTAACAATATAAAACTATCACATAGCCTTCTATGAATGTTAAGGTTTGTAGAGTGGGGTGTGATCTTCGCCCGTCCCATGGCCGTCAGTCCGTTACTGCTTTGGTCCGCCTTCCGTCTTCACGTCTTGCCAAGTGCCCTATTTCTCCAATACTATAAAACCTAATTTGATAAAATTTGCCATGCATAAATATGGACGTGATTTGGAAGGAAAGAGAAGAACCTTTTGATCACATGGGTGATGTTGATGGGACACTCAAACAAAAAATGGTCAGTTTTAACCTGGATTATCAAATATGATACTTTTCATCTCTCCTTGTACTAAACAAAGTCGCGGGCAGAAACTAGTTTTACTTGTTTTATGTTTAACAAACTCTCGATTTATCCTGTCGCCTTTCAGAACTACTTATAAGAACATCAAATATTTTAAGAAGTTGAGAACCTAATTGAAGTTGGTCAGACACGCTAAGTTTACTAAGAAATTACTTACGACAGGTCTTTCGTGGAACGTTCGCAGTGCCACTAAAGTACTTCGAAGTAAATTCTGAGCACCCAATTTGTATGGACATTTGACTTCTTACTTCCTTTTATACAGATTAAAAAGTTTTATTGAAGAAAACCAGAGGGAATCTACTAACGATTACATTTATGATACAAAAAAAGTATTCATTATGACTATTTATCAGTTCGGCTGTATATTATAATATCCTACATGCTTATAAGAGTGGCCTGGAGTTTCTTGCCAGCTCTTCTCATTGGCCCTACCTTCCGAACTGGCGGTAAATTCACTCTCTGTATCATTGACTATCATAAGTGTCAACATTTGACCTATATGAATAAATGATTTGATTTGATTTTGATTATATACATAATATCACGCCTGTTATACCCAATGGTGTAGGCAGAAGTGTATGATATACACCCACATTATGTCATTAATAATGATAGTTCCATGTAATAGGGGACAAGTCAATTGCCGTATACTAAGCACGTAACAAATCTCCAGGAACTAGCAAAGCACTTTACCTTACCTGGAAATTGAACCCGAGACCTATAGTCAGTAGTAGCAGGCCCAGACCACAGAAGCAGTTAATTATAAACTGATTGATCAATCAAATATGTACCAATACATAAACCGATACTTACAAGGTCCTTCAAAGAATCTCCAACGTTTTTCCCACAAGTTATAACTGACTTAACTCTTATAATTGACACAAGACATTATTGACAAGTAACTCAGTGGTATTTGTTCTGCTACTTGCAGACGCTACGTCTAATGTAACAGTCAATAATGACTAACTGACAAATATTATGTGGTAATTTATTCTTAAGATGAGAATACACTTGTAAACTATGTCAAAACAGTCACACTGATTCGATGAGGCGCCCATAGCCAGTTGCGCTCACCGGTCGGTAAACGATCTGTGGGTTAAGCAAACCTTGGCGCGGTCATTTCATAGATGGGTGACCGCATAGTCCCGGTCAAAGGCGGCCTTGAGTCCATCAAACTGGCTTATTGCAGATTGTGGATTTAAAATAAAAATTAGGTTTTAAGCTACAAAAAATATTACAAAGACGCAATACTGTTACTGCTGGGCAAGTTTTTCCTGCTGATATTATAACGATTGTTCTATAATCTGAGAGATTGATGGCACAAACCCGGAACTAGAAGCTAATAAAGTGACGGTTAGAACAAATGATTAATATTGTTGACACTGTAATCATGTTGTATCTGGCTACTAAATACACAAAGGGATGGTAAAACTTTGGCCAGACCTCGGACAAACTAAACAACAGCTGCTTTTGGAAACATACAAACTTAATTTGGCGATAGTTATACGGTAAAATCTTTATACATATAATTCTTCTGTAAGTGTGTATGTCACTGAACTTCTCTTAAACGACTGGACCGATTTTGATAAAAAAATTTGTGTGTGTTTAAGGGGATCTGAGAATGGTTTAGATTCACAATTTTGTCCGCTGGACAATGTTTTTTTAATTAATTTTTAATTTATTAGAAAGGACAACGTCTGTCGGGTCCGCTAGTAGAAGTATAAGAAATACACACATGTTTCGTGATTAACAATGTCGGTCCCAATACTCCCAATTTAAGGCTAAGTTCATATGATCGCGCGGAGCCGCTCGTTTCCTTAAACAATTACATGAAAATATTTTTACATACATTGACAAATGGTGACGCGACTGGTGTTCATTTCAGTTCCGCGAAATACGTAAATCACGATCGCCAACACTCTGAACTATCGAATAGCTAGCTTTTGACATTTTAAAATAACTTGAATGAAAATAAATGTCATAGTGAAACATACACGCGCCGCTGGTTAGTTTTTATTTATAAAAAATCCATATAGCAAGCAAGGCCCCAAAATTGGCCATCTATACGTAGTATTATACAGTATATTTTTTATTTTTTTTTAAAACAACTCCTGCAATAAGAACTGCTCTCGTGTCGCGGGGACTTTTACAAACATACAAACAACGGACATAAAGTACAACCAGACCCGTAACAATTATTTGCCGATCGCACAAATAATTGTTCCGTGTGGGAATCGAACCAACTAGCTCCTGACGCAATGGTAGCGGCGGCGGCGTGGCGACCTAAACCAAGTCAAGTTTTTGTATTCTACTATAGCATATTATACTAATCAAATGTATATTCTGGGCTTAGGGCTTGTGTGTACACTTCTTAACAAATCACGGAGCTTCATAGTTAAATATAATGACGGATATGAATCCAGACGTGTGATTTCATTTGAAAGAATTTGTTTGTGTAACATTGCATTGCACTTACCTACTAAATGAAGTTGCAATAATATTAATTGAGGGTTTGCAATTGCTTGTAGATTATGACAATAACTTGCAGATTGAGCCTTCGAAATAGTTAGTAGAAAATACAATAAAGGGCATTTTAAAAATAAGTTCCATATCTCAGCATTATTATTTTTTTTGAGTAAACTGCCGGTGGTCTAGGAGTACTTATGATTTCACATTAAATAAAAACTAAATAGGTGAATACAATAATTAGATGATTTTTGTAAGGAAGAGTATCTGTCAACAAATTTCTTCACATTAAAATAGGACAAAAATAACAAAATTTTCACTAAAGGTAAAAAGTTCAAAAGTTTATTAGATTACAATTTTTCCAGGAAAACCCTGAAGGATCTTTAATAACACCATAATTTCATAACTTTACTCTTAAAATGATTTCCTTAATTAATCTTTACACGTGTTAGCAAACAATTTGGACGACAAAATTCAAATCTTTGAACACTCGACGGGACTTGAAATCTAAAGGTTTACGATAAACAAATTTTTCAAAAACCCTTTTGTAGTCTGCAAACTTATTGCATAGTACAAAAGTAGATTAGTTTTCTCTGTGATATTTAAAAACTGATTCCATAGAAAAGAGACCTCTACCCATTGAGTTTATGGATAAAAAGTATATTAGTTAATTAAAAATTCTACTGCAACTGTATTGGGTTGGATAAAAATAAAATACTTTTTATCTACCACTCCAAAAAAAATATAAAACTGCCGCTGCAATGGCTTATTTCCTATTTGTCCACTAGCCCGAAGAGCAGAGGTTGCTAATTTTACGTATCCCAGACTATTTGTATTTGCCTTCGTATCAACAGACCATTTTCAAACTTAAATTTGGTTTTGCTATTTAGGTTAGTTAAAACTTTCAAATCGAAATCAAACTCACTTATCTTCGAGATATCACACTACCGATCACCTTAGCCTTTGCGTCCCAACTTTTAATGTATTATCCCTGTCCCCAAATATTCTCAATATAAAACAACTTATAAACTTTCTCACCGTTTTCATGAACGGCATTCCTCAGACGGATATCTACGGAAGTTATGTCAAGTTTATTTATAAGTAAGAAGAACGACTTTTGACGAAGTGTTCGACTTTGGAAATTAAAAGTTTTAAGCTGTAAAAGAATATATACAAAGTTAGGATGTAATTGTTTACCATTTTTCAAGAAACCTTTCTTGTTATTTTTCTGCTGTAATTTGTAATATTGATAAATGGATAGACTTGCAGGATTAAGTTATAGTAAAACTAGTCTTTGTCTGCGACTTCGTCCCCGCGGTTGGTGACTTAGGACAGAATTTTCTCACACACTTTCAGCTCTTATTCTATCCTCCTAGGGGTGAAATTGATCAAAATCCTCTCTTAGCGGATGCATACGTCATCACATCTACCTGTAGCTCGATTCTCTACTACCATCGACTACCGACAACCGAATTATCATCGAGAAATTTTGTTTGAAAATCTGATCAGCGCCTCTGACGGGTGGTGTCGTAGGAAACATTTTGGCAGTACATTCTAAATGTCAAAATTTCGATAGCTAGCCGGTTGTCGGTAGTCGATAGTGGTAGATAATCGAGGTACAGCATGCCAAATTTTAGCCTGTTCTGTCCAGTGGTTTAGGCTGTGTGTTAATAGATCACTATGTCAGTCAAAACATTATTATTCTGACATAGTTTGTGACCAGGAGTTTATTACCAGTTCTTCTCATTGGGCCTAATTCAAGCCTAGTTCAAATTCACTCCCTGTATCATTGACTATCATAAGTGTCAGCATTTGCCCTATATGAACAAATGATTTGATTTTGATTTCATACATATTTTATCGGGAATAACCAAAAATATATTATCCGCCCGGAAATATAATCCGAAACTTTGCGGTTGTAATGCGCGCACCATAAAAGTAGTCAATAATATTTGGTCGTGTTTCAGTAAAAAAGAACACATATTGGCAAAATAAATATAAAATTTCACATTTCAATAAATTTAAATCGTGGCATAAATTGCGGCGTGCTTTTCGCGGAAACAGATCAAAATTAGAAATATGTTTCAATTGGAATGAATAAACATTTTTTGTTACTAACCTTTTATACGGTTCTAATTCCACTGAATTTGACATTTGAAAACTGCTGTAGATCTATTTTTGGAATTAACTTTTTTTGTCAAAAGAACCACAAAAAATGGTTTTGGTAGTGAAATCGTAATTAAAACCTTTCAAAATTTTATTTTAATCTAGCCACTGGTTTCTAAGACATAATAATAGCTGGCATAGTTAAAATAGTCAAGCGGATCGATCTCTGAGATTAAGTTACGCTTGCCGGGGTTGTTCTGTGGACGGGTGACGATCTTATACATATCGAATTCCTCCGTGTTTCGGAAGGCACGTTTAATAAAATTGTGGCTGTCAATTTCAAAGATTTTTAACAGTAAGCAAAAGCTTGAAAGGCAACCTGACAAACAGTTTTACCGAATGGTATAGTTTAACCCAGGTAATGCAGTCGCTCTATGTAAAATGCTGGTATTTAGCTGCATTCGGTGAGACTGGAAGCCATATTTCCTAACACCATCACCAGTTTTTGTTTTCTAAATATTTTACCTGACAACCAAAAGAGGTTGAAAGTAATCTTGTTATAAAAAAAAACTTTCTGAAATCTGTAAACATGTTTCTTTTCATGGTCCTCTTAAAACTTAGCGACCCGTAAATCTTGAGGTTTTACCGTCTTTTCGAGATGGCGTCAATATTTGTAGAGTCTTGTTCCGGATTTGATCCTTTACGCGTGGGTTTATTGTTACTTGACACTTTGTTGAAATGTGGCATTTGTTGTAGAAAATTTGAATTGCTTATTAGTTTTTGTTTAGCATTAGTTAAAGAAATTATCTAGTAAAAATTAAATTGTAAAAACAACATAAAAATTATTATCTCAGGATACAATGCATACAAGAAATTTCAGAAGAAATGTACGAGATTGCGAGACATTACTTTACCAATTTTAATGTGATCCGTTTTGCTCTGCCCATAATTAAGTAATAATTGTCCGCATTAAAAGCTTTGTCAAGCCATTTCTACACCTATGAAACGCCATACAATAAATGCCATACAACTACTATTACGTTACCTCTACTTTCACCTTCGAGTACTACTACTACTTATCGTATGGTTAGTGGTCAACCTAGTGTCAAAGTTGTTCAAGCCGCCCGAGAGACTTTTTACGTGGCTTAACGACTGTTATCTTTATTGACAACTACCGGGACCGATCTTTTACGTGCCCTCCGAAGCACGGAGACGCCCAGCTCAAATACCACTATACGGTCAGCCATCTATGGAATGACCGCACCAAGGTTTGCTTAACCCACAGATCGTTTACCGAGCGGTGAGCGCAACTGGCTATGGGCGCCTCGAGTACCTTCAAGTATAACAAGCGTGACTCAATGCGTACTATGTATGTATGTATTCAATGCCTTAAGTCTTATTCTCTGTCTTCCAGGTACACGTTGGACATGGAGCAGAACGACGTGATCACCTGTCTCGCTCTAGTGTCTCATGTTATGTGCTACGCGAACTCCGCTGTTAACCCGGTTATATACAACTTTATGAGTGGTAAGTTTACTGTGTTTTCTCACTGTCGTTCTTAATGATACAGACTTATTACACTAACACCGGCTCTACACGTTGGCCCCAACGCTTGTACCAACGTTGGACTGCAAACTCGGTTAGGCGTCCAAATGTTGGCAAATAAACTAGTTCCGTCCCGTCAGATCGCGAGCGTTGGCGCAGATTCTTATCTTAGCACCAAAATTCATTTAAAATCCTTAGTTAGTTCTAAACCTTATGAGCTATATAAGACATCAAACTACGTCATTACAAATTGTCACCTACACGCAATACTCTCGAATTCTTAGTTCTTGTTAACTACAAACTTTTAGTCAAGATAAGTCAAAGTTTGCCAAACTTTTGACTACGGTGGGTGGCATGTGTTAAGTTAAGTCAAATGTTTGACATGGATAACTTCTAAACCACATAGTAGACGCCCTCATACTTTTGTTATGTAGTAAATAAATCTTGTTTCTATGCAAAACTTCTAAATTTAATTAAATTACGATCTCCTTCATTGGCTTTCTTAGCTATTTTTAACTTCACTTATCCTTAACCGTGATATATTATATATTTGTAAATAATATATCGCCAACTGAACACACACTGAAATGCATATAAATTTTTCTCATAACACATTATTGGTCCCGCGAATTACAAAGAGGTACTAATTTTGCAGCGTGTTCGTCAAAACTGGACCACTGCAAAAATCCTTATAATGGCAACTCCATTGATCGTTGCATAGAATCAAAAATCTATCTAAAGCCCTTCTCCCATTACGATACGCCCGCGCGACTCTAGTCTCGGAGACTAGTCGCCACGAAGTATCTCACATACATTTGTATGGAGACTACCAGTATCGTAATGTGAGAGTCTCCATACAAATGTATGTGAGATACTTCGTGGCGACTAGTCTCCGAGACTAGAGTCGCGCGGGCGTATCGTAATGGGAGAAGGGCTTAAATCAAAATTGAAAACAGCGTATTCCGTAAAAGAAGTCAGTTCGAGTTTTAAATAAAATATGTTGTTATTCCTTGTCTAAAATCGTGTAGTAAGAAGTAATATAACCCAGGTATTATAAATATCCGTGACACTACAAACAAACGACGTGTCACCCGTCTTTCTAACACGGCCGCGTAATATCCGGCCTGTAGAGTAAATGTTGATATTGCATACAAATCGGAGACGTTTGACCTTTACAGCTTCTATTGCCTACTAAGAATAGAATATTTTTTTTTTTTTTTTTTTTTTTTAATTTATTAAAGACAACTCCCGCACTAAGAATTGCTCTTGTGTCGCGGGGACTTTTACAAACATACAAACAACGGACACAAAGCACAACCAGACCCGAAACAATTATTTGTGGATCGCACAAATAATTGCTCCGTGTGGGAATCGAACCCACGACCTCCCGACGCAGTGGTATCGGCGTGGCGACCTAAACCACTGCGCCACGGAGGCAGTCTACTAGAGTTTGGAGTTTTGTGTACTAGAGGACATCATTGGGTTTTGATTTATTTCCAAAAGGGGAAATACGAAGATTTTAACAACGCTCGATATATGGCTATTGAGGTCTAAGGCCCTTGGGGGCGGAACTTCAATCCCAATAACCTGTCACATTCTCCTTAGTGATCATTTTGAATTCATGTGCTATGCCTTTGAATTTTTTTTTTGCTTTAGATAATGAAAGTTCTATTATAGCGTTACACCTACATATTTGAATGTCTGACAAATGCTTAACAAATCGCTGCATGGTCGTTTTCTCAATACATACATGAAATCACGTCTTTTCCCATTGGGTAAGCAATAACCAGAGAACTTCCCTTGCATCATTAATATCCTTAAATCTTGTCGAGTAAAGTTTAAGTTTCTTTAAAATATATCTTATCTTTTTCAGGTAAATTCCGTCGCGAGTTCCGCCGAGCATTCTGCTGCGCCACCACATCAGACCTAGAGAACTTCACTACTCTGACCCGCATCACGACGTCAAAGAAGAGACCCTGTGACCTTATGACCTTTGAGAGCAAGGCTCAAGGTCGCAACGTGTGTAGTACGACCTTTATACATAGTGCTTATAAAGATAAGTTTATATTGACTTAAGTATTGTTAATAGGGTGTGATTTTAATAGCCTACGTCATTATGCAAAATTTTATCATACTAAAAAGTGGAACTGTGCATATTTTTTTAAAAGCCATTACCGCAATACGAATTGCTCTTGTGTCGCGGGCACTTTAACAAACATACAAACAACAGACACGAAGTACAATCAGATCTGAAACAACTATTTGTGGATGCCACAAATAATTGTCCCGTGAGGGAATCGAATCCACGACGCAATGGTAGAGGCGTTGGCGTAGGCCACCTTAACCTTGCGCCACGCCGAGGTCGTTTTATATCCTTAGTTATCTTTAGCCTAGCACTGTGAATTATTATATTTTTGTAAAAACTTGCAGTTATCTCATGGGGTACTAACTACTAAAAGAGACGTAATGACGTAGACTAGTGTTGCTTCTTGGTATACAAAGTTGTATCTGTTTAATATTGAATAAAATAAGATTTAGAAAGAAAGTATTGAATTGTGATTTTGGAATGTAGAAATGGATTAAGATGTATCGTAATATAGATTTAAATATTCTAAAACTTTATACGCTTGGCTTTATGTTATTCTTTCACTCAATAATATTCGTCATAATAATATGGTAAGTGATCAACTTAGTGTCAAAGTTGTTGAAGCTGCTGGATGAACGACTTTTATCTTAATTGACAACAGCTGGAATAGGTATTTTAAGTGAATGAATCACGCTCATACCACTAAGCGGCTACCCATCCGTAAGCCATGTCCGCGCTAAGGTTGCTTAAAGCACTGATAGTTCACCGACTGGTGGGCGTAACTAGAAATGAGCGCTTCAATGTATATTATTATTATATTCTTTTAAAATAAATAAATGTACAAAATATGTATAGAGTAGCAAAATCGTATCGTGGCACCTTTTTCTGCAGTAGGTACTATCGAGTATCGAAAGTTGACATTTCAAATGTGCTACAAAATTAGTTCATCAATTTTCATAAAACATTTGTTGATAGCTAGCCGGTTGTCAATTTTCGACAAAAGAAAAAAAGATTTATCTCTGTAAACATTAGCTTTACGTATTCATGATTCTTGATTTTAGTTTTATAAAAAGCATTGCTGTATCATTTAGTACATACTTTTATATTTATTATGCGATTTCTGGTCATGACTAGTCTTAACGATTTTTTACAATATATTTTATAAAAAGATATATTTAATTTAAAAATCTACTGAATATGATAAATAAGAAAATAAACGTTTTATTTAATTATTTCTTCCCAAGAACGATGTCAACCTATAATGTTTTGCGTTTTATTATAATAAACGTGTTATATTCTAAAATGTGTAAGATACACATATTTTTTGCAAATATAAATGTCATTAGGTAAAACTTTTTTTTACGAAAAAATCATTGAATTCGTGCAATAAGACATGTTGTTATGATTGTTTTATAAAACCATGTTATAAAAAAAAAACTATACTTTTTATTATTTATGACTCTAAACTTTAACAAAATGCTGTAAAAATTAAATTTAAATGAGTAAAATAATATAAATAAGTAAATATATTTAGTGGTCATAATGTATCTTAAATGTGTATAGGTACTTAATAATTATCTCTGAATATAAAATCTAGTTAACATTTATCATCACATTATTTTATGAAATATCGAAAAAAACATAAATTGATCCATTTTTTATTTGAAAATTTTTATGTTATCGTTATTATATCTTTACTATTATTTTTAATTCTAGTTGAAATATTAACCTAGTTATTGAATTCAAAAAAGGTAATTAATAAACTTCACTTATTTGTTCATTATAAACATTTACAAGTGAGGAACATAAGAATAAATGTAAAAAATGTATACTTAATTAAATATTAATAATATCGCTTATTGTATAGATTAATGTGATTTATTTTGTATAAAACATTTGGATTTATAATAAATATTGCTCAGCGCATTGGCTTCTTTTATTTCTATAATCTTACGTGGTACTCCGTATAAACCTCTGTAACAGTCTTTCTACACTTAAGGTATAAGACCATTGATACAGGCTTGTGGTCTGGGCTACTGCACTACGTAGTCCAGACCACAAGCCTGTTGCGTTTGTACCATCGTCTTCCCTACACCCTGTATGTTTAAAAAAAGTTAGTTCTAACTTTTTTTTTTCTTAACGATTCTAATCGTTGGTACCGGGTATTAGCGCCATCTGTTGAAAAGCACTGTAACTATTTACTGTACCTGGTAAGGAAAAAAATGGTTTGTCGAGAGTCGAGGAAAAAAATGGTTTGTCGAGAGTCGTGTTCTTGAAAGTGTAGAGTAAGCTCCTGAAATACAGTTTGTGGAAATCTGTATAGATGGCGTTGTACTTAAAATGTCTTCTATATAATACCAATAACTATAATATAGGTATTCCATAATATAAACATAACATCACGCCTTTTTCTATAGGAATAGGCAGAACCTCGCTTTGGAATAGAACCTTACAATTGCAGTATTTTATATTAGGCTAGATATTGTATGGATGCGAATGAAGCAAGGGAAGTTTGTAAAGATTGAACACGTGATTTTCTGTATGTATGTATAATTAAATAAGCATGTATGAGATTCATTGATTTGTTCAGGTCTATATATGCAACAGTGATAATTTTATTATTACTTAACCTAATAACTGTACTATTCCATCGTTGAGAAATAATGCGTTGCTCTCAAGTAGGGTTTGGGGTTAAGGTTTTTTGTTGTACATTTAACATTTTACAGCAATTAAAAACAATTATTTTATATTACACAAAAAGCTTCAGAAGTCTTTGGAGTATTTCATTTTAAATTCTAGACTTGCGTGGTACGCGAGGCAAAACCAATCACTCAGCTTCAAACCAATATTTAAATATTCACCTCAACCCTTAAGTATAGCTTAGGTTTTAGAATACTTTTTAACCAGTAACCGGTATCGTCATTTGTTTACAGCGTCTAGACGAAAATTATAGCTTTTTTAAAGCTTTTATTATACCTTTCTGAATAATACAATTTAATGCACAAATGGACTGGTTATTGAAGTTTTATAGCAAAATTAAAATAGTTTAAAAATAAAATTATATACTGTTGTTTTAAAATAAAGGGTAAGCTTTGGTTTCATTTTTAAGTAGCGTATAGCTTTTCCGGGGGAATTTAATACATTTGATTTTCTCCGACTGTGCGACGTAATGGAGTGTAATGTGTTAGTAAAGAATTACAGGATTAACTATCTTATGGATAAACCCTCTTATTCATAAAAATATATGAAGTTATGATAGGCTTATAAAGAGTTTGGTTTCTTTCACTCCCTAACGAAAACATATTTTAGTAGTTTTTTGACTAAAATAGGATTATAGTGTGTTTATGAATAAGGAAAGTATCTAAAGAGATACTTTATCTATAAGATAGATATAATTGTTCACTCAACGTTGATAGAATATGGTGTAATTCTCGTTGTATATTAATATATTTTGCAATTTCTAATTCCTAAATGTTTTTCGTGACATTTCGATTACATGTTATTAATGATTCCATCGTTCTGCAGTTCCTGTTATAAATTGAATATCCTTATTACTTCCTGTTCGTGTTTGGTTACGAAATTAATGGTTTTTGTAAACGTGTACGAGTTACTGTTTGTTTACCTCTGCTTTTAGTAAGACTTATAATAATAATAGCTTCAGCCGGTGACTTCGTCCGTGTAAATTATTTCCCAAGGTAAAATTTATCCTATGACAATGTGTTTCTTCAAGTTATTAACTGTATGTGTGCATTTCAACAACATCTGTAGCTCAATACTCTACTACTATCGACTACCGACAAGCGGCCTGTCATCAAGAAATTTTGTATGAAAATCTGATCAGCGCCTCTGACGGGCGTCGTAGGAATTATTTTGGCAGTACATTCTAAATGTCAAACTTTCGATACTCGACAGTACCGATTGTACCAGAACCGCACTACTGATCAGTAGATTTGGCATGATTCATTAACTTGTCTATTATCTACAGCACTTATATTTGTACCTTTATTTATTTTTGAGAACCCAAAGCACGACTTTGTACTGTCGGAACTCTCAAGTATAAAGTTTGTCATTTAAAAATGTACTGTAAAAATAGTTTCTACGACGCCCGCGAAAGGCGCTGAACCGATTGTCATACATGGTTTTTCAAAGCTCGCCGGTTGTCGTCGATTGTGGTAGAGAATCGCGGTACTGCTCGTGCTCCAAATATCTATTTTCAAATATCTGCAGTCATTGATCAAATACAAATTTGAGCCTTTATTCTATCCGATAGAGGCCGTTAAGCGAAAAAACACTCTCAATATTCACATTTCAACAAAATTAATCAAATCAAAACTCACTCATAATGACTTCAAAACAAAAAATACGCACCTTCTTCAATTAGATTTTCTATTGTATAATTTTACATACAATTACTTTCCAATAGATCAGCACAATGATTAATGTATGCTCTAAAAATAGAACATTAACTGCGTCTGGGTTTCTTTGGTTTTGTGAGAAAGAAAAAAGGTGTCTGTCTGGGGAATGTTATTAGCGCTTACGAATAGGGCCTTATTTAATTGGGAATATTACCAGTAACTGCGAGAATAAGATAATATTGTAAGTAATAAGTGTGGGTGATAGCCGAGTGGTATAAGTTGGTACCTCCTACGCAAGTGGTCGCTGGTTCGAACCCGAGGCAACACACATATGACTTTTCGAAGTTACGTGTGTATTCGAAATAATTATCACAAGCTTCAACGGTGAAGGAAAACATCGTGAGGAAACCTTGCATGCCTAAAATTTCTTTAATACAATTATTGAGGGCATGCATAGTCCCCAACCCACACTTGGCCAGCGTGGTGGACTCAAATCCTAACCTTTCCCTCATTACGGGAGGAGACTTTATACAGAGAGATAATTTATTATTTATTACATGAAATCATGACTCATACACATTTTTCTCATAGGGGTAAGTAGAGATCTAAGAAGGCTTTTACGATCCCTTCAACTTCTATTTGCTTCATTCACTTTCAGACATTTTGTCATTAAAATACACATAAAATATATTATCGATATGATCTGTGTTTTTCTATGGTCTCTATTGGCGCTCTCATGTATTTTCTTTTAATGTATGTCAAAATTGAGAGAAATACTTATGTGTGACCAGAATATCAAGCACGTTGATGTGAATAAAGTACATAACCGCGGTAATCCCCACCTAATACGGTGAACTAATTAGGATCGTGATGCAAAAGTCACAGTGCACATTTTTGACCAAAAGTCTATTACAGTCTTCAGTTAATGAAATTTTCGGATTGGTGAGGCTAATACGTGAAAGTCAGACACACTACAAAAAGAAAGTATTTGGAAAGTTACACGTCTAAATTCTACAGGTAGAGACTCAATGAGGAAAAGTGCCAATGTAGGTAGTGCTGTTTTTTTGGTTCCTCTCCAACCAGGGATCAAATGGTAGGTCTTCGGAGCGGTTTATTTGGGCTACAAATCACATAACCCAGTCTTTCTTTCTCCAGGAATGATGGGCAATCCAAGGGAATAAAAAAAGAGTAAGTTGCACGCCTGCAGGTCATCTAATATTATTTTGAATTCTTGAAAACTTTGACAGTTGGTTGACAACTAACCATACGATAAGAAAAATAAGAGTTATGAGTTATTAGGTTACCGTACATATCATTAGCTTGAATAACTTAAATTGAATGTTACTCATATTTAGAATATTAGTAATTCACCAGATTCTTCATTTTAACCTAATCCTATGTCCTTCTAACTATTTGTTTTTTTTCAAGGTCCTAACATTTCCATTTGCGCAACAGATGTTATTTCCCTCGCACTTTGCTTCAGTCAATAAGAAACAATCAATTTGTTTCGAGAAATACACGCTGAGACAATTAGGTATGTAGGTTTATGTGAGACAAACTTTTTTATTTGATTGATCTCATAGTTAATAAATATATATAAATAGATCTTGCTTGACCACGTTGTATATTTTAATAGTCAAATTTGAAATGTATACCTTCTCTATATTTGATATTTTTCGTTTATTCGTAATATACTACGTAGATTCTTTATTATGTCTTTTACTACAAAAGGTGTTTTAAAATACAAGGCCGAAACTTATGAAATCTAGCCCAAAAGTCTCTATTCTCCTCTGGAAATCTACCTAAAACATCTCATAAAAATTGTATCTATTTAAAACATCCCTTTTATAAAACACGTCTCAGCTCTGATTTTTATAAAGACCATTTTGTAAACGGCCATTCAGAATTTCAATAGCTTTACGAACTGCCTAAAAGAGAGCGTCTTCATGAATTGAATTCAAGCTTGTAGGAATTAAAAGATACAAAATAGATTTTCTTCGCATTTTGCAGTGAATTTGTATCTTCTTCTTTAATATTACAATCTTTAAAATTTAAGGTTAAATGGCTTATTATTACACGAGACAAATTAAAGCCTACTACCATAAATCATCATTTACTTAGATCATGAGTCAGCTGATACAATTTTATAGGACTTTGTGTGTTTGCTAATACATAATATTCTCGAATCTGAAAATACAGTCTATCTGTTATAAAATGCTTAAAGAAAACGTAGCGTGGAACATTTAGAATTCAGTCTAGAAATTTAGACATTGACTCGCATGAAAATATGTAACTCCAGACTATTATAACTTATACCCTGTTTTATCAACCACTTACAAAATTATAGTAATCTTAAGCTTAAATAATCTTTATTATTTACACATGAATATTAACAATCCTATACCCAAACTATCTTATATATAGAAAATATAAGGTACTTCGTTACGTTTTTTTTTAATTGATCTTAAGTTTAAAATTTTTAGACCATCCCCTAAATTAAAACATCGGTTTTTTGGGCACGAAAAGAACCCTTATATTACTGTTGTGACTAATATATTTAAGGTGTTTGGAGCACCTGTCACCTCCCGTTGTAGCCGCTAAGGCTGCACAAAAAAATTACAGATTCTATTTCTGAGATTAATGTATAATATTTATTTATTTATTTATTTTAAACTTCTTATACAATTTGTATAAAGGCGGACTTAATGCCTAAGGCATTTTCTGCCAGTCTACCTTGGGGTGATGCAGAGATTAAATGAAGTAGGTGTTTAAATTATAAAGGAGGAAAATTTAGTTGAGAAAAAGGTTTACAAATAAATAACAATGTGGTCATGTGACTATACATAAATATAGATGAGTATATACATACATAATTATTTACATTTATAAAAATATTAAATACGAGTAATTCAATATATTATATAAATAGATGATATTAAAGACATACAATAAACTAAATATAATACTTATAATATATACATATATACAATACCTCATAAATACAAACTAAGATAAGTGTGACGATTCTGCAACTTGTTTTAGCAAGAGATCCCGAACTTTGCTCTTAAACGTAAGACGGTTAGTGGACATCCTGACTTCAAGAGGGAGCGCGTTCCATAATAAGACAGATTGGAGAGGAAAAGAAGAATACGGGAATTAACGCGAATACGCATTTTTCCTCAAAATGCCTAACGTTTCGGCACAGGTTTCACTTGCCGTGGTCGCAGGCTGACTGCGGCATTTTAAGGTAAAATGCATGTTCGCGTTAATTTCCGTATTCTATTATACATTAAACATGAAACGCGAGGATTTAAAAGTTATGTATTCCTGAGATTGTTTTAAGTAAAAAAAATTGTCTAGTTGTCCTTTTGTTCGCAAGGGCACTTCATCACTTAACCGGCCCCTAAAATGTACTTGGATTCCCTAGAACTGAAATGTCGTTGGTGAAACAGGGCCGAACAGAATAAAAGAAGCAAATTTACATAATTCAGATTTCGTCTCGAGCGTATGAGTATGTATGAATATTAATTCTGAATGTCTGAAGTCACATTATTATGATGATACATGACTTTATTATAAATTAATTTTATGTATATGATATGGATTTCGATTGTTAATGATCATGCAAAGAGTTAAGTAAAACGAGTGAGGTGATGTTCTAGATGGGTGGTCTTTTGGAAGAAACGCATTCATTAATTGCAGCGCAATTGACTAATCTTCTCAAAACAATAACTTGCCAAAGAAATTTAGCAATCGTATTTTGTAGATATGCAATAACAGTATTGTAAGTCGACATAATAATGTTGATACAGTTCTGGCTCAAGTTTTATTACCCTTATAATTGAAACGTCAAAAGAAATGTTAACTCAAATGTTACCGTTTCTTTGTAAATAACTTTTGTTCACGTAATCGCTTATCAAATGTTTTGAAGTAAAAGGTTTGTTCACAGTGTGTTCGGAAAACTTTTTATATACTTATAATTAGTTTTTGTAAAATTGGTTGGCTATATCCTGGACTTGATAGTCAGGGTGCTATAGATAAATAGATGGTTTTAATCAATAACTACTGTATCTTTTCAAAATAAAGTAGCCACTCTCACAGGCCACAGTCAGATACTGATGTTCTAAATTCTGAATTTGGTATACCTTCTCCAGCCCCTTACATGCAAAGTCCCGTACTAAGTTGCTGAACTATTATTTTTTTGTTTCTTTTTTCTTTTTAAAAAGACAACTCCGGCACTAAGAATTGCTCTTGTGTCGCGGTGACTTTTACAAACAGACAAGCAACGGACACAAAGCACAACCAGACCCGAAACAATTATTTGTGGATCGCACAAATAATTGACCCGTGTGGAAATCGAACCCACGACCTCCCAGCGCAATGGTTGCGGCGTGACCTAAACCACTGCGTCACGGAGGCAGTCAAGATATTTCATATAGCGAAGATATTTCAACTGAAATCGAATGATATCAAGAGTACCTACAATAGCTAATTTAGGAATCGAAGCCGAGGCTGATAAGTCGTAATATTAGATAGTTATTAACTACTTTTTTTCGTTTCGTTTCGCATTTAAACCTATTTTTTTATAGAGCCAAAAATTTTATAAATCTAAAACCTAGTGATCCTATTAGTAATAAAGAAAGTAAATCACAATCACCTTGACCGACATTCTAAGTTGATTGGTCGTAGACCTTATACAGTAAACAATAATTGTTATAATAAAAAACAATGACCATTTCATCGATATTGTTTATACATCCGTGATTGATGTTATAATCTATTTACTATACTTATCATAATGGTCATTACGCACTGTTTGGTTTCAGTGGTCCAAGAACATTCTTTGAGAAAACATCTACCTCTAGTCATTTCTATAACAATTCCTGAGTGTGATTTTATTATTTTAATCAGTAGTGTAAAAATGTGAACTGAACAGTGAAAAAAGTGAACTAATTAGATAAATAGTGGATAAACAAACATAATAATAAGGTTCCCTTGGCCGATATTCGGCTGCGGCAGCCAGTTTCCTTGAAACCAGCCAACTTCGTTGAAGCCAGCAGAACTTTGTTTATAGTGTCCAAGTGTGTGCACAATGCACAGGTATACCCTGGGATGGATATTCGACACGACCACTGAGAGTTCAAGCGCAGGACCAACGGCATTACGTGCTCTTCGAGGTACGGAAATCTACAATTTCAACTTCCTGACTCCGAGAAATCACTGAGAAAATCTTAACAACCAGAAAAACTCAGAAAAATCTTTTTGACTTGACTGAGTATCCGAGACGTCTGTGTGGTACGTGAAGGTGTAGGCAGAGGTGCATTAAATACAAAGATAGTGAAAAAATACAGATTTGAAGTCTATTACGCATGTTTATTCAATGATGTATGCGAAATTCGGGAATTACATTTGAAGCTTCGTATTTATTTCAAAATTGTAAGATGATCAAAGTGAAGTTGAAAATTTTTAAGCAATATTTCTTCAAAGTGGTCGCGGCTTTAGTGTTACGGAAAGAAACAAGGAAACGGTACAGTTGATTGCGAGTTACACTGACTCATTGAATTTTTAAAACTTAGTTACCAAGAAATATACACGGAAGAAGAATATAAAGAAGAATAATTATATGGAGTTTCTGAATGGAAGTGAAAATTGCTGTACTTATCTGGACATTTTACTTGTAATACGATTTTGCAGTGCTGTGGTTTAATCATAAATTTTGATACATATTGTATCTAATTCTTCATTTAAGTACAAAAATGATCAATTGCTCACTCAAAATGTGATTAAGTTTAAAAAATCCAAACTCACTGGGGTAAAATTATTAAATTTCAAAAACTACAACATTGGACTCAGAATCGGAATATCATCAAATACAAATATGTGGTCACTACTGTTTGTCTTGACGATGATGTCAAAGGTGAACAGTGACAATATGTACTTAACTAAATCTATAGAAATGTACAAAGACTTAGAAGAACATACTATGGTGACGGATAATGAAATATTTCCGTACGTGGTCGCCATATTGAAAATGGCGCAGTATATTAGTGCTGGTGCGTTGATACATGAGGATATGGTGTTGACCGCTGCTGACTCCCTGTTCTTGTAAGTAGAAATTATACAGTTCTCGTTAGAAAATCTTTGCGTCAGCAGTGTCCCTACATGCATTCTTCAATGTGCGTCTTTTTCCACGAAACGAAAATTACTGTAAAATTCAAATTTTCAGTCATATCAGAATAATATGTTACTGCAGTAAAACGACGTGGACAGCATGACATTTACAGTATACAGCACTAATTTAGTTAGGACACTATTGCATGGGTTTTGCAATTTGAATATTACTAACCGCGCAACATTATTTCGACACTTTAAATCAAGTAACAGTCATTTTCAAAACTACCCACAATATTGTGTACGTTTGTAGTATTGTTAATGTCATGCTAATTTCTTCGTCATAGATTACTCAACTAAACACTTGTCATTCTTTTCTGTCCTTCTTTTTAAACGTACGTGAAATATTTCCTTTCCGATATATTTTTACACACCAAACTGCACTTAGATACCTAATTCTTTTCAGTTTGGGCGAAGCAGCAAGATTAATCCGCGTTCGTCTCGGCAGTATTAACTGCAAAAAGGGAGGGGTTTTACTACCAATCCAGTACTTCGAGATCCACCCTCAATTCGACGATCAGTCCCCTGTCTATGACGTGGCTCTCATCAGGCTTTCAAACCCAGTGAGGTTTACTCCTTACCTCAGGTCTATCAGAATACAGAAGACTATGAAAGAGGTGGATACTACGCATTTTATTGTGACCGCTTGGCCTCTTCCTGGAGTAAGTAATATTTTGATTTTTGTTGTTGTTAAATCGTGAGAGACTTCTAAAATGTACTGTCTAAGCTTGTTTATCAATAAGCATCAGCGTAGACAATGGATTAGATTTACATTGCAGGCACATTTTGTAAGTTTTTATTTAACTTAGTCGCCCCTAAACGATTAATGATAATATATTATTGTAATTATTATATAACCATATCGTCAGTTTAGAGTTCATATTGTGCAACGTTTTAGACAATTACAAGGTGGTATGTTAGTTTATAGTTTAATAAAATGGTGTATACTTATTGCGGGATTATTACAGCCGGTTTGAGGGCGGCTAAGAGACCAGTATATGTACAAATACCATAATACTCAAAAACTAGACCTATCACATTAAACAGTTTAACCTAAACTTTTACAAAACTATAACAAACAATAGGTACTTCAAATGAGTAATTTTAAGTCTTAAATATCTACAATATATTATTCTTTCAGCAAGCAGAATCAGACGAGTCGAACCAACTGAAATCAATGGAGATGATCAAAAGACGTCGAATACTCTCTGTAACGCACTTACACCCTTTAGAGCCTGACGACTGTGCGGAAGAACTGAGGGGTAATGGCGTCAACGACAGCAGCAGTATCATGTGTCTTGATACTACGGAGATGGCTGACCCTTGCGTGGTAAGGCATTTCACTAAGCTATACTATAATTTATATATCCTGGATAGAGGAAAATGACTGGACTCAAAGCCTTGTCCAGGGTAAATTGCAGAATTGTACATCTTATAAGGGACGTTAGAGAATAAAAAAGTTGAAGATGTTACAATGGAAAGAAAAAATGTGCCTGTAGATGTATGGGGTTCATCTAGAACTAGAAAATTGTTTAAGATTTTTTGTTTCCATGAACGTGGAGTTTTTAGGTTCTCTTTTTTAAATTCTACATCAGAATATTTGTGTTTGTATTGGAATTAGCCTTCATCTTAAGCTTAGCGTTCATAGAAAGTTTCATTCACCGGTCGATAAATAACCAGTTGGTTAAGCAGCCCCTGGCGCGGTCATTTCATATATTGAGAACCGTTTAGTATTTGAGCTAAGAGTCTCCGTGCTTCGGAGGGTATATAATGAATTTCTATTCTTAGCATCCCCTAGCGCGGTATTTCCATAGATTGGTAGCCGCATAGTGGTATTTGAGCTAAGAGTCTCCGTGCAGACGGCATATATTAGGTCGGGGAAAAAGTCTTTTTGCATTATAGTATGTACTATGTATGAACTTGTAATAAAATCTTTTCTCTACACAAAAAAAACTTGATATTTGGGTACCTCACGAGCTCACTTCTTTTTTACAGAGGGACGTCGGAGCTCCAGTAGTCTTAAACGATATCCTATGGGGTATAGTGTCTTCCTGGCGACTAGGAAACTGTGAGAACGAACTGGCAGGCTCCAGTTTTGTAACTCTGGTCGCTGCTCCAAATATCACGAAATGGATCAACTCTGTGATAAGAGGAAATTCATAAATATGAACTTTGTTTTTAGGAAGTATGTTGTTTTATGACTTACAGATGAGTGCTAGTTAGCTTAACTGACGAATGTAAGAAAATTTGATCTAGATGGTTCTGCTAGCTTATAAAAGTAGATCTGAATATTTTAGTATAAGTTTATGTAAATATATTTTATTTAGAATTTATTTTCTTGTAAATAATTATTAAATAAATGATAAGTAGTTCTAATAGAATTTTTCCTATAGTTTTCGGTTCACTTAGTGAATTGTCGTATTTTAGCGGCAGAATTACAAGAATGGATTCTATTCCCAGGTCAAAATGTCAAGTACAAAATGGTATCAATGATTTTTTCAGAAGCAACTCAGTGCTTGTTCTATATTCAATATAATATAAGGCTCTTTCACTCAAAATACGACATGCTTAATTATGTATAAATCTGCGCCTACACATTCAATAATATCAGGCGTGAAATTACTAGAAATAGTATTCACAATGAATTTCAATGTTGTACAAAACGGAAACAGAATTCAAACAAAACTCTAGTTTACAGCGTTGCAAGCATTGTGTTGAAATCGAATAAAAATGACACATTTCAAATGTCGCCGGTTCACACAAACGAGATTGAATCCATGATTGAAAACCTACAGCGAGTGAATGGATTGAACGAATGGAAAATACACGTTTTGTGAATTTTATGCGGAGTTTGTTTACTGCAATATTTTATAGATTTTATAGCAGTGTCTAAGCTGCAGAAACAGTGAGGTTATATGTATATTTATATTGTACACACGCTTGTCAGTTCTCTGTGTCTCTTTTTCATACTATATGTACATCCTACTTATATTATTAATGCGAATATGTGTGAGTATGTATGGATGTTTGTTACTCTTTCAAGCAAATACTACTTAACTGATTAAGATGAAAGGAGATCATCCACGCTCCATACATTTTTGGGCCTTTTTTCAAAGTGCCGGCCAACAAAAAAAAGTGGCATGTATCGATAGAGCTAGCCATTTGAAGCAATAGTTAGTATGGCACGAAACCGGTAGGATCGCTTTGAACCGAGTTATACAGGTTTGAAGATTCATAATATTCAAACATTAATTCATTTCTGAAAGTGCTGTGAAACATAAAATAATGATTGATTTTGCTAGAATTAACTATCTAAAGCAAACAACCACTCTGAAGTTGATTTAAGGTCGTAAGCACACGTATCAACTCGGAAACGGGTCGTCTTAAAACTGTCACAAATCACTTGAAGACGCTCTGGGCGTAATCAACGCAAATTATACTCAAAGTAAAAGGCAATAAACTTGAATGGAAACGAAATTACTGCAGGTTCTTAGCAAGGGGATAATCTTGGAAAAATCGTACGCGCCCTGATTGATAGGGCGCTTAATACCTTTTGGGTTTTAGTGTAATTATATTCGTAGTATATTTTTAGGCCGAGGAAGAGTTTTGTTTTAAGTTTGTGCAATCGAACTAATGACGTTTAATAATGATAATAATGACAATGATAATGATTATGACACATAATATCACGGGACTACGGATAGTCTCTATTCTCGAGTCTATTTTCAGAGTGAAACGGCAGAACCGTTTTTCATGAATAGCTGATTGAAACATGAGTACCTACTTTATTTACAAAGGATACTTACCATTTTTTTGTAATAACTTTAAGTTATATCTATATTAGTACCCAAACTAAATTTATTAAAAATTAAAGCCCTATTAAACCCTATCATTCCTTTACACGATACAAAGCCTGACGAAACATCTGCACTCAAGAAATTCCTTTCTTATATCCAGATCAAAAGAGAGCGAAATTTATCTGAAATCTAAATAATTAATTCATTATTACTAAGAGCACTCGAATCAAGAATAACAAGAACTAATTAGATTTAGTCTTGGTTTCTGTTTCGTAGAATCTGAGGTTCCATTTCGGAGGTGGATACTATGTTGATATTTGATTAATTGGGAATCTGGGGCACACTAGTTAATGTCTCTGTAGATTCGTTTCCTTTTCGAAATAGAATATTATTATGTTCATTGTACAGGTATCTATGCAAAATAATAAAACTACTTTTTTATTCGAAGTCAAAAATATTTGTTTTTGTTGGTGTTGTCTTCTTGTATGTTTGTAAAATTCTCACGATAATTTCTAAACACAAAAAAAGTATTTTGTTTTCGGGAGGATTTTGTCATTTTGTGTTTGTTCTTCTATAGCTCAGAAGTATTAAATGTATCTACGGAGAAGAGGTCCTGCGTCTCTACCCCAGATATGGTGAGAAAATGGGTCCAGAGGTTCTATCAAGAAAATTATCTTTTACTCCTCGGAGTGTGAACTCCGCAAAAAACTCCTCAAAACTGCTCAGGATATAAGTAAAAGTTAAGGTCTTGTATGGTATTTAAGCAGTTGATTGTAGATATAGACTGTTTTGCGTTTCGTCGTAAGTTAAAACTTTAACACAACATTGCACAGGTTATATTCAAAACCATTATTTTTAAAAATCCCTAGATAAAACGTTGTACTACTAGATTTTAGCTTCAATTCGGTTATGTCCGGGTGTGAAAGTACACTTTAAATGCAAATTCTAATCCCTAGCTACCAGCTGCTGTTAACTGTACTCATAAACCGATTTAGAAACTGTAGCGTACTAACATTACCAGTATCATGTAGTGGGTACAGTCAGCAACGAAAATTATAGAACGTTTGTAACGATGACGGCGTTGGCAGTCATTAAGTTGCAAATTAGTCGAAAACAGTGTAAGTCTTGTCAAATAAGTACAGTCCGCACCAAATATTGTTGAACATTACTTTGTAAACCAAGTATATCGGCAAAATAGTAAAGTGGTTATGTAATTACCATTTTACTATTTTGCCGATATACTTTACAAGTAATCAACCACGATGTAATTCGATCGAAACGTCAGGTGAACAAATAAGGTATTCTAACCTTTAATTGTCAATCGCGATTAAGACCTGTTACATTATAATATTATGTGTACAAGTCACGAGGTTTTAAAATCGATAAGAGGTTATGCAAGTTGCCATATTGTTGCGACCTGCGCTATTACAATGGGTTTTATTCCCACAAAGAACTAAAATTCTATATCACCAGCAAATTATTGTTAAGGGCCTGTTTGCGATTAAGCTTTTCCTTTAAGTATTTTTTAGTTTTAGTTGATGCTTAGGTCTATATGCATTTTTTTGTGGTCGACTGTACTAACAATTATTTTGCACCAAAATCTAACTAATGTGGTAACATGTGTGATAAACGATAAATTCTCTAAGATTCAAAGTGTTGAGAAGAAATAGCGTGCAAAATAAAAAGAAAATTGGGACTATTAGGATTTCGAAATAAAGCTAGGTGGATAATCAATGGTTCTATCAATGGTTTGCCTGACCCGCGAATCGAACTGACGAACTAGCAACCAGCAGTCGCGTACACTGTTTTTATTAAAACAAAAGCGAAACTTGAGCAACCTAGTGTCATAAATAAATATTATGTTATTATAGTTATAAATATTATTTTCCATTTCTTTTAAGAAAATTCAATTAAATAAACAGTAATAAACGGTAATATTACTTTGTATTTATTTGCTCGAGCACAAATGAATCGTGGCGAGTGTAAACCGCGTGGAGCGTAGAGGTAACTGCAGATAAATGATACAGCCGCTGGACCCGATATAATTGAGGATACGGTGTAATGCAAGAACTTCTAGTTTCTATATATTAATAAGAAAATATCCATACTAATGTTATAAATGCGACAGTAACTCTGTCTGTCTGTCTGTCTGTTACTCAATCATGCCTAAACTACTGAACCAATTTGCATGGGTATGGAGATATTTTGACACCCGAAAAAGGACAGGCTACTTTTTACCCCGGGAAAATGACGCATTACCATGGGAAAATTCAGGTGGCGGACGAAGTCGCGGGTAAAAGCTAACCTATAACTTGTTCTAGGTTTAGGTTAAGGGATCTTCTATTTTTCGTAACTGGAGAGCTAAGTTAAGTAACAGCCCAAAGTACATATACAGGATGTCCCAGAACTCAACGTCAAGCCGAATGGGAGTGACAGGATTAATTGTAATCATCATGAGAAAATAAGAAAAAAAGGTATGCCCCGCTTCCGCTCGCAGCGAAAGGCTATTTCAGTAGGTTGTAAGATTTATCAAAAAATAATAGGTGCCTTGGTCAAGATCACTTATTGAAAATCGTCACACTTAGACATAGGTTGATACCTAAGTCTAAGTTTGCCGGGAGATTTCTTAATTGTATAATATCAATCTGAAGATAATCTATAAAATCTTTTGGTTGAAGAAAAAACGATAATTTTAAAATCTTTGTTTTCTTTTAAAAGTCATAACTTTTAAACTCTCGCGTTGCATGTTTAATGTATATTTATTTCTTTTAAAAGTTCCAAGAAATTCCTCATCCCCTGCCTCGCACCAAGCTCTGTAGCATTGTAAATAATGATAGTAGTTGCGCTACACTCGTTAATTATATATAATCTCACGGCAACATCTTTACCGTATTTCTACTACACCGGCTATCCGTGGTCATCTTTTTGTTTCCACCTTAAAGATATTGCGAGGTCTTGTTAAAGAAACGGGAGAAAATATAAGATAGTTAAAGCGTTAATTATATTAATGTCATTTGTACTACCTGTCTTATTAATAATCTCTGATAAGTTACACAGTGTTTTGTCTTTTTCATTCATAAACAGTTTCAAATTTGATTAAAAGTAACAAAACACCATATAAATTATCAGCTTACATGACGTCCGTTAGTAAGACATTTCCGTAAATATAAAAATTTCTCTCTCTGTCTAACTATGTCTTCTTCATCCCTAAATCAATGAATCGACTCACATGAAATTTAATGTAAAGATAGCCCCAAGAAGGGACATAATTTCAAACTAATTGATGTGTGGCCTTAAGATTTGAACCTTCAACCACTTGCAGGACAGGCGAAAGTTTATACCACCAGTCATAAATACAACTGCCAAAAATACATTACCTAACTGTATTATTCTTCATAACAGACGTTCTAATACAGACTATGTAAAGCAGTATTGAAAGTCATTATTCATGTTTCAATAAGACGCCAGTGTAATTTAGCCTACAATGTTTGGGTGAGAACTCGAGAGTTTTATTCGTGACAACGACCCTAAGGGAGTATCTACGTAGTGATTTTTGGTGCAGATTTATCAGTTTAATCGTAGACTAGAATATAAATCGGAAAAATAATATTTATGCTTCATAATATTATTACGTTTAATAGATGCTGAGTTAGCATTTCTCTTTACAGATTACTTTTGATAACTAAAAGATTTTGTCTGCACCTTATTCAAAGTGGGTTGAGGACAAGTCAAAGAAGAATTCCCTTGTTTGTTTTCCAGAAGTGGTATTCCAGAATTTCCTTGTTTATCATTGAAAACAACCTTACTTTAGAAATTAGGTTAACCAGTCACTGGGCAAAAGCATTGCAATAAAAAAATAAGGTGTCAAATGGGTGGACAGTGGGTCCAGTCCACCAAAGACTTGCATTACTATTATTAGGTATTTTGGTTGATCTAATGAGGGTTTATGAGCAAATCCTCCTTTTCTCTTTGTAAGGACAATAATCCATCCCGCATACGTCAGTATAGATAAGGATTAGATCCATTTATTTTTCCGGAAAAACCTCTATCTCAAAATGTAAGGAAAACAGATTGGTATCATTTCGAGTCTCGTTCGTTGCGTTAGATCTTAGCTTTTTGGCTATTTAAATAAAAACAAAAACTTACTCATAAATGTGCTTTCTGAAGAATGGAGACTTTCACTTTAAGTACCACCCTGAGGTCACCCATCTATAAAATGTCAACGTTAAGGTTGCTTAACCTCCGATCATTTACCGACCGGTGAACGCAACTAGCTCTTCGTTAAGTATTACTTTATCATAGGTCAGTATCACAAATATGCAAGCTATTCCAATAATTCAGGTGATACAACTTCTATATCGTGCGGGTTAAGCGAATGACCTAACTGGTTGGACGAAGTTGAAAACTTTTGCTACAAACTTTACTCTAAACCGACTTTAAGTTGGCTTTTATTGGCAATATAGTGCGAAGGGATAAGACTGTTGGTTTAGTTTAAAAGTGAATTTAATTGTAGCAAATAAAATGGGAGTTTGTTTTTCATTCGTATTGTTTGTTATTTTTTCCTATGAAGTAAAGTCGATTTTGTATATAAAACTCCATTTAGAATTTTGTTGTAACCTTTGTAGACAGGTTTGATAAACTAGCATTCCACCTTTGCTACGCTTGGTTATTTTAAAGGAGGATATTTTGAAACGTACCTACCAATACGTCCTCCGTAACGGTAAACTTAAAAAGCGACAACATTTGAAAATCGTCGCAGTTTATAAAAATAAACTAGCACATAAATCTTTTTAGAAGCGCAAATAATAATTTTCAATAAGTACTCAAAACCAAAAAGTCTTAAATCCTTAAGCTACAGTATAAACACCCTTACCTTTTGTTCCTAAGTCTCACCTAATATTCGTCTGAACATTCCGTTATCAGTCCCATCTGTTGTAACAACTGTTAATTTGTTAAAAACGTCTCGGCTTTTTCTCTCCTTCTTTCGAGACAAATAAACAGGACATTATTTTCTATATACATATAAACGAATTTGTCTGTCCTCAGGACACTTTTCTAAAGTACTATTAACATATCGTGATGAAAACTTCCATGTCTAAGTTTAATACATTTCTTGAAGGCATGCAAAGTCCCCAACCCGCACTTGAACAGCTTAGTGGATTCAAGACCTAACCTCTCCCTCGCTCAAAATAAAGGAGACTCTATCCCAGCAGTAGGACAGTAGCATGTTAAAAAAGTACTTCCCAAGGATTATGATTTATCCCAAAGTGAAGTTAGGTTTAGGCCTTTCTATGGGAAAAAGACATGGTTTAATGCATGTGCGTATGTTTCAATTTGTTTATCGCTATTGGTTAACCAACAATATAGCTTGGAAGCTAATATGTAGTAGTCATTTTATTATTTCAATGAATAAAAAACAAGTTTATATTGTACACAAACAGGGTGAAGGAAAATTATTCTAAATAGCTGACCACCGCAACTTCGCTTGCGTCACATAAAAGAGAATTGGTCAAAATTTTCCCCGTTTTTGTTACATTTTTTACTGGTACTCAGTTCATGTTGTAGCGTGATGATACATAGCCTATAGCTTTCCTCGATAAATAGACTATCTAATACTGAAATAATTTTTCAAATCAGATCAGTAGTTACTGAGATTAGCGCGTTCAAACAAACAAACAAACAAACTCTTTAAGTTTAAGTTTAGTAAGAAAAGTAGAGAGAAATATTAGTATCTATAATATAAAAATGAATCGCAAAATGTGTTGGTAAGCGCATAACTCAACAACGCCTCGACCAATTTGGCCAAATCTTTTTTTAAAATGTTCGTTGAAGTTTAAGGATGGTTTTTACGGCGAGAAAAATTAGAATTATCGCTGGAAAAATCCTAAAAATAACCCTTTTCTTTTTCTCATACAAATGATTTGTAACTAAAACGTAGTCAATTTGAGCTTTATTGCTATGGTATAAAGTTCATATCAAAATTACATGCACTCACTGTTGTCTAAGCAATGTAGGTGTGTTCCTAAAGTCAAAGATCGTATCTGTCAAAACAATGTGCGTGTGTTCGTTGGAGCACAGAATACATAGTTGGAGGAGTTTAAATGTCGCGTTCCGAAACTCGCGTTTCTTTTGTATTAGTTTCGGCACGCGAGATAAAATGCATCAGTTTCCACGTCATTACATCAGTCAAACAAAAATCGCGTTACCAACAGTGTTTTATTATTTTTAATATCCAAATTTTACGTAAACAAAATAATTCGTACGGCTTAAAAGGATTTGACTTCAAGTCATATCAAATTAAAAAAAAAAAAGTTGTCTGTGACCTAACCTATTGAGTTTGCTTTTGTCAACTAATACACGAAACAAATTCGTATATCGTGGTGACATTCAAAGCAATATTACAGGACATGAAAATGAAAAAGAGAAAATGGACAAAGAGTGTATTTTACAGCACAGAACGCAGTACAAAGAGCTGCTCAGCCACCATCTACTACATTAACCAGTTTTAGTTCAGGAGATTTTTTTTAAATACGTAGGCAAAAAAACATTTCCAAATCTTTTTGACAGGTCGAAGTCTGTCGGGTCAGCTAGAAAATGGACAAAGAGTGTATTTTACAGCACAGAACGCAGTACAAAGAGCTGCTCAGTCACCATCTACTACATTAACCAGATTTTTTGAGACATGCCAAAACGATGATTTCGCACAAACATTGCTTTATTCTGAAATGCCAAAATATTATACCTGGAATCAATGCTCAAGGAGATTTATACGACGGAAACAAGGAAAACCAGTTCCAGGATATACAGATGTATATTCCACCGATGCGATTGGCCGGATTTATTCAGTACATCCAAGCAATGATGAATGTTTTTATTTACGACTGCTATTAGTCAATGTACGTGGCCCAGCATCATTCCAACAGTTACGAACTGTTGATGGTGAATTGTGCGGATCCTACAGAGAAGCCTGTCAACGTTTGCAATTGCTTGAAAATGACGCTCATTGGGATCAAACTCTCAATGATGCTGTAATATCATCACACGCTCATCAAATACGAACATTGTTTTCTATAATCATATCTACATGCTTCCCATCAAACCCAATTGATTTGTGGATCAAGTACAAAGATTATATCGTCCCCGTAGAGCGAAAAATCACTAACTAACACTTAAGTGATTTTGAGATACGAGGTGTTTTATGTCTTAAATGACAAAAAAAAATATAACTTTTTTCGGAGATTAGTTATCGATGCATGAAAGGTTTTGTTTTGAAGATATATTAATTAAGTATATGTTATATGTATTAAACCACGAAAATAGTATATAAATTATTAACTGTAAAGGATAATTTGTTTTACCCCAAGGTTTTCCTATTTATCTGTCACTTAGTTACTTTTCACATGTAGTTAGTTAGTTTTCGCATCAGCATTTAAATATTATACTAGTAACTAAAATCAGTTAGTTATTTTAGGAGTAAAACATATTTTACATAACTATGTCTAAATAAAATACCCAACTAAATAGACTTTGCTTATTTATTAATTTATTGCCTAATTTAAAACTAGTGTCCTATCAGTTGAAAAGTATAAAAGTAAAACAACATTCTTAGGCAACATTTATTGAAAAAAAACTGTCTTTAAGTATACAAAACCTAATTAAAACATAATGAACAAGAACACGTTACAAAATCATCAATAGAACAGCATTAATGATGTAGCCACATCATTTTCCTCTTCTTCCTCGAGCTAAGTGACGTCAGGCTCACATAGCCTATCCAACACATCGTTACTAACAGGTAAAGATTCATACCATGGATAAAGTTCGCTTAGTATGACACCTTTGACACAAAGATTTAACAAATCTTTCCTTGCAGGGGTGTATTTACCCTAGGGCTAGAAGGGCTAGAGCCCGGGCCGGTTTCCTCTCTTGGGTCTGCATCTTGTCGGGGTGAGGGGGCTTAGTAGAATTGAAAGGTTGGGGAAACAGTGATCGCGAGTAACAAAAAATTACTGCGCGTGTCCCTCTGTTTGCAGAGGACACAGGTGCGGGACAGGTGAGCCGTCAGTGGGAGGACGGGCTCAGTAGGCACTCACACTGCCCCGAGCTGACGAAGAGCCAGGCCGCTGCCGCCCTCGTCAACCGTCAGTTATCGTAAATTCGTCCATCCTTGACCGAGGGCCTTGCCTTAACCGGCTGGGTCGCGAGGAGACCACCTCTGTGAAAATCCCGAGTAACTCCAGCAGTGGCGCCCCCTTTAAGGGCCTTGCGTGGTCAGAGTTCATTCGCTTTGCGGGGACCCCCGCGCCAGAAAAACCAGACGCAAGCGGCCACTGGGGCACCTCCCGCCCTCCAGTAGTATAAGGGTCACCGGATTATGGGGCCTCTACCTCGGTGGAACGATACTTGCCACCACACTCGCGGGAACTGTTTGGATAATATAAATTTGAAAACGAACCCAAATTATGTAAGTGGGAGAGGCGAGAAGCTCAAACCCGAGGAGATCGGGGGCAAGAAGCCCAGCCGTATTGACTGCATAGCATAGTTGCGGAGGGTCGGAGCACGCCCAGTTTTAGCAAGTGTCAGACAATGACCCTAAGGACAAATTCACCATCCAGCTGGCAGACACCATCCTCACTCACCACTAGGCAGTGGTGGAGGTGGCCGACAAATCCGGTCACCTCAAGGGTGACCTTTATAAAGTCCCTCAAAGACGCTGCTAGGAACGTCAAACTGGCAGTGTCGGAGTCGAGCAGGCAGTATGCCACGAAGGAGAATTTGGCGCGTCAGGCCCAGAATTATCGCTTACAAGAGGAGGTCGATCACATGTCACAGGCAACGGCATCAACCCCCGCGCCAGAAAAACCAGGGGCAGCGTCCTCAGCTGTACCTGCTAACGCATTCGCCACGCCACCGCCACCGCACCGCAGCTCACAGGTCTCCGGACCAAGGAGAAGCAGGGTAAACAGCCGCGTCTTACAGTGCAGTGGCTTCCAAACCGCCGTTCACTAAACCGACGGCTGCCAAAGAGTAGCAGCTCGTCGGGAAAAATAGCAAGGCGCCCAAGGCTACGGAAGCCGACAAAAAGGGCAAGAAAATCAAAATCAAATCATTTATTCATTTAGGTCAAATATTGACACTTATGATAGTCGTTACAATTACTGAATCTACCACTAGCTCGGAAAGGGGGTGGAGCCTTATGAGAAGAGCTAGCAAGAAACTCACGGTTATTTATTAGTCTCTGATCATACCATATGTTGGGAGCACCTACTAGCATGTGATAATAAGAATATGGGCAACAAGTGAGCACATTGGTTGTGAACAATATAAAAGAAAAAAAGTGACAGTTTTATGATTAACATCAAATTGTATATAACATCACCTATTTACATCATTAAGTGCCCATATTTTACAATATTTAGACCTACTGCTACTGAGTTTATACAATATATGGCAAAGTTCCCTAATTTCAAAGAATCCTAATCAAGCTAGCGACTAATCCCAAGAGCTATTGTCGTTTAGATACTCATCAATTCTGTAATAAAAGAATCCGCCCAATCTTCGGGCTCCAGCTGCAGCTGAAGGCGGCAAAAAGCGGTGCGACATATAGAGACGTTATTAGGGACGCAAAGGACAAAATAAACCAAGCCGACAATGAAATAGTCCGCTTCGGGGTTGCGGCTACGGGAGCTCGAATGTTGAGCTCCCAGGGGTCAGGGACCGGAAAAGCGGATGCCCTGGCCTCTAAATTGAGGAAAGTTATCGGGGAGGACACCTTCCGAGTGTCCAGGCCCACAAAGACCGCGGAACTGAGCATTACAGATCTGGACGACTCAGCCTGCCCAGAGGAGGTGAAGGTCGATTAAAGCCGATTTAATAAATAAAATTGATCAGGACAATGTAAAAAACTAATTTGTTAAAAATGAAAATAAAGATTAGTTTTTTCATTCCTTGATAGGGCGGAAAGCTAGCGAAGCCCAGGGCGCGCCATCTTAAAATACGCCTCTGCGAGTGACTGCAATAATGCGCGGGCGCGGCGAGGGTCCTAAGGTCAAAGGGCGTAATCTCACTAAGTAGCATCGTATCACGGGACATAGTTACCAACCTTTCATCTAGTAGTGTTTTTGCTGAGTGAAAAGTAGCCAAAACATTTTAATTATAATACTCTAATGTGTTATGTCATCTACAGTCAGGGAAAATATTAACCAGAACACTATAGTTAGTTGTCGTTTTTTCTTTTAAACGTCTGGTCTTAAATAATATAGCTCGAAAAATAATTAATGGTAGTTAGTTACTTTTCGCACAAAATATCACATACAATAAAATTACTAAGTCACTTTGATGAGTTTTCGCATTACTATTTTTTAAGACATGCCTATAGGGAGTAATGCGGAAAAAGTAGATAAGGAACTTTAATGCGTAAGTATCTTTTTCAACAAAGAAGAGAAAAAGTAATCAGGTGACTTAGTTACTTGTAACTCAAATGTCACAAATCAAATAATGTACTTAATTAAGTCTCGCGATTTACATTTTTCTAAATAATTACGTTATGAATACGAGAGTAAGACAGAAATATGGAGAAAAAATTACTGATTTTATTGGTATTTATAAGTCGATTTTGAACATTTTGTTACTTAATGACTTTTCGTTCTACGGGGACGAATTATGTGTGATATTTGTGATGATATTTTGTATCAAATACAGAATAGAATGGGAAATCCAAATATACAAATCAGTGAAGAAATTTACAATGAAGCATTGATTTCAATTGAGGACATGTGCTTGATAATGTCAAACAAACTATTAATTCAATTAGGCCTGACCGCGCCCAATCGTCCAATGCATGATGCTTTTAACCAAGAGTTGCATCGAGAAAAACTGTATGATCTCAACGCTTTGAAAGAATTAATTCAAACAAATCATCCACTGTTAAATGAACAACAGAAGTATGTATTTGAAACTCTTATGAAAGTAACAAATAATGAAACTGGAGGGATTTACTTCTTAGATGCACCTGGTGGTACAGGAAAAACTTTTTTGATTTCATTAATATTAGCAACAATTCGCTCACAAAATAAAATTGCACTTGCACTCGCTTCGTCGGGAATCGCAGCAACTTTGCTTGAAGGTGGTCGAACAGCCCATTCAGCACTGAAATTGCCATTAAATATGCAAAGCAATGAAACTCCAACCTGCAACGTTTCGAAGAACTCTGCAATGGCAAAGGTTTTGCAGCAATGTAAATTGATTGTTTGGGATGAATGCACGATGGCACATAAAAAATCTTTGGAGGCTTTAGACAGAACCTTAAAAGATCTACGGAGCAATAATAACCGATTTGGTGGTGCAATGATTTTATTAGCAGGAGATTTTCGTCAAACATTGCCAGTGATTCCACGATCAACGCCAGCTGATGAACTCAATGCATGTCTAAAGTCCTCCAATTTGTGGAAACATGTTAAAGTACTACATTTAAGCAAGAATATGCGCGTCGAGTTGCAAAATGACCAATCTGGAAACATATTCTCTAAACAACTCATTGACATTGGTAATGGCAAATTTCCTATAGACATGTTGACTGGCTGCATTAACTTTCCTCAAAGTTTTTGTCAATTAACTCAATCAAAAGATGAACTTATTCAAAAGGTGTTTCCAGATGTTTCTCAAAATTACAGAAACTATGATTGGTTGAGCGAACGAGCTATACTGGCTGCAAAAAACATAGATGTAAATGAATTAAATTTCAAAATTCAAGAACAAATTACAGGCGAATTGAGGATATATAAATCAGTTGATTCGGCTACTAATCAAGATGATGTAGTCAACTATCCACCGGAATTTTTAAACTCGCTGGATTTGCCAGGATTGCCACCTCACAATCTTCAATTAAAGGTTGGATCGGTGGTTATAATGTTGCGAAATATCAACCAACCGCGTCTTTGCAACGGTACACGGTTAGCGATAAAAAAATTACTAAACAATGTGATAGAAGCAACTATACTCAAAGGAAAGTATGAAGGAGAAGATGTTCTCATACCGCGCATCCCAATGATTCCGACTGATGTGCCATTTGAGTTTAAACGACTACAGTTTCCAGTGCGGCTGCTTCCAAAAACATCGTATACCACAAAGCACTACAATGATAATAATAATAATTATGATTCACATGATTAACAATAAAGCGATTACTTACTTTTAAATACTTATATATGTTGTATTTAATTATTTTTTATTCACAACGTCCTATCACCAGGGTGAAGGTTCTGTTCAGGAGATTTTTTTAAATACGTAGGCAAAAAAACATTTACAAATCTTTTTGACAGGACGAAGTCTGTCGGGTCAGCTAGTAGATTAATATAAATAAACAAAACTGCGGGGCAAAGCTTGTTAATAAATAAAGCACGATAGCGTAAACAATTTGTCTCTTGAAATTAAAATTGTTTGTCGTTTTAGTAGTTTTCTTTTTTGTTTTAATGGTTGTTAAGCTTTGTTTAATTTTGTGTCACAAATTAGTATTCCTGGTTATTTTGATAGCTTTTGTTTTAGTGGACTTTTACGGAAAACTTTTTATAGTTTTAAGAGATATACATTATACAATATACATATTATTATATCCATACTCATATTATAAAGCTGAAGAGTTTGTTTGTTTGTTTGAACGCGTTAATCTCAGGAACTACGGGTCCTATTTGAAAAAATCTTTCAGTGTTAGATAGCCCATTTATCGAGGAAAGCTTTAGGCTATATAACTTCACGCGTTGGCCATTAGGAGCTGAGAAGCAACGAAAAATGTTACAAAAACGGGGACATTTCTCTCTTATGTGACGCAAGCGAAGTTGCATGGGTCAGCTAGTAAATAATATCGCGCCTGTTATACCCGAGAGTTTAGCCAGAAGTGTACAAAATGCAATCACGATTCGCAGTTAACAATGTCCCATGTAATATGGTAGCTTATTGCCACAAACTGTGAACATTACTAAACCTTAGGATAATAGGTATTAATTATTTTACTAAACGATCTTATTTATAAAAATAGTTTATTTGACAACATATCGTAGATAGATAGTACAGCGTTATTATAGGAACCTATTTTTACTTTAAGCTTTTGCCTGCAGGTTTAACTGCATGGAATTTTCTTCAAAAAAATAAGTTACCTATCTGGGTAATATAAGCTCTGTAAGTTACCCGTAAAGGGTAGCTGATAAATTAAATTACCTTTGGTATTATAGTATTCATAAATATTCGTATTACTCTTCGAACGCCGCAAAGAAAGCAATGAAAACATATCTAACACATTTATTTCTCTAGTACTTTAAAAATCGACAAATTTTCGTCTATATTCTCTCAATAAATTACATTTTAGTTAACCTCGCGAAAGCCTAAGACGCATACCGACTTGACTTGAATTACGGTGCAGAGAATCCAAGAAATTCCAATAAAAGATTTATGTCGATGTTGGCTTAGCTGTAAATTATGGGGAGGGAACAGTCGCTATGGAAGGATTACTGCTGTCGAATTTAAGAAAATAGCTGGTTAAACGATGAAGTAAAGTAACTGCTTAAACATTTAGTTCAATTTTGTGGAGAAAAATGAGTTTGAAATGAAGTTTTTTTTAAAAAAATTCTGTCCCATTGCCGGTCAAAGGTCTCCTTCAAACTCCTTCACGGGGCTCAATCCTCAGCCAATTCCTGCTACTCTTCCAGATAGATGCTTTTTTATTTGTTTAATTTTTATTAAGCACTATGATTAAAGAGCCATGCCTATATGCTTCACACTAGATAAAATAGTTCATATCCCCGTCGTATATAGTCGGTTAGTGCAAATCTAGCACTAGCTGACCCGCGCAACTTCGCTTGCGTCACATAAGAGAGAATGGGTCAAGATTTTCCCCGTTTTTGTTACATTTTTTATTGCTACTCTGCTCCTATTGGTCGTAGCGGGATGATATATAACCTATAGCCTTCCTGGATAAAAGGACTATCTAACACTGAAAGAATTTTTCAAATCGGACCAGTAATTCCTGAGATTAGCGCGTTCAAACAAACAAACAAACAAACAAACAAACTCTTTAGCTTTATAATATTAAGTATAGATAAAAGGACTATCTAACACTGAAAGAATTTTTCAAATCGGACCAGTAATTCCTGAGATTAGCGCGTTCAAACAAACAAACAAACAAACTCTTCAGCTTTATAATATCAGTATAGATTGAATAATACCCACATCGTTTAGTTGGTCAAATTCTGTCAAGAAATCTTTGGGTGACATAACCACTACCAATTGCAAGATATAATATTTGGTTGCTATTTCAGGTAAAAGTAAAGGCTGCATGTAAGAAAGTGTGTTTTTTTTTATTTAGCTTGTTACGCGGAGACTTTTACAAACATACAAACAACGGACACAAAGTACAACCAGATCCGCAAAAACTATTTGTGGATCGCACAAATAATTGTACCGTGTGGGAATCGATCAATGGTAGTGTCGTGGCGACCACCACTGCGCCACGGAGGTCGTCAAAGTAGTAGTGTGGGTTAAAGGCTTTAGTGGTAAATAAAATGTTGATGCCAAGTTCTATGTTATTTTAAACTACCGTATTAACTGTTCTAAGAATTTCTGCAACAGTTCCATTAACAAGATCCCTTGTTTTCATTAGACGTTCTAATGAGAAAGTCCCGGGAAAGTTCCGCGCAAATACTTTAATAGTTTATTTAACCATTATTGTGAGAAAATCTTGTTTAAAAGACGGGTATTGTTAGAAATTAATAAAGAGAAAGAAAATAAAATTATAGTGTATTTCAAGAAAATAATTCTAGGAAAATAGTTTTATTTCGAGATTCTTTGAATATATAAATGAAAAGAACTAACCAGTGCTGTGAACTAATTCTATACAAATATTATTATAAATATGCCAAAATGATTTTTTTGTAATTTCGTATGTTCGATAGTAATGCACCCTGCCCAGACCTTCAGTAGAATATGGATAAGAAATATTGTGAGGTAACTGTAATTTATTAGCTATCTACAGCCTTTCATGGAAGCAGGATATTTACAAAACAGCGAGGCACAGCTTAAAAATAAAATAGCAAGTATCCCTTCGCGATAAAAGTCTTTGCACATAATAATAATTGATTTGCCACTAAAATATTTCTAAGAAGACAACTCGAGGGAATACAAAATGTCTTCAATATTTCGTAAAATAACTCAAGACGTCGCGTTAGCGTCATTCTCAAGAATTACTTAAATTCCTATTAAAATGAAATGTCTTGAAGAATATTTCAAATTTTCAATATTTTCGGCCTTCAACTCAAATAGGTAGAAAAGCTACTGGATACCTTTTAAAAGGTTAGTGAACTTTAAGGCATGTTTTGGGATGTAGCGGATATCTGTGTCATATATAACTTACGAAAATTGATAGAGTGTGGGGAAAGCGATGGAGAACTATAATTAAACAAGCTTTGCCACTGACTTAGTCATAATTTATTGGAGAATTTTCAAATTGCATTTCGTCTGATTCAGTGACTTTTTGACATGTATGAATATTAATTTTAATATCTAAACTCTATAATCGCAATATCACTTTTCTTGACATCTATAAAAAATAATTTAATTAAAAGTCGTCTGTGTATCTTCATAGTGACATTTACAATGGTCACGATAGTGAATTAAAACTGTTATAATTCCACTATTGAGAAACAATTCTTTCGTAAAAAAAAGTGTAAAACCTTAACCAGTAACCGCGGTTACTGAGGTAAATTTGACGGTAGTTTATCTGTTCAATAGTTTTATATCAGTTTAAACGCTATTGAATAGATAAACTACCGCTAAATGTACCTCAGAAACCGGGGGTAAGTCCACTAAGCTTTCAAAAATCTGTGAATATTCACTCCGCAATTCTACAGACCCAGTCTGTAAAAAGGAAAAAGAAATATAAAAATCTGAGAAGGTCTACACGTGGCTCTGTAATGGTATAATAAAATATCAATAACTGCGATATAATGTCCTTTCCTGTTAAACGATTTGGATATCAGGGTCGATGAGGGTATAAATAGGATAGATTTTAATGGACTAGCCAGCTAGAAACGTTGGTTTCGAATATCGTGTATTTATGATTTATGAATTCAAGTATTTTAGTTTAGCGATTGTCAAATAATTATTTGGTAACATAAGCTGACTAGCTGACCAGCACAACTTTGCTTACGCCACGTAAGAGAGAATGGGTTATAATTTTCTCCGTATTTGTAACAGGTTTTACTGGTACTCTGCTCCAATTGGTCATAGCGTGAAGAAATATAGCCTATAACCTTCCTCCATAAATGGGCTATCTAACACGGAAATATTTTTTTAAATCGGATCGGAACAAACAAATTAACAAACTTCAGCTTTATGATATTAGTATAGATAAATAAAGTGGAGGATTAGTATAAAAGAATACTGCAAGATTCATATAGTTAAGTTATCTGTTACTTGTCCGCAGGTGGTCAAGTCGGCACCAGTTTTAAATAAATTTCGGTCTGGCGTCCGCTAATTACAATTAGAATAAATTGGACCTCCACAAACCAGTGACAGTACCTTCCTTTTAACACAATACTCCTCGGTAAGACTGATTGTCAGACTTCAATGCTTGATGGACTTTCGAAGATGTATTAACACATCAAATCTTACTACTTCGTATCAAAATAATGATTTTATTACAAGTTCTTGACCTTCACACGACTTAGATTACAATCATAGTCAAACTCATTACTAAGCGTACTCCTAACAATATTTTAATGGAGTCTCAAGCACCCAGGGACTTAGTATTAAGATACTTAAACTCCCTAACAGTTAAAATAGTTTTAACTGCGGAAGTCGAGCCTCTAACAAGAGACAATGACACTAAATAGTTGCGAAACGACGTCTTAGTAACTAAATAGTTTGGGTATAAAATATTTAATGTTTCTTCAACTGTTATTATAGTTTAAGTTATAATAAGAGGCTGTTAAGTTTAAATGTTATGAAGATAGTGAAAGTTTTGTAAAGTTAATTATTTTATGAATGTAAAGGTCAAAGTTTGTTTGTGGTTTTTTTTATTGTCAGATTTATGTAATAGTGAACGCGTATATAAATAATGCTAATGCTAAAAAACCGGAACAATTTAATGTTCACATTGTATTTCAAAAATTTTACATAATTACGATTTGATAATAATATATATTTGCATAGTTTACGAAAAAACAGTAAATCAATAGCCCGCAGAAACAATAAAATCAGTAATTTGAAAAATAAGACAAGTTATCACAATAGCGTACAATACAACTATTTATTAGTCATCCGTCCACAATCCACATCCAGACCTTAGTTGAATTCACTTAACCTATTAAAACTACAGCTAGAGCTTTTTAAAAGAAAATTTCTTCCTCTTTTCAATCCTGCTATAATTAAAAATATCAAAACCAGAAACTACGATACAATTTATTTCATTAAATCTCTGGATTAAAATGAGTTGCTAACGGAATAGTGTATTTTATTCTTCTTACACGTGAACGGTAATATGAACTAGCGGATAGTTATTCTTAATACAAATTATTTTATGATAATATGTGTGTTTTCCTTTTTTTAGGATGTTTTAGTTATTTTCAGATTGATGTGAAATTTGTCTTAACAGAGATAAGAAAATAGAATTTGTATGATTACCTATGATTATAAATCTAATTATGTATTACGCCATGGATGTAATTATTCATTATAATTATCTAGTTAGTACAAAAAATAATACAATACAGTGTTTCAAGTTATATTACAGGCTCCGTGAATTATATTATTTTTCTAGCCGCGTGAAAAAAGGTGCCAAGAAACGGTGGTGGTTTGACTGCCTCCGTGGCGTAGTGGCTTAGGTCGCCACGCCGAAAACATTGCGTCGGGAGGTCGTGGGTTCGATTCTCACACGGAGCAATTATTTGGGCGATCCACAAATAATTGTTTCGAGTCTGGTTGTGCTTTGTGTCCGTTGCTTGTATGTTTGTAAAAGTCCTCGCGACACAAGAGCAATTTTTAGTGCGAGAGTTGTCTTTTAAAAATATTAAATAATAATAATAAATCCTATGTCCACACAGTTTTAAGAATAAGGTGAGCGGATTTTAATAGTGACAGTAGCCCTAAGGCTACGGACTTGCAATTGATGATAGGTCGTAAGTTCACGTCCCTTTCCTCGAAAAGGGGTAGGAAATGTCTGTTAAAACTTCATTCTAAGTTTCAAAAGTTACGTTACAATTAAAATAATTTCCGTAGTAAAATAATAATCATGATTAAAATCTTAGATTTTATTATAGATAAAGATTTTACTGACAAGCTGTTACAAGTTGAGAAGGCTGTATTACTTAGAACAAATCCTTAAGCAATTAAAACGTTAAGGTAAAATTAGGGTAAAACTATAAAATTTGTTTTATTTTAATCACTATTTCTTCATTCTGGGAGGCTAGGTTTTCAACAACATTTCTTCAGAAGTTGCTGTATCGGGAATCAAACTCAATTACTTGTGATCTACTGTCACAAAATAGGTTACGATGGCCCTGAGGGTCAATAACTGGCCAGTGGAACCTTCACCGAAATGTTATGTATCCGAAGTAACAAATGTGTTAGCGTTAATTCCCGTATCCTACTCACATACATTGTATCCATTGGGTCATAAAGGCATTGTTTTGTTTCCTTAAAATACAGAATTAATAGTACAAGTACCAACAACAATTAACTTTAATTCAAATAAAATTAATACCAGCTCTTTTCTTACTTTTATAACCTTAGTCGAGAATACACTTGAGTACCCTTTCATAATAGTTCACAAAGAAAAAATATAAAACTAGATAGCCCCTTTATTCCTCGAAGCGTTACTCAAATTGAATTACTATGAACCGACCAGATAAAGTAGATAATATCCGCGTTATATGAATGTGAACAAGCCAAGATTATCAAAAAATATTCAATAAATTTGGTTTTTTATTCAGTGACTGTTTGACAGAGTGGTATTTGTAGTATTTGTGACTCACACGGGGGTCGGAAGTTCAAGTACTAGGTTAGACTAAAAATAAATACTATGTCAGTATTTTGTTAAAAAAAAATACCATTACTGTGGCAGTTGAGATGACCTCTATTACTAGATTAAATAATTATATGTTTCGTAAAATTAAGATTAAAGATAAATCCCGGTTTAAGTCAAAAATACTAAAAACACAAAAAAATTGTGAAACTCAAAAAGTTATTGAAGATCTTATCAACATACAAATTGTTTGTATTCATAAACGACCCTCAAAGCACCTACAAGTTAAAACCAAAAAATGTGGTCTACTTGGCAACTTTACTTGAAAATACATATGGATTTTTAGTTTTCACACAGGCTGGTTAACTGGCAACAAGAACATCTGGCATAGTTTTACTTAAGAAAATTTACTTTATAGATTTTCATATTTTTCGTTACTTTAAGCATATACTGTGTATAAATTTTATTGTGGTTCGTTCGTTCGTCGTATGGTTAGTGGTCAACCTAGTGTCAAAGTTGTTCAAGCCGCCCGAGAGGCCTTTGACATGGCTTAACGACTGTTATCTTAGTGACAACAGCCGGGACCGACTTTTTACGTGCCCTCCGAAGCACGGAGACGCCCATTGTGGTTACACTTCTCAAACACTTATTTTTCACTAACTAAATAGGTGTAAAAGTTAAGTTTGTTTTTACTTTTCTAGTTCGAAGCATTTAGTTGATTAAAAGCTTTCGTAAAAGTTTGGGATAAACTTTTTCCATAAGTTAACTGTATTGTTTACTTGCTACCCAACAAAGTTATAACACATTAGTTGAAAATACTCTTAATACATTTATATTTTTGGTACTACAAGCGCAACTTATATTGTACTAAACAACATTTTTTTTGTTAAAGATAAAAATGAAATTAAAATACACAATGCACTGCATTTTGTGTGTAAAATCAGTTACGTACGACAATCACATGACTCGAGATAAGACTAGTTTTTACTATAAAAATTGTGTTTTAAATAGAGAAAATACAAAAGAGATAAAAAAAATAATTTCTAAGCTGCTATTGCTGTCTGTTTTATAAAACTTGGCTATTTCACTTCCAAGTACTCCAAAGCGGGTTGCACGACCTTAACTAGATTTCAACGTAACGTCATTAGATAGTATTAGATAACTAACTGGGGTTCTTCTGCGGAAAACACGATGTATTTTTGTTCAACTTACAGTTTTAATATTAGAAAATTTCCTGGAAGAGTATTTAGGTCGCTAGGTTATCTTTTTATAAGATGAAGCTTGAAAGCTACTATCTAACATGTAAACAGGGTTAGTTTTAAGCCATTTACTTGGCGTATTTTCTGGACTTGGCTTATGTTATTTTTACCTTAAGCTTAATGATATTGTTTGTGTGTTCTTATGTTTCATTAGTACATTGAAATATACATTACAGAGCAATTTGTGTCTAATGTACCTACATTACACACAAATTGAGTTATGTACGTTATTCACATTTTAATTTTTGTTCAGCTTACAATTTTAATATTAGAAAATTACTGGAATAGTATTTAGTTGGCTAGGTTGGCTATTTTAATAGGCTATGTTATGGTACTGAAGGCTGCTTTAAGTTCTTACGCTCTTATTCATAAACACACTATAAACCTATTTTAGTAACAAAACTACTAAAATATGCTTTCTCTTTTTCATTTCGCTAAGGAGTGAAAGAAACAAAATTTTTGTAAGCTTTTCATAACTTCACATATTATTATGAATATAGCCGTTGGCATTAGTACAGGGCTTCTTGTAAGATTCTAACAACGGACAGAAATAGCTAACTTTTGTTCTACGAATATTCATATAGCTCAATACATCAAAAATAATAGCTTTTTTAATCCGATGTTATCCCATTAAAAATGTTTTATTGTAATGTGCCGTCACGGAAAACTTAAGACTACCCTCTCCACGAATAATACTTCATTGCTAAACGGTAAATCTGCAGAGAATTGTAAATTTACAATACCTTATTTGTTGCCTGATATTTTGATCTTGGCCATGGGCTGACTGTTGTAAGCGTAGTCTCCTTACAGCGCCAGTTCACTATTTTCAAATCGTTTGAAACTGCGGGTACTTCGACAAAACACTACCGATGTACACTACACTACAAACACTACACTGCGTTCACAATTACTACATATTATTTCGTTACCAGGAACTTAGGACTTAGGACTGGCTACATTATACTAATATAACAAAATAAAAGATTACTTAAACAAAATTTTCAATATGGCGACGGAAAATCGGAAAGGTCACGTAGCGCGCGCGCATCAAAGCGGCCGACTGACAGTTAATGTGTCAAGTTTAAGGCGCTACCCCCTCCCGCACTTCACCCCCAACCCCGCACGTCACAGTCGCAGCCAGGACTTGCGTAGAATTTTTTGTATGACATCAAAAACGAAGAAATTATGAAAAGTCGAAGTTTTTGTGTTTTTAACCATGTATTCGATAAAATAAATAAATCAGAAAAAATAATTTGTCTAGTTCAATTGACAATGGTTTTGCTTTTTTTTAAAATAGTTCTACTGTTATACGCTAGGGGCGCTGATTAATGCTCCGTTTAAAAATATTGTCTACAACTACTGTAAAATATAGTGATTTTAAAATTAAAAAAAAATATGTACCGATGCGCTAAAATGCTTAACTTTTAAAAGGTCATATGACATCAAATAAAACGTATCACGTAAGGTTAAAGCCATTAATTATAGAAGCTTATTCACAGTGAACAATGGACTAATATAACAGATTGATTCGATTTGACATCGATATAATAACGAACGTTTAATCATGAGAATTACTCGTACTTTTGGGCTCAAAAAATTTTGCTACTATATTCCATATACTGAGGGTTCTGTAGCACAATCTACTACACGGTAGTACTGTTGTAACGTCTTCGAATGAAGTGTTTTACATTTCAGATGACTTGGAAAATATATATTTTTTTATAACCCGTGACCGTCCCACAGCTGTGCAAGGGTCTTCTCTCGAATTAAGCTTTAGCCTAGTGCGCGTTAGTTTGGATGCCCTCAATAAATGTGATAAAGAACTTTTATTTCTATTTATTAATAGGTTAATATAAAAAAAAACATGCAACTAAAGAAATAAATGTTTTAAATTACGAATCCTCTTCCACTCAAAAACTTTCGCATTGATAGAATGACCATTTACTACTAAATTCTTCTTAACATTGTTACTATTCTTTGTAAAATTGTTTCTACTAGGGAACCCAAAAATATTGGTTCCACAAAAATGATGGATCAAATATAAAATGGATAGCTTCAACTAAACGAGCGAGGCGATTTAGAATCGACCGATGTCATTGGATTTGTTTCACGACGTTTCAATCGAATCGTATTTCACCAAACCAATATGGCGGATGACTCGTTTTTGGAATTCTGCAGAAGAAAAACGTGATTCTGATTTTTGTGTTAATGAATTGATAGATTTATTTTATTTTACACTAGCTTTTACCCGCAACTTTGTTCGCCACCTGAATTTTCCCATTAGAATGCGTAATTTTCCCGTGGTAAAAATTAAATAAAAATAAATATTATGTTGTATAAATGGTTTAGATTGGTAGAGTTGTTATGAAGTAGCTTCATTTCCTGGGTGCTCTGTCATTACTTGTAATATATGTATTTCAACGCCAAAGTGATACATTTAATTGCGATAAACGACTTTAATAATAGATTATTACTTTTGCTCATTACTGCTTCCGCATGAAAAGATTTCCCGGGAGAAAAAGTATCTAATGTGTTAATCTAGATTATAAACTACCAGTGAGAATTATGTAGAGAGTAATTTTATTCAAATTCGTTGTGTAGTGTTGGCGTGTTTTAGTCTCAAATATACATACAACAAATACCGATCATCAAATCTTTCGCATTTTTATTATTAGAACTGAATACAGTTAAATAATTTACAAGTATTTTAATTTACCTAATTTTGCTTTATAATATTCAATTATAAAAGTGAACAAACCAAAAAAAAAGAAACGCTAATATTTTCTTTACCGCTTTCATGCCTTGACGGTAACCAATACTATTCACTGTCGTGGCATTGCAAAATGCACCTTAGATTTACAGGATAAAGTCTATAATAAACTTCAGCCACTCGGCTCAATGTACAATGTACCTACCAATTAATTAAGTCACAAGTTTAAAACAAAAAAGGTATCGGTTACTGAATGGCCATTTTGTACCTTACTTTATATTTCATTGGTGTTTCGGAGAAGTGAGTGCTGAATTTCAGTTTCGTTTTAACGGTAAGGTACAGGACATTTTGGCATTTTATATTAGAAAAAGATGAGACTAGATTGTATACATATTTTAATGGTTTAAATTTGGTTAGTTCACATAAAGCAGAGACAAAATATTTTTTTTCGTATGACACTTAAAAAGATAACATTTCATACTCGTTATCTTGTGCTCATAACATATAAGCATAGCGTGCTTTCATAACTAGCAATCAAACGGATGAATAATAAGTTTGGGAAAGATACAAACTACCTTTGAAATGAATCCTGGCTGCAAAGAAAACTGTATTATCATTTTAAATAATTTGTTAAGAACACATCTAAAAATGCGAAACCTTTGACCACTCATACCAAAACAGAAGTACCTAACTTATTACATTAGAAAACTGAACTAAAAATAAAACAAGTAAAACAGACTAAAAATATAAATAAATATACACAAGGTCCGTACAAGCTGTCACGTCAAGAAGGGCTCTGCATGAAATATGATCGTTCGCCACAACGGCACAACCGTACCAGTGGACGACTGGACGTGTTACCGTCGTGGTAACGTGTTGAGGTACTATTTATCTTTTCACGTATCGCGGCACTTTTAAGTGTAAAATTCAGTTTAAATAATATTTAAGTGGTATAAGTTGACACCTCCCACACAAGTGGTCGCAGGTTCGAACCCGAGGCAACACACCAACGACTTTTCGAAGTTATGTGTGTATTAGAAATAATTATCACATGCTCCAACGGTGAAGATCGTGAGGAAACCTTGCATGCCTAAAAATTTGTTTAAAAAACATTTATTGAGGGCATGCAAAGTCCGCAACCCGCACTTGGCCAGCGTGGTGGACTTAAGGCCTAACCCCTCTCTCATTATGGCAGGAGATCCTTGCCCAGCAGTGGGACATAAATGGGTTAAATTTATTTATTTAATATTTAACAGTCAAGCCGCGACTACGGTCGATACAATTCGTTTAAAAAGTCGGTTTATAAAATAAGGTATCCTAACCTTTTATTTCCAGTCGCGTTTAAGACCCTTTGCATTATACTACTATGTGTACAAGTCGGAAGAATTTGATAAGAATTTAAAGGTTTAAAGCTAAACGCGTTATTAGGGGTTTGCTGGGGATTTCATGGTTTAGATAATAACTTAAAGTGTAACTCAACGTCAACTTTTTTTTTCAAGACAACCTTCTCTTATAGAATTATAGTGATTTGATTTACGTTTTAGACAAAATGACAAATATTCTTAAATTTTCAGGTCACGCTTTATACTGCCTAAAATATAACAGATTATTAAATAACCATACTATGCTAATAAACAAATGATTCAGTATATGATATATAATGATATGTTTCCAGGCTTTTAAAATTTTAGTAAGATTACCTAGACCGAAGTAAAGTAAATTTTGTAATAGTAAACCTGGCTCCTCTTGTACGACAATAAAGCGTTTAAAGGTGTATTTACCATTCACCTCTAACATAACCTTTTTACAAAAAAACACACTTAACATTTTAAAGCTTAAAGAAAATTCTAAGTGTATATAAAGATTTTAAAAATGTATCAATTCCCTCGGCAACGAACAGCCAATGCAATCCCAGACGTATTTATTTATTTATTTATTTCAAACTTTATATACAGGGCTGTATAAAGGCGGACTTAATGCCAGGGGTATTTTCTGCCAGTCTACCTTGGGGTGATGCAGAGATTTTTATGAAGGTGTTAAAAAGAGGAAGGAGAGTGAGTTGAGAAAGGGTGTACAAATAAATAATAATAGGTGTAGACAATATGAGGTGTAAATAAATAATAATATAAAGTATATGCACACAAAATAAAAAATACAAATATACATACATATTAACTACATAAATTTAAATAAATATAAGATAAATATACATAAATCAATATACATAAATATAAGAATATATATATATATATATATATATATATATATATATATATATATATATAAACTAAGATGATTGTGACGATTCTGCAACTTTGTTCAATAAAAGATCTCGTACTTTGCTCTTGAACGCAAGACGGTTAGTGGACATCCTGATTTCAAGAGGGAGCGCATTCCATAACAAGACTGCTTGGACAGGGAACATTCTAAAACATTTCTACTGAAATTCTGTTAGCAATACATGCACTCGAGTGCTGGTAATGTAGAAACTCTTAGAAGAGTCTAGAATATTCTAGAAAGTTCGCGGTTTTAATTTAAAATTTCCTTTTAGTGTCAAAGTTACTCTCATAGAATTTTTACTCTCAAAGTTTAGAGTTGAGAAAGAGCGTTGATTAGGTTTTTATGGTTTTAAACGTTTATTCTATGTATGAATACCTATTACATCGAATTACCTATATACAATTACCTACCTATTTCAAATATAAAATAGACTTACCATTTAGCTGTAATTATCATTAAGTAATACATAAGGAACCTATGATTTTGGTCGCCTCTGTGGTCTATACAATATGTGGCTTATAAGACTCGCTACCATAAGGACGGGGTTCGATTTCCAGGCCAGACATAACGCTAAAAGTTTCTTTCTAATTTGAAAACCTATATCCTTGCAATAGCATAATCTCCCAGCTGAGCCATATTTAATTACAAATCGTAACTAAACATGAAACTTAATCTCAACTTGTACATTTCATCTAATTTTACTTTTTACAAAACTTATCTGAACTTGTCTCATCGGATTTATAATTTTGTTCTCAAAACTTTCTTGTGAGATATAAAAACATTTTATTTGTTCAGTAAATAGGCTTCTTTAGACTGGGAACTTTTTAATTTTGTTATTTGATTCCTTGAATTAAGTAGGTAACATATACTTTGTTTTTAAGGGCGTGTAACCTCATTCAAGGTTATTTGAGAAAACGTATTGAGTTTGTCTACAGCGCTCGTTTTCACTTTATTATTTAACAACACTGAAACATGTGATTGGTTCTAAAAGACACAATATGCATTTTTTGCGGATTTACCGTCATTCATTCATTCATCGTTAGTGGTTTTGGGTCAAAGTTGTTCAAGCCGCATGAAGGTCTTTGCATAGCTTACGACTGTTATTTTAATTGACAACTTTTAAGTGAGCCCTCCTTATACTTTAAATTCTATTATCATCTGGACGCCCTCATTACGTTTAATACTTATTTTTAGTTCAGTGTAACGCTAAATTGCAGTTTATTTTGATCTAAGAATGAACCAAAATAACAATGCTCAAAAATACTTTTTACATACCATCTTTCAACCTCGATACCAATTTTCTATAGATTTAATTCTCTATCAAACTAACATGAATAAAACTAAACACCTTACTCGAAAAATCTCTTCTCACTCTACCGAAACGCCGCTACATTCTATCAAGCACAAACTCCGCTTGTACGTTCAAACGTTTGGCAAAGCTTCCTTTGAGATGAAACACCGACTCGTCACTGCTCCTATTGCTTGTAGTGTGATTATATATAGCTTATATATAGATTATAAATGGGCTATCTAACATTGAAATAATTTTTCAAATCGGACCAGTAGTTCCTGAGATTAGCGCGTTCAAACAAACAAACAAACTCTTCAGCTTTATAATATTAGTATAGATTCTATCAAGCACAAACTCCGTTTGTACGTTCAAACGTTTGGCAAAGCTCCCTTTGAGATGAAACACCGACTGGTAGTTACGTCAGTTTGTTCCCCGGTTATACTAACAACGTTTGACTGCTTTTGCATTGGAGTGTTATAATAATATGAGTTCGCAATGCTGGAACGTGAAGTATTTTTGAAAATTTAATAAATTAAGCTTTAAAGGGTTCTTTTGATTTGAAAATGGTAAAGGTAGGAACTAGTGGTTCAATTTAATTTGTCTTTCAGCAGTCTGAAACTCGATCTCTGGTGTCTGAGTGCACCTAGTGACTTTCAAAAATTTCCCGCAAACATAATCTGCTTCATTAGCAAAAAACAAGTGAACTTTATTCAAAGCTTACTTACAGATTCCTAAGAGAATTTTTATAAAGTTTCCTACATTTTATTTGGCTTATAAAGCTTCTAAAAGCAGCAATTGAGGGAAAAATACTATCTCTTCCTGTAATTTTCCTTCATAACATCACTCAGCTGGCAGTAACATCGCGATAACAGTTCTACAATTCAATCACGATTTCATTGTCCAATAGCTTAGCAGAGACCCTTATTTAGCACGGTATTATAACAACCAGCTGCATAGGCCTATGCAGCTGGTTGTTATTGTGTAATTGATGCTCTGAATTCCAAAAGCCGCGAACCTTTCGTATAACACTTTCTTCTAAGTTGATGTACTAAAGTACCTTACCATACTTCAAAAACTATAATTTATACGTAGTTTTAAAGTTCAAAAGATTGCTACTAACTTTTATCAAGCGAATCAACATCCAACATCGAAACACTCGAATGCGACTGTCCAAACGTCTGTTTTGAATAACTAACGAAGTCGCTCAGTTGAACTCGAAGTTACAACTTGTAGTTAGTTACTGCAAACCTTGTACAACACTAATGGGTCGTCAATATTGTATTACATTTCGAAACTGAATAATATCCATATTATCCATATCTAGTAAAATAATATTTTGAATACAAGTCGCAAAAAATACTTTAATTTTGTTATTATAATAAGCTATCTTATCCACGTGGCTCCGTTTGCGTACTAAATTTTAGTTTCTAACTAGCTGACCTGCGCAACTTCACTTGCGTCCAATAAGAGAGAATGGGTGAAATTTTTCCCCGTTTTTGTAACATTAATTACTGGTACTCTGCTCCTTTTGGTCGTAGCGTGATGATATATGTATAGCCTATGTCCTTTCTCGGGTATCAAAATATCTCCATACCAAATTTCATGCGAATTGGTTCAGTTGTTTAGGCGTGATTAAGTAGCAGACAGACAGACAGAGTTACTTTTGCATTTATAATATTAGTATGGATTAATACCTAAAATAAATTCTTTGGTAAAACGAACTAAGGTTATTAGTCAGCTCTTCATGCAAAATTTCCCTTTATATATTTACAAAAAAAGCTGTAAGAATTTGGTTAAATTTTGGTGGGGTGACTGGTTAAATACCGGATACCTTAATTTATTTTAAATTTTTCACACATTATCATTTAAAATGACCGAGTTATTATTAGTTTTTAAGGCATTAGAAAAATTGTCTGCTAAAAAACTTTTAACCACACGCAAATCAAAAATCTGTTGGCCACATTTTGGCTCTTTCATTTATATAATTTAATAAAATAAACAACATAAATCTGGCCAAACCTAGTGAACACTATCAGTGCATAATAGATGTCGTTAATTAACAAGCCAGCTCAAAGCTTGTTCCTTGAATATTTACGTGACATAGTTCGATCAATTCACTTTGTAACACAAAGGCGGTTGTTCTATCATTTACTGAGGAAATTGTTGTTCAACAACAACATTATATTCACATCTTTATAGCTAGTGTAAATGTGTATGTATTTATGTTACACTTTATCAAAACGGCTAAAAGATTTCAGTAATTTCATGTGGTATGGTAACAAAATATATCTTGATGAAAAACGTAGGCTGCGGTATAATCTTGTTAAACTGCTGAACGAATTTGAATAAAATTTAGTATACAGATAATTGATAGCTCGTTTACTAAATATATATAAGATTTATGGGGAAAGAAAATATACTTTGTATTAAACAATTTATATTTTCTTCTTCCAAAAATATTTTCACGCGGACGTAGACACAAGCAGAAACTAGTAATATGATATTTTGAATACAGTTCGCAAAAATACTTGAATTTATACCAAAAAACGATTTCCCTTATCTTCCACAGAAAACAATCTAAATACATAATCTTGGGTTGAATCTATCGGAATTCTTGGTAGAAAGGCTTTTCAGAAAAAGTCAAAGGTTGGTAACAATATCGTTTTATCAGAAATCTGGATCAAATTTAGCATTCTTGAACAAGTACGAATCATTCTTTGATTTGGATTGTAAGTGAAAAAGATCTAGTGCAATTCAAGATTCGTGTATTCACATATAATTGTGAACTAATGAACTATAATCCAACAGCTTAGTAGTTGCCTGCAAGGTTCGTAGCTAGCAGGCTTATACAGCGGACTCGGACGCGGACGGTAGTCTTATAGATATAGTCTTCTTTATTTTAGAGATAGACATAATTGTTAATTGTAATCTAGGTAAATCCTGCACGACAAGGCTTTCTGTTATTTGGTCGGACTAGATCTAGAATTTTTTTATGAAAATCAGATTATCGTTTCTCTCATTCTGCTCTTCACTGTTCCTCAAGCAATTTTAGAAGTTAATCCTATAATAATTCTATTATATCCAAGAGTGTAAATAGATACGCTAAAAAAACAATTTTGCTAAAATAAAAATGTAGGAATACTACGAAATAATAAGAAAAATCTATTAACTTTTCTATCACTTACATGAAATCCAAGAAGCAAAAATTTTCGAAGTATTACACCAACATTTTGTTAAAAATGTATCCTCGAGAACTCAAGGTTTCAGAAACTAATCGTCGTCACAATTCGTTTAACGAACGCCTCGGGGCTATGATTCAGGTGTAATCTTTGTAATTCAATTGTGTTTAAGGGCTGTGAACAAACTGGACTTAAGAGAATATTAAATAGGGGATTTTCCATTTGAAAATGAAAATATAAACGTTAGGAGAAGATAGTCTTAGCCAGGTAAAATGAATCTTTGAATTACTGCCAACAGCAAACGATTAGCAGACAGACAATGGCGGCGTTGATTTCTCCGCACCTCAAAATATACCTGAATTAGTGGCAGGTCATCAGAATTGGTCTCATACAAATGTTATTAAGTATTGCCCTTATTATATATACGTGTTGGCCAAAACAAATAAGTGTGTCGTGAATTCGTGAGTTTGTAATTCAAATAATTATCTTATTCATTTATTTATTTATCAGTTGTTCATTTTCTTATCTTTAAATTGTAGAAGATTCTGCTTTCGGTACCTTCATGAATAAATAAATTATTGTTATGAAAGAAGGACAATTAAGGGCTTTGCATGCCCCCGATATTTTCCTTTCGCCTTTAAAGCACGTAACTATTTCAAATCCAGATAACTGTTATTTTTTCTTGTATTAGTCACCCCTATTGCACCGCCCGGATTTTAGGTTAATAACTTTAAGACAAAAGGTATTGGTTTTTAATCAAATCCCGTTTATTTAGGCCAGATTCACAGTTAGGGCCAAGGGCGAAGGGCTGGCAGTCGAGAATAATTGGACGCCCTTTAATTACAATGCAGTATTTAATTAATTTAAGAAAAGTTTTTTGATCATCACTCTTGTTTAAAAACTTTGTTTGGACATTGACAGCAGACTGATGTTAGCAGAGGCTTTTTGTGCGAAGTGTGCAAATGAGTTTCTGTACTCGGGCCTTTACAAACGTGCAAACTACGTCATGTGATTTTACTATACATATTATTATATGGGACTATTTCGGTTGCACTTACACATTGTCACATACTTATGATTCTTTAGATTATGACGCGGTTTGCACTTTTGTAATGGGTTAAGTTGAATATTAATAACTGTGAAGGAACGCAAGCTTTACATGGGTTATGTTCACATACATTACAAATATTTCATAAAAAGAGGGGCGAGAGACAATATCTGTATAGTGTACAAGCAACAATACAAATTAAAAATTTATTATAACGAAAAAAACAACAAAGAAGAAAAATTATTCTTGCAGGTTCAGGAATGAAATTCTCAGAATTAAATCCATTGTACTATGAAATTGCACTAATAGGATTCGATCATTTCAAGTAACACAGTTTACTAACATTCAACCACAAACTACATATTTTAATACATAACATTTTACATCATATCTTTTCAGTCTTCCTCTTCAATATCTTGCTCTCTCAATCTTCCGAACATTTTAATCTCGGTCAAGTTTTCAGAGACTTTAATTACACTTTGATATTTTACATCTTGGAATAACACTGTGAATATTGAGAAAATTTCACAGTTTATTTTTAGAAATATTTTAGACCTACCTTGCTTGGATTAGCTGTAGAGATTTTGGTCCTTTTCATTCACAGATAGTTATAAACTTGATTGATAGTGATAGAACATCAATTTACTAATCCATGATTACACTGTTTTGAAAACATATTACTTTTTTTGTTTGTTTGAACGCGATAATCTCAGGAACTGCGGGTGCGAATAAAAAAAAATCTGCTGTTGGATAGTCTGTTTATTGAGGAATGCTAAAAGCTATATAACATTACGCTACAAACATTAGGAGCGGAGTAGCAACGAAAAATGTTTCAAAAAAAGGGAAAAATATGACTCATGATATCATTTATGTGACGCAAGCGAAGTTGCGCGGGTCAGCTAGTTATTTATAAAGGTGAATTAAAGTGTGTACAAACTATCTGTGTGCCACATTTTATCTAAATGAATTCCAATAATAATTCAAACATATTTTAAGTGTAAAATTTAATAGGCTAATTACCAGGGATTTTCCCTAGACTACTCTATTATCCATTTACTTCGAAAGTAATAAACTATTAAAACCAATTTTCCAGTAGAATATTCTAGAATTTTCTGGAACATGAAAACATTTCCCGAAGCATTCACCCAGAAACTAGAAAATAAACAGCTCAATATTTCTCGGTAACATTGTTCGTATAAAAGTGCATTCAAAAATACAAATGGTGTTGGATTTAAAAGAAAAATGGCGCGCCACTGCAGAATTGTGGACATAACAAATATGTCTTTTTTATTCTGTGTTGTTTTTAGAAATTCTTTTGAAGATAACAGTTGTAATTTGGAAACTGTATTGCATAAATTTTACGGTAGTCGAATTGCTTAAATACATAGGCATTCATAAATGCCTACTGAAATACATAGGGGTGCTAGTAATTGTGGTATACACCCTGTCCAATCTTGATAGGTTTTTATTGCCAGCTTAGGTCTTTATGTTTAGCAATTAAATACTAATTAAATTGTGTAGGTATTATCTCACTAGACTGGGTAATGGGTACTCTCACTTTTACCTACCTTTCCTGTAATTTTCAATTTGTAATTATTTTAATACTAATAAAGTTGCTCGTGAGATGGAATTACTGTCAACTACAAACGGTTTTTTGTCCAACCAATTATGGTCTATGTGTAAAGGGGTCTGCATCCCTATCCAGTTTTTTTTTATTTCTTTGTGCAAGAAGATATTTTTTACTGTTCCTTCCTTGCTCTTGCTCTCCTATGGCCCTTGAACTAGAAAAGGTTAAGAAACGCTGAATTAAATTAAATAATAAGAATTATTCGTTAGCATTAATGCATCAAAGGAATTTACTTCGTGTAACTTGAAGACCTATGCACACGAATTAAATCCAAGCCTTCATCCCAAGGGATTAAAATAAAATCGTATATCAGAACAAAACCTGCCATATTTGCTTTATAAAATAAGTACCTATAGAAACGTTAAAGCGCTTTCTTTATTGACATAGCTCTCGTACATTCGTATTGTACCAATAAATGTTTAAGCACAAATATTTGTTCCAACTTTCTTGTTGAGGATCTGAACGAGTTTTGCAGAACGTCTTCAATACTGCTGCTAAAATTGTAATGACTATTTTGTTATTTAGAAGTTTGTGGATATGTTATATTTTATTATAGGTGACCCGCGCAACTTCGTTTGCGTTACATAAGAGAGAATGGGTCACAATTTTCTCCGTTTTTGTAACATTTTTTACTGGTACTGTGCTCCTATTGGTCGTAGCGTAATGATATATAGCCTATAGCCTTCCTCGATAAATGGTCTATCTAACAATGAAAGAATTTTTCAAATCGGACCTGAGATTAGCGCGTTCAAACAAACAAACTCTTTAGCTTTATAATATTAGTATAGATTAAGGTCTTTGTAGCGATTTGTAAGTAGATGGCGTGCGGTACTACAGCGCCTAAGTTTTCGAAGAGTGTGATTTTTTTTAATAAACTTAGAATTTTGTATTCATTGATAGTTGAAGCGGTAATGCAGCATCATAACGAATTTCCGTTATTGTTTGTTGTTTATGAATATTCCAAATGAAAGAAAAAATGGTTTGCCTCATTCCTTATGTGACACTGTTGTTTCGCCATTGCGAAAGCTACTTTTAGTATTTGCAGTAATTATTAAGTAAAAAAAATCTTTGTGATAGTATTATAGCAAGAAATAGTCATTCTCTGCGTACATTAATGGGCGTGATATTGATTTTATAAAGCAGTTAACAAAATCGTAAAAAAACATGAAAATTTGATGCAAAACTTAATTTTGTCTTTTTCTACTTGCATATCTACATCCAATACTCACTAATCGTTTAACGAAACTACATTGTGTTCATGATAAAACTCTATCCAAATTCCCCCCTACCCTTGAAACTGACCACAAGCGAGGCGACTTATCGCCTTAATTACAACGGTCTCATTACCATACCTTTATATTGTCCAGTGTTGGTTTAGGACAGGACAACACGCGTAATGACAACGCCCTTGATTGTATATTGAGTCGCTAACGTGTTTCATATTACGTTCTAGGAACTGTAATTATGGATATACGCAATGCGTGGAACGAGATGGGAGAAAAAAATCAATTTATTCCATAGAAAAATATAAAAAACACAATGAATGGCAATTTTTATCTAATCTATGTTTGGTTCGCAGATTCATAATTTGAAGTTTTAGATAAATCTATACTAATATAGTAAAGCTGAAGAGTTCGTTTGTTTGTTTGTTTGAACGCGCTAATCTCAGTAACATCTGGTCCGATTAAAAAAAAAATCAGTGTTAGATAGCAAATTTATCGAGGAAGGTTATAGGCTATATATCATCACGCTACGACCAATAGGAACAGAGTGGCAATAAAAAAGTAACAAAAACAGGGAAATGTGACGCAAGCGAAGTTGCGCGGGTCAGCTAGATTACTTAACATTATAGATGCACAAGTTTTGATCTTTGGATGGGATGTTTGTACTATATTGCGCTAAAACTACTACACGAATTTTGATGAAAAGAACACAGATAGCGTATAACCTGTATTATCACATAGGATACTTTTAACCTTGTTTGTTTTACATGGGAATGAAGTTGTGGCATTATCACATTTGGAAATCTAGCTAACAGATTTCCAAATATGATAATGGCAAATTTATTTCATGAATCAAGAGTCACAATTAGTGCGATAAAATAATCAAATCGTTGTAACCAACAGTAATTTGAACACTGCTACTGTATACAAACGAAACGGCTAGAAAAGAAACAAACATAACCACTTCTTTAAGTCCAAAAGCAAAACATAATCATGTTTTTTCATAACGTCCTGTTTCAGCATTTAAAAAGCTAAATTATTATAGGACAAAATCGAAATACACTAGTTATATTGTATCCTTAAGTAAAACAAGATAAATTCACATCGCTCTCATAAACTGTCCATTTTATAAAGGTCCTTTCACAATTTGGGATCCTGAAAATAAATTGTTTGACAGCAATTTCACAAAACGACTCGACTTTCACTCCTATTTTACAGATCATGTTCAGAATCAAATCGATATCAACCGAATAACAGCTATCACGAATATAAAGAAAGCTAGATACCACAAACATCTGATTAGAGCGTACATTATGCTCTGGCAAAATATCGTCGGATATATTCGCGTAAATGGGACGCCGTAAATAGACGAAATATTAGAAAAAAAAAACTTTGAATTATTTATTATTAGAAACATGGAAAGAGACGTTCCTATATCGCATTTGCATTGGTAAAAAATTCGATAAAAGCTCATAACAGAAGGGAATTGCAAGTTCCAGAATGTTGACTATGGTTAGTTAGATCCACATCAAACGGTTCATCTTGAATGATCAACGACCACGGATTGTAAATGGCAGCACACGACATAACAAGAAATTCACGCTATGGAGCAACACGTCTCCACCAACCGTCCCGATTGGAGCATATAAAACACGGGAAGGAAAGGATATAAACTAGAACCACTATATTCTAGACACGAGATCAAAATTACTATATGATATCTGAGCTTGTACAAAATTTATATTTTTCATACTACATGCGATATCTAGTTTCTTTGACATCTTTGAACGGAATCTTTTTTCACTCATTTGTAAAAGTCGAGAGGGAGAAATTGGTTGGTTCCGAGAGAAAGGGCTCAGGCCCATTATTACAGCGATCAATATTTTGTAACAAAGTTTCCAGATAAGAAAGTACATTTATTTCGCTGACTTGTTGCTTGTTCGTTTAGTTTAGGCTTTTAGAGAGAAATTGAATTCATGGACGGCTTTTTGTATCTTTTATGGAGAGAATATTGAGAACAGATTATTTGGCAGGTTTTACATTATTAAAAGTATCGATAGACTTTGTTCGGAGTACGAGTTTGATATTATATAGAAATATAAAAACTAGCGGAGCCGACAGACGTTGTTCTGTCTACACGTCTTTGATTTGAAAATTTTAAACTTTTTTTTAATAATCTAAACCATTCTCAGATCCCCTTGAACACACACAAAAAATTTCGTCAAAATCGGTCCAGTCATTTAAGAGAAGTTCAGTGACATACACACTTACAGAAGAATAATATATATAAAGATATCGATTTTAATATGAACTTTGTCATATTTTTATTCCACTTCAAAAAGATAAGACGGAGATAAAACAGCTTTTCTGTATTACAATATTTTTTTTCCCCAGTCACAATTTTGTTTAACAAACATGTTTTTTCCTTGTTACGTACAGGAAAATATCGCATTAATTGTTTTGTGAAAATATTGAAATAGAATAAGAAAAGATTAGCAATAAGAAGTAAAATATTTGAAAACAAAGTTAAAATTACTCACATAAGTGTATAATACGCGGTACAATATAAATTAATTAGATACATTTATTACCTCTGTGCTTAATGCTCATTGATATAAAGATGTATGTTTAATGATTTTTTATAACTGTTCAAGATCAAAGACCAGCAGTCAGGGATTCTTTTTAAATACAGACAATTGATAGAGCCTGTAAACATTATTTAAGTTCAGGACCTTAAAAAGTGACACCATATTTTCCAATTCTACTAAAAATCATGTTTTATGTATTATTTATAGCACAACCTCTTTCGATTATGTTCTGAATTAAGGTTTCTTCGGTCAAATATCCGAATTTTGCCGAAAATATAAAATACGGTGGACATTTTTTCGAAACTAAACCTTAAGGTTTTATTATCATTGGTTCCTGAAATATGGGACTGATGGAGGATATCAAAAGTTATTCGATAACTTCAAGGACATGGTTTTATGAGAATTACTTTTCGAAAGTATTTTGTAGTTTCGGAGAGTGTAAAAAAGTATTTGGTACCGTTTTAGTGAATTGGTATTTAAAAGTTCTTTCTTTACCGCAGCTGTGGGATAGTCCCAGAGGGACTTTATTTTTAAATAATTTATAGAAGTTAAGAACTAAATTTGGTAGATAAAATAAAAAAGTGAAGTGATTTAAAGTGACAATATAAAAAAGAACTAAGGGCCAACATAATTTTAAATATAAGGTATTTCTTAGAAAAATACTGTAAATTGAAAGATGATATCCACAGTGGAATTATATAGATCTAATTTTAGTTAATGGCTGTAAAGTGATACTTCTTTTCGTGGAAGTGTGGGCAGGAGCTAAATAAATAAAAAGTAGCAATCATAGTTAGGTTTACAAAGTCAACAAAAAGAAGAAGAAATGAGTCAGACAAATTAGTAGGGAGCCTTGTCATGCACGATTTACCTTGATTATAAAAATATAAGATAGCTATGTTAAACAGGTGTCGGGTGACCGATTTTAAAAATTTTGCAAATTAAACAAAACGAATACTTAGACCAGGATTCCTCAAAAAAATATATAATACATTTTTAAGTAAAATATGACGAGTACAAAATGAAGGTCAGTTATTTAATAAAATGGCAACACTATATGATACAATGTTGCCAGTGAATTTTTCATAAAACTTTGTCATAACCTACTTATACAGTTTATAGCGTAACATAAAGACGTCTTGAGGTTTTATTAAATAAACTGGACATGGGGGGTAACGTGAATTTTTACTAGTAATTCGTCATGGTATTCAAAATTGTATAATTCTGAAAAATATTAATTTCTTAAAAAAACTTGGGCAGTAACAATTTGCATCATATTGTGTAGATTACATACAGGTAATTGACGAAATAAATAAAACCCAAAATGACTTGTACATCACGCAAATATAATAATTATTTCATATTATGAATTAAAGTCTCGACCTCTTAGCATTATAGTGACTTGAAAATTGCTTCAACGGCTACAAAACAAAATGTTATAGTTTCATTTCAAAAACTTCTTTGCCTTATTACACGTTGAGTAGAGTCGGCACCACAGGTTTTCTTGTTCAAAAACATGCTGTAAAAAGATTTATCTTGGAGTTGCTGAAGGCTGCCAGTAGCTTTCCTGGTAAGTCGGGACAGATCTATAGGTAGAAGAAGTCTTCATTCACTATAGCTTAACAGTTTATTTTCAAGAACCGTAAAACATAAGTGACAAAATGAATGTCAATGTAACTTTCACTAAAGTAAATTCACAAAGATAAATTCTATGGTATTCTGTTTTCTTAAGTTAACAAATTCTCTTTACGTAATGCCTGGAAAGGTTTTGATAACGCTTGGTCCACAATAAATCGAGCTAGCTTTACGAATGTCACTGCTCTCGTGTTACAACGATACGTATATCTTCTAGGTTTTACAGCGGTTCTAGGATACCTAGGAATAATGGCTAGCTGGTTTATTTGATCTAGGTCTTATGTCGTAGAGTTAGAATTGATTGGTTATTTTTTGAGGTCTGTTTTCTTTTATTGTAATGCTGAAATGGCTTTAAGCTTATGTTCTACAAAAAATACGATTTTGATACACGTTAAGACAGCTAAGCGAGCAATGAAATAACGTTTTGTATATTTTTATAGATCTTTTGCAGATCCTTTGCCCAGCAGTGGGACGATACAGGCTCATAATAATAATATTTTTATAGATAAAGATTTTGAGCTTCATTGAAAGTACTGCATGATTTGAACCGCGTTTCTTTCGGGATTCTTTTAAAAACTGTCTAGGGTGGCCAGTACAAGGTAGGGCGGTTAGTACCTATGCACCATAAGGCTTTCATTATTTAGTAGCCATGGGATTTGTTTTTCGTTTTTGTCATTTATCTTCCTTATTCCTAGATTTTTATGTCTTTCAAGTAGTCACCAAACTCAGCGGTATTCGTCTTGGAGTAATCAATGTCCCTAGTTACTGTGATGCAACAGGTGATAAAAAAGTATCTCATTCGCTATTTATATCACTATTACATTTTTACCTCACCTTAAAACATTATTTACAACATTTTAAAAGTAAAACTCGAAACAAAAGACAAACGTATAAAACCTTCACCGTTATCTACCGGTACACCGCCCTCTCGTGGAACAGAAGAGAAACTCTCGTAATTTGTAACAACTTCTTTATCTCTTAACTTGCAAATTATTCCTTACATTCTCGTGGAGGAAAGAATGGAACTTTATTTTAAACTAAGTGCCTGTTGTAAAATACGTTTCCATAGTTCTAGCAGATATAATGCAATGCAAAATGAATTCAGGCGTTTGTTCATGATTTGTTGTAGTTCAGTAGTTTTTACTACGGCTGTTATGTAGATGGGTTGCATTTATTGGACTAAATGCGTATTTTAATTACTGTTCCGTTACGGTTTGACATACAAGTTATTATTTAGACACAAAAATTATACGGGTAATGTAAATGTATATTTTGTTGAAAGAAACCACCGAATCTTACAATATACTTAGTATAGGTAAAGGTTACACCTGACAAAGATGTTTTAAGACCCGTTCTAGTTTGCATTTTCCTTTTCATGTATATTCAGAATTTATAAACATACCTAAAGAAAAAAAACAGCGATTCAGGAAAACAATCATTTTCCTCGGCCGATATTTGTTCACAGTACAGAGTTATGCATCTAAAATTAGGCTTTTCAGTCGTTTAATCTATTTCCCTTAACATTAAACCAATTCAAATACAACAATAACACCACATCTTCTTAAACAACAGTAATAAAACCTAATACTCGCTTTAAACTTAGTACAAACGTCTTAATAACATACTCTCGTAATAAGAAAACTGGAGTCGCTTCAATGATCTCGTAAGGAACTGAGTTTTATGAAGAGTCGAGTTCGTGCGTAATTGCAATCAAGGGATTCCATTCCACTTGATTTGTTAAAGCTGGGTGTAAAGAGACTAGGTATTACTGCTAGCGGAAAAATATATTTCTGCAGCTGTTTTCATTTTAAGCGACGTAGTTTCGCTTTAGAGCTACTATTGGGTAGTTGACTGGGTAAATGAAAAATTCTTAAACTTATACTCGTGCAAGTTTCATCTAAAATTCAGGTAATATTATTTTTTTTGCAAATAATGTTGAAATTGTTTTTATTACAGCCTGAAACTTTTTATTACGCACTCATTAGTTACAACTAAAATATTAGTGCAGAATAGCAGTACAGACCAGTATATGCGTATCACGGATCTCAGTTGACAACTAGTGTACGTTAAATTGATGGCCACTATTCAGTACTGTATGCTGTTATGCGTTCTGTTGTATAATCTAAGGGAGAAAACAATGTACAGCATAACGGCTATCAATTTGACGTCCCAAGTTATCAACTGAGATACATGAAAAGCCCGCAGATGCCTGTTAGAACCACTATCTCTTTTATGCCCAAAATACCTCTATAGTTCCCAAAAATAATCTTTTATATATTCTTCTTCTTATCGTGTGGTTAGTGGTCAACCTAGTGTCAAAGTTGTTCAAGCCGCCCGAAGGCCTTTGACGTGGCTTAACGACTTTTATCTTTAAAAAATCGACAACAACCGGGACCGACTATTTACGTGCCCTCCGAAGCACGGAGACGCCCAGTTCAAATACCACTATGCGGTCACCCATCTATGGAATGACCGCGCCAACGGTTGCTTCACCCACAGATCGTTTACCGACCGGTGAGCGCAACTGGCTATGGGCGCCTCACAATCTTTTATATAAAATCGCTTGCTCGCTAGCACTGCTACAAAATCTTTACACCGCAAAAGTATTTGTAGAAGCGTATATAAAATTCAATGATCCGTATACAGTTTCTTTAAAACGTGTTCTACCAACTGCATTAGGTTTTTGGTTCACAAATGTTCAGTTTAACTACGGACATACAGTTTTATAATAAAACCGAATGTAATTTAAAGTAATGTCGGACAAAAGTTGTACTTACACAAATTATTATTAATGTTTTTTTTTACTTCTTATTTTATTTTCTGTTCTGTATTCGATATAACCCACGCTACGTAAATTATATTATACTTAGATTACATTAAATGCGTCATAATAGTGAACAATACTATTTTTCTGTTGTTACTAAAAATATTTATAACAGTTTTCAAAGTAAATGCCACAATCTGCAGTACGCACATTGGGTAAATATCTAATTTATTATTTAAGCTTTATATTTGAATATTTAAAACGTACAGAAATTTATTAGAATAAAACTTAACTATAAATAACTTTTAACAACTAAACTAGAAATAATTTAAAAAAACAAAATATTTACAATTATACAATATATTTACAATATAAAATATGGATACAAAAGGAGTGCGTCACGCGTCGTAGAATTTCTAAATATCTAATAATATCTAATTATCTAAATATAGAAAACTAATGGACCGATTTCTGTGAGGCTTTTACAAGCATGGAAAAATAAATAATCATAAAAGACTAACATTTTTAAAAAAATCGTCGGAGTACAAGCTGCGCGCATGTGTATAACAGTTATTAAGCTTAGTTTAGCTAGCACAGTAGAATAATATATGAAGCTAATCTCCCACAAATGTAGGATATTATGTTTAAAACAAACGGTAGAGACGAGTGCTGAAAATGGTTGTTCACTCATTTGAATACCTAGTTTTGGTTCCTCAATTTGATTTAAAATTGTATACATATATAGACATAAATATGTGAATATAGTAGAGTAATATAATAAAACCTACAAATAAACATACATACCTACAAATAAACATACATACATACATACATACATACATACATACATACATACATACATACATACATACATACATACATACATACATACTTACATACATACATACATACATACATACATAAATACATACATACATACATAAATACATACATACGTACATAAAAACATTAAATCACGCCTATCTGCCATAGGGGTAGGCAGGCAGAGAGAAAATTTCTTTGCCTCATTCACATTCGTACACCCTGTCATACAAGACCGCCGGTTACGAGTGCTTGCAAGTACTTATGTTGAATGATATTTGTGTGTATTCATGTTCGTGACTGTACATTAAAATAATAAACAAGAATCTATTTTCCGGTTTTCAGTTTTAATCTTCTTTCGCGTTATTTCCTACAAAATGTACACTGAGTTATTTTAATTTTATAAATGTGTTTGAGCGTCATACAGAGCGATTATGTGGGACTAAGTATAATATTAATGTAATTAAATTAAATGTGGGAGCTTTGCTTTGTAGTTCTGTTTTACTGTTTAAATGGTAATGTTTTAAGCCTTGAAGAGTGGATTTTAAGTTTAATTTAGCAAAAGTAATAGACTATTCATAACTATATTATTATAAAGTAGTATATGGCTTATGGTTTTCCCGGAGTAAGTTAAACAATGAACAACGAAGAAAATAAAACATGTTGTATCTACAACCACTTTATTTTTTTGGCTAGCGGACTTTAGCTTATTATGATGTCAATTTTACTGATGAGTAAGGGTCGAACCTTAATAATGATTAATATCGGCAGTTAAATTATTAAAGTAAAAGTAAACTAGTTTTAAAGTTAAAGAAACGAATTAATGTATTTCGACATCATAATATGTTTTTTTTCTGCTACAGACACTTTTATAAAAAACACCGAACCCTTTTTAAACACCTTTTTTTACCGAATTTCTATTGCATGTTAGCTTCGCCATCGATTTTTCCACAACTCCAGCAAAAGCTTGAAAAACTGCAAAACACGATTTCTCAATATGAAAGAACGGTTTCTCACGTCCGTCAGTCTTTAGTACAAGAATTTGCACGCTTGCATGGCATGCATTTTATTCGAACTTTTGAGTCTGACTTGCGGGATTTTCATATTTGTCTTCTAATCAGTATTCTGGGATCCTAACCGAATTTTGCAGCCATATTGCAGGATTCGATTCATATCTAGCTATCTCAATATTAAAGAAATATGAATTTTGCATCTGTATTGCAGGATTAATATCTAGCTAACCTAATATTAAAGAAAGACGAATTTAATTTAATGTAAATGACTGCAGAGGTAAATACTTGATATGCGGTCAGTATTTCGATGGATGATCAGTAAGGAAACATGAATGAGCTGTTCTGAAAAGGATGGCTGGCTAGATGTGTTTGACCTTATATCTCTTCATTTTGTGTGATAATGCTCCCAGTTCCTGATAAAGTGTATGATAGAGCATCTTTATTTTAGCTAAATCGTATGCTTCACGGAAATGACTTAAACAAAAGAAAGCAAATGAACCGGCTCAAACTAAAACAAAATATAAATGGAGTAAATGGAGGCTATTTTGGTTATCTGCGACTTTATACTAACTGGGAATAAATTGGTTTAACTCCAAAAAAATACCGCTATTCACGACAAATATATTTTTATTTATGGTTATAAAAATAGTTTTCAAAAAAGACCTTCAAAAACCCTACATTTCAGTAGTCTGAAAATCACGCTCATTTCTAAATCACTTTATCTAATCAAAAGCCATATACGACTGTTCCTACTATTGTGTGCTCACGTACTCATAAAATCTTGTTTGAACAAGATGAGTAATATTACTCATTGTTGAACGTGACTGCTGGTTGGTGATAAGGATCTGCGTTATCTGGTGACCTTCGGAGGCTTAGGAGCTACTGGTTTATTGCAGGGTGTAGAAAAATCTTTGGGCAACTCACAGCTAGTCAGCTGCCTCATAAATAGAGCTTGTAGGTACTATGGGGACCAGTTAACTAATCATATCAACTTTAACACTTTCCTCTAGATTCTGATCACGGCGCATGGCACATGAAGCTAACAGCATTTACAGGTCCGTCGTGGTCGAAGATGGCTCAAAAAACAGAGCTTTGTAAGCAAATACAGGTCTTTGCCCAAAAGAGGCACATATAAAAACGACTTATAAATACGAACATAATATAATACAAAACCATTTTCATCCACACCCACTCAACACATTGAAATTGAATTGAAATTGGTTGACCAACGGTGATTGTACCGGCGAGACAGCACTCATAACTATGCCGCTAAATTAAAGTCGAAAAAATACATTATGAACTGTATCTGATTTCCACACTTAGATTTTTTACTCCTGATTATAATAAGCAAGGCTTTTTAGAAAGTCCGTTTGAATTCAACGTAAAGGATAAGACAAATATTGGTGGGACACGACCCTATGACCTCTTAATTTGCATTCAAATACCGGAGGCTTTAAACTTCAGCCTATGCGTGTAAAGCAAATAAGTGTGTGGTATATTTAATGGCTTTCACTAATATTACCTAATTAGCTCCTATAACTTACACCTTCTTAAAATTCCTCTTAAAACTATCAAACCTTCTCCATCATCTTGTTTTTGTCACCAAAACTTATAGCCTAATACGATTTGAAAAGCAATTAACGAATTATGTTCCCGTAAAGGGATTTCCAGGGTGTTTAATTGAAAAACTTTGTAAACCACTGTTAGTTAGGGGTTGTGGGTTGAAACCGCTAATTCTGTGTTGTGAACATTTTGATTTACGTATAGTTTAAGAGGTTTCCGTGTGTATAGGATGCTCTGGTGTTGATTGAAGGTTGAAGGCTTAAGTCGATTAAGAAGGTACAGTTGAGACCAAATAACTTGAACAATTTGGCTATATCATAAGGAACGATTTCTAGGTCCGCTTTGAAAGAATAGCAGAGCCCGACGGCTAGGGCTATAGCGCTTCGATCGCTTGTTTGGTAGAACAGTCAACCGAGGGTCCTCTGCACTGGGACTACGTTTAGTTTGCTTTCTAAGTAACTACTTGTGTTCAAGTTGTTTGGCGACACCTATAAGTTGATTATTGGATACATAGTCCTTAATATTTTCACTTCACGTTTTACAATATGTTTCAAGTACATAAGGTACTTAAGAATATATTAAAGTAAATTTTGGGCGTAAGATATAAAAAAAATGCGATTATAAAAGCAAGCTTTCAGTTTCTTTTCGTTTTTTTCACACTATAATGCATTACTTGCCCTGTCTTCTTTGATGCTTAAGCCATATATCATAGCGATTTGTTTTCGTAAACTTTCTGCTGTACATATTTTATTTCTTAGAACCAAGCAAAACTGATGGTCGTAGTTCTAAATACTCGCCGTGATAATACAAAACAATAATATGAAATAATCCAGTTATAAGCCTTATTGATAGTTGCCGTTATTATGTGCAACACAACACAAATTACCTGGCAATTTGCAAACAAATCAGCCGTTGAGAATGCAGAACACATATTCGCTTCCCCAATTATTATGCATATTATAACTTTAAAATATATGACGCACGTTATTAATTCAATACTCAACATTTCCCATAGCCACAGCATAGTAAAATAGGCCTTTGAGCAGTATGGAAACTCCAAACAAATGTCTAAAAACGTTCCACTCTCAAAGTAAGATGATTTGTTAACAGTATTCAGTATCGAGTAGCTACAGAAAAAAAATATGCGAAAGACTGATTAATGAATTCTTCAAGAACTTTTTATTTAGTGTTTCAAGAAGTCTTAAGGAGTCAGTAGCATAATATGTAAGGAAACTAGAGCTCGAAGCAAACTGACGAAGGTCTGCTCTAGAAATAGATAACGAACTCCGTATTTGATGATGTTAGTTTGCCGTACTGTACTATATCCCATTAAGCAAGAAAAACTTGTGGGAAATCTGGGAGTTTAAATTATTTTTCCAACAAAACTAGGCTACTAAATACTGTGATGTCTGAGCAACTTTATTACGAGAACTTTGCGACTGTGATGATTCAAGCGATTGTCCGTAATTTCTGTACTGCTATTAAAATTACACTGTGACCAAAGCCATCGTCTATAATAAGATGAAACAGCCATAAACATGATAAATGATCAGTCACTCTGTATTCTGAACGCGTTGACAACTCAACGTAATACATTGCGCGCTGGGACCAAATAACTTAGCAAGACCTTGAACATTTCGGGAAATAGAAACGAAAAAGTTTTTTTCCTTATGTTTTACAAAAGTAAGATACCTGCGTGGTTGTAATGGGCACAAACTTTAACGGTTTTAGTAGTTTGCTTTAAGTTAGAATTCAGGCCTTGAATTTTTTTTTGATTGCTCACGCCTCTTACACAAGAAAGCCCGAATTTTTCAACAAACGTTTCGATTGAAAAGTAAATATAATTTCAATCAGGTCATTTTAATTATATTTGGAGTACACGTCAGCCAGCATTTTGATTCATTTGATTTTGAAAAAAGTCAACCCATCTCAGTTTTTCCTTAACGAGGCTACTTAACTGCGGCAATCGTGTAAGATGCTTAAAATACGGGCCTTTGGATACGTACATCTGCTACAAAGAGTAAATTAAAATTCAAAACAAATGCAACAGTCGTAGCAGCATTATGAACTTACAATAAGCAGTAAATGTGTAAACGCTAAAACATAATTTGAAAGAAAAATATACCTTATTGATATTAGAATTAATACAAAACCGATACAAATTCCGATATGAAATGATATTGCATTTTGCATTTCTTTTTCAGACAAACCATTTTGCTCTATTTTTATATTCACACTAGCTGACCCGCGCAACTTCGCTTGCGGCACATAAGAGAGAATGGGTCAAAATTTTCTCCGTTTTTGTAACATTTTTTTATTGCTACTCTGCTCCAATTGGTCGTAGCCTTATCTAACACTAAAAGAATTTTTCAAATCGGACCTGTAGTTCCTGAGATTAGCGCGTTCAAACAAACAAAGAAACAAACAAACAAACAAACTCTTCAGCTTTATAATATTAGTATAGATAAACTTTAGTAACATTTGAATTTCAACCTTACTATCATTAAAATACAGTTTAGTTTCTTTTGATATATAAATATGAAGAGTACATTTACATGTTTTTAAAAATGAAACCTTTTGAAATAGACTTTATAAACATATAGTTTAAGGTCTAAACTGCTTTGTTTTATATCATTGAAGACTTCTCCGACATTTCGTACAAATTGATAATAGAAAAGGTACCTTATGTACAATAGTTTAAGGTTGGTATTTCCCTGTAGTGGTGTTTAAAAGACAATTGAACTTCAATATAACGACAGTCTTATTGCACACAATAGGGAAGTTGTTATAGGTGGTTACAGATGATAAAGTTGGAATATCGATGCGTTTTATTAGCAAACTAGCTGACCCGCGCAACTTCGCGTGCGTCACATAAGAGAATGGGTCAACATTTTCCCCGTTTTTGTAACATTTTTTACTGGTACTCTGCTCCTTTTGGTTGTAGCGTGATGATATATAGCCTATAGCCTACCTCAATATATGGGCTATCTAACACTAAAAGAATTTTTCAAATCGGATTAGTAGTTCCTGAGATTAGCGCGTTCAAACTAACAAACAAACAAACTCTTCAGCTTTATAATATTAGTATAGATAGGTGAGTCGTTTGTTAGTTTACACTACGTGTATTGGTACTTACTTCTTTTTTTATTTCGAAAGATTAGAAATTCGTAAAGAAATGAGAATATTTAGTTAGCCATTCAATTGGTGAGTGGGTAGCAAAACATTAAGCTGAAACATCTAAATGACTATCTACGATGTTAGAAACTTATCTTATGGTCTTTCAACCATTCTTTAACTTCATCGTCTTACCGTGTATTTTTGCCTTAAAACATCTCAATTCCTCATGTTATAGGCTTTTAAATGAGGAGTAATGCAAATTAAGGCAAGCATTTCATGCTATCTTATTTCTCTACTTTGCAGCCTACTTAGTTATTTGCTAAAAATAACTACAATTACGCCCACGTTTCTAAGTTTGGTCTATTTAAGTAGTCCTAAGTTCAAATCTTTATTACTCTAAGTACGTTCCCGTGTAGTCAGTGGTTTGACTAAATTTACCACGCGACTCCCACCGCTTTGTGGCTTGAAGTTGGCAGTTTAATATTATTTTAGTGCTTTATTTAATTACTGAATGACGTCAGCCGGACTTATGTGATGCTAGCCAGAATATTGTGTTTTGCTATTAATAAAGGTAGAGATTTATTCTTGGTCAATTATAAAAATATAGTTATGATAATAATTTTTTTTTAACCCGCTATTGTCTCATTTCTGGGCAAGGATTTCCTCCCAAACATGTTCACTACGCTGGCCAAGTGCGGGTTGGGGATTTTGATATGACGTAATTAAACAAAAAAAACATTAAGATGTTTTTGAATGTCCTGTGAAACAATGTTTTGTCAAATTTCATTAGATTCGGCTCAGCACTTTAGCCGAAACAGACAGATAATTATAAACTTGTGCATTCTCAATATTAGCATACGCAATATCTTTCCTGGAAATGATAAGTACCTTATGGTACAATCTATGGTGTTTATATTATATTCACGATTTCTATGTACGTTTGTATGTTTATTAGTATACTTATCATGGTGTATATAATTTTAGTTAGTAGTCGTTTATTTGTTCTGAAATGAGGTGTCAATTTGTAATGTGTTGGACGCTGTGTGTTCAAACAGTTTGTACCTTGTTATAGGGCTTGATATTATTGGACATATCGCACGGTCTAAACGACAGGTGTCTGTTATTTATAGTGTGTCAAAAATACTTATTTTATCAATGACTGCGGGGCAAAGATCTTCTCCTGAACTAAGGAAATATTTACATAGATTTATATACATCATAGTGTGTGTACCATGTTTTAGAAATATCTTAGACAGTCGTTAGCAGGAGTCAAGATTTAAAGTCTGGCAACCAGTCTTCCCGAAGGGTGCCGTGTTATAAACCTGATAACTAGGTTGTTGAGGTTCCCTAGGTAGTCACTCCATGTAAAATATTGGTATTAGGCTGCATCCGGTGAGACTGGTAGCCGAGTCTTACATAGTTGGAAAAAAGGTTAAGCCGATGAAGCTATATTTACATCTTGAGAGGAAAGGTCACTAGATATCATCACAATGTGTTCGTCTTCGAAACTTAGAAGAACTGATAAAGTTTTAAAGTAACCGATTATTATCTTATTACGAGAATGGAGCTGCGAGTTTTATCTAGAAGTATTATAAGATGGCCATTTAATGGTACTAGAATATTTATTGGAAAATATTTGTTATTTTCATCTTTTAGGGAAACTTAAAAATAAGGAAAACATTATACAAATACATTTAATTTTCTAAAACACAGTACCGATCACATGACCACGCAAGGTTGTTAGAATAACAGTAATTTGGGAGATATCCTCCGCGTCTCGGGTCTCAAGGTGGAGGTCGTGACTCCGTGATACTACTAGTAAGTAGGAAATTAATGTATTGGGAGCTAAATACATTGTGTAGCGTTGCAATTGCACTTTTTTTATTATTTATCCTAAGTGGAAATACCGACAAAATAATTATTCAAGCAAATTTTTTTCAGCATTCAGACAACAACAACAACAGCAAGCTAAACATTAAACAATATCGGGGTAAATGAAAAAACTTTGAAGTCCATGTCTGCAATGTTGCTGCTATTAGATCTATCATTCTCTGAAATGTGGAACTGGTAACATGCCCGGTGTATGAGAATAGGCTCGCCCCCTTTTACGTGGGACAAACATTGCTCATGGCGAAACGCATGAATATCTTCATGTAAAACTGGCGTGACATTGTGTTATTTATGTATGTATGTTATAATTACCCAAAGGTGCAGGCAGAAGTGTGTGAAATACACACATGTTTCGCGGAATAGCTGGAGTAAAAAAAAATAAAAAAGTAGAAGAGCGGGGTTTTGTTACATTTGCGTACTATGTATTTTTTTTGGTATAGTTTCGCTCTCTTCAGCGGTGGAAAGACATTTATATGTCCAACAAGAACAACTGTAACGTACTCTACGTGAATTCATTCATCATAATCAATTTATTAAAGTCACTGTCCCAGCCTTGTTATACAAGATATAGTTTGTATACGAATTCAAACGATTGATATGTTTGTCTCTTTTTAACTGAAGGGGAGAGAAAGAGACAGTGATATGTAAACAGATTTATAACAATACTGATTGATCATGCTTGTTGTAGTAAGAGAGTACACTTGCTTCGTGTCTTCACTTTTCACTTATTTCTTCGCGTTGAAAGTTGTTGGTAACTACTTTTAGATATAAAACGGCAGTAGCGCGATTATCTCTTCACTCGATAGTATCGAAAAGCAAGGGTTTAAAATTAAAAACTTGAAAAGAGTAGTACTCGAAGTATACGCTTATTAGTTTTTCATTCAACATTAGCAGATAGTAACTCAATTGTCAATAGTCAATAGTTGTAGATAATCATGCTTCTGAAAGTCTCTTACAATTAGTTACAATCAAAATACATTGCAAAGAAAACTTATGTATCAAATTATTCCATAGAATATTATAGTAAAATAATGATAATAATCTTTCCGTTACCATTTTATTAACTCGTATAATTGTGCATTTAACTAGCCAGGCTGTTAAAAAACATCATAAAAACCTTTGTTGACCACGCATCAATGATAATTCAATAACAGACGTAGTTATTTTTAGCCGATAATCTAGTGCTATATTTTCTTTTTGCATTGAAATAGATATGACCGTTTATACATAAACCGTATTTTCATAAAACTTTTTATATTAGACCTGCGTCTTAATAAATGATTATAAGAAACTAGCTGACCCACGCAACTTCGCTTGCGTCACATTAGAGAGAATGGGTGAATTTTTTCCCCGTTTTTATAACATTTTTTACTGGTACTCTGCTCCTATTGGTCGTAGCGTGATGATATAAATTTTAGCCTATAACCCTCCTCAATAAATGGGCTATCTAACACTGAATTTTTCAAATTGGACCAGTAGTTCCTGAGATTAGCGCGTTCAAACAAACAAACAAACAAACTCTTCAGCTTTATAATATTAGTAAAGATATCTTCTGCTTTACATACTTTACGTAGTAAGCCAAAGTATACCAATAATTAGCCAATTTTCAACGCATAATTTCCCCAAAACTATGTATAAGACATATTGTTCAGTTCCTATCTCTGTCTTCTTCAATTTTACTATTAAACCAAACCAAAAACTCAATCTATTTTCCAAAACAAATTTTGATACACGAACAGAATCTATTTCTTAAAACTATTACTCACGCTTGCATTCAACGCACAGACTAAACAGTCTAACTCCTGCGCATTTGATCGGCTATCGTGTCTCGCGTCGATCGTCACTACTTGCTTATTTACCAACTAATATAACACTACTATAAAAAATATAAACAAACGATTTTGAATCTATTTACCAAGTGTATAAAGTGTAAATTAGATTACAGTGTTAAGTGTTCAACTTAGACATACTGGTGACAAAATTCTGTGATTTTTTTTTTATAAATTTTTGTGAAGGTTTTTTTCGATGTTATTGTTATAGTTGTTTTATAAATTGATTTGATATTGTTGGTCGTTAAAATGCAATTTGTGTTATAGTTTTGATAGATTTGCGTCTTGTGTATCTTTATCCAAGTGTTTAATATTGAATCTTCACCAGTTGGAATAAAGACGGTATTTTTATGGTATTGAATTTATTTGGTTTTTAGTGATAATAGTTAGACAATGACAATATAAACAAGCAACTTAATTAAGTAATGATCTAGAAACCAGAATTTCCAATTTGCAAATTAAACTTGTACAAACCGAATAGCACAATTAAATGAATTCTAGCATTAAATTAAAAATTCTTTACACAATTGCAAGATGTAGAACGATACAAGTGCCAATTTAAAACAACGAAACTAGCACTTTTTATAGTACAAAATAAAGTCTAAAATCAATTGTACAATTTGGTCAGCAAATCAAAGGTAGCGCCACAAGATTTCAAGATTAACTCAAAACAATGAACCTACTTGACATTATCAAGTATCAACAAAGATGTGGACGCGTCCTTATCACTGAGACTATAGATAACACCATGTAAATAGCTAACAATTGAATAAAACGACCACAGTACGTCTAGGTTTCCTTTCGGCCAGTTACAGTGTAAAGTTAACGCACTCGCAGTTCATTTTTGGTGTGATTGCTCTACGTATTTGAAGTGATTGCACTGAATGTTTGAAATGATTGCACTCTGAGTGCATCTCTTAAATTTTAAAAGTGTTTTCACAATTTATCTTAATTGTTATTTTAGTGTAGTTACTTAACTACACTAAAATAACAATTACTTGACTGACTTAGTGCTGAAAAGTGAATTAACTGAAAGTTTTGTGTCAAAATGGTGTATACGATAACACAAGTGCAGTTACCACAACAGATTAAGAATGAAAGAAAATGCTGTGTTTGGAAGGAAGTGTTACTGGCGTTTTTATGTAAGTACTTACTAAACTAACTTGGTTTGTCTACATATCTGTCGTTTTCAATAACCTACCATCAGTATGCAACTGCTCTAGTACATAAACCTAGTTTTAATAACAAAATTTAGGCAGAATTATTAAAAGTCCTTCAATCGCATGGATAGTTTACGTTAAGTTTATATTTAGTAAAAACTTGACGCATTTCTAATTTATGTTGTTCAAGTTACTATCGATGTTTTCTAATCACCTTATTATTATTATCTCTGCTCTAATTTTCTAGTAAAATTTGATTGAGAAACTAGTTTCGCAAATTATTTATATAGCGTAGGTTCATTTTATCACACGAATTTCATCTTTTTTTTTAAATTATTTGTACTTCACTCAATACACAATCAAAACAAATCTCAACTCATCAGTATTTTTAACTAACATAATTTCAGAATTTTGGTATATTAAAAATATAAACGCGAAGTAACTATTGTACAGTCAAAACGCTTTAAAACCAAAAGAAAACTAAAAATCTCTTTATTTACTACACATGACCCACATACAAAGTTCGGTGCAAAGTCCCTTCTGAAACACTAAGCTTCTTACTCCATAATGCCTTTTGTCCCTTCCGTGGATATTGTCTGTAGATTTGTCACTCCTGTCCGTCCCGTGTCAAGGGCTTGGCTTCATAGTGTGAGGATGTTTGACGTTGTTATAAATTGTTCTTGTTGTGTTGAGGTTTTGTGTTGCAAGCTGTTGAGTTTGTTTTGATTGTAGGATTTCTTTAGTGGTATGGAAGATTTTGGGAACTTTATTTTACCTTCGATTCTACAACAATATCAGAGATGTGTGAATTTTGATATAGCAGAATAAAGTACAGAAATATTTAATCAATTTAGGATGGAATTAATCGATTTTACTTTACCCGATTCTAAAAAGGGTTGGACATGACTGTGCGGTGGCAGTATTTCTTCAATATACCTACAGATGTTTTATTTTATTTAATTTTTAGTACATTTTCGGAGCCTTAAGACGTAATTTCATGTTACTCAATTCTTGTAGGAAACAGTAATAACCCTGCCTACCTTTGACATCATCGACATCAAAAATTCACATAAAACCTTTTTATACCGACAATGTAAATCATTTATAACAACACAATACATCTGGAACTATGCCCAACCACGAAATTATCTGCACAATACGGGTATGAACCTACGACCTTCCAGTAGCGGATGTTAAAAAATATTATGAATGAGCTACTGGGCCATGTGGTAGCTGAGAATAGCTGAGTCAGTTTTTCTATTTTAGTTTTAATGTTATTAAATAACGCTAACAACGAATTGAGACGTTTACTAGATGGTAAAAACAGATTTTTAACTCTAGTCAAATTGTTCATATCTAGTTTCATCTACCGGTAGGAAAACAATCACTGGTTTTCTTTTTTTTTAAGACAACGCCCGCACTAAGAATTGCTCTTGTATCGTGGGGACTTTTACAAACAACGGACACAAAGCACAACCAGATCCGAAACAATTATTTGTGGATCGCACAAATAATTGCTCCGTGTGGGAATCGAACCCACGACCTCCCGTTGCAGTGGTATCAGCGTGGCGACCTAAACCACTGCGCCACGGAGGCAGTCCATTCATAGATTAACCAATTTGTTGTGTGGCTACTACTTGTATAAATTGTAGATTGGTGCATTTAGCAATCGGTGCCTCGGTTGAAACTATTCTTATAGACAGTCAATGAAGTTCAAAGAATAAACCATTTCTTTTAAAATAGTCCAAATAACTCTTTTCTTGAGTCACTAAGAATGTAGGGCGTCCAACGTCACAAAATGGCAGAAAATCTAACTATTCCAGCAGATTCGTTCCAAGTGGAAATCAAACCTCCGACATCCAGGCTTTTGTATCAGCCTTAAACACTGCTATATATAATTATTTTCATAAAAACATATAAATAAATATAATAAAAAAATATTGACGAACAACATGCTTTCCAAATCAAATACACACAAACTAAAACAAAATTGATTGTTGTTATTCATTGTCCTTCTGTCCCTTTTAGGACATAAGCAAGTCAATATTGTCGGAGCGTATTACGTACCAAATATTTTGTACTTCATTAAGGGCTGAAGGGTTCTCTAAAACAACGGGAAACGACGAATAAATTCAATTACTTAGGATGCTTGTGTTAAGGGTTACTACTGAAGTGAAATATTTGAAAATATTCTGGAGAATATCTTACTACATATCACTATTACTTCGCTACATATTGTAAAACTGTCTGTTTGTACCCGACTTTTGTGTTTCTGTCTGTCTGGTCGCAATAAATTCAAAATATACTAAAATTATTCGATTTATACAAACACATAGAGGAGTTCTCGAACAACGTTTAGGTGTATAACTTGTTAAGGCCGGCCAAGTTTAACCCAGATGAAGATGGGGCAGTGTGGTTTATAAAATATAATTAAGACTAGCCAATCACGAATGACATGAAGTCATAAGTTTGAATCCTAGGTCAAATTGCGTGTAGGCCGCCGCCACCTCCTCACCGACCAACGAGCCCGATAGTGGTAGTCTGCCCACTCCCAGGCTCTGCGGTCCCACCACCAGCCGCCATGGGTTAAGAGCCGGGTCCGACCGCCCGACCCCCGGCTCCCCACGGCAATATTAATAGAAATTATGAGTAGCTCGTTAAGTTTCTAATTAATTGAACAATTGCTCAATAGTAATATAGATATTTTATAGTAAGTCATTAATTACACCATTCTATAATTTATTGTCATTTCTTGGTCGGAAAACTGTGGTTTAACTGCTCTAAGAACACAAACCGCAGGTTTTAATGTTACAAAATAATTGTGTTATTATAAAAAGTTGTTTGCGATGTGAAATTTTTTTGTTTAATGCAATTCAACAACTTAGTATAGAGCATTGATAAAAAGTCCGCGGCTGGCGGAGTTGCAGCTACTTTATTTTGGAACAGCCTGAAATTTATTAATTGTTATCTAGATAAGTCATGCATGCTAGGGTTCTATACTTAGTTGTCAGACTACAATGCGTATTCCCAGAACCAAATCTATCACTCTGCAAAATTCTAACAAAATTTACTTAGCTATTATTGCGTAAGAACTTAACATACATACTTACTTTCACATAATTTATTTTATTAGATACATAGATCTAAATTTAATTCTTAAAGGTACCTACATGAAAAGACGGACTTTGATAATATATAACCTGACACTAATGTAACTAAAAAGTTATATAAATACGAATATCTATTAATAGTATTAGAAAAAGGTGTTAATTTATGAAATTATTATATATTTATTAAGTGTCAAGTGATTCAATCATTGACTGAAACTAAAAATAATTTTCAGTATGATCTCAAAATCTCGTTGGTATAAAAATAAAACTATTCGAGCATATAATCTGCAGTTCAATTTCATGGTTCAAGAAAACATATTTCTCATACAACTTCACTCTTATCATTATTGCTTGTAGATGGCGCAGTGGTTAATTTGTCCCCTCGCCACTACCATTGCGTCGGGAAGGCGTGAGTTTGATTGCCATACGGGAAAATTTAAAATAAAATAAAACTTTATAGAATTTTTCCTAACCCGGGAATTGAACATGAAACTTTGTGATCTTCAGTTGCGTACACTTGTCAGAAGTATATATTAATAATAATATTATTATGCTCTGAAGATTGACAAATACGTGTAACAATATTTACATACAAATTCACATGACTTTGCTTACTCATAATCTATTAATAGTTATTTAAATTATATTGATAATTTCCTTATCCTTTGGTCTACAGTGTTCGTTGGTTCGATGTTTCGGTCGGGTAAAAGTTTTGAAGTCCTGTATACAATATATTATTCGACACTGCTTAAATTTTGACACCAGGCTAATTAATCAAATTATTAAACATAACTATGCTTATTCATATTCTTTAAAACAGCCAACTAAAACCACATGTTCAATCATTTTCCCAGTAAAGTCATAACAAACCGAGTTACTATTTACTTAAACATCTGACTAATATTTTGTTGTGACATATTTGTGAAATAAAGACAGCGACTTATAAAAGATCCGTGGAGATCCGCACGTAGAACAGAGTAACAATGTAGTATGAGTAGTTAGTCTGATATCAGTCTGTGAAAACAAATGAATCAGATTTTGTTTGTGGTAGAATTAATGCGATTGAATGAATGAGATGTGAAGCATTTGGACATGGCAATGATAATGATAAATAATATACCTCTAGTCTACATGATGAAGAGCCCCTAAAGCCGTACTTGGTCATCGTAGCGGACTCAAGGACTAACCCCTCCCTCGATTCGGGGGGAGATCTTTGCCGAGCAGTAGAACAGTAATATATCAAAAATATACAGATAGACAAATTTATATTACGAGAAAAAGATAACAGTTAAATTGATTTTAAGGTCCCAAAAAGGTTTTGTTGATAACTTACGTTGATGGTTTTTGTGGGATTCTCCACCTGTCATCGTATAAACACAACACCAAACACATGCTTACTACTAAATCAAAGAGACAATATGACACTGTAATAAATATTCAGAATCTCAAAATAGTAGATCCAATAAAAGAAGTTACAATGGAACCCGCAGCTTCTCGATACAGTTATCAATACGGTGTTAAAAACTACTCTTTGTTTAGATTTTCTTTCTTTTTCTATTCCGTTTAATTTTATGATATGAAACAAGGCATTTTCCTGTGTTGAGGCAAAAATACTTACAGGATAAACAATATAAAACCACGTAACAAATAAAATTACAATAGCGAATAAATCTAGTAATTTTCAAGCCTACATAACAATTTCCTGTAGATTACTTCAGATCTTGAAGGTATTAAAATATACTTAAACAGAATACCTGAGAGATATCGCGTACGAGTCGTATTTTGATAAAATGAGTAACTATAATATAATAATATAAGTAAATACGTCATAGAACAAACATACATGACAGTGGAAAAGTAGATTAGCTACATTTATTTGAAAATTCTTGTCAGGATTTTTGAAACCTACAGCTTTGTTTTAAGTTAAGAAAAACCTGCACCTATCCTCGTGGTTTAACACTAGTTTGAAAGTAACTTTTTATAATTTGGTACTTTGACATTATTTTTTAAACGGGTCAAGATGTATGTACTACATCGGAGCCATAGAATAGCGTGAGTTTGGCATTAAAAATGTACTACAAAAATAGTCAATACACCACAGTACTACAGCCGCTAGAGGACCCATTCGATGTTTGTACAAAATGACTGAATAGCTAGTTGGTTGTCGATACTCCATAGTAGTGGAGAATCGGGCTCCCGGAGTTTGTTGTTAGAAGTAAACTTCCCCAACAACGTGGGACTATAGATTAACTGAAAATAAGTGAGTGAATTTCATGACCCACTTTTTATTCTACAAGAAGTAAATAAGATCTGATTTAGCTCTCGTAAATGGTACTATTCTAAAGGTCAGGTGTGGCACCGACGTCTTTACGTGCTCTTTGAGGCATGAAGATACAAACTTTAAATTCATAATTCCATTTCATTAGATTCACTAAGATTTTTTATTGGGGAATCGAACCTGAGGCCAAAACATTACCAACCGCGCCAGTAAGACATTTCTTACAATAACTCCGTAATATTCATATTTCAGTCACATCATATTCGCCAACCCTGTCTGAAACACGTGGCGTCCGCCAGTAGGTACTAATAGACCAAATGAGACGGTAAACGTACGGGTACGGCTAATTACAGACCTTTACCGCTCCATCAAGATATCTAGGTTATTATGTAATTGTAGTATTTGTTTATAATAGACAAGTTAAGTAGATTTCGCGAGGACATTTCATTGATGGATGGACTGCTAAGTGGTCTTTGTGCTTCGAAATTCGATTTTGGTTTCTACGAGCTCACGTGTAGTAAAAGCATGTGACAGCAGAAAAATCTCTGAAAAAACTCATAAATGCTTCAAATTATTTTGAAACTACGCTTACCACTGAAAAAGTTTACAGTTTCTATTGGTACCATTAAAAAAATACCCAATAACCTAGCCTTAAAATAAATAAGTAAAGGTTTAATAGGCCTGTTTTGACAGGGTATATTATTAAGATTGATGATTGATTAAGAAACCCTCGGATGGTATTCCTAAAAAACTATGCGTGAAAAAAGAAATTGTTAGTATATATTTATGCCAGGTGAGATGGAAGACAAATGCCTAATCCAATATTGAATAAAAAAACATTACTAAAAATATTAGGTCGGGGAAAAAGTCTTTTCGCATTATAGTATGTATGAACTTGTAATAAAACCTCTTTGGCTTCAAGAATCACAAATGAGTACACGGTTCATTAGGTTTCTTTCAGTGAGCTCGTGAGTTTCCCAAATATCGAGCTTTATTGTGTAGAGAAAAGATTTTAAAAAGACTTTTTCCCCGACCTAATATATTATTCTTCATTTTTGCTTCACTGTGAACCCTATAGTCAATACAGACTATCAACAAATTGGCGCGATTGGTTTGAATTGGGCGGTGTACGTCGTATAATTAGACTAGTCTACGAGGACTCAATTGTAGACGAACTAATCAGTAAGTGACCTTGATTGATGAGGTCAAGGTCACAGAGAATTATGGCGTTAATTATTTTCTATACCCCATTTGTATGTTCTGATTATTTATCTTAACTATATTAGTAGCAAAAATTGAAATGGGTCAGTTGCGAGTCGGACTCCCGCAAATTAAAGGTTTTATATTATGTTTAAATAACCAAGAATTTGTATACGAAACCCACTTTAAAATATATTTTTATTTGTAAAAATATGAGCAGTCAAGACCACGCAAGTGGTCGCTGGTTTGAACCCCAGGAAAAACACCAATGACTTTTCAAACGTTGCATGCCTAAGAGTTCTTTAGAACAGTTCTTGAAGGATTGCAAAGTCTCCAACCCGCATTTAGCCATCGTGGTGGACTCAAAGCCTAACACCTCCCTCATTACGGGAGGAGACTCTTGCCTAGCAGTGGGACATTAATGGGTTAAATTTATAATTTATATTATAATTGTAAAAATATATGCCGTCCAACTATAACACTTTCTTGAGAAACCTGCAGCAATTCGGCAACCACATCATGCAGCCGTGTGACAGACTGACGGACAGTGAAGTTATGAGTTTTTTACCCTTTGTTTAAGAATCCTTGAAAATAACTTATTAAAACAGAAGAGTTGATTTTTTTATTTAGCTTATAAATGATGATTTATAAAAGGCTTTTATTTGCACATATTTTCATTTCCCAATTCAGAATAAAATAAATTGTCCATGCAATTCAATTAATTGAGCATTGTATCAAATGTAATTGCGGGCCCATTAGTGTTAATTACAAAATTAAATTATTCGGCTACAGCTGATGAAATACTTTTCGACCTTATTATGTCACGCGGTCTTTTGGTAGCCAAAAAACAAATTATTTAAAAATATTGACTGGCGTTATCTTTTATTGAAGTTCTAACTGTAGAAGGTAAATCTAGTAGGCAATGGCCAATAAAATTAGCTGCCAGAAAAATATTTGTTGTGGCTATAACTGGATGAAACTTACATGGATTTTAATTCGGCTTTTTGGCGTTGCGTGATAAGACGTTGTGTCACTACAGAATAATGAAATGGATACGTGGATTATGTAGCGCGATTTCCTTCTGTCGAAACTGTCGATTTATTGACAGTGACATTTAAAATGTTTTCAAAAATTGGTTCCTACCGCTTTTTTTGCAATAGGTAACTGTCGAGCATCGAGAGTGACATTTAAAATGTTCTCAAACATTGGTTCCTATCGCACCAGCTTAAGACGCAGATCAGCTTTTCAGACGAAACTTGATATTAATTTGCCGGTTGTCGATTGTCAATAGTAGTAGAAATTGCCCCTCAGTAAGGATTAGTGTGGGGATGTCATGACTATTCAGGTCGTTTCCAACGTGCGAACTACGTCATAATCAAAAGAATCATAGGAATATAACAATGTGTAAGTGCGAGCGAAAGACTCCGATATAATGACATGACTAATTTCGCACGTTTGAAATGGCCCAAGAATAATGTCCCGCTACAGATATTAAATGCCTTCTCATTATAACTGACAATACCTCTGCATAACGCTTAAAGAATCTTACAATAGAAAACAAGCAATGAAAAAAACAAACAACATTCCTCTACACATAAACACTGGTATAGTCAAATAGTTGCGGAGTTGATAAATGGCTACACAGTTCGTGTTACGGAAATTATAAAGAGCCGGGTTTGTTGACGGTCAGTCTGTTGTGACATTGAATAGAATGTTAGGTTTGTTTTGTTTTGATTTTTGTTTCAAAGAGAGTGAGGAAAACTTTACTAAGATATAAGGTGCAATTAACTATAGAGAACAATTTCTGAAGGATAAGAATTAATAGGGAAGAGAGTCGTGTTATGTGACTATGAGCGGACCATGTATAAGCCGTATAGGATGCTGATTTTCGATTCGATTCCCGGGGCGGGTAAAGAATCCTTCTATTCATTATTTTAACTTCTGAAGTTAGATTTTGGATCTAGAAATACTTATTTAAATAGCCTCGCCCTCTGGTAATGATATTATGATAATATCGTAAATAAAACTTAATGTATTCAATTTTCCTAAAAAAACATTGTAAAACTGAATGGCATTGGCAATTCAAAAAAGAAAAAATCTCAAAAATATAGCTTAAGAAATAATTTATACTTAACAAAAATTGCTTTAATTTATATAATCCCTACTTTTTCCTACATTTTTGAGTATCTTAGCATATTTGGAACCTACAAGTGGTTATTTTTCCCATATAGAAAATCACAACATATTACTTCATCAATCAATCAGTAACATTACTTTATCAAAACCTCATCTCATGTAAATGGCTCCATTTACATACATTATGTTTAGGTCTCCAAATAGTACAATCTATACTAATATTATAAAGCTGAAGAGTTTGTTTGTTTGTTTGAACGCGCTAATCTCAGGAACTACTGGTCCGATTTGAAAAATTCTTTCAGCGTTAGATAGTCCATTTATCGGGTTGTAGGAAGGTTATAGGCACCATTACGCTACTACCAATAGGAACAGAGTACCAGTGAAAAATGTTACAAAAACAGGGAAAATTTTGACCCATTCTCTCTTATGTGACGCAAGCGGAGTTGCGCGGGTCAGCTAGTTCTTAGATAAACCTAGTACTAAATCAAAGGACATACCGCAGACAGAGATCTTCTTAACAGGCAATTTCCCTCACTGTCCTTTACTACGTAAATTCTTCACAGACTAGTTACACTTATCAAATCTAGTAAACAGTTGGATTTAACTAGTTAAAGACGTAGGTCTTAGACCCTACGACGTGCCATTCAATGTTATGGTTTGAAGGAAATACGTGATTTATGATCTTTGCATAAATAAATTGGATTAAAATTCTGCTATATTTCATACACATGTATGATATCACGCCTGTTATGTGTATTTGTACACTTACGTCCTATCCTTAGTCCTATTTAAAAGGGGGTGAGCCTATTGCCATATACCGGGACCAAACTACAGGATACTGATAAGCAGCACTCTTCCCTACCGGCAATCGAACCTGAAACTACACTACCTACTACGCCACTGAGGCAGTCAGTCCTGTAGCGGTAACTATATTATTAAGTCCTATAGGAGTGACTTGTAATCACTCCGTGGCAATGGTTAAGGTAGTCGCCGTGACACTACCAAAGCGCCGAGAAGTCGTGCATTCGATTCCCACACGAAACAATCACATTCGATCTACAAATAGTTGTTTCGTATCTGATTGTATTTTGTGTCCGTGTATGTTTGTAAAGCGACACAATGGCAATTATTCTAAATACAGAAGGTATTTAATAAAAAAAATGTTACGAAGTAGCAGTTACTACCCAAAAAATAACAACAATTCTTTTCCCACTTCCAGTCAACATCCCATTCTTCACCCACGGCGTGGAGACCACGAACCTGACGTCATCAGCCCACGCCGGCCACTTCATCAGCAGTCCTCAAAATGAAGAGATATCGTACACCTCCATGGCGATGACTATAGCTGCTGGGGTCACAGCTCCGATATACTGCTATGTGATAGACAGGTTCGGACGGAAGACTGGCATTTTTATTATCAGTATGGTACAAGGGGTGAGTGTTTTAGAACAACTTTTTTTCTATAACAATAGTCTCTTTCTTTTTCTTGTTTAAGATTAAATTTTGTATCGCATAGTTTTTTACGAATGGTATTAAATTCAAAAATTGTAAATAAGTTAAGTAATTATTTGATTCAGTTTTTTTGTGTATTAAAAAAGTATCGTCGAATTCTTTACCAAGGCCGTTCTAAGTTTATATAAAAGACAAAACTTTACAGTTTGATATATCTATAGAAATAGTAATGCGCCTAAACCACGGCCTCCGTAGCGCAGTAGTTATTTACCATTAAAAACTTTACGCTTCTATCTAATTTGAACATTAAAGCAGTTAAATAATTTCTACCTGTTTAAATAATTTCACCACGCGCAAGGGATCACACGGTTACCCCGGTAACCTGTAAAATTCTCCTTAATTATTAAACATACCCTTTTTAATCCCAATTGTGTTACTAAATTTCTTCCTCCATGTGGCCGTAAAACGTATTTTTAAGGATATTATGAAAACATGGAATAATTACCTGAATGGGGAAAATTTAAATAAACATAGGCGGTTTTAAAACGCCTAAGCGTTTTCCGTAAGCAACCTATAAGAATGGTAATGATGTCAAAGGTTTTTGTCAAGACTTTTTAGATAGGCGCTGAAATAAGTACCGTGTCGTTAGGTAAAAAATCTGAATCTGCGAAAACTGTCCTGAAAATCAGAGTTTTTCGGGCGGTCGTAACTGATGAACTAAGCATTCAAGTTATATAAGTCTAGTAAACGTTTCTTCCTGAAACTGAAATCAAGTAGATTGACTAACCAAAAATTTAAAATGTTTGAAGGGGACCAAGATGTAGTTTTATGTTAAGTAGATAAAGGTAAAATAAAAATGATATAAGCTAATTTTATTAAACAAAATGAAAATGCAAGCTGCTACAAGAAACGGCACACAAAAAGATACTTTTAGGCTCCAAGATATGTAATAAGTCTTAAAAATTCGTCCGTAATGTTATTATTTATTTATTTGGGAAAACTAACAATTACTTCCTAATATATATAAGATATATACCTACAAATTAACACCATCTTCGTACAAGAGTAAGCAGAAATAGAACACAATTCAATCAACCTAACATTCGACATAAGATCTTTCTCAATGATTTAGCAAAGGCCTTTGACCCATTGTACTGTCACATTACTTCTGGCTGCCTGATCTACAGATACAGATATAACACAATGGAACAGGGGAAGAGACAAAGGTTTATTACGTTAATTAACAAATCCAATTAACATTAAAAAGTTAATGTATTGGTATCATTAACATTGTTTTATTGGAGACTAGATTTTTTATGTGTTTAAATAGAGGGAAAAAGTTTGCGAAATGATTGTATTATTATTAATTTGTAGTTATAGGAATCTTGCTGAATAAATAAGTCCAATGATACAACGAACTATTAATATTTTTGTTTGGTTTTTTGTTATGTGGCCGTTCAGTAAAAAAGCCTTCATAGGCAATCATTTGTTTCCACCCTGTAAATTTATCTTACTGCAATACTACTTACGTAATTAACTAATGTCAAACTTCTTAACTTAAATGATTTACTTCATACATTTCTAGCATTAGTCTTTTCGTACCGTCATTTCTAACTGATGTTTTATTCCTCTTTCAGATCACCCTAGTCCCACACTTCCTTCTCAACAAGAACAACATCTACGTAGTCCAAATAATTCTTCACATCCTCGCTGGAATTTCTTCTGGAGGACTCTTCACTATACTACCAATATACATCAAAGAAACATCCGTGATGAGAGGCTTCTGCATTTGTTTGATGGTTGTCATGACAACGGTGGGGTATTTGATGAAGATGTTGCTAGTGATGGAAGTGAGGCTGTATCTGATGGTAGGACTGGTGGGGGTACAGTTCTTTTCAATGTTTTTGATGGTGGAGAGCCCGTGCTATTTGGTGATGAAGAAGAAATATGATGTAAGTACTGCAAGTTGCAAGAATTTTTTTTACTTTTTGGCAATTTTTGATCATATTCATATTTTACGCAATTGAGTAATTAATCATAATAATATGCAATTAGTAATTACACCCGTTTGTTGCTAAGTATCAATATATGAAAAGTTGTTTCATGATCAAATCTTAGGCTAGCCTAAAAATAGTTCCTAAACATTATTTTCACAAAAAAAACATAGTGATTGTCCAAAGCATAGATAGAATTTGAGCTTATCATAGTCATTCGTATTATGGCTCGTGCTAACAAGCGTTACCAATTATGGGCTAAAGTTCAATCTTCAAAAATCTTCTAATTCTCATACATCGTTTTATTAAAAAATTATATCCGCACCAAAAATTTATCGCATCTCGATTTTGCAAAAGCTTCAAACAAAAATGTATAGGAACGATTTAAAGTTCGGGCAGAAACAAAGAGACTTAAACGAATAAAGCAAATAATTTACTTTATTGATAACAATAAAAATAAAAAAACAGACATTTGTTTGGAAAGTGGTGCATTCTGTGCAAGTACCGTAAATTAGTTACGTGTCTAGAATTCACTTGGTTGCATCTTAAGAGTTGTGCCAATTGAAAGTTTCTTCTTATTGTGAAGTGGTTTGTTCAAAACTTGGAAAAGAAAATATGTAGATGCTATTGAGGGTATCTCTTTTTAGTTTTAAAACACTCATGTCAATATCGATTGAGTTTGAAAATATACTGCGTAACATTTTAGTATCGAAAATAATCTTGATGAATTTCGTAAGTTATTTTAGATGAAAAAAAAACCATTCTCATAAAAACAATCTAAGGGTTTGGTGAAGTAAGATATTTAAAAAATATTTATTATATACTTGTATTTGGACAGCTTGGTAGTTGACTCAAGCCGGGCCTAGGGCTTGAGTCTACTTGCTTCTTGCTTCCCTAGTAGGACAGTAATAGATTAAATCTTTTCATTTTATTAGAATATCTAGAGGGAGTATGTATTTGATAGTTCTATTGAAGATACACTATTATAATCGAGTTCCTCAATATTTTCTCAGAACTAAACCCGAACTGAATTCTTCTAAAATAATATAACACGCACTTCCTTTGTACTTGAAAACATGAAAAGATTGAAACCATTCGTTTGTTTGCAGGCAGCGCAAAGAAATCTATCAAAACTCAAACTATTGGCGGAAGATGATCCTAATATATCAAAAGAGATATCCAGTCTCAAAGATGAAAGCGATAGGGCGAAATCAAACGGAAAACTCTCTGTTTCCACTGTTTGTGAGTATATCAGATATTTGGTTAAGTGTATTATTTGTTGTTTGAAAGAAATGGGTTTTGCTTGCGGCGGTGCCGGGTAGAATTTCTGCATGGATCTTGAGAAAACACCTGTGAAGGTTTTGTTATATTCTTTCAATGTTAAGTGACTTGTTATTCAATTAGTTACGTATATTTTTTACATCATTTGTAACATCTAATCTTTGTATCTTCAAAAATTCGTAAATATTGTTATAGACTGCGCGTCGATTAATTAAAATTACGAATTAAATTCAAACATCGCTTTAAACACATACTTGCGAAAAACTTAAACCTTTAGATTCACCTTTAATAATTATTAAATTACTTTTTTCACTAGTTATATTATAGGTTAGACCAGAAGTGCGTCAAGGCACTGCACTTAGTCCAACAAAATTCTATTTCACATACTTATTCACATTATCACCAATTACAGACCGAACTAAAATCTGGCTGGACGGCATCAAGATAGGCTTCGTGCTGTACACCGTGAACGTGCTCTGTGGAAGTATTCTGTTCCTTGACCAGCACAAAACATTGATGCAGTTGAAACTAGTTGCAGATCCTGAAAGCACGCTAGTCCTCGCTTGCTTGCTGGGAGGGAGTGTGTGCTGTCTGATTAGTATTACTTTCTTGGATAGAAAGGTTGGTTCTTTTTGTTTCCTAATGTTGTGCGTGTCTGTAATTGGCATAAGTATATGCCCTTGTATAATCTACAGAAATTATTGTAATTGTTGATGTTTATTCTGACATGCCTTATAAATAAATATAGACAACTCCCGCACTAAGAATTGCTCTTGTGTCGGGGAGACTTTTATAAACATACAAACAACGAACACAAAGTATAAACAGACCCGAAACAACTATTTGTGGATCGCACAAATAGTTGTTCCTCATGGAAATCAAAATCCATGACCTCCCGACGCATTGGTAGTGGCGTGGCTACCATCTTAGCCACTGCGCCACGAACACACCGGCATGGTATTCAATCTTTATGGATTTAACAACGTGATGATATCCTGATGATTTTTTCTTTATATTAGTTTATCTGAACCATTTATAACGAGTAACCCTATGAAGTTGTGGTTGATAATGTTTTGTGTCCAAATATAATGTTTACCTAGGTTTCTAGATTCTAGGCCTTTTCGACCAATGTTTATCGTGATTTGAAAGCAGCAGCAATGAAAGAGCAAAAAATATAACTTGCTTTGTAAAATGCAAAATAGTTGTATTCCAATTGGTATTCGAAATCCTATCTATTTTTAGTATTGACTGAAAAAGTGTCAGCAACAATGTTTGAAATGTTTTTTTGTCGGTTCGCTTTTTTTGACCGTCGGACATTTATTACAAACTATTTGTTTGGTGTTTTATAATACATACGGATAGATGTTTTTTGTGAAACGGGATTATATTGCACAATGCATACTATACCACTCATGATTATAATGAAAATTAGAGAGAGGAGGTCGTGGCTAAGTAACAACAGCCGTACGGAACGATCTCTGAGGTTAAGCTACGCTTACCCTGGTTGATTTGTGGATGGGTGACCATTATACACATCCGTTTCTCCGTGTTTCAAAAAGCATTTTAAATTGTGGTTCCCGGCTGTCATTTTCAATGATCTCCGTCAGTCCATACCATTAGTCAGAAGCTACTTTTTACCGAGGTGTATCGTGTTAGGTTACCCAGCAAACTGTGTTGTGGTAGTCAGATAGGCTGTCGCTCAATATAAAATACTGGTATTCAACTGCACCCGGTGAGACTAGAAGCAGAATCCGACATAGCTGGAAGAAAGGCTAGGCTGATTGATTCTCTTTCTCCCATCGTATTGTTAGTGGTCAACCTAAAGTCAAAGTTGTTGTTCTTTGTTCTCTTTCACCCATCTATGAAATGACCACGCCAAGGTTTGCTTAACCCACAGATCGTTTACCAAATGGTGAGCACAACTGGCTATTGATTGATTATTTATGCTTTACGTCTATTCCAGTACCTTCTGACCCTGGGCTACGTCATCATCACCTTGTCCACGGGAGTCCTGGCCGTGTACACACAAGCAGAGATGGCAATCAACTCACTGAGAGAAGTTCCTGTCATTTCCTTGGGTATCCTGGTCTTCGGCTACGGTATCGCTTGGGGTCTACCTACTTTGTTGGTGGTGGAAATGTATAATATGGAGGTAAGAATCTCAAGTGTTTGATGTTTAATGTTTGTTGCGAACAGGCAGACAGACGCGGAGAAGAGACTTTATTTTTTTAATTAGCTGACCCGCGCAACTTCGCTTGCGTCGTAAGAGAGAATGGGTCGTAATTTTCCCCGTTTTTGTAACTTTTTTTACTGGTACACTGTTCCTATTGGTCCTAGCATAATGGTATATAGTCTATAACCTTCCTCGATAAATGGGCTACCTAACACTGAAAGAATTTTTCATATCGGACCAGTAGTTCCTGAGATTAGCGCGTTCAAACAAACAAACAAACAAACAAACAAACAAACAAACAAACAAACAAACTCTTCAGCTTTATAATATTAGTATAGATATAATATTAGTATTAAATTAAAATTAAAATTATAAAAAAAAAAAAAAAAAAAAAATTAGTATAGATATGTATTGATATTATTACTACACCAAAATGCCTTTTGGCTTGGCCTTAATTGAAAAAACCTTTCTTTAAGATTACGTCTTAAGGGAATTCTATTTCTTTTATAAACAAGGTCTATGGCTTACTTGTATTTACAAGCCATCATCTACTTAAAAAGCTGATATTTTCGTAATTGAGCAGTAGTATTGCTATAATAATTGACGGCGTGTTTTGAAAACATTTTTAAAAAATTCAATAACATTTTAAGATAATACTAATACTTATTTAATCTATTTTTTCAGATCCGAGCAACATTCATCGGAATAATCTACTTCTACTCTCAAGTAATAAAACTGGCCCACGTCCACACCTTCAAGTATCTCGAAGACTTCGTCGGCGTATACACAATGTTCTACATCTTCGCATGTGTCAACATGTACGGGGTGGTGTATACGCTCTTTGCAGTCCCGAACACAAAGGGCAAAAGTGTAAAACAAATAGAAAAGCAATTGCGAAGACCGAAGCTACCCGCTTAAGACATTTTGGTATTAAGGCATTGTACATATTTAAACTAAAATTACATGATTATATTTATTCTGTTATTTCTGAGTGTGTTGTTATTGGCCTGTCATTGATTGTTCCTTTAGGAAAATTAATAGCAAAGTGTTTATCAATAATTCAATCCTTAATTCTCGGATTAAAAAATGTCATAAGTTAATTGCAATTTTATAAAAAGAAACGGTAGTTTTGCTTCCTACAGACCTTAAACATTTTTTAAAGTCGCATAACTATCGCATTTGCAAAATACCTACAATAATGGTTCTCTAATATGTTTTCAATTTCAAAAATACAAACTGACACACAAATCTTCACTTAAAACCTAGAAACTACCTCATAAAGATAACAAACAAATTGAACAGCATAAAGAAATAAATATCACCGTAACACATTCGTAACATTTTATCTTCGTAAAATAAACGATGTGCCGCTCGAATCACATTATACATCTCGCTTACACTGATTGAGTTTTATTGCAATGACATATGAATGAGCGTGAATAAATTACTACCACGATTCGATGTATCGAGTTCCGTATAGGAAAATTGTACGAAAAGTAGAGAAGATTGACTGACTGACTGACTTGAATGCCTCTGTAGCACAGTCGGTAGTGTATCTCGTCGCTTATCAGAAGGATTCGGTTTCAATTCCGGGGCTGAGTTCAGTATTAAAGATCTTTTCTAGTCTATACTAGGAACATTTAAATGCCACGTAACGTTCACTTTTAATGGCAAAAGACTTTTACATGGAGCAACTGCTTATCTGACCTCCACAACCCAGTTACATGGATTATAATTAGATACACCTCGGTAAAATAGGTTAAGAATTTTAAGCTTCTGAGTGTATAAGGATTGTCATAGATCTTTAACCCGCAATTTAACGTGCCTTTGCAACACGAAAACATAGAAAAAAACGGTATGTTATATCGTTGTATCAGTGTATAGCCTAGATGAGTATTAAAAATAATTTAAAAAATGTTAAACTTTATTAAAACAGAGATTATAACAGATTGTTTCATGTAAATAAATAAATACTAAATCCTATGTCAAGCCCAATATAAGTAGAACTTAAGTCGAGAATGCAATGACTGTTTCCACGTAATCTAATCTACCAAAATACCTATTAAGTAGTGCATATAATATTTATCTTGTTGCAATATAACACCCACGAATTATTCCACTTTTAGAACATTCAGGATAATCAAGGTTGTTCAGATAACAGTTTCATCAAAACTCAATATCAATCACTCCCACGGTCAAACACTTAAATGTTATATGAACCGCGATATGACGTCATTATGTTGCATTTTTTTCGAAATTATATTTTATGACAACATTGTCAAACAACAAAGCTTTACAAGCTATAAATATTAGTTTTCATTATATCCATGGCAGCTTAGCCTTTCTTTCAACTATATTGGAGTCGGCTTCCAGTCTCACCAGGCGCAGCTGGATACCAGTGTTCTACATGGAGCGACTGCCTATCTGACCTCCACAACCCAGTTACCTAAGTTATAACACAATACTCTTTCGTAAGACTGCTTGTCAGACTTTCAAGTTTATATTATATGCATGTAGATATCATAAACAGCAGTTAACATCTCCAAATACATAGAACCTTTGTTAAAATTTAAATCAGCGAAAAGTATTAATCCGAAACAATATCACAATGGGAAGGGAAAGGTGTGCGACTGCAGATCGCTATGTTTGTATCCCGGACTTGGCAATTTGTTTTTAGGTTTTTCAAATTGAGTTAAAACATTTTAGTGTTAGATTTAAATAACGTACCCGGTATATTGCAATATTTTGGCCTCTTTTATTGCACCTCTAGCTACACCTTCAAACCCAACAGGCCTGATGTTCTACAAAGGAAACAAGATCAGAAAAAACATTTTCAAAAGTTTTTACGGAACTCTAAAAGCATTTCCTTCATTATTCGCATGGATTACCCAATGTGTACAGTCGGCATATTAAACTGCTTATCAGTCGATATTCATATTTATAGTGCACGTGTGACGTGTGCTTATCTATATAAACTCTTGTGTTATTGGGACATTGCATGATGCACTGAAGTTAATGATTCAACTGGATTATAGGTTATTGACCTTGAATTGGACTTTTTATAGTACTGTCTCTATGGTTGAAGTCTTTATGTTACTGTGTCGCTTTTCTGTCTGAATTATCGAGTATCGTCAAACGACTATCAGTGCCTCTATCGGAAGCCGTGAAAATCATTTTTGTTGTACATTTTAAATGTTAAACAATCGATACTCGACAATAACGATTGTAAAGAATCGAGCCATTGGAAGTAAAATATTAATATTTAGTTACGTTCTGACAAATGGCACATGAGAGAAAAGACTAGTGTTAAGAGAGGCTACCGTACCCTGCCTATTCCTTTCTACTTTTATTTAATTTTAAAGGTATTATTTTTAAACATCTTTTTTTATTGCAAGGTGCCTAAATTGACAAAAAAACTAACCTAAAATTATTTTATGAACGGAATTTTACACCTATAATTTAAATCTTGCATACGGTCCATTACATTATTTATTCGTCTATTTAAAATATAAGGTAGAAAACAGCCAGTGTCATACTAAACGAAGTCCTCTTCTTTTCACAGTTTGTCAATTTTGAAACTTCATGAAACCCATTGCCAATTATAATTATGCCAGTGACAATTATAATTACTCTCAAGACGCTGTGGTTTATGTTCTATTCATTGTCTTAGTGCTGGTGTAAGTGCGCTGGGGTTTCTAATGCGTGTTGAGACTGCTCTTTGAATTTACGATGATACTGCTAACTGAAATTGGTTTGAATATTGGGAACTAGGTTTATATTAAAATCTGTCCTGAGAAAGCACAGTACTGCTCCACTTCCAGATCCTGGTAAACGTAGCAACCAGTTCCTATTTCCTCCTATACGCTGCAAAACTTCGTTTGCTAGACGACAATATGACAGCCTAGCCTGCAAACTAAATAATTCTTTAAACAAAAAACTAAAATTCACAAAACTAAGTAAATACTCCATCAAAGAAAAGTTGAAAAAATGGTTACTACAACTCGACTACAATAAGACAGAAGATCTCTTAGCATTCACCACTTAAAGACTCCATTATAGACATCATTCATCATATCATTGACATACTCCAATAACGCATACCTCTCCGCAAACTTAATATTCTGTTCTATCTCACAAACACACACACACACAACACACTCAAACGCACACACACCACACACACAAACACACACTCACATACACACATATTCTCACACCCCACACTCACACTCACACACATGCGCTCGCACACATGCGCTCGCACAAATATATGCACGCATGCACTTGAATCCCACATCCACAAAATTCTTTAATTCTGTAACATGATTCACGGTTTGAACCCTGTTGCCCAACATACAGGCTTAGCCTAGTTTGGGAATCAGTTGTATTGTCATATGTGAATTTAAATGGGAAATAAAGATATTATTATTATTATTACTATTGAGGAAAGGCCTTTGGGCAGCCTTTGGTAGAACATCGTGTTTTTTAGCGCAAATATATTTTTTAAAGTTATAAGATTAAAGTAAACACTTTCTTTGTAATAAGCGTGTATTTTTTTATTGTTTCATTCAAACATGCAAGTTTCGTTTTGAGCAATAACACAAGGAGAGTTTACTATTTTATTTATGGAAATATTTTTCATTTAAAGCAAACAATCATTTATGGGAAACATCCAAAAAAGGTATCAAAATTGCTGTTATTATGCAATCCATAATGAATGAAGGCGCAGTGGTTAAGCTGATGGCCACGCTACTAATATTGCATCGGGAGTCGTAGGTTCATTCCCAAACGGGACAAATATTTGTGTCATCCACAGATACATTATTGCTTCAGGTCTGATTGTTCTTCGTATTTGTTGTTTGTATGTTTGTAAAACTCCCCGTAACACGATCAATTCTTAGTACGGGAGTTGTCTTGGTAGAGAAAAATGCTTATTTTATAAATTTGTCTCTGAAACCATGCAATAGTAGGTATATCTGATTGATGATAACAGCACAATTCAAATGCGATTTAAACGATATATTATTTGAACAATAAATAAAGTTGACACATTGTTTTGTTTTGCGATGAATGTTGAAGACAATTCTTTGCAATATTAGATTTCAAATTCGGTGATTCATGCGTGTTTTAAGCGTAGAGATAATACTAATTTTATTTAGGTTCTAATATTTGTGTTGCTGTTTAAAGAAAATACGAGTCTATTTGGTTTATTTATTTTTGTGATTATATTATTTTGACTTCGAATAATAATAATAATTTGAAGGGTTTTTTTTGTGGAGATCAGATACGAACTTAGATAGATTAGAATATAGATATTTATGGATAAAAAAAAATATTTTTTAATCCAGGACCTTCCTACTACTTACTTGGCAAGGGTCTCCTTACAAGGGAGGGGTTAGGTTTTGAGTCCACCACGCTGACCAAAAGTGGATTGGGGATTGTTATTTGTAATAAATATATCAAAGACTTGTACTGTATTTACATTTAACATGACCTACACTCTTCATTAAGGACAAAAAAAAAACACTTCTTACTCTTAAAAACTTGTCAACATTAATGCTTATGACTGTACGCAGTGCACATTAGTGAATACCACACGCCACATCCAACACGTCATTACATGTTGATGAATGTTTCACGTCGCTAATCCCGCTACATGCTATTTATGAGCGTGTTTAAAATGTTCACGTTGAAAAAGTGGGCAATTTTGTGAACAGTAGCAATTCTTTACCGTTGGTGCTAAATGGTAAAGAAAGTGACATTTAATGTGAATCTACCTAAAGTAGTACCCACGGTACCCGCCAGAGGTGTTTATCATGTTTTCATACAGAATTTAAGAACAGCCGGTTGTCGAAAGCAGTAATGGACCTAGAATAGTAACACTCACCGGTCAACCGATCAGTAAGTAAAGAAAGCTTAGCGTGGACGTTCTATAGACGATAAACAAAAATCAGAGGCAGACTCGGGAATCCAACTAGAGTCCTCATGAGTTACAGTCTCGTAATTAATACATACTAAGTAGTCTAAAAGATAGAGGGAATTAAAGAAGAGAATGACAATTAAATCCCACAACACTGTGTTATATATAGCAATACAATAAAAAAGAATATTTACGTTTTCAAGGTGTATCGTCTTATAACCCTGGTAACTGGGTTGTGGAGGTCAGATAGGCAATGGTTTCATGTATAAAATACTGGAATTCAGCTGCATCCGGTGAGACTGGAAACCGACTCCAACATAGTTGAAAAAAAAGCTAGCCGATGATGATAATGCAACGTAACGTTACAAAAAATAACACAATATAACAAATCTTATCAATGAAAGGCTAGGATTTGTTTTAACACTGTTGGCTTCTATGTGACAAGTGGGTTCAACATGTCACGTCAAGATTCAGAGGATAAAGATTGTTTTATTTGTGTGGTCAGGAATTAATCTCTTGTCAAATTGTTCAAGGTATATAATTTGTATTGACATTTGATCTTACAAAATTGGAAATGGGAAAAAACTATGTCTTTTGGAAGTATTATGTCCTATTTCACTTCTGGATATGTAAGTAAGTATCAGTTCTTCGGGTAGAAATCAGACAATATCGGACACTTATTCATAGTTTGTATAACTGGTCCAATAATACCTATAGCTTCTTAGACTTTGGTAGTCACTTTTTGGATGCCAGATTAAAAGCAACAGCGTATAAATAAAAAAAAAATAATGAGTTTACAATACATACCTACATGTGAAGAAGGAACGACGACTCCCGGCACAGGACTTTATATGTCTAAAAGGAGAAGTCTTTCCCACATAATCTAAATATTGTATTTAACCAAATAAAACATTTTTTTATAATATCTCTTTCTGCTTGGCCTTAAGCCGAACACCTCGGTTAAGAACGGGTCGGTGACTTGGCAGCCCCTTGAGAAAATATTTATTGAACAACTTATTATTACTATTTTTAACTCCCGACTACTGATGTAAAAGGCAAAATTATACCCAACTCGGCTAACATAGGCTTAATACTGTGTTAAACATTTAACATAAATTAGTTGTAACCAAATACTTAGTTCTTGATTAATACCAGAATTTATAATACTAAGCCCTAACTTAGATCTGAAACATGGATTTCATAAGCAAAGTTGTATCTAAACACATTATGATCAAACTTAGTTCGTAGTTAATCAAGGAAAACAAGATTGAACGCCTGAATAGACGGGAATTAATAGTTGGTACATGTTCAAACTTTACCAGAATATTGCAATATTACAATATTTTAGCAGCAAGGCTTGAAAATGTATTAAACTATTACTGTTTGACGAAAAAAAGAATAACTTATTTTTTTTTAAAACCGGGTATCTAATGCCATATACTCGGTATGCTGTTAAAAAAATTCAGCAGAAAACGGGAAATACGAATATTACTTTAGCTGAGTTGAGAGCCGACCCCGGTACCTTGTTTTGCGCTGGTAGATGTAGTAGAAAAAAAGTAAACAAGTTTAATCCACTTACGAGAGATTTTTCAAAGTAAAAAGTCTTATGCATTAATCCTGGTCTACCTATGAGCCTTAATATTATCAAAACTATAAATAAATTTTTGAGTTAAAGATAAGAAACACCCATACATACAAACAAAACTTTTACATTCATAATAGTTATAATATCAGTAGAAAGATCTACATCGAAAAACTACGATCCTCAAATAACTAAATATCCGTCTTTTAGTACCAAAATCAGCGTAAATTCACCCCGAACCACCAATTTCACAAGTAATTAGGCCAAACTGTATGCACTGAAGCTCATTCCTGCACATCTGAATTTCTTGAAGCAATTACGTTCAGCTCGCTGTTTAATGATGCACTACATTGTAACGAACATGTTACACTTAATTAGATACTTGAATTAAATATTTTGATTAATGGAATTGAGTTGTTTTGGGTTTTTTGGGCGTAAGAGGCGAGATTTTGTTATATATGTTTCGTTATTGTTTTATTTTTGTTTTTAAAAACGGAGAGCAATTCCGTTAAGCGAATCGTTCAATTTATGATTATTGATCAACCTAATAAGAAAGTTTTTAAGCCACCCAAAAAATCTTTGATATATATATATAGACAGACGTTTTACGTACCCTCCTAAGCACGTACACGCTCCGTTTGAACACCACTAAGCGCTGTTGTGATTTAAAAAATATAAACCGACTACTAACCGTCTAACATAAACTTGTACATTCCTGAATTCGCAGAAAGTCCTAAAAAAAGAATGCAATACCAAAAAAACTAAGAGTTTTCATCTCTAAGACATAGCTTTTTTTTTTACGGTGTGCCGTGTGATACGTATACATACGTATGAATTTTCTATTCAATTCGTTCTAAACTAATATTAGCTCTAAACGGTTAATTATCTAAGTGCAACTGTTTAACAAGGAAGCTTTACTAATTAGTGTTCATGTAATCGTGTTTCGTGTCATAGGTTACATACAATATACCTTTGTCTTAACATTATACCAAATTATATACGAATCAGCACATTATAATAATGTAACATTGAGTAATTACTCGGAGATTTCACCACGATTTGGCGTGATGTTTCGGCACATTTGCCTATAACAATCGTAGCCTCTAGGCTCATTTTATCTTCAACTTAGCTTATCTAACAAGATGAGCAATAGTTTATTTTGTAGTACTTTTGGAGTGTGTGTGTCGGCAACTTGTACTTTTTGCTTGTTCATTGCTGATCTTTCGTGATCCACCCTCTTTTCAAACGCTGGATGGCAGTGTAAAACTTATAAGTTTTTCTATGCTCCCCCTCGGTTGTAGTCTATAATCTTCTAGTTTGGGGTATCCGTATCCTAAAAGATCCATTCTTTTCCTACTGTTTCTGTCTGGCTTTCCCTGTCTACATGTCGTTTCATCTATTGCTCTTATTTTGTCTTATAACTGCTTGCTAAAGTGCACTATATAAAACAATAGGCCCGACCATATTACATGTGGCTAACATTCGAAGTGGTGAAATATCTTTTCCTTCACCGTTGGAATAAGTCGTAATTATTTCTAATACACACTTAACTTTGAAAAGTATGTAGTTATTCCCGATTTTCTAAATATTTTGAACTGATATTTACAGTAGAAGTAGTATTATCACACGTCCAATAGCAAGGTAACCAATTACTGAAAGTGTTCACGAGTAATTTGCTCTGCCGTGTGGACACTAGAATTCTGCGTATTAATATGTTAATCTAAATGGACTGCGAGATTCTAATCCAACTGAGTTCTACTGCTTTTACAGCTAGGAGAGAGGAAATACTGTGTCTACAAACATTTTGGGAAAGCATTTGCGGCAATACTCCTTCCGACTCCCAGCGGTAGTGTATGCTACAGACTATTGAACAGGAGGTTCGATTCCTGTGACAGGTAAAGAGCTACTGCAATTGGCTTTTTTTGTAATCATATTGATAGAGACGCTAGTTGCTAGTAAGTTAATGGGTAATGGACTGACCCCTTTGTCGCTAGTCAGACTTAGGCAATAGATACTAAGCGAAATTACACTGTACACTGAACTCTACACCTTCCTTTTTAGATATTTTCAAAACAAAGACACATTTTTAGAACACACCCGTTGCATTTCTTCCGTTTGAGAATCGAATCCACGACCACTGCGAGTAGCAGTGTGGTGGCAACTTTAACCACTACACACTAACATCACTATCGTCATCATGACAAAGTATTATGACGTTAAAAACACAATCAACAATATAACTTCATTTCTCGCTACATAAATCAAAAAGTCTGAAGCAATAAGGAACACCACAGACATAGACTTGTCTCCCATAAATCATCTCCTCTTCTGGATAATTTCACATAGCCTGTTCATTATATTTATATTGTTTTTTGAATGTTAGTAAATGATTTTATAATGAACTTGGAGACTTTTATAAGACGAGCTATAGCTTTGATGCTAATACCCCTGTTGTAAGTTTCATGTTTTTATATAATTAATATAGTATTAGGTATTGTTTAATATTATAATTAAAGATCATTGTCATAATTTGACTACGAAACAGCGGTTGCTTTAAATTAAACATCTACTTATAGTTAGAAATGACCTAAATATTAAAAAATAGCTTTATCTCGCCATATTTGTCAGTTTGTCTGATTGCGAAAACCTCAAAATCTACTGAACGGATTTTCACGCAATTTTCACTAATAGGTGAAAATCTACCCTAATCAACGTAAGCAGTGTAGCGGATAAAAGCAAATATCGATATCTTAAAGCCAAAAATTTACAAACATTTTACTCTTCATTTCACCATAAGTGATAGTAAAAACCCTATCAACTCAACCCATAAGAAAACACATGTATCAATAACTATAACCCGGGTAAACCACAACCGGGTGAAATATCCATCAGTTTTATTGCCAACCCGGGCAAAAAGGTTGAGGACATTTCGCGCTGTAAAAATAAATTGAAAATGGATGGTTTGTTTTTATGGCGTACAAGACTGTGACGAGAATTTGGTTTATGTAGGATACTGCCTTAGTCTTATTTTAGTTAAAGAAAGGTAGGCAATTATAACCTTATTGTTAATGAGAAATTTTGAGTCTTCGGATGGATATTAGCTCCTCAATCTCGCCGAAAGAATTTTTATGAAATTTTACACACACAAGTTAATAAAATCCAAATTAATGACTAGTATCTCTTTGCTTAATCAATGAATCGAGGACTGAAACCTCATGCTTTCTAACTAAATTAATTTACTATAATCTATTGAGTTATACATTCAGTTCTGTTTCCTCTGATAGGTACATTTCTTTATTTCAAGTTCAATCAATAACATCGCAATGTATATGAAAAAAAACAATCACCAATTTTTTCTATAGACTTTAAAAGATAGTGTTTCATACTGAATTCTTGAAAAACAAAACGAAATAATACAATAAACGTATTATTTATTTCAAACCGTGTTGGTTTGCCTCGTGGAGTAGAGGAACACGTGTTCATATTTATTTGTTTGTATATCGGAAGTATTTGACCCAGCACTTTTCCAAACATAAATAAGGAAAATTATAGAAATAAACCTGACGGACGTATCAAGTAATGTAGAAGTGTCATTGAACTCTGCCAACTTGAATTTGGGTGATAAATATTTTGAAGATCTCTGTAGCCTTATTTGGCAAATACCAGAAGTCCAATATCTATTTGCTTGACCCTTGGATCCAACCCATGACCTCATGTTTATACTTATTGCTAGCCTTTATCTAGCACAACACGGGTGTTTTGGTAAATAAACTTGAATTTCATATAATATATGTTAACGACAGCCGTGGGGATCGATAGGTGAGGTTAAGCCATGCTTGTCGAGGTTGTTCTGTAGATGGGTGACCATCTTACTCATATCGAGTTCCTGCGTGTTTCGGAAGAGTCCCGGCTGTCATTTTCGAAGATCTTTGACAGTCGTTAACAGTAGTCAGAAGCTTGAAAGTCTGAAAACCAGTCTTACTGAAGGGTATCGCGTTATATCCCAGGTAACTGGGTTGTGGAGGTCAGATAGGCAGTCACTCCATGTAAAACACTGGTATTCAGGTGAATCCGGTGAGGCTGGAAGCCGAGTCCAACATAGTTTAGAAGAAAGGCTAAGCCATGATGAGTAAATTAGGGCAGTGGTGGGACAGCGGGTTAACGATGTGGTAATCTGAGATATAGGTGGGGGCGGGACTGTGAGACACTGCAGCTTTCAGAAGGAGTTGGTGATGGAATCGCAACATTATGTTTCATAGTGTACTTTTTGATATATCGTATATTGTGTATGAACAGGTGTAATACATAGTCGTATAACTCCTGTACATACACGATCGCGTGCAAAATGTACACCTGTCGTGTTTACAATCTGATACTACTAGTATTTTGGAACTATCTCAAAAAATGCCTACGTCATAATAAGGAAAGAAACATTGATATAACCTTGAAGATTTTCCATACAGTTTAAAGTTAGATGCAGACGAACAAAGAATTCAAAAAATGATTGTGTGTTCAAATATTATTCGTGATTTGAAATATCATAGTCATTAAACATATATGTATTTTAAGATATAGTAGTTGTTTAGTAATGAGAGACGTGACAATTTTATCGGCGGAATGTAGGCGTCCTCCTTTCAACGCCAAAAGGTTCAACAGTTACGGTTTCAGTACCATAAAAAGTATAGAAAAAGAAAGATTTTAGGTGCATAAAGACGCATACTTATAAAAATTTTACTTCTCTTTTCTTTGTTCACTTTCCACATAGTACAAGCAAGCAGCCAGAAATATCATAAATTTTAAACTCTCGCATTACATGTTTTATATATAATAGGATACAGGAATTAACGCGAAATCCTATTTTACCTTAAAATGCCTAAGGATTCGGCGCAGGTTGCAATCGCCGTAGCCACAGGCTGACTCAGTCAGCCTGCGACCACGGCGAGTTTTTAAGGTAAAATGCGTGTTCGCGTTAATTCCCGTATCCCATTATATATATATTAATCCTATGATATGATATTAGGTCCGCTATTGTACCATTCACAGCAATAGGACCGACTTTTCCCATACACTCCGAAGTACGAAGACTCTTACTTCAATTTTACTACTTTCAACAATAGATTATCAGCGTCACAGCTTGTTTAAGCTATCAGTATATTGAGTGAAACTAAATTCAAAACAAGTTGAATAAAAATCGGTTTTCGCTCTGAAAGTAAAATGTTTTAGTGTCAAAACTACAGTACTTTAAAAGCTTGTGTCTGAAAATTTTATGTGAACACGTGAAAAATGCGATTTCAGTTCTTGAAAGCTTTGAATCGATCTGACGATGCTTGAAACAATTTAATTTCAAAGTAGAAATGACAGCTCATATTCGAATCCGATTTTTAAGTTTGATTTTATCAGTAACTCTGTTGTTTGTGTTTGTCCGTTATGATTTTACGTCAAACTAGAGTACAGATTTTGAAAAAAAAAATCTATGAACATTAAATTAAGTTTAGAAATATGATGAAAATTTCGGGATGACCTTGATGCGTTCCTGGATGGTCGCAACAATCATCATAGGGGACTGGAAATTCAAGGGAGAGGCCTTTGCTCGGCAGTGGGACATAAATAAAGGCTAATAAAAATTATTTAAAAAAAAGTTAAGAAATTAATTGAATTGCTGTAGTTAATGTAAACAATAAGTAATAAATTAAAAACTCCAAATAAAAAATAAACAAACCTTTTTAAAAAAACATTCTTGAACGGTTTCAAATATCTTATAAAAGTGGTATAGTTTTGTCAACAAAATCCACACCTCTTATCCCAGTGACCTGACAAAATCCTTGCAGCGCAAGTTCTAAGACGCGGTTCACAATGCGGTCTGATTGCGACCTCTTACGAACTGAGTACTCGTGACATGTTCAGGTGAGAGAGAGGTCTTGAGGTGCGAGAAGATGTTTGAATTGTGGTTTGCGATTCGGTGGATTAATTAAAGGTGTAAAGGAGTAAATGAATCGAATTGTGAATTGAAAAAGGGTATCGTTACCTTTAAATTTACATTTTAATTACATAAATAAGTAATACTAGATGCTTGTGCTCATCAATCCAATGTTTATCCCGGGTGGGATTCCACTTGAAATTGTAGTTAAAATTGAAAACCATTTTAGTTGTATTGAAAAGATACTGATGTATAGATTATAGTATACAAAATAATATGATCGTTTAGCCGCTAAAGCTGTGGGTTACATTAGTGGATTCAATTTGCAGATAGAAAAAAATATTTGTGCAATCCATAATATATCGTTGGTTTTGATCTATTTTGTTTTGGTATTTATCAGTTTTAGTTTAATACAGTCATCTATACTTATACTTATTACTTATCTATACTAATATTATAAAGCTGAATAGTTTGTTTGTTTGAACGCGCTAATCTCAGGAACTACTGATCCGATTTGAAAAAATCTTTCAGTGTAAGATAGCCCATTTATCGAGGAAGACTATAGGCTATATATCATCACGCTACTACTAATAGGAGCAGAGCTGCAGTAAAAAATGTTACAAAAACGGGGAAAATTTTGACCCATTATCTCTTACTAGCTGACCCGCGCAACTTCGCTTACGTCACCTAAGAGAATGGGTCAAAATTTTCCCCGTTTTTGTAACATTTTTCATTGCTACTCCGCTCCTAATGACCGTAGCGTGATGCTATATAGCCTATAGCCTTTCTCGATAAATGGGCTATCTAACACTGAAAGAATTTTTCAAATCGGACCAGTAGTTCCTGAGATTAGCGCGTTCAAACAAACAAACAAACAAACAAACTCTTCAGCTTTATTATATTAGTATAGATGGGAATAGGAGTAGTTCTATTGTAAAGCAGGTTGAACCGTCGATAATTTTTTTGTCAGCAAGTTACCTAAGAGTTTTACAAGTTCACACCTTTAAAAAATATCCTTACGAAAACATACTATATTAATTAAGACACATTACTACTTGCACAAATCAATGAGAAACACATATAAATACGTAGTTACTAAATACAGTTAACAAGACACGTAACGTACAATTGATTTGCAGTTCACTAGTTCACAATAGAATCCAACTTGTCGGTAATGGTGTAAAGGGTTTGGAAATGCGAACGCTAGGATTGTAAGTATAAGTTGTAGTATGTTGCTATTTGTGTTGTCGTTTGATATAGGATAGATCTTATATTAGAGGAATAATTTCGTCTAACAAAATCCTCCAATATTCGGCGACATCGATCAGTTTTATTGAAATCGGTCAACTTTGCAAGACATTGTTTAAAGTATCTAAGTACGATACACTGGTAACACTGTTTATTTCATCACTCTCATAGCCCGGTGGCACGGCGCAGGGCCAACGGCTTAACCATAACCTCTACTTCCTAACTCCAGGCAATGTCTAATAAATTATTAACGGAATAAAACTAAGAAAAGACTTTTTGCCACACCCTAGATTCGAGCCCGAGACTTCTGCGTGACAGTCGCATATTTTGTAAGTAGGTAGGTATCTGAAATATTCGCCTGTGCATTTGTCGTGACGTTTCAAGTGGATTGCGTGCCTCTAAAATTGTCACTGATTTGATTTCCACGAATTATTTATTTAATGTAGTATTATTATTAAATATATGATTAACAAACTTATTTACGTACATAATAAAAACACGTCTACATTCATATGCATTTAAGCCACTTAAAAAACAGACTATTTGGGCGGTAGTGTGTACGACTACTGACCACAAGTTTCGGTTTCGATTCCCGAGTCAGGTAAAATGCTTATAGTATTTTTCTTATAATTATATTATTCCCAATAACACAGGTGGCAGTTTGGTTACGGAGTCCGGTGCTTTTCAATTTGTTCGCCTCCTATTATATAAGACTAACATTGTAAAAGGCAAAACATGTATTTCATAAACCTCCACCTACTTTTTCGGGTATAACAGGCGTGATGCTATGTACCTATATGAGTACAGTTATTAAAATAAAACAGAGAAAATATAATTTCATTATCCAGACACCTAAAATCAGAGGCTAAATTGTAAAAGCTACAAAATCAACCGTAATAACATAACTAATGTATGGAAACAATAAAATGAATGAGTCACGCATCGGGCCGTATGAAACGAAACCCTATTTGACAGAAAGGGTAAAATAACAATACGATTTGCATGCCTTTCTATGTGCGGCTATGAAAACAACGGATAATTGTTGGCAACCAGGCAACATCAAGTGAAGCTGCCGAAAAAGAAAAGGAAGAAAAAGAAAAAAATGGCGGCTACGTTAGTTTTTTTTTTAATTCATTACGTCAACTTACGTTTGTGAATTGTACTGTTATTCTTAGTTTAAGTATATTTTACCTGATTATAATTGTTTAATATAACATTTGCTTAATTTGAAAGGCTCCAATCGTTAGGACAGTATATTAATTTAACATAATATGGCTCTCTTTTTTAGTAACTTGAATTTTATTACTTATTTTTTTGGAAATTATGCACGCCTCGTGCCTAAAATACGGCAACAGCAACTATACCATTGATTGTATCACCTAATTAATCACTCATATTTGCATTATAAATGATTTGATTTGATATTTTTAAAGGTGAGTAATGTAAAAGTAATTCAACAAATTCATTCATTTAATTCACTACCAATATTACAATGTGAAAGTCTATTTATCTGATAAGCTTTTTGCATAAATTGCTGAAACTATTATGATATTTTGCAGTAAGATGGTTAACCCGGGGTTTAATATAACCTATTCTCAATGAATTTTGCTGAAATGCAAATTTTCAACTACGTGTAACTGCTGATCATGAGTTGGTGACTTTGATTTCTGGGTTTAACAAAGGTTTTATTGGTTTTCTATTTTTTGTAAGACTATTCTCAATAGTAGTAGTAGTAATAATGTGGCAATAGATGTCTTTTTTATGGACTCACATTGAACAAAACATCAGTGTAATTTATTCACCTAGATTTTTAGAAGAAACTAGTGCAAATTACGAAAAGAATATATTCTCTTTTCGTATTATGGCCCAACACATTTGCATGATATTCACCGTAGCAAATCAGAGAGGTCAGTGCTCCTAACGCGATTTGATACTCAAAGCGTTATTAGGATATTAAGTTGACCCATATAATAGAATTATCATTCAGACGTAGGCCTTTGTTCAGAGGATTTGATTTGCTATTTCATATAGGTGTGGTTGCTGGAATAATGTGATTATGTTGTCTGATGTACTCTCAAAATGGTGGTTTGCAGTCTGATTCCATATTTCTACATAAAATGGATATAGTTGTAAAAAAAAATAATAACAATTTTTCTTATTTACCTTAATTACAAAAATAATGTATGCGAAAAAAGCAAGGAAAACTAGTAAGGGTGTTTTATGGTCCAAGTGCGTTTTAAAGTCTCTCCCAATCCCAATGGGTAGATGTTTTGTTTTTATGTATGAACGTTTATAAGTAATCTATACTATACTAATATTATAAAGCTGAAGAGTTTGTTTGTTTGTTTGTTTGAACGCGCTAATCTCAGGAACTACTGGTCCGATTTGGAAAATTCTTTCATTGTTAGATAGCCCATTTATCGAGGAAGGCTATAGGCTATATATCATCACGCTACGACCAATAGGGGCAGAGTATGAGTAAAAAGTGTTATACAAACGGGGAAAATTGGGATCCATTCTCTCTTATGTGACGCAAGCGAAGTTGCGCGGGTCAGCTAGTGAACAATAAATTGCTAAAAATTACAGTTACTGAATTTAGCACTAGTTTGAAACGTGGTTTGGTTGTTACACTAATTTATAAATGGCATGAAAGTTACGAAATAGGTAATTCTATGTAATGTGCACTAACTGAAATCCTACTGAAATCTATGTCATTGTTATTGACTTGTACAATTTAATTATAAGCTTCATACTTTCTCTCGGGGGTGTAATTCTAGACAGTACAAAGATTAGGAAAGCCTTTTACAAGCAGCAAAATGAAAGAGTCTTGTAACAGGGAAATACACTTTATATAATACTAGCTGACCCGCGCAACTTCGCTTGCGTCACTTAAGAGAATGAGTCAAAATTTTCCCCGTTTTTGTAACATTTTTCGTTGCTACTCCGCTCCTAATGACCATAGCGTGATGTTATATAGCCTATAGCCTTCCTCAATAAATGGGCTATCTAACACTGAAAGAATTTTTCAAATCGGACCTGTAGTTCCTGAGATTAGCGCGTTCAAACAAACAAACAAACAAACAAACAAACAAACAAACAAACAAACAAACAAACAAACAAACAAAAAAACAAACTCTTCAGCTTTATAATATTATAGTATAGATTCCACAGGCTTCAGTACATTTCTGCTTTGACGTAACGTCTTAATCACTATTATCTAAGAGAGACAGCAATGTATAGTAGAGTGGCTCTCAAATAGTTGTCAACTGAGATACGTGATCCCCTGTACTTTCTAGTATGACTCACGTGCCATCAACAAGTCAACATAAAAAAACTAAATAAATGCAAGACTTTGTAAATATAATAAATAAATACGTTGCTACCTAGAAATATGATCTATTTCTGTAAACAAGTACCATAACGTATGTGTTCTTAAGTATTTGGAAAGAAAATAAAATTTATCAAATAATGTTTGTGATGATAAGATATTGTGTTAAATTGAAGGTTGTAGAGTTTATTGACTTTTATAGAAATAAAAGGGTTTTGTGGTTGAATGGTGAAATAAATGGGAAGGAAAATAAGGATGGAAAGTAAATAATATAATTTGCAAAAAATTTAAGTCTTCAAATCAAGCATTATTTTCAGATACCTTTAATTAGGGCATAAATAGATAAATACATCAAATTAAATACTACCTAAAATATTCCGTTGATTAAAAACCTCGCGCTCCTTCTCTTAAAAGGACCCGCGTCTGTCTTATCGATTGTATTCGTAAATCGAATTAACACAGTAACATATTATAGATGCCTATTTAAGGTTTGGTACCTGAATCACAGGCAGAAATACAAGTTGACACTAAATATAAAATAAAGTAAAATGTATGGTAGAAGACAGAATTCGAAACAAAAACCACTAACCGTTGTTGGCGCGGTCATTCTATAGATGGGTGACCGCAGTGGTATTTGAGCTGGGCGTCTCCCGTAAAAGACGGTCCCAGCCGTTGACTACTAAGATAACAGTTGTTAAGCCATGTCAAAGGCCTCTCGGGCGGCTTGAACAGCAGACACTAGGTTAACCACTAACCATACGACAAACAAACAAGTGTATGCATAAAATATCTAAAAATAAGTACATATCAAGATAGTGATGGTAAATAAAGAAAACAAAGAAAACTAAAGTCTAAATAATAACATACTTTAACAAACATCCAATGCTATAAAGGTTATTTTAAACAATTTCAATATCAGTGCCATTTCCGACCAAATATGATACTGAAAATACAAACAAGTCAATGTCACTAGTCTATCGTTCAAGCCCCAACTACAACTAACTTTAGAGAATATTCTGGTATCATTAGCTCGGTTCTCTACTACTATCGACTACTGACAACCGACCTGTCATCGAGAAATCTTGTATGAAAATCTGATCAGCGCCTCTGACGGGTGTCGCGTCGCCGTCGTAGGAAATATTTTGGCAGTACATTCTTAATGGTAAACTTTCGATACTCGACAGAACTGACTGTACAGAATCGCGCTACAGTTAGGGTCATAGAAGACCTTAAGACATAGAATTTTGAATATTCAACAAAAATACAATACCAGAATTGTGAAAGAGGTTCTAAATATTTCTGAATGAATAGAAATAATCATACATTTGTATGGGTCAATAATTGTTCAAAATACACGCCAAAAAAAATTATTGAACTTCGAGTTTCGTCAATAATAAAGCACTTAAACTAGATAAAGGCATATTACCTCGAGGATATCATATAATTTCAGTTGCCAAAAATTTAAAGCCACTATACTGTACATTGTTTTCGCCCTCAGATTGTAGTTATTACCACGTTACGTCAAAGCTGCAATGTACTGAATACTGACCATCAATTTTCAAGCCCGCCGATCCTGGAAATAGTTGCACATGAACAATGTCACGAGCAAAAGCTATTTCAGAAATAAATTAATACAAAATCAAAAGTGTTGCACGATTCTCTGCAGTCAGTACTGTTGAGTATCGAAAGTTTGATATTTGAAATGTACTCCCAAAATAGTTCCTACAACGCCCGTCAGAGGCGCTGATCAGATTTGCATGCAAAATTTCTCGATGACTAGCCGGTTGTCGGTAGGCGATAGTAGTAGACACAAGAAGCCACGTCCCACAAGACAATGGAGCAGACAAAAATAAATGAAATGCTAACATAGAAATTGAAATCAGATTGTAATATAATATAATGTCGTAATTATGACGTAGATAGAACAAGACTAATAAACTTTATTCAATTGATACAAATATTGATGTTGATGATAAATTTAATTTAAACACACAATGTAATAACGGTTTTAGATTTATAGGTAAATGGAAATGTAGGTGACTCAGACTCAGTGGCACAATCAGTAGTGTATTTAACTACTGATCATGAGGTTTTGGGTTTGTTTCTCGGGTCGGTCACCGTCGGTTTTAGAATTTTCTTATTTAGAAAATTTCAATCAGCCCGTAGTGTAGTAACGTGGCCGGGATATGTCAATAGGCTAGTAATTTATTACTTGAGACTAACATCCGAATAAAATATCAAAAAAAGTTGTTCATGTCAATTGTGAAACGTTGGTGCTTCACCTTTGCCTACACTCCGGGTATAACAGGCGCGATATTAGTTAAAACAAACAAACAAACTTTCCTTAGGAAGCAATCGCCGTGGTCGCAGCCTACGACCACGACGAGTGCAACCTGCGCCGAAACGTTAGGCATTTAAGGTAAAATGCGTGTTCGCGTTAAGCCCGTATTCTATTATACATTAAACATGCAACGCGAGAGTTTAAAAGTTATGGTAAACAAATTTACTTATTTTAAGACATACAATTTTAACAATAAAAACACACTTAAAAATAGCACCGTCTGAAATTCGTGTTCACTATCAAAAAATCTTTTAAAAAATAAACATTCCTCATTCGTTTCTTTATCAAAAATCTAATATTACGTTCTAATATTATATAACTAGTAAATAAATATTGAAATTCCGCTACTATCCATTTTGTAACTGACGCAATATATTTCTTTAATTACTATTGTTTTGATGAAACGTGTGCTTCTTATTTATTTATAGTATCTTGTTCAAACAGCTTCCGTTCCACGTCACAAGTAAATGACATGACAACGCGAATTAAAATACAATGTAAAATTATAAAGAGACTTTAAGGCGGGATACTTTTTTTAGGACCTAAAATCGAAAAGTGTTGATTTATGTTAGAACCCTGCTTCACTAGGACGCCATGGCGGCGTAGCTGGTTTCGTATCCAACATCACACACACTTCAATATTAACTGCTTGGGTACGTAGCCAGCGACGCCGCCATGGCGTCCTAATGAGGCAGGGCTCTTATATCTTCCTCCCAAGGTAGTTCATCTAAAGCACCCATTCGAATAGCACCTAGCCTTACTCACCTATATTTGACAGGTTCTCTTCGTGGACTAGGTTAGGTGATATTCGAACGGGTGCTCTGGATGACCTACCTCGTCCCTACTTTGATTACGGGAGGCTGTTTGAAAAAGAAACAACTCCTGTGTCAAAACTTGCAGGTTCAGGCACAACATCTGGGATGCGGAGTATCCAATTTGAGGTACCGCGTCCTAGCCACTTTATTGGTGACTGTTGAAGGAACACCGTCAGGTTTTTAGTCGGTATGCCCAAATTTAAAAGCCGGAATGCCTAGCCGGTGGGAGAGCTCGACAGACCCCCGCTTTCTCCCTGGAGCGGGACATGCAGTAATGCATTTTCCTCACGGAAAAAAGAGGCTCGGGCACAACAAGGACGTCTTTATAAGCTCTCCTAGAGTCGGAGGTCCACCACTTCCTTACTTCGGGCAAATGATTCACTAAGCAATTCTTGGCAATAAAATTTTGCGTACCTATTTTAGGATATCATACAGAGACAAGGCAAGTAAAATTAAGAACAAAATAAACTGAATTTCTTCTACATATTTTAAATTAAAGGATAATGATATATAATATAATGTATAGTAATTAAGAACAAGGTAATCATATTTCACAAAAATGACGTCACAGCATCATAAAAGGGATTCTATTCTCTTTCAATGACACTACTGATTTCACTTACTACACCTATACTGTGGTTTTATTCGGCAAATTGTTGTATATCTCATTCAAACTCAAATATCCATATATATGTATATAATATACTATGTATACATTTATTTAAATAAAGTTGTAAGATAAAATGCTTGTTTGATTGTAAAGCTCAAATTATTTGGACAGGCTGTATACAAAAATTTGACTTTAATGTACACAGATAAAGTGTGAAAAGACTCCTATAAATAATTGTTAATGCCACGCGGTCTAGATGTGATAATTTTCAAATTTATGTTTTTTCCTTTACTAGTAAAATTACCTATGGTTCGTCCATAAAAAATAATATATATTTATGGACGAGTTTAACACTAATTCATAGATTAGCTTACTATTTATAAAAGGCATAGACCGAAAAAAATAGTACTTCTACTGAGAGTTACTTATAATTGTTGATTTTTTAGTCAGTTGTCAACTTAAGAATATCAATTTGGGCAATGGTTCATGCAATTGTTTCCGGAGAATTTTGACATGAGTATTAAATAATTAAAACATTTCAGTAGCGTGATTCTGTACAGTTGGTACCGTTGAGTATCAAAATTTTGACATTTAAAAACTGCCAAAATATTTCCTACGACACCCGTCAGAGGCGCTGATCAGATTTTCATACAAAATTTCTCGATGAGGTCTGTTATAGTCGATAGTAGTAGAGAATCGAGCCACAGTTTTTAAAACATGTCATTTTAAAGGCGATGGTTCATGCAGCTGTTTCTGAAGACTTTGACATCTCTGTTAAATAAATATTTAATTTGTAAAAGTGATTATATTTTAAGTATTTAAATAGCTAAAAGAAGGTGCAATAAATCTTCAAGCCTTAAGGATAACAAAGAGATAAAAACCAGACGCTAAAAAAAGGTTTATCTGTTACGCGTAGTGGTGTAATGTGGTTTAATTATAGACAAATATAAAACGTCACTTACTAAACACACTAATGATGATTCAAAACTTATAAACCTGATGATCATGGAAAAAATATCTGGAATTATAAAATGCAAGCAGACACATGATAAAAAAGCAATGGCAACAATCATATAAAAATATTTTTTTGTTCAGTGTCGCAATTTTCTATACTCAATCGATGCTATCAGCAAGCGACTACTGAAAATAGTTTCTGAGGAACACGCTAGGGGCGCTGATCAATTTTTCATACAAAGATTGCCAATAGTCTATATCAGAAAGAAACTTTTTCACAATTAGAGTAACGTATGTTTCACATTAAAAACCATCACATAGTACGAGAAGCATGTGTGACATTTAACTTAATTAAAACAATAGTCCTTTCAGAATACGCTAGGGGCGCTGATCAGTTTTACATACATAATTTCTCGATACGATAACTGGGTAACCCGTTTGCAGATATGAGTATAAAATTTATCGGTAGCTACTCCGTTGTTGTAAAACTAATAAGAAATGTATAGAAAATCGAGAACCATTAGACAAATACCATACACACAGACAGATTGATAGTCAACACAATATAAATGATAAGAATGCCATCCCCTTATCTTAGATAAAACATGTTTGAACAAGGTTCTGTTTAGTTTTAATGTTTATTCTAATTAACTTATGTAATATAGTATTTGCCGAAAATGAGGTATTACTTCAGTGATTGTTCGGTCGACGTATCGTGTGACAAGGTTCTTCAAGATGGGTTTAGGAAGGTTTCGACAAGTGCATACGGCCTTTGCATGTAAGAATACTTTTTTACTTACTTTATGTTAAAAAATCTATGCATGGAATAGTAATACGGATTAGTTTTTTTTTACTTTTGTGTTATTAGTTGAGAATGTAAGCTTTTATTGTTAAAGTCGTATGAAGACCTTTGTATGTTGTATGATCTCAGTTTGTTTGTCGTAGTTGACTAATTTTTAACTCGCTTCGTATTGAATTTACGAGACACTCAGTTATGAGGTTCATGGTTTGTGGATATTGGAAAAATAACGTATGAAATTGCCTGTTAATACGAAAAATACAATCTTGCTGGTATCTGAATAAATGAGGTCCTTTTGCGTTTCAATTGATATTGTTGAATTAAAAACTATCGTATTAAATTTACCCTAAGCCTGCAGTATTAAAACATGTCCAATAGGGTGTCCCAAGCTATAAGGGAAAAAATTTTTTTTTTGAAATCTTATACGCATACCCTTTTATTTTATTCTGTTTGACCTCAAAAGCCTAAATAAAAAATATTATAGTGATAACTTAATGTTATCACGTGCCGACTTGACTTCAAAGTTATAAATTAAAAATTTGTATGGAAAAATTATGTTACTTAGTCTTAATTTAGGTTTTGGAAAGAAAACAACTAATAATATTTAAAAGAAATAGTATTTAATGATATTAATATACATCAAGGATCTTCTATATACTTTCTTTTTAAAGTTTTCTTTTTGCAATCAGGGTAAATTTTACGATGTTCTTGTACACAACGTAACAAAAATTGCTTTTGTTCCTCTTCAACCGTGATTAGCCCGTGAAAGTCTTGCATCAACTTAACTGCCCTTTCAGCAGTGTCATTCACTGCTTTCAGTGTTGATAGTTTCACTTTTGCTTCAAGATACGAAGAATTATTAGACCACGAAGCAGGACTTTCTTCGAGAAAACTATCATCAATTTTCAGACGAGAGAACAAAGACTTACTTGAAGACGATATAAAATCTTCTATGTTTTTCTCGTACAATAGTCCGCTTAAATCTTCTTTTGATGGTATATAGCGTTTTTCTTGAGACGAGATACTATCTTTAGATAAGTTTGATATAATGTTTTCCTTACTTTCTTGGCTCACCTCGTCGTCAAAAAGTGATAACATAGATACTTCCTCGGTCAAATACCATAAATGCTGAGTAAACTTCTTCAATACTGCTTTTGATATATTTTTATCAATATTTTCGTAAGCTCTCATGGCTTTCAAAAATGACAAATCTTCGTAGGGTGCTTTGACTGCCGAAATACACTGCATCCATGGCTTGACATAGGATGAAACGATGAACAGGCAGACGTCCAATAGAGCATTCTTATCTTTACTATTAATTTTAAATTGAGAGCTAAGTAACACTATTTTTAAAGAATAGATAGCTCTAGCCATCCATCGAGCTTGGTGCATAGCACCTGGGGGTCGGATTTTAAACTTTTTTTCTTCATCTCCGCCTAAAAACAAAACTGAGAGCTCTATCAACTCACGATAGTCGTCTCTGACAATTGTTTTTGTCAATTCAGAACGGTAAAACGAAATCAGATTCTGGATTTCGTTTAATGTCAGGCAAGAAACAATTTTTTCTCGATAATTTTCGATTTTAGTACTATCGACATTTTTCCAGTTGTCTCGAAATTTTTTGAATAGGGGAATATCTGGGCTTGTTGTCACCTGGCTAATTTTCACTTCGAACGCTGCTTTGAGTACCAATTCATAGATGTGATGGCGGCAAGCAAAAATAAGCACTTCTCTGTTGATCTTTTGCTGCAAAATCACACAAGCCCCGTTGAGACGACCAGTGTTAGAAGCCGTGGTGTCACAGCAAAGTATTTGTACTCTTTCTTCGAGGTTCCAGTCTACTATAGCATTCCAAACAGCCTGGGCTTGCTCACTTCCAGTAGAACTCTCTAAACGTGGCACAGATATAAGCTGCTCCTTATCTTCATAAGAAATAACAATCGGAAGACGTTCTTCTTTTGATTTTCGAGTATCCAAAGCTGGTAATAGTTTGCCATCCCAATGAACAGTCACAACATCTGGAACCTTGTCTTGAAAATCGATTTTTATAGCTTTCGCACGCTCTTTTCGTTTTTCCGTTCTGATTCTTTGGATGGAGGATTTGCTAATTGGAAAATCGTCGACATTATGTCCCAGCGCCTCAATAGTAGCTTCTAAAATAAACACAGAATCTCTCATACTCAATTGACATCGGTCCAATGCTGCTACTAACTTCGGGGTAATAAAATTCTTCCGCACTGACTTACAAATTACAGGTTGCACGTTTTCAATGGGCGGGCTATTGGAACTTTCTTGCAAGGTCTCGCAGTCGCTAGAATCTGAAGACGAATTAATCGGTAAAGGTTCAATAATCGCCGACGAAGTCGACGCAGCAAAATATTTAGCACGGCGATTCTCTTCCTCAATAGATCTAAGGCGCGCCCTGTCCTCTTTCTTCGTTAACTTTTTGTCGACTCCAGTTAGATGGCCCGGCCGACCAGGCTCTCTCTGGTGCTGCAGGAAGATTTTGTCTTCATCTATTTTTATCATAGTCAACGCATCAGCGTGAGCAATATCAAAAAGATTGTTCAAATTAGCAACAAACTCTTCGCGACGCCGTTTAAACACATCTTGAGTTTTCTTAGCATTTTTTTGCAAGTCTCTCCAAACTTGATATAAGTTTACAAGTTTTTTTATACAGTTTGGCAATGATTTAGTAGGTATTCGTGCCTTTTCCCAAAAAATAATGCACTCGCGTATCGTTAGATTTGCACTCTCATTTACCTTTAAATTTACTTCGCGGATATTGTAAAACAAAACTGCTAGAACTTGCCCATTAGAGGGAAGTTTTGAACCAGTTATTTGATGTTTTACGTAACCAATTAAATATATTTCACTCTTTTTAGAACTGCGCAATTCGACTGACATGTTGATTATTTGAAAACAATGCAATAAATGATATTAAAACAAGAAACAACACGCACTGATATTTGCAAGTCCTTACGCGCTTAGGAGTTCACGTAGTAACATGTTTCGATACAAGTCGGCACGGGTTGCTGTTATCCGAAGTACGTGATATTTATTTTAGAGTTATATTACTACAAAACGAATAATAATTGCGGGTATGCGTCGAAAAAAAATCACTTTGATTTTTTTGGGACACCCTAATGTCCAATGAAACCATTTTGTTCAGGTCAGAGAGATAATAAGAAATATAACACAGTGATTTTAAACCTTAACTTAATACAACCGTAATTGAAATACAGTCACGGAAGAGTTAATTTAAACAATAGTCAAAAGGAAACAATCGTGAAGGTGATGTAATAATTATGAAAATATAATTAACATACATTAATCACACCTTTTTCCCATGGGGGCAAGCAGAGGTACAAAAAATTGTACTTAGATCTCAACATACTTCTATATTGTCTTGTCAACGAAATTTTGATTTGTATATAATATATTTAGTAAAAAAATTAAAAGCCTTATATTATACTAGCTGACCCGGCAGACTTGTTCTACCATATAAAAAAAAGTGTCACTTAGGGGTATGAAAAATAGATGTTGGCCGATTCTCATAGATGGATAAACACAAAACATTTCATCAAAATCGGTCAAGCCGTTTCGGAGGAGTATGGCAACGAAAACTGTGAAGCGAGAATTTTATATATTAGATATAAAGTTTTAGAATAGTGGTGATGATAGTGTATAGTTAAATTGAATACGTAATGTGAGTACTAATTCTATTATTATTATCAAAATGGAATATCGAAAACATGTTTATTTACATTTTAAGATACAGATATAGGCAGAACAAATATTCGTCGTATCTTGTGATGGCTAGACTTCAGAAAGTTATTTTATGTTTACTTATTCATCTCATTGTCATTCTTTCTTTAACCTATTGTTCTTTGTTTTTTTGTGAAACTAGTATCAAAGTTAATTAAACCTCCCGAAGGCAACAAGGATAACAGTAGCGAAAGTCATACCAAAGGGCTATGACTCGCTACTGTTATCTTATGTGGCCGAAATTTAATAGTGCCCTCCGAAGCATGGAGACGCTTATCTCAATTACTACTAAACGGTGACCCATCTAAGGAGTGACCGCGCCGAGGTTGCTTAACCCACTGATCGTATACCAATCCGTGAGCGCAATTGACTGTGAACGCAACATCATTTTGTTTCATGACTTATCGTAGAAACAAAACTATAAAATTTGAGAAATATTAACAGCCCAGAGTAGTCCCGGTAAAAGCAATGAAAATAAAAAATTCAACCGAGTAAAACTTCATTATATCACATTATTATGTGATATAATGATTTCGCTATTTTTATTAGACAAACTACAATCTACAACGTGTTAATTTCCAACACACCTCTTTTGTTTATTTTATATTGACTTTTGTTATCTCCATTGAGGTCACTAGTTCAATAGTCTCGTTTAATAAATATTTGAATCACCAAACTAGGTACGAGTATAATCGGGCAGAAAAATTATGTCATTGAGAACATAAATTATTTATATTCACTATTTTTCAAGTGCATCTCGTTGCTGGGCACGTATCTCCTGTTTTGTAGTTGCTTCCGCCACTACTATACTGAGAATATTTTCGCGTTAGTCAATATAATATGAGATCTTTTCGAAAAGAAAGAAAATAATTGAAAGATGTATTTTTCGATGTATTATATGGACCATTCAAAACCATTATAGTTAGTCGAATGCCCATCGGATTAAACCAGAACCAAGAAGGAAATTAAAAATCTTAGGGCTAGCGATGTTCTTTGGCCTATTCGACGTTTTGTCCACTTAAGAACTTACCAATGACACTAATACTGCTACCAGAAGTCTTCAAAATGATTTAAGTATTTTAGTGTATTTTTTCCTTTCGCAGCATTGAAGTTTTTGACATTTCAATTGAATGTATTAAAATCAATATTAAAGATTGGTTTCTTTGTCCAATTTCAGGTGGCTTCGGCTCCCTCATCATGGGTCTGCTCAACGTATGGCCCTCATACACATCGGAGTTATATTTCTCAAACACGACCACCCCGCTATCTACTCCTATGACAAAGGCTGAAGAATCTCTATTAGGTAGTCTACCTTCATTGGGTGCTATGGTTGGATGTGCCATCGCTGGAGTTCTGATAAACAATTTGGGAAGGCGGAATGGAGGTGTCGTGTTGTCTTTGCCAGTCTTGGTAAGTTTATAATTATGTTTAGTATGACTTTCTGTTTATTGAGTCAAGATTTGATATCATATAGGATAATAGCATGTATTTGCATTTGATCTTATTTATACGAAGAAATTTAAAACCTCCTAATACCATTATTGTAAGGGCAATTGGGCTCATTTTCACATGGAGAGTAATAATTGATGCATTTTTAAAAATATAAATTATTCCTTATAATTGCCCTTTGAAATAGCGATATTATGAAGTCTTAGCTTCTTTCTGTAAAATTCGAATGTAGATATGCGATATTATCCAATGCTATGACACGCGGATTTGCACTATAACCCACTATGTTAAACAGCCACAATATAGGGGTAAAGTAAAAATGACAGTCAAATTAGGTTTCACAAATTTACTGATAGTTTTATGTAGAAATAGATTTAAATGTCAAGTCAAAGTCAATGGGTTTCTCAGTTACTTTAGATATGCTTGTATGAAGAAACTAGCTGTCAGTCACATAAACTTTTGTAAATTGATTTATTAATTAAAATGTTGTTCTAGGAAACTGTAAAAATAGTAAGTTGTTTGCTCACGTGATATGTAAACATCAAATAGTTAGTCAGCTGCTCACGTGATCTGTGAAAAACAAATAGTTTGTCACCGAATCTTGTGTACTTTAACTTCTGTTTTTATGACTAACGATGACTTTTTGATTTTAAACAAATAGTACTTTAGATAAAAAGTTTCAGATGTGTGATGAGATCAGTTATAAAAATTTCCAAACTAATAACATATTTAAAAACGAAAAAAAAAGTTATAAAGGAAGCTGTACCGTTCCATTGTTAGGCAAAAATCTCCCTCAAATTCTTTCATCGATCCATGCTCTACCAACCATCCAGATAGGTGAATTAATCGTCACGTCTAGATTTCATCGGCCTAACGCGTATTCATTGAACTTCAGGCATCCATTGTGTGACGACACTTACCCACCTATCTGTATGCATCCGAATAACATTGCCCAATCCTACTTTAGTTTAAAATGTTTTATGCAATCATCTGCGGTTAAAAAGATCCTGTATAATTCTCATTATTCTTTATTTTTTACAGTTATCATGGGCCATCATAAGTGTAACTACTTCAATGAAATTGGTGTTAGCTGCACGGTTCGTGTCTGGTATTTCTGGAGGTGCCTTCTTAGTTGTAGCTCCTATCTTCATCTCGGAGGTCGTGGAAGATTCTATTAGAGGAACGTTAGCATCAGGTAAGGAGAATTTTGTCTTCTTTTTTGCTAATAGTTGATATTTTAAACCGTTATATCACCAGAAAATTCACTATTAAATTGTATTTATTCATATTTTAAAACCGAATCGTTGACAGGGTCTACCCTTTTCGGTAATTTGAATGTGAATACCATGTTTTAACCATGTCATACCGTGATATACAAACATTTTTAATTTCATTTTTTTTTCTTAGCCTGTACTGTAATACTGCTGGGCAAAGGCCTTCCCCACTTTTTTCCAAACATTCCTATCTCCTGATATGCATGTAATTTTTTTCCTCAAAGGTACCTAGATCGTCACTTTTAAACTCCCTAATTATCCTATCTTAACAGCGTTGTAATTCTAAAACTTAAGCTACCTTTTTCTTCTTCCAGCTTCCGTCTTTCTCTACTGCACCGGCACTTTACTCTCATACATCATTGGTTGGTGCTTTACATACAGAACTATCATCTGGTTGAACTTGGTCTTCTGCGTCGCTGCTACTGTCCTCATCTTGCTTGTGACTGAAAGTCCTGTGTATTTGTTGAGGCAGAAGAGAGAAGAGGTAAACTAATTCTATAATAAAAGGTTATAAGAAGATAAAGAAAAAATCTTTGAAATCTTCTGAATATACTAAAGACAAAGATACTGAAATAGTCTATTAAGTCCATAATACTTTGAACTATAATATCGATTGAAAGCTAACGTTTTTGTTGCCCAAATATTAAAAACTATAACGAAAAAATCTGAAGTAGCCACCAAATCTGACTAACAATTAAACATTTTCAAAAGCTATAACTATTTGTAGTATCTAGTGTTATAGTTGAAATATAACTGTGTGTTTATAATTGCAGGATGCCAAACTGTCAATTGCTAAATATCGAGGAGCGCCAGTGTCATCAATGATTGTGTTAGACGAGCTGACCCGACTGAAGCAACAGGTCATGCCATCTGTTGAACTGGTTTCTATCACAGGTAAGATATCAGCAGTAATCTGAAATATAAGGGGTTCAACAGTCAGCTCTTTACTGTTCCGTAATTTAAAAAGACTTTCAATTTACTCATGAATACAACCCTTTAAACCTAACCTTACCTATCGAAACCACCCTTAGTATTTCTTACGTGATTTAAAAACGTACCTTAATACTTACGTTTGACGGTGTCCTTTCAGAAACGGACCCCAAAGCAGAAGAAGCAGAAAAAGAAAAATTGAAATTGGAAGAAAATCTGGACCTCGAAAAGCCACAAGCAACATCGTCGTTCAAACTCTTGTGTAAGTACAAGTACATCAATATTTACTATTATTAATTCGTTAATCTTTTATTATTTAGAATATTGATAAAATCTAATTTAAAACTTTAATTTATTTTATTTTTATTTCGCAGTTGTGCAACCAGCTTCAAGATGGGCGTTTATGGTGGTGATGACAGTGATATCTATGCAGGTAAATACAAACAAACTTCTCTTTGTTAAGGTTTACATAGCAGCAATTGAAACCCATAAGAACACACACTTCTAAAAATCAGGATATACAAATGAATTCCTATTTTCTATAGAAAATTCAATCAATTTTTTTTTCTGGATTCCAGGTCTTTATGGGTATTGTCCCAGTGCAAGTGTACGCAAAGACGGTGTTCACAGAGACAGACCCGAGCAAGGCTGATATGTACACTGTATTGTTTGCTGTCGTTCAGTTCAGTGGGTCAGCTGTCACCGGCGCTGTAGCTGATAAGGCTGGGAGAAGGGTAAGTTTTTTCACCCTTTGACCGCCACGGTCGGCTAAACTCGACAAATCAGAAAGTGCTCACGTTCTGATTTGTCCAGTATAGCCGACCGTGGCGGTCAAAGGGTTAATTAGAATATGCGATTTTAGTAGTAGTTTCAATTTGGGCGGCTTAAACAACTTTGACAGTAGGTTGACCACTAACCATACGATAAGAAGTAGTAGTTTTCCAAAGAATTATGTATTTGCCAATGGACTAGATCAATGGAAATACCCTTCAAATTTATACGTATATAATGAAAAATCAATTACACTATATTATTTCTTAAATTGATGCAACCTAAAAAAGTGAATGTAACAGTTGGATATAATTATTTATTGTGAGAACGTTATTCAAGAAATGACTTTAACGTTTAGCAGATTCTCCATTATTATCAAGACAGCAGTTAAAATTCTTCCTTAAATTTATCAATCTTCGAAAAAATCGGCTGCTAATATTATTATCATAACGTAATGCTCAAGCAGTCGCCTTAATTATTATTGCATCATATACTCATCCTTTTCTGATTTTTACTATCAGGTCGATAATCAATATTACATTTATTAATCATTTTATGTTGTTTTTTACAGATTCTTATCATCTCCTCTTCAGTGCTGGTATTCTTGAGCATGATGTCTCTCGGTTGCCTCATGCAGTTCAAGGCTGGCCCTCCAATTTTGACCGTCATTCTTATCTTCGCCTACTGCTTCTCATTCATGTTTGGAGCTGGTTCCATTCCTTACGTGCTTTTGGCTGAGGCGTTTATTCCCGAGGTAAGAATAATTTTACTTTAATTATTTAAATTATTTATTTGAATATACATAGGTACATGAAATCTCCCACTTGGGAGTAGATAAAGACCAAAGTGGTAAACGTAAATGCTTCCTCCTAACAAGCCATCCGGTTATGAGTACTACGTTGCTGAAGCAACTTCTAAACTAACATCACTAATATGATCTGCATGTATCTTTTCATGGTGTCCTCCCTTAATAAAAAGTCGAAATTCCCACAAAAATCACAGGTTAAGCATTCGGCTTTATTGTAAACAAAACGTGAATTAACTGCGTACGCAACGCGTACAAATGTTCTGATCTTAGATATAACAGGATTACGATAACATATTCGTATTTTTGCTTTGATTAAGTACCAAATATCTTCCTATCAAAGAAAGCTAATCTAAAACAGACTCATACGATAAATTGCTTAGCAACAGTTATAGAGATAAAGTAGGTAAAAATTTGTCTTATCAAGGTAATTTATCTGAATTCTGAAATCAAATGAATTGTTGATGACGATATGAACTATGAGGAAAACGTAATAGCTTATACAATATAAAGACTTATCTTTTATACGTATCTTTTTTAAAAACATATTACAACGAGAGGAAACAAATCTCTTGTCGAGATATCGAATGCATGCGAGAGAAGTGTGGGTGTAAACAACGGAGATGAAAATTTCATGTGATAGTGATAATGGGTTCACGCCTAATGTAACACGTAATTGAGATAGCAGACATCTATGTACTCACTAGAATAATAGCGTTTACCATCTTAAGTTATATATACCTGTAAATACACAAGTTTGGTATCATTCAGTACGAATCAGCAAAGCATGTGTGTACTCCTGTAATGAGGGAGGGGCTTTGAGTCCACCACGCTGGCCAAGTGCTTGTTGGGAACTTATTTGGTTAAAATTATAAGTGCCTGATTCAAACGCACACCGCCATCTATTACTAATCAGCCACGCTGACCGAGTATAAAAATCATATAACCATGCTAGATCCTGAAGTCCTCTAGATTTTTTCCTTCATCATGTAAGCAAGGTACAATTGTTTCTGTAACACCTTTATTTCTTCGCAGGTCCAAAACTTGGCTTCAATGATCATCATCGAGTGGGTCTGGTTCCTCAACTTCTTGATCATCGCGGTCTTCCCCTACCTCAACACTGCCTTCGGAATGTACGGCGTCTTCTACCTGTTCGGAGTCATGGGCCTTGCCAACTCGATCATTGGCTACTTCATCGTGCCTGAGACGAAAGGCCTATCCAACGCGCAGATTCAAGACCTGTTTTTGTCTAGAAAAAAGCATTGAACTAATTTTGATGAACTTTCGGAAATGTTATTTGAAGATTGTGAAATAGGACTTAGTGAAAATTGTGAGAGTTGAAATGTTAATGTATGAAAGAAACAGATGACGTATTTTTGTTACTTCTGAATTATGTGTGGTCGAATTATGATTGTTGTTACATAAGTAATATTAATTTATTAGCGAATTATATACGGGAATTAACGCGTTAATGCATTTTTCTTGAATTGCCTGACAACAGTTCAAAACCCCGGGCTATTGTAACCCAGGCCGAAATGTCAGCTAGTCCAAGATACAATGCATGTTTGCTCTATGCACGCAGTGTGAGAGATTAAAAGTTAGCAATTCTTATTCTTATTTTCTTTGTCTGAATAAGCCAATTTTACGCAAAGTGAAACGCAAATTATTAAGCGTTGACCAATCATTTAAACGGAAAAGTGCAAACAGACAAATTGAAGAGCCGAGTTTTTTTATGTTGTTATCATTTTATTTGAATGCTGGTAAGTGTGTGAATGAGAAAATCATGAAATGTAAATAAAATTATAAACTACAAACAGTATTATCAAGATCTTTGATGTTTTGCAGCGAATATGTTTATAATATTTTACTTGTTAAATAATGGCAACAAAACGTCCAAAGTACAAAATACTATAAATATGTAGATATTAAATAGCCATAAATTGAACTGGTTGCTATAATAACAAGTTTTTTGTTAATTTGTATGTAAATAAATGTTATTTTCTTAAAATAAGTTCGTTTTTTTTCTTTACTATTTTCTACGATTATCAAGAATACACTAATTTTAGATATAAGTAGTGTGAGGTGTGGCAATGCGATTCACAAAGATGACTCTGATGGAAGTGAAAACTATTTCAGCTACATCATTCGACGTGAACAAACTGAGCACCGGCACTTGGTTTGAAAACCAATTTCTCTGTATTAAACCACCACAATGCTACCTGTACGCGCAGTTCGTAAACCTACTAGACTAGCGTGGTAGACCCAAGCCTCTCTCAATAACTATATGCCAAGTCCTAACTTGGCCATCGTGGTGGACTCTGTTAATTACTATATGCCAAGTTGGGACTTGCGTGGTGCACTGACCCCCGAGGATTTTTTATATGAGTTTGAACGCTATTGAATAGATAAACTACCGCTAAATGTACTCAGAAACCGGGCATCAATGTCCTCTCTCATAATGTAAGTAGACTCGTACTAAAACTATAGAATAATTCGTAAAAATGACTTCACATGGCAATAATTGAAATAAAATATTCATTATTATATTAACATACCAACACAAACGACTGTACTAAACGCTCAATTACAATAAATTTATAACAATTTATCAAATTGAGATAAGAGAAAAAAATGCCGTTTCCGCAATCAAAGTGTTATCAATTGTTATTTATATTTTGGTACTACTGTTTGTAAATGTAATCAGATAGATAAAAACCTTTATCTGGTCACCAGACCTTTTATTTTGTAAAGTTGTTAAAGCTGTAATGATATCATAATACTGAAGTATGAAGTAATCTCGGTGACGAAGTAAGTTAAGAAAATATGCCGATTTTGTCGGAGATTTACTGACTTTTTTGGCATAAACAAAATACGCGCGTATATACTCGTATTATAGGAGGAGACACTTGCCAGTGGGACAATAATGGGTTAAAAAATATATATATTCAATGTTATTGGACTTAGGCTCGATACCAAACTTTTCTCTCTTACTGATATTTTGAAACAGTGAACATTTATTTTAGGATTTGATCTGACCAATACCCTACTCAAAATGCGTGTTCCAAAGTAGTGTCAACTACCGCTATTAGTACAAAGGCTGATTTAAACCAATAATATAAAGCTGAAGAGTTCTTTGTTTGTTTGAACGTACTAATCTTCAGAGCCAACAGTCGGCCCTGAGATTTTTTTTAATCCTGCAAGCTATATAACGTCACCCGACTCCTTACCCAAACAAAAGGAATTTCCCAAACTTGAAACTGCGTATATTTCTTTTAAGGAGTATCTTTCCATAGAAAACAAATAACGCCAAAGCCAAAGAAGTAACAGTTATTTCCGTAATCAGTGCGCAAAGAAATCAATGGATTCCATTAAAATAAATTAACATGTACATAATTATGTCAATACACGAACAGATTGACATTCAACACGTTAGCGATAAGAATTTGTGTGTTGAAGAAGATAAATGTATTGCTATGATATATTTGGCAAATACGAATTTTATGCCAGTAGTGTTTGCGAAGTGTGAGTGAACAAGATGAATGTTGGACGATTGAGGCAGTTTCATACGGCTTTGGCAGGTAATTTTAAATTTAATTGTTGCGTGATTTGTGAATTAAAGTGTTAAAATAATAAATAAATAAAGGAAATTAAAGTAAAAAATTAAAGTGTTAGATACTTTTAAATTGCGAGAATAATTTTTCTTCTTTATCGTGTTAAGTAATGGAATTATTTTATTTATTTTCTGTTTAATTTTATTATTTATCCGTAAATCCGTACATTTACGTTGAATCCAAAAGATATTTAATTTACATTATTAATATTACAAGTACCTATGTAATGGATTTTTTTTTCATTTTTTATTTTTTACTTTAACAAAACAATTGGTCGTTATATTTATGAATTAAATACAATTAATTTAAATATTTCATTTTCAAAACTTGTAAAACTATTGAAGTGATTCATGTATTAAATTGTAATTATTTAAGAAATATTTTTTTATGTATTGACTTAATAGAGACTTAGGAAATATTTTTATTATAATATTATTATTTTGGTGTATCTCGGTATATGTCTATCAAGTTAATATTATAATTGATTGAATTATCTTTAACCGTTAATTCTATTTTTGGTCTCAGCTGCTGCCGGCTCCCTCATCATGGGTCTTATGAACGTATGGCCCTCATACACATCGGAGTTATATTTCTCGAACACAACCACACCCCTCTCTGCTCCTATGACAAAGGCTGAAGAATCTCTATTAGGTAGTCTACCTTCACTGGGTGCTATGTGTGGATGTGCCATCGCTGGTGTATTAATCAATAGTTTAGGAAGAAGATACGGCGGTGTTGTGCTTTCTTTACCTGTATTTGTAAGTACAATTTGAATACAAACTTTTTCATTATTAAAGAATACTGCAAGAATTCCTCTGCATGTTCTGCAGTGAATGTAAAAAAAATAGCTTGTGACTTTATAAACTCATAGGCCACGATTTTGCAATATTAGTTTCATGTACGGCCTCCATGGTGCAGTGGTTAAAGTGGTCGCCACACCACTACCATTGTGTCGGGATGTCGTGAGTTCGATTCCCACACGGAACAATTACTTGTGCGATCCACAAATAGTTGTTTTAGACTTGGTTGTGCTTCGGGTCCGTTGTTTATGTGCTTGTTAAAGTCCCCGCGACACAAAAATAATTCTAAGTGCGTGAGTTGTCTTTAAAAACAAATAATAAAGACTTACATAGAAGGAAGGAAGGAAGACCTTGATTTGCTGTAGTTGAATATTTGGCTGATAATAAAAAATATCCTTATAGATAATCCTATCGAATGTTTGGCCGTCAAATCGAAAGATAGACAAAGTACGTAAGGATTAATAGATATATCGGAGGATTTTAATTTACACAAGAATTATGATAGTATTAGGCTCTCAAGATTCTATTAAACAGTTTACACAATAAATTAAACAGCCATTTGGTTTTATTTTTGTTTGTAACTAAGTGATATATAAATAATTAATTGTTCGGGTAGTTACCGATCATATTTATTGTGAATTCAAACAATTATATTATAGGTAGATAGCCACTTAAACGGATAATTTAAAACGTTAAACATCAATCCTTAACACATACTAAGGATGGTTATAGTACTAACCATTATTTATTTTTCAATTTTTGGTCCCTGTGGCATGATATCGTAAAAAAAATGTTTGACAAAATAGTTCTTACAGAATACGCTAGGTGCGCTGCTTAACATCTCATTAAACATATTTTTTTCTTTTCCAGTTAGCATGGGTGATCATAAGTATGACGTCTTCCATAAGAGTGATATTGGCAGCCAGGTTCCTGGCTGGTATATCAGGAGGTGCCTCTCTCGTGTTGGCTCCTATCTTCATCTCAGAAGTGGCTGAGGATTCTATCAGAGGAACTTTGGCTTCATGTAAGTAGCTAAATATATTTTTTGCGTGTTAGGGAGTTTTTAAATAAAATTTTGTTTGATTTGGTCTTAACAGTCAATGTTAAACAGGTGATCTTTGTTTATGTATCCTTTTCTGGATAATTATTTTTACTCTGGTATAGAAAATGGTGGTAAAAATAATACGTTTTGCTCACGCATTTTATCAGTATAAAGAAAAGAAAATATTTTTGAAATTTTTGAGCCAGTATTATTAATTTATATCAAAAATATAAACAGTTAATGTTGGTCATCATAAAACAAAACTTCTTTTACCCGTTAAGTATCCACAGATCATATTAATTTAGTAAATTCTTCTATTTCTTCCAGCATCCATGTTCCTCTACTGCAGCGGCACTCTGCTCTCCTACATCATCGGCTGGGCTTTGACGTACAGAATCATTCTGTTCTTTATGATGGGCTTCTCCTTAGCCGCTACAGTCCTCATCTTCCTCGTAGTAGAGAGCCCTGTGTATTTCTTGAGACAGAATAGAGAAGAGGTAAGTCGTTTTAGAATTTGTAGTGAAACGGAATTTTAAAGACATAAAATTTCGTTATTGTAAAATTCTTGCACTCAGATTTTTGCACTGTTTAATCACTTCCAGAAAATCATTTACATCTGTCTCTGTGGTCTACTAACGGTAAGGTTTTAAATGCCTCAAACCTCGTTATTTATATCTCTTTTGGGATTTTAATGCGTGAGTTGGCTATACGTTCGGCATGCATATCTCTTTGTAAATGGCGGCTACCTCTGCATATTTTTAAGTATCTATAACAAACAAGATGTTAAACAACGTTATCACCATCTCTTTGTTTTCTTACAGGATGCAAAACTGTCAATCGCGAAATACAGAGGTGTGCCAGTAACTTCAATGTTAGTACTTGATGAGCTCGCAAAATTGAAGCAATTGGTCATGCCCTCGGTACAATTAGTGTCTGTCATAGGTAAGATCAATAAGATAATTTTTTATCCGTAACTGTCCCACTACTGGACCATGGTCTCCTCAAAAAAAAGGAGGGTTTAGGCTTTGAGTCCGCCACGCAAGTTTACAACTTGAAGCAACACACCAATGACTTTTCGAAGTTATGTGTGTAATAGAAATAATTATCACTTGTTCCAACGGTGAAGGAAAACATCGTGATGCAACCTTGCATTCCTGAGAGTTATTCAGAACAGTTCAAGAACTGTTCTGAATAACTCTGTATCAAAGTCCCCAACCCGCACTTGGTCAACATGGTGGACTTAAGCTCTAAACCCTTCCCCATTACGGGAGGAGACCCTTGCCCAGCTGTGGGGTATTAATGGGTTAAATTTATTATTATATTATTTTAAACAAACAATATTGTGCCCTCTTAGAAATTAAATTCTTTATATTTTTTTTCACACCGTTATACGTATGTTATCGTAAAGATTAGATATCGAGTTATGAATTAAAGTAAAATAATGCTTTTACAACCGATTCTATCGGTTCTTTGATTGATTGAATACTGATGTTGTTATTATGTTATTCAGAGACAGGTAGGTAGGTGTTAGGTATTGATAACTCCTTGCCATAAATTCCACGTACGGAACATAAAAAAGTGTGATTTTTATCATTTGAATAGTGTAGCCACATAGTTAAGTTGACTTTATTTTGTGCAGAAACGGACCCCAAAGCTTTAGAAGCGGAGAAAGAAAAGTTAAACTCAGAAGAAAACGACCAGGAGGTACAGCAATCTACTCCATCGTTCAAGCTACTGTGTAAGTTAATACTCTCTTTATATCTGAGGTGACCCTTTATGCTTGTTGAAATAATTATTAATTAATATGGTCACGCAACAGTAAGAATATGTGTAGAAAAAAAATACTACGAGACATGCCTGGGCTAATATGGCAAGGTTTCCAAGAGTCGCTTATACAAACACATACATTGTATTCACCGCATTAAAGCACATAATTATATGAAATTATTACCTAATAGCAGAAAGTGATCACCTACTACCATCAACAGTCTGCTGACTATCGACAAAATGTATACGAATAAGTAATCAGCGCCCCTAGCGTATTACGCAGGAACTATTTTCTTTAAGTAATCTTAAATGCCACACGCTCACTAGTCGACAAAACCAACTGTAAAAATATGTGTCAATTACTTATCTATGCTGTTGTAAGCGAAGTAAAGTTGGACGTTGCGATTCCGATAAGGCGTTGCCATGGCAACAGAACTCAGTATTTGATATTCTTATCTATTGTAGATCCGATGATATAAAATTTTATCCTATGGTCTTATATCAACAGATAACAACGATACAAGATGGGTTTTTCTTAAAAATGACTCACCATTCATACCACCGTCGTGTAAACGACCATAAATCTTTGTTACGCTTTCACGGCTAAACTACTGATCCGATTTAAATGAAACTTGACATAGTGACAGTTGAAAACCTGACCTCAAATTTAAGCTACATTATTTTTCAAAATTCATCCCTTAAACGGATAAAAAAGGGGTTAAAACTCTGGAACCACGTGTAAGCAAGTACTACTATCTCAACAAAGATCTTAATTTATTACTTACTACGCATTCTTGAAATCCCAAGTGATTATTACAACTGCACGTTTTGATAAGATTACCAGATTATATTAAGTCTATTATTATCATAATTTCGTATATTTTAACTAAGAGGTATTCGCGGAATCGATAACAGATCCGCTTGACGATATTTTTATAGATAATGTGAATACGTGGGCTGATTACAAGGTACTCGGTTCGATTCTCGTGTTTGGCAATGTGTTTTGATTGTATAATAGTTTTTTCGGAATTTTGTCTGTAGTATTTTGTCTAAAGACAGGTAGATCTGTATGTCTTGGGTTCAAGTCCCAGATTATAACCATATAACCCTTGGGTTTCTCCGTCACAAATTTGATAGCGAAACTGTCACGCCTAAACATAATCTTCTGCATCATTGGCTAGTTCCAAACAAATTGACAAGTACAGCTAAATATCAATTACGTGAAGACTATAACTAACTACATAGCAACCTAGACATCTATTATGACAATACATTTGGTTGTTTTACATAGAACTAAATGTCAGAACCGTAGAAGTTTATTAGGTTTCTATCTCCTACACTATTTGGTATATACTTCATGATTTTATAATATCTTTTTCTTATCTTACAGTTGTACAACCTGCTTCAAGATGGGCGTTCACCGTCGTGATAACTGTCATATCAATGCAGGTGAGATATTTTGACTCTCAATCGAATTATCTTGACAATATATCCGACAGGAACTTTAAATATTTACTCTAGATAATGTATCTTTCTTTTTTTTTATTATTATTTATTTAATGGGTTTAATCGTTAAGCGATTATATCACCCAATAAAGTTTAACAAAGAAAGATTACAAAACAACAAAAAATAATTATTATTCTAATACATAAGAAATAAGTGCATTAAGACCATAGCACTTCAATAACTGTTTATAGTGGCAGAACTGCAACCGAATTGACTAGGTATAATCAATCAAGACACAATTCAGCCAACCTATACAAACATAAAGATAATGTATCTGAATGAGCCGTTGTGTAAAATATTTTTTGCTATAACTCAAATAATCTAGGCCAGCGTGGTGGACTCAAGGCTTAACCCTTCCCTTATTACGGGAGGAGACCATTGGCCAGCAGTGGGACATTAATGGGCTATTTTTTTTTAATGTTGGACTTTTAAACAAAATCAATGAATGCTTGAAACTCTTTATAGCTTTGTTTCATATTTATTCTGTTTGCTAGCTCTGCTCTAAGCATTAATTCCATTTAGTTCTGATACACTATATTTATTAGAGAACCAAATTAATCAAATCATTAGCACTCTATAAATACATAGCAGAATTTCAGCAAATAGTATTATTTATAGAGCACTAATGAAAAATAATAAACTTGAAAAACAGAGTAAATAACTAACATAACAATCGCAAAAGTCTGTCTGTCGGTTTGTCCAGCATCATATATGGAAATATATGTTTGTCTACTACGCTCTTAGGGCTAAACTGCTGAAATAACATTTGTTGTTGGGTCAGCTGAAAACGTGATCATATTGTATATGTAGTAGATTTAGCTTATTTGAAAAGTTTTAAATAATATAAATATTATGGTAAATATTCAAAATGTATACTTATCTATACTAATATTATAAAGCTGAAGAGTTTGTTTGTTTGTTTGTTTAAACGCGCTAATCTCAGGAACTACTGGTCCGATTTGAAAAAATATTTCAGTGTTAGATAGCCAATTTATCGAGGAAAGTTATAGGCTATATATCATCACGCTACGACCAATAGGAGCAGAGTACCAGTAAAAAATGTTACAGAAACTGCAGTCAGCTAGTAAAAAAATTAGGTTAACTTAAACTTCTCAAAAGTCAATCTCCAAGTGGTAGCCCAACTAGCACACAAGCGCTATAACAAGCTGCACAATGGCCGGTTAAAGGATTTTTATAACGCCTTAGGCTCCTTAGTAAGAAGTATAGTGGTTCTATAAGCGGCTACAGATCTCTTGTAGCGTCAAATAGGCCCATACTGTCCAGCTTATAGCTCGACATTGGATCTACAGTGGTCGTAAATAGTAATTATAATAGTACGTAGTATAGTAGTAATACAGGAGCGCTAAAATAAGATGAAGGTGGTATAATCGCGCTACAAGAGCTTTTTCGCAGCTTCGTGGCGCTTACCAGCTGTTGTACAGAGGTGGTTAGCGCCACGAGCGTTCGAAAAAGCTCTTGCAGCGCGATTATACCACCTTTACCTTATTTTAGCGCTACTGTGTAACGGTTATAAATGCTAACGCTCTAAATTAGTAATATGGTCGGTTTATTATGGTGTAAACTTAATATATTGTATTAAAATGAATCATCAGTGACAAATGAGGAGACATTTTATTTTTACGGATTGGATTATGAAAATATCAAGTAGTCTATCGCTTTTATTTCTTTGTGTACGTGATATGAAAGTGCGAGTTCCAGTTTGCTGTCAATATATATGTATATTATCGTCAATATTTTCATGCGCCCTCAAAATATTCAGTTTTAAATGCAAACATTATATAGATATGTGGATTTGGAAATTGTATTTTGAACATAAATAAGACTTTGAGGGTTACAGATAGTTTAATTAGGGTTATAGGTAATAAAAAATGATTTAAATTATGTTAACGTTACCAGGCTATAGATTTATATGATCTTCAAAAGATCGTAATAACCTCAAAAAATATGTTTACCAAATGCTGTAATGGCGTCTCGATCAAGCACCTCTCAGAGTTGGTTACATCTGCTCTAGCGGCTTAAGCTGTACAAAGGCTCTAGTGTTTGCTGTTGTACCTTATACATCTATTTGCCGTACAGAAGCCATATAAATATCTGATATAATGCTCAAGGCGCTATTAAAGACCTACGCGCCTCTTTTATAGATGAGTAATACACTAGCCCTAAAAAAATCTGTTATAGAACCTAAGGCATTACAAAAAGCTTATTTACGCTCTTGAGCGCTATAAGCGCAACGCATAACTCCGTTTAAACTCCTTTATCTCCTAAAGTCCCCTTATACAGTTAACGGTGTTATAGAAGATTCCATTAACTCAGTTATACTTCCCTAGGCTGTCTAGCGATGCAATTACATGCTCATATATCACTATAAGTCATTAGTTTCCTACTAAACGGCTACTGTCCCGCCTAGCTGTTAAAGGGTTTTTTAAATAGCTAGTATACAACTTATAGAGAATTGTACAGCATTTGAACGACTCTTATGCAACTATCAGGCTGTGTAACGACTGTATAAGCAGCTTGTGTGCTAGTTGGGAGTGGTATTAGGGATGAATTTTGCACTCGAGTGAATCCGTGTGAGACTTGTTGTATAAAATAATTGAATAAGTCAGCATGACTCTGGTTTCTTTTTGATTGCAAGATAAAATATCTAACAAATCATATCGGCACAAGGTTACATTCGCAAATAATATAATTTTAACTTGATATTTTATCTCGGTCTTTTTGATTAAAAATTCGATATCTTTCTCTTTGAGCTGCTGTAATGAAAATAATATTTTGGTATTTTTGGCACTCAATTATAAGATATATTGGGTTTAAAAGTTGATTACTTATATTTGCTTATTATTGGACAAAATAGCTTTTAATGTGTGAATTATTCAAATTCATATCTTTTTATTTCTGTTACGCTGCGTCTAAATTTAAAATCAATTTTAGTTAAACCAAATAAATGCAGAGAATTTTGTGTTAAAAATGTCCCACACCACCAAAAAATTAGCTAGCTTGCAACACTAGTGATCCAGTTCTCCAGCTTAGCCCAAAAAAATGCACTAAGTCTAATATTGTTTCCATTAGAACAATAGTAAGTGAAAAACGCACAATCAATGTGAAACTGGCTTAAAAAAATATTATTCTTTTTTCAGTAACGTAAATAAAGTCCCCAACTCGCACTTGGCCAGCGTGGTGGACTCAAATCCTCCCTCTTTCAGGAGGAGACACTTGCCCAGCAGTGGGACAGTAATGGTTACTTTTGTTTCAGGTGTTGATGGGTATTGTCCCGGTGCAAGTGTACGCAAAGACGGTGTTCACAGAGACAGACCCGAGCAAGGCTGACATGTACACTGTGTTGTTTGCTGTGTTCTTATTCTTCGGTACTGGCGTCACTGGGGTCGTGGCTGATAAGGCCGGGAGAAGAGTAAGTAGTTTAAAAATGTATAGTGAATTTGATGTAGGAGTTTTTCGAAAGTGGTTGAAAAGGATAAAATGTGTTTCAATGCAATTGGGACTTTAAAGCGATGCAAATGAAAAAGAAGCCTGTTTATCTTGTGTCCTTAACTTACATTATCATTGGATGCGAGGGATAAATGGGGTTAAGCGACGTTTTTGAAAAAGTGGTAATGAAAAGCCGATGCACTTTTGTTTGATGCATCGTTTTCAAGAAAAGCGTCAATGAGAAGCCGATACAGTTTTGCTACATGAAATAAGATGAAGTAAACAATAAATTTGACTAATAGGTACCTACATAATAGTTATTTTAGAGTTGAAAAAGAAAACGCAGAATACGAATTGTCGCAATATATTTTAGTCAAACTTCTAAGACTTTTAACTTTTAAACTAGATTGCAACAATATTTTACTCTACTATAAAAACTTAGTTCGCGATTTATCGATACAAAATTTAAGATTTATCTTCGACATTTTGACACTTTACAGTACGAACATTTAACAATACATCGCCATTTCTTCTGTTCAAAACTTTGTCTCTAAAAAAGGCTTTCACAAAACAGCCTACAAACCGCAAGGGTAGTTTATTACTGTGTCTTTTTCCATGATTACTGAGATGATGTAGAGATCTGTAGCGAAACGTGACTAGCTTTCAAAATGGCTATCTCAGAGCAGAATGTTGTAATACATTGTAAATTATGTCGTTGCTTCTATAATGTAGTGTTTATTTTCAAAGGAATATACGAATCTGAGGTGTTGCGGTTATTCGCATCCGTATCCGCAAACGCAAAACATCCGCATTAATTCCGACTTGAATTTGGCTGCCTCCGTGTCACCAAGCTAATACCATTGCGTCGGGAGGTCGTGGGTTCGATTCCCACACTTTTGTTGTTGTTGTACTTTGTGTCCGTTGTTTGTATGTTTTTAAAAGTCTCCGCGACACCAGAGCAATTCTTAGTGCGGTAGTTGTCTTTTAAAAAATCTTGCATACCCTCTATAAATGTATTAAGCAAAAATATTGTCATTATTGCCTATAAAATCGCTTTCTGTTCCTCTTTGATTTGTTAAAGTAATTTCATATTATTAAAAATAAGCACCAGAATCAGTGTCCACTATTAATAGATCGTAACATAAAATGTTTCGTTCTGGTCAAAATAGCTATCAAATAACTAAGTACTTTTGTGTGATAGCTAGAGGCATGGTGACTAAAACGGATATTGCGCCACACATGGAACCAATCTGGTTCATGATTTGTTTTCATAGAAAGAAGACCCGTATTGTTGATTAAATGAAACAAGGGATCTGATAACTTCTGCAGCTAATTTGAAAAGGAACTTCAACTTCGTTAATGCGATGAGTTTTATTTGATCCACAAACTCTATATATCACAAAGAATTTTACTATTATTTATTTTATTGTTAGCGGTCAACCTAATGTCAAAGTTCTTCAAGTTGCCCAAAGGTCTTTGACAAAGCTTAACGACTGTTATTTACAAATTTGCAACAACGACAAGTCAATTCATAACGGAGACGGAGCACGGAGATGCTCAGCTCAATTTACACTATGCGATCACCCATCTATAGAATGTCGAGCCAAGGTTGCTTAACTCTTAAACCACCGATTTTAAGCAAAAGTAGCTATAAACTTCATATATTAAACAGAACCATTCGTCAATACTTTTAATATTTAATAGCTGTTAACAGTTGTCCTAACTTGTCTTTTCCATTTCCAGGTCCTCCTAATAGCATCATCAGCTCTAGTGTTCGTATGTATGATAGCCCTGGGATACCTGATGCAGTCGAAGATAGCTCCTCCCATCATCACGGTACTGCTGATCCTGGCTTACTGCTTCGCGTTCATGTTTGGAGCTGGGTCTATTCCTTATGTGCTGCTGGCTGAAGCTTTTATACCCGAGGTAAGATATTCTAGATAAATTTGTCAAGTATTTAAGTTATAAAATGCAAGTGTGTTTCTTAAACTTTATGCCTCTTAAATACAATACATGAGAGAAGGATGGTGGTATTATTTTTGGAACAATTAAAAAAACATTTTTAGGATCTCGTGGCTTAGTTAATAACAGCCGCAGGGATCGATCTCTGAGTTTTTAAGCTACGCTTGCCGAGGTTGATCTGTGGATGGGTGACCATCTTATACATCTTCCGTGTTTCGGGAGGCACCAATTCATAATTAAGCAACATTTAGTTATTACTGCACTACGTAGCGTATTTACATACTATCCTATTCCTTCAAAGACGGCAATCGCTACCAAAATTTTTTTGTAAAATATTCAACAGCTTTTAAAACTTTAATAATTTATTTTATTTCCAGGTCCAAAACCTAGCCTCAATGATAATCATCGAGTGGGTCTGGTTCCTCAATTTCGCCATCATCGCGGTCTTCCCTTACATGATCAGTGCTTTCGGTATCTACGGCTCCTTCTACATCTTCGGCACTATGGGTCTGATCAACGCCATCTTCGCGTATATGTACGTGCCGGAAACCAAAGGCTTATCTAATGCTCAGATCCAGGATCTGTTCCTGTCCAGGAAAAGGCGTTGAAGTGTGATTTGGAGGTGTTAGGATTTAATGATGATGGCTAGATTTGTTAGATATTTTTTATGTCTTTCAGGGTCTAAGAGAGCATGGAATAGTCAGTCTCAAAATCAATGACTATTGATATGAAAATCAGTAATTTACAAATAATTCTAAAAATACGAGAATTAACTCGAACATGCATTGTACCTTAGATCGTTTGACGTTGCAGCGCGTACTCTGGCCGCTATCACAGGCTGGCTGATAAATTCTGTATGAATAATAAAGTTCCATATAATATTCTACAACAAAAGGTGACAGTTTAAAAGATATAGAGCCTAAATCTAGAGGCCAGTCTTACGTACGTTACGTTAATTACGAAATAAGTGCCTCATAATCTATCGGTCCACTATATGACAAATGTATGAGATAGTCAAGCTATCTGGTAGTTATCCAGACGTCGCGAAACCTTAATGTTACATTATATAAAATTCTCGCGTCACAGTTTTCGTTACCGTACTCCTCCGAAACGGCTTTACCGATTCTCATGAAACTTTGTGAGCATATTGAGTAGGTCTGAGAATCAGCTAACATCTATTTTTCATGCCCCTAAGTGACACTTTTTTTAAATTTTTATGGCAAAACAATGTTTGCCGGGTCAGCTAGTTACATTATATTTTGTGGAATAAATCGGTCTCCTGACACCGTTTAGGTTGACATTTAGGTAATAAAAGAAACACCAGAATAAAAATTCTTCTCGTAAATAAAGTTGATTGTCTTCCAGACTATAAGCTTAATATATTTTGTTATTATTATTATTTATTGTAAGATTCGTGTTGGTATTATTTAGAAAATATTGTGCCTTTAAATGTGTTCATAGTGTAAGTAGGGATTTTATTTATTTTACACAAAAATACTTATGAAACAGGGTACGTATTTATTTAAAAGAAATGTAAGTTGAAATATCGTACTATTTGTTTAGTAAATTTAAGTATTTGTAAATAGGATATTTTTATATTAAGTTCGATGTACATAATAGTTATTAAGTAAAATAATAAAATATATTGTATTTAAAACTGACTTTTGTCATTTTTTTTCACTGTTTTTCTAAATTATTTTTGTGGCCTTGATTATAATTTTTAGTGCGTGACCGAACATGATCGATTGATTAAAGTTTTGATAGAAACACTAATATTTAAACAATTATGCATTTGTTTAATTCTACATTAATAAATGATGATGATTAATAAACCTTCCTTTCAAAATGGCACATCAATACTAAAAGACAAAAACCCTTTTCTAGCGTTGATATAACAATTAACATATTAGTAATATTTCTAGTTATTTCCTTCGCAATTTCAAACCTATCTTCCTATAACTGTTAATAAAGCGATCAATCTTAACAGAGACTCAGAAATAGCTGGAGTTTTTTGTTTCACACATGTTTGCCGATGATCGATCTCTTGCTCCGAACTGAAGACTGTACAAACAGTTGTATAGGTTAGTTGTACACTGTGATGTGAAAATATCATTATGCTATAATTTTTATTAATCTCAATAATATGGAGGTGTATTTGTTCTCTCTACTTATATGTTGAAAGAGATTTGAATGATATCTGGTAAGATGAAATGCTTGAATAGCTACGTAGGTTAGATATTATTTATAGAAAAACTAACTCTGTACGCTAGTCCGTTCGCGTGAAAAAAAATACTCTATGTAAATAATGGTACATAGATTGCTCTCTATGATTAAAAAGGTGTTATTAATTGTCTTATGCCCCTACATTATCCATCAATCATTTTCAAAGATCAAAGATACGCCAAGGAATTTGATGTAATCTCAATATTTTTTTACAATATTATATGTAGTTCAAAATACTTTACTCCAAATATTATTATCTGTTATCTTATTAGCGATACAGCGATACGAAATTTGAAGGTAAAATTACGATTCACTGTTTATTCATACACTCAGTAATTGATTGACAGACATGACATGAATATATCGCATCAACTTGAATATATTTTGCTTATTTTTTATTCAACCCACTATAATTGCCCCTAATTATGAAACATAGCATATCTTTTTATACAGCATAATCCTTGTGTAATCTATTAGCTGGATTGGTGTATTGGTGCCAAATAAACATTACTAATATCGGACTCAAGTTTCTATGTAATGTGTACTGTCACTTGAAAAGGCTTCAGTGACCGTTAGAAGAATTCATGTTGAAAATGATTTCAGTTCAATGAACTTTTACAGAAGCTGTTAATGTCATTGTAATGTATCTGTAGTATACGCGGTGGCCACGCAAAGGTCTCAGGATGGCATCTCTGTTTGGGTCAACAATAAATATTATCCATACGCTTGGGCAATAGAAACATTTTTATAATTAACAATTAACAATTATTTATCTAGAAGAAAACATTTTTTTGCATCCAAAACTAATCATATGCCGCTGTTACTTTTATTAAATAACAGGCACAAAGTACAAAAGAGGTGAAAAACTGAAACTTTTTTGTAGGAATCGAATCAAAACCCTCGACAGCAGAAAACGTAACGTCCTCAAACAAAAAGACGAACACAAGATAATTTTCAAAATTATTCAGTTCAATGACCTTTACTCAGGTCGCCATAGTTACCAGACAATTGCAATTAGCGTCAATAATTTGACCGGAAACAAGGAGATATTTCTTTTGTTTTCGATACTTCGCAGAAACACGTTTGTAGAAAATCTTTTGTTTTGATATTATTGAGACAGGACTTATTTGAGTTATTACGTCTTTATTTGATCATCGTGAGTATTATATATTATGATTTTTATCCTTCTTGATAAGTAATTTAATTCTTAATGCGCTGTGATTTGCTTTTGGAAGTTGAGACTTTTAAATATTTACATACAATCATCGTAAAAAGACTTGCAACAACTATTAATGGATCGCACAGATATTTGTTTCCTGTGGGAACCGAACAAACGATGTCCTTAAATAGGATCTTAAAGGTATTTGGATTTAATTCGAGAATAAGTTGAAGTAGTTTAGAAAAAAAAAAGAAAGGAAACAGAAACGGTTTTCACAAGGTTTTTTCCGGATTTACACAGCCAATTTTTCATAAAAATTAGACTGTCTACAGGGACAGCTATAATTTGTGATGTCATAGCTAACCCTTGTGCTAGTACTTCTTCCTATCGAAAAACAGGCTCAATTTTCTAAAAAAATATATTTTAATATCATCTCAAAGTTATAAATGCGTCATACGAGACGAAATCAACATAAAAGTACGTCGGATGTCGGGCCGATATTTTATTCATCGTTCGGTTGTCAATTCGAATCTAGTCAGTTGCGAGGTGTCCTCGCTTCTTGCCTATAAAAATGAAGTGTTGGTTTCCATTAAACTCTTGTGTTAATAACTTTACATTTTAAAGTATACTGTGTTGGAATTTCCAATCATATATTTTTTCTATAGCAATAGATATGAAGTTATCATTATAATTATATTATTGAATCAATTGTTTGTTAATTTTGTATTTTATTTGTATTGATAATTATAAAAAATTATACGCACATCTTACTAAACAATTCCACAGAAAATCTACGTAATTATGTTTCAAACAAAACAAAAATATATCCAGCTAAAAGTGATTGTATAGTATTTTTAATTGACTGTACCTAACAATACCATATCGATTTAATAGACGACCCGTCTAAATTTAACCAAAAGTTCCAAAATATTTATAAAAGAAAACACACAAACATTTCTAAAACCTTAAAACAACGATTACAACATAACTTAGGCTAAAACTCCTATCTTCAAATAGTTATTGAACCAAGAAAACCGATTTCAAACGATCGTCTGAAAGAAAAGTTTTAAGTCTCAAACTCAAAGAATTAATACGTTTGAAGTTCCACATTTAGGCGGTAGAGGGCTCTTAGGACGGTAGAGTTGTTTGATACGGTATTACTTGAGTATCGAGTACGTTTTACTTGAAATCGAAATGGATTGGGATTATTGGGTACAATGGGCACATATGGAAGTTTGGAAGAATGTAGGTTTAGAAATTGAGCAGTTAACCAATTAGTCCATCTGCCTTTTCAAATTGCTTTTTTAACATCCCCTTTATGAATAAAAATTAATACTACTAAGTATTATTAACCGAGATAAAGTGCTGCGACGTTTATTGATAAAGTATTACGTTCTACGAGTATAGGGGCAGGTTGTGACTTTGATTCCATCACAAATAGTGGCTAAAGTCACAAAATTTATTGGTGCTATTGACAAGTAGTTATTTTTGGTCAACTTGTGAGTTGTATCTCAAGTTTCTAAAAGACCCCAACTTTCAAAATAAATTAAATACTTTACAAACCTTTAAATGAGACATGAATGAGAAAAGAAAGCGCGGACGGAGGAGTTTGAAAAGCCCCTGCATTTCGCCATAATTACAAGGTTAGTCTAATGTAATGGCATTATTATACCATGCACGAAAATATACACTTTATTAAAAAAAACCTGTCATTTTAAATATTTTTGAAGTGACGTAAGCCGGCAAAATTACGTTAGTCCGTTGGAAACAAACTATATGTCATCGAAGTGAAAGATGATTGCATCTCATCGAACATACATGACACGGACACACTCCACTAATATTCAAATGTGGAAGTTTGTTTGAAGGACTTATATGATATGTTCCTAAAGTGGAAGTTTATGAAACATTTACTACATACATAATATCACGCCTGATACACATATAAGTGTAAACAGAGTTGAAAATTTACACCAATATTTTGCCATCATAGTGCCATGTAATAGGGGGCAAGCCTACTGCCATTTACCCGGCACGTTACCAATCTCTGTGATACTAATATATATTAGAAAAGCCGAATAGCGCTTTGCCCTACCTGGGAATCGAACCTGGAAACTCATGATCAGCGGTTGGTTACACTACACAGTAACAGGGGCTTTTAAGTTACGTAAGCCGATAAAATGTCGTGACGTATTACAGTGAAAACAAGCCGTATGTCATCGAAGTGAAAGATGATTGCATCTCATCGAACATACATGACACGGACACACTCCACTAATATTCAAATGTGGAAGTTTGTTTGAAGGACTTATGTGATGTGTACTTTAAGTTGAAGTTTCATAAACAGAGCTTAATGGATTTGAATTTCAGTTCAGACTTTGCGATTTTGTGTCATGGAAAATTTGGATAGGCAATAATATATACTTATAATAAATCTGTAGAGAGGTCAATTCTGTACATTGAATATATTTACAAAAAGCCAATGGGGGATGTTTAGTAACGGATACTGATACCGAATCTGCAATTTATAATTTTCTGTCTGTCTGTCTGTTACGCTATCACGTAAAAACTACCGGATAGAATGCACTGCACTACACTAATTTTCAAATGGGTAAGTTTGTTTGAAGGACTTGTGTGATGTGTACTTTAAGTTGAAGGTTCATAAACAGGGCTTAATGGATTTGAATTTCAGTTTAGACTTTGCGATTTTGAGTAATGGAAAATTTTGTCTTGTCAATAAAATTTATAATAGTCGATTACGAAGTTAATTTGGAAAATTATATCTAAAATTACTGTCTTTGCATTTCTTTTCTATTTAAGTACTGATCAAGAGGTTAAAGCTCGACTAAAACATTTATGATCCAAAATGTGATTATTTTTTTCGGAGATTTTGTTTAGATATATTATTCGTAGTTGCAACTAGGTATCTGGAAATGTCTAGTACTGACCAGTAACTACGTGACAATAAGCTAGCCCTTTCTACCTTCTACCAAAATTATGAGTGGCAAAACAAGGTGACGCCTTTTTGTCAGTGCAAGGTTTGAGGTATTTACCTACATCATTACTTTATTATTACTTTACTCATTACTTATTATTTACTTACCTTAGGGCAATAAAAATAAAGTCACTAAGACAATAGAAACTAATTGTTACATAAATAACGTCACTGGAAAAGCAATTTTGGTTGTAGAAATTTTGATATAAAAATAAAAAATAAAAATAATAAATATTATGGGACAACTCACACACGGTCATTTGATTCCAAACTAAGCAGAGCTTGTACTATGGTAACCAAATAACTGATAAACATACTTATATACTTCTAAATACATACTTATATAGTTACATTAACATCCAGGCTCAGAACAAATACTCATGCTCATCACACAAAGATTTGTCCCGGGTGGGATTCGAACCCACCACACGCGGCGCTATGGTTGTTGCGGCGAGGTGACCGCTTAAACCACTGCGCCAAACGTGCAGATATAAAAGTCATACAATTACATCAAACGAAACTCTTTCATATCAATAAAACTAAACAAAACACATTTCCTTATAAAACCAAATCAGATGTATCATAGAGTTTCCTTCAGGTAAGTTATTGGATGCGATCTGTTCCAATGTTCTCGATATTCCAGCTCAATGGTTTGTAATATCAACTGGTTATAAATATGTTTTATCACAAATATGAGTGGGTTAGGAATATGAATGTTTATAAATAGATGAGAAGCGTTCTTTGGTAGATATTAAACTCGATGAAAAAATACGTGATATTATTTTTGTACGTGAATAAATAAATTAGTACTCTATGGCCACGATTTTTTTTTATCATCGTTATCCAAAAGAACAACTCTCTTATTCTTTGTCAATGAAATGACTTTTAATAGAAATGAGATTGATGCAAGCGCATATTATTAAAAAAACATTGTTGGATGTGAGAATCGACATTTGTTCGAAATGATATTTTAAACTATTTTAATTAAGAGAATTGATGATCTTTGTTGAAATAGTTTTAGAAATATCGTTAGAATTAATTTTAAAAGTTAAGTTCAATTAGAATTGCGCTGAAAGAAGTAATTTGAGTACTTGTAGAGATCTGTTTTGGTTGTCTAGGAATCTTTAATTTCTTTTGAAACGAATTTATGCTAATGTTATAAATGCGAAAGTAAGTAAATTTGTGACTCAATAGTGTTAAGACTCATCATCATGGCTTAACCTTCTTTCAAACTATGTTGGAATCGGCTTCCAGTCTCACCGGATGCAGTTGAGTACCAGTGTTTTACATGAAGTGATTGCTTATCTGACCTCCACAACCTAGTTACTTGTGATATAACCCTTCAGTAGGACTGGCTCTGCATAGTTATACTGTTACTGTCAATATTCTGTCACTTTCAATGCATTTTAAAACTGTTTAGGAGTGAAAAAGACAAAACACTTTAATGATTCAGAGCTTAAAGGACCTTTATTAGTAAGACAGAAAGGCTGGACAAATTTTAATACTAGCTTTTGTTCGTGGTTTTGACCTGAACATAATAGCTATAGTCTACGCGGACGACGGCACAAGCAAGAGCTAAATATATCTCAAATAAAGCTGCCATTCCAACCCTAATCCCCTCTATTAGAGAACAAAATAAGTCACGTCCAAATATTTATTGGTATTGCTAAATATAGAAATATGATAGCAATAAGATTTGTCAACACATTCAAGCGTATTGATATACGCTAACGGACGTCATACAGAAATATTATATTAGTAGGGTTATTTGGTTGATCGGGATTTAGAGGCTGATGTCCTCATGTGATGTCCTCCATCAATAACTACTATTGGAAACAATTTTTATTCGTTGCTATCTACTACTAGTTAACTATGGACAAAAAATAAAAGCTGATCAGCGCCCTTACCTGATTCTTTCAGAACAATTTTTTTTCTTTGAGTGATTTCCCGTTAAACAATTGATATACCAGCTGTAGGAAGTCGCGATACTGGTTAATCAATGCTAATCAAATAGAATATAATAAAAGTCACTTTGTAAGATTTTTAAATTATTTTTTATCATTGAAATAAAAGTAACCATAATATAACTATCAAACTTCATGAGCCATATTTATGTGGTCTGCCTGAGCCATTTTAGCCGTGCTTTGTGTTGCCGAGGCAGTTTTTTTTTAAATATATTAGTTTAAAACCTGAACTTCAATACCTTCAAACTCTCTAGTGGCTACCCATCTTATAATTAATCTCTTCAAAGAACGTTTTACCTTACTGTTTAGATTTAAAAACAGCTACATATCTCGAGACACTAAACCAAAACCATACAATAAAACTAGAACATTTCCCAACAAACTAAAACAGCAAACTCTAATTTCAGCCACCCAGATACATAATAATGATAAAGTATCCACTTCACAAAAGGCACAACTTGTTACCTTGTCCTAAGCATCTGATTGTACAAGAAAAAACAAATTACCTGTGTTGAGTGGATTTACTTTGTCATGGATGTTTGTTACACCGTACTAGAGTTACTGTTGAAAAAGGTATGAAATATTTGACAAAGTTTATATCTTTGGGTGTTTGTTAGTGGATATAATAAAAACAACTGAATGGATTTGGGTTAAAATTAGCAATACAAATTGCTGCAATTCACTCTTGTGAATAAATAAAGAATATTTATTGCTGGAAACACTGATATCACATAATTGATTAACCTATACCGGCTAAAATGGTGTATGAAATATACACTAGTAAATGAAATATTATACACAATAAAAACATATCTGCCACCTTGTCAAGTACGTCGCCAAATTTTGATAATCACAGTTTTTGCTGCTGACATCAAAAAATTACAGCGTTTTGAGTAGGTATATTCCGAGAAAGACATACTTGCTTCCAAAATTCCTTTTGAACGAAACCGTAACCAACACCTAATTAAAATATAAAATAGTAACACCAAAACAATTTAAAAAAGCGACCATTTTAGCACGCTACCATAAAAAGAGAGACCGGCGTAATTTTAAATAAAACTACAAAACACTTCAGCTACAATTTCCCAACACATTTCGTAACGTAGTTTGCATATAATTTATTTTAGTTAAAATTTTCGCTGGTAAAATTAAATTGCACATGTTTAAATGGTTTTGATTAGATTTGAGAATATTCGTAGTTATTTAGGCGCCCATATCCAGTTGTGCTCACCGGTCGGTAAACGATTAGTGGGTTAAGCAACCTTTGGCGCGGTCATTCCAGAGATGGGTGACCGCATAGTGGTATTTGAGCTGGGCGTCTCCCTGATTCGTCCCTCGCGTGCTTCGGAGGGTACGTAAAAAGTCGGTCTCGGCTGTTGTCTACTACAGTCGTTAAGCCGTGTCAAAGGCCTCTCGGGCGGCTTGAACAAGTTTGACACTAGGTTGACCACTAACCATACGACAGACAAACAATTTAGAAACGAATGCTGAAAAGTGTTTAGACGATTCATGCTGTATCCCAATAATTACAACCGTGAATGTTAGCAGGTATGCATGTTTGTCAATCTTTTACTCAAAATATACAAAACCGAGCACCTTATAAAATTAGTACTGACTCATAAAGAAGAATACATTATTTATTTATGTACATTATACATTTTGCCACGGTATTTTTATTCACCCGGATAGATTAGACTCCACCAGTAACTTATACAGTTTGAAGCGAGAGTTTGAACTGATGAAAAATAATAATGGATGCATGAACGATTGTTACTCTGTCGCACAAAAAATACTGAATGGATTTCGATGAAATTTGGCACACAGACAATGTGCCAAATTTAAGACATTTATGACAGTTTAAAACCTGGGTAGTTTGTAGATTATCTATTTATCTAATGAAATCTTTAAACATAGACCAAGTCACGGGTAGAAATTAGTGACATACATATTATAATGAACTACCATAATATAATATATCATAACATCCTTGCCTCCAGCATTTCTAAGGTTCGTAGGCCTAACCAAATATTATCCTTGTTATTGAAACGCAAATTAGTGCTACTATTCTCTCAACAGCGGACTTCAAGAGGTATCTGTATATTGCTCAATGCTCATGATAAATTCATGTTGCTCATACTTTTAACTACCATTCCATACATACACAATATCTTGCCTTTTTCCCATAGAGGTAGGTAGAGACCAAAGAACACCACTTGGCACAATCCTTACAAACTTCCCTTGCCTCATTCACATCCATACATCTTTGCATACAGGATCGCCGGTCCTATATTACGGGTACTACGCACCTGACTTTTTTGCAAACCATCACAGATATGATCAGTGTATATCTTTGGGTATGATTTTTTCCGTCATCCCGCTATGCAATGACCTTCACCGAGCTGGATCATTATCCAGCTCGGTGAAGGTCACTTTATTTGGTAATAAATATCTTTCATCCATTGATGAAAGATATTTATTACCAAATAAAGTATGTCAATAAATATATTGCGAGTGAGTTGTCTAAAAATGTCAGTTCAGTACCTCGATTCTCTATGACTATCGACTACCGACAACCGGCTAGCTATCGAAATGTTGACTTTTAGAATGTACTGCCAAAATGTTTCTTATGACACCCGTCAGAGGCGCTGATCAGATTTTCATACAAAATTTCTCGATGACAGGTCAGTTCGATAGTAATAGAGAATTGAGCTACTGTAGCTCAATTCTCTTAAATTCTCTCTCAATTCTGTTGGCAGTACATTCTAAATGTCAAAATTTCGATAGCTAGCCGGTTGTCGGTAGTCGATAGTAGTACAGAATATGATGAATAAACTTAATATATTTTATTAAATATGCTGGCTGGGATAATGAACAAAGTCGTATAGCGTGATCCTATATTATCATACTCATAAAGATCACCTCCTTTTTTTTTTTTTTTTTTACTTGATTAATGCATGAAATTGCATCCCCAGCGCCCGGGGGAGCGTTGGGGTATGTGGGGCTCTCCGAACCAGAAGGGCTAGGCCTACCCACTAAACCACCAAGGTGTTGCCTCCTCCTCGCCGCATAGTGCCGAGGCCACGGGAACGCCTTTAGGCACACATCCGCGACCCCGACGCGGCCGTCCACAATGTGGACTCCTCCACAGTGTGGGACGACACCCCAACACACGGGTGCCGTCCCCCCACTATGCCCCCTTGTGCAATGGCCGGAAAACTCCCCCGAGTTCGCCAGCCAGGGGGCCTTCGGAAGCCGGGACAGGCCACGCACAGATGCGCAGCATGTCCCGGCCGCCGGCGGCGGAAAGGTGTGTAGGCCGCCGCAACCTTCCCTCCGACCAACGAGCCCGAGAGCGAGATCCCAACGCTCCCGGGCCCTACGGTCCCACCACCAGCCGCCATGGGTTAAGAGCCGGGTCCGACCGCCCGACCCCCGGCTCCCCACGGCAGCCCCACCGTTGCCGCATCTCACGGTGCGGCCCCGCCCAGTCGCGGAGATAGGATACATCCCTTCCTCCGCGACCAGCCCCTCCAAAACCGGCCAGACTGAGTCCACTCAGCCCAGCCGGCCGGCCGCTTTTGGTCCCCCGGGCTACAACGGTACCACCCAGACGGGGAAGCGGCCTCTCCTCCACCAGCCGCCATGGGTTAAGAGCCGGGTCCGACCGCCCGACCCCCGGCTCCCCACGGCAGCCCCACCGTTGCCGCATCTCGCGGTACGGCCCCGCCCAGTCGCGGAGGATGAGATACATCCCTTCCTCCGCGACTAGCCTCTCCAAAACCGGCCAGACTGAGTACACTCAGCCCAGCCGGCCGGCCGCTTTTGGTCCCCCGGGCTACAACGGTACCACCCAGACGGGGAAGCGGCCTCTCCACCACCAGCCGCCATGGGTTAAGAGCCGGGTCCGACCGCCCGACCCCCGGCTCCCCACGGCAGCCCCACCGTTGCCGCATCTCACGGTGCGGCCCCGCCCAGTCGCGGAGGATAGGGTTGAGCTACCTCCCTTCCTCCGCGACTAGCCTCTCCTAAACCGGCCAGGCTTACGTCGCCTAGGCCCAGCCGGCCGGCCGCTTTGGTCCCCCGGGCTACAGCGGTACCACCCAGACGGGGAAGCGGCCTCTCCACTGGGTCCCTCTTGGTTCACCGCAACCGAATCCGCGGACTCAAGGTTGCGGCTACTAAGCCCCCCCACCACAGCAAGGTGGAGACCCGTCGGGGGGGATAAAGATCACCTCCTAATATTTAAAACAGTTTCGGTGTCACAGATCCCTTATAAAATGAAGGGTCGGTCTAAAACTTGCTAATCAAACGGATGACAATGCACGAACACATTTACAACAAAATTGGATTCTGTGAACAGCTTTCATTGTGTTTGGCTTTGTTTCTTTTAATTTGTTCAATGTTAAGTAGATGTTATTTAAAATTGGTTTTTTGATCCTTTTAATGCTATAAATTATTCTTAAATTATTGGTTTAATATCGTGATTAAGCATTAACATTTTTACAAATTACTTTTTGCAAATGATTGTCCTTTTTTAAAGATATTTCAGAGGTTTTGTCAACGCTCTTGTAATTATTTAGAAACTACTTTTTTGAATTTCAAAAAGACATCATAGATAAATATTAAAGCAAAAACAATATTCAATTACAGTCGGACGTTTATAATTTCAATGGATGATTAGTATAGTAATAGGTAAGTTTTAAATTACACACTCTACACAACTAACAAAAGATTATGTGCCTTATTTAGGGGCAGTTTCAATACTTCTGGAATACTTTGAGTTTGCTAATAGAATAAAAATCACTTGTTCTCATACATTTGTTATTTTCTATCTAGCAGTTAAGCTATCTAGTACAATTCCTAAACTTTTGAAACTCTTATTCTACTTAATACAAAATACACAAATACAAAATACACCCAAAAATACATAAATTGAAACTACAAGCAGTAAATTGTAGTGAAAGTGACAAATTAAATGACTGTGCCTCCCGATCAGTTGATTGGATAATCAATCACTGAATTACAGACACAGAAATACGCATTAAAGTCATTTTGCAAATAATTTATTCTCATTAACTTTCGGGCCCTGTTGGGTTTGTGTTGAATAGTAACGTTATTTTTAAATTTACAGTTTTAGTTTTGACTTGAAGTTAAAAGTTTTGTGGCCTGATTACACCTTCTTGCTGAATGTATAGTATCTAAACTATTATCATAAATAACACGTGAAAGTCGCTATGTTTGTCTGTTACGCTTTGACAGCTGGAAATAATAAAGGAAGTAAAAACTTTAGCACAACTTCGAACTTATAACTTTAGCACCACTACGTTAAATATTGCTGATCGGATTCTCATTAAAGTGTGGATATAGTAGAAATTTTGTTCCTAATAAACGTTGCTTCCGAAATATTTTCTAGTAATGAATCGATCGATGACAGATATAATAAAAGCAACATAAAATCATTTTGGTCACTTAATTCCTTTTTTTATAAACCCAAATCGAAAAAACACAATAGTAAATAAAACACAGACAATCCTCAGTTGACATTAAACACCGAAATTCAAAGTAAGAAACTCTCTAAGGAACAGAAACGCTGCAATAAATAAAAGACAACAGCCATTCAAGGGACATCTTTGGTACAATTATGTAAATACTTTAACGGAAAACACAACTGGAAGTGTTTTAACGGTCCTTTTCACTTTAAATATCCTTTTTACGAGAACTTGTATGGAGTTTTGCAAGTCTATTTTAAGTAAATTTGAAAATGCGATGGAGAATTACATAATAAGGAGGAACTTATTTTCCCTGGAATAAGACGTACAGTGAATATTTTATTTAAATAAAATTTATCTTAAAATAAAGATCCTTATACAAAGATATTCTGTGACGCTGTTTCCTACAGTCGATACTATAGAAAATCGGGGGCCACGCTTTGACGTATAATGTTAAATGAGTAATTATTTAGTACGCTAGAAGCGCTGACCAGGTTTTTATGGGACAATTCTCGATAGCTTCTTGCTCGAAATCGTGCAAAAAGGACTCTCTGTCTCTATTAAATATTGGTCAAGTATTTATATATTTTTTGATTCAATATTTTTTATGATATAATTTTTAGAATGGTTTGTTAAACGTTTGAAACATGACTAAAGAATTCAAAGACCAATATGCTATTACTTTGCTGTTATAAATATTTTTACAACTGTATATTTTCCATCTGATGGTCTTAAAAGTCTTTTAAAAACCTTTCAAACCTCCAGATTGTCCATACACACAGTTTCGATCAAACGAAAAAGTCTATTTCGTTAACTAACTTTGAAGCTGACAAACTTTTCGTATACGTTCAACTGAAACTACCCGCTACTGTATGGGACAAAGCCTTTTATGAAGTGATAGTGCACTACCTGGTGACAAATACTGAACAAAAGTGAACGGTTTTTGAAGGCTTTTATTTACTTCCAAAACTTAGTTTGGCCACGTTATTTTTCAGAAGTTATAGTAGACTATTGATACGTGTTTCGCGTATAAAGTCGCCCACAGAAAGATTTTTTGGAAACAAATCAATGTTTGATTATTGAAATAAAGTAACCGTTATCTATACTAATATTATAAAGCTGAAGAGTTTGTTTGTTTGTTTGTTTGAACGCGCTAATCTCAGGATCTACTGGTCCGATTTGAAAAATTATTTCAGTGGTAGATAGTCCATTTATCGAGGAAGGCTATAGGCTATATATCATCACGCTACGACCAATAGGAGCAGAGTGCCAGTAAAAATGTTACAAAAACGGGAAAAGATTTACCCATTGTCTCTTATGTGACGCAAGCGAAGATGCGCGGGTCAGCTATTAATTTAATCATATGGTCTCAGCTATGCTGATAGTTATCCAAGGTAAGTAAAGTTAGCATAAAAGTTGCCTAATAGACAAATACACTTTTCAGTTTTATAATAATAATATATTATTAGGACGTTAAGTCGTATATGGAAATCAAAGAACGTGGATTCAATTCCTGTTTTGTAAGATGTTATTTACATTATATTCTTTAGATTTAGTAGTAAACTTTTGGCGATTGAAAAGAGTGGCCGTGAGTTTCTTACTAGCTCTTCTCATAATCCTCTACCCTCTTTCCGAGCCAGTGGTAGATTCAGTAATTGTAACGACTATAAGTGTGAATAATTGGCCTTAATGAATAAATGATTTGATTTCGATTTTGATTTAGTATTTTTTTTTAGTCGGTTAATTTTATGTTTTCAAAACTCCCCATGTCACAGGTCTTAATAAATAAATTAATCCCACTGATGTTCCACTGCTGGCCGAATGAGACAGGGGTTAGGCCTTCTTGTCTTATTAAAATTATATTGTCATCACTGCCGGTGCAATGAACGTATAAGTGCCTTATTTATCCTTGAGCCCCTTTCTCTAAAAGATTTTTAATAGATGGGGCCGTGTTCTTTCAATGACAAAAGGGCTTAAGTGATATTGAAACGATTTGTACTTACGACTTTTTGCATCTGCACTCTAATACGTTCAATCTTTTAAGCGGCTTTTGATCGACATGTTACGCATTTATTTTTGCTTTTACGAAATCAGTGGAAGGAGATGGTATCAATTTTCAATTTTTGTAAAAAAAAAGGTTTTTGTTGTTTTTCGATAGGTACGCAATTTTTATAACGACGAGTGCTTTAGGAAATTAAATTCAAAGGAGGAATGTAACAATAGCAAACAAAAAATTAAGAAAATATTTAGTTTTTTTTTTCACTTTTTATGTCGTACCTACAAGCAGAAATGTCAGAAAAAATACAGAAACTGTAAACATGGTACTGTTTATGGAAAAATGATTGCTTTGATACGTTGTTTATTTGATTTTTTTAATAAAATCATGAAAGAATAAAAACAAAACTACTGTAGCAAAAAAAAAAAAAATTTTTCAAAAAAAAGAAACAATTACACGTCACTCCATTTCACTTTCCTCTTTCAAAATTCCGCCGTCACTCAAGCATCCTAAATTATCTTTGTTAAAAGTAAAAGGGAACAAAGTCTTTGATTTAAGAAAGTAAAAGTAAAAGAGAAAAGGTATCAGTACATTTTCTTTCTTCAAGCCTACTTCACTCGCGTTTTAAGGTTTCGCAGCGGGAACAAAAAGGACTTTGCACTTTGTCTTATGATACACAAAAATATATAAAAAGCGATAGCCCATGGCTTCAACTTATTTAAAAAAATGTATTTTTGTTTTCAGTGCCATGGTCATTAGTGTATACCACTGCTGACCCGATTCGATTTCCAGGTCGGACAAAGTGCTTTCAGATTTTTCTAATTTGTATTAGATCAGTATCAATAGTAGTCCGGAGTTTGGTAATTTGCCCGGGATGTGGGTCAAAACAAAACAAGGCTAGCTTTTAATGCAAAAATTCAAAATTTTGTAATAATATTTATCCATTAAATATTGTTTATATTAAACAGCGTTTTCTAAATCCCATACGATAGTCAAATTTGGGTTTGATTTTACATAATTTCCAGGCAAAATTTTAGTCTAAACTGGACTGATTAATGACTTGTAGACCGTTGTTATCTAGCTAAAGGGAAGACCTAAATATTTTCAGGAAAACATCAATCTAACATTTGTTAATAATTTATGAAGATTAAATGGATGCTATTTGTAATACTACTACTTGGAAAAGTCGGGTTATTTATGCCTGCTAAAAATAATTTCTAATTCTTTCCAACTTCTTAAAATATTTTTTTTCTAACGATGAAGGAAAAATATCGTAATGATGCATGACACGTCACAATTCTGGAGTTAGTCACCGTGGTGGAGTAAGGCTTCATCTCTATTCATAGAGTGACCGTTAATTTAATGTTTTACATTAATAAAATCCCGCCTTCTTCCCTTAGGGGTAGGCAGAGACAAGAGAACGCCACTTGGTACGATCTTTACTTACTTTCTTTGCCTTATCATCATCATTACATCCATGCATCTTGCCATACAGGACCGCCGGTTACAAGTATTACGCACCTGACCTTTTTACAAGACAAAACCAGGGCACTTTTAAAAAAATCGACTATTCGTTCAGTTTGCATTACCTCTAGTAAAGTACTTGTAATAGTGTTGTGTTTACAGCATCCAAATCACAATGTAGCCTTTTAATGAGCAGACTCTTTAATCACTTTCTCAGCCCGGCATCGAACCTATGTCTCCCCAATTTGTTATTCTAATACCCTCGTAGCAGATAAGTTAATCTGTGCACACGAATTCTCTTTTAATATTCATGATTGCTATTACCATAGTAATTACTCGAGAATATTCCTCTAAAATTAGTGTTGTGAGATGTAATTATATCCCGGAGTCCGGGATTTTTGTTCAATCCCGGGACGGTTTTTTTATGGCAATTGGGCAATTGGCAATTGAGAATATGTATATCTTAATAACATCTACTTTTATTTAAAAGGAATCTACGTTATCTTACTTTAACACACCTTAAATATAATGAGAAAAACAGGAGTCGTACTATAAAGTTCTACAAGTTCTGGTAACAAGGCTAAGATTAATCATAATTACAAAGTAATAAATATTAATTAAAACTAAAACACTGCTTTCAAAGATGTAATTTATAAATGCGTTCCAAACGTGCGAGAAACTTGGCTGTTATAAATCTTTAAGAATTTCTAGTTATGATTCACGCCAAGCTAAAACAAGTAAAACAGAAAAACCTTTTAAACTATTTTGTATTTTGTCAAAAATATGCGTAAAAAATCGTACGTTTGATTGTCAAAATGACTTTGAGTTCTGGTTTTTATTTGTAAATCTGGTATTTAGAGGCAAATACCATGAATTTTTTTATTGTAAAAAAATTTGCTATACAAAGGTTTATAAAATCGATAACGATATTTTTTGTTCAGAAAATTTTATTTGCGTAGTTTAAATATTATTTCACTACCAGCCTCGTGAAGAGACAATAGATCAAACCAAATTCATAAGAACGTACCTATGTATCTGTTGACTGCTATTATTCACTCATTGTTTATATTTTATCCCGGATCCCGTGATCGCATGTCCCATCACTAAAGTATTCATTTAACCACGTAAATATTGCTAAGTGTATAGATCCAAGTCTTTGTTGTATTACGCCGGTTTAATCTACGGAATATAAATTTATTATTAGTTCCAATATATTACGAAACTGGCTTTACTGTGAAGGAGTATTTTTTGGAAATTTTTAATTTAAGAGCTAAGTTAAGGGAGTGTGCATTGAGACGTATTTCAATTATTAGTATAGTGACACACATGTGCATTTTTTGGTGCTGAACGTTTGGCTTAATACGTAGTGATATAAGAAACTGCGTCACGTTAAATGTAGCGCCAAACTTTCCGTCAAATCTTTACTTGTTGAATAAATTATGTCAGATATTTTTTTACAGAAAAAATATTTTTGAAAGTTCATCATAAATATCTCAAAGACACAACTTCTAAATAGTTCAAATAAAGGACACCTAAGAATAGTATCAATAAATAATGTATCACTCCAAAAATCTTCTCAAAATAACTAAATTCATTAATCAAACCACTTAATCATTCGAAGACCTCATTAAACCTAAATATAGTGGAATAATTTTCAATAATGGTTACAGGTGAGCCTTAAATACGTTTCCATTAACGTCTTCATTAATTAGTGATCAATTTGTATGAAACTGTAAGGCTTGCTACACACATACTCGGTTCGGCATTAATCGCCCAAGCCGGGTGGCAGTATCGAATATTGTGTAGATGAATGTCAGAAAAAGATGCCGTTCGACATTGCCACGCCAGAATGGTTAAACCAAATTTTGACGATCGAACCTAAAGGTTGAACCCGTTCGGCACAAGCCGAACAAGTGCAGTAATTGCTCCGAGTTTGTTCTATTGCTCGCTAAATAATGTCGAACCGAATAGGTATGTGTAAATCAAGCCGTAGCCGCGTCGTAAGAGTTCGTGTTGAAAGATTAGCGAAAATTTGGGACACGACCTTTCAGCTTATATAGAATTTTGATATAAGGTGGTTCTTAAAATTAGCCTCTCGAATAATCTTTGAGGGAGTTAATTCTCTTAAGATTTTTACGAGTCAATAACGACAAATAATTATGACGAACACTTACTATATTTCACAGGAATTAAACAAAGAACCTAAACCTATTAGTACTTTGTATTTGGTGTAAGTAAAAGTCTCAAATGACACAAAAATAGGTGTTAGTACAGATTTAAGTCAGTACCATTCTCAAAACTACCATCTAAAAGAGACATCACAATTTGCAACCAACAAAAAAGATAGTAGATCACCGTAAAAGGAATCCACAAAATCGTGTCAGAAAACATCTAAATATGTTACGTAGCAAGTAAAATAAATATTTACAATAATTCTCTGGAAATGGGAGATGGGAAGAAAAATGTTGTCTTTCGTATTCTTCGTCTAAATAAATTTTCCTTTGCGTGAAAAACTGTTATGAGATTTTCTCTATTCAAATTGTTTTGGCTAAATGAGGAATGGTTTTTGTAACAGGATAGAACTAAGATTTAGTAGTGCATTTCATTTTGTCAAGGTTTATCGTACGCTAGTAGCATTCTTTATTGGTATATCGTATGGTTAGAGGTCAACTTAGTACTAAAGTAGTTCAAGCCGCACTAAGGCTTTAGGAATGGCTTGGCATTCTTCTGTCATGGCATGAACATGGTAATGACAATGGCATGGCTTCTTTCATCTCAATTGTCATCAACTGGGACTGACTATTAACGTAGTCCTTGAGACACGTAAACAGCTCGTGTTACACTAAGGGGTAACCCATCCATAGTATGTCCTTAGCGTGGACAGCTGGGTTGCTTAATCTACTGATCTACCGACCGCTGAGCGCACCTATGAGCGCGTCCGAATGCCGCGCATTTAATTCCCACTCGAAACATAATATAACCAATCGATTAACACAGATATTTGTGTGATCCTGTTTACTCTCTTCAAAAGCTTTGGACTACAATAATATACCTTTTAATTTATGATATGTCTGCCTAAGGGTGCTTCCACACAGCCGTTATAATCTGACTTATAACATTTGTTTTTAAACAAATTTGTATTAAAATTGTTTTATAATCGTGTTACACAATGTTGTATAACGTTATATAACTGCTGTGTGGGAGCACCCTAAGACGGTAAGTAGGTATATATAATTTTTTCGGTAAAAATATCTTCATTACTTGTAGTAAAAGCAAGTATCTACAATAATCTACATACTCAAAGCTCCCGACATACTTTTCAATAAATAATACTTCAAACACATAACAGGATAATATCCATCAATCACTTAAAATAATTTATTTTTTACCATAGAAAATATTGGATTATAATCTCATATTAACTTACATTATATTGTGTAGCGGTTAAAGTGAAAATGTTATTTTTCTTGTAAGTTAGAAGTGCTTATTTTTAGGTCAAGAAGGACTTCATGAAAAATAAATGAAGATAGGAAATGTTAGTTATTATAGACAAAACAATCTTCTGCTTATCTTTATATATATAATTCTTCTGTCTGTAAGTGTGTATGTCACTGAACTTCTCTTAAAAGACAGGACCGATTTTGATGAAATTTTTTGTGTGTGTTCAAGATGATCTGAGAATGGTTTAGATTATTAAAAAAAAGTTTAAAATTTTCAAATTAAAGACGTGTAGACAGGACATCGTCTGTCGGGTCCGCTAGTATTATCATAAACTCCATAAAATCATATTTACAGTTTCAATATTATCAAAATTTCAGGCCTGTTTATGCAATTATTTATTTCTTAATGTTTAATTTACATTGTTTCAAGTATGATTGATTTTTTTCATTAATGGTAAAATTGTTAATTCCTCCGCAACATATGATATATTAGATATATGCGATTCTTTAAAAATGTACTTCTTTCTATAAAAAAGTTAGTACCATATTTTTGTTTATCCAGATTTTATTTATTTCTGAAGTTATAATAAGTTTTAAAAAAAATTGAATCTTTCGTATCAAATAGCATTGACAATAAGAAACAACAATAAACAAAATAACCAGCCTAGTCTTTTCATCAAAAGACACATTTACCCACATAACGGCTACATATGAGCAATCACTGTACTCATATGCCCCCCGGGCTGAAGGAAATTTGAAAATGTGCCTCTAATAGCTTCTTGTACGATTGTGAAAGATTTTTATAATTTCCGAGGAAAATATAATAATGAACGGAACGGATATTAGTGGAAATTGCTTTTAATAATATTATTTTTCTAAGTATTATAACATATTTGATTAATAGTTTTCTGTTTATCGATTTTCTTTCTACTTAAAAGCTTTAGTTACATAATCATATACCATAAACCATTTATTTTTGTTACAAATAAAAAAAAACGCCAAAAATACAGAACTTAGTAACTAGTCAGTACATTATTTTGTATGCGAAAGAGGGTCTACAGCTTAGTGTGCGCTGTGCTAGGCACAGCACTGATTTTCAGCTGCCCCTAACTTACAATACCTATAATATTGAACGTGACAAAAAAAAACAGCACAATACTTCAAACCCACATTACTTTCTAAAGTTAAAAATAGTAATACATACATATATAAAATCACGACTTTGCCTCATAGGGGTTCACAGAGATCAAAGATCGCCACTTGGTACGGTCCTTACAAACTTCCCTTTGCTTCATTCACATCCATACATCTTGTTATACAGGACCACCTAGAAAGCAAAATGTAAACAGGCACTTTTTTAAATTCTTTACGTGAAGGTTCTTCACTATCAATCAATATGCCAGTGATATAGAGTCTTAAACTATTCCCTATAGATCAAACTATTTCAGAATACCTATCATTTTAGTCTTAAAATTGAGACTCTAGAGCTTTTCAAATTTTTTTTTGCATCTTATATTATATCAGGTCTCTTAGTGTCTCTCTAGTGATAAAATAGCGTTGAAAGGCTTTACTTATAAACTTTAAAATGCTGTAAGAAAGTAAAAATATCGTTTCTGAAATCACGTTAAAATGCGGCCAATGCAATCTGCGCCGAAATGTAAAGCAAAATAGGGTTAATAATATGTGTGATAACGTGGTTGCGGTGTCTGGAGCCTAAAAAAATCAAAGCTTTAAACTCACAGATCTAGAATTTTCTCTATTATATTGGTAAGGAAAATTAAGTTTCGAAGTAAAAAGGGATTGTGTGAATGATATTAAAACACATAAATTTAGAACTTTTATGTGAAAAATAGTCCAAAAATATAACCCTTCATATTCTATCTACCCACATGTTGACAGAAAGTTTACTGCCTGTACTCATATACGCCGTAACGGGATGATGTTACGACCAATAAACGTTTGAGTGCGCATAACTCGGAAACATTCGAATTAGATGTTCGTAAAAACGGTTTAACTGATATTAAGTTTAGTTTTCACTAGACGAAGTGAACAATTTTATTTTTATAAAATTATACTGTATTTTCTATGGACATTGAATATAATGAAAAGAAAGAAATGTAAAGTCCCTAACCTAGTCAGTATAGTGGATCTATGGCTTATAAGAATAGACGGTGCTCAGCAGTGGCATAGTTAATACGTTTACCTGACTGTAATTGTAGAACCGATTATTGAGATACTGCAGTGGCTGTTTAGAAAAAGCTTAAAATCTATGCTAGGCAATGTCGCGGACAAAATTCGTAAAAGGACTACTGACTCTAAAACAGTGACAACATCGGAACAAACGACACGACATAATTCGCAATTTTATACATTTCTTGGTATCACACAAACAGCAAAACAGTCAGAAAGCTGACATAAATCTTACATAACACTTCAAAATAAAGAAACATGACATCGTGAAAAGCATTTACTATTTATTTTTCTGTAACATTTTGACACAGACTAAAAGCATAGAAAAAACTGTTCCCAGAATCGTTTTTCCTTTTGCCTTCAAAAGATAAATTGTTTATAGACTAACAAACAATTTGGCCTATAAATAAATGTCTAGTCCTTCTAAGAAATATATTTGTTGGGATACTTTTGAGAAAAATATTGGAGGCCAAAGGACACTTGAACGCAAAATGTTTTTATTGACTCCACACATAAACACGTAGATACGCAAAGAATTACGAAACAAATAGCAACAAAATATTTTTCGCCAGCCCACGATCACCTCCAAACTATCAGATGTTTTGATACAGAAAAAACTTCCAGCTACTTTAACTTACATAATTCAACCCATTAATGTTAATAAAATAGTATTAAAAAATATAATAATATCCCGCTTATGGGCAAAGGTCTCCTCCCATAATGAGGGAGGGCTAAGGCCTTGAGTTCACCAACATATTGCACTCGGCTATCACTGCTATTATGCTTGCTGCACATAAAATCTTACATAAATAAGAAAATCACTTTTTTCCCAAATAACACCACTTGGTACTATCCTTGCAAACTTCTCTTGCCTCATTCGCATACATACATCTTGTCACACAGGACCAGCGGTTACGAGTACTATACTATAAGTATACTATTCCCCTTACCTTTTTGCAAGACGTCGGCGATAGAATCTGTGTATGTCTTTCAAGGGCACCCCGGCGTTTTCATTTTGGTCCTTACTGTATCGTAGGCTGAACAATTCTAGCATTTACAGTACCCCTCTTAGTAATATTTTTGTCTCTAGATTCTACGTCAGTGAAATGGAATAGTCATAAAAAAGGACAAACGATAATCGAAGCTATTCTCAATACGCTTCCAAGTAGAGAATTAAACCTTTTGAATTTTTACAATAGGAATCGAAAGACGGTTCAGACGATCAAGGTTTTCAAATCTATACTAATATTATAAAGAGTTTGTTTATTTGTTTGAACGCGCTAATCTCAGGAGCTACTCGTTCGATTTCAAAAGTCGGTTCAAAATTCAGTGTTAAATAGCCCATTTATCGAGGAAGGCTAAGGCTAGGAATAAATGATTTGATTGATTTGATTTGATATAGGACATATAATCATCACGCTACGACCAAAAGGATCACAGTACCAGTAAAAAATGTTACAAAGACGGGGAAAATTTTGACCCATTCTCTTATGTGACGCAAGCGAAGTTGCGCGAGTCAGCTAGTTAATTGATAAAAAAAGGTTTCATCCACTTAAACTTTTTACTTTTTCCTTCATGTAACGTACTGGGAATTAAGTTTTTGATCGTTGTCAGTACCCAAGAGCTTTGTATAGTTAGCTCGGCGTGTTTTGATACAAAAGTTTTTATTGAAAAAGGGGCGATGTTTCGATGTTACGTCTTTTGTTATTTGAATCGTGAAGGTTAGTAGGTTTTATTAAAACTGTTTTTGTTCGCCAGTATGTTAAATTGACGACTAGTACGTATTACGAAGTGATATTATTGATTTTATATTCGGTGTCTGACTTTTCACGGCTTACGAAAATTTGTGAAATGGATAATTTTTAGTTTTGTTTATGGTTTGGTAATGGTGTTATGGATTTTTAATGGTTTAATGTGCAACATTGGGTCCCTTATATTTTTTTGATTAATAGATGGTTTTATAATATAAATTAGGCACTGCCTTATAACAATTGGCACATAAAAAAATCTCTACACCGATAAAAATGACACAATCTCTACAAATCAGACACAGTTATATATTTACTCAAAAAACGGTAATAGCAAAAGAAAACAACACAATACACTAATTACATCAAAAGTATTCCAGTGCAAAAATGTTCGTAAAATGCCGGGAATTTACCCATTCTTCCCTTCTCACGCACTCCATTGTTGAACCAAAAGCCATTTATCATTGTAAGAAGATTACAGCCTTCGACACACCCAGTTAGGCACTATTGAATTTCCCGTGCCTATTTATGCTGAAAAGTGGTATTTTTATTTTTTATAGTGGCCTGTCATCGTGAAAAGTCAGCTGGCTGGAAATGCTATTGTTCGAGATTTGTCGTAAAAAAAAGTTTTATGCTGCTTTTTGTATTTTTTTTTTGTTTTAAGGGATTTGGATGGGTTGTCAATTTCTTAATAAAATAAAAAATAAAGTTTCTATAGTCTGTGCTTGCTCCTGTGGAGAACTGGTATGATTTTTTAGGATACGTATAATTTAGACTTGAGCATACTTGGAAGTACTCAAAACAAAAGCTGAAAATATTAGCGAATAGCTAAAAAGGTTAAATATATTCCCATTACTAAAAGTAACAATAAGCGAATATAAATAGTAATAAATAATAATCATATTAATTTAATTACATTTTTAATTTACCAATAAATGAACCGATAAAGGGCTTGTGTCTTACCCCTAGCCATCTTCATGTCCGCTGAACTTAACACTTGTAAGCTCTACTAAAATTAAACCTTAGCAAATCTATTATCCTTATTTTATTTCAAATACACTACAATTTGCAAGTTTTTTCGCTTATAAATCTATCTATGTTCAGTGTAAACTCTCTCTACTAGTAGACACATGTCATAACTTATATAACTCTAACGCACGACGCTGACATGTTTAATACTACACATATTTGAGAACATTCTCAATCATAAGTAGTGCGGCTGAAGTAGGTTATGAAAGAATTATAAAAAAATCCTGTATAGTATTACACAGTAAACTTGCGCGTCAGAAATATCTCTTATGCCCGGTTTCTGAGTACATTAAGCGGTAGTTTATCTATAATATTCAAAAGAGATTTTTTTTATATGATTTTAAACGCTTAAATCTGTACTAATATTATAAAGCTGAAGAGTTTGTTTGTTTGAACAAACAATCTCAGGAACTATTGGTCCGATTTGAAAAAAAATATTTCAGTGTTAGATAGCCCATGTATCGAGGAAGGCTATAGGCTATATATAATCACGCTACAATTAAAAGGAGCAGAGTACGAGTAAAAAGTGTTACAAAAACGGGGAAAATTTTGACCCATTCTCTCTTATGTGACGCAAGCGAAGTTGCGCGGGTCAGCTAGTACTTAATAAAATGAGTAAAAAAAAACACAACATTATCAATCAGAGCTTACATTATTAGTAAGATAGCTAAACTATAATTATTCATTCACAACTAACATTATTGTGTGCCCTAAATACGTCTAACGTACCCAAAAGGCACGATTTACAAAGTGCTAAGTTCCATAACAATAGTTTGAACACAATGGCAAGTTTCTGAGTTAGACGTATTGTTATTTGATTGTATTGATAATTCTCGATCGGAATAGCCTTTGCTATGATTAATAGTGAGGAAGCTTTGTCGTTAATTTAGTTCCGATTTCCTGGTTTGTTGTGGGTAATTGAATAGAAATTGTGAATGGAAAAGGAAGTATGCTCTTTGGAATTGTTGTCTTGTGTTGCACTTAACAGTCTAGGTATATTTTTATAGAGTCGATCTAATTTTCTCAACTTTGTTTCTGTTTTTGCATGATTTTTAAATACTACCTTCCATGCCTTTATTTAGCTAAGATGGCGAGGGTCATTACACATCAACTCCCAAGTTCTTTACTTTTATTCTTTACAACTATTTGAAAGCCATTATCTTGAACATTGTTTTCTCTTTTTGATTATAATGATTAACACGTTACTTCAAAGCATCAATTAACGAAATAGTGACACTAGTTGTCCACTGAGATACGTGATCACGCGTACAGATCACCAAAGTCTATCAACAAAAAACCTAAGAATATTGTCCTGAATAATATTTTTAACCCGGGTCTTTATCACAGTGACTCAGTACCACAAAAGAAGATTGTTTCCTTATTCTGGAGTTTTATAACTAATTGAGGCTAATATAAACTTTCTTTTCCACAATTTTTCTTCAACATTAAACATTCAGCGCGACTCGTTGATATTCAAACGGTATGGCCGTTAATTAAATTCAAAAACGTAATTAAAACTTTGACAAAAAGGCTGTTCCTGAATAAGTTATTATCAACCTTAGGCTTTCAAATTTAATTTTACTTATGTGGTAGTTTTACAAGTCCATTTAATTCTGTTTTTGTAAGCCCAAGTTGCGTCACGATATAAATTTCATTTGTTAACCAAAATGGTTCTGAATAATCAATTAGGTATATGTTTCCTGCATAAAAAAGATTTTTGAAAAAGACCTTTTAAAATATGTCTGAACACTTCAAGTATCAGATTTTTGCAACTTTTGCGGTATATACACGTATTTTGTTTCATATTGGGATCCAAACTCACAACTTAATGATGGTGAAGTTGTGGCGACATTTTCGCGTCATGCAGACAAAGCTGAGATTTATTTATGAATAATAATTTGTTTTTATTATTAACAAAATGAAAAAAATATTTTTATTTTCAAGTTGAATATGTAACCAATGTATCATTTTACCATGCTTACTTCTAAACTTTATGCTACAACCAAGAAAAAATACAACAAAAAGGAAAACCACATATTTGAACTCAGAATAGACCTCACGAAATTTGTATAGAGCGTTATTTATTTACTAGATTCGACAACATTTTATTCTCAATCTTCCACAAATAATATGAATACAAAAAAAACTGCGCAAACATCCAATACATTTCAACTTAAGGCGTATAAATAAAATATGAATGGCTCTTCTCGCCGCGATCAGAAAGCAATATGTTTCTTATTTAGACGAGGATGTACGACGGAGCATATTTGTCTGAAGTTGGATTGAACTTTGTGATTGTACTACGGGTATTTGACGTATGTGATGTAGAGGTTATCGTTGTCAACGCGTTGGCAACTTCTTAGTAACCTGAATGATCTATTCTTTATTCTCTCAGACTTATAATTTGACGTCCTCCATGGCGCTGTGGTTACGTTGTTCGCGACGCCACTTCCACTGAATCGGTAAGTCGTGGATCCGATTACCACATGGGACAATTATTTGCGCGATCCACAAAAATAGTTATTGGGTCTGCTGGTACTTTGTGTCCGTTGTTTGTATGTTTGTAAAAGTCCCCGTGACACAAAGGCAATACTGACCTACTTGTCGTTAAAAAAAGATTATATAGTATAAATTGAACGATAGACAAATATTATAAGCAATTTCTACAGACCGCTTAGACCAGGGCGTTATTTGCTTCCGCAGTTGGTGGCAATACGTTTCAGACAGACAGTTCCATGACTAGCGCGAAACTGTCGGTACTGGTGTAGTGGTACTCAGCAACAAAAAGGTAATGTTAAGCGGCGTTTATCCGTGAGCAGTAGGAATGCCATCTTCATATAAGTATGGTTTTCGGATTTGCAACTAGAACACAAGTTGCTTTATTTATTACAACCAAGTATAAAACCTAACTCAAATATCGCTTAAAACAAAATATGACCTAACAATCTATTCTGTTTATATTTCATTCAATATTTATAACAAACTATAAGACTCAAGTTTCTTCATCTACTGATATTAAATTCACAACTACAGCCGCTAGCGATTTGCCGATAACAATTCTTAGTAACTGCACCCAGTATTATTTGAATGGTTCTTTAGAAATGCTATGATTGAATCTAGATTGTGTCGAGATTTTATTAAAATATACTTCTTTTTCCATTTTACACTTGACATTCTGCAGTATTATATTTACAAAAGCATTCGTCTTTGACAATAAAACTGCGAAAACGCAGAAACTGACTTAGATATATTAAAATTCTTAAAATTGTCTTTAAATAAATATAAAGTTAAGGTAACTGTTGAGACTTAATAATCTACAATTTATTATTTTTGAAGCTGATAATTGACATGAGTTTTTTATATTATTTTTATAGACAAATTTTTCACAACTTTAGCAAAAGCTTCCTTTTTTATACCCTTAGAAATGATGCCTATATTGTTCAACAACAGTCGCCTGCATAAAACCCTGTATATCATAGGATTGTATTAATCAGACAAAGCTGTACTAGTTTATTTCGGCTGACTAGAAACCTAAGGAAATATAATAAAAGATCCAATTTTCAAGTTTCTCCCAAGGTCAGTCAAAATAAGCCAAGTAGAAATAACATTCAAGAAGTGGAATTAAACAATGATTAATGTCCGACAGTAATAAACAATGTTGTTCAAACTTTTACACTTTTAACACATAGATATTGAAAAACGCTAGATAATATTTTAAGATGTTATATTTCTTTCGCTAAAATATAAATATTATATGTTTTCTAATCAATTGATAAATTAACGCTGACCCAAACAATATTTTCGTATCAAAGATGAACATTCATTTTCCATAGCGCTGGGCCAGTGCTTCACTTATACGACTTTAATTTACAACCACAGGGAATGACTTTTAACTTGTCCTTTGAAGTATGAAGGCAAATATCTCAAAAGCCTCCCCGTTTCTTGAACTAATGATCTTTTATCTACCAGTACTGCTTGCGCCTTTTCGTCAAAGTATAAGGTACGCTTTGGCTTAAAGCTTGCGGTATCTAGTCTACTTAACATCTGTGTTTTAAATCCCTTTGTTTTGCTTTTAGTAACTACAATGGTTTCGTTTCATTTACGTGATCTTTTTGAGGTTTGAACGAGTTTTCAAGTCACGAAATTTTGTATTAAGGTTTTATAAAATGGATGTCTGTAAAAAGGAAATTTTTCAAGGTTACAACACAACAAGGTATTAAAGGACTGGTTTCAATAGGTACTTCTTATTGTTATTTACTACGAACAAAGTTAAAAGCAATTTTTCTTAGAAAATGAGCTACTATGTATGTCGGAATTTTAAAATTATTATACTTAATTCGGCTGTTGCGACCAGTGTCAGTAAATCCAGCCAAATATGCCCAGTTTATTTGAATCCTATAGCTATATTATGTACATTTCTCAAAGATCACAATTTCTAACTTCTGGAAATTACGTATAATTTTGGGACTGAAAAAGAGATCTTTTCTCTGATTTGGACTTTAAACCTCTGCGTCACATACACTTTCCACGCGCCGCAGAAACAATAAAAAAGGCACAACGTTTTCTGTTTCTTTCAAAATTCTGCCAAATTATGCTGTCTTGCCTAAAAAATGTTTTATCTAAACAAAAAAGAAAGTTCCAGCCATTAACGCAAACTTTCGCATGATGGATGGATGCTAAACCGTTGGGATATAGATGTGTTAATTCTCTATAGACTGTATTGGATATATTTGTGAAATAAAACAGTAAAAGCATTTTCACGTTCGCTATCAGTTATATTTTAGTTCTTTTTTGTTATTGTAAAATAGTGAGTGTATTGTATTGTGTAGACACTGTTAAAAAAAATTGATAGCACTTTATGTGGCTTTGAAGAACCGGGTTTGATTTCCGGATCAGCAATCGTCTTATTCTAGGAATTATCTCATGACCATCGACCGAATTTTGTAATTGTCTATTTCTACAGTTTAAAAATGCTTGCTGATCATTAGGTCCCCTTTTCAATTTTCAGGTTGGGCTATACAAAGTGCACAGTCACTTTAAATGCTATGGAATATTAGATCATAAACATGTAACATAAAAGTTTTAAGTTAGGATTGTATGTTCAAATCAACAAGAAGTAAAAATTATTTTAAAGTTGTTATTATTATAATAATGTGAATAAATGAGAATAAAAAAAACTAGAGACCCAGCAATTGACCAGCGTGGTGGACTGTCCCTCTCTCATAACGGAAGGAGACCCTTGCCCAGCAGTGGGACATTGATGGGTGAAATTTAAATTTACTATTTTCACCATTACTATGAATGACTAGCTGACCCGCGCAACCTCGCTTGCGTCACATAAGAGTGAATGGTTGAGAGTCTTCCCCGTTTTTGTAACATTTTTCGTAGCTCCTCCGCTCCTAATGGTTGTAACGTGATGTTATATAGCCTATAATCTCGCCTTCCTCGATAAATGGGCTATCTAACACTGAAAGAATTTTTCAAATCGGACCAGTAGTTCCTGAGATTAGCGCGTTCAAACAAACAAACTCTTCAGCTTTATAATATTAGTATAGATTTGGTTGTTCATAACAACATACATCACTTGCTTAATTCAATTCAAAATAACATATCGACAGATAATTAACGCGGGACGAACAGATTTTAATAATTAACATCAACACCAGTAGCGGTCGTAATTAATTTATTACAGCTTTGTTTTGTTGTCCAATCATTATTACTTTAGTAGGATAATGTAATATGAATAATAGCAAATGCGGACAACAGATTATAATTGATATGATTTTATAAACGTTGCTGAAATGATAAATACAGTTTGTCTGTTACTTTATCCAGCAGATATGACGCACTGGTTTAGATCGGAACGCCGCTACCATTGCATCGGGAGGTCGTGGGTGCGATTCCCATACGGAACAATTATATTATTTGTGAGATCCGTTTCCGTCAAATAATCGTTTCGGGTCTGGTTGTACTTTGTGTCCATTGTTAGTATGTATTGTTATATGACCATATGTTAGTTAGTAAAAGTCCCCGACACACAAGAGCAATTCTTAGCGCAGGAGTTGTCGTTAAAAGAAGAAAAAATATGACTTGTGAAAATGCTATCTCAAGTTGAAATTCAAAAAATTCTTTCACTTGTTTTTCAGTTTCACTGGAAAAAAGCAAACGTTTCTGTTAACGTACAATGGTTAAACACCCTCTGACAATAAACAGTTTTACACCCTATCTTGTGACCATATCCGCAGCTTATAGCAGTACAGCTATAACACTGTCGCCGTGAATGTAGCAAAACACAATATTCAATCTACATTGTCACTTATGTAATACTTACCTACATGTTTCCGCTCCATCTATTATTTCTTTAATCAATACGAAATTTTATCTGTTCATTAAAACGAGTAGTGGACTGTGAATTTTATCTTTTTATCCATTGACCGCGGTAGCTGAACATGTGTTATCAGATTTCCGAAACAACGTGAAAATATGTTACTCCCACACAGCTTGCATTTTAACGGAAACGTTTTAGGTGCATACTTATTAAATAATATATACCTACCGAAAAATATTTAACAAATTGTAAATAATTCTAAAAAAAATATTTCAAAAATATTTTTTGTTTCGCCCGAAGCTAAAAAGTAGTTGATCAACTAACCTTACTATGAAGTAAGCACGACCATTTTGAATTTACATATTGTTCATACATAAGAGTTTATATATTTTTAAGGACATAACAATAACTACACATCATATTAGAATAAACATAGGGTTTTAAATAAAAATGTCGTCAAAATCGATTCAGCCTAGAAAAAGCCAGCCTAGAATTATAAGGTAACAACCATAAACAACAAACGAAATAAAAACCTTCTCCTTTTTTAGTCAGCTATAAATTGGTGTAGCTTTACTAATGTAAACCACAACTGTGTTATGTCAATTGATTATTAATTTCCATCCACACAAAGAAAATTACAATCCCTACCAAAATATGTACATTAAACATAAATGTCTAAATAATTGAAGGAATCAAACAAACAACTAACAGAAACTATGATATAATTTTATCTGAGCACTTGACAGAGCAAGTGGGTTGTAAACGCGTCGATTTCTAACTCACAACTCAGTTATCGTCCCCAAACTATGTTCCAGTTTGCTATAAGTTTGTAGTACTGATGTCAGAGACGGAAGAGGACGGGCTGTTTAAGTTATGTTTGAAATTAAAGAAATGTGACTATGTTAAGTAAAGTTTAATAAATAATAATATGTCCAAGAAATTCATTAAAACAAACATATTTTTTAAAGTGTTAATCGAGCCTATATGCGTTGGTAAAAAGTATGTATTTATACTTTCCTGGTTATTTTATTACTTTATATTGAATATGTAAGTAGCCAAAAACTGCTATAATAGAACTGTACGCTGCTAAGGAACTCGGTTTTAACCATTTGAATGACACATAATATTTTGTAGTATACATGAAAACTTGGTTAGGTGCATATCTAACACTTTTACGTGCTCTTCGAGGCACAGAAACCAAATGATTGTTTGAATCTATATTAAAGATTCAAACACGTAATTTTTAAAAAACAGCCGCCCCCTGTCGAAACGAAATAGGCAGTTAGACATTAAGAAAAACCATAAAAATAATCAAATTCACACTTTCTTCTATTTATACTAATAACCCCACCCTTATTTAGTATATTAGACAAATACTTCTCGCGTGATTCGAACCTATTACTTAAGTGATGTTACCGCCTATTTTGCTAACCTTGGGTTTCACGAAACCGTTTCTCAAATTCGGTACTGTATATTTCTTTGTGTTTTTATTCTGACAGGTACATTAAAAAGCTGGGTTGGTGTCATAATTTTGTTTTAGTTTGAGTAGTAATTATGAAATGATTTGTGGTGGTGATTAAGTTGGTAGTTTTTAAGGAGTTATAATATTCTTTTTTGGAAAAGTTTTGATGGTTTTTTTATTTTGGGTGTATTATTAAACTGTCATCGTTTTAGTCGTGAATAAAATATACGGTTTGTTAAATTAACGAAAATGTTATAGTGTTTGTTGTATTTCCAAAGTTGAAATTACACGTTGATAAATAATAGTTGTTTCTGTGATTTAGGTAGTAACGTGTTATGTAATTGATGAATACGAAATAATGGGTTCGGGCAAAGCGCTAAATTAATTAATCACGTGTCATAAACAACAATATAAAGACCGAATAGCGGATTTTTCCTTGTATAACTCTGTCCACCACATCGAGTATTACAGGCGCGAAGTTATAAAAAAACTAAAGAATTTTCTAGTAAAATTGTAAGAAAGTGAACAAACAGGAAAGTTTATTAACAGTAACACTACATAAGTTCCGACGTCATTGTCAATTTGAAAGTTAGTAAGCATACATTTTTATGGAAGTCCTAACTTAATAACGATTTGTGAACTTTCGAGCTATTCACCATTTCACTAGAATTTTACTAAAATAGATTCTAGGCTTGTAAAAGGAAATGTTGCGTATATCAAAAATATAACTATTTCGTTAAATATTCTGTACTAGCTGACCCGCGCAACTTCGCTTGCGTCACCTAAGAGAATGAGTCAAAATTTTCCCCGATTTTGTAACATTTTTCGTTGCTAGTCCGCTCCTAATGACCGTAGCGTGATGTTATATAACCTATAGCCTTCCTCGATAAATAAGCTATCTAACACTGAAAGATTTTTTCAAATCGGACCAGTAGTTCTCGAGATTAGCGCGTTCAAACAAACAAACAATCAAACAAACAAACTCTTCAGCTTTATAATATTAGTATAGATGTGTATATTGTTTGATCAAATCCCGCACGAGATTTTTTTTGTGTTAAACTTGGAGTAACACTATTGGTGGCAGATGGTGGTTGTATTTCATACACTTCTGCCTAAACCTTCGGGTATAGCAACGCGTGATATTATGTATGTTTTAGGTCGGGGAAAACGTCTTTTCGCATTTAAGTATGTCTGAACTTGTAATAAAATCTCTTTGGCTTCAAGATTCACAAATGAGTACATGGTTTCTTTCAGTGAGCTCGTGATGTACCCAAATATTGAGCTTTTATGTGTAGAGAAAATATTTTATTACAAGTTCATACATACTATAATGCGAAAAGACTTTTTCCCCGACCTAATATGAAGGTTTATAACTCTCGGTTGGTTACATTCATATGCAATTTAAAATGGATTAAACTTCAATAAAGGCATGATATATTTATTCAAAAACAACGCTCTTAAAAATCCTCAGACACTTTAGTATTAATAACCCCACGTAAAGCCTAACATTACATGTTTACGACCTAAATATATTTACAAAGAACCAAATTTGATTTACGCTTAGTACGTGTAACACTATAAATCTTGTGTTGAACACTATATGAAAATAATGTGCGACATTACAAATATAAATAAATATGAGGTTTTTATTAACTGTGATAAATTGGGAAATATAGAAGGCATAATTTTATATCCTAGCCGAATATATAAGCCGACAACTTGGTAGAGAGACTTGGCTCGCTTTTATCTAGATTCTGATTAACTAGCAGCCGCCCGCGACTTCGTCCACTTGGAAAGTTTCACAATTATTCAATTTTCACATCATTGTCTAATGCGCATCTGTCATATACATTTTTTATTCCTTTTCACCTCCTTCGGGGTAGAATTTTCTTCAATCATCACTCTCCAATAAGAGTGATGATTTTGTACCACTAACCGCCATTGGCTACCGACAAACGTGTAACTGTCGAGTAATTTTGTATGATAAACTAATCAGCGTCCGTGCGGGCTTTACAAGAAGTATTTTCTTTGAATAGTTTAGAACAACAATCGCTTGCTAGTCACCGTCTATAGAAAATCGCGCTACAAGACTTCAATTGATTAATTAATTTTGTCGTAAGCCTAAAATGTTCTAAATGCCCACCCATCTAGGATTATACCGCGCTTAATATTCCTAGCCCCGCTGTTCCCAGTTCCCATAATTTCCCAGACTTCTATAAACACGTGTATGGCTCCGTTCCACTAAAATTTAACTAAATGTCTAAAATTCTAATGCAATCGTTTTTACCTTTTCAAAGCTCCATATTTTTGCTACCTGTGTTTATTAAGTATAATTCTGAGAACATTTTGATATAGTTTAAAACGGTCAGCAACATTTCATATGAAGTTTTAAAACAATTTTAATATACGAGGTTCGGAGTATCATTTAAATTAAGTTAGTTTTAATACAAATGTGAATGTAATGAAACTATATTTCGTTTTTAAATGCACAATAATGTTATTATATTATTGTAGATGAATTTTAAAAGCGATAGCCACATTATTAAGCCTGACTTACGATTGAGTGGTCCTAGGTTCGATTCTCACAACGAACTTTAATTCACTCTTGACAAAAACGAGTAGAAAGCCACAAATTCGGGTTGACTACCAATAACTGAAAAACGAAAGAAGCCACTAACGCATAGGTTTTTACGGTATCATTTTTCTAGGTTATTTATTTGGACTCAAGGCCTAACCCCTCCCTCATTACGGGAGGAGACCCTTGCCCAGCAGTGGGACATTAATGGGTTAAATTTATTTATTTAGTCTATAGTGTTATTAACTACACAACTATTTATCCAAACTTTTCAACAACTTAGAAAACAGTTGAAAGACTACTATATCTTTAAAACAATTGTTTTCCACAACTTAGAACACAAACATTTTCTTCAACAAATTTCAACACATTCTAAAGTCGTAAATTCTACAGAAGTACCATTTCATTACGCAAATACGTTACCTGCTTTAAAGCCTTATAATAAAAAAAAATTCCCGTAGTAGAAGGTTTTAGGCTTAAATCCTGGTGTACACTGGCAGCACCGTACGATAAGACACCCTAAGCATACCATCATGTACCTACACACTATTACAAACTGAGCCATCTTTGTGTATGCCACTACATGTTTAAGCATGCCAAAGCATCCCAACTACACTAAACAAATGACTATAAATAAAATTACAGGTTCTGTAGTAAGTAGGATACCTCTCCATCCCAAAGACTCCCGAAACATCCCAAGGAATGCCGAAGCATCCCAAGGAATCCTAAGGCATCCCGTAGTCTGGCGATAAAGTACGATGAATCTTACCGAGGTTTTGTTATGAAAGTTACTTGAAACTAAATGTAGTGCAGCCAGTGAGTGCCGAGTTTAACTTAATTTTATTCCAGTCACGTTTTCTTACTAGGTTTCAGCCTAGGACCCGTGAAGTTAGCGCGAAAAATAAAAGGCAATGTTTGAGTTAAGATTAAGTTCTGACAAAGGTAAAAGAAATTTGTATGTGTGAATAAAATAGTTGTTAGTTATCACTCCAAGTCTATCATCACTCCAAGTTTCGCTGTTTCACATTCTTCATATAGTATTGGCTATTTCCCAACTCGCACTTGGCCAGCGTGGTGGACTCAAAACCTAACCCCTCCCTCATTACGGGAGGAGACCCTTGCCCAGCAGAGGGACATTAATGGGTTTAAATTTAATTGGCCGTTTCCAAAAAGTCCGTATACTTTTGTATGGAATTTAATTGTCAATATAATATACAACTCAAAATGCGAAAGAAATATAACTTTTTCCCGATCCAAGAACAAAACCTACTCGTGAAACTTCGAAATCGGTAAATACATAACGCTTGGACGCCTGAATTGGATAAAAATGCGAAGAAACCTTTCGTCATAATTTACCAATAGCAAATTCATTCTCAGTAAAAAAAATTCAAAAATATACTAATAAAACTCACATTTTAAACCCGAAATGATTATGTAAATACATAATCTCACTAAATACTCGAACGTGAAACTGGAGCGAGTAAACGCAGCTGAAATCCGTCTGAAAGTTGTTCCTAAGTAATTGTGTATTCATAAAAGCTTGTAAGAGCTTTATTAAGGTAGTGTGTGAGTCTTGAAATAGTAATGATACTTGCATATAAAGTTCGTGTATTAAATGGAATACAGAATGTGAGAAATGAGCGGATTTAAAAGATATTTTTTTATGGTTAGTTCTGATTACTAACTGGGTTTACAGTATTTGACATTTAAAAGGAGTTGTCAAGAATAGTGCTTTAAAATAACAGTATGTAGGGATGCTGATTAATTTTGCATATTAATATTTGTGATGGCTATATGAAAACTTGGCAGTCATAAAAAACTGTAAAATTATCCGCAATAGGAGCAATACCAAAAAATTTTATTGGTTATTTTCGGAAATAAATCATTTATTTAGTTTATTGCAAACAGACGAAGGAAGACGACGTCAAGGATAGGGTGAAGTGGAGGAAAGGTGTAAGAAAGACTGACCCCACAACCATATGGGACGCATAGCCAGTAAGAGAGAGAGAGAGAGAGAGAGAGTTTATTGCAAACAGACAGACATACAGACAAACATATAACGTGTAGCTTCAGAACAAGAGTTTAAAGGCATCTCTTGCCTACAGACACCACCAGTTCATATAAGTACCCTCAAAACTCACAGACAACACTATCTGGAACAAATATCATAAGTTTCGCTTCAGATCCTCGTTGCTTAAGTCTGTGTATGTTGCATCCAACTGACTTACACTACTTGATACTTTATACTTGTACTACAGTTGGGAACATTAAGGATTATAAGAAGTGTAATTTGTTTACACATCGCGCTTGTTTATACTACACTTTGAACCCGTTACACAAGCATTAAATACGTGAAATGCTAACAAGACGATAAAATTAAATATTCGAGACTACAAATGCTTAAAACATATAATAAAGTTCCTCGCTTCAAAGTTGACACTAGTCAGTTAATATGGACCTTAGTCACGATAATAATATATTAGGCATTACGACCTCGTGTAACTGACCTAACTATGCCAGGAATAAAATCTGTAAGGAAATCTTGCTTTTGCTTTACCTATTCGCGAAGCACTGAAGGAAATAAAAAGACAAATAGCTGATTTAGTGAAAGTATGATTTTAAATTAGCGTTAAGAAGGTCTGAGTTAAAATTTGGGGCACTAGGTACATAGGATTTCCACTTTTGCGAGCAAAAAGAGTAGGTAGAGTGAAGTAAAAACGAAAATCGGTGCCGACGTTCTTTAAAAGCAAAAAACATATAATACGATAGTAAGATTTTCTACCACCTACATATTCAACCAATCTACATTTGTAGAACATTAGTAATGTTGCAAGAGGAAGCCGTTCTCTCGCCGTCAAAGTTAAATTAAATTTTATTTACTTAGTGACCGCCTACAGCTGCGCCCGCGAACTTACTGCAATCTCTAATATTAGGTACATTTGTATATGCTTTTCTACGGTTTCGAATTTAGTACCCTTGGTTTTTGACTGCTATTTTTTATTAGCAATCATTTCTTCTCTAGTTTGGCTCTTTAAAGATATTCTATACAGTCATACAAGTATCGGGAGTTTGACATTTAAAATGTACTGTAAAAATACTTCATTGTGCGTCCGCTATAGGCGCTGATTAGATTATCTTTTAAAATTTTCTCTATTACTATCCGGTGTTCGGTAGTCTATAATGGTAGTGAGTCGTGGTACATGTAAGAAGCACCAAGCTACCTAGTCAGAGGTTGAATTGACCAAGCATCGAGGAGCAAAAACCTTTTAGAAATACTTTTTAAGCTCTTCTTCTTTCGTCCTCAAATTCTAGGAGCACCTATTTGTAGTGATCATCTTTATTACCAACTTACCACTAACTTACGGTAAGTCTTTTTATTTTTTTATCTTTTTAGTTTTAACCAGAAAGTTATATTAGAAGAAAAGTTATTCTAATTTGATACATCGATATAAAATTAAAACTCTCTCAATCTGAATAACTCAATAAAATAGTAATTTAGAATGTGTACATACATTTTGTCAAATAAGCTTTTTGCAGAAAATTTTCTAAGTATACAAATATTGTAGTCTGTAAATTCTCAAGACCATCACACAATGTCTCTCAGTGATTTAATTGTGAACACAAAACCTTTCAATATAATAAATAAAATTACCATACGATATCTTTGTGAAAGCGGCGTATTTTAAATGCGCCTATAAATGTATTACGTCATTAATTAAATAAAGTTGAACGCTTTGGGAGCGGTAAAATGCCGCCGGCTGACGTGGCCTTGAGAGTTCCTGTTGTAAAGTTTTGTGACAAGATAAAAGCTTGTTACTTTGTTTTGATAGATGTTTGAAATCGATGGATATCGACGTTATTTACTATAACTGTCCGCGAATGCAACTGGCTATAAGCTGTATCAGGTAACTAATAAAATAAATATTGTTGAATGACCCACTCCTAGACTTAAAAGGAGAAGCCTGGTCACTATCAATTTAATGGATATGAGTATGGGATGCAATTGCAACCTATGATTACGATTTACCGTTTACGGGTTTTAGTTTTTAGGACTTAAGAAACATTTAGTCCGTAGTGTTTATGTCACATGATTAAAGATAGGTATCAAAAATTTATGTTACAATAACAGCGCTGTCAAATAAATCTGGACCCCGAAAACAAATAATGATTGCACACTATTCATTCTACGAAGAATAAAAGTCGTAACAAATTGTGGCTTTTAAACTAAGATACTACACAGATTTTTATTAACTCCATTTACTATCACCTGATAAAATATTACCAATAAATCACTAAAGCAACATTTTACCACCCTCATCCCCAAAATGAAGGGTAGTTGAACATCAAACACAATTTTACGGCCGTCATAAGAGTCCTCGTGGTTTTTACTAGCCGTCGTTCTGTTTTTAATTATATTGCGAGAAGTAATTGTTTCAGATTATCACTTGGCTTTTATTTGAGGAGTTTAAGTGGATAAAAATATTGGGTAGGTTATTTATAGCCACTGGGAAACGTAAGTGGAAAAAAATAATTTGGACTGAATAGCAATTGCATAGCTACTGGATAGCAACTAGATAGCAACTAAACCGCGACAATAACACAGATGTATCCAGAAATTCTTGCTTATAAAATAATAAGCAAAAGCGAAACATTTCTTAGAATTATTCTGCACTAGCTGACCCGCGCAACTTCGCTTGCGTCACATAAGAGAGAATGGGTCAGAATTTTCCCCGTTTTTTTTGTAACATTTTTTACTGGTACTCTGCTACTATTGGTCGTAGCGTGATGATATATTGCCTATAACCTTCCTCGATAAATGGGCTATCTACCATTGAAAGAATTTTTCAAATCGGAATAATAGTTCCTGAGATTAGCGCGTTCAAACAAACAAACAAACTCTTCAGGTTTATAATATTATTAAGTATAGATTAGTATAGATAATCGGTGTAAAAGCTTCATTGTGTTAATAAATGGGTCTTGTACCACCCATCTTAGTATCTCAACTGCCATGGCACAGTGATTGAGGAGGCCGTGGGTTCGACTATCACACGGAAAAATATTTCTTCGATCCGTAAATAGTTGATAATCAAAATAAAGTTCTCCGATATAATTGTGATTTCTTAGCCTATTTAGCCTGTGAGCTTATTATACCTATTTAACTTAAAAGTAATAACAGCCTTTAGAATCAAAGAAAATATTGCTTTTGAGTTGTTTTCACACCAACTCAGTCGTGTTTAATATCAAACTAATTTGTAAATCATAATATTCTGAATACAAGCGATATTACACTCTATTTCTAAATGGAATAAAGTAGAAAATTCCATGCTTGTAAAATGTTTGATGAATGAAATCGCAAGGTGTGAAGAATAGGAGACTAATTTTTCTTGAGAATTTCTTAAAATAACTTCTGAAGGAATATTTGGGTTTGTTAAAGCTCAAGATTTTTGGTACATTCGCTCCATTTATATACAAATCTGTGAAGCGTAAGGCAATGTTTTTTTAGGATGATCAAGATATCTTTTGTCCTTTTCAAACAGGTCGTGAAATGTCAACGGAAGTCAATTTTTATGTTGGTGTCAAAATTGTGCATAACATGGGCTTAACAACTAATAATAATATAAAAGAATCGGGATTGACTTTTATTTTGTTTTCCTAAGAAAGGTAAACTTTAATACAAGCACTAGTTAACGATTACTCATTAATCAAAGAGCTGCGTAAAAGGTTGCTTAACCGCCTTTTTTGTTATCTAACTGATCACGGAAATAAATAAAAATGTATCTATTCGAAGTCATTTTGTTTGCTAGTCTTTCTTTCTCGTCTACCGCAAAACCACATATAAAAAAATCTGCAGTGTGACAGATCATACCCTGACAATCACAAAGACTTCTATTCGACCAAAACCAACATTGCAAGCAAAACCAGCGTAAGCTAGTTCCCAATAATTGCGAACCAATTCACACCCCAAACTGAATCGCTAAGTGTTATTTTATCGACGTTCGCATTAAAAGCCGTGCCCAAAAAATGCAGTAAATCGTTAACGGCCCAATAAATCCTGAGGGATTTATTCAAGATTCAGCCTTGGAACTTGCTGACTAGCTGAATGTCAGTTTGGTATTGTTGACTTTTTGGCTTGAAGAATGCAGTTTTTTTGGAGAAAATCGTTGGTAGGTAGGTATTTTATTTATTTCCTAATATTTTTTGAGACTATTTGTGGAAAGAACATTATTATCTTTTCTCTTGTTTATGGGCTTATTACAAACAAAATAGTGGCAGTTAGTCATTTGTTATTGTTTGATTATACCTATTCATCAATAATATTGAAAGTGTGGCAAATAGAGCTTGATAGTGGAGTGTCAACTTTAGAGAATCGCGTTACAGTCATCAAAAAGTATACCTACGATTGAATCACTCTAATAATCAAGCTTATCGTGTATGCATTGCTGATTTGACGTAACTTGTTAGTCATTAAATTCAAAGCAAGAAAACAATGTACATCATGGTGGCTTTCAAATACTTGTCAGCAGGGATACGTCATAGCCCTCCTAGTCATGCGTTAGCAACAGTAATTACCTCACATCGTTTAAGTGCTACGATGATATGTACATGGCAGGTAGACACATCAAATGTATAACACCATCTCTTTACTGGGAGTTTAAAAAGAACGATCGTTTATCAATACTCTATACAAAATTAACTAATACATACGGGACGGGACGTATACTAAAGGGTACTTAGTTTAAATAACAGTATCGGTGCGTCGGAAACTCATTTACTTGGTACAGTACACGAGGGACGAGGCTATGAAATGCGCGAGCTCTCCGAGGAATATGTAGTTACCAGTGTGTAGTACGAGTTCGGGTTTTTATTCGGTTTACAGTTTCGGTTAGTGCTCTGTCTGTATTGTATAATTCATTGAAGTGGGCTTGAGACTGGATGAATAGACTATGGCAAATGCAGCAATGCTAGATGAGTGACCTAAAGATTCGAATTTTAGGTATCACATTTTTAAATGACTGTTCGAAGTTACGTTTGTATCTATACTAATATTATAAAGCTGAAGAGTTTGTTTGTTTGTTTGAACGCGCTAATCTCAGAAACTACTGGTCCGATTTGAAAAATTCTTTCAGTGTTAGATAGCCTATTTATCGAGGAAGGTTATAGGCTATATATCACTACGCTACGACCAGTACGAGCAGAGTACCAGTAAAAAATGTTACAAAAACGGGGAAACATTTGACCCATTCTCTCTTATGTGACGCAAGCGAAGATGCGCGGGTCAACTAGTTAGAAATAATAATAAATATCACTAGTTTTACTGGTAAAAGATACCTGAAAGTATTTAAACACAGGTTTTGAAGAAATGCAAGGGTCTGAAGGCCTAATCCCTTCCTCATGCCGGGAGGAGACATTTGCTCAGCAGTGAGACATTACTATGTTTTATATTTATTCGCTGTTTTTAGGGCCATAAACCTCTAAGAAAACGTTTCTATAATATAATATGCTTGTCAAAGTACGCTTTATTTCACTCAGGCCCTTTTAGTGTCCAATAAATGGTCAAAACCTAGGTCCTAATTTTTGGTCTAGACTTCAAAGGGAGAACTGAAAGCCTAGCCGCTTGGTGTAACTTTATAACATAACAGACAGACTAGAAAGGTCATTGACCTTATTAATTGTATTAATTGGGATTTAGTATTACTGTGACTTTATGTTAATCAGAAAGAAAATTAATGGGCTATTAAAATAAGCACTTATGATAATTAGGATTATTGAGTTTTCAAAATAAAACGCGAATTAGTTTAAGCGTACTCAGTCAGTCACTTTAAGTAAATTAAGTTAAGAATTGTTTTAAAGATTGTATTTACATAAATAACAATGTTAGCAAGAGATATTTGTAGGTAGTCTAACTTAAACAATATGTGATTAATTTGCATTCTTCAAATTACAGCGTTGGATGCATATTTGAAAAGTTTTTTTTAAGCCTTTTACAGGCGAAGGAACTATTTTGGCAGTGCATTTTAAATGTCAAACTTTCGATACTCGACTGTACCGACTGTAGAGAATTGCGCTACAGTACTAAACGTACGATGAATCTTCTTTCTTGTCGTATGGTTGGACAACCTAGTGCCAAAGTTGTTCAAGCCGCCCGAAGGCCTTTGACGTGGCTTAACGACTGTTATCTTATTGACAACAACCGGGAACGACTTTCTACGTGCCCTCCGAAGCACGAAGACGCCCTGTTCAAATACCACTATGCGGTCACCCATCTATGGAATGACCGCGCCAAGGTTTGCTTACCCCACAGATCGTTTACCGACCGGTGAGCGCAACTGGCTACGGGCGCCTCGATGAATGAATGTCAGCCACGTGATGTTTGCGTTTAATCATTACCCGTTACGTCGGAACGCTTCCGAGGCTCAGAATATCATCTCCCAGGTTTATATTTTCATTTCCACCTTCAACGCCTTAGCCTAAAAGAAAATTTTCCAATATCCATCACCTCGTACGTTCCAATATGACGTGTTTCACACATTTCATTTTCTCCGAAGTCGGCGGGAAAGTTAATAAAATGCTCGCAAAGTCTCAGTTTATTATCTAAGAGATTCAGTGGAGCGAGGCGATTGAATGAGCTTTGGAAAGATGGGTGAATACTCGGTTACGACCGTCCGGTGAAGACAACCGTTTTGTGTAAATGTTTTACAATCATCACCATGTTTATTGATGAGAAGCCATCTTCTCATCAATAATTGTCTTGATTTAGCTCTATTCCGAGATTTTTACGCTTGTGGCGCTGCCTAAAAAAGTGTACCAAGAACTTTTCCTTAAAAAAAAATCGATAGTGTGCCAAACAAGACAAATCATACCTTGCAGGCCTGAAAGTTTTTAAAAACAGTTCCTGAAGGTATGCAAAGTCCGCAACTCGCAGTTGGCCAGTGTATTGGTTGTAGGGCTTTACTCCTCCCTCATCACGGGAGTATTTTTTTCCTAGCCCTCTCAGTAATAAACCGGACAGTTATTTCAGATTGGATTTATCTATCATTCATGAGAAATCTTCCTTAGTATTTGGTTATCCCTTGTCGTAAAAACTGCCTTACTTTATACCTCACTCAAGTCACTCGATCACTTGGCATATTACAATTATTTTCTCTAGGCAAAGAAAACACTTTCTGTTACAATATTTTCTACTTTTCCCTATAGGTTGTCAAAGTCAAAACCGGCAGTTTTATTGCCTCTCTGTTTTGATAAACACAAATGGGTTTGTGCAATTAGACGTCGTTCATAAATCACTGATTAAAGGAACAATTAAATTTCATAGATAATTCGAAAGCGTTAAATGTTTTCCAAATTGCTGAAGCGTTTGGGAAATGCTGCGAATTACTCTTTAAATTTCAAGCCTATTAACGATAAAATATTTCTCAAATATAGATAAAGTTATTTTCTTCAATTAGGAAGACATTTTTGCCGTGCCAATAGACAGGAGTAACTTAGATGAAGAAAATTAAGTGTTCATTACCTTTCGTTTTGAAAAGTTTTAGGCTTATCCTTTTTTTATTCAGATATTGATATAAGATCTACAGTTACTTTTTCTATTTCCACTTCTCATTTCCTGAAGTGAAAAGCAGGTGATTAAAATATTATTTTCGCTCGCTTTTATTGTAACACTAATTAGCTAAATAAAAGCCGATAATTTGTCCCTATGTTCAGAGCGAATTTTCTCTTGAACTAAATATAAACCAATTAGGAATTGTTCTTTACATGGTAAAATACTTCATTGATATAAAATATTCAGGTGATAAGATGCCACTGTTGTTACGACTTTGTCACCTACCTTCCTCTCCTATGTTTCTTTTATTTATGTCTGCATTGCAGCGGCTTACGACCATAGTCAGAAAAGAAAGTGAGTATTACACCTAGGATCTTCTTCCATTGACAAAAAATTTTTTTCACTTCATAAGTCAGACACAAGTGCCAAGTGACCCTGTTAACATAAAGCGATTACTTTCCATTTCCTCGTCTAATAAGGGACTAGCGTCAGATATTAACAGTCACAGAATAATTATGTTTCTTGATGTTTTCTACAGAGAATGTTGGAATTAATTGTCACTTGTGAAGGAAAATGTTAAGAAGAAACATGCCACAAATTTCTTTTTACAGTTTATAAGAAGCCGGGACAAATCATGGTTAATTAGAACACACTAAAGGGATTTAAAATTTACTACAAAAATGAAAAGGTTTAAATTTTCTACGGCGCGGGCGCTCGCTAGAAGCACTGATCAAATTTTTATCCAAAATTTGTCGATAGCTAGAACGTTGTTGATAGTTCGTCAAGTGATTGTTTTGCTGTCTATTAAGAAATAGCCCCTTAAAATGATAGTGGTTGGATGACAACTAACTTAAGTTGCTGTTTGGTGCGTAAATCCACAAAATTTTGAATAAAATTTACTACACAATCATACAATTTTGCCAGGACGAAATCAGGGAAAAACATTTCTTTTCTGAAGCACTGTCTTCCTGGGTCATTGAAAAAATAACAAGAAAAATTTATCCTACTTATAATGTGGAGATAGAAATCAAAGCTCAAATAGATGCCCACTTAAAACCTGCCTAACGAACCTAGGACATACTTTCGCAAATTCGCCAAAATGCGTTCACTATAGTGTTTAGATACACGTTTCAGTTATAGTACGATAGCCGTAGTATTTGAACGTATCGACCGCGGCTAACTTCGGCACAAAGGTCAATGGTATTCCGATAACATTCCGCGTTTATCCATAGTCTGGTTTGTGGCGCTTTTTCGCTTATTTTGAACTTTAATTTGTGCCTTTTGTATCAGGTAAAGATTATTATCCCTTGAAGCTTTTTATGTAAATGTTGTAATTTACACAGGTTTAATTAATGGATACATTGCCTCTAGCGAGAGACATAAATCCGAATACTGATATTTTTTTAATTAATTTATTGTACTTTTACAATTTACCTTAAACTATTAACTCTTTTATACTCGCCAAACTTATTAGTTTAGAGAATGCGCTCTCACTGACTAACATCATAAAATTTACTTAATTTTAAGAAACACTGAAAATTATTTCAGTCTTTAAAGCCTACGCATTATTGACAGTGTGATATCCAAGCTTAAATATTCGGCCGTTTAAATTAGAAACAAAAATCTTAGCAAGTGTAAGCAATCTATTGGTTAACGGTAACATTACATTCTGAACTACTTGAATATACATATTTTATCTCCCGCCAAACCTTCGCAATAAAATATCCCGACTACGCATAAACATCAGATCGACCTGAAAAATCATGGCCAACCAATTTGCGGCTAAAAGCCGATACGAGATGACATTAAATTTTGTACTAACTTTGTTTCAACAGTACCTTTTAGAAGCTTCTATGGCGTACGTAATTTAATAATAATATCACGATTGTCTTTCAATCAGGGATCGGCACAGGGCACCCACAAAGAACTATAACCATTGTTACAGGACTAGACAGACTTTCGAAGACTGTAGTAGTTTTTAAGTCCCACAGGTTACTTAAAACTATTTTGAATAAAGCGGCTGAGACGGTTTTAAAATTTTGTAGTATGGCAGATTTATTAGGACTAAGCTTATTGTTTCTTTTAAAAGGTCATACTAACGCAGATCCTACATAAAACTAAATTTGACCGACCCGTATATCGCCACATACGATAACAATAATTATATTATTGATACATTTTCAAAAAACACTTTAAATAAAGTATTTACAAAACTTATTTCCAAAAGTTAAACCATTTAAACATAAAGCCTTAATCTGCTACAATCCGAAATAGCTTCAATAAACACATCTCGTTAGTGTAATTGTGTAAATAATTACACTTGTTTTTAACTAAAACTTTTTGATTTGTGGTCGAAACGAATAGGTCTCTTTAATTTTCTATACGTTATTTCATTTAAACGCTTGAAAGCTTAAAACGTTCAGTTCAATGCATTGAAAAACCACAAGTCTGAGTAGTATTTGATATTGAATTTGTGTTACCTCCAGAATTTAAAGTATCTAATGTATTACCTATTAAACGGTGAAAGACTTTCTCAAATACGTATTTTGAACTTGGTATTAACGCAGTAATTTCTTTGGTCTCTGTCTACCCCTATGGGTTAAAAGCGTGATATTATATTTGTACGTATGTATGAAACTTGGTATTACAGATAATTAAAATATATAGAATATAGATTACCCGAGGATTCATGTAGTTTGTCACTATTATAGCTAATCTTGTTTTGTGAAATAAATCGTAATAAAGGATGTTGATACACGTGGCTTCTCTTGCGTACAAAATGTTATCCCCTCTTTAAGTTAGTATGGAGATTTTCGAAAAACGTCTACCTTGCATTTGAAGAAATTTAAAAAAAAAATCGAACATTCGAAAATCCGACCATTTGCGAAAATTCCTTGCTAGGAATAACAATATAATAAAAGTACCATATTTATAATATATGAACTTACGCCTAACGGCCATGGGTTTTATATCCTGTAAAATACTGTTGTGTCGTCCTTTTAGCTTTTATGGCGGTGTTATAGTTGGAGTGATAACGGCCTTAAGTGTTTCATAATGCTAAGGTCCCAAATGGAGTCCTTGAGGGACGATAATAGAGAGCTCTATAATCAGTAGCTTACTGTATTGACTATTGTGTAAATGTTAAATTTTCAAAGAAAACACTTTTCTTGGGAGCATGCAAGGTCTCCAACGCGAAGTGCGCCATCGTAATGGATTCAATGCCTTATCCCTCCCTATTTCGGTACGAGACACTTGCCCAACAGGCGGACAGTTTTAAGTTAAAAAGAATATCCAACCATAGGACAAAAATATTGTATGCACATCACATCACATCACAGACTATGACCTGTCCTTTGTGATATCAAAATCACAGACTTATCCCATTAGAAAAGCAGATAGTAAAAACGTCATTTGGGCAAAATACAGGAGTCCTTTATATAAGAAGTCATTTGAGCACAAATATTGAAGAAAACAGGGACATTTACAAGATATCAGTTAGTCACCGGAATATGGTTTCGGAAAAAAAAGAGTAGGTCTGCAGGAAGCCTCAGCTGTATCTAAATGAGTGGCTATTTACCAAAAGTCACACTCTTCCGTTCGGTTAATGTAGGCCTTTATTTATAGGTCAATCGTGCAGAAGGGGCGAATTTTCCAAACATAATCATTCATGGTCAAATAGCTTCTTGAGAAACAGTTCCCTGATATAAAGTGACCAATAATTGTTCTATTCTCTATATCTATATCTATCTATTTACAGCCGAAATCTACGAGGGTATAATATTTAAAATGTACAGCAAGAATAGTACCTAAATCACCCGCCAGAGGTAGAGATTATATTTTCATAAAAAAAACCATTGTTAGCCAGTTATCGAAAGCATAGTCGATAGTGGTAGAGTGTGCTACTAGGGTGCCGCTTCGTTCAGTAGTTTTGGTATATCGTTCAAATCATGTATGGAAATTTTGTTTAATCCCTTAAAGCAGGAACCCTAAAAAGTAACACGCTGTAATAAAGTCAAACATGCCATATCCATACTAATATTATAAATGCGAAAGTAACCCTGTCTGTCTGTCTGTCTGTCTGTCTGTCTGTCTGTCTGTCTGTCTGTCTGTCTGTCTGTCTGTCTGTCTGTCTGTCTGCTACTCAATCACGTCTAAACTACTGAACCAATTTGCATGAAATTTGGTATGGAGATATTTTGATACCCGAGAAAGGACATAGGCTACTTTTTACCCCGGGAAAATGACGCATTTCCCGGGAAAATTCAGAAAATTCAACGAAGTCGCGAGAAATCAATATTATAATGACATTGAATTAACAAAATTCCGTTGCCATGGCAACTGTTTTAATGGCGGATATGCCTTAGCGCGACTTCGTTATACTAAGAGATATAAATAATTTTGAGAATATTTTTCGTGAAAAAAAAGCATATTTTATATCATCACGCTACGACCAATATGAGCAGAGTAGGTAACAGTAAAAAGTGTTACAAAAACATGGAACATTCTGACCCATTCTCTCTTATGTGACGCAAGCGAAGTTGCGCGGGTCAGCTAGTATTATTATATTGGATTCGTTATATTTATTTACAGACACGCTTTAATCAAATGATGTTTGATGATGGATTTAAAAATATTTCCTTCAGATTATGAGAGGTAATCCAGTAACATATTACATTTATATGTTATTCGACACATTATAGAAAAATAATCTTAATATCGAAATCACAGTCAGAATTACGATTTTTTAAAACGATATAAACATTTTGCTATTGTTTTGCTCTAGAATAGACTAATTAACCTATATATTTTATTAACATGAGTACTTTTGCTTACATACATTTTTATTTTTATTGTACAAGCACCACTCTTTTTATGGCATACTCGAAAGTAAGTAAGTATGTAGGAAAAATAGGGGGTGAACCTTAAGCCATGCTTATACCGTTATTATAGCAACCCAAAAGCACTTTACCTGACAAGAAATCGAACCTGAGGCCTTTTGATCAGCTGCTCCACGAAACGCAAACAAACAACAGGGGCAAGTAAGAAGGCAGTAAAATCTATACTAATATTATAAAGCTGAAGAGTTTGTTTGTTTGTTTGAATGCGCTAATCTCAGGAACTACTGGTCCGATTTGAAAAATTCTTTCAGTGTTGGATAGCTCATTTATCGAGGAAGGCTATAGGCTAGATATTATCACGCTATGACTAATAAGAGTAGAGTACCAGTAAAAAATGTAACAAAAACGGGGAAAATTATGACTCATTCTCTCTAATATGACGCAAACGAAGTTGCGCGGGTCAGCTAGTAAACAATATATGGTTCAAATTAATCACCTGCAACGAGCGACCATGTTCTACCACAAACAAACCATTATTTGAAACGATACCTCTAGACTTAAGTCCATTTCGCAGCCATTAGTATTCGTATCTCAACACTCCCGGGAGTTCGCGACAGGCGAGCGTTGTAAACAAATGCCAAACAACGTGCATTGTACAAAACCTGTCCTTAAGGTCCCTACACATATTATTTTTAACAACAGAGCAGCCAATGTGTAATCTTTGAAATAATGACTCTCGATATCCTGGTACGGCGGCAATTTCTTTAAATTTGTATAATGGTGTAGGACTTAGTTTATAATAATAATGTCCGTCTAGCCGATATCCGGCTACTATTCTACCAGGCCTATTTCATTGAAAACGGCCAACAGTGCTGGTATTTGATTATAGTGTCTAAGTTGGGCACACTAAACAAATACACTCTCTATTATTTCGCTCTTAGTCCGGTGGGTCTTATAACTGGAACGACCAGTGTAAGGCGCAGGACCAACGGCTTTACGTGTTTTTCGAGGCTAAGAAGTCTACGACCTCTTTCGAACGACGAAAATCTTTGTTATTTCGTGCGATTTTAAATGCTATTATTTTGATAGACACTTTACATATATTACACGTGGATAACATATTTTACTAATAAATAACGATTTATTTCAAAACATGCATTGTCAGGGTATAAAAAATGTTGTGTGCAAGGCCCTTATTTCGACGCATCGCTGAAATCGATCAACGTCCGAGCCTACAAAAACTTTGCATATTATTCATAGGAGAAAAAATTGGGCGGAATAATAATTTTGTGGGAAATAAATCAGAATATGGGAGAGTTTGTACTGTTTTGTTTCTGGGTGTGATTTTGATTAAATAGCTGTGAAGATGAATAGACCACAGACGGTTAAAAACACCCTGTTTAGGAAAAAATGGGAAGTTTTTTATACGTAGCTTGAAATGATTTTCGTTATCATATCATTTCGATCTAGTCCAAGTTCATTTTAGTCAAAACAAATGTTATCGAATACTAAATGAATAAAACGAATGAAACGATACAATATTGGATAATTATAATAAATATAAAATAAAGTCCTTCTTTGAAATTCCATTACACCTTCTTAATAATAAATTTAAACACAATCACTGTTCTCTAAACATCCTTTTTAAAATCTTTTCAATTTCCTTGTAGAGCCACTTAAAAATCACTCTATATTATTTTTTGCGTTAGTTTATTATTCAAACATGAACTAGATCTAAAACCTACTACAAAAGTCATTCAACTTTAGGCCCACTTTCATCAACAATCTATCAAAATAACTCGTACAATCAGAGTCAATTAACACGTCAAAATATAACGAACCTGCCAAATTGATGCTTCAGTCTTCTCGTTAGTGAAGAGAGATCAGTCATCTTTGTTGTGTAGCTTGGAGTTGCTATGGAGGTGTGAAGTTGATTGGGAGTTGACTTGAAAAATAGCCGTGAATGGATTCTGGACCTTAAAAGGAAATCAGTGTTGATGAAGTATTGAATTAGAATTGAAATTTAACTTTTAGTTGAGCTAGGTAGCATAGATGCCTGATTGAAAGAAGAGATATCCTACGATTCATTTTTTAATTACTTTTTGCTAGTTTGCGTCATGAGCCAGAGATCGCCACGTTATAAACACAGCACTTTCACATTGAAAGGGAATTTAGGCCTTGAGCCATGTTTGCTGAGATTTCCGACTTATTTTTCGCATATTTATGTTGTAAAAACAACTTAATTGGTGTAGTTGTATAGTACTACTAAGTTCTGAAAAGAATTTTCTGAGTTCTTGGTAATATCTTAGAATAATTCTGCATAATGTATTGCATTTAAGATTATCGCTAGAAATTATTTCAATAGACGTATAATATGTTGTATCGTCATCTGCCTTTATTATATGCAAAATAAGTGATAAATTCAATTTTATTTGATATTATTAATCCTCATTTTCTTAAATTGGATATCAATTTAAAATACCGTCAGCCTATCGACATGTCTGAGCAATTGAATAGCATTTAAAAGAAATTGAAATCAGCTGTTAGCAAAATTGAAATAATTAAATTCAGTCTTTAACAATGGAATTGGGAGTCAAATTGGAATATCTGATTTTATTACTAGACTTTTAAGACGATCAAAAAATATTGAGCTTTTACACTAGAATGGATTTTTCGATAGAAAAATAAATGTTGTCTGGTTTCCATGGCAACCTTTTTGTTAAGAATATTTCTCACGGTTAACAAGCGAATATGAGCCAGTGAATGAGAGCATTCTTTTGACTGCGTATACGATGATAGCGAGTGTACAGCAGATGCAAAGGTTACATATTCGATTTCTATGTTGAGACAAAAACTATTTTTATAAAATTTTGGGGTTGGGGTTGGGACACTATGTCAAAATACCATGAAGACCTCGTAACTTCAAAGTCAAAGAAATATGTGTGCTACTATGAATTGCTGACGAATCTACGAACTATAAACCACTCTTATACAGTAGCATGCGTGTCGTTTTGGTAAATCTGCCTATCTATTTATCAACCAGAAAGATGATAATATATTATACTAATTTTTATAATATTTTATTAAAGTATGCATAACGGCATGCCTAGATTTTTTTATATGTACCTACTAAATCTTAGACTATCCCGAAGACGATCTCCGAATTAATCTGGAAACTAATTACATTCCATTTCAATGCCTAAATGTCTAGATTACAAAATCACCTAGTCATTCTGTTGATGGGCGGCAAAAAGCTTAGAGAAAAACTTTGCCAATTTTCAAACGAAGGCCTACTTTTATTTTTCGAAATAAAATTTCGTAGGCTAACAATATTATTGACTTAGGACTTACTTACTCTTTTTATACTTTCGTTCATGCACAAACGATGGAGTCTTTCTTTCCTAACCATTATGGTCTCATCATTGGGCAAGAGTCTCCCTAAAACGGCGGATAATTGGCTAAGAATCGCGACCAATTGCACCATCGGCAGCTATTTATAGCCATTTCCTACCAACCATGCAGATGTATGAGATTTTTTTCTATCGAAAATTCATGTAAGTAATAAGTGCTTGTATTGATTATATTAGTGAAACCTTTAACTACAAACAACAGACAAATACAGCAAGTCACTAAACAACTATCGGAGAGCTTACAAATATTTGTTTTGTGTGGGAACTGAAAATACGACACCCACGCGTAATAGCAGCGTGGTACCATCTTAACCGCTACGCCATTGGCAGTTGGTCAGCTAAAAAGACATTCTGGAACGCAATTCATTCCGAAATAGTATAATTGAAAAGCAATTTGCCAACCAGTATTTTTTTTGTTGAATTGGAGTAGACCTCCGGTTCCTTTTTGAAGAATTTTGGAAGTTTTTTGTGTAAAAAATTTTTGTAACTGTAGTAAGAAATAATATTGCAAGAAACTTATAGTATAGTATTGTATATTATTACCTGTTCCAATGGTCCTAAATGATCTCATATTGCTTGGTGTTGCTACATAGTTCAATACCCGTACTACGAAAGTTTTGTTATAGTTCGAAGCGCAAATTGTTATTACTTAGGAATAACTTTCGCAGTGCGTGTAGTATAGCAGTAAAGCTGGTTACTTGCATTCATATCAAAATGATCTACATTTCGTGAAATAAAAAGCGAGTTTTTGATTTTCAAGACGACATTTTTAATTTTAGCCATTTTTATTTTTCCAGTGTCTCCTGAACTAGGTAGGGATAAGGCTTTGATTTCCCCACGAGTGGGTTGGAATTGGCATGATCTTAAGAAATGTAATACTTACACAAATTTCCATAATAAATGATTAATACACGAATTTTAGGCATTTCCATAATAAATGATGTAAGAATATACTCTTTAATCTTATATGTTTTTATCACTTATTCACGTAGTTACTTCAGAGGCTAGCGCATTCAAACAAAAGGCCTCTTTAACTTCATTCCCTTGCCACTTTTGACAGCTATTGGTTAAAAAAGCATTTCGGCAAATTTTAACGCCTTTACACTAAGACTAAGTTCATAAGATCGTGCAGAACTTTCAACCGCGCAGTATAAGATCGGAGTAAACAGCTAGTATTGTCTACATCACCGCGCGGTAACAGAACCGAGAAACCGCGCGGTTACTCTCGGTTCAAGAAGTAGCGCGCGAGTCCGCACGGCTCCGCGTTATCATCGCATCGCGCGAACTTAGCCTAAAACGTAAATAAAACTGTAGATTCTATAACATATTGGCACGTGCAACGCAGCTACAGTTTCATAACTAGAGCCGCGTCATTTCATTCCGTATCGACTGCGGATTATCCGCAGCTCGGGAGATAGCTCCACTTACTGTAGTTATAGCGAAGCCAACTTAGTTATCTGATAACTTATATTGACAGGTATCGTGTACTAAGTTCATGTCTTGAAGATGTTTCAGTTCTTCAGCTTGACTAGGAACAACTTCAGTTTATACTTTTTGAAATTATGTGCCATATGCAATACAAAACTCCAGTTTTTTTTTTCGTCAGGAAAATTCATTACTACATGTCCCGCTCCGGGGAGGAAGTGGGGGTCTGTCGGACTCTCCCACCGGCTAGGCGTTCCGGTTGTAAATTGGGCATACCGACTATATATCTGACGGTGTTCCTTCAACAGTCACCGTAAGGTGGCCAGGATGCGGTACCTTCAATCGGATACTCCACTTCCCTAACAAACTCCACCTGCCAAAAATGATCAATTTGAAAAATTCTAAGTATTGTTTCTCCAAAACGGTAACTCCTAACTTAAGTTGAATGGTACCAGTCTGACTAACACTTTGTATAGAAAAGTGTCAAGAGAATTTTTAAAGCACCTTTTTTATTCAAAATCCGCCAAGAGCTTATCCGCATGTAATCTGAGAGAAAGCTTAATATGACGTTAGTAAAATAGGCTTTCAATAAAAACCTAAGTTTTTTATGTAGAACTTACTAGAATAAAACAAAGGCATGCAACTAGAACAACAATTTTAATCCGTTTTTATTTTGAAAACATTTCAAATTGTTCCTTTATTTATTTTACGCAGAAGTGAACATCGCGAGCGATGCCAAACTATTTGTTAGCTTAACAATTAGAGCGAATAGTGAGAAAATATTATTGCAATTAATGCACAAAATTAAAAATAACAAAAACAATGTAAGGTACGGCAATAGCCTAGTGGTCTATGAATGTACCTCCCACGCGTTGACGGTTCGAACTCGAGGCAACACATCAATGACTTTTTGAAATGATGTGTGTATTAGAAATTATGTGTGTATACTAAATAACTTGCATGCCTAAAATTAGATTGATACATTTCTTGAGGGCGGGCATCAAATTCCCCAACCCGCATTTGGCCAGCGTGGTGGACTCAAGGCCTAACCCCTCCCTCGTTCGGGAGGAGACTTGCCCAGCAGTAGAACAGGAATGAGTTGAAAAAACATATGCATTTTACTTTGTTTTTATAAGCGTTTGTTTTTGGTACAACAGTATTTTAAATCTCGTTAATATTGAAATCCTTTTATCATCATGCGTGTATTTCCCCGGAGGGTAAAGCAGAGGTGTACTGTATAATGTATTATTTGGCAACACATGCTTTGACTGATCGCGATAGAATAATTTCCGTAATATTTTTTAGTTTATTATCATTTTACATTATGTATTATTTGCAACCCGCGTTTTAGACCAAGCCTGTGTAAGAATAAAAATAAAAGATTAATAAGCAGGTTATATGGATTTTTTTTAAAAGAAAAGTGAGGTATAACTCTAGTTACTTGTGGGTCGGACTTTGCAATCTGAGAACAACTCTCAAGCTTGCAGAGTTTTTCAAAATGCTTTCTGTTACTTAAAGCAAGCGTTCGAGGATTTAATGAAATTTATGTTAGAAAAAGCTCTTCCGGTATACGCTGGGGGCGCTGATATGTACATTTTTCATACAAGGACGATATCTACTCGGTTGTCGAAAGTCTTTCAATTTGTTTATTAATTTCTATAGTCTAAAAACTTAGTACTGAAGCTTGTACGCAAGGTCCGCGGCTGACGAAACTATACAAATTTCAGAATTTAGAGCACCAGTGAAGCGCAGCCTTATCCAGATGACGATGGAACGCCAAAATTCGCTACGAAGTCGTCGGACTAGAGCAGTAGCTACTCTTGTTTCTTATTCTTCTCTGTATTGTCGAAAATCTTTATATTTTCTTCATCGCTCCAAAAAATCACCGCTCTATCCCAAAAAATCAGTCAAATCAAAAAACCTATAATCTAAAAATACCCGACCAGGGTCAACCCTTCATACCGGGGCTTTCATATCCTATCTTACGACCCAGTCACTCGGCACTAAGTCGCCACAACGGATTCTTACTAGGACTTGTCAGGCCGGTTAGGAACGGCTCAGTTGCTTTTCGTGTTCGGTATGTAAGACTTTGATTTGAATTGGATTTTTGTTGTGGAGGTATGGGTTTGTTGGCTTCGTAGCTTGACTTATATTGTTGGTACAAAAAAAGCGGAAAATTGCAAAAATATACTTTTTTGAAAAAGCCCAAGTTTCTATTCAACGTTGTAAAATATATATAAATATAATATGTAATAATCGCCGAATCTGAAAAATGTGAAACATATTGGGCGATTATTACATATGTAACGCGTGATGATGTTTTTATTTTTTTATTTATCATAAACTTTACGCTAGAAAATATCACGTATTTGTTTAACTAAACAAAAGCTATCTTTCATAAAAAAGTCCTCTTTATTAAATATACCAGAAATCAGTTATTGCATTCAAAATATTAAAAAATGTATTATGATGTTCGCAAATATTCAGCAAACTCAAGCTTAAATTTAAGAACCTAATTTTGTAAAAGTCATACGTAGATATACTTCAAAGTTATTACTTTCAAATAATAAAGCAACAGAACACTCAAATATGAGTATATTACACTTAATAAATACTTATATGAAACTTAATATAGTCACATATAAATATTTATTGCATATTCCGTTTCAAAGAGTTATTTATTGAATTTGTAATCGTAAATATTACTCGTGGCAGCCATGACAGTTTTCAATCGAAACCGAATTCAATTATTATAGTGACAGAATTATTTTTGTGATATTTTTATGGAAACTGTTAGCAATAATTTTAGTCCGTGTGTCCAAACTTCATCAAAATTTATTTAATTGTTATTGCGTGAAAGATTCATGAACATACGAATGTATGTTTATGAATCTTTAGATGAATATCTAAACCCATGGTTGCAAACCAGTGGTCTGTCAAAATATCCGCGAATGACTTACAAATTTTAAATTTTCAGGATGATTATTACACTTTATTTTTTAAACACTTACGTAGTGTCCCTGCAAACAAAAATAATATAAAAATGGTCCCGGATTAAAAAAAAGGTTGGGAACACCTGATCTAAAATCTAAACCAACTTTTGCCTATTATATAATACAAGGATTAGAATTTTAATATAGGATTTAGAGCTGCTACATTTGACTGCCTCTGTGGTGCGAGGTCTCAAGTTTGATTCCCGTCAAATATAATAATATAAAACGATAATTTATATAACACGAACTGACTACAAAATCTTCCATTTATGTCGCAACAAATAAAAAAGAAAGAAATCTAGCCAAAATATAACACGTTACATTCAATTTGTACAAAATGCTTGTCAAGATAAGATAAGCAGACATGGTACTTGGCACACACGTACACCGCACTGCGCCTATACTACATACATCTTTACTGCAGATGTCTGCAACGCAATTCTCTACAGTCGGTTGTCGAGTATCGAGAGTTTGACATTTAAAATGTACTGCCAAAATAGTTCCTACGAAGCCCGTTAGAGGCGCTGATCAGATTTTTGTGCAAAATTTCTCGATAGCTAGCCAATTGTCAATAGCTTGAAATTTGATCAGCGTCTCTGACGGTCGTCGTTGGGACTATTTGGCAGTACATTTTAAATGTCAATGTTTCGATACTTGACAGTACCTTCTGAAGAAAATTGCGCTACTTTAGCTGATAGTGGTAGAAAATTGAGCTACTGATCATTGATCAATATCAGATCTCTACGAGCTTTCCGTTGAACGACTCACGAACTCATCAATACACAACCAAAAAAACAAGTGAAAAATCTTCAAAACGCTGTCATCTTCTTACATTTATGCAGTACAAAGTAAGTACATAAACACTCGAAACACGTGATCAACCGACCCCGGAAGGTATCATCCATAAATTAATAAACAACTTAATTTCAGAACCCCTAAACTTATACCTCGAGGTCATAAAACCGATACAATTGCCAATTTCCCCCGAAAGGCTTAAAAATAGCCTCAACAACCTTGAGACGGTCTTTGTAGCGATGTATAGCGGGTTCGTTTCCGGCTGTGAAATGGACCTATTGAGGTGAGGTCAATGAAAGGTTAAGGCAAACTATTTATTTATAGTGCATTAGAAGTAGAAGACTATAAATAAATATGTTTAATTTGATAATTAAAGGCGTTTGTTTAATGCAAATGCTTACTACTTTAACTTTTGCAAATAGTCAAACCGTTCAGAAGGGCGATTTTTTACTACTATTGACTATCAATAACCGGCTAGCAATAGACAAAATTTGTATGAAAATCCTGATCACACGAGTGTGAGTTTAAAAACCGAGCCGCAGGCGAGGTTTTTAATAGTATCACACGGAGTGTTTTAATATCCCCTGTTATGCAGCAGTAAAAACTAGGCAGTATTTTTTTCATTTTGGCTATGGGTTTGGATTATATACACGACTGTACAATTAAAAATGGTTAAAGTAGACGTGGCGGTAATAACAGAGACTTTTTTAAAGACTCGACATGGCGGGAATTAAAGCGGTCAGTTTCCGAAGTAGACGTGGCGGCAACTCGACGTGACGGGACTCGACGTCACGGTAATAAATCCGCCTCTAGCGGGCGCCGTAAGAAATAATTGTTAAGAAAATTTTAAATGTCAAACTTTCGATACTCTATGGTAGCAACTGTGAGAATTCGCCTAGCTACTATCGAATATTGACTGCCGATTAGCAATCAAAAAATTTGGATGAAAATTCTGACCAGCGCCTCTAGTGGACACTGCAGAAACTAGTTTCAAGAACGTAATAAATGTCAAAATTTATCGACCGTTCGACGGTTGTCGATAGTCGATGGAAAATTGTTGTATTAGTTTGAGTCTCATTTAGGTAATATCAGTTTCGCCTTGATTAAGTTTGACCTAGTTGTCTAACATTATAGTACTAATACAATAACAAGACAAACTTTGTTTGCAGAATGTAGGCTAATCTTGCAAACTATTGATTATACTTACACTTTAATATTACTTGTACTTTAATAGAAAGCAGTTTTATGTCTAACTTCTAAACTTTTGCGTTGCATGTTTATCATACAAGTACCTATCTCTATAATGCAATAGAGGTCCCCAAACCGCACTTAGCCAGCGTGGTGGCCACAAGGCAGTAGTTTAGAGTTAAGATTTTTCAAACTGACAGCGGTACCCATAATCTAAAGTGCTTTCTAAAACAGGGAGGAACTCGGAATGTGGTCACCCATCCACGAAATAACCTCGGCAAGCGTAGCTTACCCTGAGAGATCGAACCGGCAGTTACTAACCCACGAGTTTCTCATTACACGTCATCAGTTACCCTTTTTTAAATGATACCAAAAAACTTGAAAGATTTGATCAATACAATGGCATAAAAGATACCTCAGGTGTTCGTCATCCCACGCGAATCGTAAACGTTGGCGGAAGGATCATGAATTTCAATATTAGATACCTTATTTTTAGAATTCGTTGAAATTCGTCCTACAATCATATTTTTGTCAAAAGGTTAAGAAGCTTGGTGAAGTGTGTTGTATTCTGGTGGTTTTACTAAAATAATTCTAAAATACTTAGTCTTATGAAGTTATTTTTGGAGACGCAAAGTAAAAAGCGAAAATATTTTGTTAAAGACGCAGTGATAAAATATCTTAACGCGAGACTTTTATTTAAGTAAAAAGCTACACACATGAAGAATTCTAGAAACGGATCTTTAGAGATTTTTAGGAGATAACATTTATCTTAAACATAACGTAAGTAGGTAATAATTTATACTTATTATTCCATACTAATATCTAATATTATACACTCGCTGCACTCGCACAGCAAAGCCGCTCAACCAATTTTATTGAAATTTATATAATTATATTCGCAATGGTATGGTTAAACGAGCAGAATCGCCCGGATTTGTTAGTTTGAACAATAAAACTAAAACATACTTTAAGGACATAAAAATCTACTCTTGGCTATTATTTTCGTAGATTCTAGTCATTCATAACTTTGCCTAGATTAAACGCCTACAGTATAAGTCTTCTAGCCAGAACGCACCCACATGACTACAAACTATTAACAAAGAAGGCTGCCTTTTCAGTTGTTTAGTTAAATGGCCGCTTAGTAGTATTTACGTAATGAACTCTGCTATTTAATGAGTGCAAGGCTAATATTTAATTTTAAATAAATTAATTAAACGCCGGACTGTCCAAGTGAGGGTCTTTGCATTAATTTAATTACTGTTAAATAACTCTCAGGCATGCAAAATTGCATCTTAATGAAAATTTCATCATAGAATAATTTGATAGTAAGTGAAGTAACTATTAAACCCCTTACTATCAAATTATTTTTTTATGAAATTTATATTAATGATAATAATTATTATTATTCACTATGTTTTTTAATACACACTGTTATATCTTTGAAATGTCATTGTCTTTATGTTTATGTTTTAAACTAGCGACTACTAGTTTAAGGTGTAAGTCGGTTATTTTTACCCATTGCACAAATAAAAAAATTCATTTGTGTGTCAAAATCATCAAAATCCATACTAAATTCATTTGTGTTACTTTCAAGCCAAAATAGTTTAAAATATTTCTTGGATTTGATATTTGACAGATTTACATTATAACCCGTAAAAGAACATTTTTTTTTCTTAGACGAAGTCAGAGTACAAACGCTAGCTTAAATAATCAAAATGCCTGAATATAAAACCTATATTCAAAATGAATCCTAAATCGTTTGACTCAACGCTCACATTCACAGATGCGCCATTTTCTATTCATATCCGAACAATCGAATTTCTTGAAATAGATTCTGAGAAAATCACTTAAGATTTAGAGAAAGATTTTAGGCCACGTACGTTGCATTAGAATCTCATTTATAATGGGTTATACCCTGATAAATAGTTAAATAGTTAGTAGGTTTGATTGCTGAGTGATCTAAATATCTGAGACTAGCTTGTACCGGTGACTTCATCCACGTAAATGCTATTTCTAAGGTAAAAATCCAACGTCTTAAACCAAGTTATAGACGTTCCATGTACTTAAGTTAACCAAAATCAGTCAATAAGTCTTTTTGTGAACGAGTAATAAATATCGATAAAAAATGTAAAATATCTAAAGTTTCGCATTTATAGTTGTAACATGACAAAGAAAAAACCTAATACGACACTTAATTTCTTATTTAAATTAACAGGAAACTCCATAATATGTTATAGACAGATTTTTAGCGTTTCTTTCTTTCTTTTAATGCTACTAGCTCTCATACTTTCATATTATTAGCTATAAAATGCCTTACCTTTCTATTTCTCCTTCAAAAGCAAAAGTTACCGTTACATTATCACCCCTTTCTACCAAAAGGCAGCGCATTCCACCCCAGTGCCATTTAGGTCACAGATATAATACCTGAAATACCTACTTTGATGAAAGCCTTAATGCCAGAGAATAATAAACACAGACATACGTGCCAAATAACTTTGTGTGTCTGCATGCTGATGCGAAAGAGGCAAACAAAAAGTAATAAACGTAGAAAAGTGATAGAGACATAGTATGTCTCTATCACTTTTCTATCAATGATGTCGTTGGTATTACCAACGACATCATTGATGCTTTCCGTCATCCGCACTTCTCTTCTGCGCATTCTGTACGGAAGTACCAAATACTTCCTTTCTTATAAAAGAAAGAACAACTCCTGCTCTAAGATTGCTCTTGCGTCGCGGGCACTTTTACCAACATTCAAACATCTACAACCAGACCAGAAGCAACTGTTTGTGGATTGTAAAAATAATTGCTGTGTGAGAGTCAGACCCACGACCTCTCGACGCAGTGGTAGTGGCACCTTAATCACTGCGCCCCGCAGGTCATAATACATTTTTGTCGGGAAAAGAATCGAACTCAAGACACCCAGTGCATAGGTTCCATTCCCAAATTCTTTGGTGTCACGGGTATGTTACAAACTTAATTTACAGATACTGAGTTCACACAAAACTATATGTAGCAGATAAACTATATCTAGGAATTTTATACAGCTAATTTTGTCACTAATTACGCGTACAAATTATAGTACAATAACTTAATACAGTCTAACACGCAAGGTTCGCAGCCGCCGAACGCATACAGAATTCTGAATACAGAACATGAACAACCCATAGGCAACTGACAGTGAGCGGTGTCATACAGCTTCTTTATTTTGGCAGTACACAGATTATTTTTATTTTTTCTAGATAAATCTTGCATGCCAAGGCTCTGTACTAAATTGTCGGAATATAGAGACAAGGTACAACACTACAACCAGTATTATGTCATCAAAAACCTTTTTATACACACTAACCAACTGACTCAAAATACATACGTAGACAAATTCTCTGTTACATAATGATTTCTCCTTCGGGGAATCGAACTCACGACACCCGGCGCAATCAAAGTGACGAGGGTAACACTAATCCCTACGAAATTCAGTGAAAATGACACTAATACCTAATTTATCTAAGCTGATTTTATTTATTTGTAAGGTTTCGATTCCTCGATATTATTATGATATTATCTGTAAAACATTTCGAAAGAAAAAATATTGAATTCCGTCTTTTAATTTTTTTTTTTTAATTTCTAAACAACTCAGTCTGACCATTAACTAAACGAACTAAAGAATAACACCGCCTGATTTATGTACAATTCCAAATTAACCTACTAGTTAAGAAAGTAATTTATTAAACAAAATGTCTGAACAATCTTTTAGAAATGTCGAAATTATTCCCCGAATAAAGTTATCCAGCAGTATACAAATACAGTTCACTAAACTAGATTCAGAACATTTTGAAAATAAACATTATATTTGTCACTTTATTTACCCATGCACCTATACTTTTAAAACAATAATTTAGGTCCAAAATACGCAACAAAATTATTACATCCAACCACAATTTTCCACAAAAATCGGAAAATATAAAAACCCTTTTTCCTTTACTTTCCACGCAGCCTCAAACTCAACTTACGTGGTATTATGCTCTTAAATCTCGACAACAGAATCTCAATATTGCATCCACACGGAGTTATGGTCACGGAGCAAAATAATTAAAAACGTTGCAGCCACCGTTTGCAATCTGACGAAGAGAGGAGTCAGTCGTTCCGCGCATTCCGAACGTAGTACATGCCTCTACTACGCGCGTCAACGCAAAAACTTTCGAAACACCGATAATGTTACTACAATAAATTATAGATGACATTTATTTAAAAAATAATTATAATTAATTATAAACTTTTGAACGAAATTATTTTTTTTGTGAAAATTTGCTTTCGACTTTCAAAAGTGATAGTGAAGTTTTAGAAAGAATTTGTGAATTTTTTGAGTGCAATTATTGAATTAGATTTTTTTTTCAATAGTGTTTTGTGTATAAGTGATTTTTTAAAGTGTGTGTTAATTTGAGTTCATTAAGAAATCGTTGAAACAATGCCAGAAATTTTATGAAACGTAAGTAAATAAAGGGCTTGTGTTGTTTAAAAACAATCGAAGAATTATTCCTGCACGTTTAATGTATTTAATCACTTTATTCATAGTTCTCTTGTGTTGTGAAATATGCGTGCCTTATCTCTGTTTAGTGTTTCTAGGTTTTAAATTATGAAATTAAGATTTCAAAGAAAAAAATATTTTTATAAAATACGTTTTTATCACTTCATTTTAGCGACGGTTTAAGATAAGAATATTATTATGATGGAATATTTTTTTTCGTTTCTATGTATTTTGTTCTCGTTCGATTATAATCCGGATATTTACTTTAATTTCTTTCAAAGGATATCCCTTTATTGTACGTATGGATATTTTCATAACATACATTGTTGGAAGGTGAATTGTTTAGCCAAGGTTGAGAATATTAGTTTCTCAGTTATTTGATGCGAACAAAATGTGCGTGTTTTGATATTTGATACAATGTAGGTACTACTATTGTACATTTGAGAAGATGTTTTGTTGATCGACAATTTGTTCACCGTTATCGATATTTGCTTTATTAATCTTTACACTTATTAACAAATTGTTAAATTGTTAGTGAGATATTTTTTATGCTTAATTATTTTCCGATTTAATATTGTAATTATTAAAAGATTTTTTTATTATTCCTATTTACATAAATACTTTAAACATTATACAAAACTAAACTATAAATAACTTTTATCATTAATATTTAATATTTTTTTGAACTTCTAAATATTTTCTACAAATAAAATAAAATGACATACCTACGTATGCCGTTCCCCAAATTTAGACTAAAATAGAATAAATTACAAAAAAAAAATGTTTGCACTTATGAAATATTTTGAATTTCCATCAATATTAATATTATCCCCAAAAACAAAAAAATATTCGTTACATAATTTACAAATACACCATTGGCAGCATGGGCAATAAAAAACGTCTCTTTATTTTTCAAAAAACAAAAATATTTATCATCTTGCAACTTACGTATAAAGCCAAAAATTATTCATACTAAGGACCCAAAACTCAATTTTAGCTTAGAAAAGGACTTCATAATATTCTAGCCTAGTTTTCAGACTATGATAATATTCTTTAGGCATGTGTTCGTCTGGAAAATGTATGGATTTATTCCTACATTTACCTTCAGACTATTAGATCTACGTTTTATCGTCAAAAGGATAGGTTCGCGGTATCAAGAAGTTACTCTTTTGATATTAATATGAATGAAATATGATGGACTAGAGGCCGCCCGCGACTTAGTCCGCGTGGAAACCCTTCCCGTGTAAATCCCGATCCCTCGGCAACTCCGAGATAAAAAGTAGCCTATGTGTTATTCTGGATCTTTAGCTACCTATATACCCAATTTCATCATAATCGGTTCAGTATATGGAATTTGCCTGGAAGAGTTACAAACCTCCATACATACATTCTCACAAACTTTCGCATTTATAATATTAGTAAAAAAAGTAGCTTATATTTTTGCATTGGAATATTTTTTTAGCATCTTAAATGGCTGTAGGTATATAAAAATAATATTTATTTTAACTAATGTGTGTGCCACTGTTGGATAAAGGGTATTTCTGCGACATGTGGAATTTCGAGTCCATTGGCTTAGTACGATAAAAGACTTTACACCTTTTTAATAACTGTTAAAATAAATCCTACGGTTGTAAGACTTTTGCTTATTAATTTTCTCTACCGTTTCGGCAAGTGATCATAATAATTTCACACATAGATTTGAAAAAAATTGTTAGTGGAAAAGTATGTGAACCCTTGAGCAGTAGCGTGGAAGGTTTATACCAAAATATAAATCTGCTTTTTTTGTGACTGTCCCCAAGAGTGGCAAGGGTCTCGGGTCTCGAACGAAGGAGGGATCAGGCCTAGAGTCATAGTTTAGAATAAAAAAGCGGAAAATTTATATCTAAATACACATATTTACAATTCTGGCTATTGTCACGTACAGTAAAGTCATACTTAGGAAATAATCGTAGCAATGCTCGATAGAACTCTTAATGCATACCATTAAACTATGATAAACAATGCATTCCGAACTGTAATAGCATACAATTGTGAGCATTAGATGTGATTTACTGCTTATATTTCCATATATAATGCATTTAGTGTGGTTGTAGTTTTGTTAGAATCACGTACAGAGCAAAAAAGATACAAGATAATAGGAATATGACATGTCTTATGTCCTTTTGTTACTTATAATGTAGCCAGTTGCGCTCACCGGTCGGTAAACGATCTGTGGGTTAAGTAACCATTGGCGCGGTCATTCCATAGATGGGTGACCGCATAGTGGTATTTGAACTGGGCGTCTCCGTGCTTCGGAGGGCACGTTAAAAGTCGGTCCCGGTTGTTGTCTATCAAGATAACAGTCGTTAAGCCACGTCAAAGGCCTTTCGGGCGGCTTGAACAACTTTGACACTAGGTTGACCACTAACCATACGACAAACAACAACAACTTATAATGTAAAGCGTCTTGAATAAGATAGTAAGTTATTGACTGTTTGGTCTTTATTTTTCTTTTCCAGACATAAAGTTAAATCAACAAGCGCCGTCTTAGTGTTGTAATTAAATTATTTATTACACGAAAGCTGTCCGAGTTAGGGGTTTTATTTCCTACTTATATACAATTTTCAGTGTAAACGCAGGGTGTCTAACAAACGATGTTAGGGACATAACTGCGGTGATGATAAATAGTGATAAGGTTTAAAATATTAGCTAAAAAGGACTTTAAAATTTATAAATGTGATGTAAAAGTTATCTAATAAATTCTCTGTTATCTACTCTTACACAAAGTTGATAATATGTGAATCGTATTACAGAAAAGTTTTCTAATAAAATTGACAGTTTTCCGGTCGCACGTCAAACGTAACTCAATAGTTTTGATCGTGTCTAAGATTGCTTAATCTGAGTAATAAATTGTTCTTTTATGTTTTCTTTTAATATAAAAAAAAACTATAATAATATTAATTAATATTGATTAACCACTTAACAATACTCTTAACACACTTGTTACTCAAGCCAACTTAATCAAAAGCCTTACTAAAATCCATAACCTGGACCACTCCTCATTTTTATATTCTAAAAGCTGTAATCCGTAGCATTCAAATCCAACAGATTGGACCAAAAAGTGGGTTTAACGAGGCTTAAAACCTTTCGTTCAGGAGCATTTGTGATTTTTAATAAGAGATTGTCTATTTCTGGGTTCATTATGTTTGTAAGATTCTTAATCTGGATGATGGAATGTTGAGTGGTTGAGAGTATTGGTCGAATCTGCTGAAAGCAAATTTAAAACAGCACAATTTGAGATTTTATATTTTTTCTATTTAAACTGATTTTTTTTAAGTCAGATTTTAACAATGAGAACAAGTATTAATATAAATATTTTTTATTATTATTTTGTGATAATGTCTAATTTTTTTATTGCTGTAATATTTTTGATGAATATAGACCAACAAATTGAGTTTAATTAACTAAGCACTTACTAAAAGTAAGTTCACAGTATAATTTCAGACACTAAAATATACTTATTTAAGACTTTGCTTATCATATTTAAGTACAAATTAAAATATGCATACTTGCAGTGTGCATACATAGGAAGAATAGTTCGCAAGTTAATAACTTCCAAAATAATTTACACTTTCCCAACCTACACAAGCATACTGAATGCTAACATACTAACCTTAGTGTCGCTTTATGCTCTGAAAACCATTGACAACAATATTGATGTATGCCGCAGTCTCCCAAACCATAGTTCGAACACAGTACATCTATTTCGAACCAAAACCTCGGTAGTTTATTTAACAGTAACGCCTTTCACAAAGAAAATACACAGACGCGTACAAAACAAGTCAATAACCGAATTATTTATGATACATACACACGCAATGATATGTGCTTTGAGAAGTTTAGATACGAAGTTGCGTGTATGAAGGGAATTAGTGCAGGCGGAGTAGCTTGCATCATTTTTCATAGTACAAATATGATAAAATCTAAAATGCTTTGACTGTCTTAGACAAAGAGGGTTCAGGATCTTTAAGCTTTGTTATTACTCTTGGAGGTTTTACCGACAAAGAAATCCACTATGCCATGGGATCGCCATAATGGTTAAATGATTTATGGAGTCCAATATCTTTTTGTTTTTGTGTTCCCTAAAAATCAAATCGATATCAAGAGGTAACGTGTGTTTACCTATATTTATATTGATAGATTTCTTGATAGAATAGATACATTGCCTTACAATTCTTTTCAAAAATAATTATTGCCTTTGCTACTCAAAATGCTGATACCAAATGCAAAAGCAGATAATTTCAGAGATTTTTCATAGATACGTCGGAAAAAGGGAGATTATATAGACATTAGACAGATCAAAAATATTTTAAAGATTTTCTTTAACAATAAACAGAATTTGATAAAAAAATTATTATAATTGCAAAAAAAATTAAGTTCCTAATATAGCTTTTTTTACCCCTTAGCTATTTATCCCATTATGGTAGTATAGAAGCCAGCTTTCTACATTCCTTTCACTTCACCCCTATCTCAGACTGTCCTCCAAAAAAACAAACGCTTTTAAGACTCAAGACAACACAACTGTTCTGGTTTGGCTTCTCTTAATGTTCTTCCGGGGACAAATAATTCTAGTACCAACAGAAAAACGAAAAACCAAAACGCTAAAACATCTATCACAATATTTTTATAAGATCATCTCAAAATGCTCTGACTTATACATGGGACTACTCACTCTACTATGCCCTATCTTCCCACTCGTGACATTTCTTACGACTTACCGACAGACAATAACATAAGACATCCATATCTGAAACGATGTTAAGCTAAACTAATAATACAATTTATTCATCAAATGCATTTGTCAAATAGTGCCCTCTGCCCTTTAGGTATACCTGTGAATACTTTATGAACTCTATTTATATGTTGAAGGCTTTAGTGTACTTTATTTTTGGTTACAGTTTATGTTATTTGGTAGACTTACCCTCTTATTCATAAACACACTATAAACCTAGTTGAGCTATAAAGCTACTATAATATGTTTTGTCTTTCTCATTTTGCTAAAGAGTGTAAGAAACAAAACACTTTATTAGCCTTTCATAACTTTATATATTTTTATGAATAAGGGGGTTAGACCTATAATCTGCTACGACTAAGATGTATAGGGTGTCTTTCTTTACTAGAGTAAGGTGTATTCACTAACCAAATATTGAAATTGAATCAGGATATTAATTTACGATGTTAATACTTAGCCTCAAGGACGACCTCAGGGACAAGGTTAAGATTTTTTTTGTAAACTTTGTTTGAATATTTTTTATAGCATTACACAAAAGTGATGGCAAAAATTTCGAACATTCACGCCTTATGATAATTTTAGTCGTTTGTATCGGACACGTTATTGAATTCTAATCTGTTATTGACATATTTCGACGAAAATAGCGATAAACTAACAACACTCAATTTCACCCAGGGTATGCCCCGACATCTTGTGATCGGAAGTTACATATAGTATTACTTCTGAGTGACACACATACAGTTTTTTGTTGTAGATATTTTAATCAATAAAGTCATTTTGATCCATCCATTAATCAAAGGCTTTCCGGCTTGAACAACTTTGACACTAGGTTAACCAACAACCATACGATAAGAAGAACAATTCACTAACTAAATTGATTCCGAATCAAAGTGATCGCCATGGCCAACTTCGATTGGAAATGTCAACATCAGCCATTAAAATTTTACCAGAATTAAAAATTAATGTAAGTACTCGAGTGATAATGAAAAATAATAATTTGAAAATTAGTATTTTGCTTTTGTAAAAAAATTAAAAATGTCTAGGTGGGTGCTAATTTAATTCTCAGCAATTTACCTATAAAATATTATTCGAATTTCTTAGATTGGCTTTTTGAAAATAGTCGCAAGACTCTGTTTAAAAAATGTCTTTAGAACAAAATTATGGAGACTAAAAATTTGAACTTTGCAAAGAATCTAGGTTGATAAATAACTTCAGAAAGATAATTGTATTAAACTCTGGAAAATAAAATCGTATTTTAACACCCTTCAAGGGCTTTTTGTGCCACATTGCAATGATTTATCTAGATTTAAAGGTCTTATTTTAAGTTCCTATGTTCGCGACTCATGTGTTATAGGATTTCAGTTAAGCTATATATTTATTTAACCTATTGCTCGTTACATTAAAGAGATTGTATGTTGATGATTGTATGTAAAACATTACCCATATTTTTATATTCATTTAGTGGCGCGGACCGACTTTGTCCGGATATTTAGTAAACTTTTATTACATTGATTACACTCCCGTAAGAATTGAAATCTCGTCGATCTCGTGCATACCTTGACTGGGCCGTTACAAACATATTAAAACAAAGAATGATCTAATTTAGCGTAGTGGATCTAGCATGTATGTATGTAATTATTTTACAATTTGATGATTTAATTTTTTATTGTAATATTATCAATTTTGAATAACGCGGAAGCCGTCATTCAAAACGCTATATAAACGTAAAGTAATATTGAACTTTAAAACGGCACTGTCACAAAATTACCAATGATTTTCTGATGCCCAAACAACTTTAACAGAAGAATCGTACGTTAACCTCAATTTAATACCAATAATTTTAAGTGAGATATTAAAAAGAATTTCAGTAAAATTGCAATATACAAGTCTAATATTTGCTAAGCTGATCTTCAAATACCCGTTTATACGTCACACTTGTGAGACTCATATAGCCTTTATGAATGTAACTCAAATGGTCTGGATATGAAAAAATATTCTGTGGCTTAATATGCATCAAGTATGTATGAAGATTAATGAATGTGTAATGTTAATAACTAAAGTGTATAGATTATAACAAAGGTACCTATAATATGTAAGAAATTAATTATGTTAGTAAATAGTCGTTAAATTATTATTTTTTCTTAAGTTTTTGAGGTAAACTGATTGAGTTTCAAATGAGTATCGTGGAAATTTAAAAAAGCGATACATATTTTGAGGTTTGTACTAATTCAATCTATTCATATACGATTTTCTATCCACAACTTGTTTCTGTGCATTTGCCAAACTAAATAAAAGCAGTATTTTTTGCGTTGAAGAAAAGGCATGAAGGATTTATCTTACCTAACCTATATATATATATACATTTATAAGTCCTAAAGAATGTTGAAAAAACATCGATTATAGCATCAATTTTATAAATAAAATGATTTGTGGTCACTGGTGTTACTGAAAAAGAAACGTTTCAACTTCGACCGATGGTCTTGGAAGTACACAGTCTTATATACCATTATTTGTATAATAGTTAAATGCGTGATGAAACATTTGTTTAAGATAAACCTCTTAAAGTTATAGGGTGTAGAGAAGGAAAGTTTGTACAAAAGCCGGATGTCCAATGGGATCACGTGGGATCACCTTTGGACTACTTCGTAAATTATGAAATGTAAACTTGAAGTTTTGTTTATTTGTTTAAACTTTAGAATGTAGGTTTTAGACTTAAGATTTGTGAAGTGCTTTGTAAAGGTCTAGTGCGTTGTACTCGTAACCGGCGGTCCTGTATGTCAGTATGTATGGACGTGAATGGAGTAAAAGTTTGTATGTATCGTAAAAATCGAGGTTTCGTCTTTACTTACTCACACCTAAACTTAAGTTATGTATATGCGAGGCGCCCATAGCCAGTTGCGCTCACCGGTCGGTAAACGTTCTGTGGGTTAAGCATACCTTGGCGCGGTCATTCCATAGATGGGTGACCGCATAGTGGTATTTGAACTGGGCGTCTCCGTGCTTCGAAGAGTACGTAAAAAGTCGGTCCCGGTTGTTGTCAGTTAAAATAACAGTCGTTAAGCCACGTCAAAGGCCTTTCGGGCGGCTTGAACAACTTTGACACTAGGTTGACCACTAACCATACGATAAGAAGAAGTTATGTATAATTATGATTATATTTATGTATTTGTGTAAATCACGAAAGGAAATAATGTGGGCTTGAACAATATCACAAGATTTTACTAATACTCATGCTTTCTGAGCCCGTATACATCTATACTAATATTATAAAGCTGAAGAGTTTGTTTGTTTGAACGTGCTAATCTCAGGAACTACTGGTCCGATTCGAAAAAATATTTCAATGTTAGATAGCCTATTTATTGAGGAAGGTTATAGACTATATATTATCACGCTACGACCAATAGGAGCAGAGTACGAGTAAAAAATGTTACAAAAAGGGAAAATTTTGATCCATTCTCTCTTATGTGACGCAAGCGAAGTTGCGCGGGTCAGCTAGTAAAAAATACTACGTTAAATTGAGTACGAATCTCACACTCAATCAATAGTTTCATATGTTCGATATAATCAAATCTAAAAGCAAAAGGTATAAAGAATAAAAGGTTCTATCCTATATGGAACTTATTGAATAAAAAACCAAGTCTATATATTATAAAAGGGAACTGTTCTTTTGCTTCCTTACTTATTGAATTTGGGGATCTGAGAGTAAAAGTCTTATCGTTATATTTGTATGTACTATATAAAAAGGAATACAGGAGTTAACACGAACACGCATTTTACCTTAGAATTTTACATGCAATCTATACTATAATATTATAAAGCTGAAGCGTTTGTTTGTTTGTTTGTTTGAACGCGCTAATCTCAGGAACTACTGGTCCGATTTGAAATTCTTTCAGAGTTAGAGAGAAAGGCTTATAGGCTATATATCATCACGCTACAACCAACAGGAGCAGAGTACCAGTAAAAAATACAAAAATTATGACCCATTCTCTCTTATGTGATGCAAGCGAAGTTGCGCGGGTCAGCTAGTGCAAAATAAGAAGGGAACTGGGTTACAATACGATACCTTTTGGTAAGACGAATTGTAAGACTTACTAAACCACGAGTTCAAACTAAATCATAATTAAATGAATAAAATTTATCTGACTTTGTGTAGGTGCGAGCGAGACACACCAATAAAAAGACATGACTTAGTTCGCACGTTTGAAATGGCCCGAGTTAAGTAATTTATTGGGGAAATAAATGAAAACCTTGAATAAAACTATAAACTACTAGCTGACCCGCGCAACTTCGCATGCGTCACAAAAGGGAGTAACATTTTTTACTGGTACTCTGCTTCTATTGATTGAAGCGTGATGAGATATAGCCTATAGCCTTCCTGAATAAATGGGCTATCTAAAACTGAAGAATTTTTCAAATCGGACCAGTAGTTCCTGAGATTAGCGCGTTCAAACAAACAAACAATCAAACAAACAAACCCTTCAGCTTTATAATATTAGTATAGATAGGTACGCAGCATATATTAACACATGCAAAACACGGAACTAACATAGCAATAAACTATATTACTATATATGGTACATTTGAGAGCAAGCATAAGTCAATTACCCTAATAAATAACTAGTTTAACCTTATTTACGAGTCACGCTTCACTGAACGCCGGCTTAGTACTAAATGTCTCTATTAAGGGTTAGAATTGTGGTTTAAAAGGGGTCGTGGGTTTGATTCTCTAACTGTGCACTTATGAAAATTAAATTAATTATTGTCTGAGATTTTTTTGTAAAGAGCGCAAATGAGTGATGGTAGTCCAATTCTTTAAATAATAATATAGTTATAGCCAAAAAGTTAGTTATAGTGGTCGACTGTCATTTACTTTTAATGTGTAAAAATTTACAAAATTCGATGCGCTCTGACCAATTCGTAAAGGATCTTTAGGAAAATAAATTTTTGATAATAGACGATACATAGCTCAAATATGCTATATAAAAGTTTTAGATCACTACTCGATACTTAAACACAAACTTAACCTGCGATGTTTAAAAAAATAAATATATAAAACTATTCGTTCACAATTTAGAGGCAAACTTATATACTTCATAGCATAGCATTTTTTCTTTTACCATAATCACTATTTTACAATCAACCAAAAGCTAAACCAAAACACATACTATTATTATTATAATACAACTTAAACCAAAGATCCCTAGTCGACCAAAATTAATAGAGCATATAATTTTATAATGAACATCAATGAATAATTCATCACGTAGTTATTAACCTCTATCAGGATTAAGAGATAACGAATATAGGTTATAAGCCTTTGTTGTGTGGGCTTCAACATTGAAACATTCAACAAAACAGAAAACATTCAACAAAACAAAAACATTAAACAAAACAGTCAACGAAATATTCAACAAAAATTAAAAACATAAAAAAATACATGAATTTTAATATCGTATGGCACAATAAAGCACAACTGGAAAGTAAGATTCTCACAAGATTTATAGCCAATTTTTTCATATATCTAAAGAAATTACTAAAGCAATTGATTTATTTTTGACATTTATTTAGATGAGTCGAAGATTCAAATTTCGCTGACATTTTTACGTTACTTTTGCTGTTACTTTTGATGAAGAAACTGGCTTTTAATATAAAATCTCCACTTATAAGCAATTCTCAAATTTGAAATGACATTAATATAATTATTTCCTTGTAGCCTTCAATATAAGTGACAGGAAAATATTTCCTGAGTCGTATTTCAATAACTAGATCAAATCATAAGAAAATCCTTGTTTTTTTCGTGGTAGGCTAATAGAAGAAAATATTCTACGTACTCGTACATCAAAAGCTCTAAGAAGAAATATTTAATTAAAGAGAAGCCTTCGCCATTTACTTACACAAAGAGCTTTTTACCTAAGTTTTACGACAAAAACTGAACTGTCTGAACCAAAATTGAAGCTAATACTCTTATGAATAGGTATCAGTCGCAATTACTGAATACTGAAAAGTTTCTCCATATTTCAATATAAAAAATATTTCATGACTTTTTACGTGCCTTCCGAGACACGCAGTTCTAGTACGACTATGTGACCATCCGTCCTACAGAATGACCCGTCTATGGTTACTTAACCTTCTGATCATTTACTGACGTAAGTATCCAGAGTGTTTAATTTTTTATTTTTGTCACTAGCTCGGGTTTGTCTGAAATATCAATGTATCGATTTGGGTTGTAAACTATCTAGATGCTATATTGAACCCAAAACCGTTCTACATTTTTGTATCTCATGAATGACAATCATAAAAATCATCATTTTTAATTTGAAATGTTGACAATATTTATGGTCAATATTTTGACCCCTTAAACTTAAACCCCTTCCATATTACGGGAGGAAACCCGTACCCAGCAGTGGGACAAAAATGGGTTAAATTTATTTATTTTGAACATCCGTCCGTTATGTTTTGTGAAAATGTTTTTGTTGATTGTTGAAACAAAACATGTTATGAACACAGCCTTTCATGTGAAATTTGATAACTTGTATATTATTGTACCTATATTAATGAATTCTAATAGATTATGTAAACAACTTGACGGAATTTTGGTTGTTATCCAAATATATGAATTATAGTCTGATGTATATTTATTTATTTATTTAGTAGCTCTTTGGCAAATTTTATCACATTTGTTTTAGCACTACCTTGTTTAAGATTTGCTAATGAAATTCTCATTATAGGTGACTCAATTTGCATTAAGTCACGCCTTGCTATCATGGGGCTACATACATACGTACATAATTATATAACATTACTTCTATTACACCCGAAGGGGCAGGTAGAGATGAATGAAGCGGTTTTATTACTATATCTCTGCCGTATAAATACTTTCTCTACCTATGCATGGACATTTTGAAACACTGGATATTTTTGGAATACGTTTTTTAATAAAAACGGCAAAACGGTTTGTTGTATGCAAAGCCCCTTATATATTTACTTTATTCTGTTTTTATTGTAATTAATTATTGTTGAAACGGCAAAGAAATACATTATCTGGAAAAATGTTATTTCTGCAGTTCATGAGATACAGACAGCGAACAGCTGTCTGGTGACAAACAGACAGTGTAGTTTTAGTAACATGGTTTACGTTTTGGGTACAGAGCTCAAAAAACCTAAAGGTGAGTATAGACTACAACATTTACTTGTAACAGAACAACGAGCCGCTCTATGATATGTTCTAGTGTATCATCCTCTTACGAACTAAACGTCGAGCACGCAGGCCTCTTGTTACAAACCAACGAGCATATTGGTGTAACATTTCGTCGAGCGTATTGGTGTAACATTTCGTCGAGCCACGAGTGCGGGCGATGCGCGGTTGCGGGGTGACGCGGAGGGAGAGGGACGAAAGACGCACGCGGTCCGCAACACAACGCCGAGCATTCGCAGGAACGTTACATTACATGGAAATGCTTTGGAAACTGAGCTTTTGCCTGTATTGTATCATTCGTAAGAACGTTACATTACACAGAAATGCTCCAGAAAATGTTGTAGTCTATACTCACCCTAAGCATTCGTGAGCAAAATCTTTTAGACTATAAACATTCTGAAAGTCCAAGACAGACAACGGTAGAGACAAAACTTTTTGATACGTACATCAATATCAAATCATCGGATACTCTCATCGAGGAACAAGTTGGCTTTAAGCCCAATCTAATTTGGCAATATTGTTGATATTTACTCGAAACAACTGATATTTGACCTAATACTTGTCTATTTGATTATTTGTTGAAGTTTTTTTTCTTCTTTTGTAAGTTATGATTATTATTGATATGACCTCTAAGTTTTGCTGGAGTGCCCTCAAGGTGGCTTTCGGTTTTACGCACAGTTATATATTATTACTAGCGGACCTGACAGACGTTGTCTTGTCTACACGTCTTTAATTTGAAAATTTTAAACTTTTTTTAATAATCTAAACCATTCTCAGATCCCCTTGAACACACGCAAAAAAATTCATCAAAATCGGTCCAGTCGTTTAAGAGAACTTCAGTGACATACACACTTACAGAAGAATTATATATATATATAAAGATTGATACAATTTAAATAAACCTTTTGGCGCATCTAACGTTCTGCTTGCGGTTTTAAATCAAAATCAAATGAGCGGATTGTTGTACCGGTTTTACCAATAGATGAATTAGTTTAGATTTTGTTTAACACAGCTTTTTAGCCCGGGCGAAGCCTGGACTGGCCATTAATTCCTTTGTAAAATTAGAATGAAGAAACTAGTAATCCATTCTTCCAAGCTGATATTACAAGTGCAAAAGTGTGTCTGTCTTTCTCTAACACCTATTTTGATGACATTAAGCACGGAGATGGAAGAAAAATTTAATTAGGTCATGAATTGATTTATTCTTCCCAAAATGAACTCTTTAAAAGCTAAAATAATTAAGGTTTGAAGTATCTATCGGATAGTGGATAGATAAAACCCAAAGTAGTACTTAACATTCAACTATGATTATCCTGTATATACAGCAAGTAAATCTACAAGAAATAGGTTAAAACTAGCTGACCCGCGCAACTTCGCTTGCGTCACATAATAGAAAGAGTCAAAATTTTCCTCGTTTTTGTAATTTTTTTTACTGGTACTCTGCTCCTATTGGTCGTAGCGTGATATATAGCCTATAACCTTCCTCGATAAATGGGCTATCTAACTCTGAAAGAATTTTTCAAATCAGACCAGTAGTTCCTGAGATTAGCGCGTTCAAACAAACAAACTCTTCAGCTTTATAATATTAGTATAGATAACAGTTATTCATGAAGCAAATGGTGTGGAAGGTGGTTAAAAGGCTAAACTTATTCGATGGTGAATAAACGTTCTTTTAGATTTAATGGCGTTTATCATGATTGTATCCGTGTTTATGACTCAGATTAGGATGGTATTTAACCGTAGAAACGTACGGTAAATAGCGTTTTTTCGGAAGATTTATTTATTTGTATGGATTTGGTTAGGAGTTATATTTGAATCATGGTTTAGTAACTTTGATCTTATAGAAAGGGTTAATATTTGTCATTCTAAAAATGAAAAAAATACCGTGTAGGTGCTTCAAAGATTGATCTTGTTTACTTTTCAAAATGACTAAAATTTAATTCAGTAATAATTAAAGAAATTATATTAGTTAATACCTAAAAAAAATGTCTGATTTCTTTCCTACATCAAAATTTCGAACTCGTATTCTTATCGTTTAAATGTCAAAAGATATTTCATATTTCTGTAATACATATAAGAATCGCCCAGCAGAAAATCTGATCAGCGCCCCTAGTGGGTGCCGTAGGAACTATTTGTTCAGCACAATTAAAATGTCAAATTGTCCTTACTTGTCGGTAACGACTGTAGAGAGTCGCGCTACTAAAGACTCTATCATCTAACTAAATGTTATTCATCCCTGAGCGCCACTTGCTAATAAATTCAGTCTATTGGCTCATATTAGCCAAAATTGTATACCTAGATACGATCTAGAATCTAGACTACTAGGCTGAAATAACCGCCTAGAGTCTACTTTACGATAACGATGTATTAGTACAATTTATTTTATGTTTTGTTCTTCAATAAAGCAGAAGATAACGACTTGGTGAATTGCCCAAAATTGATGTTGTAGAATAAATAATATTGGTCTAGTTGATGATAGGATATACTGACTATAGTTATTGATTTCAACTTGTAATTAAAAGATAATAACTATTACGAGCTCAGTTCCTGTGGTAGTCAAATTAAGATTTTCAGTTAAACTAAAGTTAAGTAACTAAGTTCAAAAACTCTCTAGAACTAAAAAGGATGAAATAATTTGTTATATTACATGTGTACAAACTATATCCTACCCAATAATATTTACGAGATCGAGAATTGAGAACCTCCTCCTTTTTTGAAGTCGGTTAATGATTCAAACCATCTTAAAGTAGTATGTGTCGCCAAACAAACTGAGCAATGAGTCTAGATCGCGTACATGTATGTTTTTTTTTTAATAATTAAAAGAATGCACTCTTTACTACATTTATATTTATTTGCTTTCTAGGAAGGCAACTGTTTCCTAAGTTGTTTGATGATCTTATGGGTGATCTTGGTCTTCTTCTTTTTCTTATCGTATCGGAGTGGTCAACCTAGTGTCAAAGTTGTTCAAGCCGCCCGAAGGCCTTTGACGTGGCTTAACGACTGTTATCTTAATCGACAACAACCGGGACTGACTTTTTACACCCATCGTCACCCATCTATGGAATGACCGCGCCAACGGTTGCTTCACTCACAGATCGTTTACCGACCGGTAAGCGCAACTGGCTATGGGCGCCTCAATGATGATCTTGGTAAAAATTACGGTGGTCATTTATCAGTGTTATTATTAAACAATCGTTTGGCTCGTAGTGTCAAAAAGAGAGATAGCGCGTCCGTCCCAATTCTCTCCCCGTATGTTCAACAATGTCGTTAAGGTGTTTCTTGAATATCTCTCGTTTATCCTGAGCCTAAAAATCTCGATTACTCACTGAAGTAATGTGTCTCGGCTTAGTGTCGCTCGAGGGCATAAATCCGAATTGGATGAATTTAAATGTACTAAGTCTGTGGATATGGGTTTGATACTGAGAATATGCGTAAAACTTAGTAATATACGAGATTAATCGCGATATATCCAGTGATTTTTTATTCGAGAGTACTAGCTTCTGCCGCAGCTTCGTCCGCGTGAATAGATTTCCCATGGTGAAAATAAGTCAAAGTCAAATATTCTTTATTTCATAAACTTTATCAAGTATTTGAAATCGTCAAAATATTTTTTATCTACCACCGTTTCGGAAAAGCTGGTGCTCGTGAGAAGAAACGGCAATAAATCCTATATGTTCAGATTAATATCTAACCAAGATAGGTTATAAGCTGTATGTGTTTCAAATTTTATGAAAATCTGTTTAATGCATACATTAATCCTTAAACTTTCAAATTTATAATATTAGTAGGATTGCGTATATTTTCGAGTATGGGTATAATGTTGTTCTTCTGGCGTGTACCCAAGTATGGTGTTACTTGTTTAAAGACTAGACTAACTGTTCTCATAAAACCTGTACCGGTTTTTGTATACTGGCAAAACATTTTTTTCATTTACATCCATACTTAATGAAGTAAAATCCCTTTGTAGGAATCATAGAAAGTGGCGTTCTTTGGTCTCTGCTTACCACTATGAGAAGAAGGCTTGATCATATATTATGTGTGTACTGTTCTACCCCAAATACAGCTCTTTCTTTTAGACTTTCGAAACGGTTTGTTAAAACTACACAAAATTCAGTACATATTAAAATTCAACCACTTTTTTGTATAAGCGAAGGCTTCAAAGCGCTTGATCAATGAACACCATAATTGAATGAACCCTGAAAGAGGCTGTACAGCTGAATCCAATTTATTGAAGGTATAGTTGTATGAGAAATTGGTTTTTGTTCAATTACTAATATTTAGTACGGATTGAGATAGAAAAGTATAATAACATACATTTTAAGCCTAGTAAATGTTTTATTTTTTTAATTTTTCGAATCCTGTTGGTCATATTGTCGGTAGGCTCTTTATAGATAATATGTTACTAGACTTATTACTAATGGACAAACCACATAGTGAAAGCACCAAGTATTTCCTGATGCTGTCTTTGCTGAGGTTTATTAGTTTATTAATTCATGGCATAAACAAAATATCCGGCTTTTCTTTTCGGCTTTTCTAACCTTTCACATAACCGATAAAAATGTGTTTGTATCAATTAAATAACAACCCTTTCGAATAACGAAGAAGGAAAAAATATATATCAATAACTTCCCCAATTTCGGGAGTTCGTTAACCTCCATTATTTTATCTTTGCGTGTATTTATTTGATGTCATCTGTCACGTTTGTATGAGTATGTATTTCTACATTTATGAAACAAGACTAAGTGTAGTTTTGATTTTGACCAGAACGTTTTGGGTCCAATGCCAAATTAAAACGTTGCTGAAAATAAAATCTATTAATTTTACAAAAAAAATGCCTGAATTGAAAACTTTCAAAATGAGTTTTCCTTGAATTACTTAGGCCTTTCTACATAAATGTCAAACAAAACTTATAACAACTAATAGGCATAAATAAAATAACACCTCCTTCAAGAGATATACATCTACAGGAAAAAGAATACCTATCAATTTCAGCAGTTCATTAACCCCCGTTGTTTTCGTTGCGTGTACTTATTTCACGTCTTGTCACTTGTCAGGCTCGTATATGTATGTATGTATGTATGTATGTATGTATGTATGTATGTATGTCATTGTATGTATGTACATTGATGGGCCGAGCAAATTGTGTGCCAATTTAATTTGGAGGCTTGGCCCTCTCTTACAAATTACACTGAGTGTACATAGAGCAGGTATAGTCATGAGCATAAATATGAACATACGGTAATCAAGCAGTTTAAAGCCATTTTTTACTTTCGATAATTAGTTCGATAAGTCAGTTTGTGTATAAATTGTCACTTTTTCTTGCTTTTCTTTTCTGAATATCAAGAAAAAACAAACAGTTACAAAACAATGATAATATTAATTTAGATAGCGAGTAGCTTTAAAGGAAATTGTTGAGCGCCTCTAGCGGATATCTGAGGAACTACTTTTATGCAAATTTTTAATGTCAAACGCGCGATACAAAAGTAATTTTTTTGAAACAAGAATTATTTTTCAACACATTACAGACTGAAACGTTATATTACTCGCACTCATTTGAACAAAAATACGATAATAAGCAAGTAGCTGATTTGACTAATCATCTTACCTATTTTCCTGGCAAAGTTGATTCCAATAGCATAAACTTTTTAAAATCAATTATATACTTACTAACGCCTAATTAAATAATTAATTAGCTCAAATCAACTTTCATATCAAACCCACCTCACTCATTTTACACGTCACATTCATATAATTACAACATATTAATTAAAACTTTGTTCGTGAAACCCAAATATTTTTTAGCTGAAATCACACTGACCACTGGCCAGTAATATGATTCTGAAAGAAGCAAATTGAAACTGTGCATTGAATTTGGAGAACTATGTGAAATTTAAATTAAAATAAACTATATCCTAACTTTTAAACTTTCGCGTTGCATGTTTAATATATAATAGGATACAGGAATTAACTGAACACGCATTTTTAGCTTTAAATGTGTATCTATCATATATTTTGTTAGCTTCCAATAGCATATACCGACTAACTTAGATAGAACTCATTAACTGTAGATATTTCCCATGTACAAGGTGGTCCAATGCCATATAGCAGGCACGTAACTAAATTCAGGGTTTAATAGCCTAGAGTTTGGTAACCATAACCTGCCTAACATCCTGTAGCACTATTTTATACAAGCGGTACCATCGAAGTGAGAGTTTGACATTTAAAATGTACTTACAAAAATTGTTTATACCAATGGGTACCGTTAGAACTCATTAGATAGTAAATTTTAAAATTCTCCATATTTGTAAGTACCGTCTTAAGTGTATTGCGGTATATGATAGGGCATTGCTAAATACTTACAAAATTCTGTGTAAATTTGTTCAACGGTTAAAGCGTGAGAATGTTATAGACAGACAATCATACCGTCGCATTAAAATCTATAATATTAGTTTATTTACAAAGTTCGTACAAGGGTTGGCAGCTTTTTACGTCAGGCCTTATGTAATAAATGAATATGCAGGCTAATATTACCTCCACGTACAATAAACATTGATTGATTAGAAACGCCAACTTATTATGATTAATTGTTCGCCGCACTTGCAATTATTAGTTGATTAGTTTTAGTGGGAATTGGGTTTTCGTTCCATTTTACTTAGGTTGGTACACTAACCAATTGAGGGACAATCGATTAAACAATTTGTGTAGTAAAAATAATCGACCTTTACTATTGGTCAGTGATGAAACGATTGTTATCAAAAGAGCACAAAGCTAAATAGTTGGCCTCTTTTAAAAAAAACGTATATTTTCTGATTGAATCAAATGTATGTATTTTTATTACAAGAAATAAACAGTTTACCTGTTGAAATTTCAGTTATTTTCCCTTAACATTAAAAAAAATATTTCGGTCAGTTACATAAAAATATTATCAAAAATATATTTAAATACTAAACTAACTTTACTTAACTTAACTAACTACTTTTCCTACTACCTCGACTCAACGGGTCTATCCCACTAGTCCCGTTGAGTTGTCCCGTGACGGGACAACTGGCACTATTTTGTCCCAGTTGTCCCGTGGCGGGACAAGTGACACTGTTTTGGTGCCAGTTGTCCCGTTGCAGAAAAATCACGGGACTAATGGGACAGACGGAAGGGTCAAAACAACTGGTTCCATTGAGTTGTTGTGTGACAACAGGTACTTGGTACTTTGGTAAGATAGCAGATGATAAATTGTACGGTGTATCACACGCACGCAGCAAACTCGCAGAGACCCTTTTAGACAGTTTAAGTATAACAAAGATGTAATGGGACACAATCCGGTAACTATCCCTGTGTACACTTTGAGTATTATTACTAAGATATAGGTTTAAATACCTTTGGTTTTACAATTTATCTACACAAGTATAGTGCATATTCCATTTGAGATGTCTACCCTTGTTAAAATGTACTAGTTTGTATAACGTCTGCTATCTTACCAAAGTACCAAATACCTGTTATCATACAACAACTCAATGGAACCAGTTGTTTTGACCCTTCCGTCTGTCCCATTAGTCCCGTGATTTTTCTGCAACGGGACAACTGGCACCAAAACAGTGTCACTTGTCCCGCCACGGGACAACTGGGACAAAATAGTGCCAGTTGTCCCGTCACGGGACAACTCAACGGGACTAGTGGGATAGACCCGACTCAACCCACAGTATAAAAAGTGTCAAAATTTACACTCAGGAGAATTATAACATAACTAGCTGACCCGCGCAACTTCGCTTACGTCACATAAGAGAATGTCTCAAAATTTTCCCCGTTTTGGGAACATTTTTTACTGGTACTCTGCTCCTATTAGTCGTAGCGTGATGATATATAGCCTATAACCTTCCTCGATAAATGGGCTATCTAACAGTGAAAGAATTTTCAAATCGGACCAGTAGTTCCTGAGATTAGCGCGTTCAAACAAACAAACAAGCAAACAAACAAAGAAACAAAAAAACAAACAAACAAACCCTTCAGCTTTATAATATTAGTATAGATTATAATATTAGTATAGATTAACTCCATTGTTGTGAAAGTGTGGATTAAGTCCTTTAAGCTTAGCTACCACCACAGCCATCATATTGCCAAACCTATGTAGGTACTAAAGTTAGCTCAAAATCGAAGAACATTGTACCCAACACAGTAATCGGATCCGGGACTTCGTGATCAGAATTTGCATACAGTATTGCTATTGCTTAGACTGAAACAGGGAATGAGGTGACGTAATCAAATTGAAGTGGGAATATTAGTTGGTATGTCGTATTGTGTGAAATTTTGATGATATGGTTGTATTGAGAAAAAAATTTGCAGTGGATGTTAGTTCTATGTTAAAGGAGGCAATCTTATTCCCATAAGTTGCCTAGTTTTGGGCAATGTCGAGTTCGCGCCCAATTACATGGCGCTAGTAAGTAATATTTCGACATGTAGGTTCGTATTTCATACAATTCCGCGTATACCTTTTGGTATAAAGGGGTGATGCGTGATGGGTTCAATGCTCGGGTTGGGCAAACTGTGACTGGGTTTTTACAATAATATTTCTCTTGTAAAGCTATTGCCCAAATGCCCAGAGTTTGGTAATTGGTTCCCCATCCTTAACAGTTGTAAAAAACTACCTTTATTAACGCGTATCACGACCTCCACCTCTAAGTGCGAACTATGTAATAAAGGTAAATGTTTATTAGAGCTTAAGTTATAAAATATTTACATAAACAGGCTCACCTCAAATATTATTATGATTTAATTAAGTAGAACCAAGCTAATAAACGTTTTAGTTTTATAGTGCCTAGTAGACTTAATAAATATGAAGTGCTTTTTATAGACAACAGAGGCTTTATTAAAGTGTTATTACAAAACTAGTTTTAGGTCGCGATATTGGATACGGTCTTCGAACTTAGGTATTGTAATAAATGACGTTCTATACTTTCTATGTGCTTATCATCCAAATTTGTTGCGCAGTTTTGGAGTAGATGCGTTACAAAACATTACAATAAATATATTTTTCTATGTTTGCTAATGTCACCTACATATATGACATTGTTTAATGGATTTAAACACTCTTATTATTATTTTAGTTTATTGCTTCTTAACTTCAAATAAAAGATTAATGTTATGTAAAAAATATTATTCAAATTTTAGAACCAAAAAATCTAAATATTTCTGAAAAAGTGCTCCGAAAAATAGAAAAAGCTTAATTAAAGCCTACTCCTATTTGTCTTATTAGGCTAAAAATGTTAATTTAAGATTAGAAAATGTCTTAAGAAAATAATAATTACAGCTTAGACCATTAGGTGTCTTTAAATTAAGTCCTCTTTGAAAAACCAATTTTTCATTAAGGTACGTTTTTGTACTATAATGATAAGTAAACCATTTTCTATGGAAACTAGAATAGGTATAAGAAATGCATAGTATGTGTTTAAATAGTCCAAAATTATCAATTTATCCATGTATTAACGTGACATCTATAGCATTCACCTTTAAAGCAAGTTTATTTTAATTTAAAATTCAAACAATGCTTTCCAAAGTAATCTGTTTATAGGAAAAAATATATTATAAATTGTGAAGAACAGAATAACGCAGTGAAATCTTGCAAGGTATACTTTTGTTTTAAACTTGTTTTTGAAGTACAAAATTCTCGACACGCTAGTGGCCAGGGTGTATTCAAAACCTAACCCCTCTCTTTTTTGTTAGTAGAGTTTTTTCCCAACAAAACGACAGTAATAGCTCTTTATTTCTTCAACTAACAACCAAACAAGGAAAATGTTAAAAAAAAACAATTCGAAATCACGTAAAAAATTACGCTTGAATGTCTTAAGCTATGTTAATTTTACGGCCAATTAATCATATTATTTACTCTCAAATCAAGTTCAATCGACACGCCAATACAATAACGTCACCGGGGTAATAATAGGAAATGATTTGGTAAACAACAGATCGAATTCTTCGCAGTTTATTGAGACGCCTACAGAAAGGTTCCGTTTCACGCTGTTTCGGTGATTTAATTAAACTTTGTGTTGTTTTAAAGTAATTGAAGGAAATAGAATTGTTTATTTTGAATTTTATTGTTAGATTTGGCTGGTCTTATATTTATTATATATTTTACTAGCTTTTACCCGCGACTTCGTCCGCCACCCATGAGTAGGTACGCGTCATTTTCCGGGAGTTAAAAGTAGCCTATGTCCTTTTTCGTAACAGTCAGACAGACAAACAGACAGAGTTACTTTCGCATTTAAAATATTAGTATGGATTAGTGATGTTTCCGGGTTTCAAAAGGACTCTATCGCTTAAACGTGACTTTACTAAACTTATTGAACCCTTGGGTAATTACGCCATATTTTGCTAGTAAAAGAGCCACGCCGTGACGTCATGAAATATAACATTTAGTCTTACACCATACCTTTTTTTTAAAAAAAATACTTGTTACAGTTTTAGTTATTTACCGTACAGATAAAAAATTGTGCCCATTTTTCGTCATACTTAATCTATTTTTTTACATTTTTTTTTTTCTGTTAGATAGAAATTTCCCATTATTTCTACAAGTAGGTCTTTTGGGAACAAAATTCCCACAAGTACTACTAGTAATATAATGGGAATTTCCCATTTTTCCGACACAAAATTCACACCTAGTTTGCTTGTTAATACTCTGAAAACGCAGTACAAAATTGCACGTCCACATTTAGCTCAAAGTAACAAATGAATTCAAAAATAGCACTCAGTTCCTTTCTATTTTAGCTCTTGATACGATCAGTGCGTCATAATTGTTTGCTTATTTACTGTTTAGCTATTCGTTATGTGCTGACTTCATTGGCTTCGGTTATGGGAGTGATTGAGTGACTTACAAAATTGAGAAATCATCTGATTTTTAGATATATGGGTAAAATGGTGATCATGAGTTTAGCAAACTTACAAGCCTCGATGAAAGAGTATGTTTAGAACGTGTGCGTTCCACGACAGATACATAAATAAATGTGTAACTAGACAAATCATCATCAATTTTCCTTCATTGATTGCCTTCAAAGAAATCTACAAAACAGACACGCGTCATAAAAATATCAAAATTGAAAAAGATGAGAAACCGTTTTTAACCTTTTGAACTACAAATTACAATATATTCTACACCATTGAAAAACACACACGCAAATATTTACAAAAGTTTACTACTAAAACTCACAAAAATTCACTCAAAACTCGCGTACAAACTCGAACGTAAGATCGTAATAATCCTTACACTTATAGTCCACACGGTACATTATTTTAAAAGGGTCACAGTCCACGGCGCCATTTCCTCCGGCTGTTTATAAGCCATTACCTGCATAGTTCTGGAACTGGGTCGTCAGTACCTTTTGTAGCATTATACGAATAGTGACGTGACGTTGTGAGAAGTAGCTAAAGTTACTTATTTCTTTTAAAGAATAAGACGGATTGTTTAATTTTCTGAATGGTTTCATGAAAATCTAAATATTGAGCATCGATAATCCAATTTGTTTCGAAAATAAATACTTACATACATACAATTGCGCCCTTTTCCGCTAGGAGTATGTAGATACTAAAGAACGCCAATTGCTGCGATCTTGGCAAACTTCTTTTGCTCCATTGAACATAAACAATTGTTTAAGTGCTTATCTTTTAGTTTATTATAATGTTATGCAATGAGTAAAATTCACTGCACATAATTAGTTATTTTGACAAGTCAATAAATAACGAAAGCAAATATTACCAAGATAATTTGTGAAACCAAATTAGCAATATCTGATATTATCTGTGGCTTGCACAAATACATTCGCAAACAATTCAGCAAATTATTTTGATCCAACGTTATTGAAAATATTAACAGATTTCATAAGTCGTGATTTTTTGTAGAATAACTTTTCTACAGTAAACTCCAACAGGCTAGTTACAAAATAAGCAATTACTATATTTGCTAATAGTCGTGCTAATAATTTCTTTAATTCAACGTTTGTCAAACATATTACGAGATTTCACAAATCGCACTAATGATACAATAGTGTAGTAACTCAAAATACATCGCCACAATTTAACTAGACTTAACACTATAACCATACCATATATTTTTTATTTATTAGTATCAGAATAATATCCTTTATTTCATTTTTAAAACACAAACAGCATTTAGTTTTTTTGTACCCATAATAAGGACCGATAAACAAATTATTCGACGATTCTGATAAAAGTTGTATTTTGAGTTACAACACTATTGTATTATTAGTGCAAAATTGCAAGTTGCCTTCAGAAAAAAAATCTACGGATACAGTAAACTCAAGCAGGATAGTAGCATCCCTGTTTCAACCTCAGACACCTCTTAAACCAAGTTTTATGGGTGTGTAAGATTATCATAAAGAATGATACAAAGCACTAACGTTCTTAAAGAGTAAAGGTGAGAATTTATTACGTAGGTAAAACGACTTAAGTATACGTTTAACTTCGAGTTACCGTAGTAGCTTGCTATGTTCTTTTTTCATATTTATTATTGGTGTTGGCATACAAATTTTGTTGAAATGAAAAGTAGTGGGCAACATTTTGTTTAACTAAAAATTGTGGTCTAAAAGATCCATGAAACTGAAAGTTTGCTGCAGATTTTCTGCTTACAAAAATGTTTGTTTACGTTAGAAACAATCCGCAAGAAATTATTGTAATACACATTTACTCAAACTAAAAAAATGCATTAAAACCTAGAAATACTGCCAAAGAGGGCACATGGTTTCAATTTATGATCATGATTCATGATTTCAAACTTTATCACAGAAATTACACGATTTCAAAATATCTACAACACGAAACCAACTAAAAGCTAAAACCTTAAATCAAATCTTCAATTCAGGAAATATCAACATTGAAACCGTTTTAACGTAACAGCTGAAGACAGTTCAGAACATTCTCCAAATATTCTGGAACATTCGCCAAATCTGATTCTATTCGCCAGACAGCGAGACATGCAACCTACATCCAATATCGTCTCAATATGGTTTTATTTTGGTACTTAAATTCAGGTCACTGTGGAAATAGAATATCTATGTAACTTGACCGTTATTGGCTTGTTTTAAAGAACATATTATTATATGACGGAAAAATAAATTAAAGTTGTTGTATTTGAAACTAAGATATGCGGCTTTTCTAAACGGCTTTCAGTTTGTAAGCACATCAAAGTGTGTCTCAACGCATTAAAGTGACTGAAGTATAACTTTGTAGATGTCCAGACTTAGAAAACGATCTGTATCAGACCAGCTTCGCTTTTGATTACACGCTAGTCGCAAAAAAATTACGAAATATTAAGTGCGGTCATTGAAATTAAAAAATAAATTTAACCCATTAATGTCCCACTGCTGGGCAAGGGTCTCCTCCCGTAATGAGAGAGGGGTTAGGCCTTGAGTCCACCACGCTGGCCAAGTGCGGGTTGGGGACTTTGCATGCCCTCAATAAATGGATTAAACAAATTTTTAGGCATGCAAGGTTTCCCCACGATGTTTTCCTTCACCGTTGGAACATGTGACAATATTTCTAATACACACATAACTTCGAAAAGTCATTGGTGTGTTGCCTCGGATTCGAACTTGCGACCACTTGCGTGGGAGGTGCCAACTTAAACAACTCGGCTATCACTGCTCTGTCATTGAAATTGACAAATGCAATTTTTCAGAAACAAATTTTGAAATATTAATAATAACTGGCGATGATGAGCTTTAAGTGAAAGTAAAGGTCTTTTTTTATCAATCTGATGGAACACCATAAAATAGCAAGTATGTAGTACATCAAATTATCACACGTCCTATTGACATTTAGACTATCATAGAATTGCACTTGTAACTAATCAATACTTGATAACTAAACTGAAATCACTGACATGAAATGATGCCACAGACAAACAGAGAGACACGACAAACTTATTACACCCCTCTTTTTTTGCGTCGGGGGTTAAAAAGCATACATTTGAAGGTTAAATAACTTCAAAACAAAACAGGAAAATCAAGTCCAAATAAATATACAATATTAATATTGTTATCAGAGTTTATCTATTGGTTATAGACGACACAATCACTTTTATCTTTACAATATATTATTTTAATAAAGGCGAAACAATGTCAATATAAAATCTATACAGTATACTGTATATCTACGCTAATAAAATAAAACTGAGGATTTGTTTTTTTGTATGCGTTATTTTGTGAACTACTGGTAAGAATTTAAAAATATATTTGTATTGAATAATCAATTTATCAGAGAAGGTCATAGGGCTATAATATAATATTATTATGTTTATATACCATTTCGCTGTAATGGGAGTGGACGATTTTTATATCTACCCCAGCCGCGATCCTAGCTTACAAGACTCTCTACTAAGTTGTTAGACGTTCCTTTTACTGTTGCGGGCAGTCTTTCTTTAGTATGATAATAATTACAGACAAATACCAAAACCCTGCCAGACGTTTTCATTGTTGATACATAGGTACATAACCCTTTATGTTAATAAATCAATATTCTTAAGGAACAGCGATGTTTTCTGTTATTATAATAATTAATCTATCTAACTGTCTAGCGGCCAGTTTTTCCATACATATCTACAGTAATCGCTAAAGATTTTTACTTGACATATATAATATATGTAGCAAAGGGAAATCTGTTTATTCATAAAACTATCAGTAAATTCACGAAAAAACTAATTTTACTGTCATTTTTACTTTCGCTGTTACTTTTGATGAAGAAACTGACTATTGCACAACATTTCAAAATGAGTCACTACACTCAAGTACTGTTTAAAGAACTCTCAAACATGCAAGGCTTCCTCGTTTCCCTCTACCAGAGATAATTAATTTTCTAATACACACATAACTTTGGAAGTTAGTGTGTGTCTTAAGCTTTGAAACCCACAATCTCTTACATGAAAGGCAATTGATTTTACCACTGGGTTATTACTGGTTTATTGAAAAGTTATTCATCAAATGATTGGGTAATTAGAAAGTGCGGAAATTAATTTAATTATTCATACTACACTTATCAATTGTTATGGTGGTGACATGCAGTTAATCATATTGCACTCATCCGTCAATATTCATTCAGTCTTATTTTTACTGTCAGTTCATCTGACTCTGTCGAAAGCTTGATTTTATGTTATATTTCGTCTGTGGAAAGTAATTCTTTTTTTAAAGACAACAAACCATGTCAGAGACTTAGGTCACTAACCCCCGGCTTCTAGGTATATTAAGCAGTAGTTAAACTATTCAATTGCGTATAAAATCACATAAAAAAACTATTGAATAGATAAACTACCGCTAAATGTAGTCAAAAACCGGGCATTAAACATTTTCGACATTAAGTTAGTCTTAACTTTACCCTACAACCGAGAAAAAGAGAGATGAATTCTAATAAATCTATACTAATCTATACTAATATAATAAAGCTGAAAAGTTTGTTTGTTTGTTTGAACGCGCTAATCTCAGAAACTACTGGTCCGATTTGAAAAATTATTTCAGTGCTAGATAGCCCATTTATCGAGGAAGGCTATATAACATCACGCTACGGTCATTGGGAGCGGAGAAGCAACGAAAAATGTTACAAAAACGGAGAAAATTTTGACCCATTCTCTTAGGTGACGCAAGCGAAGTTGCGCGGGTCAGCTAGTTATTTATATTATGAATATACTAATAGATATTCCTTTGCATTAATATTGCATGTCCCAATGCTCTTTCGCTAAAAGATAGTCGTCTAACAACGTTTTAGCATCAATAAAAGAATAAGTGCCTTATTTTTATTGCAGTGGAAATTTTAAAAGAATTTGTATATTGCATTCCTATGCTAATATTGTTTGTGAAATGTGCAATATATCAAGGAGTAAGGGTTTTAGTACTTATCGAATGGGTCGTAGTTTATACTAGACTATTGAACTTGTTTTAGTATTGTTTGGCTGTCTTTTTATTAGTACTAAGACGCTATAGTTACTTGCAGATTGCAATAGATAGACGATTTTCTAATGTTATAGATTTTAATCGAGAACACAAAGTCAATTTGTGGTCAATAAGCATTACCACAAAAAGAAAACTGTTTAATCATGAGAATTTTATGATGCCAATGGAAGGCTGTATTATTATCATATTTATTATAGGTAACCTACGGAAAATTTATAAACTTAAGCACCTCAAAGGTATTTCGAGATCTATTGTTTCCAAGAAATTTTAAAAGTTAAACAATCGACACGGATTTTTTAAATGTTGTTAGTCGTGTTATGGTTGGCTTGTACATATTATTATGTATTGTAATTCTCTTTAATGTAGCGAAAACAAAACAATAACGTATTTTAATCCAAATCTTTTGAGTAAAAACAGTTGTCATCCAAAAATCTCATCTCAATTTTTAGCCAAAACAAGTCACAAATCATTTAGTAAAATGACGTCGGAACTGTCCCAGCAAATTGCGTATATTTCACTCAAAATCAAGGAGATAAGCCGCGGGCGAGATGATATAAATCTTACGGATCTTAAATTGCCCGTGAAGGACTTAAAAATGAACGGACTTGGTGAGAGCTAGTTTATGTTATGGAACGAAATTCTGAATTTTGAATTGCCTTTTTTGGAAAAATATATACGTAATATATAAAATTCAAAGGTGACTGAGTGACTGTCATATCTATCAACGCACAGCTCAAAATATTGGACGCATCGGGCTGAAATTTAGCATGCAGGTTTACGACGTAGGCAACCGCTAAGAAAGGATTTCGATCAATTCTACCCCAAGGGCGACAAAATGGGGGATGAAAGTTTGAATAAAAATTCTGTCCAAAGTCACAAACCACGCGGACGAAGTCTTGGGCAAAAGTTAGTACGTAATATGACGCCTGTTATTGACGTAGGTGTAAGCAGTGGTGTATACAATATATATCCAAGTTTCGCTATGTACAATATTGCACATACTTACATACATAACATCAGGCCTGTTATCAGACCCGAGTGTGGAAACAGAGGTGTATAAAACCTACGGGCTAGTTTTTTGCCATACACCCATTCACGTTACCAAACTCCGGGCTACTATTGAGAAAAAAGACAATCAGAAAAGACTTGGGAATCGAACTCGAGACTTCGTGTTCAGCAGTGGTATATTCTATCGCCGAACCACAGAGGTAGTCAACTTTACCGAGCAACAAATTTTTATAATATTTTATTTCTTAAACAATCAAAAAATTGCTATTTTTCACTTATTATACGGATAGAAGAAACTCTCTAATATGCAGATCTAATATAAAAATAGACTTAAACCAATACGGTCGTTCTTTTGTTCCCAGTAGTAACAGTTAGTAGAATTATGAATACCAATGAGAGCCAATATTAGTCGTCCGTTCTTTTTACATTTTTTGCTACTTATTTTCTGGGGAACGTATTTTAATTCAATATTTTATGCCATTTGCAGTCTATTTATAGTTCACCTCAACATTCTGTAGCATGGAACTGTCATAGAATCGAATACTTCAGAACAATGCAATATGATAGCGTGAAATGAAGGAGCAATAAGTCGCTGTATCTGATGAGCAAAATATTGCAACAGAACTTAGTTTTCAAATATTAGATTTCCGAAAACTATATTTATTGTCCCTAAAAATATCTGATTCTAAAATTGAAATGTAATATTTTTGTATTTTTGAATTTAACAGTATTTATGGCAAGAGTAAGTATTTCGTGATTTTATATAGACCCCCTCTCCTTACTTTTGAAACTCACATGATCAATAGAGGGTCCCTAAGTTCACAATTTAAAGGTTTTATACAAAACAATTCTAAATCTATACTACACGTTTGTTTGTTTGAACGCGCTAATCTCAGGAACTACTGGTCCGATTTGAAAAATTCTTTCAGTGTTAGATAGCTCATTTATCGAGGAAGGCTATAGGCTATATAACATCACGCTACGGTCATTAGGAGCGGAGTAGCAACGAAAAATGTTACAAAAACGGCGAACATTTTTACCAAGACGCAAGCGAAGTTGCGCGGGTCACCTATATTTTATAAAGCCCTAGAAACATTATTTCTTAACACAGCACAGTTAGACACAATAGGTATAAGTTAATCTAGCTCACATCTTTACCTACATTCAAAGGTTGCATGACGCGAGTGATCTTGTGGCTCGAGATAACATCCACTGTTATTGAAGCCATTCAGCACGCGTAGTGGAAAGGTCGAGGCTCTTCAACTATTACTGCAAATTGAACTGAAAATGGCTTATTTTAAGATTATTTTTGTTACAAGCAAGGTTTTTTTATGGTTTTATTAAAATCGGAAACGAAAAGATATGTATGTTCTTTTAGTTTTGTCAAAATTCAAACCATTTTCCGAAAAAAGTTGGGCTCCTGATTTTTATGATAAGATTATTACAGTCTCTTTGAAACTCGTTACTATAGGGTGCTAGAGAACAAATATTATAAGGTGTACCAATAATAGTGCACTTTTGAAATATGCCGTCTTTTTCGCGCGAATGTGTGCTACTTTGACTGCCTCCGTGGCGCAGTGGTTTAGGTCACCACGCCAACACCACTGCGTCGGGAGGTCGTGGGTTCAATTCCCACACGGAACAATTATTTGTACGATCCACAAATAATTGTTTCGGGTCTGGTTGTGCTTTGTGTCCGTTGTTTGTATGTTTGTAAAAGTCCCCGCGACACAAGAGTAATTCTTAGTGCGGGAGTTGTCTTTTTAAAAAAAGAAAAAAAAGTCTTATTAACCTTGGCCTTTATATACGAGTATATTAATCTTTAGTCAGTTTTCAAGATAAATATAAATTCAAAGTACTTTTTTTAAGTTTTAGTTCTTATTTTATTTGACCTAGAAATACGAAATTCGTTTTTAATTAAAGTTTTATATATTTTTTCAAAATGTTCTCTATTTTTCATTAAAAATTAAATTAAAATATTCATTCATTTGCATACATTCAAACTATTCTAGAGACCTGATTATCTCGATCTGAATGAGAACAGAAAACTTATTTCATCTCCCGTTTCTTGAGTGGAAAGCGACATCTAGTTTAACTTTGTGGTACTATTTGAGTCGAATGTGTAGCTTATGAGCTTGCAAGTTGGGGATTAGTTTTGTTTGTATGTTTGTATGTTGAGCATAGATTAAAGAGCAGTGATAGTTAAGTTCAGCTTTCGCCTCCCGCGCAAAAGTTAGAAGTTCAAAACTTTAGGCCACTCAGCAGTGACATTTCGAAGATACGTGTATTGACAACCAAATAATCATGAGAAGCATGTATATTTAAGTTTAGTGGGAAATTCAGATCAACGTTTATCTTTCTTTGTTTAGCGACAAAATATAACACAGTGAGCATAGTGAATTGATCAAAATGTTGCGCGGGTGTGTAGCAAGACTTAGACCTACAACGATAGAGAACACCAGTTCAGTGATCAAAGGCTAAACTCTTCATCTATAAATCCTGTAGAATTGAAGACGTAAATAGTCTCTTTCATTTCGAGATGCCCAGCAGTAGAGCAAAGAGTCAATATATTACGAGTGCATTACAATAATTATGTAACGCAGTCATGTTATAACTACAAAGTAGTACGCATAAAAATGCAATTTGCTTTGTTTGCAATTATAGGTTGCTAGGCACGTGCAAATATCGATATCACTCTTTTGACCTACAATACTATTTAAAATCAGCAATTTTAAATTCCTATATTTGCAAATAAAAACTGCAATATTCAGTTATCTTGACATACTATGTTATAATGAAGGTTTATGAGATGATTAAACGACTGAAAAATAAGTACTGTTATGATAATTAGGACATTAAGTTTACTATTTCATGGCAAATGTATTTATAAATCGTATTTCATGGGAGACTGGAATGGATCGAACATGTCTAATCATAATATTTTAGATGCAAAAGTTTGTAAAGATGGATGTATGTTTGTTACTCTTTTACGAAAAACAACTGAACGGATTTTAATGAAATTAATTACACTGATAGTTTATTAATTGGATTAACATAGAAAATACTCATTACCAAAAAATATCTATTCGCGAAAAAAATCCCGTTCATAAATTTATCTCAAATCTTTGCTTTCGAACATAACCGACTTAATGAATTACTTAAACAAAAAAAAACAACCAAAACTTTAAAACTACCTTTTCAAACTATTGCAAGACTAATTTATTTACCTAGAACAGCAATATTGCGGGTTCTTCTCTGGAAAATATTAATCAAATAGAACTTGCAAGACAATGAACTACCACTGACAGATTGTGAGGTAGAGCTATTGTTTTAATTCCCCGAGTTTGTTCCTTGTTTGTACTTCCATACTATATTTATTACCAAGTAAAAAGACAGACTTTTGGATTTATAGTAAGAAATATTATAAATTATTTTTATCACTGTTTTTCTGTCTGTGACACTATCACTGTCTAACTGATGAGTTCAGCAGTACACGTTTCGTTAGTAAACGACAAATTTCGACATAGTCATGAATTTTATAATGAGTCGATTACAATAAAAGGAGAATGGGCACCTTTGGGCGGTCGGCGGCCATTAATGAAAGTAGTGTCAAATGAAAGAGATAATACCTAGGAACAACTTTTACTAAGAACGTTTCACTGTAATCCATTTAGGAAACAATATATTGGGGATATTGACATGTAAATATAATGGAATTTCATAGAACATAAAAGCAATTACTTCGTGTGTGTAATGCGTTTTGATAAAACGCCACCTTATTACTCGTATATGTTACTGTAAAAGCCCGAACTCTGGCAAATCCTAAGATTTTCCGGTAAAACCTAAGATTTACCAACTCGCAATGGTAAAAGTCCGAACAAGCCGGAGTTTAAAAACTATGTTACGGTATATAAAAAAATCCTCCTTCATAACTATGTTTATAACTATTTCACGGTATAATTATATACTGTGACATAGTTATAAAGAAGGAGTTTTGAGCACAGCGACATGGGTAGGTTAGGTTAGAAGGCTAAGGTGGGAGCGAGCGAAGCAAACTCCCACCTTAGCCTTCGTAATTATTTTTTTTTAACCACTCAGTAGGAGGAGCCCCGCGAAGCGGGGCTCCGGCGACATCTTGACATCATCAAGTGAATATAGGTAAAAGTTCGAAATAAAATAATTATTCGGACTTTTACCATTGCGAGTTGGTAAATCTTAGGTTATACCGGAAAATCTTAGGATTTACCACCGTTCGGGCTTTTACAGTAACATATATACCTCTGTTTTGCATTCCAGGCTTTGTTTATTCCTTACCTGATAACTTGGCTTTCGTTTTTGGACTAATTGATACTGTTTTTGCTGTTGGGATTTTGTTGAACATGGCAGATAATCATTATTATTGTTCATGTCTGAGTGGAAGGCGCATTTAGGCGTATTTAGGCTGTACAAGAAACCAAACTGAAGAGATAAGAGTAAAGCATGACCACTGGAAATGTAATACAAAGTCTTTTGTATCACATCGTAATACTATGATTGTTCGAAGCGCTCATAACAGTTGTGCACACCGGTCGGTAAACGATTTGTTGGTAAAGCAACCCTTGGCGCGATCAATATATAGATGGGTGACCGCATAATAGTATTTCAACTGAGCGTCTTCGTACTTCGAAGGGCACGTAAATAGTCGGTCCCGGTTGTTGTCTACTAAGCTAACAGTCGTTAAGCCATGTCAATGGCCTTTCGGGCGGCTTGGACAACTTTGACACTAGGTTGACCACTAACCATACGACAGAATAGAATAGACTATGATTGTGCGATTTTCAATCATGTCTATTTATATGCGATATATAAAAAATGGTACTTATTATCTAAGCTCCGAGTATAAGCCAGAATATGTTTTTAAACTTTTTAAAGTGCTCAAAACAAAAATGTATTTTACGCGTCATATAAGTGCGTCGCGGCGATAAAACTTCTACGCAGTAATTATAGGACCAAACTACATAAAAAAAAACAAAATCAAGTTTGGCCGCGGATCGCCCAGGCTCCATACTATTTTGCCCATTCTCCTTTGTCGTGGAGATCGAAGCAAATCTAAGACCGAAAATAGGCTCCTTTTTTCTACAATTATTATTGAAAACTGCACGGATGAGCGTCGCATATGTTTAAACAAGTTTAAATCCCTGTTCCATATTGAAGCTCAATAGTCAGAATCTTATCAATAATATTAAACATAAAATTTAAAAAGTAACAGTTATTAACAAGCAGTCGGTGGCAATGCGACATTAATATGCTTCATTAAACGCAAACCTGTATTTTTTTTTAAATTATTAGGAACATTTTATGTCAGGAAATAAAAACTTTATCTTGGTATTATATGTAAGCTACTAGAAAATCCTAACTATCTATAAATTGATATTGCAGTCTTCCAATACAACGTTTAGTGCTTATATTCTCATAAAGAACAGATATTACGACTAAACGTGGCTTTGCAAGCGAATCCCTGATTTGTATTTATTATCTTGTGCAATTCATTTTGTTATTACTTCACACGTTAGCACTTGGTTAGCGTGGTGGACTCAAGGCCTAACCTCTCCCTCATTACGGGAGGAGACTCTTGCCCGGCAGTGGGACATTATAGGAATGATTTAATGAGAGAAGTTAATGAATGAAACTATAATATATATATCGTGGTCTGCGTCGGTGGCGCAATCAGTAATGAATCCGGTTGCTGATCTCGGGTTCGATTCCCGAGTCGAACAAAGTGCTATTCGGGTTTTCTAATTTATTTCGAAAAGTTCTCAATAATATACCCGTCCAGTAATCCCGGTATATTATTATGTCTATAAGCTCACTCCCTATTACATGGGACTTACATTGTAAAATGTTTTTATTAAGACTCCATAAAAACTTTTTATCTAAGTTATATTAATAGTTTTACTCTACAAGTCTTACCTTGAAAATTAAAAGACGACAGTGATTAAATAATGGCTCGTCAAAATATTTATATAAATACAAAAAACGGACACAAAGCTGAATACGAAATAACGATGCATCCGCGTTTTTTGCTTGTACTATTCAAAATATTGTCAATACTCTAATCACCACACAAAATTATGTTATATTGTACTTTTATGTACAAGGAAACTATATTAATATTTATCTTAATAATGCCTATACTAATATTGAGAGATTGTAAAGTTTGTTTATTTGGTTGAACGCGCTCATCTCAGAAACCACTGGTGCTAATTGAAAATGGATAGCTTATTTATGAGAAAGGCTGTAGGCTGTATAAAATCATGCAATATCTAATAGGACTGGAGCTAAAAAATGCAAATGTTTTCACGTTTGTATGGATATTTGTTTTTCGATCATGCAAAAATTACTGAATGGGTTTAGATAAAACTAAACAGTTTGGTAGCTTATATACCAGAATACCAATTAAACTACATAAATAATTGAGGCACCCATAGCCAGTTGCGCTCACCGGTATACGATCTGTGGGTAAAGCAAACCTTGGCGCGATCATTCGATAGATGGGTGACCACATAGTGGTATTTGAACGGGGCGTCTCTGTGCCTCGGAGGGCACGTAAAAAGTCGGTCCCGGTTGTTGTCAATTAAGATAACAGTCGTTAAGCCACGTTAAAGGCCTTTGGGCGAGTTGAACAACTTTGACACTAGGTTGACCACTGACCATACGATAAGAAGAAGACTACAGAAATATATTCCACACAGACGGATCGCGGACAAGTTAAATAATTGTTGGATACTATTCAATAACATTAGTCGATTCAAAATAGATTTAATGAAAGGTGACTATAAAATAATTATTGTCTTGAGTGCGTGCCAAACATAATTATTTATTTGATTAATTAGTTAATTTATGTACAACAACGCATATAATTTATGTCATAAATCAATATTTACACACATCCTACTAATATCATAAAGATAAAGATTTGTGAGGACGGTTGTATGTCTGTTTGTAACTCTTTCACGCTAAACAACTGGACGAATTTGGATGAAATTTAGAACAAACATAGTTTATAACCTGGATGAACACATAATTTTTACCTAGGGAAATCTTTCATTCGGACTAAGTCGCGGGTAGAGCTAGTAGGTACATAAAACATGCCTTTTAGGTCCCCTGTTCTTTGGTCTATAGGCCGAGACCACTCCCTAAGTGTATGAAATACACTCATGTTTCGTCGTTATCAAATTCAAAATATCTTTTATCGTGTAAAATTGTAACAAAATATTCGACATGGACATATAATTTTGGACCTACTACCATTGATATAAAACAGGATAGCTGGACAAGAGAAACGGCATAAAAATTATGACTTACTTTTTCTATTAATTTACAACATTAGTCCCATGTTATGAAGGAAGAGTCATAACACAACTAACAGTAACAAAAAACATTCGTCATTCATCATAGCCCACAGTTTTTGCAAAATTTTCGCATAAAAAACAAATTCCCATCACAATGATTTAATACTTCGTTTTTCCTGTAATATTTCATGAACAAATAAAATGTCTGGCTGTCTTTCGATAAGCTGTTGACTATGGCAGTTCGCCCAATCGTTATTGCAAACGAGGATAAGTGAAATATGAGATATTTGTCTATTACATGCTCTCGTTGTGATATTTTACTGTATGAATGAGAAAGTGGGTGTTATGCTTGGCACTCAATCTTTTAAAAACTACTGGAAATAATTAAGTTAATTTGATTAGTACATTGATCTTAATGAGAGAAAAACGTAGGACCGATATAATTATTGCTATGGAATTATGATTTAAAATGTATTTTGGTTTAAAACTTAGTTTGACATCAAGTACTAGGTGTACCTTTCTATCTGGTAACAAATGCGCCCATTAACAATGACAACATTACATAATTGTGACGGTATTTTGAACTAAATTACTAAATATCTTATTCAGTAGCCAAAACCCTCCAATGATAAATTCATGTCAAAAACATACTATTATCACTTAACACAGAAAACTGTATTTTTCATTATGTGCATTATTCACGCGAACATTAAAAGTTTTTAATCAAACGTAGTAATCAAACCTATGACCTAGTTTATTTCTACTATTAAACCACAGCAAATATGTATCAAAACCTAGTCTTTAACAACACCAAACCAAGTCTATCAAATCCAATCTATTCTGCTGGACGGAAGAACGCAATCTGGGCCACGGCTCCTGCCAATCTAAATGAAAACTTATTGTTCAAGTATTAAAGCACAATTTTGTATAAACGTTAACACAAAGCATTTATGATTGAATCTAGTTTTCTAGTCCGTATTCGATTGGAGGACTGTGGTTTTAAATAGATTGGTGTACTTTGAGTGCCTTTTTAACCAATAGTAATAGAAAAGTTATGATTTTAGCAATTTATTGGCTTTTATAGTCAGTCAGCCAAATGCCACAACTTAAAAAAAACTTTGTTATAATGAATGTATTAAACAGTAGCGCGATTCTCTACCGTCGGTACTGACGAATATCGTAAATTTGACAATCAAAATCTACTGCCAAAATAGTTCCTACGACGTCGGTAAGAGGCGCTGATCAGATTTGTATACAAAATTTATTGATAGCTAGCCGGTTATCGGTAGTGGTAGAGAATCGAGCTACACTGAAACTGGCCCTGGTGATAAATTATATCACCTGGGCCAAAGTGAAGTGGCCCAGGTGATATTTGGTTTGATTGGGCGCATCGATCTTTAAAGCTACGAGTCATATATTATTCCAAAAAATGTTTTGTGCGAAGATAGTGAAGTAATTCCCGTACACGCAAATAAAATTAAAGACATATAAGAATAAGTAATAATGATCTATTCATAGTTATCATTTATATATATTCAATAATATTCATTCATGTATCATACAAAACTTTATTTTTTATTGGTTCGTAAAAGTTTTTCTGCTTCTACTTTAAAATGATAGAGACAGAATGAGGATAAAATCAGTAAACTTAATTTGCTTGTCACTTCCTTAAAACTTATATTTGGTAATGTCCATCAAGTGCCATCATTAACACTGTATTTACTTATGTATGTCTCATTTCAATGATAAACTATTAAGCTGATTTTGATGAGTGCGATGACAGCTGATTTTACACAAATCCTAATAATACAAAGTGAATTAAGTGAGCATTTGACATTTGACATTACATTAAAAAATAGTTCTTGCAAAATACGCTAGGGGCGTTAATTAGTTTTTTTTTGTACAAATTTTTGCGATAGCTACTTTGTTTTCGAAAGTATGTTGTGGTAAGACTCGCACCTATGGTGTGCACCGCTGATACACTGTTCTGAATACATTATGAAAGCCAAGTATCAACGTCTTATAAGGTGGCAAATAAGAATCAAAAACAATTTTCTACATACCCACACAAAATAATTACAAAAATACATACATAAAATTATACCTTTTTCCGTGGGATAGGCAGCAAATAAAGAACAAAAACTAATATAAAATTTACCCCAAAATTTTCTCGCACTGTAACAATAAATTCCCACCGTCACTACATTTGCCAATACTAACAAGTATCACACCTTCTATTTGCCCAACACTGTCATCAATTATAACCCGGCCGGGTCTACACGTATATCATAATTGACTTAACCCTATGCGCATTCATATAATCTCATTAACCCTCCAATATTCGCTTAATTAATATCTGCCAAAAGGTCACATACTGTTCGCATGTAAGGGATCCTGTTTGATAGCTTTGAACCACAATTTAATAATAATATATTGAAGACGTATACTTTTATTATGATCTTATGTGTTCTATAAGATTTTTGTTTCAAAGAGGGGAGGCCTATGCTCACATAGGACTCCCCTCTTGCCCTCTGAATCGCCGTATCCGGCGGAAAGTTTTGGGCAGTCATTCTAAGATATGACCAGAAGGATTCTCTTATTTGACAACTATTTGAAAGTCACTATGCTGTTCATGGTATTCTCACTTAAATAGTGACTATCAATTAGACGTTCTCAACTTATATACGTAATACGCATACAAGTGGCAGGGCTAGTTCTGATCAGTTATTCTTAAATGCGTCCTCCCGCCATCTCAGTTTTGGTCTTTTGCGGCATACCAAATGATATTTGATTTAGCAAATAAAAAAATATATAAATGTTAGAGAATCGGCAAAATATAATAAAATAATATATAGTCAATGATTAAAAGCTTAAAAAAAACATGCACAAAATAATCATACAATGAGTTTTACAACAAAATAATTATAATAACTTGAGACAAATTACGGTCAACGACACTTGAAATAAAAATATTAACGACACAAAATTTTAATGACAATCTTGAAAAGAAACATTAATATTTTAAAGACTTAATAGTTCTTAACAAATTTTTATTTTCTTTAAGCTTTTTATTTGAAGGGTTTCAGCGATTTGCTCATTAAAGTTTTGAAACAGTTACGGCTTCAATTAATTGGAGACTATAAAACGAACGCTTTGTTTCTTAAAATGCAATAATTTTGATAAGTATTTGTCTTTTAATTCTAGGAGCTTTATATTACTACGCACGCAAGAGGCCTAGAAATAAGGCGAAGGAGCCCAATTTTCCACATCCGGTACAGTTGAATACAAAGTGGTTTGTCAACTAAAATTTGTTCAAAAATATAGTTCTTACGGAATACCCTAGAGGCGCTGCTCGATTTTGTTACGCGCTATTTAATAGCTACTCGATTGTCAATATTTCCCCTAATAATCAACAAAAAAATGTATAGAAAATGTAGTCTTCTGTCTTTTTGCAATTTCAATATCATTAAGAATATAAATTAGTATATTTATATACTGAAGTTCAAATCGGACCAGTAGTTTCTGAGTTTAGCGCGTTCAAACAAACAAACAAACAAACTCTTCAGCTTTATAATATTAGCATAGATAAACATTAAACTCAAAATATGTATGTCATCATTTATCGTAAATTATGGTTGTATTTTATTGAGTAATTTAATTGTATGATTATATTCACATCGAAAACATAAATCAAGTAAGCGATAGACGTTTTAAGTTCGGTTTGGTACAAATATATGACTATTGTAATTTTTTTATTTAAGCAAGTGTTGGATTTTGCAGTTTCACAAATATGCAGGTCTTTCGCGTGAACTACTCTATGATTATTTTTCTGAAGGCGAAGTGATCAAAATCACACGTTCCAACCGTACTTTTGTCATTAAAGAAAACCTAAAACAAAAATGAAGTTAAGTGATATTCCTAATATTGCTGCTAATTGCTGCTAATTTTGACTCCTCTAAAAACCACCAAAGTACCATTTAAGGAATCGTTTAACGGTTCCAAATAAGAATAAACGGTTAATTTATATTGCAAAGTCACTTCCCAACAATTGGTTGGTGATTGTGCCATCTTACTTCGAGATTTTATAGTCAAACGTGAAGAGAATCCAGCTTACTAACTTTCGTAATTCCCTGAAGACTAAGAGTAATTGGGATCCTTTAGTATTAAAGCAAATATAGTTGGATGTGGTTTATGGCGTAGTGGTTTTATTCTTGCCTTACTATGTAATTGGCAGTAGTAAACAAGTGATCTGACTTAAACTCAAAGCATAATTCACAGCTTTTAAATAAGATAATTATCGTATTTGGCATGATCGGCAACCAGGCGTAAACCAACCACTAAGTCGGTAGTCAATAAACGTGGCAATATGTAATATGACACTTACATATGGCATACTTAAGTGTTAATAAGGCTTAGATCACTTGTTAGAACCATACATTTAAGATCACGTTTCTAAACCTAAAATCCTACTCATTTCCAGAATCCCATAAAAAATCTAGATGCCTAGTAAAATTTACGATTTTTCTGATCCAATAACATTTCGCACGTGCCATTTAAATATAGATTTAAAGGCATAAAACATCAAATTATTACGACTTGTTCAATCCGCGAACGAATTATGAGCGATCCGGCACTTTGCAATCTCCGTCCAAATCCTCGTACATTAACATAACATAAACAATATCTTATTTCCTATCGCTTATACCACAAATCCAGCCACAAACAATAAAGCCTTAAACACCACACACCTTTACCAAAAAAAGAACCTTATCATAAAATCTTAGGGCTCAATTTTGCTTGCTGCGAATCGCGACTTAAAATTTTCAGTAAACCTAAATCGAGATTGATGTAAAGTGAACTTTGACATATTATATTTGAAGTCCAATTTTCATTGATGTCGTTTCAAAGTTAGGTCGTTTTGAAGTTTGTAGGAAAGCATGGAAATGATTGAGCCTCTGAGTTTATTAGTTTATTATTATGGTTGTGAAGTATTTCTTATGTGAGGCAATGGTATCGGCGTTTCGAATCGCTTATCTTAGCAGAATGGTGTAAGGAGCGATTTCTTTGTACTTTAGTGCAGTTGTATAGTCTGGATTCTGAGTCACGTGCTTAGTTTTAGTACGTATAGTCATTGAAGTGTTTAATGTGAAGGTATAACAAAGTATACATATACATTTTAAGTCCTAACTACAGTTTATAACCAAATTGTTTATAAAATGTAATTGCTTTTTATCAACCTAAATAATTTTAATAGCTACTTACCGCTCTGATTACCGAATGTTACAAATATGAAAATCTTAAAAATAATTTCAAAAAAATATTTTTCTTTTTTATATTGTTGTTGGTCCAAGGCCTACACATTTTTTTTCCTTGACGCTGTATACCGCAAAAGCTTGTTTTTATTTGACTATCAACTAACAGTAAACCTAGAGCTAATAAAAGTTTTACACACATGTAAAACCTTCATGAAACCTCAAAGGCTTCAAGGCTATTTCCCAAGCAACTGATACACAAAACGATTAATTTCCTGACCTCAATCTATGCACATAAGGCCGTCTGCTAAAGTTCCTGTGTCAATTTATAGGGTACTCTTTAGAATATTGGTCGACTGTATTGTTAAGGTAATTAATAGAATTACAATTAAATTGGTGAATAGAACCTTATAGAACTGAAACTAATAAAATAAGTATAGAGTAAACTGCCTCTCTGGCCCGGTCGGTAGTGGATTCAAATGCTGATCATGAGGTCTCCAGTTTGACTCCCGGGTCGGGCAAAGTACAGTTGACGTTTTCTAATTTATATCAGAATATTTCATAATTCTTGCCCAGGATTTGACCATGTACTCGTCAAATGGCAAAACTCATTTTTTTTCGTATCATGTTACAATGCATGCATATTATCCATTCTTTAATGGCGTAACAATGTGAATGATCTAAAAAAGTATTAGAAAAGAACTTACGGAAAAGAATAGATCTTCTAGAATGAACATACCTCAAACCAGAAATCTATAGTCAGTATTTTTATTTTAACCTTTGGAGAGTAAAGCAAAACGTATAAGTTTTTCAGCGTTTGAAGTAGCGAAGATTGATTTATGGGGTGGACATCAATGATCAATAATGGTCAAAGTATAAACGGGTTACTAGCCGGCTCGTCCACCTTTAAGATAAGATAAAATGCAGAACATAGCAAAAAGAAAATTAGCAAAGAGGCCTAAAATCTCTACCTCTCCAAACAAGCCTCCAATCATCTCAATAATATTATTTCTAATAATGACGTCCACAAACACCTGGCTCAATCAGTAAATAAACGTCACGTATACAAAATATCGCAGGCCTGAGTCACGCAGCGCGCGTGACGAGCCTCACCTGACAAACACGTGCGGCTGATTAAATTCTTTACTGTTTGATAACTTGTCCCTTTTCTTAGTGTAGTTTGTAATTATAGAGAAGACTAGACGAAATAAATATGTATAAAGAAGTGAGACTCAAAATGCGTTCGGAGTTGCACTTATCGGTTGTTAAAAATGTTAAGCAACTTTTGGTGCGGTCATTTTGTAGATGGGTGACCGTTTAGTGCTATTTGAAGTAGTAGTATCTTTACGTGGAACATCAAAGACAGAGAGACAGCTAACAAACTTAACTAATGTGAGTTCCTCACTCCTCTCATTTTGAAGGCTAGTGAAGATTTTCTTCAAGAGCATTAAGTCTGATGAGTTGAAAAGGAAAGAAAAACCTACTCTTTTCTTACTACCAAATGGCCACCCATCCCGATCCAGACCTTGATAACGACCCTGATCTTTATAGATAGAACGTCTTATTTTGTTATTCTCTATTTTCTGTTATACCAAACAAACAATAACACCGAGATTTCTTCTATAAAATTTTCCACTTCACTGCATCTATCAGCTGTTGAGAATCCAATCGTTCTTTGTATTTGTTTGTTTTCCTTATTTACTTACAGCGTTTATCGTTTAGACTGTACTTTTTGATGTATTATGTTACGTTCTGTTATTGTTGTGAAACCTTTAGATAGTATTTCTTTCTTTTTTATTTTCCTTAGCCTGGTTGAATGTCCCACTGCTGGGCAAAGGACTCCTCCTGTTCCTTCCAAATCACACATCCAGCGAGAAGATCCGACCAATCGTTCTCAAATGCGTCCAGGTCATCCCACCATCTTCGTTTGGGTCTCCCGCGTCTGCTATGACCGACCCTTAGCACCCATTTGGTGGATATGAGTATTTCCTACAACTTAAAAAAAGACTCACACCCGGTTCTGAGGTACTTTTGTCGGTAGTTTATCTATTCAATAGCGTTTAAATTCGTTTGAAAAAACGCTATGGAATAGATAAACTACCGCTAAATGTACTCAGTAACCGGGGGTCAGTGCCTTACGACTCAGATAAGTGTCGAATAACTTAACCGATAGATAATGTTTAAAAACGTCAACAACTATCCAGATTCCGCCTGATAATCTAACCGACAGTTAGACGTGAATTGAAACCAGGGATTATAATCCTCCTTTCATAGCAACTAGAGTTGCGCCTATAAAGAAACGATATAAGCTTCAGTAACTAGTTCTGAGAACTACTCCAAAGATGGATTACTTTACTGTGATAGTTAAGCGACCAGAAGGGCCATTTTCCGCCAGTATCGACTATTTTTAAATAAGTAACTATCGAGAAATATGTATATGAAAAACTAATCAACGCCTTAAAAATGTGTCTACAGTAATTTGAAATGTCAAACGCTCGCGATTCAATTTCCCACACTAATTATGGCAAATTTAATCATCCCGTATTAGAATCGAACCCATTTCGACACTGTGGTGACCTTCTTACGTTCTGGACCACAGATTTTACCAAAAATCTCTGTACGATCTTTTTTACAAACCGTAATAGAACAATTACGGGTCCATCGTGGCGGATTAGGCATATTGCCCTGCAGTGGGACATAATATAAAGGGTTTATAAAAAAATAAAACAAACATACATCTGTTGTCTGCAAGTGCTAATGAAAAATCCTTTACACCTTACAAGTATGAAAGAGATAGCGAGATATAATCTGAGTAGTAATTTCGAGACGACGTGTTTCACGTTTGTGAATGTGTCTTTTGTTAATCAGACTTTTTGTAGACTGCTTTACAAACTGTAGGCTTCAAGAAAACTGGGAATATTTTTGTAGCGAAGTCGCGTTTGTTGGAAAAAATGATAGTTATCGTCTTGAAAAGTGATAAGCTATTTTTGATTAAAATTGAGTCTATTAGTAAGTTTTAGATTGAATGTTGCTCAAAGTAAACTATCACAGTAAAATGAAAGAAAATTTGCTTCATAAAAAGATGACTGTAATCCTTATTTAAGTATTTATCGGGAATGAAAATTCTTATATTGCCAATCGGAAAATGATTAGTGATTTAAACAGTCTTGATTGCAGAAATCACTTTTTGCTTAATAATATTACAGCTGAGAGCTTAAAGTTAGCCCAAATTATTATTGCCAATTAACAGTCATCAACTCATGTCTAGGATTTAGGGAGCAACTTTGACACTTTGACCACTAAATAATAATACCAGTCCTAAATAATACTCCTTCCAGCGGCATCATGGGCGCCCGACAGGGCGTCGTCCTGTCGGTCGACCTAAGTACGCTCTCTTAACACTACGATCTTCTCGCATTCTCTCGACGTGGCCGAGCCAACGGAGTCTGTGAGCTTTTATTTCTCCTATGATGTTGAAAAGAAGTGGCCAAAGATCGGGCAAAGTGGCGTTCTCTCGTGTCGGAGGCCCAGACACATTTTGGGTCGTTGAGCCAACGGAGTAAGAGTAAAAGTAAGTAAGTAAATAATACTCCAGAAGGTTGCAAATATTACTTTAATAAAAATGTGCAAGAACAAAATAACAGTGTCTGTTTTTTCAAGCTCCAAAACATTTTGTACATAAATAATTTTCATATACAAGACAGTTTTTTATCTGTTAAATATGTGCCATATTTTGTTATGAATTTTTGAAGAGCTGTGTGTGGGTGTAACAATTTTCATATACTTTGTAGACGCCTGTAAAAGGATTAGTTGGTAGCTTGTATTTATGATGTCAGATTATGCTATCCTGTGGGATTATGCAAGTCATAAAGTTACTAAAATTGTCGGCATTAATACACAAAACTGTATCATATGATATTTTATTGTCTAATAATACACAGGTAATTACGCGAACATACTACTTATATTAAGGTTAATTTTCAACTTCACGTCTGCAGTTAGCGTGGTCATTTTACTGCAATACTCGTTGTGTTTTGTGGGTTGGATTCATTTAGTATTGGCTGAAATTTGGCGAAGGCTAGCTTGCTACTATGGTCAGTGTGACCTATTCTCGGCACTTAAGGTGCTAGATAGGAACAGATTAGCACCCAGAGCCACAGCTGCTAATAAAATTGATAATGATAGCGTGTAATTGGAGTGTAATCCAAAACTTTAAATAGTCTAAAGGAAAAATATGGTAAACTACAAAAAATATAAAGGCAACAACCGATAGACCAAGAACTATTAGTTAATAGACTGACAAATATTATATTTAAGACCGAAGAACTATTATAGCTAGGAGGTTTATTCCAATTTCTACGCGTCGCTTGCACAAAATTCACATTATTGTTTTCTCATTATCTCCATCACCCTTCAATAAATCCACAATACAAATAGTTGTTAACGCATTATTATCATAGAAGATTATGTCAAAGTAAGGGCCGTAACAAGACGCCTTAATAACACTCCACAAAATCGGCTTAGTATGGCCGTTATAATGCCACCCGATACTTACTACGATAGGGTTAATGACCTTGATGATAGGACAAAAGTAATGTTTACTATAGATATACAATATGAACCTTATTTATTAGCAAGCTAATAAAAAGTAAAGGTTTAGTCCTATGTCAGTGAACTTGGGCGGTTTGCTACTACTAACGAGTATCTAGTATTGAGTATTGAGGATTGAAAGGGAGTAGAAAATTGCAGGACAGTTTTTGGGTTTGGAAAAGTCGTGTTTTTGAATTTCTTATGCTTTAAATCCCTTTATCAGCTTGATGGTAAATAATTAACAAGCTATATCAGCCTTTTGCAATTAGAGATATTTTTACAATAAAATAAACAAGTTTATAAAAAAAAAAATAGTCAAAATACGTTGCCTACCTTCTCTTTTACTCTACTTTTACGACTGTATGAAACTGAAATGTGACAGCTTAGTTTTCTGAACACACAAGACTTTTTACCAAAAGAACATCTACACAGAATAAAACCAAAACTTTTTATATCAAAAACTGTCCTAACCCAAAGGAAGAACTGCGAAAGCTAATTTAAATTACTTCCTCGCCATACACACAAATTTTGGAAAAAATAGGCCCAACAAAGAAATCGGCAAAACCTCTTAAAGATGTAGATTGAAATTAACTCAGAGATTAAAGTACCTGTCAGCGACAATGTGGCTTGAAGAGATGAAATACCATATTTTGAGAAAGTAATTCAAAATTCTTAAGAACCGGTTTGTAGGGGAGTGTAGTAAACTGTACATACTAGATTTTTTTACTAATCGTATGGTTAGTAGTCAACCTGTATGCGTCGCAATTGACAACTTACTAGTGTATGTCAAATTGATGGTCACTATTTACAAATTGATAGTATTCAGTACATTGCTGCTTTGATGTTATGTATTAATCACTGTAATCTAAGAGAGAAAACAATATACAGCACTTTTCAGTAGAATTGTTTGTTTCAAAAATATTGACATAATACATTGGTGCGTTTGTACAAGTATCTAATATTAAAGTAAAAAAATAATAAAACAAGGTGTAATCATTGTAATTAATACGAAAAAAATATTTTTAAATTTTATTTTTCAAGCATTATTTTCAAAAGTGATTAATAAAATTAAATTTTGTTTACTTCAAGAATATCAAGTAACAATTTTTTTTTCTAACTAAAACTGCCATTTTGTACACACAAACAAAAACGTTCTGAGAAGTCCAAAAAATATCACTTACCAAAAGTTTTTACTACAAACTCATACAAAAAGGTACCAAAGTAATTTTCGAAGCTACAGGCCCTGGGCGTGTCGGGCAAACCCATTTGAATAAACTTGTATATGTCGCTGAAGTTAAGCCATTATTAGAGGCTTTAAGCCCGTGGGCGGCTTGGGGTATGATTAGTAGAATTAATTCGCTAAGTTTGTCATAGTTGAAGCTTTGTTTTGATAGTTAAATAAGTTTTGTATGGAATCTGGATGCTGTGTCGTGAGTTAAACTATGAAAGAGATATTTTTACAAAAACGGGAGAGACCTTATAGAAACAAGTGATTTTAAGTAATGTATTTTTATTAATGCATAATCTTACGAACTAAACATACATTACTAGAATTGAGGCGAGTACACACAATGCATTTTTAAAAGGAGGTTTTGATGTTTTGATTCTAGTATTGTTTTTTTTTAATTAATTTTTTTCAGAAAAAAATAAAAAAAGCACATTGCCTGTGTTTGATTTCGCATCTTTAACTTTAATGCTTAACTTTATTGTATAGCTGCAGTGAACTAGCAGGATTTTATTTTGTTAGTAAAATTTTATTATATAACTGAGTGGTGTATCTGAATGCTAATATTTTGTTTTTATTATTAAAATGCATTATTTACTTTTATTAATATTATACATAAAAACCGACACTCATAGTTAATCTATGATCAAAATACATAGACTACTTTCGAGTTGTTTACTTAAAATATTGGATGACATTTTGAACCTTTTAGTATTTCAAAACTTTGTCAGAGACGTGAGCACAATAATAGGTTAGAGAGGTGTTATCTACTTATCGTCCTACGCTGGGAGCAGATAGGGTCTATAATAATATGATATTGTATACATGTCATATACTAGCTTCTAATCGATTGGTGTCTTTTAATATTACAAGAAATAGTATCTCTATAAAACTGCTGATATATTTTAAGACTAAAAAACTGAAAAATAATCATGGGGGGGATATACTGAAAACTGAAGTAGGGAAGAAAAATCTTATTAAACAAAAAAAAAACAGGTAAATGAGTTTTAACTGTTGTTATTTTTGTTTTATCAGATTTTTTTTCTAAAATTATGTTCTCTAGTTTCTTCCAAAAACCAAACAAACCGTTGCATTTTGCTTAGCCAATCTAAGCTGGAATGTTTTAACTTAAAAATGGGGAAGAATTTTAAGACTTACTTAAGATTTTTTTACAAAAATGCTCAGACAAACTAAGTTCTTTCATCGTTTCGAAATCTTTCAATGAAAGCCAAATATAGTTAAAGATCTGACTAACCATGCTCAACTCACTACACTTTTAAAAGTAAACATACAAACATACAAACAGACATAACAAACCATTAAATCATAATATTACGTCTGCCACGTTCCTCACTAAATGGGTCACGGTGTCTCTTCCCGGGGGGTGTTTTAACCTCCTGCCTACCAGGGTACCTTTTTTTGGAGTATGCTGTTAAAATTTTAGTATAACGTTGACAATAGGATATGATATACAGGAAAAATAGTTAAAAAAATCCTTCATGGGGAAAATCGGTTTTTCCCTATGTCCTTTATGTAGGACAAAGTGACTATATTACTATGTGATTTATGTAGGACATAGACTAGTTTTAAGGTAAACAATGGGTTTTGGATAGGAATATAACACAAATTAAACATGTTTTTAATAGTCAGAATTGTATGTCCGTCTCACAAAGTTAAAAATAAAACAAAAGGAAAACTTCTTTCAAACAAAACTATCAGAATTAAACTTTTCTCATCTTCAACAATTCTTAATAACTTATTAGTCGTTAATTGGGAACATAATTAAAGGATCAATCAAGTTTAATTAATACCTTTACCTATATACTACTCTATGTTTTGGTGGAAATCGAAAAAACTATTCTTGTTTGGCGTTAAACAAAAATATCCGCACATTTTTTTGCAAAATAAAGTGTTTTTTTTATGACATCCACTCTTTCTACATCGCGACCGTTTTGCTCCATGAAAAAAATATGCAGCAGCTTTTGTACGGTTTTCTCTCTCCCTCTTGTGTTTAGACTCCATTTCCTGGTACTCATCGTCATCATCTCTTCCTTTATTATCCGAAATAAGCTAAAACCAACTTATATTTGCTCAGCTGCATGACATTTCTCTTATGTGCACCCTTTTCAACCTGAACAATGCGATAATGCAGCCATGCATTTACCACGGCATGGTCAAAAAGCTATGGCATTGTCGGATATAGCCACAAATATGTTGAAATATGTACTTATGTACTTTATAAAGTACATCAGAAGTCTAAGTACTAAAACTTTTATTGTCTACATTTGTCCTCTGCAAAGGACATAAAACAAAAAATCATGGTGTATTGAATATTTTATAAAATTATATCAAACTACCAGTGCACATCATCATTTTATAGTCTTAATTAATTAATTATCGCATAAAATCCAATAAGAACCAACATTTCAATACGATTCAAATCGATTAACGTACCGCTGTGGGTACGCACCGACACACGTCCATCTTCCGTCGCCATTACGCAAAAAGGGAACCTCACGGCAATTGACATTTACCTATATTTAGTAACCTAGATATTCGATATATGTCACCATCTAAATCTTTTGGGACTACCAGTTTAAAAAGCGGCAAAATATTTTTTTGAAATTTATCCGGTCTTATGTCCTGTTTGTAGTACAGATGTAGGCAGGAGGTTAAACTTAATGTTAAGGTGAGAAGTGGTTTCATAAAGTTTTAAGGACGAAAATACACGTAATAAGTAAGAGGCTTTAGATTTAATTTGTGTGTTTGTTTTGACAGTTATATTGTTAGTTTATTGGATTTATTTTTAATTCTCTTTCAACCATATACAGCAACCGCGCGGTTCGATCTCTGAATTTAAGCTACGCTTGCCGAGGTTTGTCTGTGGATGGGTGATCATATTATGGATACTGAGTTGCTACGTGTTTCGCATCGCACGTTAAATTGCCAATCCCGGCTGTCTTTTTCAAAGATGATTAACAGTCGTTACCAGTAGTCAGAAGCTTGTAAGTCTGACAACCAGTCTTACCGAGTATTTGACATCGTGCTGTAACAAAGCTGTGACTGGGCTTTCGAGGTCGGACAGGCAGTCGCTCTACCTCTCCGCATCCGGTGAGACTGCAAGCCCACTCCAAAACAGTAGGTAGAAAAACTGGGCTGATTGAGTCTCTCTCTTATTATTATTTCAATAAAAAGTAATTAAAACTTCATTTTTAATCAACATTTTTCTCATCGATAGACCAAAATTCTAATGAAAAAAAAGGTAACATTTTCGTCGACTCACTTTCCAATCCTCATCGGAATGGAACGACTAATTCAATATCTTAATTTGCTAGCCACAGCCCGCGGTTTTGCCTTTTTTACCCGACTCAATTTACAGCCAATTTGGGTTAGGAAATTGTTTAATTTGTGGATATTTTCGAGGAAATGTGTATGACTTTTTTATGTAGAAAGTGTTACAGAAAGTAGTACATATATTATGATACGATATTACGATATTATATATGATAGATGTGATTGTAGCTAGTAATCTTATGAGGAGTTAGAAATGAGTCTTTAGAAAAGCTCAAGAATATTTTTATTTACACATTGTTTTGTTACACTTTATCCATGGTGGTTCAAATGCCGGAATGCTTGCCAATTAATATTTGTTACGATTTATAAAATCATAGACGTAGACTAAATCACAAATAACTTCAGTTTTTACGGCTCAGAATAAAAAAAATACTCTATGAAACTTCGCTTAGTTTCGCATTAATGTTCCGAAACAAAAACCCCGCCATAGAAAAGAGGTTTAATTTTCTTACTAGAATACTTACAATTGCAACCACAGAACTCCACCTCAGACAGTTCACACTGAACTTTCGTTTTTTCCACCCTCAACGTACCACAAAACAACATTAAATACATTTTATCACCCACAAACAATCCATTTAATTAAGTTCACGGTCCCAAAGTGATTGTCAATAAAAAAGCCATTAACAGAATTTGAATAAAAATTGACTATTTACATTTTGTTCCAAAGCTAATTGTGTAACTTGATGTATCGATTGTGTACAAGTTTAATGAATAATTTATCCCTTATTTGACTAGGTTTTGACTGCCTTTGTAACCGTGGAAAGATTACCCTGGATAGAAAATATCTCAAAAATAATGCTACACTTTAAATTTGATCAGCTGTTCGGTGTGTTTGATTGGTAAAATTTAGTCAAAATATTCATAAAATAGGTATGTTAGCACCTTTGACGTATTTTTTTTATTATAATATAGAAAGTAATTCAGTCCGTCTTTTAAGATTTTGCCCTAAAATGCAGGATCAATTAAGATAAAATTAGAATTCTACAACATGGCTTAGGCCTCATAAAAAGTACGAAGCAGTACAGACAAGAGATTAAAACTAAATAAAACGTATTTATTTAATAGCAGTAGATCGCAAAAGCATTGAAATAATATAATAATGTACTTTATAAAGCTGATATGGATAATAGCACCTCATAAATAAATTTAAAAGCAATACTGCATAATAATGAGGCATAGTATTTCAATCATTATCATTATTTTAATTAAATTTTATTGAAGAGCTTATCCCTCAATTGTATATAGGAATATTGTTTCGTTCCCGAGTTTTGGATAACCATTTGAGCAATATATAAATAAAATAACTGAATAAAAGTAGCTTTAATCTTTAATATATTCAAAAATGAAAAATACAATAGGAAAGACATTTCTTAATTTCATATTAACTGCACGTTTGGCGCAATGGTTAAAGTGGTTACTTCGCCGCAATACCCGAAGAGCCGCGTATGGTGGGTTCAAGTCTCACGTTGTGTGATAAGCAGGTGTATCTGTTCTGAGCCTGGTCGGTAATCTATCGATTTACAGGATATGTTCATCAGTTATTTGGTTACCATGGTACAAGCTCTACTTAGTTTGGAATCAGATGACCGCGTGTGAGTTGCTCAACAATATTTAATTTAAAATGGATTGATATGAGACAGTAATAGGGTAAATACTAAAAAATACTTTGTACAGCTTTCGATTAATAAGCCTTTTAATTCTTGGTTTAACCAGATAGTATTATATTATCAAACGTGGTATTATCAATATTTCATAAAAATATTTTTATTACACTACTGTATTGCAACTATCCACAAAATTCACCACAATTTTTATATAAAAGTAAAAATAAATAGCATTTTCCACAGCAATCATTATTGCCGGATTTATTACTGGGAGAGTGGAGCTTACAAAGCTTAATCAATCATACCGTGCAGAAGCTTTGCCGAGATGCGGGCTTGCATCTCCGATAGCGAATCATTCTTTAGATGTTGAAGATAGAATTAAGAGGATATTTTATGTGTTAAGTAGACTGTCGTTATGCTTAAAGGTGTTATAACTAGCAAAGGGTGTTGAAAGATGTTTTGTATATTTATGTGATAAGACGTTAATTACATATGTTTTGTTTGAAAGTAATTACAACAATCGTTCGTATTTGGCTACAGAATATTTTTTTTAAAAGAAATTGTACGCTATGAGTAAGAGTTTTATCCAGGCATGAAAAGTATTGATAATACTTTATTCAAATTATTTACTATTTGTTGTGACAATAAAATTTGATTATTTTTCGTGATCAATCAAATTACGTTAGTTAATTTGTAGAAAACAGTTTTGCCTAACAATTTATAGCTGTATAGGTTTGAAAAAAATACTCTTCATCCCTACATTCCTACAAAATCAGAATCAAATCATATTCATAAAGATCAACGTAACAACAAATAACAACAACGATTACAGAATTTACCACTAGTTCACAAAACAGATTCAAACATTCTTCTCATAAAACATAGGCATAATATTTTTATAAGTACTTGAACTAAAACCGTCCCAGGACTACCCAACAATAAAAAAATCCTCATTACATTTGCGGTTTCAACCCAGGTGCACCTCATAACTTACAATATTATAATCCCGGGCTAATCCAGGCTTCCACTATACCATTGCGACGCAGCCTTGCATTTTATAATGTACCACATTTTTCATTTTATACAGGCCTGAAGTAAGCTGAATGAACTCGAATGATGGTAGGGTTGTAGTGGGGTATTCTGAAAAAAAAAATGATGTAACTTTTAGCTATATTTCCTCTATTGAAGGGTACAAAGATTACGTAGATACATTAAAGTAGAATCCATAATTGTTCGAGTTGTCAGGAGTCTTTTTTTGGAATATGTGCGTAGCTGTGCTTTAAATTCATCAAGCTGAACATTACGTGGAAAAAGTATTATTTTAAAATTTGTCATACTTGCAAAGGTTTTATCCTAAAATTTATTTTACAAATGAAATTTTAATGTTTTTAGTACCTAATTGTTTTTTTCGTGGAAGTGTATTCTGCACATCTTTTCTCGTTTAAAAACACTGACTCGTTCCGATAAGATTTCGAAACCACAGGTATTAGCTAGCTATTAGTAGTCATGTCATAATAGTTATAAAACCTTTTCAAACCCTACAATATCTTTTTTAATGCTGCCATGTACCAACAAATAGTCTTAGCTACAAAAAACTATGTAGAATTACTATACAGTAGGTTAGTAGAGAAACCTAGTAATCTACAATGCATGTTCAGTATTCAAATGAACAACAAGCTTTTGTACAGTAAAACTGTATACTCAAATAATGCATACAAATACTCACAATTAATAACTTTTACAGCCATTACGACTAAACCACAGAATAACATTTGTAAGCTGCGGTTTTTTATCATTGCTGTTGTAATCAAAATAATGGCGATTTTAAATTAAAACTTTAAAGTAGCCAATTAAAAATCATTGTGGAGAATACAACCATTTTTTTTATATTTAGAGAAAAAAGTCAAATTACGCACGAATTTAGTTCAAGAGAATAGTAAAATAAGACATGTATTTTTAAAGAGGTAGATAATTGATGCAAAGTATGTTGAAATTACGTATTGCATTATAACAGGACGTATTTCTTAAAAAAAAGTTCGTATTACCTCTATATATCATAACAGCCAATATTATAGTAAACTACCTAGTACCTAGTTTCTGGTAATAAAATGAAAATTATAACACACGTATTCAGTAGCTCAATTCTCTACTACTATCGACTATCAACAACCGGCTAGCTATCGAAAAGATTTACACAAAAATCTGTGAAGCGCCTCTACCGGGCGCCGTAAGAACTTATTTGGCAGTACATTTACTCTCGATACTCGACAGTACCGACTGTAGAGAACTACGCTACGACGATTATAACTTATCTTATTTTCTTTTCCTCTCCTTTATAAAAATAAATATCAATAAAGCATTTTAACAGCCCCATCTATAAAGCACATATGGTATTAACAGCTAATAAAGGAAGTGACGTCACACACAAACATGGCGTCATTTAATATCGGCTGTCATTCACCCGTGTGTTATATGAAAGAAATATAATATTAGTTATTATGTATTAATAAAATACAAGCATTACGTGTTTGATATATATATTGACAGAGAATGCCAAATCGTTATATGATTAATATATGGCATCTACCATAGAGTAGAAGGAGTTTAGGTGGAGTTTAGGTTCACCACATTTCTCCCCTCCTAACCTCTTAGCTGTTCTGCTGAATATAAGATGCAGCCAACACCTGGTTGAGGTGTCGGCGCCAGACATCGCCGTTGTCGGTGCGGATCTCATAATGAAGTCGGCCTAGACGTCTTGTGATAGTACCAAACTGCCAATGGTGCTTAGCACTCGTGTAGTCACGGGCCTGTACTCGTTCGCCGACTTCCAACTGTCTGACCTTGATCTCTTGATGTTTCGATGTAGTTTTTTTATGGGTGTTTCTAAACATGCAGTGTAATGCTGTTCGAACTTCTCTTCCAAACATTAACTGATAAGGTGTCTGACCATTCAAGTTTGGTGTCCGTCTGAGGCGAGTTTTTACCATGACAAGTTTCTCTTGAAGATTACCCCTTTCTCCCTCTAAGCTTCGTAAGATTCTCTTGACTGTTTGTACGTATCGTTCAGCTTGTCCATTGGTTGCAGGGTGGTATGGAGCAGAGGTTTTGTGCGAAATCATACAGTCTTTTAGAAATTTTTCGAACTCTCCCGATACGAATTGTCGGCCATTGTCTGAGACAAGGAGTAGAGGTGTTCCATAGGTGCAAAATAGTTCTTTCAATTTTTGGATGCACCAAGAGCTTGTCGTTGATTTAGTAGGTATAATCTCTGTCCATTTCGAAAATGCGTCTACAACTATTAAAAGATAGTATCCGTAAACAGGTCCGGCAAAATCAATATGAAGCCTTTGCCAGGGGCCCTTTGGGTGTTCCCAGTGGTGTAGTGGTGCTTTCTCTGGTTCATTTTGTTGTAATCTACATGTTCTACAGGACTTAACTTTTGTTTCGATATCATTGTCAATTCCTTTCCAGTATACAAAACTGCGGGCCAGTAGCTTCATTTTCACAATGCCCGGGTGACCGAGGTGTAGTTCGTCCAGCACTCGTTCGCGTAATGTTTTTGGGATTAAGACTCGCGTTCCTCTTAGTATATATGGGCGCGTTAGTGCCATCTGTCGGCAGTCATTGTAAACTACTCATTTTAATTGATTTTATATTGGTATTCCAATTGATAATATAATAATAAATATCGTATGTAAAATACATAAGACTGATATGTAATTGTTAATTATAAATATGAGAGTTAATTATCAAACTACGACAGTTAATAGATATTGTATTGAATATTGTAATGTTTTGGAGACGCTTGATATTACATTGTTAATATGAAGTTAAATAATCTTTAATAATTACAACTAGAATTATGACTAATTTATGTTACCATTCTAAATCATATTGCTAAATACTTATAGTATTTAGCAATACTTCATTTCCTTTATACGCCGCCAGTGGCGCCATCTTGAACGGATGATGTAAGAATAAAGTTGGTTTTATATTGATTGAATTAATGTTATTTGTCTGATTTAAATAACTTTAAGCTATGTTAAATTCATAGAAATATTATAGTTGAATATTAAGCTATCTATTTTGAATTATATAACTGTTATTTAATTATTTGTCATATAAGAAGTTGTAATTGGTTTTGGCGGTGGCGTCCATCGACGGGAACCGATATGTCGTTCACTTCCACCTAGACCCGACACGAGAGCGTGCTGTCACGCTAAAGAAAGAGTAAAGTTATTAAAAGGAGTGGCCGTGAGTTTCTCGCTAGCTCTTCTCATAAGGCTCTACCCCTTTCCGAGCTAGTGGTAGATTCAGTAATAGTAAATTAATAAATGACTTGATTTGGACTGAAGATATTTCATTCGTCAATCACCATGGAACCTACGGAATCTCCGACAGCAGCGGTGGGATCACAGCCCATAATACCTCCGAACTTTTGGATCGAACCTTCTCTTGAAACTCCATGAAAAGTACTGCTGCGGCGAGCGCCGGGCTTGGGTCGACACTTTGTCGCTACACTCAATCACGTGGGACAAGACAGCTCGACCGGTAGCTGCAGATGTCGAGGTGGTAAGCACTAAGTCACAGGTATTTATCCTGAGCATATTTGATTATTTTAAGGGAATTTCCCAGATTTGCTTCTCAAGCTAGTTTCAGTACTTAAAACTCTTCGGAAACGCTTTATCGTTAACGAGGGTGATAAACCTAATGATATAAAGATTGAGAATACACGTGTTACGGTACCTTCGAAGGACCAACACATGTGCATACTTTGCCATAAGCCGGGTCATTTTTCCCGGGACTGCAAGAATCAGACTCCATTTTGCCATCATCAATTAATAACACCTCAGCCCTTAGTTACACAAATTCTATTGAATATGATTACTGTCTTTGGTAGGGCCAGTCTAAGAACAATTGTTACCTCGGTCAGAGTGAGGAGTGTGTAGCCTCAAATAAAACTATCAACTATTCATCCAACAGCAATGTAATTCTAAATTGCAATAATTTACAACAATTGCTTTGAGCTTAAACGTGTGGTAAATGAGAATTATTATCACTTATTACCTAATTGTTACAGTTAGGCTTAGTTTGATATCTTCAATAATGTAACCATAACTATAGACAAAATATATAACAATCTCTAGTAATTATTTGTTATATGTATAAGCTTGACATCCAGTTTTCATATAGACAATGACCTAGGAAATGGGAGAGTAGAGGAGACCGGAATTCTTGTAAAAACATTAAGTATTTCATGTATTAAATATAAATATGTTAATATATAATAATGTATTAAATAGTGGTCAAGTTGTTGATAAAATTGTTGAAGTTTTCAGAGCATACTGAAGGTACCATTTAATCATTTTTAAGTTTAAATAACATATTTTCGGAGTGAGCTTTTCAGGTTTATGCATATTTGTTTGGTGGGAACCTATGATCCCTTACAAAGTGATATAGAAGTGTGGTATCAATATCAAGCATTGCACTACCGATCCTATATTCACCAATAACATAACGCTAAAATGGTAAGCAAAAGAAAGTTTTTATTCTGTAGATGATTTTTAAAGACATGCTCAACAAAATTATACTATATTGTAAATTCCTTTTAATTTTGTTCTATATCTATCTTGTTAATTTATTTTAACTAAGATTTCACACTTAACTTAAGATGTTGTAAATATATTAAAAATATTTGTTTGCCTTAATGCAAAATATGTGAGATGAATGTAATTGTATCCACTACCTGTAAATTACCATATTTTTGAGCAAACCTCTCAGATGGACTTGAATCTTATGAATTAAATTCAAATATTGTTTGAGGCAAGTATTCTCTTAACAATAATTGTTCATTTTATTATTTGAATATGATATTTAACCATTCCTATTATTGACATGTATTTGCATGCTGTAATGTTACGGTGAAATGTGTACTGCTTCTATAAATTGATTTTAATATCTTTGTTATTACCACATTTCTGGCAAGTAAGTGATTATGATTAATATATCAAATCAAATCAAATCCATAAATCTGGTTAAACTTATTGATTTCAAAAAGTTAGATATGGTTCATGGTTTCCATGGTCCTGCTATAAGCAGAGACTATTGAAAATACTGTGCTAATTTTATAACTAAATGTGTTTCACCTTAGGTGACAAATGGAATATTGTTTTAGTTCTTCATGATATTGTAGTTCTAGATCAGGTCATATTGCAGGTATTAATTATTCTGAAATTTGACAAGATCAACATGTTCCGTTATTTTTTAGTCAACATAAGTTCTTTCTTCAAAACTAGTACTGCATATTTCAGAATTAATATGGGACAAGGAGTGCATCCTGGAATATTTTAGGCTAAGACTAGTTCTTCAGCAGGTTCCTAGGAATATAGAAAAGTGAGCTCATTTAATAGTTTAGCGGGCTATTTCAGATAGTTTTAACCAAACTTCTGTACAAGCATAGCTCCTTAGTATAATTTAACTGTGACTTAGATTCCTTTCAAATAGATTGATCAAGATGAACCTGTATGACTGAAATTAAAATGTATATTCGGCTATAACTATATTTTGTAATAAATAAATCAAACTTTTTAATTTGAACTGTAATATCACTTGCCAGGCCTGACCATAACTGATTGAAACTTGCATATGAGTTGAGAGATTACCCATCTGCTATTAAAAATATTAAATGTCAATAATTGAATGTGAAATAATATTGAGGAAGTCACAAGGAATACTGCTTAGAATAAATTATGGATGGACGAACGGTCCTTTAATAATAAAACTTGTTTTGATAAATCTAGTGCTACAATTTATAAATTTAAACTTGCACATTGTGTGATGATTCGATGCCCACACAACTCAACTAGGCTCTTAACTTGAAGGGTCTATGGAGATTTTAGAAGTGTTGCCTAATGTTAGATGCCTACCAGCTAAAGGGTGTAAACATTTGTGGCTGCTTAGTAAAATTGCAAATGCTGCACTTGCACCTTAACTCAGTCAGACACTTTTTCATTCTGACAATTCAGGTAATGACCGTATGGGCAGAACCAAAAGAGAGCTATAAGAGCCATGTGTGACTAATGCAAACAGATTTGGATTCATGTAGAGACTATTTCATTAAACTTGAAATATTAACAGTAGTTAATATTAAGAGTAGTTTTGCTGACTACTAATGATTTCAGCAAATTATAACTTCTTTAACATTATTCTTGAAGCTATGTTCTCATTCTTATTTCTTTAAATTTGTATTGTTATAATATTTTGTGACGTTATTAATGTTATAATGTTAATCCTATTTATATTCAATTGTGCGTGTGGATGTATTATGAAATGTTACAAACATTTCATAATGTTCAAATAGTGTTGATTAATGCTTACTAAAATGTTTCTGTGACTCACTGGCGTTAACTGTATTTTATATACACAAATGTATGTTTTATTATGAAAAAGAAATTATTGTAACTTTGATTTTGAACTTAATTCTGAGTTACTATGTTGATTGCCATTTAATCATTTCTTTGATTCTTATAATGATGGTGTGATTTCTATTATTTGATTTCACAAGATTATGTATTGGTTCATGATGATGATGTGATGCATGTGTGTATCTTTATTTTGTTTTTTTATTCCTATCCAAACCATCCCTCCTTAAACGCTGGCTGGCCACCATGCGTATCCTTATTCCTGGTCTTGGTGGCTATATCTTGAGGGAACAGGTGATGCCTTTGGGTTTGGCTAGATCCCCAAGTGGGTGATGCCTTGTGTTGGCTAGATCCCTGAATGGGTGATGCCTTGTGTTGGCTAGATCCCTGAATGGGTGATGCCTTATGTGTTGGCTAGATCCCCTCGTGGGTGATGCCTTGTGTTGGCTAGATCCCTGAATGGGTGATGCCTTGTGTTGGCTAGATCCCCTCGTGGGTGATGCCTTGTGTTGGCTAGATCCCCATGTGGGTGATGCCTTGTGTTCCTATCCAAACCATCCCTCCTTAAACGCTTATTCCTGGTCTTGGTGGCTATATCCTGAGGGAACAGGTGATGCCTTTGGGTTTGGCTAGATCCCCATGTGGGTGATGCCTTGTGTTGGCAAGAGCCCGAAGTGGGTGCTGCCTTATGTGTTGGCTAGATCCCCACGTGGGTGATGCCTTGTGTTGGCAAGAGCCCGAAGTGGGTGCTGCCTTATGTGTTGGCTAGATCCCCACGTGGGTGATGCCTTGTGTTGGCAAGAGCCCGAAGTGGGTGCTGCCTTATGTGTTGGCTAGATCCCCACGTGGGTGATGCCTTGTGTTGGCAAGAGCCCGAAGTGGGTGTTGCCTTTTGTGTTGGCAAGATCCCGTAGTGGGTGCTGCCTAATCAATAAATTGTCTTAGAGTTCTTGTATATGGTTCATGCTTGAATGTAATTACATAATAACAATAGACAGCGCAAGGGACGCGCTGGAGTCAGTCTGGCCGTATGGGCGCGTTAGTGCCATCTGTCGGCAGTCATTGTAAACTACTCATTTTAATTGATTTTATATTGGTATTCCAATTGATAATATAATAATAAATATCGTATGTAAAATACATAAGACTGATATGTAATTGTTAATTATAAATATGAGAGTTAATTATCAAACTACGACAGTTAATAGATATTGTATTGAATATTGTAATGTTTTGGAGACGCTTGATATTACATTGTTAATATGAAGTTAAATAATCTTTAATAATTACAACTAGAATTATGACTAATTTATGTTACCATTCTAAATCATATTGCTAAATACTTATAGTATTTAGCAATACTTCATTTCCTTTATACGCCGCCAGTGGCGCCATCTTGAACGGATGATGTAAGAATAAAGTTGGTTTTATATTGATTGAATTAATGTTATTTGTCTGATTTAAATAACTTTAAGCTATGTTAAATTCATAGAAATATTATAGTTGAATATTAAGCTATCTATTTTGAATTATATAACTGTTATTTAATTATTTGTCATATAAGAAGTTGTAATTGGTTTTGGCGGTGGCGTCCATCGACGGGAACCGATATGTCGTTCACTTCCACCTAGACCCGACACGAGAGCGTGCTGTCACGCTAAAGAAAGAGTAAAGTTATTAAAAGGAGTGGCCGTGAGTTTCTCGCTAGCTCTTCTCATAAGGCTCTACCCCTTTCCGAGCTAGTGGTAGATTCAGTAATAGTAAATTAATAAATGACTTGATTTGGACTGAAGATATTTCATTCGTCAATCACCATGGAACCTACGGAATCTCCGACATATACATCCATCTTGTAAAGTAAATTCATTATCATTGTAACCGAGCGTTTTAAGTGATCGGCCAGTTTGTAATGCGAGTACTAATGGTGTATAATCGGAATCAATACTTGTCTCTTTCGCTATGATATTTGGGTTGACATCAATGGTATGTATTTGTTGAAGTTGAAAGCTGTAATTCTGGTCCATTTTGTTTGCCTTTGTGTTTTCTACTGGGAACCTGGATAGGTAATCTGCATTTGAGTTGTTAGGCGAAGTTCTGTATTCAATGTTGTAGTCAAATCCAGATAAGAAATGAGCGTAGTGGAATAATCGCATTGTACTCATTGCTGGTAACGTTTGATGAGGGTGGAAAATTATTGTCAGTGGTTTATGGTCTGTCACTAGGATAAATTTTCTACCGTAACAATAATAAAAGAACTTCTTCAATCCCCAGTATATGGCAGTAGCTTCTTTGTCAATTTGGCTGTACTTCTTCTCGCTATCCGATAGTGTTCTGGAAGCGAATGCTATCGGTCTTTCTGATCCATCTGGGAGTCTATGTGATAGTACTGCTCCGATTCCCAGTGGAGATGCGTCTGTTGCAAGAACCAAGGGCCTCTTGGGATCAAAATGTATAAGTACTCTTTCGCTTAGAATTTCTTTTTTAATGTGTATAAAGCTCTGTTCGCATTCTGTAGACCATCGAAAACTAGATTCTTTCTTGAGTAAGTTGTTCAGTGGATTCGTGATCGATGATAGGTTGGGTATAAATTTGTTGTAAAAATTTGCCATTCCAAGAAATGTCCTCAATTCTGCGGTGTTGACTGGGCGTTCTGTTTTAATTATTGCGTTAATCTTTTCTCTGTTTTTGTGTAGACCTTCTTTGTCGATAGTGTGTCCCAAATAGTCGATGCTTGTTTTGAAAAAGTGGCACTTATTTTTGTTTACTCGTAAGTTACTTTCTTTTAGTTTGTCTAACACGAGCTTAAGTCTCTGTAGTAATTGTTCTTTGTTGATGCCTTGAATGATAATGTCATCAAAGAAACATTTTACACCTTCGAGATCTTGAAGGAGTTTATCCATAAATTTCTGCCAAAGGCTCGGCGCGACCTTAACGCCGAACATTAGGCGGTTCACCTTAAAAGTGCCTCGATGCGTACTTAGTGTTTGTAGCATTGCGCTTTCTTCATCCATTGTCATGTTGAGATATGCCTGGGTGATGTCGAGTGTACAGAATAGTTTACCTCCGTTCATCTCTGCAAATATATCTTCTATCATAGGTATTGGATATTGTTCATCTTGTATGACTTTATTTAGTGTAACTTTATAATCAGCGCACAATCGGATACTCCCATTCGGTTTGACAACTGGTACCACTGGAGTACCCCAATCAGAGTGGTCGACTTTCGTGATGACACCCTGTTTGCATAGTCGCTCGATCTCTTCATCCACTTTGGTTTTTAAAGCGTACGGTATTCTACGTGGTTTGATAAAAATTGGTCTTGTGTTTTCTTGTAGATTTAAGTGTCCTCTGTAATTGGGTATTTCGCCTAAGTCGGATCGAAATACTGATGTCTTGTAAAGTTCCAAAAGCTGGTCTAATTCTAGATTTTCGGATTGCTGTAAGGTTTTTATGTCTGCTAAATTTAGAGTTTCGAGTTCTTTCATCCAACTCCGGCCAAAAACGGGGTCAACGTTGTTGTTGATGAGGTATAATTTACCGTGGAATTCTTTTCCTTGGCATCTGCATTGAACGTATGCAACACCTGCAGGTTCGATTACTTCGCCGGTGTATGTTTTGAGTTTTATATTAGTTTTACAGATTCTTTTGCCGATTTTCAATTTTCTGTAGTCTCGTAATGACATAGAAGTAAGTGTGGCTCCAGTGTCAAATTCCATTTTCATCTTAGCATGTTCAATGTGTACCGTTATCATGTATTTTTCGGATGTTTCACCAGATATAACATTAATATCATTCCATTCATCATCATCGCTTATCGCTGAGTCGTTTAATTGATTTATATCCGGTGTAGTCTTACTGGGCTTCGCATCTGAGCGCCGTTGTAGACACACACTAGCTAAGTGTCCGACCTTCTTGCATTTATAGCATGTTATGTTTATAGCGCTACATTTCTTGGTTTCGTGATTTAAACCACAGCGGAAACATTTCCCTTTTAAATCTCTTGGTGTGATTCCTCTAAAAGGAGATTTTTTTGGATTATTGTAGGAATCAGTGGAAATTTTATTGATATTGTCACTACTTGGTTGTTCATTCGGAAGCATTGATGTATTTTCTGCTTTACTCATTTCAATAGATGTTGCAATCTGTGTCAGGTGTTTAAATGTACATACTGTTCGGTCTTGTAAAATTTTTGTACGTGCGTCGCTATCTTTCAATCCTCTTATGAGTTGAAGAGATAAAAAGCTTTCTGAAATGTTTTTCTGGCAGTGTTGACATTTAAATTCGCAGTTGGTAGTGAGCTTTTTTAAATCTGCGGCGTATTGCGCTACTGTTTCATCCGATTTTTGAGTTCTCGATATAAATTTATGTTGTAGAACCCATTTGCTAGGTTTTGGGTCTAAGTAGTCGTCAAGTGTTTCAGTAATTTCGTTAAATGTCTTATTCAATGGTTCGTCTGGTGCTATTAAATCACATAATTTTTCATGGAGTTCTGGTGATAATGTAGACAGAAGAATATTTGTCTTCATGTGGGGCTCAGTAATTTCATTAAGTCTAAAGTACACTTCCAGACGTTTTTTAAAGTTATTGAACGTTTCTGATTCATGTAAAGGATTAAATTGTATTTTTGGTATAATCTTATGGTATTGGTATATTCTATGTTGGTCTTCCTGTCGCTGACCTTGAATAATGGTTTTTTTTGTTAAAAGTTTTGATACTAAAATAGTGTGAAGTTCTTCGAATTCGTAGCCGTAATTTTGTTCGTGTAAATACGCTGTTTCATCGTTATCATCTATGGTTTTGTTTTCTATCTTCTCTTGTAACTCTCGCAGTGCTGTTATGGTGTCCTTCAAGGCTGCGGAGCGAGCGGTGATGTCCTCGTCAGACATCGTCGCCCTCTGCTCGATGTAGGTATCGAGTCTGGTGAGCATCCCACGTAGGGTGCTCCGTTTTTTACGTAGCTTTTCCATTTAGGTTCAGTTTTTCCTCGTCGCCAATATTATGTATTAATAAAATACAAGCATTACGTGTTTGATATATATATTGACAGAGAATGCCAAATCGTTATATGATTAATATATGGCATCTACCATAGAGTAGAAGGAGTTTAGGTGGAGTTTAGGTTCACCACATTAGTGTACACAGATGGTAGTGGCATATTATGGTAATGCTGCTATTAATAATAATATTATATTATAATAAGTTAAGAATAATAATGGCTTTCCCTTCTTATCGTATAGTTAGTGGTTAACCCAGTGTCAAAGTTGTTCAAGCCGCTCAAAGGCTTTGACGTGGCTTATCTTAATTGACAAAAACCGACCGACTTTTACGTGCCCCCCAAAGCACGTAGAGCTCAGTTCAAATACCAGTACGCGGTCACCCATCTATGGCATGACCGTGTACGATCATTTACCGACCGGTGAGCGCAATTGGCTATGGGCGCCTTATAATAATGCTTGTAGAGGGATTTTCATTCCTTCTTTACACTGGTTACATAGGCGTAGGCAAATACCAAAGAACGCCACTTGGTAGGATCCTTACAAACTTGCAATGCCTCATTCACATCCATACATCTTGACGTTCACGCCGACTACTTCGCACTAAATAATAATAAACAGCAATTCTTTTGTGGTAAATATCTTTTTGACCTGGGTAGGTCAAGGCAGATCGCTTGTTTACGAATAAATAAACTATAGTAGATTAACATTTCTATCAAAAGTTCGTAATCTGCAACTTTCCATTTATCAACAATGCACAATCTATTCAATAGTATCGTAGTTTCATTCATTTTTATCTGAACGTTTGAACGAAGCTATCTGTTCGCGGAATTGATGTTTGTTTTCTAGATAGTGTTGTTGTTTGAAGAAATACCGTTATTGAGAGGTCCCGGGTAAAAGCTTTGTGTGGAAATAACTGCAGCAGGTGGCTTAGATGTCAATATTAAAGTTGGATACTAGATTTATGCTAGTATCTAGGCATTCGAACTATAATTAAGAATATCCGAATCTGGTTGTCTAGTTTATTCAACTAAGTAACGTTTTATAAGTTTTTCGCAACTGAAATTTGTTATATTATAACAAAAAAAAATATCTTTTACTGCTATTGCGGTCTGGGCGGAAATGTATTCAACTGTTGATCACAAAGTGTTGGGTTCGATTACCGATTCGGGTTAAGTAGGTACTATAGATGTTTTTGAGTTCAAAGTATAATATTTGTCAATGCTAGCTTGGCTTGTCTTCTACCTCCTTAATAAATACCACCGATAGCACGATTTTGAACAGTCGGTACTTTCGTGTATCGAGAATTTGACATTTAAAATGAACTGCAAAAAAAGTTTCTACGGCTCCCGCTAGAGGCGCTGAACCGATTGTCATACAACATTTTTCGATAGCTGGCCGATTGTTGGTAGTCGATAATAGTAGAGTACCTACAGATGATTTTTTTATTCTGCAGTAACTAAATTTGAACTGCTCGAGTGTGAAATTATAATATATCAAAATACGTTTCATCGTAATTGAACAAAGCACTACAAATAAGCAAAGAGGCTGACAAAAACCATGTATAATAACAGCACTCATCAGAAAAAATAAACCCGAAAATTTTCCCCTCATAAGTAGGGAAGCGATTAATTGTCAGTGGTACCACCATCACCGGCCAAATGACGTAGTAATGTTCCCTTGTTTTTCCGTTAACAGTTATTTTTGTACCAACATAATAACAAATTGATTGGAACATGATTGTTTCGCTTCACGATATTTTCTGCTCCGGAAAAACTTTGCGGATTTCTTAAGGTTATGTATAGGTTGTTTCTTTTATTGGAAATTGATTTTTATACACATGGTGTATTTTTGTATTTGTTTTAAGTTAATTATGAAATCCTAATAAAAGACCAGCTTAAGAATTCAAATATATTTATATACTATTTAATTTGGATACCTTGCTTCATAGTAATTACCCCGTGGTTGACTGGTAGAGAATTCCATTCGTATTAAGGCTTTATACAGCTTTTGTTTTTGAATAATATAAATAAATAATGACGAAATTGCTATGGTCTACCTTAAGATATTCCATTGCGAAATGGGGTTTCATTTCACATCTACCTACCTCTGAAAAAAAAACAATATTTTCTTCCAAATACCAAAACTCAGTTTAATTTCATTAACATTTCATTAATCTAACAAAATTCTCAAAATTCACTCACGGCCCTTTATGTTTTCACTCAACACGTCAACACAAAACTCATCAACATTGTTTTCGAAAACTGTTGAAGCATTTGTATACAGTGTGTTTTATATCGCTAGTGATGTGCGTTGATTAGTTTCGCGTAAATATTGTTCACTTCCTGTAATTTCGGGGAAAATTACAGATATTTTTAGTTCTGTTTTTGCTTTTGATGATTTTTGATTGTTGATTTTCATTCTTAATTGACTGAAACCATTTATTGATTGCGAAACCTTGAGATCGATTTTTGAAATGAAAAGTTCTTTTTTTTCTGAAATAAGGCTAATGGTCTGAAAGAATGATTTTTTTAAAATTGCGTGTTCGATTACTCTCAGTACCATGTAATAGCATAGCATCAATAAGCTTAAACTAAGAACAATGCAACAGTAAAAAATACTACAAATTTAGTTAATTTATCAGATTTATTAGCGGGAAGTATAGTCCAACAACTTAGTAGAGAGCTTTGTATGCAAGGATCGCGACTGTTAAAAGTACACAAAATACAGGATTTAGAACATCAGTTGCAGGTCACTGATGTTTTCTTGGGTCACTGACGGTGGTACATAAGATACGGCTACTTTATTTTAGAAATATACAGAATTGTTAATCATAACCTAGATTCTAAATAAATCGTGCATGCTAGGCTCTTTACAAAGTTTTCGGACTATAGTAGCTTAGACAAGTTTTTTACAGTCCAAGTTTTACTCTCAAATCTCGCCAAAGTCTTACTAAAATCTAACTTACTACACGAACAACTTTGATACAAAAAGTATCACCCTATATCAGCACATTGCTCAGTGAAACGACATACAGGGTGTCCGAACAATTTTTTCCTTTCCGTTGCGAGCTCCGATAACGTTCGAATGTTGGCGATGATGCCCGAACGGATACGCTCCAGATAAATTGACAGCAAAGAGAATGTTTCATAGCGTAACTGGTAAAGCTTTTGGATTTAAAATATTTAACGGGCTCAAGTGTTTTAAGTCGGCGTTTTAAGTTATCGTATGTTTGAAAGGTTTGACAGTAATACACTTGCAGTTTGTGGGTTACAATATAGAAATATGACAGTTAAATTTTATAATAGTAATTATAAAAAATATTATATTGGTAGGTTCAGTAATGCTAACGAATATCATACGTGTACATTTGACCTTAATAAAAAAATGATTTTTTGAAAGTAAAGTTAAATTATTAAATAGGAAGTAGCGTAAATAAAACACAAAAACATATTATTTTGATTATGAACATTTGATTCGTTTTAGTCTCATTTACAGAAAATAATCCAGTTTGCAATGGTGAGCGACTCAGTAGCAAAACTCCAACATGAAAACATGTTCGAATCAACAAAATATACAAAAATAAGAGAACAACATATCCTGTTATTATGACTTTATATTTTTATACATTTTGACACACAAACATTATTCAAGCTGGCAACTTTGCAAATGACATAAAACTTAAAGTGCGAAGTAGGTCAGCTAAGCTTTTAGGTTACTTTATGTAAGTACTAACAAGGTCACTGGTCCAATGTCAGTTACTAAATAAAGTCTAGACCTTCATGTTTTCTGACAATCTGGCAGATATTTTATATGCTATCGTTACTTCTGTACTAATGTATGTAAAGGTCTGTATGTCTATCACATTTTCAAGGTCAAATCGATTGCAAATATTGGCGCGGAAATTATTAAGAGTCCCGAAGAGTACCGACATCAAGGTTACTTTTTTAAAACCTCCTAAAGAAGTTGAAACAGGATGATACTACCAGAGTAAGACCACCGCGGATAAGCAATTATTGAATAAAATTTCCGTGTGACTGATTTTAAGATTTAGTTTCCCAGGATTTACTATTAAATCATTCTTCGAATAATCAGAAATAAATCACAACGTTTTAATATTTGTTTATTAAGATGTTAACTCTATGAACTAAAGTCAGCGCAAAGTCACACTTATTAGTTGTTTTGTAAAGTTATTTTATCCTCATGAACCAAAATGTATATTGCATATCTTCTATATATATAAAAGAAAGTCGTGTTAGTTACACCACTTATAACTCAAGAACGGCAAAACAGATTTGGCTGAAAATTGGTAGGGAGGTAGCTTAGAGCCAGGAGATGGACATAGGCTACTTTTTACCCCGGGAAAATGACGCATTTCCCGAAAATAAAACAGGTGGCGAACGAAGTCGCGAATAATCAATTTTATAATGACATTGAATTAACAAAATTCCGTTGTCATGGCAACTGTTTTAATGGTGGATATGCCATAACGCGACTTCGTTATCCTCTCGAGCGCCCAACGTCAAAATTCAAATATACCGTTAAGCGTCCGGGCCAAAAATGGCGCGCGAAATTGAATTGGCGGTTGGCGTTTAAGCGCCGATTCCGTCATATTTTAATACTAACACCCTAGTCATACCTTATATATTTGAAATCTACATAAAATTTGCTATAGATTAAAAAAATAAACCACAAATAATATTTGATAGTGGTAGTACAATAGTCGGTTTAATCTGAATATTGTGTGCTTTAGGCATGTGTTTGAAGAAAGTCTAAAAAATATTTTTAGGCAAAAAAAATAATATGACGAAAGGTCTTATCGTGTAGTTAATGAATAATGACATTAAAATCCACTGTAAAATATACTCAAATCTTTAAAATTAGTTAGAAAAAGGATTTACAATATTGGTCATAAAGGAACATGTCGTTGGGTCAGATGTTGTTTAAGGTGCTCTCTGGCCTATATCAACCACTTATTCAAGTGTGTGCATTAGATCGTCGTCTCGTTTCATCAGCTTCAATGTCAAATATGTTTAAAAGGGATAAACATAGTTTTAGCATTTCGTTTTTACGTTTTTTAAATGTAAGATCGTTTTGCCGTACCACGGTGGCGGGGCGCTTGACGGGGGTAGCACATTCAACCGTGACACGGTGGCCGGGCGCTTGAGAGGGTATCTATAGATATAAAAATGAATTGCCGTTCGTTAGTCTCGCTAAAACTCAGTCACAAAATACATAGTACATAAAAAACGAAAAAAAAAACAAATATCTAGATATTTTTAAAATAGAACAACCAACTAATATGTCAAATCCAATCTGTATTTAATAAAAATGCATTTATTGAATAAAGCATGAAGTTTTAAGAATTATTACAATATTATATCTATCTTTGTGGCTACGTGCGCTAGAACTTTCTTTACTTTGGTGATCCTTTGTGATAGTGACATTCCAAGTAATGTGCTCTTTTTTGTGATAGTGACACTTTACTGTTAAATGAGCAGGAAATTTTCTCAATTTGATTAATTACAATTTACGATGTCGAGGAGAAGACGACCTGACTTAGGTCGTCCATTTGCGATCCATGAAAGACAACCTACAGTAGTCCATTTGTTTTTAGAGTTTATTTTAATGAATCTAACACGGCAGACAGAGCGGCACATCCACCGTCGACAACATTAACAAGTTTCTTCACAGTCTGTCAAACAGATGATTTTGCTCGCACTTTGCTGTATGCTGACATGCCACGCTATTACACATGGAACGCATCATCGAAATCGTTTCAGCATCGAAAACAAGGAACACCAGTTGAAGGACATCCAAATGTATTTGCTTCAGATGCTCTGGGTCGCATCTACACAGTACATCCAAATAACGATGAATGTTATTATTTGCGGTTGTTGTTGGTGAATGTTCGTGGTCCGACATCGTTTAAACAACTGAGAACAGTTGATGGACAGCTGTGTGCGACTTACCGTGAGGCATGTCAACTATTACATTTACTTGAGAACGATTCGCACTGGGATGATACGCTCAAGGATTCCGTAATATCTTCGTCGCCGCATCAAATTCGTACGTTCTTTGCGATTATCATATCGACATGTTTCCCCTCGAATCCAAAAGATTTGTGGGTTAAGTATAGAGATGACATGTCTGAGGATGTTTTGCATCGTGTGCGCCGTCAAACTTTGAATCCTACAATACAAATAAATGAAGAAATTTACAATGACACATTGATCATGATAGAAGATGTGTTTATTGATGGCAAATAAAGTATTGTCGTGTTTTGGAATGACAGCATCCAATCGTCATATGCACGATGCATTAAACCACGAGTTGCAAAGAGAGCATCAGTACGACATTGAAGCATTGGCCGAAACAGTTCGTACAAATGTTCCACAATTAAATCAACAACAAAGAATTGCGTACGACACTTTGATAGAAGCTGTGAACAGTGGATCTGGTGGAATTTATTTCCTTGATGCTCCCGGAGGAACCGGAAAAACGTTTTTAATTTCACTGCTTTTGGCGAGGATCAGATCGCGAAATGATGTTGCTCTAGCGTTGGCTTCATCTGGAATAGCTGCAACTCTGAACCATTCAGAATTTTCTTCCAGGACAGTTGGTTTCCTTCAAATCCGTCGACACCGTAATGAACCAGGATGACGTAATCAACTATCCCACTGAGTTCTTAAATTTACTAGAATTGCCTGGATTACCACCTCACAATTTGCAGTTAAAAGTAGGATCAGTTGTCATCATGCTGCGTAACAATAATCAACCTCGACTATGCAATAGAACAAGACTGGCTGTGAAAAGACTGATGAATAACGTCATTGAGGCGACAATCATAAAAGGAAAATACAAAGGAGAGGATGTCTTGATCCCGCGGATACCGATGATTCCAACGGACTTACCATTCGATTTTAAACGCTTACAATTTCCAGTACGTCTGGCCTTTGCAATGACCATAAATAAATCGCAAGGACAGTCGTCAGAAGTTTGTGGAACCAACTTGGAGTTTCCCTGTTTCGCGCATGGACAATTATACGTCGCGTGTTCGCGCGTCTTAAAACCGTCTTCTTTGTTTATTTACGCACCACAAAACAAAACAAAAAATATGGTTTATGAGAAAGCTTTAAATTAATAAACAGACTGTATTTTAACAGTGTGTGTCTGTGAATATCAAATTTAAACCTTATAAATAGCCAGTATTTCAGGAAAACTCTGTTTTCTAAGTAAGCAACATGATGTATTGAAAATAATAATAAAACTTCATGCTTTATTCGATTTGTTTGTTTTAAAATCATTTTATACAAAAGATTAGGTCTTTTATTTATCGATGAGGCAGTACGAAGTCTGCCGGGTCAGCTATAGAAGAAAGCGTGAGCGGAGCTGCGCGGGTCAGCTAGTTATGTATATTGCTAAAACAACTTAACCATTCGTCATCGACCTACAAAAATTTACACTTACACTAAAAGTATCGAAATCTTACCAAAAATATTTACAAATAAGTCCTTCAAACACTTTTAAGCCGACACTTTAAATTCCTACACCAGTTCCATTAACTGACATATTCAGTCGTTTCAGTTTATTTCAACAACGTTTGATCGACATCACCCATTAGCGCACTATTGTTCTCTACCCTCACAATCACAACAGTTTAAAATATTATTCTTTTTATTCGGTTTCCCTTTTGTTTTTTGATTATTTTGTACATGTATAAAATGATGTTATATTGTCATAGAGCAGGCAGAAGAAAAACGCAAATTGTTATGATATAACTATTATACCTTAGTGTATTGCTTGAATAATAAACTATTATTAAAATAGGTATGGCTTTAAACCTTTGGCCTTTGAACTAATGACATTATGGTATTTTGGTTTTAAGTGCAAGCTCATCATAGTCTACAGGAAATTCCATCAAGAAACAACCAAGAAAGAAACAATTTTAGTTAAGTTCAAGGAAGTTGGTGTACAATTTTTTTTACTTTCGCTTATAAAAAATACATAACATTAACACGTATAGTAACGAAATAAAAAATATCAACAATACAAGAAAATTAATCTCAAAACATGAAGAAAAAATTTTTTTTAAAGATACACCGAAAAGAAATCATAGAAAGTCTTCATTACACCGTCCAAATTAATATAAAATATTGTAATTCAAAGACTTTGGTCATTTCACAGGCTTCAAAGGTCACGGTACCTTGATTACTTTTCAGTACTCGCCTAAAACAATGAAGTAGGCATCGGTTTTAGAAGTCGTAGAAAATTTTTAATTTTTACATGACCGAAGGTAACACTGGTTCGTAGAATAAAAAATAGCCTTTTCATATTTGAGCGTTGATGTCAGGCAAACGGTCGGTTGATAAAATCAGCTAAATCCTGTTTAATGCATGACGACATCCATGACTCAGTGGTTTAGTTCGCCACATCGCACCACTACCATTGCGTCGGGAGGTCGTTGGTTCAACATTTTTGTCCGATCCACAAATAATAGTTTCTGGTCAGACATATAGACACACATACAGACTTTTGTATTTCTAATATAAATATGCATTTAATCTCGTTTAATGTCCTTCTGATGACTAAATCTTCTGGAAACCCATTCTCTGAGCAACCATCTTCAAATCCATAGTATCCAGATCTAAACAAAACCTTTGATTGAACCTAATACAACACCTTTAAACTACACACAGCTATAAAATGTGCTTATGATAAGTCCACCTATGTAACTGAAAATACCTAAGTTTTTTATTATTAAGTCTGTAATACTCTACACACTAGTTCCAAAAATTCCTAAATCCCGAAGGTAACTAACCATTTTAACAACCACATTTGTCCCCTAACACCAACTAAAGCCCCAAAATCAAACATCAATTACAAATATAGGTCAACACACTCCACCTAACCAGGTAACAGTAACGACACGTCATAAACGATCACATAAAAGACAAATAAACAATAAAGTAACCTTTATTACATATAGCGAACACCCGCGACTTCGTCCACGAAAACTTCACTTTTCATTTTTCTCACATTTTTTTAACCCATTACTGTCCCATGGCAGGCAGAGCAAGAATTTCCTCCCAAACGAGGGTTAGGCCTTGAGTCCACCACGCTGGCCAAGTGCATGTTTTTTCTCATTCAATGTTATATATTGATGCTCCACTCCTACTAGGCATAGCGTGATGTTATGTAGCCTATAGCATACATACGTACATAATATGACGCTTTTTTCTCACAGGGGTAGGCAGAGACGAAATGGCTTGGTACGATCCTTATAAACTTCCCTTGCCTCTATCACTTCCATGACATCTTGTCAAACAGGTTACGAGTACTACGCACCTGACCTGAATAAAAAATATTTTTTCGATTCAATCGTAATTCCTGCGATAAACCCTTTTAAACAAACAAACATGCCGTTCAGTTTTACATTATTAGTATAGAATACTCTCTGGGGGGAAAGGTCAGGTAACTCCAGAGACTGGTAATCATTATATAATTCAGTTTTAACCTGTTAATGTTCAGTCGGGTGAATTGTAATTAGGGTATGAGTGGTATTCCCTAAAGGAAGGGTAATAAAAATAGATTGTGTTCGTGTAATATTTTTGCTTTGTATATTGTCACGCTATGTTTTTCACAGTAAGTGTGACAAATAGTAGCCCCTCGTTAATTCACATAGAATTTAACATGTACTGAGCATAATAAAATGGTTAAATACTGATTATTGCGAGAAACAGCGCGTTTTCTGTGGTATCCTGTATGTCAGCAATTAAAATGTTAATATTTTATCACGGTGGAATGGACGAAATAACAATAAGAAACAAGTGTAAGATAAAGCGAAAGAAGTCAGTGAATATCTATTCCAATCTAATACTAGATTGATTTGGCAGATGGACCATGATCCCAACAAAATAAACCATTTCCAGGAAATTCAAAAGTTTTTCCTCAATATTATCGATCAACGACTGATCATTACAAAATCACGCAACATACACAAGGTCATCTAAAAGCCAATGAACTACGCATTCAAAAAATCATTTTTCATTTTCCCGTACAAATATTATCACATACTTTTGTGATCCATTAAAATATTCGAAAGAGTTAAAAGCTTTGCTTTGGCAAAACAAAAACTGTTGATATAACGCATCCTTTCATCTTGATGTCGTTTGATTGACACCAGTGTTTGCGGTTCCTGGGTTACGCATAAGGGCGACGATAGACTTGAGCATACACTTTGAGAAATGTTTTCGTAGATTGTTGTAAACATTGAGGTGTATGAAATACACTCACGTTTCGCCGTTAACATAATTTTTCTATTTTTAGATAATTCTCGCACGAAGACTTACTCTCGTGTCGTGGTGATTTTTACAAGCCTATAAACGGACACAAAGCACAACCACACCCGAAACCAATTATTTGTGGATTGTACAAACAATAATTGACAATGTTAGTCCCATGTACCACTATAGTGAACGAGCCTATTGGCATTTGCCATATTATACCATACACCAGGCTGCTGTTGATAATATACGGTTGGTAAATTATAACCGCAACCATAATTTAGGAATTATTTTGATCTTTTAACAAATTATCATAGTATTTTGCTAACAACAAATAAGAGCATAATTTTAAAATCGTTCAATAGTTATATTATTATAGTAAACGCTATTATTTATTATGAATTTTTATTTGTAACATTTGTTACAGAGCGCTCATTACAAGTAAATGTTCTTGTATATGAACACCTTAATGCGTGCGCCACGTGTGCGTGTGTAATACAAAGGATATGACATGTACTGACAATGTTTTGTTATTGTCGTCACTAGAAATAACATGTTGATTTGTATGAATTCTTGCTATGAAATCATGCATCAGCTATTTGGAATAAAAACTCAAACCTAATTTATTATAAAATCATTTCTGTCAGAAATAAATACCACCGTTTTGACTAGTCTGTAAACGGAAGATGTGGCCGTAGACTTCCTCCTTCCTCACACGGCGGCACTGAATAACCTTTCACTATCTGCGGAGGACCCTAAAATACCTTAGAATTCAAGTTACATTTAGGAACTCAACCTAACCAAGCATTCACTTATTGAAACCATATGATTTCAAAAAACAAAAATGATCACTCAACTGTTACACAACAAAGCTTAAAAACAAAACATAAACCTTGTCATAATCCATTGACAATGACGCGTCGTTATTTTTAGATACGCAAAGCGGATTCCCATTAATCTCATATCACATGCTAAAAACCCGATCTATTTCGACTAAGTGTGGGTAGTGAACGATTTAAAAGAAATCAATCTGCTTTGATAAGTTCACTGAATACTCCTACTCTATTTACGGAAGGGTCTTCTGACGTCAACAATGGATTGTTTTGACAGATAAGGCTGGAAACACAGCAGCAAAAGCGTTCACTTTGGAATTTCATTTTGGTGAAAATACAAGTATGCAGTTTGCGCTTGCGAGTTTAACGAAGTCATTAATGGGTCCGTCTCCATGAAAACCCATGAAAACTGGGCTTTATAGAGACCATTTTTCCGTATAGTTTGCGACCACATTATCTAAGTACTTGTTAGTCTAATCAAGATTCTGTAGATCCTAGTATTAGTCTGTAGAACAGTATACTACCAGGTATCAAGAAGCAGTTGACGAGCCCTAAACGTAAAATTCTTTAGTACGTATACTAAGCTACGTGTGTCTATATAATAGTTGTAATGTTTTTAATATAATACGCGCTATTAAGCTTTAAATGTCTTAATTTTGTAGAGCGTCGCTGTGAGAAAGTATAGAAGTCAGTAACCTGCATCGAAAAATCAAGCATTGCTTGTTAGTTATTTTCGTGTTCCTTTAAATTGAAGTATTAAGCTATAGTTAAGACGTTGGTTTCCTTTCTGTAATACCATAAAGGCAACCGACGATATCCTTGTGTGCTACAATCCTTACTCGGAAATAATACGGCACAGTTTATTCATCGATAAAAATGGAACTCGTTGACTCGTAAAAAAGTTGAGATGTCGTTTCAAAATAGTTTTTTCGATTACAACTATTTCGAATGAGTGGATCGTCACACTTTGTCACAGTTTGTCGGATTTTTTTACACATATTACATATTAGGTATATTAATAAAAAAATATATAAACTCAAAAGCATTTTACTTGCGTTAGCGTCTTTGCGTTATAATTAACATAGTTTTTATAATTGATGAACGAATTTTCGTAGAGTTTTAAGTAGAGTAAGACTTCTGATATAAAAAAGTACTTAAAAAAACAATATTTCGGAGAAATTCACTCACACAGATTTTATTCCTAAACTTTATCATGCCTTACCTTTGACCATACAAACTGCAAATGAAAATCTAGATTAAAATTGAAATAATAGCACAAAGAAATATGAAAACATAGCCGTATCTACCTTTCACTTATTTGAGCTGAACAGTATATAATAAAATAAACATACATAACCCTGACTTAGCAACCTGTGCTCGCACATTCAAAATATGCGTGGGCAACCTCGACTCCGATATTACGTTTATTAAAAAAGTTTTTCTTTTTTAATTCGCAGCCTTAAACTGCTTAACAGGTAACGCTGCTTATAAAAAATAACGAGCATTAACGTTGTCTATAAAGTAGAGGTTATATAAGGTATGTTACTATGGCAAGAATATGAACAGATAGGCTTGCTAGACGCACATTCTTCTTCTTATCGTATGGTTAGTGGTTAACCTAGTGTCAAAGTTGTTCAAGCCGCCCAAAAGGCCTTTGACATGGCTTAACGACTGTTATCTTAGCAGACAACAACCGGGACCAACTTTTTACGTGCCTTCCGAAGCACGGAGACGTCCAGCTCAAATACCACTATGCTGTCACCCATCTATAGAAAGACCGCGCCAACGGTTGCTTCATTTACAGATCGTTGTCAGACCGGTGAGCGCAACTGGCTTCACAATAATATACTATCTTCGTTTCAATTACTATTCAACTTGTAGATATTGGAAAACCAATAATCTTTGTTGGCAAGAGAGCAAGAATTTTACTTGAAATGTTCCAAATTGTAAGAAATGTTGGAACATTTTTATTTTATTTTTTACTTCATTTACTGCCAATTTTTTGCCTCATCTTGTGCTGCCTTTTGATTGGTAGACTCCATATAATTGTACTGTGAAACAAACATTTTGATCCATGGCGCAATTGGTAGTATACCCGTCTGCTGACTACTTAGGTCTCGAGTTCGATTCGGGTCTTTTTCTTATTAAATTAAGATTATTCTCAATAGTAGTCCGGAGTTTGGTAACGTGTCCAGTCTATGGCAATAGGCTCGCCTCCTATTACATGAAGCTAACATTGTTAATAACGAAACGCGAGCGTACTACACACAAATTTTAATACACCTTCGGGTATAAAAGGTGTCATTTTATCTTCGTATATTAGGTATTTAAGTATATTTTTTTTCAACTTAGTCTACATTATTTTATTTAAAAATTTCGGAACCTAAACTCATTCTACATTTTGTATATGACAATTGGACCCTAGATTTTATGCCTAAGCCCTAAAATGTAGAAACTTTAATACCACACTTACGCAGAGTACTAAAAACGACGTGTTTCATTTTGAAGTTATAAAACATTAATTGTAATGATCCGACCTTTCTGTGCGCCTAAAGCCTAACTTCATAAGTTAGGAATAGGCATAAAATTAATATTATCCTGAATATTTTTCTACGAAAAGCATTTCTTTATTTATCAGTAGGTTTTAGGTAAATTTTAATGCAAATATATATATGTTTAATGCAAATATAAATCAGCATTTACTCTAGTTAAATCTTATTTTTAATATGCCATATTGTAAATTATAAAGAGTGCCTGACTCTTTAAATATATTTACCTAAAAAGCCGTAACTAAATACTTGATAGAAGTTTAAAAAACCTTCTCGATACATAACTGATGATTTGATGATCGGCCTTAAACACTAATTGATAGAATTGTTAATCAACTAGTTGACCAATTAAGTCGTTTTATCCGACATTTTTTCTATAAGTGTCGCCCGAACGAAAAATATCAAATTACACTCAAACATTGCTTTTGTTTCAACATTTATTTTTGTTTTTCTCGACCCGTAAACAAATTCAAACCGTCCCTTTTTACTGTTTACGTTCAAAGGTACGTGACTTATAAAAATGTTCGTGTTTATGGCAACCCTCATGAGTATTGTGTTGTAAACATGGTATTTGTTTTACGCTTCACATGTTGGCCCCAATATATGCCCCAAGGCTATTCGTCCAACGTGTGGATCTAAAAAGGCATTGGCCTAAAGTTGGGGCGAGCGTTGGAAGTTGGCCGGCTCGTGCCGGTTTCATCAAAGCAATCTGCGCCAATGCCCGCGATCTGACGGGACAGAACTAGTATTAGCCGACGTGTGTACGCCTCACCGAGTTTGCAGTCCAATGTTGGTACAAACGTTGGGACCAACATGTGGAGCCAGCCTTAATGCTTAATGTTCCGATGTCATAAGCTCTTACATACTTGATGATGTTTGTGCAAACAGTTCAAGTTTTTGTTTCGAAAATATATTTTTGAAGAGTTTCTGTTGAAGTGTTTGCTGTGCTGTAGATGTGACTAGTTTATGCTAGTTTTTGGTTGAATAAATAGTTTTTTAAATGTTTTATTTAGAGTGGCAAGGGCTTCATTATTATTTTATTAAAGGTTTCAATGAAGTCAAGCTTTACATGGTGCTGTGCGGCTTAAAATTTGGATGAGTATCTACCAGCATCAACCCATGATTTGGTTTGTGTATGGATTTCACGGAGAAAAGGAAATCCTATGTTTTTAATAATATAAAATTCTTATAATATTTTTGTCGTGATGTTATAAACACCTATTTGAACATAGAAACTTTCCCATTAAAAAAATAAATGTTTTAGCTTAGGTAATAATGTTCTTCACATATCAATAAAAAAATTAAGGCTTCTTGCGTCAAAGCGTCTGTGTCTGTATTAATTTATTTTATCATCAAGCCAACACAAAAAATACCAAACAAAATCGAGCCCAGCCGTAAAATAAATACACACAAAACCTCCAAAATTTCCTTTTTTCATCAGTACAAGCATTTTCTTTGTTAAATACAATTCGTTCATTTTCTCCAGTGCTCAATGGACGGCTAAATATAAACTCGTGTCTAACATCACTTCGGCCGGCTGTCTTGGTATTACGTAATGTAGTTACTGCTCGAGTCGGTAGTAGATCGAGCTTACGTTAGGCTATGACGTCTTAATTAATTTACACGAGACAGTACATTTTTCAACAGCCTAGCCTTTCTTCTAAACTATCTTGCTGTCGGCTTCCAGTTTTAGCGGATACAGCTGAATATCAGTGTTTTGCATGGAGCGACTGCCTATCTGACCCCCACAACCCAGTTACTTAGGTTATATATAACACGATACCCGTCGGTAAGACTGGTTGTCAGACTTTTAAGCTTAAGACTACTGTTAACGACTGTCAAAGATACAGTGCATTTTTCAACGCATGTCAATATTTCGATTGCGCTTAGCACTTTTTCCATTTATCTTATTTTTGCCGCTATTTATGTTGCCTTTGCCTCTTCGGAAACCAAACATCTTACGCGCATGTTGTTTTGCCATACCTTGCCAATAGCGGCCTCTTTAAGTCATCAGATTGGCACTGATCTGATGCGCTCGCTGATGGCATTTGTAGCCAATTTTTGCACCGAACTTTAGACAAAAAGCACGTGAATTTTATTTATTACAACGAGAAAAATAGTAAGAAACTTTCCTAAAACGTTTTTACCAAGAGCTTGTATAAAAAACGTTTCAGAAAAGCTACAATTTGTATAACACTGGCAGGTCTATTTGAGTTCAATTCATGACAAATTTGTTACAATTTATCAACAGGAATTCTATCGAAACGCCATTCACAGTGAGTTTCGATAGAATAATCTATATTCTTTGTAGCAATTGAAAATTTTTCGGGTCAGAGTCATCAATTTGATAAATTGGTGTAGAAAAAAGTATGGATATTTTTCAAAGTATTTTTTGCTGTTTAGTTTTTGGGGTCATGAATAATGTGTCATAAATTGTAGACTGCCACTCTGCTCCAATTAATCCAAATCGGTTAAGCAGTTTGGGCGTAAAAGCATAGAAACAAATTAGAATATTTTATTGACTCACTGATATTTCAGTGGATCGTAGTAGAATTTAACAAAATATTCAGAATCACTCGAAAAAGAAAACTACATATTTATTGTAATTCGTTTTTATTCATAAACACGTAGTGATAGCAGTATGGCGTGTCTTTCAGCCCCAAATAAATATAAACAAATGGCCAAAAACAATAACAAAATTAACAATCAAACAAAAGTCACCACTAAGTACAATTTAATTAATTTGTACCACTTCATTTGAGTTCCATCAATTTTAATCATTGCTTCGCAAAATTTGAAGCTTTCAATAACTTTTGTACTTTCAAGCAGTTTAATTAAAACTAGCTTCTGATCTCGACTTTGCTTCGTGATTTTACAATTTATATGTCGTAATACAAAGAATTCATAATCAGCCCCAAAAAGGATTGTCTGTTGAACTTGGTCGATCAAATAAATAAATTGGTGTCCTGTATGACAAGATGTATAGATGCGAACGAATGAAGACTAAGGCAGTTTGTAACAATCGTACCTACTAAGTGGCTTTCTCTAATCTCTAGGCCTTCCACTCTCTTGCCGAGAGCAAAGTGTGACTTTATGTACGGAAATTAAAGTTACTATGATACTCAGAGATCGCAAAGGTTTTTCAAACAACTGGGCTATGAGCTGGGGAGTTTTGTAAAAGCTAATGAAAACCTCATACGAATAAATAAAATTTTCACTTAATGTTATATAAATAACAATCTATTAAGTTATTTAAACTTACTGAGCTCCTTACGTAAGCATTTTACTTGTAAACAAAAGTTTTATTGACTTTGTCACGACGGCAGTTAGGTGTAATTGAATTTGACATGGAAATGACTTGGAGTGTAGTTTTGTGTTACAATTCGATTATCAAGTTACTGATAATGTCTTTACTTTTATACTAGTCGGTGTTATTTGAGAAGTGAGAGTAAAGTTTGTAGTACTAAAAGAGGTTAGGTAATAATATTCCAACAATTTCTTGTCTTATTTTTTGGAAAGAAAGGAAGGTACAGTAATACAATACTCGATATCAAGTCGCCTATTTTTCGATTGTACGATATCTAAAATTTATTGTTTAGATGTTAATATCAAACATGAAAACTACTTTATGAATGAAATAACAAAATAATAAGTAATAAGAAGCTCCATTGCTAGAGTACGATACAATTGTTTTTGTAAAGTTACTCATAAAATATATATCTATTATTTATTTGAAAATGTGTTTTTTCTGCTTTGTCCTCTAATAAGATAAACTATTATTAGCACACAAAGTGAAATTTCGTAATGATTTCCTTAATATTTCCTAAACTTCTTTGCCTGAGCTCCTTAAAAGCCACACCTACGCATGTACTTTGTGGCATAACTTTTGTTACGTGGGAGACAATGGAACCTTTGACAAAAACAACGACTTAAATAACATAATATTGTGCAATTTGTATAAATTATTATGAAATTTTGAAATTACAATATTTTCCAGCAGTTCTCCAAAATAAGATTTATTTATTTTAATATCCTCACGGTCGAAGTTTCGGCTTCCATTTAAGCCGTTTAGGTGTTGATTTCAAAATTCATTAAATATGACCAGAATCTTCAGTTTAACAAAAGTTTAAAGAAAATTGTTTATGAAAAATGATTGTATTGCACAAATGAAACGTCATTGGCGTAACGTAAGCTCAAAATGTTTTCCTTTAATTGTCAGTTGTCTTACTCAGTACACATTTTATTTCCTTCGTGGCGCGTTTTTATTATTATATTATACTAACTCGACCGCATAATATTCCTTCCGCCTTTTACAAGAACACTGAAGTGAAAAATTAAATAAAGGAAGTTGCTGTGTTTTCTGTAATCTGTAAGCCGATTTCGTACAGTCGGTACTATCGAGTATCGAAATTTTTGAATATAAGTAATTCCTACAGAGACCGCTAGAGGCGTTGATTAGGTTATCATATAAAATTATTAGATGGTAAGCCGGTTGTCGATAGTCGATATTGGAGGAAAATCGTTCTACTAAAACAAAGTTTTAGCTAATTCTTAACATAAAACAGATCCAGATAAAAATTATAAACTGTATAGTAGCCTATTCCCTTAATAAAAGTTTGTCCCTTGTCCACCTATTCTCTTAATAAACGGAGACCCTTGTCCAGCAGTGGGTATCAAAATATGTTTCTATTCAGAATAACTTAAAAATGTGCTAAAACAAAGCGAACGTGATACGTTATGACTTATAATTAAATCGCTATAAATCTCAAAAAACTTACTTAAGTACTATTTTGTTCCAAAATAATTTTCAAAAGTACTTTCGTGATAAATTTGTTAGTAAATAAAGTATTATGCTCACGCAATTAATAACGACAAACTTAAGTAACGGCCACGTGGCAGTTTACGTGACTCAAATAATAAAATAAAACATTAAATACTTTAACTTACCACTCACCTTGTTTTTATTTTTGTTTACTATATTATTAAGTGTCTTACACAACAGAACTCGAACTCGCATTGAGAGAATAACTTACATAACACTTTATTCATTTTCATTGCTCTTCTTTTATAATTATCCAAGCATGCTAATCCCTGCAGGTCCTCTCGAAGTTAATTTTGGGTGAAATATATCCAACTTTTGATTCTAGGTCTTCAATTATCTTCTTTTATAATGACATGTAAATTAAAGCCAAAAACTTAAGCCTTGCACGCGCACCCGATATATAGACTTGCATTTATAATAATATAAAGTACGTCTGTCTACGACCTCATCCATGTGGAAGCGATTTCTCAGGTTAAAACTAATAGAATTATTTTAGTAGTTTTGACTTTAAAACTAAAAAAAACATACATCCATACTGACAAACTCTTGTATAATAATTACGAAGCAAGGTTAGGTTAGTATATAGTAGTAGTAAGTATGTAATAGTACGGAGTTTAAAGAACAAAGTAAAATTTATACTTACTTAAAATCGATGCAGTGACGTCACATGGTATGCTTCGATGTGTGATATTTTCCCATCACTTTAAGGTTTTTCGGTTCGACAAGATTGATGTTACCATAAGCTGTTAGTCTTTACGGGTTCTCGGTTTGGGATAGTCCCCTTAAAAATGACAGGGATTGCAGTTAAGTCGACTCTGAATAATGAAGTGAGACTATAGCTTTAAATAAAATTGTACTGGGTGTTTTGTCATGAATAGTATAAGATCGTAAGAAATCAAGTTTTGATTGAAATCGTGAACATTGTTTGAACAAGTTTTGAAGATCATTTCTGTTAACTATCTTTGGTCAAAGATAGTTAACAGAAATGATTTCTGATCAGAAATGATTTCATTTCTGTTAACTATCTTTGGTCAAAGATAGTTAACAGAAATGATTTAATTTTTATTAATTTTAATTTTTCAGTATATTGTATGAAAACATTTTTGATATAAATCGTAAGAATCGTATAAAGTTTTGATTATATTTTCTCTAAAATATTTTTGTTGGTAACACTTAAAATTCGTGTTTCTTGTAAGTAGCGTGATAAAGATCATGATTTAAGTAATGTATGTTTTTTAAGTGTTCACAATAAAATTAAATGTATTTGTCTGGTTATTATTTTAATCTAGTTTTTCGCCTTCCGTACAGTGATTTGTTAGGTACCTACACCATTATTTGGTTCAATAACAAAGACAACAGAAAACCTTCCGTTGCCTATATAAACAGTTTTTGTCGGTGTACAATCTTTGAAGATTTTCGTTCACATAACAAGTCACGTTGCTAGTCAGTTTTTCAAGTTTCTTAGTAAACTCTTTAAATATTTGATGCTGAATTATAATCCTATTAGAAATTCTCTGAAAAACCCACCTGTCGAAAACCATATTTTTGTGTACTTTTTGGACCTAAATATTTACTTTTTATTATAAGTATGTTTGGAACTATATGGTCTTTACTTGAAAGTTTTTTTTTGTTTTCAGTAGTGTTTGTCTATACACGATTTTCATATATAGACAAACACTACTGAATGTTTTATACGAAAATTCGTTCATAAAGAGGAACAGGAATGACTGAATATTTTTTTCATAACATTTTACACACAATTAACAGAGACCGGTATAAAAATACCTTTCACGAATTTGGAGATAGAAGCCTGTTTTACAAAAAAAAAACATACTATAAATAGTGTTTTCGTCATGTGATATTTCAACGTTAATATTTCATTTAGAAAAGCGCGAAAAACTAACAAAATATGCCAGTGTGTCACCTTCTTAAAACGTCTCATCGTCGCAGTTATGTCGTTAGTCTTTCAAGTGCTGTGTAAATACCTTCAGCTTCAAATGCTTCAAATTAAATTGTATGAGATGTGTAGCGTTTTGATGTTTTGTAATGTGTTGCAAAGCAGATTGTAAGCGTACAATCACATTTATATTTATACGCCTATGTATTTGTCAGTCATCTAGGCTTACTATGTTTCTTTTCTCAGAAGTTTTGATAACAATTTCAATATTCAATAGTCAAGTGTTAAAATCCCTTTTTTCATTTCGTACTTTTTTTAATAAGGGACAATAGATGTTGATAATTTTATTGTACACAAAATCATTTGAACGAAGCATTAAAATCAATATAATTATGTTAACAAAAACCCGGAATTATGTGAATTTTTAGTTTTTTCGTCGAATTATAGTAGGCTGTGTCAATGTTGCATTACATTGGAACTAGTTTTACTAACCACGAACAAATTCCTAGCAAAACATTTTCAAATCAATGGGACTATGGTAACAAAAATCCGGAAATTTGCTAAAGTTTAATCTATGGACAAATTAAAGTAGGCTTCCTAAAGACAATGTTGTATAACATTCGCACTAGTTTCACTAACCACAAACAACTTCCAACCAAAACATCCTTAAATCCAATAAAAAAGCTTGGCTAGCAAAAAACTCTTTCTCATTCCTAATGGACCGACAAATTTTCTAATATGAATGACACTAGAACGCGGGTCAATCTTATTCCACCCCTTAAGTATCGTTAGGGGTCCTTTAAGAACTTTGATGACGAAGTTTCATCCCATAGGAGCTTAGCAATCGGTTCTTTAACTTTAAGTGGATGTTTGACTGTTTTATTTTAAAATTACTAGCCGTTTAATTTGATGAGTTGGACAAATTATTTGTTTTAAGTCTCGCTTTTGGGAGTATTTCTGTGTTTAATTTGCGAATGAGGAATTCTTTACTAAAATAGAATAATCTTAGAATCATCTGAGATGTAGTCTTGACTAGAATTTGTTGAAAATCGCTTTTTCTATATAATAGTTTATAAACGAATTCCATCTTATAATGATTAATGCCTAATTTCTGAATACATTAAGCGGAAGTTTATCTATTCATTAACGTTCTTTTTTATGAATTAAACGCTGTTGAATAGATAAATGTACCTGAATAATCGGGGGTTAGTGATGTAACGAGTTTAAAAAAATTTTGTCGCCTGTACCATTTATATTCAATCACATTATTATTCCCTTAACTTAAAGGAAGTCACGAACACAAATTAGTTAAGAAATTGACCCTAAATTACAATAATTATTACAATCAGGAGCTTGTTCAACAGACCGCTGTTCATTAGGCGTTTGAAGGGTTAATTTAACCCTCTAATTAACCAAAAGTCTTGGGGTTTAGTGGGAAGTCGATTAATTTGGATAAATTGTGAAACACTGGCATTTAAGGGTTGGAATAAAAGGGCTGATTCGATTTGAAACTGATTTTGTTAAACATTTATTGATGTTTGAAGTTAAATAAGTTTTTACCTACTTACTTGGAATATTATCATGAACCTAGCCTTTCTTCCAACTATGCTGGAGTCGGCTTTATATCAGTATTGTTGATATTTTAGGTAGGTAAATTAGACTGCCGGCACAATCTTTACACAGACACATGCGGGTCGCAAAAAGACTTAAGTTTAATTGGTTTTACTCGCATTCAAATAGGCAACCAAAATATTATTACTCCAAACTATAGACAGAAATAAAAAAATAGTACAAATTCTAAAAGAAAAGAAGTATTTTTCACAATATTTCTACTCGCCATCTAAACAGTCTTCAATAAATTGAAGCTTGGACTTGAAGTAAAGTTTAGACCGAATTACGAATATTTATTGTAGCAAGTGTTATAGAGAGTAATAAGATGTATCTTTCGGTATGTTTCTTATACGTTAGTTTATTGGTGTTGTATAATAAAATATTTGTTACTTTTGCGTGGGGTGAGAAAAATTACAAATTATTTTTAAAATTCTGCATTCCGTAGGACGAGGAACAAAGTTTTACTGTTGCTTAGGAATATAATAGTTTTTTCTATCAAACAATCGTTTACAAAAAAGCAACGTTATATTATAAGAATAAAATAAATATTTTTTTGCTTTATAAAAAGACGACTCCAGCACTAAGAATCAATCCTGTGTCGTGGGGATTTTTCAAACAAACAAACAACGGACACAAAGTACAACCAAAACTGAAACAGTTTTTTCAGGATCGCACAAATAATTTTCCATGTGAGCATCGACCCTCCGGACGCAATGGTAGCAGCGTGCTGACCCTAACCACTGCGCCATAGAGGTAGTCAACAAGTCAAAGATAGTGATTAATGCCCGTAAATGCCCAGTTTCTAAGGTACATTTAGCGGTAGTTTATCTATTCAAACTGTCATTTTTATATGAGCTTAAACGCTATTGAATAGATAAACTACCGCTAAATGTACTACAGAAACCGGGGGTTAGAAATGCTTCGAAAATTACCCGTGAACCGTGTCACAAGTACCTATTTAAGCAAATACGAACACTGCATCCCATAACACTTTATAGCAGTTAAATCTTGCAAGCCAGCATTTCCCAACAGAAGTGATTATGATAATGCCGCCACAAAATTATACAGAGTACACTCGCTCTCGTGTTAGGTTAAAACGTCGTCTGCATAAAGCTGTAACTAAATAAATACGTTGTCATAATAGTACAGTGAAATAAAAATACATTACTTTAATGTGTCTAGTTAAAATGTTTACTGAGTTCTTGTTAATTTTATTTTTTATTTATGACTTCAAAACCGTTCCACTTTCAGGTAACATACATTATAATATTCGAAAGTGTACGCAGAAATGTATAATATCCATTTTTTTAAATTGATATGCAAGACCACACAAAATTTGCTGAATAAACTAACATTTGACCGATATAACAACCCAACTAGCACACAAGCTGCTTATACAGTCGTTATACAGCCTGATAGTTGCATAAGAGTCGTTCAGATGCTGTACAATTCTCTATAAGTTGTATACTAGCTATTTAAAAAACCCTTTAACAGCTAGGCGGGACAGTAGCCGTTTAGTAGGAAACTAATGACTTATAGTGATATATGAGCATGTAATTGCATCGCTAGACAGCCTAGGGAAGTATAACTGAGTTAATGGAATCTTCTATAACACCGTTAACTGTATAAGGGGACTTTAGGAGATAAAGGAGTTTAAACGGAGTTATGCGTTGCGCTTATAGCGCTCAAGAGCGTAAATAAGCTTTTTGTAATGCCTTAGGTTCTATAACAGATTTTTTTAGGGCTAGTGTATTACTCATCTATAAAAGAGTTGCGTAGGTCTTTAATAGCGCCTTGAGCGTTATATCAGATATTTATATGGCTTATGTACGGCAAATAGATGTATAAGGTATCATTCGAAACATTTTTACAGCCATGGGGATTACAGAATTATGTTAAGCACCTAAAGCGCTATAACCGAGTAATATACCTTTATACTAAAGCTTAAAATTATTATCATAATATATTTACATAGGTGCAGTGGTGGTTCAGTCTGTCAACTGTTTTTAAAGAATAAATAAAAGAAAATAAAATAAAATAAAATAAAATAAAATAAAATAAAATAAAATAAAATAAAATAAAATAAAATAAAATAAAATAAAATAAAATAAAATAAAATAAAATAAAATAAAATAAAATAAAATAAAATAAAATAAAATAAAATAAAATAAAATAAAATAAAATAAAATAAAATAAAATAAAATAAAATAAAATAAAATAAAATAAAATAAAATAAAATAAAATAAAATAAAATAAAATAAAATAAAATAAAATAAAATAAAATAAAATAAAATAAAATAAAATAAAGTAAAATAAAATTTCAAACTATTTTAATATTCAACGACTGACCCCTAAAAGTACGAGTAAAATGCTGGTGTGCGACCAAAACAATTATATTGAAGCACTCCTATGCCACAACTGCAGAACCTTGAGGTCTACAACAGCGAACACTAGAGCCTTTGTAACAGCTTAAGCCGCTAGAGCAGATGTAACCAACTCTGAGAGGTGCTTGATCGAGACGCCATTACAGCATTTGGTAAACATATTTTTTGAGGTTATTACGATCTTTTGAAGATCATATAAATCTATAGCCTGGTAACGTTAACATAATTAAAATCATTTTTTATTACCTATAACCCTAATTAAACTATCTGTAACCCTCAAAGTCTTATTTATGTTCAAAATACAATTTCCAAATCCACATATCTATATAATTTTTGCATTTAAAACTGAATATTTTGAGGGCGCATGAAAATATTGACGATAATATACATATATATTGACAGCAAACTGGAACTCGCACTTTCATATCACGTACACAAAGAAATAAAAGCGATAGACTACTTGTTATTTTCATAATCCAATCCGTAAAAATAAAATGTCTCCTCATTTGTCACTGATGATTCATTTTAATACAATATATTTAGTTTACACCATAATAAACCGACCATATTACTAATTTAGAGCGTTAGCATTTATAACCGTTACACAGTAGCGCTAAAATAAGGTAAAGGTGGTATAATCGCGCTGCAAGAGCTTTTTCGAACGCTCGTGGCGCTAACCACCTCTGTACAACAGCTGGTAAGCGCCACGAAGCTGCGAAAAAGCTCTTGTAGCGCGATTATACCACCTTTACCTTATTTTAGCGCTACTGTGTAACGGTTATAAATGCTAACGCTCTAAATTAGTAATATGGTCGGTATTCCACAATTTATGACCACTTTTAAAATTGCCTTTAAAATGACTCTTTTCAATAATAGACGACCTACTTCCTTTGATGATTCGCATCCATTACTCGTCAAATTGCCCAATTTATATAAGAACTTTCTTTTACAGAGCAATGATAGCCAAGTGGTCTTAGCACCAACCTCTTACATACACACCAATGACTTTTGTGTGTATTAGAAATAATTATCACTTGCTCTTGCGGTGAAGGACAACATCTTGATGAAACCTCGAATGCCTGAAAGTTCTTTAACACAGTTCTTGAAGGAATACAAAGCCTTAACACACACTTGGGTAGTGTGGTAGACTCAAGACATGACTCCTTCCACATTTTGGGAGATCTTTTACCAACAGAGGAATAATAATGACTTTTTCTTTCTTTACAGATGGCGAAAAACTTCGACAGCCTCCTGAAATGATAGATCGAACAAAAATGCACACATGAAATAAAAAAGATGGGTTCAAAATTACTACTATCAACATTAACTATGTTGATCCTATACAAAACCTGCCTTGGCGACACATACCCAAACACTTCGATATCAATATCGAATCTAGATAGCCTTACAAATTTAGCGAACAAACTGAAAAGATCTGTGAACAAAACTGATCTATTCGAAGTCGAAGAATTAGGAAACGAGACTACAGACAGGGATATAGAAATATCAGAATCGAATAATGATACAGAATTTCGCAAACTTATAAACGATGAAGTCTACGAAAATAGCACAGAAGAAGGATGTGTTGGGTATCAAGAATACTGTAATATGTCTAAAGAAGAGTATATGGAGATGTTAAACGATTACATATTTCCTCAACCGTACGAATGGGTGCTAATAGCAACTCATGCTATAGTATTCGTGATCGGTTTGGTAGGGAATGCGCTAGTATGTATAGCGGTGTATAGGAATCATTCGATGAGGACAGTGACGAACTATTTCATAGTGAACTTGGCTGTGGCAGATTTTATGGTGATTCTGATATGTTTGCCGCCGACTGTGCTGTGGGATGTGACCGAGACGTGGTTCTTTGGAACAGCTATGTGCAGAACTGTGCTGTACTTTCAGGTGAGTCGTAAACTTCTTTTACAAAACAAGCTTAGGTATTTTTCTTATGAAAGATATTTGATCTTCTGTGACGCGATTTTCTACCACTATAGACAACCGGTTAGCTATAGAGAAATTTTGTATGAAACCCCAATCAAAGCCACTAGCGGGCGCCGTCAAACATTTTTTTCAGTACATTTTCTAATGTCAATCTCTCGATACTTGATATAACCAACTGTAGAGAATCGCTTATGAACCCACTCGCTACTACACCCACGGGTCAAATTTAGAATGAAAATTTACTTACTTTTATTGGTTGACTGAAGCCAGTAGGTACAGTCACAGAAAATTATGTTCTTTTTCATAACTTCATTTTATTTGGTGTTGTCAATAGTATTTTGAAAAGATAAACATATAGGTACGTAGTTTCAGGGTGATTCAAAACGGTTAAAATGGGTTGCATGTAAGATAACCGAGTGCTCACATTATTAAGATGCAAATAGCATAGTCGTGCCAAGTTTTAGTCTGTAGTGTTATTATAGTTAAGATGTTCTGTAAGTCACAAGACACGTTTTACGATATCTTTGTCATAGTGGTGAGCGTCATCGTGCCGTTGTGTTTATTAAATAAAAAAAAATACTATAAATAATATTCATGTGGCTTATGACTGATCCTTAACGCAGGATATATCCTTTGAAAACACTGACCCCTGGTTTCTGAGGTGCATTTAGCGGTAGTTTACCTATAATAAGTACAATAACATTATAAAAACTTGTTTAAAAAATCAGTTTGAATAGATAAACTACCACTAAATGTGCCTCAGAAACCGGGCATAAAATATGCACTATATTATTGCGTCATGAAATTAAAAGTTCGCTTCCTACACTACAATCTTCTATTAGAAACATTTCAACTATTAGTTCATCACAAAAATATTCGTATGTGTAAACTACACTTGATCTTGCTCAGTGCAATAATAAAAGTCTTGACAAGCATATTAACCACTGCAGAAACATATTTGTATATTTGCAAAGTCAATAAAAAAGACTATTTCAAACAAACAATAAAACCGTTTAACACTTTATGATACATTCTTGCAAACGGAAACTTAAATTTTCATCTGTCGTAATAAATTCTAAGAACTGCAATTGAAGAATCACATTTACTCAATCAATACTAAAATATGTTGCGAAAGAATCTCGCTAAACAAACAACTTTGTTTTAAAAATTGTTTCACTGAAAGAAACCAGGCGTGATTGAAGAGAAAAATAAACAATTACTGAAGGAAAAGCGCCTTGTAATCAATTGAATAAATAAATATATTTGTGCAATACAAATCAATCTTTTTATTCGTATGTTGATGGATTGATGAGACTCTTGAATGCCTAAATAAGAAATCTTTCCTATTTTCCTTGTATTTTTCATCATCTTTCTTCCACCTCACATCATCTTGTCAACAGACTTTTTTTGTTGATATGATATTTTTACAACATTATCCATCAACAAAAGGAGTTAATTGAGATCAAACTAACTTACATATTTACCACGTTGATTAGGAATGATTGTATAAAATACATTTTTACAATTAATATCTTGAGCTCTTAAGCGGCGCTAGGAGAGTTGAGTACAAGCGGAGCACGAGCTAAGCACAAATTTCTGCTGAAAACACGCTCGTTCCAAGATCTTAAGTTGGTCCACACTATACAAATTTGTGCTTGGCTCTTGCTCGGCTCCTCTAGTGTAGACGCAGCCTTATATGTTGGTACCTAAGCTAAGGGAATTAAGATGGTGTTAAAGGTTCTGTGGTAATTTATAATTATTTTAAAATATTGATGTAAATACAAGTGATGGTTATGCAAAGACGGCTTCCACGTCTCCGTACATATGGTTTAGGAGCGGAAAGAGTAATACTTAAGAGATACTGTGATAAAACGCATGGTACATTATGGCGATATGAATAAAATATAGTCACAATTTGCAATTCATTCATATTATTAGTTCCATGAGTTAAGTCAGTCTATTGGGCAAACTCCTGACTACTATCGCCAATATTTCTACTTAGGTTGAAAATAACTAACTTTGTCTAACCCCAGAATTGAACCTGAACCTTAGCAATTAGAGCTTGCATAGACAGCTCGGGCTACTGTTACAGTGCCTGTTGGGCTCCATGTAGACAATATACAGCTGTTAATAATCGAAATGTATAGAAATCATAATATTGTTAAAAATAAACAGAATGTACGCCCAAAATAGCGACACGATTGACTCAATAAGCTCGGAATTAGATTGAAAACAATAAATTGTTTGCTTCCATAAGAAATACAAAAATATTGTTATTGGAAACGTCTATAAAACTTCCTGGAAATATTACAAGCACCAATGACTCGAATTTGCACGGATTTTTCAATACTTTTCTATAAATATTATCTTTGTAATACGGTCTAACCTTTCGGGGAAACGTTTGTTAGAAACTGAATCGTACTTTAGTAGCGGTATGCGCACTAAAAGTCAATTTTAGTCTCTAAGTTATTGAGTTCTAAATTATCATGCCTATTTAATCGAAGTAATGTAAAGAGGAATAAACGAACATACTTTTTTTTATTATTTCAGCCATTAAAAAATTGAGTCACTGTAATTTTCGCATATACCACACACATTTTTGACTCAAAAATCAAACTTTAAATCAATATTATCACGCTCATTATATCAAATGGGAGCCACTCGTATTTTAACAACTAAGTTTGTTTATTGAAAATTTTATTATTCACCCGTGAACCAAAAACCGTACCTTATATGTTTTTAACAACTTACACTTTGATTTGAAACAGCGGAAACCTACCAAAAGTAGATCTGAAATCTTCCAAACGAAGATTCCCTTTTTGCTATTTATTTAACTTTTAACACACTTCAATGGTCAAGAAGCATCAATATAAAAGTTCGCAACGTCTTGCATCAACCGTTCTAGTTTCAAGAACATTTTGCCTCACTGCCAGTTTCCTGTCGGTACAACAAACAGGTTGAGAGCACCCAAGACACTACGAACGAAAGCATTTAAAATGGCCTGTCGTTTTAAAGATGTGGTTGAAATTTTAGAAGAATTTTCTTTTTGTCAATGTTTAACTTTTGAAGAGAAAACTATATGTGATAAACATAAAAATACCACTACAGATTGAAGGTGTTTGTATGATACATTATTTTCGTCTCTTGTAGTCTCTTTTTTACTTAATAATAAGTTTTTAGGATACATTTTTCAGTTATATAGTAACAAGTATAAAATCAAAGCTTGTTTACTGATAAAATATTGGATAACTAACTTTGGCGTCCAGTCCAGGCCTACAGTAACGGCATCATATTGTGTCAAATCAGTTATTTAATGATAAAATATTAATAATAGCTACAAATGGCATTTAAATGACTGAGACAATAATTATGGAATGAAAACATAACTTTAAACCACTGCCTAAACTATTTAAAAATATTTTAAAACTTTTGCACGACGTTTACAAACTTTCACATATTACAAAAATATTTGTGACCTGAAACTATTCAAATCCCAACCTTTGTGTAAATAATATGAATGTTATTTTATTTACTTTTTTAAATATTACAGAAATGTTGAATGAAAATGAAACGTAGTAAACTTTGTTCATTAGAAGTTTTTTGTCAAAATCTTTTTCTGATACAGAAACATACTGTATAAATTGGTTTATTCGAATAATTATATTTTCCATCGCAAAATTATCTATAGCATCGTGACATCAAAGTTGCAAGAAGATCACAACCTCTTCTTTAACGTTGCAGGTTTTAGTTCAACTTGACATTCAAATGAAGTTTTAACAAGTAGAAAACCACAATGTAATTCTAATTAAAATACACTGCACGCAATAATAAGCTAGATTGAACTCTGAATGACTTAAGAACTATGATCGTTTGACCTCATATTATTTGTGTGCAACACAATTGCCTATACTTGATACTACCTGTTCCAAATAACAAATGTATGGCACTTAAAATTCCTTTGAAAAATATAGTTCTTGTGGAATACGCTAGGGGCGCTAAAATTTGTTTTACAAAATTTTATTTTCCTTTGTCGATAGTGGCTGAAAATTGCGCCCCGGTACCACAATTTTATCACACTAGGTACTTTCGAGTAATGAACAAAATACATTTTATATTACTAAATAGTTCTAGCGAATGCGATAGGGGCACTGATCAGGATAGAATGCAAAATTTATTGTTAACTTGTCAGGCTATTATAAAAATGAAAGGTCTACAATTTTGCCATTAATTAATGTATAATTTCCATAGACTCACATTAATTAAGGTACATCCCGTTGATATTTCGTTCTATAAAAACTCATATTTGCATGGTCGAACACGATAATTGGGAGCCATCATGAATTTTGTTCAACAACTTCCTCCGTCCAGAACATTTTTATCAAAAAGAATAAAAAGTAACGAGAAACGGATTGACTTTGAAAGAAACGGACAATTTACAAAAAAACTTGACTCAAATACATTATACAATTAACACCTTTTAAGAAATTGAATAAACTCAATTTGAGACTATCAAAACAAACAATTACAACTGCACGTTTGGCGCAGTGGTTAAAGTGGTCACCTCGCCGCAATAACCGTAGCGCCGCGTGTGGCGGATTCGAATCCCACCCGGGACAAATATTTGTGTGATGAACACGAGTATTTTTTCTGAGCCTGGATGTTAATTTATCTATATAATTATGTATTTAGAAGTATATAAGTATGTTTATCAGTTGTCTGGTTACCATAGTACAAGCTCTGCTTAGTTTGGAGTCAACTATGTGAATTGTCCAAAAATATTTATTTATTTAATTATGTCAGAAATACAAAGTTAAATACATAAATAAAATCATGCCTTTTTATCATAGGGATAAACAGAGACCAAAGAACGTCACTTAATACAATCTTTAGATTGCCTCATTCATATCCATACTTCTTGATGTATACTGACCGCCGGTTACGAGTAACAGCATTAGCACCTGTAGCGCAAATCTGTATAATCTGTACTGTCGAGTACCGAAAGTTTGACATTTAGAATGTACTGCCAAAATAGTTCCTACGTCGTCCATTAGAGGCGCTAATCAGATTTTCAGACAACATTTCTCGATTACAAGCCGGTTGTCGGTAGGCGATAGCAGTAGAGAATCGAGCTACTGAACTTCTTTTCACGAAATCGCCGTTTGGAAATAAAGATAAATATAGTTTATGTACATAATGGAAACGAATTTCTTCACCTCCTAAACAAGAGTAATCCTGAAATACTTACTTAAAACCTTTCCATTTCCTAAAAACGGATTTACACTTTTACAAAAAACTACTGAGAGAATCCAAATAAAATTGTTTTTTAATCCAGCCAGGCTCTAGATTAACACAGTACACTTTTTATCCTAAAATTCTTATGCTTCTTTTCGGACAGCCCAATCCAGAAGCAGGCATTATTTTTTGTGAATGAGGCAAGGTAAGTTTGAAAGGATAGTACAAACTAGCGTTCTTTGGTCCCTGTTATTATGTATTTTTTACAACGGATACAAAGTATTTTTTAAAGATCGCACAAATAATTGTTCCGTGTGGGAATCGAACCCACGACCTCCCGGCGCAATTACAGTGGCGAGGCGACCACCTTAACGCTGCAATACGGAGCATTATATATTTATAAAAAAATACTTTTCATTTAAACCATCTTGATCAAGATACCAATCAGCCAGTCACTTCCCAGTGCCCAAAAATGACGTTATAAATTCGAATATCCAAAATTTCGGTCTAAAATATCAGAAGGGGACAGCAAGAGGTGAGGCCTGAGGGTGTGAGGGAGACGGAAATTAATCGCTAACGTCCACGATCGTGCTGCAAGATAAATGGAACGATCGAGTTACATCGCCCAATTTGTCGTAAGCCTTAGTATTGATGAAGATCATTTTTGTTTGATGAAGGTGTTTTAAGACAGGTACATACACAATTCTGCTGTTTAGGAAACTGGCTATGAAAAAAAAAATAATTTTGATAGATACTAGCAAATGGACTGTGCGATTTGAATTCAATTTTTTATCCCTTTTTTATTTTAGAAAGAGTTCTAGGATGAAAAAACGCAATTTAAATCCAACGCAATAACTTGGCGTAGATTGTATTTTCTTTAAGAACACGTCCGCAGACATGATTTTCTTTCCCTAAGGGCCATAAAGTAAATAAAAATAGTTCATTCTACATCTAATTCACTCGCAACTTCAAAAGTAATCGGCATGCAGCCTTACTTTGTGATTCATCCACAGTTTTCCTAACAGGCAAATGTTTATGCTACTCGGTTATCACCTCAAATTTCTTACAAATATTATATACACAAATAATATCACTTTTTTCCCCTTACAAACTAAACTTGCTTACAAATGTCGCTTAGATAACAAGTTTATTATCTTGTAAACGCTTCTATAGTTATGATACAGTCATCAACACTATTATGAAGATGTGCGTGTCTTAACAAAGGATAAACCACAATAGATTGCGTGAGAGAACCAGACGTTTCAAAATGAACGCAACACACCTCTTAATGTGCGCAGTCGGTTAATGAATCGTTAAAGTAATGGCTCCTAATGGCCATTTATAGGAGATAAAATTCGTTACTTAAGAATTTTATTGATTTTGCACTTTGGGGCACGATAATTGTCGCTTTTGGGAGAAAATTGAACTCAGATTTTCGAAAATTTTTGGTAAAGAAAAATAGCTTGGTATTCCATCACGATATTTCACCCGAATGTGTGGGTGGGGTTGTCCGAAATACACCCACGTTTCTTCATTAACTATGTTAGTCCCACGTAAAAGGGGGTGAGCCTATTGCCATGAATCGGGCACGGTGCCAAACACTAGGCTACTATTGAAAAATACTTTAATATAATAGCCGGAAATCGAACCTGAGACCTCGTTATTAACAAATGTTACCTAAACCACAGTAGCAGTTTAATAAGGCCTCCTAAAGCGACTTTTTTGCATGGATATATTTCGAAGACAGTTCGATACAAAAAGTAGGTGCCAAATCGAATGATCATCGAAAAACGTTTAGTAGTTTTTGTGTAGAAGAGTAAAGGTCAATCAAGGACAAACTCTCACATTTGCAGTTATACTAGTAGTTTTATACCGTCGATTGTCCCTCTTATAATTTACCTACTTAAACTAACTACCTATATACAATCATTCATTAAATTACTCCTTTTTCACATAGTGGTCACAGAGCAAAAATGTCACTTGCTTCGATCCATATATGATCTTTTCTTGTTTCATTCACATCCATACATCTTTACGTACAGGACCGCCGGTCATCACTACGCACCTACTAGCCCTTAGCTATCTCCTTATTGCGTGGACCCGTGCAGTTTCACTCACGAATTATTTCCGCGTTTTATTTTACTTTTCTCTCTATTAAAACATTTCCCGTGACTTAAAGACACTTTTACAAAAACAATAATTCGAACTAGTTGAGGCTGTTTTTGAGTTTTGCGCTTAGCAACACGTTTGGCTTTATTATTTTTGTATTTAAGTGATATCAGACCAGAAAAATAAACACCAGTAATTCTATCTTCAGTAGGGAATACCTAAAAAGTTTTTGAATTTGATAGCCTCATTTTGGTTACCAAATTAAACAAAAATATGTAATGAGAGCGTTTTCATTTTATTCCTGACGAGGGATTATTTTAATTAACTATTTTGTAGGTAGAATATTAAATTTAATAATTGCCTCGTTAGCCGTTGAAAATATAATCACTATTGAACTAGTTGGTATCTGTGGTGTTGCTCAGAACATATTTTTGGGAAAATACTTAGTAGGTTTTGTCATTCCTCCATCGATGGACTCAGCTGTTTATAAATATATTCTTCTGTACCTCGATTCTCTATCACTATCGACTACCGACAACCGGCTAGCTATCGACATTTTGACATTTAGAACGTACTGACAAAAAAGTTTCTACGATGTCCGTCAGAGGCACTGATCAGATTTTCATACGAAATTTCTCGATGACAGGTCGGTCGTCGGTAGTCGATAGTAGTAGAGAATTGAGCTACTGAAGTCTATTTTCGTTTCAATGATTTTAATTTAGAATGGATATTGGAATTCGGGATCTAAAATTTAAAAAAAAACGTGAATAAAGAGAAAGGATCGAATAGAACTTAAAGCTTAATATTATTATGTTGTATGTGTTACCCGGTATTAAATATTTATTACCTGGTTTTTCTCTATCTTGGTCTCCGAAGTGATATCAAGGCACTTTTAATCATGCAAACAATTGTTTTATTTTAAATTAGGACAAGAATAATATATTTTTTTACCGTAATTACGCTTACAGATTTCGTCCCAGATTTTTGCTAAACTCACACTTTCCACAACAATTCTGTATTGTAAACTGTATCCAACAAATGACAGACCCTTATCTTTTCCATCGATCACTCAAAACGTCATTTGTTCTTAACGAGAACCCTATTATAGTCCACCACAATGGATGTCCAGGGAAGGGATCGCAACGCTGACCGTCCGATACAACGGCGAGAATTTTACTTAAAAAATTTGGCCCTCGCAGTTTTTCATTTAAAAATGTATTTTTGAAATTAATTCATATGTTTAATGACAGCATTAATAATGAATTATTTACTTATATTTGCTTGAGCCAATGTGTCGGGCACAAGTAATACAGACTTATTGTCAATCAAGGAAGCTTCGCTGGTCAAGTGCGTTCTGCCAATTTATTATTCTCTCAAGAATGTTCCCCAAATTATTTATTTTAGTTAACCGATACAGCAGATTAGCTTCTACCGACTTCACTATCCGTGTGCAATAATAAACCGATTTAGTAGCGCAATTCTCTATTGCCGGTACTATCGCGTATCAAGGGTTTGACATTTGTGGAGGAACGAGGTGATTATGTTCATCCATCACAAAGGGAGGATCCCCCGACCATGCGAGGTGATCGTACCTGCCCATAGACTGCCCGACAGTTCTAGTCGGGAACTTGTATATAATATAGTCAATTGCAGTGCAAACTTTGATAGCGCGATTCAGGACTTGTGGCGTCAGTCACACTGCAGGTGGTGGTTGGTAGTGCGCTGGTCCCAATAGATGTCACTGTATGTAGCGATCCGCTACACATTTAAAATGTACTGCAAAAATAGTTTTTTCGACGCCCGCTGGAGGCGCTGATCAGATTTTCATTCAAAATTTCTTGATAGCTAGCCGGTTGTCGAAAGCCGATAATGGTAGACATTCGCGCTAAAAGAGTATCAAATATACATAATATACGTCCTTTAATATCCGTATCAAGTTACAAAAAATAAATTTTAGCATTTTGTTCCTAAATAAATTTCGTGGAATAGTTAAAATTATACCAGTATTATACACACTAACAGACTATTTTATTTTAACTAAGGTTTAAAACTAGGGCACCTGTGTAAAATGGTTTGTAGAGAATTTAACTCAATTAAAATGAACGCTTGAATTTGTACGTGGATAAAGTAAATAGAGTTTTACTCTAGACTTGACCATTTAATGAAAATGTATAGAAGGTAATGTTTCTTCATACATGGAAGATGGCCTGAATGTTGTTTATTATATTGTTAATGTTTTTATTCTAAAGTCGGTCCCGGCTGTTGTCAATCTAGATAACAGTCGTTAAGCAATGTCAAAGGCCTTTCGGGCAGCTTGAACAACTTTGATACTAGGACCACTAACCATACGATAGATAGAAATAGCCTGAATTGACATTCAGGCTATATCTCGTGATATAGCCTAGGCTATACCACGGGTTCCTGGGATGGGTAATCATTGATTTCGGCTTTTATTCGTAGTCGTCACTACTGGGTTAAAGTTACACGCAACTACCATAGCACTGAAAGGGGGCCTTCATTTACATTTTTTTACTTGAAATTTGGCTATATCTTTCATAAACATTAGTTACATTTCAACCGCAAAAACACAGAATTTTATTACATGATCATAGTCGCATTCAAAACCTAGTCTTTTATAAATAATACCAAAAAATAAAGCATATTATTCACCTGAGAGCGTTATTTCGCGTCAAAGCACCTTGTGTTGAAATAATGTAGTGTAAATCCAATTTAGCGGTATTCGGATCCAGATAATGGATTCCAAAAGCGGTGTTCTTTGACTTTATAGTAAGAATACATATCATTTTATACAATTAAAAGATATATTAGTTTGTGAAGGACGCGTGACTGTTGAGTGTGAGGTCTTGGGTACGAATCCTTGTTAGAAAAGAGCAAACGTGTGACAAGTGTTTCTTAGTAATAGTTTCAAAGCTGTGGTCACAATATAAAACGCTTTACACTAAAGATCGCGTAAAGCCAGCGAATGGTTTCTTACCGGGTTATGAAATTCTTGTTAGAACATTCTCAGTACCAGCAGAGATTTGGTGACATGCTTGAAATTAAATGCGACTGAGAAAATTATTCATATTGAACCTTGCATTTAAACAAAATTAAATAAAATATGCAAATACTTTGCATGCCTTAAACATTTATTGAGGGCATGCAAAGTCCCCATACCGCACCTAAGGCTTAACCCCTCCCTTGTTTGGGCCTTGCTCAGCAGTGGGACAGTAATGGGTTAAAAAAACATACTTACAAACTTCCATTGCCCGTCAAACAAAACCGCCGGTTACGAGTACTACGCACAAAATTTAAAATGGAAATTAAAATAAATAATTTGAATTGAGACATAGAACAAATAAAAGGGAAATCATAATCTTTCATCCGAATCCAATCCGTGTTCATTTAATTATTAACTGTGCCTCGATTCTCTTCTACTATCGACTACCGACGACCGAACTGTCATCGAGAAATTTTGTATGAAAATCTGATCAGCGCCTCTGTCGGGCGTCGTAGGAAACATTTTGGCAGTACATTCTAAATGGCAAAATTCGATAGTTAGCCGGTTGTCGGTAGTCGATAGTGGTAGAGAATCGAGGTACTGCAGAAACATACAAAATTACCTAAAATGTAACTAAGAAATAAAGTTTATTTCCTTCTTTCACACTTGCTTCCTCTTATCACAGTCAAATCACATCAAATCCCTAATACCTTGTTATCTTTGACGGCGGATGTAGCTCGAAGGCTCAGAACTAAACGGATAAATCACGTCTTATCAATGATGTAATCAAAGCCGCTCTTAATTACTCACTAATTAATGAGAGATCACAATGGACATTGTCACAGTGTACTCAGTGAGTTGGTCTACAAATGAATGCCGCGGTTTTTTAGACAACTCCCGCACTAAAAATTGCTCTTTTGTGCTCGTGTGGTTAAGGTGGTCACCACGCCACTAACAGTGGGTCGAGAGGTCGTGGATTCGATTTCCACACTGTTTGTCATTGTTTCGGGTATGGTTGTACTTTGTGTCCGTTATTTGCATGTTTGTAAAAGTCCCCGAGACATAAGAGGAAATCTTCGTGCGGGAGTAGTCTTTCCAAAAAAAAAATAAAGCAATATAGCACTGAACATGAACCGCTATGTAATATTCTAAGTTACAATCACTAATTACAGTGATAATGGGCATATTGAAGAGAGTGCTAATTAATTAATAATACATGAAGACACGACATTATATCATGTCCTTGACAATCTTTATTGAGGAGATGTCGCTTTCAGAAAGAGTAATTATGTTGTTAGGCTTTTTCATAAAGGATATAATAGTTAGTGTTAAAGATACATGTAGATAATATGTTTAACTAATGTTCTAGTTCCCTAACTATTCGTCGATTTGGCGAGTATGCTGATGGTGTTTAAAAATTACAAGTAGAAAAATAACTTTTTGTTATTTGTGCGGCGCATATCTTTGGTTTAACTATTATTCAATGTCCCAACCAGTGGTAAAATAAAAATAATAAGATTATGTCTATTTACTGATCACATTCTAGTTCTTAATAAACTATGCTAGGCTTATATGTATGTTACAATTGCCTTTTCAAATAATATTTCTAGTGACTCTTCCACTAGGCTAAGCTTGTCTCGGAAGAGTCTATTAGTTACAGTATCCAGATTATTGTTCCTGATATCTGATATCTGACTGGTACTAGGTTTAAGCTTGCGAATATGCTACTAGTTAAGAGTTCGAACCTAGGCAATACATGAATGACTTTCTTGCACTTTTCCAGTGAATGAACTCAATATAATAATATCTCAATTCGAAAAAAACCTAGACCAATACAACAGCCACGTACTATGTATATATCTGTTTAGTTTCATTTAATAAAGAAAAATAGACAACAATTTTTCCCATTAGTAATTAATGTGCTTGATACACTATAAAATTATAACCCGTCTTTAAACTAACTAGGTAACAATCTCACGAGTGAACCATGAAATGTCGAACGTTATGAGCGGTATGCGTCACAACTTTGACTTAGCATAGCTTCACGACCGGGAATTTCCTTCTATGCTAGTTATTTTAACATAATAATATACTAGTATTATAAAGTTAAGAACTCGGTATGGTTAAAGTGAAAACACGCTATTACTCTCTTGGATGTCGTGACTTCGATTACTGAAAACAATTATTTATTAAATCCATAAAGTGTTGTATTGGATTTTTCCTAATTGCGATAAACGACTCGAGATCAATTACTCATAGATTTGTCTTTTACTAAACCACTTAAAGCCGCATAAACTGTACCTAGTTACTTATCATATTCGGGTTGAACAATTTAGTACAGTCTACTGAAACTAAAAAAAATATAACGTAAAACATACTTTGGACAGACCTTAACAGCTTGTCCTACTAGATTAAGAATTAATCTTATATGACGATGACTTTTACAAATATCAGGTAGTTAACCCAAATAAGGGTTTTGTCCTGTAGAAGTGTACATCTTACATTAAAACGGACTCTAAGTAGAGACAAACTCAACAGTGCTTAAATTCTTCCGTTTTAATATTCAAACCTAGACAAGCACCTTAAACTACAGAACAACAGGTACCACCAAAACAAGACTAAATCGATTAAACTCAAGTTAATCGAAATTCAGTTTATCTTAATGCACACGTGCCATGTCTCTTGGGACATAAGATTGTGTTATAGAGGCATTAATTTGCTTCCCAAGCTTAACTACTTACCAAAATCTATTAACGGGAATATATTATGTGTTTGTTGACTAACATTACGATATAGGTTAACTGCTTCGAAATTCTGGAAATAATAATATTTATCAGCTATATTATTCATGAGTCATAACTCATGCAACTAAATAATTTTTAATCATACTTTTATGACAGATAAATTAAGATGAAGTCGATTTTTCATACTTATATATCAGCCTAGCGTTTCTTTCATCTATATTGGAGTCGGTTTTCAATCTTATTGGATTCAGCTAAATGACAGTATTTTATATGGAGCGACTACCTACCGGGCCTCCATAACCCAACCTGGGTTATAACACGATACCCCTCGGTAAGACTGGTTGTCAGACTTTCAAGCTTCCGACTGCTGATGACGAAAGTCCAAGATCTTTGAAAACGCTTTTATATATCCTCATAACTTACATCCCACAAAATTTTAAATTCAACTATTCATTTGCATTTAAACCACGAAAACAACAAGTTTAGTCTTAGCCAAATCTCAAACGTGAAAAATATGCTAAACTAAAACCCAGGCTTAATCTAACTTAGAATGAATATACACCTAGTTTCTGATGTCATCTAAGTACTTTCACTATAGTTGGGCCATCACAAACATAGTTGAAAGAATGACAGGAATAGGACAGTGTGTAAGTGCGAGCGGGAGAGTACGATTATGTGGCATGACGTAGTTCGCACGTTTGAAATGGCCTAAATATAATAAAGGTTAGTCATAATGCTTTTAAATTACTTCAAAACTGTTTTAATTACCTATGAAAACTGTTCTAGGCTTGAGTTGACCTAAATGTAGACTACTGCTTTTAAGATTAATTGAAGGTAAGAATAAGGAAAAATATATTAATGCTTTATACCACGAAACACAGAACAGAGAATGTTGAAGAAAATGTTAAAACATTGTATTATTTACGAACTTATTAAAAAAATAATATTTTTATAATCTGACGGATTTGAAAAAGTATCAGAGTTACAGGCTTTATACGCGTTAAGAAGTACAATCACAAGCATAACCTATTAACATCTACTTTCATCAAGAAAAGAGCAAGCGTTTCAAGCAAGAGTGTCTTGCAGTTTCTTCTCACGAGCTTTCTGAAACGGTGGTAGGTAAATGACGATTTCAAGTACTTATAAAAGTGAAAAAATAAAGCATTTTGACTTTGACATATCATGATAAATGAAATCATTAGCACAACTCTAGCACAATTCTCAGCCGGTACAGTCAAGTATCGAAACTTTGACATTTAAAATGTACAACCATAATAGTTCGTACGAAGCCCGCTAGAGGCGCTAATAAGACTTTTGTGCAAAATTCTCAATAGCTAGCCGGTTGTCGGTAGTCGATCGTGGTAGAGAATCGAGCTGTACATGTGGAATTTCACAGTATATAGCCTAGCCTTTCTTCCAAACTATGTTTGATTCGGCTTCCATTCTCACCGGATGCGGCTGAATATCAGTGTTTTACATGAAGTGACTACCTATCTGACCTCCACAGCCCAATTACCTGGGTAACCCTTCGGTAAGGCTGGTTGTTAGACTTTCAAGCTTCTGCCTACTGTTAACGACTCTCAAAGATCTTTGAAAATGACAGCCGGGGCTCACAATTTAACGTGCCTTCCGAAACATGGAGGAACTCGATATGTATAAGATGGTCACCCAGTTACAGAACAACCTCGGGAAGCGTAGCTTTACCTCAGAGATCGACCTGCGCGGTTGTTGTCAACTAAGCCACGAGCTCCTCATATGGAATTTTACAGTATATTCTATAGTTATACTATTTCCAGCTAACCCTACAAAGATCATTTAGCGTTTATCCGACAGTCTAATCCGTGGTTTAACTCTACGCGGTAAATAGCATAGATACAGCCCAATCAGAATCCCACGAAACATGAATGACATCAATCAAATGCTAAGCCTTTGGAATTGGGATGCCATGGATGCAATAATAACAATATATTATGAGGAAAACTTTGGCAGTTGGTTGGGAAGTAATTCTAGGAACTACCGAACCGATTAATGGTCTTTGACAAATGGTTTATATAACAAAAATAAAATATTATTTTCAATTTTAATTATGTTTCTGTCAACAACTGTACATTCTCATTCATTGATTGTCAATTTATCTGTATAAGTATGTATTTAGAAATATATAACTATGTTTATCAGTTATTTGGTTACCATAGTACAAGCACTGCTTAGTTTGGAATCAAATGACCATGTAACTCACACACGTCGACCGTCCAATAATATTTATTATTTATCATATTTCTTTTATTCCAATTTATTCAATTACTAGCTGACCCGCGCAACTTCGCTTGCGTCACATAAGAGAGAATGAGTTATAATGTTTCCCGTTTTTGTAACATTTCTAACTGGTACTCTGCTCCTATTGGTCGTAGCGTGATGATAGATAGCCTATAGCCTTCTTCGATAAATGGGCTATCTAACACTGAAAGAATTTTTCAAATCGGACCAGTAGTTCCTGAGATTAGCGCGTTCAAACAAACAAACTCTTCAGCTTTATAATATTAGTATAGATTATAATATTAGTATAGATTATAATATTAGTATAGATTTCTTTCAATAGAGGGAACTAGGTTAAAATGTACTTTCTTATTTATCTAAATCAGACATCTATTTTTTTCTGACAATAATTTTGTATGTATGTTTGTTACAGTCAGTATCAGTGACGGTGTCTGTGTTGACGCTGACGTTCATCTCCGTGGATCGCTGGTACGCGATCTGCTTCCCGCTCAAGTTCAAGTCTACCACGGGACGAGCCAAGACAGCTATACTTATTATATGGCTACTATCGCTACTGTTCAGTAAGTATATTAAATACATGTCATATTGGGAGATTTTTCATATAATTTCCTTTATATTTGGATTGTTAACTACCACTTCGCTTGCAACACATGAACAACGTTTTATACTAGCACAATTCAGTTTTACTACATAATTCGGCAACAAGAATCTTATAATATTATGATTAAGATATCTACTCATAATTTATATTTTATACTACGGTATTGACTTATGACTTATTTCGCAATTAACAAAATGTCTCCACATTACTGCCACTTGCCTTTTTTAATAGTTTTCACATTTTTTTTCATTTTTTTTGACGTTATTCAAAGTATTTGTCAAATCTATGGTAAACACAGCTCTGAATTTATAATAATAACATATTTATTCCCGACCATTAAACCGTTCAAGAGTCTACTTCATCATCTAAGCTCTTTCTTCGGGCGTATTACTTCTAACATAAAATACGCCGTTTAAATACATAATAACCTCTTCCTCTTCAGGGAATTACAACCATTATCACAAGAAATAATATATTCACTACAAAACAGTTTTCAATTAATTCCAAAAGATACCTTTTGCCTATTTCATTATAATTTCATATAATATTAAAGGCCTTCCGTAAGAGATTAAGGCTTTACGTTAGTCATTTGGGACCTTTCAGATAAAACGTTGTAGTAGTCCATATTGTTAAGTTGTTATAATGTGTTTGATATTTTAACTAGATGTCAGTAGCGCGATTTTCCACTGTCGGTATTGTCGAGTGTCGAGAGTTTCACATTTAAAATGTACTGCCAAAATAGTTTCTACGACGCTCGGTAGAGGCGCTGATCACATTTTCATATAAAATGTCTCGATAGCTAGCCGGTTGTCGGTAGTCCATAGTAGTGGAGAATTGAGCCACAGTAACTTCTTGTCAACAACGATGCCAACAATTACAGTTAAATTGTACCATAAGTTCATATTATCGACTTGTCAAACTTGCCGTAATAGTTCAATTCCCAAGCGGAATTTGTTTCGTGTGGGAATTGGACCCACAAATATTTGTGCGATTTGCTGATAGCTACGTTGAATTTCATCCTACTTTGTATCCAATGTATGGCCTTTGCATCTATTACTGGACATTGTGAAATCCAATATTCTGATGTTATAATAGTGTGTCCAAATAACGACATTATATTATCTAGCTGTACGTTTGCCGCAGTTGTTAACGTGACCTCGCCGCAATAATTGCAGCGCCGCGTGTGGTGGGTTCGAATCCAACACAGGACGAATATTGTGTTCTGAGCCTCGTTCGAAACCTATTTATAAAGGAGTGTTTATCAGTTATCTAGTTACAATAGAACAACCACCGCTTAGTTTGGAATTTCAAATTACCGTTTGGGAGCTGATCGAAAAAATGTTTAATGCTCTTGACATCAAACAAAAACTATACAGAATAAGTGCTATATATATACTCACATACATAAAATCACACCTTCTATAGATAGGGGTAGGCAGAAACCATAGAAGGCCATGTACGAGTACAATACCAAAATGTTATAAAAGAATCTTTCTTTCAGATGTACCGGAGTTCGTAGTCCTTCAAGTTCAAAGGAAGATGCAGCTACGTTTCAACGCGCAGTACTTCATGCAGTGTACGTCCACGTGGTCCGACGACAGCGACCTCAAGTGGCATATCATTAAAGCTTTGTTTCTTTATACGTGAGTATTGCACTGTTAGTTGAAACTAACATTCTTTTTTTCACTGCTATTCCTTATAATACTCCGAAAATATTCATAGTAATACTATAAACACGGAATTCTGTCTGTCTGGGATAATATCACTGCTGAACCGATGCATTTACCATAGGGATATTATTTAAAACTCGAGAGAATATGGGTAATGGGTAAAATTTGTACGCGAGTGGAATTAGCTGTGGTCCGGAATTTGAGTAAAATATATATTTTGTGTAAATCTTAGTAAATGGTTTTAAACCGAATTTAAATGGTGATAATACAAAAAAAGTACATATTTAATTTGAATCCCAAATACTTTTTTGCCTATATTCTAAAAATAGTTTCATCCCAAATACTTTAACTGTCTGTATTCTAAAAATAGTTTTGGTATTAAAAAGCGAAAACAATAAAATCACACAAACACATCGTACCTTTTTCCGGTAGCTCATCCCAATTTTGATTTATTCCCTTCAAAAGCTCTATAAATAAGACAGAAGGATCTACGCAAAAACCCCTGGATCATCCGTAAGACGAGGATCAAGAAAAATATCAATTTAAAAGATCGCTCTGTCCAAAATGAAATCTACTGGAAATGTCAGACTTTGTTCTTTGCTGATCGCAGATTTTGAGAAACAAAGGTTAACGACCTTTATTGAAGCTGGTTTAAAAGCATTTTTTTATGTTCATCAGTATGTACAAAATACCTAATGAGAAATTTGTTAGAATTAAATAGTTGTGAATTAACAGCATAGCAGTAATTTTACAGAAATCAAAACCTTGTACGTCTCCTCACTACACTAAATTAAATTAATTAATAAATAAATAATATAATATAGCAACAGTATCTCCAAAACTTATGTTACAATACCTGTGTATAATAATGATGCATGAATATCACTCAGAAAGACAGTTATTACAGAAATTTCATTGGCATTGTTCAATAATAAAAATATACGCATCACAAAAGAAAGCTAAATCCAGAACAAATATCGCCGAGAAATTGAAGTTCTGAAAACTAAAATTGACATAGATTTATAAATAGAACTTTATTGCTAGTAAAATTTCAACAAACTTCGAAGCATAACCTACCGTCCAATATATAGAAGTTTTATTGATCTTTCTCTTAATTAAACTGATATAATTCTGTAAAGTCTTCGCTCTAAAGGATTTGTCGACGCAACGTCCAATTACTGGGCGCTTAGTCGGATCTACGAAGTTCTTTGACGATAGTGGTCCCTTTATGAAGCTTAGGTGCCCTATTTCTTGGGATTTGACCTCATATTTATCTGATTTTTGATGCCGGATTCTGGTGGTTAAAGTCACGGTTTGATAAGGATTTACTTTACATGTTCTCCTTTAACTACCGGAATATATGGAAAAGTGGTTTCTCGGATAAAGTTTTTTGAAGATGGAAAAATTGGCCTTGTGGAGGTTTGGGTTGCTTTATGTCCAGAATACAATGTTGAATTAACCGATGTTGTTAAAACCATGAGATAATTTAATGAATAAATGCAATCTCCTACCGCTTTCGACTGTCGACAACCGAGATTTTTCTTTAAATAATAGTTTTTACGAAATGCGCATGAAAATTGGACTTACCAAATAAAAAAGTATATTTCCATGTCGCTCGCTAGTCAATAGTACCGACTGTGACGAAAATCCGTACTATTTACTAAAAATCAGGAGTGTAACCACTTATAAGTAAAGAAAATCTTAGAAAACAAATTTATATGATTACTTGTTGATGGAACCGACTTTTAATACATTTATAAGTAGAATCATATTCAAAAACTGAATGATGATTTTTCTTCCAGATTTCCACTGCTACTGATGATGATAGCATACTGCCAGATCGTTCGAGTCCTGTGGAGGTCTGACAACATACCCGGCCACACGGAGTCACATACACTATGCTCTACGACTCAAGGTCATAATAATTGTAAGTAGTATTAAGAACTTAGTAATCTGTCAGGTCAGGTGCGTAGTAACCGGCGGTCCTGTATGACAAGATGTATGGATGTGAATGAAGCAAGGGAAGTTTGAAAGGATCATAACAATTGTCGTTGTTTGATCTCTTAGATAGGGAAAAGGCGTGAATTAATATATATGTTACTGTAAAAGCCCGAACGGTGGTAAATCCTAAGATTTTCCGGTATAACCTAAGATTTACCAACTCGCAATGGTAAAAGTCCGAACAATTCTTTTATTTCGAACTTTTACCTATATTCACTTGATGATGTCGAGATGTCGCCGGAGCCCCGCTTCGCGGGGCTCCTCCTTCTGGGTAGTTAAAGAAAAAATAGTAGGTCACAGTATATAATTATACCGTGAAATAGTTATAAACATAGTTATGAAGGAGGATTTTTTTATATATCGTAACATAGTTTTTAAACTCCGGCTTGTTCGGACTTTTACCATTGAGAGTTGGTAAATCTTAGGTTTTACCGGAAAATCTTAGGATTTGCCACAGTTCGGGCTTTTACAGTAACATATATACGCATTATTATGTACGTGGCAATTCGTAAATTACGTAAAGTGGCTTTGCAGGTAAATACTTGTCGATTCGGCTTTAAGTACAAAATATGGTCTAGATTAAGTATTTAAGATCCAGCTTGATTCTCTACCTCTATCGACTGCTGATAAAACGGTAATCTATCGATAATTTTTGCATGAAACCTGATCAGCGCCTCTAGCGGGCTCCGTGGGAACATTTTTTTCAGTATATTTTAAATGTCAAACTCTCGATACTCGACAGTACCGACTGTAGAAAATTGTACTACTACCATTATATCAAGAGTTAAATAAAACTTTTTACGAATATTCATATTGTGACTAACATGTAAAACGGTCTTTAGAGGAAGACTCGAACCCACGGCTTCCAAGAACTGTATTTTTTGTTAGATAAAATTCATATTAGGTGATAAAAAACGAATGTCTTTATTGTATAGAGGTGCAATTTTTCGAGAAAAGTTATATTGAATTTGTTCCCGGAAAAACGCGATACACTTGTTGCATATTAATTCATAACGATGAACAATTTTACGAAAACTATTTTATTTAAAAACATTTCTATACAAAAATAATAATCTTTTGATACCACTCTTCGTAATATGTAGTACTTTAACTCCTACCCTCTTTTTCATAAACACACTATAAACCTATTTTAGTTAAAAAGCTATAAAATGTTTTCTCTTTTTCATTTCCATAAGGAGTGAAAGAAACAAAACACTTTATAAGCCTTTTATATCTTCATATATTTTTATGAATAAGAGGGCTAGTTTCAGAGGTACGTTTAGCGGTAGTTTATCTATTCAATAGCGTTTAAGCTCATGTAGAAATGACAGTTTGAATAAATAAGCTACCGCTAAATGTGCTTCACTAACCGGGCATAAGTATTCCTCCTTTGAAAGGATAAAAACGTGATTTATGTATGTACTTAATAGACAGCTATGTCACAGCATAAATGCTTAAAAGCAGTATGGAAACTCTAGTCCAACGTTTGAAACGCCAGTCTTACACAGATGCAAGTATATCGACAAGAACTCAAAGGAACTTGCAACTGACAGCGCGACGATGGTTGGAGCTCTTGCGTTTGTTCAAAGTTTCCGCACTGCTTGTAGGCCTATATACTGTGCCCTGTGGTAATATATTATGTGGTGGACATTAACATTGTGTAGTTGGAACCTTTCCAAAATCTTGTTGGAAAAGTGGAAGCTCAGATTAATGACATTGTTATGCAAATGTTCAGGTTGAGAAAATGGTAGGAAAATGTCGGTTATTTTAATCAGCGCCATTTATGTTTTGTGTAAAGATAAACTCTATTTTCTTTTTTTTTTATTCAGTACTGCTTTAGAAAGTGACAATGACTTGATCAGTAGCTCAGCAATGAAATATTATAAATAGATTCCAGATTTATTTCCACTCTAATCAAAATGACATATTATTTTTCGAGATTTTCGGTACCACCTTGATTCTTGGTCATGCTAAATTCGCTAGATGAGTTCAATGAACTCCCACTATTTAATCCCCACCTTTTACCATTGCCTTCTCTCACGACAAGACCAGGAATGACCATTTCCCATTTGCCTTTCTCAATCATCTTTATAAAAAGCTGTTAAACCATCTAAGTTGTTTTCGACAGACAATCAAAGAAAGACGCTGTTCCTAGGGCTCGCAGCGAACAGGCGGACGACACCGTCCATCCACACGAACGCTTCAACTGAAGGTCAACTGAGGTCAAGAAGAAAGGCAGCCAAGATGCTCGTAGCTGTTGTCGTCATGTTCGCTGTGTGCTACTTTCCTGTACATCTGCTATCTGTTCTCAGGTAAGTAAAGCATTAACAGTTCTTAACTATCAATCACCTTAAGTAGCTAAAGAACGCGTAAAACCTTTGGTCATCAAAGACCATACGAGTTTTCCAAGGCTCAAAGGTCAGTGACCTTCACTTCCTTACTTTGAAATCAAAATCAATTATTCATTTAGGTCAAATATTGACACTTACGATAGTCGTTACATTTACTAAGGAATATTTTGACTAACTACTGAGGAATATTTGAGACAGAAAGACTTATTCGTAAATTTTGGTCTGATAATGGATTTAAAACTAAGACCTCGTAATGCTTCGGATACACTACCGACCAGTGGCGAAGGCTCCATACAACTCGATTCCTACCGGCTTCCCTTTCTGGACAGACTCAATATTAGTGTTAAATTAATAGTTTACTATTGCCAAATAATACACAATTAATAAAAAATGACCAATATTTAAAACGTAATCTTTAACTAGAATCATTAATCTAATCGAAATAGTACGAAAACGCCTACCCTTTAAAAATTACGCTCCGCTAAAAACGCAACGTGAAGTAATAATAATGAAATAAGCCGGAGGCGCTGATCGGGAATCGCGTACAATAAAAACTATGGCGGCGATGTCGCTTACGACCTTTTGGATCGCGCTTTACACCGCGCTGCATAGTGGCGAGCAAGCCGGAGGAAGAGCGGGTTGCCTCGCGCTACAGCGCTCGCGCCGCGGCGGACACACGATCTTACGCATGTTTCTGTCGCGGCGCGAGCCGCGTGCAAGAGCGAGATGGCGAAATATAAGCTAAGCATCCCGCATAAGTATGAGTCGAACATTGTCGAAGTTTGACATTAGGTTATGTTTGCTTACTGTTTACATTTTTCGCGCGCTGTATAACAAATTAGAATATTTGTGTTTATTACAACATTATTCCTTAGTAAATGTGTTTGTGCATAACTGTGAATGTATCAATGTATTAAACAGTTATTGTTTTGCATGTATCCATTGGAGTACATATTCATTTTGTCAGATTTATAGGTTAAACTCATTTCTATAAAAGTGTTCTGCGTTTTTCCGTAATGATTTGGTATTTTATTGTTGATAAATACATTCTAAATTGCTAGTATTATAATAATATGTTATTAAACAACCAGTGCGAGACAATCATTAATGATTCGAAATACGTTATCAAAATATGTGCTGTTGTGTTACCTACGTGTTACTACTGAAGTCAGAGTAACTAAATACAAAACAAGCATGATTAGGTAGCATGGTAAGTACCTATGTATTATTAGACTGTAGAGAGAGAAATAAGAGACTGTAGTCGAATATAGATAATACCTACTCTCATATTGATATTAAGCAGTAATTCGCTATTTTTACGTCGGCATTCTTACGATGTCCATATGTAGGTAGGTACCTACTATTCCTAGACAATGACTTATAGCTCCGGCTTGCCTTACATAAATATTGACCCTTCGCCACTGCTACCGACGCATCACAAAGGCAGTTATTTACGACGTGACGTCATGCAACGTCAAATGCTGATACGCAACAAAATGTCGCACATTTGACGCGGCGCGACGTGACGCGGACTGCGCCTCGCAAATATGTTGAACACAATCAAAACCGTTGGAGTATGGTTTAGCGCGACCTTTGTAGCTGTCACCTCCTTGACACGAAGGTTCTTTGTATTCTAACTGCATCTGACACATGTGTCGTGACGTATCGTATTGTGTCGCGTTAGGCGTAGCGTCGTTAGCTAAAGAAAAAAATAAATTTCGAAAATCCGTCCCCAAGTGTTCTTGTTCTTTTTTTATGTTCAGTGTTAAGTGGTAGAGAACTAATCAATGAACATACATAAAATACTAATAACTTTTAAACTTTTGCATTGAATGTTTATTAGAATAATATTATTATATAATTCACTAGCTGACTCGGCAAAAGTGGTATTGTAATATGAATGAAAAAAAAGTGTCACTTAGGGGTATGAAAAATAGATGTTGGCCGATTCTCAGACCTACAGCTGTATACGCATTTCAAATTTATTTACATTAGTATAGGGGAATTGATACATAAAAATCATTTGAACATATAATATCTCAAACATATTTTTACTTTTTGAAGTCGATAAAAAATAACAAGTTATATATTATAATATAATAGCTTCAAAGTTACAATTCCAAAGTCCCGGTCGAAACTTGGCAAGTACACCAGTTGCCCTAAAAGTGTAAATTAGCGGAAGAAAATACCGTCCAGTTTCGCGCTCGAGTAACACCGCGGTTTTAATCCAGTTGAAAAAGAATATTTTTATTGAATTCGTAGCAACATCGGCTGGTAAATAAATCTTTTCTTCGTTTCCTGCAAATATTGGAATTGCATTAACCGTAGGGAAGCGGATGGTATGAATTTTATTTAAACGATTATAATGGAGGAGATTCTGTTTATCATGGCAATGACTTATTTATTTTTAATGGTAAAGTACCTTAATGGCCTAAGAAGCTGGTTAATAGTATTTTCTGGACCGTTGGGTTATTGTTGGTTGATTTTCAGGAGATGTTTAGCATTTTTAATAAAGTAGTACCTTTTTTTCACAAGTGGAGAGTTGTAAGTCAAATTAAAAATTATTGCAAAATGTCGCTTACATATATTGGTGTGTATCTTGAAATATTCCGTGATTTTAACCAACTCCAAAAAACGAGGAGGTTCTCAATTCGACTTTATGTTTTTTTCTTTTAAGGGATGGCTTTAAGTAAGTTAGTCATAACACAAATTCATAAATGGTTTTGAACTCCAATTTACGAACTATAATATATTCTTTGATTGCAATATGTACATTATATTGTTACTTAACTCTTAATGGAATAAAAACTGTCGGTCCAAAATATGATCATAATATTTTCAATAAAGCACCTATACATAATCATCTTCTTCGCTACAAGACACGTATTTACTTAGTGGCATATTTACATTATTTACTGAAGAAGCAGTACAGCTGAGAGTGCCACCGGTGGCGAGAAATGTTCTACGCCAATTTAACACAGACCTGATGCGAATATGAATTACTGTAGCGGGTGTTTTTGGGTTGACCTTAATTCATTGGTTTTTATTTATACTTGTATTTTTGCTTCACGATTGAATATGAGTAAAAATAGTACGTTTTTTTATTCATATTTATTTATAAAGCAAAAATCAGCTTGAATCAGTTTAATTTATTGAAGATTTTGTATTTTAAGTCAGTATGTTCGATTCGTGACTAACTAAGTAACCTCAAAGAGTTTTAAAAATTTTCAGTTAATTTATTTCAAACACATTTTTCACTGGTGCTACATAACATTGTAAGTAAACTTTAACTCTACATAGGTAAATTAATTAATATCTTATAACTACTTAATGCTATAATAAGGTATTTTGGTTAGATTTTTTTTGTAATATTTTATATTATTTAAATATAAGTTGCTCATTCCTAAAGATCTATCCTTATATCAGCACTTCCCTTAAGAAAACTTCACTGAAAGTATCTTTTAAGATCACTTTTATTTTCATGAGTAAGAGTGCAAGCGCACTTCAGTCAACCTTCCTTAACTCGCTACTTACACTTTTTTATTTCAGTTCATTTCAGTGTTCCTAAGTACAGACTGCTTTTTAGGGTCCCGTACCCTAAGGGTAAAAACGAAACTCTATTAATAAGACTCCGCTGTCTGTCCGTCTGTCACCAGGCCGTATCTTATAATCTGTAATAGCTAGGGAGCTGAAATTATCTCAGATTATGTATTTCTATTGCCGCTAGAATAATATTTATTTTTAACCCGTTACTGTCCCACTGCAGGGCAAGAGTCCGTTCCGAACGAGGGGGAGGAGAATAAGAATAAAAATTTGAAAAAAATATATACTCGTATTAAGGGGGGCCCCGATACAATAAACGTGTTTAGTCCGTATTTTTTTGGTACGGAACCCTTCGTGCGCGAGTCCGACTCGCACTTGACCGGTTTTTTATTTCATAGCATTCTCAACGCTCTCAGCGCAAATAAAATTCCATCTATTCTATACTTCAGATTCTTTCAAGAATTATTCCTCGATCACCTCTCGCCGTCTATCTAAAACCCTTCCACGGATTCATAGCCTTTATATTAAAATTTTAGAATTTCAAGACGTCTTCAAACCGCTTTGTCATACTGAAAATGTCCTTAGCTTTTGTTGAAATTCTCTTGTCTTTTGCTAACAGGAAAAACGTTTTATTAAGCTTAAGCAGTTTTTAAAATACTGTATCAAAAAGTAGATTTATTTCCCTTTAGATTATTCTCATTATAAAACTTTCGCAGAAACAGCGAATTATGGTATTAATATAATTGGGAAATACATGTGACGAACCCTAAAACTGTAAATACGAAAATTATATGATCGATTTAACTAAACCTTAAATAAATCCAAACTACTTCAAATTTTAGCATTACAAATAAATATCTATCGATATGAATGACGCAAAATAAGTTTTTAAGGATCATACCAATTGGCGTGCTTTGCTCTTTGGCTACCTTTATGGGGAAAAAGGCGTAATTTGCTATAAAAATGTATGTATTAAGCCAAAAATAAATATAAACATAACTAACCAGCGTTAGATAGAATCAGAAACTACCGTTAAACGCAGAACCACAAACGATAAGTGGCAGCTAACTCATGAAACATTCAAATGAAATGATTCATATCACGGCCGGTCATTCGACGTATGCAGCCCGCCAATCATTCTCGACGCGATGGAAGTACTGTAGGCTATTTAGAACGATACCATGTGGCATGTTGATGAGAATTTAGCTGATTAATCGCGTACGATTTTGTCAGATGAGATTGTTGAACTTTAGTGAGAATTAGAAGGTCATCTATATAAGGAAGCGATGCTTATTTTTATTAAGATAGATTATTTTTGACTGGTCATAATTTATTATGAACAAAAATCTATTTTTTATTTTAAAAGGCGTATATTGACACCACACTGAATACTGAAATGTCTGTTAACCTGTTAAATAAAATTATAAGCATGTTTAAGATAAAAAACTATATGTTACTTATAATTAGGAGATTTTTCAGAATTAAACAATTACTCTTCGGTTTTGTTTAATCGATTTACTACGTTCGTTTGATATCATCACAAATTTGCGTACTTATTTCCTATTTATAGCTTCAACTACTTAAATAATATCATTACTCTTAAAAAAAATCCGCAGATTTCCCAAACATTCCATCTGTATCTATACAACTTTACTTAAACTCTTCTTCCTCCCCAGGGTGGCCTACGACGTCCGTCAAAGCGAAGTAATGACCTGCATCGCTCTCATCAGTCACGTGATGTGTTACGCGAACTCCGCCGTCAACCCTCTCATCTATAACTTCATGAGTGGTATGTATATCTCCTTATATCTTATGCGCTCCTAGTACTTTATCATCAGATTTGAGTATATCATCTTGTTTATAGTTAACAATATTTCTATTATCTATTGTATTTTCTGGGTTTTCGTCTTGTATAAATGAGTATGAATATAATTTGATTTAACAAAATAGTTTTTAATCTTTTGTGTATATTATATTTTTATTTCTTTAGCTATCATTGCATTTATGAATAACTTTATAATTAATTTTGAGAAATTGAATGACTTTATGACAAGGTTTATTTTTCATAATAGCATTATAGTGTACATAATAATCATTTCCTACTCTCATCTCTGTAGATTCATTTTTCTTTTTATGAAAATTTAAACACTACACAAAACAGTTTCAAACATTTGCATAGTGTATTTTTATTTATTTTTATCATACGTTTACTTTTTATTTAAACAGCAAATGGTTAATCTATACTAATATTATAAAGCTGAAGAGTTTGTTTGTTTGATTGTTTGTTTGTTTGAACGCGCTAATCTCGGGAACTACTGGTCCGATTTGAACAATTCTTTCAGTGTTAGATAGCCCATTTATCGAGGAAGGCTATAGGCTATATATCACGCTACGACCAATAGGAACAGAGTACCAGTGAAAAAAGTTACAAAAACTGGGAAAATTATGATTCTCTTACGTGACGCAAACGAAGTTGCGCGGGTCAGCTAGTACTTTATATGAGAAAAGCTGTCAATTTTTGTTTATTATTGACAAAAACCTGCTCTAAACTAGTCTACTCATTTGAAAGTCTCTCTATTCTTTTTGAAAAAACTATTGGATAGATCAAGTCTGAAATCTGCTTCAACGATGCAATAAGAGTGTAGGTAATCCTGATGAATCCGAATGTGCAATTTCCGAGTCCGGCGAAGTTTATTGGATTTTTATTAGGGCACTTCTAACCTATCTAGCAGGCGGAGATTAGAAATGTAGTATCCCGACTTATTGGCAATAGGTCATAAGTAACATAAATTAATGTGTTATGAACATAGCAACTGGTACGTTTCTAAATTTGATCAAAATCCTTGTCGTGATTAGTCTCTATTTTTTAAACATAATGCTGAACATTATGTTTTCGATGCGTTTGTCCGTTTATTCGTGATGATCTACGGCATAGATTTTCATGTGGCTTTCAGGAATATATAGGGTAATTCGCGGGGAAATTATTTATTTATTGTAAATAAGCTTAAAAATGTAAGAGATTGTTAGCAATGGTAGACCAAAACTATAATGTTTCTAGTGAAATTTGAACCAAAATTTGGTGGTTGCATATATTTTCTCTTTTAAAATTAAAAGTACTCGACAAAATCGATTTTGAATAATAATTCGTATATTTTATCTCGTTTTGTTTTATTTGTCACCGTGGTAAAACAGATTTAATTAATTCTTTGTTGTTCTTCCGTTCAGTCGACGTGAATGATTGTTGTAACGGTTCAAAATAGATTGAAAGAAAATATCAAATGTTGATGGTGTTTTGAATTGTTCATTTATTTGTTGATACTCGCATCGGTTTTCAGTTTATTTCCCTGATTTAACGCTAAGTTTAAAAAAAAACTAATTTGCACTGATTACAGCTGAATTCCAGCTTTGATTCTAGCTAAATTATTTTAAAATTCCCTAACTCTTGCTCGCCAAATCTAGATTTTCTTTATAGCAATAAAATAGACAAAAATCATTTATATTTTTTTTCCCATAAAAGTGTCTTTAATGGATCTTACGTACCTACTTTAAAAGCAAACTTACAAAATACAAAGACAAGATACTATACAGCCTTAAATACTAACAACAATCCTTTATCACTCCTTTAGTTACATCCACACACTTACCTCAACACATTTCGTCTTTAAACACAATTACATCTACAAGCTATTTTAAGCACACACAAGGTGACTTACATTACGATATATTATCACATTTCACATTATCACAAGTCATAGAGGCTCTTGACTTCTCCAGTATGTTATACAAATCGTATTTCAAAGCTCACTCATAAGTGCTATGATTATACTAGTATATCATTGAAATGTGAAGCTCCATTAATTTGTAGAATAATTTGTTCTTCGCTGTGAACAATTAAATATTGTAGTTATGCCTTAAAGGCGTTTTCACAATAGTTTATTGAATTAAGATGGTTGTAGTCAGTTGTGATATTAGATAAAATAAGTTTAAAAATAAAAGTTTTAGAGATTAAAATTGCTTTTAGCTTGATGAAAATACGAATGAGGCACATGCGATAAGATTTAGAATTTTAATTCAAAATATTTTTGTTGACGATTGGGGCACTTATTTGAAAGCTTAGGGATGGCAGGACATGGCTAGAGACCGGTAGAATTCGGAACCCTTGCCTGACAATGAATTGTATGACACGTAAGATTTTTTCTAAAAATACTACGAGTAGGCTAATGTTCAAACAACAGGGGGGCTATCACGTATCTCAGTTGTCAAATATTTGAAAGTCACTACCCTGTACATTGTTTTCTCCATTAGAATACTGTGGTTAGCACGTTACGTCAAAGCAGCAATGTACTGAATAATGACCATCAATTTGACGTACACTAGCTGTCAACTAAGATACGTGATAAGCCCGCACTTTTTTTTTGGTGAAAACTATTGTGGTCAAAAAGATATTTATCTCTTATCGCAAGAGAATTAGTAAAATACATATATTATTCTAATGACCTTAAGCTTCTAGATATACAAAACTGCGCTTAATTAGCACTTACAACCGTCATTAAGCAAAAAAACCAAAGCCAAACAGTTACTTTCAAAATCTTTTCTTACAAAGGCTTTTAAAGAAACTTTCACAAAACTGCAAGTAGGTACACAGAGTTGCTGAAACTTTACACTGAAGCACTCGAGCAAACTACTTACCTTACTTACTCAACCTTAAAGTGGACAGTGCCATCTGTTGGCGAGAGGAGGAAACTTGTGTACTTTAGTGATTGTGCGGTTTGTATTGGAATAAACATGATATTTGTATGGTAATTTTAATACTATCATGTATGTTTTACAGGAAACTAGTTTCATTATTTTTAAATTAAGTGCCAATTTTGTTTTCTAAAGGCTTAAGTTAAACAAGCAGCTTAACTTATAATCAGGTCACTGATTTAGGTCTGAAAATTTTGAAAAAAGTTAGCTAAAATTCAGTAATTTTGAAAAGTAATAGGATTAACTATGAACTTACTTCATACAGCACTGGCCTAAAGTAACTTTTCTTCCCCCGTTACTGTCCCACTGCTAGGTAAGGGGCCTGAACGAAAGAGGGGTAAGTCCTTGGGTCCACTACGCTGGTCAAGTGCGAATTGGGGACTTTGCATGCCCTCAAAAATTTTATTAAATGATTTTAATACAATTTATCATTATTGACGACCTTTAACCATTACTTTTATTATAAAAAGTAAACGTTACCTATTACCAAGATTATACCCATAACTTTTAGTCCTAGTTGTTATAAAAATTACATCATATAAAGACGGTACTCACGATAACACTTAAGTAGAACTACGTTCAATTTTCTAGATAAAAGAATGTGTATTACACACGCAAGTGTAAACTGTCCCTAAGGCTTAAAGGCCGCTGTCTTCATTGTTATGGCAAGTCTAACAAGATCTTTATGAGCAGTCGTTATAATAATTATTATTATATTATCTTGGGCTTTCAAGTATATTATGATGATAGTTTAGTGGGCTCGTGTTAGTACCTAACATCAGTGATATGAGAATTAATGCGTCACTCGCTCGATGTATTTGGTTAGTTTTGACTGATCTGAGAAGACTGTGTTTTTCTTGTTTATGGTGTGGATAGTGATGTTGTGGATAAGTGGTCATCATATTATATATTGATTATATATTGCCATTACTTGTAACCCATGGGTTTGATCTTTAAGCAGTATATCAATTAAATCACGAAAAAGTACAGCAGTACGAAATGCATGCGAGTGGGTCAGCTCCTCATAACTATAATTTTTTGTATAGTATCTGGTTTTACCTACTATATACCAGCTATTTCGCGACATAGGGTGAATTTTAAGAATGGGAATTTATACTATTTTTAAAAACTCCAATTATCATATTTAACCTCTCATTAAAATTCAGGACTGCAACACAGATTTATCTAGCAAAATTATAATTTTGCCGACCCTGAAAATTGCCCGGAACCCGTTACAACAATCAGCATTAAATCTTAAAAAAAACTGCCGTCATTTTACCCTTTTTTAATTAATTGCATGTTAGTGGTCAACCTGTTCTCAAAGTTGTTCAAGTCGCCCGAGACTTTTGACGTGGCAAGGACTGTTATATGACAATACGTAAGATCGGAAGACTTTTATAGGCCCTCCGAGACACAGAGACACTTAGCTCAAAGAAGCGGCCACCCATCAATGTATTGTCCACGGTAAGGTGCCATAACCTACCTAATATATCGATCATGAGTAGTAAGTGCACCCATGAGCTATTTTTCCCTTAAAAACTACTTAAACCTCATTGAATTTAATCCAATAGAATGTCATATCAAAAATCGTTCAAATAGTTGTCCCCCGGTTATGAGATTCAATAAAGTGGAGAATTTATTCAAAGCAGATTTGCGCAATCATTTGCTTCGATAAATCCAATAAATTTGAATCATATCGCACATCGATCTTCGGTTCATTGGTGATTCAGGTAATTTGAACGTTAGTAGGCTAATTTTGAAATCATTTGAGCGTTTAATACAGGGGAATATGACGTATCTCAGTTGACAGCTATTTAAAAGCCACTTTGCTGTACATTGCTTTCTCTCTTAGATTATAGTGATTAACACGTTACGTCGAGGCAGCAATGTACTGAATAATGACCATCAACTTTACGTACACTGGTTGTCAACTGAGATATTTGATACGCATACAAAATATAATTTGCAGTCTAAAAATAAACTCATTTTACAATAATTATGGGGAAAGCAGAATAAATTAATTTGAAAACCGCCGCGTGCCACATTGTTCAATTGGTCACCACATTGCTATTTTGAGCCCATTATTGCCTGGCATTATCCAAATAGTCAATTGATAGTTTCATTAAGGGTTGCGTTTTTTTAGGGCGTCATTTTATTTCTTTTAATATGAAGGGGGGTCAGAGGAAGCTTCAGTTCAAGTTTGTAGCGTCGCTAACCTTGTCTCCCGGTTGCCACCTTGAGAATAGGGATGCAAAGAGTTCTGTATCTGGTAAACGAGCATCAATCGTAAAAGGAAAATATAGAATTATGAACTAACCAGTAACACGATTCCCCACGATTAAAACCAAAAGTTGACGTTTAAAATGTACTGCCAAAATATTTTTTACGACGCCCGCTAGACGCGCTGAACCGAATGTCATACAACATTTTCGATAGCTAGCTGATTGTCGGTAGTCGATGGTGGTAGAGAAATGCAGTACAGGGTCGATGAAATTTGATCAAAACGTCGAGTAAACAAATAAGGGAATCGTTAATTTTCTATCGTATTTAACACCCGTTGCATTATAATATTATAATGTTCTCTAGTCAATTTTCTATTTTCGACTCGTGTTTTCTGAGCGTACACAATTACTTATCATCGCATAAATTCTTCTATGTATCAGAAAAAATTACGCTGTATTTAAATTGCTATCACGTTTATAAGCCAAAGTACATGTTTGATTTCTGTCTAACCATATTAAGTAAGTCATGATCAGTGTCAATGATTCAGAAGCTAACTGTCATACCCATGTCATTGCAAGGTATACACCATGAATGATAATTAATATTGATACTTGAATCATGAGTATAATATTGATACACTTCATATGTTATGTGTATTTATTTTTCCTATTTGTTGTGCAAGATAAGGATACATGACGTCATGCTATTAAATTTAGTTATGTTTCATAAAACAGTGATAAAATACAAATGATTTATTTATTTTCACTTATTACGTAACACGTACTATTCAATTTGACTTCTTCTTTTTTTAAACAATTGAATGACAAAATAGTTGCACTTATTGTTTTACTACTGGGCACGACTTTTCACTTGATACTAAAATTAGTACAGTTAAAGCAAAGTGACTAATTATAACAACTGAATAGCAAAAAGTTACCTAAAGGTTTGGAAAAGCAGGTTTAAAACAATTTTAACTACTCCTCTCCTTGATACTTTTAAATGCATTTAGATGTAATATAAACATAAAAATGAGGCTAGGACAAATATCACAATTTAGAAAACCTCCGAATTTTCTCGAATAACAAAAAAATATCTCTACATAATACTTAACAATATTCAAAGAAAGACTACTTAACAATATTAACCCATCAGTATTCAAGCATAAAATAATGACACAATTTACCGCCTACAGCCTGAATAGTATCATAATAATTCCGAGAGAACATCCTGTTTATGTAGCTGCCTTCTGCGCACCGACAGTTTAATTAAAGCTTTAAACCCACGTCTGCAGTAGATAGAAAATTATATCTTTCAATAACAACGAGTTACATTTATTTTAACGGGAGTTTAAATTGTAAATAAAAATTACATGTCTTCGTCAATGCTATTGTTAAGTAACGGACAGTTTCACTACTTCTGAATAATTATCAGATAGCTGGTCTTAACGTGAAATTTTGAGTTTTACATACATAATTATGATGTACTAGCTGACCCGCGTAACTTCGCTTGCGTCACATTTTTTATTGCTTCTATGCTCCTATTAGTCGTAGCGTGATGATATAATATAGCCTATATATAGCCTTCCTCGATAAATGGACTGTCTAACACTGAAATAATTTTTCAAATCGGACCAGTGGTTTCTGATATTAGAGCGTTCAAACAAACAATCAAACAAACAAACTCTTCAGCTTTATAACATTAGTATAGATATTTATTCATCACCTGTGAATCTGAGCCTTGAAAATGAAAATACCATTAATAATTAATGGCATTTATTTAGCACAAGGATTAAGCATTGCCATACAACGTGGCAATGCTGCCAGCATTCTGGGAACGTTCCCGGTAGACAGCGATGCTGAGTACTTCGACGCATAGGGCACTCTCCCTTTCTTTCCTTTTTTTTTGTTTTAGATATAATAGTAATTTGTAAATATTCTTATGTAAATAATAATTTCCCCTTGAAATGTCTAGTATAAAAAAAAGGAAATGCTAATGGGATGTTTTGTGAATATGACAACTTTGTTTGTCAAAAGCTAACTCCAAAATTAGTAAGATATTACAAGAAATATATCATCACTATAAAACCAGATTGCTCTCAAGGAATAAGACACTTCATCCGAACTAATGTTACAAATGCGGTACTCTGTAGGCTTTATCAGCTATATAATCCGCTAATGTAATTGTACGTACTTCTTTTCAACAATCTTCCCTTAAAAAAAAGCGTAAGTTCGGCAGCTGAAGATAATCGAAAGTAGTTAAAATATCTTTCAGTACAAAACAATAATTTCAGTAAATTTCGACTGTTACTGACATTTTACTAATTATTTTTACCTTCGCATGTATTCATTACTTGCGTGCAATTACAAGAGAATGCCACTCAGTTAAATTGAGCTTATTCTTTTGCTAACTTAAGTTAATATTAACAGAACCTAATAGAATTAGGTACTAAGACAAGTTTTATACTTTTATTTTGTTATTATACTTGTGCAAGACAAAAAATAACTTTACTGTGCAAATATGTATTAAAATTTTCATTTCTTGACTATTTCTCTGGGGTATAAAAATGTGTTTTTCATTTATTAAATGCTTGAGGTCATTGACATCTCGTGCGACTTTCTACAGTCAGTAAGTATACTATCTATACTAATATTATAAAGCCGAAGAGTTTGTTTGTTTGTTTATTTGTTTGAACACGCTAATCTCAGGAACTACTAGTTCGATTTGAAATATTCTTTCAGTGCTAGATAGCCCATTTATCGAAGGAGGCTATAGGCTATATATCATCACGCTACGACTAGTAGGAGCAGAGTATCAGTGAAAAATGTTACAAAAACGGGGAAAATTATGACTCTCTTATGTGAACTAGTCTTCTATAATATTTTGGCACTTAAAATATTGTAAGACAAAAATAGTTTCTATGTATTTAATGTTATGAATTGATTATACGTGCAAGTATTATCAATACGTACATACATAAACTCACGCATTAGTGCCTTAAGACCACGTTCTCAACAAATACTGTTGCCCGGTTTCATCAAAAAAGTAAAAGGCCAGGTACACAATAGATTATGAATACAAAATTGTATTCATAAAACATAGATTCTTTGGCAAATGAGAGCAATATATTGTGTATTCAAAATAGAACCGGATTTATTACGGTACAACGTGAAAGTTGGCCAGTGAAAACCGAGCCTAAAATAAGGGATAAATTGGTCTATTTATCAACAGCTCTTTTGCAATTCCTTCCTAGTTTTGTATTACCTTAGTAATATCGTCAAATTGCTTTTTCCTTCGCTTATATGTTTTTTTTTATATTACATCATGCTCGTTGTAGGCGAAGATTGTGTGATGAGTGTGAAATACAAGTGTTACAATGTACAATATTGGTTTAATGTGATAGGGGCGAGCTTTGTGTCGTATCGGACAGGTTAGCAAACTTATTACTATTAATAGCATTTTGCCCAACCCGGATATCGATCCCGTTATTTCGATTCAGCAATCAAAGACACTCCCGCCGGACAAATGAGAATTAAAATGAAATAAAAACTGCTTTTATTTATTCAAGAATTGCTAGGTTGAGCAAAGGACATTGACCATCTATGTATGGACGTTGGACCAAGTGTCGCCCAACATTGAAACATAGTGCACAATGTACCTTAGATTAATACAAGTCCGTAACTCAGAGCGCTTCAAAATCTATCCGAGGAGTTTTGAGAAAAAAAATATTGAATGTAGAGGTCTTACATTAACAAAAAAATAATAACCAACAGCTTATTTTTAAAATAAAAGACGATATATTATAAACAAGGGGTTTATTTGAAAAAAAATAGGTTTACAGAGATGATGAACATAACAAAAATGATAGCCTATGTTATAATACCTCATGTAGGCACTAACATAATCAATCGTCATCATCATTGTCGTCTAAGATTATTCTATCTAAAAATAAAGCAGGGCGTCTCACAACGTCTTGGTGCCTAGCCCACCCCAAAAACCAAACTAGGCACATAACGTGGGCACAACTGCCGATTGTTCTTCGTCCAGTAAAACATGAGCAGCAATAATGTTCAATGGAACCAAGCCCATGATTGTTCTCATTGATTAAAATGTAACAATGGTACACTTTCGAAAATGTATGTCTGCTCTTTATGTGCGCTCGAATTAGTTGCACATTATTGGAGGGCATCGAAAAATCGGATAATTCATTAAGATGACCGTTATAGTTTTGAATAACGAATGAAACCGTGATGCGAATATGCTCGCTATAATAGCTAGGCGCAAGTTTGATTTGGTATGTTCCTACTGCGAAAAGAGTTAATTCCTCCAGTGTTAACACAGGAAATGCAGTAATATTGTCCCTGCCTACCGAAATATTTGCGAAGTGGGCTCTGTTTCGGTTTAGCCTTCTTTCGTCAACATAATCAGCTAAGTGATTAGCAACATTCACCCGTTCTCTAGCTATATTGATGAATTCACGTGCATTGGCATTGTCTATAATATCAACGTGGAAGGCATTAGTTATCGCTGCAGCAATCTTAAGATCGGTAAAGAAGTGACTCATGGCCACATTACAGAATTCATGACCTCGGGAGCTAGAATAAGTAGGATAATATATTTTTTTTACGTAAACCTCGTAAACGTTCAAAAACTAACAAAATACCAAAAGCCATAAAATAAGACTTGTTGCTACTTGTTCACATTCTTATTTATGTGTTATATCCGTTATTTAGATCCCTGTAATACGAGCTATGCTCTGTTTAGGACTAAATAATTGGTGTGAGATGTTTAGGATTTATTTATTTATTTATTTTGAAATCCGTGGCAGATTTTTTTTTTATATTTTTTTTATATCTATTCATGTAAGGAAACAAATTAAAGTGTTCCCATGTTTGGGCAGCATTTGGTCCAGAATGGTCAATCTCTTTTCCAATTGGTCTCTTCCAATTTATATCTATTAACATTTCTCAATAGTAGAGTTTACAGTTTAGAGTACTAACGTGACTGACATAATGGCAATAGGCTCACCCCCTATTACATGAGACATTAACATTTTTGATGGCGAAACATGTGTATTTCATACAAATTTAACAACAGCTCCAGGTATAACAGGAGTGATATTATGTATGTATAATAATATTCATATTTCAAAGTACATTAACATTGATTTTCGTTCACATATCGTTAACGGAAGCCCGGGACACGATATATCATTCAGCGATTGATCAAACGGTAGCGATGCTTCATATTTAGCGACAATCGCGATAACGTATGGCCTTTGTAAAATATTGCTTATATCTTGTCTCTAGAGAGTTGAGAAAACGATTGACATACACGTTTATAAATAATTATAGACCGAATAATTTTAGGTCGGGGAAAAAGTCTTTTCGCATTATAGTATATATGAACTTGTAATTAAATCTCTTTGGCTTCAACAATCAAAAATGAGTACACTGTTCATTAGGTTTCTTTCAGTGAGCTCGTGAGGTACCCAGATATCGAGCTTTTTTGTGTAGAGAAAAGATTTTATTACAAGTTCATACATACTATAATGCGAAAAGACTTTTTCCCCGACCTAATGTAATCATTCCTAAGTAAGACTCAAAGCCTAGAACCTCACTCGTTTCGGTAAGAGACCCTAGCCTAGCAGTGGAACAGGAATGGTTAAATTCATTATTTTAATTTGATTGTCCTTAAATTAATATTTTAACCTCAAAAAACTAGTCTTTTTTAAACCTGGCATGGATATCCACAATGATATTATGGTCAATTTAGCGGTGTTAGGTATTACGGATTGATCTCTCTTATAATATTGAGAGGTTAAACACAGAACTAACGGTTCAACGTGCTGCGAGGACTATTGACTCACAAATCTCTTTTTTCTCGGGTGTTATTTAATACCCGATGTTTCAACCATTTTACAGTAATAAATGATACCCATTCAAATATAATATACAGTTTTATATACGCAACTAAAGAAAGTGAATTCAATGCATCCGCATTTCTCACCGATTACCTTAAAGGTAGGAATTAATCGGAGGTATAAAATAGCTGGCGTCTGCGGCATACCGCTCTTTATCCGCGCTGCTAATGAAACCGCGATAAAGCGAGCCTGGATAGCATTCACTGAGGTACGTGGACGAAGGTTTATCTACGTCACTGTGATGTATTTATGCTATGTGCTGCGATGAAATAGTTTGTAAGAGGATTTCTTTATGTGAAATATTGGAAACCGGTTGTTTATATTAAATACTAAGACGTTGTTGTCAAATCCAGTGTTTGTTTTTAAAATAACTTTATAATAAATGAATAGTATAAAATAATTTTTAAATTAAATTGATTTGAAAATGATATTCGAGCCTCCTTCTTTTTTGGAGTTGGTTATAAATAACCTATCACGCTAAAAACTGAAAGATTTTACACGCTGAAAAGAAGATTTTAAAATACCAAAAGCAACACTTTTTTTTATCCACCCTGTTTCTGTGTCCCACTGCTGAGCAAAGGCCTCTCTCCTAGACTTATATACAAAATGTTTTTTAATTTCTGCCGATAATATCCCGGAGTTTGATTAAAGTGAACAGAGGGATGTTGGATAATGAATAATCAGGTTGAACCCATTTCGATATAATATACATTATAGGAAATATAAGACCTATAAAACAGCAAAACGACTACACTAGCAGGCAGTACTCAACATCAAAATAGACTCAGCAAATTATCTGGGAAAGCGTAAACAAACAAACTAAATTAGAATACTTAACATAATATACGGAGATAATATAATAATACAAGATGCAGTTTGCGTGGGTTGAGAAATAGTGACCTAATAAATTTGTGGAAGGTCGACCAATGAGAGTGAAGTAATTTATGGTAATGCTAGCTGCAATTTCTGGAAGGTTTGCTATGGGAGTTTAAATAATAGGTTTACGTGTTTATTAGGGTTAACCCATAGGCTTGTTATTATAAGATAGACTGCGAAAATGTTTTTCCGCAATCTTTTCAGTTATGAAAGATTTTGATTCCTATTCAATTTGCACTTTAGAGTCGGAATAATTTTTAAGTGATATATTTCAGGTCATAATTGAAAATATCCGGTAAAAGCAACACATGGCTACACAGTACATTATTTAATCCTATACGCTACTAAATATTGTCAAACACTTAATTTATATTTAGAAAAACCATTGATCAATAGAAAGTAGAAACAAACTTTCTACGTTCTGCCGATAATATACAGAAATGTCTTAAAGCGGCACTTATATGATTATCTTAAGTATCTGATCCATTATTTTAATTATATGGAAAGTTTTTATTAATTATTCGAGTTTTTTGCTCCTTTTTTTAGATTTTTACTTTTATTTATAATCATACTCATTACAAACTAACATACTATAATTTACTGTAAATATTTACTTCAAATTTCATTTTATTCCTGAAAAATACGTCACTAACATTTTGCTTGCAGGCTTCCCAGGGTTTTCAGGTTAGTGAGCAGTTTACTGTTTCCCCGCTACAGCACGTTTAGTGATGCGACATGAGATTGCACTTGAGTTCGTTTACTACCTGTTGAGGTTTTAAAGTAAAAAAGTTTTGTGAGTGATTTTAAGCAGATTTTTTGTTGCACGTCTGGAGGTGGTTTGTAGATCGGTATAGTCGACTTTATGTTTGAATATCAACCTTTACATAACTGTTTAAAGAAGTATACAAGATATTAGTTAATTAGTTCGAAAAAATATAAGAGTTACAAATTATTCGTAGTTAATATTTTTTAAATTCGTCTGATTTTTATATGATAAGACTTGGTAAAATATTGGCAACAACCACGGGCCACTTAATGAAAAATAATCAAATTCATATTGTCGATGCAATGAGATTTTAACAAATAGGATACCCATACCATAAATACCACCTAAGTTTACATTTCAGAATACTAAAACTCATTATAAAATACAGAACTATTAACGCGAACACGCATTTTACCGTGGAATGCCTTACACCAGCACAGGTTACACTGATTGTGAAATTTGCAAAACGAAAGTTTAAAGTACTTACTCAGTTTCAGTCTCAACTAAATCATAATAAAAAAATCACATGACTTATCAAAGGTAACGTATGACAGTGTATTAAGGTAGAAAGGTTTGGGTATTAGATTAGGGTCCAGTTATAAATAAATCACTTTGTCGTTTCCTCAGATTATCCTTAAAGGTAACGGAGGATCACCTTTGGCTCCCGTTAAATATGTATCTGTAGTATATTAGCTTAGACTGTATCTTTTTGAAAGGTTTTTGTTGTATTAGCTATTAATCGATACTCTACTAAGACTTGTCTAGTAAATTTTGGCGTAAAATTAATATTGTTGTTGATGTTATGATCAATAAGATAGTTATTCGTTCAGGAGTTTAGCCATATAAACTTTCCAGACCGTCAGACAGACAGACAGGCAAACTTTCGCGCTAATAGATTTTGTACAAATGCATGGAGGGCTGTGTTCATTTCTATTTGTATTGTAGTTTCGTCGCGAAAACTACACAAACAGATAAAAACTATTTGGGAGTGTCACTTTTGTTTTATCATCTACTGCAGTATATTATTATATAAGTATTGATTAGACAATAGCTTCGATAAATAATGGCTTTAAATCGATACTTCACAATGATTTAGTTTTCAATACATTTTTTACGCTCAATTTAAATTACAAACCGGCTCAAGTGCAAAGTCATGTCACATCACTGGCCCCTCAATTATTCATTGTTTCCTTACAACTACGTTAAGGTAAGAATTGAAAAGTTTATGAATAACTTACACAATGTATTTGTATGAGAATAAATTGTAAATTTTGAATATAATAGCGTGATAACTTTTTGTATTGTTCGCGATTTTTTATAAGCGATTATCGAGGTGGAGTCACTTTTATATAAAACAGTAAGCAAAAATAACCTTAAATAAGGTATCGAAATACGTACTTAATTTTGTACTTCGTATAGTACAAAAAGCCACTTTTACATATATACAAATTGATTGGTTTCAATTTAAACTTAAATTCAAACTAATTTTCAAGAATTATGTATATGATATTAATGTAATAATTGAGTATTCTCAGGAAAATGAAATATAATTTTAAAAAATAGTCCAAACTCCGCTTTATTTATTAACTACAAGTCTATCTAAACACAGATTAAAATAAAAGTTCTTATTCTAACTAAAATACGAGTCTCGTATGTCACCATTATTTACTTTTATTCCTCCCTGCCTTTGCTCTAAGAATGTTCGTACTACATATTCAAATATTAAGACGTTTATCAAAGCATAGAGTAAGGTTTAAACTAAAAATCGCATTTTTCAAAACGTAAGACTAACTTTTTGTAAAGCAACATATCACTATTTTGTTCTTATAATACAAACGCATTTTGCTTTACAGTATATTATAAAAGCGTCTATACTATTTCCTATCTATTATCTTGACATAAACAGCAAGTAGCAGACATGCAATAAGTCAGGTCAGCAGACCGAGAGAAATATAAATTACATACATTTCCAATGCAGTCTGACTTGAAACATACCGACTAGGTATTGATTTGTTGGTTTTAAAATAACTAAGTAATGACTAGACGTTGAAATAGAGTAGAGAATATTTTATTTTTAAAAAAATGTGTAAACTAGTACCTATAGGTTAAGTGTGCAGTCAGAACGCCAATGTTTTTTTACTCATAATATCAGAAATAAGAATATTACAGACAGAATGTTATCGGTCTGTAATTAAAAGACTTTTTTGTTTTTTATTTAAAAATAATGTGTTTTAGATCATTTATAAATTAAAAAATGTATATTATTAAATTACTAGTAGTTAAGTGCCTTATTAGTTTAATAACCAGCATATCACACATTAATAGGGTTAGAAAAGATTTAGATCCACAATATAAAGTTCAAAATTAGTTTGTCAGGTCTTTAATTTGTAAACATGTTAGTTAAACTCTACTTTCTTATAACTCTAATCCCCATACCTTTTGGTGAACAAAAAGTATGATGTTTTGATGTATTAAAAAGTGTTTAGTAAAAGGTAATCTCGATTTGTGACACGTAGTAATCCTCATGTCTGTGTATGTGATTTCATGTTATTAAGTGTATCCTAAAATACAGACTCCTGTTGTTTGACTCTCCCGATGTTAAAATATATGTACCACCTCTTATATTACTTAATATTCTCAATGTTTCCAAAATTAATACGTAAATAGAAATAACGAGCGTGTTTTTATTCTTTAAGATATTATTCATCAAAAGTCTTTTGGGACAACATTTTCTTAATTATAATATGGCTTCTACGAAAATAATACAAATTATTATTTCAGCTAAACGTTAGCTATTCGTGTAATTTATTATCACGTAATTTATTTCGAAGTTTTTATTAATTCGAGTCGTCGCCTTAATTTAATAAGCACACTTTTTTATAATTGGCACTAAAGTACCACTTTTTCCAAATTTATTCGGTAATTCTAGAAATACAGTTTTACTACCTGATGATTTATTAAAAGCAATTTGAGCAAAATTAAAATACGCACCAATCAAAATTTTAAATTGGCACACACTCAAAATTTCAATTGGCACTCACACCGTATTTTTTCAATCAAAAATCACAATAATCACGCGAAGCCCATCACAACCCGTCCCTGCCGCCACAAATCAAATCTCGTGCACCTTGCACTCGTCAGCAAAATCGGCAATAAATTCCAATTTCTCTATTGTTTCAGGGAAATTCCGGCGGGAATTCCACAGGTCGTACTTCAAGTGCTTCTGCTGCTGTCATTCGGCTCCTACACCGGATCAAAACGGGACATCATTCGCACCCATCGGGAGCTCCAGAGCTGGTACAACAAGGACAGTCGTCCGCCGCAACGATTCTTACGTCAGTTACAGACTCACACACTTATCTCCCTCAAATCACAACATACATAGAGACTACATCAGAAACACGAACACCTCTTTCATTGAACAAATGAATGGGAACCGCAGACCCAAAATCAGGGATGATTCTATCAGCGAATCTGCAACAAGATTCACTCTAGCCACTGATGTCTGCAGAGATTGACAACTAGGCAAGGACATCCTTTCCGATATACGTAACAGAGATGGCATAGAAACTTATATCGCTAGGAGTACGAACAGTATTGATTGTAAACCTCATTATGATTGCTTCAAAGATTGTAAGATCGAAGAGAGGCATAGTGATAATGCTGATTATAGGAATACAGATGAATGTAAAGATTTGTACGACGATGATGTTAAGAATGGTTTTAAATTTAAATTCAATCGTAGCTTAAACAGTTGTCAGATTAAGAATAAGAGAAAAGTGAATATTTATTAAGGTTTGTTTAATCACGGTCAATTGTTTTTGGATGTCTGTTTTATTAATCAAGATTTATTTTAGAGCGAAACGAATTAGGAACAAGTGGGATTTGGAATTTTGTTATTTTATATTTTCGTTATCCTTGTCGCTTCAGTAATTTTCATCTCTAGTCTAATTTTGAAAATTCTGTGCCAATTTATGATCGAAAAATTTTACCTCAATTTCAGTCTTTTATTACTTTGGTTTACATTAAACCTACTACAAAATTGCTTAGTATAGTAACTAATTTCTATATTTTTCAAACTAGAACTGTATTAAAACCTAATAGTTCCTATTTCAACCTGCTGTTGACAGTTCTAAACCTCGGGTCATAAAGTCCATTCATTAACTACAGTTCCGCTTTCCAGTATTTTATTAAACGTTTTAAAGGAAGTTAAATTTATTCTTTTAAAACTATTTTTACTGCTTTACTGTAAAAGTTTTTGAAATTCTGTATGAATTTTAATTTATTTATCACAATACTCTCTTCAAAATGAAATTGGAGGTGATTTTCTTAAGTGTTTCTTGACTACATTGCAGCGGTTGGACCGTTAAGATTATTTTTATTTTCTTTTCAATAATGTACTTCTATAAGACTCACTGTACCTTTATACTAAATATTTTCTGCATACTACAGCTATATTTTTATACAACTCACATCTACTAATTGTTGAGCAGGTGGGTTAGGTTCTTAATGTTGCATAATAAAAAAAAACATAGTTATTTTGCATTTTGGATAATTTAAATTTGTTTTTAAGTAACATATTAACCACGTCACACAACATGTGTAGTTTATTAAAATTCTTTTAATTTATTTTCTTTACAAATTTCTTACTTACTCGAGAATAATATTATGTCCAACTTTTTGTTCTTTTCACACTTGACCTTTGTCCTCTGGTTTTCTTTTTGTCCAAATTATAGGCTTTGTTTTATTTTTTACAACCTTCACAAACTTTTTAGTCCTTTTGTCTCTTATAATAACAGTTACAGTCTTCGTATTGTTTTAAAATATTTCTATAATTTTATATTCATTTTCTGCTACTTTAAATAAGTAACCATACTTGTTACGTCATAATATGTTATACTTATACATATATACTTACATAAAATCATGCATTCTTCCCATAGGGGTAGGCAGAGGCCAGAGAACGCCACTTGGCACGAGCTTTACAAACTTCTCTTGTCTCAATCACATACATCTTGTCATGCAGGACCGCCGGTCACGAATAACACGCATTTGACATTTTTAATAATTACATATTTAGCAAAAAAAAAAAACTTACTAAATAAAATATATCACAATTTCTTACTTTTTGGTAAAGCAGACATCCAAACTTTTATCATATAAATAAGTTATATGTAACTTTTATCTTGTAAATACTGTCACCAACAATTTCACTGAGAATAATCTTGTTTTAAAACTTTGTAGTATTCACATCAAAGTCTTAGGAATTCAAAAGATTATTAAACTTTATCTACATTGCGTTCTTTATAAAAATATTTTAAAGACAGTCTTACTTTCTATGTATTTACATAAATATTTTAGTAGAATTTGAGTAATTGAAATGGACCGTCCTATTATTTTGACACAAAATTTATCAAATGCTAATATGTACGAAATTCTCAGAATTCCAAACATGACTGTGATTTTAACCGATATCCCAATTTCATAGAACAAAATCAAATAATAGACTTCGCAGAGTAGTTTTGATTTCATTTGCGAAATGTAGGCCAAATGGCTTTTTGGACTTATTCAATATTTTTGCTAATGCAAACATTTCAATAGGAGAATATACACGATAAGGAAAAGTGAGAACAGCATAATGTTACAAAGATACTATGAATTGATGTCTTTTGTATGAGCGAGAATAATTTATAACCAAGTAGCTGACCTGCACTCGCGTATACAAATTTCATCCTCCATTTCAGTCCATTACGGCCTGATTTTCAAATATGTTACTGTTTTTGATTAAGGATCTTCAACCACCCATTTAATACAGTTTTAATTATTTATATAATTATTGTGATACTATAAACATAACCTCTCAAGCGCCCGGCCACCGTGTCACGGTTAAATGTTCTACCCCCGTCAAGCGCCCCGCCACCGTGGTAAAACGATCTTACATTTAAAAAACGTAGAAAAGAAATGCTAAAACTATGTTTATCCCTTTCAAACATATTTGACATTGAAGCTGATGAAACGAGACGACGATCTAATGCACAAACTTGAATAAGTGGTTGATATAGGCCAGAGAGCACCTTAAACAACATCTGACCCAACGACATGTTCCTTTATGACCAATATTGTAAATACTTTTTTTAACTAATTTTAAAGATTTGAGTATATTTTACAGTTGGATTTTAATGTCATTATTCATTAACTACACGATAAGACCTTTCGTCATATTATTTTTTTTGCCTAAAAATATTTATTAGACTTTCTTCAAACACATGCCTAATGCACACAATATTCAGATTAAACCGACTATTGTGCTAGCACTATCAAATATTATTTGTGGTTTATTGTTTTAATCTATAGCAAATTTTATGTAGATTTCAAATATATAAGGTATGACTAGGGTGTTAGTATTAAAATATGACGGAATCGGCGCTTAAACGCCAACCGCCAATTCAATTTCGCGCGCCATTTTTAGCCTGGACGCTTAACGGTATATTTGAATTTTGACGTTGGGGCGCTCGAGAGGATAAAGTATTTATCATATTGTAACAATAGAAATTATTTGATGATAGACAAAAAAAATACATTATATCTTTTGCTGACATTTGTAAAGAACAGCTACGGTCTACATACTGCTACGGGGTCAGTGGTTCAAATCCCACGCAGAAAATCCATAAAATTTTATTTAAATTTGACTCATCGTGATATAATTTCCCTCTTCATTAACACGTCTAACAAATAAAACATCCGCCATATCCTCACTCGATCAGATTTCAAAACAAGAAATAAAAATATTATGTTATAATTACGATGTTTGTAAACTTTACAGTTGAGTTCGGAAATGGTTTGGCTTTAAATAGACCGTGCGAGAACAATGTAGGTCATGTTTGAACATTCCTGTCTTACCGCGCCGGTTTTCATTTTAAATAATTAATTATTGTCATAATAAGTTATTTTATTGACAAGAATGCGAAATAAATCATAATTATGTTTACGTTATCGTAACAAAAATATATGGATTCAAAAAGTTCATACCTATCTAAAAATTTAAACTTTTTAACGAGTTTATTTTCATCTGTGGACTTAATTTTGACGATCTATAAAAACTCTACTACATATTAAAGAATACCGAAAAATCTAACGAAAAAATCAAGATTAGAAATAATGACAGTGCACTACCATTTTCTGTCTTTCCATCCCTTTCGCTAGTCTATAATTATGTCTGGTTAAAATATTCTTGGAAAAATTCTAAATAACGTCTACAGTCTTAGTAATTATCCAGTACCATAAATTACAAACAGATAGCACTTTGCACCGACTTTAATAAACGTAAGTTCTCATAACACCTCATAAGCACTCACGGAATCGTGGTTACTTTGTGCCTAAACCGTTGGGAAATCCAGCCATATAGCCGTTTTAATATTCATGAAATCGCTCTTAAAATAGCAGGAGTTTTCAAGTCGGCTGCTATTTTCGCTGTTTGTTTTATAAACGACGTAATCAGTGAAAGGCTTTGATGTTGAGTGAATTGATTTGCAATCGATAGACGTTTGAATATTTATAGGTTTTGCTTAAGATTTTTTAGGAAGTGGTAATTAACTTTTAACGTTTTATTGCTTGATAAATAATATTAATGTTTCTTTACTCTTGACTTGAGTAACCCCGGTTTTTTGAGTACATTTAGCGGTAGTTTATCTATTCAATATCGTTTTAACTCATGTAAAGACGCTATTGAATAGATAAACTACCGCTAAATGTACTGAGAAACTGGGCATTAGTGACTTTACCTAGCAAAGAAGGAGGCTGTTGACATTTTCAGTAATTCCTTGTTTTCTAAAGGTCTATTCTTTGAAATTGTTCAAATTCCTACGCTAAAACATTATATTTTAATGAAATAATTTACTTTTTATCTGGTATAAAGATAGAATATCGCGTATTCTTGGAATCGAGTTTAAAATTGCAGTTAAATGGGACAAAGTCGGAAACAGAAACTTATAATTATGTTTTCCTTTGACAGTGATAGGATGGTCCATGATTTAATATATTCTTTTGCATATTTTATTTCGAAAACGACACCTATTCTATGCCTTTATCATGTGAGATATGACCTTTTTGAAATAGCATATTTAATTATATCAATGGATGATTTACTTTCTTAAAATAACGAGTGTAAAAGTAGTAAACTACTTTAAATTTCATTATAAAATGCTATAATTATATATACCTACGGGTATTTTAATATATTATGTGTATATTAATGTGACCAAAGGTAAGTTAAGATAGAAAACATGCATTTCTATTGTACATAGTTTTAAATAATATCTTAGAATAAGTGAAGGAATCTCTTAAAGAATGTTTCTTCAAAAAACAGTTTTTAAAAATTGTTTGGTGATTCGAGTCGCCTAATTACTTAAAATACATTAATGTATTAGACTTTTTATCAAAAGTTACATTTTTAAGATGTATATTTTTATTTTTGGATAACTGGATTCCCGTCTTGAATTAAAAATGTGCCCAATTCATCGCTGTAATCGAGTCATATTTTCTGAAATTGTATGAGATAATTTAATATGAAATTCTCTTCGTTAATGTGTAAATATTTCAAAAGTGTAAGGTTTATTTTATAACTGTAATAAAAGGTAATGATATGTTGTTGGTAAAAATATGGAATCTAATTTATTTTACCTACTTTAATAAAACAATTTACAGTAATATTATATTTGTATCTTCAACATTTTATTTAAAAAAAATTATAAGTCTAAAAATATTTTATTTTAACAGAAAATAATCATAAATTGATATCTATGTTTAAATAAATAATGATATAAATGTATTTTATTAATTGATCATGAAAACATATAAAATTAAAGTCGGTTCAAATGTTTGAATTAAACTAAGTCGGTGTTGAACCGACTTCAATCATTACAATATCTTCCCGCCTAGTCGTAAGTCCGAGAAGTTTATGTTTTGTACCGGATCTCTAGATAGCTAGCCATATTTATTATAAGTAATAAATATTAAATTAAATGTATAAAGGAACAAATCCTTTAAGGATTAAGATATTTATAAAATAGTATTATAATGTAAATATATCTGTACGACTTCGAGCTTTTCTACTTTATAGATGTGTAATTTTATTTATAGAAATGGTACAATATAACGTCCTTCTAGCCCATATTTGGCCACGGTGGCCAGTTTCATTATAAGCAACCAGCCGCTCGAGAATTCTTTACAATATGCGAACGAAATCATGGTACTCTGTTTCCCATTTTTATAATCAGATAATATCAGTAGCAGGCAGTAAAAAAACGGCTGGTGTTTATACTGGATAACTAATAAAAATAATAAGTTTAGGAAATTATTTTTTTACAAAAACAGTTTTCAATTTAGTATTTTTGTCTGCATGTGTGTACGCACATAATGTCAAAACGACTGCGTCAAATCGAATGCAATATTTATAGCTGTATTTCTGAATGTATAAAAAAATAATGCCACATAGAATCTTTAATTTTCTTCGTATCATGGTGAGCAGAGCCGCATGGGACATCGAGATAAAAATTATTGTAATGAAAATAATGATAATATTTCAAGTCATCTCTTTCTCTTTATTAAAGTTTATTATATTATTATCTGCTAAAATAAAAAAATAATATTTATGAAGTCCTTCGAGACCAAAAATAAATTTCTTAGAACATTTTTTGAAAAAAAAAATAATATTTTATTTTACCTTTGTGTCTCTTGCAAAGATACCCTTAAGTATTACTTCTTATAATTTATTAATTAATTTACACTCTCAAGGCGCCTGAGACTATAAAACATAACCTTCGACAATATTTTATTTTGGTCAAATTTAAATAACTTTAATTTTCTTTAATTAAACGGTAAGGGTGCTTTCCTAACAGAGATGTGATTTGCTGCGAGAATGTAATAGCTAAGCTGTAAAACTTCGTGGTCTGTAGCTCAATTCTCTACTACTATCGACTACCGACAACCGACCTGTCATCGAGAAATTTTGTATGAAAATCTGATCAGCACCTCTGACGGGTGTCGTAGGAAATATTTTGACAGTTCATTCTAAATGTCAAAATTTCGATAGCTAGCCGGCTGTCGGTAGTCGATAGTGGTATAGAATCGAAGTACTGTGGCCTGTAACTACGAGTAAGATGTGCTAAGAATAGAAAGAAAGCGGCAAAGGCGGCGTGGTGGGGAGAGAGGCGCTCACCCGTCTAGAATAGCAAGCAACCAAAGCACCCAACCATATAAAAAAATATATATCTTAGCTGAATCCGTCTCTACTAGTTCTAAGCTGCAAACGCAATGAAGTTTAAAAGCTTTAAATATTGACCTCGTAAATTTCACCAAGAAGCCGTGTTGGTTTGTCACGTGGTACAAACATTTGCCTCCCACGCAAGTTCAAGGGGTCAAACTCGTGGCAACAAACCAAGAGCTTTTAGAAGTTTTGAGTTGATTAAAATAATTACGCATATAATTGTAGCCACGTGACACTATCAGTAGCTCGATTCTCTACTACTATCGACTACCGACAACCGAACTGTCATCGAGAAATTTTGTATGAAAATCTGATCAGCGCCTTTGACGGGTGTCGTAGGAAACATTTTGGCAGTACATTCTAAATGTCAAATGTCGATAGCTAGCCGGTTGTCGGTAGTCGATAATGGTAGAGAATCGAGGTACTGTAGCTCGATTCTCTACTACTATCGAGTACCTACAATCGGCTTGTCATCGAGTTTGAATAAAAATCTGATCAGTGCCTCTAACGGCCGTCATAGGAACTATTTTGGCAGAACTTTTTAAATGTCAAACTGTCGACAGTACCGACTGTAGAGAATCGCACTACAGTGAAACTGACATGTTTTTTAATTTAAACGTTTTGAAAAATTCAGTAAACTAACTATTCAAAATATTAAATCTTCATTTAGAACTTCTAACTTTTGATCTAAAGTAAGTCAATTTTAGCCGAAGTTTGTTGCGGGCGGGTAATAAAGAACGAAGTTTAAATAAACAGGATGCACTGAAAGTTTAACATTCTTGTACTACCCGCAGAATGTAAAAGTTATGTTTCAATATCAATTTAACACTATCAGAATACTGTTTAATAAAGGCTTTTGTCTTGTCTAGCTAAAAGAGACTTTAATTCTTTTGTGAAACAAAATCTTTGGAGCACTATTAAAATTAAAAGCATTAAATAAATTGACAATTCGAGTTTTACGCCGTTTCTACATTTGTTTCCATAGAAATACATACGCGCATACTAGCTTTTGCTCGCAACGTTGTCCATGTTAAAAAATGTCTCGAGATAAAAAGTATCCCACATTATAAACTATCTGTGTATTATGTTGTTTTTCAAAATATATACAGTCGTTTTTGCGTAAAGAAGTAACAAACATACAACCTTCTCACAAATTTCTTACTTTATTTATGTTATATTGTACCATTTCTATAAAAGTAGTATTATTTAATGGCTAGTACATACACGTCTAGTCTTATTGGTAACATTGGTAAATTGAAACTGTACAAATAAATCAAATAAGAAATTATTTTGTGTATTTATTTACGACGAAACCTTTTAAACAATCAATTAATGAACTAACAAACAACTTTGTTAGACAACTTACTGATCGCTTTTATACAAATTTCCAGGGGGAGAAGGTTCTAAAACGTCGAAGTCTAGTGAAGTCTCACATAAAGCATTCAATTCTTCGGTTTTTTACAGGTTTAGTCTCAAACGTACTTGAAATAAACTATACAAACATAACTACGATATTATGGCTCGGATCCACCCTACACCTAAGCTGGCCTAGAGGTATGGCCAGTAGGACAGTGTAGGTGCCCAACCAAAAGTTCTAACTTCCAAAATAGCTAAAGAAAATGCATTATTTTAACCAATTTCGGAAAGGTGTCGTTATAACATAATGTTACTTTACTTACGCTTAGGGTGTGTGTCAGGTTCGAAACCCAAAGTCAAAGGCAATTAAGATTTGCAATAAAAAATGTCAATTGCCTTTTACATCGATAAATATAAGTTCATTATTATTAAAACCTCTGCGAATAACGAGAAAGCTGCAATTTGTTTACTATTTAATATAAAAGTTTTGCTTCTTTATAATATCTAGAAATAAATGAGAACCAAGATCTATGGCGGTCGCTTGTCATCGTGACAAAGAAAAGATACCACTATTGTGCTGTTAGCTATGAATTATTTCATAATATTTTTTATTTATGAAGAAAATACTTGGAATGGCATCTTAAAATTATTGTTAATGTTTTGATAAAAAAAATCAGAAAAATAAGATTTAGTTTATGGCCACTTCATCGCTCACATTGTTTTTTGTCCATTTTAATTTAAGTTCAAGTTTATTATAAAAAAAGTAGCCAGGTCATCCCAATTGTAACGTATCACCCTGCAAATTTGCTTGATTTTTTTCAACCTCGGTACCTTTGGTTTCAGGGCTAAATTTCCTTTATTTTAAAATGCTGAAAATATTTTCACAAAATAATTGTTGCTGAAAGGAAAATATAAAATGTTCTACTGTATTTCAAAGTAAAACTTTTAAAGCAATGCATCAACATTGATACTACACTCTCATTCACACATTCTAGTTGTTCATTGTACTCAACGTACTCATAATAACACAAAGCTTAGCAAGGCTACGTATACATCATCGATGACTAAAATCTACGCCGCAGCTGATGTACCACTCGCCTGTGCTAATCTATGAGATACAGCCTTAACAAGCAATAGAGAAGGACGGTATATGACCTTGTAGAGTTTTTAATGAAGCTTGGAGTCTGAAAAATGATCTAAGTGCTACATTCTGGTAGAAAAAGTGACAGAAAGTACATCTAAAAATCAAAACAAAAAATTGGCAACATTAAGGTTAAATTAAGGTACTCATTTTCAATTGATTTTTTTTGTATGAAGACATCATTTTAATTATTGTTATTAAACAAAGTGTTATAATTTCACCACTATCATAAATAAAGATGCTTTTAAAAACTATATAAATAATAGTCCCCAGACCTATTCCCTAGGTATATAATGTATCTAACCCAGTCTAGTCATTCTACAAACTGCGTCGTGTTATAAAAGCGGTGGGACACAAAAGTTGGTGTTCTCCCATTGTTCTCATCGACTGTGGCGGTTTTATGAAAAACATCCACAAAAGAACTGAAATAATGCTCCCTACAGGGTGTTTCAAATATAAAATTGTTTGTGACACCTGATTGTTAATAACCCCTGCTTTTATTAGATGTTTTTTATGCTCTGATTTTTAGATTTTTGGTGTACTTTAATTTTGTCCCAGTAGTTTTTCATGTGTGAAACAAAAGGTTTTAGTGTATCATTGCAATGATGTGGTAGGTTCTAAACTAATTGTGATTGTGTGATGAATGAGTTTTAAATGGGAATGGAATGGTAATTATTTATATGTCTGTATTTAATTACCATTTACAATTCCATTATTTCTGAAGAATATTCTATTATTCAACCTAAAATTTATTGATATCTGAGGGTCATCTACTTCCTCAAAATTTTCATTCAAACATTCCCTGTCTCTTTGGCGCGGTCGGAAGTGTATGCGACTGCCCTGCATAGGTCATCTCGGGTTTGAATCCATTATTTTTATAATACAGGCGTAATGAGAGGGAAAACCACTTGACTACAAAAAGACAATTTTTGTTCTAAAAAATTCACCAACCTTGAAAATATTTTACTGATCATTCGTTTTATAAATATACAAGGCTAGCTTTTGTAAGTCTTGAGTTAATTTTATTATAACAAGAGACAACCTGTTTTCATAAAATAATACTGCTATCTAAACCAACGGTAATATTCTAGGTAAATATCTTGAATTATTATCAAAGGAAACCTGGATAACCAATGATAATAATATTACTTATTTAATGTACAACCATGTTTAAGTAGTACGATTCTCTACAGTTGCTACTCTGTGTTTTAAATTTGTTAAAGATTTTTTATATACGATTGATATATTTGGGGGTCAATAGTGGTATGAAATTGCCTCTCGCTCGCCGTATTGACAATCGAAAAATGTTGTATAGACAAACCTAATGCGTGTCTAAGGCCTTTTAGTAAAAGCTTCAGAAAAACGCGATCAAGTTTTTCAGGCAATTGGTAATAGTCAGTTCCACGATTTTCTAACCGATGCTCATGTCGCCTTCAAATCGAGTGCCCTTATAATGCTCATGTATTTTATTGTAAGTATATAAAAGATCGCAAAATCTGTAAACCAGCTATACAATGTAAAAAACCGGCCCCAGAGTCAAAACAGTGTTCCTTCAAAATTTCACCCAACAAAACTAAAAAAAGTGCTAGAAGCATCGGGTTACAGAAAGCGTAAAACACAAAATGTCCCTTTAGAACATTTTACATCAAAAACTCAAACCTAACAACGAGTATTCACTTCCAAAAGCACCCTTTCAAGGAAATCAATCTCGTCTGGGAGTCAAACAGAAGACAATCGCTGACGTCACAAATTATCGTCAGAATGAAAGCCGAACGTATCAAATACTTGAACGATTCGGATATATTCGTAGAAGATGTTTTGTCAGCGATATTTTGATAGACAATTGTTATTGTATATTTCTAGATTGTTGGTCCTATTCTGTTATTGATTGAATAAAACCTAACACTTAAGGGTAAATTTTAGGTCACGTGTAACAATTATTATGATCGTAAATGTTTGGATGTTTGGGTGAATGCCCGTTTATCCATATTGCCAAAACAACAGTAGCCCGATTCTCTACTACTATCGACAACCGAACTGTCATCGACAAATTTTGTATGAAAATCTGATGAGCGCCTCTGACGGGTGTCGTAGGAAACATTATGGCAGGATATTCTAAATGTCAAATGACGATAGCTAGCCGGTTGTCGGTAGTCGATAGTGGTAGAGAATAAGGTGCTGAACGGATTTGAGGAGATTTGATACTCAGATAAGTTAATAACCTGGATTAACACAAAGGATAATTTTTATTTCTTCTTTTTCAGACGAAGTCGCGGTCAGAAGTTTGTAAGAACCATTAATATGAAAGCTTTAGATAAAAATCCATTTTGTAGGTTAAACATTTCATATGTGCTTGCGTTCAAAAATATCATACCATATTGGAATTGCAATAAAATTTTATGGTCTTAAATGAATTTTTGATCGAAAGTTAAAATCTGTTCTCGAGCATTAAAATGGTGTGATACTTTTTTACTAACTTCATTGGAAGTTGCGTCCCAAATACTATGTTTATCTAATGTACCAAGATGGTTGTTACACTTCTATGACAAAGGTCATAGGTCCAGCTCCCTGAATTAATCATTAAGTGTTATTCACTACTACCGAGGTTCCATTAAAAATGTAATGACACTTAAATAAACTCCCAATTAAATAAACATATCCTTGTGTAGATATAATAATAATAATAAAAAATAACCTAACATCAAGCCTTCCAAGCTCAACCGTGAAAAACATTAAACCCACAAAACATTGAAAACACTCATCTTAATAAAACATCATAATATTTTTTCTCATTCATATTCCCTCGTAGGTATTTTTTGCAATCTACTAAAAGTGCATTTTAGTGCTTAAAACAAGTGTATCACTTTACCAAGCACTTTTACAATGCACTTTACACTAACCTTTTAGTTTGAAAATGCAAGAGTAAAAGGAATTAAATCCATATAATACTGGTCTTAGTAAAATTGCGACCGATAAAATTTTACTATCGCGAATAAAATTTTAGCTGAGTTAAATTTTTAGTTATTTGAATTTCTTTGTGTTCGCATAAAAATTGGGAATGGAAAGTGAAACTCAGTAAAACTAGGTAAAATATTGTAAACGGGATTCAGTGTTATCGAAAGTTTGACATTTAAAATGTACTGCCAAAATAGTTCTTACGGAGCCCGATAGAGGCGCTGATCAGATTTATCGGTAGTCAGTAATAGTAGAGAATCGAGCAACAGTAGCGCGAATCTCTACAATCGGTATCGAGAATTTGACATTTAAAGTTACTTAAAAAAATAGCTTATAAAGAAAAAAAGAAAATATTACTTCTTACGTTCAACTTAACTATAACATTAACAAATACGGCCGATTTTAAATGTAGAACGGTCGATAAATAATAACATAGTTAAACACATTAAATAAACATTATTACATTTTATCCTTCAAAGAACAAGGATATTATTATCAAAACACCTCAAAAAGAGTCCATTAAAATTCAAATTCCCGGAAAAAAACTAAACTTTGAACAAAGAAATAAAATTGAATTTTCAAACGCGTTCAAAACCATATTAGCTTCAATAGATTTCATTACGAGGCCCTACAGACACCTGGCAGAATTGAAAGACCGTATTTCTTACACAATACGGTTGAAAATCGATTGACAAGTTGTGAAACTGCCCGAATTACTTTATAAAGGCTCTCGCCGCAGTAAAAGCACTCTGAAAATAATTCTATATAAGATTCAATAATAAAAATAAAATAACAATTGGTAAGGTACAGGTTATACTGAGAGCGGAAAGCGATCTGCTCATCAAAGAGTGTATATATCCGCTTAGCCAATGTAACCAGTCATCTGCGCAGGAGTTTGTTTATAGTGTCCAAGTGAATACACAATACACTGATCTCGATCCCATTAATATCCGTCTTATAACCCGGTCGGATGGATAACCGACACGACCAGCAAATAGTCATAAGCAAAACTGACGCTTGACGTTTTTTCCGAGACACTGAGGACTGCAACCTCAATTTCCTAACTCCGGGTAACTAAAAATTTATTTACAGAACAACTAATAACTTTTAGGTAATACCCGGGATTCGAATACGAGACTCTCACTTTCTTTTCCTTTCTCTTACATTTTACACACTCTTATTTCTACTACACACATAACTTCGAAAAGTCATCGGTGTGTTGCCTCGGGTTCAGACCTGCGACCACTTGCGTGGGAGTTTCCAACTTATACCACTCGGCTATCACTGCTGGTCAAATAGATCATAGTCGATTAATATTCGCAGGAATATTGAGGAAGGCAGGTATTCTAGGACGCCATTGTATTATCAGTGCACGTATTATTGTGTAAATTGACAAGCCATCGCAATGAATATTAAGTTTAGAATATCTCGATTTATGCGCAGCTTCTATGGACTAGAATAAAGCTTCTGTTGGCTAAATCTAGCTACACAAATGCTATACGCTTGTTACTATACTTACTATTAATTCTTTTGATATACGCTGCTTTTTCTAATCGTTTCTATTTTATTAATGTAAATTTGAAAGTTTGAATAAGTGTTGGTTACTACCCTACGATAAATCTACGCATTGTGTTTGATTTCGATTGGCAATCATTTGATTTATAGCGCATTATATATTAGCACATGAGTTAACCTTACTCGAGAATATCTTTTCTCGCGGACGAATTGGCGGGCAAAGACCGGTTTCTATAAAGAGTATCTACAGACGACTTAATAACAGAGCGAAACGATTCATAATATACATATAATCGCTACCCTGATAAGCATATCCCATAAATTTTTAATATAGACCTAATTTTCCGTTCGAATGTCAATAATTTTCTCCCAATTGGGACCATTTCAAGGTATCGAATGAACAAATAAAATCGAAATGAATTTTCAACTGCCGGTCAATTTTTAATTTCCACGCTCTGTGACCGTTAAAATAGGACATTTTGTATGCAATTAATGATCTGCAATAAAGTTAATTTGGTAAAATATCGGTCTTGAATTTAACGTTCATTTTACGGAACGCTACCTGAATAACTTAATTTAAATATTGAAATATTTCAACGGGTTTATTTCACTTTTGGGCTTCTGTGCATTATGTATGAAGAATATTTATTTGAACATTATTGTAAGATTTCGCTCAGATTATTAATTGTTTTCGTGGTGCCAACTTTTCATAAAACAGTGTCTTTATAATATGGTTTGTGTTTTTTTATCGCTTTGTCAAGGCTTACTAGTCGCTCCACTGGAATCGAGCGAGTCTGCGAGCTTACACAAATCTTTATCAATATGTTATTAAATTTAAGTGTCAATTATAAAATGCAAATTAAGATGCTATATTAATGACCGTACAAAAATAAACGTCTACTATCCACATATAAAATAAATAAAAAATAGATATAACCCATTAATGTCCCACTGCTGGGCCCGGGTCTCCTCCCGTAATGAGGGAGGGGTTAGGCCTAGAGTCCACCACGCTGGCCGAGTGCGGGTTGGGGACTTTGCATGCCCTCAATAAATGTTTTAAACAAATTATTAGACATGCAAGGTTTCCTCACGATGTTTTCCTTCACCGTTAGAGCATGTGATAATTATTTCTAAGACACACATAACTTCGAAAAGTCATTGGTGTGTTGCCTCGGGTTCGAACCTGCGACCACTTGCGTGGGAAGTGTCAATTTATACCACTCGGCTATCACTGCTACACACATAATACAAAAAAAATTCTGTGTTTGCATAAAACAACTTCATGCAGGTAAATGTTATAACGTAGGCATCTGTGAAAGGATTTTGATCAATTCTGCCTTCAAGAGGATAAAATAGTGGATGCAAGTTGGTATGAAAATTATGACCTACGTCACAAACTACGCAGACAAAGTCGCCGGCAGAATCTAGTTCCCTATAAAACCCAGGTACCAAGTCTAACGACATAAAGTTCTTGTCTCAGCTCTTAGTCGTCTAGTTAGTGCGTATAACGCTTCCAGTTGCAATTAAAAGTGCTAATTACAAAGTTTAAGTATCGCTGCGAAGCTCTACCCGTTGTTCTAATTACGTGGCTTAACGGTGAGATTTTCTTCAGGTTTCAATTATGTAGTCAACATTGTACCGGTAAATAATGAGTATGGATAATATTATGAATATGTTTGTAAGGTGGAAATGAGTTACTTATCACGGTATGTTTTTAGATATCTTTTCATACCATTAGCCCCAAATGGCACTGCTCACGAATCTGTCCACTTGGTAAGATTTAATGCGACCAAAAAACTTTTTATGTTAATCGGTACTAATAAGGTAAAGGATAATTGGTTGGTGCCAAACTTCGTTCATATGTTTTAGTGTAGTCGAATTGGCAGTAAATTTTTACATTTAAAATATTGGTGCAAATACCAGAAGAAGCCTTATGTCTTATACCAAAAGCAGTAACTACCAGATTTGTATTGCTATTATTTTTCATATTTGTACCTCTTGCATAATTAGTTGAAAACCTTCTTTTTTTAAATCGCTCCCGCTATCGCTTATAACACCGCTGTCACTGTGACCTGTGCCTACGTCCAGGTGGGAACGTTAGCAATATTATTATCTTATGATTCAATAGAGGAAACTTCCGACAATATCCTTATGAACCCATATATTACCTTCCTTTGTGAGGACTCTGTTTAATGGAGGGTTGGTTCTATTTGATACTTAGTTGCTATGCTTCAGTTGTTGACTGTACTTTGTGACCTTGAACCTTTTTGATAGCGTTTGAATCGTTAGCAATTGTACTATATCAGTCTAGAGTGTTTGTTTACTGCGGTACAAGGGACAACAGTATTACAGATAGTGCTGTAGGTAAATCTATAATATAAAAATTAATCGCAAATTTTGTTGCTAATCGCAAAACCTGGGAGCAGTTGAAACGCCTTTGCTAATTATTTTTTATAATATTCCTTCAAGACGAGGATGATTCTTACAAGTTTCAAATAATGTTTGCATTAAAAATAGAAAATAAAATATTGATAGAAAATCAATCATCACTATGAAAAAAATTTTAATTATAATGTGGAGGAACGAGGTGATCGTGTTCCTCCAACACAAAGGGAGGATCCTCCGACCAGGCGAGGTGATCGTGCCTGGTGGGCCTAGGCTGCCCGACTGTTGTAGTCGGGAACTTGTATATATAGTCAGTTGCAATGCAAACTTCGATAGCGCGATCTAGGACTTGTGACGTCAGTCACACTGCGCGTGGTGGTTGGTTGCGCGCTGGTCCCAGTAGATGTCGCTGTATGTAGCGAGCCGCTACATCACTCCCCCTCAGACCGTAGGTCGATCTTCTCTTCATGTCAGTCAGTCTCTCCAGTGCCATGCATTGATGAGTTCCAGTGAGTCGGAACTCGAATGCCGCTAGTCCCAGTGAGTCGGAACTGTATGCCGCAAGTCCCAGTGAGTCGGAACTGTATGCCGCTAACTCCAGTGAGTCGGAGAGGTGCGGTGTGCGGTGTGCGGTGAAGTGTCCCCAGTGAGTCGGGGCGAGGTGCTTGTTGTCTGCGGTGAGTCGAGACGAAGCGTTGCGGTGCCCTGGGTGCGTCAGAGTAGCGTGACGATGATGCCCAGGTTGGATGCCGCTGAGGCCGCAGGGTATGCCAGTCATGTGCGTGAGCGACATGTTCGTGGAGTGCCCTGGTGTGGCCGAAGATGCTGGCTGGAGTCGTACGACTGCTGCTGTAGGAGTGAGGAGTGATGAGGGTGCGAAGGTTTGCTGCTGCTGGTCTGATCTCCGTGAAGGCTGCTTCCAATCACGTCGGGGTCACCACTGTGGAGGAACGAGGTGATCGTGTTCCTCCAACACAAAGGGAGGATCCTCCGACCAGGCGAGGTGATCGTGCCTGGTGGGCCTAGGCTGCCCGACTGTTGTAGTCGGGAACTTGTATATATAGTCAGTTGCAATGCAAACTTCGATAGCGCGATCTAGGACTTGTGACGTCAGTCACACTGCGCGTGGTGGTTGGTTGCGCGCTGGTCCCAGTAGATGTCGCTGTATGTAGCGAGCCGCTACAATAACAAATAACGTTGCCAGCATACTCCTAAATAGAAAAGTAAAAAGACGTGATTTTATGTATGTCTGTATTTACATTTTTTATGTGCAACATACAAAACTTCAGAATTCAAATCTGTCTACTTTAAAGCTGTTTAACATTTCCCTTTCAAGCTTCGTTACCGTTAAATCAAATAAATAAACATTTGTAGTTCAACTTCCGCGCAAGACTCGAGGCCTAATAAAACTCAGTCAGGCGTTTAGCTCCACGCTGGTTACAGTGCATACAGATTAGAACATTGCTTTGCACAAGCAGGTTTATTTGGCAATTAGAGTGACGAAATAGTGGAATAAATGGCTCATGTTTTGATAGAGGCGTCAGCCTGTGGTTTACTTTTAAAATCGTATTTAAATGTCTGTCTACATCGCTGGTAAAGTATAAAAATATCATCACTACATTTTTGTAAAATAAAATCGCCACGTCTTTCCGAGATTAACTCAAAATCTACGGAACAGGTTTTCACGCGGCTTTCAGAAATAGGTAGAGTGATTCTCGAAGAAAGTTTGAGTATATAATTTGGTAAGGTTAACCCTGGCCAAGCCGGGTAGGCCGTTAATATTGATATATCGGAAAATTATTATTCAAATACTTATGAGTTTTGGTCTATTTAGCAACAAATATACAGCAATAACGAATAGCTACAATTAGGTAAGTATATCTGAAAAAATAAACACGGGTTATAAGCATTTTTTCACCAAGAATCAATGGGCAAAGACCTACTCTTAGTATTCCAAAGAGATTTTGTCATCTAAACTTCGTGTACTAAACCCATCACTCAAAATCTAGCGTGTACACTTCGTAATCAATTTACTAGAGCTCTATCGATCAATCTGAGAGCAGATGTTCATGAGAAGCACTGAACTGTGGACGTAATTGTCTTCGTGATTACAATTGACGACCGTTATAACCTAGAGCTGCCAGATCCAGGCTGATCATTTCCTGAACATTTATAGGCCACGAACGGCCAGTTTTGGGGTCCGGTCCGAGACTACAATAAGAGGAATGACCAAAAAAAAACGTCGTAGCTAAGTAAAACAAGTATTTTTTTTTAATTCCTGGGAGAGTAAAGTAAAATTATGGGAAATGGGACAACACGCAATAATCCGGGACAATCCGGGAAATCCCGGCCGTGTGGCAACCCTAGTTATAACCGGGTACTGCAGTAGTTGGTAGGTAAACCTAACAGCTGTGGACCAATAACTCTAGTGTTTGAGGATATGTGACATGTTGTATCGAGAACAAGGTTAAAATAAATAAAAATAATGTATTATTTTGGTATAAAAACGAAAGATAAAGAATTTCATTATTTAAAATTAATCTACTACTGATTAAAATTATTTATGATTAAGTATTTTTAAGGATTAAATACATTAATGCATAATATCGTGCGTGTTATACCAAAATTGTTGGCATTGATGAAATACACCTACTTTCCGCCGTTAACAACGTTAGTCCTATGTAATAGAGAGCGAGCCTAATGCCGTATAACGGGCAGGTTAATTGAAATGACCAAAACTACTTTACCCAATCCGGAAATCGAGTCCTAAACCACATGTTTATCAGTCAGATGCAACACTGACTGCGCCACGGACACTATTTTCAATTTTCTATTTGATTTCAAAGAGTCAGATCAGCGGTACTTTGTTTCGCTTTTAAATGCTGTCTCCACACACATTCAAACGCCCGTCGGAACGATTAAGCATAATGGATCCACCTCTCTGCCATCGACGACTAAACGCTCGCCTTCTGTTATACGCCGATAGTATGCCTTTAACGTTTAGTTAATGATCAGTTAGATTAACCCACAGCTGTTGAATTACTATTTACTTCTCGAATGCTGTAGAATATTCTAGAAAATTTGGAAATATTGTGTGAACGACATGGTAATACGTGTAAACCGAAGGAGCATAAATGATATTTTAAAGTGGCATTATTTCATCTGCTAAGCTACCATATTGAAAATTGATTTATTGACTTATTCTGTTGATAATAATTAAAGTTGGCAGCATAAATAATGGCAAACTACGCCATTGCTCCCAAGACTGTATAAGAATGGGAATTTTCAATATAGATATTACAAAATAGCAGTTGCCCGACACAAGAATCGAACCCGGGAATTCGTGAGCGGGTGTTACATACGCTACCACTGAGACTACAAAGGCAGTCCCAGAAGCAAACATAATAAAAGCTGTAAAGAAGTTCCATATTAGGTCACGTCTAGGTCTTAGAACGGCTAGGTATTGTTCATCTGCTACGATGTCCTCTCTAGAGCCCAATACTACAGTGAAGACAACAATAAATGATACAAGGCTAAATAAATAGTTCTTATGACCTCTTGTTTCCGACATTTAAAGAGAACTATATTCTTCCTTCGTCTATTTTGCTAAAATTATACGAGAATATATCAAACTGATCATATAGTTTCAAATCAAATTTAGCCGTATGTTGTGACACAGGTTACATTCTGTCGCAATCTAAATAACTAACTAAATAGATAGGAAATTAAGTAAATAATAATAGTTCGTTTTATACAACTGTTATAAATATCTCGTGCTTTTATTATTTAAAAAATATTGATTAACAAGTATCAATTTATTACTCGCAATTTTGTCACTCTAAAAAGGTAGCGATCTTAAATCAATAAAGCCTTATTTTTGCATCTTTAATAACTCTTTGTATCCCGGGAACGGGTTTTATTTTTCGTAAATAATATTTAGACTTCTAAGCTTTTAAGGATCAAGTCCCAACCTATAAATAATCAGAAAGGCAGATACCTATTTCATTCTGTAATGGTTTTAAAAGGCACCAGACTAATCCACAGACAAGCTAATGTTGTATTATTATAATATGCACAACTAGTGATGGGAAAGCACGGAACTTTATTACGGGATTATTGATTTAATAATTTAATTGTTTGGAAGCCAAACTAAATAGAATAAATAATTAAATTAAATAAATATTGTGTACAACTCACATACGCTCTTTCATTTGATAAATTGCTACAATCAAATAGTGTCTGACCGAAATTGAAACCGAATTTCGGCAACAGTTTAGATTCGGCCGAAACCGATCCTGAAACTTCTTTACAAGGACCATTTTTTGAGGGAAAATAAAAACAATCGCTTTTAAAATCAATCAATTTGAGACAAATGGATAGGGCTCATTAATTCAACGCGCCGATGCAGCCGAGCAAGCTCGAAATCTCCCGAATGCACTTTCGGTTTCGGCCGCAGAAATTTGCGTTTCGGCCGTTAAAAAACCGAACATTCGGTCGGACACTACAATCAAATCAACAGTCTGTCAATTAATTGTTACCAATATAATATTCTTTCAAAATCTATGATAGCTACTTGATAGCTGTTTTGAGAATTGTTCATTATCTCTCTAATACTTATTTTAATGAAACTGGCTTTATCGTTATGAGACTCTAAAATCCCGCACTACGGGACTTTCGGGTTACGTCACTAAGCGCTCAAACATTAACGTAACGATAATAGTTATTGGCATACTCCAATTTGCCTCAGTGCCTCCGTTCATAACGCCATTATACATGTAAATAATAATTAATATTTCAACATAATGTTAGTAATAGTGATGTGTATATCTCCCGGGACTATTTAAATAATGATGCAAAATGGAATTTGTTTTATTCACTGTTATTTTGTACACTTCAGTAAATCTCTCCTTCCGAAATAAGAAAGCTTACATATATCGAAAAATACTTTCGCATTTATAATTTAGTAAGAACAGTGATAGACGAGTGATGTAATATGTTAGCACCTTCCACGCAGTGGTCGGCAGTTCAAACCCGAGTCAGCACACCATTGACTTTCGAAGTTATGTGTGTATTGGAAATAATTATCACTTGCTCGTACGGAGAGGGAAAACTTACTGATGAAACCTTGCATGCCTAAAAATTGTTAAACACATTTCTTGAAGGAATGCAATAAAGTCCCCAGCATAGTGGACTCAAGACCTAGCCCCTCCCTCGTTCGGGAAGAGAACCTTGCCCAGCAGTGAGACAGTCACAGACCTAAAATTTAATAATTTTAGAGAAATTTACAGGACAAAAATATAAATTATGTTTAAAACTCAGTCTCTTCCTCTTCATATTAATTTCACTTTAACAAGCCTTATATTAAAGTATAAACCTTATTATTTCACACAATACCTTTCAGTGTAAGTGAGCAGTACAAAAGCTTTACTCTTAATTAATTTTAATACTCCTTTAAGTTGACAGGTTATGTTACAATAAAGGTGAATTTTTAACACATAAAACAGGAAATTTATTTGGATATGAAGTGAAGCAAAGGTAAAGGTAAGTTGAAGATGGGTGACCATATTACTTCGTCGCGAGGAAACAAGAGAAAAACTAACTTTCAATTTCAATCAATTGTTTCTGGGTTTAGCGTGTTACAAGAAGAATGTGAAAAAATATTTCGCGATTGAAAAGAGTGCTCACAGGTTACTTGCTAGCTCCTCTCACTGTTCCTACCTTCCGAACTGGCGGTAAATTAACTAACTGTATTTTTCTCAATCTTATCTGCCTGTATGTGACCTAAATTAATAAACTATATGATTTTCAAACATTCTAAACTATATGCATTTGATTTTCAAACAAACAAATTAACAAACTCTTTAGCTTAATTACTAGTACAAATATACCAGTCTAACTGGTACACAGAGAATTTGATCGCACCTGGCCGCCTAGCGACGTACATGGAAACCGCCGACGTTCAATGTCAATTATCTGACCACCGGCCTGTCAATTATCTTGGTCTGCATTCCAGTTCTCTTGGGACTCTAGTTAATTGTGTGACCAACATACTTCCTCGGTAGAACGAATAAAACGAGTCATTGGGATAGAGTTGTCAAATTATCGCGAGAATGTTCTAAAGGTCGCTAAAAATAGCCTCTGGTGCAGAAACTATGTAGATGGGTGACCAAATGGTCATCAATATAAAGGTAATATTCTACTGTTAAAAATAATATGAGCAGCTTTTACCTCGGACACACTACGTACGTGTAATTTTTTACGAGTTGGTACATCTTAAATTATTCACATTTATCGATACTAATATTATAAAGTTGAAGAGTTTTTGTTTGTTTCTTTGTTTGAACGCGTTAATCTCAGGAACTACTGGTCCGATTTGAAAAAATATTTCAGTGTTAGATAGCCCATTTATCGAGGAAGGCTATAGGCTATATATCATCAAGCTACGACCAATAGGATCAGAGTACAAGTAAATATTTTTTTTACCCATTCTCTCTTATGTGACGCAAGCGAAGTTGCGCGAGTCAGTTAGTACGTTATAAACGCACTTAAAGTTTAATTAATCACAACGATTAGGTCGCCAACTAATGTAATATCAGACATTGGCGTGTTGTACAACTCACAAAGTTGCCCAAAACTTGTGTACAACAAAACTTTCTGTTACCGAGTGGAGACTTACGATATCAATCATTGTGTACGTTTTTATTACATGTTGTTTCTTTTTATAAGAATTCCTGTGGTGAAGTCTGATGTATTGTATTTAATTGTAAGCTGTATTTTTGCTGTACCTTCACGAGCAACAGATTTTCCGAAACGGTGGTAGATTAAAAATACTATGACGATTTCAAGTACTAGAAAAAGTTTATAAAATAAAGCATTTACAAGACTTTCACTTAAAATAAGACTCAGGTACAGGTAATTTTTGAAACTTGTAGCACTGGAATGACATTGGCAATCGGCTTACAACATACGAGTATGCCTCATATAACAATATTGTGATTGTAGGGTATTCTGGAAACTGTTTCTTAGAATATTCTAAACATATTAACTACCGATTAAAACAAATTCTGAAGTTACGCTCGTTGTACCCAAAGATGTAGACGGAGATGTATGAAATACGAATTCCATGCAATTGAGGACGTACATATACATTATACAGGCTCATTACTTCGAACTCCAAACCATGACTTCTAAACACTCAAATCGGGATTTAATTATACCTAAATCAAATATAATAAAGAACTTTTCCATACAATTCTGAGTAGTAGTACAAACACAAGGCACTAATAGTGAAGTTTTAATACGTTCTAACAATGGAGAGAGGGCCTATTGTCTTCGATGGTAGAGTTCAGTGAGAGGTCATTTACTTGAGAACTACGTTTTACTAATATTGTTTATGGCAAAGTTTGGTCTAGTTGTCTGGCTTTTCAAAGCGGATTATGTCGTTTGTATTGTTTGGCAATTTGAATTGATAAGGCTTGTTTAATATGTACCGCAACCACACCACGACGCAAAGATAAAATGTGATTGCGATATGGTAGTATGAAACACGTTGTCTATAGCAAAAGCAAAATCTGGTACGTGTAAATTGTAATAAATTGTTGTAATTTCAATAGGAAAATGTGCACCCGACCACGTGTTGTCGTTATAGTGTGTTTGTGTTTGTCGCGTGGTTGTGGTACGAAAATATTATTATAGTCTTTAGGCATACGATGTCTACAAATACGTCCGTAGGATAAAGATTATAACTACACCAGAGCGCATAGGAATGGTATATTAGAATTCCACTTGAAAAAAAAATTGTGCAAGCCATAAATAGTTGTTTTAAGATTGGTTGTGCTTTGTGTCTCTTGTTTGTATGTTTGTAAAAGTCCCCATGAAGACAATTTTCTTGAAGCTAGAATTATCTTTGCTAAATTATTCAATGCTTCATGGTAGTACAATGGTAACAAGGCTAAGAAGTTCTTCAAGAGAATCCCCCGTTTTATATTTAAAAAATATACAGCAGTTGAAAACGTTGACTTTTCACTAACCATATTTACATTTTGCCCAATATCCAACATAAATAAAGTATTTCGACTGTTTAAAATACTGCCTCTCTACCCATTCCACTGTCCACACAACGCGACCACATTTGTTTATAAATATTTCAGTATTTTCTACAGTCTACAATGTTTTCTTCCAACGTATCGATTCCCTGGTGCAACGCATATTTTATTCCTATTTGAGATGACGCTCAGTAATACCATTTTCATATTACTCGAGCCATCTTTGACGTGTGTAAAGGTACTGGTATATTTGAGTGTATGTTGAAAAACGTTCGCCCGAATAATTCTTTCTGATAAACATTTGAAATCGGTGGTATTTTCGTGTGTAGGTACGAATTTATATATTTATTTGGGGAAACCAAACAGTTGCACATTTGTCTTAACAACATAATTATATAACAGTCGATGTCAACAAATGAGTAGCTCTATATGTTTTAAAGATATAAACAAATATTAAATTTTACTTTGTTTTTAAATATCTGATTGTAAATACCAGTATTGATTCACTAAGTGCTGTTTAAAAATCTTTATCAAACCTCACAGTTTCAAGTCATGTCCCACGTTGGGCGCCATTAAATTCTTTAAGTTATCTATCTTATAATACATACCATATTTCAAACAGCTCACTGTCATGAACTATTAATAGAATAAACCATAAGAAAACACAGATTTACTATAGTTCAAGTTTTTATAACCCTGACAATTTTCGTTGTTCTGTTACAAGTGCTCTCTAACAGTCAGTCTTATCTATAAGCACCGTTATATTTGATATTATGCTCGTCTTTGACAAGTGTAATACAGTTTGCGGTGTCCGTATATTGAGTATATTGGTATTCAGTATCGGTTCACACAAGTTTATATACAGTCACCTTGACCTCAGTACTGAATTAGTTTATAACTATAACATTCATTACTATACATAGTTCCTAAGTTTATAGGCATTTCGTTAATTAAATAGAGTGATTAAACATTTGAAATTAGGTTATGGTAGCCTACGATACTAAGCTTTTGATGAGTAAGTTAATGTTAAAATAATCAGTAACATACACAGATAATATTCGCGATATCTTTTGAATATGTCAAGTGTTTAGTATTAGATGTGAATGAGGCAAGGGAAGTTTGTATGGATCGTAGGTGTCAAGTGGTGTTATTTATGTAATGTAAATTTTATATATAATGGATGTATGTAACCAGGGTTGTTAGTTAAGACGAATTTCTAATATACAAGTAGTTTGAATGCTCTAAACGACGTTCGTGGTATAGAGGTTAAGGTAGTCACAAGATACTGCTGCGAGCATTGTGATAGAATAAATATGTTTGTGACCAGCACATAATACTTTTGAGTCTGATTACATTTTGTGTATCTTGACTCAATGGAAAAATAAATAAAAAATTTCATCATCTCATTTAATTATAACCCATATGTAAATCAAGATATTATAATAATCTATTATTACCTCAATTATATCTTAAGAACAAAGACAAAGAACTCCGCCGAATAATACTTAACGCACATCGTTTATCTGATTATACTCATAAACTAACGCTCCTTCGTGACCCACTTGTGTCTAATTTATATGTCCTCCCAACTTAATGATTGTCATGGCCAGTTTAATAGAAACTAGCCAGCTGGAGTTTGGTTTATAGTAGATGAATGTATGTACTATTGCCGACTATTTGGTAGATTGGTCGATTTAGAAAGACTATCTTACTTACTGAGATAGTACGTAGGTAAACCAAGCAACGATTAAACCTTAATTTCAAAACTTCAAACTATTTTGGAAAATATATTTGCTACTTTCCAAAGGTCAAAGTTTCTATTGCAGAAGTAGTCAACATGTTTCTAATTGTCAACTTAATTTTAACGCCTAACATAAATACGGTAATACGGATATACGGCAAAAATATTTATAACTAAACATTTCATCGAGAGTTTTTACCTTTAAGTCCAAAACCTGCATTTAAAAATAGTGGCTTTTAAGGTTTATCCTATAAACAGTATACCTAAAACATTAACAAAATCTATACAAAAATGTGTACAAAAAAAATACGAAGAGTATTCCGAAAAACGCGTTACTTCTCGCCCCTTATGTTACAGTAAATACATAACGGCCATTATAATGATTGCTATCATAAACTACGTCTGTCCTTTATACTACTTGAGCACCCGGCGTCACTCGGGTTCATTAACACAAATGTGTTCTTTCTTGTTAAGGATAATAGGGTCGGATTAGAGCGGTTAGTGCAATTTTGCGAGTCCAATTGGGGAAGTGTAACAAACAAAAACAATGTCATATTAGGCAGTACGTTTTTTTACTTTTTTCACGTGATATCACTAAACTGATTTAGGTGACAGAAACAAGAGGATAAGTACCTAAAATACAATTTCTTATAAAAAAGAACTGTCAAAGCAGGATTAAAAGCACTAAACACGTGCGAAACCAGAAGTGTCACCCAGCACTTTATAAATTACTATCCGACTGTTGCAGCTTTGCTAGCGTAAATTCGGCACGATAAGAAATTAAAGAGACATGGTAACTTGACCTTAGACTTGCAACCAGTTCCATTCCCATTTTATCAAAATCTGTACAGTTTAGTCGTGAAATAGCAACATGACATATGTACAAACAGACAAACATTCGCATTTTAGTACGAATTTTGATTACATTCGTCCTCAAATATTGTCAAGCCTAACGAAGGGGAACGAGTTGAAAAGTTCAAATCAAATCAACAATCAATTTGTGTGGGCACAGGTCATACACACACGTCAAAGGTATGTCAACTTGGGAACGAATTGTGTTAGTGTTTAGAAACAAAATAAAATACTTTATTTGGACTAGAATTCGAGCAAGTTTTCGAAGAAGTCGCTTAAAAAGAAAAACGTTATTCGTCTACGAAAAATTCTGATTTAAAGCGACTACCAATTATACTCGGACCATTTCAAGCGTCCGAACTAAGATATTATTATGTCATTTTATCGGAGTCTCTCGCTCGCACACACATTGTCACATTAATTTCATTTTTTTGATTATGCCGTAGTTCACACGTTTGTAAAGCCTGCAACACACAGTGCCGACGGGATGGCCGCCTGTAGTGCCGGGTGCCGGCGGGTTACGCGGCTTGCCGGCGTCATTAAAGTTTTGTTCCTGACATTCGAGCGATTGATTCGAAAATTTGACAGCTCCTTGAAGCGTTTTCCGGCGGACTTGCCACCGGCGTGTGTGTAGCAGCCATAACGGCCTGATTATTCCATATTTATTTTGTAACTTGAGTCTACTATCTCTGACTGGTTTTTAACTGTCTGTTGTCTACTCGCTCAAATGCGTGCAGCAGACGATTACATTCTCTTGTAGACACTGGTATACTCTCGTAGCCGAGATCTACGCTCGTTGCCGAGAGTCTACGCTCGTAGCCGAGTGACTACGCTCGTAGCCGTGAGTCAACGCTCGTAGCCGAGAGTCTACGCTCGTAGCCATTCACTCACTTTCGTAGACATTCAGCTACATTTCTATAAATATGAATACACATTTTTCGTTTTTAGTATGTGTGTATGTACTGTATGTATGTACCATTGATGAAATAGGCCGTGATGACCAACTGTCTATTGCCAAGCTACCAATAAACTGACTTATTGACTTGGCAACTAAATGCCGTTCATTCAAGTATTACCTCGTTTACATTACTTTACCAATATAATCTATTTATAAACAATTTGTACGACTTATTAAGGAGTTAGATAATAAGTAGTCTGATAAATGTTACGACACGCCTGAATTTATTAAAGGCTTTAGTATTGTAACTAACTGTGTTTAGTCGCAAACGTTTGCAATAATTTCTATACATCCTTTTCTTTTCGGGTTTACAATCGCTATCCTTTTACTAATTATATTAATTGAGCTTATTGCAATGTTTTTTCCGCATATTATGTTCGAAAACGTAAATAGTTGTTAATGAATAGTCGTTGCAATAAGAAACAATACAGAATCTCAGACTGACAATTGAATTTGGCAAAGGTTAAATTCATATAAAATCATTCGCAGCCGCCCGCAACTGCGTCTGTACTTTAGTTTTCCCATTTTTACAACATATTCATTGCTGATCTCTCATATAAAGGTATTTCCCCCTTTTTACTTCCTCCGGGGGCATTTTCCAAAAGTCCTCTCTTAGGGCTCCTCTACACTTCATAAGAAATCTTTATACCAATTGTCTGCCTAGCTAGTCAGCCTGCTAGCATGACGTCTTTTAACGCAAGCAAACTTAAACTACCATACTTCAAAACTACTTTCAATATACAAAACTTTCCCGATACGTTTACAGTTGATTCATATTTTTCTTTGCAACGAAAACGTAGAGTATATTTGGCGATGCAATTTAAACTGTGTAGCAAACTTTATTTCAATATTGAACTTAGTTACAGTAATGTTCGTTTTATAGCCAAATGGACACATTTCATACTAAATGTATATATGACAAGATGCATGGATGTGAATGAGGCAATGGAGGTTTGTAAGGATTGTATCAAGCTATGTTCTTTAGTCTTCGCCTAACCCTATGGGAAAAAAGCGTGAGGCCTGAAGAGCACTAAGAAAGAGTTGTTGGAAATACCCCTTCCATATGGCGAAAGTTTTCGCGGGCAAAGCTACGGACAGAAAGCTAGTCTAATCAAACAAATTAATGTATTTTTTAGGATTTCCGCCAAAGTGGTGATATAGTACTCGTAGTATAAACAGCTATTACTATTTAAATTATCTGTTAGAACCCACTTACCTAACATCAAAATTGAATGAGTAGTACCAGCCAATGTACCCATTCCCCGAAGCCCGGTCAGTTATCACTGCGAGTGCATTATTCACACCGCTCCGGAGTTATTTGTGCGATGAAACTTCACTGCCCTCGAGAGATTCTATCACTTTTATGACCACGAGAATTATAGTCGGTTGTTCTAATGCTTTGGTTTTCATTTGCTTTGTGCGAAAAACTATAGTTTAACGGACTTTTTAAACTGCAGTATAGACCTTGTATAGTTTTAATTTTAGATGGTAAATTACCTTTGTGCAAAATTCGTTCAGTAATTTTGACATGATTGAGTAACAAACAACAATCCAAACTTTGGCGTTTGTATGTAGTACAACGAGTAAACTACAAATTAAGTTCCTACGACTTGTAATGCTTCGAAATACTTACAGGTTTTTGCAAATAAACCCCGGAAAAGTCAATATTTTTGTTTTATCGTCCATCAATTCTCCCGGCAAAAGAAAAGCCGTATGCTGGCTTCAAATATCACAATATAAACAACCTTTAATAAAGATGACACAAACATCAGTAAACTCATCATCAGCCTTTCTTCCAACTATGTTGGAGTCGGCTTCCTTTCTCACTGAATACAGCTACATACCAGTATTCTACAAAGAATGGCTGCCTATAGAACCATCACAACCCATCTACCTGGGTTATAACACGATACCATCCGGTAAGACTACTTGCCAGACCCACAATTTAACGTGCCTTACGAAACACGGACGAAATCAATATGTATGTATAAGATGGTCACTCAACCACAGAACAACCTCAGCAAGCGTAGCTTAACCTTAGAGATCAATTCTGGCTGTTGTTAACTAAGCCACAAGCTCCTTACAAAGATCAGTAAACTATCCTCATTAAACAGAATCCCTATGACGTCACGGTAATTACGTCACGGCTATGATTTTATTATTATTAGACTAAGTAATAATGTGTAATGAGGACTCGAGTTCGACTCCCTAGGGAGGCTTTCACGTGCCGCTAAAGATTATTGTTTAATCTGACCGTTATACAAAATCACAACTATTCGGGGTTAAGTGTGTATTAGAAATGATAATCTCTTGTTCCAACGGTAAAGAAAAACATCGAGATAAAACCTTGCATGCCTGAGATTTCTTTAAAACAGACCTTGTAAGAATGTATGGTAATTGATCGGAAAGATCGAGAACAAAAAGGCTGACTTGCTACTGTAACTGGTCTGATGAGCAAAATGCTAAAAGGACAATTTGTCACTTAGCTAGTATAAAGTTAGTAATAAGTTAACAAACTATTTGGTAATTGTACTTGTTCGATTAATTTACAAACCACGTTTGTAACTCGTGGCTCAACATTTAAATTGCGATTGAAACTAAACAACAAAACCTATACAAACCTAACAAGATTAGTCAAAACAAACGCTTAAACTGGACATTACGACCCTTAGAGCAGAATGTTTAAGACTTCGAGTGTCGGGAGTAGTTGTAAACGGATTACTACTACCATTGGGCCCCTATTATGTAGAATATTGTCAATGAAAGTTGAAGAGGTCTACATACACAAGTTTAAAAGTCACCAATATGTCGGCGATTTGAGCGACTCAATTCCAAAAAAAACATGTAAACTACTTGACAGTACGTTAGCGAAGACTCATTTTACCTTTATTTACAAAGCATAATCTACACTAATTCTAGCTGAACGGACAAACGTCGTTTTGCCATACAAATAAATAAAAATTGTGTCACTTAGGGGTTTGAAAAATAGATGTTGGCCAATTCTCAGACCTACTGAATACGCATATAAAATTTGGTAATAATCGGTAAAGCCGTTTCGGAGGAGTACGGTGAAGATGTAATATGAAACTGAAGAGTTTGTTTGAAGGCGCTAATCTCAAAAATCACTGATTCGAAATTAAGAATTATTTTTGTGTTACATAGTCTATTTATTGAAACATCACGTGATGTGTAGACTCCTCAAAAGTATAACTACGCCCATTGTATCCCAATTATGCGAAACTTTGTCAATGAAGGTTTATATTGAAATGTCCGGGATCTTGACCCTTTTGAGATATGGTGTTGAAGAGAAGAGATAGCGAATGACATACCTACCCAAATAGGACTATACTTCACTTCGTAAGTGGAGGTTCTTAATAATGCACAAATAACATATATGAGACATATTAAAGTGCAACTTACCTAAATCAGCTGTATGTAGACCACATAAAAAATATCTCTGGTCACTGTCGTGAGTATCCCATATAGTAAGAAAACCTGACTTTATATCATCATCATCATCATCATCTCAGCCGGGAATCGTCCACTGCTGACTTTATATGTGTATAAGAAATTGGTTTGCAGAATGATCAACACACACTACACTTATTAGTATAACTTCGAAACTGACACAACATAAGCTCACATGAAACGATTATCGCTATATGCGCAATTTCTAGGCACGGTTTAACAGAGATCTTGTTATTTACTAACTATGAACTTGTCTGATTATGAGAACACAGTACCGAGTAATATTTATTTTATATTTCTTAAACTTAATTCACTTTAAAAAACTGAAATGGAAACATTTTACGATCGGCTTCATCGTTCTATTTCTTATATCAACAGAAATATTGGCTGTTAAAACCCTGACCTTAGTCAACTCACGTACGTGAAAAGTGAAACATCTGCCAGAACACGTAGGCGATGCAGATATATATTATTTACTCCTACGTGAAATAAATTTGTTGGCGAATGTTGTTTTTAAAATGTTGAATTCGTACTTCGTTCATGTCTATAGACGTCAACGACTAGGTGGCGCCCATAGCCAGTTGCGCTCACCGGTCGGTAAACGATCTGTGGGTTAAGTAACTCTTGGCGCGGTCATTCCGTAGATGGGTGACCGCATAGTGGTAATTGAGCTGGGCGTTTCCGTGCTTCGGAGGGCACGTAAAAAGTCGGTCCCGGCTGTTATCTACTAAGATAACAGTCGTTAAGCCACGTCAAAGGCCTCTGGGGCGGCTTGAATAACTTTGACACTAGGTTGACCACTAACCATACGACAAGAAGAAGAAGAACGACTAGGTACTGTTGGTTTAAACATGATCTGCAAGAAAGTGATTGAGATGAGAATGACTTCAAAGCAAAACAAATGGTAGATGGCAGTAGCGCCTCCGCAGCTCCGTTGCGCTTGCTCGTGGGTTCGATTTTAATGTTGCGTCAGGACTCTCCAATATATGACAACAAGTTGTAAAACGTTGTTATTTAACATATTATGTTATATCATTTTGATGTTGTGCTAAAGAAATATATGTTTGAAAACTAGTAGGTGCTGAATTTGGTGACGAAATTATAACAAAATGTTCGAAATGTTTCTGTCAATTAAAGCCCAAGACTTCCTGGTTCACTGGTAACAATTTCAGCCATCAGAAATCACAGCACCACAAAATATCACACATAAAAATATAATCCCTATATAAATCACACAACACGAAACTATACAACCCGCTTTTAAATCTATTTGGAATCAATAACATATTTCAATTGAATGGCACACATTATTACAAGCTGAGCCAAATAAAGTAGGCTATCGTTGATGGCATATATTTGGACCACACCCAAGGCGATGCCGCGGCCAGAACTTGTGTTAAACTCTCACATTGAACAAATTACATCACAAACGTTTGTTAAATAGTGAAGTGTCATGTTAAACTAGGTAAGGGTCTCCCTCCAGAATGAGGCATGAGCTATGGGTCTACCTCGCAGGCCTAGTGCCTTTGGGAGAGAATTACTTTAAGTTAGTCAAGGAATTCCTTGACGTAAACTAAAGAGCGTTGGTCGGATCATATCCCTTCCATTTCAAAATTGTCGATATAGTTTTCATTTCCATATCATAGAGTCACAAAGAATCCACAATGGATCTTAAAACTGGCTGTTTATGAAAGAATTTAAAAAAAGTATTTCCCAGCATTTTTTTTACAACTTTTCCCCTATACACACTAAGTTTATTAAAAACTGGTTATATTTCTTAACAATACTTATTTCCCGCTGCTGGATATAAACTTATCCCTTCAAGTCCATGTCGTGCTATCACCACAATCGCTCTGAAATGATTCTTCGTCCACCATCACTTCTTCAAGCGTCTGGGAAACCAAGCACAACTATATAACAAAATAGAATAGAAAACCCCATCACCGAATTTCGTATTGTTCCTTACTTCAAGCGGAATCCAATACCTACACAGTCTAATACCGTTTTAATTTCAATGAAAACTAAACGTAAAAGTTCAGAAAGCAATTGTACATCGTTTAAGAGCTCAGAGTCGCTTCGGCACTTTCCTCGTAAAATTTTATTGTTCCACTCAATGGTAGAGAGGATTGTTATAGTACTATTTGTTTAGCAACATTCATATTTGTTTTAACGTTATAAATCAATGTATGAGTGTCCTTGTTGAATAAATATTATTAAGAATTGGTGACTTAAAATTATGTAGGTTTAATTTGCTGTACTGATTTCTGTTTTACCTTGTCGTGTTTGTAAAAATTAGTTGTTCATTCTATGTTCTTTTTTCACAGTTATTTATTTTTGCAGAATTTTGATTAACATGTATAATAAGTGTACGTGTTGACGTTTCACACATACAAATATACATATTTTATATTTGCCAGAGACAGAAGTGCCGTTATATCATAAAAATTACGTAGTTTATGTCAACAACTTTTAATTTTGTATAAGTATGTCATTTTAATTTCAATTCTAAAATAAGGAGCTGACTGATTTTAAACCCACTGCTGGGCAAGAATCTATTCGGTCTTTAACAATTTGAATAAAGCAAACAATAGAACCAAACCAATGAATACATAACAAAAGTTTCTAAGCTTCCTCTCCTACTATTATTCTATCTGAAGAGCTTAAATGTTTGCAAATAGGTTTAAAACGATCTCTTACATCCATTGTAGTTCTATTGCCTCGTGAAATGATACCCCTACTATTTATATACTTAAATTAATATTCAGAATCGAGTTTTATCGTTTCCGCATTTAAAACATTACGGCTGCCTCCGTGGCGCAGTAGTTTAGGTCGCCACGCCGCTATCATTGCGTCGGGAGGTCTTGGGTTCGATTCACAAATATTATATCCAATTACGACACAAGAACAATTCTTAGTGCGAGAGTTATCTTCTTTTGAGAAAAACAAATAAGAAAAGAAAAAAAAATAAGAAAGGAAGACAACATTACTCTGGCTGTGAAAGTAACAATTAATGAATTTAAGTTTGCAAGCTAAACAATTGTTTTCATGGAATTCAAATTAGTTATTCTTTCAGTAAATTTGAAAAAAAAATGATGAGTTAGCGAGTAAACTCTTGGCTAACGATAGACTAAGTGAACTCTTGACATTTTAATTGCCAAATAATTTTGAGTGTTTTGGTAATTGTGACTGTTTTTTAGACTACAACTTTAATCATAAACTATTGTAGATATTAGATCAGGGAAAAAGTCTTTTCGCATTATAATATGTAAGAACTTGAAATAAAATCTTTTCTCTACACAAAAAAGCTCGATATTTGGGTAACTCACGAGCTCACTGAAAGAAACCTAATGAACCGTGTACTCATTTGTGATTCTTGAAGCCATAGAGATTCTATTACAAGTTCATACATACTAAAATGCGAAAAGACTTTTTCCCCGGCCTAATATTTTCAATACAAAAGCTGTGAAGGAAGAAAGAAAATAATATTAAATTAACTTTTACCGGAAATATTTTCCGCTTTTTTCCTTAATATTCTAGTTATTTTCCGAGATTATCTTTGTTAATCAGGGATAATGCTGCTTAAAAATTGTTTTTCTTTACAAACAAAGTTTACTTCGTTATTTTTAGTATTAGCTTATATAAAAATTGATTTTAGAAGCTTTACTATTATTTTATGGTGATAATTATGATGATCTAATCTGACATTGAGACCACCTTTGTAGTCTGTGTATAAGTGATATATGGGATGGCTGATCATGATGTTTCAGGTTTGAATCCCAGTTTTTTTATTTATCGAATTCCTATTACATTGCCTTCAATATAAGCCCAGGGTATTACATAGGATTAACAATATTAACGGCGGAATTCAAGTAGATATATAGCCATAACTGTGGTCATATTATAATATAATTTTATACAAACCTTCTTTTTATATCGAGATGAAACCCATAAACCCAAATTCCTACAATAATCGTTCAAACATTTCATACTCAGTATCACATAACTTGAATCGAGAACCAATAGTAACCTATAAGAGTCATCTCGAGGCTGCTAATAAGCGTTTTTATCGATATTACCTGCCGCTCTACGGCTTAATGACTGGCCGGTGGGCACTAGAGGGCAGGTTGAATAGTTTAAAGGCGATATTTATACTAAAGTGGCTCTAATAGTGTATTTCAATGATATTGTTGTAATATTACTTTCTTATGGTATGATGATTTTTAGTGCGAGTAGTTGGGTGAATGGTCATTCTTTTTGTCAATCTTTGTGTGATGAGCACGAGTATTTGTTCTGAGCCTGGATGTTAATGTATCTATATAAGTATATATTTAAAAGTATATAAGTATGTTTATCAGTTATTTGGTTACCATAGTACAAGCTCTGCTTAGTTTGGAATCAAATGACCGTGTGTGAATTGTCCAATAATATTTATTTATTTTATGTGGAAATGTGACAACTATGTTTATTATTAATTCAATGGCAGCAGACCGTTGTACTTTGTTTAGTGTCCTGTTAGTGTATACAGACTACAAATACTAGTAATGTCTGCATAATACACAGGAATACTCTGTATAACATCACTCTCATAGCTCAGTTGGACGGACAACCGACATTACCGCTATGAGGTCAGGTCCAACGTGACTTTGACTTTTACGTGCTTTCCGAGGCACGAAACGAAGACTTCCTGTCAACCATCCTCGGGGAACATTTTTTGTCTCGATCCGGGATTCGAACTTGCACCTCTGCGCAAGATTCACATATGCACTACAGAGGCAGTCAATATTTCGGGAAATATTAGTAAAACATGAACTTGTACTTGCAAAATACATTTTATACTAAGAGGTTTTGAGAGCAGATTTCCCATCAGACTATCCAATTTTCAAGGTCTAATATAACTCAAAGAACATCAAAAACCTTATGATTACCATAAATATTAAAAGTAAATAACCCTTTTGAGACTAGAGGCAATTAAAATTATAATTTCAGAGCAGTTCAAAGGAATCCTATAATCTTAATACGGCTGCAGTTTGCATAGCAAAGGATCTGATTTTGTATCGAAGTTGATTTTAAAATGAAAGGTGAAATGAGTTTTTAACTCGTCGGTTGCTGATAAAATACGTGATCTTGAAATAGTTTTTATATGCTCTCGAGTGGTTTATAAAATCCATTAACCCTAGATTATTTCAAGAAGGCTTTCTATGAAATCGTTTACAACATAATAACCAAAATATATGGGAAATAAATACGTACTTCATATAACTAAATTAATTTTTACTGATTCATAAAATTAAGGAACTTCTAATATGTACCGTGAAATAACACGTATTCACCAAAATTAAAAAAAATCGTTAAACCTATTTAACTACCATGACCTATATAAAAATAATTAATGATCTCATGTATTTCATTTTAACATTGGCAAGTAATAGAATAAAATGGTCACGCGAGGAAACATTTTAAATCTACAGTTATATTTTGTAATTTTTCTTGATGCTTGCTTTTTCCATAATTTGAAGGCTTCAAAATTCTGCTGATGACTGTAAAAACACAAGCGATTACGCACACATCCATCAGTGTTTATTCTCCTCTCATTGCTCGCGGCGCGGTCGGTCCATCAAACAAAATTGACATACTTCATGTCCTTCCCTTATCTCGTCATATTTTTACACCAACATAGCTTCTTATAAAATATTGCATCGTTTGGTCCAATTGGAAGACCGTACTTCAACGCTAGATCGGTTTGGAGATAGAAATGTTGATAGTTTGGCGTAAGAGTTCTTTCTTCTTGGTCAATATTAAATAAGTAGTATTCTTACTAAAATAATATCAAAGATCCTTTCAAGATACTGCTAGGGCATTTCTAAGGGAGATTTCCAATACTTTGAAATTACAAATTCGATACCGAGAAGAAGCGATTGGAGATTCATCAAAGTGAACTGTTTTCATAAGATATGTCTTTCTCGATATATAAGAGAAAATTGTAATTGAATCACCAGTGCGCCTATTTCTTTTATTTATTTATTTGACGTAAGCAAGTTATTTAATATTGTAGGCCATAAAATCACTTGATGGTAACAACAACTAACGTTGCCGATTCATCGTTTAACTGATAGGCTTAAATATACTTTAAATTACTTTGTACTTAAGGTAAAACTAATTTCCAGAACTTTCCCGACTTGGTTTACCATCTCCTCGCTGCAATTAGAAACAAAATGTTAAACACAAAACACGAGATTTCCTTAAACTTACAGCGAATCATGTCATAAATATGCATCTTTGCCTAAAATATGACGTCACGGTATTACCATACAAATTGACGTCTGTCAGCGGCACATGACGTTAAGAAATAACTGGACTTATTTAAGTGAAAAAGAACCAACCCACATTAAGTTAGTTTAGAAAAAACAAGGCACTTAGGCTAAACTTTGGTTAAAACGCGCCCTCGCTAAGAATTGCCCTTTTTTTAAATTAACGTGAATCCATTTATTTGAACATTGTTTTTAGACGCTTATTTATCGAATGGTTAGTTACCACCGAACAAACCTGCAAATTTTCTAATTTATAACCCAAATATAATTCCCGAAATAAGCCGGAATATCAGAATTCAGAATCTCTAAAAAAATTCGTTTTATGCCTCTATATTTTTGTATAATAATATTAAATGAAGTAATATGGGCTGGTTCCTGTTTGCGTAAATATGTCCAAATGGAACAAACTGGAAGATTTCCATTATAAGCAGTCACGTAAAACTGTAGAATGGAAAGAAAGATTTTCTTTGAAATAAGTCTTGTGTGAAGGGGCGTATAGAATATGAAGCGTGCATGTTTTTGATAATCGATTGGAGATTGGGGTCGCTGTTACACCGCTTCTTCTGTATTACATTTTGAAAAATACTGTTAGATTAAAAAATATCTAGTTTTTACGGTTTTGGTTACACTTTATGTCTATGATTTGTATATTTGTTAATGTTCTACGTTATATTATTTTAAAGTACGAGAAATGTTTTTTTTTTAAGGAATGTTTACTCCTATGCACATGTTGCTTTTGGCTTCGACAAACTCGAGATTACTCTGGAAGGAAATACCCGTGTCCTTCCCCGGGATATGGTAAAAATACGTACAAAATTGCAACTAAAACATGACCAATATATCAACTGTAAACCGACGTACAGAACAGACCTTCTCACCTGAGTGTAGATAAAAATTACTTACAACTTTTAAATAAAATAAGCCACTCAAACAAAGTAAACGCAAAAACCAAATCAACTTAGAAAAGCACATTCTAAATTCTTTCACTTTAAAACACTTCACAACGATGCACCTGAAACTTTAAATAAAGACCAACAATTAAATATCAACTCTATTCCCTAAATATACAGTACATAATCCTATAGCAAAATTCCTAATGATGTTGACGTCACACAACGGCCATCTTGTTAAAGCTATCTGAATTGCAAATGGCGACGAATGGACAAACTAAAGGTGTGTATAAAGAATTGAATTTTGTCTTATTTCGTTAACTTTTATGTTACTTAGTGGCTTATAACCAGTTGCGCTTACCAGTTGGTAAACCATTATTGAGTTAAGCAATATTCGGCGTCATTTCTTAGATGGGTAGTTTCAGGGAGTAAATTGAATGTCGGTTAAGGTAACTACTCAACTGAAATTTCTGTTGTAAAGCTTTAGTAATTAAAATTATTACGTATTTATTTTAAATATAAATTCTTATATTATGATAGATAGTTTAGAATAGTAAAGACCTTTAAATGCAATGGAACCACGTTAAAACCTCTGGACAAATTTCAAATTCTACCTGGAAATATGCTTAACATCCTCAACTATTACAAGTAATAACTTATATTATATTCAACACATAATAACCGTAGGCCCAAGCCGCACTTGGCCAACGTGGTGATCTCAAGGCCTAACCCCTCCCCCTTGTTTGGGAGGAGACCCTTGCCTTGCAGTGGGATAGTAATGGGTTAAAAAAAATTACCCTAGATTAAGATACAGCATACTTATTAGCCTACTATCTTAAGTCTATAAAGACACAAGTCACGTACTTCCCTCAGTTGAAATTAAATTAATAATGTACTGAATGAATTGCTGAGGTTTTGGCCGACTTGTCCAGTGACTTGGGTATGTGCCAACGATTCATTATTTTAATAGAACAGAGTCCAAGCTGCTTGTTTTAGTTATGAAGTGTGAAATTAAATGTTTGATAAGTTTGTCGTTATGTGGATTGTTTGATAATAGTTAATTCATATTAGGCCCTTAATTTAATAGAGTGTGGAGTTTAGATTGGCAAAATAGTAGGAAAATATTAGATTACTGTTATATCAAAGATATCTAGCCTACATAAATGTATTAGAAAATCTCGCTAATAGAGATCATTTAAGTATAAGATGCGTTTTTTGGGCAGACCATTCATTACCTTTTCTCTAAATTATTTTTAATTGATATAATACATTTATTTCTTTCCGAAGAGTTTCTTTTCCCATTAACAATTTTACATCAAAAATTCAAAACTACAATAAGCTCTTTAACATGAGTAACAGACGTCGCGATCGGCAGTCACACACACATCCTCCATGCAACAACAGTCTTTTTTTACCTTATTTACATTATTGTTCCCAAAGAAAAAATCGACAAACAAATCTTATTATCCAAATAATCTTCTTTTAACAAACATAATATTTCTTCGCAATTTGTTTACATATTTCCCTAAGCTTGTGAAAGGCACAAAAGTATTTGTATAACAAAATATTGATGGATTGTTAAATGTTTGGTTGCCGATGTGACTTACATTTCGCTTGAAGTTTGAGAATACACAATTTATAAGTATTGGCAAATGTTCTATTGAGGTATTATAGCAATTTTTACTATTCAACATTACATAATTTACACATTTATACGTCTACCTAAGCCTTCGCGTATAACAGACATATATATTATGTATGTTATGTAAGTATTTAGTTCAAATATTGAAATCAATTATAGTTATGTATAAAAAAAATACGAGAATTAACTCAAAAACGCTATTTGCCCTGGAATGCCTGACGTTATACTACCACAACCACCACCACTAGGTTACACTAGCCATGGTAGCAGACTAACCGTGTCTGAACATTTTCAGTTGTGATATATAAAAAAAAAGTTCTTAACTCTACCACAGACTGCATTTCTTCAACAACTGTAGCGCGAATACTACCAGCGGAACTAGCGAGTATCGAAAGTTTGATATTGAAAATGTACTGCAAAAATAATTCCTACGGCACCCGCTAGAGGCACTCATCAGTTTTACATACGATTTTTTTATAACTAGCCAGTTGTCGATAGTCGATACCGATAAAGAATTGCGCTACTGGTTAAAGAACTCCCAACATGCAAACTTTCCTAACCACATTTTCCTTTTCTATTGAAGAAAGTTCATTAATTCTTCAACATTTATACACATAATTACACCAAAACAATTTGAATTAACAATTCATTTGAATGAAAGACTGAGTCAGTAGTTGCGTGACTGAACGAAGAAAAGCATGCGAAATAATAATTATAAGTGAAATGAATATTCATTACGTAATAGCGGAATAAATCATGAATTCGTACTTGTGTAGTTACAGACGTATTGCGTGTTTGAACGTGTAAGTATTTAAATTTATATGTAGATATTTTATTATACTATAATACAGTGTATTTATGGTTTGTTGAAATTATGTTTTAGTAGATTTAAGTTGCGTTCCTATCTCACGCAAGGTGTCAAAGGTTAAATTTATGGCATATAAAAAACAAACTTTGTATATAATGTTTTTGTATTTAAAACAGTCCTTGCAGCATCAATTTTTAGTTAAGGAGCATTGTCTTTAAACAGTTCAGAGAGGTGAGTTCGTACTACTATCGACCATCCGAAACCGGCTACCTATCGAAAAAAATGTATCAAAATCAGTGAGCTTGTCATGTATCTAATTTGACAACTAGTGTATGTCAAATTGGTGGTCACAATGCTGCTTTGACATAACGTGTTAACCTAAGATAAAAAACAATGTACAATTGTACGGCATAGTGGCTTTCAAATAGTTGTCAACTGAGATACTTACGTGATAGCCCCCCTGATCAACGCCTGTTGTGGGCGCTGTAGGTACTATTGTTCCAGTATATTTTACTATTTTACACTCGATACTCGATAGTACCGACTGTAAAGAATGAACATAAGGAACATACGGCAAAAAATAGTTTTAACGGTGCCCGCTGGAGGCGCTGATGAGATTTACTGGGTAACGGCTGGTTGTCGAGAGTCGGTAATGGTCAATCGCGCTACAGATTTACTAGGTTCAGTAACAATTCAAGAACTGATGTATGCTCTCTTTTTAGTAATAGTCTAATATTTATTTTCAAATCTTATCTTAAACCTTCAAACACTAAACCTCTTCAAAACCAATTCCAAGTAATAAACCCAAAAAAAGTATTTCAAAAATACCTCAAAGATCTTTCTTAAGGGTGATAATCGATGCAAATTAAAACCTTTGTAGACCTAACACCCTTAAAAGTCAATTAACAAAGTTGAAACATTAAAAGAGATGAGTTTTCAACTTGATATTTAAATAATGGAGGTAATTTCGCTTTTTTGGTTCGCACGTGGCTTGAGTTTACGAAGTCGATGTTTTGAAGTCAGTATCAAAGTATAATCGTTTTGAAAGTTAACGATCTTTTACATATTAGGCGTATTTAAGGAAAAGCGATCTTTAAGATGGACTCAAATGCAATGTTTTACTACATAATTATTATAAGTCCCGTCGCCACGTCTGTCTGTTTGCTATAGTCTTAAATCCACTGAACAGATTTTGATACGGTTTTCGCGAATAGATAGAATGATTCCCGAGAAGTTTGGTAATATGATTGTTCATTTGATTTCTCCATAAACGACACGACTCATATCACGACATAGCTTCTGCTGCGACTTGCGTAATGCGTTCTTATACGAACAATTCTATTATTTAATACTTAAATCATGTTTCTACTTATTTATTTTTAAATATAGCTATGTAAATATATTATTTTCTACCGTCAACTAAAAAAACCTTTACAAATTACCCATATTTGAAATATGATTAGCCACTAACACATCTCTTTGAACTTTGAAACGAACTGTCGGAAGCTCTATAACATTAAATTATAGAGTAAATGTCCACAGACACGCAATTAGCAAGCTATTCACATAACACAGTCAGATATAGCAACATGAAATGTGTAAATTATACAGTGTACAAGCTTATAATGCCCGTCACTACTAAACAAAGTGGCTTATGGAAATTTGTGAATATAATTTTGTTATTTGTGATTATTGTTGTACGATTTTTACTATTATTGGTTAATAGCAGTCTGTCCCGGTTTTATTTGAGTAACCTTTACCTAATTTTCCCAGATTTGTTCCCCTGAAATATCTATTCAATTCTGTTTTCAGTGAAAAAACTGTCTAACTATTACGGTTTACAAGAAACAGCATGGAGACTGACAGCGAAATCGCAATAATAGAGTCTCGATTTAACCCTTTGGGGACGGAAACCTTACAACGACAATGCGTTATAAGATAGGCAAATCCGCACACAATACCAATTAACCTTTTTGTCTGCTGCTACAGTCCATTTTTGCCTAGACGACCCTCCCCCCCCCCCAACAATTTTTCTATAACAAAATTCAAGATCAAATGCACGTATTGAAACGGCACAGAACGGCGCAACCTATCACGTATCCTTCTCAATATTTGAACACAATATGTGAACATTCTATGAAATAAAACCGTGAAAGATGAATGAGATGCAGGACAAAGAAATGTAAATGTGTATGGAAATATTGAACTACAGTGCATACAAAGGGCAGTGTTTTGTGGCCTACCTCTCGGGCCCCTCGAGGTCCGTGAACGTGTTTCAGGGAGACCGTGATCTTGAATATATTTTTATTTAAGTTAGCGTAAGAATATTTCCCAGCTAATAAACGCTGACTACTACTAACGGTGGTTTTTTTGTAGCAAAGGCCCTTTTTTTAAGCAATCACGGGGTTCCCGAATTGTGCCTAAATTCTTAGGGATTCGTGGACTAAAAAGGTAAGGAAACGGTTGATGTAGTTGCTTGGCCACTAGAATAGTTATTCACCACTAATTTATAGGTATGTAGATTTGTATAAAATTTAAGACACAGTACCGTAAAATAATTGAACCCTAACCCGGATTTGGATCCATAGAAAATTGTTTTACCATAAAATATGTAGATTTCAGAATGATTATTTTAATTCCTAAACAATTAGTTAGTGTGATTAAACCATTATTGTTAGCCTTTTAACCTAGCTTTTTTACCTCTATCTGTCCTACTAGAATGCAAGGGTCTCCTCTCGAACGAGGGTAGTAATAATAAGATAATAGTAAGATTAAAATATACTTCAAATACTTCTCTAACGGTAAATGATTCTCGATAGTCAATAATTAGTTATCTATAGTCACTTGGCGGCGAAAATCGGTCCTTAAAAACAATTAATTAAGATTCACTTCCATGAACATCCACCCAAAAACCCATTATCACTCCAATAAAAACACACCATATTTGTCGTCCAAACATAAATGATTGATGACTATTTACCCCACACGGATAGCGCGCGTCATGATATCAATTAACGTTCCAATCAGGACTTAATGAGTGGATTAGCTGCCTTTGTGAAAGTGGATTCCGATATTATTGAACGGTAATAGGAAATATTGGTGATGATTTGGCAGAATTTTCGTCGTTTGAGTCACGTATATAATATATATAATAAGCTACTATTATGAACTAACTTATTCCTGTGGCACTACCCAATTTTATTTATTGTTTCGCCTCCGTAGCGCAGTGGTTAAGGTCGCCACTCCGCTACCATTGCGTCGGGAGGTCGTTCGATTCCAACCCGGAACAATTTTTGTGCGATGCACAAATAGTTGTTTCGAGTCTGATTGTACTTTGTGTCCGTTGTTTGTATGTTTGTAAAAGTCCCCATGACATAAGTGCAATTTTTAATGCGGGGGTTGCCCTTTATTAAAACCTATATCTAAAATCTAAGCTACCGTTGTAAACTACCTTATTTCTATGGCTCTGCCCACGTTGATTTACTGTTAAGTTACTTGTTTATTCTTAATATCCTAAAAGGTTACACAGATTTATTTGCGGTCCCTTGCGAAGCACTAGAAAAACATAGGAACTTAGATCTATCGGGAACGACGACGAAAAAAGGTCAGGTGCGTAGTAATCATAACCGGCGGTCGTATATGACAAGATGTATGGATGTGAATGAAGCAAAGGAAGTTTGTAAGAAACATACCAAGTGGCGTTCTATGGTCTCTGCCCTCCCTATGGAAAGAAGGCGTGATTTAATGTATGTATGTTAAAATATTCTATAACCACTTACTTATAAATAGATTGATTAAAAACTCAATATTCTATACCAATCAATCTAAACTATTATTCTATTATCTAACTTACCCAAAAAATACTAAATTTTATACTATCAATACATAAAACTAGAATCCATTTGCCCTATATTTTAGGCGCGGTACCTATTTGATAAGACTATCAGACGAATAATATTTTATGATTTTTGTTCGTACTACGCCCAACTTTTTATATCGTAGGTATGAAAATATATTTTGATTTAGATATTAGCAAAGAATTTGTTGGTTTTCTATCTCTATTCAAGGACGTGAGTCAATTTATATGTTATTTTCGAATAATATGATATTTTTCGTTCATTCTAAAAAACAAGCGTTATTCAAAAGCGTTAGGTACATGTTTATACATATGTTTTAATAAAAACAATCGTGGTTTATTTGCGGATCGCACAAATAATTATTCCGTGTTGGGAATCGAACCCACGACCGATGCAATAGTAGCGGCGCGGCGTGGCGACCTAAATTAATGAGTGTATGCGGCTTCTTTTAAATATGAAAAAGGTCTATATCACATTTCTCTATTAGTTCTCTTAATAATATTCTATTTAAATATTAACACGTTTACATAGTATACGTCCTACTAATACTTATTATAAATTCGAAAGTTTGTGAGAATGTATGTATGGATGTTTGTTTGTTACTCTTTCACGCAATGACTACTGAAACGATTACAATAAAATTTGGTATAAAGGTAGCTGAAAAAATGGGATAAAAAGTACCCTATGTGTTATTCTGGGAATAACACATAGGGTACTTTTTATCCCAGAGTTCCCGAAGGATCTAGACGGGAAAGGCATCCACGCGGGCAAAGTCGCAGGCGGCCTCTAGTAGTACCTAATTACGTCCCATTAAATATAATAATCTGTAAACAAACATTCATATCAGAATCATGGCTGACTATCAATTATATCAAATAAACAAGATAATTAATATTATATTGATTAATCGCTATTGACTTATCGGATGACGTAATTCCGGTACAGCGTGTGTCTGTGGTTTTGCGTATCCGGTTTATGATTCGTACAGACGAACGATTAATCGGTTTGAAAAATGTCGGTCGGTTATAACTTAAGTTCTATTGGAGGCATTGATAAGTATAAAATTAACGTGTCCAAAATTCAGTGTACATGATAATTAATTAATTATCAGTTATTGAAACGATGAAGGCAAACATCATCGTCATACCTGTTTAAAAAATCATCAAAAAATTTCTTGAAATGATGTTATGTCTTCCACCCGCACTTGGTCTTATTGCCCCTTCATTATACTATAAGGAATAGGATTCGTATATTATAAGGAAGTATTTTTATCGAAAAATATCAAACAATCTCTTAAGAATCAATACAAAATTTATGCAAATGGTCGATCGAAACGATTAAAAATCAAGCTTAGTAAAGGATTTTAAATTGAAACGATTATCGAGAAACAATTCGATTGACCTTTAGTTTCCTCACACGTTACGATTATATTATAGTCCCAAGATAAGCAAAGGGAAAATAATATCGTTAACTATGATCACTGCAAATTCCTTTCAGCCTGTAACTTACTAACTTCCACTCGCGACTTCGTCCACATGAAAAGATTTCCCATAGAAAAGTATCCTGTGTTTTAATCCTGGTTAAAAATTTCTGTGTATGAATTTTTATTCAAAACTGTAACGCAATTCTCTACACTCGGTACTGTCGAGTATCGAGGGCTTGACATTTAAAATATACGGCCAAAATAGTTCTCACGTAGCCCGGTAGAGCGCTAAACATATTTTCGTGTAAAATTTCTCGATAGCTAGCCGGTTGTCGGTTGTCGATAGTAGTAGAAAATCGAGCTACTGTTCGATCGTGTTTTCTTGAAAGAGTAAAACACGATGTATGTAGTATCCTCACTAACTTTCGCTTTTATAACATTAGACGAATTCACTTGAAAAAAATATAAAATAAACCAGATTTTCTTTCAAGTTATTTGAATAAGTCGGTGTACAAAAGCGGTCGTCTGCAGTGCCTGTTAGTGACGGATGATAGCTCAAGATCACAGATATGCGATATCGTGGTCAAGAGAGATATCTTCAACCGTATTATTCCGAATTACTATAATATTATACTATTACATTCTCAGTTTATAAACTAGTCGATTGCTAGACTGCTAGATATTTAGATCAAGTTATCAGTACCGTGCTGTGAGCATCTTGCCGTTTCTTCTCACGAGCAACTAGCTTTCCCGAAACGGACAAAAAAATACAATATATGTTATGACTATTTCAAATACTTTGCACGAAGTTTACGTAATAAAGAATATTTTGAATTAAAATTTAAATCAAAAATTACCGCGATTCTCTACAAAGAACCATCAAATATCGAAAGTTTGACATTCAAATGTACTGCAAAAATAGTTTCTACGACGTCCGTTAGAGATCAATATTTCATATAAAATTTGTCATTAGCTAGCCGGTTGTCGATACTCAATATTAGTAGAGAATCGGGCTACTGGTCAAAACAATAAAAATATGGTCGTATCGAATTAGATTTTAAATATAAAACTCCTCTACTCTAAAATAGTCTAAATAAATTCCCAGAAAGCTTGTCTAAATAACATATCACCTGAATTTCTCAGCCTTATCGTCAATAATATCTGTTGGCAAATAAATAACAAATCAGATCACTCCGACATTTCTATTTACAAATATTTAGTTGTACGCACATTTTGGCGTCGCGACCTTTTACTGAAATTGATTCGGAATTACAATCTGTTGAGTAAACAACTTTAACTCAAAGAGGACTTTGTAATGTTATGATTTATTGTATTGTTTGTTGTCCCTGAAATCTTAAATACGAGTGCTGTTTTGCAACTATATCTACTTTTTGTGGCGTAGTAGTAGCGAAGCCGAAGACTCGGGTTCGAGTCATTGCTTAAGGCAGAAAACAATAAAAGATGGGCGAATATTACAAGCATATTCGTGAGAAATGTGATTTAAATTTTTATGTGTGTCTCTGTGAGTAGCTATATCGAGCAATTATAACCAAATTAAACCTCAGTCGTCCATTCTAAGTATCATTTAACACAATTAATTAATCGTTATTTTATATTAGTTACGAAAACTTACTTTCCTAATATAATTTTGCTAATTTCTACATTAATACCCTACGTCACTAGGCAGACTTTTACAATACAGTCATTTAATCACTAAGTAACAAAAACTATCCGGTCTTTTTGTCATCACTAACAATAACTAGTTATATCACTAACTATTACCTAAATAGCGGTTTCCATTTAATGAAGCAAGCCCTCGATATTTACTACTTCAATAAAACTATAACGGAGACCAGACAGACATTATTATTAGTAGTTATTATAAGTTTATACTCACATACTTTATTGCTATAGGTCAACAACTAAGTAGAGAGCCTTGAATAAATAAATAAATATCGTTGGACAATTCACACACGGTCATTTGATTCCAAACTAAGCAGAGCTTGTATGCTATGGTAACCAAATAACTGATAAACATACGTATATACTTCTAATTACATACTGCATAAGAATGCATAATGAATGCACAGTTCGTGGCCGGCGGACATATACAAAAATCAGAATTTAGATCATCTGTGATCTACTCGCTCACGCAGTTGAGGGTGGTCTGTTTAATACGGCTAGGTACTTTATCCTGGAAATCCACATGAGACATTAAGACGAAGCCAGGGCGGGCAGTTAGTAATACATTTAAGTTTTCTTGCAACTAGATAAATAATTTAAATTTTCTTAGTATCAGAGTCGTCTTTGCAAACCCATTGCACTGCATTTATAAGTATTCTGTCTGCAATAAATACAGTTCCTTGCATTAAAATTCCCCGACTGATTAAGTCTTCAGACTTGTACCACAAACGTGGGCGTTATATCTCAGAGGTCATTGAACTTGAACGTTATATTTGCGTTACACAGTGGAGTAAAATCTGATAGCGTGACTTGATTCTTTGAATACTGGAAAAAGGTATATTCGTATATTACGGGCATTTACATATACTTAGTATATTTATTGCATAGTGTGTATATAATATGTGTGCGTGTGTGTGTACCTATTACCTAGATCATATCGATGACGTGCTTCGAAAAGGTCAGTTGCATATTACTAGTAACCGGTCCTGTATGACAACATGTATGAAAATGAATGAAGCAAAAGAAGTTTGTAGGGATCGTGGCGTTTCGTGTATTCCTGCTCGTAAGGCACAAGCTGTGATCTACATATGTATGTATATAAATTAAAATATCCAAATCACTTCTGGTTGTAATAGAATTAAAATATTGCATTAATAATATAACTGGCCAATAAATTGTATTACATTATTTCAAACTTCGTAAAACGAGCATTACATAATTCATTTTAAAAGAAAAGCAAACTCATTTTGAAAAATATTCTCTTACAAAATTGCTAACACGAGTACAGTCAGCTAGTTATACATCACTACGATATAAAAGTACAGTCATGCACATTAATCACACCAAACCCTTTTTTACGCCCCACTGTTCATAAAAGTAAGTAATTAAGTATGGATAACCGAGAATCTTTAACACTTTGGAAAATAAAATATAAATTGCTGTTGAACACTGAATTTCTTTTGCACTTTTTATTGGTTTAACTTAAGTATTTTTAAATTGAGGTTTCTTATACAGTACTTTACTTTTTGGAATAGGTGCTAAATGTTTGTGTCATTCTTCTTAGCCATGAAAGCGTAACAAACAGACCGTCTTTCACAATAATGTGATTATAATGCGGCTACGGTGACATATTTTATTGAAACCGGTGCAGGACTTTGTTTATATCTAAGTGTGTCTACAATACACAAGTATACTATCTATTCTACACTCTCATAGCCTGTTGGGACGGATAACCGACATTACGTGCTCTCTAAGGCACAACAGTCAATGACCTCAACTTCCAGAAAGGGCACTTACTGATAAAATTTAACAGAAAAAACAGAAAATACATTTTTGCTCGACCTAGGATCCTGAGACCTCTGCAAGGCAGTCGCATACACTACTCACCGCGCAACGAAGGCAGTTTCTAACATGTTTAAGGTTACTAACAAGAACACTTTAGTATAAAGTTTAATTACAATATAACCGTACTTCAGAGCCCTAATTACCGCATGTAATTCAATATTATTTTGCATTACCTTCTCTTAATTAGACGAGCTTTAATGAACCGAGTTATATTAGAGCAAATATTTTTTGGTTGTGAATTTTTTGTTGGGTCCAAAAATATATGATTGAGAAAATTTAATTTTAATGGCCTATGCAGTCATCACTGCTGATAGTTGAGAAAAACGTAAAAAAATCTATCTACTTTTCTTGTGAAGTTAATTTTCGACATAGTGACTCGTCACTAAGTTGTTTAAATAAGTAGTGCTATTTTTGGAGACACTTGTTATCCTCTCAGATATCGTGTAAATGTGTTTAATTTAGTTATTTAATAGAGATGTGATATTCAACATGCATACATAATAATACATGTAAAATATTTATTAATTCTCAAGATTAACAATGTTTTTTTCTGTAAACAAAAATAAAAAAAGAAAGCCTTACTTTAATCTTCAAAATACTAAAATATACGCCTTGCATTTTATCTTAAACCGTACAATTTACTTTCTTTATCATATTTAGGCACATAACCATATTTATACGTTTATATATTTGCGTATTTTGTCAAAATTTTCTGCATTTTAATAAGAAAAAAGCGAACAGATGATGCATATCAAAAAAGCAATCAATACGGGACGCTGAGGCTGTTTTATTTGGCGCCGATCCAAATGTGGCCTTGTTTTTATCATTAAGAGACGCTTTGTTTACAGAGCTCGTTAGTTTTGCTGTAAATATCAGATATTGAAATGTAAAATATGCGTATGATATAAGTAAATGTTAATCTTCTAAGATAAGAGAGCTATAGAGATAATATGTAAATATTTAATGAGTGGACTTCTTTACGTGCTCTGGGGACGAAGGTCTACGACCTCAACTTTCTAATTCTTAGTTTCTGAGAATTTTAACAGAAAACTCAGAAAAGACTTTTTTGCCCGACCTGGGATTCAAACCCGAGAACTCTTGAGCAGCAATCGCCTCTACTACCAACCGCGCAACAGAGGCAGTCAAGTCGTCGTAAGGTGCAAATGTTACTACAGAAACATTTCCTGTACGCTCCTCAGAACGCACGATAGAGTGTGTGCGTAAAGGCGGCTATTTTCAAAAGAAACAACCATCGAAATGTACCTCTACTTTACAATTTTTTTCTACGATTACCATTTTATCTACATTATAACAGCCACAAGATATAAACAAAACAACTTGAACACAACACAGCCTACTACTAAATCATCTAACACAGCAACTCCCCTTCCATGTATTTCATTATCTTAATAGACATTCCCCCATAGAGATAGCAATAACATTTCAAATGCCATACGTAATAACACCCTCCATAATTTAAAAGTGCTTATTCATGTCAGAAAATAAAATCTTACTGATTATGTGGGTTTTTGACTAATTAATTATGAAACAAATATTTTGGTAAATAATTTACTTCAAGACAAATTATTTTGAATGGTTTTAAAACTATTATCGGTTTTTGTTTTGCATTTAGCACTCGTTAATTCATACTATGACTAGACTCCGCCCACAACTTCGTCCGTTTGTAAAGAAAATACCGAAGTAAATATTTTCCTATGTGTTAATCCAGGTTGTAAACTATTGGTGTAGCAAATTTCAAAAAAATCTGCCCAGTAGTTTTTCGTGAAAGAGTAAAACACACTTGAAAATGAAAAAACGTTAAACGTTAAAAAAACATCCATCCATACTTTCAAACTTTCGCATTTGTAATATTAGTAGGACTGTCAGTCTAGAAATAAGTATTAATTTACTTATTAGGCATGTATTTGTGAAATTAATTGTTTTAAGTAAATAACTTAACATTAGTGAGATATGAGTCAAAAGTTGGTGTCATTTTATTTTAAGTGGCGCTTTAAATAAATCAGACTGTGACAGAAGTTTTAGAGATTAAATTATTACTTATAATTAAGAGAGAGAATTGGTATTCATTTATTTATATGTATACGAATACTTTGCATTCTAAACCAATTTTCTGGTTATTCTTGCTTTTTACTCGATATTGATAACGACATCAAGTAGACACTTGAAATATTTGCAGAAGAAGTATTTATCTTTGTTTTCTGTTTCTTTTCAAGTATCAAGTTCTGAAGATCTGTATGTGTGTGAAACTAGATTAGTATATTAGGTTGATGAAAAAGTCTTTCCGCATTATGGTATGTATGAACTTGTAATAAAATCTCTTTGGCTTCAAGAATCACAGGTTTCTCTCAGTGCGCTCGTGAGGTACCCAAATATCAAGCTTTTTTTGTAGAGAAAAGATTTTATTACAAGTTCATACATACTATAACGCGAAAAGACTTTTTCCCCGACCTAACATTAAGGTGTCAGCCTACTGGCGCCGTCTGAGCCAGTACTGAAATAGAGTAACACATTATAACTGGTTATAAACGTGGAGCAGCAACGGTATTTACTTGTGACAGATGACATTCGTCTTAGTACATTCCGTCACGGTTATTTGTAGAATCTTACTATGAGTTGGTTTTCGTGGCCAGTAATATTGGTCGGAATTAGAATGTATTGAAAGCAGCTAGTCTGATTTGAAATGTCATTAAGCGCAGTTGAATAGAATTCCATGACAAACAAGCTTGAACCACTCACTGTCATAGACCACACGCAAAAATTTGCGCTACGTTTTAGCTGGATGAGCCTTTTGTTCAAAAATATTTATTAATTATAATTATGTTTGAAACCAAAAACTCATTGCTAGTTTATACTTATTAACCACTTTTTTTGTCAGAGCCAGAAATACTATTCAATCAGAGAGTTTCGGTGACAATCACTGACCGGTCCAGCTTTATATACTGGTTTGCGATCGGAGCTAATGTAGCACTTACTAGTTGACATTTGTAGTTAGTTGCACTATAACATTGAACATATTTCATAGCCAATTGCTCTTCCCAGTCTTTCGAGTACAGTTTAAGCATCGACAAACTTCTAATCCAAGTCACTTACTTAAAACTAGTGATAAAAACATTCACATCTTTCAACAAACTCGCATATAAAAGCTACTTACAAAGTATCTTCGAGAACCAATAGTAATACCATTCCAAATCGATTTAACGGTTCAATCGTAAAGCGTTTTAGTAGCGGTTCTAACTGCCCACAGGTATGTTTCAATACTTCTCAGCTGACATATTTAAAACTAATGACGCGAATAGGTCTATGAGTAATAGAAATATGTGTGGTCTTGTCGCGTAAAGCAATGTAGTAAAGTTTTGGCCTACAGTAATAGTGTGTTTTCAAAAAATTGTTCATTTTTTCCACGGAAAGATTTCCAAACTACATAAATCGCGATTCTCATCAATTGGTACTATCGAGTATCATTAATAAGACCTTTAAAATGTGCTGCAAAAATAGTTCCTACGACGCTCGCTAGAGGCACTGCTCATATTTCCACGTTGAAGGATTGTCAAACAAAACGGACATAACCAAAATAGGTATTATTTATTAGTGTACTTATTCGTTTCCTACAAAAGCGGTACAGGATTTAAAAACTAGGCAAATCGATAGTTTGCCTAGGTTTAACTTTTCAAAGTGAACTATACTTGCTTAAAAATACGCGAAAACATTAAGATCCTGAAAACCTTGCCTGCGTAAGTTTTGTTGACAGATATTGAAGGAATACAAAGTTTCTAACCCTTCGGTTGACCAGCGAAGCAGACTTACGGCTTTTCCTCTCTCTTAACCTAGAAGAACCATACCACAAGACTCAAATAAGTTAATACAAGGCGATATATGTAATAGAATACAGTCATTAGCGCGAACACGCATTTTACCTTAAGTCAGCCTACGACTACGGCGGGTGCAACATACGCCAAAACCTTAGGCATTTTAAGGTAAAATGCGTGTTAACGTTAATTCCCGTATTATATTATACATGAAATATGCAACGCGAGAGTTCAAAAGTTAACAAGGTGATACTTCTTAATAAAAGTACACTTTCAAGAACGTCACACTATCCTCGTCCCCATAAGCCAATAGTCTAATTTAACGATACTCCCTCCCATTGTGTACAAATCGTTTGTCACAGTAATGTACTACTGAGTATTGTTAGCGTAAATAATGGGGTCACGGTATATTTTTGATAGCGGAAGTTTGTATGGAAATAGGTCCCGTTTTCAGGTCAAGATTTGGCCAATGTTTTCTTGGTAAAAAAATGTGTATGAATTTGGTAAAGAATTATAGAAATACTTGAGTACAAATGCTTCTTTAAATGCAAGGAATTGAACGTTCATATTATGATTGAGACAGAGTAGTTGACTCTTCTGACATGCCTAAAGTCTTTATACTAAAGAATGTAGACACTGTAATACCTAATAGTTCTTTTTAATAAGTGTTTTTATGTAGGCTACCTCTGTGATCTGCGCGGTTAATGGGGCTACTGACCAAAGGTTTGATTTCCGACTCGGATAAAATGCTGTTTTCGGTTTTTTCTGATTTATAGTAGAAGATTTCTCGATAGTTGCTCAGAGTTTAGTAACGTGCAATCGGCTCACCACGTATTATAGAGGACTGACATTGCAAAAGACGAGATCTGGTGTATTCCATATACTTCTGATTACACTTACAGGTATTGGTGTTGTATGTATGAATATAATAATATGTTGAAAAGGAATTACGGGCGTGATTTGCGTATGACTATATGTTGAAAAAAGTACTGTTGAGTGTCACAATGACAGTCACAATCGATCTAAAATATCACAAAAACTACTATAATTAAAATTAGAATATTTTTGCGTATCATACTCTAACTACCAATAGTTTTAGGTCAGCTCTTTGTTTAGAATTTCTACATCAATTACTGTAGACGTAACAAAAACAACGGTGTTCAGTTTCAAAACCTTTTAGCTACAGTTTTTGTTCAGCTGGGGAAGGTAAGAGATTGGAAATAACTCTACACCTGGGTATCTATAATAGTTAAGAAACTTTATGGTCGTAGGTAAATAAATTAAGTATTTTTTGAAGTTATTCGGCTTTTATCTTAATAAAATACTGTTTAGATAAACGATGATGCAAGCTTATCCGATAAATGAAAAAAAATACCTACTTTTTTTTGTAGACGCACTAAAGATATTTTAAATTCAGTTTTACGATGATGTAAGTACAGAAATGAAAAATGTAAGTGCCTAGGTGCACTTTTTAATCTTATTATTAACTCTACTATACACATATATATTAATAAGTGAATAAGTAAATAGTATATATACTATACATATAGTGACGTCATTATCATCTGTGTTGCCAAATAAGGTATTTAATTTTGATAATCATTTTCAAATTTAGTTAAGTTAGTGCTTATAAATTTTCACTGATCACGATTTAAATACTTCCTTAAAATCGGGACTACATTCAGTTCAGTACATTCCATGTACCGTCAATGGAATTTTCTAGAAGCTAAATGTCGGGTAGTTAACCTCTCAAAAATTTCCACTACCAAAAATCCCAAGCTATCTTGAAGGAACTTTGAACGTGAGACGTTAATCTGAACACGTCATTAATTCGCGCGACGTAGAACATTGAAGCTTGGCTACAATCTCGGGTTAAAGACCTACAACGAGGGAATAAATAACTGTTTATATCAAGGACTAGCTGACCCGCGCAACTTCGCTTGCGTCACCTAAGAGAATGGGTCAAAATTTTCCCCGTTTTTGTAACATTTTTCGTTGCTACTCCGCTCCTAATGACCGTAGCGTGATGTTATATAGCCTATAGCCTTCCTCAATAAATGGGCTATCTAACACTGAAAGAATTTTTTAAATCGGACCAGTAGTTCCTGAGATTAGCGCGTTCAAACAAACAAACAAACAAACAAACAATATAAAAATAAAGATAATTTGAAATAATTTCAATCGGTTTATAAAAACCAGAAATCATACTTAACATCACTTGCGCTTGTCAAAGTTATTGTTACCAGTTCTGTATGTAGCGCCAATGAAAAGATCTGGCAGAAAACCATATCATGTTATTGATATTTTATTATGTCCGGATTCGAAATTTTGAATCCATAGCATCCCTAGTTCAAATTGTCGACAATATATTACCTTTAGAGTAAGATGGACGTAAGTGATGTTAATTTTCTTCTAACTTATGACTTTTTACACTGAAGATGGCTTATCAATTGAGTTTTAAATTAAACGTCCACATGAAAAGCAAATAAAATATTGCAAAATGAAGTGTTTAATTTAAGATAAGGTTTGTTATTTATTGACACTTTAGCTACTAAATCTTGTTTTAATATTGCTATAAAAAGGAAAGCAAGATTTTATTATTGCTTAAACTAACTTTATAAATGTTACCCGTTAGTGTCCCACTGCGGGGCAAGGATCTGCTCCTGTACTGAGGGAGGGATTAGTCCTTGAGTCCACCACACTGGATAGATACGGGTTGTTTACATTTCAATAATAACTAGAAAAATATAATAATACTTTGTTAGATTCAGATATCGAAACCAAGACATCGTAATCGACAGCAACATGCACTACTGCTCGGACGAAGGAGCTCTTGCTAAGTTACATCTTACCTGTCCAAACTGCTTTTACATTATAGCTACTGGAACTCATACAATTTGGCAATCCAACAAAGCTGTATCTGCCAAAATACATTCATGCTGAATAAAGGGTGATTTCCTACTACTATCGACTGTTGTCATCTGCTAGCCACCAACAAACAATTTTGTACGAAAATCTGTTGCTCGTATCTCTAACACTATCGAGTATCGACAACCGGCAAGCTATCGAATAATTTTGTATGAAAACCTGTAGCTCGATTTTGTACTTCTATCGACTACCGGTAACCGACCTGTCATCGAGAAATTTTGTATGAAAATCTGATCAGCGCCTCTGACAGGCGTCGTAGAAACTTTTTTGGCAGTACATTCTAAATGTCAAAATATCGATAGCTAGCCGGTTGTCAGTAGTCGATAGTGCTAGAAAATCGAGGTACTGATCAGCGCCTCTAACGGGCGTCGTAGGAACTATTTAGCATTCCATTTTAAATGTCAAATTCTTGAAACGCGTTAATACCGACTGTACAGAACCGCGCCACAGAATTATTTGAAGCCTCCCACTCAGTTGCATTCTGACCTTTTGACGTGGGTGTGTGACGTCAAACGCCTGTGACGTGCGAACGAAGTTTTATGTTAATGTCGTGTGTTAATGTATATTCTGTGGTTAGGACTCTGTCTGGATACTGTCTGGGAAATCTGATGGGTCTAGGAAGTGTAGATGTAAAAGGCCGCTTCTATTTCGTTACCACTAGCAGGTGCGCAGGTGATGCAGCAATAGATTAAACTAATCTCTACCTAGTTTTATATGCTGTGACTACAAAAAATTCAAACCCGTAGCCGACCATAATGTGTGTAAGAGTCCGGAAATAGGAAAAAAATCCGCAAAGGTCTCAAAATCATCTAGCTTCATCAATACTACACGTAATTGGAAGCAGGCCATATTATTATGATGTTCAAAATACATATGTTACCAAACTCAGTGTCAGCTTAATGAATTGCCGTAAATAAAATACTTGATTTCATAATAATTTTCATACATACGTACGTACATACATAGTACCACGCCTTTCTCCCATAAAAGTGACCAGAGAACGATTTTCCATACTTCCATAATTTTTTTACCGTTGTTAACAGACAAATATTATTAATTCTTCTCCGAACAATCCTTTATCAATAACTACTGTACACTTTCAATCTTTCTTTTCAATAAACCAAAGTACTCTAATACAAAACATGCACTGTAACGGCCTACGAAATTGTCGCGACACTTACGCGAACACACATATATTCAGAAACCTGCTCCACGTTTGCACTATAAAACAACCGCACTAGCCGTGAATACAAATTGTAGAGGCTTTAAATCTGAATTTCAGGTTTTTCTACGGCGTATTTATGTGGATGAATGGGTGCTGAAATGCGTAAAATATGTGTATTGTCTTTTTTAGAAAATATTGGCGTGTGATTGTAAATAACTAACTACTTACAGAACATAATTTATCCACTACTTTATAATGTTCTACTAAACTACAAAATGTGTCTTTAAAATCAAAATTTAATCATGCACCGCGCGTGTAACCCACTGTGCAGCATCTTAGTATTAAAAATAGGTACAAACCATAATAGTTTAAAAAAGTTGTTAACCTCGAAATACTAAAGTATTGGCTTTTCTGCCTATAAGTTATTTGTCACGAATTCGCTTCTTATAAGGAGGCCTGTAGCAAAGTGCTACTAAAGTATTATCTAACATTTCGAAAAATGTACTATTTGAGCACACCAATCAATACATACTTAAATAAAAATAACCCTAGTCTTCCTCAACAGCCACACAATTTGTTTCACAAAATCTGCGCAACAATACATCTCCAATCCCTTTTCGCCCCTGATTATTCGTATTAGACAAGGAAAATGAGAGGAGCGTCGCACAAAGTCGACGTAAACGCCATAAACGAGACGACAAGAGACATCTCCCTTGAGAGCCTGTATAAACAATAAAACATGTTTCGGTTCCTACTACTGTTGTATAGTTGGACAACTACAGTCGGTGTAGTTAAGAATTTGCCTCATTTTCTTTAAAAAGAATAATGCTTTCAAGCGATTTCTCATAAACTATTGATCAAACAAAATACTACTAGATTTGAAATAATTTAATTTGTGGAATACATATGATTGATTTTCTAATGCCACATCGCAGCGATTGTCGCGTGACAACTACCTTAATTATGTGTTAATTTATGTTCATCAATAATTATAACGTTTAAACCTGAGGATCCTACGCTTTATTTTGTAAAGAGCTACAGAAATGAAAATCTGGCTTATAAATTATGTATGTAGCTGTAAAACAATAATTCTGTACTATTTTAAGTCATAAATAAATCAGAAGGTATCACTCATACTCTAAATACATTTAGTCGACTTATTATTGTTACCCAATGCGTTAACTGCAATAGTTAAAGTAAAACACCTAGTAGCTGCGCATTCAAGCTTATCACGTTTTCCTCATTGGAAAAAATGATTTGGCCAGTAAACAGAGTGTTTGTCGAGTTTCATATAATTTCGCCGGAGTTATTTGTGAACGAAGTGCCTTGTACGGAGGTTTCGTTAAGTAGGTGATAGACGTAGACGATTAAAATGTTGCAGAGAGGAAAATAGGTATAAAGGTTTTGTTTGACATTTACATTTAGAGAATAACTAGTTTTAATGTATAGAAGTGGATCATTAAGCCTTAACCATAATGATGTTTGCTTATAATCTACTGAAACCATTCCTAATATTTTTTGACATATTTGTCAACTTTTCAATAGTGTCTAACTAGGTTTTGCGGTGAAAAACTACCGAACCCTAAATTTCAAGATTGATTCCCGGGTCAAGCTAAATATAAATGACATTCTTTCAATTAAATATCCCAATGCTGGATGCCTAATGCCCAGAATAAATATTTACCTTATGTTTAGAACGATAACCAGTCTGCGTCTTATGCTTTGTCCTGTCAATCTCATTGAGTTGTCACGCTATCCTTTGACATAAAATGTTTCAGTTTTACTGCGCATTTAACGATTACGCACTTCTGACATAACATGTTTTTGTAACATGAATAAATTACAATATTCTTTGTTTTCTTCAAATGAAAAAAATATCCGTCAGTTTATTTTTAACTTATTTAAGCTTCAGAATACAATCATATCGTATTTTTGGCTAACCTATGTCCTTTACTTTGATATAGGCTATCACACTATCAAATACGGTCTAAGTCAGTTCAGCTGTTTCAACATATAGATTTGGTATAGTTGTCATAAAATGTTTAACCATAATTTTTACGCTCTAGTTAAAATAGCATAAATTATCTAGGTAAAATGTTTTAATAGAAGTCCAACTATCAATAAACAGTAATATATCTTGTAAAAGTTTTGCGATAGGTTACTTGATTGAGTTCTTAAGTATTCAAACTTTTAAATTGGAAACATAAAGTGCGATTTAATATTACTATTTCAGAGATTAATTACAGTAAGATAGACTTACTTTTTGCCATTTTGAATGATCTATCAAAGATTAGAGATAGATTACTATCAAAGTTTATTATGTCAAAATAATCTATAGGTTATCGAGTTCGGTCGACATTGCGATCTATAAATTGGTTATAGAAAGGGGAGAAACGATGAATTATAGGTAATGCTTGACTACAGTATGACGGCCTTCTTGACGTAGTGATTAAGGTGGCAGTCACGTGGTCACTGCATCAGAAGGTCGTGAGTTCGATTCCCACATGGAATGTTGTAGGTTGTTTCGTTTCTGGTTGTACTTTGTGTCTGTTGTTTGTATGTTTGTAAAAGTCCCCGCAACACAAGAGCATTTCTTATTGCGGCAGTTGTCTTTAGATATATAGATAGGGCTTTCAAATGGTCGTATAAATTTGTTATTTATTTTATAGTAAAGTATGTCAACTACCAGTATTCCGGAACCACATGTTCCGGAATACTGGTAGTTTTTCGGAACATGTGGACAACAATGACGTCCGAATTCTGATCAATTTCGGGCTGTATTAACCTCTGAAATATACTAGGCTGATACCGGCTCCCCTGATATTAGTTAACACGGGTGATGGATGGTATGTCCCGGGCGGGAACACTGAAACGGACAACTCGGAATACGGATATCCCTGACCCGGAAATATGTTAACGAGGTTTTAAGATATGTTTAATGAATCTTTATGAAAACAAAGTTTCATCTCAGCCATATCATTAGTGATATTTGGATGACTTTAAAATTAACCTCAGAAACGCGAATACTATATGTATATGTCATCTTTTTATGGTATTTAAAATTAGCTTTTCCGTACCTTGGTAACGTTTAAAGTCGGTCCCGATTGTTGTCAATTAAGATAACAGTCATTGATCCCTCTTAAAATACTTTACGACTAGACTAAGTTAATGACTTTGACACTAGGTTGACCGCTAAACCTCTACCTCTCTTCCTGGCTATTCCCCCCTATATGGTTGACCACTAACCCTAAGATAAATGAACGAAACAAGCTCAAAACTCAAGAAATATCAACCCCATTTATAAGAAGTATAATATAATAGAGGAAAGTAATAAAATCTTGTAAAACAAGGAAAAGAAACGTTGATTGAAAATTTTACGATGATATAACTTTACTCATAAAATGTTACATAAAATCGCGAGTACATTTCCCTTAAGACATACGCAGTTTGTTACAAACCCATCTTTGTTTATTTACTCTTTAACTATCATAGAGAATTTTGTGAGTTCGTGTAATAATGAGAACCACTTAATATAAAATAAAGTGCGTGTATGATTTTTGTTGTAAGCATTATGCATATTTGCCAAACATTTGGCGTATTTTCGAAAATCCAACTAATTTATAACGCCATTTTAATCCCTGCATAGTATAAAGCAGTCACTTCCCGCGTCTGTCCATGTCTGTATGTGTATCTTTAAAACTAGACAACGGATTTTGATGCAGTTTTTTAAAAGATAGAGTTATTCAATAAGACGGTTTATATATACGTAAAAAAAAACATGCTTAATATTTACGAAAATAACTAATAATTACAAGATTTCTTAAACACATTTTCGATCAATCATCAATCATCCCCCAGCTAGTTAGAATATGTTTCAAAGTAAACTTTTATTTCTCCTTAGTTTTACGCGAACGAATCTGCGCGGGTCCACTAGTAGTCTATAATTAACATATAAACAACTAGCTAACCCGCGCAACTTCGCTTGCGTCCAATAAGAGAGAATGGGTGAAATTTTTCCCCGTTTTTGTAACATTTTTTATTCACACATGGTACTCTGCTCCTTTTGGTCGTAGCGTGATGATATATAGCCTATGTCCTTTCTCGGGTATCAAAGTATCTCCATACCAAATTTCATGCAAATTGGTTCAGTAGTTTAGGCGTGATTGAGTAGCAGACAGACAGACAGAGTTACTTTCGCATTTATAATATTAGTATAGATATAGTATGGATATGGATTTAGATGTCGTAAGTACTCGTAAGGTATCTAAAACTAATCAATTCAATACAACTGTAGTTGATAGTTAACTCTTTAACTACCGCACGACACGTGATGTCAATATTAACAAGATGCAGATTCCCAGTACCACGTATATTATGTCACTACCGAGAATCTCTCAAGTTCGGTTCTAGTGATCGGTTAAATGTTATTGCCTTTCCCAACTTGAGATTCTAATAAACTTAGTAGCTTAGGAAACTTAAGGAGTATGTTGTAAAATTAATTGTAATCTGTAGGACTTACTAGTTAACTACGACTTTTTATATCATAACTAAAAAATATATTATTTACTGTAAAATTATATTTAAGACGTTACTGTCCCACTGCTAGGACTTTTTAGGATAAACAGTTATAAAGTAAATTAAACCAAGCTTGTTATTATCCCGAAACAAAAGACAAGCTAGGAGTCGAGTCCATCTAAATAACCCAATGTTTAAATTATATTCCAAGAACTCTCAGGCAGGTCTCCTTCAAATGATTTTGTGGCTAATAAAGAACTTTTATATCAAGGATGAAAGCAAACATTAACAGAGTTTTTGGTAATTGTGTTTGTGTAAAGTAATAAATTTTAATACACAATAAAACTTCGAAAATATATTAGTGTGTTACCTTTAGGTTGAACCTTCAACCAGACTATACTAATATAATGGAAAAAATAATGCTGCTTTTAAAATATTCTCCTTACTTTCCTAAAGTGCACAGTTTTGCAAACATTTTAGTGAAATCATGCTGAAATACCGTCTCAGTCCCACGAGCGTCGTACAAGTTGAATTACGACTAGCAGCCGAAGCATCCTGTAAGTGTATGAGTAAGGCTTTAAAAATATGCAGACTATGACGACTGACTTGTCTTTTTATGGTATTTTTTTATCATTTGTAATCAGGCAGGTACATTTACGAGTAAAAAACTAAGATTTTTGCTGTCTGAAGTTTATTTGTCGGTATGAAAACTTGCCTTAATAGATATGCTATTTGCGTTTATGTAATCTTCTATAGACACAATAATGTTCTTTTTAAAAAGCTTTGTTATGTTAACAAACTGTTCATACAATAAAATGAAAACGACAAATTCCTTCCCGAAATATCATTTTGATAATAAAAATCAAGGCGACTCCAGTACCTCCGGTGATGACGGAAGCTGGAACCGTGCTGGAGCCAGGGGTGCTAAGAATCACCGGGCGTTAACATCGATCCCCCGTCAAACGAACCAAGCGCGATCTATGGACTCTGATAATCTAAATATTTTGACTTATAATGTAAGAACTTTGCTGAAAGAGGAAAGACTCTTAGAACTAGAGCACGCTCTCAAACACATAAAGTGGGACATTATAGGTCTTGCTGAAGTTAGAAGAGAAGGCGAAAACACTATTGAGAGAGATGATAACATATTCTATCACTTTGGCACCACCAGCGGACTATACGGAGTAGGTTTTCTTGTCGCTAGAAAGTGGAAGGATAACATAATAGAATGTTGTAGTTATTCTGAAAGAATAGCCGTTTTAGAATTCCGAATCACACCAAAACACACTATCACAGTAATCCAAGTTTATGCACCAACTTCTTCTCACACTGATGATGAGGTTGAAGATTTTTATGACCTTCTGAACAAAGCTTGCGACGAACATCGGGGCACCTATAATATTGTTCTTGGTGATTTTAACGCAAAATTAGGTACTAGGCAAGAATTGGATAACGAAGGCGTCTTAGGACCATACGGATTGGGAAATCGAAATTCACGTGGCAATCGGCTTCTTCAGTTTGCGTTCGGTCAAAGCCTAAAGGTTTGCAACAGTTATTTTCCAAAAACGAATCAAAGACGTTGGACCTGGATATCACCAGACACTAACACCACTAATGAAATAGATTTTATCCTTACTAAAGACAACAAAATAATCAACGACATAGGCATTATCAATCAAATTAAATTCAGCTCCGATCATAGACCCGTAAGAGCAAAACTAAAATTTGATTTTAAAAATCTCCGCAAAACACAATTTTCCAAACGGTTTAATATAATAGACAGCTCCATATTTACTTCCTGTTTCGATCAATACAATTTAGAATTGCAAAATCAATTTTCACTTTTAAACACTGACATCGAAGATGTAGAAATGCAATACAATAATTTAGTTAAAAGTATAACACTAGCATGTAAAAACCTTCCACGAAAGCGAAAAAACAATAGCAAACTATCCCAACATACAAAAATATTAATTGATAAAAGAAATACCCTGAAGTTTGGTTCTTTAGATTATCGTAATATAGATAAATTAGTAAAACGTAGCATTAGAAGTGACATCCGAAACTACAACACATCTCTTGTCCAATCAGCACTGATAAGAAACAGATCACTAAGAGTAGCTAGACAAGGAATCAGCAAAGGAAAATCGTGGATTACTAGCCTTAAAGACGAGACAGGTAGAAAGCAAAGCAGCCGAGAGCAAATTACTAATATTACCACCAAATTTTTCGAGTCCTTATATTCAGATCCCACAAAAATCAACAATAGTCAGTCTCAATTAACCAATGATGTCGCTCCGATAACTGAGGAAGAAGTAAACAAAGTGTTGCACAACATGAAATTTGACAGAAGCCCAGGTCCCGATGGAATCAGCACTGAAGCTATAGTATTTGGGAAACCCACACTTCTACCCCATATTACAAAATTATTTAATTCAATACTCCAGAAAAGTCAAGTCCCAACAAAATTTTGTCACTCCAATATCATCTTACTTCATAAAAAAGGCGATAAAAGCGAAATTACTAACTATCGTCCTATAAGTCTAAGTTCTCATCTCTATAAAGCCTTTATGAAAATCATAGAAAATCGCATTAGTGGCCAATTAGACAAACATCAACCTCCCGAGCAAGCCGCGTTCCGTCCTGGTTTCTCAACTACTGACCATCTTCATACCCTAAATCAAATAATTGAAAAATTTTCTGAATTTAATAAACCGCTATACGTAGCGTTTGTAGATTATTCCAAAGCCTTTGATAGTATTACACATTCTGCAATAGAAACAGCCCTCATCAATCAAAACATAGAGCCTGGTTACATCCAACTCATAAAAACCATATATGATAATAGTACAGCAGAGGTTCAGTCTTCTGGTCAATCCTTCCAGATAGAAAAAGGCGTCAAACAGGGGGACCCGCTGTCTCCGAAACTATTTACGAGTACCCTGGAGGAAGTTTTCCGTAGCCTAGCGGTTCCGTGGCAGTCACAAGGCATTATTATTGACGAAAAAAGATTGACAAATCTCCGGTTCGCCGACGACATTGTCCTTTTTTCAACATCGGCATCCGAGCTCCAGTTGATGCTTCAAGATCTGAGCACAGCTAGCCTTCAAGTTGGACTTCATATGAATCGGACAAAGACTCAGGTCATGACTAATAGCACGACGCGTAGGATCGAGGTAGATGGGCATGTCATACACTATGTCGACGAATATGTCTACTTGGGCCAGATAGTCTCGTTCAACAACAGGCAACACAAAGAGGTTGAAAGACGTATTGAGAACGCCTGGAAGAGCTTCTGGTCCATGAAGCATCTAATGAAGGGTAACCTTCCACTCACCTTAAAGCGGAAGCTCGTCGACATGTGTATACTGCCCATCCTAACCTACGGTGCCCAAACATGGTCCCTGACTGAGATTCAGAAGTCCAAATTGAAGGTTTGCCAGAGAGCTATGGAGCGTAGCATTCTTGGAGTAAAGAGGACGGATCACGTCCGGAACTCGACGCTACGCTCCAAAACGCGCATAGCCGATGTAGGGAAAAAAATCGCTAGGCTAAAGTGGGATTGGGCCGGACATGTTCACCGAATGCACACCGAAAGATGGGTTAACATTGCCACGAAGTGGACGCCACAAGATGGTCGGCGCCGAAGAGGAAGGCCTAAACGGAGATGGCGGGATGACCTGGATGCGTTCCTGCATGGATGGCCGGATGCAACAATCGACCGAGGGGACTGGAAACTCAGGGGAGAGGCCTTTGCTCAGCAGTGGGACATAGAAACAGGCTAAATAAAAAAAAAAAATAAATAAATAAATAACAGTCCGTAGTCACTATTAATTACAGCGCGGTTTTGTTTCACCGCAATTATTAATATTCACACACGTACGAACAATACACTCATATTTCACTAATGGATTAGGCAGTTATAGTACTCATTATTTGATGTTATTGTGTAATTTTAACTGCAATATTCTGTCACCCACCAGTAGAACTATTTTCTACCAATATTGACTGACTATTACCAACCGACTAGCTTTTGACTAATTTTGTATGAAAACCTGATCAGCGCCCCTAGTGGGTGCCGTAATTTGCCGTAGTTTTATATACATTTTAAATGTTAAACTCTCTATAGTCAACAAAAAATATATTGCAAGTACCTGTGGAAAACGCTAGAGGCGCTGATAAGTGTTCCACTTTTCGGTTGTCAGTAGTCTTAGTAGAAAATTCACCTTTTAGCGCGATCTTGTACAGTCAGTACTTTCGAGTATCGAGAGTTTGACATTTGAAATGTACTGCTAAGTAATTCCTACGACGTCCGTTAGAGGCGCTAATCAGATTTTCATAACAAAATTCTCGATAGCTAGCCGGTTGTCAGTAATCAATAGTGATAGAGAATAGAGCACTTACAAGCTGCAACTATTACTTAATCTGTTTACAGAGTCCAAGAGGGTGTACAATCGTGTGATTGAATAAAGAGTGTACCTGTATAACAATAAGATGCGCTCTCTACACCATCAATCTCTTAACCCAATGACATTGTGGAACAACATGTCAGGTGCAGGACCGATGGTCTGTGCTCCCCGAAGCAGAGAGATGTATTACGTCCCCAATTTGCTTAATCCTGGTTATCCATGATATCCGTGGCATAGTCTTTAAAGTGATAGCCACTCCGAGGTTAGCTAACAGTCGTTCGTCGCGGTACAAGTATTTTAGAAATCTAGAAACGGCTGTTTCAGTGGTTGTTCTTGTTCTATTTTGTGTCCGTTGTTTATACCAAAAGTCATTATCTCTATCAACACATTGTGAACGCAGGCGACAATTAACTATCACAAGACAGACAGAACCGAACTTAGCATGTTTGCTGAGTTGACAAATTATTAATAGAGAGTTTATATACCGGATGAATTATATATCGCCCCCTATTACATAGGACTAACAAGTTAAAGGCGAAACGCCGTTGTATTTCTAACAACGTTGCCTACACCCTCGGGTATACCAGGCATGATATTTATATTAATAAAAATTTATCACCAAAATGTACTGAAAGAACAACTAAACTAAATTGGATAATCATTTTTTAATATGTTTGTAACTGTGACTTGTCCTCACAGTTACAAACATATTAAAAAATGGGTAATAGGGTCGAAGGGATAAAAATTCCCACAGAACTAAAATCAACGTGATAAAATTGTACTATATACCCGGATATATTCGGTCCAGTCCGCTAGTTATGTTTATACGTATGCACATAAAAGTTCAAATAGAACAGACTCCACTACTGCTTCTTAGTAGGTTTTTATATACTGAACTTATTGTTTTATTCAAACAACACAAATGCCTTTAAAATCTCAAGTTAGTCTTAGAATGATGTAACATATTCACATTTATTCCAGCCCTTGCATAACTTAGTCCTCAATATAGAAAACTAAGTGAAATTCCGCACATAACATTCGTATCGGGAACGTGTAATAGAAATAGAAATACAAACTTACATACATAGAATATATTGTGACTGCACTCGCGACACGTGTGTGCTTTGTGAAGAATTGCCGCGTGACTTAGTTGTATTTATTTTATAATTGTACAAAGGATTGTATTAGGATTTCACACTTTTAATCATTGCTTTGTTTTCTAAGATTATTAGATTTTGGGCTCAAATCTTACAACTTCTTTGATTAAATATAATAGTGCACACAAGGCCTAACTCCTTCATGAATTCGGGAATAGAAGTTTGCTCAGCTGTGGGATGGTAATGGGTTTAAAAATTGCAGGTAACTAAATAAGATGAAAACGCGCACAAGATTATTTTCGTGTGGCAATACATTGTTGGCAATATTGTGTAGAGTAACATCGACATTAAATTTGAACGATATTGTTAACAATTTTATCATGAGAATTGCCCTTGAAACCTTTTTAAAAACTACTTTTTATCAAAACTACACAAAATAAGAACCGTGCAAGACAGCTTTTAAGGTAATAATTTTAAATACAAGCAGAGATGTGAGTAAAATCTTATTTCCTTATACAAAATTCGCAATGAGAATTTAGCAGTAATATTGACGGAATCCCCTGTTGACAGTGAACTTCAGTCTGACATGTGTTCAGTTGGGAGTTTGAAACTACTTCAATTATACATGTTATCAAGATACGCGGTTTGTGAGATGTTGAAATTGTTACTAACTGGGTAGGGATATTTTTAGAGGGTTGAATAATGGTAGATTTAGGTTATAGTGCAAATAATTGTCTGGTTTTAGACCCAAATGAGGCAATAAAACGGTTTAAAAAATAGCTATTTTGTTTGAATGAATCGTGTAAATATTGATAAAGCACATATTTGTGCCAGCATGTCCCCTCTTTCCCTTGTCATTTTGTTTTCACTTCCATTTTTAATATTAGGCAACAGATCACCAATTATTATTTTTGTCTAAATTAATCCAGTATTTTAGTTGGCTTTACAAACGCACGTAGCTTTTGTCACTTGTATATTTTAGATGTAGAGTTTATTATTATTTTTATTATAAAACTGTTTATAAAGTTCGTAACTTCGTACACGTGAAATCGGGAAGCCATTTTGCTGTGATTGAATAACTAACCCACATTTATTTGGCATGTTGAAACTGCAACTAATATTGAAGCCTTATTTACTCTTAACTTCTAAAGTTACAAGGATTATGCATTTGCGTGTGGGTGATTTTGGCACTCGGTAGACTTGTGAACAGTGAATAATATTCATCGAACAAGAAACCCGTCTCGAAGTAATTACGGTACTTGTTCGGCTTTTGCCGATCGGGTTTATCTACACATATTCGGCTTTGCCGTCCGGCTAGGCCTAGGTGCAAGCCTAACGCTACTATGTCACGGATGAACATGAAATAGTGCAGTGGAAAATAGAAAAAAATAGATCTACACAAGAGCAATATAGGAATATCTATATAATTGTAACTTTTTAGAAACATGTATGTTGTCTACTTTCAGTTTTATATCAGCTTTTTTCCAGTTTGATACCAGCTTTAATAAATATTTAAATATTTGCGAATACACAACACAAAACAGCAACTTAAACGTCCCGCCACACGCACCATAACCATTTCTGCTTAAAAGAAAAATACAATTAAATTATACCCAAAAAGGTAACAGAATGTTTTACACCTTTCAAAATTGTAAAAATATTTTACCAACCCCCGAGATTTTGGGAAATCAACCCTCTTTAATTATTTTTCTACCTTAACCCTTTATTATTAAAACATACATCCGTTCCGGGTTATCGTTAATTACTTGTAAAACCCGTGGTAATCTGGATGTAAATTATTTAATATCGGACGTGTGAAATTTTTGTGGATCATTAATTTTGAATATGGTATGTTTCCTGTGTAGTTCTTTAGCGCCTGCCTCCAGTGTTTTTTAGAGGAACTTATTTTTTGTCCGTCTTACCTGAGCGGCTACACTGGCTTGTAACTTAGGTAAAATAAAAATAATCGTTGTCAGCAGTTGACTTAGATAAAGGTAACAGCTATTCCCGTAGTACATTTCATCAAAATCGTTCAAGTGACTTACCCATGAAAACGTAAAAAACAGATATACAGACATACTATCAAATTATATTAGTGCGATATTATAAATAATTTGACATAGTATTCTAGCTTTTACTCGTGATTTCATCCGCAAAGAAAGACTTTGTGTCTCGGAATGAGTAGCAAGCAAAAGTATTGACAACCTTTTTCATCAGGAACAAATCTACATAGTAACAATACATGTCAGGGCACTTAAACCGGCTCCCAATCTCATAAACTAACTCTCATACATATTAGCTAAGTTAATTAAGTAAGACTCAGTAAAAGTGCGTATAGTATAATAGGTACGTGTCTTGAGTAAAATGTGATAATGTAATTAAGAGAATAATTACTGTACTTGGTAAGAATGACTAGATTTTATAAGACAGCTTGTTCGTGTATTAACGAGTATTTTAATTTACAATATCACGTCAGTTATATTTGAAAGTGTAGACAGAGGTATATGAATTACACATGCGTTTCACCATTTATTATGTTAATCCTATGTCCTATGTCCCAGGTAAAGCAAGATAAAGTGAATTGCACGGCAAGTTGCCCGACCCGGAAATCGAACCCAAGCTTTATGGTCATAAAGACAGTTACATAAAGACAGACAAGTTAATATTTCAATATTCACAAACGTTTCTTTCGTTTTATTTTATAAAACTTCTTAAATAATTAAACGATTTCAAAACTGAATTGAAGTTATTCCAAAGATAGTTTCTTAGTGATAAATAACAGGCTATAAAAACGAAACTATCTCTTCTTTTCTTTTTAATCAACACTTATTTGCCGTAAAAATAAATATTGGGAACTTAAATCAATCGGTAAAGACGTCTATATTGTCTTCTCTACTGAGATAAAATTAACTGCCTTTGTTTACAAAAGCAATAACTGGCCCCCTGCAATACGAAAAAAATACATATATAAACGGCGAACTGTTAGTATATTTATATACTTCTACATTCATTTTGCCGTGTAATCAATCTTATACTCTATGTTGCAAAACTGCGTCAAGTCGCAGTGCTTTATTACCGAACGGTAAAAGTGAAGAATCATATTATTTATTGCGTACATTTTGACTGCTATATGCGGAACGCAGTCCGCCGGGCAATATGAATAGCGTTTTAAGACAAATGCGGACACTTATGATGCTCCCTGCAATTACTGGATCTACTAACAAATTTCCAATAAATAAAATATATGCTGTAACGCGATGTCAATATTAACCACTAGTATTTGACATTTTAAATTTATTGAAAAAATAGGCCATCTGAAATCTGATTGGGGCGTTGATTTTCGTTTTGTCTATAATTATTCGATAGTCGTTATTCGTAGGTACGTCCACTGCATAAAAGTTTATTATAAGATCATAAAAACTCAACGCTCATTCATCCATACTTAATATCGTTCACAAAATGCAAAAGAACTACTTAATGAACAGGAGTGAATATTAATGAAAGTTCCGAACATAAATTAATGAACGCGATCGAAAAGAGCACGGTTGTTTTTGACGCTTATTTTCCAATAGGGGTTGAAAAACTGATAGTTCAATTTTATATAGAAAGTGTTGTTAGAATTTGTAAAAAGCTTGTTATAGTTGCACGTTTGGCGCAGTGGTTAAAGTGGTCACCTCGCCGCAATAACCGTAGCGCCACTTGCGGTGGGTTCAAATTCCACCTGGGACAAATCTTTGTGTGATGAGCACGAGTATTTGTTCTGAGCCTGGTTGTCAATTTATCTATATAAGTATGTATTTAGAAGTATATAAGTATGTTTATCAGTTATTTGATTACCATAGTGCAAGCTCTGTTTAGTTTAGAATCAGATGACCGTGTGTATACAAACGTGTGTGTGATATTTATTATTATTTTTTATTTATAATGATATTATAATAAATATGGTTGTGAATGTAAGGTCTTGAGTTTGGTTCCTAGGTGTGGCAAGGTGTGACTAAACTATTTTTAAAGAAACTGGTCGATATTTGTACGGATTACGTATTTTGTATTTAGCCATCGAAAAGTAGATGTGTGTAGCTATAGAAAACTCATTATATACTACTTTCATATTTGAGTTATTCGACCTCGTGTACTAATCGTGAGATCCCCGAGTTTGATACCCATGTTTGGAAAGGTATTTTATGTTTTTCAGTAATCCAATTAATAAGCTTTCTACCTATAGGTGTGTTTTTAAATATACACAACACCAAAAAAAAATGGATTAAAAACTTTGTACGCATTTTTCACATTTCAATATTTGTATTTTTTCTACTAAAATTTAATTTTCAACATGCTCCAAGGCTACATACACAAAATCGTTTTGTGATGCAAAACATTCCCGTCACCGCTGCAAAATTGAATTAACGGTGAAAATATTTTGTAACTAGATTTTGTCGCCGTTTCGTTAGTGGGCACAGAGTGAAATTATTTTTTCTATTTTTCAAGCGGTTTTTAAACGTGGTAAAAGCAATCGTCTGCCACGTAAGTGGTCCAGGGTTCAAAAACTAGGTAACACATTAACGACTTTTGTAAATTTTAAGTTAGTGGTTTCACCATAGCAAGTACTATAGCCCAAAAATTAAGTGAAAAGGAAACGAATACATTTAAATAAAAACTTAAAAGAAATAAGTAGTTCGGGAAAGAATACAAAGCAGAATAGAAGGGTCAACAGTCGGGTCATATAATTTTGACCAATCAACGAAGCCCCGATAATTTGTATATCCAGAACTGTCATTTTAAAATATTGTTATATCACACCAAAACCACTAAACAGATTTGGATGAAATTTTGTACACAGATAGCTCATAATCCGGATTATTATTTACAAAATGAATACTTTTTATTCTGGGAAAACTTTTTACACGTTCGAAGTCGTGAGCACAACTTTGCCCGTAATTATTCCTCAAATAAAAGAAACAAAAGTAGAAACAGAAAAATATATTAAAAAGTTAACCCTTGCGTCCATTTACGACAGTTCCTTGCACTTCTAACACGATACTCCTACACTTTAACAACGCTGGACAATTCGCAAGTAAAAGTTGTAAGACATTGTTATTTAAAGAAATAACGAGGCATGTGGGAGCACATCCTTAGTCGAGGATGTCGCACTTACTGGAGGATGTACAGTCTAGAGAGCGAGGAAGTTTGGTAGAATGATAGTGTGGGGGTCGTTGCCTTGGTGAGGACAATGACCTCTCTGTTTGCTGATTATATTTTAACAAACACACATGAATAATCACTCCTGATATATATGAACGTGTGGGCACTAACGTATGAAATACGTTTCGCTATTCACAGTGTTAGTCCTAAGTAATGGCCAATTTATAAAAAGAAGATCTACGATCTCAACTTCCTAACTCCAGGTAATATTTGAGAAATATTCTTAACAAAAAAGTTTTCGTCCGGCACAGGATTTGACACCAAGACCTCGTGCACGGCGATCACAAACACTAGCGATCGCAACACAAATGCAGCCAATGTACATCGGCTGTCCAAATCCAAAACCTAGCAAGGGACATTTTTACTCAAACACCTTTTCTTTAACCAATATTTCTAAAATTTTTTGCTGCGTCTTTTCCAAAAACACTTGTATTTCTATCTTATATAGAATCAAAGTTCTGAACATGCTTAAACCTAGCAAGTGCCATTCGTACTCGGAGGTTACAAAATCAAAAAGCTAGTAAGTAACATTTCCAAGTTCAAAATCCTATCAAGTACTATACATGCTAGGTTTTTGAATTTGCGAATTGAACTTACTAGGCTTTTGAATTTGGAATTGGTATTTTACTAGGTTTTTAATCTTGGAAACGTCCCGTACTTTGTTTAAAAAACTACTGAGGTATATAGCAATAGTAAAAGCAAAAAAATAGTAGGTAAGTCACCATGCGGACCGGTGCGAATGTAAATAATGTTGTTTATTTTATTCTTAAATACAATACAAAATATTTGTTTGTCTGTCTGTTTGTCTGTCTGTCGGTCTATCTGTCTGCATATTCTTTATAGCTGACCCGTGCAACTTCGCTTGCGTCACATAAGAGAGAATGGGTCATGATTTTCCCCGTTTTTGTAACATTTTTGACTGGTACTCTGCTCCTATTGGTCGTAGCGTAATGATATATAGCCTATAACCTTTCTGGATATATGGGCTATCTAACACTGAAAGAATTTGTCAAATCGGACCAGTAGTTCCTGAGATTAGCACGTTCAAACATACAGACAACAAACTCTTCAGCTTTATAATATTAGTATAAATAGTATAATAGTATAGATAGAAACAAAAACTAAGTACTCGACGGATTTTAACGAAACTTGCTACAGTTATACTTCATACTCCTGGGCAGGTCAAAATATACTATTCATCGCGCTATAATCAGTAGGAGTAGAGCAGTGAAAGGAAATGTTGAGAAAACGGGAGAAGTTACTTGATTTTTTAAGTTTCTGTCGCGTGTGCAGCCTCAATGGTTAATGCTACAGCCAAACCAGGTATAACGGACTTTTCCGACTAATAAATATAAATGCGAAAGTTTGTGAGTATGTTTGTATGTATATATGTTTGTTACTCTTTCACACAAATACTACTGATCTGATTACGATGAAATTTGGTATGTAGGTAGCTGAAGACCCAGAATAACATATAAGCTACTTTTTATCCCGGAGTTTCTCAGGGATCGGGATTTACACGGGAATGGTTCCAAGCGGACGTTTATAGAAACCAATTGAAAAACCTAGGTAGAGATGTTACTAGGTTTTTGCTATTGGTTAAACATCATACATATTTTGAAGTATCTAAAATAGTCATTAGTAAGGCACATAAAAATTGTCTAAATGCACTTATGTTAAATTTTACTATTCCACAAAGTAAAACAATTTATAATTATTCATTAGGAAACAAGACAGGTATAAAAAAGTAATTCTAATCCAAATGGCAATAGAAAATCTTTCAGGTCTTCTCCTGTATAATTAGGTCAGATGCACTTGCTAGGTTTTGGTTTTGGACAGCCGACATATATGTATGAAATGATGTTATAACGAAATATAAATTATAATAGTTACTAGCTGACCCGTGCGGCTCCGCTCGCGTGAATGATTTTTTTTACTAATACAAAGCTTAATTATTCCTTAACAACAAAATATGCTTTTTTTCACGAAAAATATTCTCAAAATTATTTATATCTCATATAACTCGCGCTCAAGCATATCCGCCATTAAAACTGTTGCCATGACAACGGAATTTTGTTAATTCAGTGTCATTATAATATTGATTATTAGCGACTTCGGTGGCGAAACCTGAATTTTCCCGGGAAATGCGTCATTTTCCCGGGGTAAAAAGTAGCCTATGTCCTTTCTCGGGTATCAAACTATCTCCATACCAAATTTCATGCAAATTGGTTCAGTAGTTTAGGCGTGATTGAGTAGCAGACAGACAGACAGACAGACAGACAGACAGAGTTACTTTCGCATTTATAATATTAGTATGGATTGTACCTACTTACCTACAAACATAATCTCACGTATTGTGTTCAATCTGATACTCCGCGTTATTTACTCACAATGTGGTTTACAATCTGTTATGAGCACATTACTGGCATTCCTTAGTACACATATTTTAATGTTAGTAGTAACACAAGAGCTTCCAGTATATGAAATACTGGAAGCTCTTGTGTTAGCATGTTAGTGGAGCGAATATTATCATTATTTTGTTGTTGATGGATAGGCTAGACTGTTTGTAAATGTATAAAGAATTTGTATTTTAAAGTTGAGACGTAGATTGGTTTAAAATTCGTTGTAATATTATAATTTCGTTTTAATGTTATAGTAGCAATTTATTGTGAATGAAGGAAAATCTTGTTGGATATTTTCAGACCAACTTCAAACTAGGCTTATTCAAATATGTTATCGTACCCTTGATGACCTGACGATACGATCTCTTCGGTATCATAATAAAGGTGGCACATAAGTAGATTTCGAAATAAGTTTTTCTGTTATTGGATAAACCCCCAAAGTGGCTCACCCTATACCCTGCCGATAAAACTGATGCAGAATGGCAAATCACCGTCAGCAGTAATGCCTTTTTTTTAGCTCTTTATATATCCCACTGCTGGGCAAAGGCCTCCCCTCTTTCTTTCCAAACCTGTTTGTCCTGTGCCAAGTAATTTCGTTATTAAAACAATATTTAATATTATTTTCACACACCTATATAAACAAAACTTACTATATCAACAAACATACATAAGTCGGGTTCACACGTAATATTAATATTACCTTTGTACCCACAAAGGACAAAGTCGACCTTTGACCGCACATTTTCACGTCCTAATCGCTATTTCCCTGAGTAAGGGAAATGTAGTGCTTATTGCTCGGATTTAATAAGGTGCTGAAACTTTCTAAGTTTATAATATAGAACTAAGTCTTATAATATTTTTGCTTTTGTGTTTTTGTTACATTTAACCATATTATACACAGTTCTAAGCTTAATAAATTGCTGTAACATAAATATTTTAACATAAAGTATAATAACATGTAGCTGATTGTATAAAAGACTTAACAAAAAAGAATAAAATCCTGTACATTTGTGTAAAATAAAACTAGCTTACAATCCCAATGTCTCGTAGAGCTACCGCGTGCTACGACCCTCTACGGACTCTACGACAATCTACGGTCGCTACGCGTGCTACGACCCTCTACGGAAGCTACAAGTGCTACGGTATTCTACAAAAGCTACGAGTAAACTATTTCACCTCTTAGGGTGAGTATAGACTACAACATTTTCTAGAGCATTTCTGTAATGTAACGTTCATACGAATGATACAATACAGGCAAAAGCTCAGTTTCCAAAGCATTTCCATGTAATGTAACGTTCCTGCGAATGCTCGGCGTTATGTTACGGGTAAATGCTCACAGCGTGTGTGCATTTACCAACATTTCGTTGTACCTTGCGTTCATTCTTTTTTGAAATGCCCGCACTCGTGGCTCGACGAAATGTTACACCAATACGCTCGACGAAATGTTACACCAATATGCTCGTTGGTTTGTAACAAGAGGCCTGCGTGCTCGACGTTTAGTTCGTAAGAGGATGATGCACTAGAACATATCATAGAGCGGCTCGTTGTTCTGTTACAAGTAAATGTTGTAGTCTATACTCACCTTTATGAAAAAATATCGGTAATCTTAACAAGTGGAATAATTTACCTAGCGGATAGTTTATCCGACACTTATTATCGGTAAAACTGCCAATAAAGGTAAAAAGGCTATACAAAAAGGTAGCAAAATGATTTTAAATAAAAGCCTTTACTTAGTACAATTACAAAAAAAATATTCGCAAAACAGACCTACTTTATCCCGCAGCTCTCCTCGCATTAGTGAATGGGTGGTTAGTTAGCAGTAGTGGCTGATAAGTAGTCTGCTTGTGACATCACAATAGTGCAGCTACAAGATGTTTATCTGTTTATATTATGTTATTGTTATTTAATGTGTTTGTACATAGACTTACGTGTTTTGGTATAAGATTTTATGGTAAACTTGTTATAATATAGTGGAAAAACCAGCTACTCTTAGATAAGAATAATACGGGAATTAACGCGAATATGCATTATCCCTGAGAATGATGAAAGGATATTATGATCTTACTAGAAGTTTTAGTAGTTTAGACGTAGAAGCGTTTAAAGAGACAATATTCTCGTTTTATTTGCTTTAGTTAAGATTGACACTGACTAGAAATTTTATGTTCTTTTGTCAAAAGAAAAAAATGTTTCAACTTACAAATAGTTCCCACTCGCAAAATAGCCTTAAAAATTAAGATATGGATGACATGGATGTTTGGAACGCAGTAGCTAATTGGTCATAAATTCATTTGGCATGTGTTTCATTATACGTAATTTAAAAATACTTTTGCTACACTTTTACGAACTTATACCTATCTAAATCATGTAATTTGCATCAATTTCTGTGAAAAATCACGTGTTTACCTCCGACCTACATACATACCAGCACTTAAGTATAAAAGGCGTCAGATTATCGCTCGATACGTTATCGAGTATCACTTTATCTCAAGCTCAGGACACGGCTCATTGAACGGGATCTGATGTAAATATGTAGCTCAAGATTATACGTACTTATGTAGGTGTTTTGAAGAGTGTGTGATGGGTAAAATGGCGAGAAGAATAAGAAAGTAAGAATTGAGGAAAGAAAATGGAAGAGTCATATTATTAACTCAAATGACTTTTATTTTATTCTTAACTGGACGGCATTATGCGTGAACAAAAAGATTTTCATTCCAAATTTTCACGTTGTTTACTATAGGTTAGTGATAATTATTACGCTGCCATTGCGCTCTGAAATCTTATATTGAACGTACTGTATAATAATTTTTACATTAAATTATTTTACGATTTATGACAATTAAGGTATCGTAACCTTTAATTTTAAATCAAGTTTAAGGACGTTGCATTATAATATAACGATTAATTCCTATTGGCCAGTTGCTTTTTATAAATCGCCAAAAACCAAATCAAAAGTAACTTTCAAAGTAACTCATATCTAAAATGAAAATAGTTCTCTTTGACCTTCATTTATTTCTCTACAATTACCTTGACATAACATTATAATTAAAGAAAGACGGACTTATCTTGCCTCTCTATCTAAACAACTTGTCCAATTAATTCTACTATTGCGTGATACTTCAAAATGTCTGGCGTTTTGATTTAGAACATGATTTATTTCTTTTTAAAAGCTTTTTAAATGTTATTTGTAAGAAATGAGACACATTTTCTAGGTCACTGTGTTACTGATTGCTTAGTAAAGAACTTACGTTTGTAAAGTAAAAAGTCAAGTATAAGCAAATATGTTACACGCTTTTCATTAACATTGTAGCGGATTGCTACATACAGCGACATCTACTGGGACCAGCGCACAACCAACCATCACGCGCAGTGTGACTGACGTCACAAGTCCTGAATCGCGCTGTCGAAGTTTGCACTGCAATTCACTATATATACAAGTTCCCGACTAGAACAGTCGGGCAGCCTAGGCCCACCAGGCATGATCACCTCGCCTGGTCGGAGGATCCTCCCTTTGTGTTGGAGAAACATGATCACCTCGTTCCTTCACGATATTAATATAAACTCTGTAACGAGAAACTATAATATCAAAGTAACTCCACAGGTGTGTCTATCTATAAAGCTTCTATCGCTAAACAGCTGAAACAAATTCGCAAAGATATTTTTCCCCTCATTTCCAGTGATTATACACATACGATTTATAAGAAGAATTACTTTCACACTTTTTAAAAGGATCCCGAGAGACCTACGATTAAGTTTGCAATCATATTATTATTATGTTAATTACTGTCGTCATTTCTTAAAAGTAAACCATATCTTTTGTGTCGCACTTTTCATATTAGGTATGTGTATTAGTCCCAAATACATATGTAACCTACTGCAAAAGCACCATAAGTATTGCGCATTTCCCTAACACCATACTCCTATAGAAGTAACTCAAGCAACTTATCTATAATGCACAACATTGTCTCACAATGTCAACACTATCTGTAACACTAGGCATGTATCAGCGCCACTAATCCTCTCTTCAATCAAGTTTAATACGTGTGGGACGATACAGATACCTCCTCTGTTTTTATTCCGCCCTGGTACCGCGTGGACCGCACTGATAACTATGTCGTTGACATTCAGTAGTTACAGCTTAAATATAAACTAAATAGGCAGCTTTTGATTATTAAAATTATTATAATGACACGGGATCGTATACTATAATATAAAAGAATACTATTGAAAACAAAAGACAACAACAAATATAGTGTGACACTGTATCATCGTCTTTTATGTAAGTACCTACCTAGTATGTACTTTTATATATACTATGTATATATAAAGTATATATCTAATAGCTTCATATCTCTATCTTTTCTCTGACCACCAGACTAGGCAAAATAATACTAGAATATAACAACATCTACATGTTAAATAGTATAAAGTATCTAACGGTGAAAATTTTTGTTTATTTTCGAACTGAAAATAGTAAAAATGATTATAATTCATGATGGAGAAGATCAGACAACTAAAAACAACTTTTGACTTGATAATAACTGGTTTATGTGACTTCTGATAACTTCAATTTTTATGTAGCTTAAGTATCATTAAGGTTTACATACATATATATTACGTAGCCGTAAAAACTTAATAATAACAGGCACATTTACACGTATTCTTACCTCTAAGCCTACACCTCCCAAGATTAAGAAGAAACGCCAAAAATAACACAATCAGCTACTCAAACTAGTTACCCAAGGGATATCGTTAAAGAAAACCGCCTCAAGCGAGGACCATGCATCGTTTTGCAGTTTTCCTCAAACTTCAGGTTCGTTACGTTTTAGGACCCTTCTATTAGATTTTCTGATTAATTTCGTCAAGGATAGTGTAAGTGTTATAAGTGAATTGCTGTTTGGAAAAAGGACCAGCAAAAATGGTCCACGGGTATTTGCAAAACGCGACGGACATGACACCTTTATATATCTACAGGAATATAAAGTAAGCAATCCGATACTTATTCGAGGCTAAAAATTTATGATGCTCAAGTACGAGTATATTTATTAACACAAAGTCTAGATAGGGAAATTCGATACGTGTTGAAACTTAAGTAGTAACAAAGAGATTTGATCTAATCGATTTTTGTATCGATACAACAACACATAATATACTGGTGAATCTATACAATAGCATGGCTGATTTGATAATAAACACTTACTAACATTTTTCATCCTTAAAAGAATATCCCAAGATTTTCCATTGTCCAATTAAGTGTAGTAACAATATAATATTTCCGACGTTTTGATGGACACTTCCTGTAGATGTCGCAAGTCACTCTCAATCATGAGCGAAGCGCTGACTTGCTATTTATATAGCAACTTTGACGTTTAACATCGTAGCTTTAGGCTGTGATACACATTTTATTTTGTCAGCTTTTTTCATACTGACTCGATGGTAGTTTGTAAATTTATTCAATGACTGTTTTTAGTTTACATTTAGCCCCTTAATGAAACCTTCAATCTGTACCTCGATTCTCTACCACTATCGACTACCGACAACCGGCTAGCTATCGAAATTTTGACATTTAGAATGTACTGCCAAAATGTTTTCTACGACACCCGTCAGAGGCGCTGATTAGATTTTCATGCAAACTTTCTCGATGACAGTTCGGTTGTCGGTAGTCGATAGTAGTAGAGAATCGAGGCACTGTACTCACTATATGACAGACTGATATTAAAGTAGCAAATCAAAAGAATAGGCAGAGAGAGAGTAGAGTGTTTTACCAAGAAAAGAGAAACTGTTGTCATTTATTGCACATACAACTATGAACTATAGAAATAGAGCCTGGAAACAATTCTTTTATTTTTTTTAAATGTGCTTGAGTTCTATAAATTTTCAAAGCAGTCGCGAGACAGTTTTCACTTGCAAAAATTAGAAAAAAAGTTCTGATTAAAATTTCTTCCATTTTCTTTAAAGCGGAATAATAACTGCAAACTTAAAGCATCAATAAATACTACATCAAAAATAGGCATAAATGAGAGAACCATCTAACCTTAGACTCAGAATCTAAAATTTCATCTCATAATTAGCCATCATCTTCATTTGGTTCCTGTTTCTAATGAGAATCTCAACAGCGTTTCTCTCCACAATAATAAGATTGTAAACTACTCTCACGCCAAGGACTTGGCAAAGTTTACCGAAACCAAGTACCTAGAACATTGTTGAATTTGAATTGAATTTTCAGTGGTTTCACAGTTTCTTGAGCTTATGAAAACTGTTGAAGCTAATTTCAGTTTTGTGAAAGTTTATGATAAAGATGTTATATACACATTGTTAAAGGATTTTTGATTAGATAAGAAATGCGGACAAGTTTGACAGGAAAGCATTATTTTTGTGGAAATCAAAACCACGACTATTTACTCACATCCACAGTGATATGGACTTCGTCAAAGCTCCATTTCTATGGCATTATTTCTTTAACTAGAATGAGCTTAAAAGCTGAAAAGCCTTTAGATCAGTTAGTCATGTTTGCCCTTTACAAAACACACCAATTCTATAGTGAATTGTATTGGGAAGCCAGGAAGATGGGAAGAATAAGTGTGACTCGAAAAAAATATGTCATTTTATGCCATCGTATAAAAACTTACTATTGGTAAAAATTACAGTTAAATCACTTTGGTTTTATCACCGTCAAATGTACTGAGGTAATCCATCATCTTAACCTTCTTGTACATATCTACTTATGGTAGAAACTTATGTGTGTAACATGCCTAACTGACCGCTAACCTACATTATTTCGAAGTCAAGGTTATATTAGTGGCTATTTTAGGCCAACATTTGATAATAAAGTAAAGGATGGATTTTACTTAATACGTTATCACAATAGTTATCAATAAATACATACCTACCTATATATTTACTTGTTACAAAACTTGTATTAACAAAGTAAATATATTTATTCATACCTAAATATAATCAATATTTACCTATTGTCATCAAAGAACTAGACTTTATTTCATTAATTGATGAACTTTTAAAAAGGGTTTTCAATTATTTGTTTAATCACTTTAATCACTATAATCTAAGAGAGAAAACGATGAACAGCATAGTGGCTTTTAAATAGTTGTCAACTCAGATACACGATGCTGCCCAGATATCCGACTTAACTCTCACTAAAATTTAAGTTATTTCATCAAAGTTGTTATGTGTCTATAACTAGTAATAATTACAGCACTAAGGTAATCGATGGTTGAACCTTGTCAAAGGGCAAAAGGTGCTTTGATTTCGCTTTCCGGTGCTATTTGATGACTAAGGTTTGTATAATGCGAATCCCGGCTTTTAGTGTTTATACTGCCTATTGTGCCTAATAATTGACTAATAATAGCCACGCGATAGTTAAGCTAGACAAATTGTTAGTAGGTTTTAGTTTACCTACGTATTCCAACCTTGTACCAAAAAACTTGGAACTTAACAACATTTTCAACAATCAATTTGTGTGTTGCTTAACTTACAATTGAGTACTTAACAACATAAAATATATTTTCCTACATGGAGCATTACGTAAACTAGCCGTAGTACCCGGCTAGTAGTATTGTAAGGAAATAAGTTTTTACAAATTATCTATTATCAAATTACAATGGAAAATGAAATTTAAGACGTTAAAATAGTACGATATTTTGGTGTACATTTTTTCTTGTTTACTATAGCAACGTATAATATTCCAAAATGCTATGTCAGTTTTCTAATTCGGATTCCCAACAAACGGCGCAATATAATAAATATAACCACATAACACCAAGTTCATCATAATAAACCACTAAAATACCATATCACATAGTCACCAAGCTTCCTGAAGGTTCACATAAAACCTCTTCGTGTAATAAATAATTAATCAGCACCGTACCAGAGGCCTGATTAATGAACTACGTTAAATGAGAGCTTACTTTTACTTGAGGAATACTTATATGGAGAACTTGAAGCTTGTCTTTTTTACTAGAGGCCTTTTACAGCTTTGTCTAGATATCGACAGCCAGTAGTTTAATATTTTTATTGTCTCTGTCGACCCCTATGTAATGAGACTAAGGCATAACATAATGATGATGATGATGTTACCTTTGTACAAAAATTTGCTTTAAATCAATATTGATCGCCAGCAAATTTCGCTACAATTTATGGTAACATTACCGTATTTTTTATTATTTAATCATTTTGCCGTATTGTGATTTATCCATTCTGCAGGGCTAAGAAGATGAAAACAAAGGTTGATGTGACGATAAACACATCAAACAGATAGATTGTAATCGCTTCTTTCTTAAATTATGGCTATCTTTGTACTCTTTTGGAAAAGAAGAAGAATAGATATAACGAAACACATTTTATTCTTATATAATACTAGCTGACCCGCGCAACTTCGCTTGCGTCACATAAGAAAGAATAGGTAAAAATTTTACCCGTTTTTGTGACATTTTTCATTGGTACTCTGCTCCTATGGGCCATAGCGTGATGATATATAGCCTATAACCTTCCTCGATAAATGGGCTATCTAACACTGAAATAATTTTTCAAATCGGACCAGTAGTTCCTGAGATTAGCGCGTTCAAACAAACAAACAAACAAACAATCAAACAAACAAACAAGCTCTTCAGCTTTATAATATTATATATATATATATATAGTATATATAGTATAGATTATTTAATAATTCTACCGTATTATATGTAACAATTTTACTAAGCTTTTTCAGCCATGTAGATAAAATTAGTTAAGAAGTTTAATATTTAGACGAAATAAACTCGGTAACATCGATCACAAAGATTATAATCGCTTCTTGCAAAAAGGAAAACCATATTTTTCTTTTTTTTACAGAAATAAGAAGAAAAATGGTACTTTAGTATAAATAAAGACATTTTATTTTCATCTCACATTGATTTACTAAACAATCTATCGTACAGCAAACTGCAGTAGTACAATGATGTAGTCAGTAAGTAGTTGCATCAGACGCAGTGGTAATGTAGCATCAATATAGAACAGTCCACACGCACTCATTTTACTGAACGAGCCTGTGTGTAGTCTTACTACTGATTTGCACACACGACGAAGACGAACTGGAAATAAAGTTAACATGAAAAAATAAAAGAACAAAATATAGAGAGAAGGAAGATATTATTTTATTTTAGGGCTAATTATTCCAACGCCAATTACGTGAAAAATTTAAATGATTTACGTTTTTGATTTTTTTTGTTTTATTTTTTTTTATTTATATATCTAATACCTATCTTTTTTTGTTTTTCAGTTAAGAAATGACACCAACCATGTTTTAAAGTACACATGTACCGAAAGTTTTTCATTTGCGTCTGATTGGGATACCTATTGTGTATTCATATATTAAAACATCAAACAAACAATCAGAGACATATTTAAACAGTTTATGAAATATCAAACTTATCAACTCGTACTTACTCAACGTCTGAACTAAGCACAAACTCCTTCATTCCAAAAGAAATCCTGGGACCATAGCGCCAGTAATCTGCTATTAAAGAACCTTACCTGGACAATCAACATCCATAAGCCGTATAATACAAGTTTGCTTCGCGTCTTCGACTGCCACGTAGAACTTTTCCAAGTTCAAGCAGAATGCAGTTTCCATCACAACATCTTTCATCATCCACATTACAGTAGTTAAGATTACTGCTATGTAGTGTTCCTAGAAATATAATAATTCTACTATTGTTGTATGTATGTTTGTTTGTTACTCTTTCAAGAAAAACTACACGGAACACTGATAGGTTACCTGGATTAACATATTATTATTTCTATCGATTTTTTGATGAGGAAATATGTAGGATTCGAAGAATGTATATCTGTTTTCTACAAATATTGATTGAAAGTATAAATGAACTAGTGGTTTAGGTCGCAACGCCAATACCATTGCGTCGGGAGGTCGTGGGTTCGATTCCCACACGGAACAATTATTTATGCGATCCACATATAATTGTTTCGCGTCTGGTTGTACTTTGTGTCCGTTGTTTTCATTTTTGTAATAGTCCCCGCGACACAAGAGCAATTCTTAGTGCGGGAGTTGTCATTTTTCAAAAGAAAGGAAAGAAAGAAAAGAAAAGGAGTACTTACAGCAACTGGTAACTTAACTCGAACGTACTCTAAATGCGCCTCTATGTAACACAAACTACGGCTAATAGTCAATGAAGTGTGAAGTAACGCCTGAAAATAAAAGTTGCGTAATTATAGCCTGGTTTACGTCGCCACGCCAATACCACTGCGTCGGGAAGTCGTGGGTTCGATTCATACACGAAACAATTATTTGTGCGATTCACAAATGATTGAGAGTTCGAGTCTGGTTGTACTTTGTGTCCGATTTTTGTATGTTTGTAAAAGTCCCCGCGACACAAGAGCAATTCTTAGTGCGAGAGTTTTAAAAAAATGTTCACATAAAAGACTAGTCAATTGATTTACTGAGTGACTGACTGATAGCCAATGTACAGGCAAAATTACTGAGCATAGGTGGTTGAAATTTGCTATGAATATTCTTTAGAAAGTGTACAGGAGCTCTAAGAGAGAATTTCAGGAAATTGACCCCCGAAGAGAGTAAAATGAAGGAAAACTTTCATATGAAAAGTGATGAAAATTTTCTTAAAACGGTAAAACTAAAGTCCACGCAGACAAAATCGGGAGTGACCGCTAGATAGAAATAAATATTAATGTACAAACTTACCAGTACTTGAAAAATCTTCTTATACAGATCAAAAGCGGCTAAAACATTATGAAACGCATCCAGCATCTTGTCAAAATACTCGTCACCTTCTTCGCTCGCTTTCTCAATATCTCTGGACCATTTACTAAGGTATTTTATCAATAACACTAATATACGAATAGCATATACTAGCGTCAAATCAAAAGCGATAAACATACCATCCACAATCAAATCGGGAATACTAAAACCACCATGAAACAAATAGTAGCAATGGAAAAATAACCCATCTTGAATAGCAACGAATAACGTATGCACCCAATTGAAAACAAAAAACTGTTTTATTTCATAAGCACTAAGGTTCACAGTCTCATGTATTAATTGGAGTCTTAAGACCAAAAGGACGTTGTTGTGACTATGTATTGCGCTATTGTAGAACATTATTGAACAACAAGCGAAATAGATAAATAGTACCAGAAGACTTATAACGAAAATTATGGGATTTTTGTAAAAAGCATCTGTGAAAATTGCTGCTATCATTCTATATCCGAAAACTGAGAATGTTGAAGTCATGTAAATTATTATTACTAAGTAATAGAATTTTCCGTTAGGGGTTATATAATTGTCCCTTATTCTGTACTTAGGGGATAGGAAGAACATCAACATGATGTTTAGGGGCTGCAACATTTTTTGTATGTCTTTTCTTAGCAAGTTGTTTAGTAAGAATTCTGTAGGAACATTTGCTATGTTTTGAGGTTTGTTTTCGAACATTTTTACGGTCACTTCTTGCATCAATTAACGCACCGATTACACAAAACAGTCGAGCCTTTCTTCCAACTATGTTGGAGTCGGCTTCCAATCTCACCGATTGCAGCTGAAATACCAGTAGTTTACATGGATCGACTGACTATCGGACCTCCACAACCAAGCTACCTGGGTTATAGCACGGTACTCCTCGGTAAGACTAGTTGTCACAAAAAATATGCACTAATTGTTCCAATTATGCACTCATTGTACCAACTATGAACTCCTTCTCTTCTATGAATCAATCTTATCTATCTATCTCAACTATGAACTCTTTATTGTATGAATTATCACATTTGTTGCACTCATTGATGCACTTATTTGTACCAATTATGCGCTAAGGTACACTGCAGTGTACTAGAATGGACTGATTGTACCGACCATGCACTTTTTCACAATATCTACGCACTAAATGTATGAAATATGCACTTAACGTATCAAATATGCACTTCTTCAATTAACGCAATTATTGTAGGAGATTTTTTTATTTGTAATCAACACTATCACGATTTATCATAAAACTTTTCTTACTTTACCGTGCTTTTACAATTATTGATGAAATTGAAATGGTAAAGCATACTTACGATAACAACAATATAATTTAATCCATTCGTAAATGTATATTCAATTAAGTTTATTAAAATAATGGTGTGGATAAATAAAACGTCGATTGAAATCATATTTCATTAATAATCATTATTTAATGTTTCCTTGTCTGATTGGAATCAGTAAAGTAAAGATAGACATGAGGATAAATGTCCCGCGGCACGTGTTGCCAGCGACTTTACGAAAGTGGTGCGATGTTGCCGGACTTCGCCCGACATGTAAGTTTCACGGTATATTCCCAGTTGTCCCCCCTACGCTGTCACCCCGGGGTGATAACTGGGAATTTTCTTCCTACTTGTATTCCCAGTTGTCACCTCGGGGGACATAATATACCAGCTTCGCTCGTCGCTACGGACAAGATATGTCAAGCGATTGCGCCCAGCTTCGATTGACATCTCGTGGGGCATTTGACCTCTGGTCTATTCCTGAAGTTGGGTATGCGTTGTTTCAACATTAGCTATCATCTGCGACTTTTATAGCGTGGAAATGTGTTCCGGTGTAAAAAGTAACAATTATATAATATATGCATTAATTAAGTATTTGAAATGAAAAAAAAAAGTGGAATAAAAAAAATCGAGTTTATATTAACGAGTTTTAATATAAATATAATTCTTAACTACTATTTACAAATACTGTACAATGAAACTTAAGTATAATGAAACTACACAACATGATCTTTAACGATATCTCACTTAAAAAAGGCGTTCTCATGTCGTCTGTATTATAAAGTTTGTTACCACAAAACTTTTTATTAGGTGGACCCTGGAAGCTGCTAGGTTCGGTAACGCAGAATCTAGGCTGACTAAGTGACTAATCCTTTCACCACAATGGTACTCTCAAATATAACTATTAGGTGGACCGACTTTGATAGGTCTTTTTTCAACCTTATTATTTCAGTTCAAAACTTCGTTGGGTTAAAATGTTCAAATAGATCTCCTTCGTCTTTCCCGTTCTTGTGTGCTCTTTTTCTGTAAAAATAATGTATTATTATTGGCCGAATCACGATCGCAGATCCAAGATGAATTCTTTGGTATATATCTGGCTAATAACTTGACGCTCAGTGCAATTATATTTTGAAAATAAATAACAGAGTTTTCGTTACAAATGTTACATAAGCCGATTTGATTCTGTTATAATATATGTATGTGTAACAGTTTAGGAGTCGAATAAACATTGAGACTGAGATTTTAAGTTAGTTGGAAGATATTCTTACCTTTTAGGATATGGTTCTTTCAAATGGAATGTTCTATAATGTAACTGCATGCTATTCTTTTGTGTAAACCGCTTCTCACATAATGGACATTTGTATGGCTTTTCTCCTGTGTGTGTCTGAAAACGCACATCGAATTTATTACAGAAAATAATTAAATTTGATAACTATGCAAGGCTGTGGCGAGGATTTTAACAACACACCAATGACTTTAAGAAGTTATAAATTAAAATAAATTTAGCCCATTAATACCCACTGCTGGGCAAGGGTCTCCTCTTCATAATGAAGTCTCACGAGCGGTGAATATTTTAAAGGTTACGATACCTTATTTTTATGAACCGACGTCACGGGACACGACCTTGATCACGGGCTGTCCCTAACCCGCACTTGGCTAGCGTGGTGTACTTAAGGTCTAACCCCTCCCTCTCGTTTGGGAGGAGACCCTTGCCTCAGACCTCAGAGTAGGCGTCCTTCCAACTATGTTAGATTCGTCTATAACTATGTTGGATATTTTAAACGTTATGAAAATAGATGAATATCTTACCACCTGATGTCTGTTCAAAGATGATTTAGAATAAAACTTCATGTTGCATATAACACAGGGGTAAACTTTCTCTTTCGTATGAAGATTCATGTGTCTTGCGATGGTCTGTAAAGTAATATTACTGTTATAGGAGTTGAATTGAGCTCTGTAAAATATCATTAATATTCAAAGTAAAATTCAGTCTGTTACCGTAAGAGCTCCGCCTCACTAGGACGCCATGGCGGCGTCGCTGGCTACGTATCCAAGCAGTTAATATTAAAATGTCACGTTGCCACACCGTCGCCACGTCAGTAAGGTGACACACATTTTTTGGATACGTAGCCAGCGACGCCGCCATGGCGTCCTAGTGAGGCAAGGCTCTAAGGCTTGCTACAAGTACATATATATTCGGCTCGGCACGTTTGGTTCGGCAGTATTTATCGAACAACAAAACCGAATCGGCAATGTCAAGCGGCATTTTTCCCGAACATTTATCTACAAGTACAGTTGGCTGCTCGGCTAGGCCGATTAATGTCGAACCAAATATGCGTATAGCAAACCTAACTGTCTCTTTTCGTTTTTACTTCAACATTTAATGAACGAATCAATGAATGAATGAATTATTGAAAGAATGAATGAAGTTACCTTGACAGTAGCGCCGCATATTTCACAGATCTGTACATCTTGCATGGGCACGCCTTTATGTTCCGCCTCGTGATGTTGCTTGTAGCGGTAGAAACTTGCGAAATTTTTCCCACACTGTAAAATTTTAATAAATTAATATAATCTTTCACGAATAATAAATTTAACTGCCTCTGTGGTCTGAATCTGTGGTTTATACGATTGCGGAGCACAGGGTCTGAAATTAAAGTCCCGGGTCAGGCTGTTCTATAACAGTATAAACAGCAATAGCAATACTTAGTTTAGAACAATATGTTCGTTTTTTTTTGCATGGGCCAAACGAGATTATCTTTTTATCGGTTTTATATACATACTTGTTCACTTTCCTAAACCTTCGATCAATACATTTTAACCCCCGACGCAAAAAAGGGGTTTTATAAGGTTAACGTGTCTGTCTGTCTGTCTCTCTGTGTGCCTGTCTATCTGTGGCAGCATAACTCCCGAACGGATGCAGTGATTCAATTTATTTATTTTCCTGTATAAAGGATGACTTATGTGCGAGTGTTTTTATCTCATAAGAATATCATACTAACCACAAAACATTGCGTAGCACATTTTCCTTTACCCCGCGCTATTCCTCGATTCACTCTGCCTTTGAAAGGTAGAGGGAATACATCTGCTACATCACTCGTAGGGGCCCTGCAAAAATAAATAATGTGCAAATAGAACTGGACGAATAAGCGGTCGTAGCACTACGCAGCGCAACAATGGTTACGCGTAGCTCCCGTAGCACGGCGTAGCTCATCGTAGCATCGTAGGTGTAGCATTCTATCTATCTATCTAATCAGCCCGTATCCACCCACTGTTGAGTATAGGCCTCCCCCTCAGCACCCCACTTTATACGGTCCTCCGCTTGTCTCATCCATTTCGACCCTACACATTTAACAATGTAGCATTACTTTTGCTAAACTATATGCTATTTGCTTCGAATAATTTGTAGTGATGATTACGTTTACACATTTTTTACCCATTACTACCCCACTGCTGGGCAAGGGTCTCCTCCCAAACGAGGAAGGGGTTAGGCCCTGAGTCCACCACGCTGGCCAAGTGCGGGTTGGGTACTTACTTGGCTTGATCGTTATTCTCCATTTTGTAATCATCAGCATGTTTGACAGACTCTCGGAAATGTTCGTCGAACGCCTGTTTAGTTTCAAACTTGATGTCGCAACGTTCACAGTATGTGTTCTCACTCGCTTTGGTAGGTTCCTACAAAATTAGTATAATGATTAGTATACGTAATGGTGACGACACTGGTACGAGTGGTATAAAAGGAGACCACTGATAACGAGGTCTCTAAATAGTATTTTTGCTGTCGAAAAAATATTCATAGATTCTCAAAAAATATTGAACACGATTTTGCCTACGTAATTTAAATAAAAACCGGCCAAGTGCGAGTTGGACTCCTGGTTCCGTACCAAAAAAATACGAAAAAAACATGTTTATTGTATGGGGATTAATATTTTATTTTAATTTCTTTAGTATTTGTTGTTATACCGGCAAAGAAATACATAATTTGTGAAATTTTCAGCTTTCTAGCTATCACGGTTTATGGGACAGACAGACAGACAGCAGAGGCCTAGTAATAGGGTCCCATTTTACCCTTTGGTACAGAATCCTAAAAATACGACGATACATTATTGTATGTCGACAGTTTATTAGTTCTAACGTAATTAACTCTCACACTCATATTTTATTTATATTTAAAAACTAAAAAAATACATGTCACATCTTCATATTAGCAACCCAATTTATTGAAATCTACCTGTATTTACTACTTACATATTCTTCAGTAAAATGCTTGAGTCGTTTATGCCTGTTCAGTCCAAAGGCACTTATGAACGAAGTCCCGCAGACAGAACACACGTGCTCACTACGATGATAGATGCGCATGTGTGTGTAGTATGTGTTTGTATGTCTGAAAGCAAACATAATATATTATTATACATAATATCATGCTTGATATCTTTGAGTGTTTCGTTACTATTGACGCTTTGCCTGTCGCTATAATAATGGCGGCTAGCGTGTATCAATGTATTTTTTTTTCCATCTCCCGCACTAAGAATTGCTCTTGTGTAGCGGGGACTTTAACAAACATACAAACAACGGACACAAATCGCACAAATAAATTGTTCCGCATGGGAATCGAACCCCGACCTCCCGACGCATTTGACAACAGGGTGTATCGATATATTTGGACAGGCTGGGTGCACTCAATAATTGGACTACTTAGGCTGTATCGATATTTTTGACTACTTTGGCTGTATTTAGCTATTCGACAGTCATGGATATCGCAATCTAATTGCTGTCGACTGCACCAAAAAATACGAAAAAAAAACACGTTTATTGTATGGGGACTCCCTTAACATTTTGTTAATTTATATTGTTTGTTGTTATAGCTGCAACGAAATTACATAGTTTGTAAAATTTCAGGTTTCTAGCTATTACGGTTAAGATACAGCCTGGTGACAGACGGACAGACAGCGGAGGCTTAGTAATAAGGTTCTGTTTTTACCCTCTGGGTACAGAACCTAAAAAATAGCAGCACGATTGTCAAGCAAAGTTATTTACCGCGGACTACGTATAATATAAAGATAAGCTATTTACCTGAATTTCATGCCACAATGCGCGCATTCCCTTGCTACATCACTGTGGACATCGTTGTGAACGTGAGCAGATGACCTGTAAACATACATACATCATATCATATTTTTTGAAATTTTTTAAAAGACAACTCCCGCACTAAGAATTGCTCTTGTGTCGTGGGGACTTTGACAAACATACTAACAACGGACACAAGACGAACAACAAACATCTATTAATAAGTAGCTCAATTCTCTACGACTATCGACTACCAACAACCGTATAGCTATCGAGAAATTTTGCACGAATCAGCGCCACTAGCGGACTTCTTAAGAACTATTTTCGCAGCACATTTTAAATGTCAAACTCTCTATACTCGACAGTACCGATTGTAGAGTAATGCGGTGCAGTCGCGTGCCTGCATTAATTAAATAATTATACATTTACTCTCTTATTCATGAACACACTATAAACCTATTTTAGTTAAAAAGCTACTATAATGTGTTTTCTCTTTTTCATTTCGCTAAGGAGTGAAAGAAACAAAACACTTTATAAGCTTTTCATAACTTCATATATTTTTATGAATAAGAGGGTTAATTTCTTACTTACTCTAAATTAAAAACAAGCTTGCATATAAGGCACTGGAATCTATGATAGTGTACAAGCATGTGCGGCCTCATTGCGAACTTTTTCTTGAAACGCTTTCCACAAAAACGACATTCCAGCGGACCGCGAGTCTGAAAACAGAAAAACGTGTTTATTTTTGATTCGTAAGACTTATGTATCAAAAGCTAGTTAGTATGTATACATACTAACTAGCTTTCGCCAGCGACTTCGTCCCCGTAAAAAGATTTCCCCAAGTGTAAAAGTACTCTGTGTTAATTCGGATTACAAACTACGTGTGTATCAAATTTTATTATAATCCATTAGAGAATTTTGCTGTTATTGAGTTACAAACATTCACATTTATAATATGAATAAGATATTTATAGCTTTTTCACTAGATTCTTATCAAGGAAATCTCACGGGAACGAAAAGTACGCGGGTAATAAGTCATATAAGAATAGTATTTTGTAAAGTCCAATAGTTTTTCAAAACAAAAATTTAGCTATATAAGCTTACCTCACAATGCAACATCCTCATATGCCTAGTATAAATATCTAATGTAGAAAATCCTTTATAACACTTATCACAACGGTATGCAGCACTTAAATACTTTGGATCATTGGCTTTAGCTTTGAAATTATCCATCGCTTCTTCCTCCGTGAACGTAATTTTAAGCCAAAATTTCGGATCTAGATGTTTCCATTTCTGTTTAATGTACATACTTTTAGTTTTGACACTTGATTTACTTTTAACGGGCTGTTTTTTTCTTTTATTTATTTTAGTAGAGTCTTTCTTTTTCGTTTTTGAAGATTCTGTTGGTATATTTGTATCGGTATTGTCATTTGGAATAGTTGCCATAGAAGGTAATGTACAGTCCTCAGTCTTGATATTATTTTTGTCCTGTTTGTGGATTAATTTCTCATCGTCTGATTCCGTGAATGTATTGTCCCAATCATTGTGTAATTTTTCCAGTATATCTTTATTTTGTTCTTCAATATTTATCTTTAATTTGTCACATGTTGTCTTTTCTTCGTCACAGTTTACCTTTTCATCGTCACAACTGATATATTCTTCATCGAAATTCATAATTTCGTCTTCAGAATAATTATCCTCTACTAAATTCACTAGATTTATTTCATTCTCAGTACTTTGGTCTATTTTTTGTTTCTCTTGTTGCGTTTGTTCTTCAGAAATGTCGGGTTTTCTTATTACGGTGTAGGTCTTTACTCTTTTACTTATAGTGAGAATGTCCAAAGGTGATTCCAATTTGTTGCTTGCGTTATTGATTTGTGATAAAGTTTTTAATGTGACCTGAAAATATATCAAGAAATAAGACTCTAAGTGACAAAATAGAAGTTATTATTTTCTGGAATATTTCTAATAAATGTGAAGGCCAAAATCTCTTTTTGTGGCATCCATGAAGATAAAAAAAGTGTTTAACTTGTGATTGTTTTGTTTGTTTGTTAAAGTGTATAAAATTTAATTGATTGCTCTACTTACAGATTTATTCTTCAGTAGTGTTTTCAATATTTGTTGTCCAGTAAAACACTTTTGTTTGAACTTGTGGAACTTGTATAACAGTGCTGCACATGTGTAACAGAAGTATTGAGGTAATCTTTCTAATATACTCTGAAAAAATAATACACATTAAAATGAGAGCAAAATAGGAATATTTTGTACGCCTCTGCCTACACCTCCAAGCATAACAGGGGTCATATCAAACATGTTCCCAATTTATAAAGTAACAGTAACTCTGATGCACAAACTTTAACTAAAAGTCATTAATCTTTGGTTGCACAAAAATAAACAAAATTAGTTTTGCAATGAGAATTTATGAGTTTTATTTGTTAACTAGTAGTATATTTATACAAGGAACGCTCAAAAACGTTAAAATTGATGAAGTTAAACATATAATCTTATTGGAAACATGAACTTCTTCTGAGTAAATTAATGACACCAGTTACCACATTGGACATCAGTTTTCAACATAAAAATCTATCACGAGACCTTCGAAGAGCTTTAGCAATTTAATCACAAATATTTTCTTAAAGAATGAGATGAAGATAACAAAAATAAAAGAGTACAATACTTACTTTTTGACCCAAAACTTCAGAGTAACATTGTTTCAAGTTATATTCGTTATAGTGATACATTTTGACATCCTTGCATAAGCATACTCGACAGATTTTAAGATCAGACATTGTACAATTTAATTCACGGCGTTTATTTGTAAATAATAGAAGAAACAACGAATTAGCAGGACAACACAACAACACAAGCAAATGACAACACGGTTTGACATTGACAGCCATGACATCAACACAATTTTTTTGTTGGTTTTTGAAACGATGGCTTTTGATCAACTGCTCACAATGTAACTCGCTGATCTCTTTCGTCAATGCCAATAGGAGTGTTTTTCTTCGAGTACCTATCTGACTAAATGTGGTGACAAAAAAGAAATCAGATTCTTTGGTATTTCAGTAAAACACAATTCTGTTTCAATATAATTTATTAGTACACAATTACCGTCATGTTGTAAAAAGTTAACTTAATTTAAATGCTCTATAACTTATATTGATCCGATTATACATAGATTCATAAACAAAGGTGTGTTAAAATATATTGTCGCTTGATGTGATTGGGATTTTCTTCTTTCTGTAAAATAGAAATAGTTAAATTAGTTTTGTCTAATAAGCAAAAATTCACTGCGCTTTAATTTTACTTTCGCTACAATCTATTTTGCACGTCAAATCTTGATTATATTTTAGTTAGCTTTCTTCATTATTTTTTTTAAATTTGACTTTTCTTAATTAATTCTACGAAAAAAATATATTTGACATAAGTTAACACTTACTTCTTAGGATAAGGCTCTTTCAAATGGAACGTGCGATAATGTAGTTTCATGCTAACTTTCTGTGTAAAACATTTCTCACATAATGGACATTTGTGAGGTTTTTCACCAGTGTGTGTCTGAAAACAAAATTATATTAAACAGAACAAAAAATACTGACGTCATGAAGTAAGACTATTGCTAGATTACAAAATACTGTCAGTTTATGAAATAATAAGACCTTAATGCATTGTAGTCTTTATTTCAACGGTGTAATCGACTAAAGAAAAAAAAATATCGAGTCCAAACGGCCGACATAAACTACCTTTACTTTAATGACAATAGGCTCACTAATTATTATCTGAACCAATAACATAAAAAAAAATATTTTTAACCGATTACTGTCCGACTGTTGAACATGGAAAATCTCCCGCAATGAGGAGCTAGGTTTAAGTCCATCGTTTATGGTTAACTGATGAATAAATACACGATTCTTACCACTTGATGTGTATGCATGTTTCCTATATTAGTGAACTGCATACCACATATGGGGCACGGATACAACTTCTCCCTTGTGTGGGTGTTGTAGTGAATAGCGATGTAGCAAGTCTGTAAAATAAATAATATAAACCTTTAAGATCAGAAGAGACGATCAAAGATAGGCATTTGGTTTTCGTAAATCAACTCGTGATCAAGCATTTCACTGCTTGTAATAATGTCTTCGTGAAAAGGTTTTCCGGGTTAAAATTAAGTATCCTTTGTGTTAGATACGTCTTTTCTTTTTTTTAGACAACTACCGGACTAAGAAATGCTCTTGTGTCGCGGGGACTTTTACATACATACAAACAACGGACACACAGAGTACACCAGACCCAAAACAATTATTCGTGGATCGCACAAATAAATGTCCCACGTGGGAATCGAACCCACGACCTCCCGACACAATGGTAGCGGCGGAGGCAGTCAAATCTCATAAAAACTGTACGGTAGTTGTTTCGTCAAAGAGTTTATTTCACAAACATACATACATTCATCATCACAACCTTTCGCATTTATAATATTAGTATTGAACACTACAATGTTACCTTAACCATAGCGCCACAGATGTCACAGATGGTAGAAGCAGACTCCTTACTAGCCCCTTTTCTTAACGCTAGCGGCTCCATGGGATGTTCGGCTAAATGGTGAGCCTTATACGCTACGTACGTTGAGAACTTTCTAGAACACTGTTGAGAGACAACAAAATATTTACAAATGCACTGTAAAAACGCGTTAGGCTTGTTATGCACATATTTGGGCCAGCATGTTCGGGTTCAGCAATATTTATCCAACAACACAACGGAATTGAAGCAATTACTGCACTTGTGCCGGTCGGGTAGTTCTTATGGGTCCGATCATCACAATTCGATTTAAACATTAAACTATCGAACAACAATGTTTAATGTATAATAGAATACGGGAATTAACGCGAACACGTAACAGCGATCAGCAAGCAGCGATCAATATCGAACAACAAAACCGAATCGAAGCTATTACTGTAATTGCTTGACTTGTGCCGATCCGGAAGTTCCTTCGGGTCCGATCGTCACAATTGGGTTTAAATTTTTAGGCCTACCGATGTCGAGTGGAGTTTTACCCTAACATTCATCTACACTTATACGGTTTACGATTAATGCCGAACTGAATATGTGTGTAGCGAGCCTTACTGACACAGAGGGCTCGGGTCTCCTCCCGGAAGAAGGGAAGGGAGAGAAGCAAAGACGATAAGTCGTAAAATCTAGGTTTTATTGAGTAGGTACTTACAACTGTGCATTCCGTAAGTCGTGATGGTCTGCAATGTTTCGTCATGTCCTTAGATGCCTCTTTCAATGGAGTGATTTCTATACTCGAGCCTTCTCTGGAATTAATTAGTACTTTTACCCTTATTCGCGTAAACATTTCAACTAACATTTCGATGATTTAAAATAATAACTGAAGCTTGTCTGTGTGTTTTTAAGACTGGACTACCGAACCGAACCGAATCATGATAATATTAATCAATCCTTATTTAGCTTGATTCTCTACAGTCAGTACTATCGAGTACCGAGAGTTTGACATTTTAAATGTACTTCAAAAATAATTTCTACCGCGTCCGCTAGCGGCGCTGTGCAGATTTTAATATAAACATTTACCGATAGCTAGCCAGCTGTCGATACTCGATACTACAAGCTACAGGTATCAAACTTGGGATCCCATTTTTCTTCTTAAATAAACCCTTATATGGCCTAAATCCCGAACGAAACTTTTTTTTCTATACTAAACTAGTCCCAAAAATTAAGGGATATAAAAAAAGAATCCAAATTTTTGGGTGATTTTCAACAAGCTGTAACTCCGAGGAAAATGGTCGTACAGAAAAAATTAAAAAAAACAAATTGTAGCTCCAAGTGTCTAGTTTTTAGATATGACCATGAAAATTTTTTGTCATGGCCAGGTCTGGAGAAATCCTACGAAAACTACCAAAAAAAAATTTTACCAAATTTTTTCCCTCCTAAAAAAAGGTCCACGGGCTTCAAAAAAATTTTTTTGATTCTTTCGTTCTAGAGTTCTTTTAGAAAATTTAATCCTCTTTAATTTGCCGTATACAAAAAGCCTGTACGACGATTTGCCACGGAGTTATCGTCAATCAAAGCAAAAAAGTTATTTTTGACTTTGATATTCAATAACTCCGGAAATAATGATCGTACAGGAAATCAAAGGAGAGTTTTGAAAACTGCACAATATTCTCTATAAGAAAATGTAAACATCTTTTAAGAAATAATTTTTTTTTTAATTGAAACCTCGGACTGAAAAAATACCAAAATTCGCGAAATTAAGGATATTTGGATAACTTGGTATAACTTTGGATAAAATGGATGAACGAAGGATATCGTCGGTAATTTTTCAACCTCAAAGTGTCCCCTAAAATCCCTCAAAAATTCAAAGCGCTGCGTTTTTTTTTTCATTGTGCCCCGAAGCTTCAAATTCTTTGTTGTTGCAAAAATCACCATTGTGAGCAATTTTGTGATTTTTATTCATTTTTTCAAAAAAAAATTTTTTTTCTCCCTAAAATCTTTATTTTTTCGATTAAAAAGCAAATCGCAAAACGAGAGATCGTCTATCGCTGCCATGAAGTCAAAATCGAGATTCGTCAGTCCATAAGGCACTGGTCCACTGTCTACGACCACAATCGTGATGGTCATGCGCATAAGCCAATCGGGCTCGACGATGTCGTGGAGTGAGCATAGGCACGCGATTTGCTTTTTAATCGAAAAAATAAAGATTTTAGGGAGAAAAAATTTTTTTTTTTGAAAAAATGAATAAAAATCACAAAATTGCTCACAATGGTGATTTTTGCAACAACAAAGAATTTGAAGCTTCGGGGCACAATGAAAAAAAAATCGCAGCGCTTTGAATTTTTGAGGGATTTTAGGGGACACTTTGAGGTTGAAAAATTACCGACGATATCCTTCGTTCATCCATTTTATCCAAAGTTATACCAAGTTATCCAAATATCCTTAATTTCGCGAATATTTGTCTTTTTTTCAGTCCGAGGTTTCAATTCAAAAAAAAATTATTTCTTAAAAGATGTTTACATTTTCTTATAGAGAATATTGTGCAGTTTTCAAAACTCTCCTTTGATTTCCTGTACGATCATTATTTCAGGAGTTATTGAATATCAAAGTCAAAAAAAACTTTTCGCTTTGATTGACGATAACTCCGTGGCAAATCGTCGTACAGGCTTTTTAAATACGGCAAATTAAAGAGGATTAAATTTTCTAAAAGAACTCTAGAACGAAAGAATCAAAAAAAATTTTTTGAAGCCCGTGGACCTTTTTTTAGGAGGGAAAAAATTTGGTAAAATTTTTTTTTGGTAGTTTTCGTAGGATTTCTCCAGACCTGGCCATGATAAAAAATTTTCATGGTCATATCTAAAAACTAAACACTTGGAGCTACAATTAGTTTTTTTAATTTTTTCTGTACGACCATTTTCCTCGGAGTTACAGTTTGTTGAAAATCACCCAAAAATTTGGATTCTTTTTTTATATCCCTTAATTTTTGGGACTAGTGTATAAGTAATATATATTTTTGTACTCACGTATTAATGACAGGTAAATCTTCAGCGTGTTTGATAGATTCTCGGAAATGGTCTAAGTATGCCTTTTGGGTCTTGAACTTGATGTCACATCGTTCACAGTAAGTATTCTTATCTTCTGTTTCTGGCTCTTGCTAGAAGAATACAAATAAAAAAGTAAAAGGCAATAAAAAAGTTTAAAGTATTCCCCCATGTAACCACATTAAGCATAAATAGCACGAAGTTGATCTAAAGAACTTGAGCCACCACTCATCTTTAGTAATCAAACATAATTCTGAGATTAACAGGGTATTTTCATAACGTTTAAGTTAATTGATCGAAATGTATTGACATTTGTTGATTTAATGAAAAAAAAATGCAATGGGGCAGAACAGTACCTGCCAGATTTCCTTCTATACTATAATAATATTCTTCCTTCGCGACAAAACAAATCGATTTATACTAAATGTGGCATTAATATCCATACATTTAAACAAAAAAATAAACACATCGCAAGCATAAACTAGTGAACAATTAATTACTTACATTATCAACAACATGCCTAATAGTCTTGTGTTGTATCAGCCCGACCTTACTAACAAACGAGGCGCCGCACAACGTGCACACGTGCTCGCTGCGATGATGCACGCGTACGTGTGTGTAGTACGTAGACGGGTGTCTGGACAAAATATAGTAATCGTGTCATAACTTACATATATAGGTGAAAATACTTACATATATAATAACACGCTTTTATACCGAAAGTATAGGCACAGGAGTATGACAATGTTAGCTTAATAGGGGGCGAGCCTACTGCCCAATAGTAGTGTACTATTGAGAGATATTTTAATATAAATAAAACAACTAAGATATTGGACTATAGAAAATGTACCCTAGTGGACTTATTAGCTCACCTGAATTCCTGTTGACATAATTTACACTCCTTTTTGAATCCATTGTGGAACACATCATGATTTTTTACTGATGACCTGCAAATAAGTAACTATTATCATCATTGTATAACTTTAAAATAGCTAAATACTACTACCGACCGGCGACGAAACTCAACGGTTTGAGTCTTCAGGTGGCTATCGCTGTAAAACACAAATCGCAGGACCAATGACGGCGGCGCGACATGTGTTCGAGCCTCAATCGATTTGTATGGCAGTATAATCGCTTGAAGACAGTCAAAGACTTGAGAAGTAAAAGTAGACCATATTCTTGTTAGGTAAAGTACTCACTCGTAAATACCAGTGTAATCACATCTCAGACATTTATATAGGTCATAATGTTCCGAAGTATGTTTCGCTAATAACGCTTTATATTTGAACCGCATTTTGCAGAAATCGCATTCAAATGGTCCAATGGTCTGGAACAAGAACAGTTTAGTATAAATTATGTTATAATTATTTAAAGAATCACGTCTCGTCACAATCTGACTGCCTCTGTGGTGTCTGGTTTGTAGTGTATGCCGCGCAATGTGCTTGGGTTCGAATCCCGGTCGGGTACAAAAAACGGACCTGCGAATGACCTCTCACTGGTCGTGTCGATTATTAGCTATGAAAGTGAAGATATACAGAGTGAACCTGTGTCTTGTGCACACTATTGAACAATATCTAACTTCGAAAAACATAAAATTAACAACCATTTGAGAAAAATTATCAAGCTTTAGTATTTTATAAATGAAACAGCTTACCTCACAATGCCTCAATTTCATATGTCTAACCAACATATCTTCTTTAGTAAACACTCTGAAACACTTATCACATGCAAACTTTGCAGATAAATACTTAGGATTACTTGCTTTCTCTCTAAACCGTTCTCTTGCTACGTCTTCAGTGAACACAGTTTTCTCCCAATGTTCAGAATTCAATTCAGATTTGCAACCGTACATTAATGCTGAACGTTCTTTTTCAGAAGCTGTTCTAGTATTTCTTTTCTTTGCAGTACCGTTTGGTTTTCTCTTAGGTACTTTATTTGATTCATTGTTTTTCCTTTTAGCTTTAATTTTGTTTAATTCTTGTGCATCAATCTTGGGTTTTCTACGTGGATATTTGCGTTTGTTCTTACGGTTATTACTGTCAGATTCGTTTTCTTTCCGTAAAAGGAATTGACCAAAGTGTTGCATTACAATATCATTCTTTTCGATTTGTATGGTACAATCTTTGATACTATTGTTGGATTTATCTTCTGAGTCCAATGACCATGTGTCTAAATCGAGATTCAAATTATCATTACGATTATCTTCTTTAACGGGCACATTGGTTTCATTTTTTGTTTTATCTTCATTATTTAATATGTCTTTGCTTTTTTCTTCAGTATCAGATAAATGAATACTGTCAGTGATAGACCAATCATCGTCATAAAATTCTGAAGACGGTTCTGCTTCATTGATTTCTAAAAAGTGATCATTTATTGTAAAAGTCTTTACTCTATTGTTAACTGTTAGGATATTGATTGTAGTTTGGAGATTCTTGCTTGCCTTGTCTATTTGATGTAATTTGGCTGTAGTGATCTGAAAAAAAGTAAGTTACATTAAATTTAATCTCTGTATAATCATTGAGTCATGAAACTTTTCCAATAAGTTTCATCTTTCAAGTAGGTTTCTTTAACAAGTTTACCCCGAGCCTGTTATTAAATACAGTCATCAAGTATAAACAAATAATATTGTATTGTTTTTATTTCTTTTTAGCAATTTTAAATGTGATTCCCATATTATGGTTTTATTTTAAAATATGTGCTATACATAAAAAATAACAGGAAACTTACAGATTCATTTTGCAATACTTTATTAAGTATTCTCTGTCCAGTGCTACACTTTTGTTTAAACTTATGAAACTTGTACAAAAGAGCTGCACATGTGTAGCAGAAGTATGGAGGTAGGTTGTCTTCTTCATTCATCTGTAAGAGGGAAAATGTCATAAAAAACAATTCTACCTGACGCCACCTTAATCATCTGCAATAGATGTATTCAGGCCAATGATGATGATGATGATCATCAAAAAATACAATATAATAATATTGACTGTTTCAAATACTTTGTAAGAAGTTTACGAAATAATGGATATTTTGATTTTGAATTGAATTTGAATCATAATATGAGGTCTGGACTAGAAGTCTACAGGGGTTGCCTTTGCCCAACAGTAAGATCACATCATCCTCTAGTATACACAAAAAACTAATTAACGATTCTTGTACCTAATAAAATTTCTTTAACGATTGTGATGAAATTTTGTAAGAATATTTTTTTGGGCTCAATTACTTTATACTCTATTTTTACGAATACTGAACCTTAAAGGCCATTTATATCTATGCTATAAAGCTAAGGAGTGAGACTTGTAAATAAATAAATACTTACAAATGCCGCATTCAGTTCTTCATAATATTGTTTCAATGAAAACTCATCATACTTATACATTTTAACACCTCTGCACAGACACACACGGCAAATTTTAATATACGACATTTTAGAACACTATTTCATTATTTAATAACTAGAGTTATCTCATAATATCAAATTTTAAACAAAGTACAATATTATTGAGTGAAATCGAAGTATTTTTAATTCAAGATTTTGACACTTGACGCTTTGATAGATTGATGTTTCGCTTGAATGAAAATAAAATATTCGTTCAGTAACTACAAACTATCAGCTTACGAGTTACCAAATTTTTAGAGTATGTTTTAGTTAGTTATTTGTATGCTAAATATGTAAGTTGCTAAATATGTATAGCTATATTTTATAATCACATTAAGAGAGCTTGGCTATTTAACATGGAGAGAGAGATTGATCGGATACGCGATACGTCAAAAGAACTGTCAACTGTCATCTTTGGTTGGCTGTCAATCCTCGAAGTTCGGATGCTATGTTATTATTTATACGTTTACATTAATTTTATATTATTATGAACGTGATATTCGCATGTCCAATATTATAACAAGAACCGCAAGATGCCCGCTCTCAAAATATGTAGGATATGTCTTATTACCGACGTGAAAATGTACAAATATGATCGATATGAGCTCAAGAGTTATTATGAACAAGTTATGGCCACAAAAGTAAGTAATATAAAGTTGTTTTTGTCTATTTTGAGATGTTATTGTTAAATTACCGAAGTATTTCGCTATTTATTGTAGTTTGTTAGTATTTATATGAAGTTATGACACTTGTAATCATAACAAAGTCTTCGAACAGAAACAGTCATTTTATGTATAAGTATACTGCAGTATTCCTCTATTATACTGATAAATTGACATTACCAATGTAATTTTACGAGATTCAAGCAAAATCTACTGAATACAGCTTATTGGATTTTTTGTTTCTGCTTATAATCCATATCTTAATAAGAAATTGATAGTAATTTCGATGGCCTGTCTATAGCTAAAAACAGTTTCAGCCCAGAAGTTCCTATTATCTATACCGCAATTCTTTTTTTTAAATCCATCACAATGTATATATTCTAAACTCCCCTCCATAGAAAACAATCTTAGAAAGCTTTCATAATTTCAGGTTGATGTCAAAGAAGGATTACCCCGTTACTTCTGTTATGAATGTGCGGCAATGTTGCAAAAGTTTCACAAGTTCAAAGAAAAGTGTTATAGTGGACAGAAAGTACTCAAAGAATTACTATGGAAAGAGCCTGTAAGTATACAGAAATATTCATTCATTTCAATGAATAAGAACCAGAATAAATAATAGATTTGCTTAACAGTTAGCTTGAAAGATAAGGACATAATAATATGGTATTTGAATATAACTTTTTGCTAATCATCTTGACCTGTATGTCTATATCCTTATTCTTGTGCAAAATGCACAGTGATAAAAATTAAGAGGGACCTAATACACTATAAATATAATACTTTTTATGTTTCAGATAAGTCTTAAATCAGTCCGTAAAATAGACCGTCAGTCACAAAACCTCCAATCATCATTAAACATAATAACCATCAACCACAGAGTAAGAACGTACATAATAAAATCAAAACAAAAGCCAACACTGCACAAAACAGAAACCGTAGAAATAGACTTAGACACAACATCATTCAGTGATGAAAATTATAACGATGATTACGATGATAAGGAAGAAATACCACCACTACCAGAATTAGTTGACGTAGACCAGAAAATTGAGGACGAAGAGAAAATTAATATTTACGAAGAAAAGATAGACACTATCGAAAAAGTACATGTTGATGAACAAAAGATTAATACAGAACAGAATGCAGAAATTATAGAAAACTTAATAGATATTGAAAAGGCAGAATCAGACAATGAACATTTCAGTGAAGATGAAAAAGTCTTTGTTGACGATGTGAAAATGCATTCAGATGGAGAGAAAGAGATAGAAGTAGTAAATCAAAAGAAAAAGAAGAGTACGAAAGGCAGTAAGAAGAAGAAAAAAGTTGTCGAAGAATCAGATACTAAGGCTAAGCGGTTCGAAGTTTCTAGTAAGAAAAAGACTGAATTGGATCCTAATAACTGGTTGAAATTTAACCTGAGTGAGGAGGAGGCGATAGAGGAATTTAAATCTAGAGCGTTGCATAAACGGTTCATTTCTGCGGAGTACAAATGCAATGATTGTTTGAAGGGTTTCTCTAAAGAGGATATGTTGAATAGGCATGTTAAATTAAGGCATAGTGAGGTGAGATACAAGTATTTAAATAACTGACATTCATGTAAAATCTATTCTTACTTCTCAACTGAAACATTTTGGTTTAGTAATGATATGTCTATGTTATCTGACCTTCTATCAAGGATTAATACATGATTAGATAAAACGAGAGTTAGATTTTTGAATATTTTGTTGCATTGAATATTCCTTAAAGCACCTGACATGACTCACTTTTGACCACTTTCCAACTTTAAAGGCTTTTTTTGCCCTAATTCTTTTGTAACCCTTATTCATATGGATATATTTATCCACATCGCCTTAGTTTCATCAAATTAGTAATGCTATTAGGGTTCATATTTGACGGAAAATGCGTCGGGCGTAACATAATTTGTATGGGCTTTGCACCGACGCATCATCGGTTGAGTGTGAACGGTCAAATGTTTTTCTATACATTTGTCTATTCTGGCGTTGCTCGACCGACAATACGCGACGTATGTTCCGTCTGATATGAACCTTTCCTTAGGCTGTCAAATCATAATAGTTAGACTTATTTACCTATAAATTAGGTACTTAACAATATTTATATAATATTTTTTTCTTCGTCCACAGTCAGTAGGTCCAATAGAGTGTCGCTTCTGCAGGATGCGGTTCAAATGGAAGTGCTTCTTAAGAAAACACATGAGGCAACATTATACTAAATACAAATGTTTGCGGTGTGATCTCGTCTGTCCTTTAGAGTAAGTATAAGGCCGTTCGTACACAAAACTACTCTAATCTCCGATACTCAACGATTTTAGTATCCAAGTGACTATCGCCATACAATTCCATTGCGGTTCGTACATTCTTCCCGCGTCTGGATTAGTAAGGAGGTAGTCGCTTAAAGACTAACCCTCTTATTCATAAAAATATATAAAGTTATGAAAGACTTACAAAGAGTTTTGTTTCTTTCACTCCTTAGTGAAATGAAAAAGGGAAAACATATTTTAGCAGGTTTTAACTAAAATAGGTTTATAGTGTGTTTATGAAGGACTTGAAACTTTTGAATATCGGAGATTCGTGCACGAAGGAGCTAACTCGTTATTACACTAAAAAATTACTTTCCTTACGCTTGAGTCCAGCTGCATTCAAACACAAAGATTGCTTTAATGCCTAATTACATCGAATCATGATTGTGAATCTATGTATTATAATTTATATATTGTAATTACAGAACTACAGCTCTATTTCATGAAGAATATCACAACGGTGTTATAAGAAAGTGTGCACACTGCGGCGAGGAATTCAAGTGAGTGTCTTTCTTACTTAAAACAACAATTTATTGTTCTATATAATATTTGTGCAGAGACATCATAAACATTGTCACGAGCGTATTAATACAATACAAACTACAATGTTTCGAATAAAGTGCCTCAAAAATATGTCATAGCATATACTAAAATGTAAAAAAACGTATTCATAATATACCAATTTAAACTTATAAGTGGTCAGGTTTTATTAAAAGTCTTTTATTTTTAGGCATTTAACGACATACTACACACACTTGCGCACGCATCGCAGCGAGCACGTGTGCACGTTGTGCGGCGCCTCGTTCGTCTCCGCTATTGGGTTAAGAATACATAAGAAAATTAAACACATCAATGCTGAGTCTGTAAGTTAACTAATTCAGTTTTTATTAAAGTTTTAAAACAGCCTTAAATACTTTACATAGACTATAAAAATGTTTACCTAGCTTAGGCACTTCACCCACTGCACCGCGCCCCGTCGCGTATTGCGGGATGGCAGATTTTACCATTGTATGCAAGTATCTCAGTTTGTATAAAAGTCACGCCTAGCACAACACACTGCCGACGCAGAAATGCGCGGGAAAATGTCAAAAAATCTGCCATCCCCCGCTACGCGACGAGGCGAGGTGCAGTGGGTGGAGCGCCTTACATAGTTGGGTAATTCGTGTAATATTTTTTTTTCCTAATAATCGAGACTTGCTACTTACGCTTGCTTCGGACGTACATCTACATATATCGTGTTCTTCAGGTCACAGAAAATCTAAACCTGTTATTGTTTACTCTATGTATATGTAAACACCAAGTTTAAACTCGAATTATGTCTCCATAACTTTTAAACTCTCGCGTTCCATGTTTAATGTATAATAGGACACGGGAATTAACGCGAACACGCATTTTACCTTAAAATGCCTAACGTTTCGGCGCAGGTTGCACTTGCCGTGGTCGCAGGCTGACTGATGTCTGTAATGGATACAGAAGCCATATTTAAAAAATACTATTTTGCAGTTTAGTTCTGAAAGCGAACCAGACAGACTCGCATTTTTAATCTAAGTATCAAGTCGATCTGCCTTTACTTGCTCGTTGCATCACTTGTCTCCCTTTGTAACTATTATTGACTAGCTGACCCGCGCAACTTCGCTTGCGTCACATAAGTAAGATATAATTTTCCCCGTTTTTGTAACATTTTTCACTGGTACTCTGCTCCTATTGGTCGTAGCGTGATAATATATAGCCCATAGCCTTCCTCGATAAATGGGCTATCTAACACTGAAAGATTTTTTTAAATCGGACCAGTAGTTCCTGAGATTAGCGCGTTCAAACAAACAAACAAACAAACTCTCCAGCTTTATAATATTAGTATAGATTACAATATAAACTTGTAGGAACTCCCGCAAGGTGCGCAAGGCGAAGACGAATACTGCAAGCGATGTGACATTAGGTTTGAAACTAAGAAGGCGTATGAAGAACATCTAATACATTCTGCTATGCATGTCGATGGTATTGAGTAAGTAATGAATACAATTATAGATTTTAGTCCCAACCCGCACTTGTACAGCTTGGCCCAGCAATGGAACATTATACTACTTTTTTTTTATAACCCATTACGCCCATTACTGTCCCACTGCAGGGCAAGGGTCTCCTCCCAAACGAGGGGGAGGGGTTAGGCCTTGAGTCCACCAAGCTGTACAAGTGCGGGTCGGGGACTTGACATGCCCTCAATAAATGTATTAAACAAATTTTATACATTTAATTTATTCATTTAAATTTATATGTTTTAATATTAAAAGTAACCATCGTCCTCATAACAACGTTTTGGATCAATAATAATTGGCTTCCCATTTCGCACTGTGGTATTAGATTTTTATTTCAAATTAGTGATTTAATTTATTGGATCTGTGTTTTACTTTATATTCTAGTAAGTGGCAATCTCCCACTCTGAGAATGTCGCACATTCGCAATAGGACATTGGAGGTTTAATAGCATACTCTTTTTAGGTTATATTTTTTACTTTATACTTTTTTTGTATTGTAGGGATTTGGAGGTGCAGGCACCTTTAGGCAGCAACCCAAGGAAACGTCGTCAGAATTTGAAAAGACTTACAAGGATACCCACTGACTGTCACATAGTAAGTGAACCCACTTTTAATTAGTTTTTTATATTGCGATTTCAGATATTATAGAGGCGAGTTATTTGACATTATCGATATTAAACTTAGAATATTAATGAGTAATTAAAATGCTTCTTTAAGAATTGGCAGTGCCTGCAAGGATTATGATAAAATGTATTTGAATTTAGGTAGGTATGTTATTATTGTAAACACATTGTTTTCTTTTTTACAGTGTGGTAAACACTTCGCGACTCAAGCGGCGTGTAGAAAGCATCATTTAGCGGAACATCCTCGGACTTCATTCTTCGCGCCAAATGAGAGGCATATTTGTGAAATATGCGGGATTTCACTCGCGGTAAATACTTCTTGTACGCAGTTCAAAGTATTGAATACCTACCGATGTTTCTGGTTCTATTCTCGGGTCGGGTAAAGTACTATTGGTATTTTGTAATTAATGCAAAAATATTTCTCAATAGTAGCCGCCCTGAGTTTTGTACCGTTGAAAGGCTCTCGCCCCACATTACGTTGGGCTAAGGGTGCCTTTCCACTACAGATGTGCTATGCAGCTACTATCAATATATTTCAATATGTATATACATTGGAGAATATCAAACGCATCCATAGCAAAGTAACCTAATACTGAAAAGGGCTAATCGTACTACCTACGCCTACACTTTTTTTTAAAGACTACTCCCGCACCAAGAATTACCCACGTGTCGCGGAGACTTTTACAAACATACAAACAACGGACACACAGCACAACCAGACCCGAAACAACTGTTTGTGAATCGCACAAATAATTGCTCCGTGTGGGAATCGAACCCACGACCTCCCGACGCAGTGGTGTTGGTGTAGTGACCTAAACCACTGCGCCACGGAGGCAGTCCTGTCACTTTCGGGAATAAAAATAATCTAAATAATATCTTTTCTGTTTCTGTCTGCAGCCGGGCAGTGTGTCAAGTCATTTGAACACTCATACGCGAGAAAAGCTTTACTCTTGCAACACTTGTGGGAGACAGTTTAACAGCAAAGGTGGCATGACTACACATCAATTGGTAAGTTTAATTACTATTGACAATTTTAAATTAATTTAATATGGCATACATTTTTTTCATAATATACATTGTAGTTGAAGTGCTCTTCATGTTGTAAATATAGCCCCCAATCGTGAGTTTAATCCACACAAAGAATAATAATTTGTCTAAGGGTTCCACAAATTCATTAATTACATTATTTTTAAAATTACATAATAACAGCCTAGGGTTCGTAATTATAAATTATAATTTAAGTATGCGAATTGCGTATACTTTGTCTTACAACAGTATTTTTAATTTCAGACGCACACAAGTGAAAAGCCGGTAGCGTGTACATTATGTGACAAACGTTTCAAACAACTAAGCAGTATGAGGCTACATTATCGCACCTTCCATCTGAAAGAACCTTATCCTAAAAGGTAATCTACTTTAATATTAATATTTTATTCGTTTAAAAGTCAAAGAACACTCGCATTTCTGTTAAAGATTACAGATTGCTAGCTTAGAATATTACCTACGTCAAATGTCAGATCATTAACTTATTTTGGTTAAAATTGCTATACATTAATAGAAAGCGAAGTAACAATAGTTATACTAAAATATAATTATAAATAACGCTTATCTTTAGTTAGTAAAGAGTAGATAGATAGGACATTGAAAATGGCCGTATTTTTGTAAGTTTAAAAATATATGTAATTTTATCTTCTAGAAATAGAAAGAAGAAATCAGAAGAGACGTCAAAACTGGACGACTACCCGCACGAAGATTCAGATGACAACATGACACTCGACAGATGGCGCTGATGTCTATAACTAAAACTAAGTAATACTCAATAACATACTAATGGGTCCCTTCTGGATAAGCTAACTGATGCTTATCTGACAAAATTTCGAAAGTTTATTTCATACGCAACAATCGATCAAGGAGTAGAAATTCAAGAACTTTTGCTCAGCAGTGGGACACAGAAACAAGCTAAATAAAAGCATCATACATTTGCTGTCATTAAAAACTATATATAAGAGAAAGTACAACTTTGTAATAATTACCATAAGTATTAATAATTTAAATTAAGTGTACAGTCGTGTAGAAAGGCTTAACTTAGCAGTAAAATACATTTATATGTGAGAGTGCTTTAACTGTAAACTGTAAGTACTCAAATTTAAGTCCATGTAACTGAAATATTATTGATTTGTTTATTCTATAACAATATTATGATGAATTATGCGAGCGTAGTCACGTACACATACGTACTATATGCTAGAAAAAGCCCGAAGCGACACTAAATCAAATATTCAAAAGAGATTTATCCAGAGTCGAAAGAAAGTTTGAAGGAGATTAATCATCTGCATCATAATAACCATTATAATATATGCAAACACAGCTTTAGTGGAAGAATGACGTAAGGCGAATTAGATCTAAGAGAACTTACGACTTTCTTCCAATAAAGGTCTTAATCATTCGTCTTCCTGAAGCGATCACTGCCAGATATCATTCAAATTATAGTATTAAATTATATATTAGTAAGATAATATTGTATTTGTGTATAATGTCCAGGGAAAGAGGAGTAAACATAAATTATTCTGTTAATGTCATGGATTCAATAATATTGTTTCTGATATTCTCACTGGACGCCTGCTGTAAATAATAAATCATGTATTATTGTAATAATAGATCTCTTAATAAACTAAAATAAAAGGCCTGTTTTAACTGCCAGCTGCCAAAGGAGAATTCATTCAACATTTTCACAGAAACAACCAGTCGAGGCAAGTGTTCACATTTTCCAACATAGTTTAAAACATGAAACTACGAAATACGTCGTGTCCGTGCTTAGTCCGACATAGTACGCATCGTTTGTCGTTATGGATGCAGGTTCTTCGTGATGACGCCAGATAATGGCCGCCTTTACACACACGCTCTATCGCGCATTCTTAGGAGCGTACAGGATTATGCACGGGAAAGACGGCGCGCTCCTCGCTTCCCCCCGCACACCCTCTACACACACGCTCTTATACGCGCGATTGTTGTTTCACGCGCGATAATGTTAAATTAAATGTCAAGGGTTTAACAGACTTAACATACGGCAGTTGTGTGAAACAGGCCTTTATTTTTGTTAAAATGTATTTTGTAAGCGTGTTTGTGAGATGTGTGTTATGTATATTAATATTTAGTGCTAATGCAGCTGTAAATGTACATTTTATAAAACTGATTATTTTAACTTGTATTAAAATATTATTTCTAATATAATGCGTTTGTTTTATTTTAAACATTTTGTTCGAGATCCTTACTAGTCAGAAGTAATGATTTAGTTAAAATGTTTTTACCAAAAGCACCTTGAACGTTATTTTGAGCAAAAAACATTAGGAACACCAATACGTACCCAGTTGGTAAATATTTTAATGTACTAAACTTGGCATGCAAAGTTCCCAACCCGTACTTGGCCAGCGTGTTGGACTCAAGGCCTAACTCCTCCCTAGTTTGGGAGGCTAGGCTCGTGCCCAGTAGTGGGACAGTAAAGAGTAAAAACAAAACGGAACATTTAAGAATAAAGGAGCAACGTGCCTATTATCTATTTGACTTCATTCATTTAGATTTTATCAATATTAGAAGAAAGTTTGAATATCTTATTTCCACATTGACTACAAACGTTTGGTTTTTTATCAATCGATGGACATCGATTATCGCAGATGATCGATGATCGAACATCACATCATTCACATCCCTAGTTTTGACAACAAATTTGTTGTTTTTGACAGGTAAACATGGCGTATGGTAAAAATACAGTCAGTTTCGCTTCATTATTGTGTTGTTTGATCGTTTTAGTGTAATAAATAGGCTAAATTAGAATAAATAGTTATAAAACAATATGTCTGAGTTAAAAGTGTGTAGAATATGCCTCAGAACTGAGGCGAAAATGTATAATTTCAATGTATATCAACTTAAGTTTTATTATGAAGAAGTTATGGCTTTAAAAGTAAGTATTTCTGTATAAAATTACTATATTTACACACGAATAAGTACATTAACACTTAATTTACTAGCCCCATATACGTACTATGTGCAAATTATTGTAAGTTTCTCTAACTAACCCCTGAAATACTTGAGTGTAATTGCCGAGTTCCCGATAGGTCTTTGTAGGTATTCTAAAACATGAAAGTTGCTAATTCTATGGTGAGTAAATAAATGAAGGGAAAATGTAGGAATCCACACATTTATTTACTTAAATATCAGCTTATAAAGCATAGCATAGAGGGGATTCTCTACCTAAACTTAATCACTTTTCAGCTACTCCAATCACTGAGGTTTCTTTTATAAAAAATCGGTTTATATTCTTCCTCATGCTATGTTCCAATTTCTTACTTGAACTTGAGCAAGAGAACCAGTTCATATTTCAACAATATTTAAACAACCTAGTATTTCAACCTTGGTTTGCTTATTTTTTCACACAGGGTATATTTATTTGCTGTTGTCATAACAAAGTAAATAATGAACATGTTAATTTATTATTTGTTTGTGTTTCAGATGAATGAATTAGATGGGTTGCCACATTATTTCTGTTATGAATGTGCTACAATGCTGCACAAGTTCCACAAGTTTAAAGAAAAGTGTTACATTGGACAGAAACTACTTAAAGAATTGCTGTGGAAAGGACCTGTGAGTATACATAATTCAACTCAGTTGTGCGCGCGGCCCTATGTGTGGGTAAACCTTGTACATATTACAGTGACTTTGTGTGCGTGACAAAAGGTACAGTCGGGTACAAATACAAATACAGTATTTACGGGTTATACACGGGATCTTAAAAAAAACAATAATTTGCTAATTCAATGTTTATTATTCTGAATCGCTACTTAAAAAAACGAATGATGAATTTTCGGATTCGCTGCTGTCACCTAAGTTAATTATGAATTCTGACTCCATGTCAAAATGTCTAAGGTATTCTTCTTCTTTCTTTTGTACATGTCGACAAGTATTACCCCACATCCCTTCATCAATTTGATTCAAACGTTCATTTATTAGTTTCATTATTCCTGTCACATTTTGGTCGATATTATGCGAAGCAATATAATTTTTTAAAATTTATACTTTAACATTTTCTATGGGGTTAAGTTCAGGATGATATGGTGGCAGTCAAAGAACTTTTATGCCATATGGCTGCAGCATGTCGTCAATCTTGTAACAGATATGGTTTTCTTTATTTTTTTTAATCAAATCATACAGTTCAATTTTTTTCATATCTTGATTAAAAGCTATATTTTTTTCTGTCAGCCATCTCTGCATTTCTATTTTTTTGGAATTAGAATTTGGAGCTCTGTCATTTTGAACATTATGGTATGAGGCATTATCAAGCACAACCACAGAGTTAGGTGGAAGATTCGGTACTAGACGTTCTTTTAGCCACTTTTCATAGTTTTCTGCGTTCATGTTTGAATGGTAATCACCGGAAACACTGTTTGCTTTGTATGTCAATAGTGCGTTAGGTACAAAACCTTGTTCTGAACCAGCATGCACAATGATAATTCTTTGCCCTTTCGACAGGTTTCTCTTTAAAGTTGGTCCATCTTTATTACCCCATCCTTTGTTTTGCACATGATTAGTTAAGATATAGCTCTCATCTGTATATACGATACACCGATTTTCTTGACGATATCTAAGTAAGTTGTTCAGGTAAGAAAATCGTAGTTTTTGGATGTCATGCCGCTCTATAATAACACGTCTGTTATCCACAGTTTTTCGCCATTTGTATCCCAACTTTAACAAAGCTGTACGCAGAGTCGAAATACTTCCCTCATAATTAAGTTTCTCTTGAAATATTCTTTTCAACTTTAGCAAGGTAGGTAACTCGCGATATTCTAAATGGTAATTTTGAATAGTGGAACGTATAACATCAACGTTAAAGTTGTCTAATTCTAACTTCTTTAAACGTTTTTTACGGTCTTTATGCGGAGATTTAAATTTAGAGTCAGATTCCTTTCCTTCAGCCAATATATTAGTTATTGTTCTCTCTGATACCCCCACTGCCACTGCTGTTCTTTTCCGTACGCTATTTAAATGTTCACTTAGTTTCGATATTAAAATTGGACTTGCACTGTAAACTGGATCACTTACTAGTTCCAATATATCTCTCGCATCTTTTTTCAAAAAATCGTATACCTTAGCAATGGTTTCTCGAGTCTAAAACAATAATACGTAAACATCAACAAGGACATAATTTTTCTTATATAGAATCATAATAAATATAAATTATATCTAAATTTAAAACTAACAAATATTTACCTGACTCCTTAAACACTTTCTCCGTGAAGAACTGGACATTTTTGTAACGACTGTACCCGTAAGAAAAAGCGTTATGGACACGTCTTGCTCGGACGACGACTGGCGCGTCACTGTCACACAAATGACAGTTGTATATTTACAAGCGCACGCACACAAAGTGCCGCGCGCACAACTGAGTTGATATAACTATAATTATTTATAGCTAAATTAAAATTACTCTTAAAAGTCAATTCAAGCCACTCTTAGTACCAGTTACATATTATTTAAAGGATGTATTTGTTGTGCCAACTATTTGAACAATAAGTTTGCAATATGCAGATGATTGAAATGAACAAAAATAAGTAAAATTTTCTGTCACAAAATTTTCAACTAACATACTAAATTATTATTTGATTTAATTGTAATGGATATCATTCATATTTTCAGAACTGTACAGAATAATGATAGCAAAACATTTTTTTCAGATAACCTATGAATTGGTATACAAAATAGACAGAGAAGAAACTATGTTAAAGTCCCCTCTCACTTCCATTTCAACAAGCGACCGTCTCAAAACGTACACAGCCAAACACGACACAGAAGATGACAAAATTGACACAAAAATAGAAAACATAGAACTAGACTTCTTCAGCGATGCATCTCTATCAGACCGAGAAGACATTGAAATAAAACAGTTTGACGAAAAAACAAGTGACGAAGAAAAAATTAAAATTGTTGAAATAAATTCTATTATTGAAGACAATATGAATAACAAAGATGATAAATCAAATTTAAATGTTTTAACTGTTGACAATGATGAACAAATTGGTAGTCCAATGGCTGTGTACGTGCAAGCTGAGAACGGTATACTGAAAACAGGGAATGAAGTTATCAAATCAAGTAAAAGTAAGGGTAAGAAAGTTGATAAAATGAAACCGAACCCGTTGAAAGATGAGACTAAATGGAAGGTGACAGTTTTAAGTGAGGAGGATGCATTGAAGGAGTTTAGAGCTAAGGCTGAAGATAAAAAGTATTTAGATGCTGCGTTTAGTTGCAAGGATTGTTTTAAAGGATTTTCTAAAAAGGATATGTTGGATAGACATCGTCAATTGAGACATGTTGAGGTAAGAAAACTAACTATTGATTTATAATATATATTCATTAAACTCGAATTTGTAAGCAAAGGTGTATGAATATACGTTAGAAATGCCCATTATCACTTTTCCCGACCCGGGAATCTTCCCCGAGATCTCGCAATCGGCAGTCGTCTACACTACAGCCCAGTGTTGGTCACAACACAAACAGTCTGAATAACTTTGTATGTTGCTGTTGTTACCATAATACAAAAAAACTAAATATATAATGTAGATCTATAAACATTATTACATTACGCTGAGTCCACTGCATTGAGATCGAAGCGTACGGTTCCTCAGGATTTGTTTGCTTTTTATTAATTTCACTACACTGGATCGGCATTTCGGCGCCATAGAAGTGAACACAACGTAATACATCGTTACGGCTCGCTCGCTCCGATTCCGACGCAGTGGACGCTCAGCTTTGATAGACATATTTAGTATGCTATTTTATTTTTATTACAGCAACTCGGCAACATTGAGTGTCGTTTCTGTCACTACCGGTTCAAACTGGACTGTCTGTTAACGAAACATAGTGAGCAACACTATATGCGGTATGAGTGTCTACGATGTAACCAAATGTTTGTGTTGAAGTAAGTATTTCACGATGATCTTTTGCATTGCAAAATTTCTTGAAAGTATATTGTTGATGAATTATATTATTTTCAGAAACACAGCAGCTCTACACGAAGAATCGCATAGTGGTGTAACTAGGAAATGTAAATATTGTAATGAAGAATTCAGGTAAGTCATCCTATAGCCGCAATACGCTGCGAGAAAATGAGTTACTAATGCAACATGGAGATGTTGAAGTCGCTAGTAAAGAGCTAATATTATATACGTTCACCATTTAAACCGAACTGTTTTTCGCTTACCATTTGGCTGTAATAAAAAATGTATTTGGATACGCATATCAGGACATAGGGATGATTGTAAAAAAATGTGAGAGACCTTTGCCCAGCTGCAGTGGGACAGTACAGGCTAACAAAAAAATGTATGTTAAATATCCATACTAATATTATAAATGTGAAAGTAACTCTGTCTGTCTGTCTGCTACTCAATCACGCCTAAACTACTTAACCAATTTGCATGAAACTTGGTATGGAGATATTTTGATACCCGAGAAAGGACATAGGCTACTTTTTACCCCGGGAAAATGACGCATTCCCATGGGAAAATTCAGGTGGTAAAAGCTAGTAATTGTATAACTTGTGTGAGTAAATAAATCTTTAATTGCAGGCATTCGTCTACGTACTACACACACTTGCGCACGCATCGCAGCGAGCACGTGTGTACGTTGTGCGGCGCCTCGTTCGTCTCCGCTATTGGGTTACGACAGCACAAGCAGATCAAACATGTTATTATTGAAATCGTAAGTAAACAATTATTATTTTTACTAGCTGACCCGCGCAACTTCGCTTTCGTCACATAAGAAAGAATGGGTCATATTTTTCCCCGTTTTTGTAACATTCGGTTCTCTGCTCCTGTTGGTCGTAGTTTAATAATTATATATTATTATCATCACGCTACACCTGCCTATAGCTTTCTTCAATAAATAAGCTATCCAAATAATATAATAAATCTTCAATTCGCACGAGTAGTTCCTGAGATTAGCGCCTTCAAACAATCAAACTACAATTTTATAATATAAGTATAGATTAATAAAAGTCTCATTCCCCAGGAAAGTCCTGACGACGATGAAGAAGTGAACACCTATTGTCAGCGCTGTGACATACGGTTTGAAACTCGCAAGGCATATGAGGAACATCTGTTCCATTCAGCTTTACACAGTGATAACGAAGGGAGGAAGAATAATAACCGGAATAATGATAAAGAAGACAGCGATGGGTAAGAAAAAAACAAAATAGAGTTGTATGATTAATACGGTTCGTATCAAAAGAGTAAAGCAGTGATAGCCGAGTGGTTTAAGTTGGCACCTCCCACGCAAGTGGTCGCAGGTTCGAATCCGAGGTAACACACCAATTTCTTTTCGAAGTTATGTGTGGATTAGAAATAATTATCACTTGCTCTAACAGTGAAAGAAAACATCGTGAGGAAACCTGCATGTCTAAAATTTGTTTAATACGATTCTCGTTTGGGCGGAGACCATTGCCCTGCAGTGAGACATTAATGGGTAAAAAAAATCGTAGTTTCAGATAGATATTTTTATTTTAACAACAAAAACAGTTGGGTATGTTATTTATTTAAATTTTCGATGATATTTCTAGGAGCAGTGTATCAGAAAAAGTGTCACCTTCTAAGAAATTACTCAGCAAGAGGGAACAAGCTAAGGTATTTAAATATTTTAATTTTAACGTAAACAGTTCAATCACAATCAAGTTTTAACTGTACGATAGTCGCAGTAGTTAAAATTGTCGCCTCGCCATCGTAGTGCCATGATTTTGAATCCATCCAGGACAAATATTTGTTCGTTGAACACGAATATCTGTTTTGAGCCTGGTTGAATCAGATGACAGTGTGTGAGTTATCCAAAGTTTCAGTAATTGCCTTTCGTTTCAGATAACAAAAGAGTTAAGAAAACGCAGTAACGGCGGCGATGATTTAACAAACTTTCAACATATAATGAACCGAAAACGTATGAAGAAACGAGCGAAGAGAAAACGAACTAAACCTACCACTTGTCATCACGTTAGTATACATTCATACTAATATCTATACTAATACTAGCTGATACACTCAACTTCGCTTGCGTCACATAAGAGAATCATAATTTTCCCCGTTTTTGTGACATTTTTCACTGGTACTCTACTCCTATTGGTCGTAGCGTGATGATATATAGCTTATAAACTTCCTCGAAAAATGGGCTATCTAATACTGAATGAATTTTCACCAGTAGTTCCTGAGATTAGCGCGTCCAAACAAACAAACTCTTCAGCTTTATAATATTAGTATATTAGTATAGATTATAAAGCTGAAGAGTTTGTTTGTTTGTTTGAACGCGCTAATATCAGGAACTACTGGTCCGATTTGAAAAATATTTCAGTGTTAGATATGCCCATTTATCGAGGAAGGCTATAGGCTATATATCATCACGCTACGACCAAAAGGAGCAGAGAAGCAATAAAAAATGTTCAAAAATTTTGACCCATTCTCTCTTATATGACGCAAGCGAAGTTACGCGTGACAGCTAGTATTATATACTAGCATTCTCCGCGATATCGCTTAAAAAGATTTGCAGTGGTTTGTAGCTACATTCAGACACGTAAACTTAGGTTACGCGTAAAAACATAGTGTGTTTATATTACAGTGTGGTAAACACTTCACAACCCAGTCGGCATGTTTCAAACATCACTTAGAAGCACATCCGCGCACGTCGTTCTATCCGCCCAATGAGCGATACATCTGCGAGATTTGTGGCTCTTCGCTAGCTGTGAGTATGTTTACTGTGAAGATATTTACTTATCCTCGGATCATTACAAACGTACGAACTAAGCCATATTCAAAATAATCATAGGAATATGACAATGTGTAAGATCGATAGAGTATTATAAAATGACATGACGTAGCCCGCACGTTTATAATAAGACGGGTCATTGGTATCTGGAGTTAGATGCTAGTATTTAGGAGTACAGACGTGTTCTATAATATGTGACCGTGTTGATGAATCAAAAATATATAGGCAATGTTAAGTTTCATAAAAATCTAATCAGCTTTGCCTTGTAATAAAATGTTCTCATTCTGTCACATCATATGTAACTACTAACTACATAATATCAATAATATTGCTCCAGACAATGACTCCAAATATTGTGTTTAGATTTTTATTAAACTTAACATTGCCTATATATTTTTGATTCATCAACAGGGTCACATATAGAACTCGACTGTACCATAGTGCTGAAAGGATTAGTTAGTCTAGGATCTACGTTACCGAACCTAGCTGTTTCTAGGGTATGCCGCGGGGAAGCTCCTATCATGCACGTTTGTAATGGTCCGAGTATGTTGTAGGTAGCGTCACAATAATAATAATTAACTATTTTAGTATTTTTTATTCCATAGAAACAAAAGAAATACATATTAATGTGTGAAAATTTAAACCGCCTAGCTATTACGGTTTACAAAATACAGCCTGGACAAATAATCTTAAAAAAGGGTTCCTTTTTATCCTCCGGGTACCTAACTCTAAAAAGAATAATGTTTTATTATTGTTCCACAGCCGGGGAGTGTAGCGAATCATCAGAACATGCACACGCGACAGAAAATGCACACGTGCGACACTTGCGGTCGACAGTTCCATGCCATCATAGGACTAAGACGACATCTAGTGGTAAGATATTAATTATTATATAACATCAGGCCTGTTGCACCCCAAAGCTTAGACAAAAAACAAAGAACGCCATAAGTCCCTGGTTTGTGCTAGTCTTATGACCGGTTTCTGAGGTACATTTAGCGGTCGTTTATCTATACAAACTGTAACTTTGACGTGAGCTTGAACGCTATTGAATAGATAAACTGCCGCTAAATGTACCTCAGAAGAAAGTTAATGAGTTAAATAATTTAGACTCATTTGACATAAATGTTTTTATTATATTTGTTTCAGACACACACCGGTGAAAAGCCATTCGCATGCCCCCTCTGCGACAAAAGATTTACACAGAGTAATAGTATGAAACTGCACTACAGGACTTTTCATCTCAAACAACCTTATCCTAAAAGGTAATATTTAACACGATAATATTTAACATTTTCATAACACGATCCTTTTTTTTAACACTTAACCCTTCTTTCTGATAAACTACTTGATACTTATTCAGAAGTAGTGGAGCTGAATGTTAAGTTTTAAATAGCTGTTCATGTATTTGATACCGCAAGCTTTCACCCCCTCCCTATCAAACATCTCACCCCCCTAAAAGTTATACCTCCCATCAAGTACTGAAGCTCATTGCCTCGACTTAAGGCACTTGTCCCACCACCGATGAGAAAACGACTAACTATTGGCTATTTTCTCGTTCAAGAAACGTATGAGAGATATGCATTCTATGTAAACACTCGGCGAGAGGAACCAGCGGTCATTTCTCTACGATGATGAAAGTGAAGCGAGTAATCGCTCGCCTCACTCACGCACTCGCTTGTAACAGAACTACACAACTATCGCAACTACGCACTCGCTCCCCGCGGCTCGCAAACTAGTTTCCAATTCTAGCTCTACTCGCTACTCGTTCATCGTTTTCGGTGAGACAACTGCTTAAATCCTGAAAGAAGACGCAAAGCCTTCTAACACTTGAAAATCTCGACTAACGATTAACCTTTGTACTAAAATATTCTTCTATGCAATTCTTCTAGAAACAGAAGAAAGAAGCAAGACGAGCCGAAGACAGCGGAAGTAGAAGAATCGAACAGCTCTTCATCGTCAGACGAGAGTGCCCCGGAGATGGAGCCTCAAGACCCGGCGGTAGAGCCTGTGACCCATGACCGACCTCAAGACGAAACTATGCATTATTTGACATTGTCTTAAAAAGTTATACAAAACATAAAAAAAAATTGGACGACTCACACATATTAAAATTATATTTCAAACTAAGTAGAGCTTGTACTATGGTAGCCAATTAAGTGTTCAACATACTTATTTATATACTTACAAAATATTATACAGGTGGGATTCGAACCCAACACACGCGGCCACACGGTTATTGCGGCAAGGTGACCACTTTAAACACTGCGCCAAACGTGCAGTTAAATTGCCTCCGTGCTGCAGTGGTTAAGGTCGCCACGCCGCTACTATTGCGTTGGGAGGCCGTAGGTACGATTCCCACACGAAACAATTATTTGTATGATCCACAATTGTTTCGGGTCTGGTTGTACTTTGTGTCCGTTGATTGTATGTTTGTAAAAGTCCCCAGAGCAATTCTTAGTGCGAGGTTGTCTTTTTAGAGAGAAAGAAAAGTTTTTGCCCGATGCTTCGCGTGCATAACGTCTTGATAAAAAGTTTGGTTCAAATCCATAGTTTTTTCGTTCTTGTAGGAATTTCGGAAAACCCTCTCTTAGTTAGCACACCTACGAAAAGGATTCTTGCCTAGGTTACCGAAACATTTAAAGCCAGTACAGATAAAATGTACATACAAAATACTGTCTATAATGTCATATTTCTAGAGGCGCTTATGGCCAGTTGTGCTCAAACGTAACGTAAACGATCAGTGGGGTTAAGCAACCGTTGGCGCGGTCATTCTATAGATGGGTGACCGTATAGTAGTAATTGAACTGAGCGTCTCAGTGCTTCAGAGAGCACGTAACAAGTCGGTCCTGGTTGTTATCAATTGAGAACAGTCGTTAAGCTACGTCAAAGGCCTATCGGGCGGCTTGACCAACTTTGACAATAGATTGACCACTAACCATACGACAGAACAGAACATCATAAAAATTGTTAGTAGTTGATTACTGATAGTCCAATATTAGAATAGCGTGCATATACCTAAGTTCTTGTTAGTATATAATATATATGATAATGTGTTGTAAGTATTATATTTAGTAAAGAATGCTAGCTAACTCATTTTATAATCGTCATTAATCTATTGATGTGACTATTAAATTTTAAGAATAAAAAGCTTGGTTTTATTAAACATCCTTTTTTCATTTGGTTGTGAATTACACGGAACTATTTTTTCATGTCATTCAAAATTTTAGTTTTGCTACACACATATTCGGCACAAGCTGAACAAGAGTCGGTTTTGTTGTTTGACAAATATTGCCGAACCGAATATGTATGGAGCAAGCCTTATTTAACTGAATTTCAGAATTTAACTGAAGATAAGCAAATCTATCCATGGATAGCACATTGAGATCAGCCGTTAAACAATTTAGCAAAGTTTTTATGTCTCTTAAAGTGTTTTATTTTTTAAACTAAACGACATCGGAGTCGGCTCCCAGTCTCATCGGATGCAGCTGGATACCATTGTTTTACATGGAGCGACTGCCTATCTGACCTCCACAACACAGTTAAATGGGTAACACGAATATCCCTTCGGTTAGACTGGTTGTCAGACTTTTAAGCTTCTGACTACTGTTAACGATTGTCAAAGATCTTCGAAAATGACAGCCGGGACCCACAATTTAACGTGCCTTCCCAAACACGGAGGAACTCGATATGTATAAGGATCAGCCATCCACGGAACAACCTCGGCAAGCGTAGCTTAACTTTAGAGATCGATCCGTGCGGCTGTTGTAAACTAAGCCACGAGCTCTCTCTCTTTCTTTTTTAAACAATAGCTATAGATATAGTTGGTTCTTTTGCGTGACAACGTCCTTAGAAAACAATCAAACTAATGACTTGTGAACTCAATTAATTAGTAGTCATCAATAATCGCCTTCATATAGGTACCGCCTACTTATTAATAACAGGAAGAAACGATCACTATCGAACATGCATTTCATAAAACAATATAAAAGAACTATAAGAATAAAAAACAACGAATTTTTACTCAATAATTACATAGAAAAATATCTCCAATCTGTATTGAAACCTTTGAATTTAACACAAGCAGTTTTCTTCTACTCGAAGTATAAAATAAAAGACAATTTCATCACATCAAACAGTTTCTTGTATAATTGCGTATCAATCCTAGCAACTGTCGTAATTTTAACATTATTCCATGTTCATGTGATCCAAATTTTACTATTTAATAGTTGGGAGGGGTTCAATCTTGTAGTAAATATACGAACTTTATTCGACTTGATACTTTATTCTATAGGTTATATTTTCAGTGTGTTTCCAAACATAATTTATAGGCACGAAAATGTGTTATTTGTATTAAAAATTCAACGTGTGCATAGATTTCTTAATGTCGATGGAAAACGATTCAGAAAAATGGTCATACATAACTGGCTAGCGGTGGTTTTCATAAACTGTTTTTATTTTACTTGGATATATTATTTCTATTTTTATAAGCGTATATTGAGTTTTTATTCAGCGCTTTTAACGTTTTTAATAAGCTATTTCGATTTGACCATAGTTTACGCGAGTAGATTGTTGAATTTATTGAGTGAAACTGTAAATGTCTGGGTTGAAGAAATTGGAAAATCGGAGTATATGGATACTGAAGATCAGTTTTGGGTTAAAACGTGGACAAGTTTTATGGACATATTGGATGCTTATAAGATAATTGAGAAGATGTTCCGGTATTCTGTAAGATTTTTGCACATAATGTTGTATAAGATATTTTTAAAATCTTTTGAGAACAGACATTCCAACTCTTAGGGCTGATACACAAAGTGCCGGCGGCATGCCCGGCGTCATAGACTCTGCGTGAGCCGGCGGGTTACGCGGCTTGCAGGCGTCATTTGTTCCTAACATTCAAGCGATTGATTCGAACAGTTGACAGCTCTGCGCGGCATGTGTAGCAGCACTTTATAGAAAGTGAAATCTAACTCTGTGAAAATAATAATGTCCTCCTAGTTGATATTCTGCCAGTTTTATTAAACCAGCAAACTGTGCAGGACTTTGTGTATAGTGTCCAAGTGTAAGACGCAGGATCGACGGTTTAACGTGCTCTCCGAGGCACGGAAGACTGCAATCTCAACTTCTTAGCAATCAGAAATCTTTAACAGAAAAACGTATAATCAACTTACCTTCTGATTCTGCGGTACATTTAGCGGTAGTTTATCTATTCAATGGCGTTTCAGCTAGCATAAAAATGACAGTTTGAGTAGTAGTAATATATACTACCGCTAAATGTGCCTCAGAAACCGGGGGTAAGTTTATTCTGTTAAAGATTTCTCAGCGATTGCTAAGAAGTTAAGATTGCAGTCTCAAAACCGGGCATTAGTCGGTTAAGTCAGTTTTGCTAAAGGTAACATTCGGTTCTTAGCGACCGCGACGCGCGACCGCGACCCGCGACCGCGACCGGGTCGCGCGACCCACTGCTTAGTATGGATTTATATGGAGTACTAAACAAATCTAGCGACCGCGACGCGCGACCGGTGGGCGTGGCTAGAGAGCAGCGTGGCGACAGCGACTCGGTCGCATCGGAGGCAGTGCCGTCACGCGACGCAGGCGAGAATCACATCAAAATGGCGGCATATTCACCGAACGAGGACGAGAAGTTAATAGAATTAGTTATTAAAAGCTGCTTATGATTTAACCTACAATATTTTCTGAACTTTTCTTCTTTATAATTCAAATGTTGTTTTATGAGTAATTGAAAGCAACCCTCTTCTTCTCGTGATGTGAAGATTGAATCAATCCTCATTCTTTTTTCTGGAGGCATAGATAATAGCATAATAAGAATATCATAATCTTCTTCATCCTCCAATAGCTGCTGTATAACTTTTTTCCTAGCTGCGGAATAATTGTCCGACATATCGTACTGCACTAGAACACAACCGTCACCCGGTAAAACTGCGGGAAGAGTGACGATGTCGCCGTCGCTGAAATCCGAAAGCTAGGGTCGCCTCGCGACAGGCGACCATGGTCGCGGGTGGCGGTCGCGCGTCGCGGTCGCTAAGAACCGAATGCTACACAGTAACCTTTGTGTATTATTTTTCTACAGATTGTCTACTACACAGTCAACACATTTTGCCAATCTTTGATGAACTTGCATATTTTACTTAAGCTGATCCAGATGGCTCATGACGAAAACGAATATGTAATAAAATTATAATTACTACTTAGAATCGTTAGGCAAAATTTTAAGTTTCGCTTAGATCGTGCGCTTTTTAAGCAAAAGAGAGCGTTGAGCATATTTTACGATAGCGAATGCCGCGTTGATTAAGCGCTTTCTTGCACTGAGATTAAAATTTTCGCTTACCAACCGCGCGATCTAAGCGTATTTCAAAAATAATATAAACTTTAAACATGCCGCGTTTATGACTGTAATTTAATTTTGAACTTTTTCTTTTTTCAGTGGGGCCGCCTAATAATGTTAGTAATGTGCAATGTATACTTAACGAAGGATATAACACAACAAATTTGTCTCAGTTTAGAGTGTGAGAAGGTATATAAGACAATGAGAGACGTGAGGTCGGTGTGTTTACGGCTTATGAAGAAGGCAGGATGTTCAGGTAATACCTACATGTCTTACATAATAATATACTATTTTGGGATCGCCTTCAGTCTCACCGTATACAGATACAAATATTTTACGTGGAGCTACTGTCTACCGGACCTCCACAACTCAATATCCTGGATTATGGCGATTAACACACTGCCCCGCACCACGCAGCGTAGCGCGTGAATGCGTGTTCGAACGTTGCTTGTAAGTATCTCCGTTTGTATGGAAAACACGCGTGTATGCGCGTGATCCGCATGAACGCGCGTGGATGCATTTTCTGTGTGTTAGACTGTGCGTGTTTTCCATACAAACGGAGATACTTACAAGCAACGTTCGAACACGCATTCACGCGCTACGCTGCGTGGTGCGGGGCAGTGTGTTAAGCGCCTATAACACGACACCCTTCGCTAAGACTGGTTGGCAGATTTTCGAGCTTCTGACTACTGTTAACGACTGTCAAAGATCTTTGACAATGACAGCCGGGACAATTTAACGTGCCTTCCGAAACACGTAGGCACTCGGAATGTGTAATACAATCACCCATCCAGAGAACAACTTCGAGATGCGTGCTTACCCCAGAGATCGAACCGCGATTACTAAGCCACGAGCTCCACATAAGTATGAAAGTGTTTCTTTTGTTTACAGCTACACAAACAAGGACTTGTAAGAACATAGACCGAGTGCAGAAGGCGACGATGACGAAACTGTCGTGTGGCGTGTTCGTGGTCGACGCGAGCATGGCATTAGGACTCTTCAACCTCATTACTACGTACACTATCGTGCTGCTACAGTTTGCTTTCTTGTAGCTTATTATTAAAAGTTATTGAGCGAAACCATTGAGTATTATTTTAATAAAGTAGTTTTTTTTTACCTGACTAATGCATTAGGAGAGTCCCACATAACCTGCACTCTGGGTGGAGTGCAGGGTTATGTGGGACTCTCCCGCCAGAAGGGCGGTAATACCCACTAAACCGCCACGTGTGTCCTCACGGCCGCTTGTGGCGGCGTGCAGCGGGATAACTGCCGAAGCAAGCTGCACACCACCGGTTACCCCGATTTAGGGGTCCCTCACTGTGGCTCCTATTACTCCAACTTGCCGATAGGCATGCCGCGCCTTTAGCGGACGTCTTAGAAAATATTTTGACAGTACCTACGTTTTAAATGTCAAACTCTCGATCCTCGTTGGTTCGAATTGCCGAGAATCGCGCAAGTTGGCTTGTTGCAATGAAACTGGCCGCCATAGCTGAATGTCGCCACCGAGGACATTACATTACACAATTTTCATTAAAACGATACAGTATATTTCAAAGAGAGATTCTTTATTACTTTAAAGAATAGCAAATTGAAGAAACACAACCATATAATGTGTGATCAATCCGCTCAAATGTAAAGGAAGAGAAGCATCGACTTGGAACATTCCACACGCTGTCATTTTGCTAAACGATTGTCGGTTCAACTGCAACACTTTCTTCCAAAGTATTTTGTGGCTTTCTGCAAAAGAAATTATGATTTTCGTTAATGTCCAGTGCAGCTGTATGAATCCAGTAATAGATAAATCTGCGCAATGTTCAGCAATAATCGTTACGTTAGATATTTTTCCAGATTTTTTAAGTCGCCAATGAGAGATCAGTCACAATTAGATCCCGTTTATTATAGCGCCAAAGGTTCGGCAGGTATCTCGCTTCACTAAGACTATTTTCTTAACCGTTTATCATTGTGTACTACATATTTCTTAAGATTTTCATTTTAAAACCTACATAATATACATATTTTCACTAAGAATTGCTCTTATGTCGCGGGGACTTTCACAAACATATAAACAACGGACACAAAGCACAACCAGACCCGAAACAATTATTTGTGGATCACACTAATAATTGCTCCGTCTGGGAATCGAACCCACGACCTCCCGACGCAGTAGTGTTGGCGTGGTGACCTAAACCACTGCGCCACGGAGGCAGTCTAACCTACAATATTACAAACATCTGTCTGCGTGTCTTTCTACCCATCTGTTATCATTCTGGTTGTTACGATATCACGACTACTAAACTCTGCACGCTAAATTCTACCGGCAGTGGTTTGGTCGTAGGTGTTTAAAGAACGACAGACTTGTGCATTTATTTTACACACCTGAACAATCAACCTGTATCAAATTCTTCACGCAAGCAGTCTCAGCGTCGTCAACAGCCATGTAGAACTTCTCACAATGCGTACAGAACATCGCTTCCAATGATACATCCTTTATCATCCATAGCGCACTAGTGACAGTGATGGCCACGAAATCAGTCTGAAATGTAAATAAATTACATTTACAAAATGTTAGCGCCGCTTAAATTTCGCGCGTTTGTTGAGTGTTTAAGCGAAACTGTTGTACGCATAATTATTTGGGCAACAAACAACTATGCAGTAAATCTTATTCAAAGAAATCATGCACCTAACATATACCTACAGTAATGTATTATAGTCCAATTATAATTTTCACGATTTTCACTAATAATTAATGGGTGCTGTTTTTTGTTAATGTAGGTACCTATAGCTTATTTTTGCGGTATTTCTTCTAAGCTGCTATGTATTGGTTCAGTGTTTGCTTACCAACAGCGCGATACGTAAGCGTAGGTTTTCATGAAACTCTGATATAATCAGGTACTTATTTTCATGCTGGAATATACTTACGAATTCATATTGATTTGTATTGATTTTAACCAGCTCAATTTCTATTTGGATATTACAAAATGTCCGGGATAGTATATCGAAGTAGTGTAAACATATCTGAAATAGAAAATAATTACAATATGTGTTATTTATTCATGTATACATAGACCTAGGTATAGACCTAGCTACAGCCCACGCGTAAATGTCATGTAGGTGTTAAAATAATCTAAATATATTTAATTTTCTAGAAACTTACCAACGACTGATAAATATTCTTATACAAATTGTAAGCAGACAATATATTCTTGTAAGTCTCAATCATTTTATCACAATCTTCATTCTCGTAATCATCTGTCATCGCGAGAATTTTCTTATTCCATTCGATAAGATACTGACCCAAGACTTTAAGAATTCTGATCGCATACATAAGATTCATATCGAAAAGTATGTACAGGACATCGATGTAAGCATCTTGGAAGTCGAAGAACTCCAAGGTGTAATAAGTGCAGAGCATAACAAAATTTGCACTGAAGAGTAGAATACAAGAGGCCCAATTCCAAAAGATAAAATTCTTCATAAACTTATCACTTAAAGTGATACTTTCGTGTATCAATTGGATACTCAATAACAATAAAACATGGTCTTTCGTATGAGCAAGGTTGAAGAATGCAATAATGATGAGACAGACTCCATAATAGATGTCGTAGAAAGATGAAATGTAGAATAGGGTGTAACTGTCGTAGGCGCCTACTGCGGAATCAATGTTGTCGGTCATCGCACGGTAGCAAGATACTACACACAAAATAATGAAGATTAGAAGCATTATAAAGTAATATCGCTTGCTAATCGGAGTGATAGAACTGTTGTTTATACAATATTTTGATGAAAAACTTGCTCTTTGTATGAAATACAACGGATAAAGCATCCTTTCGATATCTTTTCTTAATATATTATTCACGTGGATGCTGTCTTGTGTTTCCACAGAGGTTAATGGAATAACTTTTGTGTATTTTTTAAACGCATTCATTTTTTAGTGAACTGTTCGGCGAGAATGTTAGGTAAAAAAATGTCGAGCTATTGTATTGAAAAGTACATTACTGAAATTAGTCTTTTCATGTTCAGTAATTGAAGTGGTAGGGTTATTTGTTCGAGGCTTATGTGTTTTGTAAACAACGGTAGCGAGTATGATGTAATTATTTTTGATGGTAGCGATAGTTTTAAGTAATTGAATGACTTGGATAAAAGTAAACATATTTTTATGATGATTTAAGGTGTCTGGTTAATTTCGGCCTTATGTGTGTGGGTTTTTATTAAAAAACATGTCTATTTCTTTCCAAGGTATAAATATTTTTTTCGTCTGGCTATAAGAAACTGATTTCTCTTAATAAAGTTAAATAATTGTAATGTTCTACACAGGTACTGGAGTACACTAACACAGGGCTACCCTAGGATAGGCTGCAAGTCTCTCAAGGGTTTTCTTAAGGATCGTCATGTTATCCAAGGCGAAATGAATATTTGCGTTCATTACAATATAATCCCAAGTTCGAACTGGGGCCATATCGTACCCCAAAAAGGAAGGCAGTGAATATTCCTTCATAAAAAGCCGTACCTACTCCATTAAAGTTTGGGATCCTGGGTAAAAGATAATAAACATATAATTATTTTAAAGTTTCAAATCATAAAAATATCTTTTAAAAGGCTTTGTCGAAAGATTCTCTTTCCTTTTTGCTTTTGTTTGTACCTTGTTTACTACAATACGAAATGGGTTGGTATTCGCAGTGGCCTTCGAAAATCTAGATAGTTGTTTCTACGCAAGGACATCTAGGAAACTGTGAGAAATGCAGTCAAGATGAACAGAAGAGGCGACCTGATTTCTTCAAGTCATTGACCTTTATGATGATCAAAAAATATATAATATTAACTAGTTTTTGTCCTCGATATCATTCACGTTGTTAAAGGAATTTTCGCGCTAAATTAAGCTAAGTTAAATTAATGATCCTTAGGAAAAGCACATGTTCGTTTGACACGAATAAGGTACTTTCAAAGAAATTTAACAATCATTGTGCATTGAATAAAAGTAATAATATAAATTAATTGATATTTTTACGTGCCCTTCGAAGCACGGAGATACTCAACACAACTACCACTTTGCGACCATCCATCTATATAATTTCCTCTATAAGATTGAATAACGCACCGATTGTTTGCATGAGCGTTACGCTACGAGTGCTTTCAGTTTCAGCCATCTAAGGTTCTTTTTAACTGTTATTCTTCTTTCATCAAAATCGATTCAGTAGTTTTTACGAAAGAGTAACAAACATACATCCTTCCAAACTTCATCACGTATTACAAGTATTTCATACTAGATAAATGTTTAAAAATACATTTATTACCAGTCCTTTAAGAGTATAAATATAAGCTCTATCTGGTATGTGCTAGTGTGATCATTGTGCTTGCATAGTCGACATGAAGCTACTTGCTTTAGGTAAGATTTCTTAACAATATTGTTTGAACTCGCCCAAATTGATGTTCAAAATCCAAATTAAAACATTTAGGTAAAACAATACTTTTTGTTAAAGGTAAAAGTGAATTTATAGCCTATAGCCTGAAATATTTTTTCAAATCGGACCTGTAGTTCCTGAGAATAGCGCGTTAAACAAACAAACTCTTCAGCTTTATAATATTAGTATAGATTTGAATTTTTAAAGTTATTTAGGGACCATTCAGTAAGTTTAGACAGAGGTGTCCAAAACACTCACGTTTCGTAATTTACAATGTTATGTCTATGTCGTTAAATTAAATTCAATCAATCCAATTCAATTTAATAATTCAAATGATTGCATTTTCGGGAATCGCCTCTCGGCTCTCAATTTCTAATGAAGTCTTTGCACTTACGGCACTTGTTATTTCATGTTGAAATTGATACAAGATAATTTCTATTGTTCAGCGTTGTTGGTGATCCTAGGAGTAGCGGCAGTCAGTGCACAGGGCTGCATATGCACGTATCATGAAGAGCTAGTGTGTGGCGTCGACGGAAAGACTTACGGCAATCCTTGTCAGTAAGTACCTTTTTTTACCTTTATTTACCTTTTTTTATTACCTTGCACCCACCACAAAAATATACAAAGACACACACATACTCAACATAAATCAAATATACGTTTATAAAACATGCATGTTAGTAAGGAAAATAATAACACAAAATACACATACACAAACACACTTTGTCGAAAAAGTCCAAACATACAACAGTAGAAGACACAACAAGTTAGAACTAATCCACCCTAGAACAAACTATGGCAAGAATAGCATTTTATATACAGGAGCCAAACTGTACAATAGCCTACCGGAAGAAGTATTGAGTAGTAAAAACCTAAGTATTTTTCGAACCCGACTAAAACTGTTTGTACAACAAAATTGTTAACAAAAAAATGTTTTATTAGGATGAAATTGTATATTCTTTTCTTTGTGTTACTCTATATAGAAAATTTATTTGCTCACAGATTGTTAATGCATGCTTATTTAATTATGTACAGTTCTCAATGTAAGCGAACTACTTGTTCTTTTTGAGAAATAAATGTCTTTAAACCGAAGTAATAACCCATATCTTTAGTTTCTATGCAACTTTTAATGATTTCTGTTAGTAAAATTCGTAGTACTTGAGTCTACTACGCTACCAAATTCAAGTTTGAAACTTTGCATCCATTTAAGAAATGTTTTAGAGTACTCGAAGTGCTTTAAGTCCACTACGATAAACTCAGGCATGCAAGGTTTCATCACGATGTTGTCCTTCACCGTAATAACAACTGATTTTATTATTTCTAACGCTTCGAATAGTTGTTTGTGTGTTGCCTTGGGTTCAAACCGCCTTCATAAGAGGCGTATACTGGGGAGTATCATAAAAGCAATGAATTAGAACAAAATTGCAGAAAAATTTACGTTAATCTATATAAGGTTATGTGAAAACTGAAAAGTGTCCTGAATAACTTTATAATGTGTTTTTGTTTTCAGAATGGGTTGTAACAATGTTCAGCGGATTGACAGACGTCATCCGTGACGGACGTGTTTAATTTTTCTCCCGTTTTTATTCACTATAATTAGTTTATTCAAGCTGTTTCTTTGTATTTTATTGTTGAAATTGTCAATAACTGTCCCAGTTACGGTATAACTGAGTCGTTGCCACGCGGCGACTTTTCGTCATGGACGAATGTTACCGTAGTGACGCCAGTCTGGAAGAAGCTAGTACAGCAACAGTAATGCAATGCAATTTCGCTGAAGATGTGTTAAATAGGGCGGAGAAGCGAGCTCGTGATGATAATTCATCGGATGATGGGTGGCAGACAGTTTCCAAGGGTCGCAAAAGTGTTCGACGGTCATCCTATTCAGATGAGAAGGAGGGTGTTCAAGTGTGCGTGATCAGTTCTGATGTGTTGCCCAAGCAGTTTGGCCTTGCCCGTTTATTTAAAGAATATGATATAAAATCTATAAGTCATTTCAAGCATGTTAATCCTCATAAAATGTTTCTAACATTTGATGATGTGACGTATGCCGAAAAATTTATCACGTGTCAAGCTTTTAAGGATCTCGGCTGGAGATGTCAAAAGACAACGGAGGTTGGATTGTCTTACGGCGTCATAAAGGGCATAGATCTTGATGTGACAGATGAAGACATTGAAAAAAGTATTACGTGTGATCTGGAAATTGTTTCTGTAAAGAGGTTGAATAGGAAAAATAATAATTTAAAAGAAACTGATTCTATTTGGATAAAGTCCGAAACAATGAGACTTGGTTTCAGAGGCCCTACACTTCCACCGCATGTACTTGTTTATGGGTTGAGAATCAAGGTCGAGCCGTATGTCTTTCCGGTAACCCAATGCTCAAGATGTTGGAAATTTGGTCACATTTGGAAAATGTGTCCATCAAAGAGAGTAATATGTCCGAAATGTACCAAGAATCATGAAAATTGTGACACAAGTTCTTTCCGCTGTGTTAATTGTACCGGTAATCACTTAGCCTTACAGTCGATCTGTCCAGTTTACAAAAAGGAGCGAAGGATCAGGGAGCTGATGGCCGAATATAATTACACGTATAAACAGGCACTGGAGTTATATATACGTCAGAGCACAGAGGTGGAGAAGGGATCAGCCAGTCCAATATTAGAGTCGAATTTTCCAGTCTTGAATTCGGAAGTTTTATATTTATCTCCGCCTCCTGTAACTACTGAAAATGACTGTACACGACTTATGTCAGATGTAGTCAAGTCGCCTGCCAAGAAGGTAGTTAGCATTCCGGTGCTCAATAAGAGGAAGCTGAGGAAGCACAGCAAGACCCTTCCTGCTCCAACTCCTCCTCCTTCGGTACCAGGTGATCAACATGAAGTCGAGTGTTCCAAAGGCAGTAAAGATTCTAATAATGAAGGTTGCGTTAAAAATGTAAAACTTAAAGAAGACTCGATTGTTCAACTTTTAATCAAACTGAAAAATGTATTTGTAAGTAATCAATCATTTGAAGAGAAGTTAAGTCAGTTATTTAAAAACATTTTTGAATGGCTGATGAGCAAAATTAGTAGTGGATCGGTTAGTTTTTTAATGACAACGTTAATGAACGTTTTTTCTAATAATTATGGTTAATAGTAATTCTATTATTAACGTCAATGTTATCCAATGGAATTGTCAGAGTTTGAGACCTAAGACGTTATCATTAGAATCCTTTCTTACACAAGAATCTATTCACATAGCTGTATTAAGTGAAACCTGGCTTGAACCTGACAGTTATTTTAGAGTTAGTGGTTACAATACATTTAGACTGGATAGAGACGATGGATATGGAGGGGTGGCTATTTTGATTCATAAATCGGTGAAAGCCATTTTGTGTTCATCGCGTAGTCACAATTCGGGTATTGAAATATTGCAAGTAAAATTATTGAATTGTCGGCATATTGAGAATATATTTTCGGTGTATTGTCCTTCGTCTGTAAACACTTCATTCGGGGATTGGGACGCTATCTTTTCACTTTGTTCTGTTAAGACTTTGATATTGGGAGACTTTAACGCTCATCATTTAAATTGGTCGAGTAAAAATGATCAAAGAGGTTTACAGATTTTTGATTGTATGTTAGATCATAATTTTATTTCTTTAAATAATGGTGATGCTACTAGAGTTAAATATGTTAATGGCATTTTGCAACAGTCTTCCCCAGATATTTCATTTGTTTCTTGTGATTTGGCGACATTATTTTCTTGGAAAGTTACAAATGAGTGTTTGGGAAGTGATCACTTGATTATTAAAATTTCAGCAACCTTGAGCCTTCCTCGAGAGTTAGTTAAAAGACGCAACTTTAAGGAAAGTGATTGGAAAAGCTATTCTTCGGCAATTGAAAATGCATTTTTAAATTTTACTATCCCTTCCGATTCTCAGGATTTTTATGACCAATTTGAAAATATATTACAGTCGGCTGCCAATTCCTCTATTCCTTATGTTAGAATTCCACAGCATATTAGTAACAAATTTTGCCCTAAGCCTTATTGGAGCGCTGATTTATCTAAAGCTGTGGCTGAACGTCGTCTTGCCCTTAGAAATTTAAGAAGGTGTCCATCGGCTGAGAACTTACAGATTTTAAAAAGTAAGGTTAGTACCGCACAGAGATTGATTCGTTTAGCTAAATGTCGTTCTTTTCAACAATTTTGTTCAAGTTTAGATGAAACGTCTACTTCTTCTGAGTTATGGCAAAAAATGAAATGGATTAAGGGTCATCATTCGAATGCTACTAATCGATCGGTAGATAAAGAGAGAGCCGAGAAATTGTTAAATGATTTGACACCTGATTTCGTTAGTCCTTCTGAACCTGAGATTCGAATAAACAATGTTTGCTTGGAGGCTGATATTACCATTCAGGAATTGATTTATTCAACGAAAAAATCTGACACAGCTCCTGGCAGTGATAGTGTTTCTTTTTCAATGATAACTCATCTTCCAAATATTGGGAAATCTCTTTTAGTTTCAATTTATAATAGATGTTTACGTGAGAGTTTTGTTCCAACACAATGGCGTGAAATTAGAATTATTCCAATTCCTAAACCAGCTAAAAATTCTAATTCTCAGCCTGCATTACGTCCAATTTCGTTAATATCGTGTATTTGCAAAATTTTCCATTCAATTATCAACAAAAGATTGGAATGGTATTTAGAAAAACAATCTTTGTTTTCGGATAATATGATAGGATTTCGGAAATCCCGTTCATGTTATGATAGTTTGTCTCGCTTAGTTTCACAGATTCAGTTAGGATTTTCTAAAAATCTGATAACTGCGGCTTGTTTTATTGATATTGATAGTGCTTACAATAATGTGGATGTGCCTTGTTTGATTTCTATGTTAGATAAATTAAGTGTCGGATCTAGAATTTGCTTATATTTATGGTCATTTTTAAGCCATAGACGGCTAACAGTTAATGTTGATGGATGCAATTTAGTTAGGTCTACAGGGCGCGGTTTGGCTCAAGGAGATCCATTATCTCCTCTTCTTTTTAATGTTGCTACGTTGGACATTTGTAAATTTATAAACAGTGTTAATGTTTCTCAATATGCTGACGATTTTGTTTTGTACTGTTCAGGAAATAATTTAAGTACAACAGTTGCCAAATTACAAGTTGCATGTCAAGACCTTTGTTCTATGCTCAATTCAATAGGCCTTAGTATTTCTTCATCTAAAAGTAAATTATGTGTGTTTAAGAAAGGTGGATTTAGAGGTACAGCCGAACTTAAAATAGATAACGTATCACTACCTATTGTTTATAACTATAAATATTTGGGTCTTTGGTTGGATAGCTCTTTGAGATGGGGTAAGCACATCAATGAGACTTCTCAACAGGTTTTAAAGTATCTTAATTTACTAAAAGTTTTGTCAGGATCAGGTTGGGGTGTTCATCAAAAGCATCTGAGAAGACTGTACATTGCTTTGATAAGAAGTCGTATTGATTATGCAAGTTTCTTGTATGACAACAGTTCTAAATCTAATTTGTTTAGATTAGATCGCATTCAGAATCAATCTTTACGTGTGATAGGAGGTTATATTCGTAGTTCACCTATTCATGTTATGGAATGTGATCTGTGTTTGCCGCCACTATCAGTGCGTAGAAGATATTTAGGTGGTAAATTTTGGTTAAAGTCAAAATCTTTTGTAAATAACAAAACCATTGATTTATTGAATAAATTATCCGTTAATATACGCTCTTCATATTGGGTTAACAAGAAACATCCACTTCTACTGTCAATACATTTAGATTTTAATAATATTTCCGTATATAGTTGTGATAAGCTTGAAATGTTTTCATTAGAGACGTGGCTATGTAATATTAACTTATTACGGGTAGTGTTTGATTCTGTGCCCTCAATTGATCGTCCTAAGAGAATGTATAATTGTAAAGATCTAGGCTCTTTGTGCTTTAATTATATTGATTCCCACTATAAAGATTGTTACAAAATATTTTGTGATGGCTCTAAGGACAGTGTTAGTGGAGGTTCAGCTATATTTGATCCTATACAGGATTGTTATGTTAAACTTAAGATTGATTCAGATATTTCGATTATGCATATTGAGCTAATTGCTATAGCTGAAGCGCTGTCTTACTTAGAGTCACTTTCTTTTGATAAATTTGTTATTTTGACAGATTGTAAAAGTGCTTTACAGCATTTGATTCGATGTGTATCTATGCCGGTGCGAGGCACACCCATTGCGTATCGGATATTAGCTTCTATTTTACGGTTACAAAATAAGAATGTTGAAGTATTTTTACAGTGGATTCCATCACATGTTCAACTTTTTGAAAATGATAGGGTAGATATTTTAGCCAAACAGGCGTCTGTTGATGGCATTCCGTTGACTATATTGCCTCTGTTTTCTGATTACTTTAAATTACTTTTGAACCGATGTACAGTTTTATGGCAGGAATATTTTGATGAGAGATCAAAAGAAAAAGGTATTTGGTTTCGGACCATTCAACCTCAGATTTATAGGATTCCTTGGATTGATAATAATGTAATGTGTCGAAAGACGCTGGTTACGGCGCTCAGATTGCGATCTGCTCACATTCCGACAAACAAATTTTATTATTTAATGAAGAGAGTCACTAGTCCCAAATGCTCCGCGTGCGATGTAATTGAGGATGTGCAGCATGTTTTGTCGGAGTGTGTACGGAACGAATCTTATCGAAGACTGTTATTTGATAAGTTCAAAAGATTGCAGTTAGGGTATTGCAATAGTGTCTTAGCTTCCCCTCTGTCTGATGAGGCTTTATGTTTGTATAGGTTGGCTGAGTTGTGTCTTGATTGAGTAATATGTATTAGAATTATTATTATTTTTTGTTGTTTTGTAACATTTTTTTGTTAAATGTTATTGGGTGATATAATCGCTAAGCGATTAAACCCATTAAATAAATAAAAAAAAAAAAAAAAAAAAACAATGTTCAACTAGCCCACTATGGACGGTGTATATCAAACTATCCCAATTTCCCGTACCTTCGGCCGGGATAAGACGGACTGTACATCTTCTATCAGCCTGTATTATTGTACACAAGACATCGACTGTACATAATGTGGATTAAAAATTTGGTCTGAAACATAATTTATTTTATTTATTTTTCCTGCAATTTCTTTTTATTTAGCAATGATGCGTGTTGTTTTAAGAAAATCTCGGCCAAGTGAGAATCGGACTCACGCATTAAGGCTTCCGTATTATAGTGGCAACAGAAGTACATCCTTTGTGAAAGTTTCAGCTTTCTAGCTATCACGGTTTATGAGATACAACCTGGAGACTGACAGACAGCGGAGGCTTAGTAATAGAGTCATGTTTTATCCTTTGGGTATGGTACCCTTAAAACTATTAGAACCATTAGCGACGCTACGTTCCCTAGTTTTGTTAGTACAAACATTGTACACTAACTTTAGTGTTTGGTCTGGTTGTTAAAACATTCTTAGATTATATTATAAAGCGCGATTTCGGCAAACAAACAGTCGTACCGAGGGGTAGCAAGTTATAACCCGAGTAACTGGGTTATGGAGGTCAAATAGGCAGTTGCTCCATGTAAAACGCTGATATTCAGCTGCATCTGGTGAGACTGGAAGCCGACTCTGACATAGTTGGAAGAAAAGCTGGGCTGATGATGATGATAAAGTGTAATTTTGTCTATCTATTACGGCTCCTTTCACGGCGCTGACCCCTAGAGAAAGACCCAAAAGTGGTTAAACACAACTTATTTTTCAAAATTGTAACAGATTATGCGCCAGTCATTGCATTGGGTCATTTAATAAGTCCATAATAATATTAGCAGATACTGATAACTTCTGACAATGAACTTAGATTTATCGCACATTCAGAGTAAAAAGGACGTAAGTGATGTTATTTTTACTTCGTCTTATGTCTTTTTTACTCTATTACGTAGTTAGTATTATAGAGTTATCTCGTATAAATAAGATGTTTTCCTCAAACTAACCAGTTTGGATATCGCTGTTATACCGTCAACATGAAATTAATATTTTTAGGTAAGTTATGTTTATTATAAATTTATATTTTTGTTTACTTTATGTAGCACCAAATTCACCTCATCTGATTAAGTATCGGTTAGCCTATCAGTTAAAATTATACCAGTTATTTATTCTATCAAGTCCTCAACCCGCACTTGACCAGTTTGGTGGACTCAAGGCTTAACCCCTCCCTCATTACGAGGGGAGACCCTTGTATGTCATTAATGGGTTCAATTTATTTATTTATTCTATCACTTTATTTTATATATATGTAGGAATACTACGAACATGAAGATCTAAGTGCATAACATGTATTACTTGCTTAACCATTTACACGGCTTCTATCTTTTAAGTATGTGTGAGAGAAAGATACTGTGTACCATAATGTTGTAAATAAAAAACAATTCTTAATTTCGTAAAAGACCACGTCGCAAAAACCAAAACATACCTACATACACTATCGATTAATTATAATACCTTTTTGCAGTGTTCGCGTGTTTCCTTGTTCTGTCGAGCGCGTACTATGATAGCAAAGGAAACAATCTTTGTACAACACACTATGTTCCTGTGTGCAGCCAAGATGGGGTGACTTTCCTTAATTATTGCGAGTATGTATATTGAAAACATATATTAATTAATTGCTGGTGATTTATCTTCACTACTATTACCTAAAAATATATTTAAGTTAAAAAGAACCGCATTTAAAACGTAAAAACCAAAACTGCATCAGCGTCGGTTCAACCAAACGGAATAATTGTGAATAAATAATTGAAATTTGAAATAGTTGTGAATAGGAAAAATTGCGATTTATTTTCTTACAATCGCTTAACATTTTCTCCGGAACTGAAAAAATTAATTGAAACAATCCTTCACCAAAGGTACGTCATGTTCTAAAGTAGGTACCTATGTGCCGTCTACAAGGGTTTTTTTTTGTTTTTAGTTTACACAGTATTAAATGTATATAATATATCAAAAAATATTTTAAACTCGCATTTTTTGACTGGTAAGCAACCTTATTGAAATCGTGTTTACCCGAGGTTTAGTGTGACAACGGACTTTTAGTCAGCTGCTTGATGTTGACTTATTAAGGCCGTCTTGTTCAAGTTAAAATTTCATTTACCCCAAACGATCTGTTTTCTTTATATTTCAGAATGGTGTATGCAGGAGGGAAACTAGCTCACGGCGGTGTATGTGAAGGCGGCGGTAGATCAACACATAGATCGGATTCACATGGATCAGTATACCAAGAGAATTAGTTTTATATTTATAGAAATATAATCTTTAATTAAGTTGTAATAAGAATTTTTTTATTTATTCACGAGCTCTCAGATATGATTCACCAACGTTGTTTTACAGTATTATTGCAAATAAATTGTTTGTAACTTGTGTCTCTTTTTACGAAAGGAATTTGGAATCTTTCCTGCGTCATAAGAGTTTAGAGATAAAAAGTATAATATTAATATGTTATTGATAAACATTGTTACATCATCGCCATTCTTGTATTTATTTTTGCATATTGCTATGTTCAGAAACACAAAGATGCATTATATATACCCAGGCAGTTCTACAGGCAATTGAAGATTTGAAACGCGTTCAGCACAGTGGTTATAAGGTACTCGTCACTCCACTACCAGTGCTCCTTGAGATAGTGGGTTCGATTTCTATACGGAACAAACACTGTAATGCGTTCCTTCAGCACTTGTTATACTTTGTGTCCGTTTTTTTATAAAGGATAGGAAAAATATTGTGAAAAGACACAATAAAGTATTGAAAATTAAAACATATATTTCGTGTTGAATTCTCTATTTCTCTATTCTCTATTAAAAAAAGACAACTCAAAACCACTGCGCCACGGAGGCAGTCAAGAATATATAACGAACTGTTAAAACCGTTTATTTTCAACAAAATATTACAAAAAAGCAAACTGTAGCAACACAATAGTGTAACTAGTGACCACAGATATGAGTGAGAGCGGTAATACTGCGTCGTTGTCGAACAAGCCACATAGAGACATCTTCTTGAACGACGCCCGGTACACGCGTTTTATGTTCTTGCATAGCTTGCGTTCTGCATCTGTGAATGTTTATTTAAAACTTAGATTTCAGTTGGTATTTAGTGTGACATGATTTTGCTGCACAACCGCTGAAAATTAGATTTAAAGAGCTCTCTGCATGTCTGTCACATTGTCACTGGTGTAACTACACTGATTGGCAATGTTTTACGAAAACGCAATCTGCTATAATAAAAAATATAAATATCTTCTGATGAGATTTCATGGCCTCCAGATTAATACATTAGCGCTCAGACGCTGAAACCTTTAAGTTTACTTGCCTTCCAGTTTCATATGTATTAAACTGGAGATCCAGAATGCAAAGTAAAGTCATAGTTCGGTGTGTAAACCACAATTAATACTCAACAAAAACGGATTTATTTTGATGCTTTCGTGAATGTGACAAGTTTTCGACTGCCTCCGTGGCGAAGTGGTTTACGTCGCCACGCCGATAGCACTGCATCGGGAGGTCGTGGGTTCGATTCCCACACGGAGCAATTATTTGTGCGATCCACAAATAATTGTTTCGGGTCTGGTTGTGCTTTATGTCCGTTGTTTGTATGTATGAAAAAGTCCTCGCGACATAAGAGCAATTCTTAGTGTGGGAGTTATCTTTGTCTTTTAAAAAAAACAGGATAAAAGAATGTAAATGTTATCATAATATCTTATTGAGTTACCTGTGCAATGTGACTTCAGAATAATAGCGCAGGTTTCCTGACTTTTCTCCATCGCTATGTAAAACTTTTCACAGTGAAGGCTTACCATGGCTTGCAGTAGATAAGTCTTTGCTAGCCATACCTTCACTGATATTATGGTTGCAGTCACAGCCTTCTGTAAGACAAAATAAGTAAAACAAATATGACTATAGTGCAGTGGATCTGATCGCCACGATCCTATCATTGCGTCGGGTGGATTCGATTCCCACATGGAACATTTTTTTGTGCGATCCACAAATAGTTGTTTTGGGTGTGGTTGTACTTTGTGTCAGTTTTTTGTATGTTTGTCAAAGTCTCCGCGACACAAGAGCATAACTAAGTGTGTAAGATGTATTTTTAAAAAGAAAAAGGAACAATCAACCAAATATCTATCACAATTCTAATCTTGACGGCTCTTGTACTCCAATGGGGGTATTTTGTCCACCAGGCTGGCCAAGTGTAGCTTAAGAACCTTTACTAGTTTCTAGAATTGTCTAAAGTCTTTTTTTTTCATGTAAGGTTTCTTTCATAGCTTAAGCAAGTGATAGCTCTATTTTATTATATAAATATATATAAATATAATATATAAAAACTTACAAAAATGTAGCAGCTTCCATTATAAACTTTTTTCAATAATGTAAATACTGCAGATATGTATATGTTACTGTAAAAGCCCGAACTGTGGTAAATCCTAAGATTTTCCGGTAAAACCTAAGATTTACCAACTCTCAATGGTAAAAGTCCGAACAAGCCAGAGTTTAAAAACTATGTAACGATATATAAAAAAATCCCCCTCCATAACTATGTTTATAACTATTTCACGGTATAATTATATACTGTGAAATAGTTATAAAGAAGGAGTTTTGGGCAAAGCGACATGGGTAGGTTAGGTTAGGAGCGAGCGAAGCGAAGCTCCCACCTTAGCCTTCGTGGTTATTTCTTTTTAAGCACCCAGAAGGAGGAGCCCCGCGAAGCCGGGGCTCCGGCGACATCTCGACATCATCAAGTGAATATAGGTAAAAGTTCAAAATATTAGAATTGTTCGGACTTTTACCATTGCGAGTTGGTAAATCTTAGGTTATACCGGAAAATCTTAGGATTTACCACCGTTCGGGCTTTTACAGTAACATATATAACTTACCGTGCTTAGATTAGCTTTCTCAATGTAATAGGCTAATTTTGTAACATCAATCAAAATTTGGACAAATATCAATGTGTGTGAAAAGAATTCTATCAAGTAATAGAGGACCTGAAAACAAAATGACCATTAGATATTATGTAAATGGTTAATCATCTTTCAAGTTTTGAGCTGTAGCTCGATTCTCTACCACTATCGACTACCGACAACCGACCTGTCATCGAGTTTTGTATGAAAATCTGATCAGCGCCTCTGACGGGTGTCAGAGGAAATATTTTGGCAGTACATTCCATGTGTCAAAATTTCGATACTCGACAGTTCCGACTGTACAGAATCGCGCTACTGAGCGTAGACTAAAATCAAGACTGACATAATCAAGATGAAGATGCATAGCCACAGAAATGTAGCTCCGTTTCGACACTTTCCACTGACGTGTATGTGTATCACGTACATATCGCAGTTGACAACTAGTGTTCGTCAAATCTATGTTTACTATTCAGTACCTCGATTCTCTCATTATCGACTACCGACAACCGGCTAGCTATCGAATTTTGACATTTAGCATGTACTGCCAAAAAAGTTTCTACGACGCCCGTGAGAGGCGCTGATAAGATTTTCATACAAAAGGAGATCATCCATTTTGGGCCTTTTTTCAAAGTGCCGGCCAACAAAAAAAAGTGGCATATATCGATAGAACTAGCCATTTGAAGCAATAGTTAGTATGGCACGAAACCGGTAGGATCGCTTTGAACCGAGTTATACAGGTTTGAAGATTCATAATATTCAAACATTTATTCATTTCTAAAAGTGCTTTGTTAGTGATTTTGCTAGAAATAACTATCTAAAGCAATTTTGATTGTGAAGCGACCACTATGAAGTTGATTTAAGGTCGTAAGCACACGTATCAACTCAGAAACGGGTCGTCACCGTAGTAACTCGAGCTCATCAGTATTATTTGTATGTAATTCCCTCCTGTAACACACTTATCGGAATCGTTATGTGATCGCCCCGGCTCACGACGATGGGAGTGGTGCGTATGCGCGTTATGCATTCACAAGCACCCAGGGTGGAGTGCGAGGCTATGTGCAAATTCCGATAGAAGGGCGGGCATACCCTCTAAACCGCAACATGTGTCCTCATAACAAGGTCCCTCATCACAAATCTTGCCCGAAGCACAAAATATTGTTCCACATACCGATGAGTCGGACATAACAACTCAACGGCAACACTCTAGGTGACCTCTTACCTAGACGATGGTTTGTTAGTTGCACACAACCGAGGGTGTGGCCCCTTAGGTGCGAGTTGGATTCCCCCGGCGCCCCAATGCGTCGCCACTGGACTGGGCACTGGCGACTAGCGCAAGGTCAGCGCATCCCCCCTTAGCGAACCCATAAACCATCGTCTTCATCCAAAATTGCTTTAGATAGTTAATTCTAGCAAAATCAGTCATTATTTATGTTTCACAGCACTTTCAGAAATGAATTAATGTTTGAATATTATGAATACTCAAACCTGTATAACTCGGATCAAAGCGATCCTACCGGTTTCGTGCCATACTAACTATTGCTTCAAATGGCTAGTTCTATCGATATATGCCACTTTTTTTTGTTGGCCGGCACTTTGAAAAAGGCCCAAAGGCAAAGGTATGGCGCCTGGATGATCTCCTTTCTCGATGACAGGTCGGTTGTCGGTAGTCGATAGTAATAGAGAATTGAGCTACAGTACATTACTGCTACGACGTAATGTGTTAATTACTATAATCTCAAAACAATGTAAAGCATAGTGTCTTTCAAATAGTTGTCAATTGAGATACGTGGAGAGATTTCGAGCACTGTGATTGGTCGCTTTGCAGCCCATACACCGCTCTGCCAGGCCCCGCTTTAGTTGAAATGCACCCTCTATCGTCTTATAAGTTCACGATCAAGTAATTTAGCAAACGTTTCTAAAACCTATAATTTAATGAGAAATAGTGGTTCACTTACCAAATACTGAGAATTCGTTTTAAAGAGATTGTAGCACTCCAATATATCAACATAAGTTTTAAACATTTTCTTGCAATACAACTCATCATTTACACGTTTTTTGAGAACTTTTTCATTCCACAAAACAACTTTGTCTTTTAACAACTTTATGCTTCTTGTAGCATAAATCATATTAGCATCGAAACATAGAAGAAACAAACTCACATAGGACCTCAAACCTTCTGCCATCGCAACATAATATATAGCAGCCAAAATAGACAAATACATATTAAGAATTATACCAACGTACACCCAGTTACCGATGACATAAACCTTAAAATATTTCTTACTATAGAGAGATCTGTGGATCTCTTGAAATTTTAAGACGAATCTGATATTTTTGTTCACGTTAATGATGTTGATGATAAAGTTCAAGCTAAAACCAATACTGTAGTACCAGACATCGTAGAAAGAGGCGAAGGTAGATGAAATTCGCGTATGTTTTAAATGTTTCTTCGAAGTGATAGGAGTAAGATCGGTTTAGGTATCCAAAACTGAAAACGATTGTACAACATAGGGACGTTAATGTTGTACCAAGACCGTTTGGGTTGATGAAATTGTGCTTGATGCTATATTTGGGGTAACAACTAACTCTTTGCATAAAGTTTAAAGGACGTAACATTGATTGTACGTCTTTATCTATGTAGTTATTTAATCGTAAATCAGCTTTGACTTTCTTCTTTGTATTGACGAATGACGTCATCATATGCTATAGTGTTTCTCAAATATGACTATATTTTGATAAATAATTGTCCCGCACGGCAGATCAAATGTAGGTCATATAAGAATTTGAATTCTTTAATGTCAAATTTTGGTAATTAATTTTATATTAATTACGCTAATGTATAAGGAAATACCATTAACTATATTACTGTTTATTTTATTCTTGATGTTAATAAGTAAATACCACCGAAATAAGATATGTCACCGAATATTGTTATTTATGATGTACCTACCTACATGTAACTCTTTTATAGAGCAATAGTTAATTATGAATATTTGTGGTCAAATAATTGTACCTTGGCGAAACACTTATTCAAAGTAATTTAAATTAAAAAAATAAGCATTTATTAAGAAATTTATAAGTATAATTAAAAATCACACTACACTTTATTTTGTTGTATTATTATTTGTACGTTACAGAATATTTGCTAATAACACTATGTGAAACTCTGTCAAATGCCAAATTAAAGTTATCGAAAATTCACAACAACCACAAAGACTCACATATTTTTTTCTTGAATAATATGATCGTTTTACAGAAATGCAAATTGCAGTAATACAATAGTATAATTAGTAAGTAAACCTAATAATGAGAGTGGAAATAAAGCGTCAATGTAGAACAAGTTGCAAGCAGACATCTTACTGAAAGTGGCCTGATACAAGCGCTGTATGTTCTTGCATAGTTTTCTCTCAGCATCTAGAAAATTTGAATAATAGTATTCTTTTGACATAAATAAATTGAACCCATTACTGTCCCGCTGCTGGGCAAGGGTCTCCTCCCGTAATGAGGGAGGGGTTAGGCCTTGAGTCCACCACGCTGGCCAAGTGCGGGTTGGGGACTTTGCATGCCCCCAATAAATGTATTAAACAAATTTTAGGCATGCAAGGTTTCCTCACGATGTTTTCCTTCACCGTTGGAGCATGTGATAATTATTTCTAATACACACATAACTTCGAAAAGTCATTGGTGTGTTGCCTCGGGTTCGAACCTGCGACCACTTGAGTGGGAGGTGTCCACTTATACCACTGGGCTATCACTGCTAAGAAAACATGAACAAGTCTTAAAGAGCGATGGAGATAATCAGATCCGTAATATCACAATTTCTCTCTTTCTGATTTAATCAAAGAAATGAAGGCATAACATTAGCCCAGGCGACCCATTATAAAGAAACATTCGTTAACTATGAAATATTATAGAAAATCTTAAAAAGATTACCTGTGCAATTAGAATTCAGAACTCTTGCGCAGGAATCTTGGCTGTCACTCAAAGCTATGTAGAATTTCTCACAATAGTAGCTTAGTATTACGTGGAGTATAAATGTCTTCATCAGCCATGTGTAAACTGACGGCGTAGACGTTGATATACTAAACTAGAGAACATAAAATACCTTAAGTAAGTATAATATTGGAAAATGAATAAAAGTATGTTAAAAAGACAGATAATTTTACTTACGTCGACTCCATTCATGGTTAATTTTAACATATCAATCAAAATTTGTAAGTAGATCAATGTATGCGAAAATAATTCTATTACATAATACAGTACCTGAAAAACAACAATGCAAATAAGTTGGCCTGTAGCCTACATTTATCAATACCAATGTGGAGGTAGATACTGACAATAGATTTCGAAACAATAATTATTAGATGTTTATTTAACTAATAGGTACTCAAATGTCTTTACTTGAACTAAATGAATAAAGAATATAATTTTAATTTTGAATAAAATACTAAATTGTAATTTTCTATTCTGTCGTATAGTTCGTGGTCAACCTGGTGTCAAAGTTGTTCAAGCCGCCCGAAAGTCCTTTGACGTGGCTTAACGACTGTTAGTTTTAAGTGACAATAACCGGGAGCGACTATTTACGTGCCCTCCGAAGCACAGAGACGCTCAGTTCGAATACCACTATGCGGTCACCCATCTATGGATTGACCGCGCCAAGGGTTGGTTTACCCACTGATCGTTTACCGACCGGTGAGCGGAACTGGCTATGAGCACCTCAATCGTAATAATATTGTACTTTACTCACCAAATGCCTAAAGTTAACTTTAAAAATATCATAACATTTCAATACATTGGTATAAGCTTGAAACATTCTCTTACAATGAGCGTCTCCATCTTTTCTATCTCTCGCAATCAAAACTTCTTGATTCCACAAATCAATTTTATCTTTAAGTAACTGTATACATCTCGTGGCATAAATCATATTAGCATCAAAACAAATCAATAGTAGATTAGTAAATAATGTATACGCGGGTAAATGTAAGCAGTACATGAAAAAAATATACCCAGCAAAAGTATAAAAACCAAAGATGGCCAAAACACAGATCCAGTTTACAAAAGTGAAGAATTTAAAATGATACTTATTATTGAGAAACCTGTGGACGTTTTGAAAGGTTAGAACAAAGTTGATATTGTTATTGACTTGAGTGACACAGGTGATGAAATTTAAGGTGAAACCGATGAAATAAAAGCTGAAATCGTAGTAAGAACTAACGTATAAGAAATGTATGTAGCTTTTAACTTTATCATCGTAATGAAGTCTGATCATGCGGTTTAAGTATGCCAATATGCAGAAAACAGTTCCAGTTATAGAAATGTAGATGGATGATACCGAATTTACACTTAAAAGGCCATTTTTTAAACTGTATTTGGGACTGTATAAGACATTTTGCATCAGGTTTAGAGGTCGTAGCATTGTTTCTACATCGTTGTCTACTTCATCATTCAATATGTTGATTTTAAAACTGTCATTAACTTTAATTTCTTTGGTAAACTTCATGATAGTATTAATTTTGCTTTTAAATTACAATGGACATCTTAAATCATTATTCTGTTGTATAGATATTTGTCGATTAACTCCCCGTAAGTCAAGCTTTATTGATTTGGATAATATTGTGTTAGTTCCTGGATGCTGTCTTAACACAATGGTATCTAATAGTATCTGCTATCTAATCTGCTACTATTTGTAATTCTTATTCAAAGCAGTTGTCATTTGAATGTGAAATATTAATTGTTAGTTAAAAGGTTTTAGCTGTAATTAAGGCAATCGCTCAGTCATTAGTTTCCACAAGCTAATTGCATAACGAGTATTGGAAATTAATGGTATGTTTTTGCATCAAATGTAGGTATTGCTTTTATATAATTGAGCGGTTTTTGTTTTCTATCTTTAAGATGAATTAGTACAAATTATATCTATAGTTCTTGGAAGATGCAATAAGGAAAAAGTTTGACTTTGTTATGACGCAGGTCGAAAAATATTACAAAAATATATAAAGTTAATGCTAGGATGTTTCCAGGACATTCATACTTAGTATTATAAATGCGAAAATATATCTGTCAGCTGTGTTTCATGGAATGAAGCATTGACATAACTTAACGGGATCAACTAAAGGCTAATTCGGCTTAAAAAATCGGCTTACTGAAATAGAAAATGAAAGAGTGTACACTACCTGGGCAGAAATATTCGATATTTTTTAGGTACTCTGAAGTGAATCACAAAAACATAAAAATTAAAACCGACACGAAAGAACACAACAGCATGCGGCAGTATGACATATATATTTGTATAGTAATAGTATTCTAAAGCTTATAGTCACAGGAAAGCAAATTGCAGTAACACAATAGTGTAAGTAGCGCCAAGTTGACAGAAGTGAAGCAACAACGCCGCGTCCATCGTGAACACTCCATATGTGCTCATCTTGTGGAAGTCCTGATGTAGGAGACGGTAGATGTTCTTCCAAATTGGTTTTAATATACCTGGGAAATAAGAACAATAAGGATCTACCTGTTAGTGATTGCTGGTAAAGAAGTTTAAGTAGCGGTCGAGTAATTTATGTTTAAATATTTCCGCAACACCCTGGAGGAAAATATTCAATCTAATAAATTGGGGCAGCGGATGGTGCATAAGAAGAAATGCTATCAATAAAGTTACAGACATTAAAGTCTTACCATCTTCAGTTGCCTTCAACAAACTAATTATCTTTCCTTTATTGACTTGAGTGTATAGTCTTTCACAAGTGAGACAGAAGGTTACTTCGACGATGAACACTTTGACGGTCCAGAATATAACGCTTGATATATGACTGATTAACATATGCATCTCCTGTAAGACAACGTAGTTAAAATTAGTAGAATACCTAGCTGTTACCCGGGACTTTGTCTGTAGAGCAAACGAGAAAAGTTTTTTTTTCGCTTAAAGGTAGTTACTTATGTCATTATCCAGCCCGCTACCTTTCCTCTAAAAAAAACACGTAGCTAAATCAGTTCTCAGGAAGGGCAAAAAGGCACACCTAATGATATAATGTTTTTTACCCATTACTGTCCCACTGCAGGGCAAGGGTCTCTTCCCAAACGAGGGGGTAGGGTTAAGCCTTGAGTAAGATAAAATGTATTAAGATTAGGTAGAATGAACAAAAAAAATATTTTATACTTACAAGGCGTGACTTTGAATATAGCAATAGCACTGCTATGTATACCAAATTTTGAATAAACGCTGTTATCAGATGAATAAGTATCTGAAAATAAACAACGTATTATAAAAACGGCTCCTGCATGACTCAGTAAATAACTACTGCACATTTGTAAATCGGTATTATTATGATCCTATAGAGGCCGCCCGCGACTTCATCCGCGTGGAAAACCTTCCCATGTAAATAACCTTATAAAAAACTCCGGGATAAAAAGTGTTATTCTGGGTCTTCAGATACCAAATTTCATCGTAATTGGTTCGATAGCATTTGCGTGTAAGAGTAACAAACATCCATACATACATACATTCTCACAAACTTTCGCATTTATAATATTAGTAGGATAAGTTCAGTAAAGTACAACAATCGTAATACCTCTGAATAAATAGGCATTAATGGCTTGCAACAGTTTGTTTCGGGCGGTTCGTTATTTTACTAGTTATTTAATAAATACTTACAACAAACTCCTTAGTTTTCTTCAATATATCCCAAGCAGTTAAAGCTGATTTCATAACACCATACATTTCTTTTAAAACTGCTTGACTATCTATCCTTATGTTATCATCATCATCTTCGACCTTAATATCTATGACGCATTCATTCCAGTTAGCAACTTTACGTTCAAGAATGAATATAACAAGCATCGCTTCAACCACAATCAAATCGAAGAAAATAGACGTTGATAGGAAAAAACTTCTGATCGAATTCCAAAATCTATCCAGATAAAATTTCATCGTTAACAAAAGTATGTAATATAATAAAAATATGGCACACGAAATCCAAGAAAAAATCTTGAATGCTTTTAAATCGTTAGCATTTCTAAGATTGTTATTAATGTCATTGAGTATTGTGAGTAGTTTCACAAAATCGTTGCTGTAATACAAATTGACGAAAGTCACTATACAAATATGAATAACGTATTGTAAATAAACACCGTAGTATATGATTAGTATCAGTGACTGAATACCACTGTGGAACAATATAGCATCCTTCAGAGAAATGTAAAAGAAAACACAAACAGCACAATTGATGAAAACTGCACAAATTATGTTATTTTTAGATATATTTTGTATACATTTGTTCTTTAAATTAAACTTTCTAACTCCAGCGATAGTATTTATGTAGTAGAATGGAAGAAATATACTAAAAAAGTCGTTAAAAACTACGCTCTGCTTGTTTTTGTTTGTCATATTTCGATAGTAATGGACTTTTCAGTGAGAAGTAACAGTAATTAGTGGTATTCAATTCAAGTAATAATATGAAGTGGTTCATGCTATTTGTCTTTTTGACATGTTTACATTGAAATGTTTTTTTTAAACTACCGAAATATGTTTTGGACATTTGATTACAGAATTAAATTCCTGAGCTGGCTTTAGTGTTTATTGAATTAGTAATTCATTATCACCACCATTCATAGATCTTTTCACGTACATACATAAAATTAAGCCCTTTTCGTGGATGCCTTGTTTCATTGACATCCATACAGTTCGACATGCAGGAGCGCCGATTACAAATACAACGCGTCTGGCCTCTTCGCATGAAGTTACTGACATGATCCGTGCATATATTTTTCACCCAAGAGAAACCAATTTGCCGTTGATGTCCAGAAATCTTTGTTTATTTAAACTTATGCTCATTGAATAATAGAATAACGTAATGTAATAAAAAGTTTATTTACTAGTCACATTCCAATTCTTAAAAAACTAAACTATGGTAATATGTTACAATTTTCAATGTATAATATAATATTTCTGGTGGTTCTTTGACTAGGCTAAGCCTGTCTCGGAAAAGACTATTAAACTATCCAGATTTTTGTTCCTGGTTCGATACAGCATAGAGATAGAGAGTCAATAAAATGATTAAACAAACGCTAATACCTCAAGCTTCTGAAGTTTGTAAACAAGAAAAACTGCGTAGGTCAGATAATAAATATTAAAGTAGAAATATATTATTTAAAAGAAGTAAATCACATTATGACCATAAGATACAAAACTAAAACGAAAGAAACAAGACATTAGTATTTAAAACCAAATTTTATTCATCGTCTCCATAAATAACACTGTAGCGCTATTCTTTACTGTCAATACTATCGAGTATCGAAAGTTTGACATTTAAAATGTGCTGGCACAATAGTTCCTACAACGCCCGTTATAGGCGCTGATCAGATTTTCGCACAAAATTTCTCGATGACTAGCCACCAGCTGTCGGTAGTCGATAGTAGTAGAGAATCGAGGTACTTGTATACTGCTATTTGTCACAGGAAAGCGAATTGCAGTAACACAATAGTGTAAGTAGCGCCAAGTTGACAGAAGTGAAGCAACAACGCCGCGTCCATCGTGAACACTCCATATGTGCTCATCTTGTGGAAGTCCTGATGTAGGAGACGGTAGATGTTCTTCCAAATTGGTTTTAATATACCTGAGAAAGATTTATACAATTACATTGTTTCTCTATGTGACCGGGAGTTTTGGTTAACGGAAGTTTTACATTGACTAAATAATTAGTTTATTTTTAATGACATAGATTGAGAGTTAAATGTTTGGCAAACCAAAGTTGCGTATTTACAAGAAAATTTCAAGGTAGCTAAAGGCACATGAGAAGAAACCCCTATACCACCAATAGGATGCCTTAAAACATAGCAGCGAAATTTTATTGAGCTAGTATTTTTCTTGCATATCTGGTGGAAATACAACCTTATATGAATACTAGCAAACCAGGCAAACGCTGTTTTTGACATATATTTAAAAAAAAATGTTAGTGTTGGGCAACCCTTACAACTTAGGACTATAAAATACAGATAGTAGCCTATTGTCAGACCAACTCAATAAGCTCACAAAATTTTATAAAATCGGTCAAGCCGTTTCTGAGGAGTACGGGAATGAACATTGTGACACGAGTATTTTATGAATAAGGTTACTAACAAAGATGAATAATTTGTTTTAATAAATCAATTGGATGTTTAAGAAGACGCTAACTAACGAAAAGTTAAACTTTTATGCTATTAATATAATTAGTAATTAGAAATCTTACCATCTTCAGTTGCCTTCAACAAACTAATTATCTTTCCTTTATTGATTTGAGTGTAGAGCCTTTCACAAGTGAGACAGAAGGTTACTTCGACGATGAGCACTTTGATGGTCCAGAATATAACGCTTGATATATGACTGATTAACATATGCATCTCCTGTAAAACAAGATAGGTAAAATAAGTTTAAATCTTTATCCGGGTCTTTGTCCAGTTTATCTGTCACCCGGGACTTTGTCTGTAGACCAAATGAGAAATATTTTTTTTCCGGTCAAATGTACCTCTAGTTTATTACTCTTCAGCCCTCCAAATTTCCTTGCAAGAAAATTTACGTTTATCCGTAACTCAGTTATCACGTGAAAGAAGGGCAAACAAAGCACTTAAGGATATGAAGGAATGAGACAAAGGTATAGAAATAAAACAGATTAAACGGAAACCTAGTATATACTTACCAGCCGTGACTTCGAGTATATCAATATCACTCCTATGTACACCAAATTTTGAATAAACGCTGTAATTAGATGAATTAGTATCTGAAAATAAACAATGAATTTAATACATAAAAGCACCGATTACATAGTCCTTGAGGTTTACAATTACACTTATACATATAAATCTTCATAGTTATCTGAAATACTCTCTCTCCCATGCTATGAATCCCATATGGTAGTGGGGTCAGCCTTCCTGGTCTTTCTCCTTCACTTCGCTCTGTCCTGGACATCGTCTTCAGAAACCTCACACTCACTCATGTCTTTCTGCACTACAATACATACATACATAAAAATATGCCTTTTCCCCATAGGTTTAGGACGAGACTAAACAACGCTACTTGCTACGATCCCTACAAACTTCCGTTACTCCATTCATATCTATTCATTCTGTCATATAGGATCTAAACTAGTTCTTCAATATTTACTGAGTTCACCAATATTGTTTTATGCCGTTATGTAATTGCTCTCTTTCAATAGTGTTCACAATCTATCAATTATTATACTAGTTTCTAAATAAATGAATACTTACAACAAACTCATAAGTTTTCTTCAATATATCCCAAGCAGTCACAACAGATTTCATAACACCATACATTTCTTTTAAAACTGCTTGACTATCTATTCTTATATTATCATCATCATCTTCAATTTCAATGTCCCTTACAAACTCATTCCATTTAGCAACTTTACGTTCAAGAATGAATATAACAAGCATCGCTTCAACAACAACCAAATCGAAGAAAATAGATGCTGTTATGAAAAAACTTCTTATAGAATTCCAAAATCTATCTAGATAAAATTTCATCGTTAGCAAAAGTATGTAATACATTACAAACATAGCACACGATATCCATGATAGAAATTTGAATATTTTTAAATCGTTAGCATTTTTAAGATTTTTATTAATGTCATTGAGAATTGTCAGTAGTTTCACGAAATCTTTGCTGTAATACAAATTGACGAAAGTCAATATACAAATATGAATAACATATTGTAAATAAACACCGTAGTATATGATTAGTATCAGTGACTGAATACCACTGTGGAACAATATAGCATCCTTCAGAGCGACGTAAAAGAAAACACAAACAGCACAATTGATGAAAACTGCACAAATTATGTTATTAATAGATATATTTTGTATACATTTGTTCTTTATATTGAACTTTCTGACTGAAGCGATAGTATTTATGTAGTAGAATGGAAGAAATATACAAAAAAAGTCGTTTAAAACTACGCTCTGCTTGTTTTTGTTTGTCATATTTCGATAGTAATGGACTATTCAGTGAGAAGTAACAGTAGTTATTGGTATTAAATTCAAGTAATAATATGAAGTGGTTCATGCTATTTGTCTTTTTGACATGTTTACATTGAAATGTTTTTTTTAAACTTCCGAAATATGTTTTGGACGCTTAATTACAGAATTAAATTCCTGGCTTACTTTAGTGTTTCTTGAATTAGTAATTCATCATCACCACCATTCATAGATCTTTTCACGTACATACATAAAATTAAGCCCTTTTCGTGCTAGATGCCTTGTTTCATTGACATCCATACAGTTCGACATGCAGGAGCGCCGATTACGAATACAACGCGTCTGGCCTCTTCGCATGATGTTACTGACATGATCCGTGCATATATTTTTCACCCAAGAGAAATTAATTTGCCGTTGATGTCCAGAAATCTTTGTTTATACTTATGCTCATTGAATAATAGAAAAGCGTAATGTAATAAAAAGTTTATTTACCAGTCACATTCCAATTCTTAAAAAACTAAACTATGGTAATATGTTACAATTTTCAATGTATAAAATAAAATATTTCTGGTGGCTCTTTGACTAGGCTAAGGCTGTCTCGGAAAAGACTATTAAACTATCCAGATTTTTGTTCCTGGTTCGATACAGCATAGAGATAGAGAGTCAATAAAATGATTAAACAAACGGTAATACCTCAAGCTTCTGAAGTTTGTAAACAAGCAAAACTGCGTAGGGTAGATAATAAATATTAAAGTAGAAATATATTATTTAAAAGAAGTAAACCACGTTATGACCATAAGAAACAAAACTAAAACGAAAGAAACACGACATTAGTATATAAAACCAAATTTTATTAATTGTCCAAAATAACACTGTAGCGCTATTCACTACAGTCAATACTATCGAGTATCGAAAGTTTGACATTTAAAATGTGCTGCCAAAATAGTTCCTACGACGCCCATTAGAGACGCTGATCAGATTTTCATACAAAATTTCTCGATGACTAGCTGGTTGTCGGTAGTCGATAGTAGCAGAGAATCGAGCTTCTAGTATACTGATATTTGTCACAGGAAAGCAAACTGTAGTAACACAATAGTGTAAGTAGCGCCAAGTTGACAGAAGTGAAGCAACAGCGCCGCGTCCATCGTGAACACTCCATATGTGCTCATCTTGTGGAAGTCTTGATGTAGGAGACGGTAGATGTTCTTCCAAATTGGTTTTAATATACCTAAGAAAGAAGATTTATACAATGAGAATAAGATTATCTCTCTATGTGACCGGGAGTTTTGGTTAACAGGAGTTTTACTTAGTCTTAATTATTTATTTCTAATGTTTTTTTAATTACCTAGATTAAGAGTAAAATGTTTGGCAAACCAAGGCTGCGCATGTACTAGAAAATCGTAAGGTAACTAAAGATACACGAGGATAAACCACCTCTATACCAATAGGATGCTTTAAAACATAGCAGTGGATATACTTTTATTGGAGGTAGCACCGGAAACCATTATGGAGTATTTTCCTTGCACATCTCGGGTGGATTTTTTTTATATGAATACTAACCGACCTGGTAAACGTTGTTTTGCCACATAAGTTATAAAAAAATGTTAGGGTGGGCAACCCTTATCACTTAGGGGTATGAAAAAGATGTTGGCCGATTCTCAGACCTACTCAATATGCTCAAATAATTTCATGAGAATCCGTCAAGGTCAAGCCGTTTCGGAGCAGTAAGGTAACCACCATTGTGATACGAGTGTTTTATTTATAAAATTACTAACAGAGATGGTGGGATATTTAAATACATCAACTAAATGTTTAAGGAGACGTTAACAAACGAAAGTCAAAGTCAAAGTCAAATATTCTTTATTTCATAAACTTTAACAAGTATTTGAAATCGTCAAAATATTTTTTATCTACCACCGTTTCGGAAAAGCTGTTGCTCGTGAGAAGAAACGGCAAGAAAAGTTAAATCTCTGCATCACCTAAGATAGACTAGCAGAAAATGCCTTTGGCATTAAGTCCGCCTTTCTTTTAACTTTCTATAAGAAGTTTAAAATAAATAAACAAATAAATACGCTTTTTATAAAATTTCTTATTAGAAATCTTACCATCTTCAGTTGCCTTCAACAAACTAATTATCTTTCCTTTATTGACTTGAGTGTAGAGTCTTTCACAAGTGAGACAGAAGGTTACTTCGACGATGAGCACTTTGACGGTCCAGAAAATAACGCTTGATATATGACTGATTAACATATGCGTCTCCTGTAAAACAAAATAGGTAAAATAAATTGGAATCTTCATCCAGTTTTCTGTCCAGTTTATCTGCAAGGCGGGGCTTTGTCTGTAGATCAAAATAATGAGAAGTATAATATTATAATGAGACGGGTCTTAAACGAGATTGCAAATTAAAGGTTAGGATACCTTATTATTCACCCGACGTGACGTTTCGATCGAATTACATTTTATTGCGATAATTATAATTGACAAGCTGACCCGCGCACGCTTTCTTGCTTTGATTTAATTCCGAACATTTTCGTTTTTGTTGCCCTTTTACACCTTTTCTGGACTTCCACAAATAATTTAAGACCAAAATTAGACAAATCGGTCCAGCCGTCCACGAGTTTAGCGAGACTAACGAACCGCAATTCATTTTTATATAAATAGATAATAGATAATTGATTGAGAAGTATTTTTTTTTGGTCAAAAGTACTTATGTCACTCTCCAGCCCTTATGTCCTCTCAAGAAAAGTCACGTCTAGCCGTCACTCAGTTATGATGTGAAAGAAGGACAAACAAACGCACATAATAATGTGAAGGAATGGAACAAAAAGTATAAATGAAACTGATTCAAATAAAACTCTAGTCTATACTTACCAGCCGTGATTTCGAATATATCAATATCACTCCTATGTATACCAAATTTTGAATAAACGCTGTAATTAGATGAATTAGTATCTGAAAATAAACAAAGTATTTAATACATAATAGCACCGATTACATGTCCTTGAGGTTTACAATTACACTTATATAAATCTTTATAGTTATCTGAAATGCAAACATTCACAAAAATACGCCTCTTTCCCATGGGGTTAGGCCAGTTAGGCCGAGACTAAAGAACGCTACTTGCTACGATCTCTACAAACTTACTTTACTTCATTCATATCTATTCATCCTGTCATAGTGAATGGCTGTAGGATACAGGATCTTAAATAATTCGTCGATATTTACTAAGTTCACCAATCTTGTTTTATGTCGTTATGACATTGCTCTCTTTCAACAGTGTCTACAAGCTATCAACTATTAAACTAGTTTCAAAATAAATGAATACTTACAACAAACTCATTAGTTTTCTTCAATATATCCCACGCAGTCACAACAGATTTCATAACACCATACATTTCTTTTAAAACTGCTTGACTATCTATCCTTATATTATCATCATCATCTTCGATTACAATATTATTTACAAACTTATTCCATTTAGCAACTTTTCGTTCAAGAATGAATATAACAAGCATCGCTTCAACAACAACCAAATCAAAGAAAATAGAAGCTGTTATGAAAAAACTTCTTATAGAATTCCAAAATCTATCTAGATAAAATTTCATCGTTAGCAAAAGTACGTAATACATTACAAACATAGCACACGATATCCAAGATAGAAATTTGAATATTTTTAAATCGTTAGCATTTTTAAGAATGTTATTAATGTCATTGAGAATTGTCAGTAGTTTCACAAAATCTTTGCTGTAATACAAATTAACGAACGTCAATATACAAATATGGATGACGTATTGTAAATAAACACCGTAGTATATAATTTGTATCACTGGTTGTATACCACTGGGGAATAACATAGAATCCTTCAGAGCGATGTAAAAGAAAACACAAACTACACAATTGATGAAAACTGCACATATTATGTTATTAATAGATATATTTTCTATACATTTGTTCTTAATATTAAATTTTCTTACTCCAGCAATAGTATTTATGTAGTAGAATGGAAGAAATATACTAAAAAAGTCGTTTAAAACTACGTTCTGCTTGTTTTTGTTTGTCATATTTCGATAGTAATGGACTTTTCAGTGAGAAGTAACAGTAATTATTGGTATTCAATTCAAGTAATAATATGAAGTGGTTCATGCTATTTGTCTTTTTGACATGTTTAAAGAGTTAAGTGTTTATTAAATTAGTCAGTCGTCGTCATCAGCGGCGTCGTCAGCACCGTTTAAAATGTTTTTCACGTACATACATACATAAAATTAAGTATTTTTCCTATAAGCAGAGACTAAAGAACGCCACATAGTACGATTGTTACAAATTGTCCTTGCTTCATTAATGTCTATAAATCTCGGTGTACAAGAAGAGCCGCTTACGAGTATTACGCTCCTGATGACCTGACCTTTTTGTTGTATTTTCTTTAGTCCAAGATAAATTGATTGCCATTTGTGTCCAGAAAACTTTCTTCGTATTAATGCACATTGAATAATAGCAGAGCGTAAAGTAATAAGCTTTTAGCGTAAGCTTAAAAAGAGAAGAATTATATTTATTCTGAGTAATCAGACGAAAGTATTTGAGTTCGCATACTGCGACATCCTTCAGTCGGGAACTGAAAAAAAGTACTTATAAAAGAAAACTTTTTTAAATTTTATTCCATCATAATCTTTTTAATTAAACTTAAAGCTACGATAAAGCAAACTGCAGCAGCACGATGGTATAAGTGGTGATAAGGTCATAGAATCGTAACGACAAAAGCGCGTCGACCACGAACACGCCACACGACAGTTTCGTCATCGTCGCCTTCTGCACACGTTGTAAGTTCTTACAAGTCCTTTTTTGTGCAGCTGGAAGCAAAAATAAAAAAATATATATAATTGCTTCGAAGTATTTAAATTTCGCAATTTAGTTTTTTATCAGAAGACCACGTGGACAGAAGTGTTGCGGCGAGATATGAAGGCATGTGAGGTTGAGAAAGACGACGTCAAGGATAGGGCGAAGTGGAGGAAGAGTGTAAGGAAGGCTGACCCCGCTACCATATGGGACAAATAGCCAGGAAGAGAGAGAGAGTGATTGAGATTTAATTAACACTCAGCAATGTGGGACTTTATCAGAATGTGTGACTTTATCATTCAATAATTTGTGATTTTAATTCAATGTCTTTTAAAAAATGTCATTATTCTGTGCCTTAGATATAGATGAGCATACATATTACTATCATATAAAGTACAAGCTTTTACCCGCGACTTCGTCGGCCACCTGAATTTTCCCCTTTCATTTTCCCGCGGTAAAAAGTAGCCTATGTCCTTTCTCGGGTATAAAAATATCTTCATACCAAATTCCATGCCAATTGGTTCAGTAGTTTACCCGTGATTGAGTAACAGACAGACAGAGTTACTTTTGCATTTATAATATTAGTATGGATCTACTTCATACCTGAACACTCAGTCTTCGTCATAAGCCGTATACACACCGACCGGACCTCTCTCATAGCCATGTACAACTTCTCGCATTCCCAACTTAGACTCAACTGCAGTATAACGCTCTCCAGTAACCAACAGTTGTATAATATTATTACGAATGTATTCTAAAATGATAGTTAGTACATAAGTATTAAAGTCTACTTTTGCTTCGTAAAACCCAGTAGAGAGCCAAGAGCAACTATCACGCATCTCAGTAGACAACTATTCGAAAGCCACTATGTTGTAAATTGTTTTCTCCTTTAGAATATAGTGACGCCGATTAACACGTAACGTCAAAGCAGCAATGTACGGTAGCTCGATTCTCTACTACTATCTACTTCCGACAACCGAACTGTCATCGAGAAATTTTGTATGAAAATCTGATCAGCGCCTCTGACGGGTTTCGTAGGAAACATTTTGGCAGTACATTCTAACTGCCAAATGTCGATAGCTAGCCGGTTGTCGGTAGTCGATAGTGGTATAGAATCGAGGTACTGAATAGGGACCATCAGTTTGACGTGTAGTACACTAGTTGTCAACTGAGATACGTGATGTATATAAAGTACGCGAGTGACAGCGGTATACAAAATATGGAATTTGGAACGTTAGCTAGAAAGTCAGCTGTGTCAGTGAATGGCAGCCTATTTGCCGAGGCGCTCAACGGTTGGTAAAAGATCAAGTGGGTCTGTACTAAGATATTTAGTCTATAACTAAGTAAACAAAAAAATATTTACATCTTCGTCGTCTGCATTTGCCATAATAGAGTTGATTAATACATGTATGTTCATCAGAGAATGACATAATGTACTTACTACATAGTAGGCCATCTGAAAGCAATAAAAATCTATCATCATTATTTAATAATTACTATAATGCTGTAAATAAATTCGACTGATATTTCAACGACCGACCGCCGCACTGACGTCAACAGGATACGCATGCGCGTTAATGGTACAGGAATCTATACTAATATTATAAAGCTGAAGAGTTTGTTTGTTTGTTTGAACGCGCTAATCTCAGGAACTTCTGGTCTGATTTGAAAAAAATATTTCAGTGTTAGATAGCCCATTTATCGAGGAAGGCTAAAGGCTATATATCATCACGCTATGACCAATAGGAGCAGAGTACCAGTAAAAAATGTTACAAAAACGGGGAAAATTATTACTCTTTCTTTGCCAAGTTGCGCGGGTCAGCTATCTGGAATAAAATTGGGACTTTCCCAAGTCTCTCAATTGTATGGTCAGATCCATAGACAGAGACATCCCTGACCATTTTACTTTTCCATTGCTAGTTTATTTACAACCTGCACTTGGCCAACTTGGTGGACTCAAGGCCTTACCCCTCCCCCTCGTTAGGGAGGAGACCCTTGCCCTGCAGTGGGACAGGTAAAAAAAAAGTTTACTTTACGGATAGTTAGATAAAACCTCTTACCGTATATTTACACGTCTTCTCAATCAACTTATAAGCATCCATTATATCCAGAAATCCTTCATACATATTAATCCAAAATTTTTCATCATTACCCTTATATTCCGACTTTTGTATCTCTTCCATCCAAATATTTAAAGTCTCGGTTACCAAATTCAATAATCGACTAGGGTACATCATGTTCATATCAAAACAGCTGACTAACACTGTCAATGCCACGTGGAAGAAAGAAAAAAAGAGCGCAAAGAAGTTATAGTACAAATATATTACCCAGAAGATGTAGAATCCATTCAATAAAAGAATATGCGCCCAGTTGAAGAATGTCACTCGTTTCAAGCGACTGCTATCAACATTCAAAATCCTATGAACACGTTGGATTTTAAGTACGAATAAGACATTAGTATCCCGGTTGATTATGTGTGGAATCAAATTAATAAGGAAACCGATTGAGTAGCAGACGCAATCGGAAATGAGAGTGACGTTTAAAAATAGCCAAATGCCTGGAATAGGCTTGTGAAGATTTACGACCACGTGAACACAGTATAAAATTATAGATACAAAAGTTGCTATAGCAGAAATGCAGTTGTAAAACACACCGTTTGGTGTGATGAAATTATCTTTGATTTGATACTTGGAGTAGAAGAAGATTGCTTGCATCAAATTCAAAGGTTTCAATACAGATTGGAGATCTTTTCCGACATAATTGTTCAGCAATATTTCATTGCTTTCTATTTTCTTTGGTGCAATGTTTAAAATAACGGGTTTTTTATTGTTCTGTTTTATGAAATACATGTTAGTAGTGTGTCCAGTGTTATTGAAGTTAGGACAATGATTGATGTAAGTACGTAATTGAATGAAACAGAATAGGTCATTCTCATTTGTTGGATTACCTTAATGTTGTTTGAAATAATATTAGGTTTAAATTAATATTCTTATAGACACGGTGATGACATATGCGTAGCGTATCCTCATTTAATTTGGATGCCTTCATGGGGCAATAGTTTAGGTTGCCGCGCCGCGAAACAATTACTTCTAACAAACTTATATCATTTTGTTTTGGCTTGAATATTAGCTGCAGTCAAAAGTAAGATCATATAACGTATACCTTGTCATATTTTCAATAGCATTTTTATCAACAACATCAACATTTTTATCTAACTTCAAGTTGATTTCTTCGTATTATGATGTACAATTGGATATGTCATAAAATAAACATATTAAGGCTCGTGACTGTACCTATGTCTTAAAGTATTAGATTTCATTGTGAAGTAAAAGCAATTAAAAGTGGCAAAATTATATTTAATAATAATAATATGTAACGTTCCTCCTATGTAGTAGGGGGTGAAATGATTGTCATATTATTATACTAGGCCTGCACGTTGCCAAACTCTAAGGCGCTGTCTCCACGGGCGAGAGAATCGCGACGAGTCCGCCCTTGTATCGTCGGACAATCTCCACGAACGAGCGATAATTCCGCCGCGTATCGTCGCGAGTCGTAACGGAATCGCAGAGATTCCGCGGCGACTTGTTCTTTGTTTAAAAAGCTTTTCTAAACAAAAGGCAACATTGAAAATAAATGACGCTGCATTTGACAGCACGCTCGCTGCGCGCTCGTCGCGATCGCGCGGCGGACCCGCTGCTTGTCACGGCCGACTAGCGACGATGTATTGACGTTTCGCACGCTCGTTGACACTCGTCGTATCGCGGCGATATTATCGCCGTGTGGAGACGGTTCCATAGAGAGTGTATAGAAATACGTGGCACGACGATAATATCGCCGCGATTCTCTCGCTCGTGGAGACAGCGCCTAAGCTATTATTGAGACATAATCTAATCTAAATTGAATCTAAATTTAAAGCGCCCGTAGCCAGTTGCGCTCACCGGTCGGTAAACGATCTGTGGGTTAAGCAAATCTTGGCGCGGTCATTCCAGAGATGGGTTACCGTATAGTGGTAATTGAACAGGGCGTCTTCGTGCTTCAGAGGGTACGTAAAAAGTCGGTCCCGGTTGTTGTCAATTAAGATAACAGTCGTTAAGCCACGTCAAAGGCCTACGGGCGGCTTGAACAACTTTGACACTAGGTTGACCACTACCATACGACAAGAAGAAGAAGAATCTAAATAAGAAAAGACCAATAGCATTTTGCCCGACTGGAGAATCTAACCCGAGACTTCTTCATGACTAGCAGTGGGATACACTACCAAGCGCACCTCAGAGGCAGTCTATAGTCCTATGCTATGGTCGAATATACATATGTAATGTTAGAAAATAACTAAGCAACAAGTATCTTTTCATACAAATTTAATAAGAATGAGTAATAAACGCGAATTGTAACAGTACAAGAGTGTAGTGAGTGAGTAGTCCCATCAGTTTGAGCGGTAACGCAGCGTCGATATAAAACAGTCCGCACGCAGACATCTTCTCGAATGAAGCTCGGTGTATCCGCTGTATGTTCCTGCATACTTTCTTTTCTTCAGCTGAAAAAATTAATTATAATTAATATTACTGTAGCCCAATTCTCTACAGTCTAGGTACTTTCGTGTATCAAGAGTTGGACAAATTTGACATTTGAAATATATTGCAAATACAATTCCTATGGCGGCCACTAGAGGGGATGACCAGTTTTTTATACAAAATTTATAGTTAGATAATAGATTATCGATAGTCGCTACTTGTATAACATTTCTGACAGTTTTTCATATCATAATTCTATATGCTAACTAAACCAAGCCAAACATCCATTTTTTTTCTATAACAAGGTTAAGATCTTCTTATCACAAGAAATCATTAAAAATTACCTGAAGCATATTTAGATTTCAGAACAAGACCACAAGTCTCCTGGGTTTGATTGACGGCAATGTAAAACGATTCGCAAACCACACCCATTCTTATTTGCAGCCCCACGTTTTTTATCGTCCAAACATATATTATTGCCGTTTTTATTATGTTTTTCCTCTGAAATATAAGAAAATACATAGTTGGAGAAGATCTTAAACGCAATTATTCTTTTACAAACTTATGTTCATTGAAAAAGTAAAAGTTTGTGAGGCTGAATGTATTTTTATTACTTTACACGAAAAAATTAGAAATTAGACTTTGCATGCCCTCAATAATGTTTTAAACAAATTTTTAGGCATGCAAGGTTTCCTCACGATGTTTTCCTTCACCGTTGGAGCATGTGATAATTATTTCTAATACACACATAACTTCGAAAAGTCATTGGTGTGTTGCCTCGGGTACCAACCTGCGGTATATTCCCGGTGTCCACCCCCTGCTTGTCCACCCCGGGTGGACAGTGACACAAATCTTTTAAAAAGTTCTCGGTGTCCACCGCTGGGGGACAGTGAGAATTAATTTTAAATTATTCCCGCTGGCCACCCCGGGTGGACAAAGACACGAGTTTCATATTACTACTCTCGATGTTCACCACCGGTGGACAAAGCCACTGCTTAAATAAACATTCTCAATGTCCACGCTTGATGGAATTGAGTGTAAAAAAATAATTAAGTAGATATATAGTTTAATCATATTATCAACATCTTTTACTTTTGCAATCTACACAAATAATTATCACAATAGGTATTAATCAAAGTCACAGAAAAATCTTTACATCCTCATCCTTTCTAGAAATAAATCAATATTGAAGTCCCCATTGACAAGTCCTATTCGCATGTCGTGAATAAAATGATCACTTAAAATATATTTTTTTACGTTTATTGTTATAACTTATACCTTGGTTTAATAAGTGCCGCAACTTAGGGTCAATCAACATTATATGGGAAAACACACCATAGATAGTGTACCTACTTCTATTTACCCTAGAGATGTTGATAATATGATTAAACTATGTACCTACTTAATTAATTTTGTTATAATTATTTACACCCAATTCCAGCAAGCGTGGACATTGAGAATGTTTATTTAAGCAGTGGCTTTGTCCACCTGCGGTGAACATCGAGAGTAGTAATATGAAACTCGTGTCTTTGTCCACCCGGGGTGGCCAGCGGGAATAATTTAAAATTAATTCTCACTGTCCCCCAGGGGTGGACACCGAGAACTTTTTAAAAGATTTGTGTCACTGTCCACCCGGGGTGGACAAGCAGGGGGTGGACAACGGGAATATACCGAACCTGCGGTCGACCACTTGCGTGGGAGGTGTCAACTTAAACCACTCGGCTATCACTGCTCTTTTCACATATATTATATTAAGTAGTAATAATTTTAATTGGCGCTGTGTTCAAAGAAGAAATGAATATGAAATAGCTCTTACAATTTCGTCTCCTTTCACATCAAATGAAGCGATCAAATCAATAAAAGCCTGTACATGCAACAGTGCATGACTGAAAGTCTCCAGTGTATGGAACAGTACCTGAAATTAAATGAATACAAAAAATAACATATTATGGAGGTACTTTATGCTATTGAGTATTAGGTATTGGTAGATTGTCACTCTCGCAAAGACCTTTTTTGTTACGAACGAAGATGTCCCTCTTAACAAATATTACTCTATCTGACGCCTCCTGAATCATCTGCAATAGATGGACACAGGCCCAATGATTGAAATTGAATGAGGTATTGATGAAAATCAAAATAGTAGAAACCATGTCTAAGGATTCGTAAGTCGTAAGCACGTTTTTATACATTAACGACTCAACATTCAAGACAAAAAAACTGAATTAAGAAGAGATAATTTCATGATCCAAGTCTTGCTTTAGAACCACATTATGAGTATTAAATAAGCAAGAATATACTCACAAAATACTTAAAAGCACGAGCGTAGATATCATAACACTTTAATATCTTCACATAAGCCACGAACATAGCATCATACTTCAGTCCACCATCAAACTCCAGGCTCAAGAACTGTTCATTCCACGACACAACCATATGTTTCAACAACGTCATCAACCTTATCGCATACACGATATTCGCATCTAAACATATCAAAGCCATTGTAGTGAAAACAAGAAGAATACTAGAATACACAGAAGCTGCTAACGTTAAAAAAGAAATAATAATATAGAAGGAAAAGATCATAATGACGCCGATCCAGTTTCCATACGTGTAGAGTTTAAGAGTGTTCTTATTATTGATGATTTCATAGACATCTTGAATGTTCAACACGAATTCAATGTTGGTCATCCTCTGAGTGATGTGAGCGGTGATGTTCAGAATAAACCCAGTACAGTAGACGATGTAGGCGTGTGTGAATTGAAACAGTTGAAAGCTATTGATGTATTTGAAGAAATTCTCGTCCATGATCATGACGTCACGGTAGGAGTAAACGCCTATGAATATAATGGTAGCACAAATTGATACGACGCTAGTTTTAAAGTTGTTTGGTGTGATGAAATTATCTTTGATGCAATATTTTGGATAGAATATTAAATTCTGCATTATGTTTAAAGGTAGAAGCATCGATTGAATTTCTTGTTTTACGTAGTTATTTAGTAAAACTTCGACGTGATGGGATTTTTCACAATTTTGATGTGGATACATTGTAAGAATTTTATTCAACCGTATTTGTCAGCCGACTACCAGAAAACGTTTAAAGCAATTGAGTAAAAGCAGGATATTGTAGTAAAGATAAGAATTTGGGCCAATAGGAAATACCCGCTTGGAATGGAAAGGAGAAATTATGAATAAAATATCATTCATAAGTGCCCCGGTATCTTATCTCAGTCATCTGTGACCCAAGTAATTGTGTGTTTATACAGACGTCATGAATGACGTCATACTATCCTAAACAAACCCCTTAGCCGTTAAATAAACCGTTACATGCAGGATTAGTTTATTATTATTTAAGACGTTTACAATCCACGAAGATGAAAAGGATTCTAAAATAACTAGTATTTGGAAATAATTGTTTGACAGCCTCTGTGGTTTGAGACTGCCGATTAAGATGGCTCGAGTTCGATTCCCGGGTCGGGCAAAGAGATTGGTATTTTCTGATTTAATTTAGAATATTATTATTCTCAGTAGTGGTTCGGAGATGGTACCGTCCCCGGCAAATGGCTGTAATCGCGCCCTCAATTGAGGCGCCCATAGCCAGTTGTGCTCACCGGTCGGTAAACGATCTGTGGGTTTAGCAACCGTTGGCGCGGTCATTCCATAGATGGGTGACCGCATAGTGTTATTTGAACTGGGCGTCTCCGTGCTTCGGAGGGCACGTAAAAAGTCGGTCCCGGCTGTTATCTACTAAGGTAACAGTCGTTAAGCCATGTCAAAGGCCTTCGGGCGGCTTGAACAACTTTGACACTATGTTGACCACTGACCATACGATAAGAAGAAGAAGCGCCCTCAATCACATAGGATAAATGTAGTAAATGACAAAACGTATAAACGGTGTCAGTATTTTATACACCTCTGCCTAACCTTATGGGTATAAGAGGCGTAATGTTTAAAAAAACAAAAGTTAGCTTACCAAGATCAATTAAACAAACAACTAGTATTTCTTTTCCTTTATTAAGTCAAACTTATCTGAAACTTTCAATTTTTGAGTTATTTGCACTTACCATCACAGTTTATTTCGTCTGATTGATAGAATTATATTATTAATAATTAATTAACACTTAGTTACTTACACACCTAGTTACACTTTAATTAATTATACTACATCCTTCATACGTTATGAAAACAAGATTAATAAACACATAATAATATGTAATGGAAAATTTTATCAATTAACCTATATTCAAATTGATTATGATAGAAGCCTTATGGCCTTAATACGATAGTATGTTACCTACTAAAATGGCCACAACAGTTACAGCAAATATACCTGTAAATATGGAAGAGAATGCAAAAATAAATAACATATTAAGACAAGATATGCAAAGAATTTTATACCCACTTTACTTAACGCAACAAATTTTTCTATCGTGGAAATACATTATACGTGATAATTCAATCACTCCAGTTAAAAAGAAGTATTATATACCAGTATTTTTGGTTTTATTCATTTTATTTGTGTTTTCGTGCAGTGGGACAGTGTACGATAAAATTGAATATGCAGAACAACAAGGAAGTAGAATATTACGAATTATTATGTACTTATTTTACATATATTATTGTTTATCTCTTATCATGATGTCTTTACTCAATATAGTACTCTCTGAAGACAATGTTTTATTAATTTTGAGACTTCAATTCATCCAGGAAAGTATCAAATTAAGTCACAAAAGTTTCAAGAATTTCATCATCGGTACTTGGTTCTCAAACATTGCATTCTTATGTCTCAATCTGATTTTTCTAACAATTTTTTACAACAAACAGTTTTTTGACCCAATTGCGTTAATCATTGATGTCTGGTATTTTATTTATGATATGAATTTGGTTTATGCTGTACGTATTATGATGCTGTTGTGCCAATGTTTGGTTAAATGGAATAATGATATTGAAAAGTATGACGGAATTGATGCTGAATATTGCGAGAAAATGCTTGTTATCTATAGAGAAATTCTGGTGACTTATAATATGTTTCGAAAGGTGTTTCATGTTCTGGTAATGTTTATGTTTCTATTTGGTATTTTCATATGTATTTATAAAAAAGTGGGTTTATTTTGCAATTTCGATCCCTGGCCTAAACATAGACAGTCAGAAGCCTATGTTACTAATCTATATCCACCATACTACTGCATATTGTATCGATAATAATATCTGTTGTTGCTAAAGTAGTCTTACTTTAATTGCACCATACTGAATTATAATGTCATAATTAATATATCATCGTATAACATTTTTTGTAGATATTCCTACACGCTGCCGATACTTTTTGTCGAGCTTTAAGCAACATTCAGATACAAATAGAGATGTGTCTTCTTGATACTACTAACGACGTCGTTCATCACGTGAGTATCCATATTAAATAACATATATAATTATATTTTACTTTTAACCCATTACTGTCCCTCTGCAGGGCAAGGGTCTCCTCCCAAACAAGGGGGAGGGGTTAGGCCTTGAATCGCGTTGAGTCGCGTTGCGGGTTCGGGACTTTGCATGCTGAATAAATTTATTTAACAAATTTTAGACTTGCAAGTTTTCCTCACGATGTTTTCCTTCACCGTTAGAGCAAGTGATAATTATTTCTAATACACACATAACTTCGAAAAGTCATTGGTGTGTTGCCTCGGATTCGAACCTGTGGCTACTTGTGTGGGAGGTATCAACCTAAACCACTCGGCTATCACAAAATAAATTATGTCAGTTCTTTTTAAAAGTTGGTGACAGATTGTGTCCTTGGGTAGGACCTTAACTATGTATTATGCAAGCAGAGCTGCGCACCTCAGTATAACGTAAAACTACAAGTTAGTAAGCAAAATCTACATAAATTATTAAATCAAATCGTGAAGTTGGGTGCGAGAATTAAGTGAGAGAAACATTAACGCACTAACAACACATACAACTACACTGTGTAACATCTATGAAACGCAAAGGGCCCAAATGAAAACCAGCGTCAAGCACTTATTGTGCTTGACATTAAGCTGATCTGGGTACCTATTTGGTTCAGCCGTGAGACACATCCTCAACCATTTTATCTTGTGTGTTGTGTGTCTTTCTTGTGTGTTGTTTTTACTAAATAAACTTTCTTCTTTCTTTCTTCCTTTACGTTTTCAAATGCCTTTTCATAGTCGACGATAATAATTTAAAAGTCTCGTAATTATTGCACAAATCTTTTCAATTATTTTGTTTACATTTTAGGCTGATCTCATCGTAATAAATGCAATATGGGTGTTGAAAGATGTGTTTTTAGAAATAGTGCTTTGCATTTACTGTGAGAAATTCTACATGGCTGTTGATGACGCTGAAACAGTTTGTGTAACACGATTGATTCATGTTGATTGTTCAGGTGTGTATAGACTTGATTTAATTGAGTATTTTTGTGAGCATCCTTGGTCTGCGAAATTTTCTACTACGGCTAGTTTTTTCTTAGAAGAAAGAATCTTATGAATTGGTCCCAATTTTTAAAAAGGTGAAACGATTTTTTAAATAACCCATTACTATCCCACTGCAGGGCAAGGGTCTCCTCCCAAACGAAGGGGAGGGGTTAGGTCTTAAGTCCACCACGCTTGCCAAATGCGGGTTGGGGACTTTGCATGCCCTCAATAAATGTTTTAAACAATATTTAAGGCATGCAAGGTGTCCTCACGATTTTTCCTTCACCGTTGGAGCAAGTGATAATGATAGTGAGAAACGCTTGGCTTTGTGTTTATCCTTTAAAAAACACCCGGGTTACCAACTATATTACTGCCGGGGCTGTCTTGTCTTCAGTTACTCATTCCTAACTTCGGTGTTAGAAGACTGGTTGCTTTTGATAGTGAGCTCGTAGTAGCAGCTCTAGACTGTTAATTGAAACAAATTCATTTTTTACAGAAAACTACATCATTATTTACAAGCAAGTGCTGCAGTTAAACCGTCAGTCGTTCAGTAAGATGAGCGCGTGTGGCATGTTCTACGTGGACGCTGTGTTACCGCTCACTCTCAGCGGACTCATCACTAACTATATTATCGTGTTGCTGCAATTCGCTATTGCATAAACCACTAATGCCCGCTTTCTAAGTACATTTAGCGGTAGTTTATCAATTCAATAGCGTTTTTTTTATATAGGTTTAAACCTATCGAATAGATAAACTACCGCTTAATGTACCCCAGAAACTGGGGGTTAAAGGTGTCCTATCAATATTGTACTTAGCAAGCATCTTTCTGCCTGAACTCAAAGTTTCGTAGCCATGCATTTTTTGAAATCTCTTACAAATTAACCAATTGGCCTGCTAAAGCTGACCACAAGTCTCCTTTTAGAATGACGGAGGAGTTAGGCCGTAAGTCCGGAACACTGACTTACCCCCGGTTTCTGAAGTACATTTAGCGTTTGTTTTATATGAGTTTAAACGCTATTGATTAGATAAACTACCGCTAAATGTACTCAGAAACCGGGCATTAGTGCGCGTTAGGTACTTTGCAAATTCTCAAGAAGGAAAGAATTTTCAGGTTACAAGGTTACATCACTATGTAACCTTTACCGTTAAAACAAGTGTTCAATATTACTAATATAATTATTGTAAATTGAATACAAATGTACTCTGACACTATTAATCAATTTGTTACAATCAATTTAATTTCTATCATAAAATTAATCTGTAATACATTTTATCAAATTACGGTCTGTTTACTTCACCCTTCATTTTATTAGTAAAATCATTTCTGGAACTACAAGTAAACATGAACCAAAATTCAGAGGCTGAATCAAATACATCTATTATTATAACAGAAAATATACAAAATAAAAATGTTTTAAATAAAGACGTTCAAAGGATATTATATCCATTGTATTTTGCACAGAATATATTTCTATCATCAAAGTATAGAATCCGTAAAAATGTTATCACGCCGATTGGTAAAAAATATTTCATATTTGTATTTGTTACCTTATTGACTTGCTTTGTCGTTTGTTTTTATGAAATATTTTGCGAGGTTGAAGATATACCACTTGCTAATCTGGCCAACGATCAGCCTTTTTATAACTTATTAATGTTATATTATTTTCTAGTATATTGCATTAATATGATTGCGATTCTAGTTTTGAACGTAATATACACAGAAAACCACATCTTGCTTATATTGAGTCTTCAAACCATTCACAAGGAAATCAATTTGAGTGATAAAAGTATCAAGAAACTCCGTGTTAACAATTGGATATCACATTTGTTTTTCTTCGGTTTTAATGTAATTATTCTATTCTTTTACTACACGTTAAAGATTGTCAATGAAATATTGCTTGTGTTTGATTCTATATACATTTCATTTGATATGAACATGCTTTATGCCGTTCACATTTTGGTTCTGTTAACGAAATATCTTAGCAAGTGGAATCATGATGTTCAAAACATGAATCTAGATGATGCGAGTGTGGAATATTGTGGTGAAATGTTCAAAAAATATCAAAATATACAGTCAGCCTATGATTTATGTAAGAAGCTTTTTCACAGTCTGGTAACTATTCATTTGTTCATTTCTTTGAAGTGAGATGTGAATTTTTTTAAATCGGATTTTATAATTCTATCATGATTATTTTATAATTTTCAGGTGTTTTTGCACTCCATCGATATATTAAGCCGATCTTTGTGTAACATCCAAGGACAAATACAGCTCATTAAAACAAATAAGTACTATGCTGACTACGTGAGTATCCTTTAAACCTTGGACCGCCGCGGTCAGAAAGTGCTCACGACGCTTTGCGTCGACAAAAATATAGCGTCGTGAGCACGTTCTGATTTGTCGAGTATAGCCGACCGTGGCAGTCAAATGGTTGAACAAAAAATGATGGTTCTATGGGACTGTATAAATGTTTTCATAATTTCTCTTAGGTATTGTATGACTAGTATTTGACGGACTTTTCAAACATGTAGGTACATTAATTTAAGCCTGACGTTTTAGCGTAGGTTATATTGGTCGTAGTTGCAGGCTGACTAATACCAAGGTAAGGTGCGTGTTTGCGTTATTTTTTGTACTAATCGAGACAATAAAATGCAATGTTTAAAAAAAAGATCTTATGTGTTAAACATTATTCTTTTTAACAGATTTTGAGGCTTAGCTATACTTAAAGAAAATATTTTGGCATCGCTACTCATTTTCCTAACTATCACAACAGGAAACAAAGTCCCATAAAATATTCTTTGCAAATATTTTTTCTTATTTTTAGAACGCGCACATATTCTTGACCATTTTGAACTTATTGTGGATAATAAAGGATGTGTTAATTGAAGTACTGCTATGTGTGTACAATGAGAAGTTCTACATGGCTGTGGAAGAGGCTGAGACTGCGTGTCTTATGCTGTTCAAAAATAGGAATTGTTCAGGTTTGTATGTCAGTGCTGTAGTTTGCAATCTAAGGGCTTTTTCAAATCTATGTATACAAAAATTTAAACCCGTTTCCCTTGGTCACGGCATCACGCGTGAATGGCTGGACCGATTTTACTAATTCTTTTAAATTGTATTTGTTATTATTAGGAGAAGGTTCTTACAAAAATAATATGAAGGAAATCTCCCAGAAATATTGAAAAATAGACATTTAATTTTGCATATTTTAGGCGGTACGAAGTTCGCCGGGTCAGCTAGTAGCTTATAATTTGAAATCTATGAAGCCAGAACTATATATTATTTTTTTACATTAATCAGACAATGTTAAAGTGGAAAACATATGAAAATCCGTTCATCTGTATATTTTTTTTGTCTTATGAGCCTTTTTATATTTATGTACACCACGTAAAGGCGCAAAAAGTTTTCTTCTCCAGTTTACTTTGGAGTGATGCAAAGAAATAAATAAGTATGTAGGTATGTACAATAAAAATATGAAGCACAATGGGACTTGGGTTCTATGAAACTTATGTGCCTACTATCTACCCAGAAAAATATACAGATTTCACCTTGGTTTGTTCGAAGTGTATCTAATTAATATTAATGTTACAGAACATCAGCGCAATTTGTATAAGCTGGTACTGCAGTTAAACCGTCAGTCGTTCAGTAAGATGAGCGCGTGTGGCATGTTCTACGTGGACGCTGTGTTACCGCTCACTCTCAGCGGACTCATCACTAACTATATTATAGTGATGCTGCAATTCGCTTTTTAGAGAATCTAATGAACCAACTTTTTCAACCAATAGCTGGCATAAACTGATCTTCAGCTACGCAGCTAACTACCCAAAACATTGACAATTGATTATATTATGCGTCTGATCATTTATTTATAAAAAAATAAACTATTGAAAAATTTGTAACTCCGTTTTCCTTCCTCCTCTATTCTAGTAATACTGATCAATTGCTCTAACTGTGAAGGAAAACATCGTGATGAAACCTTGCATGCCCATAAATTGTTTACACATTTCGTGAGGGCATGTATCAACTCCCTAAACCGTACTTGGTTAGCGTGGTGGACTCGATATCCAATTTTTAATTGTGAGGAGACCCTTGCCCAGCAGTATGTCAATATAACGTAAAAAATAGATGAATGAAAACATCGTGATGAAACCTTGCATGCCTAAAATTTGTTAAAGACATTTTTATTAAAGGAATGCAAAGTCCCCAACTTGCACTTGGCCAGCGTGGTGGACTCATGGCCTAACCCTTCACTCGTTTCGAAGGATACCAATGCCCCGCGGTGGGACAGGAATGGGTTAAAAAAACATTATTGAGACTTCATCCACAACCTGTATTACTTAAAAATAATTTTCTTTATAGGGTAAATAAATATAGAGGCATATTTTTAAATGATTGTTAACTGTGTGAGTCGTTTGAATAGTTTTGGACAATTTACAATTTGTAATTATTTCTGTTATTAATTTCAGTAGGTCTATTTTATTTTTGTATTACTATATTCGATTTCAGGCTTTCAATCAATTTAGAATAATAAATAGTTTATTCATTAATTAATCACAATGATGGACTGTACTTCTGTGGTACGTTTAATGGAAATTAAATTAATTTAATAATAGAAACTCAGGCGTTAACAATTTGCTTTTCATTTAACTTAAAGATGGATTGGAATTGGGCATTCAACTCAAAAATGTTTAAAATGAAATCCGAAAAATCAAAAGTCGAACCAATAAAAATCAACATTGGGAACTTACGAATCAATAATTTACTAAAAAAAGATATTCAAAGAATGTTATACCCTTTGTATATGATACAAAAAATGTTGTTGGGGTCAAAATTTGTGATACGTAACAATTCTATTATACCAATTGGAAAGAAGTATTCCATAAGAGTATTTGTTTTTATGATGTCATTTCTCTTATTTTCCATTTTTCAAAATTTTCTCGGTGATATGCCAGACAGGAAGAACGTCTACGCTATATTCTACTACATTTATTATTGTGTCAATATCGTCATAGTTATCATTTTGAATTCGATTCACGCTGAAAATAACGTTTTCTTAATTCTGAATATTCAAGTTATCCATGAAAGGTTCGGCTTGAATGATAATAGTATCAAGAATACTGTCGCAATTAACTGGATGTATCTTGCATTGATCGTAGGGTTCAACGGTATTCTATTGGGCTGTTACTACGCTTTACAATTTATTACTATCATTGATGCTTTCCTCAATATTTTATACATTTTCGTCGATTTGTGCATCGTATATTCTGACTGTATTTTGATGATCCTTATTAAATACCTTGCTAAGTGGAATATTAGCATTGAGAACGGATGCCGCAGTAGCGATCACGAGAATGCTAAGTATTGTAAAGAAATGTTCGAAGTGTATCAAAATATTTTATCTTCGTACAGTCTGTTTAAAACGGTTTCAAATGGACTGGTAACTATCAATATTTCTATCTAAATATTGTTTTTAGTGCATACTCGAGCTTGTAGCGAATGTGTAATACTATAGTCTATATGAAACATTATATTTAATACAGAGGATAGTGTTTTTGAAAACTTCTTGTCCCACTTTAATGACTATGATACTTCACGATAGTGAATGCGAAGTATAACATAAAGATAAATTTAACGTAAAGTACTCGTAAAACAGGGTTACCTTTAAATTCAAAGGTTACTTTAAATTAGAAAGAAATGGGCATAAGATCAATCACACTATTTAAAATGCTACTATTTTGTTCATAGCGATTTTTAGTACCAAGAACCGGAACACTAAACTCGTCACTATCTTTTTATGCTAGCTACCTATTTACTTATTTCTATAATCAAATTAACGCCAAATTTTACAAAAATAACCACGTTTTACCATACGGAGAACCGTCACCTTCTGCCATGGACATTAAGTGAGATAAAATTGGGAGGTAAATTTCTTAGTTTTTTGTAAATTGACAACGTTTCAGGTGTGTTTGTATGCAATTGATACGTTACTACGATCGTTGTGCAACGTGCAGATTTCAATAGAATTGCTTCGTGCAAAAACCATTACATCTGTAAGTATCATATTTTTTTATTATATGCCTCCACTAGCGTTGCTTTGTCTTAAAACAGAGATTTTGACGTATCTCTTTGGCAGTTATATTTAAATGAATTTTTATGATTATTTAGATTTACTGATTCGTTCGATTTGCAATGACATTTTTTTAGTACCCATTACCACTAACTACTTTTTAAGGTTTCCGAATCTAAAAGGTAAAAATGAAACCCTATTACTAATCCTACGCTGTCTGTCCGTCCGTCTGTTCGTCTGTCGTCTGTCCGTCTGTCACCAGACTGTATCTCATAAATCGTAATAGCTAGGAAGCTGACATTTTCACAAATTATTTATCTCCGTTACCGCTACAACAACAAATACTAAAAAATAAGAGTCTAGTCTAGTCCCTTCACATGTTTACAATTACTTTGAGTTAAAAGTATTTAAAAGGTTTTAAAGTCCTTACCGTTTCAGGATGACCAAGTCCTCCTTTTGACAATAAACACATTATGGATGATAAAGGATATATTACTGGGAATAGTGCTGTGTATTCATTGTGAGAAGTTCTACATGGCTGTTGATGACGCTGAGACTGCTTGTGTGAAGAGATTGATTCATGTTGATTGTTCTGGTGTGTATTGTGTACTTTTTTTTAAAACTCACTACGGTTTTACTTCTAGGCAAGGGTCTTCTCCAAAACAATGGAGAGGTTAGGCCTTGATTGGCCTTGTTACACCATATAAATACTTATAGAGGAAAAAAATAAATGTAAATTAACAATAACATGCTTTTATTGCTTTCAGAGAGCGAAAAAGAGTTATGCAAGAAAGTGATGTTTGTAAATCGTGAATCTTTCAGCAAAATGTCTGCATGTGGATTGTTCTACGTCGATGCTATGTTGCCGCTAAAACTCAGTGGATTACTAACTAATCACATTATTGTACTTCTGCAGTTTGCATTTCTATGAACCAATAAATATTTGTAATATAATGTTTAAGTGTTTTGTGTAAATATATTTTTTTTCTTAACCTATATCTGTCTCATTGCTGAGGGTCTTCTCCAGATATGAGAAAGGATCTTGAGGCTAGACCTGAACCTGAGGCTTGCGTGGTAACGCAGGCTCTCTTTAATCATAAAACAGCTACAATATATTGTCATCTATGTCCTATTCATTCTCATATAATAAATTATTGGGTGTCACCAATAACAGGCCTTTTTTCTGCGATGTATGTAAATGGTTAGGCGATAGCTTTAAAAAATAAAAAATAAAGTGATGTAAATTTTGATTGGCTTTAGAAAGTTTATTTCTTTATTAATGAGTGGTTCCAGTGGTTCCATGTTCAGGGCTTTCAATCAATCATGTTTAATCAAATTGAATTAATCACAATTATTTCGTAATCGTATTATTTGTTTTATATACTGAAATAAATTTCAATTAAAATAATTACAATATTATATTTTACTAGGCAATAATGTCTTGTTTTCATAGACTTAGAGGCTAGACTGTCATTGACATTTCACTTAAAATAGTCTAAAATCGGGCCTATACAAAAATGCTTCAAAAATATTCGAAAGTTGAACCTTTAAAAATCAACATCGGGCAACTAAAAATAAATAATTTACTGAGAAAAGATATTCAAAGAATGATACACCCTTTGTATATAATACAAAAGGTCTTCTTCGTAGCAAAATTTGTAATACGTAATAATGCCATTAGTCTCATAGGAAAAAAATATTCTTTGAGTACATTCATGTTTTTCATGTCAGCGCTTGCGTATTCTATTTATGTATCAATTTTCATTGATATTACACGCAGACTCGATACCTTCTTGTTTTATTTTGCTTATTACTGCATCAATGTCACAATTGTTATAGTTTTGAATTCAATAAACGCAGAGAACAACGTTTTGTTAATTCTGAGCATTCAAATGATTCACGAGAGATTTTGTTTGAAAGATAAAAGCATCAGAAACATTGTTATTAATAACTGGATGTATAGTTTATCGGTTATTTGTTTTAACATTATTCTCTTAATTAGTTACTACTTTATAGATTTCATCAATATAGTTGATTGTTTCGTTGATATTTTGTATATTTTTGCCGACGTGTCTCTTGTTTATTATGATCGTGTTTTGGTGATCTTGATCGAGTATATCGTAGAGTGGAATGTGAACATTTCGGACAGATGCAGGAAAAGTGAGCAAGAAGACGTGAAATATTATAGAAAAATGTTTGAAGTGTATCACAGTATTTTATCTTCATTTAGTCTATATAAAACGGTGTCACACGGTTTGGTAAATTATCTAAAATTATTTTCATAAGTTTATCAAACATTGTTTCAGTAAAATCTGTATTTGCTTATACTTAATAAACATTATAATTATAAACTTTTAAATTAATTGCCTTTGCTTCTGTGAAAATATATTTTACTTTTTCGGGATTTTCACTACAGATAGTAGGTACTTAATTTACATACTAATGTAATGGCACTGTTTAACTTATTTCAGGTGTGCTTACATACAGTCGATACATTACTAAGATCTTTGTGGAGTGTTCAAATTTCAGTAGAAATATTTCAAGCACAGGGTACCCTAAAGATTGTAAGTACTTATAAAGTAATATAAGTAACTAGCTGACCTGCGCAACTTCGCTTGCGTCACATAAGAGAGAATGGGTCAAAATTTTCCCCGTTTTTGTAACATTTTTCCCTGTTACTCTGCTCCTATTGGTCGTAGCGTGATGATATATAGCCTATAGCCTTCCTCGATAAATGGGCTATCTAACACTGAAATATTTTTTCAAATCGGACCAGTAGTTCCCGAGATTAGCGCGTTCAAACAAACAAACAAACAAACAAACAAACAAACAAACAAACAAACTCTTCAGCTTTATAATATTAGTATAGATAATACTTGAGTTATTTTATTTACAACCTAGTGGGCATATAGTAACTTATTGTCAAGACAGTTAAAGATAGAGAAAAATCCAGTCTCAATTGTCAATTTGTAATGTTTTAGTTTATAAGTTTAACTAAGTAAGTAAATTTTGCTCGTGATTTCGTCAATAAATGTAATAAATATCCAGAAGTTCAAAACGACAATCGATTTCGGACCACCGGCTAGCTACCGACTCATATCTCAAGTGGACTTTGTCAGAACTATTTTATTCGTATAATTTTAAAGGTCTCGCACTCCCTAGTCGATAGTACCGATCGCAGAAAAAATAAAATCAAATACTCCGTTATTGCGTAAAAGAATAACAAACACACATCCACATTCACGCATTTATATTATTAGTAGTATTATTGTTTCAGGGCGACCAACTACTTTTAACTATAAACACATTATGGGTGATGAAAGATATAATGCTGGGAGTAGTACTATGTATTCATTGTGAGAAGTTCTACATGGCTGTTGATGACGCCGAGACTGTTTGTATGAAGAGATTGATTCATGTTGATTGTTCTGGTGTGTATTTTGTACCTATTTTTATTATTTCTGAGGGCACGTAAAATGTCGGTCTCGGCGGTCGAAAATAACAGTCGTTAAGCCTGTCTGGGCAGTGATAGCCGATGGTATAAGTTGGTACCTCCCACGCAAGTGATTGCAGGTTCGAACCGGAAGCAGCACAAACTTTGCGAAGTTATGTGTGTATTAGAATTGTCACTTGTTGCAACGGTGAAGGAATGCCTTGCAAGCCTGAGAGTTCTTTAGAACAGTTCTTGAAGGTATACAACATCCTCAACCCGCACTTCGTCAGCGTGGTGGACTCAAGGCCTAACCCCTCCCTCATTACGGGAGGAGACCCTTGCCTAGCAGTAGCACATTAATGGGTTAAATTTATTTATTTATTTTAGTTTGTGTACAGATATACGCGCATACAATAACATGCTGTAATTACTTTCAGAGAGTGAAAAAGAGTTATGCAAGAAAGTGATGTTTCTAAATCGTGAATCTTTCAGCAAAATGTCTGCATGTGGATTGTTCTACGTTGATGCTATGTTACCGCTAAGACTCAGTGGATTACTAACTAACCACATTATAGTACTGCTGCAGTTTGCTTTTCTATAAACCAATAAATATTTGTAAAGTTGTGTTTTTTTTTAACCTATTTCTGTCCTACTGCTGAGCAAGAGTCTCCTCCCGTAATGAGAGAAAGGCTAGGCCTAGAATCCAACTAGCTGGCCGAATTTAACTTCGAATATTTGTTTCATCTGTAAGTTTTGTCAAAGTATTGTTTCATAACAACTTTAAACTTACTGTTTATACTCAAAGATGTCTTAGTTGAAATACTGCTATGTGTGCACAATGAAAAACTTTTTTACTCTACTCTCGGCTAAATACCAATCACTTACCCGGGGGTGAGTGTTTCTGAGTACATTTAGCGGTAGTTTATTTATTCAATAGCGTTTGTTTTGTATGAGTTTCAACGCTATTAAATAGATAAACTACCGCTAAGTGTATGTCAGAAACCGGAGGGTAGACACATTGTAGGGTAGATGGACAATAAAACGAAAACAAAAGTTTAAAATTATATGTACTATCGATAACTTACATTAGATCACATAACATAATATTACAATTCAGGAGCTAGTCATATGTACCTACGACATTTTCACATTAAATACACGTAGCGAGTTGTACTCACTAATTAGTATATAAATACTTACTTATATATAAAATAACGCCTATATTCACATAGAAGATAGACAGTGTATTACACAAGTATTTTTACTTAGTAAAATAATCTTTGCCGCCTGGCTTTGAGTTTTATTCAGGCTGCCCAAGTGGCTTCGCCTTACATGTTATAAGCAACTAACAGTGAAACTCCCAGTATTTGGGTTCTTACAAATGAAATCGGACTCCACTTGTATTATACTTGCAACTGAACAAAATTGAACTGAAAACTTGTATTGTATATACTATATGGGCCTCTCTGGCCTACGTGAGGGAATAGGGGAAGGTTCATAACTGACGTAAGATGCGTCGGGCGTAACTTAATTTGTATGGGCTTCGCACTGACGCATCATCGGTTGAGTGTGAACGGTCGAGTGTTTTTCTATACATTTGTCTGTTTTGGCGTCGCGCGACCGATAATACGCGACGTATGTTCCGTCAGGTATGAACTTTCCCTGGGTTACGGTTTGATAGGCCGCGAAGAGCCTGTGGACACTAGCAAGCATTCGTCAGGAGTAAATGTAATCGAAATATTGAACGATGAGCAAAAGAGATCATGTTTAGCGTCCCTCTACACTCAGTTTAGTTAGTAATAAGAATAAATATGTAGTATATGTATATGGTATCAGATAATATAAAATTATATATTATTATGAAAAATGTATATTATTAAATCCTGAATTACTTTTACAATCGGCTACACAATAATGATAAAAATTCATACTGTCTTATTACTAAAGTCCATATGTTTATTTGTCCTTCTTTCACGTAAAAACGGCTGATCCGTTTTTGATTAACTTGGCATGGTGATGTAATAAATACCAAAGGACAATAATAAATATTTTTATATGGCTTAAAACCAGAAAACACGGTGTTTTGACACTTTTTTCGTGCGTAGTTACACATGCCTATATTAAATTCATTATATCGGCACCAAATAAAATATTAATAAAATCATTTGAGCCAATTATTCTTCAAGGAACAAAATGTCCTGGAACATGTTTTGCACGTCGGGTGAAATAGTGCGACGTTGTCAGACTTATGCCCGGTTTCTGAGGCACATTATTTTAGCGGTAGTTTATCAAATCTATTAAACAGTCATGATTGTATGAGCTTAAATGCTATTGAATAGATAAACTACCGCTAAATGTACCTCAGAAACCAAGGGTTAGCTTTTCTTCGCTTTGCTCGTCTCTAAGGACACAAGTCGCGCCTTATCGCTAGATACATTACATACACAAATTAGAGCTTCATTTCGCTCAATGAAAATTATAAAAATACATATCTAAATACATTTATTGCTACATATACATTTGAAAAGTATACAATACATTTGATAATAGGGATGATGAATGTAATAAAAATAAAATTATAATTAGTCCATCAAACATAAAAATATTTGACACGTATATTTTTTCATTTTCCAAACAAACGAAAGATTTAGCTAAAATTCATATAGTTTGAGTGGAGGCTAATTACGTCCAAACTCAGTGCTAACTGTACCTAGTCGTGACGTCACGATTGTATAGCCAACATTATAGTAAAAAAAAACCGGTCTACTGGATTCGCCCAAAAAGGGTTTTTCGTACTATTTTGAATAAAAAATCACGTTTAAAATATCAACTGTCTTGCTATCATGACTCTTGAGATACAGCCCGAAGCCAAAAAGACAACGAAATCTTAGTAATATGCTCTCGTTTTACCATTTGGACACGAACAATGAAAACTCGTATCTAATATCTTCGTTCTATACATCCTGACGGACTAAAAATTAAAAATTAGTCATCATCCCTATTATATTTTTGACTACAAAATCTAGGTCATATTGCTAGCTCCTAGACTAAAGGACATCTAAGATTAAATATCAAGGGGCATTCCTACTCACATTCAAGACAAGACAATTGGGACAAAAATTATATGTGGGGTGTTTTCTCAGAAACTACTGTACCGATTATAATATTTTTTCCAAAGATACATTTGAGTAACATAGACACTTTTATTGTTAAAAATTGGAATATAATAATAATGACCAACGGTCAAAAGTTTTATTTGATGTCATCATTGTCCTATTGTCCTTTCGCAGTGAGTTAATATATCGTTCTGTTAAGACAACGGGACAATAAAATTAATCGGAATACTATTAGTGTAGGTGTTTGATGCCTTCATTGTCATGACAATGGGGCAACCAATCAGTGTAACTATAGATACCTGATGCCAACACTGTCCTAGAATCCATTGACAGTAAAAGTTCATTTTAAATTCAGTCAAATACAATAAAATTATCAGAACATAGTATTGTTGTCTGATGCCGTCATTGTCATTGAATGACAAGAGACAATCATTGTGTTTGGCAAAATATGACACGGACATTCCATATATGGATGACCACTTTGTATTTGAGCTGAGCGTCTCCGTGCTTTAGAGGGCACGTTAAAAGTCGGTCCCGGTTGTTATCAATTAAGATAACAGTAGTTAAGCCATGTCAAAGGCTTTCAGGTTTGATTCACTTTGACATCAGATTGACTACAAATTACACAGGACAATAAAATATAGATTACTATTGGTTTATCCGATGTCTTCATTGTCATATGTTACTATGAAGTATTTTTTACACTTGTTTAACAGGACAACGGGACAATTAACCTTTCAAAAGCCATCAAGGATAGAAAACATTACTTCTTGCCCTAATCAGTTCTGAGGCATACTTATTTCCCTTCTATAATTGTCCTACTGTCCCTTTTTGTCCTTTTGTCCTATCGTATAGGTTTTTGAGTCTAGCTCGTCTCTCATTCATACAAGACAATATGGCGATTATAGTACGCGCCGCTTGAAACTATAGTCATAGCCGAAAGCAGAAAAAGTATTTCAATATAAGCGATGCTCAAAAGTATTTCTGTCGCTACGATACTAGTCAAAGTGACAAGGACATCATGATACTTGATAAAATACTAGCTCGATAACTTAGTAGAAAGTCTTGGCATGCACGATTCATTTAATTATAATTAAGAATTCAATTCTAAAATACAGTAGCTGTATCGCAAACGTCAGCTGCTTAAGCCTGTAGTTCATTAATGCTCTAAATTATAATTAGTATACCGCCGCCAACAGCGAACCTTGCTTACAAAGCTCTGTACTAAGTTGTCGGACTATGCTTACTTAAACCTTATATTTCTGCGTTCAGGCGTCAGACAAACAAAGTTAAGTGGCGCGTACTACACGATGTTAGATGTCATCATTGTCCTATCTCATTGAAGATTACATACACTTTCTACAAGACAGTAAGACAATAAATCATTTTGACATATCGCACTAATAATACTAGAGTGTAAGGTCAATTTGGGTAACTTTGAATCATTTGGGTAACATTGACAGTGGGAATATGAACCAGTTTCGATTATTTATTCATATGAAACCAACACAATTGAGAAAGGTTTATTTTAGTTTTGCAAACTTTTATCAATTGTGTTGGTTTCATATGAAAAAATAATCGAAACTAGTTCAAATTCCCACTGTCAGTGTTACCCAAATGATTCAAAGTTACCCAGGTTGACTGTGACTAAAATACGACTTTTATCAGAATCGACGATAGAATTGTTTATCATTCCCTATTACGGGTACAAAAAAACTAAATGCTCTTTGTGTTTTAAAAATGAATTGGAAGAGATTATTTAGTTACTAATAAATAACAAAGATATGGTATGGTTATAGTGTTAAGTCCAGTTGAAGTTTTGTTGTCTTTTTGAATTACATTATTTTATTATTAGTGCGATATGTCATATGTCATCATTGCCCTACTGTCCTGTCCTATTGTAAAATGTTAAATTTTGTGTCTAACTTTTATCCGATTCCTTCCTAGAAGGTTTTTCTGCGTCTGGTTTTCGGCCTAACAGGTCGCGTTTGTCGCCGCTGTTCGTCTGAAATAATTAAAAACATTTGAATACCCATAAAATCTATCTTATTATATTAGGTCGGGAAAAAGTCTCTTCGCATTATAGTATGTATGAACTTGTAATAAAATCTTTCCGATACACAAAAAAGCTCGATATTTGGGTACCTCACAAGCTCACTGAAAGAAACCTAATGAACCGTGTACTCATTTGTGATTCTTGAAGCCAAAGAGATTTTATTACAAGTTCATACATACTATAATTCGAAAGACTTTTTCCCCGACCTAATAATATACAATAACCCATGCAAAAGACAGTCTGACTATTATGCTTTTATAGGTAAACTACTGAACTGACTAAAAACTGAAAAATAATTAAAATACATTCGCAAATATATATTCCTTTAGCTGCACACCAAAACTAGTTTACTATAACAAACATGATGCCACAGCCGATCAGGTCTCCGATTCGAGTCTCAGGTCATGCAAAGTTTATTCGGTTTATATTATTTCCATTTAAGAAATTCTCAGTAGCCTTTGTAAATAAATATCGACACCCAGGTGTATCACAACTCTGCTTATGTACGTAACTCATGTTACATACATTTACTCTATTTGCGTGTTTATAACACAGCTATGGAAAACACATAAAATAATAGTCTTTTATACAAAAAAACACACGTAAGTACATGCAAACTGACAGCGGATTCCAATAATATATTCTTAGATAAGTCTATTTCAATACAACGACCGCCCGCGTAAATTGTAATTGTTGCCACACTATAATATGATTCAATTCGAAATTGTAGTTCCTGAGATTAACACGTTCAAATAAACAAACTCTTCAGCTTTATACTATGGCGCAATGGATAAGTTCGCCACGCCACTACCATTGCGACGGGAGCCGTGGGTTTGATTCCAACACGGAACAATTATTTATACGTATCCACAAATAGTTATTTCAGGTCTGGTTGTACTTTGTGCCCGTTGTTGTATATTTGTAAAAGTCCCCGCGACAAAAGAGCGGGAGTTAACTTTACGAAAGAAAAAAATCGTTTCAGGTGTCTTATCTAAAGATGTATTATTGAAATCGGCGGTAACTTGTATACAGAAAATAGATTATTATACATGCACAATCACCCATGCATATAATAATATGTAGTTAGAAAAAGTAAAGGAGTATTGTTATATACTATCACGATGCGCAGTTTTCAATTTGTGCAAATAAGCCAAAACATATTTTACTAGCTGACCCGCGCAACTTCGCTTGCGTCACATAAGAGAGAATGGGTCAAAATTTTCACCGTCTTTGTAACATTTTTTATTGCTACTCTGAATTTTTCAAATCGGACCAGTAGTTCCTGAGATTAGCGCGTTCAACCAAACAAACAAACAAACTCTTCAGCTTTGTAATATTAGTATAGATAATAGTTAAAATACACAGAAGTAAATATGCATTTAGAGTTAATATAAAAGCAAAGGTGTTAAACGAGTTTTCATATGAATTCACCTTATGATTGAGTTGCCGTTTCATTGGCCTGTATACATCTATTGCAGATGATTAAGGTGGCGTCAGAAATTAGGCATCACTTGAGTTGCCGTTTATGTCTCAAAAAAGGGGACTTATCTATCAGTAAAATCAGTTGAGTTGCAATTTTGACAGCAGTTTTCATACATTGAAACATTTATTTGTTGGTATAACACTTCTAAGCATGTATTATACGTATTGTTTTACCACATCTATAAGATAGTCTATCTGATATAATTATAACAGTTTTTTTTACCGGCGCCTTCGTCCGCCACCTGAATTTATCCATGGGAATGCGTCATTTTCCCGGGGTAAAAAGTAGCCTATGTCCTTTCTCGGGTATCAAAATATATCCATACCAAATTTCATGTAAATTGGTTCACTAGTTTAGGCGTGATTGAGTTACAGGCAGACAAACAGAGTTACTTTCGCATTTATAATATTATATAAGTAAATAAGTGATAAGTATATAAGTATGGATTAGGCTACCTGAAACTTATTAATAAACTGTAAAATAACGATAAATAAAGTAAATCCTTATCAAAACTCATGATTCAAAGTTAGTGTTAGTACACTCACACCGGTGCACGTTAAAAAACACGTGCTCTAAGACTAGCTACATAAAATTTGTCTTACTTTTTGGCTATACTCACTGAGTCCATGTCACTCGAGTCGTCTGTGTCTGAGGTAGAGTCTGTATCGTAATGTCCCAGCCCGGGGAGTATGCCTATACACCGGAGAGCACCCACTGTTTTCACGTTTGAAACGATTTCTGGTTCAGTGCTGTGGAAAACATAAAAAAAATTATTCAAATACATGTATTTTTGTTGATTTTGTAACTACCTTGTTTTTATATAATACATCTGTCCCACTTAGAGCGAAAAATATATTTTACTTTACTTAATACTTTAATGAACTCGACTAGGATAACATTATAATTAAACCAATATACGTCTGATATACATAACAGGATATACGCCTGGCCAAACTAATGAGCTCCGAAAAAATCGCTGAATCACGAATAGTATGAACAGATTGCGGTACTTTTATGTATGTTTAATTACAAATAATAATCACTCATTCGAATGATGAAGGAAAAACATCGTGATGCAATCTCACATGCATGAGAGTTCTTCAAAAAGTTCCCAACCAGCACTTGGCCAGTGTAGTAGAATCAGGGCCTAATACCTCCCTCATTGCTGGAGGATACTCTTGCCCAGCAATGGGTTAAATTTCTTTACTTAATTTATTTATTATAATAATAAGGATTAAAGCATGTCGTATATAATAATCAAAATTAAGTGCAGTGTCAATTCTCACCTTTTAGGTTGTCCATTAGTTTTGGTTGCCGGTGCACTCTTAGCTGGTACTTCTTTCTGTGTCTCCATCTCACTCGCCTTGCGTTTCCGTACCACCGCCTGTAATTTACAAGAAACACGTTTAATATTCACTTCAAGATACTTTTTCACTAATAACCCTAAAGATCAATTATTGTTGAAATACATCCATACTTCGCCATTAACAATGTTAGTCCCATGTAATAGAGGGCGAGTTTATTGCCATTGACCCGACACGTTACCAACTCTGAGCTACTATTGACAATATTCTAATGCAAATTAGTAAAGCATAATAGCACTTTGCACGACCCGGGAAAAAACCCTCAAGATCAGTCGTATAAGTCTAGGGTGGCATATTCCGTCTATACCTACTTAAACCGACATTTTTAAAAACGCTGCAACTGGATTATATCGATTATTATTTCAAATAGAAAGTTTAACTCCATAGACGGAATAATATGCCACACTGACTATACATGCTGTATCCGAATTGCGCAGTCTACAAAGGCAATCAATTGTACGTAATTGAAGAAGGTCATAAGTTGATCTCTCACCCCTTGCAGTTTACTCTTCTGTGTCTGTGCCTGTGACGTGGCCTGCGTGCTCCGCGCTGGGGCGATCTGAGCGCGCAGACGGATCATCTCCTCACTCTCCGCTAGGTTTGACACACGCTCCCTGCAAATGTAAACCAAATAATAGTCACAACAGTTTTAGAGAAAACTTTACTAAATTATAAAATTGAAGAGTTTGTTTGAATGTGCCAATCTCAGAAACTATTGGTTTGTTTAGAAAAATATACAAAAAAATTGTGTCTGTTTATTGAGCAAGGCTACATCATATTACACGATGTCTAACAGAAGGGAAGTAAGGGAAAAGCTAATGTCCACGCAGGCGAAGCCAAAGACGATAATCGCCATAATTAATATTAATTTTCGACACAAAACAAAGTTTAATCTCTCTAACTTAAAACAGATCTTTGAACCGCATCAGCATAACTGTGGATTTTTCTCAAGAGCTTAAATTTCAGACTCCGCAAAACATCGATTAGCTCCGATGAGAAACAGCTCTGTTACAACCTGACTTACAATCTCAGCAAAATCCATCCTCTTAACTTTACACGCATATATCTTAAGCAATTACCTGAACTCCTGCATCTCCCGTTGTTCTTCAATAGATATTTGTTGAGCAGCCTTAGCTTTGGACCGCTCCACTAGGTCCAGGAAGCCAACTTCATCATCGTCCAGCCCACGGATCATGTTCTCTGTTGAATTAAACAATGAATGTCAAGATTTATTAATGTGAATAAAGCAAGGGAAGCGTGTAAGGCTAGTAGTAAGTCGCGTTCTATGTCTTGAATGTTATTATGTTTGAATATGTTACTGTAAAAGCCCGAACTGTGGCAAATCCTAAGATTTTCCGGTAAAACCTAAGATTTACCAACTCTCAATGGTAAAAGTCCGAACAAGCCAGAGTTTAAAAACTATGTTACGATATAAAAAAAACCTCCTTCACAACTATGTTTATAATTATTTCACGGTATAATTATATACTGTGACATACTTCTAAAGAAGGAGTTTTGGGCAAAGCGACATGGGTAGGTTAGGTTAGAAGGCTAAGGTGGGAGCGAGCGAAGCGAAGCTCCCACCTTAGTCTTCGTGGTTATTTCTTTTTAACCACCCAGAAGGAGGAGCCCCGCGAAGCGGAGCTCCGGCGACATCTCGACATCATCAAGTGAATATAGGTAAAAGTTCGAAATAAAAGAATTGTTCGGACTTTTACCACTGCGAGTTGGTAAATCTTAGGTTATACCGGAAAATCTTAGGATTTACCACCGTTCGGGCTTTTACAGTAACAAATACATAATTAAGAAATTCACACAACTACATATTTCACCCTATTTAACACACTAAATTCACACTATTTAATGTAGTACATTAAATTGTACCCTAATTATATCAAATCGCATTTATTTATCAAGCAGACTGAGACTCCTTTCCACCTTCTTTCTGTATATCTACATACATTTAACCTATCTTGGGTCAACTGCTGGGCAAAAATCTCCTCTCGAAATAAGGGAGAGGTAAGGCTTTAAGTCTACCATGCTGACCAAGTATGGGTTGGATTTCCATGGTCTCAAAAAATGTGTTAAAGAACTTTTAAGACTTGAAGTCTGTCTTATGGTGTTTTCCTTCTAAATTTTAACAAGTGATATTTATTTTGAATACACACATGACTTAAAAGTAATTTGTGTTTTTGCCTCAGGTCAGAAATCCATGTTTATTGGTATAGTATTGCATCATGAATGTCTTCATGTCTATTACTAATAAACCCCTATAAAACAGTAGAATTGTTTTGGGTGCCATGCATTTGTTTTGTTTGTCGTATGGTTAGTGGTCAACCTAGTGTCAGAGTTGTTCAAGCCGCCCGAAAGGCCTTTGACGTGGCTTAACGACTATTATCTTAGTAGACAACAACCGGGACCGACTTTTAACGTGCCCTCCGAAGCACGGAGACGCCCTGCTCAAATACCACTATGCGGTCACCCATCTATGGAATGACCGCGCCAAGGGTTGCTTAACCCACAGATCGTTTACCGACCGGTGAGCGCAATTGGCTATGGGCGCCATGCATTACATTATCAAACATAAGCTCTAGCATATAAACACTACTGGTGTTCACAATATGAAGAGCTGGATCCATTATGCAAACTACCCTGGTCTAATTTAAAAAAATTACAAATCCTGCTCTTTGACAACTTAGTAAAAGTCTTGGCATCTAAAAGTTTTTCTAGACCAAAATATGTTTTTGTGTATCAAATTCCATTGTTGGAACTTATATGCCTTTCATTCATATCAGCTTTTTATACAAAGTCCTATAAGTTGTCGTAAATCTGTGTGTGTATTGTCTTTTAAATCTGTGTGTTAGCACTAGTTTCACATCTCACTATGATAGGCAAAGTGATAGGAAGTGTTATAAAAGACCTTTTGTAATTCTCTTCATTAAGCAAACCAATATTATCCAAGAGATGCAAAACCATTTGTAGGAATCTAAATTATGACTTTAAATGTTGACCAAGACCAAGGGCAGGTTGGGGACTTTGCATGCTCTCAATAAATGTATTCAAGAAATTTTAGGCATTCAAGGTTTGCTCACTATGTCTTCTTCACAGTTAGAGCATGTGATAATTATTTCTAATACACACATAACTTTGAAAAGTCATTGATCTGTAGCCTCGGGTTCGAACCTGCACCCACTTGCATGGGAGATGTCAACTTATACCACTCGGCTATCACTACTTGTTACATACTAGCACAAAATATAGGTTCTAAATACATACTCAGTTTGTGAGCCTCTTCATATTCGGCCTCCTTCTTGACCCTCTGTTCTTCTAAGCGCTGGTACAGAGGCCGTTTGTCATATGGCTCTTCTGGTGCCTCTGTAATTATAACAATAGAATTCACAAGCCTGAAAGTGAATGAGTACTATGTTGTCCACATTAAGTTATACATGCATCATCATTAAATTATGTTAGTTGATATAATGACGTGTTAATTGATTTTCGGCAGCAGAAGCTAGTTTCAGTGAAACCAGCCAACTGTGCAGTACTTTGTACTGTGCAGTACTTTGTACTGTGCAGTAGTTCAAGTGTGTTCACGATACTCAGCTACACACTCTATTCCTTTACTCTCATAGGTTAGTGGGGCTACTAACAACAATATGACACATCCAGTGAGAGGTGAGAGGCATGAAGGTCTACCACGTTAAGTTCCAAACTCAAAACAATCTTAGAATAATAGTTAACAGAAAAACTCACAAGAACCATTTTAGCCCAGTCCATAATTTAAACCCGAGATCTCTCGGCAGTAACATATACTACAGAATGCATCACAGAGGCAGACTACAGGATAAATAGGTAATTATCAATATAAGAAGAATAAATATATTTCAACCTTGCGAATTTTTGAACATAATGTTATGTTTACTATAACAAAGAGATATACCTAGTATAGGCTGTACAAATGTGTAAGAGATGCTTGTAGAGTGTTAACAACTATATTATGCTATTTTATAAAGATTATTTCAGTTTTAAGACTCAGACACAATGTTTTACTCCAGTTTGCTGTACAATATTTATATTTACAGTATAGCATTGAACTCAACATTTTAGTTGCTCAATGTCATCTAAATTTTAATCTTTTAGGAATATGATTACCAGATAATACGCAGGTAGAATGTCTAATAAATATAAGCTCTCAAAAGCGTTAGCTAAATTCATAAAAGATCCATGTTTCACACGAAATAATTTCCGATTTTTATCAGACATCCACATTGCAAGACCAAAACAAAAATTCACGATATATACCTTTAGGTTGGTCTTCAGTACGGACTTTATCCCACTCTTCTTGCCGCCGGCGCCTAGCCTCCAATATTTCGGATTCTGATATAAATCCCGAACTCATATTGAGATTATTTTGATATAAATTCCACAAAAACACTTCTTCCTCGCCTTTTGATTAATAACCTAACTTTTTAATTTGATGAAGTTTGATTATTTGATTGGTCGCTCGACAGTGACGAAGGGAAATAAATATAAAGCCTAACGCTTCATAATTTATTAATACATCCACATGTATCTTATTATTTTTACTGAAATATTGTTGTTATCATCTTTATTTCAACAGTTTTAATGAGTTTTTAACAAGAAGATGTAATTTAAAACATTTTCAATTTCAATAGTTCTGTGAACACAGGTTGAGCTTCGTAGTATCTAAAATACGGAACGTTATTGACATTCATGACATTAGAAAATTAAGTATAATTTTATAAGGTATGTTACAGTACCCAAACGGAACACACATAATGTAAAAATAAATCGTTATGTTGTTTTATTTTAATATAATATGAGTTTATTAAAACAAAAGTATGGTGACTTTTATCCGAATAATAAAACACTAATTACTTGAAAAGTAAAACATCACTGGCTTTTTCAACTTTTGTTAGCAAACTTCGCAAACGACAATCAAAAGAAATTTGGAAATGTCAGTTTTCAGCCAAGCGAACCGGTGCTAGTTTTCCCATTAAATTATAATTTTAAATTAACTTTCTAGGTATTTGTAAGCTGAAGTACTAAGATAAACTCCGTTACAACATGTCTGAAGTAGAAAATAATGAAACACCAGTGGAAAACGCGCCCAAAGACTACGTCGAAGATGGAAAAAACAAAATGATTGTAAAGTGTAAATTTTGCGGTTCTAAGATATTAGACAAGAAATCTGCGGATTATATGACGCTAGAGGTAAGAATGCCAATTGTTCACGTTATTTCAAACGTCTTTTAGTACATGAATCAACAAATACCTTGAATTTTTGTACATGTTGCAAAAAAGTTTGTGATGTGTTATTTTATTCATGTACAGACTATACTTGAAAAAGAAAGCTTCAAACTTGATTTATGGTTTCTATATCATTAACGAAATTGACAATAAAAAACTATTGTACCTTATCTATAGTGGCTAAAAAGTATAACCTCATTTTTTTTAAATTCCAGAAAGAATTACCTCTAATGTTGCAAGACACTAGAAAAGAGGGTGACGTACAAAACGAGGTGGTCACAGAATTCTACCACGTAGAAAACATGTATACCTTTGAAAATATTGGTTTTACGCACAGTGTAGCTAATTGTAAATATTTAAGTTGCGCTGACTGTGATGCTGGGCCCGTTGGCTTCTACGATATGGACACTAAACACAGTTACGTCGCAATATCAAGAATTGTACATGCTTAGATAAATAAATATATAATTTGTTTCATTTTTAGGCAAAGATATCTTTTTTATTTTCAAATGTGGTGTTAAGGTGTAAATGATAGAAAAGAGTATTTGCTTATTATGAAAGGAGGATTTTAACTATCCAAAGTGCAACTGGCTGAATGGAGTGATTGAATTCAAATATAATATATTTTTTTGTCTTCATTTGTTTTACATAGTTTTTTTTTTTATTTTTATTTACTATGCTACTAGCCCCAATATAAACTAGGTAGCTTATAAAATAAATATAAACCTTATTGTCAATACCTTTGCCTAATTATGAACCTATGTGTAACTATGGGATTATCTAGACCTAAAAATATTATCATAGTGGTCTAGATAACTTATAATTAAATAAAATTAATTAAAAAACAGGTGTTCAGATATTCTGCTGTATTTTAAATGATATTATAGAAATGTTGTATTTGCCAATACATTTATGCTTCAATAGAAAAATATACCTATGGTTAATTTCATCACTTATGGATAACTGATGAATATGGTAGTTGCCTTTGGAAATATATCAATAGTTTTCTCTATATCTACTGATTATTTGAGATACTTATGCAGTGAAGTGTCTGATAATTATGAAATTAACCAGAAATATTCTGTATTAGATAATTCAAATGATAATTACTGTTGTATATCAAGTACTTATTCAAATAGTATATACTCAAAAGTTATGAAAATTGTTACAATTTGACAGTTTACTAAATTAATATAGGACTTACAGCACATAAATAACATAACTTCTAGTTTTAAAAAAGAGAAATTAAAAAGTAAAATCCAAAAAAAAATTATGTTCTACACAATTCCAATAAAAAATAGTTGCTCATTTAAATCATTCCTTTTTCAAATAACTTTTTTAACTGATGTTTGTTTATTTTCTATCAATACAACATTATAAAAATAATATTGAGCTTATAAATAAAATATGAACTGCTTTTGGTAGTCTTTAATTATTTACATTTTGTATTTTATTTTTTACTGTAATTAAAGCTTTATTGTGAATATAATGTATTTAATTGTTTATTTTACTTTAATTTTGTCATGTATAAAAAATATGAAATTTAATTTGTGTGACGTCATAATCGTATGTAGATAAGTAATAGTTAAACGTTTATTTGGCTCTAACAGTCATCGGTTTCCGTGGTGTAGCGGTTATCACATCTGCCTAACACGCAGAAGGCCCCCGGTTCGATCCCGGGCGGAAACATAGTTTTTTGCCATTTATATTTTTACTTAGGTGATATTTTTACCTGAAACAGCATTACTTCAAGTTGTTTTACACTGTTAATTTGACCAATATTATCTTTATATCTCTCTTCTACAAGTAATTTTATTCGTTGTACTGTCGCAGCAGTGATCATTGCTATTTTATTCGTGCAGGCGCATGCGACTCTTAAGCATATTAAAAAAACAATTGTATACAATTTGTTGATTATCTTTTGTAATAGTCAATCTCAAAACCTAATGTTGTATCTTAAGTAATCTGGCCGCATAGTGGTAGGTACATTAGCTTAGCCTTAGTGCGTAGAAAAGTATATTATTATTAAGTATCGTGGGGTTGACTGTCTCCGTGGCGCAGTGGTTAAGTCAAGAGATGTTGGCCTCGATTCCCACACGGAACAACTATTTGTGCGATCAACAAATAGTTTGTACGGGACTGGTTGTAATTTGTGTCCGCTGTTTTTATGTTTGTAATAGTCCCCGCGGCACAAGAGCAATGCTTAGTGCGGAAGTTGTCTTCTTTAAAATAAAAAAAATAAGGGCGCAGTGGTTTTCAGTTAAAATATTAGTCTATAAGCCATCTCTAATGCTTTCAACTACTTAAACACCTTTGTTAGTATGTTTGCCACAAAAAGGAATTGAATTTGGACTCAAGGCCTAACCCCTCCCTCATTACGGGAGGAGACCCTTGCCCAGCAGTGGGACAGTAATGGGTTAAATTTATTTATTTATGAAACTACAATTCGCACGAAACAACTGCTTTTTCTCACAAAAACAAATTAATTAGACATTTATTTCACTTTCTTAAACCGGATTTCAATTTTGTTTGATTTCGGCAAATTATGCGTGAAGACGAATTTGTTACTCGTAAAAGTAATTTCAAATTCGACCTTATGATATAGTCGATAAGAGCTATCTGTATGTATGGTGTAAGTTCAAATATTTTTGCAAATATATAGAAATTATATTAGAATAAATTGTAAACGTCTGTTGGTTACAAATAATAAATAGGTACCTTTTTAGATTTCGGGAAAAAGCAAACAAGAAAGGGATTTTGTACCTACCCAGAAAATGATGAATTAGTGTAACCTAAGTATACACATAAGCTGGTTTTCATCTTTGCCTAAGCCAGACATGAAATCTAGGCGTTATTGCACAGTTCTAATGATCACCTATTGACAACCCAAAAAATACTAACTTAACCAAAAATCTAACAAAAGACTTTGCAGCAGTCGCATAAACCGTTTTTGGAACTTACGGTGTAAGCATTTCAAAATGCTAAGCCCTATATGATGCAGTCCAAACATTTACATAACAGTTCAACAGCATGTTTATATAAATTCCGCGATTCATCATAACTGTTATACAATAACATGACTTTTGATAAATGTATCTGCAAGACACATGTTTGTATTACGACCACACCTTAAAAGAAACATAATATTGAAGAGAGCATGTAATAGGAGGCGTGGATGCTGCCATTTGATGGACCCATTCAAAGTGATCCTACTGAGTATTTTACAACGCAGGGTTTCTGAACATTTTGTAGCCCGTAGACGCTTAGAACCTCAAGCGGCAAGAGCAATTTTGAGGACCCCTTGAGTGACAAAAATCTACAGCTACTCAAAAAGTTTACTTAAAGCGTTTATCTACTTGCTAGCATTTATTATAAGGTTAACATAAAAAGATAATTACCAATATTCCCAAGGTAGGGCCGCAGATTCCCTTTCACACGTTGACCCCAGGGCTCCGCGGACCACAGCATAAGAAACAATGCTACATCGGAAAACTCAAATAGAACACGAAGAAAACATGTATTTAGCGACAAAACGATATGAATAGCTTGCATTGCATTTCACACTAGTGACTTATAAAATACCGACTAGTTTAGGTACCTATAACCGACATACAATTTTAGCAAATTAGGTACAAACTTAAGATAATATCTATAAATTAAAATGTTGTATCAAGCGTAGGGTTAGGTATTCTCTTTCTGTAGTATTCATACCTACCTATCAGAATACAAATACGAGTATTTTATATCAATCATTAATAAATATTGACAACATGAAACAAGCTAAAAAACGGATTCAACCACAGACATATTTAACAGCGAACCAAAGTCACTTACTCTCCATAGCGAGGCTTACGAGCCCTTACTATAATAAATTCACAAGAAAAAGCGATAAAATAAGTCATTTAATTAACTTGAATGGATCTAACGTTTAAACAATGTCGAACATCAGACTATAAAATAAATTGAAACAGCACAGGCGAAGCCACTGACAGCAGTTAGTGTAAATTGTGAATCCACGCAATTTAGGGATCAAAAGTCACTGACATAAACTTGCGTTGTATTATCAAGTTGTTGTCGTGTGGCCATTAAATAAGCGTTCATGGAAATCCTACTAATATTATAAATGCGAAAGTTTGTGAGAATGTATGTATGGATATTTGTTACTCTTTCACGCAAATACTACAGAACCGATTACAATGAAATTTGGTATATAGGTAGCTGAAGACCCAGAATAATACATAGGCTTTTTTATTCCGGAGTTCCAATAAGTTATCATTATCTAAGCCTTGTCGACCACCTTGCGTGGAAGGTGCGAGCCTGGAGCTGCAGCTCGGCTATCACTGCTTATACTCTCCGAATTATAAAAATAAAATTAAAATATTCCTTTTCTGGTATTTTTTTAATTATTTATTTATTTTAAACTTTGTATACAGAGCTCTATAAAGGCGGACTTAATGCCAGGAGCATATTATCGCAGGAGAGAAATAACAAACGCAATTCTTGAGGAAAACTTAGCTAAAAATACAAGAACAGTGGTCAATCCCAACCTTCTCTTCAATGCAAGATTCAAAGTAACCTTGTAATGTAGTATATCGATAAATTATAGAGTAAACAAATAGCCTATTGTGAGCTTATTCGTGAATTTACGCAATCAAGGTCAGCATTTATTAGGTCATTATGTACAAATACCGTTATGTGATAATGATGGGAAACTGTATATAAATAAATGATGTTATTGGAGGTCTATAGACTTATATAGAATTGTATTACATAATAGAATGTATGCAGTAGATTTTATAATTGGACAGTATGGGAAACCGCTAAGTTAATATTAGTAGTCTCGTTGATACTAGCTTGTTTTGTACTTTGTCTATAGCATAAATATGAAACTATAATAATGACAATAAAAGCAGCTAAAGCTGTAGGATTTTGTTTATAGTGTCCGAATGTTTGTACTTACAATATATTCCTTGTAACTAAGTACACTATCTATTCCCTGACTCTCATAGTCCGGTGAGATGGATAACCGACCTGTGTTTCGAACCGGAGATCTTTCGCGTGGCTGTCAAAACTATTAGTAGGTATCTATTCTGTCTTCTTCTTCTTATCGTATAGTTAGTGGTGAACCTAATGTAAAAGTTGATCAAGCCGCCCTAAGACCTTTGACGTGGTTATACGACTGTTATCTCAATTGACAACACACGGGACGGACTTCTTACGTGCCCTCCAAAGCACAGAGACGTCCAATTCAAATACCACTATGCGGTCACCCATCTATGGAATAACCGCGCCGAGGTTTGCTTATCCATTGAGCCTTCCAAGAACACACTCATCTAGCTTTTATGGTTTGTGGTTTGAACCCATCATTACTGCTTAGTATGTAACCTCTTACTTTCGCAGTTAGTGGTCAACCTTGTGTCAATCTTTCAAGGTTACACTTAACGACTAGTTACAGATGACAATAACTGTAACTAACAGCATTTTATAAAGCGCGAAGATCAATTAAACTGTTGTATAGGGTTTCGATAGTCAAGGACGAGTTTCGAAGATGTATAAGTTCGATTTAGTTCTAGTTGCAAGTCTGGGCTATCTTGAATTACAAAATCTCTTCATCTCTGTGGCGCCATTAGTAGTGTATGTGTACGCGTCAAAATTGTAATGTAGATTTTTCTATGAAGGTATACTTAGTGCATTGCCCAGAATTGGAAAGTTAAATTTGTAGATCTTCGTCCTTCAGAAAACTTCTCAAGCCGTTGGTCCTACTCCTGACCTCTCACTGGTCGTGTCAGTTATTCGTAAGCCATTTATTTTTGTTACACGTAAAAAGGATGATGTCCTTTTTCCAGTAGCCTAACTAACGGCCTATTAACAAAGTCCAGAACTTTGTTAATAGGCCGTTAGTAACTAGTCCAGCTGGCAATAAAATTGATGGAATAGAGAGTATAGATGGTCCTATAAGTGCGTCCGGACAAACAAATAAAGTTTTCAGCTTCATATTATAACCCTCTTATTCATAAAAATATATGAAGTTATGAAACGCTAATAAAGAGTTTTGTTTCTTTCACTCCTTAGCGAAATGAAAAAGAGAAAACATATATGTCAGTAGTGTTTTAACTAAAATAGGTTTATAGTGTGTTTATGAATAAGAGGCTAAGTGTAAATAGTATAGTAACTCTGCGCTAATTGGTCTATTGACAGCGGTTTTCAAATCGCCGTTTTAGCAGCCATCTTCGAGCTTTCACTCTCACTGGATTACGATGTCCGCGGCGTAATCTCTCACCGATCGTTATGCTAAACTAATATAACACGATTTGCAAGCTTGACTCACGGACTCATGGCTCAGCCAATATCAAGGTGAAGCGAAAGTCTAATTGATTTCTTTCTTTTGTTTTTGTGAGGTCAATGAACTGTGTGAAGGTCTAGTGAGATGTGTGGCTTTCGTTTACGCGGTTTTGAAGGTTTTAGCAAATCTATTAATAGTCATTTAAGAAGGAACGGTTTAGATATAGCTTTCATCTTTACTTTTTTCGTTAAATAGTATCGTGTACTATTTTTCCTTCTAATTCATGACTTTTAAGCTCCGATTAGTTATACGGTGTTATGTATTTTTCTCTTACAGCTTCAAAGTTGATTAAGAGATAGAACACTGTGTTATCAGAGCTTACACAACGTTCATTAGAATTACAGTATTATTCTAACAATGACTTCATTTATAGTGCCTAGGAATAATAACCTAGTACTTGCTCCCCGTAGGCTCTAGACTATAAAATAAAATAAATAACAAACGGCGTGATTTGAAATCAACTTGACTTCGCGATTAACAGTTGTCTGACTACTATTACAAACTGTTGACAAATTGCAAGAGCTTCTCCACAATAGTAATTTATTAATAAAACAAATCCTCAATACATTTCGAAAAAGTTGCCATTAAAAAATGTGATACTCGATACTCCCCATCAATCATCACGCAACAAAACCAAGGACAAACATTCGTCACACTATGGCAACACTCAGAAAAAGTTTAACAAATTTCTTTAAAATAACGTAAATTCCTAAAGGGCGAGTGTTGCCAGTGTTTAGCAATGTTTTTATAAAGTGGCTAATATTGAATAAAGAACAGGGGCCGAGGTCAAACGGACCTTCAGCGGTGACCTTTTGACCTTTGGTTTTGAGTATAAGCGATATGTGCAAGTGTATGTACAAGTAAAAAGAAAAGTGTTGAGTTATAAGTACTTTTTTTCTGAGAGGACCACTTTTGAATTGGAAAAATCTTGCATTGCGATTACTTTTGAAAACAATGAACATAAAGTAACTATATCAAAATTATCTTTTCTTCTGTAGACTAAACAAATGTTCTGAGCAGGAATCAAACCGGTACAAGCGACACATCGGCTGTCCCATTTCAAAACTTAGTAGGCATGGGCCATTTTGTTCAAAAATGTTTTTTTGAACTTTAAAACCTCGTAAGTTACTTTAGCCATTTCAAAACCGTCTAAGAACAAGCAGCAAGCAAGATGGACATTATTAGTACCTATGGTATTATTAGTTAGATTCTACAATTTTACATACAATTTTTTTATTCAAAAGCATAGTTTTTATTCACATTTGGTTACTAAGTATAACTCAGTTTGCTCTAAATTAAAATATTTGCATAACCAAACCAGGAATCAATTTAAAAGCATAAAAGGTTAATCGGAAGTAGAATGTAGCATATAACTCACCTACTTAATTTAAAAAAAGGCATAAGCACCGCTTTTTTGTTACTTTCAGGCCCAATTTTGTAGGAAGAAAGTCGTAAGTTGAAATAAAAATATGGGCACTTAAGCCGTTTTAGGATTTGAAAACTATTATCTATTAGCAAGTTAGGTATTCATAGGTTATATTTTATGTTAATGAATGTCATTCACGTAATATTCTCACATTATATGCCATTTATCAGATTTATGTAATAAAATTAATGTGTGCTGCATTCGGAGTGCAAAAAATGTATTTTAATTAATTAAAGCCTTCTCGTGGCACAGTTTTGTGGTAATAAGTAGAGTGACATCATTTTTGAGATAACTAATTATTTATAAGATACAGTTAAAGTTAGGAAAAAATAATAAATATGTTAGTGTATTTTTAGATGCTTAATTGCCTATGAAATGATGTTTCTTTATTTTGTATGTTTTTTAAGACAAGCAATCGTGCTTGGTAATCGTGAGAATTTATGTTCAATTCCTAGGTCAGATCAGCCGTTCGTTTTTTGAGGTTTCATTATAGTAATCTAGATAAAGTTAGAATGCTTCAAAATACGTGTTTTCTTGAACATAGATTTTGTCGTGTGTGTGTCATTGTCTATTTTTTCTATTTGTTCTATTGTCTATTGATAGAAATACTATTTTTGGAGTATATTTCTGCTAACTATCAACAACTGGCCATTTAACGAAAAAAATCGTATGAAAACCTGAACAGCGCCTCCAGCGGGCGCCGTGGGAGCTATTTTTGCAGTACAATTCAAATGTCAAACTTAATCTCAACAGTCTTGTCTGTACAGAATCGTTACAATCTAACCCTCTCATTCATAAACATCTTTAAACCTATTTTAGTTAAAAAAACTACTATAATATGTTTTCTCTTTTTTATTTCGCTAAGGAGTGAAAGAAACAAATCTCTTTATACACCTTTCGTGACTTCATATATTTTTATGAATAAGAGGGTAAGTATTTTGTACATGACAGTACACAAGAGGCGGTTGCCCACAAACCATTAGACAATTTTGTCACAGTATGTACAATTAGAATTGTGAACGAAAACGTTTAACAACATGGAAACTAAATGATATTTTTATTGCGTCTCTATTGAACTGAGTTTTGTTAAAGTTGATGTTTTTGTGTAAAGTTTATTTTTATATAGGAATAGGAGGATCAGTACCATACTTAACATTAATCTTTTTTTTTCTTTTTTTTTTCTTTTTTATAAAGACAACTCCCGTCTAAGAATTGCTCTTGTGTCGCGGGGACTTTTACAAACATACAAACAACGGACACAAAGCACAACCAGACTCGAAACAATTATTTGTGACTAGCTGACCCGCGCAACTTCGCTTGCGTCACCTAAGAGAATGGTGATGTTATATAGCCTATAGCCTTCCTCGATAAATGGGCTATCTAACACTGAAAGAATTTTTCAAATCGGACCAGTAGTTCCTGAGATTAGCGCGTTCAAACAAACAAACAAACAAACTCTTCAGCTTTATTATATTAGTATAGATAAAAATTAATTGTTCTGTGTGGGAATCGAACCCACGAACTCCCGACACAGTGGTATCGGGCGTGGCGACCTAAACCACTGCGCCACGGAGGCATTAATCATTCGAATGATTAGGATTAATACATAGATACATAACAACACGCCTGCTATACACTTAGACAGATGTGTATAAAATACATACATTCTCGTTTTACTATTGATAATGTTAGTCCCATGTAACAGGGAGTGAGCTTATTGCTATATACCGGGCACATTACCAAAACTCCAGGCTACTATTGAGAAACATCTAATACCTATATAAAATTCTAAGGTCACAGTTTTCGATACCGTACTCCTCCGAAACGGCTTGACCAATTTTGTGAGCATATTGAGTAGGTCTGAGAATTAGCCAACATCTTTTTTCATGCCCCTAAGTGACACTTTTTTTTTAGTTTTTATGGCAATACAACGTTTGCCGGGTCAGCTAGGGAAGGTGGATTTCGGTACATCCCTGAGTATAATAGGCGCTAAGTTATAAATAATGTGGTACTAGAGAAGTTTTTACTCATATAATAAAACAAAGTAAGGGATATCCCTTATTAGCGTAACGAATATAATTAACTACCATATAATTAATGATCTTGATTGTCATTTTACAAGGTCATAAGTGCCATTACGGGCCTATAGTGTAAGTCATTTCCTTAACACCATTATCTTTATCATGCATAGTAAGTAAATCATGCATAGTAAGTAAAGCTATAGTTCTCGTCATATTATAGACAATTTCGCAAAGAAAAATAGTGCATTGATACATTGACTAATATATGTATCAGGTCGGGGAAAAAGTCTTTTCGCCAATAATAAACCTCACGAGCTCGCTGAAAGAAACCTAATGAACCGTGTGCTCATTTGTGGTTCTTGAAGCCAAAGAGATTTTATTACAAGTTCATACATACTGTAATGCGAAAAGACTTTTTCCCCGACCTAATATATACTTATAAAAAGCTGTGATAACAGTAATGTCCTACAACAAGTTTAGGTGCGTACCTAGTACTCGTAACCGGCAGTCTTGTATGACACGATGTATGTATGTTACTGTAAAAGCCCGAACGGTGGTAAATCCTAAGATTTTCCGGTATAACCTAAGATTTACCAACTCGCAATGGTAAAAGTCCGAACAATTCTTTTGTTTCGAACTTTTACCTATATTCACTTGATGATATCGAGATGTCGCCGGAGCCCCGCTTCGCGGGGCTCCTCCTTCTGACTGGTTAAAAAAAAATAACCACGAAGGCTAAGCCTTCTAACCTAACCTACCCATGTCGCTTTGCCCAAAACTCCTTCTTTATAACTATGTCACAGTATATAATTATACCGTGAAATAGTTATAAACATAGTTATGAAGGAGGATTTTTTTATATATCGTAACATAGTTTTTAAACTCTGGCTTGTTCGGACTTTTACCATTGAGAGTTGGTAAATCTTAGGTTTTACCGGAAAATCTTAGGATTTACCACAGTTCGGGCTTTTACAGTAACATGTACATAATATAATGGTTGTCAATGAAACAAAAGAAGTTTGTAGGGATCGTAGCAAGCGGTTTTCTTTGCATTTGCCTAGTTGGAAATTTGTGAAAATGGCTTGATTTGTATGTATGTATGTATAAAAAGCAACTCTATAACTAATGATTTATACATAAGCATCATGTTACGTATTTCACACCTTACATGAAGTGATGAATGTAAAGTCATGTCCCGTGTCATCGCGGCAATTTGCACTATGACCTTGCAATTCCTCAACTTGAGAATAATTTCACACAAATTCACAAATTTCTAATACACACGTAACCTGTGTATAATTATGTTTAAGGCTGAGTATCCACTGTTCTTTCTATAAACCATGACCCGCGCATCTAAATAAACATAACTGAAAGGTGACTGACTGATATAGTGATCTATCAACGCACAGTCCAAACCACGGGATCGAGCTGAAATTTTGCATGCAGGTAGTTGTGGGCAGGCATGTTATGGCGTAGGCATCCGCTATGAAAGTATTTAGATCAATTCTACCCCCAAGAGGATAAAGAAGGGGATGAAAGTTTGTATGAAAATTGTGTCCTAAGTCAAAAACCACACGGACGAAGTCGCGGGCAAAAGCTACTCACATTATAACGCTAAGCTCTAGAAAAACTCAAGTGTACTGAACGGATTATCATGCGGTTCTCACTAATAGATAGAAAGATTTCTGAGAAAGGATTTATTACATAGTTTGTTAAGGATAACCCGATGCAGCCTGGGTGAAACCGGGCATCTAGTAAAAACATAAAATTTCGCAAATACAGTGAAAACGAACCTTTAACATACAATTATACAAACAAGTTCGAACTCCGACCGATCAAGTGTGTCCAATCAACAATTAATCAGTTAATTGTACACTTTCACCCTCCGTGGAATGTGCTAGGAATTTCACAAATATTACCATTTGTGAACTTTTATTATACAATGCGAAATTTTATGATGTTTTTGATGGGTTTGCTTACTACTTATTTAAACCTTTATTATTTATTAATAACGAGAAGTAACAATTATTTATATTTACATTTTTATTCACAATATTTCTTGAATAAGTTAAAATATATAAATAAAGTTAAGATATTTAAATAAAATAGAGGAGGCTTTTATTACTACCTATTGGATTAATAATGTTTTAATGTATTTGACGTCCATTATTTCCAATGGTGTAAGCAGCGGGTTTTACCATTAACAATGTTAATACTTAATTATAGGGGGCGAGTCTATTGTCATTTAACGGGCACTTTACCAAACTCCGGACTACATTTACACCTTTGACCTTATACAGCAGCAGGCTCTCCCCCTTTTACACTGTAAAATAGCCAAAATTTGGGTGTGTTTCATCCACCTGTGGCTATATGGAGGCGCCCATAGCCAGTTGCGCTCACCGGTCGGTAAACGATCTGTGGGTTAAGCAAACCTTGGCGCGGTCGTTTCATAGATGGATGACCGCATAGTGGTATTTGAATAGGGCGTCTCCGTGCTTCGAAGGGCACGTAAAACGTCGGTCCCGGTTGTTGTCAATTGAGATAACAGTCGTCAAGCCATGTCAAAGGCCTTTGGGCGGCTTGAACAACTTTGACATTAGGTTGACCACTAACCATACGATAAGAAGAAGAATAAGAACCTGTGGCTACACCTCTACTTAAACAGGCGTGTTTAAGTAGAGGCGTGTTTAAGTGATTTATTGGCACAGATGATTGTATGCAAATATTTTTCTATATAATATTTTGAATTATTTTTATTATCTTTATTATTTACATTATTTTGACATTATTGTGATGACATCTCATTAACTGACATATTTACATTAATCATTTCTGCTCATATAACCTTAAATTATTGATGTTGTATAAAACTACGTACCTATTATTTTTATTATTATTCCACCTAACATTTGCATGCCAATTATTGGTAAAACATGTTGATACGCCCTGATATGTAACTAAAAACTTATGTAAACCACACATGTTTTGAGCAAATAAATATCTTTATCTTTATCTTTAATAACAGGTTTTATTAGACATGTTAACATTTTATTCTTGACAATGCCTTCTGTTAGATCTACTGACAGTATTAGTTACAAGTTGGTTGGTAAGGCATGTTAGTATGATGCAATAAAGGCTCTATGATAATAAAAATGTCATTGAGCAGTGAGCACGTTGTCATGAGTTTAATTCTTAAGTAGAACAAACAAACATTGAAAGTCTTTTCAGGCTTTAGTTCTACATTCTCAATGTATTTATATATGTACCATGCCATGTACCTACCTACATTAGCAAAGTCAGAACTACTAGTACGAAATATTCCGACTAACATTGAGACATTTAAAATTGTTTCCTGATTTAGATTTTTTAAGCAGAAAAACTCTGTTGTTATTGGTATCGTGTAGATTTTTTTTATTTAATAACAAGTTTATTATGAGTAATATTTAAAATGTACAGAAATTTATTACAATAAAACTTAACTATAAGTAACTTTTAACAACTAAACTATACTAGAAATAATTAAAAAAAACAAAATATTTACAATTATACAATATATTTACAATATAAAATATGGATACAAAAGGAGTGCGTCACGCGTCGTAGAATTTCTCCTCGTGTAGATTATATTTTTTTTGTTGAAATATGCCCTAAAATCAAAACGTTATTATTTATTTCTTTAGAAAGTTCTTAATACAATTCCCACCAAAGACTATCAATATAGAGATAGAAATTCAGCTATTATTGAATGTGTATTCATACAAAATTTTACCGTTAAATATGCATTATACTCACATGAATGATGACATTTGGTAAGGATACTGCAAATAATTCGTCATATCTAGCGTATTGTTAGCTCGCAAAATTTTAGCTTATGATGATTTAAGCTTATTTTTGATCTCTTTTCTATACACTTGCTCTGCGTCGTTTCTATGGCCACTTTTATCAAGCAACTAAAAGAGCTTTATTTCACCGAAATATCTTGCAAAACCACTATGCAAATGAAATTATATTTTAAACTAACTTTAAGTATATTATAGAATATAGTTTACTATTACTGTTATAAGCCTGTACCGTCCCACTGTTGGGCAAAGTAAACCTAGTTTTCCACTGCAGCTGTTTTGTAGAGAATTTAAGCTTTCTATTTTTGGTTTTAGACTGAGCAAAAGATTTGCCACAATCAGTTTGCTTCTTGAGATCATGACCTCGCGACTAGATCTGGTATTTAAAAATATGTTAACACAAGCTTTGTATTAATAACATTTTGTATAAAAAATTACAATTATCTGAGGTCTTAGTAGTCACGATAGATATTGTAATGGTATTATAATTCAGAAATACACGTCCTAAATAATTTAAGTTAAGGGTAAAAATTACATACATAGAGGTCATGTTTTGATAGTTATTTTTTGTTAATATACTAAAAAGGTTATTTTTTTATTTTACTAGAAGAATAATTACAATATAAAAGTACATATTTTGGTAGTTCAAGTACAAATATGCACCGATGGCAATGATTCCGGATAAGTAGATTCCCTGTCTTCTGCAAAATTGGTTTAAAATTAAGATAGTTATCAAAATTGCATTGTGTATTCTAATGGTCTCCGGAAGTTAATAAATATTTAGTAAACACTCTCAATTTTAACATAACAATACTAAATATTACATAAATAAAAGTGTGTGAAATTGTAATTTCATTTTCAAAATATCAATAATAACAAAATAATACGATCTAAACTGAATGAAGGAAGTCGTTGGGACGCAAACAAATGTACCATTACACGATACTCAATCAATAAAAAAAAAACGTATTTATTTATTCGATTATTATCTAAATCTATACTTTAATATTATAAAGCTGAAGAGTTTGTTTGTTTGTTTGTTTGTTTGAACGCGCTAATCTCAGGAACTACTGGTCCGATTTGAAAAATTCTTTCAGTGTTAGAGTGCCCATTTAACGAGGAAGGCTATAGGCTATATAACATCACGCTACGGTCATTAGGAGCGGAGTAGCAACGAAAAATGTTACAAAAACGGGGAAAATTTTGACCCCATTCTCTTAGGTGACGTAAGCGAAGTTGCGCGGGTCAGCTAGTCGATACTAAACTGCTAGCTTAAACACTTAAGCCGAAACGATTATAAAATGAGCTCATAAAAAAACAATGTTTGAAAACAATAATAGCATAGACATTACATTAACCGCAGCTCAATTACGTAACAAAGCAATCGCAATCTCCTTCATGAAAGCGATTGGGTACGTCACTTTTGACATCAAAGAACAATGAATGAATTGACACACATACTAACACATACAAACTTGTGTGTAATTATTTTATGTCTAAACTAAAGACTGCATGGAAAAGTATTGAATTTGGTATTTTTCCATACAATGCAATTTTGTCATGGTTTCGGAAACTTAATGATAGGTTAATTAAGTATGGTGACATTGGCTACTAGTTCCATAGAAATTTTAACTACTATGGTGGTCTTAGTTGAAATTCTTTGTAATTGCTAACGCTTTGTTAATAAATTAATTACTTTATAGCTTGTTTATGGTTATGTTGGACGCGGTTGTTGGCCATGAAGGTTCAGGTCAACTTGTAATATTTGAACATACATTAATTACGCTTTAGTTAGTTAAGTATAAAAAAAACCAAAGTCTACCTAGTGTGGTTCTTCTAGTGCCAAAGTTGTTCAAGCCGCCTGAAAGGCCTTTGACATGACTTAACGAGCCTGAAATAAATTCAAAATAATTTGACTCACAGCAAGCAAAACATTGAGACAAAGAAGATACCAATACAGATACTTTAAGTCAGAATTACCATCTCTCAAAGTCCGTCTCTCATTGCGGGAGGAGACTCTAGCCATGTCTTAAGTTAAAGTTCATAGATCAATATTTGAAGTGCGAAAGATGTTTGGGGTACTACTACCTACTCTACTCTACTACTCAACTATGCAAGTTAAACTATTAATCTTTACCCCCAGGAACTGCAGACGAAATCGCGAGCAAAAACCTGTATTTTACCTAATATATTTTCCCCAACTATTCTTAGTACAGAAATAGTTGTGAAAGTTCAACCCATCAGAATATTCTACACATAAGTATTAAATTTCGCTCTACGTTAAATGGCAGGTACTAGGAGAATATTTTGCAAGTGCGAACGTTTCTTAAATGTCTACAAGTGTTGTTTTGATACCGGGAAGTAACCCATAAATAGTTGTAATAGTAGAATGATTAAAAAACAAACGCGCATAACGAATATAACGGAGTAAATCTAAATCAAATGTCTTTTAGTTTGGATATTGTTTTTAAGTAAACACATTTTGGTTACTCGTAAAACCCCTTTCAATTTAAAATACTGTTTGTTTTCTTAATTCTAAGAAAAATGGAAACAATGTTATTTCTTTTCGCTTAAATATTATACTAGTGTTTACCTTATGGTATTGATACTTGTGCTGTTTCGAAAATATCTTAAACACTTCTACTTCGGTACTTGAAAACCAACAAAAAAATTTAAATGTGCGGAGTACAATTATCGCTAAAAACTGCGTCCGTTAAATCTAGTTAATTTGCATATAAACAGTTTAGCATACATACGCTTAAGATGAATATCTAATACAATGATACTAATTATTCGCTTGATTGTAGATAACAATTATAAATATGTAAATTTTATTTAAATATTAAGAAATAGAGTATTAAAGTTAAGAAAATTCGTTAAACGATTAGGGTTCAGTAAATAAAATTACTATATCAACACAAGTCTGCTGCAATATTTCATCATGACATTTTCCTTTAACGTTAGAACAAGTGACATCAAATTTTAATAGATACACAAATCTTACTAATATTACATATGCAGAAGTTTGTGAGTATATAATAGTATGTACGAATGTTTGTTACTCTTTCATGCAAATACTACTGAACCGATTACGATGATATTTGGTATGGAGCTAAAAAGACACAGACTAACACATAGGCTACTTTTTATCCCGGAGTTCACCGGGAATTATATGGGAAGGGTTTCCACGCGGACGAAGCCGCGGGCGAGCTCTAGCGACTTTATAATTTCACAGGCGTGTTGCCTTAAGTTTGAAACCTCAATCACATACATGTGAAGCGAATCTTTTTCCCACTGTTTTTTGGGGTGAATTAAACCCAAAAAACGAGATTAGCTGCGGTCCTTATAAATTCTTTTTGCTTTATAACCGCTATGAGTACACATCAATCCTTTTTGAAAAACATCTGTGTAAATTTTTTACATTTTTACTTCAAACTAAAATGTAGGCTTTTGATAACATAATTGCGGAAAAAACTATTCTAAAGAGCAATTGTAATCCAAAATTAGATTTCTATTCAAGCAGGCTGTTTTTGCAACTTTATAATCAGCGGTTACATCTTTTAAGATGATTTAATTAAAGCTAAATTAGCTGAAATGTGTGTATTTGATACTGTAATCCTTTTCAAAGAATGATGAGAACATTTACTATTGCATACATTGTATAATTATATTATTACTAGTTGACCGGCGTGGCTTTGCTCGTAGTCAAAATTCGACCCCCTATTTTGGCAGCTTAGGGGATCATTTAAATAAAATTGTTCGTTGTTGGTTCTTTACTAATCTTTACCTAAAATTGTATGAAAATCGGTTTAGCGGTTTAGAGGGAATGCTCAACAGATAGACTTTCGCATATAATATTAGTATGAATACTAGATTTTACGTTCTGTAATTTTGAACTGTGTCAATATAGTTTTTTGTTTAAAACATCTGCCTAGCTAGCAATTATTATTAAGGCTTAATGTTTGATTTCCGGGTTAAGTAAAATGTATTTATCGTATGTGTGCCGTTACTGCAGAAGCCTTGAATTTCATGACGTGTTTTTCTCACGAGATTTTTTTTAAGATTTACGTTTTTTTTTACTTCAGTGACTTTTAGCCGATTCTAGGTCTAGGGAGGGCTACAGGAACGTTTTCTTAAAGGCCTTCGGGCGGCTTGAATAACTTTGACGCTAAGTGAACCCCAAACCGTACAATTAAATATGTTAAAAACATGATAGAAAGAGTACTTAATTGTACGGAACCTATAACACAACCTACCTCAACACAAACATATTACGTCACTAGTGAAAATATTTATACAAGTAGTTATTATAATTTTAATATCATAATAGCTGAGTTTTAACACTTTCAATTTGAATATTTGATTCGTTAATTATTGCGTAAGTGCCCTTTACAATTAAATCATTAAGATGATTATTTTAATTGTTTAGATTTCGATGTTATGGTTCGTCTTTTTAGTAGATGTAGGTATAGTTAAGCAATGTAACCACGGCGAAGTTTTAGTTGGAAGATTTGAAACAGTCTAGATTTAATATAATGAAAGATACATAAATTTAATAGAATGAAAGCAGGTCCCGAATTGGGTTTAAGGGACTACTGGACTAGTTTTATTTATGTGTATTAAAAAATAAATGGGTCATAATTTTCCTCGTTTTTGTTAAAAAAAATTATACACACCTAATTTTATATTTATTTATTTTATTAGGTCTGAAAAGATACTGGCATCAGCCGAGGCTTGTTGTGTGGTTTGCTACTGTAAAAAATAATTACATTAAGTACTTCCAAAAGTAACGAAAAATATTTACCCGTATAGGTTATACGGGTAAATATTTTTCGTTACTTTTACTCGTACATTATTATTTTAAGACTTGCATATTTTAGACATAATTATTATCTTAATAACAATAATGACAGAAACTATTTTGTCAGCACAGAAATTTCTATTATTCTTTTTAATTGGGTAATAAAGTAATAAAATAATGTAATAATTACCGGTGCGTTAAGGATTATGGCAGTGAAAGCATACTCCTTGTATAAATAGTAATATTTTTTTGAATAAAATGTTTTGGAATAGTAAAAAATACTTTGTTCCGTCATCCTTAACAAAAAGTACGTATTAAATAAAAATATTTTTATATTATACCTAACGAACCCGTGAGATTGCCTCTGTTGTACGATCGGTATTCTATGCAACTACCGAGCGAGAGGTGGGTTCGAATCCTGGGTCAAAAAATCTATTCTGCGTTTTTGTTTCGATTTTTTTAGAGATTGCCTGGAGTTAGAAAGTTGTAGACCTCCTTGCCTCGAATAGCACGTAAATCCGTCGGACTTACGCCTAACCTCTTTCTTGTCGTATCGGTTAACCGGACTATGAGAGAGTTATGATTAACGAATAGAGAGTTAACTTTATTGTGCACACATTTGGACACTATAGACAAAGTCCTGCACAGTTGAAAATTTGGCTCTGTTGAAATCGTCCACCTGTCTTCTTAAACTACTCGAAGGATATCGTAAATACTAAAGTTAAACTCGATAATGATTATACAAATATCTTTGTTAGCACAATGCTTAGCTAAAGTATATTCTTACGAAATATCTCTGCTAATTTCACGGCTCAATGTCGTCTTGTTTAGATATTAATGTTTGATTTTCACAATGTGGATGCACATATTAATGCAGTTTGTGTACCTTTGCTCATGAAGTAGGGGGATTGCATACGTCAATTTGTAAAATACGCTTTCTATTTTAATAAAATTGTGTTCTAGACAACACGCAGGGACGGTAGCCAGTTTCACGTACTTTCAACACTGACATGTTTTTATGCTCTTCGATTCATTCACAAGTGTAATACTCTAAGATTTCAATTTTTATACAACGCACCGGGATACCACTAAAATATATTATACATTAAAAATAACGCCTTTCCCATATGAGTAGGCCAGAGACCGAAGAATGCTTCTAAAATGTTGACAGAAATGTTTTATTGGTGAAGTATCTTTGTCTCCCGTCTGGAATCAGACCTTCTTCTTCTTATCGTTTTAGTTGTCAACCATAATTAAAATATAGAATACTTCTTCGCCGAGAAATTTGCACGCAAACATAGTCGCGCGCAGAAACTAGTCATACATAAAGATAAATCACACTTCCGACATCAAAAAAATCATTCAGCACACATTTTTATCTGTAAAATTTGCATAGCACCGGAAAGATCGCAACTACATAACATGTTAGTTTTAAAACGAAAGTGACTGAAGCGTTAAATACTAAAACAAGTAGCTACAAGTTATCTAAGTTATGTTGTCAATAAATTAGGTAATATGTCCTGTTTAGTAACGTGATTTGACGTTTTTTATATTTCATCTGTTTTCAGGCTGACATACTCCAAGGCGCAGTGGTTAACTGCCACTACTAATGCATTAGGAGGTCGCGGATTCATTTATGTATTATTAGTACTACCTAAATGTTTGCGACAGCATTTTTAGTGTGTTAGTAGTATTTCTTAAAGATTTAAAATAAAAGTAAATTTTACTAAAAGCGTAGATTCTCTGTCCTCAGCAATTATCAGAAATTTTATCTTAAACTTACAGCTTAATACTACATCGTACGGGAATGGAACTTAAGAACTCAAGGCCCAGCTCGACAATCGCCATAGCCACTATTTCACAATCTCCTTCACTATTAAGCATAAACCTAGCCAAAGTGCGAAAATTTTTACGAAGGTAATTAAAATCACTCAAACTGTACTGAACTTTGATCACAGTAAAGTGTATGTGCAATGTGGATGTACTGTATGCTCTGCTGGGTGTTTAATGGCGAGATGAAGACGTACATGACATAATTTATTAGGCCGTTTAGTCAGGGCTGCCTCGTGGTCTAATTTAATGTCTGAAATCTTGTAATTAAATGGAAAAGATTTGAACACTATTTTTACTAATGCTTGATTAACTTATTGATTATTTAATTACCAAGTTTCACCTAGTACATTGAGAATTATAGGTATAGTATTAATGAGCTAAGTCAAAAATATCCCTATAGTTATTATAAGGATATTTTTGACTGTCACTACATTTTAAAGTAAAGTATCTTCACCGATCTATTTACGATGTACTAAAAATCTACTTAATGAGTTTTCATGTAGTTTTCACCAATAGGTAGTTCCTATTCCCATGGAAGGTTTTAAAAAGTATGACATATTGACCGATGCCCAGGCGGATCTCTGGCAAAACCGTAATGTATTATAAGGTTATTTTTAAATTTCCCATTTTAATTAAAGCTTTAAATACGTAAAGGTTTAATATTGTAGAACAGGCACCGAAAACCGCGATATTGAAAAGTGACATCCCTATTTTAAGATGAACTCAAACACTTACCAGCGAAAAAACCTCCACTACATAACATAATCATCACATTACATAATATCCATACTTATTTGTATATATTTATATATTCTACATACTATGTAATATTATGTATACTGTTTATATTCGCTTAGAAAATAACCACGTCTCACCGGTACATTTACAAAAGTGTGTTAAGTAGTTATATATGTATGTACCTTCCCCTTATTTCTAAAGGCTGCCTCTGTGGTACAGTAGGTAGCGCATAGAGTGCTGACTCTGAGGTCCAAGGTTCAATTCCCAGATGCTGTGCATAGGAGTATTAAAAAATTTCATTGCTGTTCTGCTGCTGAGAAAGGGTTTTCTCCGGTAATGACAGAGGGGTTAGTTCGTTACATTTCTTCAAGAACTGTGTCAAAGAACTTTCAGGTATGCAAGGTTGTATTACGATCGCCACTATAATATAATCAAAACTTTGCCTCATATAACAGCTATATTTGGACAGTCACGAAGTTGATTCTATCGCTTGTTTCATCCAAATGTCAATAATTTGATTGTTTGACATTTGAACTGTCTATGATTATGTTTTTATAAAAACATATTGATAACAATCCTGTGAGTAATTTCTTTAAGATCAAAATATAAAAAATCACAACTAACCTCAAATTATCACCATATAGGTACATATACAATAATATACATGGATTACAAACGGTCCCAAAAAATGTTATGGATATCGAACTCACAACACCCTCCACTACCAATCCGACCACAGCTCTACTTCTAACCATGCTCTCTACATTACATAAGCTTCCAACAAGACCTATAACCTCATTAAAACGGGCGATAAGCCTTCAGGCGACTTAACACAAGGTTACTTCATACATTCATACAAAAGAAAGATTTCATACAATCTCGCTTCATTAATTTTGTATGACTGTTTGTAAAAGCTTAAGAGTGTTTTATTAATCACCTAGGCTTCGAAGGTTAAAGCCTAGACGATCTGTGTCAATATTAGCACTGTTTATTGTCTAGCCTAAGTTGAAAGCTGACCTAAAAAAACTTTTTTGGTTAAATACCCCAGCCTACGTACCGTAGAGGCATAGTATGCAATACTATGGATATCTTAGTGTTAGGTTCGATGCTCAGAACGTGAAATGTATAATTTGATGTACTTTGCCCTAGTGCGCTAGATCGACCAGTAGTGCTTACGATAATCAATTTGGTAGCAAAGATGTCATTGAAAATTATTTAAGTTCATATAGCTTAATTATCTATATTTTTGAGGAAATTAAAATAGGCTTGTACTTATAAATTACGTTCTCAAAATTAAACTCCATTAGCACACTACCTGCCTAAACAGTACCTACCTCAAACACCCAAAACAAAAACGTTTCATGTACATATATTATAATTATTTCCATAGCAACAGAAAGCAGCCATAAATTACAAACCTTAAACCATTTCTAAGAACGCAGACGAAAGCCCTCGAAATTCATCAACGCAGAACATAATACATCATCATATAAATTAATGATGAATTAGATGAAAGATCCGCCTTTGATGTCCATACTATAATACTGTAAATTTGAAGGTATGTCTGTGTGTTACCTTTGACGAAAAAACCGCTGAACTGATTTTGTTAAAATTTTTCATAAAGATAGTTGAGAGATTGCAATATAATTTAAAGATTGTATTCCAATATAGGCTACATACATAGCATACATAATATCACGCTTTTTACTCATAAGGGTAGGCAGATACCAAAGAACGCCACCTATTTTAATCTTTACAAACCTCCCTTGCTTCATTTACAACCATAGATCTAGTAATAGAAATCATTTCCAAAAATCAATACCAAAGTTGCTGAAAAGTGATAGCCGAGTGGTTTAAGTTGCTGTTGCTGAAATACGGGATCAAACGCAAGTGGAGCCACGATTTTGAACTAGTGCGATATAAATTAATTAATCTCATAAAATTATTTACGAAGTACTTCGTACGAAGTTGGGGTGTTAAAAAACATTGAAGATTGCGTTGATGTCTTTTGTATGGAGAGGCTTACGAGATGGCGAGAGGTCATTTATAGCGTCTCAGTCATAATTAATAAGAGTACTTCAAATAGTGTTTTAGTGGATATGAAAGAACTTACATATTTTTATAGATTGGTTAGTAATAATAAAAATGGTTTAGAAACAGATTGTTATAGCCGAGAAAGTACAGCTTTGGTACGTAATTTGTAACATTATTTTTAACACAATTAAACTTTAGATAGGAACGAAGATTAAATCAGATTGGAAGATTCAGCAACACTGATGAAAAAAAGGTGAATGGTTTCTCAACTTTGTCTATTCCTTGATGACCTAACAAAATGTTATTTCTCCCAATTAACAAACTTTCTTTTTTCAAGACACTTAGTCACGGACCTTAAAGTCTAACTGACCTTAATAGTCGCCAATTGTCAATTAACTATAAAGTCCGAAACAAAGAGATCTTAATTATCACCTTAGACAATTCACATCGATAAACAACACTAAATAATTTGTAGGCAACTTGCCAAATGACACATGAATAGACCCAGCCTTCAATGTTCTTATTGTGTTATTTACGCAAGCGAAGCCCGGTGTCGACGTAATGTTTATTCTAATTGTCGAATATTCATTAATTTGGTAGTAATACCCCCCAGAAAACTCTTCATTCTCATTTATATACCAATTTACAATGACCTCTTAGTCCATAGTAAAAGTTTGATGAAAGAGATCAACGTGAAATGGTTCTAACGTCCAGTTTTTAGAGAGCCGTGATTGCGAAGTGAATGTTTGTGTGAAGGGGTCTTGTGTTTATGGTGGGTATCGTCATTGTAAGTATGGGAGAACGTTATAAGCGTGGTCTATGGTTCGCACGCGTGCATTCGCTTCCATTGCGTGGACGCATTCGCATTCTATTTTTTTAATAAGCTTTTTTTTGGCGGTTCTTTTCAAATCATATTTGGAACGTGAGTTTTTTTCGCTCGGAAAGTGTCTGTGTTGTGATTTTTAAACTTTTTAAATTGATAGTTTTTTTTTCTTTTGTAGTTTCGGTTTTTTGCTTCGGTGTTTTTTTAAGAAGAATTTATCAAGGTGAGTCCTTTTTAAATTATTTTATAATTATTTTGTGTGGATAAGAGATTTTCGTTTGGTGGTGTACTTTAAAAATACAAAATGTTTTTATAAAAGTAAAAACGACAATGCTTACTCTAGCATTAAAATTCCGCATAAATATATACTTAAATGCTAATTATAATATTATGAAGTAACATAAAAAGAAATCTGCTCTATTTAGTCCGCAATTTCTCACGTTTACGTTTAATTAAATCATGTTTTGCGTAGGCATATTACAAATTTTCTATGAAAAAGAATTTTCCATTTTTTTTATAATTTTGCCACTTTTAATTAATATGCAAATTAAGTGGTTTTATAAGACATTAAAGGCCAGTTTCACCACTTTTAAAAATCTATCAGATAACATATCAGACGGAGTCTCGACAGTAGTTTTCATACATTGGCTATCACTAAAATATATACTGTGAAACTAGCCCTTAGGATGGCTTAATCACATAGTTATAATATTTTAAGATATGAAATAGTAAACCTAAAAATATCATTAGACAACTCACACACTGTCATGTGATTCCAACCTAAGCAGAGCTGGCACTATGGCAACCAAATAACTGGTAAACATACTTATGTCAACTTCTAAAATCTTCTCAAAAATTGGTCTCGGGTGGGATTATATGAGTATTCCCTACATGTTATATTAAACGTTACACAAATGCCCGAAGACATAATACATAAATATTAATAAAAATGTTATATCAGAATCTTTTACAAAGTCTATATAGAGACTATAAACTAGCGCTTAAATGTAAGATAATAGTAGATTATGTAAAAATTCTTAGAAAACAATTAATAGAATCTGATAGTGATTGCATTAACCTGTTAATTGCCATGAGAGCCATAGATTACATCTAATGAAGCATAGATTAAATTCTATAGAGCATTTCGTTACGTGCTCTATAGTTGCCGCCATTTTGCAATAATTATTATTCCTCTTGTGTCGCGGGGACTTTTACAAACATACAGACAACGGAAACTTAAAAACATCTAGATCCAAAACAATTATTTGTGGAACGCACAAATAATTGTTCTGTGTGGAAATCAAACCCATGACCTCCCGACAGAATGGTAGCGATGCGGCAACCTTAACCACTGCACTACGGAGGTAGTCCTTATTGTTCCAAATTGTTTTAATATTAAAACTAATGTCATTGGGGACTTTTTCATACTAACAATATTAATGGTGAGGATCCGGTATATTTTATACACCTCTACTTATACCTTCAGGTCGAACAGGCGTGATATTATATACTAGCTGACCCGCGCAACTTCGCTTGCGTCACATAAGAGAGAATGGATCAAAATTTTGCCCGTTTTTGTAACATTTCTTATTGCTACTCTGCTCCTATTGGTCGTAGCGTGATGATATATAGCCTTCCTCGATAAATGGGCTATCTAACACTGAAAGAATTTTTCAAATCCGACCAGTAGTTCCTGAGATTAGCGCGTTCAAACAAACAAACTCTTCAGCTTTATAATATTAGTATATATGTATTACTGACACACTACAAATGGTGTCAAATTCGCAATATTATCGCAAAAGACATCAATCGCATCAATTCACAACAAAAGATGACCTATCCTTACTCTATAGCTATTGTTAACAACTTACGAAATAATGTCCAGCTTATTGCATGTCTATCAATCTTTATTATGTATTCATCATTATGTACACTTCAGTCTAATGATTATGGTCTATTCAGAAATATTTGTACACATATGAAATTATGTTGGTCTGTCTGAAAATAGTGCAATTACTACTGCTTTATCTCCCGAACAAACACCTTAACTAAAAATACTTATTATGAGTGTGCCAGATGCTCGCGAACTTTTATTCATATTTACTATATGAAGATATTGCTCAGCTAGTCACCTATACTAAGGCAATATTAGTAGTCTCAAATATTAGATCACGTATGAATATAATAAGGACTGATTAAAATCTCAGGAAAAACCACTCCCGCTCTAAGAGTTGCGCTTGTGTCGCGGGGACTTTTACAAACATACAAACCACGGACACAAAGTACAACCAGACCCGAAATAATTATTTGTGCATCGCAGAAATAATTGTTCCATGTAGGAATTAAACCCGACCCCCCGACGCATGTAAATGTAACCTTTATTCAGGTTATGTTTGACGTTACAACTCAACCCAAAAAAAACATACATATTGTAAACTACAAACAAAGTCGCGTGTCTAACTTGTCTTATAATAAAGCCTTAAACTTAACAACACCGTCTATCCAAACTTGACATGTTGCGCAATCATGACATTAAAAATAGCACCTTATTTTCTAAACCATAAAGTTGCCTTTTCATCAAAGTGGAAAGGTGAATGGGAACTTCTGTCATGTCAATTTTTTGTTAAGGGTCAGCTTCTAGTTTGACCCGAATCATTACTGTTATTACTTAGAGATTGTCTTTTGACCCCCAGTACTGAGTCGTTAGAATGAAACTGTTTTTTGCTAGTAGTATTTATTTTATACGTTTGATAAGCAAAAGTGTTACGATAAGAATTTCTGATTGGTTTAATGCCTCAAAATTATTTAGTTGAAAAATATAGGATGTCATTTAAATTAACTAAATTATAATTAGTTTTAGACTATTAGTGGAAAACTTAAAGCTTCTATTAAATTTTAGAAGTATTAGAAATTATTTGCAACACTATGTTACTCGCCATTCTCATTTTATAAAGTGGTCAAATTATCCCAAGGTAATAATATGCCTACAAAAAAGTTAAATTAAATATTTATATATAGACGATGGGAATAGTTGGAAAAAATTAAGAAATGTGGAGACCCTTGTCCAACAGTGGGACAGTGTGGGTAAACAATTATAAAAATATTTTGATTATAACTAAGCATCAACCATAGAAGCCTGATAATACTTAAATAGAAATAGAATTTAGGCCACATACTACATAACTTTATTATGGAAAGAGTGTAAAGTTGACTGAACTATAGAGCCTTTCATATATTTAGAAATATAAAATTACGTAAACTCATATAATTTTTGTTATAAAAATATTCTGCCAAAGTTAATTAATGGCTTGATTGTACCATGAGTAATTGGCCTATGACCTATCGAATGTCGAAAACACCATCAATTATGAAGTAATAAGTGCGTAGGTTACTAAATAACATACATACAAAAATATTATGTAACGCAATATAAATGGTAAGCCTATATGTAATTGTATAATTTTGTACAATTATTGAGAAATTACGTCACAACTCATATTTTTGTTTAACAAGTTTTCCAATTTGATTAGTAAGATCCAAGTTTGATTACTGATAAATATTTAGCGTTAGAAGTAAATCTCTGACCTGAAAAAAAATTAAAAAACTTAAATGCTGAAAAAAGGCAAATAATTACGATATTTAAACCTGTAAAAAAGCTTTATACCAATATTTTTTGTAATATTCTTTGAAACTCATTAATATCCATAACCTGGTGGTTAAAATTGTCACTATACGACTAGTTATCGCATGCGAGGATCACAGGTTCGATTTTCTCGTTATCCACAAATAACAGTTTTAGTTCTATCTGAGCATAGCTTCCATTGTTTGTCCAAAAGTCTCGGCATCTATAAACAATTCTTATTGCAGGAGTGGTTAATATTTTAAACACAACTTATTCGTAACAGCAGTTTTCAACAAAATAGTATCACAAAATAGTTTCATTTCACTCAATCGATATTCTCCATTCCGGTTCCCACAGAGTCAATTAAAATAGTTTCCCCGCATGTTAGTGTTCATCTTTACAGTCTAGGTACACTAGACCTTGCCCTCTAGGACCTGTTCTAGGACTTTCTATGACCTAAGACCTAACTTTCATTTTCACTTCACGACCAAAGGCCAAACAAGTTTTGTGAATTCATAGACAATTTTTGTTTGTTTTTATGTTTTTAATAGGCGTGTCTGTGATTCTCTATGGATTTTTAGTTTATGGTTAATTGTGTAGAAAGTATTTTTTATTACGATTGTTGTTTAAAAGGTTTAACAGCTGTGTTTTTTTGGTTTGTTTTCTTTTTGTGGTTTGTTTGGCCAACGAGAAAATTTTAAATGGGTGGTAGGTGTTTAATGCAACCCCTAAAATAAGATAAGACAATGGAATACCGACGAATTCGACGTTGCAGGTTGTACTCGCTGTGGTCGCAGGCTGACTGCCTGCCTGCCTAGGAAACGTTAGGCGTTTAAGGTAAAATGCGTGTCCGCGTTAATTCCCTTATCCCGTATCGTACCGCGAGAGTTTAAAAGTTATGAAGATAAAATAAGTAGATGAGGTAATCGAGTAGTCTATTATTTCGTGACAAACCTTCTAAAACAATTTTTGCATCTCGATTCCCTTTCAGTAAATTACATGAAAGTTCATACTTTCCTAATCAATTTGAAAATCGACCGGTCGCTGAGTCACGACGTTGCTTTTTCAAATAATGACATGTCATTTGAAAATCGTGAAGACGCCACCGTTGCATAAGAGTTTTGGAAGAACAACTTCCTGATTGGTTAATTGATGGTTTGCAGCACGAGTTGAAGAATTTCCACCAATCACAGCTCTCGTTGAGTTTTTATAATTGGTAGGTTCTTGGAAACCGGCTGAATAGTTCGTAGGTGTGTTTTCTTCTACCTAATTGTTTATTATCAGTTCCACCTAACACTTTGTGTAAGTGAAAATAATACTTATTATGGCAGTCTTTCACGATTTCTACAAGAGCTTGTTTGTTGAATGTATGTAGGTGCAGACTATTGTTAAATTGTGAGTCCAAACTTTTATTCTGTCTACGTATACACAAACTCTTTCATTAAATATTAGAATCTTGTAAACCTGCGAAACCCCGGTTGCGTACACGTTACATATGTTCAGCATAGGCAAAGTTTTTTTTTAAAAAGAAACCCCTACTAATTTAATTTCATCTAATTTAGCCGCGAGAGCTCATTAAACAGATTTTCGCATTCCTAATAATATAAGCATGGATAAGTTTATCTTTAAACTTTACTTCATCATAATGGACTTACACAATCGTTTTACTATATAGTTAACACATTAGTTTAACCACGACCTTGTAGAACGATTTGTCGCTATATTAACCAGAAGATTAACCTTAAACCCGGTTTAAAGTTGCTTAATACAACACAATGGTTAGTTCTTACTTCAAACAGAATACTGGCTACTAACAATCGCTGGATTAAAAACAATGCGTGTAGAGCCGAGCTCTATGGCTAATATGGCGGAATACCATAAACTATTTCTATATCTCAGAGTCTTATTTTCTTGTACAACCTTCAATTTATAGATGACTTATGGTTTATATATTTTCAATTTTTAATATTCTAGAGGTTTCCATATCTACGACTTTCGTACTTGACTCGCTTATTATTGGATTATAAGTACAATTACAGTGCAAAACGGCTAAACATATCAAATCAAAGTTTAGGGTAGAGTGATTGATTATATCTCATAAATACGGTAAAACAGTAATAAGGTTTATAACTAAGTGGGGTTCTTTGGTCTTAACCTCTTTTCTGGTGTCTTTGGGTAAAAGGCGCGATGCTATGTATGTATGTAATATTATTTTTTTGGAAATCATTTTCAATAAGATAAGTCTTTTATGAATCAAAGATTCCTATAATCTTTTATGAGTCTTAACTTTTTATCTAAAACTCTGCACAATAATACGCTTTCTGTTGACCTCTGACTGCTATTGTTCAAAGCACAATGTTACAAGTTTTCTGCCCATATACGTAAGTTAAACGCTAGCCAAAAGGCATTTTACCTTTCGCTAGTCATTTGTTGTATTTGACCGGGAGTTCAACTGTGAGTTATGAAGACGATTTCTAATAATAAGTTTAGAATGGCTATGTTGGCTATAATCCTATAATTTTGTGAAAACCCTGTGTACGGTTGGTACGCAAAATCCGGTATTAAAAACATCAGTATCCTGCAAGCGTTTGCAACACTTTTTACTTATTTTGAAAACATACATTGTCATAATGATTTATTATAATCTAAATGAATCGTGCATGCTTAGTCTCTCTACTAAGTTGTCGGACTATAGTTGTTGGAACGGCATAGCCGATTTACATACAAAGATCAGAATTTTCAAGGTGTTTTCCTTACTTAACGGGTCTTAAGCGCAATTGAAAATTAAAGACCTTTTCTGCTTACTCGACGTTTCGATCGAATTACATCGACTGTGGTCACGGGTCACTTTAACCATATGTTCTTCAATGTGTAAAAAACAAACTTTGTACGTAATAATATCATTAACATCATTATTCAAACAAAAATATTGATTTACAAACACATAACATACATACATACAAATAATGTCTCAATAGTTGCGTAAACCAAATGTTGAACCATGGCTACCGAGCGCTAAACAAATTGAATTCGGGTCAACAACTTAAGTAAATAGTTAGAGCAATTAGCATTGTAAGTAGCAAATATGTTTATGTTTACTAATATTGTGATTATGAAAGCGAACTCAAATTGTCTTCATGTTCCTGTAGTGCAGGGGTTCCCAACCTTTTTCTAGTCCGGGACCAGTTTTATTATTATTCTTGTTAGCAGGGACCACTATGTAAGTATATTTAAAATGTAGTGTAATAATCATCCTGATAATTTAACAATTTAAAATGATTCGCGAACCATATTTTGACTCCCGCGACCACTGGTTGGGAACCATTGTTGTAGAGCAATTCACTACCACACTATCGACAACTGGCTAGCTATCGAGATAAATTTGTATGAAAAACTGATTAGCGCCTCTAGCAGCAGCCGAAGGAGTTCCTTCGGCTGCTGCTAGAGGCGCTAATCAGTAAATGCACTGCAAAAATAGTTATTTTTGCAGTGCATTTTAACTGACAAAATCTCGGTACTATATAGTGATATACGATACTCGATCGATACTCGATAGTGCCGATTGCAGAGAAATGCGCCAGTAATGTTATGTGCAGCGATTTTCTTCAATCTGTAATTTTAAATATCGAGGGCTTGAATGTACAATTTTCTTGCAAAATTAGTTCTTAGGAATACTGGCGTGCTAATCAGTGCTTTATTAAAGGCTTTCGATAGATATGGTCACCCATCCACAGACCAACCTCGGCAAGCATCGTTTGACCTGAGATATCGTTCCATACGGCCGTTGTTACTTACGAGCTTTTCAAGATAAGAAATAGACTATACTACTAAAAAACTAATTAACATAACCCATCAATAACCGACAGATTGTCCTAATCTAAATAACAGTCGATTTTCAACACTCATTCACAAGAATACCTAGTTTTTGTATGTAAAGTCATTAATAAATAGTATAGTATGACATTTATGTGTATCATGTGCCAGCTGCGGGTTCTCACACTTTTTGTGTGTGATAGTCATCGTGTGTGTGTGCTATTTGGGTTGCACGCAATTGTGTGCTATTCAAATTGTGGTTTGAGAATATTATATTATAATTATGTAATTTGGTTTCGGTTTTATTGTAGTTTAGATGCTAATACTTGCTTAAAAGCGACTAACACAGTTTTTCTAAGTATTAAAAGTTTCAACTATATTTTATAAACTAGAATAGTTGTTTTTCTAACATAATATTTTGTTCGAATATGTAAGCCGACGCACTGCCAAATTTTATGAAATTCAACAAATATGTTTTAATTAACAGTATGCATAAGTATTTGGGTAAATATGTAACCATTACAAGAGTAATCTTAGTGCACCACTTTGGTCAAGGCCGAAATAGTAGACGCGACATTATGAAAAACCACGTCATATTTAAATGACGCTCAGGCACGCAAGTTTAACTTTCCATTCGTATTTTTCTTCAGGCGTAAATGTTTTTTAAATTATAATCTGTAAATATACCAAGCATACAATAATTAATTTAATAATGAGAAAGAAAAATAAAAATTTAATAACAGTAACTGTTTCAGGAATCATAACTCAAGTAAAAGTCAAAACCCAAGTCAAAGCTTCAGTTAAAGATTGACTATTAACTATTTATTTCTTTAAAGCATTGAGTACATTTAGCAATGATTTAAGCAATTTCAGTCATGAAATCCCAGGAAATACTAAACTAGGTCAGATACGAATCATAGTTTTCAAGATTAATTCATTGAAAAAAGACGTCATTCACAAAGTGTGTTTTCTCACGTGCAATGTTATGCAAAATGAATGCGATGTGAGATATCATTGAGAAATATCGCGTTAAGATTCATGTTATATGCTCGAATGATCTGAATTCTTTGACACCTTCAGTTGCTAAGAAGTTTTTAAGATACCTAGAAATCTGAGGTAGTAATAATTAAAATACTACGATGCTATTATAATAAGTAAATGTCATTGGAAAACTCACACACGGACATTTGATTCCAAACTAAGCTCTAAGCAGAGCTTGTACTATGGTAACCAAATAACCGACAAACATACATACTTATACAGATACATTAACAACCAGGCTCAGAACAGATACTCGTGCTCATCACACAAATATTTGTCCCGGGTGGGATTCGAATAAATGGAATTAAGTTTTTTATTTTTGTTTAATGTGGTCTAGGTAAAATTACGCAAAAGCACTTACCGGAGCCAGATTACTCCTTAAACTAAAACAACAAGATTAGCTTATGCATATATAAAAATATTGCAACGCTCTTTACCGTTAAAGTTAGGAACTATTAATCATAAACCCATGGCACATATTTAAGCGTACTGGCCATCAAAGGCCACATCAGATTGAGGTTTACCTCCGACCTTCAAGTTAAAAGTAACAAATAACCTTTTAAGCTATGCATAAGCACGAGCTAAGCATACTCATGTATTGTGCAAAATCATCGTTAATAATGATATCATTGTTTTAGAGAATCTATTGACCTCCTTGTTTAATTACTTGGTTACGTATATAGTCATTTGTCGGCTTTAAAACTTTTGCCGAGCTCCTCAGCTTGCAAAGGCTCCTGAGAAAAAAAGACTCCTTTTTAATACAGTTGGTGGTGAATTTCGTGCCATAGTTGTTCAAGCTGCTTGAAAGGCATCTGACATGATTTAACGACTGACATGACATATACAATTATGACAGTATAGTTCAACGAATATATAACAGCCGAGGCCGATTTTCGTCTTTCGAAGCACGGAGACGCTCAGCTCACATTCACCAACATTATTATTTCGTAGAAAAACATAATAATAAACATATATTTTCCTTTTCTATAAAATAAAAGCCAGTCGATACGATTATTTTTCAGTAATAGTAACAAGATAAGTACCTAACATAAAAAGCTCTATTCAATCGACAAACTTCAAGGAAAATCTATTGAAAAAAATAAGTTTGCAGAAATTCGATTCTAATAAATTACATAATAAGTTTCAAAGCTTTGATTCATATCGTTTAAAAGTATAACACAAAACAGTATCACAAATCTAACCTCAAAAAACAAACAAACATCGCGGAAACCCAGACGTTCTAAATTGTGATAGAACTGTCATGATGCAGGTCATTTACACTGCGCGTGCGGCACGTGACGTAACACACATTCTATTGCATACGGAAGCACGTGACCTTTGGCTTTTTGTAGCATCTTTCATGCTAGATTTGATCTAGATTTAATAGTTTGCTATATGCATGGTCTTACGCAAAATTAGTCAAAATGTTAAATTTTGAATGCCTCCATGGCGCAGTGGTTTCGGTCACTATGCTGCTGCCATTGCGACAGGAGGTCGTAGGTTCGATTCATTCAAAAAAATATTATTGGTGCGATCCACAAATAATTGCTCCGGGTCTGGTTGTACTTTGTATTCGTTGTTTGTATGTTTGTAAAAGTCCACGCGATACAAGAGCAATTCTTAAAGCGGGAGTTGTCTTTTATAATAAAAAAAGGTGTTTTTTAAGTGTAGCGTACAACAGCGTATTATCCTCAATAGTTTACAGTAATATTATATTTGTAAAAGTCTGTATATCTGTCCGTTGAGCTTTCGCGTTGAAACTACTAAACATTTATTTTCATAGTCAAACTATCTATATTTGGTGCCGCGGCATGTCAATCACTTTTGCTTAAGCGTCATACTCATCGTGATATTAAACGATGTTGATACTTTTAAAGTGAGTGCTGTCAAATGTTTATAAACTACGTATATACTCTCGACTTCGCCCGCGAAAAAAAGATTTTCTGGGGTAAAGAGTATCCCATTTGTTAATCCAGCTTATAAAAAAAATCTGTCTGCTACATTTCATCAAAATTCCTACCATAGTTTTTATTTAAAAGTAATAAACATACATATATTCCCACAAACTTATGCATTTATATTATAAAGCTTTATCATAAAGTATGAAGACGTTTTTACATAGTTTCTTCTTTCATTGATGTACAATTTGATTGGCATGTGATAGTACAGTAAGTAGGTCAGTAGTCGCTTACACACTTAAAGATGAGACGTTACGTGATTTACTGGATAATTAGCTGTTACGTATATTGTTTTTGTTAATAACTTGTAATAACTTATTAAGGAAAATATTATGAGGTATATTTATTTTATGTTGCTTGCGAAGTGACTGTTTTACAGATGTATGTTACAATCCATGTTAGGAAATGAAAGTGAAATGATTTTTCTTTTAGGTCAAATCAAGTACTGACACTTGTGATAGTCACTTCATACTTATAAAGTTGCTGCCAGTTCGGAAGGTAGGACCAATGAGAAGAGCTGGCAAGAAACTCTTAGCTACTCCTTTTTAAACTAAAAAAAATTACTATTTTTTTTTTACTTTTTTTCGAATTATTGTTTGTTGCATTGATTTATGTTACGACCCTATCAAGAAATCAAAGTGAAGCGATTTTCCTTTTGGGTCAAATGTTAAGAATTACTATCGTCAAACAGTACTAGAATCGAAAATGTTTACAGAAGTGTACTAGAGTTGATACTACATAGTTGGAAGCACATGAAATCTCCCTTTTTTAATTCAATTCAACAATTTTGAGAGCTCAAGTTACAACACTGGAATCAAGAATTCTAATTTTGCATTTTTTTCTATGAGAAAATTTCGTTTCAGGCAGTGCTAAACTTGGTTTCCTGTAAAAAAATAAAGAATTTCAACCTGAATAGGTTGCAATAAGTATAGAACGGTTCAGAAAATAACGTAATTTGTATTGTCACTTAATTACCTCTAATCATGCACTTTAACAAAACACACGCAAGTCTAAGCAAATATTGCATACAAGTTACAAAATGCAAATATTAAACAATGAATGCATACTGCAATAACCATGAACATTAAATGCCCCTTTCACCTTAAAAGTCGGGACTCCGTAGGCGTCTGCTCGAAGCTAGTAGAAGTACGCTACTCGGACGCTGCACGGATGAAAACTGGACGCTACAAAAACGATCACCCATCTATGGAATGACCGCGTCAGGGTTTGCTTAACCCACAGATTGTTTACCGACTGTTGAGCACAACTGGCTATGGGCGTCACTATCATTTACTCTAATAAAGTAAAGGAAATCTCGCTCTAATCTCAGGAACCACTGGATTTAAAATAAAAAAATTCAGTGTTAGATAGCCTATTTATTAGGAAAGCTATAAGCTATATAACACGCTACGACCAATAGGAGCAGAGTACCAGTAAAAAATATTACAAAAACGGGGAAAATTTTGACCCATTCTCTCTTATGTGACGCAAGCGAAGTTGCGCGGGTCAGCTAGTTAACAATAATCTCAAACTATTCAGACAATCCACGTATCTTTCTCCGTCACTTTCATCTACTGAAACAAAGTAAGTAATTTTATATAAAGTTTGGAGCTCCCTTTAAAACATCACTAGGCAACCCATCCCAGACATGTCCGTGACAAAGGTCGCTTACCAAATCGTTTAGCGACCGGTGTGCGCAATTAGCGTCTTGTCCTTGCAACAAACGACATGTTTCAACATTCGTCACATCTGACACGAGATTCTGAACTTTTTCGTGAATCATAATAGCTTAAAGTGAGGTTATTTTTAGAATATTTCTTAATACTGTATTTAGTATGATGTTAATGCTGAACTAGAAGGTTTGCGGTTTTGTGTACCGAAGCGTGTAAATACAGTTATAAATGAGTTTAAAGTTTTAAGTACATATTTTTAACTGCCTCTGTGGCGCGGTTGGAAGTTTATACGACTACTAGCGGACCCGACAGACGTTGTCCTGTCTACACGTCTTTAATTTGTAAAAAATAATAAAAAAAACATTGTCCAGCGGACAAAATTGTGAATCTAAATAATTCTCAGATCCCCTTGAACACACACAAAAAATTTCATCAAAATCGGTCCAGTCGTTTAAGAGAAGTTCAGTGACATACACACTACACACTTACAGAAGAATTATATACAACGTGTCCCAAAACTCAACGTCAAAACGAAAACCTGAGCTAGGCCGAGTGGTGTTGGCTCTAAAAAAAAATAAAAAAAAAATCTATCTCATGTAGTTTCAAAATGACAACCATTTTTGTAAATTGCCACCCTCTGATGAGTTTACATCTACTGTGGCTACAAATGACTTATTTTCTAGTTCTTTTTTTATTAGGAGTATTCCTAAGTAACGCTACTACAAATTTCAATTCATTATTTGCACACAACTCTATTGGAATTTCTGAAAATATCCCCTTTATGGCGAATTATGCCTTGAAAATATTTCATCACTCAACTTTGACAGTCTGTCCTGAAAAATAATTGTACAACGCTTGTTCGGCATGTACCCTTAAAAGTTGGCGCATTTAATGGGCTTTCGAAAATGGTATAACACTTACTAAACTATTTCATAGACGATGAGAAAATAATAAAAATCTTAAGATAGTCGGTATTTAACTTATTATTAGTTCGTCATAACTTTCTCAAAATTATTCTCATGTATCATCTGTAAGGTGTAATTAAAGAGAAGTAATGTTTAATAATTGATGATTAAGAAAAAGGTTCATTTACATAAACAATCCCAAAAATAATAATACTCACTGACACCAAGACAGTAGCGTCACTATCCGTTCCACTTTTAATTTCTTCGTTGCCTTATGCGACTGCCGCACAAGAGGAATTTCTTCGTCACCTTATGCGACTGCCGCACAAGAGGTCTCGAGATCGAATCCTGGGTCGAGTCAAAAAGTCATTTCAGAGACTTTCTGTTAAAAAAATTCTCAGAGATTGCCCGGAGGTAGGAAGTTGAGGTTATGGACCTCCGTGCCTTGGAGAGTACGTATAGCCGTCGGTCCTGCACCTGACCTCTCTCTGGTCGTGTCGGTGTAGTCGTCCCACCAGACTATGAGAGTGCACCTGTGTATTGTGCACACACTTGGCCACTATAAACAAAATTCTGCACAGTTGGCTGGTTTCAATAAAACTGGCCGCCGTATCCGAAATCGACTAAGACGACATCATCACAGAACGCTTAGATGACATTAGAATAATTTTGAGAAAGTTTTATGACGAACTAATAATAAGTTAAATACCGACTATCTTAAGATTTTTATTATTTTCTCATCGTCTATGAAATAGTTTAGTAAGTGTTATACCATTTTCGAAAGCCCATTAAATGCGCCAACTTTTAAGGGTACATGCCGAACAAGCGTTGTACAATTATTTTTCAGAACAGACTGTCAAAGTTGAGTGATGAAATATTTTCAAGGCATAATTCGCCATAAAAGGGATATTTTCAGAAATTCCAATAGAGTTGTGTGCAAATAATGAATTGAAATTTGTAGTAGCGTTACTTAGGAATACTCCTAATAAAAAAAGAACTAGAAAATAAGTCATTTGTAGCCACAGTAGATGTAAACTCATCAGAGGGTGGCAATTTACAAAAATGGTTGTCATTTTGAAACTACATGAGATAGATTTTTTTTTTATTTTTTTTTAGAGCCAACACCACTCGGCCTAGCTCAGGTTTTCGTTTTGACGTTGAGTTTTGGGACACGTTGTATATAAAGACTGACCAGGAAGTCACTTATGTTCTAATAGGTAGCCCGACCAGGGATTCGAACCCGAGACCTCCTGTTCAGCAGTAAGGTACACTACCTGCCGCCCCAAACTGAAAATCGTATAATATTCACACGCGAATTTTATTATAAATAGTTAAAAAGTAATAAAAATATATGAGTCATATTTTTTCACCGGAAGCGCACTAAACTCTTAAACGATGCTAAAATATATTAGCATACAAATTTACATACAAATTATCATGAATTATTCAACAATATGCTCTAACACTTAATGGTGGACAATTAACTGAAAGTGAGAGCTCATAATATGTTTTAGTTCTAATTAGCGATATTACTGTACGAGGTTCGGGTTTGATTCCCGAGTTATGTGGTATTGTTTGAGTCATTATCCTATTAGTCCTATGAATATTATAAATGCGATAGTTTGTGAGAATGTGAACGGATGTTTGTTACTCTTTCACGCAAATACTACTGAACTGATTACGTTGGTATATAGATAGTTGAAGACCCAGAATAACATAAAGGCTTTTTATCCCGGAGTTCCCGAGGGATCGGGATTTAAACGGAAAGGGTTTTCACGCAGACGAAGTCGCGGGTGGCCTCTAGTGAAAAATATTGAGCAGTCAAATTTGCTTTCTTGACCTATTTGGAAGAGTGAAAATGTATTTTTATAAACAGAAAAGCATTTAGAATACGTCTATAATCTGCTACGACCTGTGACGGAGTAGGGGAAAAGAGTGTACCTGAGTATTGTGCACACACTTGGACGCTGTAAACAAAGATGCACAGATGTTGGCTGGTTTCAATGAAACTGGCCACCGCAGCTAAATATCAGCCAGGAGGAGTATGGAACGACATGGCAGTGTAACTAAAGCTCATAATAGTATCATCTTCATACGCAACAGAATCAAATCAAAATTTTATCACCTCTTATTTGGAAGCTGTGAAAAAAGTACTACATTGTTGGCTGGTTTCAATAAAACTGGCCACTGTAGCTAAATATCGGCCAGGAGTATGGAACGATACGGCAGTGTAACTGAACCTCATAATAGTATCATCTTTACAAAGAAATCTAAATTTTATTGCCTCTTATTTGGACACTGTGAACAAAGATCTGCACTGTTGGCTGGTTTCAATGTAACTGGCCACCGTAGCTTAATATAGGCCAAGAGTATGAAACGACATACAGTGTAACTAAAGCTCATAATATTGGGTCGGGGAAAAAGTCATTTCGCATTATAGTATGTATGAACTTGTAATCTAAATTTTACTATCTAATACTAACTATTTAATATCTTTACACAACGAAACTTAATCTAAATTTTATCACCTCTTACAACATTTCAACAAATAATCATAAAACTCACACAATAACGTATTTATAGATCAATGAACCGATTCAACCGATAGATAAATCTTCCGGTTAAGCAACCGTGCGGTTATCGCTTGTGTAAGATAATAAATTATTTTGAAAGATGACTCCTTTCGTATTGGCTATTGTGTGAAGTGGTTACGATTAGTAATATATAGGTAGTAAGTGTCACGTGACTTAAGATGGGTGAATGATATTACCTAATCGAAATTAAAAACAAAACTAGAAAATTTCATAAGTTTTCGTATCTGTCTTACTAAAAAACGTCGTATAAACACTGTTTAGTTGTATGGTGAAATTCAGTCAATTTCGTCACTGTTTATGAGTGGGAAAGAAAAAAACATTGTAGAACTAATCAGAGCTTACATTTATTACTACGTTTATTAGTAAGACAGTCCATGATATAAATATAAATGTTTGTTTGTTTGTTATTCTTTCACGGCTTTACAACTTTGCCTTTAAGTATAGAAATATAGAAGACCGACGTTAAGATTAAGAATATTATTTTTCATAATCAGTCCTCGAGACTTTTTCATTTTGCCTAAAAAATATTGAAGATGCGCGTGTCCGCAAGTTACATTATACACTCAACATAGACAAATATAACAATGATCTTTGTATGTCTGCACGAATGTATGTAAATAATCTCACAAAAGATTCGCTTCCTTCTCGATATTTCACAGCATTTCCGCTTAGAATTCGAACAATAATAGCGATATGTCAAAGTGACGGCACTTTCGCCACGACTCTACATAATCGTCTCTACATCTCGTGGGAGAGCTAAGGATGTGTTCAAATGCAGTTTACTTGCATTCAATGCAAAGAATAATGTAATTTACAATTGCAAAGAAAAAATGACACTCATTGTTTGTTTGTTTGTCGTGTGGTTAGTGGTCAACCTAGTGTCAAAGTTGTTCAAGCCGCCCGAGAGGCCTATGACATGGCTTAACGATTGTTATCTTAGTAGACAACAGCCGGGACCGACTTTTTACGTGCCCTCCGAAGCACGGAGACGCTCAGCTCAAATACCATTATGCGGTCACTCATCTATGGAATGACCGCGCCTACGGTTGCTTAACCCACAGATCGTTTACCGACCGGTGAGCGCAACTGGCTATCCCTCCTCATCATAGTTATACATATTATGTACATATTTTGACCTACTGTTGAAAAGGGAAGGTATATTTATATGAATTTTACAATTCACAAACGTACTGCAAAAAATCTAGCCGGTAAACATGATTAGAACACCATAACACGGGCTGTTTTCAGTACATTTAAACAGGAATCAGACAGACTCGAGAATTGAATATGAGACCTTGTAATTATCTGTCGCATACATATTTCACTGAAACTTCAAAGAACCTATAATTCCAACTTTCATAAAATAATTTCAGCACTTGCATACATTGATTTCACTAAATTTAGTCTGTATTAACCCTTAGATAATAAATCTAGACTATAAACGTGTTAGCTGTATTTAGCAAGAGTCGTGAAGATGCAAGCTCCGTGCGAAATTTGTTAAACTGTTTTGTAAAATAACTTTTAATGTGCTTCGTGATTTGAGTTAAGAAATCTTTTCAGTTTTCATGAAGTTTTATCATTTAATCTTTGACGTTTTTGTATAAAATGAATACGTTAGTCTTTTGTTATAACATGTCTTAAATATTAGAAAGATTACTAAAACAAATTTGCATTTATAGGACACTGAAATGTAGAACCTTATAACAATAATAAAACGAGGTTATTACTGAAATACACACTAGATACAAAATATATTTATATCAAATTAATAAATCATACCACAACATTTTATTCGATCACGGAATCGAACCAGTGATCATTGATCAGTACTTTCATATCCACAACCCTTGCCGCAGTGCATTTATAGTTCATTTCATTACAATCGGAAATAGTATTATTACTTAAAATAGCGTGTTAAAACATTCTATATTAAAACAGAATCACATTAAACCAATAACATAATAACACTAATAAATATTAACCTACATATTAAAACGATTCATTTAAATAAATGTATTATTTCCGGATAAATGAATAAACATATGAACGGATATAGACAACATTTAAATAAAGCATAACAATAAAGTAGATATGACTTTAAATGTTTATGAGCATAATATTATGTAAATGAATTTTAGTAATATAATTATATAATAGCCATTGTTTCAATGATTCGCTTGCTTGCGCCACATGACTTTTTATAAATGTAATGAAAAGTACCTTAATCGAAATTCTACCAAAACGACCCCTTAGGGGTAATTTTGGATTTCAAGAAGTGACCTATGACTGACCCCTTAACTTTAACAGTCCATATATACATACACTAGCTGACCCGCGCAACTTCATCGTCGTCGAACTCGTCACATAAGAGAGAATGGGTCAGAATTTTCCACGTTTTTGTAATACTTTTTACTGTTACTCTGCTCCTATTGGTCGTAGCGTGATGATATAAAATATGCTTTTTTTTCACGAAAAATATTCTCAAAATTATTTATATCTCATAATATAACGAAGTCGCGCTAAGGCATATCCGCCATTAAAACAGTTGCCATGACAACGGAATTTTGTTAATTCATGTCATTATAATTTTGTTTATTCGCGACTTCGTTCGCCACCTGAATTTTCCCGGGAAATGCGTCATTTTCCCGGGGTAAAAAGTAGCCTATGTCCTTTCTCGGGTATCAAAATATCTCCATACCAAATTTCATGCAAATTGGTTCAGTAGTTTATGCGTGATTGAGTAGCAGACAGACAGACAGAGAGACAGACAGACAGACAGACAGAGTTACTTTCGCATTTATAATATTAGTATGGATACGGATAGGTTGTCCACGACGTCCAGGCATGCACAATCCACCATTATAATTATAAATGTCTCTTTGTATGTCCTTAACAAAGTAGCCTTACCAACCTTAGCCGTACCTTAACTTTACATACAAGGCTTTCAACTATGTTATTAGACTATAGCATCCTGTCAAATTAAATACTGATCAGTTGACCTGTTTCCATGTGGAATAAAGACAAACTGACTAACTATCAGGTTTTGTGAAAAATACTTCGCGACTGTTTTTAAGTTCTTAGCTTTGAAAAGTTAAACGCGTGTTTGGCCTCTGTATATATAAAGAAAATTTAATGGCTTATTCAACCATAATAAGGCTCCATAAAAAAAAATAAAAAAACAATGCCAAAATTGACCTCTAAATTGACCTGAAACGTGTCAAAATGTTCTCGAGGCGCACTTCCTTTCTAAACGGCGGGGTCAATCGGGTCAAATGTCATAATAAGATGACAACGTTGCAATTATGTAACATAACTGTGTGATACTTGTTGTATTCGCGACATACATTTACTTTATGTAACGGTTTTGAGTAGACCGGCGGTTTGTGAGCGGTTCAAACGCTGCGTTTTTGGAGATTAGACTGACAGACAAGGAGAAATTCCTTGAGATTGTACCTCAGTAATTGTAGCTACGAAGAGCCTCAATAATAGGAATGAAAAACTAGTTTTCTATATAGATAGATACACATCTACATCTTTAAATATGCCTGTCTAATAAAAATTTACTGTGGTGAGTAATTTTGAATACTGGTATTGGGTATCTGGTTATAAATATGGGATAGTGGTTACAGAACCATTATGACTAAATAATAAAAACAGTGAGAATTGCTGTATGTAGTAACGCGATTTTGTACGGTCCGTACTGTCGAGTATCGAAAGTTTGACATTTAAAATGTGCTGCCAAAATAGTTTCTACAACGCCCGCTAGTGGCGCTTATAATATTTTCATACATAGTTTCTCGATAACTAGTCGGTTGTCGATAGTGGTAGAGAATCGAGCTATAGTTATTAGGGCGCAGTTAAAAGCTGTATGTAAGTGACATGACACTTAAAAATAATAAGTAGAGTAACGGGTACAAACATAATAATATAACAAAGAATACTTACTCGTATATTTCTAAAAAATCTATACAAAAAAACGGCAATATTAATTACGACACTACGAGTAAATATCAAAACGATCAACGTCTCATTGATATTCACGACATTTAAAACAAAAGGCTTTACGTGCGAAACTCGCACGGTCAAATGGATTAAATGTGTAATATTTAGTTAAAAGTGAATTGTGCATTGTAATTTTATGGTAATATTGCAATTATTGCGTGGGCACGTTATTGATTATGATGTCGTTGTAGTTTTTGTTTGTTGCGTTAGAACGCTTACAATAAATAAAGTTTGTAAACTGTTTATGTTGAAAATAGACTTTTATTGATGACTTTCAAAAACACGCTTGAAGCTGAAGACTATAGACCCTGTAGACTTTTCTTTTATTCAAGAGCAAATAAACAATTTCATTAAATTAATGATATAATATTTTTTTATAAAACTTATAAGGATTTTGTAATTTTTCTTCATAAATATTGCTAAAATCTGCATCTATATAAGACTCGACAATACTGTTTAGGCTTTCTCAGTACTTAAAATAAAAAATAAGCCGGAATACCAATAGTTTAAAAATTAAAAAAGCAAAAAAGAAAAGATTTTCTACTAAGTATTATACTAATCCATTTTTTTGTTTTATGAAACTACTAACAGATCACTTTTTGGTCTTGAACATTCTGTATAAACATTTCTCGCGTTTCGCCCGCTCGTCTGCAACTTGCAAATCTCTAACATTTATTGCATTATGGGACCGAGACCTCAAAAGCCAAAACAATAGGTAATTTCCTCTTCACGCCTTCCCCGTCGTAAATATTTGACTCCATGTTATTATATGAATTAGTTCCGAGATCTCAAGCGAATGGTCTACTTCCTGATGGAGAAAATAGGCTAATGAAGAAAGTTTGAAAGGTAGAACCTTGGTCTTTCAGTAGTTAGTGTTTGAATAGGTTTTAGTGCCTTAAAAAATGTCTGCTCTAAAAATGCATCAGTCAAAAAAAGGTAGCAGGTTTCTTGAGATTTTTGGGTCATCGGCATATAAATTTTTGTTTTGTAGAATAGTAATGTTTATAAGTAAATGTCGACGAGAAGGACATGCATTTTTTATTGTACAATTCCGGATATAAAGGTTAAAATAAATTTGGGTATAGTTTCGGTTTCTTTTGTAGTTTTAAAATTTAGCATTTTTGGAATCTAACTACATATATAATGAACTAGCTGACCCGCGCAACTTCGCTTGCGTCACATTAGAGAATGGGGGAAATTTTTCCCCGTTTTTGTAACATTTTTTACTGGTGCTCTGCTCCTATTGGTCGTAGCGTGATGATATAGCCTTTCTCGATAAATGGGCTATCTAACACTATTAGCGCGTTCAAACAAACAAACAAACTCTTCAGCTTTATAATATTAAGTATAGATTTAAAACACTCGCGAATCCACGAACGTTTAGCTCTTCACATGTACGTAGTAGGTCATTGTATTCCTTCCCTATTAAAGCAGTAAACTTACAATGTAAGGTGATGTGTACTCATGATTTCTACATATTACACAATAGTACTCACACGATACAAAGTTTCGTGACGAAGTTACGTGTCCTATTAACTAAATAACAAGTGTTTACAAGCAGAGTTGATTTCAGAACGCTTATTAATGTAATGAAGCGTGTAAGTGCTTTGATTTCTACACGATCAGTTACATTGTTTGAGGAGTGGTGAGGTGAAATGTTATTGGAGTGAAATTACTGAAATTATATGAGTAATTGAAGCCTCGTTCGTGAGTGCTTTTCGGTCGGTTCACATTAGCATGTTCGCGGAAGAATTGAACCCACGATTCGTCACTGGTAGTGGTGTGGCGATTACAATAACCACACGGAGGCTGTCATTTAACGTATTTTCGTTTTGTTAAATTAGTGCATTATCATACGCTTACTGAATTTGACTCTGTATTTGGGTTACCCGATATTACATAATTAAGTCTATTGTTATTGATCACGAGGTCTGGCGCGTTCTATTCCCGAGTCGGGTTTATATTATGTGTGCCCGGTATACAGGGATAGGCACACCGCTTTTTTCATGGCACCAATGATACCAATTTCAAAACGTGGGTGTATGCCATACACCTTTGCCCACATACATACATACGTACATAATATCACTCCTTTTCTTCCATTGGGCTAGGCAGACACAGACAAAGTAAAGAACTCTGCTTACATCTACAGTTATTACAGGCGTAATGTTATATATATTTTGAATTTTTCATCACGCACATGCTCAGCACATCTTAACGCACAGTGCAACTTGCGTAACCATCTCACGTTACAAGTCTAGTAATTGTTCATTGTGGGTTCGATTCCCAGCTTATCACACAATAGAGATTTATCTGTTTACTAAGCCTTGACTTGTTTTGTACAAAAATTCAGGCTATTTGAATTATCTTGTCGATTTATGTTTAAGATTGTAGTTTAATTGTTACATTGATTATATAGTATGCTTTATGATCCATTTTATTAAATGTTTGGTGTGAATATAAAGATTTTTATGTCAGATGTTTTTAGTCATATTACTTATTAATATGTGCTGGGTTTTATTGTGGTATTTTGAAATTATAATTTACATATTTGCAGAAAATATTGTAGATTTTAAGTTCATAGGTAACTAGTAGTCCATATGATTTTTTAAGATGCTAATATTGTTATAAGTTAATATAAAAGTTAAGGCTATCAGACAATCAGTAAAATTAAATACTTACACAATCAAACATAATTAAATACATAAAATATATACTTACATATATGATATTGGTAATTTAAAAATACGTTTATAAATATACACAAATACAACTAAGGAAAGTCAAGTAAGTCAATAGACTCGTTTATTAACAAAATATTTTCTTTCTATTACAGATGGTGCGCATATGCGCTGTGGTGGCGCTGTGCGCGTTGATCGCGAGCGCAAGCGCAGATCCCGCCGACAGCTCATCTCGTTTCCGTAAGTACCTACTATAATATATACTTTGTACCTTCATGGTACATACTTGATAGTTCACACATAGGTACACACATAAATTATGTAATAGTTTTCAATGTATGAAAATTTTCGAAAAGATTGACAGTATTTTTCCTGAAATTATAGTTCCTAATAAAACAATAGGAAACAGAAATTCATTTAACTTTTTAATTGAAGGAATCTTATATTCTAATAAGCTTGTCCCTCCCTTTTAATAAGAAAACGATGAAAAGAACATTAGGATAGTATTCGTTTTAGTTTACTCTGCAACACTACCTCATAATAAACCTACTACCTATAACTCGGGCCATTTCAAACGTGCAAACTAACCCCTGGTTTCTGAGTACATTTAGCGGTAGTTTATCTTTAACTACCGTTAAATGTACCTCAGAAACCGGGGGTAAGTCATGTCATTTTATCGGAGCCTTTCGCTCCCACTTACACACATTTGTAACGGCCTGAGCATAGTTTTTCACTAATTATCATACTAAAAAATCTTAGTTTCATGCTCATCTACATCATCATTCATCCTCCACTGCTGATTCTCATCATACTAAACGCTTTTATCCTTTCTGATCATCACCATCATGCATTTACCACTTAACTACTAACACCGGTTATTTACATTCACAAATATAAGTATTCATTAGTAAGTATAGACATTTGTAGTCTTACGCCAAGCTTTTCTTTACAAAATTTGAAGTTAAATCGCTTTGAATTTGTCCATAACGAAATATTTGCGTTTGTGAATGACCGGCGTTATGCCAAACGCCTTCATTTACTTTCTGTTCATCATCATCATAATCATTCACTTAAATGATTTCAGCTCCTCTGGGGGCTATCACGTATTTCAGTTGACAACTATTTGCAAGCCACTATGCTATACATTGATGTCTCCCTTGGATTTAAGCAATTGACACGTTACGTCAATGCAGAAATAAACTCAATAGTGACTATCAATTTGACGGTCACTAGTTGTCAACTGAGGTACGTGATATGCCTACTAGTGGCTTACTCCCGACAGGATCAATAGGTACGAATGCTAGCGCATAATTGAACACTTCATCTTAACTATAGATCAGCTTTCGAACATACGCTAATGTATAAGATATAATTTAAGAATACTATTTGACATTACCCAGAATCGAACTCTATTGCATTCGTATTCAATCCTGTCGGGAGCGAGCTACCAGAAATCATCACCATTCATTTTCTTAACTTCTAAACACTAGACGTGAATCCAAACATATCATCTACACCTACTTAGTGTAACAACAAAATGTTACATAATAAATCGACAAGTATGTCACTTACGACTTTACTGAAATAAGGAAGGAAAGCTACGCGTCAGGTTTTGTTAACTATAAGTGGTAATAAACACTTCGAACGTGCTAAAATAATTGCACAATTACATGTAAGTAAGCTTAGTAGATAGAGAAAAGTATAAGTTTTGTTGCCAACATCAATTGGCTCTACAAAGACTTTTAGCAAAAAATAATTTTATAATCTAGCTTTTTTTTGCAAGATAGTAAAGTATAACTTGTATAAACCTTCATTTCGAATTGAATCTTTGCAAGACTAATTGAAATTTTTAATAAGTCTTGCAAAGATTATAATTATTATTAACTAGCCCATCATCTATTAGGTAAAGTTTAAAATACACACTCACAAAATAAGTTTTATTAAAGTTTGCACCCTCAAACACATCATAAAATATTCATTAAATCATTTCATCTCATCTTTCACTAAGTCAACCAAACTCCTATTGCAGGGTTGCAAAGGATAAGACGCCATTATCTTGTGCAACTCTTCAATACTGTTCAACCATCTAGCACTCGTATCTATTTAACAAATTAACCACATCAAATAAAACATCTATTCGCAAACCAGATTCAAATCTATTCAAGCTAGGCTCTATTTAAATCATGTAATCAATCGACCTAGTTCATTTAGTGCTAGTCCCATTTAAAAGAATTGATTTTGAGGTCAAGTTCGAATTTAAATGGTAATGGTTACATTGGGTATGACACTGTTGAGACTATTTTAACGTAAACATTGTTTCATCAATAGTTCGAGATTGCTTTTGTACAATAAGGCCTAATTATACCTTTTACCTAATTTCATGTAATTTGTGTGCAAGGGTTCAGAGATAGTTATTTCATAGTTCTAGCAAAACATTAATTAGATGACCTTATTTTAATCACCTAGGTAACAATAAAAAAAATTGCCATGATTTAGGTCAGTGAAGTTATGAAGTTTTCATTATAGAGGGAATACTTTTGTATAATGTAATAAGTTAAAAATCCATATTTAGCCAGTAAAATTTAAAACTTTTTGCGTTAGTCTTCCTTAATCCATATCTCAAGAGATTTTAGTTAAATATCTCAAATAATCTAATAACGATACCAGACTCACCATAATGTATAAAAAAACGATTCACCTTTTAGTACATTCACAAGCATGATGCACAATCAACCGAATCCAGGTCACATTACCACGCATAAGTAAATACAAGCTTAAACAAGTCCTGCTTTCAAAAAAACATTGGATAGTATGCTTATTACACGCCTATCTAGGTACAATAGGTCTCACAATGTCAACCTTTAAAAAAGCTTTTGGGTTGCGCAACAATCGCTTGCGCAACTGTGCGACGATTGTTGCGAAAAACTTCATATATTGTCAATGATTATACTTTTTTTGTACATATTCTGATTGAGATTCTTTGATGTATGTACGTAAGAAATTGATGAATGAATTTGATTGGGAATGTTGAACAATGAATTTGTTTTAAGGTAGGATTTTGTGTGAAAATAAATTGTTTAGGTTTTATTTTTGAGTACAAATTTCAAGTTTGATGGTTTCCTTTTTGTTTATGTTTATTCATACAAAATATCGTCAGGAATAGTGCAAATTCGGGTCACTAACATTGAATAATACCGCGAGTCAAACAAAGGTAGCTAATTTTATATTTCAAGTAAGCGTATTTCTTAATTTCAAGTAGTGTATCGGGTATATTTAATCATTGTAACAGTTGTTACATTTAACATAAAAATCACTTCAATTTATTATTGAATAATTTATGTTTAAAATAAATTACTCTCCATGTGAAAATAAGTCTTATTGCCTTTAAAATTGCGATATTAGAAGGTTTTAAACGTCTCGTGTTTTAGATCAAATGCGAATACGCGATATTATCCAATGTGAAATACACGGATTTGCACTAACCCCGATAATATGCATTTTTTATGATTTCTTTTTGTAAATATTATTTCTTCAAAATTTTGTATATTTATTGATTGGATTTTTTTTAAATATTGTAAATTATTTTTTCCGTTGCTGTAAAAAGCACAAAGCATGATAGTCATATAAGTTATTTTTAAGCATTTTGTACATAAATAATTGTAAAAATACTGTAAATATTTTTTATTTATTTTTGTGTATTTAGATTAATTGTAATATGTTTTACAGAAACAAGAAAACGCAAGACTGGTACGTACACGATACAAATACCACTTTATGTGCAATTTAATCGTTTTGGGTACAGCATTTTATTGATGGATACATATAAATTTACAAATTTAAATAAATTATTGTTATACCATCGATAAAATATTTGTATGTTTGTACCTTTAACCACTTGACACCTCCATTTACACAGGTATTTGCTTGTAAATATTCTTGAAATGAAATATTAATATTGATAAATATAATTTTTTTAAACACATAAGCTTATAAAACTTTAACATTTTCCAAAATTCGTATTTACTTATTAAAATAACGCCTAAAAATTTATTAGTTTCTCTAGTCATTAACCGATTTTAGTTGAAATTAATAGACATATTGTAAAAAATACAAATACAAAAATGTAAACTAAAAGGCGTTTTATATGATTTTTATTTCACTAAATATAAGAGTTACTTTCTTCCTTTTTTTAAACAACTCCCGCTTTAAGAATTGCTCTTGTGTCGCGGGAACTATATTTAACTATGTTAAAACCATTATGTGTTATGTGTTCACATAAAATATACAAAAAGATGAAAAAAATAGTATGGGACGTTTAGCAAATATGATATTTAGTTTATAATATTATAAAAATTGTTAGCGTAAAGCTTTCACAATTCTGTAAAAAAAAATATATAAATACAAAAGCCCGAAAAATGTATGTAGTAAAATACTCAATAAATGAAAGGGTTAAAAAGTAGAGATCTTTCGTCCACGGCCGACCGTGACAGGACTTGAACCTGCAGTCTTCGGATCCGAAGTCCGACGCCTTATCCATTAGGCCACACGGTCTTATGTATGTAGGCTTGAAATAGTGCTTTTCAGGCTTTTCAGGTGACCTATTTCGAAACAGAGTATTGATTTTTATTGGTCTGTTTGCGGCGAACTCGCACTTGGCCAGCTTGGTGGATTCATGGCCTAACCCCTCCGTTATTGCGTGAGGAGATCCTTGCCCAGCAGTGGGACAGTTTTTTTTTATAACCCATTACTATCCCACTGTAGGGCAAAGGTCTCCTCCCAAACGAGCGGGACGGGTTAGGCCTTGAGTACATACAGCCACGTACAGTTCAGTTCATACATACTATAATGCGAAAAGACTTTTTCTCCGACCTAATAGGTACATAAAGAATATTCAACTAATAAAAAAAAAGTTTTATAACGTGCACACTGCACGGTATATAGCAGTAGGCTCGTTTATTTTTATTCTCTAGACCTCTGCCTTCGGATTTAACAGGCGTGATTTAATAAATAAAAAATAAATATAGCACACCACAACAATTGAAAATTGCGATAAAACCAGTATACTCGTACTATTCTTCAATTTTTTTTTACATTTTAGCTATAAAAAACTTGTTGAAATGAAATAAAAAGGTAAATAAAAAAGATTTAATTATTAAAAAGCAATTAAATTTGTTTAGATTTTGTAAAAAGGAACAAAAATTTTTGTGTGCATATTATATTATATGCGAATGGCTTATCACACGTGTAAAGTCTCATTACAGTACACTGCGATATTTTCGTACCATTCGAACCGTGACAGGATTTGAACCTGCAACCTCCGGATCCGAGATCCGACGCCCTTTCCTTTAGGCCACACGGTCTGATTATCAAAGTTCGAAATAATGGACCCTTTCAACTTGTCACGTGACTAATTAGGGAGAAATTGCCGTTTTTCACCGCTAGATGTCGCACGCCAAAACTCTCGTAGCCGGTTTTTCCACTTCTGAATAAATTAAATATTGGCGGGCTTATCAAGTAAATAAATTACACATATTTTAATACATTTGTAACCATCAGATACGTTATTCGACACTTAATTTCTTTCTGTGGCAGCCCCATCTGGGTTATGCTTGTGATAACTCATTGGGAGCCAGTTGAGTAGTCAGTATTGATTTTTATTCGTACGCGTTGTACCACCCAGGCTGCAACGAGAGTCGCTTGTTTAATATGCGTATTATTGTATCAGTTGACAACTAGTGTGCTTGTTTTGAATGTGTATTGTGTACGAGACAACTAGTTTACGTAAATTTGATAGTCACTATGCTTTACATTGCAGCTTTGACACATTACTTATCATTATTTTAGAAATAAAACAATGTAAAGCAGTGGCTATTAGTTGTCGACTGAGACTGTTATCGCAGGAATATCTAGCAGTTAATTTTATTATGCTCAAAAATTATTTGACCACTTATGTAAAGCTCAAAAGTTTATTTGAACGCACTATTTTCAGCAACAACAGATTCGAATTGAAATAATATTTATTTGGGACGGTTTTAGGCTATAAATCATCACGCTATGACTAATAGGAGCAGCATTAGGGTCAGAGCCCATTCGTCCCCTAAGATTCGCACCCTGTGCCCACTCGTCCCCTGGAACTTTTGAGGGGACCATTCGTCCCCTGAAGAATATTTATTTTTATTCATTCTTCTAATATAAGTACACGTATATGTGTATACTGCAGCTTGGTAGTCCTGGTACAGTCGCGCAGAAAAGCCTATAATAAAAAATATAGTATTTCGGTAGATATCATGTTTATTTCAAATAAGATTAACACATACAAAATCACAATGTCCTAGAAACTAACTAAATACAACTCTTTTACAAAAATCAGTCTTGATTGACCGTCATATAAATCAACATTAAATATAAAATATGCAGAAAAAAATAGAACACAATATATCAACAGTAAATAATTACTTCTTATTTTTTTGTATATTTACCAACTGCAAAATCATAATAGCTTAAATCTATAAAAATATAACAGTACAAAAAAAATACTCAAATCACAATAATTATTGAAGATTAAACAAATCAACATTATTTTAGTACAAAACTAATCTTATATTTGTTTTTTCATTTTAAATTAATAATATATGCATAGCTTTTTCAATGATCTGTTATGATTTATTAAATTAATTCCGTTAATAAACTGTTCACAAGTGTATTATGTTAACCGTTTCTTATGTAAAATATAGCTAATTTTATCTCAGGGGACCAATAGGCACCTGAATAGGTGCCGAATCTTTAACTTATATTGTATATATATTAGAGGGGACGAATGGGTACCTTAAAAATAATATTTTTTATTAAAATATTAATTGGTCCCCTACCAGGAGACCAATGGGCACCTATGTAGGGGCCGAATCTACAACTTTTATACTAGGGGACGAATTTTAGGGGACGAATGGGCTCTGACCCCAGCATTAAAACATTTTATGAAAATGGAAAAATGACGCAGACGATTTAAGTAATATTTACAAGCAAATACCTTCTGAACCTCCACGCTTGCATTCCTGTAGTACCTCTCTTACTATTACACTGTTCTTAGATTACACTATATCAGCTTATATCTATTGTGACACTACTCTGTACTTCACTAGTTAAGACTTTTAGTTTTTCGAAACTTTATATGTACTCACAATTTATTCATAAACTTTATATGTACTTACTTCATTCATGGTGGTTCTGAAATATGTTTTGTCGAAGCAGTCCATATACAAAAAGTAGGGGGGTCATCTGCTAGTTTTTTTTGCTGCCTTGTCATTGAATGTATTGAATATTAATGTATTTTTTTAGTTTTAAAATTTTAGAACATTTTTAGTTTTAAAATTTTAAATATTTTTAAGTTTTGAAATTTTAGAACATTTTTAGGTGCCTTTAAACTGCGTTTTTAATAAATACTTCCTTTTTTAATGCAGTTTTATTAAAAAAGAATAGAAATTTAAATTTCAATCAAAAATTGTAAGAATTTATTAAAATTTCTAAATAAGACACCTTTCCGAATAGTATGAAGCTTCTCTCGTTATATTTCGCAATTATCAAAGAACATTAAATACCTATCTATTTTGGTAGACAAACAATGATTTCGCTTAGCAATGACAAATAGCGATAAAATTCAATTTGTTCATACATTCATGCGATTTTTCATACACACCAAAATAAAATATTTCAAAGGTAATTAATTCTTCATACTTTCGATTATAATTTTTGTACACTTTCTACGAGATTCTTTTTGGTTTCGTATTAATAATGGATGTCTAAGTTTGGAATCACTTTCTTTGTTGAAATAGCCCGTGCTTCGGCGAGCACGTGACTGTGATGTATGTCAATGATTTAATAGTCGTTGAAGGGAACCACAATAATCAGTTATACTTAAAATTTTGTTTATAGTAAGTGCCGTTTAATTTGCTATGCCTGAATGTAGCGTAACTCAGTCGTAACCATAGATTTCTTGTTTACTTTTCACATTCCACGTAGCAGTTTGTTGCTATATTCAGACAAGCAAAACTAGATGGCATATTTTAAGTACCCCTTTCTCAACTACGGCTTTTAATTATTATTCAGATTTCTGCCTTATTTCTAACTTTTTTTTAGATATCTGTAGTACTTATTTTAATTTCATATTCTGTTGTCCTTATAAGATTTTTTATACCTTACTTAAGGGTCGTACGCATCTGTCGAAAGATAAGTCGCGTATTATCCGTCGTGTACACAGCGTATAGCAAAATACATATAGAAACGTTGAACCTCTTACATTAAACCGATGATGCGTTGATGCGAAAACCATACAAAATAAGCATTGCCCGACATATCTTCCGTCAGGTGTGTTCCGACCCTATATAGTGCGACCCTTTGTAAATAATAACCTTTAATTTTCAAACATTTTACTTAATCTAATTTCATTATTATAATTGCTACTACATCTAACTTACCTTTTCTTTGTTTGTTGTGTAAAAAATTAAAAGATCTTATTTTCCTCGTTTTTGTATAATTAAACTATCGTATTAATTTTAAGCACGTTTCCTTATGGTTTAAAAACTTTTTAGTAACCTGCCAGAATTGGTTTTTGTCTCATACTTAAATTTTCTTAATTTTACTTTTGTATTTGTTTACTTCTGTAAATTTTAAAACTTTATTTGTATTCCTTTTTTCATCTTGATTTGCGTGTTCAAATTATAAAAATCCTGAAAAAAGAATCTACAATATTTCTTACTTAACTTTAGACATGTAATTTTATGTATTATTAACAATTTAAGTATATATTTTTTGAGGAGTTTTATTATTTGGACACGTTCATTTCTTACTTACCTGGCCTGGTTCTGTAGTCACTTATTCTTTAACACTTGTCTTAGTTTTTTACTGTTATCTTGATAGTGGCCATGTTTTGATTAATTTTCAATGTTTTGTCAACATTTTGTGTTGTCTTCTAAGTATTATTTTTATGCTAATTTAGGTACTAACTCTAACTATTTACTTTAACACTATACTATATGTAGTTTAGTTTACAACTAATAACAACTTGGTTTGTATAATTAAATTCCGATACTTTATACTTTGTCTTCTTTGTTCTCAAAGTTAACAAATGTAGAAATTGTAAATGCATATATTTCCGACACTTGTACTGTATCATTAGTTTTCAACACATAGTAGATGGTAGACTGAATGTTCTTTCTATTTCCTAACAAAATATTTCAAAACTGGGTTTACCTGAATAAGAACCTTCTTCAAAATCTTCCTGACTTTCGTAAGTAGTGGTGGTGGTAACCAAACTGTTGGTTGCTGACGAAGAGTGTGGTTTCCAGCTGATCAACCACTGCAACCAGAGAAGCAGGCAGAAGTGGACGAAATGGTGAACAACTTGCTGCACTGGATACAAGGCCTTTACCAACAGAAGAATAGGAAAGGTGCCGATGTAGTATTAAGATTATTGCGTTTTAGAAACAATTACGAATGATGGTATAGTAAAAGATTATTCTTAAATATATTGTTCTAAGAACTCAGCGTTTGCATAACGAAAGTATATATAAATAAAGACTATTTGTCCAGTACTAGCCATCAAAAGTAATGTTTTTGGAACGCATTATAGAATGTAAAGAATAGATAATTCTGTAATTTTAACCTAAAATAGTATTATTGTGAAAAACATTATTTTTCTCTCTTAGGTACTATTTAGTAATAAGAGTACTAGGACAACATAACTATGAAGACACTGTCATAACATTTACGTCACAAGGAAACTCTCAGAACAAAATATATTGTTGCACTTGACACTGTTTCAAGCATCACTAAGCACAAGCACATGCAGCTTAGAATCTTTAAAAAAAATTACCCATATTCTTTTACTAACTTTTACTTTTATACATTTCCAGCACGTCAGTACTTCGGAGGGAAACCAGAGAAACCGAGGCCGTTTGAACCAGCCAATAACTATCTGCCGCCAGTGACTGGATACCCACCTTCAGGGACCAGACCCTCGCCGTCATACAGCGATGGACCATCACCGTCCAGCCCGCCTTACCAGCCCAGCCAGCCAGGTTACCAGCCTAGTGAGCCGTTCAAGCCCAGTCAGCCGACTCAGCCGTCTTACCAACCATCGCAACCTTCGTACCAACCTCCATCGCCTTCTTATCAACCGCCGCCGCAGCCATCTCAACCCTCGTACCAACCAAGTCCGTCAACTCCTAGTTATCAACCCAGCCAACCATCTTACCCATCTTCTCCGAGCTACCAGCCTTCTCAACCCAGTTATCAACCTTCCTCACCCAGTTACCAACCTTCCTCTCCAAGCTACCAGCCTTCTTCTCCATCCCAGCCCGGTTACCAGCCATCCCAGCCTGGTTACCAGCCTTCCCAACCCGGTTACCAACCTAGCCAGCCTGACCAAACCACTCAATCCATTTACGTCTCTGAAACCGGGTCTAGTAGTTCCAGCTCCAGTTCTTCTTCCTCAAGCTCCTCTTCATCCAACTCCGAATCCAATGTGTCCCAGATTCCAATTCCTGATGATGATGAAGACCGCCATCCTCCTCACATCCACGAAATTACAGTCGACTGCGGCAAAGAAATGATGACTATCAACATTGAATTCAACAAAGCTTACAATGGACTTATTTACTCCCAGGACCATTATAACGAGCCTGAATGCGTCTACGTCAGGGAAAATTCGGGCAAAACCAAATTCTCTTTCACCGTCAGTCTGAACACGTGTGGTACTAGATTCTTCAGTGACTTCCAGAACGAAGGCCAAGCTTACTTAGAAAATGTTCTTGTACTGCAAAATGAAATTGGTATTCAAGAAGTCTGGGATCATATTAGAAGAGTCAGGTGCTTGTGGGAAGGAAATCTGAAGAAACAGCTGGTATCGTCTCTCAGTGTTGGTATGTTGAACCAGATTACAAGCAACTTCAGTGGAGATACTGCTATGGCTAGATTAGATATCCAGACTGGAAGAGGACCTTTCGCTCCTGAAGCCAATGGTCTTGTCAAGATTGGAGAAACTATGACTCTGGTCGTAACTGTTACCGGTGACGCTGGCTTCGATATCTTCGTCAGAGAATGCATAGCGAGAGATTCTGATAACCGCAACGTCGTACCTTTGACTGACAGCAACGGTTGTGTATTGAAACCCAAGATCTTCGGCGCCTTCCAAAAGACAAGAGACACTGGAAATACAGGAGCTTCCGTTATCGCCTTTGCATTCTTCAACGCCTTCAAATTCCCTGATGAAATGGATCTGATTATTCAGTGCGAGGTGGAACTGTGCAAGACTGACTGCGATGTCTGTCCTAACCCTGGTAGTATCGAGCCTAGGAAGAGGAGGAGGCGTGACGTCATCCATATAGGCAACAGGACTGTAGTTGAGGAGCCTTCGACGATTATTGGTAAAGGATTGAGGGTTGTCTTCCCGGAAGACCTTCCCCAGCCCACAGGGTTCTGCATGTCTCCTCCAGCTGCCCTCTGGGGAGGTATGCTGGTCCTCTTCGGGTCTTTACTCAGTAGTATCATGGTCTCATACTGTTGGCAGAAGTCAAGAGGCTCCGCAAAATTCGCGTAAGAGTCTTTACTGTCTCTTTGCAGTTAAAGAGATAACTAAACGAAACTTAGATGAAATCTTGACTCTATTAAGTTTACCAGTAGTGTTAAGTATTTATAATGGAAGATTTGAAGTTTCATAAAGAGATGAACAAGTACAAAACGTTAAAGCTAAATAAGAATTTAATATGAAAAAGGTGCTACATTCTACCCTTTTACTAATTAACTAACTAAAGAAGGCAGTACGAAGACAGAAAAAAGACGTAATATATTCCTTTAGTCTTAACTTAATCTTACAACTGGTTCTAAATACGACTAAAAACAACAATAGTTAGACTTAACAATAATAAATTCCAAGTTAGAGCAGTACTCTAATTATTTCGTCGATAAAAAGCTGATGATATATCACGATACATATTTTCCAAATAAAAATAAAGAAGTATGTGCTTCAATAAAGTTGTATCATCATCAGCCTAGCCTTTCTTCCAAACTATGTTGGAGTAGGCTTCCGGTCTCACTGAATGCAGTTGAATATCAAAATTTTAGTGTTTTCTCAATATAGCTGTATGCAACAAGAATAAATCTTACATCGTGTAAATGAGGCTTTGGCTGTAATAAACCATAGCATGTTTATAAAACTTAGCTGAAACACCGGTCATATAACTCAATAGTTTAACTAATCATCACATAAATAGAATGTTAGTTGTTTATAAAAATGAAGTGTTAGAACGCCTACACAGTGAGTATTATTAGGCTTGGGAAAATCTCCGGCTCGCGATCTGCGCGTGAGATACCACGGCTTGCGCGATTCACTTTTTTGTTCAAGATTTTTTAAATCGCATTGTTTTCCGTCAAATGAGTTTCCTTAGAGAATACTGCGGTGTCTGTGTAAGATTTTCACGAAGTATTTTGCTTTTAAAACGTAAGATTTCCTTGTGCTTTGTGCATATAAATAGAAACTCTGGTAGACACGTAACACACATATTTACACACTTTTCTCTACATCAATGAAAATTGTGAAATTACTACTGCATATTAACTTTAAAGTAACTTTACAATCACTGCGTATTATTTGCTGTATAAATAATTGATATCACACAATAAATACGAATGAAAATATAGTGGTTGAAACGTCCTCAATACATGCTCTGTCCTAGTTGTCTCCGTTTCTTACTTTCAATTGTGATTCGCTGCAGAAGCGAAGATGTAAAGTGTTTATCTCAAAAACTCTTTAAAATATTTTTAAGGTCTTTAAATATCAAAAGAATATCCTATTCAATTCGTACTAAAACAAGGAAAAATATTACATATTTTATTTATATTCAATCTTTATCTCGCTTTGTTAAATCTTATTAACTTTAATAATTATTTGTAACAATAACTGTATTATGACACTGCCAACAAAATCTACGCTAAGTTATTAATATTGAAAACATTATTACCAATAGATTACTATTATAATAATTGTTATTGATCCGTTGAAAATGGATTGAAAAAGTATTTTTGTTTAAAAATTATATTAAACGCAAAAAAGTATTTTATTATTTTTAAATTAGATTAGATGTATATTTTTGTAAAATTATTTTAAATTTTTAAGATAGTTGTTATTTTTGTAAATATTAATGTTAAGTTATATTGATATTAAAGTTCTTAAAACAATTGTTGTTTATTTATTTTACACTTCCTGTATCTAATATTTTACAATTCTTATTTAATGTCATTCGGTATATCTTTGGAAAAATCTTCAAAAATAAAAATGCCCGACCGGGTATCAAACTCGGGTCCTCGTCGTCATCAGTCATGTACAGTCCTCAAGATGTAACATAAGTAAAAATAATATACATAAGTGCACTGAACTTTAAATTGTTTTCCTTTCTTTATGTCATTGACGCAAACTACTACTATTTCGGGAAAACCACTTAATTTTTTTATTGCCCTGTGTTACCTAAATATTTACTGTCGCAATGAAAGTAAAGATTGCTTAGTAAACCATTGGATTATAATAATATAATTATTACATCTAAACCTCAACAGTCTTAGTAACTTAGTAATCATCATCATAAAATCGCGCGATTTCCTACCACTATCGACTATCGCCAACCGGCTAGCTATCGAGAAGTTATGCATAAAAATCTAGTTAGCGCCTCCAGCGGGCGTCGTAGGAACTATTAATGTAATATATTTTAAATGTCAAACTCCATACTCGATAGTAATACCTACTCGTTGGCCTTTGTTTTTTTTTGTTACATGCGGTTTAAGAAAAATTGTATTCCTTCAAACACCACATAGAGATTTCTCAGGAATGCACATTTTTTAATCCTTTACCACATAACTAAAAAAAAGCATTCACATTTTGTTTCAGTGAGGATGCGGTATATATTTTTCTTTAATATTAGTTACAGATTTAACAAGCAGAACCGCAGTCAAACTCTAAAGACAATTTAGTAATTATTGACACGTTATTATATAAATTACAACAAGATAACATTAGATATCAGCTCATATACTCACTTTATCACATTATCTTAAAACACGTTTGTTGTAGAACAAACAATGTTACACTGTTTTGTAAAACAGTAAACAAACGAACACTTTAGATGTCATTGTAATGATGGAGAGACGTGGAGATGCGTTATTTGTAAAGTCAGGACTATAAAATCATACTAATATTATAAACTAGCTGACTCGCGCAACTTCGCTTGCGTCACCTAAGAGAATGGGTCAACATTTTCCCCGTTTTTGTAACATTTTTCGTTGCTACTCTGCTACTAATGATCATAGCGTGATGTTATATAGCCTATAGCCTTCCTCGATAAATGGGCTATGTAACACTGAAAGAATTTTTCAAATCGGACCAGTAGTTCCTGAGATTAGCGCGTTCAAACAAACAAACAAACTCTTCAGCTTTATAGTAGTATATAGATATATAGATATAGATACGAAAGTTTGTGAGTATCGACATGCTTCCACCCTCACAAATTACGTCACTCTATTACGACAAAACTACTTAACTGATTTAAATGCTGATACACAAATCACTCATAGGCTAGATACGTGGGCAATAATCTTTTCATGCGGACGAAGTTGCGGCTGGAAGCTAGTTATATAATGAAGTATTAATCACTCAATTTTTGTTATAGCATTTGCTGTAGCCGACTGATAGTAGTGGTCAAAAATTTAAATTTATTTTATCTACACCAAAACTTTTTCAAAGTTATGTGTGTAGCTATTACAAATAATTATCACTCGCTCCATCAGTGGAAGAAAAATGTCGTGATGAAACCTTACCTTATGCTTGGAAGTTCCTTAAAACAGTTCTTGAACGCAAAGACCGCAAAGCATTTGTCCAGTGTGGTGGACTCAAGGCCTATTTGTCCTTAATTGCAGGAGGAGAGCCATGGCTAACGGTGGGACATTCATGGGTTTTTATTTATTTATTTGTTTAAGATAATGTAGGCATTTATTAAAACTAAATTTATGAAATAATGGACTCATAATACGTCTTGTTATCAATAGTCAACAGTGTGTTACATTGTTATATAGTAAATACATAATTATCGGCATAAGAAAAAATATTCCGATGAACAGGAAAAAATTGTACAAAAATATCGATCCAAACTTTTCATTGTTTCTGATGTCATGAACAATTCTAAATGATCCACCAAGGGCAATAAAAAAAAGTAATATCTTCACGACCATTCTCTTGAAGGTGAAGACAGTATAGCAATGCAGTCAACCATTTATCATTTTGGTCTAAAATGATGTTTAGAATTGCAACAGCAAATAGTAACTTAGATGAGGCGCCCGTAACCAGTTGCGCTCACCGGTCGGTAAACGATCTGTGGGTTAAGCAAACCTTGGCGCGGTCATTCCATAGATGGGTGACCGCATAGTGGTATTAGAACTGGGCGTCTCCGTGCTTCGGAGGGCACGTAAAAAGTTGGTCCCGGTTGTTGTCAATTAAGATAACAGTCGTTAAGCCACGTCAAAGGCCTTTCGGGCGGCTTGAACAACTTTGACACTAGGTTGACCACTAACCAAACGATTAGTAGTAGTAGTAACTTAGATCAAAGCAAGGGTTCAATTTGTCAGAATTATCATAAATTAAATTCACTCTCTGTATCATTGACTATCATAAGTATCCACATTTGACCTAAATGAATAAATGATTTGATTTGGTTTATAATGGACCAAGATCCCAGAGCTGCCAGACCTACGTCATTTTAGCAAAGCTGAAATTTTGAGGATTGTTAGTATAAAGGGTCTGTTAAGAGGTATGTACATCCACTACCTTGAAAGCGGGGCCGTTTCTGAGGTAGCGCGGAGTGAAGGTGCGTAAAAAACGACCCAACCTACGTCATAGTAGCAAAGTTGGTTTTCAGATATGTTTTTAATGATATTATGTAGAATTAAAATTGACTATTGCCAGACCGTTTCCCGGGGCCATTACTTCTGCCAGACGTCTTAAATGTTTCAAAAAAGTAGGTAAACTACGTTATAGTTACAAGCGTTAATTTTATATGTTATTTTAGGTACAATTTTAAGACCCTTTGTATGCGGACAGACCAATCCGAAGGGCCATTCGTCCCCTAGACGCCTTTAAACTTTCCCTATGAGTGCGAGAGTGTGCGTATGCCCAATGGAAAATATGGAAAATCGTAATTTTAGTTTAATAGGGAATTAGTGTGTGACATAATCATTGTGTAAATGTGTATCTATAGTACAAATTTGTGTATCCACCCACTGCAGTGCTATTCAATAACAGTTTCCGCTGGGACTACGTTATCCCAGTGGTACTTTTTTTTCCATGTGGACGCAGAAGAAAGCAAATACATGAACAAATTAGTGTGAATTTGTGCGTAAATGTGTATCTTAAAATGAAATTTGTGCAACATAAAACTGCGAAGATATTCAAGTTTCCGCTGCGCTTACGTTTGGACATTTGCTGGAAATCATATAAAACGGTTTGATTGTATTTTCATATTCTATTTTCACACACATTATAAACAAATTGAAAGCAACGTGCATAAAAATATACAACTCTACACTGAACCGTTTTATACAGGGTGTCCCAAAACTCAACGATAATCCGAGACAGGATGAAAGGCCAAGTCATACCGGCTATAGGAAAAATAAAAAAAAAATTCCATATCACTTAGTTCAGCAATAATAGACACTCCATTTTCCTCTAGCATGAATTCAGGCTCTGCAACGCCTTACAAAAGACCTTTGCACCAGTCAATCAAAATTCCTTGCATTCATTTCCTCTGACGCTGTGTCAATTTTATGGCTAAGTTCTGACAGATTTTGTATTGATTTCGAATAAACTTTTTCTTTTATGCATTCCCAGTAAAAAATATCTACTGTATTTAGATCGCGAGAATGAGGAGGCCATAAAATTGTACCACTGCGTCCGATCCATTTGCGAGGATACTCTTCGTTCAAATAAAAATAACATTTTTAATGGCAAGAAAAGTGGCAAGTGTTATACCATTTTGAAATCTTGATTAAATGCGCCAACTTTTGAAATAACTTGCCAAGGGTAGTGTAGTACATTTTTTTTCAGTATGAAGCGTCAAAGTTGACTAACGATATTTTTGAGAAAGATGACTCACTAAAACTTAACTTTTTTTATTAAATTAACAATGTTTTGTGCATTAATTTGTTATACGATTAATAGCATATTTAATTAAGATCACGAAATTAAAAAAAACACAGCGAAATTGTGACATTGGTGATCACAGGACTTGAAAATGCGACCAAGGGTGTGGAATTTCAACTTTTTTAAAAAGTGTCTATTATTGCTGAACTAAGTGATATGGATTTTTTTTTTATTTTTCCTATAGCCGGTATGACTTGGCCTTTCATCCTGTCTCGGATTATCGTTGAGTTTTGGGACACCCTGTATAATTTCTAGCAAATGGCCAAACGTCAGCGCAGCGGAAACTGGAATATCTTCGCAGTTTTATGTTGCACAAATTTCATTTTAACATACACATTTACGCATAAATTCACACTAATTTGTTCATGTATTTGCTTTCTTCTGCGTCCACATGGAAAAAAAAGTACCACTGGGATAACGTTGTCCCAGCGGAAACTGTTATTGAATAGCACTGCAGTGGGTGGATACACAAATTTGTACTATAGATACACATTTACACAATGATTATGTCACACACTAATTCCTAATGCTAGTTTAATAGGTAAACTAAAATTACGATTTTCCATATTTTCCATTGGGCATACGCACACTCTCGCACTCATAGGGAAAGTTTAAAGGCGTCTAGGGGACGAATGGCCCTTCGGATTGGTCTGTCCGCATACAAAGGGTCTTAAAATTGTACCTAAAATAACATATAAAATTAACGCTTGTAACTATAACGTAGTTTACCTACTTTTTTGAAACATTTAAGACGTCTGGCAGAAGTAACGGCCCCGGGAAACGGTCTGGCAATAGTCAATTTTAATTCTACATAATATCATTAAAAACATATCTTAAAACCAACTTTGCTATTATGACGTAGGTTGGGTAGTTTTTTACGCACCTTCACTCCGCGCTACCTCAGAAACGGCCCCGCTTTCAAGATAGAGGATGTGCATACCTCTTAACAGACCCTTTATACTAACAATCCTCAAAATTTCAGCTTTGCTAAAATGACGTAGGTCTGGCAGCTCTGGGATCATACTCTATAACATTTGCGACTTGCAGTCGCATATACTAAGGGACGAACCACAGAAAGATAATAAAAAAAATCTCAAATACACCAATGTATCCACAAATCGAAATGATGCAATTAATCTGCCTCTAAAACAATCTCGGAAGTCAACAGTATAATAAAAATATACAACACAAACACCAGGTTTTACTCTTGTTTGATTAGAATTAACTGACTCTGATTGTCGAGGTGAGTGCTCCAGTTATCGGCCTTTCATAATTAATGATAAATATTATTGTTAATGACTTTTATTATGCTATTTAAGTGTTATCTTGGAATTGAATTATTGGTTTTTTCTTGTTAATAAATAAATTCTAGTTTTGCAGTGCCAGACCATCAACTATATATTCATATGGTTTCAATTTGCGCAGAAAAACTCGTTCCTTACCGAATGGAGAAACGTTATTCATTTTAAGTCAGATTTATACCACAGTTGTGTATGAAATTTGTTTATCTATACTTACTAATATTATAAAGCTGAAGAGTTTGTTTGTTTGTTTGTTTGTTTGTTTGAACGCGCTAATCTCAGGAACTACTGGTCCGATTTGAAAAATTCTTTCAGTGTTAGATAGTCCATTTACCGAGGAAGGCTATACATCATCACGCTACGACCAATAGGAGAAAAGTACCAGTGAAAAATGTTACAAAAACGGGGAAAATTATGATTCTCTTATGTGACGCAAGCGAAGTTGCGCGGGTCAGCTAGTTTTTCATAAGTAGCAAACAAATATCATAGGAAATAATAATAAATACAAAAGAAAGGGCCAAAGAACGGCACGTGCTACGATCTTTAGAAATTTCCCTTGCATATCATATATAAATATGTTCATTATTGTTCATACATGAACTGCACGTTTGTCGCAGTGGTTTAAGCGGTCACCTCGCCGCAACAACCGTAGCGCCGCGTGTGGTGGGTTCGATCCCACCCGGAACAAATCTTTGTGTGATGAGCACGAGTATTTGTTCTGAGCCTGGATGTCAATTTATCTATATAAGTATGTATTTAGAAGTATATAAGTATGTTTATCAGTTATTTGCTTACCATAGTACAAGCTCTGCTTAGTTTGGAATCAAATTACCGTGTGTGAGTTGTCCAATGATATTTATTTATTTATTTTACTTTTAATAAAAAAATCTTATTTATATATAGCAAACGATGACGTTAACTACCGTTTCATGCCTTTTACACTCCTGATATCATACAAACAGCAATAAAAAGAATCGTAAGTAAGCGCCTGATCGTTAAAAATAGCAATATTTTCATTTGCTTCTTTACCAAGTACAATGCAATACACTTATTAGTTTACTATTATTTGTATTTAGAGTGACGAATAAACAAACACTCAGACTTATTTAGTTAAGATAATAATAAATTAACTAAGGATGACTCTACTGCTTTTACTGTCATGATAAAGTAATTATATTGTGGACCACACATGATTATAATTTAGCTCTCTATTTATATACAAAAATTGGATACTGTATGTTTGTATTTTGGCGTATCATACGAGAGATATTGCACAAGACAAAAAAAGAAGAAAATGTAAAAGGTCAGCATTGGGACACTACAGAGACACTAATAGAATACAGAAATAAACGTGAACATGCATTTTGCTACCGTTCAGCCCGCGACCACGGCGAGAGCAACCTGCGCCGAAACGTAAGGCACTGTAAGGTAAAATGCGTGTGTTTGCAAAGCACATAGTCATGTAGATGCACAATGCAATTTTTCATTCTTTTGACGATATATGTGAGATAATGAAAATCATCGATTGTTGATTAACTTTCGATGGTTAATCATCAACAATGAAAAGTGCACAGGTAAAAAAAAAACAATTTTAAAATTTAATGTTTAAAAATAGCTGTTTTAAACAGATTTTGGAATATTTATGCACTAAAGACCCATGGTTCCTGAGGTACATTAATTAGCGGTAGTTCATCTATTCAATAGTGTTTAAGTGCATATAAAAATTACAGTTTGAATAGATAAATTACCGCTAAATGTGCCTCAAAAACCGAACATAAATAAGAGCTCAACAATTCCTTAACTTTTAAAAGTACAGTGTCAATGTTTTGTTAGCAATTGCAATCAATCTTAGTGTCAAAAGCAACTAGCACCGCGATAAACACACTAGCGAACAAGTTCAATAGTGTATCCAGATAGTAAGGAACACAACAGCATCGTTAGCCCTACTTATTTGCGTTTGCAACGTGGCAGTAAACAGTTGTAAATGTAAAGATTATAATACCACTATTTAATTCATTATATGACATATAAACTGTCATTGTATAAATAGCTGGGCGGTGATGTAGTGACAAAAAAAAATTGTGTCAATTTTTTGTGTTAAATTTTGATTGGTCGTTTCTTTTCGTTAAATTTGAATTATATTTTGTTGTGTAAAAAATATTTTTTGTAAAAATAAATGTAGAGTTTTGTTAAATTAAATTTAAGTTAATTATAATAAATAAATATAATTAGGAGAACAGAATGGAGCGTGCAAAGATAAAAACTTCGGAATTTGTGGTTCAAAGTCTGTCAACATTAGTAAGTAAGTATATTCTTTACTTTGTTATTTGGTTAATATTATTAATTAAAAGCAAAACCAATCTTGCAAAAGGTTAGATTGTTATTCCTGTTCCGGCAAAAATGCCATTAAGATTGTCAGCTGCTTGGCGGAGGTTGGGGTCACAGACCTATACGTTACAGAAAGCTATTACAAATAGCATTCTTTATAGCGGTCTTTAAAGGAAACTCTCAGTTTGTTGTATTTAATTTTGTAAGAAAATCAATAAATGAATCATCTCTTCAAATATTATGGTGTAATAGTGGAAAACACAACGATAGCTCTCTTTTTTCTATTGTTTCCATATTATTTATCTAAGATGGCTATAGTTCAACTACTCTGATAGACTTCTATGCAAGGTTTGCTGTTGGCAAAGGAACTTAGATCATCAGTGGCTCGAAGACTTATGCAATTAATAATAATAATAATAAGCCCGCAGGGCACCTTGAGGCGAGGTGACGGGGAGTAGCGACCCCGCGGTACCTGAGTGCTCCAGGGGGAAGTCACCCTTCCTCATCTCCGGCTTGCCTTAGTTGGCTGGTCGGAGTGAAAACTGACGAGGAAGCGGTCCCCCGCCTCTGGCTTGCCTTCATTGGCCGTCCAGAGTGGAGTCGCGAGAGCAGAGCTCCCACTCTGTTCGGAGGACGGATGCTGAGCGTAAGTGGCTAGTGGGCCAGTGATGCCGGACCCTCAGGGAGCAAGTGATCTGAGTTTAACGTCCAGCGAGGCCTCTCCGTCCTTCAGCCGCTCACGTCCCTGTTGCCCCCTTGTTGCTATTCATGCGACTTGTTTAGGGTGGCCCAGTTTGTGAGTTGGCTAGTCTCCGCCTGCCATTTTTACATGTTTTCAACATTGTTTTCGGCAGGCGCCATAGTCCCCACAGATCCCCTGGTTTTCAGTCCATAAGCACCCCATCCCCATAGCCCGAGTAGTTTTTTCCCATTAGTTTTGCCATAGTTCCGCACAGTCCGGTGATTGTCCTTGGGTGCATTTTATAGTGTAAACAGGGATAATCACCGGATTGTGACACCACACATTATTGAAAGATTAAAACCGTCTAAAAAGGGCCTCTACGTGTTGGCTTCGGCCCCACGCACGCCTTCCAAATGTCCGGGACTCCATAGTCCCGAGATATGAAAGAGACGAACATAATAATAATAATAAAAATATTTATTTCTCTTCAAAGGTAAGTACAATTTTTCAGTATTACAATGAATATAGGTACACAATAGAAAATAAACCTTTGAGAGACTTGGAGCCTGTACTAGGGTAGCCCTGTGTTACAGTTCTCCAGGCTCTCTTACTCTAGACCACAATTGAAGGTGACCTGTTGCTAGAGCCACTTAATAATGGAAAAAACACAGAATATTAATAATAATCTACATAAATCGTGCATGCCAATTCTCCCTAATATGTAGTTAGATCAGCTTTCATAATTTTTCACCTCTTTACTTTGTCTCTTACAACTTAAACATCATCCCGCTTATTCATAAACACACTATAAACCTATTTTAGTTAGAAAACTACTACAATATGTTTTCCCTCTTTCATTTCGCTAAAGAGTAAAAGAAACAAAACTCTTTATAAGCCTTTCATAACTTCATATATTTTTACGAATAAGAGGGCATGTCTTTTAGTCGTATCTTTCACTAGCAGTAGTAAAACAAGGAATAGGAAATAGCCCCTCAGTTTCGGAATAAACCAGTTCTCCGCCTGTTTAAATATTTACTTTGAAACAATACACACGTGCATTCTACTATGTACTTAATCACATCTCGATTGTAAACATAATATTTATTGCACATATAACATGGGCTTCTCAATACAATGATACTATAAAAGAGATGACGTGAGGTGCAATGGTTGATGTGGTTGCCATGTGTTTATTGCCTAATGGTGGTAGTGGGTTCAACTCCCATTTGTAGCTAATCTTATTTGGGGCTTCTCTTTGTATGTTTGTTAATACAACGCAAAAAAAAAGGTTTTTAGGTGAGGTAGGTTAGGTTTGTCTTTTTGATGCTGTTAGTTTATTAATTTAAAGACGGTTTAATTAACAATAAAAAAATAACTAATATTGTATTATACTTAACAATAATTGCTATTTTGCAATGGAATAAGTAAAACCAATTCAAATAAGGTAGTAGAGTCAGACGTAACTTGTCTATAATGAGGTGTCAATATTTGACCTAAATGAAAAAAAATTGGACTGTCTAGTACCTATATTTACTGCCTCTGTGGCGCGGTCGGTAGTATATGCGACTGCCGTGCGAGAGGTCTCGGGTTCGAATTCTGGGTCGGGCCAAAAAGTCTTTCTGAGATTTTCTGTTAAGAATTTCTTAGAGATTGCCCGGAGTTAGGAAGTTGAGGTCGAAGACCTCCGTGCCTCGGAGAGCACGTAAAGCGGTCGATCCTACGCCTGACCTCTCACTGGTCGTGTCGGTTATCCGTCCCACCTAGAATAGAGAGTTGAACTGTGTATTGTGCACACACTTGGACACTATAAACAAAGTCCTGCACAGATGGCCAGTTTCAATGAAACAGACCGCCGTAGCTGTATATTGGCTAGGAGGACATTATAGCAAATATTATTTCAAAAGGAGCAGTATTTAATCAAAACTACAATTTTCTTTTTCAGTATGTTTTCTGGCTGTACAAACTGGGTTCGTGTATGCCTGGCCATCATACAACGTGGCCAACTTTAAGTCCAACATGACAGTGTTGGCCGAGCCGATGTCTTCCTTAGAAATATCACTGTTGGGAAGTTTGCCAAACCTTGGCGGATTGGCCGCTAGTCCGTTCTGTGGATGGGCGTTTAATACTTATGGAAGGAAATATGCTACTATGTTGTTTGGATTGCCTTATATTGTAAGTAGATTTTATAGTTCGTATGAATGAATGACGTTTCGAAGTTATGTGTGTATTATAAATAATTATCACTTGCTCTAACGGCGAAGGAAACATCGTGAGGAAACCTTGCATGCCTAAATTTTGTTTAATACATTTATTGAGGGCATGCAAAGTCCCCAAACCGCACTTGGCCAGCGTGGTGGACTTAAGGCCTAACCCCTCCCCCACATTTGGGGTTTGCCTTGCAGTGGGACAGTAATGGGTTAAAAAAACTGTTAAATTATGAGACCTCTATGCAATACACTCAAACATACAATATTGGATAAGGCAAAGTTATATAAAATTCACGCACGATTCTCTATTTGCAATATATGTATGTCTGCTTGTCCCATTGCAACTTTCGATACTGTTGGGTTAAAGCCACTATAACTTGTAAATAGTGACGAAAATATCAACTTGTTCGTACTGTTCATAATAGTTCTTATACTCATTTATACAAAGACAAATGCATCTTGCGACACCCTATAAATGCAGATTAGTTAACAACTCACATTCTTATCAATATGAATGTGTTAATATGATTTAATGTATGGGTCAGGTTCAAAGTCGAAATCGCTTAGGCGACCGTTAGGTGCACTGTGGGTGACTAGGTATTAAAATGTTATGGTTTTGAACAAGAGACAAATGTCTTATTTTCAATGAAAAAAAATGCTGTGACTTACCCGACAATGCATTTTTGTACTTATAATATAATTTACGGACGTATGATTGCGGGTCACTAGGTTTCGGATTCAAATCCACAGTCAGGCAATTTGCAGGCGTCGTAAGAGCCTATAACGCTGCTACACGAACACCAGCATATGTATATAGAAAATACCTACCATATTCAGGACACAGCTATTTACCTTGCATAATCACTCTGTCTAATGGGACATCTTCACAGTGAAGAAGTGTCGAGAGTTGGAAATTTAATATACTCCAGAAATAAATTCTACGGCAACTACTAAAGGCGCTGCCAAGACGAAGATTTTTATACATTTTTCTTCGATAGCTTGTCTCGCAGATGACCAATTCCTCTTAAATCACTTTTCGGATACAGCCTGAAATATTGTTTTTATGTATAAAAAATAATATTATTTTTGCTTACAGTTCGCCTGGTCCATGATATCACAGACAAGCAGTGTGCCACTAGTGTTAGTAGCGGTGGCTATCGCCGGGATAGGAGTGGCTGGACAGAATGTATCTCTTATCTACATATCAGAGATAGCTCACGATTCTATTCGAGGTGGACTCACTGCTTGTTCTGCTGCGACGTTCTTTTTGGGTATGTTTTCTTGAATTGTTTGGGGAATGATTGTGGGTTTCATGTCATTAAGATGCCAAATGGTGTTAATAATGAATATAAATATCTGAAAAGTTTGCAATAATAATCTTGCCGTTTCTTCTCACGAGCAACAGCTTTTCCGAAACGGTGGTAGATCAAAAATATTTTGACGATTTCAAATACTTGCTAAAGTTTATAAAATAAAGCATATTTGAGTTTGACTTTGTGAAATGTTGGTAAAGCTTGCTCGAGACTTTACAATGCAGCGATATATATGTAGAGCTTACTTAGTAGCATGTATAAGTATGTTTATAAAAGTTTTCAATGGCAGAGAATTATGTTCGCTTACATATGTATGTCGGGGCACGGTGTGTGTGTATGAGGTTGTATATCAAGCTAATTTTAATTAGATTGTTCGAAGATAAAGCGCCTCGATGCTGGCGCTCCGACATGTATTTATCGTGTTTTTGCAGTTTGTTTGCCAAAGGGGCAAGAAGCCACCTTTTGTTGTAAACGCAACTATGTCTCTGACAAAATCTATCTACGTATCTACGTCATATTTCGTAATTTTGTAAGTGATTTACAAAACCATTAATTAAATGTGTCTATATGATTGCAGGTATTCTAATATCGTACGTAATCGGTGGGAACCTTCCATACATGACGGTAGTGTACATACACTTAACGACGTCAGTTATAGCGATACTCCTGTTAATGTTACTTCCTGAATCTCCTGTGTTCCTGGTACTGGTTGGAAGGGAAGAGGTAACACACAGTTCTTTTTCTCTCGGCTAGAGCAAATATCCGAATTATTTTCTTATTTGAAAAATGTCTAGAGTTGTAATAAAAAATATCATTAATTACTGAATGTTAGAAGTAATAAATCGCCACTAGCGTTGAAAATTATCCTTTATTAAGACTACCCCTTTGTTATTGTGTTGAAACTAGCCTGGTTTTAATGAACTTCAACTTTTTCACTAAGTGAAAAATGTTTGTTCAGATTTGTGAACAGCGCCATCTGTTATTTATAGTGAGAACTATTTGCCAGTGAAGGTTCTCGCGGGTGATAGCCAGTTACATTATGATATGGACAGAAAAATTACAAACAACATTTTTCTTTTCAAATTTTAATTAATAATAAAAAAATCCAATACATACTATATTGTTAATAACGTTTATTGAGAAAGAACACACTGGTACCGCCAAAATCTTACTAATACTTGTTTTAAAATTTTAGGATGCAGCCAAATCAATATCATTCTACAGGCGAGTGGATGTAAAGTCTAAAGAAGTGGAAGCAGAACTGGCGAAGATCAGACTGATGGTAGGCCCCAACTTGGAGAAAATGCTTGAAGCCGCAGAAGCAGATGACGAAAATGGTACATACCTCTCTTCTGGTTCTATCTATCTAATGGTTTAGGTCTCCGTAGCGCAGTGGTTTAGGTCGCCACGCCGATATCACTGCGTCGTGGGTTCGATTCCCACTCGGAACAATGATTTGTGCGATCCACAAATAATTGCTTCGGGTCTGGTTGTACTCTGTGTCCGTTGTTTGTATGTTTGTAAAAGTCTCGCAACACAAGAGCAATTCTTAGTGCGGGAGTTGTATTTTTTATCATATTTGTAATATTAAGAAGTAGCTGCCTCTGTGGCGCGGGCGGTAGTTAGGGTTGCCAGATCCAGGCTGATCATGTCCGGGATATTTCTGGGCCACGAACGAAATCAGAGTTTTGGTCTCCGGTTCGAGACTACATTAAGTAGTAATGACGAAAAAAACCTCGTAACGTCGTAGCTTTGGTAAAAATAAGAATTTTTCCTTCCGGGACAGAAGAGTAAAATTACGGAACACGGGATAACACGCAAAATTCCGGGACAATCACGGAAATCCCGGCCATCTGGCAACCCTAGCGGTAGAGCATCCAACTGCTGATTGTATCATTTCAAAGTGCTATTAGTCGGTTCTTATTTAACTTATTACTAAATTAATGCTGGACATGGGCTTCCTCGCGAAATATACAAGAAGTTTTTTTAGGTATAGGTACTACTTCGGGATTAATGCAACACTAGAACAATAACCTCAAAATAACTAATTGCTCTAACCCCCATATTATTAGATAAAGCCATACACCAAGAAAAAGTTACTGAAGTTATTAAAAAAAAACTTTTACAAATAAAATACTATATTAATAACTTTACGCGAGTCTCACTGGCATGTATTTATTTTATATTATTAATTAGATAACAAAATAAAAAGCGTAATAGTGACATCTTGAAAGTTAACGACATTATTTCAAGATCATTGTCAAAAGAAATTGATAAAAAATATAATTAGTCGCGCGAAGGCCTTTTTTGAAGGTTCTGTAGAAGAGGAAAACCTTTAAAATAAATATATTAACCAAACACTTTCCAATTGCTGGTCAAGGGTTTCTTTCAGGAGGGACGGAAGAAGTTTTTTTGTTCCTTGAGTGCACAACACTAGCTTATAAGTGTATTTCTGCACTGCGGCTTGTTACTGTATTCAGATAGATAAAATTAAATAAATTGTGTTTAAGACACGCGACACATAATATATTATTATGATTGACTGCCTCTGTGGCGCGGTCGGTAGTATATGCGACTGCCGTGCGAGAGGTCTCGGGTTCGAATCCGGGGTCGGGCCAAAAAGTCTTTTCTGAGATTTTCTGTTAAGAATTTCTTAGAGATTGCCCGGAGTTAGGAAGTTGAGGTCGAAGACCTCCGTGCCTCGGAGAGCACGTAAAGCCGTCGGTCCTGCGCCTGACCTCTCACTGGTCGTGTCGGTTATCCGTCCCACCAAACTATGAGAGTGATGGAATAGAGAGTGTACCTGTGTATTGTGCACACACTTGGACACTATAAAACAAAGTCCTGCACAGATGGCCAGTTTCAATGAAACTGACCGCCGTAGCCGTATATCGGCTAGGAGGACATCATCATCATTATTATGATTGCTATGTCTGGTATAACAGTCGTCAATTCGTTTATTTTTCTCCATATACGCAACGCTAAAACTCGTAACAGATTTTATTATCTCAATAACTTTATTACCATATTTACTAGAAGATTTTATAATTTATTTGTACAGTATATCTCGGCGCCTAGTAATCAGTATGGCGTGGGGAAAACCACAGATGAACCAGGTGTAGTTATTATGGCTTATGATAAAACTAAATTTCAAACAAACATTAGAGGTGTAAAAAACGATTGTACTATTGAAACTACTGATACTATTGAAGATATCATCATGATTTTGACTACCTCCGTGGCGCAGTGGTTTAGGTCGCCACGCCGATACCACAGCAAAGGGAGGTCGTGGGTTCGATTCCCACACGGGACAATTATTTGTGCGATCGACAAATAATTGTTCTGGGTCTGGTTGTGCTTTGTGTCCGTTGTTTGTATGTTTGTAAAAGTCCCCGCGACACAAGAGCAATTCTTAGTGCGGGAGTTGTCTTTTTAAACAAACAAACAAACAAATTTTATATAAAGCAAACTACCGTTATTAAGAACTCGCTGAACTGAAAACCAAAAAAAGACTAAAAGAAAATTGATATACGGGATGCAATACACGTTACTCAAACTTCGGGCTATCGATGAAGATAGCTATATTATGATAAAAAAATTAAAATTTCAGTGGCATACTGACCTAGAAATTAAACCGTATTACTCATGATTAGCATTCTTATAAACTTTTGCGCAAATACGGACTGTCAGTTTGAGAAAGTGAACATTATCGATTTTTTTTTAAATAAAGTGATTTTGTACACATGTGGTTACAAATAATTTTGATTTCATTTTGATTGTTTACAATCATATGTTGTTTTTCAGGAACATCAGAAAAATTAATGGAGACGATGGAAGTGGGCGGAGTAAGACAGCACGAATCTGCTTGGAAATTCTTTTGTAAGTTATTAGGTATTAGTTATTAAATAAGTAAGTAAATGACGAATGGAGTGCTTACGTGACCTGAAACTGTGGCAAGAAGATTCCGCGATTGCCTTTCACTCTGGAATTAATTCTTGGGGGTCGAGGTTATGAATATACCTTTAATATATGTAATAATATGGCTTAAAAGAATACACTTGCATTGATCGGGTGTTCGAGTATAAACGATACCTAGTGCAAACTGCAGCAGCCACAATTATCCACGTTCTATTCACCGTCTATCTTCACAGGGAAGTCAAAATCCTCTCAGCGAGCTCTCACCACAGTCCTGACTCTAATGGCTGCTACCATCATGATGGGGTGTGTGGTGCTACAAGTGTATGCTGAACCTCTATTCGCTGAAGCCGTACCTTCGATGCCTTCCAGTCAGTGCGCGATTTTCGTAGCGCTTGACTTCTTGATTGCGAGCTCATTGTGTGTGTTCGTGGTGGACAAATTTGGAAGAAAGGTAGGTGAAAGAAAGTAGCTTTATAGTAGACTAGTTTTTACTATGACATCTTCGCTGAACTGTTTAGCAAACAATCAAAGTAATACCTATTATTTATTATTTAGCTACATCCTACCTATAATATAATTTAATCTTAGTCGTTTGCGCGAAAAATGCTGATAGTAACAACAAAGAAAACATTTTTCTATTATTAATCTTAACTTGGTTTTTGGGTAAACCGGCACAACCGGCAAGAATATCTATTGGAGGCGTAAATCGTGACGTAATATACTTGTTATATGAGAAGCCAGCAATTGATCCGCTCTAAATTTGACAGACTTACCTAATACAATCTTTTTCCCATAAAAGTTAGAGAATGCCACTAGCTACGATTTACACATCTTGTTGTCGTACAGAACCGACGATAACGAGCTAGTTAAACATTCTATTTTGTTTTTCAGTCCATTGACCCACTCTAAATTTGACAGACTTACCTAATACAATCTTTTGCCCGTAATTAGAAATGGACCAGTGAATGATATACGATCGCACTTCTTGTCATGCAAAACCACTGGTTACGAGTAACCTAAACATTTTTTTTTGTTTTCCAGTCTATTCTCATCGGTACCTCTCTAGGCTCCGGAGTCTTCACAGCCATGCTCGGTTCTCAGCTGCAGTTCCACTGGGCACCACACTGGTTCACCGCTGCACTTATATACGCGTACGGCTTTGTGTACACCGTGGGGTGTGCTGTCATACCTTTCGTGCTGACTGCTGAAGTTTTCTTGCCTGAGGTTAGCAGTTCTCTTACTTTCCTTTCTTTAGTGTAGGTCAACCTAGTGCCAAGGCAATATAAGGTACCTATTAAAGTCATGAGCCTTTGTATAATATTAATGTTTCTTTTGAAGCACGGAGACACCCAGAGTACGCTTCATCAGGATATGATGATTCAGTTCTAAACGAGTTTTTTTTTGATAAATTAAACCAATGCATAATGTCCTAGTCGTCTTCGATATTCTACTGTGGTCCCTAAACGAGGAATCGCTTAGACTCTGAATTTAACATGTCCACCAAGTGCTTACCCTTAATAAAATACAATTTCTAATTTCGCAGGTCCGAAGTTTCTGCAACAGCGTCTCCCTAGCTTTCGTGTGGATCTTCAACTTCATAACCCTGGTCATCTTCAATCCCCTGGTCGACGCCATGGGTCTTGGACCAGTCTTCTACCTGTTCTCAGTCGTATGCTTTGCTGGAGCTGCCTACACTCAGTTCTATTTACCAGAGACCAAAGGTCTTTCGGCTGATGCCATTCAAGTACTGTTTTTGAAGAAATGGGGCTTTAGCAAAAGCAAGTAAACGAAGATTGTGAGTTTGTAAATATGGGTAACATTTATTTAAGGACGAGATTTTGATCACCAATTATTATTTTTATCTTATGTTTTGAAGAATCGACCGTCTAGAGTAATGGTTCCCATCCCAACCAGTAGTCCGCGGTCGTCAAAATATGGTCTGCGAATGATTATAAAATATTAAATTCTCATGATGATTATTACACTTTATTTTTAATATAAAAAGAAGTCCCTGCCAACAAAAATCATATAAACGTGGTCCCGGACTAAGAAAAGGTTGGGAGCCCCTGGTCTAGAGGTTGTAATTGTCAAGACAATAAACTTTAACATCTGTTGCTGTTTATTTTCTTAATTAGTCATTGATATTTTACGTATTCCGGCTATGGTAATGTTTTTCAAAACTATAATGTTAAATTAAGTAAAATTATGTTTGCAGTATTTTTCTAGACTACCAAAGATATAATAAGTAATTAAAGAGAGATATTGATAAAAGTTCAAGGAAACCTTTGGAGCCCCTATTATCTGGGCAACATTGGTCGCAATATTTCTATGTAAGCAATAAATTGTTGAAGTCTTTTTTAGTATTTTTGTAACAGTTAAAGAATAAAATTGTGATTGCGTGAATGTATTATTGAGTTTATTTGAAGGTGTAAGGTTTATTTTTAAATATTATATTGTTGTAAATATGATTGAGAAAATCAATAAATATTTTTATTTTAATGCGTCTGGATTAATTTTGTTCCTATCCTTTTTATACAACCTGAAAGTTTACACACAACAGTTATATAACGTTAGAAACTGACTTATAACATTTATTTTTTAAACAAATTTGTTCAAAGATTTTATTAAAATTGTTTTATTATCGTGTTACACAATGTTGTATTACGCTATATAACTGCTGTGTGGGAGCACCCTAAGTGCGCTAGTTTGTGATATTAGAGTACGATGTGTGAAATTACCTAGAACCTGACTCGATTGCCTTAAAATTCGATCCTGTCAGAAGTAAGCTACCAGTAGCATGATTCTCTACCACTCTTCACTAACAACAACCGGCTAGTAAACGAAACATTTGGGTGAAAATCTGATCAGCGCCTCTAACGAGTGCCGTGAGAACTATTTTTGCAGCACATTTCAAATGTCAAACTTTCGTTACTTGAAAGTACTGGAACAGAATTACGCTACAGAACTATAAGGTTAAGTTCATATGATTGCGCGGAGCCGCGCGGAACTTTCAACCGAGCGGTACAAGATCGAAGTAAACAGCTAGTATTGTCTGCTGTCTGTTCCGCGCGGCTCCACGCGATCATATGAACTTAGCCTAAACGTTGAAAAAAAACCTGTAGATAAGAGATTATTACTTCAATGATATAATACAGTGTACAAAAGTGATGTAATACAGTTAAAACATGAGGTAATCTATAAAATACCATTAGTATGGAATCAGTGAGAGAAGATAACTGCTTTATGCGTAAACATTTTCACTAGATATTTCTATATTATCTACAATGCCAATATTGGTGTTGGAGGTCATTTAACTATCAGTTTATGGCAATTATAGTAATCCTATGAGATAACCGTGTGTTGAAAGGCTGTATAAATAACTACTTAGGCTTTGCTTTAATACTTTGATTGGTGATCAGACATGAAGTCGATATTTTGTCACAGTATTCATGATGCATCTTCATAGCAATCTGTGAAAATAATCAAATCTTTCCTTTTTTATGTAAGTATTGTGGTATATGAAAATTAACACAAAAGCAACCTGTTTATGAGGCTTTGAAATTGTTGGCAACGTACTGTAACTGCACGTTTGGCACAGTGGTTTAAGTGGTCACCTCGCCGCAATAACCGTAGCGCCGCGTGTGGCGGGTTCGAATCCCACCCGGGACAAATCTTTGTGTGATGGGCACGAGTATTTGTTCTGAGCCTGGATGTCAATTTATCTATATAAGTATGTATTTAGAAGAATATAAGTATGTTTATCAGTTATTTGGTTACCATAGTACAAGCTCGGCTTAGTTTGGAATCAAATTACCGTGTGTGAGTTGTCCAATGATATAATTTTTTTATAACTGGATGTCTTCTAATTGTCATGACAATAAATCTTGAAATGAAATATCACGCCCTCTTTCAAAAAACTTGCCCATACGTTACGTAGAATTCACTTGCAACCAAATTTACAACCACTATGAACGTTTGTAGTTAATTATAGTCAAATTTTATATGAGTTTTAGATAACAGTAGTAAAGTTTATGTCTATGTATGTTTACAGACAAAATAATATTATGACGCAGTAAGTAATAATTAGCATTAGAGGTGTTCCTTTTCGTCGCTGTATAGTCGGTTAATCCGTCTATCAGTAGCTCGATTCTCTACTACTATCGACTACCGACAACCGAGCTGTCATCGAGAAATTTTGTATGAAAATCTGATGAGCGCCTCTGACGGGTGTCGTAGGAAACATTTTGGCAATAAGTACATTCTAAATGTCAAATGTCGATAGCTAGCCAGTTGCCGGTAGTCGAAAATACTAGAGAATCGAGCTACAGGCCACTTTTGTAAGCGGTCATATCCACTATCCGCGGTCTCTCTTAAAATCTACGAAAACTGACTTTCCAGCAACTTTCGTAGTAGGCCGATATTATTCCGCTAAAAGCATCGTCAACCGGCTTTCTCTTTAGTACATATTTGATTCTCAATAAAAGGTTGATAAAAAGTATTATTCATTACATTCAGTGTAGAACCACATTAACATTATTTATTTAACGTCTTGAGAGTGGTTTTCGTTCTTGGTAATTTATTTAGAAAAAATGATTGTCTAAAACATTCATAGCCTCATTAAAAATAGCAAGTCGGACGTACTTACTTAATTTAGAAAAGAAAAGTCATTATTTATTACCTACCTTCTTCAGAAGCTATGAATGGTTTGTCCGGTTAGTCGGCCTCTTTGCAACCGATTGATCGATTATTCGGATAGTGGGCTTTAGTAATATTCGGCACATCTCTAACATAAGATTGTTTAAATATTTAAAAATATCCTTTTCCTTTATTTGGGAAAGTTTGTGACGGTCACATGAGAATTTTTAAAGACCGAGTTTAAGAATCTTATGCTGTTGAGACTTTTGCAAACATACAAACAATGAAACAAAGTCTAGTTAAATCTGGATCACTTATGAATCACACTTTACAAATATTTGTTCTGTGTGGGTAGACACGACCTGCCTATCACCTAATGCCGTGACAGCTGGCATAATGACTATACTGCGAAGGCCAACAGATATTTAATTAGATAGTCGTTTATAACGTTTTTAAACTATCGCGGCTTGTACATGATCATGACCACAATCAATGCAATTCGATCGAAACGTCAAAAAAACTATTGTAATCTTTAAAATATTTACCAAGCATAAGACTAGAGATTTTGATGATTGATGGTAAAAAGACAAACATATTTTAGTTTAACATTAAACAAGAAAATATGTCTGCTAACAACGAAAAGAGAGATTTTGAAATCAAGGAAGAGACAGTTACGTAGCAGTGGGACACTCACAAAAAAGGCTTCTGAATTATTTCTTCTGAAAGTCTTCAAATGCTAAATTAAGAACTCATGTTTAATGCATTTTTCTAACCCTAAAGCTGGGTTCACATGAGCGTAACGTGTAATGTTATCCACAATTCTTTTTATCGTATGGTTAGTGGTCAACCTAATGTCAAAGTTGTTCAAGCCGCCCGAAGGCCTTTAACAACCGGTACCGACTTTTAACGTGCCCTCCAAAGCACGAAGACGCCCAGTTAAAATACCACTATGCGGTCACCCATCTATGGAGTGACCGCACCTACGGTTGCTTAACCCGCAGATCGTTTACCGGCCGGGGAGCGCAACTGGCTATGGACGCCTCAAATAACGTGATCCATAATATGACGTGAGTTCGACGTGTGGACGGTATTGCGTGCGTTACATGAAACGTTCGCACGCAACGTTGTTCTATTGTATGAATTTCTTAAACATAATAATATGTAGTAGTAGTAGTATGAAGTTATTGCTCACCTTAGATGAGCAATAACTTTCAAATATAATAAATAAGACGCAAGTTCAGTAATCCCTGCTGCGAAACGAGACGCAAATGTTTGTAATTATATATTATTTTTATGTAATTCTTGTAAACGCATATTTGCAAGATAAGCCTTTCGGTAAAGTTTGTATAAAGATTACGCTAGTATCACATGATAAATACCTACAGATAAGAATAACAAAAAATATCTCAAAGAAATTAAAATATATTTAGAGCTTACTTTACTTTGGGAAAAATTTGAGGAAAAACCGAAAAATACACAACAAGGATATGGCTGACATAGTCAAAAAGGCTTAACGTGGTAACCCCAAAAACCATTTTTTTTTCCTCAGAAAAATGCATTACTGCATGTCCCGCTCCAGGGAGAAAGCGGGGGTCTGTCGGGCTCACCCGCCGGCTAGGCGTTCCGGCTTTTAAATTTGGGCATACCGGCCAAAAACCTGACGGTGTTCCTTCAACAGTCACCATAAAGTGACCAGGACGCAGTACCTCCAATTGGATACTCCGCGTCAACCCCAAAAACCTACTTTTATAACGGGTAGCACAAGGATCGCTACTGCAAAAGGCTGCAAGGCAAATTTAACAAAAAAACCTGTTTATTTTCTTTACCCATTACTGTCTTACTGCAAGGCAAGGGTCTCCTTCCAAACGAGGGGGAGGGGTTAGGCCTTGAATCCACCACGCTGGCAAGTGCGGGTTGGGGACTTTGCATGCTCTCAATAAATGTATTAAACAAATTTTTGGGCATCTAAGGTTTCCTCACGACGGACGTTTTCCTTCACCGTTTGAGCAAGTGATTATTATTTTTAATACAGACATAACTTCGAAAAGTCATTGGTGTGTTGCCTCGGATTCTAGCCTGCGTCCACTTGCGTGGGAGGTGCCAACTTAAACCACTCGGCTATCACTGCTTATATTATTATGTAGCGTACATTTAACGTTTTTAGACTATCGCGGCATATAAAAATGATACTCTAATATACAACGGTTACCCTTTCTTATTAATTTATTACCCAATTTTCGACAGACTCATATAGGTCTTGGTCGTCGGCAGGCTTGCTGAAGGCTGTAGCATACGAAGTCGGTCCTGCACTTGACCTATCGGGCCGGGCTTATAACATAAGTCGTATTAAAGAGTAACATCACCAAACTATAATTAGTCCATTGAAATGTTACAATTTGAGGGCCGAATATTGCATTTCTTAGAGGACGCAATTTTATTTTTGGAACATGTAGGGGGGGGTCAATAGAAGCTTAACTTGAAGTTTGTGGGGTCGCCACTCTTGTCCCCCGGCCGCCATCTTGGAAAAGGGGGTGGAAACACTTTTTTCGCTATATCTCGGAAACAATGCGTCTTACAATAAAATTGTCAAATCATAATTTGTAGCGAATTATTTTGCCTACAAATATGTTTAATAACTTTTTGCCCTAAATTAACAATTAATGAAGTTATAAGCACAAAAGTGAAAAAGGTTCGATCTCTGAGGTTAAGCCACGCTTCCCAAGGTTGTTCTGTAGATGGGTGACCAATGTGCACATATCGAGTTCCTCCGTGTTTTGGAAAGCACGTTAAATTGTGGGTCCCGGCTGTCATTTACGAAGATCTCCGACAGTCGTTAAAAGTAGTCAGAAGCCTAAAAATTCTGACAACCAGTCTTACCGAAGGGTATCGTGTTAAATCCCGGGTTGTGGAGGTCAGATAGGCAGTTGCTCCATGTAAAACACTGGTATTCAGCTGCATCTGGTGAGACTGGAAGCCGACTCCAATATAGTTTGAAAAAAGGCTAAGCTGATTTATTATATATGCAAAAAAAATAGGGCAAAAAGTTATTAAACATATTTGTAGGCAAAATAATTCGCTACAAATTATGATTTGACAATTTTATTGTAAGACGCATTGTTTCCGAGATATAGCGAAAAAAGTGTTTCCACCCCCTTTTCCAAGATGGCGGCCGGGGGACAAGAGTGGCGACCACACAAACTTCAAGTTAAGCTTCTATTGACCCCCCCTACATGTTCCAAAAATAAAATTGCGTCCTCTAAGAAATGTAAAACTCATGTAACATTTCAATGGGGTAAATGGAAATGGAAAAGAAAGTGTATCATTACTAATGCATTAATGGTGTTTATATACACTTAAACACTATGAATGGAAAACATGCTTAGCTTTAGTGAAATACCTGCCTCTGTAGCGCAATGGTTTAGGTCGCCACGCTGCTACCATTGCGTCGGGAGGTCGTGGGTTCGATTCCCACACGGGACTATTATTAGCACGATCCACAAGTAATTGTTTCGAGTCAGGTTGTTCTGCGTGTCCATTGTTTGTATGTTTACAAAAGTCCCCGCAAACAAAAAAATATAAATGAGTAAGGAAAATTTTTATGATGCGATTTATTTAAGCGTTGCAATGTCATTGATCTAGGTTTCATTCAAACCAGCCCTGAATGTTTTTAAGGCAAGCTAATATAATGCCCTAATGGGTAAAAGCTAATAAGAAGTTTTAAATATTAGATGAGACAGAAACCACTCTGTAACTAACCACTTAGCGACAAGAGGCATTTTAATCGAAACATCGTATAATCGAACAATAGCGAAAATCCATCAGAGACCGTATTTTTTATTATAATATAATGTATTATTTACTGTGTATTATAATATAATGTATATGACCGTCTGAGCTTTTTGTATGAATTACATTAATGAATTATGTTTCTGAAAACTGATTAATTTTATTTATTCTTCTTTTATTATTTAGAAATTACTTTGGGTATAAAATGCACGCAAAACTATTTGTAAAGTTGCAATTTATCTAAGTTAATTCGCAAACAGTGTCATCATCTTTCACTATCTGAGATTTATATTACGTTATTGTGCTTCTAATCTAATAGGGTAAAATGTTCATTGTCGCCACTGAAAACTGGTTTGAAGGTAGTTTGAAAAAAAGACCTGTGTTTTATTTTGCAAAGACGTTTTTTATGGCTGATAGAAAAAGTGGTCTGTTCTTAGCGTACTTTAGGAGTTGGTTTATAGTTTATAGTATCCAATTGGTGTACTATACATAAGTACATTCTCTGCTCCCTAACAATCATATCCCGGTGGGGCGGCTAAACCGATACGACCAGAAGGTCGGGCGCAAGACCGACGGTTTTACGTGCTCTCTGAGGCACAGAGGCCTACAACCTCCATTTCCTAGCTCCAGGCAATCTGTAAAATTCTTAAGAGAAAAGCAATGAAATAGCTTTTCGCATGACCCAGGATTCGAACCCGAGATCTTTGCGTGGCAGTCGCATACTTTTACCGAATGCGTCACAGAGGTAATGAGAAATTTAAACGGGTTGAGACAATTTATGGAGACAGTCTATATCAAAAAGTGGACATTATTTGGCTGACATGATGATGAACCAATTACTATCCAGCAAGCAATGCAATTTTCGCATCAATTTCGTCGAGTCATAGCACAATTTTTGCCAAACTTTAGATGTGCCTAAAATTGCACAATTACTCTCTACAGCCGAGAACAAGGCACACTCACCGCGTTATCAAATGACACATCAATAAAGGATAACACTACTATTTATACAAGACAAGAGTACAATTTGTTAGTTCACACCTCAGTTGGCAATAGTGAGTGACGCACGATGGACAGTGACCGAGTGACGTATAGGGCTGCCGCCGTTCAAGGGATGGCTTCTTTGACAAGTTAGTATGAAGTATCTGAGGGAGATGGAACGGATTTGGATTTTTATATAGTCTTACACCTTAAGGGCATGAAATCGCGAATCAGCGCGATGCCGATTTGCTACGTAGATTTCTGCGTCGGAAATGCTGCGATGCGACTTTGTGCGGTTAAGTCTCTTCCACGGTTGGACTGTCTATTCAGTCGCGATGCGGATTAATTTGCAAACGTTTAGCGTTTAACGTAGCTTTGGAACTCTTTGGTAACTGCAAATAGAAGCGTGATTATGTCCGACCAATTATACCTACTCTTAATATAGAGCGTTTATTTTAAATCCAAAATTATCTAAATTATTATAACAGATTTTATAATAAAGAGTACCTTTTACAATGTGAAGCCGAAGAAAAAATCATGAAAAACATGTATTTAACAGTTTTATCTTCGGAACTTGTAAGTTAAAAATTATTTTTTTAACCGATACAATGTCGAAATAGGAAGTTTATTTTTGATTGATTTACGATATTGCGACGATTTTTGTAATTTAAGTGTTAAACGATTAGTTCATGCATTAGCCTCGAGGCCACGGTCATTGAAACCTGCTTGAAGCGACAAACAAACAAACATAGTAAATTCGTTTTAATTCATACGGTAGTCCGGTATGATGTTATTAGTGGGTTCATGAGGAACTTCCTATATGAAGATTCTACCGAAAATTGTACCTACTGTACAAAATCGAATGTTATATGATACGGCTACGACGGCGACGGAGGCTAGTCTTTATATATGTATGTCACTGAACTTCTCTTAAACGACTGGACCGATTTTGATGAATTTTTTTGTGTGTGTTCAAGGGGATCTGAGAATGGTTTAGATTCACAATTTTGTCCGCTGGAAAATGTTTTTTTATTTAATTTTTATGGCATAACAACGTTTGCCGGGTCAGCTAGTTTAATTTAAATTAGACATCTGTGTAAGGGCTTGCTCAAGCGGCCGATTGTGTAGGTTCGTTTGTATACACAGTATCACACAGGTTTATTTTCCCTGACTCTCATGCTACGGTGCTAGTTCGACACGACCAATGAAAGGTCAGGCTCTTTTATAAATTTCTTGACAGAATATCTTACAAGCATTTTTGCAACGGGATTAGATGTCGGAACTTAAGGGCAGCCCGAAGTTAATACAAAACGTAATTGAAAATGACTAAATTTGATCGATAAAAGACGTAATTTTATATTAGGTAATACAAAATATAAGCTCCTTTTACGTAGTTTCTTTGCATAGATTTATCTTTATTCATGTTCATTAAGAGATCAGATAATTACTGCTATATAGTTAAAAGACAGAGTAACGTTAATAATAATATGATAAAGATTATAACTGGATAAATCTAACAATTGTCAATAAAATCCGACAGTAAGGTTTATTTTATTTCTGAGAGATAAAGTTGCAAAGAAATATATGAAAACAGTTACTTATCATAATTCCACTTTTTAAGCTAAAGTGGCACCTCTTATGCAAGTGGTTGGAAGTTCGTACCCGGTGCAATACACCAATAACGAAAGCTTGAGTTTCGAAGTTATGTGTGTATTAGAAATTATTATCATTTGAAAACAGCGTGATGCAACCTTGCCCGCTTGAGAGTTCTTTGAACTTAGAACAGATCTTGAAGGTATGCGAAGTCGAGACCTGCACTTGGCGAGCATAGTGGACTCAAGGCCTAACTCCTCCCTCTTTCCGGGAGGAAACCCTTGCCCAGCAGTGGCAGTTTAACCATGGAATTAAGATGCAGTGTTATTAAAACTGTGATTAACCAAAATATACTAATCTACTTTTCTTTCTATTCCAGTCGCCTTCCTCACTGGCCTCACCGGGTTCGTCTTTGCCTGGCCTTCCTACAATGTAGCAAATTTCGCGTCAAACGAGACAGTTCTATCGGAACCTATGACGTCAGTCCACGTCACACTCCTTGGCAGCTTGACCAACATCGGCGCGTTCATGATCACACCGTTCTGTGGAGTCGCCTTGAGGAGATTGGGGAGGAAATACACTGCTATGATGTTTGGATTGCCTTTTGTGGTGAGTAATTAGATATTTTAGTTTTGACTTACCCTTGCTACATATTGGCATTAATAGCCTAGCCGGGTGGCAAAACTAAACATGTGTAGGTAAATATTCGCCTGAACATGAATGTTTTAACCGAATTGTGAGATAGGAAAAGAAAGAATTGCTAGTACAACGCGTAAGTGGCTATAGGCCCTTTAAAAGTACCTATTAAACCTAAATCATCAATGAAGAAAATTTCATGACTATTCTGAAGTTCTGTAAGTGAACAGTGAAAATAGGATTGGTCAAAAAAATCCCTCTACTGAATACAGAATCGTTTGATTGCAGTTTTGATTGCTTTGTTGTCAAAATGTTTGACAAAGTAAACGAAATCTCCGAAATCTAATTCACACTTAATAACGAAATACTTTTTCTAATTACAGACAACCTGGACAATAATATCACTAACAAACTCGGTCCCTCTAGTCCTCTTCGCTATGGGTCTCGCCGGCTTCGGGACAGCAGGTCAAGCGGCCTCTTCAATTTACATCGCTGAAATAGCCCACGACTCCATCCGGGGGGCATTGACCTCTTCAGTAGTGTTCGTCTACTTCATCGGTCTACTGGTCTCGTATGTGATTGGAGGGTATCTCTCGTACACACACGTGGTCTACGTCCAGTTGTCGGTGGCTGTCGCTTATATTCTGTTGGTATCTTTGCTGAAAGAGTCGCCTGTATATTTGCTGCAGAATGGGAAAGATAAGGTAGGTAATAACTACTAATTTGCATTCGTCTATGGTCCGTTGACGTGACGTTGTGTACAATTTTCAATTTTATTTCCAAAATTATATTTTTTGCAATATTTTGGATTTAATAAGTAGTAAATAGATAATAATATATAATTGTCATTGTTATGGAGGAGGGCGACCTCAGTGATGACGATAACAGGAATAAAAAGGGCGACAAGAGAGCCCGGGATAGTGAAGACAGCAGCGATGATGGCTATATTACGGTTTGTAGGAGAAAGCAGAAGAAGTTGTTCAGAAGTTTTTCAGCTGAAAATAATATAAATTCATCTGAAACATTCGTGGATGCTGAGGAGAGTATGCGAGTTGGAGGCGAATATGAAGTATCCTTGTCATCGGTACAAATTTTACCAAAGCAGATGGCTTTGGCTCGATTTATTCGTGATCAAGGTATTATGAACATTATAAAAATTAAATATAAAAGCCCATATAAAGTATTTGTCCGATTCAGTAATAAAATTCAAGCAGAAAAGCTCGCCAACTGTGAAAAATTAATTGAAAAGAAAATACGTGCTCAGCTTATTGATGATATTAATTTGACATATGGTATTATTAGAGGGGTTGATCTGGATATTGATGAGAAGGAATTAATAGAAAATATTTTGGCGTCATGTGACATTCTGTCTGTGAAAAGATTGAAGAGATTGAACGGAGATCATCAATGGGTTGACAGCGAAACTTTGAGGTTATCCTTCAAGAGTAAACATCCTCCCGTGTCTATTTACGCATACGGGTGTAAATTTACCGTCGAGAAATATGTCTTTCCAGTTACACAGTGCTCTGCATGTTGGAAGTTTGGGCATATAAAGAAATATTGTTCGTCGAGTAAAATAGTTTGCCCCAAATGTGGCTTGGATCATGTGAACTGTGATATTGCTGTATTTAAGTGTCCTAATTGTAAGGGTTCGCACATGGCTCTAGACAAATGTTGCCCTCGATTTGTGCAGGAGAAGGCGATTCGTTTTATTATGAGTAACCAGAGCGTCACTTACAAAAAAGCTTTCGAAATTTATTTGAAAAATAAAGGAGAGAAGTCAGTACCTCAGAGAATGGTTAAAGAGAAACCTATTGACTTGAGCAACGTTTTGCCAAGTGGGAATAGGACATACAGCAGTGTTGTTCAAGCAAATGTTGTGGTGCATAGTTCTTCAGATGGCCAGCAAGACATTCATTCTTCTTCCCCGATATTACCAAACAACAGCAAAAGCAACAGCAAACGAAAAGAAAAGAGCACAAGGACTAAAAGCAGTCGGAATGAAAATGTGGATTTGTTTGAGTCCATTCCCAGCTTTGTACAGTCAGAACAATTTGAGAAATTGTCTGGAGAACAACCTAATAGTGCTAAACAAAAAAAATTTGACTTACTGAATTTAATTTGGCATTTAAAGAATATTTTTACTTCAGAAAAAACCCTTGAAGAAAAGATTCAGTTGGCATTTAGAGTTATTTGGGATGAATGTAAATATTTTCTTAAGAGTATGTTTAACAGTGGAGAGATCGTTGGACAGTTGATTAATTTTTGTAATGGATAAATTTAATGTAAATATTTTTCAGTGGAACTCACAAAGTTTAAGGCCTAAATTAGTTGATTTTGAAACATTATTATTTAGAGAAAAGGTTCATTTTGCTCTGATTAGTGAAACATGGTTAGAAATGGACAGCAATCTACGGGTGAACGGTTATAACGTGTATCGCCAGGACCGTTCTGATTCTTATGGAGGCGTAGCGATCATTTCACATAAATCTTTGAAGACACATGTTTACTCCATCGGCGGCATCAATCCAGGTATTGAAATAATTCATATTAAGATTTTGAATTGTAATTTTTTAGAAAATATTATTTGTATATATTGTCCTCCAACTGTTAGCACATCTCAGGCAGATTGGGATAGAATTTTTAGTATTGCACCTAGGAAAACAATGATTGCGGGTGATTTTAATGGTCATCATACAAATTGGTCGTGTAAAACTGATCAGCGAGGCCTACTTTTATTTGACAGTGCATTGGAACATGGGTATGTATCTCTTAATAATGGAGACCCTACAAGAGTCAAGTTAGTTAATGGTGTTTTACAAAGATCATCTCCTGATATAACTTTTGCTTCTTCGGATGTAGCAGTTAATTTTTCATGGAAAACATTAAATGAAAATTTGGGGAGCGATCATTTGGTTATAAAAGTTTCGGTAGAACGTGGTGATAGTTTGGGTAGTGTAGGAAAACGTAACTTCAAACTTGCTAATTGGAAAAAATATAAAGAGGAATTGGATAACTATTTCATATGTTTTGACAGTTTAAGTTGGGTTGAAACCGACGTTCAAGCATGTTATAATTATTTCCTTGATACTATAAATTCTTCAGCTAATAAACACATTCCCTTAATAAAGATTAGCAATGATCCTGCTAGAAAATTTAAGCCCAAACCGTATTGGTGTCCGTCGTTGTCGAAAGTCGTTGCGGAACGTAGACTTGCATTAAGTGTTTTTAGAAGAAATCCAACTCCGGTTAATCTTGAAAAGTTTGAGTCCAAAGTTAAGGAGGCTAGAAAGAAAATTCAACAAGCCAAATTTAAGAGTTGGAGGGAATTTTGTGATAGCATTGATGGTTGTACATCAGTTTCAGATATGTGGAGCAGCATGCGCTGGGTTAAGGGATATCGGAAGTCTAGTTTTAGTACTTCGAAGGAGAAAGAGCAAGAGTTATTACGTTCCCTTACTCCAGATTCAGTTGCAAATTGTCCGCCTACTTTTGTATCAAGCAATTCTTTGCTTAGTTCAGTTTTTACACTACAAGAGTTGGAGGTTTGTCTCAACAAGAAAGATACTGCACCGGGCAGTGATGGGATCACCTACTCCATGATTTATAATTTGCCGCATTCGGGTAAACTGTTTCTGTTAAGTATATATAATGCAATTTTTAGATTAGGTGTTGTACCAGATCAATGGCGTACCATTTTGATTGTCCCCATTCCAAAGGCTGGTTCTGAAGTAGCCTCTGATGTCAAACTTAGACCGATATCTCTTATCTCTTGCTTATGTAAAATTTTTCACCTTATGATAACTAGACGTTTGGAATGGTATATTGAAAAAGAGAAGGTTTTATCGAGTTATACTTGTGGTTTCAGAAGGGCTCAGTCATGTTTGGACTGTTTGTCGCGGTTGGTTAGTTCTATACAGCTAGGGTTCTCAAATAATGTCCCTACAGTGTCTTGCTTCCTCGATATCGAAAATGCGTATAATAATATTTTAGTGGATAAAGTAGTGAGGATACTAGATAACTTAGGAGTTGGCGATAGGATTTGTATTTATCTTTGGAGTTTTTTAAGTGAAAGAAGGTTAAGAATAAGAAGGGAGAACAAGGGACAGGTGGAAGAAGTGCGATGTACAACTAGAGGTTTAGCTCAAGGAGATCCTATTTCTCCTTTGCTCTTTAACATAGCCACTTTTGACATATGTCATAATATTTCAAATGTGGGGATTGCACAATATGCGGATGATTTTGCGTTGTATTTTAGCGATAAAAATCTCAATAGTTGTGAAGAAGAGTTACAAAAAGCTTTGAATAGCATGGTAGTAATGCTCGATAATATAGGGCTTCAGATGTCGCCAAGCAAGTCAAAATTATGTATTTTTAGTCGAGGTTATAGAAGGAACCAGTTAGCTCTTAATATTGGTGGTAATTCAATTGTAGTTGAAGATAGTGTTAAATATTTAGGATTATGGTTGGATAGGTCGTTACGATGGGGTAAACATGTAAATGAGATTTCTGAAAAGGCTTCAAAATTTTTAAATGTCCTAAAAGTATTAGCTGGTCCGGGTTGGGGTGTACACCCTAAGCTTTTGCGAACGCTATATATTTCTTTAATTAGAAGCAGAATTGACTATGGCTGTTTTCTTTTTGATAATAGTGCAAAAAGACATTTATTTAAACTGGATCGTATCCAGAACCAAGCCCTTCGTATAGTCGGGGGCTTTATTAAGAGTACTCCGATTCACGTTATGGAGAGTGAACTGTGTGTTCCACCGTTATTTGTGAGAAGAATGTATCTTGCTTATAAATATTGTATAAAAAGTATGTCTTGGACTTGTAATAAAACTGTACAGCTCTTGGAGGGTCTCAGCTCCATTAGCAATGATAATAATTGGCTCAGGATAAGAAAACCTTTGCTTTTGACTGTATATAATAAGTGTAGACAATGTGAAATTCATAATTCAATATTTCTTGATTTATTTAGTTTAAATGTTTGGGTGAGTTTTATAGAGATAACTAGTATTATAAGTTTAGATTTGCAATGTTTAAAGGGCCCTAAAAGTTCTTATGACGTTTGTGTTCTTAAATTTGATGTAATTAGTGAGTTAGCTACTCGATACGCTGGATGGTTTAAACTGTACACCGACGGATCCAAAAGTACAACTGGTCTAGGAGCAGCTTACTTTGATTCTTTTCAAAATAAGTCTGCCATGTTTAAAGTTTCTGGGGTGGTGTCAGTTATGTCCTTAGAACTTATTGCAATTTCGGAAGCACTCGATTATATAAGAAGTCAGAAGTATGAGAATTGTGTTATATTTTCGGATAGTAAAAGTGCCTTATATCATTTAAAATGTTGCGCATCTGGCTGCAGTAGAGGATTTCCAATAGCTTACAAAATTTTGAACACTATTTGTGATCTAAATAAAAGAGGTGTTAAATTGAGGTTGCAGTGGGTTCCATCTCATATAGGTTTAAGAGGTAACGAAGAGGCTGACAAATTGGCTAAGTTAGCGGCGACGGGTGGATCGGAATTATTTGTTTTACCTCATTACACAGAAGTGCTTACAAAATTCAAAAACATATGTTATGAGACTTTTAGGGAATATTTTGATGAAAGAAGTAGGGAAAAAGGTATATGGTATAAGACGATGCAGAGTGAGCCTCCTCGGATTCCTTGGTTTATTAATGCTCAATTGGATAGAAATTTACTTAAAACTGCTTTTAGATTGCGATCAGGCCATATTCCGTTAAATAAATTTGCATTTTTAATGAAGAAAACCTTGTCTCCAAATTGTACGATTTGTAATATACCAGAAGATGTCCAACATATACTCTTATACTGCACTCGAAACAATGTAGAAAGGCAAGAGCTTTGTTATAATTTAAATTTAAATTTTTTAGATGTAGGAATGTTTAGCAGTATTTTAGTTTACCCAGCTAGTAAAGAAGCCAAATGTGTGTATAATTTTATATTCCATAGTTTTAAGAAGCTGCAATAGCGTAGATTTTTGTTTGTTTTTGTTGTAATGGGGCTGACTTAAGCTCGTAGAGCTAAAAGCCCTTATTAAATAAAGATTAAAAAAAAAAAAAAAAAAACTACTAATTTGATTAATTTATGGTTATTTAGATGGAAGGAATTTGAATAGGGAGAAAGTTTAAGTTATATTTATCGACAACAGATACGAACCTGGAATTAGCATTTTTTATGGGTTATTGAAGTAGTTTATTCTTAGTTTTATTGAAGTTAGTGAACTTTGCATATACTAGTCACAAACAATTTTTACATATTTTCCACGAATTTATAAATGAAGACAATTTTGTCTTAATTTATGTGCGTTGGGGTTCATATTGTGCGCCATAAACGAAAACCTATTAGTTTGCTCCTTGTATTAGTACATAGACTTTTTTGTACTGTGTAAAATCTGTGTACATGTTCGATAAACTTTGTGTGTTATTGTATTCCAGGAAGCTGCACTCTCAATAGCATTCTACAGACAGACGAGCCCATCATCAAAGGAGGTGGAAGTGGAAATTGCTAAGATAAAACTACAACTGGATCCGAGACTTGAAAAGATGCTGGAGGGAGGAGGAGGTACGTGTACAGTAATCTACAAATAAAAAGCATAGCATAAGCATTCGTGGCTTAGTTAACAACAGCGCGGATCGATCTCTGGGGTTAAACCACGTTCGAGGTTGTTCTGTGGATGGGTGACCATCTTACGCATATCGTGTTTCTCAGTGTTTCGGAAGGCACGTTAAATTGTGGGTCCCGGCTTTCATTTTCGAAGATCTTTGACAGTAGTTAACAGTAGTCAGAAGCTTGAAAGTCTGACAATCAGTGTTACCGAAGGGTATCGTGTTATATCCCAGGTAACTGGGTTGTGGAGGTCAGACAAACACTGGTATTTGGCTGCATCCGGTGAGACTGGAAGCCGACTCCAACATAGTTTTGAAAAAAGGCTAAGTTGATAAATAATAGTTTGTTCAAAAGTTCAAGCCTACTGTAGTCCAATTATTAATCAGTAGACAGCCTCTTATTTGTGCACAAAATTCTGAATTTAGAACGTCATTAAACTGCGGACATATGCAGTTAACAGTGGCCTTTTTGATGTAGCTACTTTATTTTGGAAATACACAGAATTATTAATTTTGATCTATAAATCGTGCATCCCAAAGCTCTTCATTAAGTTGTACTATAGAATTAAATTTACCTAAAATAGTTAATTGAAAACTGCGTTTAGTATTCCTGAAAGTTAACAAAGTACAGTATTGTGCATCTGCTTCAAAAAATCTGAAAATAAAGTGTTTGTTCTATCGCCAACCCTGCTACTGATCTCCAACGGATTTGAGAAGCGATAAAAACTGGAACGCAAGCGAACATTTGTACAACTTGATAATAATTATGCAAGAACAATATTTGCTTATGTATTTAGTAATTATACTTATAGTTCTTATCAAGCACGTTATGCTCTCCAAATAATGTATTAAGATAAAGTATATTATGGTTTTTACTAGTGTTTAAAAAGAATCCCCACCAATCACGCTACGAATATGTGGGAGCAAGTGACGTCACGAGATTAGTTACGCCTTTACTGGGGTTTTTACGCACAATGAATTTCAGCCTCTCACGAAGGAAGTCAGTGATATAAAGCTTGATTATTTCGGCACGTTCGGTTCGGCAATATTTATCACACAGTAGCTCGATTCTCTACTACTATCGACTATCGACAACCGGCTTGTCATCGAGAAATGTATGAAAATCTGATCAGCGCCTCTAATGGGTGAACGCGCGTGACGTAGGAACTATTTTGGCAGTACATTCTAAATGTCAAACTTTCGGTACTCGACAGTACAGATTATACAGAATTGCGCTACAGCAAAACTGATATGTCTCACTCGTTCGGCTTGTGCCGATCGGGTTCATCTACACATATTATATGTATATACATATGATGTGTGTAGCAAGCCTAACAGTTCATTGTTTGGTTGTAAAACTTAAATTTGTGTTATGATTTCAGAATCTACGGTCACTAAGGACTTGATTCCCAAAACAGAACCAGAAGAACAACTATCGGAATGGCAATTTTTAAGTAAGTTTGTTTAGTTTCACTTACTTAAATAGTAGAGCAATAAGCAAAAGTATTGTACTTTCGCTTACTGCTGTACTAAAGTCTCACTGTCTATGGTTTTTAAGCCAGTATTGAAAACAAGTATTTTTACTTTTCTTTTAGAGCTTAATTATTTGGCCAAAATGTCAAGCAATAAATTTTCAACGTTTAAAACTAGTTTTTTATGGTTTTCTGAATACGCTATCTGAAATTAAGTATTAAATTGTACCTTAAGTACTTCCAAAAACGGTTCCTTTTTTAGGTTAGTAAGAGTCGTAACAAGTGTCGTGCTTGGGTCTTTGCATTCTTCTGTGTGAAAATCTTATGTTTTTATATATTTAGGTTCCCAATGTAATAGTAATACGTTATATTTTTACAGAAAGATCAAACACAACAATAAGAGCGTTAATTACCGCGGTAGCCTGCATGGCCGTGATGATCCTCATGGGCAACATTGCGATACAAGTGTACGCTGAGACACTGTTCAAGGAAGCAGTCCCGTCACTGGACTCCAACCAGTGCTCCATCTTCTTAGCTGTGGTGCTGCTGATCGCTAGCGTTATTGGTGCTTTGCTCATTGACCGGCTTGGGAGAAAGGTGAAGATACCAGCAGATACTAAAACTAGCTGACCCTGAAAAAATAAATAAAAAAACATTGTCCAGCGGACAAAATTGTGAATCTAAACTATTCTCAGATTCCCTTGAACACACACAAAAAATTTCATCAAAATCGGTACAGTCGTTTAAGAGAAGTTCAGTGACATACACACTTACAGAAGAATTATAAATAGAGATTAATTAACTGTTTTTAAGGTTCTAGGTGGCATTGTATCCGTGGCGCAGTGGTTTAGGTCGCCACGCCGCGACCACTGCGTCGGGAGGTCGTGGGTTCGATTCCCACACGGGACAATTATTTTTGCGATTCACAAATAATTGTTTCGGGTTCGGTTGTACTTTGTGTCCGTTGCTTTTATGTTTGTAAAAGTCCCCGCGACACAACAGCAGTTCTTAGTGCGGGAGTTGTCTTTAAAAAAAAAGACTGTTCTTAATGTTTGTTTGTTTGTCGTATGGTCAGTGGTCAACCTAGTGTCAAAGTTGTTCAAGCCGCCCTAGAGGCCTTTGACATGACTTAACGACTGTTATCTTAGTAGACAACAGCCTTACAAAGCGGGCCGTCACCGGCTGGGACGCGGAGTATCCGATCGGAGGTACCGCGTCCTGGCCACGTTATGGTGACCGCAGAAGGAACACCGTCAGGTTTTTAGTCGGTATGCCCAAGTCAGCCGGAACGCCTTGCCGGCGGGAGAGCCCGACAGACCCCCGCTTTCCTCCCTGGGGCGGGACATGCAGTAATGCATTTTCCTGACGCAAAAAAAAAAGTAGACAACAGCCGGGACCGACTTTTTACGAGCCCTCCGAAGCACGGAGACGCCCAGTTCAAATACCACTATGCAGTCACCCATCTATAATGCTCTTAATGATAAAGTATATTCTTTCCACAGTTCCTGATGATCTCCACATGCGTCGGTTCGTCAGTCTGCACGCTGGTCCTGGCCACACAGATCCAGTTCCACTGGGCACCTCACTGGTTCACCGCGCTCCTCATCTATGTGTACAACTTTATATTCAACGTGGGAGTCGCTGTCATACCATATGTGCTCAGTGCAGAGCTGTTCTTGCCTGAGGTCAGTATTATTTTTTGTTCATATGAGTACACTATAACATTTTTTGTGTGTGTTTTTTGTGGAAGAGACGTTGTAGCTTTTAGATCATCAGAGGATGAACCCTTTGACCATCACGGTCGGCTTTTGCCGACGAAAGCGTCGTGAGCAACGCTTTCGTCGGCAAATGTCGACAAAAATAACAACGTTAAAGTTTGTTCAAGCAGAAATGACAATAACAAGTAATTAAAATTTATATCCAATGATAAACACTCAAGTTTTTGACGTTACTACAATGCCCGATCAACAAATCCACGTGGTTTTAAATAAAGTAAAAATGAAACGTCAAATATTACTGTCATGATGCTGGGCTCTTCTCCAATAATAGGGCAGGTTGATACTTAAATCCAAAACCTTACCAAAGTTATTGTGCAGTTGTTTCTAATTCTTTTTATCCATTTTCAGGTGCGAGGACTCTGCAGCAGTATCGTCATGTCGACCGGCTGGGGCATGAACTTCATAACCCTGGTCATCTTCACTCCAGTGGTCGAAGAGTTCGGCTTCGGACCTCTCTTTTACGCATTCTCTATCGTCGGCTTCGTCGGTGCTCTCTACTGCGCATACTATCAACCAGAAACCAAAGGCCTATCCGTTGACGCCATTCAAAGTTTATTCCTGAAAAAGAGCAAAAGAAAAATTGAAGCTTAAATCTTCAAAATTTTGAATAAATGGTTTTGTACAGATTTTTATAGAAGATTGGATGAAGGCTTACGATGATGTCTTTAGAAGCCTTCGTCCAGTAGTATTGAAATAATAGAAACTGGTGCTAATTTGTAATGATAGCTTTCGCAAATATGGCTGTGACTGCTTAATTTTGATGCAGATAGTATTTTTCAAGATTTCTTATTTTACATACAAACTATATTAGAAAGAGTCCACTATGAGGAAAGACTTTGTCTGATTTCTTAATACGGAACTGAATAACAAAATTATTTAAACCGACTGACAGCTTGACTAGGATTATATGTAGTAACGATTGAAACATACGTACATAGGCTTACTATGCTTCTTCATTACAATTACAAATATTTAACAAAATCAATGTTTCGATTTGTACTTTCACGAATTATAGTTTAGAGGACTTAAATAACAAGCGAATTTAAACGAAGTTTAAAAATTACTCGAATAATGCTAAGAAACACACGAAATTTCGGTTGAAGCTGCGTTTATCGTTGAATTACAGTATCCATCTTGCTCTTATAATTTTTTAAGCAAAAGTTTTAAGTTGTTAACATATAGATGACGCTACTCGGCTGGTAAACCCAGGCTCTAAAACTGTAGATAAGATTATTATATAAAAGTTATTATTGATTTTTTCGGATTTACAAGATCTGATGAATAAATTGTATTTTTACACAAATGTTTTTTTTCCTTTCATCAAATTATTTCCCCTATATACGTATGTATAATTTATGATGAAATAATAACCACACAACAAAATAATATTTCAGTGTTGTCGTGTTAAAAATATAAATAGAATAAAATATAAATCGTCTCAATAGAATTGTGGAGAAGGATCGGAATAACAAGCTATCATAATGTTTATTAACTTATTAATTTTTTATTAAATCATCTCATTATGTTAAACTAGTTGTCTACCTCGAACAGTTACATTTTAACAGAAAAGAAAGAAAATAAAGCTTATTATATAAAAATCTTAACCTTAAGATTGAGTAAGGTGCCTGCAAGTTTTGCTTGAGCAACGTCAAGTAAGCTACTAGTTGTTATAAATGTTTCTGCAGGCGTTTAAATTTTTAGTTCACAATGATTAAAAAATATGGTGATTAATGCTGCCGTCTTAAAAATCTTACTTTTTAACCTTTGTACCGGATGCCTGATAAGTAATATTATACTACAATTGTCATCATCCATTCTCGGTTGACGGTTTGGCACAACTCAAGCAAACGCATACAAGCAATCAAGGAAACGCAAAGATAAGAAGGCTCGTTTATCAATTTTCACTCAATCTCTCTATCAATTAAAGGAAACTGATGTAAATAAAATAAATAAATAAATAAATATTATGGGACAACTCACACACGGTCATTTGATTCCAAACTAAGCAGAGCTTGTACTATGGTAACCAAATAACTGATAAACATACTTATATACTTCTAAATACATACTTATATAGATACATTAACATCCAGGCTCAGAACAAATACTCGTGCTCATCACACAAAGATTTGTCCCGGGTGGGATTCGAACCCACCACACGCGGCGCTATGGTTGTTGCGGCGAGGTGACCGCTTAAACCACTGAGCCAAACGTGCAGTTATGTATTTTATGTTTTACATTTTAATAAAAGTTATGAAAAGGATTTCGACTGTATTCTGGTCTATAATAAATGGTCACAAAAAAAGAGCGATCGATGATTTTGGAAGCCTATAAGATGTACTTGTCTATGGTTCAACAACTTAGCAAAGTTCTCGGCTAACAGAAGTATACAACAATCAGAATTTTAATCAGCCGTGACCTGCAGTCTAATGCAGTAACACTTTATATTGGAAATGCATAGAATTAATATTAGGTCGGGGGAAAAGACTTTTCGCAATATAGTATGTATAAACTTGTAATAAAAAAAATCTCTACACAAAAAAGCTCGATATTTGGGTACCTCACGAGCTCACTGAAAGGAACCTAATAAACTATGTACTATTTTGTGATTTTTGAAGCCAAAGAGATTTTAGTACAAGGTCATACATAATATAATGCGAAAAGACTTTTTTCCCGACCTAATAATAACAATTTAGATAAAAAAAACGATATAATAATCTAGATAACTCATTCCTCAGACTATAGTAGTTCACTTTACTATGTTTCAAATCTAAATATTTGCATAAGTATAATAAAAATATATAAATAAAAAAGCAGTACCACAAATAAACAACTAAACACAACAAGAGCTAAAGATTAAACAAGTTTAGTTGCACTCAATCCGACTCTCGTGACAATGACAAATACACAAACAAGGACAAGCCTTGTGCAATTATATAACATAATCCTTTGTTTATAATAATCTATATTAAATACTAGAGACCGCCCGCGATCTCGTCCGCGGGAAACACTTGTAATTGTACATGTGTAAATACCGATCCTTCGGGAACTCCGTGATAAAAAGTAGCCAATGTGTTATTCTGGGTCTTCAGCTACCTAAATACTAAATTTCATCGTAATCGATTCAGTAGTATTTGCGTGAAAGAGTAACAAACATCCATACATACATAAATACATACATACATCCATACATACATTCTCACAAACTTTCGCATTTATAATATCAGTAGGATACGCCGATAAGTTGCAGATAGCTAATCAGCTGGAATTGTAACTGTTATTTTTATACATTTGATGTTAATTTATCTTGAAGATAGGACAGGTTATCTGACGTATATTCATAAACTGGGAAACGTGCTACCATTCTAAAGATGGGTGGCCTCAGTGCTTTAGACGGCACGTTAGAATAAATTAAGACCCGTTAAATACCTCTACGTTGACCAGTAACCACTAAACATAAGATAAAAAGAATTAATTATGATCCTTTATTTATCGTATTAGTTGTTAAATCCAAATGAAGCGTATCGTCATCAGACTTATGAGTTTTGTCTCTCAAAATCTTGCACATGCAAGGCATGCATCTTGCAATCCCTACCTTATTTTTTTCAGGATGTAATACTACAAATTGACTCAGTCATTTTCAGATCGTAGAAAGGCAAGCAAGAACATTTTCACATTGATATTATTACTGAACATCAGCAAAATACTAAGCGGCCATATCACATGAAATGTATGTGTCAAAAGTTAACATGGTTATCAAAGAATGTCACGTGTCCATACTAACGATAGTTTTAAAAAATATCCTGTCTTATCCTTCGGGGAAAAACATGCAAGAAAATGAATCAATAATGCATCATTGCACGAGTCGCATTGTACTAGCAAAATCATAGTTGACAGTCACTATCATCTATGTTTTTATACTTTATACAGTGTACACATAGTTTTCTTGAAGCAGTGAAAATAAATAGATCATAATAGTATAAACAATATTTCAAGTGATAGATGAGTGGTCTAAACATGCGAGTCCTATGTACAGCGATCCACAGTTCGAACCCGAGGCAAGATACCAATCATTTTACGAAAAACTGTGTTTAATACTAATAATTATCGCGAGTTTCAACGGTGAAGGAAACAACTTGGTTGAACCTTGAATGCCCAAAAGTTGGTTATCGTATTTCTGGAGAGAATGCATAGTCCATAGTCCTCAACCCGCACTTGTTCAGCATGTTGGTCTACCTAAATTCAGGCGGATTTCTTAGAGCTACTAGAAAATACACAGAATGATTTATTATAATCTACCTCTATATAAATCGTACATGCTACTCTTTACGAAGATATCGGTCTACAGTGTCACATTAAAACAGAACTCATTCACTGTTTTCCGGCACTGTACAAATGACGTATCTCGAAGCGCCTCCATTAATTAATCACTAACACAAACATTAATTTAAATAAGGATTACACTTGTGTGTAAGAGCGAACCGTGCGCAAACATAAATATCTAATGTTTGGATTTAGTCTAGAAGAAATTATTTGTACTACAAAGGTATTTTAATGTTTTCAACGCTTCCTGATCTGACAATATGGGTACATAATTATATTTTTATTAATACGTTTTGTAATATAGATTTATTAAAAAAGGCTGCGACTTCATCCGCGTGGGATTTAATAAATGTCACGTTTTCACATTTTTATTGCTGTTTCACTCCTGTTAGAGTTAGCATGATGTTATATAGCCTATAGACTAGCATAATAAAACCATTGAACACATTTTTTTTACTTCCACAAGTAGTTTCAGCCAGGATTTACAAACAAACAAACTCTTCAGCGTTATATTTTTTCGTATATAAGGATGTAAATTGATATAAGACTACCGTGTGAAACTAAGAATACTTGTCTGGGTTATGGACAGTTCTACCGCGATACTATATACTTTTATCAAAAGTATCTATATACATAACGCAATACTAGGATTAAATCGGTTCGGCTGCTTCAAAGGCAATGAGTTTAAATCGAACGTAAAATAGTAAAGATTAGGAATTATATGTTCTTAGATAAAGTATAGTCAATATTTTTTTACTGCCTCAACCTTCACCTAGATTTTCAATTAACTCTCGAACACTACAGCCGGGTGGTTCAGTGACCGACCGGACCAGAAGCTAAAACGCGCGATTCAGATATCGCGTACGATCGCAGGATGTTGCGATATCTGCTAGTGCGCGGTCTGTAGCGACCGGTCGCTGCATTTAGCTTTCAATTGCGTTTTTTATATGCGTTTTAACGCTATTGAATAGATAAACTATCGCTAAATGTACTCCGAAACCGAGGGTAAGTCGCTGCGTCCGGCGCTCTCAAGTGTCTGGGTGTGCAATGCTAGTCGCTGTATCCAGCTTACAAAAAGCGATTAAAACGCCGACCGCCAATGTTAAAAGTAGCTAGTGTGCGGTCTCCCTAAGACGCGCAAATTCTATAATGCTATGAAACGCCGTAGATCTCAAATACGCTATTTCACATCGGTACAATTGTTAAATCAATCGCTGATTGTAGCGTTTCTGTAGCGCAATTCTGTAAAATCTGTACTGTCGAGTATCGAAAGTTTGACATTAGGAATGCAGTGCCAAAATAGTTTCTACGACACCCGTCAGAGGCGCTGATCAGATTGGTGACATGACAGGTCGGTTGTCGGTAGTCAACTAGATAGATATTAGTATATAATATAATAATAATAATAATAAAACAATAGATAGTAGTAGAGAATCGAGCTACTGTTGTGGCACTTATAAGATGTATATTTGTATGTATAGAAAATTGTTTATTCAAGCAACAGAATAATCTAAACCGCGTTCTAAGAATTACTCAAGACAGCCCTTGTAGGTAAATCATACCGGGAAAGTATTGAGATGAATAAATATATATTTTTATACTAGTTATTATGTATGTGATACTTTTCCTTCTTGCTGGCGCTCACCGCGTGACTTGCGTAAAATAAATGGCCTTTTCAATTATTTTCTTTCTTGTTTTTTCCTTAAAAACTTTCCTCGGGAATAGTTTTGAGTTGTTGAGACTAATTAATAGACGCGCCGTAAGTGATTTCAATGGCATTTCTAACTGATGAATCTTATGTGACATAGTATTTATTTTTAATGCCTGACTCATTTTCACCCAAGATAAAAAGTAAAGGCGTTTTCATTTTTTTTTGTGATGCCACTACATTACAACTTAACATTTTACATACTTTTTTAGTTTTTTTACTTGAAATACCGGTCGGTACACATTTTTAGGGTTTTCTTTTGGGAGCCTCCAAATAATTATTTTGTTATTCCGAGCATGTTTGTACTTTGTATCCGTTGTGTATATTTATGTTAGTTAAAGTACCCGTGACAGGAGATAACTGTTTAGTGGAGGCGCCCATGGCCAGTTGCGCTCACCGGTCGGTAAACTATCTGTGGGCTAAGCAACCCTTGGCGCGGTTATTCCATAGATGGGTGACCGCATAGTGGTATTTGAACTGGGCGTCTCCGTGCTTCGGAGGGCACGTAAAAAGTCGGTCCCGGCTGTTGTCTACTAAGACAACAGTCGTAAGCCATGTCAAAGGCCTCTCGGGCGGCTTGAACAACTTTGACACTAGGCTGACCACTAACCATACGATAAACAAACTGTTTAGTGAAATGGTGTTGTATAAATAAAAGTCAGTAAAAGGAAGAAGGAAAATCTTACCTTATAAGGGCGTATACAATTCTCTCCAACCAACAATTAATATGAGTAAGAAATATATTATTTTTAACAAAACCACAATACCAATCTATTCAGGTCAAAAGTATTTGCGTTGAGTGAAAAACTACGACCTGCAACCGAGTGAATAGAATATCTTAATACCTATTTAAACTGTCATTAAAGAATTAAGAAGTTTGTATGTTTTAACACACAGCTTATATTAGAAATTATAATGTAAGCATGACTAGGCGCAGTTTGTATTATAAAAATAGCTCACTTTTATTATTTTTGAACGCCTATGTTAATGGAGATGAATGAAATACGCACGTGTTTCTTCTAGAACAATAATAGTCCCATGTAACAGGGGCCAGCGACAACTATTAAGAGCCTTTTAATATAAATTAAAAAAGTAATAACGCGTCTAATAACACTTGTTTGACCCGGAAGTCAAAATTGACACCTCGCGATCAGCAATTTTATGCATTACAGTCAAGAGTTACGTTGTCTTCGCTTCAAAAATAGAAAATCCGAATAATAAATTTCGAAAGAAGTTCTAAACACTCGGTACTATAGAGTCGCCTGTGTATCAATTATATGAAATATCTCACCAAATTAATAATACTCGAAGGTGACATATAGCTGCATTTATTTATTATAAAGATATAAAACTTTCAAAGTTCTCTTCATGCCGTAAAGCTTTCTTCGAACATATTCGATTCGGCAATATCTATCGAACAACAAAACCGACTCGACTCACTTGTTCGGCTTGTGCCGATCGGGTTCACACATATTCGGTTTTACCACCCGGCTAGGCCGGTTAATACCGTACCGAATATGTGTCACATGTAGCAACCAAATATGTGCGTAGCAGCCTGAATAAAAAACTGAAATACAAATGTATCGGTTTCCATATAAAATATGTTCACTAGTAAAGTGCTTGGGAAAACTGAAGTAAAAATTATTTTCATCTTTTATCAAGATAGATTTTATCATAATTCAATAATGACGAAATATTTATAACAATTACACATTTATTTGATAATTAAAATGTATTTCTACTGACGCTTCCTAAAGACAACATAAGTAATTTTTATTTCGTATTAATCGCTTCTGGAGTTCCGTAAAAAATATTTTTGTAAAGTCGTATTTCTTTGTACAAAACTAAATTGATAATAAATTAATGTTCTATATTTGCTTTAGGATTCGAACCTGGGAAACACTGCAAGGCGGTAGTGTGAGAGTTGAAGTTTACGCAAGACCAAAGGTTCAAGTGTATTAGATTGATTTAATATAAGTATTCTTTGCGATAAATGTGGGTGCAGAGATCATAATGATATCTATATGAATTAAATGATTTACTGAAATGTATGTAAGGTATCACTTTTGAACAGCTAAATCAAATTGGATACTCCTTTTTTACATGTTTGTAACTGTCGGGACAAAGATTGTATGGGATCGATGGGACCAAAATTCCCATAAAAATGGAACCACGGGATAAAATTGTACTATACCCTATAATATATAACAAGTTACTACTTCAGCGCTGTGTATAAACCTCCATTACACATGAATTTAGGCCTAACATCAACATATAGGTTTTTTGACTAACAGACTTGGCAACAATTCAAGAACATGAATTTTTCTTTATATTTTCCTTCACTTATGTCTAAAGTAAACTTCAATTTATTTCTAAAAGACAAATACATCAGTGGAAAAGGAAAACGCTGTGTTACTCAGGTTAAGAAAGACGCATAATGATAATATTTTAAAAGAACATACGCCCTTCTTATCCTGGTGGTTTAACTACATGCGTTATTTATAAAGCACTTATAGAATAGCGCTGTAATGTAATACTAAGAAATATATTGATAATTACCGTTCAAGTGGACGGTTACTTGTAAATTTGAAATTGAATGTGTTCATTTTAATTATCTTTTACTTAGATTAGGTAAGTGACAGGGAATTTTGCTCTTTTAAAGGTCGGTGAAATTAGTTTTATGGTCAAAATATGCCCACCATTTAGCGCATGTCCCAAGGACTTGGATACCATTCCTTGCCAAGCAAAGTCCAATTGTTTGTTTTACAATTTCTGTCAAAATGTGGTGGAGTGATCGAAATGACAAAATTTATAATTGTTTTTAAAATTTGGCTGTAAAATTTGGTTGTAAAAAAATTTTTTAACACGAGCAGATACGAATTGATATAAAAATACATTATAATCTAATTACCAAGTTCAACCGTGCGTTGTCTTTAATTGAATGGCAACGGGAAAATCCGAAACTATAGCATGTGAAGGAAAATAATTGTTTAGGAAAATCAGTTGGTATTTTTGTAACGATAAGAAAAACGATTAAGTTATTTTTCCGGTCAAGCGTAAGCTGTCCAAGAGAATAGAGTATATTTTTTATAAAAGCCTGTACACTTAACAAACTATTTTTTGCAAAACTTTCTCTAAAACCAAAATCAAAGCATTTATCAGAATATCAATGAGAAGAGTTTGCAAGAAAAATCTGGGAATTGTATTAGTAATAAACAAAATGTAAAAATACGATTTATTCGGACACAGAGTGACTGAAAAACTTTCTGACGGATTTTTGGTTTTTGTGGAGGTGGAGATTAACAGATTTTCAGCATATACTGACGAACGGCTTAGCACTCACAGCATAACTCAAAATTACATTATTCAAATTATGTACTTTAGCATAAATCAGCGTTTGAACCCGATTTTAATTAAGTTTATTAATATTCCCTAAACCATGATAAGATTTCGGAAATGAGCACTAAAATTAAAACAAAAGGGATACTCTATATATTATTATGTCTCCCACGTAAGAGGTTGCAGGTTCAAACCCGAGGCAATGCACCAATAACTTTTCGAAGTTATGTGTGTATTCCAGGCCTAACCTCTCCCTCATTACGGGAGAAGACCCTTGCCCAGCAGTGGGACATTAATGAGTTCAATTTATTTATTTATTATATAAGCTGTAAGAAAATTCTCATTCAAAGTCCACTTATGGACTATAGACAACGGACGCGTATTGGTTATGGTGGGGCAATTACTAATCACACGCATTGAATAAATATACCAGTATAAGGACAATGTCCGAGTATGTTTTACAATCAGTTCTAAGACAACTGTCATTGTTTACACAATACTAAATAAAAATACATTTTTTTTTATAAAAATAAGTGTTTTGAAAAGATCTAAAGACCGGTCCATAAGTGATTTGAATTTTTGCAAGAAAGGACGTTTGTGTGAAAAATAAATAAAATATTTTATTGGGATTTTGGAGGTTATTATTTTGAGTACGATTATTGTTGATATTTAAGTTTTAGTTCAAAAAGTAAAATTACATTTGTGAAAAATATTTTCTGTAAAGTTAAAAAATAAAATTATATCCATTATTCTTTTGAAGTAAGCAAAGTAAGGCCTTGAGTCATACTGTAAATTAATATTTTTATTTCAAATTTGTTATCAACAGCCAAACTAGCGCAAAAAGTGTTATTTATTTTATTTTGTGGTTAATTTAACGTCGGTTATATGCTGGCTAAAAGTCTTACATTAGCTGACTGGCAATTTTAAGTTTCACCTTTTTTATAATTGTTCTATCATAATTAAAAGTCTCTGGTTTTCTCGAAACTAATGCTTTGTTGGTTCTTGCATAAATGAGTCCTATTGTCATCGAATAAGTAACCGCGTAAACGTCGCTTACTTTACCTCCCGATGAGTGCAACAAGTAATAAAATAATTTTACCAAGATTAATTAATTTGTACAAGCTTATTAATATTTGTGATAGCGTCTCCTTATCTTTTATAATTAAGGTAGATTATTTGTTCTAGGTTTGTGTTAATACGGAGGATATATTGTTTAAAACTAAGTGGGAGCAGTCAGTTACTGTCGGAATACGAAGGAATACAGTGATCATGAATATTGGAAGGTTGAGACAGTTTCATGCTGCTTTTGCAAGTAAGTACTTTATTTATATGATAGCTAGTTTGAATTGGTGCATTTCTGGTAATTCTGTGAACAGTTCTATGCCGAAGCCATTGACGTCTCATCCGTCTTCACCGTCTTGTGTCTAATTAGTGCCCATATTACAGCGTCTGTCCGTCTTTCGATAAACGCCACTACCTAATTAGCTTCCTTATACACATATAATGCTAAATTATACACAGTTAACGTCATGTCTATCACCATAAACGAAACTCCGGGCTACTATTAAGAAATATTATAATAAAATTAGAATAAACCAATAGCAATAAAATTTACCTGACTAGGAAATCGAACGCGAGACCTCTAAACGACAGACGTATTTAGTACCGACCATACCACAAAGGTTCTTCTTATATAAGACTAAAAAAAGTTACGATTAAAGCGGGTTTTTGACCTGTCATATACATATAATAAAATATAACAGATGGAAAAAAAAACCAAAACAATTTTGACCCTCGAGCGCTTAAAAAATGTGGACATTTCACTTTTTTGTGCAAGTCATCGTAACAAAATCGCAAATTTTACCTTTTTTATCCTCATAAAAAATAAATCAAAGTATTTTGAGACAGTTTTCCTGTTATTTTTATTTCAAAAACTCCCGCACTAATAATATCGGGTACGTTTTAAACAGTTGCATTTTTCCTTGTAGAAAAACCCGATAACACGTTAGTATACGAGTATGTTAGAAATTACTTAAGATATCTGTACAGAACCGCTTTTAATAGATTCAGTTATTATGATAAAGTTAACTGGCTTATCCCCGGTTTCTGAGGTACATTTAGCGGTAGTTTATCTGTTCAATAGCGTTTAAACTCGTATAAAATGGCTATTGTCCAAGTACTAGCGAAAAGTCAGCGTCAGAAATATGTTTTCACTATCACATTTTCAATCGTGTTTTTATGTATGAAATTATAAATTGAATGATTGCTATTGGTCAACAAACAACGCGTTTTATTTTTTAGAATTACTTTGAAGATAATTTATAGATACTTATAGTACCTTTATTATATGTATGGCAGTAAATATCTAAATATACTACACACATATTTTTGAAACTGTCTGTACATAACTGCTAATTTCGATTACCGGGTTTTGCAAAGTTTTACTACTTTTTAAACGGTTATTAGCTTGTTTTGGATTTCGGTTTCTTATTTTTTAGTAAAAGCCCAGTTTGGTGACATACTTGGCATATCATTAAGATAAAATGCTCACTCATTGTATACTCAAGAGGTAATTTCTTACGCTCTTATGTAAGGTCAGGTATCATATTAGAAAAACAACTTGTATAGTGCATAATGTATCAATGTACATATAAGCGCATAACTTAACTAACTAAATAAATATCTCAGGACAACTCACACACGGCCATTTGATTACAAATATACCCTCTTATTCATAAAAATATATGAAGTTATGAAAGGCTTATCAAGTGTTTTGTTTCTTTCACTCCTTAGCGAAATGAAAAAAAGAAAACATATTAAGTATTATAGTAGCTTTTCAACTAAAATAGGTTTTATAGTGTGTTTATGAATAAGAGGGTTAGGTAAGTATTGTAACGAGACAACTAATATACTACTAATAGTTTGCTATTTAAAAGTACGATTTGGGATAAGATCGAAGCTGATTCGATCGAACTCAAATTTGATTCAGTCAGGAGTAATCCATAAAACCACGTTTTTAATTTTAAGGTAGTTAACTGGGCTTAAAAAAATGTCTTAGATGTATTTTTTTCGTTACCAATATTATTTCAGATACATTATATAAGGTTCATCATTATACAGTATGTACTTACAAGATTCTATAAAAAAAGGAGAAACTCGTGTCGTATCGGTATTACAATCTTAACATGTGTTTTTAACATTGCATACGACGATTTGATTGATGGAAAACTGTAATAAACCTATCCATAACTAACGATAGTTTATTACTAATCATTACTTAAATAATGAAGGTTTAATAGCTTTATTACTACATCGATTTAACATAATATAGGAAAATAACTATCTATATATCTTGTCACTTATTAATAAATGATGTTGATATTTTTAATGACACCTACAGCTGATATTATCGGTATACATACTCAGATAATCATAGCTGTTATATCTAAGGGTGTTGGCAGGAGTACAATAAACCCACTTATAAAGAAAATATCACGCCCATTATACCCAGAGGTGTAGGCAGAAGTGCAATACACCCATGTTTTGCCGTCAACAATATCAGTGCCATGAAATAATGGGCAAGTCAATGGCCATTTACCCAGTACGATACCAAACTCTGGGTCAATTATTGACAAATGTTTTGATACAGGTTGCAAAAGATCACACTAAAGTGCGCCATTTAAAAAAATAAGAAAAATGAGTTTTTATGCTCTCCTGTAAAATTTACAATAACGCACATTCGCTATAATAGTACTTTGCCCGACCCAGGATTCAAAACCGAGACCTCTTGGTCAGCAGTAGGATACATTGTCATTACCAACCGCACATTAGAGCCGGTAATTAATTATTATCAATGTTGTATATTGCAGTTGCATCGTTAGTAGTAGGTATAGATGTAAAGTGTAGCATTCGTTAACGAGTTTACGAAAGAGAAGTTAAAGAATGTAACCTAATGTTTGGAATAGATACATCGTTATAATATTGGGTGCAATTAACCAAATGACGTGTATTCATCAACGCTCCATTATATTTTGAGTTGTAGGTGATAGAATATTAAAGTGGTATAATATATGCATTTTATTGATTTGTGCAAATATAGCTAGAAAAAATTATAAGTCTCTTATGGGGCTTGTAAACAAAAAATGGATTTATTTATGTAATTAACTATCTTTATACAACAAAAATCCATTGAGTAGTTTTTGCGTGAGAGATTAACATACGCAAATCCATTCAAACAAATCCCCTAAATAAAATAACTTATTTTATTTCTAGCCAATATAATTAAAGAAAAAAATATCATACGACACTTCGACATTCGAACATAATAACTTCGTCTCTTTAAAATCGGTTAAAAAGAAAATTATTGACTAATATTAGTATCATGTATTCGTTATCCCATGTCTTAAGTAAATAAGAAATCGGCCGCACTTTGATAATTGTAATCAAGATTTCACAATGACGAGTAGCTGATAAAAGTTACGTTTTGTGTGCAAAAGTTTACGTTTGTTTAAGATTATGCACTTGTTATTTATAGTAGCTGTTTAAACGAGATTACTGTCGTTGAACCCGAATGATCTGTGTTTAAAATAGGATAAAAATGTCTTATAATTTTGAACTAGAAAGTGGAGTGCAAAATATTATAATCTTTTGTTATTTATGCTGTTACCATTATTTCACTTGCAGCCCAAAACCGTAGGGTTTACTTTACTGTATTAATCTACAATTTAAAATATATCAATAGAATTGTAACAATTGAATAACACTTCTCCTTAGCACAATTCTCTACAGTCAGTACAATCGAGTATTGATAGTTTGACAATTAAAATGTACTGCAAAAATAGTCCCAATGGCTCCCGTTAGAGGTGCTTATCCCAATTTCATAGTATCTTTCTCGATAGCAAGCCGATTAATGTATAATAGAATACGGGAATTAACGCGAACACGCATTTTACCTTAAAATGCCTAACGTTTCGGCGCAGGTTGCACTCGCCGTGGTCCCAGGCAGGTTTTAAGGTAAAATGCGTGTTCGCGTTAATTCCCGTATTCTATTATACATTAAACATGCAACGCGAGAGTTTAAAAGTTATGAGCAAGCCGATTGTCCAAAGTCGATAGTGGTACAGAATCGTGCTACTGAAGAAGAAATCGAACATACTTCTTGTTATCAGCTGTTTATTCACTGTAATTCTCCAATTAATGAAAAGTTGGTTTTAATTTGGTTCCTGTGGGCTTTGTGTTCGAGAAAGATTTAAGGAACTCATAGAAGTTAAAGAAAAGTTGCATGTATTTTTTTTTCTAAGTGAGGAAAATTTGTATTCCTTCATTAACTAGGTATTGAAAATCTCTAGAAAAATATATTTTCTTTTTCAGGCGGCTTCGGCTCGTTAGTGATGGCCATCATCACAGTCTGGCCATCATACACATCAGAGCTATACATGTCAAACTCCACGACACCTCTCTCAGCTCCAATGACTAAGATGGAAGAGTCCCTGCTCGGTAGTCTGCCGGCGTTAGGCGCTGTGGCCGGGACACTTATGGCTGGACCGATAATGGATGTTTTCGGAAGAAGAAATGGGGGAGTCTTGTTGACTTTACCTTTTGTGGTGAGTTGGTTTTAAGATAGTTATGATAAATTATATGAGAAGCAGATGGTCTTTTTGCTCTACAGGTTTTTTTGAACTTTCTTTACTCACTCAAGAAGTGTAAACTATGAGTGTCTGACTAAATTTTTTACTTTTACAACTATTACTTCAAACACGAGTGGTCAGATTCTTCTATAGATATTATAGTGGCGGCTAATTTCTAAAAGAACTCCCAGACATCTGAGAATTATTCAAAGTATTAATCAGTAAAATTACCGGATTATATATTTTATATTCATTATACGATATAATATTATTCTCGCCTCCTAATAACGTAGGTAAAGAAAAAAAAAGTTATATTTCATACATACACATCTTCGGGTATACCTACCAGACGAGATAATCTTATATGTATTTCCTTAATTGTCTTCAATAACTTATAACGAGTTTGTTTTTGTATTTTACAGATTTCATGGGCTGTCATATCAGTATCAACATCAATCAAAGTGATCTTAGCAGCGCGGTTCTTCTCAGGGATTGCAGGCGGAGGCACCTTGGTCTTAGCTCCATTCCTGGTGTCAGAAGTATCGGAAGACTCTATTAGAGGATTTTTAGCTTCGAGTAAGTTTTTTCCACATCTTAGTCAAGGCTCTTGTGTTTATGATTACCAAGTTCAATATGTATTCTACTGAATGTATTTATACATATTATTTTAAGCGTTAGCGACGACAAAATTACTATATAGATTTTGTTACACTGGGTTCATTTTTAGTGTCGTATACATTTTTTTTCTTTGAGGATAAGCAATATGCCCGAACATTTGTTTTTGTATTATAAACAATACTTCATATTGAAAGATACAATAGAAAAGAATAATATATTATCTATATATACTTGACGTGGCGCAACCATTACCAAACTTGTGACCGAAACAAACACAAAAACAGGCTTCAAATACATTACTTTGACGTGTTATTCTTTCAGTTGCCATGTTCCTCTGCTGCGTCGGCAACTTGTTGTCGTACATCATCGGCTGGTGGTTCTCCTACAACACGATCATTTGGATCAACGTGGTCATCAGCGTCATTGGAACTGTTCTCGTGATGCTGGTCGAAGAGACACCCGTGTATTACTTGCAGAAGAATCGAGAGGAGGTAAAAATAGCTAAATAATTAAAGATTATTATAAGAAATCGACTGCCTCCGTAGCGCAGTGGTTTAAGTCACCACGCCGCTACCATTGCGTCGGGAGGTCGCGGGTTCGATTCCCACACGGGACAATTATTTGTGCGATCCACAACATATTTTTCGGGTCTGGTTGTACTTTGTGTCCGTTGTTTGTATGTTTGTAAAAGTCCTCGCGACACAAGAGCAATTCTTAGTGCGGGAGTTGTCTAAAAAACCATTTTAACCTTTTTAACCGTTTTAACATGTAACTGTTCCACTGCTGGGAAAGGGTATTCTCCTAAACCAAGGAGAGGTTTAGGCTTTACATAACCTTATAATGACAGCATCTTTCTACCTCTTCTTACAGGATGCGAGAAAAGCAATTGCAAAGTATCGTGGTGTACACGTGTCTTCGATGATAGTGAACGATGAGTTGTACAAGCTGAAACAATTGGTATCGTCGACGGCACCAGTTGAACTGAAACCTATTACGGGTATGTTTTAATTATTTTCTGTAAATTTAAAACAATACAAACTAAGCATTTTAATAAAACATTTTATTTTGCTGGATGTCATCGCCATCACTATTATGTCCTCAAAGATTATGAAGATGCAGGCATTGGGCACATTGATGTATTTTAATGCTCTAAAAGAACATTCTCAAACCACTGGTATTGGTTGTAAATACTATAAATAAAATCAGATTTAAAAATGGTTCTGTAATTATTTCCAGATTTGACTAAAGCTGAAGAAGCAGAAAGAGCAATGTTGAATCAAGAAGGAGTACCAGAGAAGAGTCCACGAATGTCATCGTTTAAGATGCTTTGTAAGTAAATTACGATGACATGTTTACTTATTTTAAACCTTTAGTTTTCTATTGATTCACGACCTTAAAAAGATAAAGAATTTCTTTTAAAACTAATTTAAATGTCTTTTTCATTTTTTTCAGTCTGCACGCCATCATCTCGAAGAGCATTCATTGTGGTCATGACGCTTATGACTCTACAGGTAATTATTACTTATTCTTTCTTGTTAAATTATATGGAAAACTATTCGTCATAAGAACATTTAAAAAAGATCATAAATTACATAATTATTATTACCTAAGGTTTTCTTATTATCTGATATTATTATTTAAAAAAATTAAAACTAGATTCTAAAACACACTTTTGCCAAAAGGCTTTTCAAAACCCATCCCTTTTTTATAATACACGCGAAATATCTCGTGAGCAAGTTACCGTATAGCAGTTGCACAGTTATACATGAGACAAAATCAACAGAAAATATTAAAAGAATCACACGATAATTTATTTCGTTGTAGGAATAAAGCATTTAAGACAAATTTCAATTTTCCAGGTATTCGGTGGCATGATGCCGGTGCAAGTGTATGCGAACAAAGTATTTACTGAAACAGATCCAAGCAAGGCGAATTTGTACACAGTGTTGTTTGCTATCATCCAGGCAGCTGGTTCATTGGTGTCGGCTGTAGCTGCCGACAAGGCTGGGAGAAGAGTGAGTGATTATTGTATTTAAATTGTGTGAGATGGGTGACCAATGCCTAATCCAAAAATGAATATTAGAGAGAAAAATGATAATTTATAAGATAAAATATAATAATTATAATGCAATTATAATTATTATATTTTATCTGGTTTAGAGGCCCTTGAATTTAATTTCTTGTAAAAGTTTGAAATTAGGTTTCGACGCCCTATCGCTAAGTATTCGAGGATTTTTATCGACAGGCAATAAATGGAAAATCTATCATTATAACCAGAGAAGTAGGTGTATAATATACTTGCGGATACTAAAAGCGTTTAGATTTAATAAAAAAAAGAATTTTACTTGCTACGTGAGACTTTTTTCTGACAGTGGTACTGTCAAAAAGGCTGGTATTTTTCTTTTGATCTTCTCTTCTATATAAATGTTCGCTTGAACTCATTGCATCTACATTTTTTATTTATGGTGTCTTTTAGTTCGTCCGTAATCACGTTCATATCTTTGAATTTAGTCCAACATTTTTTTTCCAGGTGTTACAGCTATCTTCAGCCGTCATCGTGTGCTTCTGCCTCGCCGGCATGGGCTTCCAGCTTCAGTTCAGGATCGCACCACCGTGGGTGACCGTGATGCTCATCTTTACCTTCTGCTTCTTCATCCTGGTGGGAGCTGGGTCCATTCCTTATGTGCTGTTATCTGAGGTGTTTGTGCCTGAGGTGAGATATTAAAATATGTATAAAACAACATAAATAGATGTGAATTAAAATCAAGTGGATACGAAAAATATTCGTCACTGTGACTTTTTTTAAGACTCAGCGGGAGGTACTAAACCAATAGCAAACTACGCGCATCAAAAATGGTTGTGAGACAATACCTCTACGCATGTATTGTAGAGATTGAAAGATTTTTGGATGCTGCTTAAATTGAGCAGTTTATGCTAACAACTATTTCTAAAGTAGTTAGGAAAACAGTTCCTTGTTTATAAGACATTTCTTTAGCTGCTGTAGCGCAATTTCGCATTAAATTACCAAAGCAATAATTACCACCATTGTCCTTTTTACATGTCTTGCAAAGTCCTTAATAATACTAATTTCTAATGTTCTTTGTTCACAGGTAATGAACTTAGCTTCAACAATAGTCGTGGAGTGGGTGTGGATCACCAACTTCTTCATCATCGGCATCTTTCCTTTCATGATCGACTTCTTCGGGATGCACGGCGCCTTCTACACTTTCGCCACCATTAGTATAACTAATGCTGTTATTAGCTATTTTATTTTACCAGAAACGACAGGACTTTCTATTGAACAAATTCAAGAAGTTTTCTTGCCAAAGTCGAAGAGATCACAAGTGTTATAGAAGATTTTATTGTAATAGGTGAAATAGAAAGGTTAGTTAGCGAAATGGCTGTGATAGGCCTTGTTGTAGGTAGTAGTAGTTGTGTATAGGCTAAGGATAGTAGAATTTTATAGTACTTATTTAAAGGCTACACTACACAAGTCGCAAAAGGCCGCCAATACCACACACCCCGGTAGCCATGCCCTGTTTATAAGAGCCCTGCCTCAGTAGGACGCCGTGAAATCGCCATATTGAAATGTATGTCACCTAACACCTAACTGCTTGGACACGTAGCCAACGACGCCGCCATGGCGTCCGAGTGACGCAGGGCACTAAGAGCCTTAACAAGAAGTTTGATAAGCCCGAAGAGCAAAGCTACTTTGCTAGTGGGATAATAACTTATTCTTTTATACACGGGGTTTAGTATCATACATAACAAATAATCACAGCATTTGCTGCTAGTTCTCTTTCTTTGAGGGCTATGAAGCTGCCTGTTCAGCGACTTAAAAATAAGAGGGGATACATTCTACGCGATTTTTTTCTTTTTATGTGTTCTCTCGTTACTCGAAAACGCGTGGAACCATTAAAAAAATCTTTTTTATTTGAAAAGGTGTACGTTGAAGCTGTTTTAACCGACTTCTAAAAAAGGAGGAGGTTCTCAATACGAATGTATTTTGTTTTAACTATGTGAATGGATGGATGTTAAATGGTCTAGTATTTTCTAGTCGTTGACTTGTGAGTGATTTTGGATACTATAAGTGTCTGATTCAGTATTAATATTGTAAATAATGTGTTAAATTGTGCTGTTATATTTAAGTTTAGTCGTAGTTAAATATTGTAATATAAACTCAAAAATAAAGTGTTATTTTTGTTAACAATAATTAATGAAAGTCTGTTCTTATTTTACCCTATTATTCATCATCATCATTGTATTCATCTTTTTCAGATGATTCTAGAATATATGTAACGAAGGAACATTTTCGTTCGTGGCTTCAAAAGCTTCTATGCGGTTGTCACCCTATTATTATATTTTGTAATTTTATTGTTTGTAAAACCTTTAGTGAACTATTAACATTCTTTACCTCAAGTACAGTTTAATTGTATTCATATCGAGTATTTAAATCTATATAAATAAAAATAAATCACCGAAACGTTCCTACGCGCATAACTTTGCAACAACTGAACTAAATTGGATAATTCTTTTTAATAAGTTTGTTGCTATTGGGACGAGGTTCGTATAAGATCAATGGGTATTAAATTCCTACGAAAATGGAATGAATGGAATGAAATTGTACTATACCCGGAATTGAATTATAGACGGACCAGTACACTAGTAAATAAATATTTTTGGACAACTCATCTAATTTCAAGCCAACCATCTGATAACCAATCATAGGTAATAAACCTTAATATGCGCATATTGACTTAAACAAACGCGTGCGCAGGAAAACATGTGTCGGACTGTCGTATCTTGGGAATTCCCCACAATTAAACGAAGCGTGATTGAAATTAACGACATTTGTGTGACTAACAATAATATGATAAATTATGTTAGATTTTCTAAATTACGTAGATACATAGTTTATAATATCACACTTGTTATAGCCAAAGGTGTAGGCAGAGGCGTATCAAATACTCCCGCGGTTCGCGACATACATAAAATCACGCCTGTTATAACCGAAGGTGTGTGCAGGGTGTACGAAATACTCCCGCATTTCGCCATCAACAATGTTAGTCCAACGTTATACGGGACGAGCCTATTGCCATATGCCAGGCACGTTACCAAACTCCGTACTACTACTAATGATAATCTAATATGATATAGAAAAATACTCGACGAGCACGGAATGCCATGCGTCCCGTGCCCGACTTCTCACTGGTAATTTTTTGCCGTCCCATTCGGCCATTTAGAGTGAGGCGATAGAGAGTGTACTTATGTATTTTGCACATTCTCGGATAGTTAAACGGAGTCCGGCAAAATTTGGTGGTTGGTTTCCGAATATCTGTCAGGAAGATATTATTATTTAAATGTAACCCATTAATGTCCCTACTGCTGGGCAAGGGTCTGCTCCCGTAAAGAGGGAGGGGTTAGACCTTGAGTCCACCACGCTGGCCAAGTACGGGTTGGGTACTTACATTATTATTTACAAAGTGTAACTCTGTATTTATACTCTTATAAGAGATTAAAAGTAAAAATCTATTGATATATGGCAGGGACCCAAACGGATTTGTATTGAAGCCCGAACATCATGATAAATGAACCTTGTACAAACGTAATGTCGGACGTGTGCAAAGTATAACAGGTTCAATTGATAACGCTATCTTGAACTGATACCACCATTGGTTAAACGTAGATAGGTCGAGAGAGCTGTGTTACCCTACTACAACTACTGTTAAACTATTACAGCAGTAGAAAGCAATGGAATAGTAACAGCAATTGAATATCTATTACTACAAGATTTCCCGCTGTAAAAAGTGTCCTATAAGTAAGTGGTCGGCGGTCGATGACTTTTAGAAAATAATTATCACTTGCTCCAACGGTGAAAGAAACATCACGACGAAACCTCGCAAAATTGGCATCGCTCCTAAAATTGGTTGAATACATTTCTTGAGGGCTCGTGGAAAAAAATCCCTTCATTAGTGACGTGATAAAGTTATATAGACATTTATTCAAGTATCTATACGCTATTCATTCTTTCGCCTCAAACTTTCGCTTCCATGTTTCAACTCCATATGGGGCGGCAGAATTAGTCCAAAATCGGTCGTGTCACCAAATTACGGAATGATGTAGAAAAATATTCTAACTATACTACATTAGAAAATTCTCTTCACTTCATGAATACTCGTGATCTGCAGTCGTATATTTCACTGTCAGACTACAGGGGAGTTGTTTATGAATACAGCTGAAATTTAATGAGCTATTAAATATTTCATCATCTCTGATATTTCCGTACCATTTGAAAGTAACCTTTAATCTACCATAATACTTTTGTGACAGTTGTCTTCTTAAAACATTTGTTGGGATATTATGTTCAAATAATTTTTATCAACAACAAATAAAAGTGAAGTGGTTTATTGTAGTTTTAGATTATTGTTTATAATATTTGGTTAATATTTATTATGAGTATTGTAAAATGTAATATAATTAGGTAATGTCCAGGGGAGAAGCTGATGACATAAACAGCTACTGCAAATATCGACGAATTAAGTTATAAACTGTAAGTAAATCTTTGAAACTATACCTGGGAGATAAACGCCATATTTATTCAACGAAACATATTTAAAATTTAGTTGAATGAATAATGGCGACACGTGAGATCATACGCCTCAGCCAGTTTCAGGATGAGACTCTTTCCTGGTACAATAATGATTTTACCAGATTTCGAAAAAAGCCGTGTTCTAGTCTTAGTTATAAGAGTAGCCGTGAGTTTCTTGCTAGCTCTTCTCATATGAGTCTACTCTCTTTCCGAGCTAGTGGTAGATTTAAATGAATAAATAATTTGATTTTGATTAATATAGATTGAAGATCAATACCTTGTTGTGATAGCATTGATACAAATTTCTTCTTTGCGTTGAATTAATTTCACATTAAGTAGGATCCGCGCAACATGCTATAAAGTTATTTGGCTAATGTTTTTACAATCAGCCTGCCTGACGTCAACCTTCTTTTCCTTCTTGAGTACCTACGAGTTGGGCAATGGCAAAGATGTGTGTTAATGGTATGGTAGCGTGTGCTGCTGTGGTGAAGGAATTGGAAAGGTGAGAAATAAACCCGTTTTTTTATTCTATAATAGTACAGATCCATGTGTAGAGACATTCCTGATCACCTCTCGTACACATTTCTTCTTTCAAAATTAAACTAAGTAAACTTTCTCATGTCCCGTGACTATGATGATTTTCTGACAATGATAAATATAATACTAGTCATAAATAGAAATATTATAATACAATACAATGCAAATATTGAACAATGATGCAACATCATAGAAGAAAATATCATTTTGGAAGCTGTTTTCAATGAGATTTTTATAGATATGACTTTGAATCTATGATAATCTATGATTTAAATAAGAAAGTTTTTGTTATGATAATAAAACAAAAAGAAAAACGATATACTTGGTAGACAAATACCTGTGAAAAAAGGAAATTATGAATTCTACAACCTGTAAGCCTCAATTTATATGTTTATCACGTCTTTATAGGTATCGGTTGGCTAATCAGGTGGAACTTTGACAGTCGTCTTGTCTCTTTATCCGACACTTATCCAGTTCAGTGTAGTATTTACTATAAATCTTATATCCGAAGGTACATAAGTGGACTTAACGACATTACAGACATTTTCTATCTAAGTCTTTTAAAACTAAAATTGAAAGTATTCCAGCACACTGCACTATATACAACACTAGTGGCAGTCAGATGTGGCAGGTCGGTAAACAATCAGTGTGCTAATTTTCTCCGTTCTTTTGAGGGCGGGTAACACTTGAGTAAAAGTTTAGCTTATCGACTATAACCTCAATTGACAACAGCTAAGACCAACCAGTTGCTTTCGGGAGCATTTTTGTCTCCAGGTTGACCACTAAACCATACAATGAATTAATTATTAATTCACACAGTTTCGAAATATGTTTTGGTAATTTTGACATTTATTTAGGGAAAACAAGTAGTTTGCACTTTTTCAACGGCAAATATTACTAGTAGTTTTCACACAAGTATTCATACCGGTAGTCGCAATTCAAGAAAGGTACTCAATGAAGCATACTCAAGTACACCAGGTTGATGCAAACATAAAAATGATATGCTAAATAAAAGAAAAACAAGAAATATACTTTCATTTGCAGATAAAAGTATTTTTAGGCCATCCATCTAAAGTGGGATTTTATAGACAAAGACGCAAAAGATAAAGCCTGTTATTTACACATCCGCATGCTACCGACAGGATATTAAAACAGCTTAAGATTTGACGCTAGTTATGTAAAAATAGAAATTAAAACTCCATTATCTATCACGATTCTTCCACCCAGTATAGATTAGTTGCCATCTGTTAACGGAAAAAGAAGCCTCTATCACGCAACATAAACAATACAACACCCCCTTATCAAGAGATTAGTTATTTATATTAGATTTTGTTTGTAAATACAATGAGTTAAAAGGTAATTATATTATTTCATAGTAGTCAGTTGTGGTTGGGGTCGGTTGTGGAACAGAGAAGCCAAATGATGAATATCGGAAGATTACGACAGTTCCATGCTGCTTTTGCAAGTAAGATTAATTCTCATTTATATTTGCGCCCATAGCCAGTTGCGCTCACCGGTCGGTAAACGATCTCTGGGTTAAGCAACCCTTGGTGCGGTCATTCCATAGATGGGTGACGGCATAGTGGTATTTGAGCTGGGCGTCTCCGTGCTTCGGTGACAAGTGACTTTAGGTGACTAGTGGTTTATTCAAAGTCTCAGCAGGGGTCGTATAAATATTTTTGATTTTTATTGATTATAACATTTATTGAGGGCATGCAAAGTCCCCAACCCGCACTTGGCCAGCGTGGTGGATTCAAGGCCTAACCCCTCTCTAAATACGGGAGGAGAGCCTTGCCCAGCAGTGGGACATTAAACAGTTATATTTATTTATTTATTATTGATGAGAATTTTTTCGTTGTAAGGTGGATGATACCAGTGGATTTTGAAATAACTATTGATGTATTTGCGGCGCGATCCGAGTATCTGAATTTTTGCCGTAAGATTTCGGGTTTAATTACCAGGACGGACAAAGGAGTATTGTATTTTTTTCTTATTTCTATTACCTAGAATTTTACTCAATAGTAGGTTATGTGCCCGTTAAATGGTAATAGGCACGGTCCCCATTACATGAGACTAACATTGTTAATAGCAAAACATGGGTGTTTTTCATACACCTCTACCTACACCTTCGCGTATCACGAGTGTGATATTGTGTATGTATAAGTCTACTATGCAGTCCAAAACTGTTTCAATATAAAAATTTCTATAACAGTCCGTTCATGCGTAAGATTATATATTCATAATTGCACTTCGGGTTTCCTCACGATGTTTTCCGTCACCGTTATTTTTCCAGTTCATGCATATCCATTAGATCAATTTAGAAATCTGAATTTTCACATTTCCTGCACAGTGGTTTTTCCTCTAGAATTAAACAATTCATTCATATATTAACACACAATTACATAATTATATACTAGAGCCGTATTTATTATAGTATTCTATACTTATTTCCTTATAAACTAACTAGCTGACCGACAACACCGCTTTTGTACAGTCAGCTGCAATATTCGCTAAACAAAGTAAACTGAATACAATACAATAAATAACTTATATTTTAGAAACTTGCTCACTAAATATGCAGATAACATCTAAATTTGTTTGAATTTATAAATTGTCTCAAATGTTATTATAGTTCATTTTATAACAACAATGCAAACCTGTTTTAATAATATTAATATGTCCAGCGGTTTTTGTAGATCACTGTTCATAATTTCTACTTTTTTAGCTGTGTACAGGCTGATATTGATTTGAAAAAAAAAAAAAACAATAATCGCAAAATAGCCTATGCTTGACTCTAAGTCGTAAATTATCTCTTAATCTGTAGTTCTATATTTCAGGATGGGAGATTGAAAATGGTGACTATGAGTTTCTCGCTAGCTCTTTTTATAATACTAAACCACTATTCCGAGCTAGTGGTAGATTTAGTAACAGTACACCATCATAAGTGTAAACATTTAACCGTAGTTAATAAATGTCTTGATTTTATTTACCTATCATACTAATAACTTAAATGCGAAAAATATAAAATAATTGACATAATGTTACCTACAGTTTATCCTTTGTGTAACAATCGTTTGTGGTTTGTGGTTTTACTCTCATTCATATATATTTAAATAGCCATGATTTATTCTCTAGTTAATTCATCTTGTAGGCAGCTTACGCTTTTCTTGAAAGGTTTTCCTGTTTTCATAGTTCAATTTATATTATTTTCTAGGAAAATTGTGTGGCCTTCATAGCTAGTTGCATTTACCGGTCGGTAAAAGATATGTGTGCTAAGCAACCTCTGGCGTTGTTATTTATAAATGGAGAATGTTAACAAATTTGGGTTATTAGCTCTCCATATTTTTTGTTAAAAATAAAAAATACTAGTGAAAGAATTACTTTGATACGTCAATTAGTTTCCGATTTATAAGAAAAACTAGTTGTAACCGCGCGAGTCGGTGTGACGTCATTGTACATCACGCTAAGTCTGGCTCACATAGTCGTTTTTAATAATATTTACTATTATTACACTTAAAATGTAATAAGCAGACGAAAACACAACAAAATACTGCATAAGCTATTACATCTACGGCTGTAGACTTGATATTAAGCGGGACGCGGCCCGCGCGGCATGGTGTACTATGACGTCATGCTGTTAGCGGGACTCGATATTTTTTGAAACTTTGAATGCTTGTAAAATCAAAACCACTTGGTATTTTTGACTAAAACAAAAACTAGTTTTCATGTACATGTACAGGCTTTACTGAGTCAAAATTTCAAGCGATTTGGCATACCTAGTAACATTCTCCAATGTTTCCGTACATCGAAGGGCACATTAAAAGGCGGTCCTGATTGTTGTCAATTAAGATAACGGTGACAAACTAACGGTAAAAAACTATGGCAAAAGTTTCGGGAGGCTTGAACAAATTTGACACTAAGTTGAATACTAGCCATACGATAAAGTAAAAAAAAGCACCAGTAATATTTGCAATTCAACTATAACAGAAAGAGTAATAAATTCATGCATGTGCATTATGACCACAAAGAAGATACGGGCGGCCATCGCATGCAATAATTATTAGGAGCAGAGTCGCCTCTTAAAATTCTGATGTTTGCTTTAAAAATGATTTAAGTATAAATCGCTATCCATGATTACGGTAAAGAAACTGAAACTGCTACCGTAATCAAGCTACCTGTACCTCGATTCTGTACCACTATCGACTACCGACAACCGGCTAGCTATCGAAATTTTGACATTTAGAATGTACTGCCAAAATATTTTCTACGACACCCGTCAGAGGCGCTGATCAGATTTTCATACAAAATTTCTCGATGACAGGTCGGTTGTCGGTAGTCTATAGTAGTAGAGAATCGAGCTACAGGTGGCACTTCTACATCTCCACACTGGCAGCGCGATTCTGTACATTTGGTACTGTCGAGTATCGAAACTTAGACATTTAGAATGTACTGCCAAAATATTTCCTATGACACCCGTCAGAGGCGCTGATCAGATTTTCATACAAAATTTCGCGATGACAGGTCGGTTGTCGGTAGTCGATAGTAGGAGAGAATCGAGCTACGGTAGCTTGTACCTACTCTGTGATTGAAACAAACAATATATCTATTCATATTAAACTCTGTCGTTATTAAGTTATTGGCTGACTGATGGACAACGCACATCCGAAACTACGGAGCGTTTGAAATCTTGTATGAAGATTCTTTAGGAAGTGTAGAGGAGCAATAAAAGAGGATTTTGGGAAATTAGGAGTTAAAAAGAGAGAAATACTTTTATATAAAAGAACGGAAACGGGAAAACACAAGTCCACGTTGACGAAGTCGCGGGCGGCGTGTCGTATATAATAAAACAAAGACAACTAGACCACCGTGACATTGTTTACAAGTATTTAAGAACAAAAACAAACAGAACATAAAAAATTAAATTCGCACGCGGTTTTCCATGACGCGGTAAGACTTTAATTTATTTCAAGATTCGGTTACAAGTAGTTGATAAATTTTACGTTTTGTGTACAAATGTATTAGTATACTTAGTAGGTTTATTACACGTGATTATTATTGAATGAGATACGCGTTTCTATGTAGAGTTTGTTTTATTATTGTGGGTATTTCTTGTTTGTTGTATAAACAATATTGAAGGATTGTATTGCAGTTCCTTGTTTGTACTTAGACTATGGATATATATACATATATGGACTTTAAAACTGTTTGTTGTATAATAGCAAAATGGTTATAATTTCAGTATCTCGATCGTTGATTTCGAAAGTATCGATAACTTATTTTAAAAAAGATGACTTATTAAGTTAAATCTTTTCGATATTTTTTCTTTATAACAGTGATAGGCGAGTGGTATAAGTTGATACCTACCACGTAAGTAGTCGCAGGTTTGAACCCGAGGAAACACACCAATGACTTTTAGAAGTTATATGTGTATTAAAAAAAATATCACTTGTTCCAACGATGAAGGAAAACATCGTGATGCAACCTTGCATGCATGAAAGATCTTTAGAACAGTTCTTGAAGGTATGCACAGTCCCCAACCCGCAATTGGCCAGCGCGGTATACTCAAGGCCTAACTCCTTCCTCATTACGGGAGGAGTCCCTTGCCCAGCAGTGGGAAATGGATTAAATTTATTATTTTTCTTCTTCCACAGGCGGCTTCGGGACATTCCTAATGTCAGTAGTAACAGTATGGCCGTCATACACATCAGAGTTATACATGTCCAACACTACGACACCACTGTCTGCTCCAATGACGAGGATGGAAGAGGCTCTACTTGGGAGTCTGCCGGCGTTAGGCGCTGTAGCCGGGACGGTGACAGCTGGACCGATAGTCGATATGTTCGGACGAAAGAATGGAGGGCTGTTGTTGACTTTACCTTATGTGGTTAGTTTGACAATGTACTTATGAATTTTAGTAATTTTATTTGACTGGTTAAGGTCACAACCATTGCGTCGGAAGGTCATGGGTTCAATTCCCACACGGAACTTTATTTGTGCGATCCACAAGTAATTGTTTCGCGTTTGGTTGTGGTTTGTGTCCATTGCTTGTAAAAGTCCTCGCGACACAATAGCAATTAATTCTTAGTGCGGGAGTTGTCTTTTTTTAAATTAATAAATTTAAATTGAAGTAAAATCAGTTGTTGCAGCAGGGTCCATATTGAAATCGTTTGTAAGGGTCTTGTGTGAAACTAATTAGGTTATAAAACAGCCTACCTTCAAAAATGCGTTTTCATTTTAAAAAATATTACCTTCGATTCAGATAAAACTATTTGTAAATCCAAATTTTGACGATGTTGTTTTAAGTCATACTCATGGGTATTTTCAACACAAAGCAGTACTATTACCAGTACTAGTAGTAACTATTACTTCAGAAGAATTTCTTCCAAAATAATTCTAATTCCGACGAGCTTGTTTTTAGTTCTTATTACTTATAGAGCAATATTTTATTTTACAGCTATCATGGGCTGTAATAGCAGTATCTTCATCAATAAAGGTGATCTTAGCTGCAAGGTTTCTGGCTGGACTGTCAGGAGGAGGGACATTGGTACTCGTACCCATCCTAGTGTCAGAAGTATCAGAAGATTCTATCAGAGGATTCTTGGCTTCAAGTAAGATTCCTCTTCTTTTCTAAAGTTTATCTCGACTTGCGATAGAGTCTTTTTTTATTTTCTTTTTCCATTTCACTCCATACCTACATCGCATTTCTGGAAGTTGCGCTGTTTTAAGAATTTCGCATGAATTAGGAAGTTATTCAAAATTTTCAACATCCTGAAACTTATCTGGGCATTATAAATGGGCAAAGATAATAGATAGCCCTAACCTAGTAGGTTTTTTGGCATGGGATCATGGACTTTTAAACTTGAAGAAGATTACGACTGGATAAGGAACTGAAAATACAGAATTTTGAAGCACAAGTTTTTGTTACAGTACCAACATTACAAGCATGCTTGGGCAACTTACTATCATACATGATCGGATGGTTCCTCCCTCACAAAATGGTGCTCTGGGTCAATGTGGTGTTTGCTGTAGCTGGCTCTTTACTCTTCCTACTGGTAGAAGAAAGTCCTGTCTTTTTGTTAAAGAAGAGAAGAGATGAGGTAATTTTTCATCCAATTTTTTTTTGTGTTTAAAATTCATCTTGCAATAGAAATGTGTATTTACAATTATATTCAGTATTTATCTTCTAATAAATATATTTTCCTTTTATCAGGATGCGAAGAAGGCTATAGCGCGGTACCGCGGGCTGCCTACTTCGTCCCGTATAGTGCAAGAAGAGTTATTTAGATTGAAACAGCTAGTGTCTCCTGGAGTACAATATGAGTCTATCCTTGGTAAGAATTTATAAGCCCGCTTTTTATAGTCCAATAACTTAGAAGAGAGCTGAGCAGAGATGTTTGAAGTAATATTTGTCATATTAACAATTCGTTTTTTTTGCAGAGTCTGGTACTAAAGCTCAAGAAGCAGAGAAAAATGAGAAAATTAATCATCAAGATATACTGCCGCAGAAACAAACGTCTTCGTACAAGACATTATGTGAGTTTAATAATAATATTCTTTTCATTACACCGCCGAGACACGACGATAACATTCTTACCCATTGAGTGTCAAATAACTATTTATATTAATGTGCTCTTTCTTGAGCCTATTATGGACATGTAGCTAATTTTGATTTTTATTTTGTTTCAGTTTTGTCACCTGCATCTAGACGGGCGTTTATTCTCGTGACCACACTCATAACACTACAGGTAAATATTTTTAGTTTCGCCTAACCACCTTCTAAACAACGTGACGCCTCTGTAAGCAAACAATTACATTACAGGCTTTATAATGAGAAGATTTATTTACCAAAATAAGGTATTCAATAAATTTTTTAAACAATTAAGTAGTAACAACATAATACGATTTGTTTTCCATAAAGTTAACTCTTATCCATCATACAACCTTCGTTATAACAACTTTACAACAGATTATTTACCGTACATCTCTTATTTCTAGGTGTTCATGGGCATGGTGCCAGTGCAGGTGTACTTAAGTACTGTATTCACGGAGACGGATCCGACCAGAGCGGATATGTTTACAGTCATATTTGCCTCTCTCCAGTGCTTCGCGTCTCTTGTTATCGTTATTGCAGCTGATAGGACTGGGAGACGAGTAAGTATTGATTATAAAAAAATAGTATATTATCCTTTTAGGTGGTAATCGTTATTTCTTATAGTCTCACAGTTAGATGTTGAAGTTTATTAAGATTATTGTTTTTGATAAAAGCTAAATTCACAAAATGGTTACTGTCAATACCGAACTACTCTATTGATTCTTTATATAACACGAGAAATAAGATAAAATTTAAAATCGTTAATTACAAACCGCTACGGGCCGAAGTTTGTAACAAAAATAAAACACCTTGAAAGCAAACATAAGTTTACCTTTGAGTGCTTGACTTTTCGGCGTAGATTACGCGAATGCAAATTACTGACTGTCTGCCACGCTCTAACATTGTAGTGAGGAAGATTATTAGATCTCGTTCTTACAAGGTGACATTTCAGATACTTTACATTTTTATTTAAAGTCTCAACATCTGCATTTTCTTTTCAGTTCCTTCAAATAACGTCGTCAGCGCTCATCTGCCTGTGTTTAACTGCACTAGGCTTCTTACTTCAAACAAGAGTGGCACCATCGTGGGTCACTGTCGTGGTTATCATGCTGTACTGCTTCCTATTCGTAGTGGGAGCAGGATCAATTCCTTATGTACTCCTGGCCGAGATGTTTGTTCCTGAGGTGAGTATTATTATTAATTACTAGTTTTTACCCGCGACTTCGTCCGCCACCTGAATTTTTCCATGGGAATGCGTCTTTTTCCCGGGGTAAAAAGTAGTCTATGTCCTTTCTCGGGTATCAGAATATCTCCACACCAAATTTCATGCAAATTGGTTTAGTAGTTTAAGTGTGATTGAGTAACAGACAGACAGAGTTACTTTCGCATTTATAATATTAGTATGGATTATTATTATATGGGAGGGAAATATTAGACACAACACTCTTCAGATTTTTTTAAAGAGACCTCCTCTCCTCTCTTTCAGTCCAGAACTCCTCAGTTTAAATCAATGTCATGGGGACTTTTATAAACATTATATTAAGAATGGATACAAATTATCTTCGGATTACACATATATATTTGTTCTTAATCACTCTCGCATAGACCTTTTAAAGAACGAGAAAAAATGTTCCTTTGAAAGAAAGATTCTTCTACTGATGCCACTTGAATCGGCTGCAGTTGATAGACTTTGGCCAATGATGATAATGATGTTCTGTGGCAATTAAACGAAAGGCGCGATGACTATTTTAACCACTGCACTAGCTCTGAGACCAAAAGTAGAAATAATGTTTAATATCATGGTCATTTCTTCACAGGTAATGAACCTAGCCACTACACTGATCATTGAATGGATGTGGTTCACGAATTTCGTGATCATCACCATCTTTCCCTACATGATTGAGTTCTTCGGCATCTATGGCACTTTCTACGGCTTTGCTGCCGTTAGCTTAGTGAACGCGCTCACCAGTTACTTCATACTCCCTGAGACTGCAGGACTATCGATAGAACAGATTCAAGAAAAACTCTTGCCGAGGCGGAAGAGAGAAGAGAAAGCGAGAGAGCAGACGTAGAGCAGATAAGCATTTAGAATGAATAGTTTTGAGAAGAATGTTTAAGGACACTCTCTTTAATTCTAAAGATTTACTTTTTGAACAAAATTCAACAGTTTTATAAAGCTATCAATTTGCTACTGCGGTTGTTGCTATTGTTTAAAAAAATTGTTGCTGTTAATTTTAATTTAGTAACAAATTGTAACACAAGATAATATGTTATTTGATTTTCTTTTATAGTATTGTATTTTATGTATTTGAAACATGTAAGTTGCTTTTGTTTTTAATTTGACATAGTCACAAATTCGAAAGGAACTGAAAATTTGTTTATAAAATGTCCAAACTGACTGATTCTTCTCAAACTCATCGTGGAAGCTGATCTGAATCTTAGGCTTGTTTCTATGGATCTTTCGCATTGCACATCTTAGTTCTAATATAACCGATAATGCTCGTCCCGGCACAGGGCCATCTATTGAGCAAATCGGTCAACTTCATCATCATCTTCATAATTTCACTTCCGGATCCGTATCAAACAAAATATAGGTAAATTATTTTTGACAAATATTAACATTCGTTATGTTAATATGTATTTATTTAAGTTATTTAGGTTATTTTTTGTATCTCAAGAACATTAAAAACTCCATTGTAATAAAATAACTAATAAAGAGTTATTTTGTTGTTATAAACTGTTTTTGTTTTACTTATACGACACCTAAACCTATTATTTCAATTCTTTGGTGCTAGTAACATAAAATGGTTTAGGCCCTTACTTAAAGATATTATTGAGGTTAGTAGATAACATAATAATATGACACGATTTATCCCTGGTGAGAACTATTAAAAGAAGGCATTTAAACGCCAAAACAAGTGTTTTCTTGATACTGTGAATTATATAGGGGTCTACTTCATAGATAGTATCGAGAGTAGAAAATTATATTTTTACTTGATTGTTAGTGAAATCTTAAGCTAACTATTAATACCTATTGCCTAGTAAATATGGCATAGCAACTAAACTGAACTACATTGCAGTAAACACTCTCTATTTCATGTACATCAAACAATCACTTTTATACTACGTTCACACGCTACGTCACACTTTACACAAACGCAGCGTTTGCAGTTTTAAGAGGGATATGTAAATGAATGAGTGCGGCCCCACGATACTGTAAAAATGCGACCCTAAAAATATCATCGTAGCAAATTTGTTGCCGTTGTATTTTTTCAGGCGCTAGTTTGCTGTGAACGCCGTAACGACTAATATATTTGTAATAATTGTTTGTCTGTCTTAGTTACTTGCTTAATATTATTATTAATTGATATTATTCTTAAAATCATGCTACGTGTTCCTACGCGGTACACAGATAATCAAGAACGTAATTCGCTGTTTGTTTTACAAACTTATTGCTCTATCCACACTCATAACTTTTTTTAAATTATTTTGTTTGAAATTTTATCTTGATTTTGACTTAACTTATTGGTGCTTGTGATTGATATTATGTAGTAATGATTATTACCTGCTTCCAGTTGCAAATAATTGCCATTTTATTTCATTTTTAGACAGTGTATTTTGAGATCATCCATACTTTTTCACAAGAGAGCTGTTCAACCTTTCTACCATCATTAATTTTATACAAAAAAAGCAACAATAATCTTGAACTTGACACGAGTACCAGGAAACCAGTCGTTATAAAGAGCGTACGTTTTACGACAGAGCACATAAAGCTTAGGTTTTATTGCTCTTCGTATTGCGTATAATGTTGTCAAGGTGATGTTGATATCCACGTTTATTATGTTTGCCTAGTACAACGATCTCTTTGACGTGTTGTAATATGAGATGAGATGTGGACAGATAGATACGTTTATAAGATGTTACATAGTTTTTAGTCGTATTTATTCACTGGTTTAATTTTTTAGGAGTTAGACCCAAATCTTTAGGTTTAGTTTAAACTTTTTTCATCGTTAGGACATTAATCATCTAAGTTAGCTTATTAATTTAAATTAAATTGGCGATTGTGCTTAAACGATGAATATGCAGGTATGTTGTATGAAACGCAACAAACGATCTATTAAACCCAATTTTTTAAACTAATTGGACATCTCACTTTGAATATTGTCAATTGAATACAATGTTCATAAATTGCTTAGAAGTTAATAAGCAGTAGTCATTAATGTACTATTTTTATTATTAAAATTACTCTTGAAAATGTGACAGTGTATACATTCTTGCCTTTGGCTATACGATACTGAGCTTGCATCCTACTGACACACTGTCCTCGATATGAATAATATAATTTTAACACATAGAAATATTATTGTTAGTAATGAGTATGATGAACACACACAATGCCAGCTTGATTGTGATGTCAATACATTTTAATCAGAGCAAGATCTTATTGAACTTTTTTGTGATCGGCAGTTGCGATATTAAGTTTGGTATCTATATAAATATTACAAAAGCTGAAGAGTTTGCTTGTTTGTTTGAACGCGCTAATCTCAGGAACTACTGGTCCGATTTAAAAAATAGGTTATATATCATCACGCTACGACCAATAGGAGCAGAGTAACAGTAAAAAATGTTACAAAAACGGGGAAATTCTCTCTTATGTGACGCAAGCAAATTTGCGCGGGTCAGTTAGTACTGGCAGACAGTAGCAGTACCGGACATTGTGAGTTGGAATCTCATCCTGGAGTATGTGGTGCTAATCTGCTTAGATATAAAACTAAATAGGACTGAAAACATTTCCCGTCACGTATTGCTTTAATAAGTAAACATTGGGTTGTAGGTATAGATGTGTATGAGAAAAGAAAATTTTCTAAGGATCGTACCAAGTGGCGGTCCTTAATTGTTTTCTTCTCTGCTTACTCCTAAGGGCAAAAGGCGTCATTTTATGTATGTAAGTATGTACATTTATTTAGTATGTACATTGGGTAGTGAGTATACACTTATTAGTTGTCTTTTTACTCCACGTCACTAAAGTGCACGTCATTGTATGAGTTGCCAAGTAATTATTTATGTAGGTATTTATACCCTAGTCAATATTGCTTGAATGACAGCAGTGTCTCAAAGAAAATTAAAAACAAAATTTTGTAAACAAAAACTTTATTTTATCACAGTTATACATACCAGCTCACAATTTCGTCCTATCACCACACAACACTTTTTTTACAAACAATAACATAGCAAAAGCCTAACAATGTATATGATAGGATACAGGAATTAACGCGAACACGCATTTTAATGGAATACCTACCGTTTCGGCGCAGGTTGCATTCACCGTAGTCGCAAGCTGACAAGTTAATTCCCGTATCCTATTATATATTAAACATACAAAGCGAATGTTTAAAAGTAAAAAGCTTAACAATGGTTCCGATGTTTCTTCTTCAAGAATAAAGGCTGGATTTCTTCGACCGTCAGTCCTTTGGTCTCAGGTAAGAAGAAGATGCAGAAGACAGAAGTTAAGAAACAAATGACAGAGAATATGTAGAAGACTGGACCCCAGCCGAGGGCTTTGAGAAGAGGATTGATGATGAAGAGGACGACAAAATTGCAGAGCCACGCCCACTCCACGATTAACATGGACATGATGCTTTTAACCTGAAATAGATAAAATAATAATCAGTTTTTTCTTCAATGCTTTCTTGAGGTTTATGAAGGGTTTGTAGAATGTTAGTAGATGTATGAAGTTTGGTTTCAATACAGAACAAGTATTGGTGCTACATCTAGTGTTTACATAAATGACCTAGAAAAAATGGTTTCTACATAGTTCACCTTTTAGGAATCAAAAGAAACTCCTGTCCTAAGTCCATGAGGAATCCTGAACGTAACTGTACTTATCAACATTTAGGAAAATCCTGGTTGCTTATAGATGCCAACTATAAAAGACTTACCCGCTCTGAAAGAGAATTTCTTATGCCCAGTTTTTGTGTACATTTGGCGGTAGTTTATCTATTCAATTACGTTTTTTTTTGTATGAGTTTAAACGCTATTGAATAGATTAACTATCGCTAAATGTACCTCAGAAACCGGGGGTTAGAGAGTTAAATACCAGGGCAACATAAACAAATAAGAGCTCACCTCAGGCAAGAACAGCTCAGCCATCAGCACAAACGGCACGGTACCGGCTCCGAAGGTGTACATGATAGGGAACACGTACATGAACACGGCAGTGATCCAAGTGGGACCCCAGTGTAAGTGCATCTGAGTGCCTAGTACTGCGCAGCTGATGCCGGCACCGATTGACGCGTAGATCATTAGGGGCTGGAAGTACAAAAATTGATTAATTGATTTTATTATTCCTTTTTGATTCTTTAGTACTTTGTTTATTCTTGATCTTAGCGTAATAGTTGTTTAAAAATCAGTTTCAATAACGTTATTGCCGTTGCCTAACAATGGTAGGTTTTGACTTAGACGAAAACTGTCTAACGTCATTTTAAAAACTGCTATTGGATTTAAACATAGTTCAACTGAACAAACTGTTTTTTTTTTAATTAAATTAAATAATATCAGGAACTAAGAGGTCGTTTGATATATGTAGCAAATCTAAAACAGTCCTCATTGCAACTTGCTTTATACTTATAACTGCTAAATTACCATTAAGTAGTCCCATGGAAAACTTGTTCCCACGTCTCCAAAAGGACCAATCCTCGCTACACTTTCACCAAACAAATATCTCCATAATAAGTTTAAAGAGAAAATCAATGTAACATGCAATCAGTTCAAGGTTGATCCCGCATATAAAGCTGATATATTTCCATTATTCAATATCAATGAACATAAATAAATGCAACAAGATGCCTATCTTCAAGCTTAAGCGAATGTGATCGCAATATTAGATTTTGATGTTAATGAGACAAACTGGGTATTCCAAATACCTTTTGTCTGGCTTTTTTTTAAGTTTCGATTAACTTCAAATTCAACCGAAGGTTTCGTTACAAAAATATTAAATTAATAGGCAATAAATTACATAGTACATAATGAGACCCAAGAAGGAAATAAAACTCCTAATAACATATTGTGTGATCTAGAAATTCGAAGCTTACTTGGTTGCGTATTGTGTATATCAATTGGCAACTAGTGGATACTAATGTTATAGCCACTATGTACCAATGTAAGCAGCAATCTGCTTCGGCGTAACGTATAAATCACTATCATTTTTGAAGAAAAACAATGTAAAGCATAGTGTCTATCAAATAGTTGTCTACAGAGTAATACAATATTCGGCGATCCGAAGCTAAAAAAGTACTACGGTACGACTGCCTCCGTGGCGCAGTGGTTTAGGTCGCCACGCCGATACCACTGCAGCGGGAGGTCGTGGGTTCGATTCCCACACGGAGCAATTAATTGTGTGATCCACAAATAATTGCTTCGGGTCTGGTTGTGCTTTATGTCCTTTGTGTGTGTTGTTTGTATGTTTGTAAAAGTCCCCGCGACACAAGAGCAATTCTTAGTGCGGGCGTTGTCTTTTTTATAAAAAAAAAAAAACTAGGCAAACATAAAATCAAAGGAGCTCACCCGTCTTCCTGCAGCATCGGTCAAGTAAGCAGCAATAAAACCAGCGGCCACTATCACGGCTGCCATGATCACACTACACAGGGTAGGTGACGCTGACGGTATGGCGCTCTTGAACAACGAGTCAGCGTATATCTGGACTACTACCAGACCTTGGAAAATCGATGCAGTTCCTACTACTAAGTTCACGAAAAGAGCTTGGCGAGTTGATTTGGATTTTTCTGTAAATGGAAAAAAAAATTACGCTTTAGCAGAACCTATACTGAATTAAACGTAAATGACTGTGGTTTTATTTTTAAATGTGGGTAAAGCAATCTTTGGTACGGATGTTTCATAGATGGGTAGCCGTGTTGTAGTTTTTGAGCCCTCAAATTCAACTCTGGACATTCAGTGTAAATGTTGTTCGGAGTTACACTGACTGATGACACTTAGACAATTCAGCTACCCGTCTTTAGAATGTAAACACTAGAGGTTGCTTACCTCCTGACTGTATAACAAACAAGTAACTGTTTAGTAGGGTTTAGCCGATGAGAAAAATTTACTGTGGATAACAAGCCATTCTTTTAGATGATTGCCATGAACACTACTTACTCATAAACTGGAAGAAAGTCAACTTCTCAGCTGGTTTTTGGTCCAAATCTGGGCTTAGTTTTTCTTGCTCAGGTGTTGATTCTGTAACATTATAATACATGAAATATGAATTATGGCCATCTTTAAAAGACGACGAAATTAAACGTCTTTGTCGCAGTGGTTATGGTGGTCACTCTACCGTTACCAGCGCACAAGGATTTTGTAGGTTTGAATCCTATTCGAAACAAATATTGCTACCAATGTACGCGTGTTCTAAGAGTTTGGTTCCTACATGGAAAAAGTATTAGAGTGAGCCAATAGTAACCAATCCTATAAAAAATAATGGTAAGGTAAGCTTTAAAGAGTTACAATCTCCGAGAGCGAGATTTGTCTTAAAAAATCAACTGTCTAACTATCACGGTGCATGAGATGCAGCCTGGTGACACACAGACAGCAAAATTTTCGTAATAGGCTTGTGTTTTAAATCGTTTGAGTACGATTCCCCAAAGATATAACACCAAAGTACCAAAGACGTCTAGACGTCAACAGTCAGAACTTTGACGTCACAAATCTCTTTAATCTCTTATTTGATAAAAACATAAAAATAACTCCCCTAGTTTTAAGATCACGCACGGTTTATTACTAAACAAATATGCGAAACGAAGAATATACAAAAATGTAAGCCTACAATAATGTTTTCATAACTCGAGATTACGATTATCTCATTGTTGTTGTGGTTTCTTAACACATTGCGAATTGTTGATAACTAGTTGTGCGACGCAGTTTCACTTGTGTTCATAAGGCTAAGTTCATATGATCGCGCGAAGCCGCGCAACTTTCGACCGCGCGGTACAAGATCGGAGTAAACAGCTAGTATCGTCTACATCGCGCTCCGACCCTCGCGCTAGTTTTTGAACCGCCGGTTCTGTTACCGCACGGTGATGTAGACAATTCTAGCTGTTTACTCCGATCTTGTACCGCGCGGTCGAAAGTTGCGCGGGTCGGCGCGATCATAAGAACTTAGCCAAATGGTTATTTTACCTTTGTAGGTCGTAGAGTAATGATTACCAGACTTATATTCACGTTCTTTTTTTTTACACTTATCTGGGCCTATAAGACCCCAACATGTACTTGGCCAGAGTGGATGACTCAAGGTCTAATGAGAAGGGGCCTCATTATGGGAAGAGTGATGACTAAATCGTGGTTTCAAAACTCACCATCAAATTCTGGATTCAAAGATCTCTTGATCGTATTGATTTCTTCCATAACTTCTTTATCTGTCACTTTCAAATGTCTGAAGAAAGCTATAGCTTGGGCCGCTTCCTGAAAATGATATGAAATAACGATTACTTTTCATGAAACTACAGATCGCAGACGACGAAGTGCAGCAGCGAACTTGTCTTTGTGACTAATTTTAACAGTGTCTGTAACCATTGAGTGACCGTATCTTCAATTTCTGATGACGCGAGAGTTAAGCTTGGTTTTGAAATTAGTAAGTCTATGGGCTACTGTTGTCTAGAAATTTTACTTAGACTCGCAAGGTACAAGAATATCCATATTAAAAAGTGTTAAGTTTTATCAAACAAGTTACCTGGGAACCATTTAATTTGTAAAATCATATTAAAAAATTTAAGATGAAAAAAGAGTCTTAATAATGTTTAAGAGTTTCCCCAACATAGCTAAAAATATAATACATATTTTATAATCGAATCCGATCTGAAGTATAGTTCTACAACATACCTTTTCCTTCCCGACAGTCATCAAATGAATCGGCGAATCTTTCATCACGAACAATAAACAGGCTCCGGCGGCTGACATTGTCAGTCCTATGTATATCATCACATCATAAGCGAGGTACCCCCCAAGGCCGTAAGAAAGCAGCATGCCAATACCGTAAGAGACCAGGTTGGCTGTCGTCATGGCTCCTCGGATAGACTCCTGGCATATCTCACTGATGTATACAGAAGCTATGAGGAATATGGAGCTGCTGATGCCAGATATGAAAACGCTGGTGAGTACGACTTCTACCTGTCTGCTGACTGCGAGCAGAGCCCAGAAGACCTGAAAGATAAGTGGTTTTTAAATAATCTTTGTTGGTGCCAGATTGGATTAATTAGCATTTTAAAGATAGAATCAAATTGAATCATCAGATTTGAATGAAATTAAAATTGGACTACATGGGATGCACTAGATATTTAAGAATATAGCCAAAATCAGTTTATCTAGTAAAGAGTTATAAGGTCTTCTTCCTACTTTATTTTTAAGTCCAAATAATAGTTCAGTAGATTATGGAAATTTTATCCACTTTATGATTATAATAAAAAAATACTCACAACCAAACTCATAGCAGTAACAATAGAACAATTCTTTCTCCCTAATTTATCCAACATGAACCCAGCTGTTAAAGTACTGATGAGTGCTCCAACAGAAGACAGACTACCTAGTAATGATACCTCTGTTTCTGTCATTGGTCTGTTCAGGGTAGTGTTCTCTGTTCCAAATATCGTGATGGTAGACGCTGGCCATGCGAAGATTAGGCCCATGTTGATGCCCATTGTGCATACTGGGAACAAAGAAAAGTGATTGTAAAGTAGATTCAAGAAGGTAAATGGAGTTCTGTAAAAACTATTCGGAAAGGGCCAATAAACGCATCCAAATCGATTCATCCGTCTAGTCTAGGCAACAAACAGACATATAGACAGACAAACAGACACACATAGGGGTTAAACTTATCACCCCCTTCTTTATCGGGGCTTGAAAAGCACAGAATGATAACAATGCCTATAAAACAAACAAGATGATGGTTACAATATTAATTGAAATAGACTCGAGCCCTCCATATTTCTCGTTACTGTTAGTCACTGACATGTTACTCATTCACTGGTCTACAGCACTTGCATCGGAGGCTAATTGGGTACCTATCATCACTGCTACGCGATCACTTAGTTTATTATCCACCATTTTGTTAGGCATACTTTTGTATGTGACAATGGACTCACTTGAATTTTTTTCCAGCATTTTCCATGCTACAATAACGCGATAAATATATAGAATAAGTACTTGTCGACTACTTTTCTGTTGGTGCATCACCTCAATCTATGATAATATTTAATTCATGTTTCTTTCTTTCTTTTCCTAACCATTGCTTATGGTGGTTTTCTTCCAGAACGATACAGAGGTTGGGCTTTCGGTTCACCGTTTTTGAACTTTTGAGAAATCATTAATGAATTTTTCTTTTATTACTGAGTCAGAGTTTTCTACCCAAGGTTTTAAAACCCAAAACTACTTGCCGGGACGTTTTTTATATTTTATTACAACTTTCTAAATGCACGTGATTATACATCGTGACAGTGACATGGCAATTTAAATGACAAACACTACGAGAAAGGTTTATTACTATTATATTTAATAAATGCATAACAAGCTGTTATCTACAGTATTTTATAGTTATCTTAAGATTTATCTTGACTTTGTCGTCTCATGTATAGAATCTGCACGTGTGTTGCTGTTTTTGTACTCTTAACCACGTTATATCCTCTTAATCGCTTTGGGTGTATGAATCTTAATGTATAAACGTTTTAATATAAGATACAGACAAACTATCACATATTTCAACAATTTACTGTGACAATTTAGATTTAGTCAGTGAAATTAACAAGCGTGTTAATAAATATTATTGAACTACACACACGCGGTCATCTGAATCCATCATTAGCAGAGTTTGTGCTATGGTAACTGTACCGCGATTCTCTTCTACCATCGAAAACGGACCACCGCCTAGTTATCGAAAAATTTTGCACTAAAATCTAGTCAGCACCTCTAGCGGGCTCCGTAAGAACTATTTTGGCAGTACTTTTTAAATGTCAAACTCTCGATACTCGAGAGTACCGACTGTAGAGAATTGCGCTACTATGCGAGTAATTACAATAGATTCTAAGTGGATGCAAGGTCCCAAACATGCAATTGGTCAGCGTTACTCAGTTCAAACCCTTCTTGTAGTATGGTAGACCTTCACCCAGCGGTGGAACAGTACCAAAAAGGTCAAAATATAGAAAAAGCCGTGACAAAGGCTTAATAATTTGCTAGCGAATGACAATACGCTAATTTTAATATGTCGTAACATATTACAAAGTATTATTTGCTTTCCACTTTTATCCTATGTTAGGTATATTAGTTGTCTAAATCCAGTATAAGCTTTATATTAGCTTTACATTTTATACTAGGTATTAAAGTAGAAAGTTTTACTATTTCCGCACTCCTTTGGTGATATTTGGAATGTAATTAAATTTCGTAAAAATTACGTAGCAAATAGCGTGTACTCAGCATATGATTTTGAAGGATTTTAGGTCTGATTTTACTAATTTTGGACACAAATAATGATACTTAACTTAATTTTCCACTACTGTCGACAACCATCTAGTTATCGAGTAATTTTATATGAATCATGCCTCATGGGTGCCGTGGGAACTATTGCTACAGTTCATGTCAAAAGTCAAGCTCTCGATACTGTATAGTACTAACAGTAAAGATTTGGGCTGCTTACAAAAAGATTTAGGGGAAACTACATATTTTTACAAACTCTTTTTTCGATGTACGTGATTAAATTTAAGCCGTTGTTTAATCAAATGAAATTGTTCGAAAGCATATTTTGCAAGGTCAAAAAAATTAACCCTATATCATCAATACCAAGTTTTTTAACTTTCATGGCTTGTACCTACACATAATAAAATGCAATGATAATTTTTGAGAATATAATATCTTATTTGTTACGTTTCCACCGATTTGCACGGCCTTGTTCACGGGCTTGAAAATTGGTCGAAACGTCGAGTAACAAAAGGGGTACTGTATACTTTAAAATTTTGCGTTGCGTTTAGGTAATTTAGTATTTACAGCAAGTTTATTTCACTCGTTTGCAAAGTGACACATATAAAACTTATTGCCTTAAATAAGTTTATAAAGCGTTTATTAACAGTGAATAAAAAAAGGTAGACTGGCAGAAAATGCCCCTGCCATTAAGTCCGCTTTTATACGCATATTAAGTTCTAAATAAATAAATAAAATAACCTAAATCTTTTATAAATAATTTAAATATAATAATATATACATCGTACATTAATGTATTTGTTAGCGGAATGTGAAAGGCGTTACATTATTACTACTTTCAATGGGGTCAGCAGTACTTGAAGTCAAGTATTTCTTAGTTCTGAGTGTTAACCACACTTGTGCGCTTTAATTTACGCCAAAGCTCTTAACATATGTCATATTGATTGACTTATTCATTGTTTTTTTTTTAACTTAGATATGTACAATTTGTAGAGACGAATCTCTGTAAAATTGCATGCTTTCAGGTGAATATTTGAGAGAAATTTATTTATTTATTTATAAATTGTACGCTACTTATCCGATTTACTTTTAAACTAATAAAACTTCAAACTTCAGTTTGAAGTTTGATTTTAAAAGTTATTTTGTTGTACTGAAATAAAGTTTATTTTAAATAATTATCGCAAGTAATTTAAATGTCACTACTATGTAATGTTACAAGCCTAGAAAGCTTAAGACAGTACCTACATTTTTTATTCGCTTTGCATTTAGTTGTGCAACAATAAATTCATTTACGCAACTGAATTTATCTTTTATGTTTACTTAAATAGTTTTATAGCTTTAAACCTTAAGATTTAAATCTTATTCTCTATTTATCTTATTATATTTCATTATATTACGCCAACAATTCATTTAAACTGGTCTAGACATGCGTTTGATAAAATATTAAAATATAAAAACTGTATCTTCATTTTGACTAATTAAACAAATTGTGCCAAAGAAGCATCGCAAGAGTTTTTTAGTATTACGGAAACGTTTTAGACAAACGCCTGTGTACGTGTGTCATACCCGAAGGTGTATGAAATACATTCGTTTTTCACTATTTAAAATGTTAGTCCCATGTAATAGGGGGCGATTCTATTGCCAAATGCCGAACAGGTTGCCAATCTCCGTGCAAATATAGGAAATAACTTAATTTCAATTAAAAAGACCTATAGCATTTCATCCGACCCGAAAATCGAAACGGAGACCGTTCGCCATCAGTAATAGTATACACTATCGACTGCGACATTGAGTTTTAACGAACTATGAATTATATAATTGGATCCGAATAAATTGTTTGTGAACAATGCGAAAATTAACGAGTAAATGTGCGGTATATCGAAAACCGCCTGAGTGTGGCATCCATCTTCAAATGTAAAAGGTGTTACAATATGTTAATGAAAAATCTTGTGAATAGTTTGAAGTAATTTGCAACATTTTGTCATTTTAAATACAGATTTAATCCTTTTGTTTTAGACCGACAGAATACATTAGGTTTGTTATTATTTTTTAAGGTGTAAACAAAATCTTAACACTGTTAAACTATTTTTTAATTGAATTTCATGCTTTCTCTCGTTCTCTAGTTATATGAGAATACGTAAACAGTAACCGCCATATTCATCTAAATATATGAAGTTATGAAAGGCTTATAAGATATTTTGTTTCTTTCACTCCTTAGCGAAATAAAAAAGAGAAAACATATTTTAGTAGTCTTTTTACTAAAATAGGTTTATAGTGTGTTTATGAATAAGAGGGAAAAACTAGAAATAGCCGAAAATCTAACCAAGCACTTCAACCACATCTATACGCTTATAAAACACACGTTTGAATGCTAACGATATTCCATGCGGATCGAAGTATTAGATCGTGGAAAAAGTCTTTTTGCATTATAGTATGTATGAACTTGTAATAAAATCTGTTTGGCTTCAAGAATCATAAATGAGTACACGGTTCATTAGGTTTCTTTCAGTAAGCTCGTGAGGTACCCAAATATCGAGCTTTTTTGTGTAGAGAAAAGATTTTATTACAAGTTCATACATAATATAATGCGAAAAGACTTTTTCCTGACCTAATATTATTTTTTTATATTAATTTAAAAAATATATTTAAAAAAAATACTTACTTATACCCGTACATAAAACTTGATAAACGAGCCCCATTTTCACACACTTTCTGCTACGTTTTCCAAACTCGAGCTATCCTGTTCACCTTTGGGATACAACTGCATAACAGAATCCGATGTTTTTTGACTATATCACTTGTTATCAAGCCATAAATTAAAGTACTAGGCAAACATAATTATGAAAGAGATTAGTCTTAAGCTAAGGCGTCATTGTGATTTGTTTGAGGGAAATGAGATGATGAGTTTCAGATACTACTTTTCCCAAATATGACTTGCAAATGTTTATAATAAGTTATAAAAATAGCTTATTATTAATCGGTAAGTAAATATAAGATTTAAAATAGGTTTTATAATTTTATCTTGATGTATTTTGGGTAAACTCACTTGATAGGCTAAGAAAATATCAGGTAGGTTTTCCTTGTCTTGATTTGAGTGCGGTAAATAGAAAAATATGTAGAGAAATTTAATAATCCTGTAAAATCATAAATGCAGTTTAAATAATATTGTATAGTCTTTACATAATAAAAATTGTTTTTGTCAAACAATACGGAAATGAGGAGTTACTTTATGTATGTATAATAAACAATATATATTATTATACACTAAGATATTTCAACGTATAAACGCCTTTTTCCCATAGATACCAAAGAAAATAATAGATGTCAATGCAATACAAAGCTACTCTAAAGGAACTATATGGCGCTAACTAAAACTTTTTATCACCCCAAAAAGTCAACAATTTCTAGAAGTATGTAGTAGTAATGTATTTTATAAAATATAATTGTAGTAAAAATAATGCAGAAATATTCGCTTCAATATACATAATATTATTATAAAATTTTACCACGTTTATGATAAAATAACTGACCCGCGCAACATCGCTTCCGTCACATTAGAGAGAATGGTTGAAAATTTTCCCCGTTTTTGTAACATTTTTTACTGGTACTCTGTATTACTCTAATAGGTCGTAGCGTGATGGTATATACATATATGATGATTCCTATAGCATTCCTCGTTAATGGGCTGTCTAACACTGAAATAATTTTTAAAATCGGACTGGTAGTTCCTGAGATGAGCGTTTTCAAACAAACAAACAAACTCTTCAGCTTTATAATATTAACTAGCTGACCCGCGCAACTTCGCTTGCGTCACCTAAGAGAATTGGTCAAAATTTTCCCCGTTTTTGTAACATTTTTCGTTGCTACTCCGCTCCTAATGACCGTAGCGTGATGTTATACAGCCTATAGCCTTCCTCGATAAATGGGCTATCTAACACTGAAATAATTTTTCAAATCGGACCAGTAGTTCCTGAGATTATCGCGTTCAAACAAACAAACAAACAAACAAAGAAACAAACTCTTCAGCTTTATTATATTAGTATATTATTATATTAGTATATAGATTATGTAGATTTTAAAATACTTTTATTTTCATTCATGGGAAGAGTTGAACACGATGACATTGAGATAGTTAAGAAACTACTCGGAACCTTTCTAGGCTTCTACTAAAACTGGTTTTATAATAGGGAAATGGAGTGAGAAAATATTGACTACTTGATAAAACAGACAACACTATATTTTTCATTATACCACAAAGAAATTAACAATGAAAACTATTTGCAACGCAAACCTAAACACCTGTCATAAAAAAAAAATCACTACATCAAGATAAAGTTCAATACCTATTAGGGCTCCTATAGTACCTTCTTTTCACACATACACACAAGCCAACATACAAATTTATTTTAGAGATACCACATTGTAACGCTATACTAATATTTACTTCACGCTAGTTTAGTAATAAACGAAAATTCCCACTAATAAACGAATAATCACTATTTAAAAACTAACATATCACTAATCCGTTCATTGGCCATATCTTCACTTTCAACTATTAATATAGCTTTTAAACTTTCGCGTTGCATGTTTAATGTATAATAGAATACGGGAATTAACGCGAACACGCATTTTACCTTCAAATGCCTAACGTTATATGCATTTTAAGGTAAAACAACCAGGCATATTAAGGTAAAATGCGTGTTTGCGTTAATTCCCGTATTCTATACATTAAACTAATATCTATCACAAACTTCACATGTTTTGTTGATACGATTTGGACTCGATCGGGGGCCCATAATGGAGGTGTTTCCTGGCGCGCCGGAGTCAGGAGCCCGACTGATTACGGCCCCATCGGGCTATCCCAGCCACGTGATAACATGATTCATTGTCATTGTTTATAAGTGGTCCTTCACATTATAGTCAAGTCAGTAGAGAACGTTTTAATTCACGATTTATCTAGAGTATAATTGAGATTTAGATATATCCTAAACTAAAAAATCCGGGAGAAAAGCTTTTAATATTTGCCTGTGTTACCCGCGGATGATGCATTGACTCTCTACATTTTTTTTTAAATCAGCGTCGAAGCTCGATTAATCCAATACTTTCATCTAAGAAGGCGTAATCATTGTTGCTGAGATTCCTCCGTAGTTTGAACTTTGCGTCAAACCACGTGTATCACTTTGTGCATGCGTATTGCATAAATAAGTTAGCAATTAGTGCAATGATAGCCACTATGTACAAGTGCTATTTTAAAGTAACATAACAGTAATATAACAATTAACAGTCATGATAATTTATCTATATTTATAAAAAATAATCCATAATGCCCTTGGTCACGTTACTACGCATGAATGGCTCTGGACCGACTTAACTTTTTTTTCACATTATTTCTTTTTTATAATGTGCCTTAAAATACGAGGATGGTACTTACGGAGGAAAAAAAAGAAAAATAGATTTATGATTTATTTATTTATCAAACATCAGCTGTTAGGCGATACAAAGTTTGCGGGGTCAGCTAGTTTTAGGATAAAAAATGTACAGCAAGGCTGTAAAATACTTACATATCACGTGCGGCGTTGTCGCTGCGCATACGTTCACAAAACGCATTCTTCACAAACGCTAGTGCGTAAGAGATCTAAAGGTTACTGTTCCTGGTGTTTGTAGTACTAGACATTGAAATTGATTGTTCTTTTTAACTGTCATAGAAGGTCTATAGCATCGGGGCCAATCGGTCAATCGCGGATATTGTTTAAGTTCGTTGTTATGTTGCTGCTTTGGCTTAACGTACGGATCACTATCATTTTGGGAAAATACATTGTTTACTTGCATAAAGCCTAGCAATTTCACGTTGATATACATAAAAGTTCTTGATGTTAGATCTTACGTGAAAAATAAAATTGTATAGGCTTGTAAAGGATTTGTTTGTTGAGCAATGGTTAAGTTAGTAGAGCCATTTGATCTCCATACAAAACAGGAATCGTATGAATTACGTGTGTAGCGGGATTGGTTGTACCATGTCATACTGTCCAACTTTTGGAGCTGTAGGCGGCCAGTAAAATTGAAATTAGTCAGAGTGTACTGCGCTACAACGCTCAGGAACACTTTTTTCTATCACTTAATAAGGCAAACCAATAAAACTGGAGAGAGGACCGAAGGCACGCTCATTGAGACACTAAAACAATCATTGGACATCGTTACCTATATTATTATACCTATACTATTACGAAAGTTACTCTTCCGCAGTCATTTTTCATATGAAGGTATTATCAATACAACGATTTATTTATACCAAGTTATAAAATGTATGTACACAAAGATATGCATTCTTCCGACATCTCGTACTAGATGGCGTTACTAGTCTTATTTATTTAACTTAAAGCTGTAAACTAGTTTGACGCGGTCTTTTCTTATCAAGATTTATTATTGGTTTTTACTAAAGTATTTTATTTGGCCATCTGCGTTGAATATTTTTTGTTGTATAATAACTGTAATAATAATAATATTCTTAGTATTTATATAGCTATAATGTCGAGGTTTAATTGCACAGACTGTATGGCAATAATAGTTTAATATACAGGGCGTAAGTCTGCCTGTCCATTGACGAAAAACAAGACTCCGTTGTAAAGAACCTGAGAAATACAAATCTCTGTGCTTAAACCTTATCTATATTTAAGTATATGACCTTATTTTTATATAATTGTAAACCTTGTTCGTAACGTCATTTATTTTATTTTTTTTAAACATCTACTTCATTCAATCTCTGCTTCACTCAAAATTAGACTGGTAGAAAATGCCTTTGGCATTAAGTCCGCCTTTATACACCTATGTATTTGAAATTTAAAATAAATTTATAAACCAAACTGGTAAATACCTAACAGTTTCTCCGTTCTCAATCTCGCTCTGCGTCAATAGACAGCCAGTCTTACAGACGGTTGTCCCAGCGGTATATGCATCTGGTCTGGACTGGTGCCGACATGTTCTTACTATACAACTATTAGACTTTCAGTTTTAGAAATATGTTACTTCGAATTGTTAAAACTGAGCTTTTTTGTTCCAGACTATTTCTAGATATTCTTTCAAATGTCCATAGATCAGAATTAAGACTTTCATATTTGGTCATACACGCAGCTCGCCATGGATTCAAGGTCCCCACTAATTAGGAAACATTGAGTTAACTCGACATTTGTAACTATACGAGTGATGTGTTAGTAATCTTGGAGATGCTGTTAGGGTGGCGACAATGTCAAGCATCAAGTCAAACATGTTTAATATCGCGCCTGTTATGCCCGAAGGAGAAAGAGGTGTAATACACCCACGTTTCAACATTCATAGTCTTACTCCCATGTAAAAGGGAACACGCCTTTTGCCAAAAATTTTAACAAACTCAGAACTCTAGTCTACTTAACAGAAATCTTCTAATACAACTTATAAGAGACTAATTCTAAACTGCTGGAGCCGGAAATTTAACCCGATACCTCATCATCAGCAGTTGGCCACACTTCACCACAGAGGCAGTCCACCTTCGAGTCCTTAGACCATTCAGTACCTAGTCCGTCCAGCTTCATTGCATCATCTACGGAACAAACGATAAGAAAAATAATTACGTATAATGTTTTTGTTTGTTCTCGAGTTTTATTATTTGTTCAGAATATTATTACACTTGTATAAGAGACGCTTTTATAACTGTGCGTTGTAAAATTGTTATAAAAATTTAATGTCATTATAAACGATTAATTCCTTACGAATTGTACGGGTTTACCCAACTTGTTTGGAACTTAGGAATTTTGGGTTTTTCAGGGTAATATTCCCGAGTTATAAATGAGGTAGAGGTCTGCATAAAAAAATAATTAGATGCAGCTGGATACCAGTGTTTTACATGGAGCGACTGCCTATCTGACCTCCACAACCCAGTTACTTGGGTATTAACACGATACCCTTCGGTAAGACTGGTTGTCAGACTTTCAAACTTCTGACTACTCTTAACGACTGTCAAAGATCTTTGAAAATGACAGCCGGGACCCACAATTAAACGTGCTTTTCGAAACACGGAGAAACTCGATATGTATAAGATGGTCACCCATCCACAGAACAACCTCGGCAAGCGTAGCTTAACTTCAGAGGCTGTTGTTAACTAGGTCACGAGCTAATAATAAAAATAATACATTTTAAAATTGTATACTTATAATTGTATTTGTACAACATACATAAAATCCCGCTTTACTTCTATAGCGGTAGGCAGATAAAAGAAAACGCCACTTAGAACGATCCTTACAAACTTCCTTTGCTTCATTCACATCTTGTATTGATGTGAATGTTATGCAAGATCAACAGGTTACGAGTACTACACACCTCACCCTTTTGCAAAACATCACCAAATTTCTAATGTGTAATCAATGATACAAATAAAACACCTAAAATTTGCTTAATACATTTATTGAAGGCATGAAAAGTCCCCAACACGCACTTGGCCAGCTTGGTGGACTCAAGGCCTAACCCCTACCTCATTACGGAAAGAGACCCTTGCCCCGCAGTGGGACATGAATGGGTTAAATTTATCATTATTATAATATACTTTACTTGCAATGGTTTTGTAGGCCTTACAATACACGTCACGCAATGTCCCTGATGTTTTGTATGCGAGCGTCCGCGTCTATAATGTAGGTACTTCTACGTTTCGGATGTCGGAAGCATTAGGCGAGACACTGTCTGTATAAATTGGTATTTAAGGTCTCGTGAAGCAATTTGTCTGACGGATTTATCTGTCCAATTGTAGGTATATCTTGATAGACGTAACTGATTATCTCTCTGTGTAAAATCATTCAAATCTATCTGATATTTTATAATAATACCAGCTGACCCGCGCAACCTGGCTTGCGGCACATAAAAGAGAATGGGTCACAATTTTCCCCGTTTTTGTAACATTTTTCGTTCACTCCGCTTCTAATAGCCGCAGCGTGATGTTATATAGCCTAAAGCCTTCTTCGATAAATGGTCTATTAAACACAAAAATATATTTTCAATTCGAACCAGTAGTTCCTGAGATAAGTGCGTTCAAACAAAGAAACTCTTCACCTTTATAATATTAGTATAGAGGTATAGATTACCACTCAGTTATCACTGAGTGAGTAAATCTTATTATTCTTTTTTTTGGATGGTTAGTGGTCACCTTTTGACAGAACTGATCGATATGCCCTAGAGGGTTTGATTTAGTTTAACGGTGTTTAAAATTATTGTCAACCACTAAGATCAAAATAGCATAAATAGGAGCTTGGTACAGGACAGACAGATTTGGAAGGAAAGAGGGGAGGCCTTTGCCCAACAGTGGGACACATAAGGGGCTAATAAGAAAATAAAAATAAAAAGATCAAAATTGATCGTGCCGTGCCAAACATGAAGACATTTACTAGGTACCTATGATTTAAAAAAAATTTAGGTGAAAATGTTTGAGCTTGTACCTTAAGCTATGGATTGAAAGGTAGATAATTAAATTTTCAGTACTAAATTCAGTAGTAACGATTCGGTTCTCTGACCCAATTCTTATCTCAACCATAAATAAGTATACGACTAAACCGGAAAGTTTTATTAATACATGAATTATAATTAAACCGAAAAACGACAAGCAAATCACTGTAATAGCTGTCGAGTTGACAAAGATTTTGAATATTTTGTTTTAAGGTGATGTCGTATTAGTAGCGAAGCGAAAGAGTTATTGGGTTTTGAAAGAAGGTATTCCTCCGAGCGCACCTCTCACCGCCGGTTTCTGATGTTCATTTTGCGGTAGTTTATCTGTTCAATAGCGTTTAAACTCATATAAAAAACGCTATTGAATAGATAAACTACCGCTAAATGTACCTCAGAAACCGGGGGTTAAAAGCGCTCTCGATAATAATTATACATATTACATTTTATTCGTTAAAGTGGCGCGTGGTCGCGCTTCGAGGAACACCTCTTTGAATGGAAATAATTACTTTTGCACGTATGTAAGCATTCCTGAGTAGAGCACCTCTGATTGCGATTATTCTGTACATGGTCGCCTGATGGTATTAGAGCTAAGCACTTCGGTAAGTCCGATGTTCCTCCCAGTTGGCGAGGTTAAGGAAAGCAGACAACTTTTGACATGCGTTATCACTACTTCTTGTCATGTTTTTTTGTGTCCATGATAACCGAAGAACCTTAAAAGGACTTTTTCGAGTTTCTTCTTGAGGACCGATGATTAATAATTATATTAATTTCTCATTTCACGAAATGTCTATAATTTCACTTTACAGAGAGTTATGAAGTGCAATAGCGTGTTATTCTTCAGATGGTCATTGAATATTTTTTCAGAAAATAATAAGGATTTGGGATCAACTCGGGATTTTGTATCCAAGACTGATCGTCATAACGGTTTCTGTGACATTTTTTGTAACTATTTTGTTATTGAAAAGAATAGTTAATGCTTAAATTGTAATCGTCGTTTAATACCTTTTAAATGTAACAATTTTTACTGCTTCAATGTTCAAACAAACGTGTGCCACAATCCTAAACTAATCTCATATATTTGCTTCTGTTATTACCGTGATAAGACGTGTAATATATACGAAAAAGAGATCTGTTACGTAATCATTTGCAACCCTAAATCGTACAAGACCAACTTACATAACAATATCAAGATGGGGTTGCTTCTGCAAGTTGTTTGTACAGGCATTAGTGAGTATTTGTTTAGAAAAGTTTTTGTGTAGTGATTAAAATTTTATTTGTGTTGATTAATATATTCTGAAAAGGTGCTAATCTACTTCTCACTTACTTAAAATTTGACACTGACTCTACACGTACGATGCAAAATATACTATGTATGACCATCAATGAAAATAGCTAGTAATTTATATTTTATCCTAAAAGTGCGGTTGACAATGTTACTCAAAAGAACTATATAGTTCGGACCCTTATATTTTTCAATTTAAGGCGTCCTTTAATTTTTTTACCTAGAATGTAATTAATATAATGAGTTAAAGTCACCTAAACTGCTGCCACGGTAAGCTTAGTATCAGAACCGTTACGCTTATTTTTAACTACAGCAGCTAGAAATAAGTTTTCTTACGTGCCCCCCAAAGCAAGGAGATGCTGAGCTCAAATACCACTCTGTGTTCATTTACCTATAGAAAATCCGCGCTATGGTTACAAGCAAAACTAGCTATAAGTACCTTATTGTATATGTATTTGCAATTCCGTAATTCGCCGATTAAATCAGAATTGCCAATAAAGTCAAAAACGTTTGTTGGTATTTTATTGTTTGTCGGTATAAAAAAGTGAGATCTCTACCTCTTCAGATAAAGAAAGCCATAGGTATACCATTAGTAACAGGTGTAATGATGAATACATTTAAGAAATACATAAGTAACTACTTTTTTTACAAAATCTTATCCATGATTATAATGTGAATGAACTTTTCATTCAATTCAAATTCATTCGTGTGCAAAAATATGTTTACCTTAATTGAGTGCAACTGTCTTTAAGCGTTAACTATCACGTATTAGGATCGTGTTCTAATCTAAATAATATCCGACAGTTCTTAAGAAACAGTTTCTTTTAAATTCATTAATTTAGTAGAGAGCCTTGTATGTAAAGCACGTGATGGAAGGAAGCATACTTAATTCAGAATTTTAAACTTTAGCGACCCGCATGTTTATCCAGCTAACTATGGGCTATTTTGATACATCGAATTATCCATACTTTATATCATAAATGCGAAAATAACTCTGTCTGTCTGTTTGTCTGTTACTCAATTACGTCTAAACTACAAAACCAATTTGCATGAAATTTGGTATGGAGATATTTTGATACCCGAGAAAGGACATAGGCTACTTTTTACCCCGGGAAAATTCAGGTGGTGGACGAAGTCGCGGGTAAAAGCAAGTTCATCATAATCTAAATAAATCGTGAACGCTAAGGCTCCCTACTCAGTTACCTGTCTATAATAATATTTGTAAACTACGTCAAGAAAAAATCTAAAATAATGTTTTTGTAAATAAATTTTGTATAAATCATTATTATTCAGGGTTTATATCTCTCACTCAGTCCTGATATCGCAGACTGTTTGACAAGAAGCGTCATTTCATCAAATGTTTGTTAAATGATAAGGGACAATGTGAGAAAACCGACATTTAAGAGATATTCATAATTTTCTTTGAAATAAGACCGTCGTGAAACTGTATACTAGTAATTAACAAAGAGGAATGTTTATTCGATTATAGAAATGTTACTATCAATTTAAAAGACAAATTGGTCAGCGCTCTGAGTGTATTTTGAAAAAATACTTATTTATGTAAAGTTATTTTATAACAGACAAGCCGACCCGCGCAACTTCGCTTGCGTCACATAAGAGAGATGGGTCAACATTTTCCCCGTTTTTGTAACATTTCTTACTGCTGCTCCGCTCCTATTGGTCGTAGCGTGATGATATATAGCCTATAACCTTCCTCGATAAATGGGCTATCAAACGCTGAAAGAAGTTTTCGAATCAGACCCGTAGTTCCTGAGATTAGCGCGTTCAAACAAACAAACAAACAAACAAACAAACAAACAAACTCTTCAGCTTTATAATATTAGTATAGATGTTAACTCGACAGCACGGGGTGCAAACATATTAAACGCTTGTTTTACTATAATAAATCTTTATTTACGAAAAATATCTAATTCCTTTGGCAGATCTGTGGAGATAAGTTATTGCCATGGCAACGAATTAACAATATACACCAATAATTTCTTCATTTAAAGGTGTTGCCAATCCAATCAATCGATCGTTGAAAGGGTTAACATTGAACTTCGATCGATTGTTTTAACTTACTACGGGAATTGGTCAATCCTTCGTGAATTTATTGCTTCGGTCACTGCTCGATTGATTAGTGTGATTACACCTTAAGCTAGAAAAGAAAAAGATTTCATCATCAAAATCATCCGACGATTGACACCAACATTGTCAATTCTAAAAGGTCTTAACTACAAATTTTCTTTCTTTTCCAGTATGTTCTATGGGAATCAACACAGGGATGATATTCGCGTGGCCAGCGTCTACCATCACGATGTTTCAGACTGAGAACACCACACTGGACAGGCCTATGACAGACACAGAGATTTCTTTACTTGGAAGTATATCTTCAATAGGTGGTCTTGTTAGTACTTTGATAGCTGGGTTCATGTTAGACAGACTGGGACGGAAGAAATGCAGTATTATTACGGGTCTGAGTTTAGTTGTAAGTATTCTTTTCTGTACTAATAATATCGTAAAAGTAAAAGCGTTATCTGATCCGCCTACACAGACAGCAACTGTAAAATTGAGCCGGGACTCGTCACATCGACATTTTGAAAAAGAAAGTTGACTGTTTTTTTTTCAAAAAAAGGTAAAATATGTTTATTACTAAACACCAACGATCCTAAGGTGTGTGACAAGAAATCAATATGAAGTTGATCATACATTATATTTTGTGAGCAGGATTTAATTTCATACCACAACCATAACTTCTTTACAACAGTATTTTTTTGCATATTGCAATGTTTGTACATTTGTAAAATAGCGAGAGTGATCTCTAAAGATACAGTTAGGTTTTTTCGTTTTAGCTAGTAGTTCGTATGTGTGCAAGTTGCGCTATTCTAAAAACTTTAATAATGATCTATTTTCAGATATTCTGGTCCATATTGGCCATCACGAGAAAAGTAGAACTAGTTCTTTTGAGTGTCCTGTTCTCTGGTACCGGCAGTTCTATATTCCTAATTTCCACGGTGTACGTTGGCGAGATATCCCAAGAGTCCGTGAGAGGAGTCATGACAGCTGCCAGTGTAGTCTCTTCAGGTCTTGGGATGCTCCTCTCCTACCTCCTGGGAGGTAGTCTGGAGTATGACGTCATGATATATGTGGGACTTTCCATGACAACGTCAGCGGCTTGCCTGCTGTTCTTCTTGAAGGAGTCACCGACTTTCTTGATGAAGATTGGACAAGAAAAGGTAAGTTTTGAAAAGTCTAGTTAATTTATTAGTGGTTAGATGACACGAGGTATGGGATAAATGTTGGCATAAATTTTCCGTATTGGGCAATGTTAACAGTGAAACTAGGAACCACCGTCTAAGATTATGTTTGTTTGAATTTCGCATTAAATTACTTCAATTTATTTCTCGATCGATAATGCTGTATTTTCGGTAACATAGTTTTGGTTTGCATTGTTGTATAGCATATTCGCTAATTTGTTTTTTTTATTTTGTTAATTCATTTAAAGGCAGAAAGTCCTTTAGAAAACATTCCTAAAAATAAATGTAATCCATTAGTGCCCACTGGCTAAGCATTTAGTCCACCACGCTCGCCAAGTGTGTCTTTCAAGAAAAATATTCTAATAACAAATGTTTTTATAACATTACAGGAAGCAGCTGAAGCGATTGCCTTCTTCAGGAGTCTGAAGATCTCTGACCAGGAAGTCATAGACGAAATCAATTTGATCAAACGAGCATTGAACCCTGATTTAGAAGATGAGTTATCGCCTGAAGCTGAAAAATTAAACGCAAAGTGTAAAGCTAAACCTGTAGAGAAGCTGTCTTTCTGGGAGTTTATTAGTGAGTTCAATAAAAATAATTTGTATATACTAGCGGACACGACAGACGTTGTCCTGTCTACACGTCTTTAATTTGGAAATTTTATACTTTTTTTAATAATCTAAACCACCTTGAACACACACAAAAAAATTCATCAAAATCGGTCCATTCGTTTAAGAGAAGTTCAGTGACATACACACTTACAGAAGAATTATATATATAAAGAATATAATATATATGTATCAATGTATCATAAAAAGAATTATAATATATTTGTATCAATGTATGATACATTAATATCTGTGATATTAATATTGATTTTGGCTTTAATTTTTAATTATTTCATAAAAATACACGCGCGCTTCGCCATTATCAATGTTAATACCATGCAATACCATGTAATAGTCCATTCTCCTTTACTTACCCAGTAAAGGAGAATAGACTCGCTTTCGCATTAGCAAATATAAATAAATTGATGAAAAACTAATAGCGCTTTTTTGCGTCCTGGGAATTGGACCCAGGACCTCGTCAACAGCCGGACACACAACTACATATAACAAATTTATATTTGACATCAATTTTATTTTATTCCACAGAAAAATCCCGTTCAACTCGCAGAGCCTTCTATGTCAGTATATTCATGGTGACAGCCTCAATATTCCAAGGGTTGATCATGGTGCAGATATACATTGAATCACTCTTCACTGAAGCTCTCCCAATGGTCCCGACCACACTGTTCAGTGTAATGTTCGCAGGCGTTATAGTCATTTCTGGATCTGTAGGCGCTTATTTGACTGATGTTGCTGGGAGACGGGTGAGTCTATATTAAACTGACGTTTGCAAGGCAACTCACAATCTTCTAAACTAAGCAGAGCTTGTTTTATCGTAACTATTTACTTTCTCAGATATTTGGACACTACATAAAAGGTCGTCTGATTTAAAACTAAGTACAGCTTTTACTATGATAACCAGACAACTTACAAACATGATAATCTGCTTCTAAATACAGTACTTATAGAAATAAATTGACACAGATACATGTCCTGGGTGGGATTTGAAACCATCATATGCGGCGATATGGTTATTGCGGCTAAGTGACCACATTTACCGCTTCGCCAAACGTGCGTGTTATATTTTTTTCTATAAAAAAAATTGTTTCTATGATTTTTTTGTGCTTTTTGTCACATTCTGGAAGCCTTCTAGTTAAAAACGAAAGCCTTTTGAAGCAAAAAAGCTTGAATAAAAATACTGAGCGGTCACCTATTTTTAGACTGGTTCGTGTATTTTAATCTAAGACTGGTTACAAAGTTCAGTGCGCCAGTGAATGCTATTGGTAATTTACCAATTCGCATTCTTTAGAGGGACTGTGACAGTGTATAAAAAAATATTCCATTTAGTCCTCCAAATAATTTGAAATACCAATTATATTATTTCTGTTACAATATTATATAAGTTACCTAGTTGAATAACACAAAGTTATTTTAAGAGGCTGATTACCTATCTCGAAATCACTTTTGAATTTAATTTATCGCCATATTTTTATCCATATGCAAAAGGACGTATCTGCCACAAAAAATCTAGACGATCAAATATTTTTCACCATATTTGATACTAGCTGACTCGCGCAACTTCGCTTGCGTCACATAAGCGAGAATGGGTCAAAAATTTTACCTATTTTTGTAACATTTTTTACTGGTAGTCTGCTCCTATTGGTCGTAGCGTGATGATATATAACCTAAAGCCTTCCTCGATAAGTGGGCTATGTAACAAAGAAGATTTTCAAATCGGACTAGTAGTTCCTGAGATTAGCGTCTTCAAACAAACAAACAATCTCTTCAACTTTATAATATTAGTATATACAAAACGTATTTTTTTTTATCTTCAGGCGCTCATGATGTACGCGTCTTTGGGCACTGGCATCAGCTGCTTGGTACTAGGCTCTCAGATGCAGTCACACTGGGGTCCCAGCTGGATCACTGGCGTGTTCCTGTATGTGTTCCCTGTTATGTACACGGTCGGAGCCGGGACTGTGCCTTTTGTGTTACTTGGAGAGCTGTTCTTGCCTGAGGTAAGTCTGGTCTATTTATAGTAATTAAACAGTAGATAGCTGAGACAGGTATTGGTGTAGAACTTTTCTGAATAATGAGACTATACTCAGGCCGTTACAAATGTGCGAACTACGTCATAATCAAAACGATCATATGATAATGTGTAAGTGCGAGCGAGAGACTCCGATAAAATGACTTGACTTCGTTCGTACTTTTGGAATGGCCCGAGTAGTTATTTGTTCACAATAAGTATAATGTTTTATGCGTAGGACAAAAAGACTAAGCAATTTGCAACATTGGGCAATTCATGATGATGGTATTGATGATTCAATACTTTGTATTTTTCCGTTACTGTTCAGTGTTCATCACCGAACAGATTTGCGTTTAAAATTTAAAATAATAATTATAAAAAATATAAAAAAGGCAGAATATTTTTTCCTTTCAATTAAAAATGTTTATTAATGTCTGTAAATAATATAAACTTTTCATACATTTTTGCTTTTTTGGGCTATAATAATAAAAACAATACATATTTTCAGGTGAAGAGCATCGTATCCATGGTAATCGTAGAGTGGACGTGGTTCCTGGACTTCCTTTCTCTCTTCATATTCAACTCTCTTCTGAAATACCTTGGCTGGGGTGCAGTCTTCTACATATTCGCTGCTGGCTCCTTCATCACAACAGTCTTCTGCTACTTCTTCTTACCAGAAACCAAAGGATTAACCGTAGAAGAAATCCAACCGCTTTTCATGAAAAAGAAGCACCGGAATCAGTGCTAAATGATTACTGTAAGAGAATATTTAAAAAATGTGAAGTCAAGATGGTTTTCAGGGTTTGAAATGAATTCTGAAAATGTAGGATAAAAATTTGGCAGTGAGTTTTGGAGCGATCTTCAATCGGCGAAGTTATTCGTCAGGTGAAAAAGACACTCAAGAAAGACGATACGATGATTTTTGATGAAGTCAAGAAATCGTTGGGTCCGCTTGACTTGCCCGTTAAAAATGCAGCACAATCTGATGGTGGCTTACACAGGATAGCTTAGACGCTTGCAACAGAACACTAAGTGATTGCGCTTTGTGTGTAGGCAAAGCTACCTGGCAAAGCCAACCGTTGTCAGACCAGTCTTACACAGTTCTTTTGTAATTTTTCTCATTTTAAATAGCAGGTTGTACGACAGAATATAACAATATAAAAATTGCCGTTGCTTTGGTCTATTGACAGAATGTTACCACGACAAAAGCAGATGTTCGAATGCTTTTTAGAAGCCTTAATTCCGGTTTCTCATTCTTTGTATTGATTGTATTTTCTTGTATATTTTCTAAAATAAACCAAAAGATATCGTCGTTTCAATTCGTTTTATTTTCTGCTATACATTTAACAGTATCGCCATGTTATTAACGATCTCCTTTCGTGGCTGAGCGCCTGGTACCGATACATCGTTATGTTTGGTTAACTTTAATTGGATTAAGTTTAGTTGGCGAGGGATCAGTAGCCCTTACTATAGTTTTGGTTTAACTACAATGGAGTATGTCACTCGTGAATGTAGTTCAGATTTATTTAAGGATTCAGTTTTTTGGAGGTAATTGCAAGTTATATTATGCAACACTAAATAAATAAATTTTATATAGCTTTATAGTAAGCATTCCATTTGAATTTATTCTTTTCTCAATGTCTTCAACACAGAAAAAGAAATCTTTACAAATATTAATGAAAAAGCCTCATTGTTATAATGAATAGTTCTAAATTAAGTATGTATTTTTTAAAAAATACAGTAACGCTCATAATAATATCTCTGGCAAAAATTTTAAAATTAAAAAAAAAATTAAACTTTTGATACTACGCTATTTTATCTTTTGTGGTGAGTACGACAACTGGTACATAATCATTAGTCGCATAAGCAGTTTCAAAGTTAGCTACAATAGAAACGCGACGATTAATAGTAGTGGTCACGCGTTTACACCAGAATAGTTTACAATCCCGGCTATTTGAAGTTATTCTGTTAACGGTTTGATAATAAACTGTGTGCCAAAGATAAAACTGTCTTGACGAGGGACGGAAAATTGCTCTACAGTGTGTGTAGAGACATGTAGTAAATATGGTAATGTTTGAAAAGTTTTTTAACTATCGCGAAATAGTTTTATAGTCCAGCAACTTAGTAGCGAGCTTTGTATGTAGGGTTCGTAATTTAGAACATCAGTGACCTGCAGGCTTATGCAACTAAAGGTGGTCTGTTTGACATACTAATTTATTTTGGAAATACATATTTTTGTAAATTAATTATATTAATGCGAAATCTTTTTACAAAGTTGACGGTCAATAAACAGTTCTACTTTTTAGGAATATTTGAAAGTAAAGGTTAGTAAGAATTTAAAGTATCATTAGATGGTTAACGTTGTATTTTAAACTATGACCAATCATTAAGTATTAGAGCATTATTTTAAAGTGATTCTAGGTATAATAGAATACGGGAATTAACGCGAACACGCATTTTACCTTAAAATGCCTAACGTTTCGGCGCAGGTTGCACTCGCCGTGGTCCCAGGCTGAGGTATTATACATTAAACATGCAACGCGAGAGTTTAAAAGTTATGGTTCTAGGTATCTCTGTTATTTATAGAGAAGCCATTTATGTATATAGCAACTGAATGCTCTTCTTAAGATTGCTGATACATTTATGTCAGGAGATTATATAACTGTTTGTTGACTTGTTTTATTATATTACGTTCAGGTTAAAAGTAATTAGTAAAAATGCGTGTAAAATATTTTTAGATACTAACTTCTGGGTTGTTAAAATATATATTATTATTTTAGAATAAGCTCTTAATCTCTTATAGAAACTCACTGGCAGGTCTCCAAATTAGTCAATAAATATAACTTAACTCACAATGTCAATTAAATTAAACATATCATAACTTGTCGCCGTAAGATTGTAAACGTTCGGAGAAATGAAATACGTCCGACCCGGTTTGTGCCCTTAAGGCTATGTGCAAACGAGGCTAAGTGTTTGCAGCGTATTGTTAGTTTGACATTGGTAATAAATTAACGCTAGAAATATATTGGTACTGCATTGTTAGAAAGTGTATTTGCTATGTGCCTACGGGACTTTAATGCCATTTAGTGAAGAAATATCTCCGTGTCCAGTACGTTTTGTAGTTTTATTTTTGGAAATTTATACCTCGCTCAGGATATTTATAATTTATCACTCTAAAAGAAAAGTAATTGACAAGGTCTTATGATAGCACTGTTGCACATCAATAGACGTATTGTTACAGTTGACAGTAATTGGAATTCTCAGAAAAATTGCTGAGACGCAAACCGCAGCTGTGTGGTCTTAGGCTTTATTCCTTACATGTTACAATAAATTACGTACGTAATAGTACGCCTGTTATACCCAAAGTTATAGACAGAGGTGAAAAAAGCTTACCCCTATTACATAGTACATTTATTGAATATAAATATCCTTTATATTCCGGGCTACTATTGAGAATCATCTAATATTCCTGCAAAGCATTAATAGCAACTGCAACCAAAAGTACTTTTTCCGAGTTGGGAATTGAACCCCGGGATCAGCAGTTGTATACGATTACCGCTTCACAGTGGTATTTAAATAACATTAATATTGTGGTTTTGTCAACTTAGTTTGAAAAACTCGAGTGAACAAACACTTTGTCGCTAACTATATGCCAGGTACGGGTGTATTCTATGCACTTCATCAGTTTTCCGTTATATTATGATACATGATCGTAGAGGCTATATCTTATTATGCGACATCGACATTAGAGTCGATAGTAGTGACACTGTGTTTTAAGATTTTAATAGATATTTTTATTATATAATAGATACTTTAGTGTATAACAAGCGTGATGTTTATGAATTAAAATTATTCGCCAAATGTGTTGCTATGCTTAAAACTTAAGAACGGCTTTACCAGTTTTCATTTGGTTCTATCGAAAAACAAACCAAAAATTGCGAATAAAATTGTAAGAAAATATATTAGTGCTTACAACATGGTTAGCTAGTAATTAAAAAAAAAAATACAGACATGATCAACACTCCCTCTTGGCGCTATAAAACGACCTTTACTGAACAAAATATTAGGTCGGAGAAAAAGTCTTTTCGCATTATAGTATGTATGAACTTGTAATAAAATCTTTTTCGCTTCAACAATCACAAATAAGTACACGGTTCATTAGGTTTCTTTCAGTGAGCTCGTGAGGTACCCAAATATCGAGCTTTGTTGTGTAGAGAAAAGATTTTATTACAAGTTCATACATACTATAATGCGAAAAGACTTTTTCCTCGCCCTAATATGTTGTCTCCATTTTCGACAAAATTGTGCTCTTCCTACTAACACCGTTCCATATTAGTTCAATAGCTTATTAAAATAGTATAAGATGACGATTGACGTGTGGTTTAGATAATTTTGGTACTTACACACCACTAGTGATGCTGCAACCTCGTTCTAGATTAGTCAATGAAGATTTTTTACTTGCCACATTTTGCTTTCTTCGGGGGATGAGTGAATACAACTCTTCTTTTTTGTCTTATTTCGTAGAGTCTTTAAAAACAAGTTGATGTTTTTACGACTTCTTTTATTTCTGTAAGAAATGCATCAAAGTGCATTATATTGTCTTTTTAGCTTCTCTATTGTATATATTATTATACTGCATTCACGTTATATTGTGGGTCCCGGCTGTCTTTAACAAAGATCTTTGACGGTCAATAATGGTAGTCAGAAGCATGAAGGTCGGACAGCCAGTCTTACCGAAGGGTATCGTGTTATAACCCAGGTAGTTCGGTTGTGGAGGTCAGATAGGCAGTCGCTTCATGAAAAATACTGATATTCAGCTGCATCCTGTGAGACTGGAAGCCGACTCCAACATAGTTTAGAAGAAAGGCTAGGCTGATATTTACACTGCATTGGCAAAGTCTTAGGCAAAATTTATAATAGAGATATTGATTAATTTTAATTTATTAATCTGTTTGATATATTTTTTATTACTTTATATAGATTTTTGAGGAAAAGAAATATAAAAAAATATTGTTCTATTTCTGTTTTATATTGAAAACATATTTTTTTAAAATCCATTGTTATCCTAACTGCTCTACTCGGATTCGATGACAAAGACCTATAACCCTATGTGTTGATTGAAACTTCACACGAGTAAAAGTAAAAGTTCTATTCTAACACCTGATTATACTGATTGTGTAGAAATCGTTTAAGAATTAACTTGTGTAATATTACGTGTTAAGGTTTTGTAAAAGAGCGGAAGTTACATTGTTAGTGTTGATTCATTCATGTTAATTAAAAGGACTAGAGATTCACTACCGTTAGTTTAAGTCAATCATTTTTGCAATAATTTTACATAATATTCGTCCGCGTGGAAACCCTACCCGTGTAAATCCCGATCCTTCGGGAACTCCGGTATAAAAAGTAGCCTTTGTGTTATTCTGGGTCTACAGCTCCCTATATACCAAATTTCATCGTAATCAGTTCAGTAGTATTTGCGTAAAAAAGTAACAAACATCCATACATTCTCACAAACTTTCGCATTTATAATATTAGTAGGATTAGTTGGATCATGCCCGACATAAAATTCAAATCAAAAACTCCCGGCCACTCCTTTTAACCACCAAACACATTTTCTACAATTTTTGTACTACAATCCACTGGCTATGTAAGGAGCTACCAACAATATTACTCAACTCATTTAGGTACCCACTAGTCAAGAAAACATCAAAATTAAATAGCACTTGTTGGCAGTGCATATTTTGGAAGCAACAATCTAGAGGTGTATAGACATATTGGTGGAGAAATCATAAGAGGTCATATAAAAAATGTGTTTGAAATACACCTGCTTTCCGTCATTACCTTTTCTTTCCCAATGAGTTGTAATCGGACGTCAATAAAACTAAAGCAAAGCGGCAAAATCGCGTAAACCTCTAAGATTAGCCATTAGTCATGCAACGCGAAAGTTTAAAGGTAACGGACTATTTCAACTTCTATACGAGTATAATGACACTTAACCCGATCTCTGACTCTTCAATTAAATTAAATCACAATGGCCACTTGTATGCATTTCTCACCGCAATAAAAATAGCTTGCGGTTTTATGAATGACTGTAGACATTTTGAGACCAAAGATCGCTTACAATATTGATATAAGGTGATTTTCAATGTGTCAATAATTGGCCTTGAACTCTAGAACACGGTTAATGTATTTTTGGCACTATTTATAAGTGAGTGTACGAAAATATAAAGTCCAAAGTCTATTTTTTCTCTTAAGTTACTAGAGTTTGAAGGATCAGTTATTTAGTGGGCTTGTTGATGTCTGTGTTAATTAAGAGGTCATTAATAGGCCATTGGTGACTTTACTTTAGTTGTATTGCAATTTGTTGGATGATATTGGAAGTTAAAAAAAATGCCTTTCTGGTGTAGTCGGTAGCATATCCGACTACAGATTGTAAGGTCTTGGAACCAATTCCGGGTCGGGCAAAACTCTATGATAAATGGCAATAGACTCGTCCGCTATGATATAAATTTGTAAATTGCGAATTTCATAATGCACTCTTGCCTTCTCCTTTGGGTGCAAAAGGTGTGATATTATGCATTTACGTACATAAAAGAAAAGTTAAGTATAGGGGTCTAAAGAAAGTAACGGATTAATCGATACAGAACCTCGATTCTCTACCACTATCGACTACCGACAACCCGCTAGCTACCGAAATTTGACATTTAGAATGTACTGCCAAAATGTTTCCTACGACACCCGTCAGAGGCGCTGATCAGATTTTCATACAAAATTTCTCGATGACAGTTCGGTTGTCGGTAGTCGATAGTAGTAGAGAATCGAGCTACTGTAGGCAGCAAATAGTTTGAACTTTCTTTCTATTTTTTATACAAAACTTCAAAAAACCACTAGCCGAGTACCAGGAGTACATAGCAACGCAGAGTTCGAATCTCGAATTCAAGCACCCGACGTGTATTCGAAAACGTAGAAAACGGGCGAGCGCGGGCTCCGTCAGGCTCCTCATTAACCCAGAAAGTGGTGCCGTCGACTCGAAGCTAAACCAGTGAAAGACGATGAAAACTAGTATACGAGATATATTAGCTTGAGGCGAAGCGACCGCGAGCTCAGTCGCGACGCGTCCGCGGACGGGACTGCATGTATCTCTCGCACTCCCTGTTTCGATCGCGTTTTCATTTCAAATTTGAATTTGCTGTGTTTGTGTGTTGACGCGTGAATTGGGAATTACTTTGAGTAAGTTTTACTACTTTTTTATTTTAAGCCAGTTTTAATTGGAAGTCGTTTGTTTTAATTAAACGATAGATACAAAGAGGATTTATAGGATAGCTGATGATCTTCAATATAATTATATAGTCCTGGTAATTGAGATATAAATTAAATGCAAATGAATTCGAAGTAAGTTTAAAAAGCCGCACAACATGACGCGAGAACTAAATAAAAAAGTATAGAAAAAGTATTTTCTGTACAAATCCAATTCGTATTTATACAATTAAATAAACATTCACCCACTTTTGGAACCGTGCAAAAAATCAAAGCTATAAAATTGGTATCTGCTATGAATGTAAATTGCCTTTTGCGTTTAAAAACGTCCTATTTTTCAAAGTGTAAACGTGTTTTGCATACGCACTGGTTACCTACATATCTTATAGAAAGCCATAGATAATCTGTGATGTCCATCGAAAGCAGTCTTTGCTATTAAGAAAATTATGGCTGCAATTTCATATGACTCTTCTTTTTTTAGTACTTTATAAGATGACATTTTGTTGTAAATCATAGACCTGTAATAAACTATTTTCATTCAAAGTTAAAACCTTTTAACAGTTCTAACTAAAGGAATGTATTTTTATTCATAATAATTTATTTACCTCAAAAGAAAATTTATCGTGAAAGCGTTGACATGATTTAAACAGCATCTTAATAGAAGAATATTATAGAAAATAATTACAGTTCTCTATGTTCAATGCATATCACGTTTAATGTATCTTCTTATATTTCAACTATTTATTCCTATCAAAGGTAGATTTACGTTTCCATAAAGATGAATCTTGCTGAATGAGACTGCAAATTTAAACTTCTTTCTTATATTACTGACATAGGTACTACTGAGTCCAAGTTGTTTTTAAAACTAGCATTTCACTTGACTTGACAAATTCTTTCATAAATTGTTAACAATAGGGTCCAACTTATGTTCAAAACGATGAAGAAATCCAGCTCAAATGACACACTGCATTTAACATGGTTGGTACCACCTGTGAGAGTCATAAACTCTGTTTTTGCGGCCTTTAGCGTGAACAGCTTATAGATGGGCGACCGTTTTGTGAATACAAATATATTGAGAATTTTTAGCTGTGTAAGACGGCAATGTTCAAATTTGGTTCCGATTGTCCTCAATTATTTAAAACATTCGTTAAGCAGAACCCTTCAGGTAGGTAAAGCAACTTTGACACATGGTTGACTATTAAACCCGCAAATAAAAACTCTCGGCTTATCCATAACTGAAGAAGAAAAAACTGGAAGAAGTGTATAGGATGAGCACCAACTAACCAATCTAAAAACATCAAATACACCAAACTCCATTAAACAGAGACTTCAAATCTATTTCGACGCAATGTTATTTTAAAGATTCTACTATTGATCATAAGTGACCGTATATGGGCTTTTTAAAAATCTTGAAAATGTGCAGACTTTAAAAAATCAGAAAAAATGTATTTTTTTATAACTCCAATTCTCCCAACTCCAACTCTCTTAGTAATTAGGAAGCGCAATAAAATCTACAGTCTTCAAAAACAGTTATAGTATACCATCAGAAGCTAAACGTTAGTAAATGTATCATAAAAGTTTACTTATACAGCCTTTGATTTTGTTATTCCTTAATGACTATTAGGCATATTAGTGGATTGATTTTACAATTCTTTATTCCACAGTTCCTTATACTGGATTAGCAGTCTAAATCGTAGCTTTTACAATACTAATAAAAATAAAAATAAATTAAATTTATCCATTACTGTCCCTGTTGGACGATGGTCTCCTCCCGGAATGAGGGATTTAGTCATTGAGTCCACCATGCTAGCTAAGTGCGGGTAGGGGACTTTGCATACCTTCAAAAACTCTTAGGTATGCAATGTTTCATCACGATGTTTTCCTCCGTAGTAGGAACAAGTGATAATTGCATCTAATACACACATAACTTCAAAAAGTCAAACCACTTGCGTGGGAGTTGCATGCTAAGACCACTCAGCTGTTTTTTTGTTAATAAATAGTTTCAACAATATTTTCTATAAATTTGTGTGTATCATATGTGGTATATGAGATGCAGACTTTTTGCATTAATCAAGCATTAGCAATTAACTAGCAAAAAGTAGCTTTGAACGTCCAGAAAAACTCAACCAGGATTTCAAATTCTATACATACAGATTTCTTGCGCTACTTCAATTCATGCAGGAGAGAAGATATCTAGTGCCCTGTTCTTAATATGCAAGTCAAAATTATAGTTGAACAGCTTCGACATTAAGTTGACCATCTACATGATCTAGAATTAAAACATTTACTGTCGTAACAGATTTGTATCAAGTTATTGAACTTTGCAAGAAGCTTAGGATTATAAACTATGAATGAACAGTGGGTGTATTAAGTGTATGTCTACTTAAGATTAGATAAGTTTTTAAAGCAGCCGGTGATCAATTAGAAACTAGTTTTATAGATAACCATCTATTTGCATTATTTTGAAACTACTTTGGTGGTCAAACTAAACTAAAGTCTTAGTATTTGATTTCTGGATCGAGAAAAACGAGTAACGCTCTTGTTTCAAATTTAATTTCTTCTATTCATAAAAATATACCTCTAGAGACCGAGTTCTAATACTTTAAATTTTATTTAAATCTGCAGCTGAATCAAAAACGTTAAAATCAATATCTTCACAACAAATCCTTCGGACTAAAATAGAATTGGTGTTACAATTCGTCACAGCATCAGTTCAAACGGCTAACCAAATCAGTAAGATCCCGTTACACCAATCTAAGGATCGATATCCCATAGAAGATGTAGCAAAAAACCTGACCGGTATTGTTCCAGAAATTTAGGTCATACTAGTATATGAAATTTGGGCGTTACTATCACCCGCTGGCTTTAACGGTGTGCAACAGATGTACAATTGGTATATTGTCCGTCTGAAACGATGTTATTATGATCCTTTTATTAGATTGTGAAAGGTCAATTGATGAATAATCAGTATTAAAGCGAGTGAACGAGTGCAGCGGCTGTGTTCGAGAAGTTTTATTTTGGGGTCGTTCCTTCTTCTGTGTTGATTGGTGACATTAGTCTTAAGCACCCTGCGGTATATTTATAGGTACTAAAAGTCTACTTTATATCGTGTTTTTAGGCACCATGAGTAAGTAAATAGTTTCTGCTTTATTTAAATCCAACTGCATTCCAAGCAAACTCGACACCAAATAAAGTTCTTGGAGAATTATACTAAGTAAATTTCTCAAATTCCATGAATTTCCAGATTTACAAACAAAATCCCACTTCTTAATATTAATATTGAGGATGCTAATCTTGAATGAAAGACACCACAAATATCAAGTCAACAACTAAATAGGCATACTGTGACTGATTCAACTTCAAATCTCCAACAATAAAATAAAATCACAATAGCCAATTCAATACGTCCAAATTGCAGCCAAAACATAAAATGCAAGACCAAAACATCTATAGAAGCCATTAAAGCTAGAAAGCATGTATCATCAGTAACCAAGTCGACGGCTCAGATCAACACAATATATGGCCTTAATCTCATCATTGGGGGCTTCGGGTCACACCCATGTAATTTCTCAATGCTCGTTAAGAATTAATTCAACTACTTATTGATATCAATTGAATGGATTTGGAGCATGTAGAGAAATTTTTGTTGCTTCTTTTATATTGGATTCGATTTGAGTCGATTCTGTATTGTGTTTTTTTTTTGTTTGTGTCTGTTTCTAGGCAATTTAGGAGCTGTCGGTCAGGAATTTATTGATACATTTATGTTTTATTTCTATCTATAGTGTTTGAGCTAACGTTTGAGTTATAAATAAAATAAATTGTGTTTCTATTACGTCGTTATAAACTAAAGTAGCTTTATAAAAATTGGTATCTTTCTTTTATCTACTTACCAATATTTTTTTAGTTAAAGAATGGTACAGAACCTATAAGAATTATAGAATGCATAAAGTTGTTGCTATGCCACGACATTTGCTCAGGAATTTCAAAAATGTTTTCGTGATCTGTTGATAGTTGAGCTCGGTCTAGTTGTAGTTTGCGTCTGAGATTTGAATCTCTCTTAAGTTCACCGCAACACTTTGAAGATTATTTTTATTGCAGGCATGTCCGAAAATAGGATGAAAAGTCCTTAACATTACATCTGATTTTTTTGATTTTACGCGGATAGCTTGTAGTAGTATTCTTGGTTGCTTTTATAATGACCTAAAACTATCAATCAAATTTTCGAGACAAATGTATTTAACCCAAAAGATAGAACAATTTTCATACATCATGCCTTTTTTCGATAGCGTTAGACAGAGACCAAAGAACGCCGCTTAGTACAATTACAAACTTCCTTTGCATCACTTACATCATACATCTGGTCATACAAGGCGGCCGGTAACGAGTACCTGATCTTTTTACAAGACATCTCCACATCACCATCATCAGCTATGTGTATGTCTTTCTGTGTCGTACCTTCCCAACGATTCCATTTATGTGTGCACAGTAAATCAGTATATTATTTGCTAAGGTTTAGTGTAAAATTACTTCTTAACCCGGGTCTTGCCGGAGTGGCTACTAGTATAAACACATTTTTAGTCTGTATATAGTTTGTAATTGTACACCCAAAGTGTGTCTGCATGGCTGGTTTTTTTAGTAGGACATCACCATTGTTGTTTTATAACAATTGTTTTTTAATACAATGACTGTATTTGACCGCGTGTGATGCATTAGGGAAATGGTCACTTCACAATATCGATATCTGATTTAGATGCACGTTATTTTTACATTATATATTTGAGCACCTCAAAGGATTTTATTCGTAAGGAAATTTTGGTATTTTATTTGCAATTGTAATGTTACGTTACTCTCTCATTCGACATGTTTACCATGTTACCTATGAGTCCACGATTCCTTTCGGTTTCAGGGTCTTTGTATAACCTTAACTGCCTCTGTGGCGCAGTCAGAAGCATATGTAACTGCTTCGCAAAGGTTTCGACCCCCGGTCAGGGTAAGAATATGTCTGAACGATGAATTTCCCAGTTGTCCCAGTTTCAGATTGTCCGGAGCTAGGAAGTATCTCGAAGAGTACTGTCTATATTACAGTAATAAATTCTCGATAGCTAGCCGGTTGTGAACGGTTGATAGTGGTAGAGAATCTCTCTAATGTCGCTCGATTCTCTACAACTATCGACCAGCGATAACCGGCTAGCTATCGAAAAATGAATGAAAATCTGATCAGCGCCGCTAGCGGGCGTCGCCATAACTATTTTGGCAGTACACTTTAAATGTCAAACTTTCGGTACTCGACAGCACTGACTGTACAGAATCGCACTACTGTTGTTCCCGTCACTGCATATTTATCTAAGACTTTCATACAGTCAATTAGATAGAAATATACTTTCGACTAACGACTTCATCTCAAGGTGTATATAATGATGATATTATTATCTGTAATGTGGGTATGTTCGTGTCGATCTGGTATGTGAAGCACGCTCGTCGTTTCATGGTTGACGGTAACCGATATTGTTTCTTCATGACGTATATGACTTACTCGCTTCTTACCGTGGCTTCGTCCGCGAGAAAATATTTTCCGGTGTAAAAGTATCCTAAAAGTATCGTGTATTTAATTTTAATTCAATAATATATTTTAATAGTAGTATTTTTGTAGATTATCAAAAATACATGCGTCTTCAGAAACTTTCGCATAATTATAACTTCAGTAGGATTTCTTCTCGTGCCCACATAACACGCTTATGCTTTTATTTAATTGCATAGATATGAATAATATTATCTTTGAAAAATTAACATGTCAATCTGCTTTTAAACTTAACAGAGTAGGTGTTAAAGTAAACAGCTGAAAAATATATATTTTTAAATTTGTCTTAAACTTTTCTATCAAGTCGCATACGTTATGGTCTATTTGTCTGTCTGATTTGGTTTCACTGCTATATAGCTTATCCAATTTAGTTTTGGATGACCTGAAAGTCGGGAGTCACCAAGGTCCTTTATTCAACAGTAGGTAAGCGTCTAAAAGCATGTTTTTTTTATTTTACACGCGATCTTCGCGCGGGTCAGCTAGTGTCCAATAGTTATGTCTATAAACTTTAATCACGTGCAAGTTTTTTTCTTATAAACCCACTTAACCCAGACTTTTCAAACGGTAGTACAAGCCTGCAATTACCAACAAAACACTCTTTGTAGACGTAACAAAACAAGCAATGTAAATCACTCTGTAAATAGTCTAATATTTGTTCACAAAACATTGACTATTTGAAATTTCTCAACGCGTCTGGCGACGGACTAAAGTTTATAACTTAGGTAAGAGTGTATTTACAATGGCGTATTTTAACAATAATTAAACATGATCTAATTTGTCATGATATAACGTTTCTGACCACAAAACTAGCATTTACATTTACATTTTACATTGACGTATATATTGAAACAGACGATTCAAAATGATCTAATATTATAGTATAATTAACGTTGATGAACGCAAAATTAGCATTGCAAAACTGCCTCAGCAATGACGCTATGACTCTGAACCTATTTATAAAATCAGTGGTGAAAAATACGGACATTACTGAAGACCAACAACTAAGTAGAAAACCTGTACATGCACAATATATAAGAATTATAATTCGTTATTTTGTTTATTTACAAAATAAAGTAGCTGTATCAAACGAGTGACTGTCTTCTGCATAATCCTGCTAGTCAATTATGTTCTAAATTCTGAATTTTGTATAGTTCCACCGGCCGTAAACCTTGCATACAAGACTCAGCATCTCTACTAAATTGTTGGACTACATAACTTAGGTGCAAACTGTCATATATGAATTATGCAGTGATACAAACGGACATCAAACGTGGTTTTTGCATTTATCTCAATACTAAAGTTGTAAACTGCGTTTCGGGCATTCATAGCGTCGTAAACGACGGTCGGCGTGTTTTATACGTCGTGTGAATACGCTCTTAAGCCGCGTCCGCACTAAGCGTGCTGCCTCGCGAGGCAATATCTCAGTCTCTTTTCTTTAAAATCGAAATGAGCGAGACCGAGATATTGCCTCGCGAGGCAGCACGCTTAGTGCGGACGCGGCTTTATAGATTAAGCTCCGATTTTACGAAATTCGCGTATAACTGTGATAGACTAGTTGTCTAACGGTTGAACTGCAGTTGAAATTTATTGTACTAACCTAGATATGTGCTCCTACACATGTGAACGTCATTGTCTATATTTTCTTCGGAAGTTTGGTATAATATTTACTGTTATGCCCTAATAAAGCGTTTTTGGTTGAAATATAAAGTATTTTTAGGTTATTGTAAAGTAAGTAAAGTTTTATCATGTCTGTATTATTCATTCTGGTATTCATATCCCCATAGTAAATAGAATGTATATTAATATGAATGTACATATATATGATAATTCTTTGTCCGATTGAAGATATGCTCGCAACTAAAATAAAAAAATGCAATATATTTTTATTAGTGACCTAATACCTAGTGAGTTTGCTAACGTGCCCGGTAGATGACAATAGGCTTGCCCATTATTTTAAAGCTAACATTAATGACAGAACGTTGTATACTTCTGTCTACACCTTCAGGTTTTACATTCGTAATATTTTGTATGTGTATCTATGTTGTTGGCAAATGAACAAAAAAAAGCATGTGAGCGCAAATCACCATACAAAAATGCATTTTTCATTCAATAAAACACGAGCTATGCATCCGAACTGCCGTTACTATACAACTATAGAATCCGAGATCCACTGACCGTGAAACATATTACATATTCATGAATACGTTTTATAAACGAATGCGCAGGTTTGTGAATTTCTTTAGTAACTAGCTGACCCGCGCAACTTCGCTTGCGTCACATTCGAGAGAATGGGTGATTTTTCCCCTGTTTCTGTAACATTTTTTACTGGTACTCTGCTCCTATTGATCGTAACGTGATGATATAGCCTATAGCCTTCCTCAATAAATGGGCTATATAACAGTGAAATAATTTTTCAAATCGGACCAGTAGTTCCCGATATTAGCGCGTTCAAACAAACAAACAAACAAACTCTTCAGCTTTATAATATTATAGTATAGATTGACAGCCCATAAGGTACCGTAATAAGTAGCGTTTGAGCAGCATTTTTCGTTTTTAATACGCTACATGGCTGTGGGAGTTTTTGTTTTAAAACGGTGTTGTAGATGTATTTTTTGCAATTGCATGTGCAGGAAGAATGCTGTGCTTTATTTTTAGTTTATATATTTTGATAGAGCCGATTAAAAATGGTCGGGAGTTTCTTGCCAGATCTTCTATGGTCCTAACTTCCGAACTGGCGGTAAATTAACTCTCTGTAAGCTATCATAAGTGTCAGCATTTGGCCTGAATGAATAAATGATTTAATTTTAGATTAATTTGTTGTATGGAGGTCGATTATTGTTTTAAAATAGAGCAACGTGGGAAAAGCAAATTGAATGATGTAGTTGAAAGAGGAAAATAAAACAAAAATAACTAATTAGTGCATTTCTTAAGAATGCTTTATTAGGCACTTCGTAAATAAGGCTACTTAAGTCTTCGATATTTGATATTCGTCAAAAAAGGCCATGAAATATACATTTTTAATAGGAGTTAATAAAAAATAGGCCATGATTGCAAAGTACTTTGAAAACAATTTGACCTAACAAACTTTGCTTAACTTTTCCATTTCCCAATACTTAAACAAAGTTAAATTGATCAAACATCTTGAAACAATTTTAATATTGTAACACCTAATGGAAAAAAATAATCATTTTATTTATTATGTTTTTGAAAATATGATTTGGTTTACAGCAAAGAAACAGCCTTAATATACATATACACGTATATACACGTACATATGTAGACATACGTAATATCACGCCAGTTATATTCGAAGACATAGGCAGAGGTGGACGAAAAATATTGACCTTTCGTCATTAATAATGTTAGTCCTATGTAATACGGGGTGAGCCTATTAGCATGTTACCAAACTCAGTGCAACTATTGAAAAGTCTTCAAATATTTATTAGAAAAGACAAATAGCATAAAAAAATGTGAAAGGAAGAACTATTGTCTCTTTAAGTAAAGTTTTTATTGTCTCAAATGAAATAATGATTATTCTTACTAGATGGTGGTAATAACTCCGTGCCTAGTTAAGCCATGAAACCCTACTTGATATATTAGGTCGGGGAAAAAGTCTTTTCGCATTATAGTATCAAGAATCGTCTTCATTAGGTTTCGTTCAGTGAGCTCGTGAGGTACCCAAAAATCGAGCTGTAGAGAAAAGATTTTATTACATGTTTATACATACTATAAAGCCAAAAGAGTTTTTCCCCGACCTAATATACAAAACTTAAGAATATAAGAAAATGGAAAGCTTAAATTCTTAGTACATTTTTACTTCTGCTTTATTTCAATGTTATTCGAGTTCATTTAGTGACCAATCTGTACAATCATTTCAAGTAGGTCGTTGAATTAATAGTTGATTCACACGATTGTGCCTGATTGAGGTAAGTGTCACTCAAGTTACACATTATATACGGGCAGCCGGTTTTGTTAGAACAATTATCATCTTATTTTCGTACCAAAATTACATATTTTATCCTCTGTCCGTCGGTGGTGTATTTGACAGCTGATAATAAAGATTTGGGTTCGATTTCCGTGTCGGTTTTCTGAAAAGACCAATTAGTAGTTTGTCCGACCCAGGAATAAACATCAAGAACTTTGCACGGCAGTTACACTACCAACTGCACCAGTTAAATAAAATTATGTTTTCTTTCCATTTCCATTTGTCGAAGCACAAAAAAATTTTTTTTTCTTTTAAAAACAATACACTAACGTTTTGCTCCCCGTATAATATTGGTTATATACATTATTATAATGGCAAGTATATTAGCGTACAAAAGGCAGTTGATCAAGCTTGGGCTTTATTTGCACATTACTACGCTACGTTAACACTCAACAAATCCAAAATAATATTGTTATTAACTCATTTAAAGTTTTCAAATACCTAAATAAATGCATTCTTTATGTTACAAAACTCCGACTAAATAATAAAGTCAATCCACTTATTACTTCATTTATACTTCTTTAAACAATATTATTTCCCAAAATTGCCTGTTACCGAATCTTTTTCAGCAAAAATTTCTTTAAATTCCACCTTTAACTCGTTATAACCAGATTTTGAACAGGTTTTTTTATCACCGCTAATGATATAATTAATTGGTCGTACCAACATTTACTCGGACTTAAGTCTCGATGGACAATTTTCCAGTTGATTAGTAAACTGATTAGCTATAGAGAATATTGCTGATGACAAGGTCATTGACCTTGTATGTTAATTATTTAAAGATTTTTGATGGGAAGTTGACGTGACATTTTTTCTGATACTATATTTTCTTGTAATTTTTCGATTTTAATTATTCCTTATTAGATTTTGTGCGTATTAGAGGATTATAATTAGGTTAAACGTTTGGCGTGGTCATAATTGTTATACCTACTTCATAAATACCGAAATATCAGAAATATGGTTTTTTAAAACGGAATGAGTAGTAAACATTTATTATGTTAAATACAAAAATCTTGGTAATTACTATTCATTTACTTAAAGTCAATCTGGGTAACTTTGAATCATTTGGGTAATAGATAAAAGTTAATTTTAGTTTTGCAAACTTTTACCAATTGTGTTGGTTTCATATGAAAAAAATATCGAAACTTGATCATATTCGCACTGTCAAAGTTACCCAGATTAACTATATCAAAATTAAAACGAAAAATATCCTACAGATATTACGGATACTATATTTAGTTCTTTCATATCATTACTTAATTATGAGCTAACAAGTAACATTGAGCTGTATTCAAAGTACAGTTGTGTTGTGAAGCCGAGCGTTGCATTCAAACACCATGCATTTACTAAGCCGCTTTTGTTTCTATGTTGCACGAAATATCGGTTCAATATTCCCTGTGGTTTTGAAAGCACGTGTATTTTCAGTACTTAGTATTGTTGTTTACTATGTTTTTTGTATACAGTTGTCAATGGTGAGGGCAAAAGTCTTTTATACGTAATTTAAATATAGGTAAGTATAGGAATATTTTGGTTAATTTTGGTCCTACATACAAGGTGTCAATTAAAAACTTTTTATTGCTATTATTGTATGCTGTGACACTGACAAAAATAGTTAAAGATTTTAGCCAAATACACCATTCAAATATAAAAAGACCATAACTTTTAAACTCTCGCGTTGCATGTTTAATGTATAATAGAATACGGGAATTAACGCGAAGACGCATTTTATCTTAATATCAACACATAGAGCAATAAAAAATACCTAGTGCTAATAAGTGATCTATCTACAGAATATTCGTACTAAAGGTTGCTTACCTCACTGATAGTTAACCAAAAGTTGATTACAACAGCAACCACCGCATAACTGCATCTCAAAGCAAATTCGGCCAAACTTTGTATTATGTAAATCATCTACTTGCATTGTTGTGTCGTTATTTATGAACTTAAGTATCTACCGTTTGGTACATTACTGGTTGTACTCGGAATTACGTTTTTGACGTAAAACGTGACACGTAATGGTTGAGGTACACGACTTACGAACGCGTAGTTGTGACGTGAGACAAACGCAAGATATTTGGTGCTTCACACACAATTTTGCGTATGACTTGAATTAGTTAAAGTCTTATAGTATAGAGACTTCAATCAAAAATAATCAAAAAATATAATTTTACTGTAATCACTATGAAAATATTCTCGACGTAAGTTACAAATTTCTTCTCAATTTCGTTCAAACCAAAGCAGAAATACATACACTTTTACCGTCTTCATGGTATCCATCAAACAATTTGCAATTTATGAGTATGTGTCTGTCTTTCTACAAACCCAGAAAAAGTTTCCAGACAAATAGACGATGCGACTTGATGTACGCTCGATCAAATAAAACAAAATAATTTTACAGATTTTTTTATTGGATCAAATCTGTAAAAGAAGTACGTGACACGAAGAAAATCACTAAATTTTTTGGTTACTTATCACTCATCAATATGCTAAAAATGCATCGTAAAACGAACCATCGTAACTCGAAAACCCGTACCATTGGTACCGCTTTACGGTACAGATTTATCGCTTCGATAGTTTTGTTAGAATTCAATTATGGCACAGCAGTGGTTAGGTCAGTGATCCCTATGCAAGCGCTTGTTGCTTGTACGTATAATCAGTAATGTATTATTTATATTGTATTGTTTGTTTCTTAATAAGCTCTAGGAAGTAAACTATTGTCCAATATGGATTTATCTGCGCGATTGTTTGAATTTCTTGGTTTATTGTTGGGTTTGCGAAAATGGAGGGTTTGAGGATTATTTTGTTGAAATTTGTATAGAGAGGCACTCATAGCTACTTGCGCTCACAGATCTATAAGTAATTTGTTGGTTAAGCAACCCTTGGCGCGTTCATTAATAAGATGGGTGCCCGCATAGTGGTAATTGCTCCGTGCTTCGGAGGGTATGGTAAAAATCGGTCCCGGTCGTTGTCAATTAAAACAGTCGTTAAGCTACGTCAAAGGACTTTCGGGTGGCTATAACGAGTTATTCCGTTCGGATCCCCAATACTGATACCCTAGTATTTTAAAATTATTTTCTATTCCGGTCTGATCCCCCGTATATAAACATTATAATAAATTTAAATATTTCATTCCGATCGGATACCCTGACTGTTTATATACGGGGGATCAGACCGGAATAGAAAATAATTTTAAAATACTAGGATATCAGTATTGGGGATCCGAACGGAATAACTCGCTATAACATCTCTGACATGATTAGGTTGTCTACATGAATGTTTTTATACACCTTTGCTCACACCTTACGCGCCATATTTTGTATGTGCAATGTGCATGCAAGTAATCAAAATTCTGCCGCTCGTAATAACACGTTTAACAAAAAAAAACAGCATCATTTTTTTCATACAAACTCAATTAACTTTGCAGTCAACCGTTCATTATGAAAAATTTAAGTAACTGGATTAAGTTTTAATCGTTTTCTTTCTGATTCATCCGAACGTGAATAATTTTGTGAAAGCCGGTTTCCCATACAGGTATTATGCTAATTACTGTTAAATGCATGAACCGTGCTAAAGAATTTCAATGCACATTATATTCTGTTTTCGTTTTAAAGTAAATCTTTAAGCTTGTTATCTATAATTACTTTCTTGGCAGATCAATTATGTCCACACTTTCATATTTTCTAAATCACTTGTGGTACACACTTGGTTAATTTCATTTCATTGTTAGAATAGGTGCAAAATATTTAGTGCTAATTTCGCCACTTACGATATTATAATGTTTCAACATCAAAAAAATAATTTAAACGACAAAGGTAATCGATTTGTTTTGAGGAGAGGATAATTATTTTTGGCTATAAAAAATTAAACTGAAAGTTAACTTTAAAAGGTAGTCTATTAATAATTATAAAAAGCCGTAATACACTTATCTAACGAATAAAAATGTTATTAATGATTGCCGACCATCAAACTAAGTGCTCCCTTAAATTCCAATAAAAGTAATAAAGTTGGCAAAGTTCTAAGTAACATTGTTGTTGGCTTTTTTAAGGACTGATACTTATCAATTTATGGTCCATTTACTTAATAGATCCAAATTATAGTATACTGGTATAGTTATAGACCTCCCACGCAGACAAACATAAACAAATGTTGTTGACGATTACTATTACTTACTTTTTCCCAGATGTACTCGACAAATGATTAAACTATTATGCATTTCCTCTATCTCTCGTTCCATTGAAACATTCATTGCAATTCAAATCATATACTCAAAATAAATCTGACACGGGTAATTAGCAAATAATCACAGTAAACTTAGCATGTGGTCTGAATAAATTGACGTGGCCCCAGCACAGTGCCTTGCGGCACACCGCCCTAGTGTTTGCCGAAAACGCAGTCTGAATACAAAATGCCACCTCAATTTGTTCTTAAAGAATACTGAGAACAAAACCAAAGAATAAATGGAGCTTCTCACCTTTATAACAAGGCAAATAAAATGTAAAACCCCCACAACGATGCTATCGAAAGCATTTTAATGTACGAACAAGGATGTTTGTAGTGACAACGTGTGGCTTTCTAAGTAAAAATTTCTAAATATTAACTGGATCCCAAATTTAGATCGCTGTGTTAGTAAAATTTTAAGTGTTCAAATCGGAAATCTAAACATGTGTGAGAAACGAATGCAGATTCACTTAGGAATTTGGGAGAATGAAAAGAAATGTTCTGCATTAAGTAGTCTCTGAGTCATTGTTGATTAGAATATTTTATTCTAGCTCTGCAAAGTTTTTACTTTTACTTACTTACAATTATGGTTAGAATTAAATATAAACTTAAAATTTATCATCACGCACTTTGCATTCATAAAAATACTTTAACATGAATATTTATTTTTCTGTCACACCTCAAACTCATCATCACATCCTTGGTCGTTTATTAGATAAAACTCATAAAATTTGATTTCATAATCATTAGATAGAGCTTCAACTAAATAACATTAGAGAACAGTGAACTACTGCAAATAATTTTAAAAAGCAAACTACTAATACCTTTCTAGTAACCCGTCAATCTAACATTCTAATCACAAGCACAGACATTCACTTAAGTCTTCGACCACCAACGACACAATAAAATAACGACAAACAAAACGCCTCTACTTCAATAGTAATCTCAATACATATCGATGATTTATATCAGCGACATTTTAGCATTGAATTGTGACTCGACTATCATTTCCATCGGCGCCTTAGCTATTGTAACTTTAATAGCTGGATCTGTCGTACTATGTAGCTAAGTGTCAACTATCACAATACCCATTAAGAAGGTAATGTAGCAGCTATAAAAGTTTATAGAAAACGATGCGGTGGAAGCTTCAGTAGTTTGTTTTTATTCGAGACGTTTTTAGCAACAAAGCGAAGATGGTAATGCGGAAATCTTTCTATGGGAGTTTTTCAATGTTGTTTGCTGCTGTTTTTATTTAATGGATATGAATATGCAGTTGTTTTTTCTGATGTTTAAGTTAAAGATTTATCCTTTGAATAATAAGAAGTATAGTATGGAAAAAGTAAAGTATTCTTAACTTTACTTAACCGATTGCGTCACATAAGAGAGAATGGGTCAAAATTTTTCCAATTTTCAAACATTTTTTACTCGTACTCTGCTTCTATTGGTCGTAGCGTAATGATATATAGCCTAAAGAAGCCCTTTTTCGATAAATGGGCTATCTAACACTGAAAGTTTTTTTCAAATCGTCCCAGTAGTTCTTGAGATCAGCGCGTTCAAACAAACAAACAAACTCTTCAGCTTTATAATATTATAGTATTATAGTATAGATTATACGAAAATTGCCTAACACAACTGATAAACTTTTATTGAGAAATTGACAGTAAAACTTAGGTAAAGTGGCAGCAAAAAGCTATTTTATTGAACAATCGAGTAACTGTACTGTTACATGCATAATAGTGTTCTATTCTTAACTGAAATAACTGTAGTGCATTATGTAAATGAATGGACATAACCATTGAAACATTTGCATATTGAGAACATTATTATCCGATTTGCACTTTACGCTAACAATATCCGTTTTTAAATGGATATGAGTATTATGTATAATTGTAATAAGCTACTATACTTACTCCTATTATTAATAATGTTATAAAAGCTAGTCTGTCTCTTTGTCCGCAAATTACGGTTTCAAAGGTTTTTTTCATCAGATAGTGGAATAAATTAGATCGATCATAGGATATTTATTCATAATCTACATCTCTTTTTTTATTGTGCCCAAATTTCACGCAAGCAAAGCCGCGTAGAACAGCTAGTAATACTATAGGAGTAAAGACACTATTTAACACGTCATCTTGGTTTTCTTGACGTTTTAGCGCAGCTTACCTTAGCCAGGTTGAAAGCTCATACTTACTTTCAATAGCTCATAAGTTCAATAAGCGAGTTGAGGTCCGTATAAAGATTAGTGGCCTTTTATTATATTGATCTGAGTGTCTTTGAGTACTCATAAAAAGCCGGTTTTGTCGTTAATAAACAATGACATGTTACATAGTCGTTCATATATTACTTCAACATTTGCAAGCGGGACCAATTTTTTCCTTAGCAAGTTCCTTTATTTATGAAATCTTATGGATGTCTGTTAGTGCCTTAAATTGATGCTTAAGTAATCTGGCGATTGTATTAGCATTTAGCACTTGCCCCCGGTTATCTAAGTTACATTTAACGGTAGTTTATCTATTCAACAGCGTCAAAATTCATACAAAAAGAATGCTATTGAATAGATAAACTACCGCTAAATGTACTCCGAAACCGGAGGTTTATGAGGTCCCATATATCCCATCCTATTTAAATTCGGTTTCATAAAGAATACATTTCATAATATTATGCATTGTAACAATAAAGACACCGACCTCTTGCATCTCCCATAAATGCAGTTAAATATTTTAACAAACAGCCAACAAACTCCGTTGATTAAACCGCTCGGTCTATGAATACGTTCAAATTTGTGCGCCCATTGAACCGAGAAGCTTAAATGAACATCCATATTGGAATAGTTTGCAGCCGCATTTGAATATTCATAGTCTAGTCAACTGAGTTCAATACATCGTGTACTTATCCGTATTATTATTTATCTCGTACAGTTACTGGTCTAGTTTCAAAGTTGTTTAAGCCATAATGCCTGTTATCTTAATAGACATCATAACAGAATTCTGGGAGCCAAAATTAAATCCGAAACCTAAGGCTATATATAATTTAGCGATCACCCATCTATGCAATGTTTTCCCCGATAGTTGCTTAATCTGACGATCATTGACTAAACGGTAGTAATTCGACAAACGCTTCAATATTTTAATACTATCTGATGCCGTGGCTTTGTCCACATGTCAACTATCTTCTTTGTAGCTTATTATAGATTAAGCTTCACTTCGGTTCTTCAACAATATCCGTGCTGAAATCACACCATATTATATAAAAAATCTAGCAGTTTTATAAAAACAAATGTATAGTCAAATTGAATGATATTTTTTATTGTTTTCACAATTATCAAGACAAGATTTGTATGGGATCAACAGGATAAAATTGTATTATATACTCTGACGAAGTTCAGCCGCTAGTATATAATATTAGTAAGCTTCAGACTTCAGTCAACAAAGTCCAATACATAATACGGTTATTCATTTCTTTCTACTGTTATTTTGTCTCAAATTCTTTCAAGATAATAGCATTTTTATCTTACCAATATTGTTTTTTATCATCAGTAAGCTTTGTGTCAAGTAATTCAGCTTCAACACGACAACGATCAACTTTTTTCTTTATAAAAACAAAATCATTTTGTTTTACTTATATTTTTGTATTTTGTAATTTATTTTGCGACATTTAAAGTTTATTTTTAAATACCATGGGATGATGATATAGCTTCTTATGAAGTTTATTGATCATCGCTATTTTATGTACTACAACAGAATAATTTGAGATGACATTGTTGCGTGTGGTAATTATTACATTTCAATATATTCATTCAAGATGTTTTTCTTTTTAGGTACCCGGTGGACAGTTGTGAATTTAATCAAGGTACGTACAATGTGATTACTTAAATTGTTTTTTCTTTAAGTGGTAATACCAAAACATTACTTAAATAAGTTATTAACATTCAGAACACGCTAATAGGACAACTAATTACGCAATTCTTTATTTACAACAAAAATCCTACCGGCCAGTAATCTACGTGCGCAAATAAAAATATTAAAAAGTTTAATGACAGCGCGGGGTGGCGGGAACGGAAAAAAAACAAAATGGTGCACAATGCCAGTACTCAGAGACAATGATAGTTGTACCAGACCGTAAATTTGAGCTTTTGACGCGAATATTCCTGTGCATTTTTTAAAATAACAATAATTACAGATTCCGCGAAAGGTGTGCTCATTAAAAAAGTGTTTTTTTCTTTTCGAAGTGCAGTTGGGAATTGATATTCTGCATAATTTGGCCTCGATTTTTTGCGAGTGCTAATTTTTGGAAAGTGGCTGGAAATTGATTTAAGGGTACATGGTTTTGCTGAGCATTCGTGTTTTTTCACTTTAAGTAGATGTTGATGGTGGTAATAACATGTGTTTCTGTATTTCGTATGTTGTTATCTGTAATTGGTTTTGAACAAAATTGGCGGCTGATTGCTTTTGTCACGTGCTTTCGTGGAATATTTTTGACATCGAAAGTTGTTACTTAAATTTCGTAATTATACTTCACAATATTTATCTTTTAAAAGCGATAAGTTTCGAAAAATAATATTTTGGAAATTAATTTTAAGTAAACATACAAATAGAGGTTTCTGCCTGCGATTCCGCTTTCTAAAAAAAGTCCCTGTTGTAAAGACTCAAATGTATTAGTTAAGGTTTACATGGTATTCAGTAGCACGATGGAAATCTAGATTGGGATTGATTTTACATACTTTTTATGGGAATAAAATATCATCACAACGTTACTCAATACAATGAATTAACGAGTGCCATAACTTCACATTCTTTTATACTACCTAATAACTATTTTAATAACAGCGAACACTCAATAAATATGAAACTCCATAAACATAGGCAACATCTTTATTACACCAATATTTTAAAATATGCACAAAAAATAATATCGTCCTATCTTTGGCACGCAAGCGACTCAATGCATTCTCACAAGAATGCCGAGGTGTATTTCAATACTTATGGCATCTGCCAACCATTTATTCAACCAACCAGACACCAAGACCCCTGCACTCCTTTACTCCAGTACGTACTACAACTGAAAATCCAAACACGTGAGAGATCTGACAGGTCTAGCTTAACTGGTTATTGCTATCTCGTCTTATAAGTACTATTGTGGAAGAGGAACTTATTGGTGATATTCGTAGATAAATCTTGCTTGGGAAGTAATGATGAAAGGCTTTTTTGTACGAGGTACCAGGATGGTATAAATTGAAGGCGATGTTTGCTCAAACATTTAATTAACTTTTCTCTTTAGGATTTATGATGGCCTGGTAGGTCTTATGTAAAATAGATAAATAGATTTGTGTATGGTTAGTTCAACTACCATTTGCAAAAAAAATGTATGAGGAGCAGTAATTCATATTTCTTTTGTTGTAAGTGTGCGGGAGATACACAAGATAAGTCCTTATTGCAGAAGTTGTATTAAAACTGTGGCGAAACTTCCTGCAAATTTGCTTCGTTTTCTAAATCAAATTCTTATTTAAGTGTTTAACAAATGACCACTTCAACAATTTAATATAGCAGGTGGACAATATTTTATCTATTTTCTAATTAAAAGCAAACGAAATAATTGTTTATACTGTTAATATAAATTAAATAAAGGAAGTAAACTTTCAAATGTCACATTATTTATGTAAAAATAACCATAATTGGATGAATTTTAATAAAAAGGAAACGATAAATTTCCTTATTCTATGATTAACACATTAAAACCGGCAAGTCTTGATTGAGTATTATTTCAAATCGTTTTAATCGATTTATAATTTAAATCGACTGGCTACTCGAATCGAAATAACGCGATTTATAAGATATTCATGTGCAATTTATTTTGCCATTATTCATGGATATTGGATAACCAACCAGCTCATATTGAAAAAGCGAAAGTAACAGTGTCTGTTTGTTCAAAAATCTGTAATTTCGATCAACTTTGGGTCAGAAGCTTGATTTTCCGTCTTATTTGCTAATTATTACTTTACAAGCGACCCCGGCTGCGTCCAAGGTTATTATAAACAAAACCTTATCTAAGTAGACCTTCCACGAGAATTGCTGGATCAATTTGAAGAAACCGCATGAAATCCGTTTAGTAGATTTTGAGTTTACCGCTAACAGATCGACAGACAGATGCGGCAAGGGTTATACAAGCTATTTTATATGTACCCAGTAGTCTTCTTGAGAAGAAAAAAAGAGGAAGATCCTAGTAGTGGTAATGTTCACGCAGGCGAAGACGGGAGACGCGATTAGCTTTGTATGCGTCTTAATCTATACTAATATTAAAAAGCTGAAGAGTTTGTTTGTTTGTTTGTTTGAACGCGCTAATCTCAGGAACTACTGGTCCGATTTGAAAAAATCTTTCAGTGTTAGATAGCCCATTTATCGAGGAAGGCTATATATAGGCTATATAACATCACGCTACGGTCATTAGGAGCGGAGAAGCAACGAAAAATGTTAGGTGACGCAAGCGAAGTTGCGCGGGTCAGCTAGTTTCCAATAAAAGTGGTTCTGTAATAGCAAGCTTTTACTCTAACTATTACTTATAATAATATGGTAAATGCTGCTGCCGTATTTGAAACAGACATAACAGAGAATGTCTAACTAATACTGGCTATTAAGTCTTCCGCAATTATTTGGGTACTCATGTCCAGCGTGCGGATTTCCGTAGCCGTCCGGATTTTATTAATGTGTTCTCTGAGTGGGAATAAACTTATTTATTATTAACGAAATAATAGGTCTTGTCAAAATGTTTTTTGAAAAATTCTTTACTTTATATTTGCCTGCAACTTTATTCAAATGGAGTTATATGTATTTCTTAAAGTGACTAAACAAAATATAATTTCGTACTTTCCCTAATAACTGTGTATGGATGAGATTGAAACAAAAAAAGATTATAGAGATTGTACCAGGGAGGTTATCTCAGTTGATAACTAGTATCAATCAAATTGATGGTCACTATTCAGTACATTGCTACTTTGACGTAACGTGTTAATCACTATAGTCTTAGGGAGAAAACAATCTACAGCATAGTGGATTTCAAATAATTGTTAACTCAGGTGGCAATTTTTGGTCTATACTTGCCCTTAGAAACAGGCATAGTTCTTTACATTATGTTAATAGTTTCCCTATTCATAATAAAGAAAGGGATCAGTATTTTTTTTTCGAATTCTTCACTTGCGACATTTTCTCTTCACTCGCATCCACAGGAAAGACACAACAAATAAAAAGTCAACTAACATATCAAGTTACTGCGAAATCGAAAGTAACATTGAAAAAACACCGTACATTGACTTTCACTCACACAATGGCTGTCAAAACAAATTGATAAGTACGGGTTTGTTTATCTAATAACTTCGAGTTGACAGCTCTGATAGGCACCGTAATGAAGTTTCAAAGATCATAAGATATACACTGATTTGAGAGTCTGTGAAGATTATTTTTTATGGGACGAGGAAAATAGTCACTCTGTGGCGTAGTAGTGTATACGATTGCTGATCACGAGATCATGGGTTCGTTTCCCAAGTCAGACAAAGTGCTTTTTAGTTTTGTCTAATTTAGGAAGTTTGGAAGGATCGTACCAAGTGGCGTTCTCTGGTCTCCGTCTACACTCAAAGAAAAAGACGTGATTTTATGTTATGTTAATAATGGTCCGTGGTCTTTTAAAAAGGCTGGAATATGACAACCAGTATGTGGTATTATTGCGTGTTATTATTATTGTCAACGCCGATATGCCTCTAATTACGCTTGTTATACCCAAAGGTCCAGGCAGAGATGTATAAAATACACCTACGATTCGCCATTGACAATGTTAATCTCACGTAAAAGTGGGAGAACTTATTGCCATTTTCTAAAACCTTCCTTAAACTCATACTTGAAATAAAAGCATTCCATATATCTATTTAAGCAAAAGACTATTGAGTTAAAAGATTAAACCAGCTCAGCCAATGATGGATGGCCATCTAATACTATTAGCTTATACTATGGACTCTCACTAGTGAACCGACATCAACCGAGTGATGGATAACTTTGTTGGTTCACTTTTAAAATAACCAAGTATCTACTATCCTACTTCGGAAGGATATTTTTTTGTTTTTCTTTTTAGTAAAAACTGTCTTGATTTAGATAACAGTGTCACTATTTTGGCCATATAGAGAGAATGAATGCAGATTATGAAGTAAAAAAACTACATTCCATAATAACCGATAAAATTTACGGAAGTAAATTAAAATCCCTGGGAGAGGATGCTTTAGAAAGAAATACATAAATCATATCATTCGTGATGTCTTTCAAAAAAGTCAGGTGTTACTCATAAGCAGAGGTCATGCCTATGAGTAACACAAATTGAGGACAAGAAGTATGGAAGCAAAATAAGTTTGTAAGTATCGTAGCACACGTTCTCTAGTATTGGCTTACTTCTATAGAAAGACGGTCGAATTTCTTGTATGTATGGCACACAGATTATAACCCGGATTGGTAATGAGCCGGTTAAGCTGGTACGTTATAAAGAATGAGATTTTTATATTGAAACAGACTTCATAAAATGAGTGTTTAAATTCGACTGTGCTCTTTTAATGATATTTTTATTTAAAAATTATTGCTTCTGTAGTAGCATTTTAATTGATCTAGATCTGTAGTTTTAAAGGCATATTTTCATAGTGCATACTTAATTAACTGCATCTACATTGATGATACGATCTCTATATAAAAAGGTAAGAAACAAAAAAAAAGTCTCGTCTGTTATAGGTACAGAAGTGTAAGCATAAGTATATAATATAGATCCACGTTTGCAAACCTACGTTATACCAAATTTTGAGCTGCAATAAAATTGATAATCTATTATGTTTGAACGCGCTTATCTCAGGAACTACTTGGTCCGATTTAAAAAAATCTTTCAGTGTTAGATATACCATTTATCGAGGAAGGCTATAGGCTAATATATCATCACGCTACGACCAAAAGGAGCAGAGTACCAGTAAAAAATGTTACAAAAACGGGGAAAATTACAACCCATTTTCTCTTACGTGACGCAAGCGAAGTTGCGCGGGTCAGCTAATTCTTACATAAATAAGAAATAATCCTCAGCAGCAGTTCTACACCTATACAATAACCCAAGCCACAAAGGCAAGCCGTTTTTAAAAATGAACTAAAATAATAAACCTGCCCTTCGTGAATAAATGCATCAAGTCGGTAATTTTAACGTTGACAGTGATTTGCGGTACGAAGTAGGTACGGTTATTAATGATACCTCACGGAATAAAATAAAAGGTTTCGAGACAGGTCCATAAGATTAAGAATAAATGGGAATGTATTTTAGTATTACTGTGGATTATTATGTTTCTGCCATAGGGAAGATTGTAAATTGAACAATTTACTGACCTGTGGTCTTGTACATCATCTAGTTTAGCACGTATTTACACATACATAATATCATGCCTTTTATACCCGTAGGTTTAAGCAGAGGTGTATGAAATTCTGCCATTAACACTGTTAGTCACATGTAATAAGGGGCAAGCCAATTGCCATTTACCATGGCATGTTGTCATAACGCTCGACTACTATTGCCAAATATTCTAATATAAATTAGAAAAGACCAATAGCATTCTGCCCGACCCGGGTATCGAACCCGAGACCTTATGATCAGCAGTCAGATACACTACCGAACACGCCTCAGAAGCAGTTAAACACTGATATGTTATTTTTTCTTGAGGTTTAAATCTTAAAGTTTTCTACGAGTAGTAACAAATTCGGTTTAGTGGCTTAACCGTGACAGCGTGCCGGACAGACTTTGCATTTAACTATAATATGGATTTATGTTCTTAAAGCCTCGTTTGTTGCTCAAAAATAGGTATTAAATAGAAGTCATAAGATACAAACATAGTATCACGCTTTTTATACCCGAAAGTATAGACCTGTAGACAGGTGTGTTTAAAATACACCCATGTTTCCTTTGTTCCCTATTGTTATTTATCAGAAAGATATACCTAAAATATGAACTAACTGAACCAATTTGAACCAAAAATCGCATTTTCTAACGGAGTCCCCATACCTAGCAGAAGACCCGTGATAACATGTAAGCATTTTTCGACAATAAGAACTAAACGGCCATCCATTAGCAAACAAATCAGTTTTAAACTTAAAAAGTAAAACATGTTGCTACATTCCTTTGTTAAGAGTAACAAGAAGAAATCAAGTGAAGCATGGTAAAATCCCAACACACTCATCGTTAAGGAAGGAAATCAGCGAAATCTTAGCTATTTTACACTTTGCACGAACATTTTTATTAAAACTGTAAAACTGTACATTTAAATAAAATGTAGCCATATTATTAGTATCTATTAAAAATTAATTAATTTGTTTAATACATTTATTGAGGGCATGCCAAGTTCTTAACCCGCACTTGACCTGTGTGGTGGACTCAAGGCCTAAACCCTCCTCCTCGTTTGGGAGGAGACCCTTGCCCTGCAGTGGGACAGAAATATAATTATATATTAATGAATGAAATTATGTAAAGTTTTGTATTGATAGGTGGGTTATACGAAGTCTTGTTAAGAAAAATTCAAACTGGCCAATTCTTCCCGTTTTAGCTACTGAGAATGTACGGAAATGATATCAATAAGCGCAATATATCAAAATAGAGTCGAAGTTGACACTGGACTCAAATCGGCAGTAATGGGTAAAAAAACACCTGTTGTGTATATATTATTTTGAAATTTATAATCAAAGTTTGGTCTAATTTAGATAAACTTACCTCATCAATATTAATAAGTTTTGAACATAAATTAGCTATATAATTTAATTAATACCAACAGAGACATAAAGACAAGCAGCCTATCTTGAATGAATACTTTATTCAAGGAAGTTGGTAATAAAGAAGAGAATATTTTACTTACCATTGATAGAATTAATCCGTTATGTTTTATACAAAAAATTCAAGATTAGCAATATGTATCTTACATTCAGAATATCACACCTGATATATCCCAAGGTGTAGGTAGAGGTGAATGAAAATGTTAGCTCAATGAAATAAGGGGCTATTGCCTTATATTGAAAACGCTAGCAAATCAGGGCTACTCTTGAGAAATATTCTAATGTACATAAGAAAATACTAATAATACTTTGCCTAACTTGTAAATCAAACACGAGACTTTCCGTTTAGCAGTGAAATACACTACCGACTACGCCACAGAGGCAATATGTATCAACAAACAAAAAAAAGGCCAGTAATCTATACATTTAAAAAAATAAGCGCCAATTCATCAAAAGTTTGACAGCGGCCACGCCCGCGTACATCGAGAATATAAAATAACCACCTGTCATTTAACATGTCAAGTTTGTGCACACAGTACAAAGCTTTCTTTTTTATGCACGGGCCGTATTTGGTCGTGATAAAGTGACTCAAACTATGCTGTGAGAAAGAGATGGCAGTATACAGACATCACAACACGCAGAACGGTAGCAGAAATTCCGTGTTTAACTGCACATTTGTCGCAGTAGTTAACGTGGTCTCGCTGCAATAACCGTAGCGCCGCGTGTGGCGGGTTCGAATCCCACCCGTTACAAATATTTGTGTGAAGAGCACGAGTATTTTGTTCTGAGAGGTTGTTAATATATCTATATAAGTGTGTATTTAGAAGTATATAAGTATGTTTATCAGTTATCTGGTTACCAAAGTACAAGCCCTGCTTAGGTCGGAATCAAATGACGGTGTGTGAGTTGAACAAAAAGGGTCAAATCTTTGGTAATTGTTAGTACCGTGTGTGGAAAATTTTGCTACTGGATTTTCGAGTAGACTTAAGTAGTGCTATCTCAACCTTACAGCAGAATTTGGATTCCTAAGTGCGGCCCATCGTTCTTGCTGTTTCGCTTTCAAATCAGCTGTGTACTCATATTTAAGGCCGGTATTATATTCGACCAGTATCGTTCAAGAATTGCTGGTTTTAAACCAATGACTATTATCATGTTCGATATTGGCCGTTTCTATTTGAAGAAGTTTAAGTGCTCTTGAAATAAAAATAGATTGAATTGTGTTGTTAATCGTAATAGTAGAGTTTTTGTAAATATTGTTCTTAAAAATTTAATGTGTTTTTGGGTTCATGATTGATACTTGTAATAGACAAAGTGAACCTATAGTTCATCTACTTGTAATCTACTATCATTTAGTAATGAATGAGTTTTTTTGTCAGTTATTTTTATGTGGCTCCTACCATTTAAAAAACTGACAAGAAACTCATTGTTTTAAACTACCAATTTATTAATAAAAATAATGCAATTACTGATAATTACAAGACATCAGGAAAAGGCTGCTGTAGGATAGAGTATAAATTTATTCAAAATAATTAATCTCTTCACTCTCTCATAAAATAAAATTGGCCCAGTTGTTGGCTCAATTGTCGTTGTTGGTCACAATCTTTAGATACATGATATTTTTTTTTATTTTTCGAACAAAATTTTATCGCATTTAATTTGTCCAAACGTTGGCCACACACTGTTGGTGACAAACATGCGTCGCTCAAGATACTGCTACTCGTCAAGCTACACTGCTCTTAATACTGTATATTGACACACTTTGCAGATTTAAACTGCGAGCACATTAATACTGTAAGATTGCTTTATAAAATAATGTAAAAAGAAATAACATTATTGAACAGACCATTCCAGTACATTAACTTATCTTCGCTTAATCATGAAAATATTTTAACAGCTGGAATAAAAAAATAAGGTCTTTTTTTACAACAATCGAAAAATAATATTTGTCATTCTAATAAGAAATAATTAAGAAATAATATTGTATTGTCTTTAAATTTTTTATAAAATTTTTAGACAGAAATCGTAAGTGAATTGTATTTTGGCTTCAAAGTAAATCGTGATGATCTTACAGGTCAAGCTGTAAATGGATCAAATCATTCAAAAATGTCAACCAAAAAACATAAAAGACTTATCAATGATCAACTTTCAGTCGAAATCGTATCGAATTAAGTAGTCACCGAGATTCCTTTAGCTCTACAAATAGCATTCGAAAAATAAACGATCAAACTATCAATCGTTGAAAAAGAACACCGCAACGAAAATTTAATAAGATCGGTACCCACTTTTGCTCATCTCCTGGATAATGCTACTCATTTATTTTATAACTAGCAGAACAAAAATAAAAACGGACAACAATACTAAAGAATAGTATCAATAAATTTTTTCCAGCGTCACTTTTTGCAAATTTCTTACAAAAAATACTTTTCAATTTAATCGATCTTGCGCAGACGTCTTTACGAGATTCGCGAAGTCATTACTTAAGAAAAAAAAAGTATTACTGTTCTTTGTGTGGAATTCCTCATTCATATTTTTTGTTATGAAGTGTTTGACATTTCTGACGTCATCACTTCAAAATTGGACTTGTCGGTCAGTTTATATTGACTGAACAATGATTATTGATTTCTGATTTGACGATATTTGTGTTATAAATACACTTATTGAATGATAATGATTGCGAATTGTGTGGGTAACGGTTTATTTGCTCAAATGATCGTTCAAGTAGTGGTAGACTCTGAGCGAATTCTCTTTGTAATCTTGATAAGAGTCTTTGTCGGGATGTTTTTCTAGTGTTATTTTTATTTCATGTCTCATGCGATATTCTTCGTTTCGGAATTGCTTTCGTTTTACTACACGATTTTGCGGTAGACGGTCTAGATTTAGATTAGATGATTTAATGGCTTGTCCATTGACGGGAATTTTGAGTCTCCTACATGTTTCAACTACTACGATAACCTTACTCATTAATTTAATAATAGCTGACAAATGTTCAATTTATGTTTGAAAGTTATTTTCTTGTCTTTTTAGTTTGCATACTCGCGGTATAAATACTTTATAAATAGTTATTTCTTAAATGACAGTTCATTCACCTTATTCATACTATCTCCCGCTCTTACGAGACTCATATTACGAGACTAGAGTCTTTTACGTAGTCAATCTTACAGAAACGAGATTCAGAAACTTACATTTATTTGTACTAATGAAATTACATTCTGTTTTGACCAGACAGACCAAATGAAGCATGAGTTCACAGAACTGCAAAACCTATGATAATAAGCCTATTAGTACAGCAAAAACTCAAACTCATGACTATCGAAAAGGCAATCTGTAAGACCGAAAGCAACCATTCATTAACGTACGTCCAATCTGTAAGACTAAACGTTGGTTTACCGGTCGAAATTCAGTTAACCAATGCCGTTGACTCACAAAACCGTTAACCATAGTTAACCAGATAGTTTAGCGGTGAGATTGAGGAATAATTGTAATTAATTCATCTATTGTGAAGCGTAACGATCTCTTCAACATTTATGCTGCCCTGGTATTACGATTTTATTAGATTGCTCTCATAAAACTGTTTTAAAGTAATTTATGATCAAATGCGTCAATTTTTTTCTTTTGTTCTTTAAATAATCTATTTCATCATCCAGATTTAATCTTAATCCATACTTCCATACTAATATTATAAATGCGAAAGTAAGTCTGTCTGTCTGTTACTCAATCACCCCTAAACTACTTAACCAATTTACATGTGGTATAGAGATATTTTGATACCCGAGAAAGGACATAGGCTACTTTATACACCGGGAAAATGTCGCATTCCCATGGGAAAATTCAGGTGGCGGACGAAACCGCAGGTAAAAGCTAGTTCATAATAATTTATTACTTTGTTACCAAGTTTGTTAAATTTGATCCAAATCGGTTTATTTTCATGCGAAAGAGCATATAACACGCTATTACAATATGGAACTTATTTTTTGTACGTACAGTTTTGTTGTTTTTAAAACAGTAAAATTATTAGTACATACTATCATTAGGATTGTATTCTATCAACTTTTATGGTACCTAATAGCTTTAGAAATTGCTGCTTCAAAAATAGATGCTTCTACTATTTGTATTCAGCATTTTTTTCTGAGCTGTTAAATGGTTTTCATCCATTATGGCCTGTGCGTCAGTAAGTTTTAACTTCACGAAGCTTATTGACCAGTATACGGTACTATGTAATAAAAATATGTTTCTAGTGGTAATTTGCACATTTCCCAAAAATTCACAAGTTTCCAAGTTCCCATTTCCGAAGTTCAAAAGTTATACGATGTCAATCAGAGGCAATATTTATTATGTTTTATTAATATTTTGGACACACTATCTTCATGTTCTTTCCATGATTTGTCACACAATCAATCAAGTTAGAAACCGTCTCTTTATATTGACAACGAAGTGCGAGAAATTTTCTATTATTAAACAACTTTATTCAGATAATTAATTATTTCTAAAAACACAAAAAACGTGGTCATTTATTGATCTATGGCCTATTTTTTTTTTGGAAATTAAAAAAGACAAAATTATCGACCTGCATTTTCCATAAAAGTTAAAAAGAAAAAAATCATTACACGTGCAAAGCCTAGATAGAGGTTTTAAAGCTTAACTATGATGAGGTTCTCGAATCGTTATCCTCAATCTCAAGTAATCATTATGTCGTAATACCATTTTAATGGCCGCCATCCTGGGAACTGGGCCATCATATTGTACATCAATTGAGTCTTTTGGAGTTAATTCTTAATGTATTCTTGGTGTCATTTCTGGTCTGAATGAGATTTTCCTGACGTATGATACTTAAATGATAATACAATCTGCATTACACTAGATTGGACCTTCCTACTTTGAAGCGAGTGAATCATTGAGGTAGTGCGTCTCCTTTTTTTTTTAAATTTATAAATATATGTTTTTTATTATTTACACAAGAATATTTACAAGTTACAAATTTATTTAAACGAAACTATATTATCTAATATGCAAAATCTAAATTTAAAAAAAGTGCTTCTTCTTGGTAAAGTTTCTTATGTAGTTTCAATACTTTGTATTAAATATTATTTATAAAATTGAAGACATTCATGCATTGTTATGGATTTTCTATTGTACGTATATGGTTAAAATGATTACGCATGGCTTAGTAACACCATTAGTTATACACTTATAGTTTATGAAATACACCCACGTTTCGCACATTTACAAATTTTGTCCCGCGTAGCAGGAGGCGATTCCATTGCCATTCCACCTTAGTTATCCATGATATTGGCTTTCAAAAATGTAAATTAAAAAAAGAAATTACAAAAACACGCAACTAAATTCAAACCTTTCCATTGCACTGGCCGAAAATAAGCTTATAACAAGTTACAATGTCATTTGGAATGTCAATCTTAAATCAACGAGCAATGAAAATTAAAGTCTACAATTTGAATATAAAGTGGCCGATAACGAGGGTTATTTATTTACATACCGTTACAACGACAGCTCATGTAACGTTAATTCATAATTATAACGCGACATAGTAGCTCAGTTATAGATCGAGTTTGTTCCCAGTATGCTACTACTAGAAAGGGATGGCGCAGATTAATGAAAATGCAGAGACTTTTTTCAATCTTTTAGTAAGGTGATTATCTAAAAGCAAAAAAATTCTAGGTGACTGTAGTTAAGTATTGCGTTTTTAACGGATTTTTTCATGATAGATTAATAATCATAGGACATCATAAAATACCACTTAAAATTCCCAATGAAACAACATCGCTCCATAAGCATAATTTCTCTGCCAAACTCTTGTTTTTAAGGTCCTCAAATCAGTCAGTATCTCTTCATAACTTTTTATTGGATTGTCGACAGTCATATTTTTACGTGACTACATATATTAAAATTCCGGTAATTATGTGTAAAAAGATAAGCTAAAGAAGTTATATCTTCACTCCAAAAACAGTCAAGCAGTAAAAAGCACCTCATGTCATGTATAATGACGTCACATTTTACAGTAACCATTGACGTCACAACAAGAGCCGCACTGTAATTATCGTCCATATAATGTTTATATGCACTTCAAGTTTTAAGACCGATAATGTTTGGTACCTCAAGTCACTACATTCGTCTGGGTCAGACGTTCTTTGGTAAAATATGTCATTTTGACTGTAAAGTCTTTATTTTCTTTGTTCTTGATTATGACTTCTCGAAATACGCCAGATTTCATGGTTGTCTGCAGTTGATATGTACATCAAAATTTCTAAGTTTTATTAGAAAGACCGTTTAAAGTGTCTTATGACTGTTCATGCAGGAATGGGTTAAAAATGGCTATTTTGCTCCCGTAGATAATGGTGAATAGCCTTAAATTCAAAATTTGATTATTTCATACTAATAGCCGTATATTACAACTCATATTTGATATGGTGATAGTTCGTGAACTTGTGCCAGTTTAGAAGACATTAACCGAGAGTGCTAATTGCCGTAGCTGTAGAGTAAAGAGAAGAGCTTGAAAGACACTAATTAAAAAATGTTTTTAATCATTTTCTATTGAAAAATTGATGATATGAAATAGGGTTGTTCAGAGATTTCTGGTGTATAATCAAGAATAAATTAATATTGTTAAGCTTTATTACATTTATATTGATAATATTAACGCGAGACTATATTTATAAATAATTCCATAAAAATCTATGTCTTCTTAACAAATAAACTATTAAATCTCTAAGCAAATTCCCACGATGCATAAAATGACTCACACTGTGAAAGTGCTATTTAAAACAATGAACGCAATGAACTGTGAACGAAGCACCGAAACGAAACCAAAAGCACGTAATTGTTCTGCTATAGGCCTCCACAGTCCGTTACGTTAAACGACTATACGTATTTTATCCTACGAGTCCATAAATCTTGGGCTAAATTATCTTTTTACTATGTAACAACGTTTTGGAATAAAAAACTGGGATAGAAGAAAACCCGTGTTTAAAATGTTTCATGCGTGCATCCTGTAGTGCGCTTCACAGCAGTCGACAACAACAAGTATCGAGAGTTTGACATTTAAAATGTACTGGAAATTTAGTTACTACACACCAGCATTGCATATTCTGAAAAACGAAGGGTATGTAAGTCCATCATGGTACGCAACACATGGTAGAAAAAGCATAGACTAAAAGCAGGAGATAATTGAAAAGTTTTTTAACGATTAAAGAAAAAGGCGCTAGACAGCCATCATGCAAGCAACTATCACCCGTACTCGAGAGAGCTTTCCGAATATTAGGGCAAATAACATCAGGGTACGGGACCGTGCTGTAAGAGTCGGGACTAAGCAATGGCAGGTACCAGCACCAGGTAAAATTTTGGTAAAATTAGTTTTATCCCGGCAAAGTAATCACGGTTTGCAGCTCTATCAACAAAAGACTAGTAAAACTGAGCGACGCTAATCGCCATCAATTTGACATACTTCTCAACGCTTAAGCTCAGCCAAAAAAACAGGTTTTAGCCAAATTGAATGATGAAAAAAACGCCGATAACCGTTAAACAAATCTTATTTAATATATTACGGAAATCATGATGGTCTTGCTAACAAAGCGCAGTTTTTTGGTAATAAAAAACTTTTGGGTCGAGTGCTAATGATGTTGCTTTGTGAATCGTGAGAAGAAGGGCGCGCAGTGTCGATTATTTTTGACTTATAGATGTCTTTTCTTTTTCATATTTTTATAAGACTCTTATAGTCGCAACTAATTTACCGTCGGATTTTTATAAAATGGGCACATAGTACAAACGGTAGCAAGATTTCCTACTTTATAATTGGCTAGCGAGTAGCTTTCAAAAATTATGAATGAAACTTGACCAGACCTATACTTACATATGTGTTGTAATTTTAAATGTTTAATAGTCGAAAAGAAAGTAATACGATAGTACTACAGGTAGGAAACGAACAGAGTCGTAACTGTAATTTGTAGATCACCCGAATCATTTTTATATAGGAAACAAATACACGACTTTCTTTTGCTAAAGTATTACCGCGGTGACTTAGGGCGCGTTCCCACTATGTCGTGACGACAGATAATCGTGTAGTTTTAAGTGTCGTGGCTTATATGTTTAAATGGCGGTGTTCACATATAGAACGACACGACTTACTGTCGTCTACGACATTTTTTGCAGTGACGACAGATTATTGTGACAGTGGGGACGGCTAGATACGACAATCACTAAACGATATTTTTTTTTTGACGACAAACAATCGTTCTCATGGGAACAGCTAGAGACGACAGTCGTCCAACTATAAATTAATCGTTACGACACAGTGGGAACGCGCACTTACACTGTACATTAGACGTTGTCAATGTCAATCTAATGGTGTTTTCCTCAAAAGCTTGAAGTATAAGGTTACTGGGATGGTAACGGTGCCGATCACGACGGAGGACCGCTAGCTCTTGTGATTTAATTCCTAGGTCAGATTCGAGTGTTTTGTGATAAATACATAGCTGTTAAACTTCTATTGCTTTGTTGATTTAAGGACTGTTGTGTACATTTATTATGAGAAAAGATGCATTAGATCAAGCTATAGGCTTTCCGTTAAACGTTACATACATCCTTTAATATTGAACTATACTTAACAAAAAATAACTTAGTAAAGATTAAATTCAAAATACAACCTTTTAAAGAATACAATATTTTTATGTGCTTCCTACTTAGGTATGTAACCTTTGAAGTTAGTGTCAAATATGGGATCAAATGAAAGCTATTCCGCACTAGACAATATAAGAATCGCATAAGTCGGTTGAGAAACTATTGTGACAACATCTACGTACATAACAAAGAATACCAGACTATAAGAATGCCAATATTTTTTGAAGGTCATAAAGGTCTTCTCCTTTTTGAAGTCGCTTCAAAATCATTACCTGCAAAGACTAAGATCACACAAAACCAGTTTACCTTACTGTAAAAATATCGCAAATCATACCAACTCCGCCTTGCAAGCAATTTATAAACAATCTATTACACTAAGACAGGAGTACACACTAATCAAGTTAGCCGTTTTGACACGTTGATTGATAAATCCTAATAGCCAAGAGATTTATGACTTGGCGTGACGTCTAACTTCCCGATAGTGGTAAAGTTGTTAGTAATTTGAAGTACAGTTTGACAGGCTTTTGTTTCTTAAGCCGTTTGTCCACTCATCTATACTGATGTTATGAACGGCCGCCCGCTACTTTGTCCGCGGGGAAATATTCTTTTCCGTACTATCTTGATTTCTGCTCCATGCCTCTATTAGTTACAGCGTAATGTTATATAACCTGTGACTACCGAAAAACTCGTCTATTTAACACAAAAATTGTTTTTCTATTCCAAACAGTACTTTTGACATTAGTGCCTCCGAACAAACAAACTCTATAGCTTCATTTTTTTTTTAAATTAGCCTGTTTATATTATCCACTGCTGAGCAAAAGCCTCTCCCCTGAGTAGCTTAATAGCTTAGCTTCATATTATTAAGTATAAATATATCTACATATTTGTCTATCTGTTACGCAGTCACGGCTGAACTGTTAAGCAGAAAACAAAAAATATATTGGAGATGGTTCAAGACGTGTAGTCAAACTTTACTATTTTTGAAATTCATATTAAGAAGTTAAAAGCTGAAACTTTATGTGGGAACCATGTGTGTCAGCCTTGGCTATAGATTTTCGCTCATTGAAGTAAATCGGTCATTGAACCGATAATAAATCTTCAAATTGACGTGTTCGTCTTGTTAGCAATTAAACATGCATTGTTAATCTGCCTATAACAAGATTTCACATTTTTTGCAGCAATTTTTTGTTGTCGCACACACGGGTGCATTGCCTTCAACATTTTGCATAGTGTCAAACGAGCTTTCACTTTAAACAAAGCATGTGAAAATTAATCAGCCGACATTGTTTGACAGTATTCAATATACCCGCATAATTTAAAAACAAATGACTTTGTTCTGCCCACATGCAATGTAATCAAATACTATTTATTATGTTAAAATAACGGCAAAGAAATACATAAATCACTCATATTCATATATTCCTGATAAAATAAAATTACAGTTTTTCTACAAGTTCATTGTTTGAAATCACAATTAATGGTTATAAGTACGACACGCGATATTTTGAAAGACGAATGACTATGTTTTACAGAAACAACAAACGGTACTATAATTCACGCATACAATAAAAAAATAGTATTTGTTCATGAAAGGTGTATCATTAACGAAATGACCGTAAAAAACCGATTGTTCAACATAACCAATAATGGAGCTTGCAAAATTGTGCAAAAACCGTTTGAAATGTACGTCTCGAGTACCAGGCTCACATGACTGCGTGAAAGTCTTTCGAGTATTGTACAGAGGACTACTTTCGTTGCACTCTTCCGGGTCAGGGGTCACGCGGACTCAAGGTTAGCAGTTCTATGCAACGACCTATTTGATTTTATGATTGCCTGGTACACATTGTGCATGCTTGAAGTGTTTTGACACTAATGTTATGGTTGTTTTATCTTGAAAATGGCGGAATAGTATAATTTTATTTTTATTATCTTTTGTTTTGAAGCTGTCCACAGTTAATAAGTTAAAATGAAGAGCTAGAATATTAATGTTATAGTTGAGTGTTCATAGCCTCATTGCTTCTAAGCATAACGAGGTCAGTTTCTAAGCTTAGTCCGTGTCTTTAAAATAGTGGAAAATTAAATAATGAATTAAGTACTTCTGATCACAGAACGTTCTAGTATATTATCAAAGATTTTTTAGTTTGTTTTGGACGAGCCTATCTTTAAAACGAGCAATCTGATTAATTCCCTGTCAATGCTAATTATAAGGAGCTATCTTAAATGGCGCCACGACTACGGGAAGTAAATAATCACCATAAAAGTGAAATGGCGGGCACAGGCAGTGCGTTATAAACTTTAATAGATCAGGATCTATGTGAGAAAGCTATGAGGAACTCTCTTTCCTTATTTCAGAAGCTTAAAGACAGATTTTTTGAAATGCAGCAAATTTTTGACCCCTGACGGTAGTATAAACTTGCTAGTCGCCTTATATTCAAAATTATTCGAAGAATATAGATTATGCAAACAACGCTAGGCTTGCTGATTAGTTATTCATACAAAATGTATGGATAAATACAAATACAGCTGTCAATAAATGGTGGAAAGAAACTGCTCTAAAACTTTTTAATAAAAATCTGTTCAACAGTAAAACCGTAATATACATGTCCCATATTTATAACATAGTTTGAATAAAAGTATTTTTATTGTAAATCTTAAAACTACTCCATCATAGTCCTACATTTCAGACAGCTGATATAACCTTAGGTCACCGTTATTCGTACTAAACGAAGGTCAAATACCAGTTACTTTTGCTCCTTTTAATACTTGAATAAACTTGATTATTTCCTCATAGTAAGTATGTCACGAGCAATTACAATTCAGTTGTCTACACACACTTATAATTTTACCGTCAATCAAGAAATTTGTAGGAAAAAAATATAGTCCTAACAACTTAGTAGAGAGTCTTGTATGTAAGCTTAGCGACTTGTAGGCATATAAGACCTAGAAGTTAAAATATTAGTACACTGCAGACTTACCATTGACTGTTGGCTACAGCTACTTTATTTTGGATATACATATATATGTACATACACACATTTTTTTTTATCCCGTTACTGTTCGTCTAATGGACAAGGTTCTCTTCCCAAACGCGAGAAGGGATGAAGGCATTGAGCCTAACATTCTGGCCAAGTCCAGTTTAGGACTTCGCTATTTTGCTTAATTCTTCATTCAATTTTTACTTATACTAGAGAAAAATCTTACACACCAAGGCTCTCTACTAACCCTCTTATTTATAACCACATTATAAACCTATTTTAGTAAAAAAAACTACTAAAATATGTTTCCTATTTTTCATTTCGCTAAGGAGTGAAAGACACAAAACTCTTTATAAGCTTTTCATAAGTTCATATATTTTTATGAATAAGAGGGTAAGTCATTAGTCTATATAATCAATGCATAGCAACGAAACAATACCTCACGAAATATTTTTAAACAAAAAAATGGCCATGAACCGTATAGAACTGTCAAAGTCAAGGCCTCAATGCCGTTAACACTAATATTACGGCATCAGCTGACCTCGTATCACAGATCACGATGTTTATCTCCGCACGTGATTGAACGTTTTACTTTAGCTACCGATTTATACGTGCGCTGTGCTCAATTACTGATTAGTGGAGCTTTGATTTTGTCTTCCTTGGCTGTACCTTACAAACTTTCACATGGTTTCATTTCTGTTAAGTAGATAAAGAAATATAAGGCCTGTGGTATGAAAGAGGTGTGGTAGCGAAGGTGATGCAATGAGTGACACAAGTATAGTAGAGTATGGATCATCAGGCTGTGTCTGGAAATGAAAGATAGAAAATAATAAAAAAGTTTAATAGGAGACGTAGGCAAGTAGTGTGGGTGAGGGAGACGTAATATAACGACGATGATCTAGTGTCTTTTCATTTGTACTTCGTAATAATTTTGATACTTCGCTTTCGTCCATTTTAAAGCTTAAATGTCAAAACCTGGCGCATTTGATAACTAATAACATAAAATCTTTTGTTACTTAACCGAAACTACCTAATAACTGCACTTAAAGCTCATAAATGCATTAACGTTTAGCCTCTTACAATGGTCTACTTTCCTAGTACCTTTTCTTAACAATCAAAGATGAAAGTCGGTGCAGCATTTCTGCAAGCCTGGTAGCTAGTATAAAGACGGTGTCGGGAAAATAATAAAAATATTTTTCACACCCGTGGTTAATTTATTTTATTTTACACATATGAAACTTTTGCAATAACATTAATCTTACTTCGAACAGAAGTTATTTTCAGTAAAAAAATCACGTTACCTGACCGATTCCGATATACGAAGTTCTGACCCAAATTCCCAAGCAGCTTCAATTATCGTGAGCAATATCTAAAGCTTCAGAATAACAAACGAAGTCGGCATCTCAAAGGCACATTCTCAGAAGAAACGGTGGTTTAAGCTCGGATTAATGCAAGTGACCGAGTGACATACTCGGGGCAGGGCTGCCTTGTATACAAATGTCATATTTTTAACACTTTTTTGAGACGCTCATAGCCAGTTGTGCCCACCGGACGGTAAACGATCTGTGAGTTAACCGTTGGGTGCGGTCATTCTATAGATGGGTGACCGCATAGTGGTATTTGAATTGAGCATCTCCGTGCTTCGGAGGGCACGTAAAAAGTCGGTCCCGGTTGTTGTCAGTTAAGATAACAGTCGTTAAGCCATGTCAAAGGCCTTCGGGCGGTTTGAACAACTTTGACACTTGGTTGACCACTAACCATACGATGAGAGAGAGAAGAAACGGTGGTCTAAGCTCGGATTATTGCAAGTGGCCGAGTGACATACTCGTAGCAGGGCTACCTTGCATACAAATGTCATATTTTTAACACCTTTTTGAACAAATTATTCAAATTATGATGAGTTTGAGATATTAACGGTGTATATAACGGTATCTTTGATGTGATGATTTGGTTTTTATCTTTTTTGATGTGTGATAATTTTTGTCTCGTAATTGTGGTATTTATGTAACTGTAAATGGGACAAGTGATTGTTTTCTTCAAGTTCTTTTCATTAGAAAGTAATCCGTAAGTTTTTTTGCAACAAAAAAATGTCATAACTTTATGTATTTGAAAAGTTTGAGCTACGTCAGTCCATCGGTTTTATTTTGGTAATATATAAATTAAAATTATCAAAAATAGCATGAAATCTAAAAACCTAAATTGGAATTGGATAAAAAATCAAATGTGAATGATTTGATTTTGATTTGTATATTTTGTTTTACTATCCAATTCAAACGATGCATCTGCTATCCCATAATCGATACCTAGCTATCTAGAACTTTCATATATTTAAAATACTCCCTACGATATTACCAAGATTAAGAACATTCTAGAATTCCCAAGCAGCCCTAACACGGTTGACAACAAGATTAATACCAAAACTCGTCCCGGTAAGCGTTCTTGCGGTGCAATACGTATTGTGTTCGTCGCAATATGAGTCTCACCGCAAAGGTTTTACTAATGCAGTTCATTACAAGCATGAACATTCCAGATTTACTGTTGAAATGGTATAACTGTGAAGCTTACTGAAACTGATGACAAAGGATGAGGTTTGCGCTAAATGTGTAAAGATTTTAAATGTATGGAAACTCAACTAGAAAGTTTATGCCATTCGTTGTTTGTATGTTTGTAAAGATGTGCGCGAAACTAGCACTAACATCTTACTCTAGTCGTCAGTGTTTAATAAAAAAACAAATTAATTATAATTTATTCAACTCACACACGGTTATTGGATTCCATACTGAGCAGAGCTTGTACTATGGTAAGCAAATAACTGAAAAACATGCTTATATACTTGTTAATACATATTTCCGTAATATTGATTGATAAATTGAACTGTATTACTGTAAAGTGTCCTTTCAGTAGTTTGCGTAAAATAATAACAGCCATCCTCACATACCTTCTTATAGGTACCTAATATAAGTCAGATACTATTTATTCAAATAAATACATCCCAGTCTGTATTCTATTCCTAAATGTCACCTCGTAACCTTCAACGACCTCCAGAAGTGCATCTTTGTGTAGAGAAAGTAAGCCAAGAGCTAGGCGTCGCACAAGGTAATCGTGAGGTTTTAAGAAAGGGCATGCTTAAGCACTAGAAAGTTGCGACTAATCTTTGTTAGGGTGTTTGCATGGCGTTTGGTTTATTTAAAGGTTGAATACATACATACCATCAGTAGCGCAATTCTGTATAATCTGTACTGTCGAATATCGAGAGTTTGGCATTTAGAATGTGCTGCCAAAATAGTTCCTACGACGCTCGTCACAGGCGCTGTTCAGATTTTCATACAAAATTTCTCGATGACAAGCCGGTTGTCAGTAGTCGATAGTAGTTGAGAATCGAGCTATAGATCTGTTATACTCGAAAGTATAAGGGTGTAAGAAATATACTCACGCTTCGCTATTAACAATTTTAGTTCCATGTAATAGGTGATACGTCGCCAAATAATGGACTACCACCTACTGAAATATACTTATCTGAATTAGAAAGAATAGCAGTTTGCCTGACCGAGGAATCGAACCGTACAATTCTACATGGCGGTCGCATACGCTACCGACCGAGAAACGGAGTGAAACGTGTATTTTTATACACCTCTGTCTTTAGATTCAGGTACTACAGGCATGATATTATGTGCATATATTAAGTCGGGGAAAAAGTCTTTTCGCATTATAGTATGTATGAACTTGTAATAAAATCTTTTCTCTACACAAAAAAGCTCATATTTGGGTACCTCACGAGCTCAGAAACCTAATGAACTGTGTACTCATTGGTGATTCTTGAAGCCAAAGAGATTTTATTACAAGTTCATACATACTATAATGCAAAAAGACTTTGTCCCCGACCTAATATTATTTTTCCGATCCCATCCGGAATCAGCAGACCTGTTTTCATGCGATGGCCAGGTCGATCTATTTGTTTTAAACGTAAAATATTTTAATATTGGCATGGTAATAACTTATGTAATAACTTAAGACAGACGGTCCTTTAAGTAGAGACTAAATAGATTTATCAACTTGGTATTACATAGATCTCATAACTTTTTACGGCAGAGAGATTAAGCTGCGAGACTTGGGATTTTAACAGGGTGTTTTTGATGGCATTTTATTTACCAGCAAAAAAAAATATCAAAACTATATCTGAAGGAAAAAGTTCCCATATATTTATGCGCAAGCCCTACAGTTTCCTTTTAATAAGCGGTATACAAAACGGCTTCATTATCCACAGTGTATGGATAAACGTTTCTCACAATACCGTAAGTAGGTGATTTTCTGCACGCATCCTTATCCCTTGAACTTTGTATACGATTTGTGCTAAGTGAAAGTATACAAGCATTGTATGTACTGTAGTTTATAGGAAATATTGTATAGTGATTGTAAAAATCGATGATTAATCTTACTAATATTATAAATAAGAAAGTATGGATGTGTGTGCGTATGTTTGATACTCTTTCACGAAAAAACTACTGGACGGATTTTATGAAATCCTACTAATATTATAAATGCGAAAGTTTGTGGGTATGTATGCATGTATGAATGTATGTAACTCTTTCACTCAAATACTACTGAATCGATTAAGATGAAATTTGATATGTAGGTAGCTGAAGACCAAGAATAACCCATAGGCTACTTTTTTTATCTGAGTTCCCGAGAGATCGGGATTTACACGGGAAGGGTTTCCACGCGGACAATGTCACGGGCGGCCTCTAGTTTGACTTATAATTCAGCGGTACACTATGTCGCCGGTCTACGTATGTACATTCGGTTGGCTAACCTGCTTGCCGACAATAATTTGCCTACATACATACGGGTTGGCGATTTTGGTGTGCAATTGTGCGTTATTAGTACGAAAGTTGGAGGGGAGAGAATGACTATTGTATACCGCTAAGTCTAGAGTTTGTAGTCACTTCACAACCGTCCTTCTATCAGCTGTAGTAGGTTCTATTCTCACACAAAATAAATATTTGTAGGGTAGGAGTAATAAGGGTTAATAAGAATTATTACAAAATTTATATTTATTATTTGATTTATTTATTGCCTAAATATACAAAAAATAGGCATAGATTTTCGGGTACAAAATATGTGAGTTTAATTTTCTTTGGTATGAATTAATTTTAACGTTAATGTTGAATATCAATAAATAACTATTTAGTGCTAAGACAATGTCTAATTTTAACATTATTGCTATTTTATTTCGGACATTTCTGTAAACGAATAACTTTCTTTGAGGAATATTTTTTTTTATTTGACATTATTACGTTTTAATTTTGGATCATCTCTGTAAACAAATGATTTTATTTGAGGAATATTTTCGGTCCTGAAATAAATATATTGCGAAGAAATAAATACCTTGAAGAAAGCTCATTTCAGGGTAAAATTAAGTCCTTTATTTTCTTTATGCAATATCTACTAATTATAATTATCTCCTTGTTACAGATTCTCAACACAATGGATTACTGAGTTCAGTGCACAGTGTATATAATAGTTTATTGCGAAGACTGTTAGTGTGAACTGTGCTCAATTGTTGTATAAACAAAATGGAGGCCAAGACTCATATATTAGCTACTGCTGCGTTACTCGTTATTGGTAAGTGCAGGATCTTAAATTTTTTCACATATAATATTATACAGTTTTTTTTAATATTTAATATTGGTTAAGGTATTTGTCTCCCATCTCACCTGATGATAAGTGACGATGAAGTCGAGGATGTTACATGCCTATCAAGAGATACCCCAGTTATTCTGCTTTTGAAAGCTCTGGTATTGTATTCGACTAGGAAAATAGACCCAGGCAGATCCTTCTAAACCTATATAAGCTATTTGAATAAAAAAAAAGCTCTCGAAGAGCTTAATGCGACTCTATAGTACTTCAACGACAAAAAAAATCCATCTGCGTCTCGTAGTACGAGAGATATCGATTTTTTAATAAAACTTTTAATTTGACAAACAAACAAAAAAGGCCGTAATATGTTTATTTCATACTTTAAATGCAAATCTGCAAGCAAAACGAAAACTATAAACTAAACATACTGTATAAATTAACGCATTAATAATGCGATACTGTTACAAAACAAATGATATCATAAACATACTCATTAAATTAACGCATTATTCATTTATTTAAATCCGATACTGTTACAAAACAAAATGATACCAATGAATCATATCTTTAAAAATAACTTCAAACAAAAATAAACTAACAAGTCACTGTTTCAAACACGAATTATAATAAATTAGCCATTAAATTCGCACAAAATGTAATTACGTTATCAATTATAACGTCGGGGAAGAATTTCAATGAAAAGATGTGCTGTTGAACTTTTATGTGCGCATGCGCAGTGCATAACACCGGGATGTAACGGGTTTTGCTGTCAGCATTTTTAAGTCAATCTTATTTATTTTTGAAAATGTACAAATCACGGAATATCATACGTACAGGTTTGCCCTAAATGATCTGGGACTGAAATTCTGAATAGTGAAACGTGGGTGTATTTTCATATTAGATAGGTAATAGGCGAATTATTTATACATGTAAAATTTTACATTAAGACTTCATACATACATAATATTATTATCACTAAAAACGTTTCGCTAAAATAGTTAGTCCCACGTGATAGGGTGGGCTTATTGCTATGTACCGGGATCCTTACCGACCTCCGGGATACTATCGATAAACATAATGCCATCAAAAACATTCTGTTAAAACCCCAAGTTGCGCAGCTCAGTCTCTCTGCCGTAAAAAGTTGTGAGATCTATATAACACCAAGTCGATTAATTTAATAATATTTATTATTACATAAGTTATTATCAAGCAATCAAATATTTGTGATTTTTATAAGTCCATTGCCCGGTCACTTTTCTTTCGCAAACGTCATTAATACAACTGTCAACATCAACTGCTTTGCTATTTTTTAAATTATATATTTCGCATACTTAAAACAAAAACACATAAAATAAATTACCCACTTAGAACACTAAACAGTAATCGGAAGTTATTCTTCAAACAAAATGTATGCGCGCTTTACTTTAAATGATTCGAAACCGGTCAAGTAGTGGTGAGACCACAGCGCTGTCGAATTTAGCGCTAAAAAGTAGCGCAGAATTTAAATTAAATTATCCAACTGTTTAAGAATGTATAATTGATTTTTTATTTCCGTTTGGATTTGTGAATGAAGTCTAGAAGTAATAAATTAGGATTTAATATAAACATGATCATTTTATTCAAATGTTTACTGATTGTCAACACTGAATAACAAATTGGGGTATAAAACATTTATCTTTTACTTAGATCGAGAGTTTACACACGGCAAGGAAGAGTTTTTAAAGCTACGTGTACATTAAAAATAATTATCACTTGTTCTCACGGATGAAGAAGACGTTACGATGCAACCTTGTATACCCGAAAGTCTTTTTTAAGTTCTCAAAGATAATATGAAAAGTGTTAAACCCGCTCTTCGCCAGCGTATCGGTCTTAAAGTGTAACCTCTTCCTCAAGAAGAGCGCTTTAACCAGCAATGTGACTAATTTTCTATGAGTTAGCCGTAAAGAATTATACAGTAACAGAAAGAAAAACCCATCAATATAGTAAAGTTGGTCAAACATTAACCTCTTGACCTTCAACTAAACAAATTAAATGTACAACTTACCGCAAATTATAACTGTATTTTATACATTACTAGTTTTATCCCGCGACTTCGTACGCGTGAAAAGATTTCCCGGAAAAAAATATTCTATTTGTTCATCCAAGTACTAAGCTATCATAGTACCAAATTTCTTAAAAAAATTGTTCAGTAGTTTTTTCGTGAAAAAGTAACAAACATACATCCATACATATTTACAAACTTTCGCGTGTCTAATGTTAGTAGCTGTTGCCAAAGATTTCACTTAAGTGACTTTGTTGGAATCCTATTCTTTGGGATAAAATACAGCCAAGAGTTCCATTAGTTTTTCAGTATCAGACAAGTCAAACATACTAAATATTGCTTCTAATATTAGCTTGAACGATGGGCGTGTGTATTATAAAAAAGGCTATATATTTAATAAAATAAATTTTGAAATATCCTCGATCATTTATCTTCATTAACTATGCAAACGAAAAGCGGCTCTCATAATATTGAACTCATCAATCAATTTCTGCATTTTATTGACATTAAATATGAAAAAAAACTAAGCAAAAAATACTAACTAATAGTTTTATTGACGCCTGTTTATTAAAATAGTGGTAAAATATTAGTTGAATTTTTGTTTCGGAGATGCCTAAGTTTTTTATACGGTTTTTTGTTCTATCATGATGCTTGGTAATAAAGTAAAACTGTTAATTATACAGTATAAAGAACGGTGAATGATTGTATCTGAAGTTTATAAGGACTTTCGCGATTCTTAATAGTCAGTACTAACCGGTATCGAGATTTTGACATTTAAAATGTACAGAATAATTAGTTCCTATCACACCCGCTAGGGTGCACCCGCATAATATTTATGTATTAATGATTTTGTCGATAGACGATAGATACGATCGTTATCGAATTTCATTTGCTTGATATCCTCAATAAAAGTTGAAGTATTGCATTATTAAAGTATTTTTATAAGCAAAAAAGAAACAATCGATTCGTGATCTTTTCATAAAGAAAAAAGATACGGCTGCCTTTCGATCATGTTTATCGTATGGCCACAACTTTATAAGTTCATACATAAAATCGCGAGCCAGCAATTATCTTTAAATTCGCTTTAATAAGGCCACCGTGACACTTGGAAATAACTGTACATAATTAACCAGTAATTAGTTCTTCGAATATACTTTTATTTCTTAATATTGCTCGAGTATTTTTATTGATGGTAAAAATGTGAGCTCTTCCGTTTAGTGTTTTGAGAATATTGTATTCGCCGTTTATTTATGAGATCTTATGATTTGATTCTTTTAGCGGTGTAAAGCAAAATTATTAAAAGAGGATTTTAAGAAGGTAGGCAGCATCTTGTAACTGTATATTTTCTTCTTGATTTTAACCAGTTTGAAGATGATAATAAACTATTTGAACTATTAAGCTATAGTTTATTATTAGAACTCGAAGAAATCAAAGAAAAATATTTGCACATTTAAAAAGACAATTATAGTCGCACCTATAAAAAAATAACATCCCTAGAATAAATCAACATCATGATCTCTAGCAAAATTATCCAAAAAGGATCGAACAGAGTGATCTTTCAAAAGTTTTCGCAGAAACTATGCTTCTAAAAGAAAGTAAGTCAATTTATATCAATCCAAAAATCAGTAAAAGAAAAATGTTAATAAAAACCTTCAGTCATAAATACCACAGCAAAAGGTGTGAAAAGTTGAAACGAAAGCAGTCTGAAACCATAAAAACGGCGTAAAATAATTTATTTTGAACCCACCTCCATTTTTTATTTGAGATAATGATCGATCAACATTATCTCCAAACTGACTTGACCCCAAAATATCAATCTTGGCTTCCTTTAAATATTTATTTTGAAACTCACTTTTACCCGTTGCTGGCTTTAATTATAAAATCGGCACCTGTATGTGTATAGATTACTCACTAAAGTGACAAATATTTAAGAGCTTATACTGTCCCCAGGTTATAATTTATCATCATGCCAAATTTTGTGTGGATTCAATCGCTTTGACGCAAAGGAAAAGAAAAAGCTAATATCGGTATAAGTATTTAATTGGTAGCTTAAGTTCAAATATATTTAGTTGCGTTATTATTATGCACCTTTGTCTTTCTCCAAAGAATGGTCTATTAAACTACCAAGTTTTGTCAAAATCTTTTCAGCCATTTCATACAGAAAGACAAAAAAACAATCTTTCACATTTATAAAAAAGGATTTCAACATGTCGGCAAACGCAAAGCGAATTAAAAAACATAATTAAATTTGTTTCGCTATTGATCGTGGCGCTTATTATTCTTGTAGATCAATGATCTATAGATCATGATCGATGACGCGTGCGCGCACGTCTATAACTGTTAATACGACATTTGTTTTGATTTATTATTGTTTAGTTCCTTTTTTAGTTATTAATGGTTTGGAAATTATGTTGTGGCGTTTGAAAATGGACGATGATTTTGTTTGATGTATGTTTATCATTATATCTACCTACATTAACTTTTGGTTGTAACAATTTTCAGTACACGTTATGATGACCACTTTAAATTATTCGTTTGTTGATCTGTGAAAGATATACTACTGCATTTAATGCCGTTTAGTAATATTCCACTATCTGTCAAAATAAAAAAAAAATACTGTCCCACTGCTGGTCAAGGGTCTCATGTTTTAGGGGAGGGAGGTAAGGCACTGTCTCTACGAGTACATTTCACCTTTTGTTAGCGGTAGTGACGTGAGCTTTCTGTGAGCTGGATGAAAAATGATCTTGATTGTCAATTTAAGTATGTCTTATTAAAGTTCTTCAGGCAGCTTGAACAACTTTGACATACCGTACAGTAGCTCGATCCTCTACTACTATCGACTACCGACAACCGACCTGTCATCGAGAAATTTTGTATGAAAATCTGATCAGCGCCTCTGACGGCAGCCGTAGGAAACATTTTGGCAGTACATTCTAAATGTCAAAATTTCGATAGCTAGCCGGTTGTCGGTAGTCGATAGTAGTAGATAATCGAGGTACTGTAAATAACGTTTATCATCCTGTCATCAGTACAAACTGTCAACAGCTTGAATCAATTCCCCTTCAATTAATATTACATGTCGATATTTTATCAGTGTCAATCGGCATTGCTTTGATGAATCGAGAATCGATGTCAACGATTTCGATTAGGAATTGTAGATGTTCTAAAAGACAAATGCTGCTTTTAGCTTGCAATTTCTTGGGCTATTAATTTACTAAAAGCTGGTTATAGCGAAAACACATACGAATTATTTGTCGTCTTTTTAACTAATATTTAATGACTTAAATGATTTTAAGCGCGCTACTATAATCTATCTATACTTCTATACTAATATTATAAAGCTGAAGAGTTTGTTTGTTTGAACGCGCTAATCTCAGGAACTACTGGTCCGATTTGAAAAATTCTTTCAGTGCTAGATAGCCCATTTATTGAAGAAGGCTATAGGCTATATATCATCACGCTACGACTAATAGGAGCAGAGTACCAGTAAAAAATGTTACAAAAACGGGAAAAAAATTGACCCATTCTCTCTTACGTGACGCAAGCGAAGTTGCGCGGGTCAGCTATATTAAATAATTTATTGAGGAAGGCTATAGGTTGTATATCATCACGTAACGACCAAAAGGAGCGGAGTAGCAACGAGAAATGTTACAGAACGGGGACAATTATGACCCATTCTGTCTTATGTGACGTAAGCGAAGTTGCGCGGGTCAGCTAGTACCTTATATATTGCTCCAGGTTTCGATCAAGTTACACCGATTACAGTTGCAGGCCGCCTGATGTAGCTAAGCCACTAGCTTCTCTCTAGCTATCAGACTCTTACAATTATTAGTCTTAAAACACTGTGTATAATTATTTTCCTTCAAAACTATATTATTATTGTCTGCCAGTCGCCAGTCTTAGAGCGGTAGTTGTCATAAATACTGCATTTCTCTCTAGTATTATAATTACTTCTATCCGAGATTTCTCGAATACAAATCGGATGCACAAACGCTTTAGTACTAAAACAAACAAGTTTAATTTAGTTAGTGTAATTGCGAAATAGTTTTATCACTCGAAACTGTTTTTATTTAAATTCTTTCTTTGTAAAAGTTTTAACGTTTCGTTAAACTATGTAACAAATTGTTTTCAATGTTTTTTGTTGAACGGAGAATGTTTTAAAACAGTTTGTTTTATCAGAATACTTTTCTACATTTTATTTAGTATTTATTTCATTTGAAAAGGTGAAACACTTTGCGTTCAACCTAGGTTAGCTTGATGATTATTCTACTCGGACTTGATTAAGTCACTAATCTACTTCTAACTTCACAGAACATGATATAAATATAAAAATAAAAAATAGTTATAAGTTCTAACTGAAAATTTCTCCATGCACAATTTTGAAATCGTTCCATTAGTTTAACTTAAAAGAGAACTGACAAAATATCTACCGCATTTATAACAATACAATATAGGTAACCGTTTGAAAATGTTATAATTTTTACTCAACTAAAACTATATACATTTTTCACAAGCTACGTAAAAACAACAGTTTTTATCTAACGATTTTTATTTTCTCTGTGTACTAGTTACGAATATTTATCTACAGACTGCACGTTCGCCGTTAACGTGTTGAGTATACAACATACACACACCGTGTTACATTGGACGTTTTACGCATAAAGTTAGCGGTAAATCTTTTGCACGGACTGGCGAAATTTTTGTGTTAGTTTGGTTTTAAAAGTGCACGAAAAGTTGTTGGTATATGGAATTTGAAATTATTTATTTTGTCTATTATAGGTTAATGAAGGTGGACAACAAAATAGTTTACTTAATTAATTGCCTGCTTGAATGGTCAATGCCTGATGCTATACTAGCTTATTTTACTCAAAAAGGCGATAAGCCGATTCCATATTCTTTTGAAGAAAATGTTACAAAAGTCCAGAAAAATATCCTTATTTCTGTCAAAAATGCAATGTTACTTCGTGTGCAAGAGTTACTTCGAAAAAATATTTCCCAAGCTTATCTCCACAATAATGTAGTTCTCAGTACCGCCACATTTACAAGTAAGTTATGTTCTCATGAGTCTTCCTTATCGACATCAAACTAATTTGATCTTTAGGAGGTATCTTTTTCAAGAAATCTTTTGATCTCTGAAAGACATACTGTACTGGTTTTTACTTGCTTCGTTTGTGTTGAAGTTTTTATAACTACAGACTACACACACTTTATTCGAAGCTGATGACCGGAAAAAAGAGCAAGCCACGAGTTTCTTGCCATTTTTCTCACGAGTTTCTTGCCATTTTTCTTTTCCGAAACTGTCAATCAATTATTTTATGCAACCATTTCAAATACTATGTACGAAGTTTACGGAATAAAGGATATTTTAAATTTGAATTTGGTGTTTCACACGCGTTTCGCCATTTATTACTGTAGTCCCATGTGATGAACATCAAACCTATTGGACGTTCCAAGATTCAAGATTCCAAGTTCCAAGAAATATTTCAAAAACAAAATATTACCTATTTTGAGCAACACGAGAACCCAGCCTCGTGAACGGCAGTAACATGCAGTACTATTATAGTACCAGAGTTAGACATTACTAGTAATAATAAATAAAATATTCCATAAACCTTATAGCTGGGTGGTTTAAATTGGTCAACTTCAAATGAATTTATTACCTGTTTTAAACTACACTTTATGGAAATACTTAAACTCAAGTTTTAGAGTACTTTATGAGTTTATCTTTATGACTCGTAAAAAAGTGTTACGATCAGACTAACTGAAATTATTATTAAACATTAATCTTATAATTTATTCGTCTTTTTTACTCCATTACCGCTCCACTGAGTAATGGTCTCCCGGAAGAGGTTAAGCCTTGAGTCCACCACGCTGGTCAAGTGCGAAGAGTAGGCGTTCCCTTAAGAAAGTATGAAACATTTTTATTTTTTTTCATTTATTTGCGTTTTATTTCTCCGGATTTCGCGGTCCCAAGGTCGTCTGGAATTTATAAAAATATTTAAAAAATAATCGACTGCTGCTTTCCACGCAAGTGAGGGGTTGGGTTTAAACTCGGGGCAAGACCAATGATATTTCGAAATAGTATCTACGGGCTTATGCCAGCTCCTCGACCTGCTTTACTTTTTATTGAAAAAAGTAGCTGATTTCTTGCCTCGGGTTTTATTCTTAATTCTATCCAAAACTGTTCATTTCAACATGAAAGAGGATATAAACAAATGCTCTTTTCTATTTATTCTTCTATAATAATGGATAGTGTAGATGACGAATACGGTCATAGAACATAATTTAAAAAACTTTGAAACTAAATTGATCTCATTTTAGACAGCAAAACATTGAATATATTGTAGGCCACAACAATAAAGAACTCTCTATACAATAGAAAAGCGTATTTAATCCAATTTTAAAGAGAAAACATATCAATTTTAATTATTTTGTGTTAATTTTATAGCCATTACAATCATTCACACTTTAATAGAACGTGTCCGTTTTTTGCTGGCGTTTTTGTTAAGATGGTGATTCAATTGAACATTTATTTGTAACAAGACACCGTTGGAGTCCTGTTATTTAATTTTATAAATTATATTATTTCTATAAAATCAAAATTATATTTAGTTGGCAAGTGCTTTACTTTGTGCCAAATTCCAACCAATTTTTGGTTTCACTGACATCGAAGTAAAAGTCCCTTTTTTGGGTTATTTATTATGTGAGTTATCTTTTTTCATTACACCTGTACTTAGTGGTTAACTTAGTCAAAATTATTTGATAGATCAATAGTACGGCTTCTGTTGACGTAACTAATATTATTATATATTTTCATTAAATGCTCGAAGCACAAAAACGCTTAGGTCATTCCGTTACTCCCACAAACTATAAAAGAAAGTGGCCAGGAGTGTCTTGCCAGCTCTTCTCATTGGCCCTACCTTCCGAACAGGCGGTAAATTCGCTCTCTGTATCATTGACTATCATAAGTCAGCATATGACCTACATGATATGATTTAGATTTTTTGATTCTATAAACAGATTATAGCAAATCCCTTTTAAGGATTTTTTTTACACACCGATAATCGCAACTACAGATGAACATCTCTTATTATAACATTCTTAAGAATATTACACCTAAACAGTCAAGTCTACAAACACCTTTAGAAACCGGATTTTTGTTATTGATTCTGCTCTAAATATTACTAGTTACATTTTGTTTAGGTTGTAGGAAAGTGAAAAGTGGTTATATTTATAGTGTCCTAAGGCTTATGTATACCGTGTGAACGATAGCAGGAATAGGCCAATTAAGATGTTTGTTTATGAGTAGAAGGTAATGAATTGATCTTACAGGAAAGAAAATTGAGGCAACCATAGTCGTTCATTGGCCTAATGGTATATAAGTAATGATTTTAGTTAAGTTCTTTCTATTCTAAGGCGTTTTGGTCCGAATGATTAAAACAACCACAACTCACGTGTTTGGCTAGTTCTCGTTTTGTAATACAATATGATTGTTTTTTCTAATAACGGACAGGGTCGAGTGTTACGTAAATTTTGTAACGATCTATTGTGTGCACAATAATTATACACATTCTATTATAAATTTTGCTTGATTCGTCTTCTTAAGACACGAAAGATGAATAATTACCATAACTTGGATCATCAACGAAAATTATTAATTGCTAGAAATATCAAAATTGGTTTAGTTTCAAATTTTTAATGACCACGGAGAGCTGAATACTAGTTAAAAAAGCGTCGTAAAGCTCACCTGAAGCAATTGCTCAACTGAAATTATTAAGTTCTATAATAATTTCCTCATGGCGAGTGCGAGCTTCCACAAGCGAGTGGAGCCACGCGGGTCGCATAGTTCTAAAATAAAACTTTTATAACCTGTCATCAATTACTCGCCATGCTAAAATCAAGATGCATTATTCATATGCCATAAAATGAACTGTGAAATACATTAATATTTAATTAACACGTCACGTTACGCTAATTGGATTGGAATTAATTAACATAACTTAATTATAGACTCGTTTAAAATATCTACTTTTAAAAGTAATCTGATATTTTATTATGATAAATTGATTTTAAAGATAAAACCCGGGTTAAGAAAGAATTTTGTGTCCCGAGGACTTTTGCGAGCTTAATATTGTAATGCAACGGGACGGGAAATGTCGGGAAAAAAAATAAGGTATTTTAACCTTTAATTTACAAGTCGCGAGAGTTTAAAATCGTTTTAAGAACTTTGGTACAACTTCGTTCCTACTTTATAGTACCGTCTGAAGAGAATCGCGCTACAGTAGTGAGACACTGATGTGTTTTTGTACTTATTGTATTTTTTTGTACAAATATCATTGAGCCACTCATATGCGGTCATATCAAACTAAGAGAGGCCAAATAACTTGTATAGATTATCTATTATCTATGTACTGATATACTTATATAGATAAATTAACAACCAATTTCATATTATAAATGCAAAAGTCTGTTTCTATTGAACTTTATCAAGCTTTCTCCACAGTTAAAACATCCAACTATTTGAAGTACAGGATACATTGGTCACGACTTAGGATCAACTATAAGTTACGTTTATTCAAGAAAGTAAGGAAATATATGTATGTTTGTAGAACAGAGCCGCGTGGGTTTGCGAGCTTTAAATAAATGTAATATAAGTTTTATTTTAATAATCAGTTTTATCTAACGGAACATGTAGCGCAAATCTTATTTACGAATTATAACCGCGAACATCACAATTAAAATGTTATTGAGATAACATCTTAATAATTAGCTGCCATCTTGATTTATGAACATAATTATGACAAGTTTATATGAAAGTTTATATTAAAAGTAGCACGCAACCTTCATTTGGTTAAAATTAATTAATTTGGATGATATAAATATGTTTTCTTGACTGACAGTTCTGTGTATTTGGTTCTAGTGTTAATCTTATTCTAACTTATAGGCAGATGTGTAAATATCTTTATTATCTACTCATTTACGATAGGTATTAGAAAGCATGGTGGTATCCATGGCATAGTAGTAATAGCGGTCACTAAGCTAGGACAGTGAGCTTTCGCATATTCATGTTTCAAGGTTTTGATTCGACCATGAAATAAATATTTGTGTGATCCAATAAATGTAATATTTTTACCTATAAAGTCATCTTACAAGCCTATTCAAAATTCTCTATGAAATGTATTTTTTGCATATATACATAATATATCGTTGCAATAAGTGTAATAAAAATGCCTAAGATTTGCTACAAATTTTTATGCTAAAGTTCTAGATATGAAATGACAGAACACTCATCACAACAGTAACTGAACGAGGAAGTACCATGATCTCATAAATGCAAGCAATTTAAATGTATCACATGGTGCAATCGATTTAGGAAGGACTGGCACTAGATGCAGTAGATAATGTATTCTATACGAGTACTCGAACAATATTGATGATACGAATGTGGACTATTCAAGTAAAATAATAACTTAGTATCAAGTAAAATATTTTTTTTACAAATTTTTTTTTGACCTCAAGATTATACAGACAACTTATTGGCTTATGTGGGAATCGAATCAACGACGTTATAATAGCGATGTGACAACCTTAATCTATAAAGGTATAACAAAGAGATAGACGTCTAACCGCAATGCCCTAACAGCGCCTCTACGGGATTCCGTAAGAACTATTTAGGCAGTACATTTTTAATGTCAAACTCTCGATACACGACAGTACGTTTGCCGATGTGGTAGACTCAAGGCCTAATTCTTCTATCGTTCGGGAGGAGACCCTGGCCCAGTAGTGGGGCACTCACTGGTTAAAAAACTAAACAGATAACTGTATGATAAGATGTAATTTTGACAGTTATTTTCATACATGCTGTCTAGTTTATCTAGCAAATAGGTCACCTGACGCTTATTCAAAATACAAGATAATGTTTTGTAAACTAGTAAAATGAAACATATTTTGCCCCAAGCTAACCAAGATCTATTCATCGGTAACACAAACTACAGATAGTTAGACAAACGGCCGATAGTTTGATTAACTGCGCGTCTTTACTGTACATCAATTTGAACTAGGAAGTAAGGGTAATATAAATAGTGGTTGCACTTTAATTGATATCCGTCGTATTTTATACAACGCCATCAATCAAGTAAATGTACTATTATTTGACTTTAAACGATGTGTTATAGATCAAATAAATCTATGCCATCAAAAACATTCTGTAAAAACCTCAAGTCTCGCCGTAAAAAGTTGTGAGATCTATATAATACCAAGTCGATTAATCTATTTAGTCTCTACTTAAAAGACCTTCTGTCTTAAGTTATTACGTATGTTATTATCATGCCAATTAAAAAAAATACCTTTAAAACAAATAGACCGACCTGGCCATCGCATGATTTTATTATTAGTATGTATCACACTAATCAGCACAACGAGAAGACAAGTTAATGCTCCTGAAATGTTAATGGCGAATTTGTGTTTTCTTGCGATGACCAAGTCGATCTATTTGTTTTAAAGGTATTTTTTTTTAATTGGCATGATAATAACATACGTAATAACTTAAGACAGAAGGTCTTTTAAGTAGAGACTAAATAGATTAATCGACTTGGTATTATATAGATCTCACAACTTTTTACGGCGAGACTTGAGGTTTTTACAGAATGTTTTTGATGGCATCTCACTTCTTTTTGTAGAACGAACATAAGTCCAATAAATTTGTATGGAAAGACGTTTTTTTTTTCATAATTCAACATATTTTCCTATGGGAATGTTATTCAGTTTCATGGGCTAAACACCCTCACCCACCCTATACCCCCTCCCGTTATGCCTCATATAGTAGGTACCTATTTACACCTATTTATTTTATTTTCTACAGTAATAATAATTCATTAACTGCAAATGTAACCTTGTAATCTTATACATTTATATGGGATTACAAAGTTATTGTTTCAGTTGGTGTATTTAGAAAACTGGACCGAAATTAGAAAATATTACATTTTTCCCATGATTAAGACACTAAACCCTATTTGTATTCAAAATTTTAAGCTTCTAAGTCTGCTAGAAGTACCTTAGACTTTTGATGATCGGTGAGTCAGTGAGTCAGTGAATCAGTGAGTGACAAAATTCAAAATTTTAACAAGTTGTCATTCTTAAACCACTAGTTCAATTTAACTGAAATTTTAAATATACCGTGTTTATACAATGACTAATTAGTTGCTGAAAATCCAGGCTTCTTGTTTTATCCACAACGAAATTATAGGGGTGTCAAAAATAGCCCGAATTGCTTCGAGAAAAGGATGTTACGGCCGTGCCGCTTTTTTTTTTGCTCGACTTGCGGGGGCACTTCCGTGCCCCCAGATCTGATCGATATTTTCTAGAGACTAATGACTTACTTCCACTGTTGCCTAGTCTTTCGGCATCTTATCACGAGGTTTCGTGTTCGATTCCCTGGTTGTACAGAATGGGATTGAGCTATTCCAATTTATATAAAGAATCTTAGTAGTTTCCCGGATTTTGGTAACGTACCCTGTGTGTACCAATAGGCTCGACCCCTATTACGTTGGCTAAGATTATAAAAATCCAAATGTGCGTGAATTTCATAAAACTCTGCCTACACATTTGGTTATAATATACCTACTTACCCAAGGTTTCTGAGGTACAGTTACCGGTAGTTTATCTATTCAATAGCGTTTAAAATCACATAAAAAACGCTATAGATAAACATTTAGGCGTGAGAATAAGGGTTTCACTTGTAAAATATTTAGTAATATGTAGATAATAGGCAAAATCAAAAGTACTAGTTAATAAAGGAATTTTGCGGAGAATCCAGCCATTGTTTCGTTATCTGCTTGTCATTCTACACAGAACGATAAAGTTGGTAAAATTATTTTATTATTGTTTGTAGTCCGGGCAAGTGGCCAAATGTAATTCAAGTGTCTGGTGTAACTCACTTTAAAATAAACAGTAAGATTTTAAATTCTTAACCCCAGGTTCACCACTTTATTAGTAAGCATCGGTTAACTTATTTGTCGTAATTTTGACAGTTATTTTTCTTATTTAGTTTATCTATCACTTTTCAATAAGCCCTTATACTTAGCTAACTAATTAAGATCGTCAACTACTTAACTTTATCTTAAATTATAAGTAAACGAACTTATACAGTACAAAACCCTTTTATTGCTGCAACTGCATTAAAAATACACAGGATAAGGGCACAATTTACATTTACAAGAGCAAAGAATGTTGATGCATTCAACAACATACCATAACGAGATGGTTACTCAAAATCAAAAACAGGATCTTCCATCAATCATGGCCAGTGAACTCATTCAAACAGCTGATGAAACAAAATACCAGCATTCCATAAAACGACAGAGACAACACGATGTTAGAATGAGAAAAAAGATACTGGATATACCGTACGCTCCAGATCCACAAACGTTTTCTTAGTAAAGACGATTTCGTGGTACCAGGAAAGCATAAATGTGAGGAGGTGCAGTTCGTGCAGATTTGAATAGAGAGTTTTGATAACTGCTAAAGATGTATGGTTTCCTAGTATTGAAGATGTTAGAAATGAAAGCTCGCATAAGCGTCTATGGTAGAAAACTGGATAAAATTCTTTGAATAAAAGAAATAACAAACTCGACCGCTATTAAATAATTATATAACTTTTAGAAAACCTACAAATAATCTTTATAATAATTTCTTTTTCAAATAAAATACATTTTTAAGACAGATTAGGGTAAGAAGTTCAGAACTTAATTGCCTTGAAAAACTAGCGGTGGCTTTAAGAAATACATGATGTTATCATGTCTTTTTTTATTTCTGTTTCTTATTTTTTCATGTTTCTGTAAGTAAATTTATTCATTACTATCCACCACATGCACGCCGATCAATTACATATTATTGATATGAGCTTCTACAAGATAATTGTGTACTCAATCCACCTTTCGACGCGTCGAATGAACAAATTGTTGGTAATCTTTTGTTCAATTCGCAAACCTACGTGGACTGCAAGAAATACATAATTAACACCTCTCTTGTATTTCAAGTCTGAGATAGTCTTTTTCTTTTCTTTTTATAATAATTATTTATGCGATTGCTACTCGATCTTCTGATACGAAGTATTTCTGATAATTGTGATATTGAGTGTGTAAGATACGAATGGATCTATTATTTATCATACAATATACATAAAAAATATGTTTATTACGCCTGCTATATTTGAAGGTGGCAGCAGAGGTACATAAAATACACTCCCATTTCGCCATTTACAATGTTTGTCTCTTGCAATGGAAGGCGAACCTATTGCCACATGCTGTGCACAATATCAAACTCTGAGCTACTGTTGAAAATAATATATTATATTACAAGTTATAAAATGCCAACAGCACTTAGCTTAGTCCGGGAATTAACCCCGAGACCTCGTAATCAGCAGACATATTATAAGCAGTACCAAAGATAGGAGTATTTTTTGGTGTATTGCCTCGGATTCGAATCTGCGACCACTTGCGTGGGAGCTGCCAACTTAAACCACTCGGCTATCACTGCGAGGTAGGAATAAAAGTATAATAAAGCTTTAAAATCTTTACAACCTCATTTACCTATAAGTCTTCTATTAAATTTGTATACAAACCCGTTAAAATTACAAGGTAACCATAATTTCTCCACCCAATAAGGGCTTATAACATTCTCAATATTGAAAGTAGTCACCCTAGGTCACAAGCAGGTCCTAGAAAGTTAGTAAAAGTAAAACGAGGGTCAGTTCGTATTCAAACAGCGACTCTTGGTAATTGCTATCGTGTATACGATCTCATTGCAGTACAGCATTGTTAAAGAGTTTCACTTTTATGAAGCTTCACGAGGTTTTTCCAGACATTGTTGATAGTGTATAATTATGGAGCGTAGTATTAGTCTCACTAATGAATATCGTGTAAGCTCTGATTAGTGCAGTGTTTTATCGCTTTCATTATTTTTTTAATAAAATCATCACGCCTTTTCCTCATAAAGGTAGGCATAGACCAGATTATACCACTTGGTACGATCCTTACAAACTTCCTTTGTTTCATTCACATCCATAAACGTCATCATTTTATCATCCTTCTTTCTTTAAATAAGTGTTTTAATGTAATCCTGATTTGATTGATGTAACTGCTGGGCAAGGTTTTTTCTCGAATGAGACCTTAAATCATATAGGATAATGACGATATTTTGTACGAGTATAATGATTATTATAACGTCTATTTAATTTTTTTTAACAAAAGTTTGCCACAGAGGCTTTAAATTATGCATATAGTTTTCCTACTGTTTTCATGTTGTAGAATAATTTTCCCAGCAAAAACGCTTGTCACCTAAAACATCTGTGGGAACATTTTGGACATACATACAAATGTGATAATAACATTATATTTGTACAGAAAGCTTCTAACACACATCACTTATAAGAGAATTCTTTACGAGTACTCACTTTCTTTTGCTTAGAACAATTTTCATCTATACTACTTTACATTGTATCAAAAAAGGCGTATCTCTACATCGAGAAGATAAGACTTGTGCCCTTTTACAATTGGATAGTCAATTATGCTATTGACAATAGCCCGCTAAATGAGTAAATTTTGTTATTTGTTTAATGTATTAGGTTTATTTTGTCCGTTCATTAGAAAACTTTGCACTGCTTAGCGAGTTGCTATGTAAATGTAAACAAAGTCTCTACTCTGGTTAGTAAAACTTGCGGTTACAACCCACAATTGAGTTTGCTATCGACCACAATTTCTTGAATAAAAAGTAGTTTTTTTATGCGGATTTTATTTTCATGATAACTTCGTAACATATTGGCTTCATTAACCCCCGGTTTCTGAGGTACATTTATCAGTATTTTTTTTTTATATGTGTTTAAACACTATTGAATATATAAATTACTGGTAAATGTATTCAGAAACCGGGGGTAACTCCGATCAATCTTACAAAATGTTAATGAGATCAGAAAGAAGACAAAGATATTATCTATCTTTGTCATGATGATGATGATATAGAAAAATAATTACAAAAAAAAAACACTTTACAACAACGTTATATCTTTTAAAAGTTATTACATTCTGTGGTTAAAATTACTATAGAATTATAATATACAGGTACTGTAGTTGTAAAGTAATTTAAGCTCCTGATAACTAACTTGACAAATAAACACCTGCTTATAATCCAACAGTTACTGGAAACAAATACTTATCAACATTTAAACAGAAACCAAGTAAATAAATTCCAAAATGGCCAATAAATCTCCACCAGCAATGACATAATACGCAATCCCGTTACCAGGAGCGCATACAACAGAAGATATGGTTGAACGGCGTAAATTACCATTTTCGCGGACAATGCCGAGGTCTTTCACCTTAAACGCGTGCATCACATTCGAAGCGCGCTAAGATTTGAATTTAAGCGAAGGTTGTGCATGTTTTCGCCCACGGCCTGTGGACTGCATGACGATAGGGTAGGGTTAGTACGTGCTTTACGAAGTAGGTTCTACTTTATTTTGGTAATATTTTAGGTGTGTAATACTTTAAATGTTTTTGGAGCTTTGGTAAGTACCCAATTTGACCAAATTACATAGGCTTAGTTAAAACTTTTCAAACTCCAACCGGGGCAAGGTGCAATCAAAAGACTGTGTGATTTTGTTAAAGGGAACGAAATAAAACATGATTATAAATTATAAACAAATGCCAGTTGGGGACTTTGTGTGCCTTCAATAAATGTAGCCATTTTACTTGAAACGTAACTAGAGTGTTCCTTATTTAACAGTTTTTTGCATCCATTTGCAAGGTAAATTCATTTCAAACCACCATCCATTAGTACTTTTCTTTTGCATCTCATAACAATAAAATTCAATTAAATTAATGTCTTGGCAAATATACTCAATACTTACCAGCCCTATATTAAAACATTCTAAGCGACATACTCATTATTCAGAACATTTTATCCTGTATCTAGTGATATAGTTTAAACGGGTTGTCCGTGCACCGAACTAGATAACAACCTGCTCACACCAACACCGACCGTGAGAGCTCAACTAACACTAGCCATTCCTTTTACAAGTAACAATAACCAGTTTAATCAGACCTGCGTTGTTCTAAACACTTAACATTGAACAACGGATCTATTTATAGTGGACATTCCCTTTGTTTCTTTGAAGACTAGTTTATGTTGATCTGTGTTGTACTGTAACGAGGTTTTCGTTTTGTTCGTTACAATGAATGGGAGACCAGGTTATGCTGGTGGTTCTTTTTGCTTGTATGTATGGCAAGTGTAAATAGATCCGTGTTGTAGAAAGCAAATGCAAGGACCATGCTGGAATAGTAAATGCTTAAGCAGTTGCAATAATTGAAATACAGAAAGGTCTAATAATACTGGACATGTTTTGTAAGTTTATGGGTAACTTAGAGCTAGTTGCGCTCACCGGTCGGTAAACGATCTGTGGGTTAAGCAACCTTAGCCCGAAGATTTCATATATAGGTGACCGCTTGGAGGTATTTCGGTTGAGCGATAGCTTCGAAGGACAAAAGTCGGTCCCAGTTGTTGTGAATTCAGATAGCAATTGTCAAGCAATGCCAAAGACTTTTGAGCGGCTTGGATACCTTTGACGCTAAGTTGTACTTTAAAATATTAAGTACAAAAAAACTAGTCACGCTTTGTACGTTTATTTTAACCAATTTAAGTTGATCTTTTTGTCTGCAGTAACGTGAGCTTTCACGAGGTTTCAAGTTACATTGGTGTGGTCATATAAATGTTTTAGTGTCCAATTTTAAATGGTCTTTTATGGCTTTTCCTCATCAGCAAACATCTTGTTAAGCAGTAAAACATTTATTACATGCAATTCGAATGTTTGTTATTCACACGCAAATGTACGTATCTATAAAATAACTGGTTATATCGGAACAGGCTTATAAGCGTTCTCATTAACACTAATGCGGATGCCGTTGAACAATACCGCTTTCCTACAGTCCAACTTAATAGAGAGCCTTATAAGAAATGTTTGCAGCTGTCAGAGGTATATAAAATTCAGAATTTGTTACATCAGTGACCCGTAAGCTGACGGTGGCCTATTAAATACGGCTACTTTGTTCAAACCCTCTTATTCATAAGCACACTATAAACCTGTTTTAGTTATATATGTTTTCTCTTTTTCATTTCGCTAAGGAGTGAAAAAACAAAACACTTTAAAAGCCTTTCATAACTTCATATATTTTTATGAATAAGAGGAAAGAATGCACAGAATTATTATTTACTAGCTGACCCGCGTAACTTCGTTTGCGTCACATAAGAGAGAATGGGTCAAAATTTCCCCCGTTTTTGTAACATTTTCTACTGGTACTCTGCTCCTATTGGTCGTAGCGTGATGATATATAACCTATAGCCTTCCTCGATAAATGGGCTATCTAACATTGAAAGATTTTTTCAAATCGGACCAGTAGTTCCTGAGATTAGCGCGTTCAAACAAACAAACAAACAAACAAACAAACAAACTCTTCAGCTTTATAATATAAGTATAGATAATCTAAATGAATCGTGCATGCCTAGGTTCTTTACTAAGTTGCCGCAATACCAACTGTTTCGCTTTAGTCACGGAACCTTCTTTCGAAAAGTTTCGTTACCGACAGCGGTAAGGTATGTTGCATGCGTATTTCGTATGCTCAGCTGATAGTGACTATATATTACGCAGTAAACTGTTACTTTGATATAAGGTATTAAGCCTCATTAATTCAGAAAAAAAACAATGCATAGTAGCCCAATTCTATACAGCCGGAACTATCGAGAATCAAGAGTTTGACATTTAAAATGTTCTCCAAAAATAGTTCTGCCTACGCCCGCTAGAGGCGCTGATCAGAGTTTCTAACAACATTTTTCGATAGCTAGTCGATTGTTGATAGTAGAAGGAAACCGTCCCTGTGCATAGTAGCTGTCAAATAGTTGTCAACTGAGACACACAACCCCATGTTCTGAATAGGTCTTACGCAGGTAGAATATACACAGTTGATAGCGTTTAGCCTTTACACGATTTCTATCACTCTCACGTGAGAAAGTGACTGATTCTGGCTAGAATACTAATTTTGCGGATCATTGAGTGTGGGAACTGGGCTTTAGTTTTCTAAATACATTTCTGGATTACTGTCCTCTCGGTGTGTTTGGTTGTTTCTTTGTTTGTCGAATGGTTAGTGTTAAACCGAGTGTCAAAGTTGTTCAAGCCGCCCTATAGGCCTTTGACATGGCTTATCGACTGTTATCTTAGTATACAACAGCCGGGACCGACTTGTTACGTGCCCTTCGAAGTACGGCGTCCTATATCACTATGCGGTCACCCATCTATAGAATGACCGCGCTAAGGGTTGCTTAACCCACAGATCGTTTACCGACCGGTGAGCGCAACTGGCTATCGGCGCCGCAAATGGTAGTTGCGAATAATTCTTCGCATCGCGAGTGTATCTTTGGCGTGGACATTTAGATACTAAAACCAAAGTGCTGCAAAGTTTCAATGTAAGAGGACTAGAGGACATCATTATTATAATAATCCTTAATTGAGCAATGAAAGTATAATCTCATCCCTTATAACAACATTAATTATGTACGGCTTACCATCTTTGCTTAATAACTTTTATTTTAATAACGGATCTTCATGCGCCATATACGTTCTTATTATTTTTTCAACTTGTCTAAATAATAATGTTAATAAAGACCATATTTCTAGGCCTAGGAGGCTGGATGCCGAGCTGTCAGTCAGTCAATCATTTTATTTATAGCTCATTATAAATAGCTCAGCCTCTCAGAAACAGGTTGTGTACGGTTTAACCTACAACGGTGAAGGCAAATCCAGTTTGTGTTAGATTCAATGTAACTATTAAGTAATGGGATAGGGAGGATGTGTGAAGGAATTTCTGTCTGTTTTTCTTAGATAAAATTATTTAATTTCCAAAAAAAAATGCTGAATGTATTGCCGATATAAGAAAGTAACACTTACTTAAACTGTGGAGCTCTCATATTTTTTGAGATACCAGTACAATATGAAAATTATGTCAAAGTTTTATACAATAAAAAAATATTACAAAACCGCCGTATCACAAAGGACCTTTTATTTAAATAAATTTGGAATCTTCGCCTTGGATAATCTATCTCACACAATCAATTACCTCAAAGACTGTAAATTAAGATCCTAACTCGCTTATACTACACATAGTAATATTAATTGTTTGCACCCTCAGCTGGATAAAAACACATTCGTTAAACAAGCAATAAAAACGCGAATCGCCATCACTGTTTTCCAATATAGCACCATCAATTCCAAAAAGTAGGTCACCAAAGTGATTTCAGTTGAAGGATTGGCTCTCAACATCACTGCGGCTAATTTATTGGCCAGTTATCAAATAAATTGGCCAGAAAAATGAGCCACTCACCCCCGGATATGTCAAACTCATGGATTAATAAATCAATGGTGAAATTGATTCCGGAAACCTGGATGTAAGTGTCGTGGTTCAATCTATTATAGCTTCTAACCATGATTTTGTTAGAAAAAAAAAGTTTTTGGGCAATATTCTGAAAAATATTGATCTACGTAATGCGCAAAGATTTATTCGTAATTCAGTTTGTTCAAAATTTAATTGGGGTCTAGTGTCTGATCTTGTTTTAATTTTAATGTGTTTAAAATTTCGCAGTCATTATTCTCATTCGGGATAATAGTAAAATTTGTTGCAAAAAAGCATGTTATAAAAAATAACAAAGTCTTCACACTGTAATAGTTTTTTATAATTAGTGTTTTATCTTAAGAACAGATTATTTAAGCTTTAATAATATATTATTATAACTACCTAGCTGACCCGGCGAACTTCGTACTGCCTAAAATATGCAAAATTAAATGTCTATATTTCAACATTTCTGAGAGATTTTCTTAATATTTTTTTCCGTAAGAACCTTCTCCTAATAATAACAAATACAACACAAAAAGAATTAGTAAAATCGGTCCAGCCATTCACGCATGATGCCGTGACCAAGGAAAACGGGTTTCATTTTTATATTATACAAGCTGACCCGGCAAACGTTGTTTTGCCATGTAAATTAAAAAATATATATTTTCACTATGAAAAATAGATGTTGGCCGATTCTCAGACCTACTCAATATGCTCACAAAATTTCATGAGAATCGGTCAAGCCGTTTCGGAGGAGTATGGCAACGAAAACTGTGACGCGAGAATTTTGTATTTTATATTTTTTTGTGAATCTAAACCATTCTCAGATCCTCTTGAACACACACAAAAAAAATCATCAAAATCGGTCCAGTCGTTTAAGAGAAGTTCAGTGACATACACACTTACAGAAGAATTATATATATAAAGATAGATGAGCTGTGATGATTCATAAAATAATTTAGAATATTTTCATAAAAAATGATAAAGATGATCTCCACCCATAAATATACATATCTACGTCAAGCATCCTTGCAGGTTCGTCATAAAATTATGATTTTTATTTATAACAGACGGACGTACATATCTTGAGATGGGATCTGCGGCTAAAGATAGATTTGTCTGAACAAAAAAAAAATGTGCTGCGTTTTAACACCCATAATGAATTCATATATTTAAATTCAAACGCCTTAGGCCTTTTACAAGTGACTAGAGATAATATGTGACAGTAAAAAAAGGTACACTTAGGCGTTGAACACATTGCCTGAGCGTTCAGCGTTCAGCGTTCAGCTTTCATAGCCGAGCAGAAAACTCATGTTTGAGCGGTCATAGATCGTAAAAGAAATATTTTACAAGCTCTTATTTAAAAACATTTTCAGTTTGGTCAAACATCGTGACTCTTAGTTTTAAACAAAACACGGAATTCCGTCCAAGTGCTTGCACGTTTTTTACTTACTACTTTTTACTACTACTTTTACTATACAGGTATTCCTATTCTACATACATTAGACTAGTATCAACTTGAAAACATGATTTTAAAAACCCGTTTTACATACTTAAATAATATAATACATACATGTTCTTCAAACTGCGTTTCTAAGTACTAGTCATAATATGAGCCTTTGATAAGCATTACAGTGAACGTGGAACGCAGAACTCGAAACTTTGCTAGGCCGCCCGCAGTGTGGCCGGTCCCTATAAGATATTTTTTATGTATTATGAAAAGCAACAAAATGACTTTTACAGTTTTTACTGGCGATTGCGCTTGCACATTTAAATACAAGCCAATTAGAGTACTCGTGTAAAGAGCATCGTTAAAATCTTTAGTGCGTTTAATAAATAGTTTTTATGATTTTATAGGTGAGTAAAACTTTATTTTTCATAATTTCTTTGGAACTTAATTTTTCTTTTTAATTTTATTCTTTTAGGGTCTCATATAAAGTCAAAAGTAAAATCTGAGCATCATTGCATACTGTAGGGCGAATAATCTTGCTCATACCTGAATCAGAGAAGGATAAGACTTTAGTCTGCCACGCTGTCGAAGTGAGAGTTGAAGACTTAACCCTTTGACCGACACGACATGACGTCAAATCAGATAGTGCTCACCCTTTCTGATTCTTTAGTGTTTAAAAAAAACATTAACAAAATTTCATACTAAGCATCACTTGTTAGAGTAATTGCAGCTGTAATATGTATTGGATGATATGATAGTATCTTGATATTTAAAATTGTGGTAAGTTTGTTTTGTTTAGCTGTTGCTGAAAATACATCATCAGTTAATATCTCCGTATTGATATACGTAGACATTAACTGATGATTCAAATAGTTTACTGCTTAAAGTTATTTGCAATAAATAAAATTTCTCGCTCATATTTGCTTTCCCCACATTTTTCATAATAACCAAGCATTACGAATAATGCCCAATCTATCTTTTCGTCCATATTATACAATATAACTTAGATTAACGCAAATAATAGTAACTTTTCCATGTTTTTTTTTCGTATAGATAAAGTTGCGAGCAGAATTTACTAAGCTCATATAGGTACATATACTTACATAGATATTTCTAGTCGTAGTTCAATAGTAAGAACTTGACCCCAATCTGACCCTAACTGCAGCTGCAAGCGTTGCAGCCTCAATAGGGATGTGACCTAAATCGTGATCTCAAGGGCGATCGTACGATATCTACTAGATCTAATAGTATAGGAGCCGTAGTCTTTGATTGAACATAATTTGTGTGTACTTACGTGCGGTGTTTAAGTTGTTTAGGTTCAGACTTTTGGACCGAATTTGGCTTGAAGTACTCAGCCTTTAATTTTGGCTAGTAATCAGAACCTTAGACCTAAATAGGTAGTAGTTTCGACCTATCAGTATAAAATTAAGTTCGTAATACTATGTGATGTAGACAGTTTAAACTATTTGAGAATTGTTTATGGAACTTTCAAAAACACATTTTCTAAGCTAAAAAGTTTTTACTTGAATACCTATCGACTAAAACAATCAAACAAAATCAATCATATTTAGAAAACAGTAGAACTAAAGAAGAAAATGATAAAATATGTCATCGCAGAGAAAATCAGGTAAAAGTAAATTGCCTGTGAGATGATGTGATGATACTGCGAACAGTTAATGATTGTAGAAAATATATTATTGAGACAACACGGATTTCATAAAAGTAGATCAAAATTGTTAGTGATATTTTTCTATAAGAATTTATCACTAAATTATTTTCTTTAATATTTATTAGGTATCCTACGACGATCGGGTAAAATGTTAAATATCTTATAGCTATGATGCGATAATTAATTCGATTGATACTTAATTTTTATAATTCTATCACTAACGACAACCGGCTAGCTATCGATAAATTAAGTATTAAAATCTTATCAGCGCCTCTATCGGACGATGTATTAACTATTTTGCAGTTCATTTTAAATTTAAAACTCTTGGTAATCAACCGTACTGACTGTAAAGAGTCACAATATTGTACTCCGGATTTTTATCCATAATATTGAAATGAGGAAAATACTGTTTTCTTTCTATTTATCAACAGTTTTTCATAGTATTTTTATATAGAGAGAGCAATTGCACTGGCCGCCTGTAAAACCGATGCCACCAAAAACATTCTGTAAAAACCTCAAGTCTCGCCGTAAAAAGATGTGAGATCAATATAATACCAAGTCGATTAATCTATTTAGTCTCTACTTAAAGGACCTTCTGTCTTAAGTTATTACGTATGTTATTATCATGCCAATTTAAAAAAAAATACCTCTAAAACAAATAGACCGACCTGGCCATCGCATGATTTGATTAGTTAATGCTCCTGAAATGTTAATGGCGAATTTGTGTTTTCTTGCGATGACCAAGTCGATATATTTGTTTTAAAGGTATTTTTTAAAATTGGCATGATAATAACATACGTAATGATCTCACATCTTTTTACGGCGAGACTTGAGGTTTTTACAGAATGTTTTTGGTGGCATCTCACTTCTTTTTGTAGAGCAAACATAAGTCCAATTTGTATGGAAAGACGTTTTTTTTTCATAATTCAACATATTTTCCTATGGGAATGTTGTTAAGTTTCATGGGCTAAACACCCTTACCCACCTTTTACCCCCTCCCGTTATGCCTCATATAGTAGGTACCTATTTACACCTATTTATTTTTATTTTATTTTCTACAGTAATAATAATTCATTAACTGCAAATGTAACCTTGTAATCTTATACATTTATATGGGATTACAAAGTTATTGTTGCAGTTGGTGTATTTAGAAAACTGGACCGAAATTAGAAAATATAAAATTTTTCCCATGATTAAGACACTAAACCCTATTTGTATTCTAAATTTGAAGCTTCTAAGTCTGCTAGAAGTACCTTAGACTTTTGATGATCGGTGAGTCAGTGAGTCAGTGAATCAGTGAGTGACAAAATTCAAAATTTTAACAAGTTGTAATTTTTAAACCACTGGTTCAAATTGGCTGAAATTTTCAATATACCGTGTTTATACAATGACTGATTAGTTGCTGAAAATCCAGGCTTCTTGTTTTATCCACAACGAAATTATAGGGGTGTCAAAAATAGCCCGAATTGCTTCGAGAAAAGGATGTTACGGCCGTGCCGCTTTTTTTTTGCTCGACTTGCGGGGGCACTTCCGTGCCCCCAGATAACTATCAGTAAATAAAAGATTATAAAAATGTATTTCCTTATTTAGAATTTTGAATTATGATGACTGCCGGCAGGTCATTAAGCAAGATAATTGGTATTTTACCTGATATAGTCTACAATAAGAACAAAATAAATCCAATTACTATTAATAAAGTAATAACAGTTTATGAACAAACCACTGTAACAAACAGTACTTCTGGTAATCAATAACTTGGAAAAGATAATATCAATGTTTCTTCAAAAATAGATGGAGTAAATTGCTTTGAGTTAGTGTACGACACACTTGTCAAGCTTTCAGTGGCTGACCTGACAATCGCAGTATACAGTTAACTGATATGTGCGCCGAACTTTCAATTAACTATCGAAATCAAATCATTTATTCATTTAGATCGAATAATGACACTTATGATAGTCGTTACAATTACTGATCTACGACTAGCTCGGAAAGGGGGTAGAGCCTTATGAGAAGAGCTAGCAAGAAACTCACGGCCACTCTTTTCAGTCGCCAAAAGTTTTACAATGTGGTTGATACAATAATTGATCATGCGAGGCGCTGCCAACAATCTATGATATAGACTAAACGTCAATTAAGGAAAATGCATCGTATCTCAACCCGTGACGTGTCCTATGTAAAATACATTAGACGCTTTTTAGCCAAACAAATCGATCTGCAGGCTCGGCACTACGCGGAAGTAACGTTATTACGGCTGATGTGACTTGAAAAAACGCAGCGAGCGATTGAAACGAACGCTTAATGTCGAACGTAGCGCAGGTGTGTCGTTAGACTTAGTAAAGCAACATTGTATTGTTTTATCTGTAGTTAATATCATTGCAATAAACTTTCTTGAGTTAGAAGAATGTAGCTGCAAAGTATTTTAATTTAATTGTTTTATATCCTGTATCTTTACATCGGCTTGGCTTTTCAATTGAGCTGCTTTCACGATTTTAATTGGATAGTTTTATAGATGTTTGCTATGAGATTTACTATTTGATTTATTTTCTGTAAGCAATAATTATTGTTGTCAGTAATTGATTGATTATATTTTTAACTACCTTCTGCTAAATTGGAATGAATTATGGTTTTATAATTTACTATCAGCTAACAAGCGCTGAAACGATAGAACAATGATATGTCTGGATTTCTTTCTGAATTATTCATCATCTTTATACGGCAAAATTTTCTAATTTCAATGTCGATGAAATTTAGCATCGGTTAAGCATTCAGAATCAAACAAAGATTACTCCAATAAGTTCACATCCAAGTAATTGATGCTAAATTAGCTGACTGCGTCGATCCTAATCAGCTAATTATCCTAGTCTATGTACAAAATAATAATCTACTTTTTTAAAACCATTATTGTTCCACTCAAGGGTCTTCCGAATAATCTACTAATGAACAAACATTGATTGCTAAAATAAAAAGCAATAAATTTTCAAGTTCCACTACAAAACACACCAATAAAATTTTGCATTTCCTCACAAAGCTGTTTGTCTTTAAACCCTCCCATTTTTCTGGTAAAACCTTTATCTATTAAAGATAAAGTGTTGGGGTGTCGGCCGGCGGTTGGTGCTAATGGACTTCCCTAGTCACAGGCGAGCCCGCAGGCCTTTCTATAACTACGGGTGAGGACTTTAAAACTGCGGGCTTTAAGCCGTTCAGGATTTGTATAGCCTAAGCTTTTTCCGGAGATTGCAAATATCGCAAAATATTTCTGCGACTTTGATGGTTTCTTTAATAAGTCATCACTTATATTAATAAAAATTGTTATGTGTTGAATTTAATTTTGTTTCTACATTTCACTCAAACAATACTACGAGTGTGTAAAGTATAATACTTTCCGCAGTATACTTCCGTCCGATCCTATCTGCTATGATAATACTGAAACAAGAACTGCCGCGATTAAAACTGTGATGTGCCATGAACCTGATGAAGCGGAAATTGTTATCGTTCTGCCTTGAAAAAGGCATACTCTTATTTATTTAATACAATACAATGAATGTATTTCAATAGGCACTACATTTAAAGCTTAATATTTTTTTCAAGCGACACGCTTGTACTTTTCCCGCTATTTCTAAGGCCGAACATAGTGCACCTTGTATTTTATTCACAAAGGCTTATCTCGGTGTCGTATTGTCGAGATTCAGTTTAGTCGCGGTATCTGCAGAATTTCAACGGCCCTTTATTTTACTTTATCTCCCAACCACTAGTTGAAAACTTATCGCGTTTTGTTCTTTACTTTTAAGACGTATTTTATTTGTATCTTTATTTTGTCGGCGAAAGAGAAAATACAAGTTTAATCTAAGTTATATGTAGGTGTCTGTTGTTCTTTATTGGGCAGATTAAATGCAAAACTAGTTTAAAATTTGCTATGGGTAGAAAATAAGTAAAAGATTGGTGAGCAATTTTTGCTCGAGGTGGCACGATGCAAAGGCGGTGGAGAATGTTCTTAAATTGTAATTCTTGATACAATCTGTTCTTCATAAAGAGTGATTATTTTTAAGAAAAAGCCAAAAGCAAATTAGGTAGAGCTATAGAAAATTTAGTCTTAAATAGAACTAAATCCATAATAACATATCAAAAATACCATTTGCAATATTGCTTTAGATTCGATACTTCGAACATTTGCGTGAGAGTCGCTTTGCTTTAAGCACCGGCTATCACAACTTTACATTGTCAATGTATGTATTGTAATGTGTATTCAAACCCTAACCTTCGATTGTTTTTTGTCCACAGCTGCATCATGGTGCGAGGGAGCTCGCGATGCCACTTGTCCCAGGATCTGCGGCCCGTCTCTACAGAGCGAGCCCGTCTGCGCCACTGATGGATACATATACCCTTCACTCTGTGAGATGAGGAAGAAGACTTGTGGAAAAGGTGAGATTTGGACTATCCTTAGTTTAGAGATCATCTGAAAGTAATATTACAGTTCTTATTACACAATGGCGAAATAGGACTGGTCGACAGTCTATGTTGTCACTCTCATTAATTGGTAGTATCGATATCTCATCATCATTGAGTTAGTCATTGTATTACCGATGTTGAGACATCAGATCATGCAGTGCAGGATAGTTTACACAGAATATATTTTTGTTCAACTGGAACTAAACCAGAAACATTCTGGTAGCAGTCACTGAGCCATAAGCCAGAGCAGTTAGATTTCAATGTAAATACTGCACTGTGCTTTGTAACTTTTTTGTAACAATTTTTCATACACTGTTTTCAGGTGTAAGACTAGCACCAGACCAGACTGCTTGCTCCCGAGCCCAAGGTTCCAAGTGCGATCATCGGTGCACATCTGAGAGGGATCCTGTGTGTGGTACCAATGGAAGAACCTATCTGAACAGGTGTATGCTGCAGGTTGAAATTTGCAGGTATGAAGTGATAACAGTTGTGAATTTGAATTTTTCGCTTTTTATGTCTAAATGACGATAAGAAGGCAGTATTGTAGCAGGCCTCATGTCTTTTAAAATAAATTCTGAAGTATATTCTCTGGCCTATAAAAAAAGTTTTGACTACATGGGATCTGCAATCATTAATTTCCGAAACGTCCAGATAAATTTTGTGGTGCTACGATTTGATCACATAAATCGTTAATAAACAAAATACAATAAAGTAGAAACCTGAAAACAAACAACGCTCCTCTTTGGCATACCAAGAACCAGAACATGTGAATTTAAAGAAATAAACTATATCCATCTCTCTCCCACTTTCAGAGTCGGCATCGGTATGTCTCACTTGGGTGCGTGCAACAACATCAGCGCTCATCGTGAGAATTGTCCCGTGGACTGTTCTCAAGCACCGCTGGATGGTCCTATCTGTGGTTCTGATGGAAACGTGTACAAGAGTACCTGTCAAATGAAACTGCTTACTTGCGGGTAAGTAATCAATACTTTTAACTTTCGGATAAATATAGCAGTGGTGTAAATACAACTCGTACCTTGAGGCTGTCTCAAATCATGGTCACCAGCACATTTCACCGCCCTTTACTTTGGTAAAGTGAAAAAAAAACAGAATTCAACTGATCATTAAGTTTCATTTGAAGTCTTTAAGAATATATCAGCAGACGAGCCAGAAGACTTTCTTGTGTTCTATTTCTTAAATTTTTGATTCCCAAAAATAGGTTTCTAAAACAAATCTGGCAGTTCCAATTTTGGCACACTTACCACTATTTCGAGCTCTTTTTTTCAAATTATTGTCACATTCAAATATTCTTGTTTATTTTCAGACAAGGTGTAGTAAGAACGAACAAGAAGCACTGTCAAACAACCAGACATTGCCGTGAATCATGCTGGCGTGTGGCAAGACCTACCTGTGGATCTGATGGCAAATTGTACGCGAACGCCTGTCGCATGAAGGCAAGCAACTGCGGGTGCGTATTTTAACTTTTTTGAAATTAATTTTGAAGGAACGGTGATGTCGTCAGGACGAAGATGCATCAGGGCATGTTTTTGTTTTATACCTTGTGTTGATTGCAGCTTTTGTAAGTAAATAATACAACTTAAACGTAAAATACACCTAAGTTGAAAACAAAAAACTAAATTCGCTACGATTCCCACGAACTTATTTTGCTTAATTTTTTTTCATAGCTTCATTTTGACAAAGTGGCTAATGTGCCGATCAAAGAAAATAGTAATCAATACATATAACTCTTTTTATATCCCTAGTCTCTATAATTTAAAAAATACAGTATCTATATTTTGAACACCGACATTATTTACTTACTTTCAGTAAGCACGTATTCGAAGTGCCCATGGCGTTCTGCGTATCGCAAGAGAGGACCTCAGGTGGTGAATCCTGCCCCAAGGACTGCACTGGACAGAAAGAGAAGCTGGTGTGTGGATCTGATGAAATGGTGTACAGGAACGAGTGTGAAATGAAGATGCTCAACTGCGGGTAGGTCTTTAAATCCAGTTACATATGTAGATTTTCTGTCTGAATGATTTATAAGATTCTTCCCGTTTATGCCGGTCAACTCTGTTCAGTATAAATTGTGTCAAGCAGATAAAAGAGCATAATTAAGCCTCTTCCTCCTTAGACCAGTTACCTACTGTTCACTCTCAACCAAACAGCTCATTGTTTTCACGTAGAGAGACGCCATGACAGTTTAGCGCGTTTTGTTTGGGTAATGTCAAATAATGTACAAATAAAATATGTTAATTTATGTAGTTTGTATTTTATGGATATATTCGGATTTTTTTCAAAGTGGGTCAAAAATTAATTCATAATGCGCCGTACTATGAATTAATTTTTCAGCATTAATCAACTACCGAATTTCAGAAATCTTTATCAGAAGGTTTATTTATCAGGCTATTTTTACCAACTATTCTCTTAATAATTCCAGTATCAACAACCGCAAGACAGTGAAGAAGGTGGACATGGAGAAGTGCCGCGGCAAGATGAACCGTTGTATGAAGGTCAAGTGTCCCGTGGACTTTGACCCTGTGTGCGGCACTGACCAGAAGGTTTACAACAACCCTTGCTTCTTGAAGGTCGCTACTTGCCTGTGAGTATTTTTTATATTAGGTCGGGGAAAAACTCTTTTCGCATTATAGTATGTATGAACTTGTGATAAAATCTTTTCTCTACACTAAAAGCTCGATACTTGGGTACCTCACGAGCTCACTAAGAGAGACCTAATGAACCGTGTACTCATTTGTGATTCTTGAAGCCAAAGAGAATTTATACTAATTCATACATACTATAAATGCGAGTAGAATTTTTCCCCGACCTAATATATGTATTGTTTTATCTTGTTATTCTTATTTTATATACAATTCTTAGTGCGGGACTTGTCTTTATTTTGTTAACTTCTAAAAACATGCAAACGACGGACCTAAATAATAGGATACGGAAATTAAGAACACGACCTCCTAACGCACTAGTAGCGGCGTAGCAACCACCGTAATTTTTGTGCTATAGAAGCTGTCAAAATTAAAGAATTTTCGTATTAGTGCTATTTAAGACATCATACATGTAACAACTAAAGTGCTGATAGACCTAGCAGTAAGTAAGATTCTATCTATATTCTATAGACCTATGCGAGCCTCGCGAACCTTGCATAGGTTATGCCGTTCAGGATAAGCAACCAATTTTGTCATAATATTTCAGTAAGGGAGTTCAGCTGGCTCACTTCGGTAACTGCACTCTACTCCCGAGATTCAAGGAAGACTGCCCCGACACCTGCGAGAATGTTGTGGAACAACCTGTCTGTGGTTCTGATGGAAATGTCTATAAGTAAGTGAAATTTCTATCTTCATGTTTTATTTGAATTAAATGAATAGCATTATTCTTCATGCCTGACAGTTTTAACGGCAAAATATATTTAATTCTAGCTATCCAGTTAAAGTTCTACGAGATTCTGCGGTTAAAATGACATTACTATTTCTCACTGTAGAGCTTGAATTGCAAAAAATTTAATCGCAGCGAATTTCATAGTTCGTATCTTAGTAGTATGTCCTCAAGTCGCATTAGTAAAAATGTTCGTTCTGGAGTATAAAGATTTCGAATAGTAACGCCGCCGCCGGCTCCACACGCTGGCCCCAACGCTCGGACCAACGTTGGACTGCAAACTCGGTGAGGCGTACACACGTTGGCTAACAAACTAGTCTATCTTGTCAGATCGCGAGCGTTGGCGCAGATTCCTTTGATGAAACCAACACGAGCCGACCAACTACCAACGCTCGCCTCAACGTTGGGACTAATGCCATTTTCTAGATCCATACGTTGGACGAATAACGTTGGGGCCTTTATTGCGGTCAACGTGTGGAGCCGGCGTAAAACAGTATAATAAAATTTACACTTAAATCCTTTACATAAATCTTTCTATTTCAGATCGGAATGCGAGCTCCGTCTAGCAACCTGCGGTCAGCACGTGGTCCCTGTCGCCGCCTCCCACTGCCGCACCACCGCCCTCTGTCACGAAGAGTGTCCCGACACCCCCGCGTTCATCTGCGGCTCAGATAACCGGTTCTACAAGAACGAGTGCATTATGAAGAAGGAGAATTGCGGGTGAGTGGTGGAAATGATTGTTTTGTGTTAAGAATGTAACAAGTAGCGCCATCTAGTAGCGTTTGTAAGAGTTTATAGTGTTAAAGTTTAAAGGATGCGTTTGTTATGTGCGGCGATAATAGATATTAGGTCGGGGGAAAAGTCTATTCGCATAATAGTATGTATGAACTTGTAATAAAATCTCTTTTGCTTCAAGAATCACAAATGAGTACACGGTTCATTAGGTTTCTATCAGTGAGCTCGTGAGGTACAAATATCGAGCTTTTTTGTGTAGAGAAAAGATTTTATTACAAGTTCATACAAAATATTATGCGAAATGTCTTTTCCCCGACCTAATATATTGTTTTTTATTTTGTATTAATATTTTAAGAAAATAGATATTCCAAAACACAAAAATCGAACATTGTTAAGTAGTTCCCCAGCATTTCTCTGTAAAGAACATGCTGCAATGCTTTTGCTATTATTAGTATCCTTTTAAGTTTCATAAATTTATTTGTTAACATAATACTACCACTAGCGCTAAATAATAACTAGTCACTGCTTGTTACTTCACTTAAAACAAAGAATCTCTATCAAAAACATTACATATCATTATTTTGCTTCTCAAAACCAATACGAAACTACCAGGCGCTCATAACTAACAAAGAGTTCTTCTTACAGCAAACATGTGTTCGTGGTACCTCTGAAGCGCTGCCTCGCTCGCTTCCAATACTCTGGCTGTGCGCGTGTCTGTCCGCCGGAGTACGACCCCGTGTGCGGTACTGATGATAAGACGTACTCGAACAAATGCTTCTTGGAGATGGAGAATTGCCGGTCTAGGTAAGTTTCACTTTAAATCTTATTAAATTTGAACAATGTGAATATGATGTCGGTAATTTGACTAATAAGAGAGCAAAGAGAGTTAAAAAGTCTGCTTTCTACCTAGGGTAAGAAAATTATGTAGTAGGTACATAGTATGTATGTGTATCATAGTATTTTAAGATACTGTCCATAGCAACAGTTGTTTGGTGTGTTATTAGTTTTACCTGGCGACAATCAATTTAGTAACGCATAATAATAATAAAATTTAATGATCAATGTATTTATTAATAATCTGTGCTTATTTTTCAGGAGTCTAGTGCAAATGAAACACCTGGGCACGTGCACGGAACCGATTGCAGAGGAGCCGAAGAACTATCTATATCGATAAAACAATCGATTAACAGTCACATCGATGTATCGCTTTCTTTCCATAATCATATTCTCGGGAGCAAAATCCCACTATTAGTGCCAACTTTTTATAAGTAAAAGATATACAGTAAAATAATATAAGCGACCAATTTTTGTGTCTTCCAATAATCGATAAATTTTAAGTATTACGTAATTCACATACACGATTCGAATCGATAGATGTTAACGATTAATCGATAAGAATTATTCGAATACAGATTTTCGTGAAATATTGAGATTATAGCTTAATATTAATTGTAGACGCTTTTTTAAACTGTTTTACTAAATGTTTAATTAATTTCTAATTAAAATAGTATCAGTACAAAAATTCGAACTCAATGTCTAAAAACCGATTTTATTAAAAAACAACTCTTTAGATAAATATTAGTGATTTTAGAATTAATTATGGACTGTTTATTTATTCTATTTATTTACTGTGGTAGTTTAAGAATTCTTTTTTTGTAAATAATTAGTGAATTTTTCTACATATTTATTTCTTTTCTCTTAAGGATCGATGCATTTAGCAGAAAGACTTATTATTTAAACAACTATGACAATAAGATAATTAATTGGAAGCGTTCATGACCGCCTACATTTAAACGAAATTATAATAGTAAAGTTTCATTTAAATGAAACTATTTTCGTTTGACATTTGAATCAAATCCGCTCAATATCTGATTACAGATAAATGAAAATAAATGTAATTATTCATTTACGCTTTTTAAATGTTAAACGAAAACCTTGTAATTTTAATTAGTTTGTGATTGAAACAGTTTTTTTTATACATTTGTACGATTTATTTTCATAACAATAAAATAAAATATATTTAATTTTAGCCTAATCAACGTACTTTTAGTCAATTGGAATTGCATTTTTAAAATTTTCTACGACCATTTAATATTATATTTCATAACAATTTATACTCTATAATCATATTCTACCGTGTATTGCCAAGTTAATAACAAACCAATAAAAACGTTTTTACAGTTGCAAGTATTTCATTTAATTACCGAGTTACATTTACTTCAACTTACGTTTCATTTACGGAATACAACAATTACATATATTTTAAATTGACCACGCTAAATTACATTTATGTTGCTTTAACGATGTCAACTTACATTTATTGCAAATTACAGTCATATAATTCGTTGACAATGTTTTAGTTTTCAGTTGAGTATTCAGGTTTTAATTAAAATATATCTATTTCTCTAGGTTGAACAGGTCGACGGTAGTGACGATGACGACTTGTGTACCTGAAAATATTAAAAGACCCTAGAGCATATTGTCATATACCAGGCACGTTACCAAACTCCGAGCTACTATTGGAAATAGTCCAATAGAAACATAAAATACCAATGGGAGGTCAGCAGTCGTATACACTACCGCGGTGATCACACAGGCATTAATTTTCCCTATAAAGAAATACATTTGACAGATTTTCATACAAAGTTGTACAATACATATCTCCTAATGTGGTAACTAGCAGAATATATTATTATACCAACACTTTTTAGTAAGGCACCACACAAAGCAGAATAGTTTAACTTTCGCGCGCTATATAACTTTGAAAAAGTCATTACTAGTCCCACAAAAAGACATGATTAAAGCAAAGTCAAAATAACCACGAAAAGTTTTTTCTAAATGAATACCATTCGAGGTTTCTCCAAATTGTCCATACATAACCTGGACACCAGCTCGATGGGGTAGCCACAGGGTCTGAACACTGAAGAGAGAGACATCTCGTTTAACAAACTCTTGAATCTTGCGGCGAATTCTTTGCAGGTGGACATCTTAAGGGCTTGGTTGTATGACAATATTATTACTGGAAGAAAATGTTACATTGATGATGAACGTCTAGAACGAATATCTAGGTCTTTTATCTTTCAGATCGAAATGAGCGGGACCGAGATATCCCAATTAAGAACCCAACAATATAAAAGATGTATCTATGTGATGATAAATTTTAATTAGGATTTCTTTCACCAATAGCATAGGTACCTAGATAGAATTCACGTAAAGCTTTTCGTACACAAGGCTACATAAATGTTCGATTCTTAACTCAATTTTAGACTTCCAGCGTCTGCCGCTATACAAATCGATTGAGGTTCATACACGACTTGCATCGCCAACATTAATCCCACTACTGGATTGGTATGACGGTAGCCGCTTGAAGTCTACGTAGCCTTGTGGGCCTATGATTATGAGGTAGACCAAAGTCTTTCTTACTACGAATAAACCCATGCCTAGCAGTATGGCAGTAGGAAATTGAATAACATTCCCGTTCGATAGCAAACGAAAGTCATCACAGCCAGTCTGAAGAAGAGAGTGTTGTCTCTTTTACTAGTTCTCTTTTAAAATTATACTTAATACACTGCTTGTTACTATGTTTGCTTCATTTTCATTCAAGCAGTCAAATGTTACAAAATGGGCAATACTCACCAACCAATACAATATATAAGAGCACCCATTTCCATGGCACCGAAAGACTCGATAATGTTTCAAACTTGTCAATCTCGAAGCTGAAAAATTTAGATATTTCTTCCAATCAATTGCTATTAATAGAGTCTTGGCTTTCAATAAAAATATCATCATCATTATATAAACCGGGAGACATCCACTGATGGACAAAGACCTTCCCCATTGAGCGCCACTATGACTGAATCTTGGATGCCTACATCCATTGTACTCCGGTCACAAGCTCAGTCCATCTCGTTTAAAATAAACATCATCGAATTTAAAAATACGATTTCTCAATTTCTTCTTTCTAGGCGTCCTGTACTGAAACGAAGGTGCATCGTCATGGCCGATATTCGAGTTCTGTGGCCAGCCCCAGTTAAAACTCAATGTTTCTATGCACCTTACTTTGGAATGCCTGGCATTTTGGCGCAGGCAACGCTGGCAGGGGACGCCGGCCGGTAGTTCGTACATACAATACGCAGGTTCACTCTATTGTCTAACTGAAAGTTATAAACTACTTACCGAGTTACATTATCACCGCTGTAAATATATATTTTTGGCATTTTATTATTTATTTACATTTTTCTATTATGTCACATTACTGACACAAGACAGAACTTTGAGGTAGCATAGAGTTAATAAATAGAGCAGAAAGATGCTTATAAAAGTTTAAATTACTTTTAGGAAATGAGTATGGATGTGAATGAGGCAAGGGAAGTTTGTCGTACTAAGTGGCGATTTTTGGTTCCTACCTACTTCTGCGGTAAAAAGGAATGATTTTAATTACATAATAATATGTATGAATGTATGTATGTAGAAATAGACAAACCCTTGTAATATTTCTCTATAAAAAAGACAACTCCCGCACTAACAATTGTTCTTGTGTTGCGGGTACTTCTACAAACATACAAACAACGGACACAAAGTACAATCAGACCCGAAACAATTATTTGAGGATCGCACAAATAATGGTTCCGTGTGGAAATCAAACCCACACGCTCCCTACAAAGGTAGCGGTGTGGCGACCTAAACTACTGCGCCACGGAGGCAGTCAATATAAATTATATCCCTGCTGTAATGTTAGCGTGGCCGTTTGAAAGCGACAAACTCAAAACCTAACTTTTAAACTCTCGCGTTGCATGTCAAGGTAGCACTCGCCGTGGTCGCAGGTTGACTGACTGAAAAGTCAGCCTGCGACCACGGCGAGTGCAACCTGCGCTGAAACGTTAGGCATTTTAAGGTAAATGCGTGTTCGCGTTAATTCCCGTATTCTATAATACATTAAACTCAAAATCTACGAACAAAAGACATCACATTCCTTAACATTCCAGTTTTCCAATTCACTTTACAACACTGAACCACTAGTTATATCGAAGAAAGAACATTACTTATGTGATCCTATTTTCCAATTTGCACACGGATTTCCTTAGATGACGCATTCTTGGATATTATTATATTAATAATATTTACTTACTATTATACTTATCTCAGTCCTTTTAGAAAACTACCAACCCTCTTTTTTTGTAAACTGAAGTTTGTGATTTGCTTAACGACGAAACTTAAATTATAGATTATATTATTAAGTATCTATATGGAGGCGCTACAGTAAACGCAAACGCTTCTGTGGTGCGGTGGGTAGCGTGTGCGACTAATTTAGTAGTTAAAAGTCTTTCATGAGTTTGTTTCATTAAAATTTGTTTCGGGAGTTTTTGTTTTAGAAATTCTCAGAAATTAGACGGAGTTAGGAAGATAGGGTCGTAGACCTGCATGCCTCAGAGAGCACGTGAAGCCGTCGGTCCCTCACCTGACCTCTTACTGGTCGTGTCGCTTTAGTTGTCCCACCAGACTATGAGAGTAGAGGATCGAGAGTTTGACGTTTGAAATGTACTGCAAAAATACGGCGCACATTATGAAAATCCTCGATAGGTTATCGACAGTTGATAAATGTAGAGCATCGCGCTATTGTTTTTAGTCGTTAGGTTCAACTCATTCGCTAGCAGCTCTACACCCTCATGGTGCATAAAAATTCCACCGAGGACAAAAAAAGTCCCGTCCTGAAAAAAGTCTCGTTCAACTGTGTTATTGTACCATTACCTAGTTTTGCTACAGCATGGTCGAGCAATATTCTTATTGTTCACATCAAAGTGTATACCGCTATGTAATTGTATGTCTTTCCTTTAACACGTTATGTGCGACTGTTTTGCACTAGTCATGGAATTTTCTGTCCAATATCTCCCACTATCCACAGCATTAGCAAACAACGCTTTAAAAAGGCTTACTGAAATGAAGAAAAAAACGGTTATCTGATGCAATAATCTCAAAATTTTGCAAACGTAAGGCTATTCTTACAATGATGCTTATGGCATACTTTATCATAAAGGAGATTTTAAAACAGTCGTTGCTGCGTAAGTAGAAAACCAAATGAATATCACATATTATTTTGACTTTAAGGGAAACCATCGTACAGAAAACTTGTTTACTTAAGGATTGCCATGTATGTCTAAAACTTTAATATGTTTCTTGAGGCCATGCAAAGTGCCCAACTGGCACGTGGCATGCGTGGAAGACTCGAGGCCTATTTCTACGTTCAGGAGGAAAGAAGAAAAAGAAGAAGATGTATTAATCCATAAAAAAGTATATGTAGAGAAATACATTTCGTAAAAGCATAATAATATAATAATATGTTTACAAATTGAAGCGTACAAAAAGGACAAACTCCAATCACGAGAGCAACAACAATTGTACACACATCTCATGAATGAGTGTGACGTCACATCACGCGTTACTACTGACAATATTTACACTGTCTTATTCGAAGCTGTGTGCAAAAAACTGACATCTTACTGTTTGTGTTTATTTAGATTCAGTTAGGTTTTTATTAGGTCAACTTTATGTTGTACTACGTCATCGTTATTGCGTCTTCATTTACGTATAAAATAGCTTTATCCCTCGTATGGTTAGTGGTCAATGTTGTTTAAGGCGTCCGAAGGCGTTTGACATGGCTTAACAACTGTAATCTTAATTATTGACAGCAACCGGGACCGAATTTTTGTTCCAAATTACGAAGACGCTTTATGTTGCTTAGCACTATGCGGTCACCAATCTAAACAGCGACCGTGCTAAGGTCGGCGCTTAAGTAGTATATGTTCTTCTTGAAAAAATTTATCGTAATAGACAAACATCGCCATTTTCACAACTAACGTTGCTCACTGAAGTGGGGGTTCCACTATTGTAAAATTTCATAGGCATTCGATTACTAAAAAAATATAACCCATATTCAATCCTAAATATTTAAGTATTATCGTGCGAGAATTTATTAAAATTGCTTGCTAAGCGGTTTAGCCATGATAGCGAAGCAGACAGGTAAATAAATCCAAATATTTACATAACTCTTACATAATTCGAGCACAAAAGACTTATCAAAATCTCCAACACGTTTATTATCTTATGTATTTATTACATTATTTGTTTAACATTTCAATACAATTTTATCTCCTAATGTTTTACTTCCTCTAGTGTTTTCCCATCGCGCGTCTTTTTAAGCAAATATTTGCTGTAAATATTGTTTGAGCTATTTTTATCTACGTTTTGTTGCTAATTGGAACTTATCAGTTGTTTGATGTTTATAGTTTGGGTTCGATTGATTGATGAAAATGTTTTTTTAAGGACTCATGTCAGTCTCACTGCTGGACAAGGGTATTCCTTACATGAAACATGGATAACAAAAAGCAGATCATGTATTTGGTATTCATTGATCATTTCCGACTGCTATACTTATGTCTTATGAGTTGTACTGCTAATTGTAACACTGCTAATTGTGCAGGTTGTACATTTGTGACACTACTCTCTGATCAAATATCTGTGTGATATATACGTTACTGTAAAAGCCCGAACTGTGGTAAATTTTAAATTTTTTCCGGTAAAACCTAAGATTTACCAACTCTCAATGGTAAAAGTCCGAAGAATTCCTTTATTTCGAACTTTTGCCATTATTACTTGATGGATCTTAGGATTTACATAATCACACGGTAAAAGATATTTTTTTTTTAAACCACCCGGATGGAGGAGCCCCGCGAAGCGGGGCTTCGGTCACATCTCGACATCATCAAGTAAATAGATATACAAATCATTCAAAATTCAAATCATTTATTGCTTACTAAGTTATATATACAAAAGGATCTTATATCTAAAGATCTTTTAGACGAAGATCAAACATCAATACGGGCGATACTATTTCATATCAATTTTTAATTTATTGCCTGTATGAGTGCTTCTATACTCGCAATTATTAACAATATTTGGTTCTAACCAGAAACTGGTAAATCAAATTTATGATAAAATTTTAATCAATCAGTTCAACCCTTCACGTAAATAATAATCCGGACCTACTTATTTTTAGCCACATACACGTGGATCAGAAACACTTTCTTGAGATTAAAAAATATCTATTTGAAGTTCAATTTGAAGCTGAAAATGTTACAGTAATTTCAGTAAAGATAAAGGATTTCTCGTCAAACTTACGGGACTAGAAATTGGTAGACACGTGAACGACTTTGCGTCAACCATTTGGCGAATAAATATCGTAGGAGACGACAATTAGTCCCAGTCGACCTCAACTAGTCGTCACTACTGCTACTACGACTAAAATAAACTATATAACAATTTTATTATAATAAAAATAATTGCAAAAGTTATGAATAAAAAATATAGTTGCAATAAATAGTGAATTTGAAATAAATCAAAATAATTTTTTTGGGTCGTATTTGCCGGTCAAGATTTTTAAATATTTTTTTAGTTTTTTATAATATTTTAAATTAAAATGAAAACCAAATACTATTTTATATTCAACGAAGGTAGTCGTGTCAATCAAATAATATGTGCCATACTCAGTAAGTAACTATATTTCTATTACTTACTAACTTCTCTTCACTTTATATTTATTACGCAGATAAAAATATATGTTTTCAAATATATTTTTTACATCTTTAGAATTTGCAATTGTATCAAAAAAGAATAACTGACTGATGTCATTTAAGCCAATTTGTTTGCGTATTATTTTGGCCAAGTTATGGTAAATAATGTCATTCCCCTTTTGAGTCTTCGCAATAGTCTGTCAAGTACTGTTTATGAACCTTGCAATACTTTACCCACTTTCTAAAGCACCGGTTCCCTACACTTTTAGGACTAACGCCCGCTTTACAAGTGTACAGTGTAAGTTTCAGGGACCCTTCACATTATAGTTGTATCAATGTTATATTTTTATGTTCATTTACAATTTTCTTTGAATCCGCTACCGTACAACATAAAAAGCTCCAATGTCCCCTAAGGTTGATATCTCATCTATTAGGGGTCTATGTTCGAAAGATTCTCGAAGAAAAAGAGGTTAAATAATTTATTCCTCAATATAATGCAGTGGTTTCAATTTTAAAAATTGAATATTACTTTATAGGTGTACTTTATAGAGCTCGAATTTGTTCAAGGTTAAGAAAAAACAGCATAACAAATTATTGGTTTATTCAAATCAGTTGCTATCATTAGCATATTAAATAATAATTCACTGACAATATACGTAATAAAACCAGAAAAATAGAGGTGTAGTTGTTGCGCCTCAACAAGTTAAAAAACGTGACCTGTATTTATTAATTCCAATTGATACACTAGCATTAAAGTTACTTAAATAGTTTAACGTTAACATTATTTAAACTTAACTTTTTTATTATTTTCTGTCCTACTCCTAGGGTTTCCTCCTGCATTGAGAGGTTAGGCCTTGAGTCTAGTGCGGGATAATGACTTTGCATGCATTCTAGAAATACTAACGTATCTTAATCAGAGTGATTAATGCGTTAAACAGGAGCTTACTCCCCTTCAACGCGTGTATTGAGAAGAAATTCTGCTTTATTATTATTTTTAATCCATTATTGTTCCTCGGCTGCTGCTCTGTGAGGTCTGAAAATTACCTTAAATGTATTTGGTCCAAAGTGCTTTATTTGCCTTATTCGGGTTTTATTGAAAAGCTCAACCAAGTTTGTGGGATTTTTAAGTTTGTCAAGCCATACAGTAACGTTGAAAAAAAAATTGTCTGTGCGTAAAAAAATACTTTTTATGACTAAAATTGGCACCGTTCTACAAAGTATTATACTAGATTTTTTATTCTATTTCCACGTTGTTTTTCTTTCACAGTAAACATGCCAGTGTTTGTGTATGGAGCGGCTATAGGCTGGATGTCGCCTATGACGCTGCTGCTGCAAGATCCGGTCAATTCGCCCAGAGACGTTCCTCTGACTGACAGTGAAGTATGTAGCCATTCAAAGCCATTATTAATAGCCATAAATTATAATAAATGTAACCCATAATTGCCCCTGGGCAAAGATCTCCTACCAAAATGAGGGAGGGTCAAGCCTTGGGTCTACAACGCGAATTGAGGAACGAACTTGCATAGGAACTTCCTCAATTCGCGTTGTGGATTCCCTAATTCTTTACAGGTCTTGATCCTCTAAGGCACGCAAGGTTGCATCACGATGTTTTTCTTTACCATTTTGCCTACATGCCTAGTAAGGAGGCAACAAGATTTTTTGGTTGTCAATAAGCATCCGAATGGTATGCTAAACTAGGTACTATCTCAATATTTTTTTACTGGATACATTTATATTCTTAGGTCTCGTGGATGGCAGCAGCGGCTTACCTAGTGTGTATACCATCTGACTTCTTGATGGCTATACTTGGAGACAAGATCGGGAGAAAAAATACGATGTTCATCTTATCTTTAGCAGCTTTTGTAAGTATCTACTATTTCTTTTATATTTATCTGTACGATAGTTGCGCTTTTACAGCGTATCTGCTTTACGGATTATGATGTAATTTTGCAGGATCGATTACATCTCAAGATTTAACGTTTTTAAACTCTCGCGACTAGTACACATAATAAGTATTATAATGCAACGGGTCTTAGACGCGATTGAAAATTTAAAGGTTAGGATACCTTATTTGTCTTTTCTCTTATTATAATATAAGTTATCCTAACCTTAAAATTTTCATTCGCGTATAAGACCAGTTGCATTATAATATTATCTCAATTTTTTTTCATTTTGAGGTTTTGAGTTAAACAAAAAATGTTTAGTTAGAAATCAGGAAATTGAATTAGCTTTCTATTTGTTGTTATTCTTGGAATGCCTACTTTGGTTGTTACTCTTCGTAACGAACTCTTAAATGTTTAGGTTTTTACGAAACATTACAACGCCAATTGTGCATACCTTGTGTTAAAAGAGTTAAAGTAAAGGTTTTGTGTTCCAAATCTGTTATCAAAATTGCCAATCAAATTTGTTATTGATCGTTTATTGGTTAAATTACGTAGTGGGAGTGGTCAAATGTGTTTTGGTTGCATTCTTATCAGGAGATAACCTTCATGAACGTAATGTTATTGGTTAAACTGCGATAACAGTTTTGATAAAGGCGGAGCTTATATATTACAGATTTGGTTATTTATTGATGAAATGTGTAATCAAACAATTTATTTCATCATATTCTGGGGGTTCTTATTTCAGTTGTAGCAAAAAAGGTAATGCTTGCTTGTGTTATCTGACAGGACGGTGCCTGTCACTTATTTGATCTAGGGACGGAATTCTTGAAACCTAGGCTCAGCAAACTCAGTTAGCTTATATTTAATCGTTGCCCAGAGTTGTTTACTTTCCCTATTATTGGTAAAAAGTTCTCCCATAATTGTAAAGAACCAATCTTGAGAACGAAAATTCGCTTGCAACTTATTATCTAAGGTATAATAGATGTGAAAATATTATTCATAATATAAGTATAGCATAATATATGCAGGTTAATGTCCTCAAAAATGTAATCTACATAAGCGTCTAACCCTAATAGATTGGTTCAAGCAATTACGTTGATTGTCATCGGAAAGTTTACAAACTATGGAAAGTACTCTACGCTTAACATTGTCAAGTAATCAATCACTTGGTGCCTACTACTTGAGTTTATTAATTTTATTTCATTCATTTAACCTGTCTTTCATTATAGTAGGGGAAAAGTGGTGCAGTAAAGTAATTAATTTATCTCATTATTGTCTCACTTCTGGACATTGGTCCAGTGAGTATTTAGTCCTTGAGTCCACGCTGGCCAAGTGCGGGTCGGGACTATATTATATCACTTCTGGAAGCGTTCATATATTATAAAGATCGTGAATTTTCCCAAAATGATAGAATTGCACAAACAACTGCACCTTCACCGTGAGAGCAAGGAATAATACATTATTTTATTTATTTATCACGTCTTGTTTCAATCACATACGTATAACATCGGAAAATGATTGGTGCGTTGCCACGACCTCCATAACTCGACAAGCTTGTATGCGAATGCTTAGATCACTAGACTATTTAATTGCAGCTGACTGCCTAAATATAATTAAAACTATTAATATATTTTTTTAATTGCCAGGCTTGCTGGGCGATCAAACTGTCATCTATGAGCACATGGGCCTTCATCCTCGCGAGGTCATTGGTCGGTGTCATGATGGGTGGCGCTTACGTCACTTGTCCACTGTACACTAAGGAGATCAGCGAAGATGTTATTAGAGGAATGCTTGGTTCTATGGTAAGTAATTTCATGATTATTATTTGCTGAAAGTTTTTCTTGCTGTTGTAAATAATAACAAACAAATTTGAAAAGCTCGTAATCGGAGCGATGTGATTATAAAGACTTTTAAGTTTAAGTTAGCCATTAAGTCTTTTTTTTTGTTTTTAACGAAATATCATACAACGAAGTTCCTAGCTGCATCTCTGTTCTGAGCAGCTGTCTGAAATACCTAAACACGAATCTAGTATATACATATATTATGAGGGAGTGACTGTGGGACCCTTGCAGTTGTGAGAAAGGAGTTAGTAAAAACTGCAGGGACTCGGGTAGGTTGGGATAGTACGCCCCAATATTTCTATTCTGTTATCGGTCATAGACATATCTAACGATACGAAGCGTAGATTTTATCAAAGGCAAAATTGAATCCCATAGACTTCTTAATTGCAGTATTATTAACGTTAATAGTATTTAAGAATGTTGTATCTGAGGAAACCCGTGTAGAAATCATACACGGTAAATAGTACATGCTCGGGGATAAAATAATACCTAAGTATTTGTTTTATTGATTGTATCGACGACAACAAACGTTCTATGACAATTTATTTATATATTTTTCCTTAATGAATACACACGACCATATACTGCGGCGTGAAGATATTAAAAAAAGCTTTGACATCCGGGTTAGTAAAATAGTCCGTAACTGAAGTAAGTCTCATAATTATCAGTTAAATGACGCTAACTACTTGTCTAGAGAAAATTCAGTCTTCCAGAAATTCCTCACTATGTTTTCTTTTACCTTTATAACTAACTAGCTGACCCGCGCAACTTCGCTTGCGTCACATAAGAGAGAATTGGTCAATATTTTCCCCGTTTTTGTAACATTTTTTACTGCTGCTCTGCTCCTATTGGTCGTAGCGTGATGATATATATAGCCTATAGCCTTCCTCGATAAATGGGCTATCTAGCACTGAAATAATTTTTCAAATTGGACCCGTAGTTTCTGAGATTAGCGCGTTCAAACAAACAAACAAACTCTTCAGCTTTATATATTAGTATAGATGATAGCTATTATTTTACTTAAATTTCACATGTCGTTGGTGTCGACTGAGGTGGAACTCTTTATAATTTTTACAGAGGGCAAGTGCATAGACCATTTTGCTAGCACTGCTCTATTTGTCTGCATTCTCTTAATCAAGATTTCTGCTTTCGATAGCAAAAAAGGACCAGTGTCATGACTCTTAGTAACATTGTCTAATTTCCGAAATTCCCTAATAAATTCTATCTTTTTACATTTTCCAGGTAATCCTGTTCCACACAATCGGCAATTTACTCATGTACGTCATAGGCGATATCTTGAGCTACTACACTATACTATGGATCTGCGTGACGTTGCCTGCGATACACATGGTGCTGTTCACCATGATGCCTGAGTCGCCATCTTACCTTGTGAAGAAGGGGAACATTGAGGTGTGCATTATGGCTAATTCGATTTAAAGTCTATTTGTATTACGATCGGTTTTTTAGTAAAGGTTTTAAAACCGTCGGTCTTTCTTTGGAATTTGTGGTTAACAACTGGATATATTCTTTTTTAATATCTCACGTTTTACCTGAGATCAATATCATTTGAGAAACCTCGGCATTAAGTCCATATTTGCTTTGAGTTCTGACTTAAAGGTAGGTCAATATTAAACGCATCTAGCATTAATTGAGCCTCAATACAACAAAGTAGATTAAGTGTTAAACAAACATAAAAAACAAAAAAAGCATTTCAGCAAAACAATAATTCTGGTCTCTGCCTACCACTGTGGGAAGAAGGCGTGATTTTATGTATGTACATACGTATGTAAAAAAAAACATTAGACAGCTTCTTCTCGAACTGTAATATAACACCTGCTGTTTTTTCAATTACAGAAAGCAAACAAAGCTTTAGCGTGGCTGAGGTGTAGGAAGGAAGATGATCCTGCTGTTGTACGTGAACTAGATATGCTGAAGAAAGAACAAAACAAAGATGATGAAAGCAACAAATTCGTTATTAAAGCTGTGTGTAAGTATCTCAATACATATATTATTATGTAGATGTAATAGACGGTTTCAAAACTATATTGTAGTAGGTAATAGCTTCTATTGTTAATGTCTTGAAAAAAAATAGGGTGCGTAGTTCTTGGGACGCGTAGTATCCGATTGGAAGTAACGCGTCCTGTCCACGTCCTGGCCACTTTATGGTGACCGCGGAAGGAACACCGTCAGGTTTTTTAGTCGGTATGCCCAAGTTATAAAGCCGGAACGCCTAGCCGGCGGGAGAGCCTGACAGACCCCCGCTTCCTCCCTGGAGCGGGACATGCAGTAATGCATTTTCCTGATGCAAAAAAAAAAGTTGCGTAGTACTTTAAGCGGCACCTGCAAAGTCCCTAACCAGCACTTGGCCAGCGGGATGGACTCAAGGCCTAACCCTCTCAAAGGGATGGATTTATATTTTTTTTCTTAATTTGGAATATTTTGTTGACAAACACCAATACGACGTAAATACAACACAGAAACGGCATACTAACCTGTATTCATTGACTATATTTTGGTTGAGTGTCGCCACTAATCATTTCAATCAAGCCTATTATTCTCATGATTGTTCCGCGTTGAACATTGGTCTGCAAACCTATTTACTCACAGCTGTTTATACGTCACGTAACAATTTTGAAAGAATATAATTTTCAGGTTTTCTCTTGATACGTATAATTTATATTTTGTTCTATTCATACAAATCTGACTGATTTGTGTAAATAGTAAGTTTTAAAAACTAATAAGGGAGCCATCACATCTTATGTCACTGTATAAAAATTAATCGCCAGATGTGTTGCTAAGCACTAAACTCAAGAACGGCTGACCCGATTACAGAGATTGTTATTTTTTATTATATTGAATATGTCTTCTGTCTCTAAAAGGAATCGACAACAGAATTCGCCTATTTAAACTTAAATCCAAGTACCTGTTTATATAAAAAAATATGGACTTCTGATACTACTATGGGCATTAAAAACCTAACATAATTTCATATCACCGAATCTCTACCTTAACTTCTCTCTATTCCAGTAACCGACAAAATTCTATTCAGAGCATTCAAAATAGCTCTAGTAGTAGCTCTAGCAAGGGAAGTATGTGGCGCCATACCTGTCCTGAACTTCGCTGGAGATATCTTCGCGACTGCCTCCAAGGATACTGGTCTAGTACTGTCACCTAATCAGCAGGCTATGATGCTAGGAGCCGTGCAAGTTGTCGGGTCTGTGATGACGTTTGGTGTGGTTGAAAAAGTTGGGAGAAAGGTGAGTACTGGTTTTTTTTTATTTATTGTATTTTTTTCTTGTTTATACACATGAATAGTATTCATAATCTGTTTAACAGAAGCGCCTGCCGAAATTATAAGAGACATCACTGCGTTCTGTCAGTATAATATTCGCAGGCGTTATTTCATGGATGATTATTGATAGCAAAATTTTATTTCCCAGATTCATGTTTATTTGTTAAGCTTTTTCCAGTAACTGTCAACAATCACATTTCGTCCCTTCCACACCTTAAAAATGGGAACCTACATATATAACCCTTTTGGATGAAATTTTGCTAGGTGATGACCAGTCCGGGGACAAAAAAAAATGCAAAAACATTAACTTAATCTTCTCTTTTCTTTCCAGGGTCTCCTATTCTACACATCCCTGATATCTGGCCTGAGTATGTGTGCGCTCGCATCCTGGTTCTTAGCGCGGGACTACAACGTGTACCTCCCAGCGTGGCTGCCAATGGTCACTCTTTGTCTCTGCATCTTCTGCGATGCCTTCGGTCTTCAGCCCATGTCTGTGGTTATTAACGCGGAATTGTTCTCTTTTAAGGTAATTTCTCTAACGCTTTTTAAGCGCTGTATTACAGCAACAGCTGTGACTTTAACCAATGATTCGTTTTAAAAAGACCTAGCTACTTTCTGCAATCCTTTGATAATATTTTTTTGTAAGGGACCTGATCATGTGAAATGTTATGTATAAAGTATAATAGAATGCGGGAATTAACGCGAACACGCATTTTACGGCGAGAGCAACCTGCGCCGAAACGTTAGGCATTTTAAGGTAAAATGCGTGTTTGCGTTAATTCCCGTATTCTATTATACATTAAACATGCAACGCGAGAGTTTAAAAGTCATGTCATGAAGAAAGTAAATCTTATGATTGCTTCTCACTGTTTTTATTGTCCTTTTCAATATGCAAAATAAAGATATTCTTAAGTAAATAACATTATTTTACTTTTTCAGTACCGAGGAACAATTATGGCAGCAACTATGGCATCAGCATCAGTCACAGACTTCTTCCAAATGCTGTTCTTCAAACCAGTGATGAAATCCATAGGACCTTACGTAGCGTTCTACTTCTTCGGCGGTGTCTGCATACTTACAGCTATTTACACGATAATAGCTATACCTGAGACTAAAGCGAGAAGTCTTGAAGAGATCTATGAGGACCTGAAGACGAAGAAGGAGAAACGGCAAGAGTCTGAGAAAGGGATGGAGAAACAGAAAGAAATATTGGCGTGAATTATAGATAGTGTTTTTGTTACTTTGTTGTTTGATTTTACCTTGTTCTTGTTCTTAAAAACTCTTAATTCTTTGAAATGGATTCTTTAAGGTTGATAATGGTCGTTATTTTTAATCCATTTATAAATTCTCGTTGACTGGAAAAATATTAGGTACCTACTTGATAGTAGAATATGAAGGGCAACCACTGAATGAGTACCTTGTCTAAGAAATCGCCCTCGAATCAATACATATAAAATGAAATATGTAAGGACATCATTGGTGCTACATACTGATGTATTAACAGCCAAATTGTTGCACGTGATATTATATAAACAGAATATTGTAGAATTGGTCACCGAAGGTCCGAGGAATGCAAATTTCATTACAAAAATCTGTGATCACATGATATTGAGTAAGGCAATCAAAATACGTGTTTTAACAAAGTCAATCTGTATTTCACCATGTAAGTTATAGAAAATCAAACTGTAGTAACACAACAGTATAGTTCGTGAGCAGTTCCATTAATCTCAGAGGCAACATCGCATCGATATCAAACAGACCACAGGCGCTCATTCTACTGAAGTTTGCCTTTTGTGCTCGCTTCACATTCTTGCATAGACGCTTTTCTGCAACTGTAATAAAAAAATGCAAATTATTTGCTCTATTCAGGCTATAGGTGGCTCTTGTTGATACCTTTCTTAGTTTTAGTTGTTTCGAAAAATACTATAGGAAATGAGATGCTATAGTTTACCGTTCAATTTTATTGAAGAAAGTATCAAACGTCATAAGCAATAAATATTTATACAGTAACTTCAAATAACTTTTGTAAGTATCATATTGAATGAGAATTATTTCAAATTTCTGTTCTGACACGAGAAGATTTACAACAAAAGTCTTTGTCTTTATCAGTAGACATGTTATGACGTCAAATAAACTAGTTATTAAAAAACTTTACCTGTGCAATTAGTACTCAAGAATCCAGCGCATACATTCTGAGTTTCCTCAATAGCAACATAGAATAGTTCACAATGTATCCCTAATGCTATTAGCAATCCGTAATTCTTGAGGAACCACGCGATCATGGCTACCGTGTTGAAAGGGACATCCAACTGAAATTAATAAATATTAACTGCACGTTTAAGCGTTTAAGCGGTCACCTCGCTGCAACAACCGAATTTTGAATCCCACCCGGGACAAATCTTTGTGTAATGAGCACGATTATTTGTTCCGAGCCTGGTTGTCAATTTATCTATACAAGTATGTATTTAGAAGTATATAAGTATGTTTATTTGGTTACCATAGTACAAGCTCTGCTTAGTTTGGAATCAAATGACCGTGTGGGAGTTGTTCAATGATATTTATTTATTTATTACCAAATATGAATATTGTAGGTGCAAAAGTCACTCCCGACACTTGGTACAAATGCGATGTTCGACTGGTTATACCACGGGGAAATAAAGTTACCCATGGTTCGACTGGTTGCTCTATGTGGAAATACATATATTTACCAATGGTTCAACTCGAGTGTGTTGTTATTTCCTTAGTCCAATCCTGACATGCAATTCAATCCAATGGACCTATGTCGAAGAAGCGTGAGGTTGGTAATAGAAGGGTAACGTATGGGTAGGGTTAGGGGTTAATAATCATGTAACAAACAATAACATAACATTGTTAATTAATAGAAAAAACTTAAATGTCATTCATACCAAAATAAAATAATGTAATCAAAGCTGTAACACTCTGTACAAACAATCAAAGTACATCAAACGGTGCATCATGACTAAGAATTTCTAGCATTACCCATACGTTGAAGGAAATAAGCCATTGCAGCGGCATACTGTAAAATGAACGATGATCTTGTAAGACATGTACAACTGCAGTTACTGGATGGACATAATATTGGACATGCAATCGACAAATTGCGTTAGGCACATGCCTTATCAAAAGAGGAAGTCGTTGCATTTCAGCAGTGATAGATAACATTTTCCTGTTTGTTAGCCGTAGTTGTTCCATAGATAAATTCAATTCCCAGTAGTACAACTAGTTGGACCAAGGAAATAGCAACACACTCAAGTTGAACCATTGGTAAAGATATTTCCACTTAGAATAACCAGTTGAACCATGGGTAACTTTACCTCCTCGAGGTACAACCGTGAACGCCGCAGTTGTACCACGGGTCGGGAGTGGCAAAAGTAGTATGAATGATTTATTGTTATTTAATAATTTTTCACGTGAAATCTCACTGGCTTATGTTTGCACACTATTAGTTTATAACCAAGATTTTTTTTCACTTTTTATTTAATAAATAGTCTACGTGGCGAAAGTAGTTCGAGAACGCAAAGACAAAAAGGACAAAGCTTTTCATAACATTTTCTTATATCGTATTAACAATAACGATTATTACTTTACTTAACGCGTTGTAAGTCGATAATGAAATCCAACTTTTAAACTAATATCCTTAATTAACTTAAGTATACTTACATGATTAGTTTCTCTGAGAAACTTAGCACAGAATTGTATCAAAACTTCTACGTAAATTATTGCATGTATAAATGTCTCTACAGCATGATACAAGACCTGTAAAACGTCATTACAGGTGACTTTTACACAAACATCTTTCATTGAAACCTAACCTTAAATCAAAAATACTTTACCCAATGTTGATAGGTCTTTTGCAGAATATGATATGAATTCAATATACCAATATAAGCTTCCATCATCTTCTCACACAATTCATTATTATTCATTTCCACAACATTACTCAACTCGTAATTATTCCACAAATGAACTTTGTCCTTCAACAACTTTATGAGTCTAATCGCGTACAAAATGTTAGTATCGAAACAGATCACGGTAATAGTTGTATAGATGATCATGAATGACGGCATGAAGAAGTAACTAATATTAAAAATGATGATGACGTAATAACCAATGATAGTAGCTGCAGTGTACCAATTCCCGACGACATAGCTTTTGAAAAGAGCGTCGTTATTAATAATCTTATGAACGCCTTGAATAGTCAAAACAAATTCAATGTTCTGGTTACCTAAGATGATGCTTTCGATGAAATTGATAATGAACCCTACTCCATAGAAGATAAGGTTGTAAAGAGATTGAAACATTTCAGCGTAGTCATCAGTAAAGAAGTACATGATGAGTACACGGAAGGTATACATGAATAGAAATGAGATCGTCGTACAGAGAGAAATGAATATTGATGTACAATTAATAGGAGCGATGAAGTTTTCTTTGATAGTATATTTTGGGTAGTACAACACATTTTGCATGATGTTCAAAGGCTTAACCATGGCTTGCACGTCTTCGGTCACTAAATTGTTCAATAAAACTTCTACTCGATAACTCTTTCCTATTAAACTAGCACGGTTTTTCTTTACTTTCGAAGGTCTCAACATGGTCTTGTAAAATACACACATGCGTTTGAAATGACTAATCATGGTCAAACTAACTTATTATCGTGAAATTTAAGGTCAATATTTTTAATATTATAATTCCATCTATACATTAATCAATGTTTTCCAAAGGACAGTGACATTTACTTTGATGATGTACAAAAAGCCTTTTGAATGATTACTGTGAGATAATCTTGATGTTTTCCTTCCGTTGTATTTCCTATTTTCATTAATATTGTTGTCCCTTTCATTGTTATGGTCTAAAAATAGAACTTGAGTCACAAAGAACTAATATATAGTTAAACAAGAACGCAATTCTTTATATTAAAACTGTTCGAATTATTATCTTTTGAGTTTAGTCTCGATACCACCCTTGCAATTCAATTATTGTGTTTTAATTTCGCAAACCTAAGCAAGCTCCATCTTGTTTTGGTTGGTTTTATTAAAATATTATTTCCTGACATTGTTTTGAAAACAATGTATTTTCATTTATTTTCCTTATCACAATCATTAGCTTATTCAAGCAACATCTACTGGTGTAATACTACAGTACATTTGGTTAATAATCATTTTTATTATAGTGGTAATGTAGAGATGAAAGAAGTTTCGGATATCCGCTGGTTTTTCTGCATTAAACTTTGTGATAGAATTATTTAAACTTACAACTCTGTTTACGAAAGTGTTAAGTATTTGTGGAAAACATTCCAGAATCTTGTAATCTCATACTTTCACGCGAATGTGTGTGTAAAGGGGGCTACTATGTAAATATTTGCGTATGTCAAAAGAGGCGATTTTTTATTACTATCGACTTTCGAAAATTGCTAGCTATCGAAATTGTACAAAAATCTTACCTACTATTTTTTCAGCACATTTTAAATGTCAAAATCTCGTTACTTGATAGTACTGACTGCAGGGAACCGGGCTACATGGTTCCGATAGCTCACAAGTATATGTGTCATATTAGGTCGGGGAAAAAGTATTTTCGAATTATAATCTCTTTGGCTTCAAGAATCATAAATGACTACGATTCTTTAGGTTTCTTTCAGTGAGCTAGTGAGGTACCCAAATATCGAGCTTCTTTGTGCAGAGAAAAGATTTTATTACAAGTTCATACATACTATAATGCGAAAAGACTTTTTCCCCGACCTAATATGATAGAAAACTTATAAATTTACGTCCAGGATCAGAAAAAAAATACAAACAGTTCTTATGAAATCTAATATATTTATTCTTTATACTATTTCAACATTTTTGGCAGGTTGCATTAGTTTTGGTTATAGTCGTATTCATATCTTGATCCACAAGCGCCTACGTGTTTAAGCTTCACATTTTCACATTGCATACTGAAAATAAATAAATTGCATTATAATAACATTGACAAATTGAAATATGTATTATGGTTTAAGTATTTTACTATTTAAATGTAATTAGAGTATTCAGAATTTTTTTAAATCAACGCAGTGAGGCCACATATTATTATGTTCATCTGTATTTATTTCTATGGGTTACATGGTTACATCTGTATTTATTTCTATGGATTTTTTATTTAAATGATGATATTAGCTACAGCTAATGACATTAATAGCTACAGATCGCAGCTTTGTCCGCGTAGCTCGCTTAATCTGTGCACTAAATCTCATTAAAAACCGTTTAGTAACTTTGACATTATGACAAACATCGACCAAAATTTTTGCATTTATAATAATAGTAGGAGAAAATAAGTAAGATAATAATATTATTGTCCTAGCCGGTATCCGACTACAGCGGTCAGTATCTTTGAAACTGGCCAGCGATGCAGGACTTGGTTTATAGTGTCCAAGTGTGTGCACAATACACAAATACACTCTCTATATTCCTTTGCTCTCATAACCCGATGGGACGGATAACCGACACGACCAGTGAGAGGTCAGGCGCAGACGGCTTTACGTGCTCTCCGAGCCACGGTGGTCTTCGACCTCAACTTCCTGACTCCGGGCAATTTCTAAGAATTTCTCAGAAAATACTTTTTGGCCCGACCCAGGATTCGAATCCGAGACCTCGTGCGTGACCGTACGGCAGAAAGCAGTCAAGTTAAGATACATAATAAATGACATAGTATACTTACAAGCATTTATTATCATAAGTTTGTTTGTCCCTCCCGCACACTGGCTTGTAAATGTCGCTACACTGGCATGGGTTGCGAGCCACGAAGGCGCTCGTGGTTACAGCACCCAACACCACTAGAACTATAGTAAATACTGAAATAAAGCAATATACAAAGTTATTTTAAATGACATTAAACATGAAAATAATTGTTTATAAAAGTACTATAAAAAGTTATCAGTATTGTCCAGAAGAGGCGAATACGCCGCGGTTCTTTTGCGCAAACATTCCGTCCACAAAAAAAAACGTGAGCTTTGCGCGTATTTTGGCGCCTAGTATCTCGGTAACGAATTCGCGCTAATTAATTGGCGACGAATTCACCCCTTCTGCGGGCTTATCTCGTATCTCAGTGGACAACTAGTGTACGTCAAATTGATGTTCACTATTCAATACATTGCTTCTTTGACATAACGTGTTAATCACTACAGCAACTACAATCAGTACAACATAGTGGCTTTCAAATAGTTGTCAATTAAAATACGTGATACTGGACACGGTCTAAGCTGTGAAACTGGCGCCTGTGGTATGAAAATGTTTTGTTATTCTCTTCAACGTTAAGAAAAACCGTGCGTGATGCATTGAGTAAAGAAGGCATATTACGTCACAGGTTTTATTCCACAGTAATGTCTGACGTCATGCGTCCTATTTAAAATATCCTACACTTTAGCTTCAATGCGTATTAATTGAATCATACTCTATTTACTTTGTGAAGAAGTACTGAATATAGGCTTCCCTAACGACTATGAACGATACAATTATTAGAAAGGTGCCAAATAACTTTGTGTCTCTGAAGATATATTAAAGCCAAGGTGACGAAGTAAACAAAAACCAAAGATTAGCAGAAGAAGGACGGAATGGAACGCGTGGTTAAGTCTTCAACTAAACACAAAGTTATTTAGCACGTGTAATAATAAATGCAACGAATAACCTAGAAACAAACGTTGATATTTTTTTCATTATTATCCTGAATAAGAATCATAAGTAATGAATATACTCACCTAACGCTGTTCGCATGTTGTCGCCGAGAGAACCCGTTCCCTACTGGCTGTGCTAAGGAAAAACGTTCAATTTATAAGTCTCACTTTAGAACTATTTCGTAATAATGGGAAATCGTTACACGTTCATACGGGATCTTGGAGAATTCCCCAAAAAATAACGGTGATTTTATAAGCCAACGGTAAAAAAATACCTCAAAAGAAATTCTAATTATTCTGTATATAATTAACAGATATAAGACACGTTTTATTTAGTTTTCCAAATAAATTAGAAGTGAATTATTTGAAGATAATTAAGTCAAAATAAATGAAATTAAAATACCCATCGTATTTTTAGAATAAGTAAATTTAAAAAAAATATATAATTATTATTATCTTTACCGAACGGTCAAAAATATCAACATGTATAACAGTTAAGAAGTTTATTTCAATTATTATAAGATTAGAAGTAATTGGTAATTACAAACAATAATTATTAATTAGACTTACAATTTATAATCTGCCACTCTATAAATGGTTTTAAATTCAAAGTTAATAGAGCTAGAACTTAATATTAGTTGGCTTACCCCCGGTTTCTGAGGCACCTTTAGCGGTAGTTTATCTATTCAATAGTGTTTAAACTCATATAAAAAAACGTTATTGAATAGATAAACCACCATTAAATGTATTCAGAAACTGGAGGTTATTCGTAAGAAGTATAATCGTCATTCACTATTAGATCACTAGTATTATAACTTTTAGGTTATTTTTATTAATTGAATTAAGGTTAACTGCCTCCGTTGCGTACTGGTTTAGGTCGCCACGCCGATACCACTGCGTCAGGGGGTCGTGGTTTCGATTACCACACGGAACATTTATTCGTGTGATCCATAAATAATTATTTCGGGTCTGGTTGTATCTAGCCTAATAAAAGTGAATTCGTTGTAGTTGAAGAAATTTTTCTTACGCATATTTCCCCAACCCCCACTTGGCCTGCGTGGTGGACTCAAGGCCTAACCCCTTCCCCTCGTTTGGGAGGAGACCCTTGCCCTGCAGTGGAACAGTAATGTGTTAAGAAAAAAAAACATAAAAATGCATTACTAAGAAATATGCATGATGTAACTGAGTTCCCAGGTGTACAGTTACAGAATGTGAGGAATGAGTAGGTATCATCCCGCTATAGACTTGTGACTTGATACCTCAAACAAATCTAAACAATAATGAAACTTGATCGTTATAATACACTTCTTATGTGTTGATTGAATAAACTAATCTATACTAATATTATAAAGCTGAAGAGTTGGTTTGTTTGAACGCGCTTATCTCAGGAACTACTGGTTCGAATTGTTAAATTCTTTTTGTGTTGAGTAGACCATTTATCGAGGAAGGTTTTAGCAGTACGCTACAGTTATATAACATCACGCTACGGGTATTAGGAGCGGAGTATCAATCAAGAAAAATGTTCCAAAAAACGGGGAAAATTATGACCCACTTACCTTACTCTTATGTGACGCAAGCAAGTTGCGCGGGTCAGCTAGTAAGCAATAATAGGTCCCATGCCGGCACCATATAGTTTAAGACTCATCCATAATTTATCTGTAGTTGGGGAAATCAAGCGATAAAACACGTTCAACATGAGTTTTTAATGAAGCATGTCACTAAACTCTCTATAGGAAAACCCAGGCGCATGAGGAAAATCTGAGCTAAAGTAGCATATCGTGATTTCCAAGAACATGCATTGGGAATGACAATCGTTTATCTTGTATATCTACTACATATATTTGAATGACGGCCTCTGTTGCGCAGGGGTTAAGATGTCCGCCATGTTACTACTACTGCGTCGGGAGGCCGTAGGTTCGGTTACCACAAGGCACAATTATTTGTTCGATCCAGTTTGTGGTTTTGAGTCTATTCATACTTTATGTTGATTTAAATATGTCTATATGAGACAAGAAATTTTAGTGCGGGAATGACTTTAAATAATTTAAATTAATTCTTATTATTATTAGTCAGTAACATTCAAGCAACCAAGATTTGTGAACTGTGTGCTTCTTTTAAAAATTCAATTCCCGGCAACTCATTAAGCAGCCATTACGAAAAGTAATTAAGGTAGAAATCTTCTAATGCTTGCCGTGTTGTGTTTTACAAAAAACAAAGAAGAAAAATCCAAAACATTTAATTTCTAAGTAAATTTCCCAAATAATTATAAAATATCACATTTCAGTTGCCAAAATGAACGCTATTGTCATCGGTTTGAGCCTTAACACTTGCCCTTGTGCGCAAGCTTTACTCCGTCACAGCTCATTCTGAAAGATAAAACAAAGAATTATTTTTCTTATTTTATCATACCTGTTATATCCTAATTAGAGTTTCGTTATTTTTTGGTTTGAGGGCTTTAAGGTTCGGTCAATAACACAGTATCTAGTTTAAGTCACATAATTTCGACTGCTTAGACACCGAGTTGAAACAAAAGTCTTTACCCTGCTTTATTTAAGTAAGTCAGTGTCTATGTTCAATCACCTCCTAGCTAATGTTCGGCTGCAGTAGCCAGTTTCATTGACTTTATTCGAATTTGCAGAGGTGTTTCTTTATATAGTTCAGGTGTACTCACACATACAGATGGAATAGAGAATGCACTACACAGATACATTCTCTATTCTGACTATTTCATAGTTAATGGTACTCATAAGTGGTTAGATGCCGGACCGATAGCTTTACGTACTTTCTAATACACAGAGGTCCGAGATCAGAATCTCCTACTGGACAATCACTAAGAATTTTTTGACAGAAAAATCAAGAATAACTTTTGGGCCGATCCAGAAAAGTCTTCTGGGAGGCACTTGTCTGCGCCACAGAAGCAGTTAAGAAGTCAGTGGTAAATCTTTATACAGAATGAACTAATACACACCTGCAGCTATTGCTGTAAGTCTTGCCATTTTTGCCGCAGACGGGTGTATAATCAGCAGTACAGAAACACCCAGCGCGCGCGCTGGAGCTGAACGCTGCCCCGATCACAACCAGGAACAAAGTGAACACTGGAAATCAGAAAATAAATATTGTACCAACTGACCTTTGTACTCATGTACACCCATTTTTATCCCTTAGTCCAGCATGTTTGATCTCAGGATTTTCTCATAATTAAAATTTACATAAAGAAAGCTGAAATAACGTATAAAACTATCACAATAGTGCTAACTTAAAAAAATCTGGTCAGTTCTTCGGCCAAGAAAATTTTGTAGATACACTAAGATTTTTTTACCACAAGATCTCTGGACCAATTATTATAAAAAATTGTCCTAAATCGACACAAAGCCTCAAGTTATTCCAGTAAATATCATAGAAATCACTTGGCCAGCGTGGTAAACTAAAGGCCTAACCCCTCCCTTCGTTTGAGAGGAGACCCTTGCCGTGCAGTAATTGGTTAAAAAATATCGTAGAAATAAACAAATACTCACACAAAGTAAAAAGTTTCATGTTGACGTCTTAAAAACGATGCACACACTGCAGGCTACAAGGAAAACTGTCTTATTTATAGTTAACTTTAGGTACCTACATTTATTTATTTTATTTGTCACCCATAAGCAACGCAGGTAGCATTTTATTTGTACCTAAAGAGATAAGGATACCTACAAAATGGATCTTTAGTTCTTGTTTACTACGCGTCACTAAAGATTGTGTGTCTGAATATAGCAACAAGTCTCTTTGCGAATAGCGAGACATAGAAACAAGATGCATTGGTGAAGAGTGCGGGTGATGAAAAATAGGGCCGTCGATATGTTTTGCGTAACGGCTTGCTGCTACATTCAGATATACAGACTTAGACGGCGCGTCCTACTTTAATTGATAATACATTTAGCAATAATCAGAAATGTTCTAACCGAAGGTTTTTCTTTATCACAAAGTATTTAGAGACTGTAGGTTGATCAATTAAAATAAACCTTTTTTAAATTGGTATTTTACCCTAAACCCATGCAATTAACTAATGTATTTGATTAATTATCGAACGATTAGTTTTCCCTAATTATACTGTAATTGACAAAAGTCATTAAAGCAATAGGTTATTGTAATAAGTATATTAAGGTACAATTTAGTGTACTCGTAAACTTTTGCTGCTTTATGCGTTACTTTTGTAATGAGCTAAAAAGTTGTATCTGAGTTTATCAGTGATAGCCCTGAGATAAGAAACCGAGGCCATAGACCTTAGTGCCTCGGAGTGCTCGTGAAGGCCAGAGTGTCGTCCTGCGCTAAAGCTCTCGCCGGTCGTGTCCTTTACCCGTCGCACCGGCTCATGAGAGTAATAGACACTTGAACACTAGAAACAAAGTTCTGAGCAATTGCAATATAAACAGTCAGTGCCGAATATCCTCTTTTTCTTTCTTTTTAAAAGACAATTCCCGCACTGAGAATTACTCTTGTGTCGCAGGGACTTTTATAAACATACAAACAACGGACACAAAGCACAACCAGACCTGAAACATTTATTTGTGGATCGCACAAAAATTGCTACGTTGGGATTCAAACCCACGACCTTCCTACCCGCAGTGTTGTTGGTGTGGTGACCTAAACCACTGCGCCACGGAGATACTAGGAGGATATAACTAATACGTAATAGTATGTTTTTGTTAGGCTGCAGCGATTGAAACTAAAATATATCCAAAACAAAGATAGTTTTAAGTACTTTCTCGCAAAGGAAAGAAAAAGTCATTTCAATTCGAACATGTATTAATAAAAATTTGGCGGAACAAATAGATAAGACAGCTCGTTAACAAATCTGGATCCACATTTACCGAAACGGAGTAGTAGCGCATTTGCGCACTTCAATCTGAAACAAAACAGTAATATAATAAAGACGGGCCAATTTCACCCTCCAAGCATCATCGACTTGACCGTACCTTTGCCACAGAATATTTATCAAAAGGAAAACCGGTGCCTAACATAAAATAACTTATCTTATTTGGTTTCGGACTTTCTTTTGTATCGGATTTCGCGACATTTTTTATGACAACCTGATTCGAAAAATATTTTGGGACAAACCCACCGGCTTTCTCACTTTTAAAGTGCTCAGTTCAAATTAGGAATTAGAAAAAGGTGCCCAGAACCCAAGCTCGAGTGCCAATTAACTTTATAATAGAGTAAGTTATTTAAACCAGACAAATAACAAAAACATAGTAAACTAGAGGCCGCCCGCGACTTGGTCCGCGTGGAAACCCTTCCCGTGAAAAAACTCGACCCCTCGGGAACTCCAGGATAAAAAGTAGCCTGCGTGTTATTTTGGGTGTTCAGCTACCTATATACCAAATTTAATCGTAATTGGTTCAGTTGTATTTGCGTGAAAGAGTAACAAACATCCATACATACATACATTCTCAGAAACTTTCGCATTTATAATATTATTAGGATAGTAGGATATACGTACTTGCAAAGATTACCATAAGTTATTCCGTTTGTCGCACACACGAGTTTTTCTGTTTCAGGGCAGTTGCATTCTTCACTTCCGACACTGGTGAAGAATAATATTGGTAACAGCAGGGTTGTAAGCACTGTAAAACAAAATGCATTGAATACACCAACTTCTTTACTAATAGTAGTAGCGCTTTTCTCTACAACTGGAACCATCGAGTATAGAGAGTTTGACATTTAAAATGTACTGCCTAAATACTTTTTACGACGTCCGCTAGAGGTGCTGATAAGATTTTCATACAACATTTTTTGATAGCCGGTCGTTCGAGTAGAAAATCGGGCTAAAGTAGTAGTAGTAGTTATTCACCGAGTTCTTCACGGCAAAAACTTTATTCAAGAACCAGAATTTGAAATCAAGACTTATTTATACATGTGTATTATTTTTACAGTATTACGCTAGATGAGCCGAGCTGGCCGAGCACGAGTGGAGCACAAGCCAAGAATAAATTCGTGTTGTATTGACTGGCTTACGATCCTCGTGCAAGCACGCTTCTATAATAACTTAGCGTTAGGCTCATGTTCCGTTCATGATCGACTAAAACTAGCGTAGACACACCTTAAAAAAACAGTATGAAAAATGAAATAAACTTACGCGTGGTAAGTAAATTCATGTTGACAATGCAAAATCACCTTCCACACTGATCAAGTGACACAAGCTGTGTCATTTATAAGACTACGTGTGTTAATCATCAATGTTTTAATACAAACTAACATTCATAATAGTTGATGTATACAAATTAAACAATTGATTGGAATGCATTACTAAAATTGAATCACTATCAGTTATATGACACTGGCTTATACTTGTAGAGCAGTCCACGTTATTTGCGAGTAAAAAAGGCAGTTGCCCGATTTTCTATTACTATTGAATATCGACAACCGGCTAGCTATCAAAAAAATTTGTATGAAAATCTGATCTAGCACCTCTAGCGGACATCGTAGAAACTATTTTGGCAGTACATTTTAAATGTCAAACTCTTGATACTTGATGGTTCCGATTGTAGTGCTACAGTAGCTCGATTCTCTACTACTATCGACTACCGACAACCGACCCGTCATCGAGAAATTTTGTATGAAAATCTGATCAGCGCCTCTGACGGACGTGGTAGGAAATATTTTAGCAGAACATTCTAAATGTCAAAATTTCGATCCTCGACAGTACCGACTGTACATAATCGTGCTCCAGATCAACCCTTCTAACTTTACTTTCAACGTCTATTATTCTGAAGTTATTTGAAATGTTTATTTTCTGTATAATGCTCAATGTTTTTCCCTTTTTTTGTTAATCAGTCCTAGTTTAGTATAACACCATATTGATGTAAAATCATGTTTAACAATATAATAATATTGTGTTCATTTTTAAATGTCAAACGCGCTTCTTCATAATTCTGAGTGTAGTAACTCGTGCTCAAAAACTGGTCACGATTTTCTATACATATACTAGTATACTTGTAGTAAATGTAAAGGAGCTTGATAAATATAGTATTTTTCCTGTTCATCTTTAGTGTAGTAAACATTGTTGTGGTGGCAACATGAAACTTCTTATTCTAGGTAAGTTATCTTAATTTTATTAATTTTGCAACTCCATTTTATCTATACTAATCTATACTAATATTATAAAACTGAAGAGTTTGGTTGTTTGTTTGAACGCGCTAATCTCAGAAACTACTGGTCCGATTTGAAAAATTCTTAATAACATCACGCTACACCCAAAAGGAGCTGTAAAAATGTTAAAAAAACGGGGAAAAATAAGACCCATTCTCTCTTATGTGACGCAAGCGAAGTTGCGCGGGTCAGCTAGTATTATAATAAAGTGACGTACCTACTGAGGGGGAGGCTTGAACTCAACAGTGGGTGGAAACGGGTTGATTAAATAAATAGGTATTATAATGTTACTGTTTCTGCGATAATATTAATTAGGCAATTTCAATATTATGTTACTATTTAAGTCAAACCAATAGTTTCTACATACATACATACATACATAATATCACGCCTTTTAAGGCAGAAACCGAAGAACACCACTTGGTACAATCCTTACAAACTTTCTTTGCCTTACTCATATCCATACATCTTGTCATACAGGACCGTCGGTTACGAGTACTACAACAAACCTTTACAAATCTTAAATATCTTTTTTTATTTTTAACTGCACGTTTGGCGCAGTGGTTTAAGCGGTCACCTCGCCGCAACAACCGAAGCGCCGGGTGTGGTGAGTTCGAGAGTGATGAGCACTAATATTTGTTCTGATCCTGGATGTTAATGTAGCTATATAAGTATGTATTTAGAAGTATATAAGTATGTTTATCAGTTATTTGGTTACCATAGTACAAGCTCTGCTTAGTTTGGAATCAAATGATCGTGTGTGAGTTGTCCAATCATATTTATTTATTTTTTAATATTTTCTATGCATAATTATATCCCCATTTTTAATTTCTATCCACAGTATTCGGTATTTTCCTGGCAATGAGCGCAGTGTTTGCTAGACAACACCCTTGCATATGCCCGGCTGTCTACGCGCCCGTGTGTGGTGAAGACGGTCACATGTATGAAAACAGCTGCAGGTTAGTATATTGTTAGAGGAAGAAAAAGAAATCTATACTAATATACTGATATTATAAAGCTGAAGAGTTTGTTTGTTTTAACGCGCTAGTTTCAAGAACTACCGGTCCGATTTGAAAAATTATTTCAGTGTTAAATAGTCCATTTATCGAGGAAAGCTATAGGCTATATATCGTCACGCTAGGACTAATAGGAGTAGAGTACCAGTAAAAAATGTTACAAAAAACGGGAAGAAATTTGACCCATTTTCTCTTATGAAGTTGCGCGGGTCAGCTTTGTGTCATAATCTTCTTCTTATCGTATGGTTAATGGTCAATCTAGTGTCAAAGTGGTTCAAACCGCCCGAAGGCCTTTGACGTGGCTTATATAATATGTCATGACGGTGCAGTCGATCCGTGGTCTATAAAAAGCTTGCGAGCTCATTCTGAGCATTCTTTTCCACAGGGTTCACTAGCTTAGCGGTACTTCTGCCCGTTTGAATGATTGAACTGAATTTTCAGCATGGTGGACTCAAGGCCTAATCCCTTCTTCATTACGCGAGGGGACCCTTGCCCAGCAGTGATACAATTTTATTATTTACTAGCTGACCCGCGCAACTTCGCTTGCGTCACATAAGAGAGAATAGGTCAAATTTTTCCCCGTTTTTGTAACATTTTTTACTGGTACTCTGCTCCTTTTAGTCGTAGCGTGATGATATATATATATACTAGCTGACCCGTGCGACTCCGCTCGCGTGAATTTCGTACTGTTGCTTATTCGTTTGAGCACGCGAATTGCGAAGCACTCGATACACCTACACATAAAAATGTTAACAACTCTTTTGTCATCTAATGGTTATTTACGAAAGGGACCCGAAAGGCACACAATGTGACACAGGCTCAGGCAGGCCTGATTTCCTGTGGTTACCTTCTTTTCCGCTCTCGTCTGTATCCGTAGCAGTTTACAGTGTAAAATATTATACCTTATAATAGACTGACCATTGCTTACCCGTCTGGATTCAGAATATTATTATAGGTCCTATCTGCGCCGGAGCTCTTCAGACGCGTAATAATGTATACTTGCGATGATACGTCCGAAACCGCGTAACCCGTAATTATTTTTTATACTTATATCATCCGTTGTTTATTTTTTAAAACTTACCACATAGTCTGTTTCATAGCTATCCAATTTATTTCCATAATGCAACCAATTAATTTGGTTATTAAATTTATATTATGTGATTCGAACAACAACGCCATCTGTCAGTTGCGGCGAACAACGACAACAAACGAAATTACTCGGTTTGCCATCTAGGATATCCCGATCGCACCGGACCCACGTAAACCAACATTTTTGTGTAATATATCATACAACATTTATGTTTAAAAATCTTATAAATGTATAGCATGTTTCAAAGGTATTTTTTTACAATAAAGCCATCAAAATAAATTAATTAGAAAAAACATGCTTTGTTGCGGTTTATAACGCCATCTATTGGTTGGTGCGAACAACAGGTATCGATACGGCATGCGCCGGGTTAACTTATGCGAATGTTGTAAAATGGATTGCAACGCCATCTATGGTCTCTTTAGGGAAACGCAGGTTCAAAGGATTTCTACGTAATTTTTTCAATTTTGTAAAATCTTTGAAATTTTATGCGATAAAAAGTATCCTAGAAATTGCTCCACTACTTATTCTATGCATATACCAAATTTCAGTGCATTCTATCCGGTAGTTTTTACGTGATAGCGACACATACAGACGGAGGACAGACAGACAGACAGAAAAGAAAATTATAAATTGCAGATTCGGTATCAGTATCCGTTACTAAACATCCCCCATTGGTTTTTTTTTAAATATATTCAATGTACAGAATTGACTTCTCTACAGATTTATTATAAGTATAGATATATAGCCTATAGCCTTCCTCGATAAACGGGCTATCTAACACTGAAAGAATTTTTCAAATCGGACCAGTAGTTCCTGAGATTAGCGCGTTCAAACAAACAAACAAACTCTTCAACTTTATAATATTAGTATAGATTTATTTATTATTTTTTGCCTTTCAGAATGTCATGCGTTGGCGTACAACCGGCTAAAGGCGGATTATGTGGACTACGTTTGGACTAACGATTGATTATAAAAAGCAGATTAAAAATTTATGAAAAATTCTTGGTTTTTATTTATAAATGCACACGACCAGAGAGAAGTTAGGCGCAGGACCGACGGCGATTCGTGCTCTCCGAGGCACGGACGTTTATAACCTCAAATTGCTATCGTTCCGGGCAATTTCTGAGAATGGTTAACAGAAATCTCAGAAAAGACTGTTTTGCCCGACAGAAGATTTGAACCCGAGACCTCTTGCGCGGCAGTCGCATACACTACCGACCGAGTCATTAGTATCAGTGTTCTTATTAACATGTTGCAAAAAACATATCAACCCTTTTAACTTTATCTACAAGTTTTATTTTATTATTCTCAAGCAATTTTAAACGTCTTAGTATAGGAATTCGTACCCCACTCGACTCAGTAACTTGTCATGATTATCTATACATATAATATACTTGGAGTAAGTATGAAAGTGCTTGATAAATATAAACTTTTTCCTGTTCGTCTTTAGTCTAGCAAATGTTGTGCTGTTGGCAACATGAAACTTCTTATCCTAGGTATGTTATTTTAATTTTATTTATCACAGGTTATAGCATTTTCAGTATAGTATTTCACTCGTGTGTTTTTTTGGTACAAAAAAGGATCCCTTGTTTGTTCTGTAGTCGTTACTTTCGTAAAAAAATACGTTAATATTGGTTCGATAAACACGACTTACATAAAATTAAAGATAGATTGCCTTACATAAAATTTTGGAATGTTATAATATTTTGGTAAGCCTAGTTTTTTTAAAGAAGCCATCCATATAATATTTAAAAGAAAGTCGTGTTAGTTACACTATCTATAACTCAAGACGGCAGAACTGGATTTACTGGAATTCGGTGGAGAGGTAGCTTAGAACTAGGAGACGGACATGGGATACTTTTTATCCCGTTCGACCGCGTTTCTACCTCGTAGGAGAACAGACCATGAAAACTACAACACCAAGTTGTCATGATCTCCTGGTAGCTGTGGATCTATTTTCCTATCAGAATTAGGGCTAAAACTCAAACACGGCTTGACTAATGACATATTGTTTTAGTAAGATTGTATTTAAGACAAGGTAAAAAGGTTTTTTTGGACAAAAAAGGCGAGAGCAGAGCTGCGCAAGTCTGCTAGTTCTCTTATAATTATTATTTTATTTGAACCTCTTTAGCTAGTAGTTTGGATGGCATATAATATACATAGTGTTATTAACTAATTATTTCTATGTTGGTCGACAGTCTTCGCGATTACTCTGGCGGTGAGCGTAGTGGTCGCTAGTGATCATCCTTGCATATGCCTGGCAGTCTACGCGCCCGTGTGTGGTGAAGACGGTCACATCTATGAAAACCGTTGCCGGTTAGTATATAATAAATTATGTTTATCTTTGACTGCCTCTGTGGCGCGGTCGGTAGTATATGCGGCTGCCGTGCGAGAGGTCTCGGGTTCGAATCCTGGGTCGGGCCAAAAAGTCTTTTCCGAAATTTTCTGTTAAGAATTTCTTAGAGATTGCCCGGAGTTGGGAAGTTGAGGTCGAAGACCTCCGTGCCTCGGGGAGCACGTAAAGCCGTCGGTCCTGCGCCTGACCTCTCACTGGTCGTGTCGGTTATCCGTCCCACCAGACTATGAGAGTGATATGGAATAGAGAGTGTACCTGTGTATTGTGCACACACTTGGACACTATAAACAAAGTCCTGCACAGATGGCCAGTTTCAATTAAACTGACCGCCGTAGCCGTATATCGGCTAGGAGGATATTAATGTTTATCTTTGGAAAAACAAGCTTTCTTTTTTCTTAAGCCCTTTTACTGTCCCATTGCAGGGCAAGGATCTCCTCTCAAAGTATAGAGGGGGAAAAAGCATTATCAATCACTTGTAAGTTAATAATTCTTAGACTGCCTAAATAGCGCGTGGGTAGTTCACATCTGTTGAAGTCTTTTTTAAATGTTTAATAGATTATTCTCCCGGAGTTTAAAAACTGGCAATGCCAGAAACCGAGGTCGGATGTAGAAATTTAGAAAGTAAATAGGGCTCAGACCCCTATTTACTGTCTAAATTATATTCATAAATATTCAAGGACTCAAGGCCTAATGCCTTCCTCGTTTGGGAAGGGACCCTTGCCCAGTAGTAGGACAGTAATAGGTTTAATAAAAATATAAATATCCTTATTCTTTCAGAATGTCATGTGCAGGGGTACAACCGGCTAAAGCCGGACTATGTGGACTACATTACGGCTATTGATATTTAAAACCTAAATAAAATTTATGAAAAAAATGTGTTTTATTTAAACAGCCTAATGTATCTAAAGGTATAAACACTAAACAGATATGTATAAAATAAACCCATGTTTTTCAACCTTTACCTGGAATTTAAACCCATTTCAAACTTAATTAACCCCGGTTTCTGAGGTACATTTAGCGGTAGCTTATCTATTCAAAGCGTTAAAACTCAAATAGAAAAATAACGCTATTGGATAGATAAACTACCGTTAAATGTACTCAGAACCGGGTATTAATGTTTTACTTAATAATTATGCGTCTACACCGATATTTCCGTGCCATTGTTAAGTAAATGCAGGCAAAAGTGTATGAAATACACGCACGTTTTGATTTTAATAGAGAACTAGCCTATTGCCATTTACCGGGCATGTTACCAAACAGGGGGCTTCTATTGAGAAATATTCTTATATTAAATAGAAAACACTAATAATTATTTTGCCCGACCCAGCAATCAAATCCAAGACCTTGCGATCAGCAGTGGAAACACTACCGTATACGCCTTGTAAATAATCTGGGGTTAATACGTAATTTAAATAAATAAGCTTCTGTTATCGTGTTTTGATACTACACAAATAATCCTACTCATATTATAAATGCAAAAGTTTGTGAGAATGGATGGATGTTTCTTACTCTTTCACACAAATACTACTGAACAAATTTCGATGAAAGGACTATGGGCGGAATCGTCCCCACCCATCAACAAAAATGAAATGTAGCTCAATTGATATATCTTGGCAAGACGATATTTTTATACTATGGCGACATTGCCCAAATGCATGGGGTTCTCATAGTATCTTACGTTTAAACAAATATCTCGTTAACGTATTATTGACGACTAATTCCAAAATACATGCTCATTTATTTATTAATTAGTGCACAGCGGCGGACGCCGCATGCACATAAAGATAGCTGGGTACAAAATAACCCCCTCCCCCCGCTCTCCAACCCACGATTTTAGATCTGATCAGATTTTAATCTGTTATAATCATCTGGTAAAAATAATTATTGAAATATGAAATCAATAACATGTATTAACCATATAATGGAAATGATATAAGTATATACATATGAGTGCCTCTGTGGCGCGGTCGGTAGTATATGCGACTGCGGTGCGAGAGGTCTCGGGTTCGAATCCTGGGTCGGGCCAAAAAGTCTTTTCTGAGATTTTCTTTTAAGAATTTCCTAGAGATTGCCCGGAGTTAGGAAGTTGAGGTCGAAGACCTCCGTGCCTCGGAGAGCACGTAAAGCCGTCGGTCCTGCGCCTGACCTCTCACTGGTCGTGTCGGTTATCCGTCCCACCAAACTATGAGAGTGATGGAATAGAGAGTGTACCTGTGTATTGTGCACGCATTTGGACACTATAAACAAAGTCCGGCACAGATGGCCAGTTTCAATGAAACTGACCGCCGTAGCCGTATATCGGCTAGGAGGACATTATTATACATATGAGTTAGTACTGTAATATAACAATAATGTTAAAATAACTTACAAATGTAAAATAAAAATATACGTTAAATAATAATTACAAATTGTTTTTTTTTTTAATATATATTCCCACTGATTTATCAAAAACAAAGGATTTTAATGAAATAGGGGGCACTTTATGAACACGTTGGTATCAGTTCCATGTTTGTTGGTAGGTGGGGACGGAGCCCATACATTTTTGCCCATAGTCCTTTGGTATATACCTAGTTGAAGACCCAGAATAACACATAGGCTATCCCAGAGTTCCCAAGGGATCTGGACTTACACGGGAAGGGTTTTCACGTGGACGAAGACACGGGTGGCCTCTAGTTAATATATTATAAAACTGTGCTTGTATGTGTTTCATTCAAGTAGCGACGGTATCAAAAACAAAAGCCCTCTGTCTAAAAGATTAAACACTTCCTTAGATAATAACTGATACTAATTTAATTACACAAAATATTTATAGATTCCCTTGTCAATAATTATCACCAATTATATATGAAGAGATATAAGTATTATCTGTGAAAGAATTATATTATTAGTGCTGGAAAAATATATCTTGTCATAATCACTGATTATTATAAACAGAATACTAATCAGTAACTTCCCAATCGATTACTATTATCTAACAAATTTAAATAATAGTAATCCTTAGGATTTATTATATTTTTTAATGAAATTGCAACACCTTGTGCAATACTCATTTGGAATTTCCCTTCGTTTCTCCATTTTGTTGTGACGTCGTGCTTCAGGTCAGCAACAGGCTTGCTTGGTTCGGCATTAATCGGCCTAGCCGGGCGGCAAAACTGACTATATGTAGATGAACCTGATCGGCACAAGCCGACCAATTGAATCGAGGCGGTTTTCTTATTCAATAAGTATTGCCGAACCGAATGTGTGTGTAACAAGCCTCACTGTGCAGTTTCCAATAGAACATCGTGTGTATATTTGTAGGCTCGACCGACGTACAGTCTACTTATTCTTATCGTATGGTTAGTTGTCAACCTAGTGTCAAAGTTGTTCAAGCTGCCCGAAGTCCTTTGACGTGGCTTAACGACTGTTATCTTTTACGTGCCCTCCGAAGCACTCAGACGCCCTGTTCAAATACCACTTTGCAATCACCCATCTATGGAATTACCGCGCCAAGGTTTGCTTAACCCACAGATCGTTTACAGAAGCACAGTGAGCAGACAGCTCCATAATATAAGCCGCTTTACACTTTAATATTTTTAAAACCTCTTTATTACCAAATGTTAATATACATGAACAAAATCAGGTAGAATTAGTTGGAATTTCAATCACCGTCAAATGTTTTCTCGATGGAATAATATGCAATACTACAAATATAGGGTTTCAAAAGATTGAATATGTTTAGCGAATTTTGGAGCTGACTTTACGACATTGACGTCAATAGGAACATAGTTAAGAACTCTTCTAAGATTGAACATCTTGAACACAAACAGGCAATTATGAGCCAAAAATAAAAAATATGTTTGCTCAAACAAAACATTTCTGTGACTAACATCAAGGTCATGACCACAAATATGATAACATACTAGCTCTTGCCCACGACTCCATTCGTGTCAACTTTTTGAAGTTATGTGTATTATAAATAATTTTATGACTTGCTCTAACGTGTAAGTGGTGAAGGAAATCATCGTGGTGCAATCCTGCATGCCTGAGAGTTCTTTAGAACGGTTCTTGAAGGTATGCAAGATTGCATCACGATGTTGGTTAGCCTGGTGGACTCAAGGCCTAACCCCTCCCTCATTACGGGAGAAGACCCTTGCCCAGCAGTGGGACATTAATGGGTTATATTTATTTATTTTAGCTACAACACTGCTATGTTTTATCAAAATCTGTTGAGTAGTTTTGGCGTTATTGAGCAACAAACATACAAACCTAAATAACGTGATTCTGATTTCTGATGACCTATTACATAGTCGTGATAACTCGATGTAAATATTAACTTGGTAACTTTAAGGTTAGTATACATTAGAGATTTTACTCGTAACGGATCTAAATAACGAATGTTTAAGGAGCATGGTCGATGTTACACACCAAAGATAAATTGGCGGTAAATTCACTCTCTGTATCATGACTATCATAAGTGTCAGCATTTGACCTACAAACAGACTAACCTAATCATGCGTGATCACTATGACACCCGAGATTTGAAAAAAAAATACATGAAATAGACTACTACTACTAAATAGGTAGAATACATCTTTTGATTTCTATAAGAATTGTCGTAATGATGGCCACTTATACCCAGCAGTAAGACAATAATGGACTAAAACTTTTTTCTAAGAGTCTCCAATGTGTATTTCTATTTAGTCATGTAAACAATTCCCGGCTATAAATAACTACGTACTCGTTTGAGATGAGATATTAAAACTACATATCTTTCCTCAAAGTTACTAGTGTGCGTTTAGTTTTTCGTTCAACAACATGAAGCTACTAATTTCAGGTGAGCAGTCCGTTTTCAATACAGTCATTTTCAATCATTTTTTTTATGTCTGTGATAATATATTAGGCCAGAGAAAAAGTCTTTTCGCATTATAGTATGTATGAACTTGTAATAAAATCTCTTCAAGAATCACAAATGAGTACACGGTTCATTAGGTTTCTTTCAGTGAGCACGTGAGGTACCCAAATATCGAGCTTTTTTGTGTAGAGAAAAGATTTTATTACAAGTTGTACTAAAATGCGAAAAGATTTTCCCCGACCTAATACGTTTTATTCAACTCATATAACTTTACATTAAATTGTGTGTTTTGAACGTTGTAACCTCAAATACTACTTGGTCGTATTAATCAATATTTCACTAACACTAACCTAAAAACTATTATGTGCTGTATAGAAGATTTCTGTTAATGATCCTATTTATTAAATTTCCATGTCACACTGTTACTTACTGTACTTTTTCGAAACGGCTTTACCGATTTATACCAAATTTTATATGCGTATTCAGTAAGTCTGAAAATTTGCGAACATCTATTTTTCTTACTCTATAATTTTATTTTAAAGAATTTATATGGCAAAACAACGTTTGCGGGTCAATTAATAATTAAGTAAAATTAATCATTATAAACCCGCTTCTCATAAATGCATTATCTTATATTGTCATAGTTTATTTTTTTTAAGGCTAAGTAAGTAGGTAACGAAGAATGTAATTTTATTTTACAGTTTTCGCTATCTTCTTAGTGGCATTGGGAATGTTATGTGATGCTGTAGCGGCTTGCCATTGCCCTCAAAACTACAGCCCAGTGTGTGGACAGGACGGACAGATTTACCCCAATGAGTGCGCGTAAGTATACTAACTGAAATCTATGTATATAAATAAAACTCAAAGGTGACTGACATAGTGATCTATCAACGCACAGCCCAAACCACTAGACGGATCGGGCTGAAATTTGGCATGCAGATGTAATGACGTAGGCTCCGCTAAGAAAGGATTTTGATAAATTCCATCCCTAAAGTGATAAAATAGGGGATGAAAGTTTGTCTGTGTATCTATCTCACGAACTGTGATAGTTAGACAGTGAAATTTTCACAGATCTATGTATTTCTATTGCCGCTATAATTTAATTTATCTTGCAGATTACGTTGCGCGGGAGTAGAACCAACTGATGGACACGTTATTTGCCAATGGCCGGGAGCTGATATTATAAGGGTCGCGAACTAAATTGTTGAATGCTAAATAAAATTCGAATAAAGTTAGTTTAATTTTTTTTTTGTTTTTGTGCCTTAATTTTCTCACTGCGTACGAATTTTCCCGAGAGATGTGGTATTTGAGTGCTGCACTGAATTTGCTATTCAATCTAAAAGCCCTGCCTCACTAGGACGCCATGGCGGCGTCGTTGACTACGTACGCAGTTAGTATTGAAATGTCACGCTGCCACCGTCGCCACGTGAGTTAGGTGACATACGTTTCAATACTAATTGCTTGGATACGTAGCGAACGACGCCGCCATGGCGTCACTAAATCTGCCAAATCGATATTTTCCTATCAACGTATTTGTTTGAGCCTGAATTCCTTGCACTGGGCAAAGCGCACCTAATGCACTATGTTTTATTTTTAATAAAAGGTTTTTCCTTTACAATAAGCACTAATTAGCAAATAATAATATGTATATGATGTATTATTATCTCAATAACTGATAAACGATAAATGAGGAAATAAGTAGATTATATTTTTCGTTAAGAATCTCTTGATTATTGATAACATTGTCGATAATACTAAAATAAAGATGAATGAGAGAATTATCTTAAAATTTTCTCTATAAATGCTGGACATTTTTTTAGAATTAGTTACTAAAGTGTGGCTGTCGTTCGGTATCAACATGAAACTTATTGTTTTGAGTAAGTTTTTCTTATATATTTTTTTAATATCTGCATCATATTAGGTCGGATAAAAAGTTTTTTCGCATTATAGTATGGATGAACTTGTAATAAAATCGTTTCTTTACACAAAAATGCTCGTTTGGGTACCTGACGAGCTGACTGAAAGAAACTTAATGAGCCGGGTACTCATTTGTGATTCTTGAAACCAAAGAGATTTTATTACAAGTTCATACATACTATAATACGAAAATACTTTTTCCCCGACCTAATATTTTGAACCCATTACTGTTCTTCTGCTGGGCAAGGAGAGTTTTGAGTCCTCCATGCTGGTCTAGTACAGATTCGCGTCTTTGCATTCATTCAAGAACTGTCCTCAATAATTTTAAGTCAAATCGACGGCCTCCGTGGCGCAGTGGTTAAGGTGATTGCCACGCCACTGCCATTGCGTCGATTCTTACACGGTTCGATTCACACAGCTATTTGTGTGATTCACAAATTCATGTTTCGGGTATGGTTGTACTTTGTGTCCGTTGTTTGTAAAAGTCCCGCGACACAAGAGAAACTCTTAAAGAGGGAGTTGTCTTTTTTAAATAATAAAGAAATGATCACGATATTTTCCATTACCATTACTTCAGAACAAGTGATAATATAATTACTTGTATTACAAACATAACTTCAAAAATTATCGCCGAATCTTCGACTACTTGCACGGGAAGTGAGAGTGGCATAAGCCATGGCACTCATACTTAGGCGACTCGGCTATCACCGCTTTTCAAATTCTCTATTAAAAGTAAAATATTTTATTTCCAGTCTTCGCTGTTTCGTTGGCGGTGTTAGGCACAGCCTCCCCCATCGACAACGCGTGCATCTGTCTCGACTACTACAGCCCAGTTTGTGGCCAGGACGGAAACATCTACAGCAACGAGTGCGCGTATGTATAAAAAGAAGAAAACTGTTTGATAAACTAAATTATACCTACCTTGGCGGGCTCGAATCCCACCCGGGACAAAATATTTGTGTGATGAGCACGAGTATTTGTTTTGAGCCTGGATGATAATTTATTTAGTATATAAGTATGTATTTATAAGTATATAAGTATGTTTATCAGATATGTGGTACCACATTACAAACTGCTTAGTTTGGAATTTGGAGTTGTCCAAAAATATTTATTTACTTTATTATTTGACTATGATTGCAATTGAATACTATTTTAGTTTATGTCACATGAAGTGCACCTAGCCAGTAGGGCTGATCGGTTAGTTTCTATGTTTGCTAATATATTATTTTCCCAAGAGTGTGGAAGTATAGTAACGTACTTACCTAATATAAATGGCAGAAGACCTCATATTAGAACAAATGCCTTACAACCAAACTTAAGACTTAAACAGACTTTTGGTGTTCCAAAGAAATATTATTGTTGTGAAAAGTGTATAAAGTAAGTGTGTAAAGCCCGCGCCTGATCTCCCACTAGTTGTATCGGTTTAGCCGTTCCGCCGGGCTGTGAGATTAGAGAGAGGAGAGAGTGTGTCAGAGTACTGTGCACGCACTTGGATACTATAAAGAAGGTCCTGCACAGTTCGCGCCGTAGCCGAACATCGGCCAGGAGGATATTTTGAAAGGACTCGCCACCTACCTCAGCAAAAGTCTGTAGGTTTTTATTAACAATGTCTTTTTTACAGATTGAAGTGCGCAGGTGTACCTCCTGCTGATGGCTCCGTTACATGCGGCATGAAGATGCAGAAGTGCATCTGTCCAGACTACTACCGGCCTATTTGTGGACAAGACGGAAACGTCTACGACAACGAGTGCGCGTATGTATAACCAAACAAGTTATGCAATGTTAAGCAAACCTTAGCGCGGTTATATTTGAGCTGGGAGTCTCCGTGCTTTGGAGGGCACGTAAAAAGTCGGTCCCGATTGTTGTCAATTTAGATAACAGTCGTTGAGCCATGCCAAAGGCCTTCGGGCGGCATTAACAACATTGACACTAGGTTGACCAGTAACCATACAACAAGAAGAACAAGAAGAAGTACAGTATCCAAATGAAATCTTTGATCTTCGAAGACATATTATAGACAACCAGTTTTTCCGAGAGGTGTCGTGCTATATCTCATGTGACTGGGTTGTGGAGGTCCGATAGGCAATCTCTCCTTGTGTAATACTTGTTCACCTGCATTCGGTGAGATTGGAAGCCGACTCTAAGGTAGTTGGTGGAAGGGCTAGGTTGATCATATTTAAGACTAAATCGTTCGTCGCAGTGACAGTACCTTATTAAATTAACGACGCTAAGTTAAGTTATTCTCCAGAAAACGGATTTTGCAGTTATAAAAGGACACTATACTGACCCTGGAGAGTTCTTCTTTAAGTATATATCATAGGATTTCTTCTTTCCCTGGTATCAAGTGACTATCAATTTTAGTTAAGTATGAATAAACCCTCAACATTTTTCGAAGAACCCAGTATATTAAGATATGTTTTTTGTAGGTATTCGAGAAAACATATATTTACAAGTAAATTAAAATGTTATTTTTCCTTACAGATTGAACTGCGCAGGAGTGCCACCTTCAGACGGTACTGTCCACTGCGGCTGGATGTAAACAACATCTATCTTGTTGTTTCTAGAAAATGAACGACGAATAAAGTGATTGATAAATTATATTTTTCAAATTATTTTTCCTCTTATTTTCTAATCGGATTTCAGAGATGTGGTTATCAGTAAATTTTGTGATTAATATATCAATGTACTCGAAGGTCGGATAGAAATTAAATGTTGTAGTGATATGTAAATGGCATAGTCACTGCTTGGTCAGCAATTCCGCCCTCATATCGTAATGCGCCGGGAATTAGCGCGATTGTAATTTAGATTGTCGTCAGTCTGCGTGTGACAATGACTGGTATAACTCATTTGAAACGTCAGCTAAAGAGTAGGAGGTAAAAAATCTTTAAGAAATCTTTAAATTTTGTAAGATTTTTTATCCATTTTCATCCATATTCCGGAAGTTTTGATAAAAATGCTTTGGGCGCTTTCGACATCGCCTTGATTTGTAGCCTCTATTTAGATTGTAATCTGCATTTACACTTGCAAAATAATAAGCGTTCAATAAATAATATATAATATTGACGAGATTTTACCGAAAAGCGAAAATCCAATCAATCAATAAATAAAAATGTATATCTGTGTATTGTTCTAGTCTCAGAGACCCATTATAACGATATGTTATTATAGAATTGAGGATCATGGTTTTGAAATGGCTAGAAAGCACTGTAGCATATTAAATTTAACTGCAAACTACCTCTAGCATATTTCTAAAGAACTATTATTTTTTGAAACAATTTTTATCACACTCTTGTTATAAATGCGTAATTGCGCTATTAGTTTCTTATTTATACTGATACGCAAAATCTTATCAAGGTTAATAATAGAAAAAATCATATTAAAGTGAAAGTTTTATTCAAACATCAAAGAAATCATTTCCAGTTTAATGCTTTGTATTTAATTATAGCTAAATGCATTTTATACAAAGTCACATGTAACGCCGGGGCCAGCCGGAGATACTCCAGCGCAGTTCAAACTGTAAGAAAAAAAGAATAATTATTTAACAACCATTTGGAAAAAAAAAAAAATCTCGCCTAGCCGATATTCGGCTATGCGGCATCACTCCCATGACTCGTTAGGAAAATTAACCGGCACGACCGGTAATAGTATCACAATATCATGTTAATATGATTATGTGGCCACCCATCTTTGGATAGTCCGCTATAAAGTTGCTTAGACCACTGATCGGTTACCAACCAATGAACGCAACTAGCTACGAGCGACTAGAAATTAGAGTAGTATATCGCTCACTTGCGACGATAATGTGACATTTCGAAAACCTCAATTTTCCAGTAAAGCATTTTTAAACTTTTGATCGTCGCTAGTGCTACACTGCGATAGTTACGTCACTTTCTCTCTTTATGCCGCCATTTTTAGAGTAAAAATATCGCGTTTTTGTAGAATAAAGAGCGGTTTCGAATAACTAAAAATAAAAATTTTGAATTTTTCGAAATATCACAATGTCGTCGCAAGTGAGCGATATATATTAACTTATACGTACAAGCATTCGTTGGTGTATTTTTTTCCGTCCTGTCCACAAATTGGCATGTAATAACTAGGACATATGCAAATATTTTCAAAGTCGATGCCGCATTTAGCATCCCCACCCTGAGCTACTCCTGCACAGTCTAATCTGTAAGAAAAAATACAGTTATCAATACTAATATTATCAAGGTATGATATGCTTTCACAGCTAAATCACGAATTCAATTTTGTTGTTGAAAACTCAGACTTAATTGTAAGCATTTATACGTTTTGTGAATTGCTCTTTAAGTACAAAATAGAGAATGTACGAGAGTGGCGTAGAGCCGATCCGCTCATGTGTTATTTAAATAAAAAAAATAGATTTAAAAAAATGTGACTGAAGTTTTCAAATGCAATGCCAATTAGCGAAATCGGTCCGGCCTAGTTTTAGCAGACTACTTTATTTGATTCATAGAGCGATAAATAGATTTAATTATACATACAGGCATCTATTGTTGTATAATTTTCCATCTTGTCCACAGACTGGCTTGTAAAAGTTGAGACAGTTGCATCGATCTGTGCCTATGCCGCAAGGAAAGCCAGTCTCACTTTGAGTAACCCCGGCGCACCTCAAACTGCGAAATTACAAGTACCATTAAGAACACTACAAAATATAAGAACTTCTGAAACTTACTTTTGTTCCTAAACGGATATGAAAGAAAATCACCGATAACTATCAATAGTAAATGCAACGAATTTTGGAACACTTTTTGAACAGAGCATGAAACACATGATTTCGTAGTCGGTAGGTAGTCAATACAATACTATTGTCACATAGATCGTCTTTAACGTTGATGACCGCAAAAAATCTATAGGTACTAATATCATAAATGCGCCTGTCTGTTACGTTTTTAGGAACCACCTTACAAATCACAAAATCGATTTTCAAACATTACATGCAGAAATTTAAAGCATCAAAATTAAACATAGGCTAGTTTTTTCGGAAAAGCCATGCGGACAGAGTCACGAAAGTCAGTTGAATGATTATAGTCCAGAAGTTAAACTAAAAGTAGGGACAGAATTGCGAAAAGTTAAGTAATTATAATACGTACAAAAGATATAATATAAATAGTGATACATACTGGCATGCATTGGTGAAGATGATTCCGTTCGCGCCACAAACTGGGTCGTAGTAATCCAGACAGTTGCAGTTTTCCAGGGGAGAGGCTGTGACCGATGCCACGAAGGAAAGGGTGAAGACTGTGGGTCAAACAAATGTAGTCTAGTAGGAAGTAATAAGATTGTCAATGCTGGTGCAGAACTCTATAATTGAAGTAAATTTCGGTTTTGAAACAGATCGAGTAACCGAACAAGGCTAAAATAATTTTGTTTGTGTATACTTTCTTACCAAGTTTATGCCTGAGGTTACTGATTCATAAAGAACATCTATTTAAAAAGGGCAGAAAGACTTTCTGTATTGTTTCTCTTAATCAAGAACAAATTAGATTCAGCCTAGAGCTATATGAGCCGTTTCTGACAACGACGTTGCCCAGTGTCAGTATAATGTCAAAATCAAATTAAAATAGTGTATTTACTTTAAAATCTGGAAGAGGATGCGATGGCAGTAGGGTTATAAATATTTATAAGCTAAAATTTAGGTAAAAATTAACGTTGTTATTGTGACAATATATTAAAATAATTATTTGAAATACTTACTCAATGCAAGAAATTTCATGATGTTACCGTAAAAACGACAGCCACACAAAGGTATTTTTTGCCAACACATCTTCATTATTTATAGAAAGAATTTGAAGATAATTCAGTCATTCATGTCCATGACAAGACTATAAACTATCTTATCAAGGAAGAATCATTAACAAATTATATCAAATACCTACATTAATACATGATTGATGACTTATCTGATGAAGTTGCTAAATATATTTGGTTTAATTAGTAATTATCTGAACGGAAAAACCAAATAATGCTTATCGAACATGAATCTTAGTGATAATTATTTTTTATCATAATTGACACTATCACTCAGACTGACGACGCAGATGGACCGATCTAATGATAGAAATATAGGTAAATATTCTGAAAATACTTTTTTATTTCTAACTATCCTTCCCTTTGATTGCAATCTTTTTAGTGTTCCCATGATTGGTTCCCATTGTTCCCATTATTAGTTCCCATTGTTCCCATTATTAGTTCCCATTGTTCCCTTATTAGTTCCCATTGTTCCCTTATTAGTTCCCATTGTTCCCTTATTAGTTCTCATTGTTCACTTATTAGTTCCCATTGTTCCCTTATTAGTTCTCATTGTTCCCTTATTAGTTCTCATCGCTCCCATTAGTGATGTACTGTTAATTTAAACAGATAAATATTTACAGTTTTACACTAAATACCAGTTTAGAAATAATATAGCTAAATATAATTGTAAGGGGAGAACAGAGCCGGTGCTTTACTACAAAGACAAGTCCAAATTGTCCATACATTTTTTAAATATTAAAGCAGTCAGTAAAGGGTATATATTGGATTCGACCCTCGCACGTCTTAAAAAAAATCCGGGATTCTATGTGCAGTCCCGTGATGTGGTACAGACACTTACATAATAAATTAAATACAACAAGCGATCTTGTATTTTATTTCGAAAGAGCAAATTGTAACAAAACTATAGTGTACGTAGTTATAAGACTCGATAGTTCTAAAGTCATGCAGGCGTCGACATCAAACATGCCGCATGCTCTCATCTTTCTAAAAATCGTTTTATGAATGCGTAAAATATTCTTGCAAGTTCTTTTTTGTGCCACTGAAATTGAAACAAAGATTGTTATTAATTGAAGCCAGTTCGAAGACATAATTCCTTATTTTCTGTAACACATCAAGATAAAACTTTTAAGCTTAGAAGGTTTTTGGTGAATGTCGTAGATTTCGATTGAATCGTTTGTTCATGAACAGTTAATAAGGTATTTATATAGAAACCTGGGCAACGATCTAAGTGTGGTAATAGAAAAGAAAATCAATAAAAATAATACTATACTATTTACCGCCAACTCCTTCCCTACTAGCCAGCTGCAGACATACACTCTGTACATCTTTCATTGTAAAATATAGTGTCTCGGTTTCCATACTGGTTCCGATATGTATGGCTATATTCTTCACCAACCATGAGAAAGAAATTGTTGTTAAATATGCCAGCTAAAACAAAAGAAAATCAAACCAGAAAATCAAGTAACTTTAGTAATTCTACAACGTGTAATATGAAACTACGCTCGAGGAACTGATGAACTTAACTCTTTACAATGATATTTTAACTACGTACTACTTTACGATTTTTAACAAGAACTGTAGCGCGATTCTCTAATATGATCGACTATTGACATCTGGCTAGCCATCGAAAAATTTCGCATGAAAATATTATCAGCGCCTCTAGCAAGCGCCGTAGGAACTATTTTTGCAGTAAACTTTAAATGTCAAACTCTACGTGCGCTATAGTACCGTCTAGACCAGTGGTTCCCATCCAGTGGTCCGTGGCAGTCAAAATATGGTCCGACGTTAAGATTTAAAATTTTCAGGATGATTATTACACTTTATTTTTAATATATTTACATAGTGGTCCCTGCTAACAAGAATAATATAAAAGTGGTCCCGGACTAAGAAAAGGTTGGGAACCCGTGGTCTAGACAGAATTGCGCTACCGGTCATCTATATAATTTAGCTGCATAGCTATTAAGTACCTATTAAATATTGACAAACAATCCGACATTATCATTTACAAGTAAATAAATAAATAAATTTAACCCATTAATGTCCCACTGCTGGGCAAGGGTCTCCTCCCGTAATGAGGGAGGGGATAATTTACAAGTAATCAATGAAATTGCCTCCCTTTCCTTACCATTGCCTTCATTTCTGCACCTGCAGCAGCATCACTCATTTCAATCAAAACAGTCACATTTTGTAAGGTGTAGAAGAAAGTGTATATCGCGTAGTAAGCAATCTGTGAACAAGCTTAAGCTTAATTTTAGGTCGGGGAAAAAGTCTTTTCGCATTATAGTATGTATGAACTTGTAATAAAATCTCTTTGGCTTCAAGAATCACAAATGAGTACACGGTTCATTAGGTTTCTTTCAGTGAGCTCGTGAGGTACCCAAATATCGAGCTTTTTTGTGTAGAGACTTAGAGTCTTTCTTTTTTTCCCCGACCTAATATTAATATGTTACAAGATAATATTTTTACATTGTTGCTTTGATATAATTCAAGCACCGGAACTTAAAACACTTAAATAACATATCTTTAGTTCAACAACTTTGGTATAAAGAGCATGGTATGACAATATATGTTAGGAATACAATATTTTGAATTTCGGACATCAGTAACCTATAGACTTATGCGCTGGCTTGAATGTTACGGCTACTTTTTTAGGCTGAGCAAGAAAAGATTGATTATGATTTAGACAAAACATCCATGTTAAGGCTCTCTTTATAATTATCGGTCTACAATGCCGTGCTAGCGTCGTTTTTTGTAAGTGTATAAAACGTAGCAAAAGTAAAACTACTTACTTGGTGTCCAAACATTTTCTCAATTAGTTTATACGCATCCAAAACATCTTCGTACATCTCAAAGATATCTTTCCAATATCGGTCTTGTTCCAAATGGTCCACTTCTTCAGAACATTGGATGCTCTCAATCCAAATTCTTATAGATTTCCACAAGATATGTAATAATCGGTTAACATAAATCACATTTATATCGAAACAACAAATAAAAACTGTTAAGAGAATATTGAAAATGGTGAAAGGCATAACTCTGAAGTGAAAATAGAGGATCCATGAGACATAAAATAAGACAAGGCTGATGACATTAATCCAATTCATGATGATAACTTTTTTGAACACAATTCTATCAATTTTGAGGATTCTGTGAATATTCTGAATTTTTAGCACGAGAGAAACATTATTATGCCTCCATGTAATGTTGCAGAGAGTGTTTAAAGCATAACCGATAGAGAAGTAGAAGAAATCAAGGAGATGGCCGATGTAGATACTACTGTAGTTTTTTCCATTAAATGTCATTGTGAGAGAATGATACAGATTCGTAAATAGGAGAAAACCTAGTCCAAACAATGACAAAACATTGTAGAACATAGTGTTCGAAGTGATGAAGTTGTCAGAAATTTTATATTTAGCACATATGAACAATGCTGGGATCAAATTCAAAGGTTTTAATAAATCTTGTAAGTCATTTTCTATGTAATTGTTTATTAGAATCTCATTGTTACCAATTCTTCTACTTTCAGTTTCTATTAAAACAGTATGTTTTTTAACAGTTTTGAAATACGAAGTCATGTTTGTTGCGACAATTTGCAAATGATTAATCGAATTGCATTTGTCGTGTGTCCGTTCAATTAGAGTAAGTAATTAGTGTTTTAATGCATTTATTTGTTTGTACATCCATATTTATAATTGTTTTTACTTACATTAAATTGAGAATCAGCAACATCTAGACTTTATATTATATCAATGATGATTAAGTTTACATCTTTATTTTATTAAATTATATTGATTACTAGCGGACAGGCCCGACTTCATCCGGGAATAGTATATCCAGGTGCGTTTATTCTATTCCCGTGGGAATTTTGATCTCATGGATCGTTAAAAACATTGTCCCGTTACAAACATAATATATTAATTATTAAAAAAAGAATTATAAAATTTAGTTCAGTTGCACAAAAGTTATGCCCGTACATTATAATTCGGTGATTCATTTTTATTTATATAGACTTTACAAAGAGACATGTGAAAACATATACATATAAGAATACAGACTAATGAAGATGGAAACGGATGGAAACGTTTGATCTTTTGTAACAGGTAGTTGAAATTGAAAACTAAATTATTGCTAAGGGTAATATATTCTAAGTATACAGGAAAGTAAATTGTAGTAGTACAATAACATATTTTGTTAGCAGTCCAAGCAATCGTAGGGGTAACATAGCGTCAATATTGAAAAGACCACACGCTGTCATCTTAGAAAAGTTTGCAATATGAAGCCGCTGGATGTTCCTGTATAGTTTTCTCTCTTCAGCTGTGGATGTAATTACAATAAATGTGAAAAAAAAAGCATTTATAAGTATGATCTTAATTAATATACTATCGAAAAGACACAAGCTTTGAATTAAACTGAACATTTTTTGACGACAACTCCTGCCCTAAGAATTGCTCTTGTGTCGCGGGGACTTATACAAACATACAAACAGCGGACACAAAGCACAACTTAACCCGAAAAAAATATTTGTGGATCGCACAAATAATTGCTCCGTGTGGGAATCGAACCCGTCGTCGTGGGTTCGATTCCCACACCGAGCAATTATTTGCGAAATTATGGACGAACGGTCTCTAGTAAGTCAATAAATAAAATGCTATTTTCTACGTACCTGTACAATCAGAATTTAAAATAGCTCTGCAAATATCCTGAGCTCGATTCAGAGCATCGTAAAAAGATTCACATTGCAGAGGCAGTATTACTTGCAGTACCATATTTTTTAAGAACCACGCATAAGTTATTATCGATTGACCTATATTTTGGGGCTAAAACAAAAAAAACTGAATTAATTATTTAACTGTTAAGAAAAAGGGGACTAAAATAATCATAATTTCCTTCCTTACTTTTGTGATTTCATCATTTTTTATGAATTCGACGCACACTTTCATGTAAATCAGGGCATGGATTAATGTTTCTGTTGTGTGGAAGAGAATCTGTAACAAAATCACGAGTCTTTTAAAATTACTACTGCAAAATGATAATTGCCATAAAGCTCTCTCTCGTTGAGTTCATCTCACATATATGATTATTTTGATTTTACTCATATCAGTTATTTCTTCTATTACAGTTAAAACATAACATTACACGACACCGCTTTTGTCAACGTCACGACGTTGCTAAAAATGTTGCTTCAAATTTTGTCGATAAACTTAAGTCCATCACGATAAAATTGATCAGCGCTAATCTGACCTAGAAAATTATTTTTAAATTTCGATTTGAGATTGCAAACAATGAAACAATATTGATTTGGTTACTTCATAAAAAAAAAACTTACCAATAGCTGAAAACATTTCTTGTACTTGTTGAAACATTTTAATATTTTAAAATACGTCTGAAATAGAATTCTGCACGCATCATTATCTTTTACGCTGTTCAGATTTATAGCTTCGTCATTCCACAAGTCAACTTTATCTTTCAACACTTTCATCAACCTAGCAGCATATATCACATTGACATCATAACTGATCAGGAGAATAATGACACTGCACAAGAACATAGACGACCAGTTGAACAGAATGCAAGCGTAAAGAATAACAGCGAAGTAAAACCCAAATATTAAGATGACACTGATCCAGTTGATGAAGATATTTCTCTTGACATTTTCTTTGACGTTGAAAGCATTGTGGATGTCCTGAATGAGGAGGACGACGTCAACGTTGTTCTTAGTCTTGGTGATACTAACATACGTGTTGATTATAAATCCCATACTGTAGAAGATCATATCGAAGAAAAAGATAAAATTTCTGAAATAATCCGGGTATTCAGCAAGCACATTTCTGTCATAAGTAATGTAATCCCGATACATGTATATAATTAAGAATACTATCACCGCAATCATTGCTCTGTAGTTAGCAGGTGAACTATTCGGAGTAATAAAATTATCTTTGATGCAATATTTTGGACAGAATACGACACTTTGCATTAGATTTAAAGGTAAAAGCATGGCTTGAATATCTTCATCGACTAAATTGTAAAGCAAAAATTCGCAGCAATAATTTCCAGTATACGGCGATGGGTCTCTTTTCTCCATTGTAACGAAATTCAAGCTCTAGCCAAGGTAATGTGTTTTAGAAAAACTGAAGGCATTGGAGTATTTTCATGGAATGATGTTAAAAGGCTTTTAGTGTTGACTACTAATATAGAGATAACATGAATATTAGATGTCTTGTCGCCTTCAACGGCAGTTAAAGGCATTATTTCAAGCAATACCAAGAAGTCTGTATTAAATACATAGTTTCGGTGATTAATGACGTTTAAGTTCGATGATTCCTACATTGGTTATGACAATTTAGATTATAAGATTATATTTGTAAACGAAAGTCTACGTATAAGATAAAAATAATTACAAATATAATAATAGGTCGCTAAGATTGTAATGATTTTGCAACTATTAATCAACATAGTTAGTTATCTACAGCCTAAAATCACAATGATGAATAAATTGAAAACCTGCCTTTTCATGTTAGGTAGGTGCGGAGTAATTACACTTCATTATCTATTTTGTCGCGTCTTGTACTAGCATATCTTTCTTTAATAATTTGAATAATAAACCATTTAAGTACGTAATGTTATAATAATACTTTGCGTATTTTGTGTCGTTTTTACAAAGTGTTATTATAACGTTAAAATTGCTTTCAAGCGTTTTCTGTTTGCGTTTCTCAATTAATTTCTTGAAGAATCAAATATGAACATAAAAAATCAAAACTCAATAGATACTCGACATTATTTTACTTGTCATCAAAGAAACTTAAATTGTAATAGTACAATGGTATACTGTGTTAGTACGCTAGTCAGACTAAGAAGTAACATAGCATCAATGTTGAAGAGGCCACAGGCACTCATCTTGCTGAAAGACTTTCGGTATAACCTCTGAATGTTCCGGCAAAGACGTTTTTCGTGATCTGGAATTAAAATAAAAGTATTTTTGAGTTGATAACCTTTCGAAGTGTTTAGAAATACTTTACTTGATTCCAATTAAGCAGAGCAAGCTACTATGGTAACCAGATAACTAATTAGCACAACTTGTACACTTTTAAAATACATAATTTGAAAGATAATATTTTCAATCAGGCTCTGAACAGATACTTGGACTCTTAATACAAATATTTGTTTTAGGTGAGATTCAAACCTGCTGCACGCGGCGCTATAGTTATTGCGATATAGTATAATACCACGTTAACCAGTGCGTTAAACGTGCTGTTCATAATTTTTACATTATTACAAGAAATAGACACTAGCGTAATCCATAAAATATTTTTTTAGGTCTGCTGCTTTATGTCGCCAAGTTTTATAAGTTTTACAAGATCCTCCTGTTAATTTTACTCTTATGTATAATTTTAACACATTAATGTCCCACTGTTGGGCAAAGGTCTCCTCCCGTAATGAAGTAAGAGTTACGCCTTGAGTCCACCACGCTGGTCAATTGGGGCTTTGCTTAAGTTACTTGTGTGTTGCCTCGGGTTCGAACCTGCGACCACTTGCGTGGGAGGTACCAACTTATACCACTCGGCCATCACTGCTGTTCTTACGAGCTTTTTAAAAAATATTAAGTAACTTACCAGATTCACACAGTTTCAAAATTTCAGAGCACTTATCCTGAGAATCACTAAGAGCAATATAAAATAGTTCGCTTTCTAATGTCAATAATATGTGTAACCCTATGTTTTTAGCTATAAAAACACACACCATCATCTCTTTACCCAAATTCGCTCTCTGAAATAAAGAAAAGATTATTATTAAAAAAAATACCCGTATGACAAGATGTATAAAAAGAAGTCGAATTGAGAAAGTCTTCCTTTTTTTGAAGTCGGTTAATGAAGGGTTTCTCTGTTCTCTAGTCTACACCCATGGGACTAGTCGTATCACATGTCGTTGTTTATTTAATAATTGTGTGTACATAATTAAAATATTAAGTCTGCAAAGATTGAAGCATGTCTTTGTTTACCTTAACAAATACAAGACCAAAATATTATCTGATTAATAACTCTAATTAATTATATTGTTTATGTTTAAATTATAAGAAACTTACATGACCCATATTCAAATCGAAGTGTATAAAATCAATCCAGATTTTGACATAAATCAAAGCATGCACCGACGTCTCTACTATATGGTACAGTAACTGAAAATAAAAGAATGTCTATTTATCGAAATAATAATAGCCATCGATAACAACTAATGAGAATCAAATATTCTTGAAGAGAGTTGACGTGAGGTAGGTGGCCGGTTATGAAAACATAAGCAACATAATTTCTGGCCAGCATATTTTTCAATTAGAAAGCCTGCTGTGCTGATCCTCAACGAGGGGCAATAGACAATACCAAGAAGTTAAAAATTAACTTGTTTAAATTCAAAAACTTGGATAAACTAAAGACGACAAATGGTAACGATAATACTTAATGAATAATAGAATACGAAAGAAATGCCTAACGTTTCGGCGCAGGTTGCACTCCCCGTGGTCGCAGGCTGACTTTTAAGGTAAAATGCGTGTTCGCGTTAATTCCCGTATTCTATTTATTCATTAAACATGCAACGCAAGAGTTTTAAAGTTATAAATGATAACACTTACCAAAAGCTTAAAAGACTTTTCGTAATTCTTATAAGATTCCAAAATGCTTACATACGACCGAAACAACAAGACACACTCACTTTCATTCCTCTGTGAACTCAATATTTTTTTATTCCACAAAAGAACTTTCATCTTCAGAAACTTAATCAATCTAGTAGCATATACCATATTTGCGTCGAAACATATCAAAAGTAACATACTGAAAGCGATATAAAAAGGAGAATTTTCGTAAATAAGAATTCCGTAGGAAACAAAAATTATATAGAAGAAGAAAAGAATGAAAACGCTGATCCAATTTCCTATAACAAAGTTCTTGAAGCATTTTCGGTCGTTGAAATGAATATGCACATCTTGCATGACCAATACGAAATTAAAATTATGTTTAATATAGATAATCGGGGTTATAAAATTCAAAACATGTCCTACGCTATAAAATAAAAGGTCATTGAAGTATCTGAATTGCATAAAAGCAGAAGAATAAGGAACGGCAAATTTCAAAAAGTGATTGCGATATAAATATGTGGAGCAAAATAAAATTGTCACAATTGTTGATACTGCGTTTGTTTTACGACTATTTGGAGTTAAATATCCGTTTTCTATGGAATATTTTGGTAGAAATAATAATTTCTGCATGAGGTTTAGTGGTTTAAGCATTGATTGCATGTCTTCACCAATCAAATGACTGGATGAGGATATAAAATTGTCTTCACTGCGACTTCTTTGGAAAATTTTAGAGTATATTCCTTTAAATATCATTTTTATAAATTGTGTTTTCCAAAGTTGATCGCACGATCGTATTATTCGGTTCTGAAAGAGTTTTGAGTGCAGCTGGTATGAGCGGTTCAAAACTAATTAAATTAAGTATGATATAGCTTTGATAAACTTTTTCGAGTAATTAAAGTGAACAAATTTAATAAGCACTTTATATTACATTACTGTCTTTACTTCGTCTTTGAATACGGCAAATAGAATCTTCAAATACTGATATGTTATTTTTAAAACTAAAAGTAATTAAGTTTATTACTGTTTCGGGTCACGTGGTAACTAGGCACTTTTTATTTAACGACAAGATTTACTTAGTTATTGCTAATGTTCACATTTTTCAATTATTTTGTCCTTTACATCAAAATATATTTTTTAAACACTTTGATTGTTCGGTCATTAGGTCATCTCTCCAATGCATTTTTCTTCATCGAGATACCTTTATCGATTGCTTGACAATAAAATAAGACTTTAGAGCTTGGAAAATTATCGGTTCACATGTAACATCTTTGATTAAATTTGGTGTTTAGAGTTTTTACATTGCCCAGCTATTAAATTGCTAACTGATATATAAAAACTTATCTCGTTAAAACAAATGCTTTTTAATTTGTGTAAAGGGTGTTGTCGCTGAACGATTTTAATATGGATGATGGTGTTTGTTAATTAGTGAACTTGTTACTTGACTGAGGAATCGATTTGTCTTTCACTCTGTTTATTGAATACAGGAATGTAGTAATTTCGGTACTTTAATAAAAAATAACACACAGTCCTAACAAAAATGCTTCAAAACGACCCACAGATTGCAGAAGAAGTCACAATTGATGAACGAGATGAAATTTTAGAGATCAAAGTTTTGAATAATGATATAAAAAGAATGTTTTATCCTTTGCATTTTATGCTCAATCTCTTCTTATCCTCAAAGTTCACGATATGTGATAATTATATAAAACCAAATAGAAGAATCTATGACGTTGTTCTGTTTTTATTTTGGTTGTACGTGAGTGGTATGTGTTGCTATCAAGCTGCGAATAGAGACGAAGATCAGACCATGCCTATAAATGGAAGTTATCTCTCATCCGTTTTATTTGTTTCCTATATTTATTTTTTCTGCTACAGCGCCGGTCTTTTTCTGCTTTACTTCTTAAATCTCCTACACAGTAAGATTAACATTTCACTTGTATTCAAAATCCAAATGATTTCTGATAGTGTTCAGTTAAGTAAAAGTTTCATCAATCGTTTTGTTATTTGTAATTGGATCTATGCTTTTCTCATATTCTTTAGTAATGCTCTTCTTATACTTTTGTATTACGTCGCTTATAACTATTATTTTAACATCGTGACTTTCTTCACCAACATTTGGTTGGTTACTTATGATGTGAACATCTTTTATGGTGTCCGCGTTGTCATTTTGTTGAGAGAATGCGTTCGTAAATGGAGTCAAAATGTTCTAAACAATGAGGCAGAAGAAAATATTGAATATTATGATAGAATGTTTGAGATTTACAATAATATTTTGGTTGCATATAATTCATGTAAGAAGCTCTTTGAATTAATGGTAAGGGTTTTTAAGCGTTTGTAATTTTTGTGTCACAGAAAAAAAATTGTTTTTGTAATAAGTATCATGTTATATGTATATAATTTCATATAATTCGTATGTGCTCAGAAATAATTATTATTAACACCATCCAGTCATATAACGAGTATAAGGTCGTTTTAATAAAATATTTGTTTTTAAGTATTGCACCATAATTGAAAACTTGTGTAAGCGCTCAAACTTTGACATTGTTTTCAAAACCTTCATTTTAATATTACATTGACCTTTTATGTATTATTTATGTCAAAGAGACTTTTTATTTTTCAAACCGGTAATATTGATTAATAGCATTTCTTCTGACATATATCGCTCCTTGAATACAAAAGGGACACAAATCGAAAACTATAAATTTTACAGGAGAGCCAAAACAAATTTTTAAAACTGTTTTTTTATAATATTTTATATATTTATTAATTAAATATAAGATGTTAATATATCATTAGATGCGTATTTTTTAGCTCTATCTATCTACAATATAAACTTTGAAATAGCTGTTACCTATTAAGAAAAAAAAGCATATAAGTCCGTTTTGCATTCAAAATTTGAACCAATATCATGAAAAATATGTCAAAAATTAAACACAGTTTTGCAAATAAAAATGGTTTATTGTACATTTTTTGGTAAAAAACCGTACCAAAAAGTTAAATCTTATAAGTATATAAAACCATAAGTGAATAGACACCAGGAAAACATTGTATTAAACAATCTAAATTAAAAAATCTTTACTTATTATTTAGTAAGTAATATAATAGAGATCAACTTTGTGCGTAACTTTCATTATTCAGTAAAATTAAACATCAATCAATGGGTAACGTGACGGGTAGACTGAGTGCAGCAGGAGTATTGAACAAATAAGATAATAGAAAAGTTTTATGAGTTTAATAAACCTTTATATTTATCATTCGTGGATTATTCAAAAGCTTTTGGCAGCATCAGTCATTCCGCCATAGAATCATCACTCCATAACCAAGACCTTCTTAAAGATACTATGTAGAATCGAAGCTACATACATCAAACTCATCAGAGCAATATACAACAATCTCTCTAAATCCAAAGAAGCGTGAAACAGGAAGACGCGCTATCTCCCAAATTACTTACCAGCACCCTCGAAAAAAAATTCAGGAGCCTGGCGGCAATCAAAAGGCATTGTTGTTAGTGGCAAACAGTTAACAAACCTTTGTTTTGCAGACGACATTGTCCTCTTCTCTTCCTATGCATTGGAACTCGAATCAATGCTCAAAGATCTGAGTACGGCAAGCCTTCAGATTGGACTAAGTAAGAACCGTACAAAAACCCAACAACACAAAACGTAGGGTCGAGGTAGGCGGGCACGTCATACACTATGTCGACGAGTACACTTACTTGAGCCAGATAACCTCTTTTAACAACCGACGGGACAAAGAGTTGGACAAACGTGTCACAAGTACCTGGAAGAGCTCCTGGTCCATGAAAGAGCTAATGAAAGGTAACCTTCCACTGTCACTAAACCGGAAGCTCGTCGAAATGTTTATACTGCCCGTCCTAACCTACGGTGCCCAAACATGGTTCCTTACGGAAAACCAAAAGTAGAAACCGAAGGTTTGCCAGAGAGCGATGGAGCGTAGTATATCAGATGTAAGAAGAACAGATCACGTCCAAAATTCTATACCGTGCTCCCAAACTCGCATAGCCGATTTAGGGAAGAAGACCGCCAGGTTGAAATGGAACTGGGCCGGCCACATTATCCGCATGCATCCGGAAAGGTGGGCCCGCATATCTACCAACTGGATGCCAGAGGATGGTCATAGCAGACGCGGGAGACTTAAATGGAGATGGCGGGATGACTTAGACGCATTTGAAAAGGACTAGTCGGATCTTGCCGCTAAAAGGGCGATTTGAAAGGGAAGGGTCCCCCCTTGCCTTTCCCTGCATCAAAATGTTAAATTTTACTTCGAAAATTTTAACGAAAACTAAAATTATTATCATGCCAAACGGCCATATTTATGGCTTTCCCATTCGAGCATGCTAAAAATAATTATTTATTCCACAATAATTTAATGCAAAAGGGACGTGTTTCAAAATATGCTACTGTTATATTACAAAATATAATAACAAATACTAGTGTTTGAATGCAAAACGGTCATTTTCAGAAATATGGCACTTTTGTATTCCAAAATATGGTAACAAATACTATAGTTAGAATGCAAAAAGGACGTTTCCCAAAATATGGCAGTTTTGTATTGTAAAATATAATCACATTTACTTGAAATTTTTGCACCCAACACAGACGTATTTTGGATTGTGGCACTTTTTCACGCAACTGACGAGCATTTGCGATGAATCTCCGGGCGCAACTCACAAAGTGGCTGTTTTGCACTGACATTACCTGTCAAAGTGAGCTAATGCAAAAAGGGCAGTAAGTCAGTGCAGCCATAATATAAGCAAAAATGATGGGGGTTTTTTTTTTACTATAAAATATAGTCGGTTCAGGTGTCATTTTTGCAATAAAACGATTTTCATTTTTTTTTGAGTTGTGGCCCTTTTGCATTGAAGGAGCGATATGTATAACTTTACTTTAAGAAAAACCTAACTCGGTATATATTGGTAATATTTTTGTATCTTTTGCAGATGTTCTTTCATACAGTCGATACGTTTGGTCGGGCTGTCTGCTATGTTCAAGTACAAATAGAAATAATGGAACATGAGCCAGATTACTTCAGTAATTTTAGTTTTAGCGTGAGTATAAATATTGTTATTAGCCACTTTTACACACACACTCTATCGCGCATTAAAGACCGCGCGTGTAAGGGGAAAGGAAAGATCACGCGCCGCGCTCATCCGTCAAGCCCGCGAAGAAAATCGCGAGCAAAGAGCGGGCTGACTTTGCCGCGCGTAATTCTGCACGCTCCTAAGAACGTGCGATAGAGTGTGTGTGTAAAGGTAGCTATTCGGAAACTACAGATATTTATTTTTAAATTTGATTTCATCAATCCAGATCGTACTTATGATAATAGCTAGTAGTTTATAAAATCTTACATACTTATAAAAACGTTTTTTTATTCTTTACAGATAACTTTCATATCTTTTATGTTCACGACGCTATTTTGGATGTCAAAGGATACTTTATCTGAAATATTATTCTGCATGTCTTGCGAGAAACTCTACGCTGCGTTCGAAGATGCTGAAAATTCTTGTTTAGAACTAATAATGGATGTTAATTGTTCAGGTAAATCGGATAGCCATTATATTTAAATGAGGCAGCGATAATATATGCAAGTCAGTTCTTTCTTGGTATTAATAGCATACTTACCGAGCTTTTTATGTTAGGAAGACCATTATAAGTCACACAGACTTTTTCATTATTTTAGCTCTTTATGTTTCCAAACACAGATTAATGGCTACCGAGCTTTATTTCCAAATCCATCTGTGCTTTGCTTTTTCTTCTCCAAGACGATGTACCTTTGATTCTGATGGATGGATTTCATGTTTTTAGACAAAATATTACCTACATCTTTACTATAGTAAATGAATAATTAACATAATAATAATTAAATTTAACCCATTAATGTCCCACTGCTGGGCAAGGGTCTCCTCCCGTAATGAAGGAGAGGTTAGACCTTGAGTCCACCACGCTGGCCAAGTGCAGGTTGGGGGCTTTGCATGCCCTCAATAAATGTATTAAACAAATTTTTAGGCATGCAAGGTTTCCTCACGATTAACGTTGTAATGCGATCGAAACGTCGGGCAGCAAATAAGGTATCCTAACCTTTAAATTTTCAATCGCGTATAAGACCCGTTGCATTATAATATTATGTTTCCTCACGATGATTTCCTTCACCGTAGCATGTGATAATTATTTCTAATATTGAAATGAATAATTACTGAAGCTAAAACACCGTAAGAGAATAATATAATGTTTTTCTTTGCAGAAGGCAAAAAGGCGTTATGTAAGAAAGTAATACGATACAGAAGAGAGTCCTTCAGTAAGATGAATGCTTGTGGCTTGTTCGACATCGATGCTGGTTTACCAATCAGTTTGTTAGGAGTTATCGTCAATTATATCATTGTTCTACTGCAATTTGCTCTACAGCAACATGTTTGGTGATTCACCGGGAATTATTACACATGCATGAGTTAAGGAACAATAAGATTTTTAGTTTCGAAGTACATAAGAAGTGATTTTGTATATTTGAAAATGTGTCCGGTGGTACTATGATAATAAAAGAAAATTCCAACTGTGTACTATCTTTAAGATTCTTTTTTGCTAATTTATTGATTCAAATAAATTTACAACAGATATGGACAAGTTTAAATTATTCAATTTTATAATATAAAATGACAAAAAATGGGGTGAGAGACTGCACTGTGCGAAGTACTTCTCCGCATTGCTATACACCTGGAATGCTACAATATTTTAGATTAAAAATACATACATTTTTTCGATCGCGTAAAGTATTTCTAATTTAAAATTTGAGCCATTACCTTTGGTCTTTGCCGCCAATTTCGGGATTTTTAGAACGTAAGGTAGGATTTTCGTAGTAATTGACACAATTGGTTTAAAATTTAGACTTTGATCTGCAATTAACAAATAATAATACTATAATAAGAATCATAGCACATTATCTTTAGATTCATTTGCACGCACCGCAGGATATATTGCTATTGAATGGGCATAATGAGAAATATTTTAAGAAATTTCTTGAAACAATATAGTTAATTGGTAAAACTCTACGCTTAGTAACACGCTTTCTTACACACTTAATCATCACGTCTTAATTTATATTATTGCTTACACAAAACTATGGTAAGTAAATAGTAAATAATATCCGTTCAATTTATTAACCAGCCCTTAATTACATTAGTTGATTCTTATGTTATTTTAGTGGCAATATTAAATTGCGATATTCGACTGTTGCTCAAGAGTATTGAACAATTTGGTGCTATAACATTCTGTATTACGACTTCTAGTGAATCCGTTTTAACTATGACAACGATAGAAGTTCAAGGACCGGCCGGTACAAAATCTCTCTTAGCAAGACCAATGAAAATCATAAAAAGACGAATAAAAAATAAACCAAAGATCAATATTAACAAACTAGAAGAAACTTTACTAAACTACAAAATAGATAAAGACATACAAAAAATGTTCTACCCTTTCACGTTTATACTCAATTTATTCTTTTCATCAAAATATACTATCAACGACAATTTTATAACGAAAAATTCAAAGAGATATAACGTCTTTATATTTCTCTTTTTGATGTCTATCTTAGCTAGTTTTAGTTACCATATGGCGTATTTCAGCTTCGGTACTATCAAGAACAATGCTCACTTAAACTTCATAATCATGGTGACATACGTTTATTCCTTTTTCTATATCGGTGGCTTATTCTTGATATACATCTTGAACTTAGTCTATAGTGAAATTAATGTCTTACTTCTGTTGCAAATTCAGTTGACTCATAATAGTCTCGAAATCAATGAAAACTATACTAAAAAGTTCACTATTTATAATTGGATATACATTATTATTATTTTCTTGAGTAATTTGATATTGTTCATCTCCTATCACATTGCTTACGATAATTTCGGTTTTGTTGAGCTGTATGTTCATTTTTGGTTGATTACTATTGATCTGAATGTCACATACGCTATTCGTGTTATGAGGTTGCTGACTGAATATGTAAATAAGTGGAGCGACAATATTCTCAAGAATGTAGGTCAGGAAAATGGTGGTATTAAAATGTTGGACAACTATAATAATATTTTAGCTGCTTACAATAAATGTAAGAAGTTATTTGAAGTATTAGTAAGTATTTTTAAAATATTTATTATATTAAGTTCATTAATGACGCTAATAAAGACTCGTAATTAATGGGGTTAAGAGAGAGTAGATGGCTGATTGAAAACATTCCTTCCATATTTGCCGTGGCATAAGGGTAAAGAAATGAATGAATGAGGACTGGAAATTAATCTAATTTGGGTAGCCCAATAATAACACATTTGAGCTACCAGCAGACTGAAAAGTACGTCCTGTCATTGCTCGTATTTTAATATTGTGGAGTTTTTACAAGGACCCATTGCTGCTATTACAGTTTGCAAGTTAATAATATAATATATTCAACATCAAATTTATTCATTTAGTTCAAATGCTGACACTTATGATATTCAATATATTTATGCTATTTATGTTGTACAAGAAGTACATACGTATTGTTTAATTTTCCAGATATTTTTTCACGTCTCCAACACGTTTTGCCGCGCACTGTGCTACGTTCAGACGCATGTTGAAATTATGCAAGAGGGTGGGGATTATTTTTTGAACTATAGTAATGTGAGTATTATCAAATTATATCTTTACCGGTAATTATACAATTATTATGCTCAATGCAGCAACTAGAAAGTCAAAGAATCCTCTATTATCTGAAACAAATTTCACTTATAAAAGCTAGATAGAAGTTTTTTTTGTAATTATTTGGCCTGTTGTATAATAATAATTATTTGTATATGAGAATCTTTATATAGCATTTTACATGAATCTTAACCTTTTTCTTTCTGTCTCTAATTTGCAGTTGAATTTCCTAGCATCGGTAATTTCGGCTATATTCTGGACATACAAGGACGCATTTACAGTATTTTCAGTGTGCATAAATTGTGAAAGATTCTACGTAGCTCTCGAAGACGCCGAAACAGCTTGTATTCAACTATTGGTCAAAAACAATTGTTCACGTAAGCTTTGCAATTATGACTATTTATTAATTCATGATCAAAACATTTATTTTTATAACATTTAGATCATCGTCATAATAATATCTGAGAAAAATATTTTCTTATCTTTATCATAATGAAGCCACAAAAATGTATACGTCTGAAAATAATATGTTTGACACTACAGAACTCGTTTAAAGTACCAAGATTAATTATTATTAAAATTTAATTTCCCCAATGAGCGAATAATCGCAAAAACGTGATCACAAAAACATGAACCGATAATTTTTTTTTTTTTAATTTTCAGACGATCAAAAAGAACTATGCAAGAAGATACTACTCTCAAAGAAGGAAAACTTCAGTAAAATGGTCGCATGCGGAGTGGTTGATGTCGACGCTTCACTACCTTTGAAACTTGTAGGACTTATCATGAACTACATCATTGTATTACTACAGTTTGCTTTGTCAGATGTTAATTAAATCAAGATTTCAAATACTTTGGTTTTTAATTTAATTTTTTAGCAGTAGATTTGAACGGTACATGACCCTACCTCATTTATTTATGTCGCATTTTTCTGCTGGAATGAGGACAGTAAAGCTTTTTGTGTAAAAATGCTCGAAAATTGGTAAGGAACAAAATATTGTTAGGTGTATCACCCCAACCACGCGCGACATCGCCAGAGCAAGACGTCACATATCTAATAAATCATTTATATTATTTTATTTATTTACAATATCTATTAATTTAGCGAAAACCCACACACTTCAAAGATTCTCGTATACTTATTTTGGCTCATTTTAAACCTAATATTTCAATACCATTGCCCATTTTCAGATAATGTTACAAATAATATTATATTCTTTTCCTATTCTTACTTAAAAGCTATAAAGTAAACAAATCAATAATTCAGTATCAAATATATTTTTAGTATCAATTTATCTATTTCTTTCAACATCATTTTCTGCTTCAAGCTTTTTCTCTTTTTTCGTCTTCAAATCTTCATAAATTTCTTCTAAACCTCTTAACTTCGTTTCTGGGAGTACCAGGATAGCATAAACAGCAGTAAGTAAACATACTGCACCGAAACAGTAGAAGGCAACGTGGAAGCCTATTTTGTTGACTATTGGTTTGTAGCATAGCATTTGCAGGAAAGCGGAGAAAGATCCGAGTGCGTTTGATGCTGCCATTACTGTGCCTCGGTACTGAAATGAAATAAAAATATTTTGTTAAAGCTCTCTTTACATTAGTATTTTGTTAATACTAATGTAAAGAGAGATTAGCTTTGAATCTATTAAGATGTATGAGAGCCAGTATTGGCTAACGTTTTTTGTTTTGACTTAATATTTCGGTTTTTGGGCCGTAAAGTCTGAGTTGTGTCATTGAGTGCAAATATAAATTACACCACTCTTTGTTGGTACATTCGTACCGACAAATTAATCGTTATTGGATCTCATCTGATCTCGTCTCAGGATTAACTTAAGTTCTTAGAAAGTACCTCTACAATTTTATCAACATCGAGGATAAAGCTCTGTGAACCGCGAACTCTACAAAACTAACTCAATCATAATAAACTCACCTTATAAGAAAATATTTCTCCCACAATGATAACAGAAATGGGCTGAAGCCCGAAAGAATCACAGAAGATGCACAGACAAAGTGTTGCTATCGGCAGCCAGTCTACTGCATGAAGGTCGTATCCTCGAGCCACGAACCACGACGCGAGCGCGCACATACTCAGTCCCGATACTATTGCTGTTAGGATGAATAAAATCTGTAAAGGGAGATTGGATCGTGTTATTAAGTAAACTTCACTGTGGGGCATTGGTCTCCTCCCTTAGTAAGGAAGGAGGTAGGCGTCAAGTCTACCAGCAGTGACTAAGTGCGGATTGGAAACTTTGCATATCCTCAAAATATGTGTTAAAAACTCTTAGGCATGCCAGGTTTTGTTGCGTGTTCAGAAACAGAGACATGATTTAAGGCGTGATTGCGTTAATTCAATAACATAATCAGTGTAACAAGAAAGTTATTAAAGTTAATTAATTAATGTCACACATCGCCAAATGGCACAAGTTAAATCCAACTCTTACTCTCTTTTAGCAAATCAAAATAAATCAACCTTTAGTCTTAATACCAAATTTTTTGTTCAACTTTCTCACTCACCTTCCTCCCAGCTCTCTCCACTAAACAAATTGCAGTAATAGATCCATAAACCTGCACTGCTCCTAACATCATAGACTGCTGGTTCGCAGTCAGCACCAGCCCTGAGCCTTCAGACGCATTGAAGAATATCTCTCCAGCGAAGTTCAGAACTGTGATGGCCCCACAGAACTCCCTTGCAAGAGCCACTACGAGAGCTATCTTGAAGGCTCGGAATAGAATCTTGTCTGTTACTGGAAATTAAAAATAAATACTATTAGATAGTGTTTCTGGTTAAATAGGTAGGTAGGAGACACTTATTATTGAGAATGGTAACGAATTCGATTGCAAAAGTATCAAATACTTTATTAGTGAGCATCAACAATATAAGTAAAAATTACTTATTACGTATATTAAATGAATCATTGTCGAAAATCAATTTACCAAAACAAATGAAACACAATTAGCAACTAAACTATATAGTATAGTTTAATATAACAAAACCTACAAATCATGTATTAAAGCGACAAAGAAAAATATGTAATTCCATAAACAAACTGAACAAGTTTATAACTATAAAAGTACTGAAAAGCATTGGCATGCAATTATATCAAAATATGGACTAAATAAACGGGAATATACGTCTCCGTCACATGAGATGCGAAACAATTGAACGTTAATGAGCTTGATTGATTTGATAAACGACGACGACGAAAAAATCTGTATCGATGAATGAATCAGATACAATTAAACTGCATATAATAATGGCTTATACACGTGCTCCACGCAGCATTTCTATTAAAAACTATTGCACTAGCGCGACTTCGTCCAGGTATAGTACGATTTCATCACTTTGATTTAATTCCCATAGGAATTTTGATCCAATCGATCCCATACAAATCTTGTCCCAGCAGTAAGAAACATATTAAAAAAGGATTATTTTTAGTTGAGTCGTTCAAGAATTATGGGCGTAGATACAAATTCACGTGCGGCGATTATTTTTTATTTATATAGATAGATAGTACAGACTTATTTGTTAATAATTGCCGCTTTTCGAAAAAGCTTAGTCCTGAAATTAATAGTTTTGTTAATCAAGCTTACTCGATCAATTATATAGTTCTTTAGGAGCGACGCTTTTGATAGTGAGAGTTTGGCAGTGAATTTGTATTTTGTTTGGTATAACCATCGAGAAACCGCATAATAATATAACTGTAGCTTCTTCAATAATTTTTTATTTTCACTACTCCTAACATCATTGTTATGTTGAATACTGTTAAAACATTAGTAGCACCTGAATAAGTATTTCATATATCTATTTCTATAGTTTAAAACTTACCAATAGCTTTGAATACAAATTTATTGCTGTCTGCATCTTTAGCTTGTTCCTTCTTGATTAGGTTCAGTTCGGTTAATACTTCAGCGTCATCTTCGTCCCTACATCTAAGCCATGCTAGACACCTGGCTGCTTCCTGAAAACAAATATATATAATTTATTTATTAATTTTTGTTTTTTATTTCTGAACTTTTTAATTGAGTAGTTCGGTCTTTCGAGAATTTAATATCCGTAATATTTAATAAAATGGGCTAGAAAGGAGTGTAGGACAGGTTATATAGTTGAATATAGGATTACTTAAAAAACAATAATGTAGAAAATTATGTAGAGAAGCGGAGTCTATCGACTTATATGCTTTCTATGCTAGCATCGCCAGTTCTTCAAGTTTGTTTTATTTACCGTCTCCTGCACTGTATTCAAACAAGACTTAATTTTAGTTACTAACATAACAGGCCTCAAAGTTAAAAATTTTACATCGTCTTAAAGCATCCTCAAGTCAATCAAATTCTCCAAAATAATAGTAACTGTATTCTTAACAATACAAACTAATGAAGAGCCATTTGCAAAACGGTATTTGTATATCATTAAGTCTTCAAATATTAGTGGAACATATCTTCGCATTAACGTGATCAAAGAATTCAATTGTTTGACTACGAATCTTAGCAAATAAATCTATTTGATTACTATGATGTCAGTCACCTTTAATAAGTTAAGAATTGCGAACCTCTTACAGGAAAATAATATTGATATTATCACGTATTTTATTTTTTCCAAAAACTACGCATTTGTTCTTTCTAAAGTCTATGACTAAAATTATGTTGGGCATTTATTAAGTAAGTATTATCTGCTCGCTTGTGTATATTATTTCACCTTCTTTTTAAGCCAGCTTGAGGTTAATTTTTGTCCAGTGATCTTTGTTTATTTTATGTCTTTAACTTTACTGAGTCACGAAGACTTCATAGACAAGCACTATTCAAGCATACATACTTTCGTATTTATAACACTGATATTGATGCGATTTGCGAGTGTTGTGTCTTTGATCGGTTACTGTATCCTAGATTCAACGGAATTTAGCACGATTAGCGAATATATAAAGCAATTCATCGAATTAATGTAGCATTAAAATTAATTTATGTAAGTGGAGTGTCAGTTAGTAGAAAAGTAGACCCTTAACATTACAACGGCATTTTAAAGTCACGTTATTTGACCGTGTTTAATAAAGTTCTAAATTTCATCTCTACATGTCATGTCAAATGTCTGGCGTAGTAGCTTAATTTTCTACTATTATCGACTACCGACAACCGGTCTGTCATCGAGAAATCTAATATATAAAATTCTCGTGTCACAGTTTTCGTTGCCATACCTACTCCTCCGAAACGGCTTTACCGATTTTCATGAAATTTTGTGAGCATTATGAGTAGGTCTGAGAATCGGCCAACATCTATTTTTCATATTCAGGTCAGCTAGTTTTGTATGAAAATCTGATCAGCGCCTCTGGCGGGTATCCTAGCAACAATTTTGGCAGTACATTCTAAATGTCAAACTCACGATACTCGACAGTACTGACTGTACAGAATCGCGCTAGGTCTATGACTCATGACAATAGTAAATAAATACAAGGAAAAACAAATATTGAAAGTTTTTTAAAGACCAGTATTTAAATTATCGCTTGAATTGTTTCGTAGAATGTGGATCGTTTTTAATTAATTCTGATAGATAAAACAGATAGTACATTGAATTGTTTCAATGATCGCGTAAATAACAGTAAATACGAGTATTTAGCCAAAACAATAATGTATTTAACTACATAGTACATAGTGTAGATAAAAATAATAACATACTTTCCAAGTATTGTTAGTCAAACTAGTATGGATAGTTATATATTTTTTTATTGATAATCTTAACCTAGAGGTAAAAACGCCTCTTTAATCATATTGAATGGGTTGCTAGTACTATTACACTAATTTACTTTTCGAAGCAGATAATTGTTGACACTTGCTGAAAATTTTGTACCACACGGAAAAGAGAGAGGTCCTTTAGTATAATCTCATGAAACTCCTACTAGTAGACTAATTCGGAAGACAGACAGCAGCTTTGTGTAATTGCAAACTATAAGTCGAAGCCATCAAAAACATTATTTAAAAACCCCCAAGTCTCTCTGCTCTGCCTCTCTGCCGTAAAAAGTTGTGAGATCCATGTAATACCAAGTCGATTAATCTATTTAGTCTCTACTTAAAGGACTTTCTTCCTTAAGTTATTACAAAAGCTAGTATCATACCAACATCAAAAATATTTTACGTTTTAAAAAAATAGATTGCAGATTCCTATCAGTGGTGAAAAAGGTAACATAACAAAAAAAATATTTTCATTTGATTCGACGGATTCTTAACAAAAATGGTCGCCAATATATATTTTCTTTTACTCACATCAATATCACCAGTCTTGACCAGATAGGAAGGAGATTCAGGCATCATCATGAACAGCACCATGTGGACCGCTGGTATAGCGAGACAGACCCACAGTATAGTCCGGTATTGTAGAACGTCGCCAATGATGTAAAGGAACAGGTTACCCGTTGTTTGAAATAGGACGATCTGTAATAAACAGCTTGTTGATATTTTGTAACCTAGATTTGATAAGAGTAGCTTTATTATGTAAGTAGTTGCAGTTGCGACGGAATATTATCTATCTATCGTATAGTTAGTGGTCAACCTAGTGTCAAAGTTGTTCAAGCCGACCGAAAGGCCTTTGACATCGCTTAACGATTGTTATCTAAATTGACAACATCTTGGAACAACTTTTTACGTGCCCTCCGAAGCACGGAGACGATTAGTTCTAATACCACTTTGCAGCCACTCATCTATAGGATGACTGCGCAAACAGTTGTTTAACCCACAGATCGTATACCGACTGATGAACACTATTGGCTATAAGCACCTTGCGGAATATATCATTATGAAATAGTAAGGAACAATTTATGCCTATGTGAGACATAAGAAAGTAATTGGCTTTGACAATGACACGGATCACTTTGATCACTCCAAAATAAAGACATGTTCCATTTCTAAGTTTCCTAATGAATAGCACCAATAGTCGAAAAGTCTTTTACAATTACTCACCAGGGATCCCAACATTCCTCTGACGGAGTCTTCACTGATCTCTTTAGTGTAGAGTGGACAAGTGACATAGGACCCGGCCATGATCACACCGACCAGTGCTCGAGCTAGCACGAACGCCCATGTATCCATTGATAAAAGCTTTATAGCCCAGCAACCCTGCAAGATTGGAAAATTATTGATTTGTTTGTGTAAAACGTCTTAATCATTCATTTATGAACGTCATGTGAAGTGAAAATCTTCTATAATTAGGTATTTCAGAAATTTGTTCCTATGTTGTTTTGTTACTATTGAAAAGTTGATCTACTTGAAATCACAATTTACTAGTCGGATTCGAAAAAAATCTTCAGTTAAACGTAGACCACATCACACCCATTTATGGGAAAACTAAAGGTTATTAAATATAAGTCTGCGATCTACAAGGAGCATAGTATTCTTTGTTAAAACGAGAGAATGTCGAGCTACTATCATATGTAATATTTCAATGCCACTATTTCTAAAATATTTAAATATAAGTTTTTTTTACAATAAATTCAATGACTATAGCATTTATTCTTCATGATATTATTCAACTAAACTCTTAATTTTTCATCGATTACTATTTTCTTACTATCATCTACTTACAAAACCAGTTGCTGATAAGAAAAACATAGCATTTTTTCTTCCAATCGTGTCTGTTAGGGCACCCATGCCGAACGCTGCTGGCATACAGACTATGTAAGCAACGGCTGCCATACACGACACCTGATAAACAAAATAATTACAATCAATAATTTATGTATAACACCACGACTATTATATTCGACGGTGTAGGTATATATAATACACCCACGCTTTTGAAACCGCTAGTGTACCGCGTCTCACTATTTGCAATATAAGTCTTATATAGCAAGGGTATACAGTACCTATTGCCATGTACACGTTATCAAATTCTGGACTATAATTGAGAGATATTCTTACATTAATTAAAAAAGCCCAATAAAACTTTGCGCGACCCGGGAGTCGACCTCAGTAGGTACACTATCGCTCGAATCACAAAAGCAGTCGACTTAATACACAACTACGTCGAATTTATATGAAAATTCTCTATTGTTTTTAATCTACCATTTAAATGCTTTCTATACTTTTTACTAACATAAAAGAAAAATGCGCACGACTGTCTTTTATTTATTTTGAATCATTTGGGACAAGTAATAAATAATGATACAAAGAAAATAATTAAAGTTTTGGCGTTTTAGATATCTTCAAATTATACCAATAAGAACAAATATTTAAAGGTACTTAATGTACTTATCCCGATAAAATTATTACCAATAAATGTTTAGAGAAGTCTCCTTGCGAGAGCCTCTATCATCCTTTAAAACTTTAATTTGAATCTTAACCAAAAAAAGTAAAAAAAATAACAGCAGACATATTTCAACAATTCAAAATCTCTCAAAATATCATTTTCATCTAGTGTCGATGTAATGACAAGTTCCAATATAGCAATTCACGAAAAAAATGCAGTTGAATTATTTTTACGTGCGACAATCTTATTTCGGATTACTGTCATCAGTTACTAAAATTAATCCATTCTGTACTACTATCGAGTATTGATCAAGCTATCGAAAAAAATGTATCAAAATCTGATCAGCGCCTCTAATGGACGTCGTAAAAACTATTTTGGCAATAAATTTTAAATGTCAAATTTTCGTTATTCAATTAAACGCGCCACAGATCATGATTTTTTAATTTAGTGAATTATTTCATACTGACCTCAAAATCTGTTAACGGTGTTCCTCTAGGCGAATTATCTGACTGCAACAGCAGAGTCATAGGTGACATCCAGCCGATACTGGCTCCGTACACGAAGACGGGCATATTTACTACAAAACAATCAACATTTTTTTATTAGTTACCTTAAACAATCAATTTAATAATAAGTAAATTAAGGAGCGGTATCACAACATGCGATGAAGTATTTAATTACAGCTTGTCTCGTGCTGTTCTTTTCTTGATAGGTTACCCAAAAGCACTATCCATAGGCCATAAAACTGCCCCTTTATAATTTAAAATATCATAAATAAATTGTGGACAATTTCTTTTAACGTCATGATAATTTTAAAAAACTGAATCTATTCAGGTAAGTTTGAACAACGTGAAATATAATTGATAAAAATATGAATATGATAAATAAATGAAAAGAACAATAATATATATTTTTTCATACTTACTGAGTATAGCACATATTATCTGATTAATCTTGCTGCCTTCCCCAAACAAAAAATAATATTTATTCATATTAATTAACTAAAAAAAGAAACTCAAAAAAAAACTCAAAAATCACTTCCACAGCACTCACAAATTATCACAGAAAGTCAAAAACATTTTTACAAAAAATAAATTTAAAACGAGCTGCACTCCGAAATGGCCGACTTCGTTCGCGAGCCTTCATCGACTGTGTTGTAGAGCTGCGGAATTAATCTTTATGTGTTTGTATGTGTGACCACAGTTATTTGTTCAATGGAACATCTTATTGACACCGTGATCCCGTGCTGCTGGACACTTGTTTATAGAAAGTGAATAAAACGTGATAGAACTTATTATTGATATGAGCACGTGTTCTTGAAGTAAATAAGAAAGCTATTTCTTGAGGCCAAAGTGCTATTGTGGTTTCTAATTTTGGTCGGTTAATTCTTAATGCTGATGAAGATGGAGAGACGAGCTTAACGTCTAAAACTCAGAATTGATTATAATAAGAAGCCTTGGGGGAGGCCTTTGCTTAGTGAGATGATGTAAGTTAAAAATAATATTCTCAAATTAAGTGTGTCTCTGTGGCGCGGTCGGTAACATAGTTATGCACTCGTATATCTATTATCTGCTGTCTTTTAGCTGAACAAGTCGGCATTACGAGCTTTCGGGTTTGATTCCAGTGTCAGGCAAAATACTATTCTCATTAAATTCATATCAGATTATACTTAATAGTAGTCCAAAAATTTGGTAGCAATCCCAGTATATGACAATAGACTCGCCCTTATTATAAACGACTAACATTGTAAATGGAGACTCGCGGGTGTATTTCACCAGACATTAAACATTAAATATTATAATTATGCTAGAGGCCGCCCGCGACTTCGTCCGCGCGGAGACTCGTGTAAATCCCGATTCCTTAAGAACTCTGAGATAAAAAGGAGCTTATGTGTTATTCTGGGTCTTCAACGATCTATATGTCAAATTTCATCGTAATCGGTTCAGTAGTATTTGCGTGAAAGAGTAACAAACACATACATACATTAGCAGGATTAGAGTTTAACAGGTACGATGTTATGCGTGTGTGTGTTCTCAGTTCTGTTCCCAGCATTAACATGGGGTTAACGATCTTAATGGCTAAAAATATCTTCCTTGCGCCTGCTCCACGGTGGTTTAAACGAGCCTATCCAGGTTATACTTATAAAAAAACCTAAAAAATACCATCTGTCTAAGAAACTGGATCCATCAGAATTAATTACTAGTACTTAACGTGATTGCTAGAATGTTCAGGGAGGAACAATAAGGCCATTGGTTTATTAATTGTATCAAAATAGCTACGAAATGTAACGGGTTGAATTATTAACTATCGAAATATTTTTTTTCTATCGTTAAGTAATGATTCGTCTTGTCTATCTTCAATATCATCAGTCTAATTTAATTTGTAGTTAATTTCCACTACTTCAATATTAATACAAAATTGAATTTATTACAATATTTGTCTGCTGTAAGTTAAGGATTAAACATGGAAAAATAGTTTTTGAAAAACTTAGTTCATTTTGTAAAACTAATAAAGAAAGGAGTAGATTAAAAAATATATTTAAAAGTTGATAAAATATTTGGAATAGTATCAAGAAGTCGAAATTAATTGGAAATTTACCAATTAATTTAATTAATTAGTTAAAAGCCTAAAACAGTATTATATTTTAATACAGTAATTTATAATCTAGCCGCCGAAATTAATGATAAATTAAATTGATTAGAATGATTATGTTTATAGCACCGCTTCTCATTTGTATACATTTTGTTAAGCTACCAACTTACGAAAACAAATTATCGAGAGGAAAATAATATTATATAGTAAACAAGACACATTATTTATTTTCATAATACGATTGTAGCTTGATTCTCTACTACTATCGACTACCGAGTACTACCGACAACCGGCTTGTCATCGAGAAATGTTTTTGGCAGTACATTCTAAATGTCAAACTCTCGATACTCAACAGTACAGATTATACAGAATTGCGCTACTGGAGAATTTAAACGTAAAATGCCTGAAGTAAGAGTTGGCGCAATGAAACGCTACGAAACAAAAAGGTTTAAAGTGAGACCACGTTTAAAAGACAAATCAAAAGTAAAAAACCATCATATGGAATTTTTACTAGACAACTTACTGACGAAAGATTTTCAAAAAATGTTATTTCCAATGCATATTGTCGTTAGATTATTCGTATCCTGCAAATACACGGTGCGCGATAATTTTATCACACCAAATAGAAAAGTATATAATACAGTCGTTTCTTTGTTCGTTTTATCTGTGATCATCATGTATGGCTATCGGACTGTCTCCAGAATCATTACTTTTGTGTATGGAGCCAAGTTCGCTATTATTGCACTCACATTATTCCTAGTGTACTCTTTAAACTTATGTTTGTGCGTCTCTCAAAATATTTTCTACGGGCATAATACTATTTTGATGATTTTGCACCTTCAGATCGTCAATAACTTGATTAAATTCAGTAAAGACAGTGTCAAAAAGGTTTTTATTTGGAACTGTATCGCCTGTTATGGGACTATTGTTCTAAATTTGTGTTTGTTTATTTTTTTCTATGGAGTCCATGATTATTTTCAAGTTACTGATATGTTCGTTGCTTATTTCTTCGCGGCGTTCGATGTTAATGTGATTTATGCTATTTGTGTTATAAATTTACTGACGAAGTATCTGACTGAATGGAATAATAGTATTTTATACGATATTCATGAAAATGACAATGTTCTTACCAAGATGCTTGAAACATATCAGAACATTTTGGCGGCTTATAATTTGTTTAAAAAGAATTTTCGGATACTGGTGAGAATAATTGATAATTTACTTTTTATACATGTACTAGCTGACCCGCACAACTTCGCTTGCGTAACATAAGAGAATCATAATTTTCCCCGTTTTTGTAACATTTTTCACTGGTACTCTGCTCCTATTGGTCGTAGCGTGATGATATATAGCCTATAGCCTTCCTCGATAAATGGGCTATCTAATACTGAAAGAATTTTCATTCATTTCAAATCGGACCAGTAGTTCCCGAGATAAGCGCGTTCAAACAAACAAACAAACTCTTCAGCTTTATAATATTAGTATAGATGTATTTGTGTGGTCTATTTGTTAATATACTTTAACTAGTACCTTTATAAATGAATAAATGTACGACGTGTCAGTCAGTTTGTCATGATTTTATTTGTTTCCAGATTTTTCTACTAGCGGCAGGCACTTTTATCCGTTCCTTGTGCTATCTGCAATTACATTTTGAATTGTTTAAACATGAAGGTATGAATAAGGTTAGTATGATGATAATATTACTGTATTATATTCCCCTGGTACGAACGTAGCAGGTAGCTTTGGCATACATATAAATAATTAATCTGTGTATATCCAAAATAATGTAACCGTAACAAACACCAAACGGTCATTGTCTCCATATTATACGCTACACACGCACCTAAGTTAGTGAAATATGCCTATTATCTTTATATACATATATATTAAACTGAACTGCCTCTGTGGCGCGGTCGGTAGTATATGCAGCTGCCGTGCGAGAGGTCTCGGGTTCGAATCCTGGGTCGGGCCAAAAAGTCTTATCTGAGATTTTCTGTTAAGAATTTCTTAGAGATTGTCCGGAGTTGGGAAGTTGAGGTCGAAGACCTCCGTGCCTCGGAGAGCATATTTGAAAAGCCGTCGGTCCTGCGCCTGACCCTTCACTGGTCGTGTCGGTTATCCGTCCCACCAGACTTTGAGAGTAATGGAATAGAGAGTGTACTTGTGTATTGTGCACACACTTGGACACTATAAACAAAGTCCTGCACAGATGGCCAGTTTCAATGAAACTGACCGCCGTAGTCGTATATCGGCTAGGAGGACATTATTATATATATAATTCTTCTGTAAGTGTGTATGTCACTAAACTTCTCTTATACGACTGGACCGATTTTGAAGAAATTTTTTGTGTGTGTTCAAGGGGACCTGAGAATGGTTTAGATTCACAATTTTGCCCGCTGGACAATGATTTTTTATTTAATTTTTATGGCAAAACAAGGTTTGCCGGATCAGCTAGTAACCATATAAATATGTAGATTTTTACTAAATTTTTTTCTAAAAATCTATTTTTCCGACTGCGTTGTGTCTATTTTTTCGTCAATATCGTTGTCCAAATGTATGAATTTGTTGTAAAATAAATATTAACGTCAATATTTTCAGGTCACTTCAGTTCGTCTAATGGTCATTGCAACGGCTGTTGCTTGGGTGATGAAAGATGTATATTTAGTGGCCTTAATATGTATGCAGTGTGAAAAGTTTTACTTAGCTGTAGAAGACGCTAATAGTTTGTGTGTATTACAATCAAAACGAAGAAATCGTCAAGGTGAGTGCAATTTTTATTTAAATTTTTTAAGCTACAAACTTTGCACCGTAAGTAAGTATAGGGTATAAAACGTCAGTCCTACAAAATAAAGTCAAATATACTATAATAATCGAACATTATAATGTATCCTATATCAGTAGCTCGATTCTCTACGACTATCGACTACCGACAACCAGCCTGTCATCGAAAAAAATTGTATTAAAACCTGATCAGCGCCCCTGACGGGCCTCGTAGGAACAATTTTGGCAGTACATTCCAAATGTCAAACTTTCGATTCTCGACCGTGCCGACTGTACAGAATCGCGTTACAGTAACTCAATTTTGTATAATCGGAATTATCAAGTATCGGAAGTTTGACATTTAAAATATAGGTACTACAAAAATAGTTACCACGACGACCGCTAGGGACGCTGACCCGATATTGCGTTGAAAATCGAGCTACTGGTTTGCATTTTTATTCGACATTCGATAGTAGTAGAGAGTCTTCTGCCACGCTCTAGAAGAGCCAATATATTGTGAACCTAAAATTTACTCTGCTTTTATTATTTTAGATCATTTTCATCGTGTATGCAAGTCTGTGCTACAGCTGAACGCCGGCTCGTTCAGTAAGATGAGCGCGTGTGGAGTGTTCTATGTGGACGCTACGTTACCGCTGCGTCTGATGCAACTACTTACTAACTATATCATTGTACTACTGCAGTTTGTTTTCTTGTAGGGCTTTTTTTTTAATAACCCATATCTGTCCCACTGCAGGGCAAGGGTCTCCTCCCGAACGAGGGGGAGGGGTTAGGCCTTGAGTCCACCACGCTGGCCAAGTGCGGGTTGGGGACTTTGCATGCCCTCAATAAATGTATTAAACAAATTTTAGGCATGCAAGGTTTCCTCACGATGTTTTCCTTCACCGTTAGAGCAAGTGATAATTATTTCTAAGGACTGTAGGACTTTAGTTGCTTATAAATTAATTGCAGGTATTTTGTGTATATAAATATTTATAAGTATCAATCAAAATTGTACTTGATTTGTATTACATGTTTTTTAAGCTTGCTTACGAGTATATAATTTTGCCTAACGCCTCGACCTGAAACCATGAAATGTAAGTTAGATTCTCATTCGGATTAGCAAAGTTTTTTTTCGTATTGTCATAGTTAAAATATTAAGATCAAAAGCAATATCGTAACAAAATCGATTAATTAGATTCGTGATGAAATACATGTACATTAACAATTTTTTGACAGTGAATCATTAAGTCCAAATTTCATTATCTACATGATTTATTGTCATTGAATGTAATATATCATTTTTAAGTTCCTTTTTTTCTCATCATTTGTTCCATTTCCATGTATTTGTTATAATTTTCATATTATTAAATTTATTTTATTATAAATATATTAATAATCTTATCCATGTGTTTGGCTTTCAACTCGGCATTTCAAGTTCTCCTATAGTGATATCAAGATAGCATTTGTCTTTAGCAACGAACAAATACAATTATAATTCTTTAAAACTGTTTCGACTCATTAATTAATGGTCATCTATCTCAATTTAGGCATTTATAGTCGTCTCACATTTCATAGGACCAATAAAGAAATATCGAATTTATGAGCCGAATATAAGCACTAAAGAATAATAAGACACACTAACGAAAAGCCTTGTAAAGACAAAAAGCAAGCAAATTACGTTTCACTAGTTGATGAAATTAAGTATACAACAATAACAATGAAAAAATCATTCAAAACGACAACTAAAATATACGCAACAGAATTTCTACTGAACAATATACTAAAGAAAGATTTCCAAAAGATGTTATACCCTCTTCATGTGATGCTAAAGCTGTACCTTGGGATATCCAAATATACGATTTGTAATAACTTTATAACTCCCAATCGAAAAGTGTACAGTGTTGTTACTTTGAGTGTTACGTCAGCAGTTGTTTTATTATACGGTTCTCGGACCTTACTACAGTGTATTGACCTGTTCAAAGCGGTGAACGGACGTTCAATCATCCTCTACATCACTATTGTTTTATACTTATTCTATTCCATCAGCCTGATCTCCACTGTCATCCAAAATATTATTCACAGTCCTAACAATGTCCTTTTGATTCTCAAACTTCAAAATATTCATGAATCTGTAAATTTTAGCAGCAAAAATATTACATTCATCTGTATTTTCAATTGGATTGCCAGTTTCGTGACTTTAATATCAAATATATTTTTATGTATAGGATATTATAATTCTCCAAATAATTATTTCGATGTTTATGATTCTGTGATCGATATGATGTTTGCATCAATTGATATGAATCTAACTTATGCCTCTTGCCTTTTGTTGTTATTGACTAAATACCTAACTGAATGGAACAATCTTTTCATGACAAATGAAAATGAGGTTGAGTACTTTACGAATATGCTTGAAATATATCGTAATATTTTAGAGGCTTATGATTTATATAAGAAGATATTTCAAGTTTTGGTGAGATCATTGAATATTTCAGATAAGTAGAAACGAAATTACATAGCTACATAGCTAATAATAATGAAACAAATTCATTTCAGTTTCTGAACCATGTCATAAGCACGGTTTTCCGAACATTGTGTTACATTGAAATGCATTTCGAGTTATTGAAAATGGGATCTTTTAAAGTAAATATACTTTTTTTTTATTCATTTTACAAGAGTCACTTTAGCAATGTTGACAATCTTAAATTTGTTTAGTTTCAGTTAGCAGATAGTAGAAAAATATTATGCGCGTATTTTTTTCTTTTTGTTCAATCATATAATTTCGGCGATATATTGAGTTGCATGCTGCTACTCCCTAACTTTATTGCTATTCAACATAGTCACTTTTGGCTGTTATTTTATGAAAAAAATACGTGTCTAATATTTTTCAATCATTTGATTGAACCAAATAGAAATTTTGTTTTATTTCTTCAGAGACGACCTTAGGTAGTTTCTAGTATACAAAACATTTTACTATATCTTAATTCCGTACCTTTTGCAGCGATTGTTCTTTCTTGATATTATGGCTTTTATGAAGAACAAACTGACTCGCGCAACTTCGCTTGCGCCACATAAGAGAGAATGGGTGAAAATGTTCCCTGTTTTTATAACATTTTTTACTGCTACTCTGCTCCTATCGGTCGTAGCTTGATGATATATAGCCTATAGCCTTCCTCGATAAATGGAATACCTAACACAGATTTTTTCAAATCGGACCTGAGAAAATAAACAAACAAACTCTTCAGCTTCATAATATTAGTATAGATAAAAAGTATTTTCATTTTAAGCACAATTCTCTGCCTGTTATCATATCGACTGGTCTCTGGGTGACCAAAGATGTTTCACAAATGTTCTGGAGCGGTATGGTTTGTGAGAGGTTTTATATTGCTATTGAAGATGCCGACAATGCGTGTTTGATGAAATTGATGAGCCCCGACTGTAAAGGTTTGTATATGACAAATACTAGGTCGGGGAAAAAGTCTTTTCGCATTATAGTATGAATGAACTTATAATAAAATCTCTTTGGATTCAAGAATCACAAATGAGTACTTACACGGTTTTTTCCAGGTTTCTTTCAGTGAGCTGGTAAGGTACCCAAATGTCAAGCTTTTTTGTGTACTATAATGCGAAAAGACCTTTTCCTCGTCATAATAGTTACTAAAATTTATAGTTTTAGAGCTATTCTAGATGACAATGATAAGATTTTTACTTTAGTTACTTTTTCACCACATTAAATATTGACCACCATCAGGTAAATTTATTGTATGTAAAACTTCTGGGGCAAATATGTATGTGCAATAATTAATGATAATTTGTATACGCTGTCACATTTTCAATAGTACTTTGTTTTATTTGTATGAAGATATAAATTTCATTGTTGCTATTGGTCCGGATAGTTAGACATATTTTTGACGCCCAATGTAAAAACACTTAAGAAACTGGTTCAATTTCCCATAGCACGATTCTCTACTGTCGAGTATCGAGAGTTTGACATTTTATAAGGTCCTGCAGAAATAGTTCCTACGTCGTCCGCTAGAGGCGCTGATCTTCATACAACATTTCTCGATAGCCAGTTGTCGGAAGTCGATACTGTTTACTTTTATAAAACTGAATCTTTTTTTTGCCAATAACTTTCCATCGATTTCTTATTTAATTGTTAGGTAACTATAGAATAAAAAAATGATGGAATCTTTGATATTAATCATCGATCCTTTAAATGTTCATTTCACCATCTTGCAATCAAGGAAACTGGTAGATCTTACTTCATGGATATTGAGACATCATGGCTTAAAATTTAAGCTTTGTGTCAAGCAACATTGGTTCTAATTTTAGAAATTTAAATAAAGTACTTAACTGCGTTTGCGATAAAATTTTAAGACTTGATTTGTTCTTTCCTCTTACATCATGTTGTGAAATGATTACATACCTACAAAACAGTCGTTCAAAATACTGTACTAGTTTATATTTCCCAGTATTTTGATACTAATATAATTATCACCGAAAAAAACCACTTAAAAGCAATATATTACTTTAAGTAAGGCCCCGTAACCAATATGATCATTGACCATCATATTTGTATACGTATGCATTGATGATATTAAGACCTCATCAAATATAGGTCAAATTTCAATGAAATAGGTGATTAGAGGTAACCAACAAGAAAATACAGACAAATTGAAAACTTCCTCCTTCTTATTGAAATCGGTTGAAAACTTTTTGATATTACTTAATTATTGATTTGATTAGAAGGAAAGGATTGTATTGTATTACTCTCGTGTCAACTGCACGTTTGGTGCAGTGGTTAACGTGATCACCTCGCTGCAGTTACCGTACCGCGTGTGGTTGCTTCGAATCCCACAAATACTGAGTGTTCTGAACCTGGTTGTTGATTTATCTGTATAAGTATCTATTTAAAACTATGTTTATCAGTTACTTAGTTAACATTTTACAAGATCTGCTGAATTTCTAATGTAATGATCGGTACCTTGTCTTAAGATATTTAAAGCCATTTTTTTTATTTACAGAAAACGTCCGACTCGTATGCAAGACGATATTAAAGTTGAATAAAGACTCGTTCGCTAAGATGAATGTTTGCGGAATGTTCAACATTGACGCTGAATTGTGTGTCACATTGTTGCAAATACTTACTACTCATTTTATCGTGCTACTGCAGTTTGCTGTCCAGTGAAGTATAAAGCTTGAGCATCAAGAATGTTTTAAGGATATTTTACCTGTTGTAGCACAGGCCTAAAAACATATTATCTAACGAATCCTAATGGTTTTAAATTTTCGTTACTAAAAAACTTGTGTTGGATTTGCTACGACAGTGATGGTTCTATATAATACTTATTTTGTTTGTATATGACTGATACTAAATAAAGTCCGGTAAAATATAATAATATTAATGTTTAAGACTAACATGCGTTTCATTTTGCCAAATCCAAATAAAAAACATAACTCATTATTGTTTCACTGTCGGACAAAGGTCTACAAGAAAGAAGGATTAAGCCTTGATTCCACGACGCACTATTTAAAAATTGGAAACTTCCATTATAAATAATACTATTCAATAAAATATTATAAAGAATTACCCGTGGTTTGGTTTAATTTACAGTGTTTTTACAATGATAAAATAGTTATTAAATTAAATATTGTAAAAATTATCCATGTTGAAGTTCGATTTTTTACGATAACATAGTCAAAAACCGACTTTTCAAATACAATAATCAAAAACTTTTCTACAGTAGTGCAAATTGTAATAAGACGATAATGTAACTAGAGAATAGTCCCATCATTTTCATCATCATCATGGCTTCAATGCGAAACGGTCCACATACTGTCATTTTACGAAATGAAACTTTGTGAAGCCTTTGGATATTCTTCCATACTTTTTTGTTATTATCTGCAACAAAAAAAGTTAAGAATCTTGCATTTAGATTTATTTATTTACTTATTATGGATCCCCAACAAGAAATACACATTACGAAAACAGAATTACATGTAATGTGAGTGACATAAAGATTAAGATTTAGTTGTGACTGAGTGAAATTCCAATAAAAAAATCGAATAGGCTAAAATTACATCGTTGCTTATTTACGTTTATGTGAAACTGATCTTAAAATCTTACATCGTAATTCAAGTCATCATAAAAAAAGAACGTTTTAATTATCGTCATGTATTGTATGTAATTGAAACATACCTATCCCATCCCTTCTAATTTCTTAGCACAGTCAAAAATATATAAAAAAAATTATGACTTGTTATACTATAAATGTATTTAATTAGTAAACAATGGTCACCACTTACCCGGATAAGAAGATTTCAATATAAGAATACATATATCCTGAGCCTCTTTCAAAGCAGAATAAAATTTCTCACATTGCATGCACAAAAATGTCTCCAATAAAATATTCTTGAGTACCCAAAGGCATATTGATGAAGCCTCCAAAACCACTTCCTTCTAAAATGTTCACAAAATCATCTATCAGTGGTATATTTAGGTTAAAAGAAGTAGGAGATTAGGATAAGGGGGAGGTAAAAACAATATACTAATGGCCGAATGCAGAAATGGTATAAAATTTTAAGTTATGCTCAAAAATATATTTGTCGCTACGAAACACGTCAAAGTGACAAAAAGATTTGATGAAAGATTGCATTAAGTTGATAGACATTTCTTTGTTCGACCAATACAATACTAACAATATTTTCAGTTAGATAAGTAAGGGTAAAAGGTTTGCCAAGAAATAAACGAAATTACGGAAGAAGACAAAGCGACAATTTGTTTTAGGACAAGTCCGAGCGCGTTCTAGACAGAAAAGAAAATATACATAGAGATATAATTTTGGAATTAATCATACTTACATATGTCGTGTAATGTATGCTAATTGTGAAAAATTGTATAATAATTTGAACATGTATTAATGCGTGGATAAATGTTTGAACCATATGATGGACAACCTGGAAATATAAAAAAAATACTAGCATCTCCAAAATATTAAACAAAATATGAGGCTCAGACAATAATTCAAAATTATTTATATGTGTCAATTGAAGGCAAGCAATATATGAAATGCAAATATTTTAGAGAAGCGTTATTAATAGATGCAGTCAAACTTACGAAATACCGAAAACACTTTTGATAAATTTGATAACATCTCAATATTTTAACATAAGTCTCCAGCATTTTCTTTGCAATATCATTTTCTATATCCTGAGCATTCAATTCTTGTTTGTTCCACAAAACCAGTTTGTCTTTTAGAACTATCATTAATCTGATAGCATATAACATATTTATGTCAAAACAAATCAACATATTAGCATGAGTTATAACAACTATAGAAGCGCGAAAGACCCAATACACGTAACAGGTAGTGAAAACATAATATAAGAAAAGTAGCCACACGCAAATCCAGTTTCCAATAACATAGTACTTGAAAGATCTTTCATCATTGAAGTGATGATGAATCTCTTGAAAGATAAGGACAAAATCAATATTGTTCTTACTGTTGATGATGTTAATTGCAAAGTTAATGACAAACCCGGTGAAGTAGAAGCCGAAACTTAAAATCGATTGGGTATAATGAAAGGCACCGAAGTAATCTTGATAGCCAGATATGTAGATCAGAATAATGTCCCTATAGACACTGATTGCTAAGAAAACAAAGACCACACACAACGAAATAAAATTAGTCGTAAGATTGTTGTAAGTAATGAAATTATCTTTGATACAATATTTGGGGCAGAAGATAAAATTCTGCATTAAGTTTAAAGGTCTAAGCATTGCTTGAATGTCATCGTGAACATAATTGTTTAACAAAACTTCAACATAAAATTTTTGATGCAAGACACTTTTGGTTTTGATGAATTTCATTTTATATTTGAAGCCCTTGGGAAAGGGTTTTTGGATACGAACACGTCAACAATGCATTAATTTAAATAAAAGCTTCAATTTCTTGTCGATACTGTTTGCGTATTATGACTTATAAAGTTCGATTAGTTTTTCATGTAAGGTTGAAAACACATGAGGTAGTTTTAATAAAACGAATTTTGAATAAACTATTTTATTTATTTGTTAAGACAGAAAAAAAAACAATTTATATTCGTACCTACATTATAACATAGTGTTTCCCAGACACTTAAGTTCTGTACAACAAACTTCAAACGAGGCAGAATGGCACAAAAAAAAAATAGAAGAACATATTTAGAAGAGAGCTTTGATATACACATTATATCTAGATTGTTATAAATAAATTTGTGTATTTCTGAAATAATGTAAATGTACGAAACAGGACATTGTCAGCTTGATAAGATAAGGTTCTAAAATCTGAATCTTGTATACCTCGGACCGCTGCAAACCTAGCATAAAATACTTTCTACTAAGATTTCGGACTGAGCGATCTCATAATATTCAAACACTATAAAATATAAAAATAAATGTGTCCTTCATTACTCAGAGCTCTAATGGGTATTCACCATTAAGAAAATTAATTTGTTACATAAGTGCAATTACTTTTAATTCTAAAATTACTCACCGTCTTATTTACACTGTAAGACATTTAATTATTATTGGAATGTAATAATATTTAGTAACAAAGTACACGAATTCAAAACTATTTTCTTGGAAGTAAAAAGTAAAACCTAACTCAACAAATATGTGGCGACAGATCGCTAAAAATAGAAATAAGAGAATTAGGATATTATTTCAAGACTAGCTAAGACCTAAAAAAATTAACCTTATTCATAAACACACCATAAACCTATTTTAGTTAAGGAACTACTATAATATGGTCTCTCTTTTTCATTTCGCTTAGGAGTGAAAGAAACAAAACACTTTATAACTTCGTATATTTTTATGAATAAGAGGGTAACATTTCAACCGACTATTTCATTACATTTAAATCTTTTTGAATCTAATCACTGCTTAAGAAAGCAAACTGTAATAATACTATAGTGTAGTTAGTTAGTAATCCCATCAGTAGCCGAGGGAGTCTGGCGTCGATGTAAAACAAGCCGCAAGCGCTTAACTTGCTGAACGAAGTCTTGTGAATGCGCTGGATGTTTCGGCATAATCTTCTTTTTGCTTCTGACAATTTAGAAAATAACAAATGAGATGACATATAACTTGTTCCTCACCTCAGTGTTGTTGAGAGGTTGTGTTTTTGGCTGCTGACAACGACGTTCCGAGTTCGATTCAGATGGCTTACAGAATGATATTTTTATGTCAAATCATTTGTAAGTTTGGTAACGTGTCTAGTAGGTATACTTCAGGATCGCACCTTATGACATTCAAATTGGGCAAGCATTGTAAATGGCGAAACGAGTATGTATTTAGTTGGTGTATTCAAACTGACAATTTAACAAAATGTTTTTGTCATAAATATAGTCCTAAGGACGTCAAATTGTTTTCTATGATAGAACAAAAGAATAAGACTAGAATGAGCATAGGGACATTCAAATAACATTAATCGCTACAGAAATTTGACAGCATTCGTTATCTAAGAAACTTCTTGCACCTTGAAATAATTTCTTTTTAAATCATAAAAAAATATTCAATCAATATTTAATCAAGGAAAAAAAATGTTATAAACAAAAATGTCCTATACTTAATATTATAATGCAACGGGTCTTATACGCGATTGAAAATTTAAAGGTTAGGATACCTTATTTGCTGCCCGACGTTTCGATCGCATTACAACGACCGTGGTCACGAGCTGACTGATGTGGCTGCTAAGCGTCGTCTTCTTGCGGCGCGAGTTTCGACGCCTACCCTCACTTGGTTTTCACTTAGTGTACATTGTTTTACTGAAGAACTGTTTAGAAGGTAACTACTTTCTCTATCGTGGACAATACTACCTCCAGATCGACGGAGTGGCCATGGGTAGCCCAGTGGCACCGGTTATGGCCAACATCTGGATGGAACATTTTGAGCAATCCATAGATATGCAGGCATCAAATGTGAAGCTATGGAAAAGATATGTCGACGATGTGTATTGTATCATGAGAGGAGATAAACAGGACGTAGAACGGCTGTTGAACACCCTGAACTCCATTCATACTAACATCAACTTCACATATGAAATGGAGACAGACAGATCGTTGGCCTTTCTCGATGTCGAAGTAAAGGTGAGAACAGATGGTACCTTGGGCCACACTGTTTACCGAAAACCGACACACACCGATAGATATCTCCACGCGAATTCGCATCATCATCCGCGACACCTGCAATCCGTGGTGGCTTCGCTGACAACTAGAGCATACGACCTTTGTGACCCTGAACACCTAGACGGTGAACTCTCACACGTTCAGGAGGTACTTAAGCGAAACGGATACAGGAGAACCGAACGACGTCTGAAGAGGCAAGAATGTCAAACTGGTGTTAGCAGAGTACCAGCTTTTATGCCCTACATAAAAGGAGTAACGGATAAAGTTGGAACAGTACTGAAGAAATACTCCATAAAGACTGTATATAGTCCGTTCTCCAAAGTAGCTAACCATTTGCGCACGCCAAAGGATGTAATTCCTCTTCAGACACCTGGCGTTTACAAGGTGGATTGCAGCTGCGGTAGTTCATACATCGGACAGACCAAAAGAACAATAGCTGAAAGGGTCAAGGAACATATCGCAGCTGTCAAGAACCGGCAAGTCAACAAATCCGCGATAGCTGAGCACTTGTTGGAAGCAGGAACCAATCACTGGATCGAGCTACATCAACCCCGGGTCCTCTCCACAGATCGTCACTATTACTCCAGGATAGTACGAGAAGCGGTTGAAATCAAAAAACATACCAATTTCAACCGTGAAGAGGGATACCGTTTATCATCTACGTGGAATCCTGTCATCAGCAAGTGCAGCCGTCGCCGGCATGACGTAACGCGCCAGTGTAAAGACGTCGTTAGTGTTGTGTGTCGAAGTACCGACAATTCCGAACAATGTACACTAAGTGAAAACCAAGTGAGGGTAGGCGTCGAAACTCGCGCCGCAAGAAGACGACGCTTAGCAGCCACATCAGTCAGCTCGTGACCACGGTCGTTGTAATGCTATCGAAACGTCGGGCAGCAAATAAGGTATCCTAACCTTTAAATTTTCAATCGCGTATAAGACCCGTTGCATTATAATATTATGTGTACTAGTCGCGAGAGTTTAAAAACATTAATGTCCTATACTTACTTGAACAATTCGTGCTTAAGAAGATAGCACTGGAATCCTGTGCCCGGTTGATAGCAACGTAAAAAGACTCACAGTAAGAACTTAATATCATTTGCAAGGCCAGGTTCTTTAGCAACCAAGTAAATATACTGTATGCCTTGATTGCTGACTCGTGCTGAAACAAAAAAAATGCTTTAAAGGTACTGTCGCTGCAAAAACTTTGTGATAAAGAGTAATCTATGTTTGGCAAAAACTACTGAAGAAATTAGGATGGAGTTGGTGTAATAATACCAAACCATCATATATTATGACACATAGGCTACCTATTTTTTTAAAGATAAGCGTTGCAAAACATTTGAATACATACATCACCATTTATATCCAGTTGTACTAGAGATAGTTTGCAAATCTCAATCACAATTTGTATATGAATTAACGCGTGAGAAAATGTTTCAACTGTGTGGTATAATATCTGAAAAAAGACAATTAATCAAAAATAAAGTTCTGTTCAGAAGATTCCTAGTAAGTAATTAATTATCATTACTGTTTTATGTTTCAGCTGGTTGCCTAGTCAAAAGTATAATGACTAATCAAATAACAATCAAACAAAGCAGTAAATACTAATAAAAACTGAAACATAACTTTGACGTTATCTTCAGTGGAATTTAAAAAAAACTTATTTTTATAATAGTTAACTCACCAGATATTGAAATGTCTTTCTATACATTTTATAACATTTCAAGATATTAATATAAGCTTTGAACATTTGCTTGCAACGCACTTTCTGGCCATCACTATGATTGTTCCCTGAATTGACAGCCTCATTGTTCCACAAAATGATTTTACTTTTCAACAACATGATAATTCTGATAGCATACACCATATTGGCGTCAAAAGAAACCAAAGTGATAGTATAAAAGAGAATAAACGCGTGTATTTTGGCATAAAAACCACATGCAATGACGAGAATACAAATATAAATGCCGAAAATTGTAGCAACACTGATCCAGTTTCCGATGACGAATCGACGAAATTCTTTGTTGTTGTTCAAAAATCTGTGAACGTCTTGAATTTTAAGAACGAAATCAACATTTCTTTTGATCTGAGTGAAATTTACAAGGAAGTTAACGATAAAGCCTGCGCAAAACAAATGAAAGTCAAAGTAGGTGGTTAGATACAAGAAGTTGCTTTGCATTTTACCTAAGATAGACAAATCGTAGATACGGTACAGAAACGTGAGGATGAACAAAATCGTGCCACAAAGAGAATAAAAGTGACTCCACCTATTATTCATAGTGATAAAGTTGTCTCTTATCAAATATTTGGGGCAAAAGAAAACAGTTTGCATAATGTTTAAAGGATAGAGCATTGACTGAATGTCTTTGTCAAGAATATTGTCGTACAAAACTTCTAAAGCGTAGTTTCTGCAATTCTTTTGTTTTTTAGATATCATCTTTGTTAGTCCTTTTACTTTTTCTTATTTTTGTATTGAGTGATCAACCTGGAGTCTACTGCTCAAGCCACAACCTTTCGAATGAACTTAACTTTTGTTAAAACCGTAAGTATATCTTTGACGTGCGAACTATCCAAGCGGAAGGTACCATTGGAAAGAAACCGTGTAATTAGCGGGCGGAGATGCTATATTGGAATGTCGTTTGGCCTCACTACCGAAGAATAAATATATTAACTTTTATAACCACTAAAGAAACTAACAAAAAATTGCTCAGATTTCTAATAGTATTCTGAATGTTAAGTGAAACTGGATATAAGTGTTGATGAGGCTCAATACTAGAGTAAGATAAAATATGGCAGCGATTTTACAAGAAAATGTTATAGAATTTTTTCTAATTATGTAAAGAGCTTTCGTATAATTATGTTATTGCTTGTACAACAGCGGCTTCTTCCGACGGCCATGTTTACTCTTGAGATATGACATTACATCACCTCACGTCATAATCTATGAGTCCTACGCAAATGTTACGATCGCTAATATTATTCCAACATTATGATGATTACTGCATAGATACTGATTATAGTACTCCACGGGAATAAGGCGTGATACTTTGAGTTACATATACATGTATTATTAAGTGAATAATGATACCTGTATAGCAAAGTATGAGTGATTTTGATATTTTTTCGCCGCTGAATGAATGACTGACTGATGACCAACGCAAAGTCGAAACTACTGAGCTTAGAAAGTTGTAATTCGGTGTGAAGATTCCTTAAGAAATGTAAAGGATCACCAAGAAAAGGTTTCACGGAAATTCCTGCCCTAAAAGGGTGTAATTCTACGCGGGCGAAGCCGCTGTGGAAAGCTTGTTTGATCTATAATAACGATCAATTTCGAAATCACTGTTTTTAAGAACAGAAATATTTCTCATAATTTTTCAGGTATAACATAAATTATTAAAAACGTTATTATCATAATTTCATTAACCATTGTGGAAATAAATAATTATAATTCTAAACAAATGAAAGATATACTTCTAGCTTCTCGTTTTAGTAAATAAGCGATAATTTCCATTTATTATCTCATATCTATATCAATTAAATATCATTGTAAGGTTTAAATATTTAACTTGACTAAACAATGCGATCGTACCACATTCTCTATTGTTGATTGTAAAGGTGTGAATACATACTTTATCATTTTTACAGGTAAGTAGATTATGAACCAGTTTCATAGCTTGTGAACTAGCTAGAATCTGCTAGATGAAGTGAGAGCAATTATATGAAAAATCTATTAAAAAGATGTTGAGACTTGACCCTAAAACATACAAAAAAAATTAGGAAGTATGAAATCTAATGATGATACCCCGTGTGAGGAAGTTGGTTCCTTTTTATAAACAAAGCAAAAGCAAACCGGGCTGTGCCGCCAAATTTTTGCAAAAGCTTTGTATTTGCTGTTACAGCAGTTAGAAATGCGGAGACAGTTTTGGGACGAGTCAAATTATTTACCGCACGGTATAAGGGGTATTTATTCCAAAAGGTTTCCGATTAATAGTTCATGATGAATGTTTTTTTTTTATTTGACTATCGCAGTTAATTATGAGCAAAACTTCAAAATACAAAGATATAAGACATGCACTCTTTGCAAAAGTGCTGATGCAGACGTTTAAAATTTTGAAATGCGGGCATAAGGCGACCTGTATCTCGACAGTTTTGGCACATGATAAATATATGACGACGGACACCTTTTTCGCTCTAATAATAGTTGGCAATGCTACAACACAGTAGATACGGGACTTTACATGTTATTGTGTATATTATGAAAGCTTTTCACTAATGAGTTTCAGTCGAGTAATAGTTGCGCTCTCTGGCAAACATTTCCTACAAATTTTGAGTGAACATGTGAACATATTTAATTTTTAATGAAAATTTCGGTGGTATAATAAAATTGAAGGTATTGTTTTGTTGGGAATTTCAAGTCTTTTTTATACAGTTCTTGAAAAAAAGTGTGTGTATTAACATGAAGAAATTTTATTTTTTATTTGGAGAAGGAAGTAAGGTGAATCAAATAATATGTGCTTTACTCAGTAAGTATCATGTTTAGATATATTATTATACCAGTCCAATAAGTCAAAATACAGATTTTTTTTCTTTCTTCTCTTAAGAAATAAACAAACGTAATATTTTACCCACTATGTTTAACGACAAATCAAAAATTCTTAAAAGTGCTTAATATTTAAATACCTATCATTTGTTCAAAAATTATGTATAGTAAATTACCCAAATTAAGACAGTATTTTGAGGTTTTGTTTACGTAGATTAATAACCGTGAAATTTCGTCTTTTTCAGTTAATTTACCTGTATTTGCGTACGGTGCAAGTGTAGGATGGATGTCACCCATGACGCTTCTGCTGCAATCAGAAAACTCACCACGAGGTGTCCCACTCACAGATAACGAGGTGAGTTCCCATAAAATGGCCCTGCCTTCTGAACTGGTGGTAAATTCACTCTCTGTATCATTAACTATCATAAGTGTCAGCATTTGACCTAAATGAATAAATGATTTGATTTTGATTTAATATTATGAATTAAGGCGCAAGTAAAAAAAAGAGTAGCTTCTTAAGCATTTATGAAACATTTTCTGTAGCTGTTAGTTTCTCTGCTACACAAAGTCCAAACACCGATTGAATAAGTAGTCAAAGATTTTTCAGGCATGCTATTTCACACTACCAAAATACATCTATATAATAATATGTGTTATGTATTATTAAAAATTAACAACTACACCAAAATAAGTTACTTATTTTTTATGTCATTTGAAGGATAAGAGTCGAGCCGGGCCGCTAGTAATACATATATAATAATTACGGTTTGCAGGTGTCATGGATGGGAGCAATAGCCTACTTGGTGTGTGTTCCTGCAGATTTCCTAATGGCAATACTCAGTGACAAGTTTGGAAGAAAATTCACTATGTTCTTCTTATCATCAATGGGTTTTGTGAGTATTTTACAATTAGGAATTACTTTATATCAGTACATTTATTGCATACTATTATGTTCGCCTACCCCTATCTGTTTCCAACAAGAGCATACCATTATCATCAGTTCAATAATTTAACTCTCATCGTCCAAACGCCAAATATTTTGTGATATTAATTTGTGTCAGCATAAACTGAATTAATCCGTAAAAAATCTTATTTAAACATGGATTTTATATCAACATTCATTAACATAAATAAAATTTCGATAGCTTTGACATCACCATCCTTATTCAATTACTCCGTGTTTTAGTTATTAAGTGAAATCTTATCCATTTTATTCTCCAGGGTTGCTGGGTTATCAAACTGTCATCCATGGAGCCGTGGGCGTTTGTCCTGGCGCGGGCACTGGTCGGTATGCTGATGGCAGGATCTTACGTCACATGTCCACTGTACACCAAGGAGATCAGCGAAAACTCCATAAGGGGGATGCTGGGATCCTTAGTAAGTGTAATTTTTATTTTACATTATTAAAAACAAAAACTTTTTTGGAACTCATTATAAGATTGTTAGTCCAGTCATTTAAGCTTAAATTAGGTAAGAATCTCGGAATTCGAGATACCCAGCTGTAAATCTGTAAATACTTGTACATTGACATCCTAAAAGTTGTCTCAAAACCTACATATGGTAGGGTGTACGCAACTATAAAATTTCAAGGTCAAAAGTCACAAAAACCGATTTTTTTGTAAATATCTCATTTCCTATGGAATGTTTGCTATTTGTATTCATTGTTAATATTGTACAGTATTAAATTCTCTACAAATTTTGTTTGAAAACATTTTCTTACGGTGAACCGTTTTCGAAATAGAGGGCGGAGAGCACGCGGTCACAGGATCATTTCAGGTCAACCGGTGCCTCCGGTTGAAAATGCGCCATATATAGTTGATGAACTATCGATAAATCAATGATTATATATATATTATTCCGCCCTCTATTTCGAAAACGGTTCACCGTGAAAAAAATGTTTTCAAACAAAATTTGTAGATAATTTTATACTGTACAATATTAATAATGAATACAAATAGCAAACGTTCCATAGGAAATGAGATATGTACAAAAAAAGCGCAAAAAACCGGTTTTTGTGACCTTTGACCTTGAAATTTTATAGTTGCGTACACCCTACCACATGTAGATTTTGAGACAACTTTTAGGATACAAGTATTTACAGATTTACAGCTGGGTATCTCGAATTCCGAGGTGAAATTACTATAATGACTAGACTATGTATTTTTTCCTAGCAAGCAGATGCAAATGCAGTTTCTTAGGCGCCTGCTGGAGGTACTGGTCAAGAGTTTTTACTTGACCATGTATTATTATTACTAGAATTCACTTTTACCTAAACTGACCTCTGAGATTAAAGGGGTGATTTCCGACTATTATTGTCAACTGGCTAGCTATTGAAAAATTTTGTATGAAAATCTGATCAATGATACTCTGTAGACTGTACTGTAGAGGATCGCGCTACTGATTTTTATAAAATTTTCTCTGACATAAATGTACATTATCTGTACAACATCTAGTCGCCACATAAAGAGAATTCTCAATTTTCCGAATAAAGAAATACTTTAGTTATAATAACTTATTTTTTTCAGGTGATCATATTCCACACAACTGGCAACTTGTTCCTCTATATAATAGGTGATATATTGAGCTATCGCACTATACTGTGGGTTTGCTTATCTCTGCCTGCCATACACCTGATGCTGTTCACTATGATGCCGGAGTCGCCTTCTTATTTAGTGAAGAAAGGTGAATTGGAGGTAAATGCTCTGTATAAAGCCAATTTTACATCTCTGGATAAGTATCAATTAGGTTTGACAACCTCCGTGGCGCAGTGGTTAAGGTGGTTGCCACGCCACTACCTTTGCTTCGGGAGGTCGTTTCCTTCACGAAAAAATTATTTGTGCTACCCACAAATAGTAGTTTTGGGTCTGTTGTTTGTATGTTTGTAAAAGTATTTTTTTGATTGTTTCATCCTAGTATCAAAATTATTAAAGCCTCCGGAAAGGCCTTTGACATAGCTTATTTAGCAGCTGATGTTTCAAAACTACTGAACCTTACATTTAACGTCCCATCCGAAGCACGAAGATGCTCAGGTTTAATACTACTATGTGGTAACCCGTCTATGGGATGAACGTGCCAAAGGTTGCTGAACCCGCAGTTCGTTTGCCGACCTGTGAGCGTAACTGGGCCTGTAGGTGGCTCATTCCCATTCATTTCCATTTTTACCGAAATAAGCTGGCTGTATGGAAACAAGCTAAATAAGGTGGATTAGCCTTCAGTTCACAGATGTTCTAAATTCTGAATTACCTTGCATACAAGGCTCGATTCTCTACTATTATCGCCTACCGACAACCGACTTGTTATCGAGAAATCAGCTTGTTGTCCGATTTGTATGAAAATTTGATCAGCGCCACTAACGGGCGTCGTAGAAACTATTTTGGCAGTACATTTTAAATGTCAAGATCTCGATGCTTGACAATACAGATTATACAGAATTGCGCTATTGTACTAAGTCTTTCTTCTTATCGTATGGTTAGTGGTCAACCTTGTGTTGACTGAAGTTGTTCAAGCCGCCCAAAGGCCTTTGACGTGGCTTAACGACTGTTATCTTAGTAGACAACAACCGGGACCGACTTTTACGTGCCCTCCGAAGCACGGAGACGCCAAGCTCAAATACCACTATGCGGTCACCCATCTATAGAATGACCGCGCCAACGGTTGCTTCACCCACAGATCGTTGTCAGACCGGTGAGCGCAACTGACTATGGACGCCTCACTGTACTAAGTTATTGGACTATAATCATTACGACTTTACAACTTCTACTTTTAGAAGTATCAAATATTTACTTTTAACAACAAATAATTTACAGTTGCAGTAATAAAATAATACAATGTTACCTTTTCGTCATCGTTACGCATTTAGAAGTTCTGTTGTATGACTTTTCCATACTTTATTATATTGACAATACTATTGAAATGATAAGTAGTAGAATTAGTTTATTTGTATCATAATAGAATAATAAGTTATACATTAATTGCTCTATGTCACAGAGAATGTAAATGGGAGTTAAAGATTAAATATTTGTTTAAGATTTAAGATATTGAGTTGCTCATATCTATTTGAACTCACGGATTGGTAAACGATCATCAGCCCCTTATATTTAGCGGTAGTTTATCTATTCAAAAGCGTTTAAGCTCATATAACAATGACAACAGCCGCGAGGATCGATATCTGAGGTTAAGCTATGCTTGCCGAGGTTGTTCTGTGGATGGGTGACCATCTTATACACATCGAGTTCCTCCGAGTTTCGGAAGGCACGTTAAATTGTGGGTCCCGGCTGTCATTTTCGAGGACCTATGACAGTCGTTAACAGTAATCAGAAGCTTAAAAGTCTAGTAAAGAGCTCCACCCAACCCAGTTACCTGGGACCTGGCAGTCGCTTCATGTAAAATTTTGATATTCAGCTGCATCCATTGAGACTGGAAGGCCTGGAAGCCGACTCACACATAGTTTGGAAGAAGGGCTTGGCTGATACTCCTTGAGTTCAAGTGAATGAATGCCTGGTGGCTGCTTAGTAATACTTAATACATTTGTTGCTTGTTTACATATACATTTTAACAGATAACCAACTCAAACATTTGTTTAAAGAATTAATTTATGAGTTACTAAATACCATAAAACGTTATAACATTGCATCATTTTGCTTTGTGTTTAATGTATTTTTGGATTTTGCATAGATAAGTGTCATTGACATGACAACAGTAGCTCGATGCTCCACCATTATTGACAACCGACTAGTCTTCAAAAATTGTTATATGAAAATCTGATCAGCGCCTCTAACGGGTGAAGTAGAAACTATTTTAGCAGTCCATTTTAAATGTCAAACTTTTGATACTCGACAGTACCGACTGTAGAGAATCGTGCTACATTAGTGTGGAGGATTCCTTTCCTATAATAAGAATTTTATGTCTAAATATAATTCCATCGTGCACAATTAGTATCAAGTAGTATTTGTAGCTCATTGTCACCATTAAACTAGATTATGGTCCAAATTATTTGAATGACTACTAACCGAAACGTATTTTCCATTTTCTTCACGTAATACTGAGCGAAGTGTCAGCCCCACCTCTAAGATAAGATAAGACCCCACGATCTAATAAAATTCGCGTTTACAGAAAGCTGCAAAAGCCTTAGCGTGGCTCAGATGTAGACGAGAAGATGACATCACAGTTCTGAATGAACTCGATCAAATAAAGAAAGAACAGACGAATGACGAAGACAGCAATAAATTCGCATTGAAAGCTATTTGTAAGTATACCTAATTTAATAGCATTATAATGTAGAAGGAAAAGGATACAAATGACAATGATTAAGTTTCAAGTTCCATCCGTGGTGGGAGGATATGTTTTAGTGAATTTTCGTATATTTGGTAGTAACAATTGAAGCTTATCGAGACAATAATCTCGCTTTATGTTCTAAGACTATAAACCAATGTAGATTAATTTTTTTACTACAGAAAAAGTACTATAACACATTTCCAAATTAAAAATCAGAAATCCAGTAGTACAATTCTCTACAATTGGAACCATCGAGTATCGAGAGTTTGACATTTAAAATGTGCTGTCAAAATAGTTTCTACGGCGCCCGCTAGAGGCGCTGAACTGATTGTCTTACAAAATTTCTCAATAGCTAGCCGGTTGTCGGTTGTCGATAGTGATAGAGAATCGCGGTACAGTGAAACATTAACGTTGCCTAGTTCTGGTGTAACAGGAAAAATGTTCTAAACTCGAGTCTAGCAGTATTTTTTCAGCGTATATTCAAAATAATATGTAATAAGCTTACAACAAATTATCTTATCAAACCAATGTCAGTTATAACAAATACAGAAGCCGGATGAACTTTAAAACACCTGGCACATCAAACAAATTATAAATTAGGCTTGTTTTATTTGTTTTATAAATAGATAATGTAGTGCCATCTATGTCCGCAGTATTTATTTAAACATTCTAATAAATTTTGCGTAACAAATAGGAACAATGATAACGACCACGGCGTCCCACGTCGGAGCTTTCGAAGACCAGCCTAATTATTTACCAGCATATTTTTCGCAGTGACAAACATGGTCACCTCGCTGCAATAACCGTAACGCCAAGTGCGATGGGTTCAAATCCCGGGACAAATCTTCGTGTGATGAGCACGAGTATTTGTTCTAAGCCTGATTGTTAATGTATTTACTTAGAATTTAGAAGTATACAAGTATGTTTATCAGTTATTTGATTAGTACAAGCTCTGCTTAGTTTGAAATCAAATGACCGTGTATGAAATGTCCAATGATATTTATATTTGTTTATTTTTAAATACATACGTGTTTATCTGTTATACAATATACAATTCTGCTGCAACGTAGTTAATAATTTTTAGATTCGCTTTGGAAAGAATTCCATGGCACGACGATAAGAGTATAGGTCTTTGCTATCTACTAGGTACAACGATTTTTGTGTTCAAGTTGTCTGACAGAACTTATACCAATATATTATACTTATGCTATTATTTTGCAGTATCAGACAAAATCCTGTTCAGAGCCTTCAAAATAGCTTTAGCCGTAGCATTAGCAAGAGAATTCTGCGGTGCAATCCCAGTAACGAACTATGCTGGTGAAATATTCACGATGGCTTCGGAAGGAACTGGTCTGGTACTGACTCCTAACCAGCAGGCTATGATGTTGGGAGCTGTGCAAGTTGTGGGGTCAGCATTAACGTTTGGTACTGTGGAGAAGGCTGGTAGAAAGGTGAAGTCAGAGATATTTTTCAGATGTAAATAACATTTTGTAGATTGAGCAATCAAAATTCAAAATCTTAAGGAAATTTGTATTTTTTTAACGAAATTATATATCTATTTGTCCTTATTCATAGTCATTTATGAAATGGACCGAAGCTCTATTACCTCCAAAGATATTTTCGTTTTGTCTCGTATACGTAAAGCTTTGACAATTTGTATACAACTCAAAATCTTACGTCAATTACGCAACTGCTAGCAGTACCTCAATTGTCTACCATTATCGACTACCGACAACCGGCTAGCTATCGGCATTTTGACATTTAGAATGTACTGCCAAAAGAGTTTCTACGACGGCCGTCAGAGGCGCTGATCAGATTTTAGTAAAAAATTTTTCGATGACAGGCCGGTTGTAGGTAGTCGATAGTAGTAGAGAATTGAGCTACAGTGATCTTTAATTAATATGTAACTGGATATTCATGTGACGTCTTTAATGCCAATCTATAGTCAAATATTGCATCGCTAGAAAGAAGAACGACGATGTGAAGAAGACGAAAAATTTAAACTATTAATTCCACTTACAGACGCTCCTCTTCATCACATCCCTGGTATCTGGACTGAGTATGGTGGCCCTCGCGTCTTGGTTCCTAGCACGAGCCTACAACATCCACGCACCAGCCTGGCTGCCTATCGCAACACTGTGTTTGTGCATCTTCTGCGACTCCTACGGTCTACAACCCATGTCTGTCATTATTACTGGAGAAATATTCTCGTTTAAGGTAAACAGTGAGGTTACTAAGGTGCCCATAGCCAGTTGCGCTCGGTCGGTAAACAATCTGTGGGTAAAGCAAACCGTGGCACGGTCAGTCCATAGATCGGTGACCGCTTTCTGGTATTTGAACCGGTCGTCTCCGTGATTCGGACCGCACGTAAAAAGTCGGTCATCGTTGTTGTCAATTAAGATAACAGTCGCTAAGCCACGTCATAATACGATTAGAAATACTATACCTAGATCTATTGACAAATGAAGCACAATCAGAATAAAATGACAATCAGAATTCAAAACCAAATCATTTATACATTTAGGTCAAATGTTGTTATTTATTATTATTATTTATTCACACGGTAATTGTTACAATTACTGAATGTCCCACTATATCGGCAAGAAGGTAGAGCCTTATAAGAAGAACGAGCAAGAAACTCAATGCCATTCTTTCTGCCTATTATTTTATCAGCTTGGGAATTTTTTGATTTTTAGAAAGCATTTATTCCAGACTATTATTTAAATCAAAAGCATTCTACGAATTATTTCAGACTTTTAATTTTTATTCTTTAGTTAGTTTTAAGTGAGTTAGAACAGTAAATCATTTTTTAATTTTATTTCATTTCCATCTGTATGCCAAACCCATTCAGTATATCCTAATTTAAGTAAAAGTATTGCAAACACACAAACTTTCGCATTTACGATATTAGTAGTTCTCGGAATCTATTCAGTAATTTCCGTTATTAATAGTTTAGTTACTACATTGTCCTTGGCTCTAACAACGACCGCAGTAATTATAATTGCGGTGATGTGACGTCTTCTAAACTACTATCGTTACCTATCTTGTTTCACATCACAGTATTTTATTAGTCTATTGCTAGCTTTTTATTAAAGTGCTCATTATAGCTAGTTGCGCTTACCGGTCGGTAAACGATCTTTGGGATAAGCAAACTTTAGCGCGAACATTACGTAGATGAATGACCGCAACGATATTTGAACTGAGCGTCTCTGTGCTAGGGATGTTTTGTAAAAACTTGGTCCCTTGGTGGAATGTTGTCAATTCAAATTTTTATTCAGTAAGTAAACTAAAAAATATTATAATGCAACGGTCTTAAACGCGATCGTTATAGTCTTCCGAGTTTTCTTTTCAATCGCGTTTAATATTTAGCCATTATAATATTTTGCAAACAAATATAATCTAAAATTTGTTCTGATAGTCTTATGCTTCGTGTCGGTTGAGATCCTAGGTTCAATTCTTAAACTAAAATGCAATTTAAGGTAACTGTCAATAATACCTTAATAATACATCTAAATTGGAGTCATATTATCTACACGATCGAAGAATGAAAACATAAACTAATCAACTAAAGCAATATTTATTGAACTGAATGCGACATGAGATAATAAACTGCAGTACAGTTTTAAAACGGGTTATGCGTAATCAAACCTGCTTGTGTGTGTTAACGACCTCAAATAATATCTGTTCCAGTCACCCGTATGACGAGGATATTTTCTGCACCTCTTACCCGCGGTTTCTGACTACATTTAGCGGTAGTTTATCTATTCAATAGCCTTTTTTTATATGAGTTTTAACGCTATTGAATAGATAAACTACCGCTAAATCTAGTCAGAAACCGGGTATTAGTAAAGTCAACATATCCATCACATTAATACTTTATAAAAAAAATACGATAATTAACTGAACAAAACCACTTACCAAAAACCCTTTCTGCAATTTAGGAGAAAGTTTCTAAAATGTTAATTAAAGTTACTATCGGATTTTAAACCGGAGTTATAACTTTTACTATCACACTAAGTAACATGTAATATAAATAGTAATTCAAAGAAAATTCAAAGATGATGATGAAATCACCGTCATCAACAAACATCAGCAACGACACAGGCCAATGATGATATTGATTCTTCTTCTTCTTCTTCTTATAAGGATTGTTTACTTTTTACGTGCCCTTCGAAGCACAGAGACTCCCTATTTAAATACCACCATGCGGTCGCCCATCTATGGAATGACCGCGCCAAGGTTTGCTTAACCCACAGATCGTTTACCGACCGGTAACCGCTAGCTAAGGGCTATGATGATTTTATCAAAATAAGACCCCAGAAGTACGAAAGAATTGTGGGCTTAATAACAAAAAAACATGAAAATATAGTTATTTTTGTGAATACTTTTGTCGGCTTTAGAAACACTTTGTTTACCTTGTTAGTGTATTTATCGAGCCAGGGAAAAATAAACGAGGCAAAAAATAATTCTACGACATTTGTTGGAGACATCGAAGGCGCGTTATTTCGTTTGATAAGATCTCATGCTGATTCTTGATCTGATTGCTTGAGGTACATATGTTTATAGCGACTAACAAGAAGTCGCACTTAAAAGAAATTCCGACAACCTCTTCATCCGTCTTTTTGGCGATACATGTCTGTGTGACTCTTTGGGTCTAAATACTACATGACCTAAATTTAAAAGAAAATTCTCGCACTTAATATTGCTCTTGTGTCGCGGGGACTTTACAGCGGGGACGACACAAAGTACGACCAGACAAGAAGCAACTGTTTGTGAACTGCATAAATATTTGTTCCGTGTGGTCGATCGAACCTGCGACCTCTCGACGCGCTGGTAGTGGCGTGGCGACCACCTTAACCACTGCGCCACGGAAATCTAAGGACCTTAAAGTCTCTATAACTCTTTACACAAAAACAATATATCAATATGGGAGTAGTTTTTGTAAAATAACTTCTAGCATTTTTTTTATTGTTTCCAGTACCGTGGCACAGTGATGGCAACAGCCATGGCATCAGCATCAACGTCTGCCTTCCTTCAAATGCTGTTCTTCAAGCCCATCGTCAGTACCATAGGGATCCATGTGGCTTTCTACTCATTCGGTGGAGTCTGTCTCATCACAGCTTTGTATGCCATCTTAGTCGTGCCAGAAACGAAGAAGAAAGGCTTGGAAGAAATATATCAGAGTTTAAAGACCAAAAAGGAGAAGTTGGCAGAAGAATGTGAAAAGAAGACTAAGTTTGAAGCGTAATTAGTGTAAATCCCAAACGGATTAAATCGATATTATTTTGTTAGTACGGATTTTTATTAACCTTTTTAAATTTATTACTCTCAGTAATGTGACTCTATACAATTATACTAAAAATAAGTAAATCTAATCAACGTCAGTCCTAATGCTGGGCATGGAAGATCAGCTTTTTTCGAAAGAAAACCTTACGTCTTAAGTCCTTTACGCTGGCCACGTTTTGTTACGTATACCTACATCTAAGAACTGTTTGATTATTTCTACAAAAAGTTTGCCTTCATCGTTGTAGCAAATGATGTCCAGATTGAAAGAAAATAAATACAGTAACACTTAACCAATTTACCAGTGTAAACAAACACTCCTACATAACGAATAGGTACAATATATATATATTTTTTTAATAAAAATCCGTTCAGACTCTTGATGTTATTAGAAATAGCTGATCCGCGCAACTTCGCTTGCGTCACGTAATAGGGAATGGGTCATATTTTACCTCGTTTTTGCACCATTTTTTACTGGTACTCTACTCCTGGTCTTGGCGTGATGTTATATAGCCTTCCTCAATAAATAAGCGATCCAACAGTAAAATAATTTTTCGATTCGCACCAGTGGTTCATGAGATTAGCGCGTTCAAACAAATAAACAAACTCATCAGCTTTATAATATTAGTATAGATATCCCGTAAGAATAAGGTTGCCATCTCTAAAATTTGGAAAACCGGACAAGACGCGTGAAAACCCCGATTGCAAAGAGCAACCGCGACGGAAGGAGTGAGAACGGAGAAAGAGAACAGTGAATATACTTGGTTCGTCGGTTGATCGTAGTGTGCGAACATAGTGCGTGTATGCGGGCGGCCCAAACTTATTTTTTTATTTATTGATTTTTAAAAACCCCATCTACAAATGAAACCTTCCCCGGACGCTCCCCGGATGCCCTCTAAACTAGGACAAATCCGGGGAAACCCGAAGGGATGGCAACCCTACGTAAGAAAAATATCTCCGTTGCCAAATGTAAATAAACGATACATCTTATGCATTTACGTCACTCCTCCTAATGTGTGTATCACTACATAGTATAAATGAGAGTCACTTAGACCCTTAAAATAAAAGAATAAAAAAAAATGAAAGTCACTTGTCGCAGTCTGCCCCTATGTATGTTTACATCTATAAAACTACGCAACGGATTTTGAATAATTCAATAGTAAGGTTCATGTGTAAAAAATTATAAAGGTTTTTTTGTAGAATTACTTTTTTAACCGGTCGAAGCCGAGGTGTACCGCGAGTTAAAGATTTGAGACGCAGAATACCGATCCCGGTTGTTAGTAATTAATTTTTCTCCTTTGTGCGACTATTATCTGAAGAATAGGGTTGTTGTAGACATTAGTTATTGTGTCCGGTATTATCTTTACTAAGAATAAACTGAGTAGGCTTTGTAAGTACTCAGTTATAAAGGAAAACAGGAACACCTGAAATAAATTTCCAAACACTGCATTACACTCTATTCCAATATTGACACAACAAATTTTTTAATGATTATAACATCAAGTCGCTACTCAATTAGCAACATGATAATATTTTTGTTTTATTTTGATTCTAATTTATAGCTTTATTACTGAGCAAATAAAGAAGATAAGTTTCTAGTTTCGCTTTTATTACAACGGTTATGTAAATAAAGTTGTCTTTTTATACTAGTGAGGTAGTCCCGACTCCAGTATAAATTTTAAAGCACATTAAAATTTCTGTTTATACTTGATGCATAATAAAAAACATTAAGAAAGGCATAAGAAACAGATACTTACAATATTAAAATAAATATTGATTTACATGATCTGACCCCGATTTTCCATCTAGATATAAAAATGTCTAAACACGCTAAATGTTGGAAGAGAAAAGCACTATATTTGGTTAAAGAGTCTTCTTTCGCTTGGTCAGGGAATATTCACATAAACAATCTTTTAATAGACATAAAGTGTACTGTTGTAAAAGCTAGTCATCATGGCTTAGCCTTTCTTCCAAACTATGTTGGAGTCGGCTTCCAGTCTAAGCGGATGCAGCTGAATACCTGTGTTTTACATGTAGCGACTGCCTATCTGACCTCCACAACCCAGTTGAACCCAGTTACCTGGGATATAACACGATACCCTTCGGTAAGACTGGTTGTCAGACTTTCAAGCTTCTGACTACTGTTAACGACTGTCAAAGATCTTCGAAATTGACAGCCACAATTTAACGTGCCTTTCGAAACACGGAGGAACTCGATATGTGTTAGATTGTCATGGTCACCCATCACCCATCCACAGAACAACCTCGGCAAGCGTAGCTTAAGAGATCGATCCGCGCGGCTGTCGTTAACTAAGCCACGAGCTCCTCTAATGTCTAAAAATATAAATAAATAAATAAATTTTAACCCATTAATGTCCCACTGTTGGGCAAGGGTCTCCTCCCGTAATGAGAGAGGGGTTAGGCCTTAAGTCCACCACGCTGGCCAAGTGCGGGTTGGGGACTTTGCATGCCCTCAATAAATGTTTTTAACAAATGTTTAGGCATGCAAGGTTTCCTCACGATGATTTCCTTCACCGTTGAAGCATGTCATAATTATTTCTAATACACACATAACTTCGAAAAGTCATTGGTGTTTTGCCTCGGGTTCGAACCTGCGACCAATGGCGCGGGAGGTACCAACTTATACCACTCGGCTATCACTGCTGCACTAAAAACATGCTTACACTATATTATTGGTCATAAAATTTCTGTCTCTTTGTCAGGGAATATTTACAGTATTCTTTTAATAGACTTAAAGTATACTGCTGTAAAAGTTAATCATCACTAAATGAAAATAACAATGAATAAATTCTAACCAGACCTCAACGCAACCGGTTAATTAGACTTAAATTAATTAACTTTTAAACATTTACCCTCTTATACATAAACACATACTTTTTTATACTATACTATTTTAGTAAAAAAAAACTACTAAAATATGTTTCCTCTTTTTCATTTCGCTCAGGAGTGAAAGAAACACAATATCTTATAAGCCTTTCATAACTTCATGTATTTTTATGAATATGGCGATTAGATCATAATATATATACGAACAGACTGCCCCATATATAATCTTTAATTTATCTTCAACACTACACCAATTGACTACCAGTTACTATTAACAGTAGCCAAATATTTGCTCTCTACGATATTTGTACGCTTTATACTGTTGATACAAGTTTCTGAATTGAGTATATGAATGGGTTTTGAGAAGAAAACGTCAGTCGTGCCATGGCCGCGGCTGCTTCATAACGTATCAATTTCACTCCCAATTTCAAAGACCCACAATGTAAACAAACAGTTTTTGAAAACTATTTTTTTGCCCTTTTATAAATACCTTTTAAGGTTCAGTGTATCTGTTTTGTAAGTGTTAGTTATTAAAGTTTACAATGAAAAAGTATTATTTTTTGTTCGGGGAAGGCAGTAAGGTGAATCAAATTATTTGTGCTTTACTCAGTAAGTACCTAACAACTTTTTTTTTACTTTAATAAATAAATAAATTTAACCCATTAATGTCCCACTGCTGGGCAATAGTCTCCTCCCGTAATGAGGGAGGGGTTAGGCCTTGAGTCCACCACGCTGGCCAAGTGCGGGTTGGGGACTTTGCATGCCCTCAATAAATGTATTAAACAAATTTTAGGCATGCAAGGTTTCCTCACGGTGTTTTCCTTCACCGTTGGAGCATGTGATAATTATTTCTAATACACACATAACTTCGAAAAGTCATTGGTGTGTTGCCTCGGGTTCGAACCTGCGACCACTTGCGTGGGAGGTGCCAACTTATACCACTCGGCTATCACCGCTCTATTACTTTATATTATGTTTTTTTTTATTATGTATATAACTTCCATGTCACAATGTTAGTTACCGTACTCCTCTGAAACGGCTTCACTCATTCTCATTCTGAAATTTTGTGAGCATATTGAGAATGCGTCTGAGAATCGACCAACATTTTTTTTCATACTCTTAAGTGGCAATTCTTTTTGCCGGGTCAGTTAGTATTATAGTAAAAGTATTGCTTCCCTAAGTAAATAAATAAATAAATATAAACGAGTTTCATGTTTTGAAATTCTATGTACCCACTGTTGACAATGTCCTCACGCTTTAAACTACTATAGTTCATTAAAACTGACTTTTCAAAAAAACATACCTAGTAATACAATAATATATTAAAATCATAACTCAAAGGAATTATATAAAACGTTAATTAACAAATTTTTTATCATATGTGAAAAAAAATTGATTGTCTGCTTTTCTTGTCATGATTGACTATGCTGAGTGAAATGGATAAAGAATACATAACATTTCCATGATTCAAAAACAATTGTCAGGAACTTAACACAGTCCGAATCATCGACAAGTAGGTAGTATGCCTTAAAGCCCAGTTCCCACTGCAAGCGAAGCGGACCTATTAATGACTCCGTCAAACTCGCAAGCGCAAACTGCATACTTGTGTTTTATTTGTTGGTGGAAATACAAGTAAAGTGTATGAATTCATTTATTTCACCAGCAATTTTCTTTATCTAACAGTTAACCTGCCAGTATTTGCATACGGCGCTAGTATAGGATGGATGTCACCCATGACACTTCTGCTGCAATCAGAAAACTCACCACGAGGCACCCCACTCACAGATACTGAAGTAAGCATTAATAAATACATTAATAAAGTTCATAGAAGTAACAGTCTAATAATAATAAGCGGGACTAAAGCTGTAGCTACGATTCTGTGGTATTGACCCTAAAGGTCCAAAGCAGAATCACTGATATGAAAATGAGTAAAATCGAAATCAAATCATTTATGCGTTTAGGTCAAATATTGACACCTATGATAGTCGTTACAATTACTGAATCTACCACTAGCTCGAAAAGGGGGTAGAGCCTTATGAAAAGAGCTAGCAAGAAACTCACGGCCACTTTTTTCAATCGCCAAATGATTTACAATGTGATTGATCATGCGAGGAGCTCCCAACCATCAGCGATATTAAAAGAAAACTGTATTAAAAGAAAGCTTACTCGTATGCCTTAGCACCCACCATGTAGTGAATTAAATATTCTGTTGAATTACAGCCTCTTTCATGCTCTTCAAATAAATTCCATAGAGTCTTTGTAAATAACATGATAAAATATAAAACAGCCTAACAATATTCTACTACTACATCTGAGAATATCTTTAATATCAGCACTAAACGCTACAATAGTAAACCTTTAATCCTACTAACAAAGTTATAAAAATGTAGTATCTGGATATAACTTTGGGCTCTTCAGAATCAGGGTGTATTTATACTCTTTTACTCTTATACCATGTATCACATCCTCTCCGCAATATTTAAATCGCGTTGATGTCCCTCAAGTTTCGGCTTTGGCCCGCAATCAAATTCGAATCCGAGTCCTACTTCGGGTCAAAGCCAAAGTTTCCGAAGCGTCGTTACAACGTGAGTAAGGTCAGAGGCCTATCCTAACATTTTTTTGTTAGCAGACTATTTCGTGACGTCATAAATCGCATGTCCCTATTAGAAGCAGACAAACAATCTACAATTGCTGCTGAAACATTGATTGTTTCCAGTTATAATATTAAATTTTTAATACGGACATGCGATACAAACATTTATTTAGCCCATCATTGTCCTATTGCTGTGTGAGGGAGGGTAATATAGGCCTTGAGCCCACCAGACTGGCTAAAGAGGTTGGATGGTGGGGACCTATTCAAACAATATGTCAAAAAGAAATTCACTACACATATAAACTGTGCATACTCTAAGTAGTGCTTAATTTCTACCTACCTTATAAAGAAACATTTATCGATATGTTAAGGAACCAAAATATCTATAATCATCGTCCGAGGTAATTTATTAAATTCTTGCAAGTTTATTGACCCACTTAGTTGATGAAAGCATCCCTTTTCGACATTATAGCTTAATTTTACGAGTACGTAGTACAGTAGGTTTATCAGTATTTAACTTTAGCAACTTATTAAAGACCGCCCGCGACTTCGTCTGCTTGGAAACCCTTCCCATGTAAATCCCGATCCCTTGGGAACTCCGGGATAAAAAGTAGCCTATGTGTTATTTTGGGTCTTCTGCTACCTATACATCAAATTTCATAGTAATCGGTTCAGTAGTATTTGCATGAAAGAGTAACAAATATCCATACACAAATTCTCACAAACTTTCGCATTTATAATATTAGTAAGATTTGAGACGATTTTTAAATAAATTATAATCGACATTACGGAAATTGTTTTTTTTTTCAAACATAAATAAATATTTCTGTTTAGTTGTAAATTTTCCTATTTTTTTATATTTCCAGGTATCATTGATGGGAGCAATAGGTTATTTAGTCTGTGTACCAGCAGATTTCTTAATGGCAATACTCAGTGATAAGTTCGGAAGAAAATTCACCATGTTCTTCTTGTCATCTATGGGTTTTGTAAGTACATTTTATTTTGATATCTTTTCTATCATTATTAAAGGCCAACTTTACATATTAGGTCGGGGAAAAAGTCTTTTCGCATTATAGTATGCATAAACTTGTAATAAAATCTCTTTGGCTTCAAGAATCACAAATGAGTACACGGTCCATTAGGTTTTTTTCAGTGAGCTCGTGAGGTACCCAAATATCGAGTTTTTTTGTTTAGAGAAAAGATTTTATTACAAGTTCATACATACTATGATGCGATAAGACTTTTTCCCAGTCTGATATAACCTATCTAGTACATGAAGCGACAGGAAATGTATGGATAATATCCCAAAATTATAAGTTAGTAAGTGTTAGCTAAATAATAATTTTCCAGTTCTGTTGGGTGATCAAGCTATCATCTATGGAGACTTGGGCCTTTGTTCTAGCGAGAGCATTAGTTGGTCTGCTAATGGCCGGGTCATACGTCACCTGCCCTATGTACACCAAGGAGATCAGCGAAAACTCTATAAGGGGGATGCTGGGCTCTTTGGTAAGGACAAAAAATATTTAAGGTATTCTTGTGTAGCGTGAATCTGCTCTTTAAATAGCCGCCTTTACACACGCACTCTATCGCACGTTCTTAGGAGCGTACAAGATTACGCGCGGTCTTCGCTCGCGATTTCCTTCACGAGTTTGACAAATGAGCGCGGCGCGTGGTTTTTCCTTTCCCCTTACACGCGCGCTCTTTCACGCGCGATTGTTATTTATGCGCGATAGAATGTGTGTGTAAAGAGTGATAATGAGAAGATTAAAGCTATAGTTTACCATGACGGCTAAGAAAAGGCTTGTAGATTAGGAACGCTCACAATAATATGACTTCTTTATTATTATGCTGATTAATTATTTTCTCACGATGTTTTTCTTCCCTAATTTAAGTTTTGCATGGCTTAAACAGAATGCTGTAATTATTATTGATGAGTGCTTATTTTGTTTAAATTGTTTCAACCCATTTAAATTTCTCTCAACAAACATACAATGACGAAAAAAAAAAACAGTCAAACGACGAAAATACGGTTTTTTTGTCAGTTTTTTTTTCTGGTCATGGATTTTGTATTAAATAGCCTGGTCTAGACTAAGCAAGCAGCCTCGCGAGACAATATCTCAGTCTCTTTTCTATAAAATGAATATGAGTGAGACTGAGATATTGCCTCGCGAGGCTGTTCGATTAGTCTGGACCCGGCTGTTGAAGAATGAAAAGTAATAAATATTTAATTTCGTCAATTTTTTCCAGGTAGTCATATTCCACACAACTGGTAATCTATTCCTGTACATCATAGGAGACCTGCTAAGTTACCGCACAATATTATGGGTGTGCCTGTCATTACCTGCGATACATTTAATTTTGTTCACCATGATGCCGGATTCCCCTTCATATTTAGTGAAGAAGGGAGAATTGGAGGTAAGGGCTTCAAATAAATTATATTAAACAAAAAATGAACAGCGAAATCTACAAAGATTCGCAATATTATATTTCTACTAGCTGACCCGCGCAACTTCGCTTGCGTCACATAATGGGTCATAATTTTCCCCGTTTTTGTAACATTTTACGTTGCTACTCCATCTAATGACCGTAGTGTAATGTCATAATATAGTCTGTCCATATTATTTTATGTTTCACAGCACTTTCAGAAATGAATCAATGTTTGAATATTATGAAACTTCAAACTTGTATAACTTTCAAAGCGATCTTACCGGTTTTGTGGCATACTAACTATTGCTTCAAATGACTAGCTCTATCGATACATGCCACTTTTTTTTTTGGATGATCTCTTTTTGACCGCTTTACACACGTCAGACACAAAACGGCGAAAAATTGGACCCGTAACATATTTCACCGCGAAAAGTTAACCGTTTTCCAGTGTACTATTGTACGAGTACATGGGTAATAATTCTTAGGAATATCGAAAGTTGAAAATTTAAAATTCATGATTGCAATTTGGAAAGGTGATTTTGTGTGCAATCAAAATAAGTATTTTGGTTTTTAGAATTTAAACAATGCGTTATTGTATTTATCTTGGATCAAAACCAAAGTGGTTATAGCAATAAATAGCATTGGTAAGTTGGGTCATAGATGCATTTGAAACGCATCGGGATTATTAAAATACTAGCTGTCCCGTGCGGCTCCGCTCGCGTGAATGATTTTTTTTTACTAATACAAAGCTTAATTATTCCTTAACAACAAAATATGCTTTTTTTCACGAAAAATATTCACAAAATTATTTTTATTATTTTTATCTTATATAACTCGCGCTAAAGCATATCCGCCATTAAAACTGTTGCCATGACAACGGAATTTTGTTAATTCAATGTCATTATAATATTGATTATTCGCGACTTCGGTGGCGAAACCTGAATTTTCCCGGGAAATGCGTCATTTTCCCGGGGTAAAAAGTAGCCTGTGTCCTTTCTCGAGTATCAAACTATCTCCATACCAAATTTCATGCAAATTGGTTCAGTAGTTTAGGCGTGATTGAGTAGCAGACAGACAGACAGACAGACAGACAGACAGACAGACAGACAGACAGACAGACAGACAGAGTTACTTTCGCATTTATAATATTAGTATGGATAATTGTTTTTGAGTAGATTACTAACACTAGCTCGTTTAATACATGATACGTCCAGACGTTCATTCACTGACGATATATGCATTACAATAGGTGCCGTTACACATACGCTCTTTCGAGCGTGAAACAACAATGGAAAGAGCGCTCTTTCCATTGTTGTTTCTCGCGCGAAAGAGCGTGTGTGTAAAGACACCTAATGCTCGTTATTTGCATTCTCTTTAAATAATTGTTGTCTAGACGAATTCATTAAAAGGCGCGTACAATTCGACTTTTGGGCTGATCGGTTAAAACAAACTCCGTGGCGCAGTGGTCCTAAACCACTGCGCCACGGAGTTGGCCACGCCGCAACCATTGCGTCAGGAGCTCGTGGGTTCGATTCCCACTCGGGACAATTATTTGCGCGCTCTACAAAATTAAATAATTGTTTTGGATCTGGTTGTACTCTGTGTCCGTTGTTTGTATGTTTATAAAAAAGCCAATCCCCCCGCGACAGAAAAGCAATTCTTAGTGCGATAGTTGTCTTTAAAAAAAAACAAAAAACGCATTTTCAGAGATTCAACTGTTTACTCTCCATCATGTGATATTATTCAGGCTTATTTTTATTTATATCTTTACAAATATTAACACAGTTGTTATGACTATTTACATTATATAATTCAAAGCATGTAAATCTAGTATTTACGTCACATTCGCTTTGTGTGGCAGTTTTATATTATTTAATTTAATAAAGATAAAGTTTGTGTCAATAAACGTGATTACTACTGTGCAAATATATTTGTTTAAGAGTAAAATTAGGCTTTACTAAGACTTACTTTTATAGTCTATCGTCGCTAGTGATAATGGTGATAAATAAGTGCAGCACATGTTTTGATTAAAGTTAAAACAAATGTATTTATAAATCTCTTTCATCATTAGCCTAGCTTTTCTTCCAACTATGCCGAAGTCAGCTTCCAGTCTCAAAGAGCAAGCCGTGAGTTACTTGCCTTTTCTTCTCACGAGCAACCAGCTTTTCCAAAACAGACAAAAGAAATACAATATATGACTATTTCAAATACTTTGTACGAAGTTTACGAAATAAAGGATATTTTGAATTTGAAGTGACTGCCTATCGGACCTCCACAAGCCAGTTACCTACGCTATAACAAGATACCCTTTAGTAATTTATATGAGATGATGATGATGTCTTCATCATCATCTCATATAAATTACTCAAGGGTAATTCATGAATAATTATATATAATTTCCTGCATTTCAGAAAGCTGCCAAGGCCTTGGCGTGGCTCAGATGTAGACAAGAAGACGACATCGTAGTTCTAAATGAACTCGATCAAATAAAGAAAGAACAGAACAAGGATGATGGTAGCAGTAAATTCGCTATAAAAGCTATTCGTAAGTTTGCTTTTCATTTTTATAACATGCCTGCTGTTGTTGCTATTGAAGAAGAGGTCATTCAACCCCACAAATCAGTAGCTCGATTCTCTACTACTATCAGTCGATAGTAGTAGAGAATTTCTCGATGACTGGTCGGTTGTCAGTAGTCACTGACAACCGACCAGTCATCGAGAAATTTTGTATGAAAATCTGATCAGCGCCTCTGACTTGCGTAGTAAAAACTTTTTTGGCAGTACATTCTAAATGTCAAAATTTCGATAGCTAGCCGGTTGTCGGTAGTCGATAGTAGTAGAGAATTAAGGTACGGTTCCCACACAAAAATTTTTTGGTTCCATTTCATCCCAGAAACAGAAGTAATAGGACTAAGTAGCTCGTTCAATTTGTTCAATAATTATTGATTTATATCTTAATTCTCTGGGATTAAGACGTTTACCTTGATTTCCTTGATTTCACGAGTTGCCCCTGATTGATATCATTAGCCAACCTCTATCGAGGATCGAGTCGATAGAAGCAACACGTAATAATAATATTGTCATTACTAAAGTTTTAGCTGCTAAGAGTTGCCAAATATTAATATTTTATTTGTATTAGAAGTGGTTGAGAATTGACATTTATTTTTTAAATACTCTGGTAGATGAAACTGAATTTTAACGGTAAATTCAATAAGCATAAACACTGAAACCTTATCTACGTCCGCAGTAGCTGATTTATGGACACGATGACTTTTCAAACATTACGTTCTTCAATTATCTTTTATTTATTTGAGGGTATCTGTAATGACACCTGGGAGTCTTATGTTATCCTGAATATCAAAGATTTATAGCTTAAAACCTTTAGCTCATAAATTACATTTATTATGAATTAAGCGAAATTTCTATTTTTGCTGCTATCTCTATGTTTACCTTTGCCGTTGGAGAGAACATAATATTTAAGTATATTTAATAAGATTTTATTACTTATCTCGTGACTACCGGATCTCGATGTTAACTTTCATTCTTTTTGTAATCAAAGATTAGAATTTTATGATACCTGTTTTTGTATGCATCATGATAAATAGTGATTTTTGAATACCGGATTTTTATTCGCACGTGACATTGCAGTCCCAGCCAAAAAATGCTCATGCACTTTTTATAGTGATCATAAAAGCTGATACTTATTTAATTTGATTGATTTGGTTGATAAACCGGAATTTTGGGAAATTGCAATCTATATTCAAAACATCCTTATAGATCTCACATAATTTTCCGTGGTAAAATGACATCACTATTTTAATCTATTTTTTTTATAACCCGCCTTTTCTTTCCCACTGCAGAGCAAGTGTCTCCTCCCATACGAGGGGGGGGGGGGGTTAGGCCTTGAGACCCGCACTTAGCTAGCGTGGTGCTAGCCAAGTGCGGGTTACAAATTTTTAGGCATGCAAGGTTTTCTAACGATGTTTTCGGTCACCGAAATCCGATGCCAAAATAATTTATTTGACATTCTTTTTTTTTCAGTATCAGATAAAATCCTGTTCAGAGCATTCAAAATATCATTAGTAATAGCATTAGCAAGAGAGTTCTGTGGAGCGATCCCAGTGATGAATTACGCCGGTGATATATTCACTATGGCTTCAGAAGGGACTGGTATAATCCTGACTCCTAACCAACAGGCCATGATGTTAGGAGCTGTGCAGGTCTTTGGGTCTTCTCTGACTTTCGGTACTGTTGAAAAAGCTGGCAGAAAGGTAAACATTACTCCTGATTATAATTCAGATTGAAATTGGAAGCCCCATACACTAAAGAAGATCCTTTTGAAAAGTATTTTGATCCATGTTTGGAAATTAGTTGCAGTGGTCCCTCGCACAGCATCTCAGCCCTGTAGAAGGGACCATTGGAATTATTTTTGAATCACAGTAATGGGTATGGCTCCATCCCCTTACCTATTACTATGATGGAATATTAGCTTAAAAACCATGTCTAAGATTAGATAAATGGACAAATGATAACTTTTAAACCCTGGCGTTGCATGTTTAAAGTATGATAGAATACGGGAATAAATTTGTGTTCGCGTTAATTTCTGTATTCTATTATGCATGAATAGCCAAATGATGTATTTACTATTCTAGTTAACAAATAGTGTGCTTAGACTTTCTTTTATTACAATCGACACGTCACAGCGCTCTAAATATCGATGTCAACCATTACCGTAAAACGGGGTGAATAGAATTCGCGGGGTGAATAGAAAAAAAATCAGGAATTTTTTTAAGGCCAATATTTGAGTACTCCTCGTTGAAGAATTTTGTTCAAATTTGAAATGATTACACGTCGATATTACTGCTCTGCGGTGTTATAATTGTTTAAATGTTTAAATTGATATTTATACCCAAAAAAATGCTTTAAAGTCAACCGTCCTCGAATGCCTTAATGGACCATATAAATTTTTCAAAACTTTGGATTTATAATAATAATAATAATTCTTTATTGACGTAAAATAATAACATTTACAATATTGAATTCCCTGATACCTGCGCTAGTAAAAACTGTATTGCTGGCATCAGTGTCTTCCCCTAATGAAGTTGCACATTGTTACATCAATTTTCACAAAAGAGTATAATACTAGTGAGACTAACTATATTAATACTTATAAAACATTCTTGCAAAGTGTGTCTCTGTGTGTGTGTGTGTGTGCGTGCGTGTGTGCGTGTGTGCATGAGTGTGTGTGTGTGTGTGTGTGTGTGTGTGTGTGTGTGTGTGTGTGTGTGTATGTATGTGTGTGTGTGTGTGTGTGTGTGTGTGCGCGCGCGTGTGTGTGTGTGTGTGTGTGTGTGTGTGTGTGTGTGTGTGTGTGTGTGTGTGTGTGTGTGTGTGCGCGCGTGTGTGTGTGTGTGTGTGTGTGTGTGTGTGTGTGTGTGTGTGTGCGTGTGTGTGTGTGTGAGTGTGTGTGTGTGTGTGTGTGTGTGTGTGTGTGTGTGTGTGTGTGTGTGTGTGTGTGTGTGTGTGTAAGTGCGTATAAAAGGTCATGTTACTCTAAGGAGATTTTCTACAGAATCATAGTCCATTGATTTTAGCCACGTAGATATAACTTTTTTACTTTTATTATTGTTGAGTTGGTATATATTCTGTGATTTGTTGCATTTATTATAAATATAAGGAGCCAAGAAATTGTAAGATCTATGACCAAATGTTGATTTCATACGAGGCACGGGCCAGCGTTTTACGCGTTTTTGTGGCAGTGGCAGTCCTGGTACAATTTTTCTGTGGTATCTTTGTAAGATTTCGCACACAAATATTTTCCTAACTGATAGTACTCCTGCTTCTTCATAGACAGAAGATGTTGGATGACGATATGGTAAGCACAGAAGAACTTTAAGTACTATGCGTTGCGCTCGCTCTGCTGCAATCATATGGGTTTTCGCAGCACCTCCCCAAGCACAAATGCAGTATCTAATGATACATTCGCATAGAGCCCGATATGCTTGTACTAATAAAGTTCTATTAGCTACTCTGCGTAAATTTTTAAATACATACGCCATTTTTCTGATCCTTGTGGTAGTCACCGTGAGGTGTGTAGTCCAAGAAAGTTGGTCATCGAGTGTTACGCCCAAGTACTTTACGGTACTCACCCGAGCAAGTGTGGAGCAGTCACAGTCTAAATGATTTACTCCCCTGTTACACGGGTATGTATGTATCTTAAGGACCTGTGACGTAGCTGGCTTACCTATTGATGTTTTTGTAAAGCAGATATAATTTTTTTTACTTGTGTTAAGGGATAATAGACTATCTTCAAGCCAGGAAGTAACCCTTGCCAAACCAGTCTCAGCCTGTTTGAATACCGTGTTCCATGTTTGACCGTGGAAGATTAACGCCGTGTCATCAGCGAACATGAGTATATCCAGGTATGGCAGAGCGGCATCCTTACAAAGATCATTAATATAAATGAGGAATAATGTAGGTCCTAAATTACTACCCTGCGGCACGCCATATATACACTCATGCTCGTCACTCTCGTAGTCAGCAATTCTAACGCGTTGTCGTCTATCAGTTAGGTAATCGGTGAACCATTTCAATACCACTCCTCTTATGCCAACATTTTCCAATCGAGTTAGTAGGATTGGAATTGAAACTGTATCAAACGCCTTTTGGAGGTCTAAGAAGACCCCCAGGCATTTGTCTCCTCTGTCTAAATTCGTGACTACGTTCGATGTTAGTGATAGAACAGCATCCTCCGTAGATTTGTTCACTCGAAAACCAAACTGGCAGTCACTCAAAAATTTGTTGTTTTCGAGGTATTTCATGACCCTTATGTTCACTACTTTTTCTAGTATTTTGGACAACGTTGATAGAAGGGAGATAGGGCGGTAGTTACTTGGCACGTTCTTTTCACCTGATTTGAAAATAGGGCACACCATAGCTTTTTTAAATAATTGAGGGAAAACACCATTGCTTAAACTTAGATTGCACAGAAATGTGATAGGTGGGACAAGCGTGCTGAGATTCTGTTTAAGTACTTCGGCTGTTATTTTGTCCCACCCCGGTGCACTGTGAGATTTGAGTCCTAGGATAATACCCCTTACTTCGTGAGGATCTGTGGGCATGAGCGACATGGTATTTAGGGGCGATGTATTCACAGTAATCGCTTTTCGTGATAGTTTTTTTTCTGTTGTATTCATCCTGCATAGTAACTCATTGGCCAGATTACTACCAACACTAGTGAAAAAATTATTCACTTTGTTCATAGATTCAACTGGTGTGGAGTCTATATTCAGTAATTCTGTGCTTCGTTCGTTGGATTTCTTCATTTCACAAACCTCTTTAATAGTATTCCATGTCTCCTTAATGTTACCCTTGCATTTATTTAACTTTTCTTGGTAGTACTGTCTCTTTAAGCTTTTTATAATATAATTACATGTATTTCTATATTTTTGATAAGACCTTTTTAGTTCTAAGTTGTTTGGCGATAATGTAGTGGCTTTATGTAACTTATCCCTTTTTCTAATGCTTATGATGACTCCCTTTGTTATCCATGGTTTAAGTGGTCTTTTTCGGTTCGTTGTTCTTACTATCTTCGTATTATTGTCAATAATGTGTTTTAATTTATTTGTTAACATTTCCGTAGCGATATTGACATCTGTGACCTGATAGAGATGATCCCAGGCCGCGTTGGTTAGTGATCTTCTTAATGTTTCATAGTCTATTTTTATTTTGTTATGTATAGTATTCCTTTTCCTTATATTTGACCCATTTATGTATAGTAGTATAGGGCAATGATCCGTAATTGTTTGTTCAAAAACAATTGTTTTACATTGGTGAGAACATTTAATCATGAAATGGTCAAGACATGTTCTGATACGTGTAGGTTTGTGTACTCCTTGTTTTAGACCGTGCATTGCCATGAGGTTTAAGTAATTATGGGCTATACTAGATAAATTTTCAGGCAGTGTATCAATATTTATGTCACCAGTAAAGATCACGTTCTTAGTTCTGGTTTCTCGTAAAATGTCATCAAGTGATTCCAGGTAGACATTTAGGTTTTTAAAACTTGGAGGTCGATATGAACAAATTATTGTATAATCGGGCTTTACAGAGACAACTAGACAATTACCTTCCAAAACTTTCGGTTCGTAGACAGACGCTATAATTTCATCTCGCACATACACTACTAGGCCATCATTTTGGTTTAGACTGTGTTTGGTCCAGTAAGTGCAGTAGTTGTTTATGTTCGGAGGTGGATTATTCGAGTTTGTCCAGCATTCAGATAAAACAATTACATCTATAGGCATATTAAGTGCAGATATAAATGCTACTAAAAGATCGATATTGCAATTTATACTCCGAATGTTGACACTTAGAATCGTTATGTCACCCTGAGCTCCACAGTCATAATTAATCAAACTGGAACACAGACTGGTATCACCGAGGGACAGACATTCAATCTTGTTTGTCGTATCCACCTCTTTTGTTACAGTTATATTGATATTACGATCGAATTTTTATTGTAAGTTGTATAGACCCAGACATTGACAGTAGGAAAGTCATGTAAGTCATATGCCATAATAAGTTTATCTTATTAATCAATGAATAAAGATTTGACCAAAAGATTCCGTACGTGACCGGTATACCAAACATGAACTGTAAAAAGTCTTCGTTTCGATTTAAAATGTATGAAATAACTTGTATAATCATGGTGTGTGTGTCTGCGCTCGCAATATAGCTTTGAGCAGTCGTTTGTGTGTATAATATGTAGTGTGTGTATTGAATGTATATTCTGATTGCAAATGTGTATGTAATTGATGATGAATAGTGTATAAGCATGCACATTAAACAATCAAGAAGTTGAGATATTGAATGAATATAATATGAAAACAAACAAAATGTTTTAAAAGCCAGTAAACTAACAGAAAATATTGTAAAACTATTTAGAAACAAGTAACATAGCAAGGCAGTAATTAGTACGAATGAATTAGGGTCGCTTATACTCGTATCTAGTCACATTTTCTGCAATTTAAGAGCTTCAAGGTCGGACTCTTGATCTATTCTTCTTGCCTGCGCCCCCTCCTTCTTTTTTATATAAATTTTACCATGTGAAGTCCAATGGTAGGCATAATCATTTAGTTTCGCGAACTCTCTTGTCTGGTAATACAATTTCTTAGTTTTATAGGTAAGGCTCTCTGAGACAAATATGGGATTGTTGCCGGGCAATTTAATGTGGGAGGTGTTTAGCCGGTTGTTCTTGTGTTCACGATTGTACTTCTTTATGTTAGTAAAAACTTTATCTTTGGTAATAATTGACGTGAATTCAGCAGTTATCGGCCCGCAAAATTGTGGATTCTTAATGTTGCTAATTCGATATACATCTCTTAGTTCTACCGTTTGAATTGTTGTATTTGCCACAGATCCAATTTTCTGAACTATATTTATGAGATCCTCCTTAGTCTCACCTGATATTTTAGGAACATTGCGAATTTCTAGGCTTGCGGCTTTGGAATTTCGTTCCATGACCTCAACTTTTTCCTCCAGAGACTGTATGTAGCCTAATGCAGCCTTCCTTTCTTCATCGAAATGCGCCAATCTGCTCAACAGATCGTCATATTTATGACTTAGAAATTCTACCGTGGCCTTTAGTTCCGTGTTTTGAGCTTTTATCTCGTCTAGATTGCTTTGCATCGAACAAAATCTTTCACTCTGATCTTTCCTTAACATTGTAATGGAAGACATAATATCCTCACGAAGAGCTTCTAAATGAGATGACTGATCACACTCATGTTTGCGCTTTTGTCGTTTGGTTATTCTATCTAGCGTTACCTCTGATTTGGGCGTAGTTAAATCAGGCTCAGAACTGTGGTGAGCGATACCTACGGTGTTGCTTTTCGGTGGTGTCCGCTGTGAACTCATTTCGAGTCCGAGTTCGTGCGCCTGTCCTACGGTATTAATCTTAGTAGTTGCGTGTTGCTCTGCTTTTTTCCACAGGCGTTTAGTCCTGCGCAAGCGCAAACGTCAGTGTCAGATGCTAAAGGTGAGATGGTTGTGACTCACGTGCGTTAGACAGAGACAGGTAGCGTGCGGTGCTCTTCTCGCGTCGCTCGCCGCAGCACTCGATCTCTTGCAGAACTATGCGCGCCTGGTACTTTGCGAGTGTAAACTTTAAGTAAATTTGGATATTTGTTATGAATATTTGAGACAAAAATTAAAAATTAAATTACGTTGACACGTCCATTCGGAATAGCGGTCCGGGGGGAAGAGGAATTTAAAGTGGGATTTCTTTTCTAATGAGTTGTTTGAAGTGTTTATCTCTTTAGGTGTATATTAATCTATAAAGATACAATATTGTTAATTGAAAAAACGTTTTTAAACACAATTTTTCCATTCACCCCTTTGGTCGTTTCGATTCACCCCTATCGCTGGGTGAATAGAAATTGACCATTTTTTAAATGAAATATCGTAAAATTATGCATGTTCTTGGACAAATATAGTTTTAACTCTTTTTTCATGGCGCCGGACATGATATAAAATAACCCGACAATAAAAATAACAAGTTATTCGCAACAAATTTTTAGGACAAAGTTGAAAATCGTTTCTATTCACCCCGTTTTACGGTACCTATAACGTTATTGTTTTTCCTACAGACACTGTTATTCATCACAGCCTTAGTATCAGGACTGAGTATGGTGGCCCTCGCGTCTTGGTTCTTGGCACGAGATAATGGAATCCACGCTCCATCCTGGCTGCCTATAGCAACACTTTGTCTGTGTATCTTCTGTGATTCGTTCGGTCTAGGACCCATGTCTGTCATCATTACAGGAGAGATATTTTCGTTTAAGGTAAGATAATATTTAAGTATTGGTTTCTGTTCCACAGTTGAATCGTTGACTATAAAGGATCATAGATATTCTTTAAAAATAAGAATTCCAGCTTAATTCTCTGTATTTGTGTAGACAGTAACTCGCTTCTCGCCCTTTTGGCAAAGATCAAAGTGTTTAGACAGTAACTACCATGATTTTTATAGTATCAAACGATTTTTATTTTTCTGGTTTTTGATGTGTATTTTATTTTAACTTTTGCCAGACGATGCTTATTAAACAATTAGTTGCAAAATATAACCAGTTTGGAACAAAAATATAAAATAAAACAGGGTTAACGCAATAAACGAAATGCCAAAAATACTAAAAACTTAGCTTTACAAAATAGCACCTCCTAAAACAGCTCCTCTTTATAACGGCCCTGTTTCCTATCATTTTTGTTTTGTGGTTTTATAAGTATCTATTAAAATTTCCAGTACCGTGGCACAGTGATGGCAACAGCCATGGCATCAGCATCATTGTCTGCCTTCCTTCAAATGCTGTTCTTCAAGCCCATCGTCAGTACCATAGGGATTCACGTCGCCTTTTACGCATTCGGTGGAGTCTGTCTCATCACGGCTCTGTACGTGATCTTGTGCATACCAGAAACCAAGAAGAAGTCCCTTGAAGAAATATACGAATGCTTGAAGACAAAGAAGGAAAAACTGTTGGAAGCGGAGAGCGGGACCCAGGAGAAGAAAGAGAAAGAGAAGAGTCAGGTGTAGAATAAAATAGTAGAATAGATAGTGTCCTTTTATTTACAGTTACTTTTGCAATACACGCACGTAAAGAACAATTCAGTTACGTCTCCTCCTTAGAAAGAAATTTGATTACAATCAAAATTTACAAAGAATGGCTGTTGATGGTATAAAAATAGCCAATATGCAATTATCACTAAACACATCATTTAAAACCTTATTGTCACACAACAAAATATTCTTGAGCGCCTAAAAGACTTGGTAAGAACCTTTTAAGTACTTTTCTAGTTTGTGATATTTTTCTCGGCCATTTTATCTTGTACCGCTTTTGATAATAATTCGATGGTTTACCTTTGAAATTTTACCTAAAAGCTGATTCAACCTCTCAATTGTCATTGCTTTAAACAAACGCAAATTGTAATAAAACAATAATATAGTTAGCCAATAGCACGGCGAGCTCTTTAGGGAGGGCGGCGTCTACTACAAACACTCCATATACATTCATCTTACTAAACGTAGCACGGTTCAAACGAAGCACGTTCCTGCAAAGCCTCTTGCTTCCCACTGAAACAATATTACATTTTATTTTAAAATTTCCTTCGCTATTTCAGCTACTTTTTTACACACATAAAATCACGCTGTTTTAAACGAAGATGTAGGCAGTGGTAAATGAAATACATCCAAGTCCTCGCATTTTCAATTTAATTCCCATGTAATAAGGGAGAAGCCTATTGCCATTAAACAAACACGTTACCAAACTTTAGAGTATCTTTGAGAATACTCTAAAGGCTCGCCCGAACCCGGTTTCCTACACGAGACTTTTAGTTTCTTGCTAACTCTTCTTATAAGGCCTTTTCCGAGCTAGTGGTAGATTCACTAATTGTAACGACCAGCATAAGTGTCGATATTTGACCTAAATGAATAAATGATTTGATTTTGTTTGACACGTCATGACTATCAGCAGTCCTATATACTATATACTTCAGAAATTACCTGTTTCTTGGTTAACCAGTAATAAATGCGCGCAAGTAGAATTCACATCTTCAATGTCCATATAAATCTCCTCACATCCTCTACAGAAGAAACTGATGAACGTCAAATTCTTTAGAGCCCATGTCGAAGTTACGAAGCCGAGTGAAAAGAAGGCACTCTTATCCAATCCCTGAAGAAACATAATTGTTATAGTAAGCTTTCCGTTTGCATTTGTTGGAATAAAAATAAATAATTTTAACCCATTACTGTCCCACTGCTGGGCAAGGGTCTCCTTCCGTAATGAGGGAGGGGTTAGGCCTTGAGTCCACCACGCTGAACCACCAAGTGCGGGTTGGGGACTTTGCCCTCAAAAAATGTATTAAACAAATTTTTGGGCATGCAAGGTTTCCTCACGATGTTTTCCTTCACCGTTGGAGCATGTGGTAATTATTCCTAATACACACATAACAAATACAAACCCTTGAAAAGATTCCGCTTTTTACCATCTCCAAATATATTTCAACATACATCAAGCTATGAAATAATGTGTCAAATGAATGGAAAAATATCTGAAACAGAATTTAATTTTAATACTATTATTTCTTTCTCTTTTTCATACATGTTATAAATCCCATATGGTAGTGGGGCGTAGCAGTGGTAAAGTATTTCTGTATTTTTATTATTTGCTAAATTATATTTTAACTGAGAATATACTTAAATGATTTTTTTTCTGCTGCTGAAGACTTTCTTGACGCTCGAACAATAATTTTAATTGCAACAGATTTGAGTCTATACAACTGGTGGTCTTAAATTCCAAAGCATTACTCTACAAGTTTTCTCTAAGTAAGAGTGTAAATCAGTTGTTCTCATATTGTGTAATGAATTATTATGTGTTACCTTTTAATTAGTTTTGAGGATTCATTTATACTGTTATAAAATCTTACCGATATTTGGGAGACGTTTTTGGAAATTTCAAACGCTTCTAGTATATCCTTATAAGCTTTCAATAGGTCTTTAAATACATTTTCTTTATTTTCACCACGTTCCAAACAACGTTTATTCTGATATTTGACCTCAGAAATCCAAGCTGATAATACATTACTTATAATTTTGTTTAAACAGCAACCGTACATTAAGTAAGCATCGAAATATATCAAAGAAAAGTAATACAACGCATAAGAAATATCATTTTTGAAAATAAAAAACAGAAAATAAGTAAAGAAGTGTGAAAGAAAGTGAACCCAGTTTTCTATGACCAACCGTTTATATTTATCAAAGTGGATTAGTCTGATAGAACTTTGTATTTTTAAAATCATCCGAACATATTTTTTACTAGAAATGATATTATGAATGTAGTAAACGATAAACGCGCACATATAAACGGTGTAGCTTAAAGAGAAATTAACAAGCATCAAAGTGTTGAACGCCATAAGTTTGAAATGAGACGTATTTAAAACATGATTAAAATTGAACAATGCAAACAAGCCTGTACCGAAGAACCCGACGACGTTATTGAATAAAACATTCGGAGTAATAAAATTATCTTTGATGTCAAATTTTGATATGAAGAACATGTACTGCATAATTCGTAAAGGCAAAAGGACACTTTGTAAGTCTTTGTCGATAAAATTGTTGATGGATGAAGGTTTGAAGATGGTAACTTTGGTCATTGTGTAGGCGACAAAAATATATTTTGTAACAATAATATTTACTAGTCGTTGACATCCGACAAGCACAAAGACAGGAAATAGAATAAAATATTGATTTTAATTACGTTGAAATGACAACAAGGCGTCATTAAAAATCTATTTGTTAGTTTGATATTCTTTTGTTATGACAATGGGCTTGTTCTATTAAAAAAATGTGGTAATGAAACCACAAATCAAACATTGACTGCCTTCGTGGTTTAGGTCGCCACGCCAATACCATTGCGTCAGGAGGTCTTGGGCTCGATTCCCACACAGAGTAATTATTTGTGCGATCCACAAATAATTGTTTCGGTTCTGGATGTACTTTGTGTCGTATGTTTGTAAAAGTCCCCGCGTCACAAGAGCAATTCCTAATGCGGCAGTTGTTTTTTTTTAAATAAATTTCGAAAACATTGACGGTAGGTTTTTACGGTGTGATGTTTAAATGTTGAAGTGTTTACATAGATACCTATTAAAAATATTAATATAATTGTTATAGACTTAACGTTGGATATCAATAAAAAAATTATCTGTCTTTCACCAGCACGCGATATGATAAATTTAATATTTTTAATGATAGATCATAATTCTACATTTTATTTATTGAATCCACTTCGGGAAAACTATAAATGAATATGATTACGATATTTATCAACTTATAGAGCCCTTTAATATTTAGTTACTTGAAAAAATCATACATATTTTGTCCTACAAACATTAAAAAGTAAATCTCATGTTCGATTTAATTTATTTGATTTGTTCAATTAACTAGGGCAAAAACAGTCGAAAAATAAATGTTATGCTTTGATCGCTTATGTTTGCATAAAAATATTTGCAAGTAAGTAAGTGAGTTTTGACAAATTACATTTCGGACTCGACCTTCAATTTCGAAGTGTCAACATCCTATGCTTACATTTTCTGCAATAACATTTCAAGTTGTACCTACCTTAATTACAAACATTTAAAAGATGTCTCGTCCATTCTTAATCTATTTTAGCTACAGAGCAGTCTGCGTACAAAATATAATAATGGAAGTTAAAGTCGGCAACGGTGCTTATAGTGACAGTTTCTTAGACAAGGAATTTCAAAAGATACTCCTACCTATACGAGTCACGCAATACATATTTTGCTTATCCAAGTTCAAGATTAAACATAATTGTATCAGACCTAACAGTCTGTTTTATAATATTCTATCTTTCGTCGGTATGGCGATCTTCATGTTATTCAATCTCAATACAATCACTGTTGGAAGAAACTTTAAAAACCTAACCGTCAGCAAGTATATGTTCGTCATGATTATCCTAAACGCCGTTTTGTACGCTTCAGCTTTCTTATTATTCTACATTCTCAACGTTATACAAAGTAGACAGCACGTAGAAATGATTTTGCATATCCAAAAAGCTTTCAGAATCGTCGATTACAAGAACTACAAGAAGTACATTTCTGTAAAATGGGGTTATATCCTGAGAAATTCTGGTGCTTATTTTATGTTTCTTATCGCCAAATTAGATATATTTGTAGCTACTTACTTCTTCTCTTTGGTTTATTTTGATGTCAATTTGACGTATGCTAGGACTATTACGGACTTGATAATAGGTGGCTTGTCCGCTTGGAAGTCGGAGTTACAGTATCATACTAAGCGCTGTTTGGAGCTGAATGTTGATGAAGAAGAAATTTGGAAGGATCTGTGGCAAGCGTACAGTGACTTGATGGAAGCATTTAATATATTCAAGACTGTGTTCCAAATCTCAGTAAGGTTTTTTTTTAAGTTTCTGTTGAACAAACAAGTTTGTTTCTTTAATTTTTCTTTCAGTAAAATATTCTTTAATTTACTTGTTTCAGGTTTTATTTACGACGTTAGACACGCTATTCCACGCATTACTGTACGTCCAGTCGTTTATAGAAGTTGCCCATTCTCAGAACCTAACGAATGATTTTAGTGTAAGTAACGTTAATCTATCTGTCTATTCAGTCTTTTTCTCCCTACGATTAAGTCTTCCCCCTCAGTACGCCATTTTTTACGATCAAGCGCTTGTGTCATCCATTGCAATCCTATACATTTCACGACGTCATCCAACCATTTAGATATAAGCTTTCCTTGCGTTCCATCGCCGCCAGTCCGTTACTGCTTTGGTCCACCTAACGTCTTCACATCTTGGCAAGTGCACTGCCCATTGCTATTTCAGATTGGTTGCCATTTGAATGAAGTGCGGGTTGAGGACTTGGCATATCCTCAAGAACTATTAGAAACATTAATTTAAATTTTTGTGTATTTAATTGCAGGAAGTGTTTCCATTGATCCGTTTCTTTGCTATTATCTGGGTGATAAAGAACATAGTGCTCATCAGAAAGTTCAGTATCAGTTGCGACCAGTTGTACAACACAGTTAACGATGTTGATGCTGATTGCTGTCAGTTGTTGGGCATCAACCAAGACTTAAGTTAGTGGTATAAGCACTGCATAATATTTCAGAATTGTTTCTAAGTCGTTGTCAGGCCAATCATTTATTGCAGTATCGCTTAAAGTACTGTATACTAATCACTACAGTGTACTGTTATGGCAGCAGACTCTTCCCACAAGAAATAAAATTATATTTTTTTTAAATTCCTGAATTTGTTTCTTGTTTGATTTCTCCAATCAACATGATACAATAATATGTGATTGTAAGTGCAGGGATCATTTAAAAATAATAATTTAGCCTTTTATAGTTTATTTACGTTTTTCTATAATTGTAAATATTTTCTTTTTTGTCATAGTCATAGTCTAGCTTAGTATAATAGAAATTTGTATCACCAAAATCCAACTCAAATACGATTGTAATACTGTCTCTGTATGGTAAAGGACAATGGCAATAAATAATAGGATTAAAATTTACTCTTCCTTTAACTATTAATTCGTCATTTCAGCGGGAAGCAAGCGTCTCTGCAAGCAAGTATTACACATGAACCGAGGGTCGTTCAGTAAGATGACTGCTTGTCGCGTGTTCACCATTGACGCGTCACTATCAAAGAATCTAGGCGGACTAGTGTGCTCTTACACTATTGTTTTATTACAGTTTACTGCATAGTCTTGGTTATCATCATTCACAGTTTTAGTCTACTCACTGCTAAGTACAGTGCACGCGAAAAATAATTATACATTTTATCATTTTCAAAAGCATAATTTAAGTATTGTTTTAAAGAAGTATTTAAAATGTGACAGTGTACATGTACATATTTTTGAGCCTCGATATTTTTACTTAAATTGGCCCATGTTATAATTCTCGGTTGTTTTTTAAAAAAAATCTTATCTCATTAATGTTAAAATTTTAATGTTAATTAAGGTTTTAACCAACTTTTATCTATACTAATCTATACTATATACTATAATATAATATATAATATTTAATATAATATAATAAAGCTGAAGAGTTTGTTTGTTTGAACGCGCTAATCTCAGGAACTACTGGTCCGAGTTGAAAAATTCTTTCAGTGTTGGATAGTCCATTTATCGAGGAAGGCTTTATCATCACGCTACAACCAAAAGGAGCAGAGAACCAGTGAAAAATGTTACAAAAACGGGAAAAAATTTGACTCATTCTCTCTTATGTGACGCAAGCGAAGTTGCGCGGGTCAGCTAGTAACAATATAAAAGAACATTGCACTATGCGTATTGACAATTCTGATTATCGTTGTTAGATGGATGAAATAAAAATTCAATAATTTTTGTGATTTATTGAACTATTTGAAAATTTACAAAATACACGAACAGTTAGCATAATCTTACTAAATAAAATTACAAAACAAGAAGTTCTATCCATTTCCTGAAGCGACGATAACAAACCACTTAGGTATGAGCCGTTTATTAAGCTATAAATACCTATTTCAATTGTATTTTTTTACGAGTAATCTATCATAAATTCGATACAAAGAAGATTTGTAAAAAATATCAAATAGTTTTAATCAGGCTATAGTTCTACTTTAACATGAAATAATTTGTTACGAAAGTATCAAATACATTAAGAATAGTTTGATTAATTATTATCATTAGTGCTGTTCGACAAGAAAGCGAATTGCAGAAGAACTATGATATAGTTAGCTATAATTGTTATTATGTTCTTTGGAAGGCAAGCGTCGACGGTAAACATGCGAGCTGTCATTTTGTTAAATGTCCTATGATTCAGGCGAAGCACGTTCTTGTATAGCCTTTTAGCTGGTTCTGAAATAAGATAAGAAAAATATTAAGCATTAAGCACAAAATTCAATGAATTATTACGTAAACTGGTGTCTAGTTTCGCAAATATTTCCAACGCCGACTGCTTAAATTAATGAATAATTTCGAGTCAAAAAAGCATGTATAATGTATTTTAGAATACGGGAATTAACGCGAACACGCATTTTAACTTAAACCAGGCCAAGCGGTCAGCCTACGACCACGGCGAGTGCGCTGAAACTATAATGCGTGTTCGCGTTAATTGTTAATTGTGTAATACATGAACCATACTTAATGTTTGTAAGCTTACTTTCCTCCTACGCATATTTCATACATAACATATTTCATTACTTTACGGGAAACCGCATGGTAACGCTGACGTGCGCGGCAGATGTTTCTTTGTAAGAAGCGACCGAGACGGTACGGTCGACGTCTGCGTAAGAAGAAATGAAGCCTTAGAAGAAACAGGTAAGTCATATTCTTAATATGACAGAAGTTTTAAAGAGGATAAGAAAGAACTGCCCTAACGGTGAAGGAAAAAATCTTGATGAAACCTTGCGTCCCTAAAATAATGTGTAGTACATTTATTGAGGGCATGTAAAGTCCCCATACCGCACGTAGTGGACTTAAGGCTTTACCTTACCCACGTTCGAAAAAAGAGTCTGGCCCAGCAGTGGGGCAGAAATGGGTAAAAAATAGACTCCATGCTACGAAAACTTTCGGTCAATCTCTGAATGGTTTACCTGAATTTGGATCCTTCAACAGATGGCAACACATAGCATCAATGTCTTCGATGGTAATGTAAAGTTTCTCACAGTAAGTGCTGAACATGACAATGAGATACATACTTTTCAAGGTCCATATTAGAGTCACTAACGTTACAAGCGTTAGAAGCCGTTTCACCTGAAAATTAAAGGTAAAATATTTTAAAGATTTAGATTTATGAATGAATGGTGATAGTGAAATTTAGAATGAAACTAGCTGACCCGGCAAACGTTGTTTTGCCATATAAAAAGGGGCACTTAGGGGCATGAAAAATAGAAGTTTGCCGATTCACAGTCCTACTCAATATGCTCACAAAATTTCATGAGAATCGGTCAAGCCGTTTCAGAGGAGTACGGTAACGAAAACTGACGCGAGAATTTTATATACTAGATATGAGTAATAAATAAACAGAAAAAGAAATTAAGAACAAATTCAAACCTTTAAATTGCATTAAGCAGCTAAAGATATAAGACACAAAATGTATTAGTTTAGTATATTTTTTTTATAATTAAATAGATTACTTACAGATTCGTGCCCTTTAAAGTCTCCAGAGTTTTGTACATGCAGATACATTTCAAAATATATTAAAGAGTGAATCACTGTATTAACTGTATGATAGAATATCTGAAAATAAATGGATAAATAATAATATGAAATATATAAATAATTGTTTCGGGTCTGGTTGTGCTTTGTGTCCGTTGTTTGTAAAAGAAAAGCGGGAGTTGTCTTTTTCAAATAAATAAAACAAATCAAAAAAATATTACAATACAAGTAAATATTTTCTACCTATTATAGATTACATGTTATTCTCACCCGTGGTTAAAACAACTATGAAAAAAGATACAAGAATGAAAACGTTAGTATTACTTACTGAAATTTGAAAAACCACTTTGAAGATAGCATATGCCTCCATGAAACTGTTATATGCTTGAAACAAATCGTTCCAGGATTTTTCATCCGGACAATTTCTTTTAGTATAATATTTTATTTCAGATATCCATTTGAGAACACCATCTCTCAACAACGCGATGATACAAGTCCCATATGACAAGCCAACATCGAAATAGACCAAGGAAAGAAAATAGACCGCGATGTAGATATTCGCTTTCAAAATCACGAAAACGAGGAAAGCAGTGGAGTGTCTGAACACATAGAACCAATTAATAAAAATATACTTCTTGAAGTTATTATATTTGATGATTCTAAAGCTCTTTTGGATTTTGAGGATCATTTGAACGTGGTTTTTGGAGTACCTCACGTTAGTGATATAAGAGCCGATGAAGGAAGGCAAGTAGATAATGCAGTTAGCTGTTATAATAGTATCCATGGAATGATCGACGTCCAATTCATTTTGACTCCTATACCAGAGATTGCAGACATTAAACATCATGAAAACAACCATAGCGAAAAAGGAGACGATGTTATAAGAAATTCTATTAGGTCTGATGCAGTTGTATTCTACAGAATATTTCGATAAGAAGAACATGTGTTGGATGCACCGCAATGGTAGGAGAAGTTTTTGAAAATCTTTGTCAAGATAATTGTTGGTGATTGTGATTTTATACATATTTTTATCTGCGCACTTTCAGATAGATTATTATCTTTTTATTTATTTATTTATGACTTTTTTTTTTATTTGCAGATATGGGTAGTACATATATACAGATAATTTCGTATACTTGTTTGATCTGAATGACTCAGCGAATGTGTTTCAGAGGTCACATTAAATGTCGATCTCTGTTGTTGTCAATGAAAATAACAGTCAAATTTTCTGACTTTGGGTGACTTGTTCTTTAACACAGGGTTGACCAGTAACTATGTCAAATAAATTAATAATAAATTGGACATAGATGAAGACTTGCAGTGAAATAACAGTCTTTTACAAGTAAAGTGATTATTAGAAATTTAATTTACTTGAAAGTTTGTCATATCGACCTGTTATCTTCATTAATTCTTCTTTATTGTATTAATTGGATGTATTAATAATGTTTTAATATAATTAATAAATTATTCTGCGTTTTTTCAGTAACCATTTATCATTCTGATCTGGCGATATTATCTATTACTTGGAAAATGGCCTTTTTTAATTTTATCGTTCAGTAGAAATTCTCCTTATTTACACCGAAGCTTTTTCATTTTCTGTCTGTCTATCTCTCCTTATCTCTATTTTGTGTAAATGTCTAGCAAAACCTTCCCAAAAGTAAGTCAAACTAGGATTTGTCGAATATAACGTCATGAACAAAACAAAAACCATGTACTTTGAAAAAAAAAAATTGTATAAATACATCAAACGACAGTTTAAAAATTAAAAAGAAATCGTTGTAGGTACAATTGACAACATTTTATTTTTAAAGTAACATATATTATCATTTTATTTTAAATTGATATGGATTTAAATAATGTAAACAAATACCTACCGTATACATATCTTTGACTGCAGTGGTTAACGTGGTCACCTCGCCGCTATAACCGTAGCGCCGCGTGTATTTGTGTGATGAGCACGAGAATCTGTTCTAAGCCTAGATGTCAATTTATCTATATTTATAATTATAAGTATGTATTTATAAGTATATAAGAATGTTTATCAGTTATTTGGTAACCATAGTACTATGGTTACCAAATAACTGATAAACATTCTTGTACAAGCTCTGCTTAGTTTGGAATCAAATGACCGTGTGTGAGTTGTCCAATAATATTTGTAATATGTCTATTTATTTATATATAATGGCTTATGGAAAAGCAAACTATAATGTGGTTAGTTAGTAATCCACTGAGACTTAACAGCAACGTAGCATCACCGTAGAACAATCCACAAGCAGACATATTACTGGAAGATTCACGATTTAGAAACATCACTTTCTTACATAACTCTTTTTCACTCTCTGAAAATTACTTTCAGAGAGTGAAAAAGAAACATGTTATCAGCATGTCTCCTTGCGGCGCGAGTTTCGAGGCCTACCCTCACTTGGTTTTTACTGAGTGTACATTGTTGACTGACGACGCTTAGCAGCCACATTAGTCAGCTGGTGACCACGGTCGCTGTAATTCGATGGAAACGTCGGGTGATCAAATAAGGTATCCTAACCTTGACATTTTGAATCGCGTGTAAGACCCGTTGCATTATAATATTATGTGTACTAGTCGCAAGAGCTTAAAAACGTTAAAAGTAAAAAATATCAAGGAAAGTATCAATGATAGTTATAAATCCTAAAAAGTAGTAACAGACCAACAAAATAACGTTACAACCTAAGGTCAATATAACATACATCCAATTAATTGCGACAGTATTCTTGATACTTTTATCATCCAAGCTGAAACTTTCATGTATAACTTGAATATTCAGAATTAAGGGAACGTGTTTTTCAGCGTGAATCGAATTTAAAACTATAACTGTAATGATATTTACACAATAATAAAGGTAGTAGACTATGCTGTATTTTTATCCCCGGTCTGGAATATTAGCGAAAAAAATTGAAAATAAGAATATGAGAGAGTTGTTATCATAAAAACAAAAACTCTTATGGAATAACTTCTTGCCAATTGGAGCATTAGAATTCTCACGAATTACAAATTTTGACCCGAACAATATTTTTTGTATTATATACCAAGGGTATATCATTCTTTGAAAATCTTTTCTTAATAAATTATTGATTCGTAAATTCCCAATGTTGATTTTTGTTGGTTCGACTTTTGATTTCTTGGAAATAGTTTTCGAATTGATTGCCCATTTCCAATACATTTTTATATTAGTATAGTGTCAAGTTTGGTGTAGGGTCAAGTGTTGACCTTGAGTTGCTAGGCGGAAGCTTCGAAATTAATTTTATTTCAATTAGACATAAAACAGACACAAAAGTGCCTACAGTCCATCATTTTGATCAATTGATTCGTATACATTTATCATTTTATATTGATTGATAGCTTTTAACATCAAAATAGTAAAAAAACGACATTTTTAATGCAACAACTACATACATACCAATAATTTTATATCATTAAGAAGATTCAGTCGCAATAACAATTTTTAAACATTCATTTAATAAACCCACGTAAACAAAGTTTTCATGTTGCGAAGTAGTCAGGCACTGTGTAGACATAAATTTGTTCGTACCAATGTTTAATGGTACACCAGAATATTTTTAGATTCTCTCAACAGCTAATTGCAGCAACACAACAACATAATGAGTGATGAGTCCACTGAGAGTGAGCGGTAACACAGCGTCCACGTAGAACATTCCACACGCGCTCATCTTACTGAACGAATTACGGTTTAACTGAAGCACGAGCTTAAACAAATGTCGTTGATGTTCTGTAATATAAATATTAAAATTAGTAAAAAATAATCAAAGGTACTTGAGGCAATTAACGCCCACTCAACTTGAAACATGTTTCTTAAACTGAACAAAACTGCAGACCGCAGACTGCTAACCGCAGACTGCCAACCGCAAGTTATCGCAGTTTGCACCGCAGATGTGACAGACAGCGACAGCAAGTGCAGTGATAGCAGGCAATATGATTTAAATTGATTTCATAAACACCTGAACTATTGCCTTTTTTGAACAGTATAAGACACGCAGTCTCGGCGTCTTCGACTGACATGCAAAACTTATAATTGTACATACATAGCAGTATTTCAACTAATACATATTTTTGTATAAACAGTAAGTTTTAAATTGTTATCGACCAATATTTCAACACAACTTACAGATAAAACAAATATTGGAAGATAAATTCGTCAAGCAAGTTTGATTCGAGGTCTCTCACTACGGGATGAGACTCTTGCTCAGCAGTAGGACAGAAATAGGTTAAGAAAAAACATTACATAACTTTACAGATATTTATTGGTTCATAGAAAAGCAAACTGCAGCAGTACAATAATATGATTAGTTATTAATCCACAGAGTCTTAGCGGCAACGTAGCATCAACGTAGAACAATCCACATGCAGACATTTTGCTGAAAGATTTACGATTTAGAAACATCACTTTCTTGCATAATTCTTTTTCACTCTCTGAAAACAAAAAATGCATGTCATTTCTATAGTTTGTGTTTTTTGAAATATTACTCCGGCTCTAAGTATTGCTCTTGTGTCACGGGGATTTTTACAAACAAACAAACAACTGCTTTCGTGGCGGCGCAGTCGGCAGTGTACCCGGCCGCTGACCATTAGGTTCCGAGTTCGATCGTCAGGTCGAGCAAATATATTGTTGTACTAGCTGACCCGACAGACTTCGTCCTGTCAAAAAGATTTGTAAATGTTTTTTTGCCTACGTATTTAAAAAAAATCTCCTGAACAGAACCTTCACCCTGGTGATAGGACGTTGTGAATAAAAAATAATTAAATACAACATATATAAGGATTTAAAAGTAAGTAATCGCTTTATTGTTAATCATGTGAATCATAATTATTATTATTATCATTGTAGTGCTTTGTGGTATACGATGTTTTTTGTTTGATTACCAGGCGCATAGATAAACAAATCTGATGGTTTTCCAACACGGGAACAGGCAACATACAATTGACCATGTGAGAAACATGGGTTTTCTAGATTAATACCACAAACACTTAATGATTGCCCCTGGGACTTGTTTATAGTCATAGCAAAAGCAAGCCGCACTGGAAACTGTAGTTGTTTAAACTCATGGCACATCAGTCGGAATCATTGGGATGCGCGGTATGAGAACATCTTCTCCTTCATACTTTCCTTTGAGTATAGTTGCTTCTATCACATTGTTTAGTAATTTTTTTATCGCTAACCGTGTACCGTTGCAAGGACGCGGTTGGTTGATATTTCGCAACATTATAACCACCGATCCAACCTTTAATTGAAGGTTGTGAGGTGGCAATCCTGGCAAATCCAGCGAGTTTAAAAATTCCGGTGGATAGTTGACTACTTCATCTTGATTAGTAGCCGAATCATCTGATTTATATATCCTCAATTCGCCTGTAATTTGTTCTTGAATTTTGAAATTTAATTCATTTACATCTATGTTTTTTGCAGCCAGTATAGCTCGTTCGCTCAACCAATCATAGTTTCTGTAATTTTGAGAAACATCTGGAAACACCTTTTGAATAAGTTCATCTTTTGATTGAGTTAACTGACAAAAACTTTGAGGAAAGTTAATGCAGCCAGTCAACATGTCTATCGGAAATTTGCCATTACCAATGTCAATGAGTTGTTTAGAGAATATGTTTCCAGATTGGTCATTTTGCAACTCGACGCGCATATTCTTGCTTAAATGTAGTACTTTAACATGTTTCCACAAATTGGAGGACTTTAGACATGCATTGAGTTCATCAGCTGGCGTTGATCGTGGAATCACTGGCAATGTTTGACGAAAATCTCCTGCTAATAAAATCATTGCACCACCAAATCGGTTATTATTGCTCCGTAGATCTTTTAAGGTTCTGTCTAAAGCCTCCAAAGATTTTTTATGTGCCATCGTGCATTCATCCCAAACAATCAATTTACATTGCTGCAAAACCTTTGCCATTGCAGAGTTCTTCGAATCGTTGCAGGTTGGAGTTTCATTGCTTTGCATATTTAATGGCAATTTCAGTGCTGAATGGGCTGTTCGACCACCTTCAAGCAAAGTTGCTGCGATTCCCGACGAAGCGAGTGCAAGTGCAATTTTATTTTGTGAGCGAATTGTTGCTAATATTAATGAAATCAAAAAAGTTTTTCCTGTACCACCAGGTGCATCTAAGAAGTAAATCCCTCCAGTTTCATTATTTGTTACTTTCATAAGAGTTTCAAATACATACTTCTGTTGTTCATTTAACAGTGGAAGATTTGTTTGAATTAATTCTTTCAAAGCGTTGAGATCATACAGTTTTTCTCGAGGCAACTCTTGGTTAAAAGCATCATGCATTGGACGATTGGGCGCGGTCAGGCCTAATTGAATTAATAGTTTGTTTGACATTATCAAGCACATGTCCTCAATTGAAATCAATGCTTCATTGTAAATGTCTTCACTGATTTGTATATTTGGATTTCCCATTCTATTCCGTATTTGATACAAAATATCATCACACATATAATCTTTGTACTTGATCCACAAATCAATTGGGTTTGATGGGAAGCATGTAGATATGATTATAGAAAACAATGTTCGTATTTGATGAGCGTGTGATGATATTACAGCATCATTGAGAGTTTGATCCCAATGAGCGTCATTTTCAAGCAATTGCAAACGTTGACAGGCTTCTCTGTAGGATCCGCACAATTCACCATCAACAGTTCGTAACTGTTGGAATGATGTTGGGCCACGTACATTGACTAATAGCAGTCGTAAATAAAAACATTCATCATTGCTTGGATGTACTGAATAAATCCGGCCAATCGCATCGGTGGAATATACATCTGTATATCCTGGAACTGGTTCTAGCTGACCCGACAGACTTCGTCCTGTCAAAAAGATTTGTAAATGTTTTTTTGCCTACGTATTTAACAAAAATCTCCTGAACTAAAACTGGTTAATGTAGTAGATGGTGGCTGAGCAGCTCTTTGTACTGCGTTCTGTGCTGTAAAATACACTCTTTGTCCATTTTCTCTTTTTCATTTTCATGTGCTGTAATATTGCTTTGAATGTCACCACGATATACGAATTTGTTTCGTGTATTAGTTGACAAAAGCAAACTCAATAGGTTAGGTCACAGACAACTTTTTTTTTTAATTTGATATGACTTGAAGTCAAATCCTTTTAAGCCGTACGAATTATTTTGTTTACGTAAAATTTGGATATTAAAAATAATAAAACACTGTTGGTAAAGCGATTTTTGTTTGACTGATGTAATGACGTGGAAACTGATGCATTTTATCTCGCGTGCCGAAACTAATACAAAAGAAACGCGAGTTTCGGAACGCGACATTTAAACTCCTCCAACTATGTATTCTGTGCTCCAACGAACACACGCACATTGTTTTGACAGATACGAGCTTTGACTTTAGGAACACACCTACATTGCTTAGACAACAGTGAGTGCATGTAATTTTGATATGAACTTTATACCATAGCAATAAAGCTCAAATTGACTACGTTTTAGTTACAAATCATTTGTATGAGAAAAAGAAAAGGGTTATTTTTAGGATTTTTCCAGCGATAATTCTAATTTTTCTCGCCGTAAAAACCATCCTTAAACTTCAACGAACATTTTAAAAAAAGATTTGGCCAAATTGGTCGAGGCGTTGTTGAGTTATGCGCTTACCAACACATTTTGCGATTCATTTTTATATTTGTTAAACTAATATATTGTCCTAACGATTGGAGCCTTTCAAATTTAGCAAATGTTATGTTAATTAATTATAATCAGATAAAATTACAAGTAATCAATTATAGGTACAATTCACAAAACGTAAGTTGACGTAATGAATTCAAAAAAACAAAAGATAGCCGCCATTATTTTCTTTTTCTTCTTTTTTTTTCGGCAGCTTCACTTGATGTTGCCTGGTTGCCAACACGGCCCTCCTGCATCGTGCATGTCCTCAGGCACGTCCAATCCATTCAAATTACTCAACGAATCAAAACATCTGAAACGAGTATACAAAATATCGTATTATTGTTCAATGTAAAAATCTATACTTTTTAGTCCACTATTCCGGCAAATAGTTTTCATACAAAGTTCCTTTAGACTTAGGCAACTTTATAATATCTAATGTTCGCTGGTCCGCCCAACTTAAAAATTGTCTTTAGACTTAGACATTCTCTTCTTACCAAGTATTCACTCCTTTAGTCCGAAGTAGTGCCTGCTCCAGTTTACTCCTTTATATCTTAGGCAGTAACTGCTTCAGCACACTACCCCTACTCTGGATAATGAACACAGTTGGTATCTTTGACGGAACAGCACACACACACACACACACAAATATTATATATTACAAAGCATTGAAATTAAATTTCTGATCAATAATTTGTAATGATGTATATTTTTACCCTTGCCAACACGTTCTCAACTTACTGCTGACATTATTTTTGATTAATAGACAAATTATTAATGTTGATCCATGGCTTGATATCTTCCGCAGCGGCCACTCCTTTATATCTTTTATTTGATCTTTCACTTCCTCTCATATCTTGGAATTATTCCGAGTGACCGACTGCCTCATGGATATCGACTTATATATAAGTACGACTGTGAAGGAAAGCTGCTAGACTATCACAAGTCTTAAAATTACTAGCTTCGACGGATGCTGTTATGTTACCATCACCAATGGTTCCTAATATAATAGAAATTATATCATTTTCAAAGAAATTTAAACATAAATGATCAATTCGCGCTTTTTGTTCAAAAAAGAAATCGTATAAAGATTGATTTTCAACGGATTTTCGATCAATTATTTCCCGCAATAGTTCAAACATATTCCTTTTGACTTTGAAAGTAATTGAAATGTTTTCTTTCCAATCCTTCCACGACCAAGCCGTCCACAAATGATCCTTACGTAGTATAGACTCGTACCATGTCTTGGCAGACCCTTTGAGCTTGTTGAGCGCTTGATATCTTATAATACCATCCGACCATTTAAAAGTCAACGCATAAGAATCAATTACATTAAGCCATGAAGCCACATTATCATTCAAAGGATCAAATTCCGGTATCATATTATGGAGGGTAATCAGATTTGTACTCACAGTTCTAGGGTGTTTAGACTTTACCCTTTTCCGAGATCGCGACGACCTTGGTGGCGGCGTTTTCGAACCACTCCTACTCGTGCTCGAACTGTGCGTGCTTGAGCTGCTACTACTCGACATGTATCTACCGCGTTTTACTTTACGCTTATGTTTATTTCTTTTACCCATTGTAGGCTGGGAAAATACTATATATGTCACTTCTGATGTTAAACTAATATATTGTCCTAACGATTGGAGCCTTTCAAATTTAGCAAATGTTATGTTAATTAATTATAATCAGATAAAATTACAAGTAATCAATTATAGGTACAATTCACAAAACGTAAGTTGACGTAATGAATTCAAAAAAACAAAAGATAGCCGCCATTATTTTCTTTTTCTTCTTTTTTTTTCGGCAGCTTCACTTGATGTTGCCTGGTTGCCAACATATTATAGATTTTCAAATTTATGTTAGCACATTTCTAAATATAAGCTTTGAAACGTGCAAACGCAAGGTTTGGCAACGGTATATAGCAATTAGCAATAGACACGCTATCTATTACATAGGAGTAAAATCATAAATGAAGAAGGTGGATGTATTTCATGCAACTCTGCCTACCCCGTCAAATATAGCAGGGATTATGTTTTTGTTTTCCTCTTTTAATATTTCAGTACTGTTATTCGACAACACTGCCTCAACAATTTATTAAGTACGTAAAATAACTTAATACGCACCAGAACAATCAACATGAATCAATCTCTTCACACAAGCAGTCTCAGCGTCATCAACAGCCATGTAGAACTTCTCACAATGAATACATAGCACTATTCCTAGTAAAATATCCTTTATCATCCACAATGTGTTTATTGTCAAAAAAAGGACTTGGTCATCCTGAAACAGTAAGGACTTTTAAAACATTCAAACACTGAACTCATAGATATTGTAAACATAATTACAGGGTGTACGAGTAACTAAGGTGATGATGGGTATTGAAAACGAAGGAAAAAATAATTCTAAAGTTTCATGTATTGTCACAAATGCATACTTAAATAAAACCATGCTAAAAAATAAATACGTCTACATCACATTTTTTAAAATAATTACGCTAGTAAAAAACGCGCAAATATCATATTAGCTGGTATAAAATAAATCATGACACTTACATATTTTAGGCTTCTATCACGAAAAATTTCTATTGAAATCTGAACGTTGCATAACGATCGTAGTAACGTATCCATTGCATATAAAAATACCTGAAATATTGTTAATGTAGTGAGCAAATATTCCAAAAAATACTTCTCTTTTTGTTTTACGTAATGTCAGTGGCATGTAGAGACAGTTCTGCAAATTTTCACGTTACATTTAACACATCGCATTGTATTCACATTACGAATCATTCGTTATTAACTTCGGACAAATGGTTAGAAAAAAACAGTCCTGGTATAAAATATGATGTTTCGGACAAACTACAGTATTCTACATTACGTACAAGCACGAGTAAAGACTAAAAACAATATGTATTTTTTATAAAGAAACTAGCTGACCCGCGCAACTTCGCTTGCGTCACATAAGAGAGAATGCGTTATAATTTTCCCCGTTTTTGTAACATTTCTCGTTGCTACTCCGCTACTATTGGTCGTAGCGTGATGATATATAGCCTATAGCCTTCCTCGATAAATAGGCTATCTAACACTGAAAGTATTTTTCAAATCGGATCAGTGGTTCCTGAGATTAGCGCGTTCAAACAAACAAACTCTTCAGCTTTATAATATTATATATAATATATAGTATTATAGTATATAGTATAGATATTTATAGTTACCAGTCCATGTGACACCGTTTTAAACAGACTATAAGAAAATAAAATATTTTGATACACTTCGAACATTTTTTTACAAAACTCAGAATTTTCTTGGTCGTTACTACGACATGTACACTTGTCCGCAATGCTAGTATTCCACTTAACCAAATACTTGGTTAGGATCATTAAAATACAGTTCGAATATACAATGCACAAATCAACGAAAATGTACAAAACATCAAGGAAAGAATCAATGAAAGCGATAAATTGTAAAACATTGTAATAACAGCTTAATAGAGAAACGTTACTACATAAGATCACTGCAACGTACATCCAATTACTAATAACAGTATTCTTGATACTATTATCATTCAAGCTGAACCTTTCATGGATAACTTGAATATTCAAAATTAAAGAAACGTTGTTTTCAGCGTGAATCGAATTTGAAACGATAACTGTGATGATATTGACATAAAAATAAAGGTAGTAGAATATACTGTAAAAGTTATCCCTGTCTGAAATATTAACGAAAAAATTTTGAAAGTAAGAATATGAGAGAGTGGACATTATAAAAAGAAAAACTGTTATGGAATACTTCTTTCCAATCGGAATAATAGAATTGTTACGCATCACAAATTTTAACTCCAACAATATTTTTTGTATTATATACAAAGGGTATAACATTCTTTGAATATCTTTGTTTAGTAAATTATTGATATGTAAGTTCCCAATGTTGATTTTTATTGGTTCGACTTTTGATTTTTTAGAAATTATTTTAATCATTTTCGAATTTAATGCCCGATTCCAATACATCTTTTAGTCAAGTGAAAAGCAAATTGTTGTTCCCTGAGTTGCTAGGCTGAAGCTATAAAATCAATTTTATTTCAATTAATTGTGTTATAGAAATAGCACAGACACAGAATAGTACAGTCCATCATTTTGATTAATTCATTCGTAAACATTTATAACTTTTTATTGATTGAAAGCGTTTGACATCGAATATAGTAAGTACAAAAACAAATATACCAACTGAAACTGATCACAATTTCATAAAAGATTTTTTCGAACAGTAGCGCGATTCTGTATAGTCGATACTGTCGAGTATTGAAATTTTGATATTAGGAATGTGCTGCCAAAATATTTACTACGACGCCCGTCAGAGGCGCTGATCAGATTTTCATACAAAATTTCTCGATGACAGCTCGGTTGTCGGTAGTCGATAGTAATAGAGAATCGAGCTACTGTTACCGCTTATTTAATGAAATCTGAATCCTCTGAATATATCACTAATTACGAAGTTTTAACAAGATGGTATCGGAAGTCCACATCGATGATTAAAATCAGGCAACATTTGACATTAAATTTATTTACATTTCAGAAGACAAAATATTAACTAACGAATTGTAAAATACAATACAACAACAATTTTTTTTAATGATCTTTACATTACAGAAAATAATTTTACATTGTTTAAATTTTTACTTTATACATTTTTTAAATCACGTTACCACAGTGTTAACTTATGTCATATTTTCAAGTAGTCAGAAGTCACTGTGTAGACCTAATCAAAATCAAAATCAAGTCATTTATTCATTCAGGTCAAATGCTGATACTTATGACAGTCAATGATACAGAGAGTGAATTTACCGCCAGTTCGGAAGGTAGGGCCAATGAGAAGAGCTAGCAAGAAACTCCTGACCACTCTTTTTATACACCTAATGGTTTTTACAATATTTCTGTTAGGTATAAATCATTGATGATGTAAGGAGCTGCTACCAACACTACCGAACACACATAGGTCGCAGCAAATTAAATCAATGTTTTAAAGTGGGAGTAAACAAGATGTCAAGTGTATTGCAAGCTTGATGGGGAGCATTTACCTTATTTACAAATTAATACATACATTTGTTCATACCAACTTTCAAAAGAATATGTTTAGGTTCTCTCAAGAGCAAATTGCAGCAACACAACAACATAATGAGTGATGAGTCCGCTGAGAGTGAGCGGTAACACAGCGTCCACGTAGAACATTCCACACGCGCTCATCTTACTGAACGACTGACGGTTTAACTGCAGTACGAGCTTACACAAATGCCGCTGATGTTCTGTAATATAAATATTACGGTAAGTAAAAAACTGAATGTAACAATGTTAACAAACAAATCAAGGCTAAAAATATTAAAATAACAAAAAAATGTTCACTATAATGCAATGTAAACAGTACGAGTTACACAGAAAGAGAGAGAGAGAGAGAGTGAGAGAGGAACGAGAGAGAAAAGGAGAGAGATAGAGATAGAGAGAGAGATGTTTATATACAGAGAGAGAGAGAGAGAGAGAGAGAGAGAGAGGGAGAGAGAGAGAGAGAGAGAGAGGAGAGAGAGAGAGATACACACCTGAACAATTGTCTTTTTTAAACAGTATTAGACACTCAGTCTCAGCATCTTCCATTGCCATGTAAAACTTTTCATTGTGCATACATAGCAGTATTTCAACCAATACATCTTTGAGTATAAACAGTAAGTTTAATGTTGTTATGACTATGCGTGCGTACTAAAAAAGAACACCACTCCGCTTTATTTCGACATTTCTTTAGTGTATTTTTCGAAAGTAATTAAAGAAAGCTCTTAAGATTGATACGTTCATTGTTTTTTTCCGTAAACGTAATTAACATATATAATATCAAACCTTTTCCCCAAAGGGGTAGGCGGAGACCAAACAACGCTAATTGGTACAAGCCTTACAAACTTCCCTTGCCTCTTTCGCATTCATATATCTTTTGATATATGACATTATATAAAAACATTTAACTCATTTATTTTCTTAAATATTATTATGCAAATTAAATGTATTAATTACATTCAGACATTCGTTAATAGCAATCAGAAGCTTGAAACACTGGTATTCAGCTGCATCCGGTAAGACTGGAAGTCGACTCTAACTAGTTTGGAAAAAAGGCTAAGCTGATAGATATTATATTATGCAAATTAAAATTATTTTTGCGTCTCCCTGCCATGTACCGATTTTGTCGAAATTAGTAAAGAACTCCCTGGAACATACTTACGTGCTCAAAACTTTCCTCATGACCTTCTCTCTGAAACTCTATCTGTACTTGAATAGTAGTTAAAGCCCGGCTTAGCGTATCGACTGAATGCAATAATACCTGAAAATAAGAAAGTGTTGTAGAAGATAATAGCCGCCTTTACACACACACTCTATCGCACGTTCTTAGGAGCGTACAGGATTACGCGCGGGAAAGCAGTGCGGTCTTCGGTCGCGATTTTCTTTGTGGGCTTGACATAACAGCGCGGCGCGTGGTCTTTCCTTTCCCCTTTCACGCGCGATTCTTGTTTCATTAGCGATAGAGTGTGTGTGTAAAGGGAGATATCGCTACTAAAGAACAATTTTTTGGTAAATTTATCCAATAAAATGAATTACCTGAACGTGAAAAACCTTCTTACATAAATCATAAGCAGACAGTATGTTCTGATAAATTTTGTACATTTCATCACAATATTCCGCATTTGCATCATCGTGACTCATATTTTGAACATCGTGATTCCACTTGGTAAAATATTTCGTCAATAGAATTAAAATACTAATTGCATAAATCATGTTCATATCAACAAGAATGTAGACAAAGTCAAATACAAATAATATTTCTGAGAGAAGATTTATTGCGTAGTAAGAAACTAAAAAAATCACATTAGCGCTGAATAACAGCAAATGTGATATCCAATTGTTAGCACAAAGTTTCTTGATACTTTTATCACTCAAATTGATGCTTTCGTGAATGCTTTGGAGACTCAAGATGAGCGAGACGTGGTTTTCAGTGTGTTTCACGTTCAAAATTAGAATCGATAACAGATTAGCGCAATACGATACAAAAATGTAGCATGTTAACATCACAAAAAAAAGATTCTCAGTGGCATAATGTTGTTCTATAATTTCCCAAAAGTATACCTCGTAAAAACAAAAGGCAAACCATGCTAATAGAAATATAAATACAAAAATAAAATATTTTTTCCCCATCGGCGTGATAACATTTTTACGGATTCTATACTTCGATGATAGGAATATATTCTGTGCAAAATACAATGGATATAATATCCTTTGAAAGTCTTTTCTCAAAACATTATTATTTTGTTTATTTTCTGGTATTATAATAGATGTATTTGATTCACCATCTGAATTGACGTGAGACATGTTTGCTCATAGTACTACTATACAATAATTTTAGTAACAAAATAGAATTGTAGGCCGTAATAAAACTAAAATATATTGACGTTCTCGTTCCCTTCACGAATGCTTCCTACTCGATAAATTGATTATGACAAAATTTATTGATAGTGTTTATTAGTTGAACTTCAAATTGGATTTGTTAATCATGATTGAAAAATGTGTCCTTAATTAAAAAAGGCATCACGCGTGAATGGCTGGACCGATTTTACTATTTCTTTTTGTTTTGTATTTGTTATTATTATTTCTTACGGAAAAAAATACTAAGAAAATCTCTCAGAAATATTGAAAAATAGACATTTATTTTGCATATTTTAGGCGGTACGAAGTTCGCCGGGTCAGCTAATTTTTTATAAACAAAATAAAAAATAATTTGAATGATCATAACATGCCTTAATCAAAAGCAAAGCTGGATCATCACTTGTTTCAACAAAAGTAAATGACGTTGCAAAAAAAAATTGTTTCTTCTTTTTCTTTGCAATAATTCAAAAGTGGCCTAGTTTTCAGACCATTTTTGCTTGCGTACTTCAGGGATAGGCCACTTCTGCGCTGACGACCTGAAATAATGTTGATAACATTGTAACCAAATTGTAAGTTTAAAAACATAGTATTGCAAATCAGACTAAGCAGTTGTGATGGCGAAAATCAAACCAAAATAGAAATGTCCTCGCCGATTTTGAGCGATATTATTTTTCCAGAAAACAAGTATAAAGAATAAAAATACTATATAAATATAAACAATACTAAATAAGTAAATAAATTGAACCCATTACTGTCCCACTGCTGGGCAAGGGTCTCCTCAAGGGTAATGTGGGAAGGGTCAGGCCTTGAGTCCACCACGCTGGTCAAGTGCGGGTTGGGGACTTTGCATACCCTCAATAAATGGATTAAACTAATTTTAGGCATGCAAGGTTCCCTCACAATGTTGTTTCCTTCACCGTTGGAGCGTGTGAAAAATAATAATTTCTAATACACACATAAGTTTGTAAAGTCATTGGTGTGTTGCCTCGGGTTCGAACTTGCCGCCACTTGCGTGGGAGGTGTCAATTAATTAGTTTGACACAGGTGGGTAATAAAATGAATGAACCTACCTTCTTATCGCCATACAATATTTCATTTATATTACGAGGTATTATACCTAGTTATATAATTTTATTAGTAACACGTGTAAAAGCAAACATGCTACGAAATTCAGCTGTCGAATCAATTACTATGTCAGAACAAAAACCAAATAACATTTTAAGAAAAGATGTTAGAAAAATAATATACCCATTGTATTTAATGCAACATGTATTTTTATCGTCAAAGTATATGATACGGAAAAACACAATCATACCGATGGGAAGGCTGTATTATACGATTATTTTCATATTTTTATTGACATGCTGTCTTATTTCTTTATACAACACTTTAAACGAAGTATTTGGAGATCTAACTATTGCTTTTGCAACACCCGCCCTTTTAATAATAACGCATGTATATTTCATTATATATACAACTAGTCTGCTAACAATTTTGTATCTGAATTTTGTACACACAAAAAAGCACGTCGCACTGATCTTGAGCCTGCAAACTATTCACAAGAATATGAACTTAAGTGATAAAAGTATTAAAAAACTTTGCGTCGATAATTGGGTATCACATCTGCTTCTCTTAAGTCTTAATATAAGTCTTATTACCGGTTTCTATTCAATAAGATTTTCCAGTTATATTTTGTTTTTAATTGACATTATATACATTGTCTTTGATATGAACATGCTTTATGCTGTTCATATTCTGATTCTGCTGACAAAATATCTGAAGAAATGGAATCATGATGTTCAAAACATGATTGAAGATGATGACAATTCGGAGTGTTGCGAAATGTTCAAGATTTATCAAAATATACTGTCAACTTACGATTTATGTAAAGAAGTTTTTCATTTACTGGTGAGTGTATAATTAAGAATGTAATGAAATGAAGAGTGAGTGTAAGATTAAAAACATTATTTTTCATCAAAACGATACTAATATTGTGTGTCGCAATAAGGGCGAATAACATAAAGATAGCCTGGGGGAGTCTAAACAAAAATGGTCTTGTAGTACTTTAAAGCGCAATTCCTCATTTGAGTTTAAATAAGATGTATTTATATCGTCGTAATGTTTCAATTAACGTAGACGAAGCAGAACTTTGCAATAAGAAATAAAAAAAAATTGAAACTTGCCAATGTCATGTGAAAACATAGGAATTCCTTGATCAATATGAATTTAATAGTAACCAAAAGCATCATAGTTATTGAAAAATTATGTCAAACGTCGCGTTAAATAAAAGTATTCTTCTTCTTCTTTTTCTCAGCATATGCGTGCCCACTGCTGGACGTATCTCTTGCTGGACGTATCTCTTCTCATATGCAATGAGGTCTATTTGTCTATAAAAGTATTATATTATTAATTTCCAGGTACTTTTACATTCCGGTGATTTCCTCTGCCGAACGCTATGCAATGTTCAAACGCAGATAGAGCTCATTCGGCCGAATAACTACGAACTTGACTTTGTGAGTATTTTAAAGGGGCAATTATAATAATAAAGCCTTTATTAAACAATCTTACATAACGTTATTTTCTTACACACTAAGTTTAATTTGTAATTGAATGACACAGTTTCGCAAGAATGTCTTGCTATTTCACATAAGTCTCCCCTAAAGCTTGCTATATGACGAAAGGAGCAAAGATTTAAAAGAGTATTCCATATTTTCCAGAACTAAAGAAATATAATAATTATGAGACTGCCTTTGTGCTTTCAGCGGTAGTGTATCACACTGCTGATCGTGTGGTTTTGGGTTCGATTCCCGATTTGGTTATTTGCCATTGGTTATTTCTGGTTCTGGTTTTACTTTGTGTCCATTGTTTGTATGATTGTAAAAGTCCCCGTGATACAATAGCAATTCTCAGTGCGGGAGTTGTCTGTTATTAAAAAAAAAAACTTGTTTATAAGTTTGAGTATTTCTTAATAATAGCCCGAAGTTTGGTAATATGTCCGGTATATAAGCAAGATGGCACCCTCCTCTTAATGGGACTAAGATTGTCAATAGAGAAATAGGGGTGTATTTGGTATCTTGGTCTACCAAATACACCCATATTTCTCCATTTAACATGCATAATTGCATACATTGCATTCCATCATGCAATGTATGCATGTTACATTTTCCTTAAAATATAAAAGTTGCAACAATATTATACTCTTACCTCTAGAGGAAAATAGCGCGATATTATGTATGTATGTATGTATAATACTCGTTTCTTTCAGTATGAATACACATTCGTTACTACGTTGACCGTTATCTGGATTATAAAAGACGTATTATTAGAAGTACTTCTCTGTATGTACAATGAGAAGTTCTACATGGCGGTAGAAGACGCTCAGTCTGCGTGTCTTATAAAGTTAAAAAATGGTGATATCGCAGGTCAGTGTTTATACTTTAAATACTTGTAAACTTAATATTATAATGTAACGGGTCTTAATCGCGATTGAAAATTAAAGGTTAGAATACCTTATTGGTTTACCTGACGTTTCGATCGAATTACATCGACCGTGGTCACGGGCTGACTGATATGAAAACTACTGCATAATAATATTGAGAGGTTTTGTAGTTCCACTTTCTACAGTCTATGAGAGACAGAGTAGACTATTCTTATGTATAAAAATGAATCGCCAAATGTGTTGCTAAGTGCTAAGCTCAAAAACGGCTGAATTGATTTCACATCAAACGAAATTTATTTTAGAATAATATATGATTTTTAAATAATGCTACACAAAAACAGACGTGTCAGATTGCCTAGCACGCTAGTTTCAAGCTTGGTATTATACATGACAATGTATGAGCATGTGTAACTGTAGCGCGATTCTGTACAGTCGGTACTGTCGAGTATCGAAATTTTGACATTTAGAATGTACTGCCAAAATAGTTCCCACAACACCCGTCAGAGGCGCTACTACTATATATCTCGATAGCAGTAGCTCAATTCTCTATTACTATCGACTACCGACAACCGACCTGTCATCGAGAAATTTTGTATGAAAATCTGATCAGCGCCTCTAACGGGCGTCGCAGAAACTATTTTGGCAGTACATTCTCAGTGTCAAATGTTCGATACTAGACAGTACCGATTGTAAAGAATCGCGCTACAGGTCGGTTGTCGGAGGTCGATAGCAGTAGAGAATTGAGCTACTGAAGCTTTATTATGCTGGACTTATCGCAATTGCCCGACATTTAATTTTGTCAACCATGATTTGTTTGACGATTGAACCAGTTAGCTACCATAATATCTAGCTGAATATTCATATTAAAGAAATTATTTATATTACAGAACATCAGCGACGTTTATGTAAGCTGGTGCTGCAGTTAAACCGTCATTCGTTCAGTAAGATGAACGCGTGTGGAATGTTCTACGTGGACGCTGTGTTACCGCTCACTCTCAGCGGACTCATCACTAACTACACCGTTGTATTGCTGCAATTCGCACTAGCCGACCCCTGAATATTGTACCCAAGATTTGTTGTGAAGTCTCATGGAATTTAATTAAAAACTATAACTGCTTTAATTTGAAAAAAAAGTACAACAAACCATGCATCATGTCGAGTACTTAACGAAGGAATAAGGCCTCCGTAGTATACTGATAGAAGTGGTTGCCACACCTCTTATACGAGATATATTAGGTCTTGGAAAGAGTCGTTTCGCATTATAGTATATATGGATTTGTAATAAAATCTTTTGCTCTACACAAAAAAACTCAATATTTGGGTACCTCACGAGGTCACTGAAAGAAACCTAATGAACCGTGTATTCATTTGTGATTCTTGAAGCCAAATAGATTTAATTACAAGTTCATACATACTATAATGCGAAAAGACTTTTTACCCCGACCTAATATATATTTGTTCCATAAATGGTGTCCGATTGCACTTTATGTCCGGTGTTTTTAAGTTCGTGAAAGTTCCCATGACACAAGTACGATTATTAGTGCGCGAGTTTTCTTTAATGTTATAGTAAAAAAAAAATGTACATGAAAATATTCGCAATTTATTTCCAAAGTCCAGCAGCTTTGTAGTGAGCCTTCCTTTTTCTTCTCCTTTATGTAGATTATTTATAATATTTCTATGTATGTAATTGCAAAATAAAGACGTATCTTTGTCTAACAGATCACCATCAGTTGCAAAAACCTGAGGATCTAGTAGCTTGCATGTAAGGCTCTCTACTATATTACTGGACTATAAGTTGACAGTTGTAGTGTATTAAATTGTTTACTCTAACACTTTTTTATTTGCAAATTCTACTTTTTTTCCATCTCACTGCTGGATTCCGGTTCGTAGAGAATTTGAACAACAAAATAAGACACTCCACAACAAAAATACATTTAATTTAATGATACATTTTCTCTACTTCAAATCAATATTCTCAAACTAAATGACAACGTATGTTTAAAAGTGCTAACCTCTACACCTACACGAAAGTCCTCTCTAGTTAGAAAGAAAAGCAAACTGCAATAAGACTATAGTGTAGTCAGTGAGAAGGCTTAAGAGACGGAACGGAAAGGCGGCATCAATGTTGAACAGGTTACAAGCACTTATCTTCGTGAACGTAGTTTGGTGAAGACGCTGTATGTTTCTGAATACTTGCCTCTCATAATCTGAAAAAATTACAAACAGTAAAATAGTGAGTACTAATATTCAGAAGAAAATTAATAAACCAGATCAATATTTACTTTCTTGGTCTTGGTTAAATTTATTTTATCGTTGTAATTATTGGTAAGAATGAAATGATAAAGAAGAATAAAAAAAAAACATAAATGGATTTCTGTTGGTTCAATGGTAATCAACTGTAGGTATGTACATATTTATTCTGTTTGTTTAAGTTGCCTGAAAGGCTTTACAGCTGAAAAAGCTTCGTTTTCAAAAAATGTTACAAAAACGGGGAAAATATTAGCCCATTCTCTCTTATGTGACGCAAGCGAAGTTGCGCGGGTCAGCTAGTTTAATAAACAAAGAAACAATAAACACAAACCTGTACAATCAGATTTCAAAATAATCGCACAAGTATCTTGAGCAGTTCTCATAGCTTCGTAGAATCTTTCACAATGCAAGCTCAGTAGCGATTGCAGCATTATCGTTTTTACCAACCACACGTACATTGACAATGCTGCCATTGACATCGGGAACTCCATCTGTAAAAAAAATGCAAATAATTTTACTTCCTTTGTGGTTTGGGAGGTTCACTGCTGATCGCACAGCCTCGGGTTCGATTTCCAGTTTGGATATAGTGTTATTGTTTTTTTTTTCTTAATATAATAGTATTTCTGAATAGTCACGATCGAAAATGTCCCCTCATTACAAATATTCCTCTATCTGACGCCACCTGAATCATCTGCAATAGATAGACACAGGCCAATGATGATCTTAATAATAGCCCAGAATTCGGAAACATGGTTTGAATTCGTTAAGGGCAGCAAAAGTAAGAAAATTAAATCAATACGGACAAAGAAACATTAAGTGCTAGAACTTTTTTATACATAATACAATCTGTTGATACAATAAAGATACTTACATAAGAATGACTGGACGGTGACAGTTTTGCTACTTCTATCCATACTTGATTGTAGACTAAGATATGACAGAAACTCTGTATAGTATGATATACGATCTGAAATAATAAAAAAAGTACTTATTAAACATTATCACATATATATTTTCTTACATATTTTCTTCATCGTAATAATTGAGCTACATGATTCACTCTTACCAAAGATTGAAAAGCAGCTCTATACATTTGATAGCATTTCACCAAATCAATATAAGCCTGGAACAATCTCCTACATTTCAAATCTCGATTATAAATACAGATTTTAGACTTCAAAGAATAATTGATCCATAGAACAACTTTGTCTTTCAACACATTAATAATTCTGATCGAGTAGACCATGTTAGCATCAAACGACGCTAAAGAAAAAGTACTGAATATGACGTAAAGAGGAGGCCTTTGATAAAAACTGCAGATTAAATACAGATTGGATACACAAAAAGTAAAAAATAAAAAGACACTGATCCAATTGCGAATCGTATAGATCCTAAACGTTTTAGTGTTATTCAGTAATCTGTGGACATCTTGTAAAGTTAGAATCAAATCGACGTTTCTGTTCCTTTGAACGAAATTGATGCTAAAGTTGATGATAAAACCGACACAGTATAAGGAGAAATCGAAAAAAGTAGTGAAATAGAAAAACGCGTTGATTCTTCTCATGTACCCAACGATAGACATATCGTAGATGCGATATAAGAAAATGATGATATACAACAATGTACCACAGAACGAGAGGCAGTAAATTAAGAAATTGATGGGATAAATTGTATTGTTTTTGATGAAATATTTTGGACAGAAGAACATATTTTGCATCAGGTTTAAAGGCATAAGCATTATTTGCATGTCTTGATCTACATTGTTTTTTGAGTTTGGTTTCTCGCTGTTTTTTCTTTTTAGATGTTTTATCTTCTTAGTCAGCATATTTTTGAGGATTATTTATTACAATTTGATAGCAAAAATATCCAAGATTAGTATTTTTGTCTTTATGTTCCCCGATCATGTAAGACTGGCTCTTCGGTTCAATTGACCTTCACTTTTAAAGGTTATATATATTATTATTACTGATAGTAAATGTAAGTAAAAATAATTATGATATCAGAAAGCAATGTCAATCATGTCAATAAAGCTGGTGTCAGCACAAAAAAATACATAATTTTGACATGTTTACGTGACCTATGGAAAAGTATTTTTTTCATAATTAAAGAAAGTAATGTTACCTATACCTCATGTATTTATTAGAGGTATTTAAGTAATCATTATTTAATTGAATTGATGCATCCATAAAACCAACGATTGTTATTTCCTTTTTTAAAAAGCCTTCATTTATCTTCAAAAATATTGAGCTTATTTATATTTCAATAATCATAATGACGTAGTGAGCTTAAAGCTTTTTGACAGGCTATTTAAATATTACAAATATAAACAAAAATATAGTAAATGTCTATTTTAAGGGTAGAAACAATAAGATAAATCGAAATTATCATGCCCCGTAGATCAAACGTAGCACTTAAGTACCGTTTATTTCTAAACGGCATAAATAATTCACGTATCAGATTTGATAGGCCTAATGTATATGTCCATTATTTTATATTACACATTTACTACTAAGTATTTATGTTTCACTAAACATAGCACAATATTATTTTAGTTTCACAGTACACGTTGAAAAAACGTGAGTGATGATAAAAAGAAAAAATGGTCAGTTTTCCGAAAAGCCTTACCAATACCACCATGTCGAAATTTTGCTAAACAACTACGTGAAAAAAGAAATTCAATCAATGCTTCTACCTTTAAACATAATGCAAAACGTCATTTTATATCCAAAATATTGCATCAAAGATAATTTCATCACACCAAACAGCTTCCGAACCAACGTCGTATTGATCAATTTGTGCTACTATTATATTCATAGGCGTTTACTCCTACCGTGACTTACTCATAATGGATGAAAGATTCTTCAAATACATCAGTGGGTTCTCACTGTTTCAATTCACCCACGCCTACATCGTCTACTGTACTGGGTTTATTCTGAACATCACCGCTCACATCACTCAGAGGATGACAAACATCGAGTTCGTGTTGAACATTCAAGACGTCTACGAAATCATCAATAATAAGAACGCTCTCAAGAATTATACCTATGGAAACTGGATCAGCGTCATTACAATGTTTACCTTCTATACAATTGCTTCTATTCTTTCTTTCGTAGCGTATTCGTTTTCTAATTTATTCACTGTTTTTACTACTTTAGCTTTGATATGTTTAGATGCGAATATGTTGTATGCTATAAGGTTGATGACGTTGTTGAAAGAAATGACTCTTTCTTGGAATATTCAGTGCTTGAAGTTGGAAAAAGATGGTGAATTGAAATATAAAGCAATGTTTGAAGCTTATGTTAAAATATTGAAGTGCTATAAGATCTTCAGCGGTTCATATAAGTATTTTGTAAGTATACATCAATATTACGTACCTGAAATTTCGGATTGCTTGGTGAAAGAGAAGAATTTTTTTGTCTAGAAAAGTAGCACGTCTTCTTTTTATCTTTCAAAATACTGGATTCGATTAAAACTCTTGCAGCAGCCTGAACACGTTACAAAAAAACATGATTTTCATTTCTAATTGTTTACAGACGCTTTTCCACACGATAGAAGCGTTCAGTCACGGTCTTATGCATGTGGAAATCTTTATCGAATTCATCAGGGATTTTGATGTTAAGAGTGAACAATTAGTGAGTATTACATATTTTTTTTTACGAATATTACCATTCCAAGATCTTACTCCTCTTTCTTTCGGGAAAAAGACATTTTCGAGTTAAAATACCATTTCGAATTACTGGTCTTTGTTTCCTGTTATTTATTGACCCTATGGTCACATATTTTTTGTATTTTTCAGTCATGGTAATTTTTTTCATTCTATGTTAGTTTGTGCATACACCACGTCATAATTATTATGATACCCCTTCCATTTCAGGAAGCAAATATTATCAGAACGATAATCATGTATTTCTGGATAATAAAAAATATTGTGCTTCAAATTAAAATGGGTATAGAGAGTGAAGCTTTTTACATTGCTATCAACAAAACTCAGGATACTTGTGGACTTATATTAAAGTCTGATTGTTCAGGTAAGTTCATCTATACTTCTATACTAATATTATAAAGCTGAAGAGTTTGTTTGTTTGTTTGTTTGAACGCGCTAATCTCAGGAGCTACTGGTCCGATTTGAAAAATTCAATGTTAGATAGACCATTTATCGAGGAAGGTTATAGGCTATATATTATCACGCTACGACCAATAGGAGCAGAGTAGCAATAAAAAATGTTACAAAACGGGGAAAATTATGACCCATTCTCTCCTATGTGACGCAAGCGAAGTTGCGCGGGTCAGCTAGTCTAAACATAAGTTTTCAGTTCAGGGCTATCAGGTATTTCAGTTGCCATCTATTTGAAAGCTGCTATGCTGTACATTGTTTTCTTTCTTTGATTATAGTGATTAACACGTCACCGCAAAGTAGCAATGTATTGCATAGTGGCTTTAAATTTTACGTACACTACTTGTCAACTGAGATACACGATAAGCCTGCTAGTCTGGTTTAAGAGTTGATGTGAAAATTTGGCTGCACTAAAAAATAATAAAAAAAAGTTTGCACAGTTTTTAGTATTCATTTCGTCAATAGTATTTTTAGAGTATTCAGAGCAAAAAGTGATTGGACAGGAAAGACAATTCAGTCATATTAGATTTTCTAACTATTTTTGCGTCTTAAATGACTCACTATCACTAAGCAAAGGGAGTTCAAACATTTTCATCGGATTAATAATTTTATTATTATAAGTTATATTTTTTCAGCTGAAGAAAAGAAAATATGCAGGAACATACAACGGATACACCGAGCTTCATTCGAGAAGATGTCTGCGTGCGGACTGTTTTATATCGACGCTGTGTTACCGCTCAAACTGTTGCAACTACTCGCTCACTACACACTTGTACTATTACAGTTCGCGTTTATGAGATCCTAGTACACTTTGACTCAACCATTTTGAGTATTTTATTGTTCCTTAATAATAGTAATTAATTCGCGGTAGGTATAAGAACTCAACCCACGCTTGGCCAGCGTAGTAGACTCAAGGCCTAACCTCTCCCTCATTACAGGAAAAGACCCTTGCCCGGCACTGGGTCGTTACACCAATAGATGCCGTAGGAAAGTTACACAATCTATGACAAATATAATTCTTTATTTAAACCAAACCTTAGCAACAGTTTACACCCTTTCTCCATTCTGGTATTGGTAAAGTAATTCTTAATTAATAAACTCTCTGAAATAACATTAAGGACTTGTACAAATGGATAAAGACAATTAAGCAAGTTACTCACTTCTTCCATTAATTACTTGTGACTCAGTCGATAAATTTCAACTACTGACAAACATGCTTCGGTACTTTAATCTAACAAAACGCAAAAATACTATCCTTATTAGTACCGGAGAAAAGAGAAGACAAAGCAATGAAATATTGCTCAACAATTACATAGAAAAACATCTCCAATCTGTATTGAAACCTTTGAATTTAACGCAAGCAGTCTTCTTCTACTCCAAGTATAATATTAAAGACAATTTCATCACATCAAACAGTTTCTTCTATAACTGTGTGTCTATCATCGCCACTGTATTCATTATCTCTTTATTTCTGATTCATTTCATCAGATCTTTTCTGCAAGACACTTGGTATGGTTTCAACATTGTTCTTTACCTTAGTATCATTTTCGATGTTAATTTCTACAGCACCGGTTTTATCATTAAATTGTATACGAACATTATTCATAGGCATAATAACGTTTTACTAGTCTTGAAGATTCAAAAAATTCATAGAATTTTGAAGATTGATGGTAGTCGCTTCAAAATTACTGTCATTCATAACTGGGTTTTAATTATATTAATGAATATTTTCCATGTTATCTGGATATGTTATTTTCTTTTAATATATCCAATATTCACTTTTCACGATGTTATTTTAACCACATTACTTACTTGCTTCGATTGGAATTTTCTGTACGCTTGTCGCATATTGAATTTGTTGGGCCAGACTTTGAAAATTTGGATTGAAGAGCTCACAAAATGTGAAGGTATCGAGGAAGCAGAAGAAAAACAATATTGGAGAAATATGCACGAAACGTTTATAGATATATTAGAAGCTTACAAATTAATAGAAATAACATTTCGACAAAATGTAAGATGACATTTAATATTTGAAATTTTATTTGCTGGCTTTCAATAATCTCGTAATGATTTCTTTGCAGATAGTTTACTACACAGTGAGTACATTCCTTCATTCTCTAATAAACATAAATATACTAATACAAGTGACAAGTACGATGATGGCGTTATTAGGACAAAATCACAACGTAAGTATTTATGTGAAATAGTTAATTAGGCTTAGATCCTATAGACATAGCAGCAAATGTATAAACTGTACAGATCCTTGCAGTGCAACATTGAACTTGCACCGCGGTAGGACTTAGTTACCGGAATTTAGGGAAATACTTGACAATGTTACAAAAATTACGGCTGTTTGGACAGTGAATGCAGTACCTCGATTCTCTGCCACTATCGACTACCGGCAACCGGCTAGCTATCGAAAATTTGACATTTAGAATGTACTGCCAACATATTTCCTACGACACCCGTCAGAGGCGCTGTTTAGATTTTCATACAAAATTTCTCGATGACGGGTCGGTTGTCGGTAGTCGATAGTAGTAGAGAATCGAGCTACAGCATTTTATAATTATGGACGTATATCACAAGATTCTGGTAAGCGATAGGTTTTAATTTACTAATTTATTATTCGTTAAATTGCAGTCTTTGCTGGTAGTACTGATATACGAAGCTTCGTTATTAAAGAGTGTATTACTGCTAGTGTATCTGTGCATAGAAAGCGAGAAACTTTACAAGTCAATGAGAGACGTGAGTTTTCTGTGTACACTGCTTATGAAGAAAAATGGATGCTCAGGTAAAATAAACTAATATTAAAAAATGGGTTCAGGCATTAAGTATTAACACTTTTGAATACAGAGCGAAAACCGTTTACCTTAACTTATAATTTAGTTATCTAAGTACAGAAACGGTTTTCGCTCTGTATATACTTTGTATCTGCTGTTTGCATGTTTTTAATAGTCTTCATGACACAAAATTATAGCGTAGTCAAGGAATAGTTATTTATTATATTATAACCTTATCGTTGTTTTAAAATCTTTTACGATTATTGTCGAAGAGTTCTTTATGATTCTTGAAATATGATCAAATCTCCCACTCTGTTTGTATATAACAAAACCTGTGATAGAGCTTATGAAACTAATCCCTATCATCGTTTATTCCAGCGATACAAAAAAGGACATGCAAGAACATAGAACGTCTGCAAAAAGCAACTTTGACAAAGTTAAACGCGTGTGGCGTGTTCGTGGTAGATGCAACCTTGTCACTGAGACTCTACGACCTCATCACTACTTACACCGTTGTGTTACTACAGTTTGCTTTTCTGTAGTTCTTAAATAAATATAGTTATTTGAATATTCAGTTTTGTGATTAATTTTTTACTATTGATGTAAAAAGAGAGAAACGTCTTCATATCTCACCCTTGTTTTTTATGTACCTTTTGTACACTCTACCTTAATTATTTTTGGAAAGGACATTTGTTGTCCTTTCCAAAAATAATTAAGTTAGAGTGTATTACGCAATGATTTTAAAGTGACAACTGGGAATATTTAACGCTTTCGTGGTTCAATTGTTACAACATTTTTACAGGTCCTTTTACCCTTTAAATAAAACGTCTAGGTAAAAGTAAAATTTGATCGTTTAGACTCAAATATTCGTTGAATATTTTATTAGTCGCCAGTTTCAAAAATTGCCATCCATAATTAACTTAATATTGAGATGGCGTATTAGACAACAGTTGTCTTTATGAATCGTAATCAAGAACAATTAAAAGACCCTGTAATAATATCCGACATTGCAACCAATTAAATTCCACGACGAATTGAGACATTAAAATTTGGTTACATTTAGTCTCAAGAAAACTGAATAGTATTTTAAAGCTTGTTGATGTTTGTTTGTTGATTTTTATCATTGCCAATGTTATGTTTGAAGATATTTTTTTCTATTAAAACCGTATATACAGAGGCCAACCGGAAAATAGAGGACATTGCCTGTTCGTACCATTTTATCTTACGGGTAACGACAAAACCTTGTTTTAAGTAAAATATAAATAAATACAAGTTCTGAGTGAATCAACTCTATCGAAAGTAAGTAATTAACTTGTAAATATGTCACAACGAGGTCAATTATGCTACCCACTTCATAATATTACTTGTAAAACTCAATTGCACTAATGCTTTTAACGTTAGAATAAAATTCTTCGATCAAAATTAAAGTATGTATCGAAAGAAAGACAAGAACAAAAATGTTATAAATGAAGACTTTTTCAGTATTTTTTTACCATTTCACTACATCAATACTATCGCTGGAGTAAGAAAGTTCAATATTAGGAACAAATGTTTGGAAAAAATATCCAAATGGAATATAATCTTCGCTGTAATCGTCAATTGTGCTTTGTGTCTCCTGTACTGTGTAGTTGTGAAGTACACTCCTTTCTTCTTTGGGGAGATAAGATACCTTATTATCTATTTCGTTGCCTATTTTCAATATTTAATCAGCTTCGCCGTCGGTAGCTTCGTCAACTTATATTACAGTAAATACAGCATTCGTTTGTTTGTAATTCTCAATGACATTAATAACAATCTCGAGAGTTACAAAAATTTGAAGTCGTTTAAAATTGTATCGTGGTTTTCTTTCGGATTTCTTACTGGGTATTATGCTGCCGTGGTACTTTTTAAAATGTATTTTGATCTCAATTGGGATATTTATAGATGTATTTTTGTATCATCGTCTGTTTTGTTCGATTTGGAAGTGGCGTTAGCTACTGTTGTTATATTCATTCTTTATCGGAAAGTTGATCATTGGATTGAATGTGTGAAAAGTATTGATTCTGGGGAAGACGGTGATGATATTAGGTTAGATAGTGAAGCAATTTTGAATGAAATGGAAGATATTATGAAATCTGTTATAGAAGCTTGGGATCTTCTTAAGAAAAGTTATGAAATAAATGTAAGAAAACTAAAATGGTGAGAGGTTTATGTTTTTATTTTCAAAGTACAAAATTATGTTTTGTTTTTGTGTTTCTTTTCAGATATTGGTCCATTTTGTGGCTGCATTTATGCAAACTTTGATATACATATACATTTTAATATTATGGTCGAAGATGTTCTTTGTAAGTACCTTTTTGTATAATTAGTAAAATGTCAAGTACCCAAAGTGTGAAATTTTTTGGCCCGTGTTTCGTCCTGAAGATATATTATGGTCAAATCGTGCACCATTTTGTTTCAGACAATACAGTGTAATTTATAACCTAGTTAGTAATTAAATAAAATATTCTGGTAATTGTCGGAAATTTTCTCGTATTAGTAAATACACTCATCTTCACTCATAATGGTCATCATCCTAATTCTATCTATCTATCTATCTATCGTATGGTTAGTGGTCAACCTAGTGTCAAAGTTGTTCTAGCCGCCCGAAAGGCCTTGACATGGCTTAACGACTGTTATCTTAATTTACAACAACCAGGACCGACTTTTTACTAACCCTCCAAGGCACGGAGACACTCGGTTCAAATACCCCTACGCAGTCACACATCCATAAAATGACCGCGCCAACGGTTACCCACAGATCGTTTACCGACCAGTGAGCACAACTCATTTTGATAGTAGATATCTGTCTGTATGTTCCAGGATAGTGAAACAATGTTCAGCCACACTGCTGGTGTCATATTCTGGGTTGTTAAGGTACTGGCCGTAGAATTTGGCTTCTGTATCACCTGTGAATCGTTCTACGCACAAATTATTAAAGGAGAGAATATCGTTTTGTTGAAAGCATCTGAAGGTGGTAAGATAATCACATGGTTTTGATTTTTATAGACAACGGTTTAATAAAAAAAAATATAGTTTTTGTTGAATAAGGTACTTATTTCGATAACGACATTAAAAAATATTTTCTATTAAAATCAAATATCTTTATTAATCAAAGACAATCTGTTTATGTAATAATTGCCAGCAATTTTAGTCTATTCTCTTATGTACAAAATGTATTTCAAATAATTTTGCATAATGATGCAGCTGCAGAAAAGCCAGCTAGCTCACTAGTTACCGGTTTTAAATTACTAACACTGACAGTAATTACTTTTTCTCGTTTCAGGGGAATTTAGACCTATCTATAAGAACATCTACCGGCAAATTAATCAAAACTTCCACAAGATGACCACATGTGGAGTGTTCACGATGGACGCGTCGTTGTTGCTTCACTTCTGTCAACTTGTCGCTACTTATACTATTGTGTTACTGCAGTTTGCTTTTCTTTGATAACTTAAGGATCAATAACAGTTTTTTTACATACATACATATAGTTCTACTATTTTGTTCAACAGAATATTGAGATTTTAGATAGGTTTCTGATTAGGATTCTGGAAAGGAAAATTCTAGTGAGAGGTTAATAATTAATGTTAAATATTTATGTTTGGAACAACAAAGCAGAATCCATACTCAAACTATATAATTATCTCTTTTTTGATTAGCAGTAAGAAATATATCTGTCGCATTTTACTCTTTTTTTCCTGAATTTTACTTTTGTTTATCAAACTATGAGTAAATACAGCATAAAAATGTAATATGGTCCAATAAAACAAACTATATCAAAACAACTATATCTTTATCATCATTACAAAAACGCAAACTGTAACAGCACTACTGTGTAGTTAGTTAGTAAACTCATCAAACACAGCGGTAGTACGGCGTCGATGTAAAACAAACCGCATAAAGACATCTTGTCGAATGAAGTTCGGTACAAACGTTTTATGTTCTTGCATAGTCTTCGCTCTGCATCTGTAAATATGGAAAAGGTTTTTTATTTTACTATTTTATGCTATATTGAAATAACTATACTTTAAGATGACACAAATGAAAGTACTTGATAATCCAGAAACTCTATTTTCTATTCTCAACACTATTATTTTATAATCGAACCGTTTAAACAGAAGATGAAAACACATGTCTCTATATCTATTTAAAATAGAGCCAGCTCTTGAGTGCAGGATATTGCTAGAGGATCGTGTCACAATAATCAATGAAAAAAATTCTGTGCCGCGGTTCTTTACATGCAGGTACTGTCGAGTATCGAAAGTTTGATATTTAAAATGTACTGCCAAAATAGTTTCTACAATGCCTGTCAGAGGCGCTGATCAGACTTTCAAATAACATTTTTCGATTGCTAACACGTTGTCGATAGTCGATAGTACTAGAAAATCGAGCTACTGGTTTGTTCCTACATACTATTCTTAGAAAGAAACTAAATCATAAATGTATTACCTGTACAGTTACTTTTCAATACTCGAGCGCAAGAATCTTGAGTTTTCATCAAACTGATGTACAGCTTCTCACAATAAACACTGACTATTGTTTGTAACATCAAAGTTTTAGTCAGCCATATAAATATAGAGAATGCCGTCATTGACTTGAGAAACTGAAAACATAAAGCAAAATCTATACTAATCTATACTAATATTATAAAGCGGAAGAGTTTGTTTGTTTGATTGTTTGTTTGTTTGTTTGAACGCGCTAATCTCGGGAACTACTGGTGCGATTTGAAAAATTCTTTCAGTGTTAGATAGCCCATTTATCGAGGAAGGCTATAGGCTATATATCACCACGCTACGACCAATAGGAGCAGAGTACCAGTAAAAATGTTACAAAAACGGGGAAAATTATGATTCTCTTATGTGATGCAAGCGAAGTTGCGCGGGTCAGCTAGTGTAATATAATAAATGATAATTTAAATTAGGTCCTCCTGAAATTATTTTGTACTTCCTGATAATACCTATAATTAACTATTGTTTATGATTTAGCACAATCATTTTTATACAAACTCTGATCCCCTATTTTATCCCCTTAGGGTTAGAATTCATAAAAATCTTTTCTAAGTGGATGTCTTTGTCATAACATTAACTTGCATGCCAAATTTCAGCCCGATACGTGCTTTGATAGATCTCTGTGTTAGTCAGTTAATCACATTTAAGTTATATATTAGGACTTACCTCAAAACCTTCTGTTGACAGGCTCATCATATTGAGAAACAATTGCAAATAAACTAACTCATGAGAAAATAACTCGATCACGAAAAAGAGTATCTGAAATCAAACAAAACATATTAAGCTCACTAGTCACTACACACATAATAATATTCAGGTCGGCAATATTCGGTTTGATATCATTTATCGAACAGCAAAGCCAACTTGAGGCAATCACTGCACTCCGGCTTATGCCGATCGGATAGTTCCTTCAGGTCTGATCGTCACAGTTCGCTTAAAACATTCAGGCGCGGCGACGTCGAGCGGCATTTTTACGAACATTCATCTACACTTATTTTGCCACCCGACTAGATCGTAGTGAGTGTATGTGTGTAGCAAAAATAGCTTATAAAATACTACTATTGAAAATAATATCATTATAGAGACATACCAATAGCTTAAAACTCATTTTGTACTCATGATAGCACTTTAAAATATTAATATAAGTATTAAACATTCGCTTGCATTGCGTCTCATTCTCACTAACGTTCAAATTCAAGTTCAAGACTTCGTGATTCCACAAATCAACTTTATTTATCAATATCTGAAGACATCTTGTAGCGTAAATCATATTAGCATCAAATGTAATCAAAAAATAACTCGTGAAGGAATAAAATATTGGCAATTGTTTCGAAGATCCAATAGTTAAACTAGCGCCTAAGATATATATACAAAAAATAAAAACAAAGCAACACCAGTTTCTTATAGTAAATGTCTTAAACTGTTTACTATTATTGAGAATTCTGTGAACATTTTGGAAGGTTAAGACAAAATTGATGTTGCTTTTGAAGTAAAAGACACTGACGATGAAATTAACAATGAAACCAAGGCCGTAGAAGCCAAAATCGTAATAACAAGAGGTATATACAAAACTAGCGTAACTAAAGAAACTGGCGTCAGAATTAACCCGAATCGTACGGTATAGAAAAGCGAGAATGAAGGAGATGTTTCCACATAACAAGATGAAGTTGGTTAATCCACTATTGGGACTTATAAAACCGTCTTTGATCCTATATTTGGAACCGAAAAGAATAGTTTGCATTAAATTCAAAGGATATAACATTGTTTGTACGTCTTGGTCTATGGAGTTATGCAAAATTGTGACAGTGTAGCTTTTAGGCATGTTTATATTTGTTTTTTCTACGTTATCAAGCTAATATAATGAAGGTTTTAATAGCCCAGGTCTTTGCCCATCAATGATGCTAATAGAAAAACGACTTCCTGAACAATGTGCTCTATACTAATTTGAACACGAAAGGTTAATTATAATTATCTTAACAGGTTTTGGTGATTATTCAGGACTGGTGATTGATATAAGTTTGTCATGTTCAGTAAAGGCTTTTGTGATTGATTGAAAACTACTTGATTAAATTAATATTGAGTTATATTTTGTAGAGAATATGATGTGTTTTTCTATAGATATATACAAATATATGTTCTTGTAGGTAAAGCATTAGTCCCTGGTTATTGATGCCTACTCCTATAGAAAATAGGCGTAATTTAATGTATCATGATGATAAGTGTGTTTGTTAATATAATATATGTAAAAAATATATGTTCATAATAAAAATGTTATTTAGCTAAGATACTATATCTTATCTAAAACAACACCAAGCAATATTTTTTTTATTTATTCATGATCCTAACAATTTGTTTTGCTGGTTCTTACCAAATAGGATAGTGTAAAAAAGTGCGAGTTGAGGACTTTGCATGCCCTCTAGAAATGCAATATCATGACCTGTGATAAAATCTCGCATGCCTAAACAAAGCCTTTATCAAAAAGGTTATATATTATCTTAGCCTTTGTTCCAAACTATGTACTAGCGATTGCCTATCTGAACTCCACAACCCAGTCACCTGGGTTATAACACGACACCCCTCGGTAAGACCGGTTGTCAGACTTTCAAGCTTCCGACTACTGTTAACGACTGTCAAAGATCCACGAAAATGACAGCCGGGGCCGACAATTTAACGAGCCTTCCGAAACACTGAAGAACTCGATATGTATAAGATGGTCACCCTCCCACAGAACAACCTCGGCAAGCTGAGTTTACTCAGAGATCGATCCGTGCGGCTGTTGTTAACAAAGCTAAAAGGTTATTAAACTTAAAGTTACGAAAGCCTAGAAAGAGACCGAGATTAATATTATGATGGCATAGATAAAATCAATTACAAACGCTGAGTTTCTACCTATCTTCATTATTATAAACCATGTGTTATAATGTACTGATAAAATTAAAACTATCAATCAACACTTTCAAGTAAATTGCAATATCGCTAATGCACGGTTGCGCTACATATTAATTTGTCACTGCTTGTTTGTTGCTAACAACATAATAGATTAATACAAGTACTTAGTTTAATGATATTAATTAAAAACATGACTTGATAATTTTTATTATAACATGCATTCATACTTCGTAATAAGTTCTTTTAAGGATACTATAAGAAACTACCAAGAAAAACAACAAAAGATGCTGAGCATGAAGACAGGAGAGAGTACTCTTGTGAATATTCTATCAAACGATTTGGTAGACAAGGACATACAAGCAATGCTAAAGCCTTTAAACCTCATGCAAATCATTCTACTGAACCCCAAATATAGAATCAAAGATGACTTCATTTACCCAAACAGAATGTTCTCCAAAGTCATGTCGTTCTTTGCAGTCTTAGCCTTAACTTTCGCATTTGTGTGTCGCACGATCAACTTCTACTTCGACCAAGCGATACGGATCTACATTATATTCATATACATCGCTTCTTATTACGATATTATCTTTTTCTGCGTCGGGTTTAGCTTAAATTTCATCACCAGTGTCTTTTTAGCCAATGACAATATAAAATTTGTTATTACTTTTCAAAAAGTGCACAGATTTCTTAACAATAAGAAGCAATTTGAGGTTTTTACTCTTGTGAATTGGATTGACGTTATTTCCCTTTTTAGTGGTTATATTTTGTCTAGTATTATCTTCATTGTTTATTGTTTATACGCGCCTGTCTATACAGTGTTCTGTTGTATAATATTGATTGTTTTTGATGCTAACATGATTTATGGTAAACGTTGCATACATTTGTTGAAAGATAAGGTAGAATATTGGAACGAAGAGGTTCTTAATTCTCGATTGAAGAGCGATGAGAGTCATTGTTTAAAAATGTATGAGGCTTATGTAAATATATTAAGGTGTTACGATTACTATAAAGTGAATTTTAAGTATTTGGTAAGTACACCTACGATTCTTGAAAATAATATAAAGAAGTATTGGTAGCCCGGCAGAAATACATCATCACTTTTATGGTATCCATTCGGGAAAAGAAAAACGTGAACCTATTACTGAGACTTCCTTGTCCGTCTGTCTGCAACCACGGTCGGATCTCATGAACCGTGATAGTTAAACAGTTTAAATTTTAATTTTGATGTGTTTTTGTTATTCCGCTATAACAACAAAAGCCGAAATCAGAATAAACTCTCGATCGAGAAATCGATTCTCTACTACTACTACCGACAACCGACTTTGTCATCGAGAAATTTTGTTTGAAAATCTGATCAGCGTCTCTGACAGGCGTAGGAACTACATAATTTGGCAGAACCTTCTAAATGTCGTCGGTATTTTTTTACATCTTTATTTGGTCTCTAGTGTATACTTCTCTCTTTTAAAGTGTTGCCAGTTTATTCACATTGATTCTTCATTTCAGGTTCTTTTTTATATTATGGAATTATTTTCTCACGCGTTAATTTATATACAAACTGTGATTGTTTTGTTAAAGTTACCTATCTATGGCGGCGTCGTAAGTGCATTTATTACCATAATTCGATTAGATTGCTTTATCACAATAATGAATGGAATAATCTGTAATGTTGTTAATTTTTCTAAATAAATAAGTAGTACCTAGTTCTCAATTGAGATACACAATACGCATGTTGGTAAAGTCAGAAAAATTAAAAAACAGTCCGCGCGTCACGATTTTTGTTATAAGCCAGTCCTTTATAAAGAACGCAGTCTTTGGCAGCAAAAATGTATACAATTTTAAACATTTTATACATGTGCTTTTTCAGACTCAAGGAATGTTAACAATAGTGTCAGTGTACTCCTGGCTGATGAAGACCTGGGTGTTGCTGATGATATTCTGTTATTACTGTGAGAAGTTCTATACAGCACTGGAGGTGTCTCAAGACTCGTGTGCGGTTATTTTGAATTCCAATTGCACAGGTAAATACTTTGACGACGCAACTGAGGTAAAGGGAAGAAGTATTTAAAATTAATTAATTATCAAGTAATTATTACAGAGAGATGTCTCCTTTTGTCTCGATTCCTAAATATAAAAAAAATGGAAAAAATATTCTTTTAACCAAAAAAAAAGTACCAAGTTTAGGAAGAAAACTTGAAAAAAATATTATACAAGGAAGCCCGATATTATTTTGGCTAACCTAAAAATAAATAGACGACGTTGGTAGCTACATACTCAAACATCAACATAAAGCTCACCAACACTTTTTAGCTTGCTTACTAGTATCTTGAGCTATACAGTGTGTCTATTAAAAAAACATCCTACTAGTCTTGGTGCGTGGATGAAAAGGTATATTTCCAGTTGTCACCTCAGACACTGTCTCCCGCAGTGACAACAGGGAATAAAAAGTAGAAAGAAAATTCCCAGTTGTCACACCGGGGTGACCACTGAGAATACAAGTATGAAGAAAATTCCCAGTTGTCACCTCGGGATGACAGTGTTAAACGAGACAACTGGGAATATGGAAAACAAAAATCTGTAAAAGTGATTCCGTGTAAGGTTAAGTTAAGTCTAAACTGTACTATTATTTGCAGATGCAGAGCGAAGACTATGCAAGAACATACAGCGAGTCTACCAAACATCTTTCAGTAAGATGTCTGCGTGTGGATTGTTCTACATCGACGCTATGTTACTGATGTCTCTTTTAAGTTTACTCACGAATTATGTTGTAGTGCTGTTGCAGTTTGCGTTTCTGTAGTAGGTATTCAAATTAATATACCGATTTCCATTAAGTTCAACATCTTTTTTTAAATTTTACATTTAACAACTGACACAATGTACCTATAACCTGACCAGGAACAACTATTTGTGGATCACACAAATAATAGTTCCGTTAGTTAATCGAACCCACGATCTCCTGACACAATGGTAGTGGCTTAGTTTCTTCCTCACTTACAATTGGTAAACACCTTGCTACCACCGAACAGCATCTTAATTTGAATCGCAGGTAAAAAATTAAAATATTTCAATTTAGAAATGTCATAAGTCGGCTCTTAGTCACAAAATAAACATGATTTCGTATAAAAAATAATCGATTTTCTTGTACTTGTCTTCACATTTCCAGTTTAGTTTTGTGCTTAATTTTTTCCCTACTCATAATTGGTAAGCACCTTGCTTCCATCGAGAAGCACCTTAATTTGAATCGCAGATAAAAAAATGTATTTCAATTTAGAAATGTCATAAGTCGGCTTATAGTCACAAAATCAACATGATTTCGTATAAAAATCTAATTACACTTAGTTGGATGACATAATATACTATCTACACTTTGTCAACACAAGTCAAACACTTTTTGTATGGCAATATTTTTCATGCATTGAAAAAGTCCTATTAAGTTCCAGTAGGCGTATGAAAACATCAACATATGTAAGTAAATTGCACTTGATGTAATTAATATTATAAGCGGTAACTTCAAAGTGATCCGTAGAATAACCAACACTACTGCAAACCATTTTAAAAATAGTCTACTACCAATTTTTTTTTACAAAGAAACAGCTGACAAAATGAAAACCCTCAAACTAAATTCGATACACAATAAAAACAAAATCTTCAGCGTTGATATACTTTCAAATAACTACATTGACAAAGATATAGAAGAAATGTTACTACCTTTAAATTTCATGCAGACTGTCTGCTGCAGTCCAAAATACACTATCAAAGGCAGCTACATAACTCCAAAAAGTCTTAAGTCAATTCTCATATCTTTTTGTGGTACACTATTCATTATTTTTGCTTTCCTTTTTCGTATGCTTATGATGTATTACAACGAAGTTATTAAAAAGGACAGTTACTTCTTATATCTCTCCGCTTTCTTTGATTTTGGTTTCTATAGCTTCGGTTTTTTATTAAACTTTATCATAAGTATCATTAAAGTTAAGGACAACATCAAGTTTGTATTGATCTTTCAAAATGTGCATCGATTTCTTAACAACAATAAAAGTTTGAGATACATCATTATTGGGAATTGGATCTATATTATTATAGTCTTCAGTATTTATATATGTGTTTGCGGAGTTTATTTAAGACATTATTTTCATTTCCCGCCGTATGTTTTGTTTATTAATTTAATGTTGATAGTGTTTGATACAAATATGGTTTACGCTACAAGGTGTATTGTGATGTTGAAAGACAAGATCGATTTATGGAATGAAGAGGTCTTGAATTTGAAGTGTGTTGGTGATAAGTCTTACTGCAAGAAACTGTTTGAAGCTTACAACAACATTATAGAGTGTTATAATATTTACAAAGATAATTTGAAGCTTCTGGTAAGTATAAATTGGTAAAAGATATTAATAATGGACAGGATTTTTTACTAGTGAACTTTTGTTTCCAGATTCTATATTATTCTGTGGAGTTCTTTGCTCACACGTTGATCTTCATTCAGATTCTGATTGATATGTTGAAACTATCTAAAGATATGGAGGTAAGCATAATGAAACAATATTATAAGTGTATTTGGGAGTAATGACAAACATGCAATAGACAAGCTTTTAGTAATTATGGCGACATAGAAAGTTAGCAACTGAATACGAGATAGCAAAACACATGAATTAATATGTGATGTAGCTCAAAAGTACTGCAATTGTGGCTGTGTGAATGAAAGGTCATTAGACATGTCCCCTTAAAAAATCACTAGTTAAATTACTTTAGGCACCACAAAAGCAGTACGTAGTTACTTTATTTATTCATTGGACTCAGCAAAAAAAGCTTTCACTTGCTTTAGGTACAATATGAAATATGTCCTTTTGAATTTGTAAATTCAGTCTTCTTCTTACCGGATGGCTAGTGTCAAAGTTGTTCAAGCCCGAAGGCCATTGACATGGCTTAACGACTGCTATCGTAGTAGATAACAACCGGGACCGACTTTTAACGTGCCCTCCGAAGCACGGAGACGCCCAGTTCATATACCACTATGCGGTCACCCATCTATGGAGTGACCGCGCCAAGGGTTGCTTAACCCACAGATCGATTACCGACCGGTGAGCGCAACTGGCTATGGGCGTCTCTATAAATTCAGTGTGATCAAATAATATCATTTATGGATATTGTCTTTTTATAGATAACGATATCAATGGCAAACGTATCGGTATATACGTGGATAGTGAAGACCCTCTTACTCCAATCCATGCTGAGTATACACTGCGAACTGTTCTACGTGGCAATGTTGAACACGCAAGATTCCTGCGCTCTTGTACTTATATCTAATTGTTCGGGTAAGTGTCAAAGGGTAAAATAATTTACTTGTAGAAATAAAAATAGTTTATTTTAGTCCGGGGCTGAATCTATACTGATGTCATACAAATAAGATATTAAATTACCATTTTTAAGTTAAGGTAATACTTCGACTAAGTGTTGTTGTCTCGTAAATTGAAGCACTTAACCTCCAATATTTGGTTTTGTTTTACAAATCTTTTATTCATAAATCGGAAATTACAAACCTGTCAAAGTTTTGTAAATCACTTTCGCCCGGTTTCTGAGTACATTTAGCGGTAGTTTATCGATTCAATAGCGTTTTTTATATGAGTTCTAACGCTATTGAATACATAAACTACCGTTAAATTTACTTCAGAAATCGGGGGTTAGCGAGATGTATGATGAATGCACTTTAAACCGAGGCCCTGCGGTATAAAAAAAACAATGATTACATCCTCTATTGACCACGCAATTTAAGCAGAAACAGATTAAAATTAATCAGAAATCAAAATCAAATAAGAAACAGTACTTCCCAGACACCAAAATTATTAAACAGTAAATAATAATCGTACTATCGATACTAATGTTAATTATAATATCACTTACAGAAGCAGAAAAGAAGCTATGCAAGAACATACAGCGCATGTACCAAGCATCGTTCAACAAGATGTCTGCGTGCAACATGTTTTACATCGACGCTATTCTACCACTATCTTTGTTAAGCCTTCTAACTAACTACACAGTGGTGCTGTTACAGTTCGCAATACCACCGCATGAACGTACTGTGAATCATGATATATATTACAATGTGACGTTTATACTGTAAAGGCTTTAATACTATGGACGTTTGATTTAAGTTTTGATTATAGTATGCGAATTGTACTCACTGTTTATATATTTTTTACTTACTTCAACATCAATTTGAAGTTGTTATTAGATACCGATATATTAACTCTCTCTCTCTCTCTCTCTCTTTTCTGCAATGCATCTCTTTTCGTAGTGGAATCAGCCTTCTTTATCTTTCTCCTATTCACTGTTTTTTAAATAATCTACACTTACTACTAATACCATTACAATTTGCAGTTGTAAATATTATAAAAGTAAAAAACATTCAAAGCTATCTTGATTTTGAACTTTAACTATCACCAAATCAACCTTCTTCATATGTCATAAGTTTTAAGGTTACGGGAATTAACGCATTATAACTTGAAAGGCACTTCACATACATATAAAACTATATTATAGAATACAAATATTACTTTTCTCGTAACAATTTTCATGTCTAGTTAGTACTTCTAACAAAGTAGCTCATGCTAATAACATTTGTATGATTTAAAGGAACCGTAATAAAGAGATAAAAATAATACGCCATATTACATTATGACAAATGACATTCAAATGACAAACCACTTATATTAACGTTATCTACATTCATAAATATAAAAATGCTTGGAGGCTATGAAATGGCTGTGAATTACATAGCACGTTCTACAATGTTTTTAAAAGACTATTTTCAAAAACAACCCAAAAAAGTGGTCAAAATAAGCAATATTAAAGTACCAGTAGAGTTTATTTTGAACAACAAACTGGAGAGAGACATCCAAAGAATGTTTTATCCATTAAATTTGATGCAGTTTATATTTTTCTCATCGAAATATAATATACGAGATAGTTTTATAACTCCTAATGGGACTAGATTTAATATAGTGATGTTTGTCTTCACAATTTCATTAGTAACTATGTGTATATATCGCTCTTTTTTCTTGAACTCTAGTTCATTTTCAAAACGTAGTGTGATAGTCAATATTTTGAATTTATTCCTGCTTATATTTAGTTGTTGTGGTCTCATAATGATCTTTGTCATCAACATCGTTAACAGCCATAGTAATATCTTACTCATTTTAACTATACAGAAGATTCACAAAAGCCTTATATTTCGAAAAAGAATCTTAGGTTTTATTATCTGGAATTGGATTTCTGACTTAATAGTTATATGTTTTAATATCTGCATGTTAAATTTCAATTACAAGTCACATAAAAACTTCTATGTGGTCAATCTTGTCTGCGATGTGTTCTTAATAACGTTTGAAATTAATTTTGTGTACGCGATTCGTGTTATTATTTTGATGAGGATGTATTTGAATCAGTGGAATCAGTATATTGAAAGAATGGATGGTAAACCAGGGAATCCGGAGCTGTGTGAAAAAATGTTTGAAGTGTATAAGAATATTTTAGAAGCTTATAAGTTGTATAATAAAGTCTTTCAGCCGCTGGTAAGAATCAAATTATATATACATATTTTTTAAAAATATAAGTTCTTGTTATTGACTTTTTGCCCTCTCAAAGCTATATTTAGACATATCAGTAGCACGATTCTCTACAGGCGGCAATATCGCAAAGCGAGACTTTGACATTTAAAATGATCTACAAAAACAACGGCGCCCTACGCCCGCGGGAGACGCTGATCAGATTTTCATACAAAATTTCTTAATAGCTAGCAGGCTGTTGACAGTAGTAGAGAATCGCACTACAGACTAGAGAGAAAGAATAGAAGTCGCATCAGTCCGCTCGTTTAAGGTTATTATATGCATTAGCATTTGGGTTTGTTGTAGGACATTAGTCAAGTCGGATGTTCAACCGTAACCTTAAACTTAGTAGAGTGTAATAGTTATTTCTTTACTTTCAGATACTCTATCACACAATAGATACGTTTTGCCGGTCCCTTTCTTACGTTGAAGTGTTGATAGACGAACTCAAACTACCACCGGAAGAAAGTTTATCTCCTGTGAGTATCTAATTAAAACTTATGACTATTTCTAGATTGTAATCAATGAATGCTTGGCATTTGGAGAAGCGTGGGTTTGTAGCTCGCTTCACACTTTACCATTTTGTACCATCGTGTTATTTCTGTGTTTCTAGCGGCTGCCCGCGGCTTGGTCTTTTAGTTTTACCGTGCTTACAACAGTTTTTATTGCTACTCTCTCTACTATTAGTCATATCATAATGTTATAGCCTTCCTCAATTAACACCAAAAGATTTTTGAATTCCTCTCATAGTCTGGTGGGATGGCTAAATCGACAAGATCAGTGATGACTTTACGTGCTCTACAAGTCATAGAGGTCTAGACTTAACTTGTAAACAGCGGTAAATTCACAAAGCATTTCATGACAAATTCAGTTTAAAAATACAATCAAATTTTACATAGGGAGTCGATTTATAATAAGAAATATACATTACCTGTTTTGATAAATTTGTAAATGATCAAATATTTTGTTTCAAATTTTCAGTTTGAATTCATGATGGTGACAATTCTCACCATCATTTCAGTTATGAAGGACGTCTTCATAGAAATTCTGCAGAGCTTACAATGTGAGAAGTTTTACATAGAAGTTGAGAATGCTGAGTCAGTGTGTATACAGCCTTTGAGGCAGAAGAGTTGTCCAAGTAAGTATAAACATTTAAATTATACATTTGACAATTATATTATTTCATAAGTTTGTAACATCATTGTGAAATACAAATAAAAAGAGTTCCAAACATAACACCATTCTTGGAGATTAAATAGTCTTGACTGAAAATAACAGCGTGGAAAGCTTAGAATAGAAAAAGATGGCAAGAAAATTAGCCTCTCATATAAAAAAATTGCCTGAGATAACTTAGGATAAAGAGGAGGGAGGGAAAAAAGGCCTTGCTCTGCAGTGGGACAGTATAGGATGATAATAATATTAATCAAAGAGATCATCGGAGTGCATATCCAGACATTTTGAAAGATTTAAGTCATCTAAAAAGGGCCTCTACATAGCTTTGACCGCACATACACCTTCCAAATGTCCGGGACTCTGTAGTTCCAAAATAAACAAAAGACAAAAAAATAATAAAATACTATTGTAGGATAAGGGCGATTTCGTAGGTTTGACCTGGCAGATGTTCTTACGATTACGCTATATCTGAATGAAATATTCCGTTCAACTCAAATCTATAGTGATGTAAACCATATCTGCTAGAAATCAAACCAGAGGTAGACTCAGCAGTAGCCTCTCAAAGACTAGCTAGCATTCACTCAGGTTTCCCTTTAAAACTTCAACAATTTTATATTCAAACAGTTTCTCTTATCTCTTTCAGGAAGTCAAAAGGTCTTATGTACAAAAGTGTTGCAGTTAAACAGAGCATTGTTCACAAAGATCAGCGCTTGTGGACTGTTTGATGTGGACTCTTCATTACCTTTGTCCTTAATGAGTCTTCTTACACATTACATAGTAGTGTTATTACAATTCGCTTTTGTGACTTCAACTGTTGCTCAGAATTAAAAGAATTTACATAATTCCGTCTTTTATTTTTGATAATACATTTTTGAAGTTAAGATAGGTAGAGGTAGACTGAGTAGAAGGTTGGCTCTACGTGAAATCTGACACCTTTTTACAGGGCAAATCTTATGTGGTCGTCTAGGCAACATTTATATGAAATGTTTTTGGTGGAATAAAATATCAATTTCATAGAATTTCGAAGAATATGTGATAGGCTTTTTAAAAATGGACTAATAATGGATTGAGTTTTAGGTCATCAAAATTGGGCGGCTTTTTCAAATTTCTAATTTAGTCTTGAATAGCAATCTTGAGTGTCGATAATATTATCTAAATCGGTAAATACTAAAACTCTTTTTCTCAATAAGATCTAGTGTCTGTGTCACATACACAGTCACTAGTTTACTAGTTTACAAACAATAATCCGTTAAATGAAAGCTCAAATTCGAATTCCTGGAAAATCTCCAAGTTCTAAATTCGTTTATATCAATATTTAACTAAGTTTAATAAGTCATAAAGTAATGTTTACTTTTCACCATGACAGACTATTTTTTTTCAACCTAATGAATATATTTTATTCATTATAATAATTGTTTCCTCAGTTTTAAAACCGTTAGCTTTTTCTAGCCTTTAAACCACTTAGGTTATCAAAATATCTACCAGTAAAATGGAACCTACCCGCCTAACAAATACTGAACCATCACCTGAGTCAAAAGCTTTACCAAAAACAAGGATCAAACTAGCAGAATGTGTACTACACAATGTAGTAGACAAAGATATTCAAACAATGTTTTTCCCTCTAAACTTAATATCATCTATGTATGCTTCACCAAAATATAGTTTAAGGAGTAATCTAATCTCCCCAAACAGCTTCAAAGTGAACATATTTTGTTTCATAGTAATTCTTATTGCTATCTTTTTATTTATTTATCGTATTTTCTTCTTAAATGTCGAACAGTTCAAGCGGTTCTACAATAACAAGTCCCTTTTCTCTTCCATGATGTTTTTCCTCTTCTTCTGCAGTTACGGCTTGCTGTCTATTTTCATTCATAATATTTTAGATAGTAAAAAAAATATCTCGCTTGTTTTAACCTTGCAGAACATACATAGAGGTCTCCGTTCCTATAAAAACGTTCGAAGCTTCGCTTTTTCTTCGTGGATCAGTTTTGTAGTAGTAATTTCATTTGATTTAACTGTGTCATTCAGTTACTATTACGGTCGTGAGTTTTCTTTCGTCAATGCCTTCTGCGATATTTTCTTGGAAACTTTTGATGTCAATTTGATTTATGCTATCCGAGTTATTGTGTTGGTGAAGACGTATCTTGAAGAATGGAACGAAAAATGTTTAACGATGGAAAATGATGATGAGGATTGGGATAGAATGTTCGAAATATACCAGAGTATAATGGAAGCTTATAAACTTTTCCAGGAGATATTTCGAATGATTGTAAGTTTTTTTTAATGTTACTAGTATTATGCGGTATTCTTTGTACAATTATTTCTGTCTTAGGTTTTAGTATTATCTAGTTAAAGCACAAATTAGTTTAATAAATCAATATTAAATAGACATTAATTTTTAATAAATTTACTTATTGAAAATGTCTCCTGCTGAAATCGAAACTTACTTTATTAAAAAAGAATATGGTGTGGAATCACTGATGTAATAGTAATGACTATTTTTATTGCTTACAGATAATGTTTTACACGATTGATGCAGTGGTTCGCACTTTAATAAATGTGAATATGTCTGTTGAAATATTCAATTATTTAAAACGGGCCGATCACTTGGTACGTATTAAAAATTTTGCTGAGCTTGAAAAAGGCAAGAATTAAGTCTTTTCAATGAGGGCTGAATGAGCAGCACCAGCCGATGTGAGTTTTTATGAGGACTGTCTATATCCAGCCGTTATCCGTAACTTTTTTCAGTACGGCTGTGACATATCTGCCCTTAGAGCCCTGTTTTACTAGGACGCCGTGGCTGCGTGGGTACGTATTTAAGCAGTTAATATACGGAAATGTATGTCTCCTAACACACGTGGCGACGCTGTGGCAAGGTGACATTTCAATATTAACTGCTTAGATACGTAGCCAGTGATGCCGCCATGGCGTCCTAGTGAGGCAGGGCTTTTATAATCGTTTCTTACAACGTTACAAGCAATAACGATGTTTTTCATGATCGTTAAATTAATTTCTACTTATCTATAGGGTTTTGTCGAGGTCCAGAAAATTCGTTGTGGAATTTTATGTGAGTGCTTCATATTATTTAGCCAGAGGCGTCTTTAACAGATAGACTGGGAGGATTATGGATAGGCTTGAATGAATAATAATTCAGGTTCAATAAATCTGGTATATCCAAAATGTTGTGTCGAGGCAAGCCTTTATCGGTACAGTTATTTTCTAAATAGTTTTTTTAAATTTCAGGACGATTTCGCAAGATTTTCTCTCCTCTCTTTCTTGTGGATATTCAAAATTTTGTGTCTAGAACTACATTTATGTATGCGCTGTGAATATTTTTACAAAGCTGTTGGAGACTCTAAGAGCGTTTGCATTCAACATTTGGGTAACAGTAATTGTTCACGTGAGTTCTTCTTCAATTATAGCAGATTATTGAGAGTAGTGTAAATAAGAATAGATAATAATTACACATAATAGTGTATTGGCCTACTTGTGAGAGGTATAACTATCTATGTCGCCTATGCGCAGTTTTAATATAGCTATATCAGATGAAATTGCAGAACGACTTTAAATACTAGAACAAAACCCAATATATAAACCACTACCACCGTAGAAAAAAAATGTTTTGGGTTGTTCCCAAAACTTATAATTTCTTCTTACGGTAATTGGTTTCTAGTCTGAACAGGTAGAGGCTAGGCCTAAGGTTAACACCTTGGCCGAGTACAAATTTAAAAAGTTTCTCGATGGCACCGAGTGTAGGTGTTGTGTATGTTCAACCCTTTGACCGCCACAGTCGGCTATACTCGACAAATCAGAAAGAGCTCACGACGCTTTAGTCGGATAGCCGACTGTGGCGGTCAATGGGTTAAGTTTACATTTAATTAACTAATTGCAGAAAATCAAAGACGTCTATGCAAGAAGGTGTTACAGCTAACAAGGAATACATTTAACAAGATATCTTCATACCGTCTCTTCTACGTCGATGCTAACTTACAGCTCAGTATCTTGATGTTGGTAACTAATTACACTATTGTATTGCTGCAGTTTGCTTTCCTTTGAGGCATTTTCAATGCTAATAAATGATTTAAGATCATGGGTTCTTTCATTTTATTTATACAAGATTATAACTGCGTGTGAAGTGTATGCAACCGCCGCGCACAAATTTTGGGCTCAAATCCTGGGTCGGGTCAAAAAGTTTTCAGAGGTTTTCTATTGAGAATTTCTCGGAGTCAAGAAATTGAGGTTGCTGATCTGGAGAGAACGTAAAGCGGTGGGTTCTAACCTTTCACTGGTCGTGTCGGGTTAGACGACTGGGCTATGAGAATAAAATTAAATGAATAGGGAAATACCTATGCACACATTTGTACATTGTAAACAAAGTCCTATACAGTTGACTGGTTTCAATGAAATTGGCCGGCGCGGCGCCTTAGCCGAATAGTTATACTACATGATGTCTGCAACTTTGAGGAAAGAGGACTTAGTTGAGTTTTCATTTACCCCCAATCAACACAAACGCAACTTTTATATTTCAACAACAAAGTTCTTTAGTATAATACAATCATTATTATTATATTTACTTTTCAACTGACTGTGTAAGCAATTAGTAGACATTGCCCTAATCGAAGTAGAAAAAACTTACTCATTTTAATAGACCTACGAACACATTAATGTAATACATTAAACTTTTATACCTGTAAAACAATTTCAAGTGTAAAAACCTAGCAACATGTACTTTACAACGGCGCAATTTTTACCAAAATCTTCAATAAATATTCCAGTAGAATATTTACTTAGCAACCTGCTTGATGAAGACATCCAACAAATATTTTTCTCTTTAAATTTTATCGTGACTCTGTTCTTCTCACCAAAGTATATCATTAGAGACAATTTTATAACCCCTAACAGTTTTAAAACCAATACATTTTTATTCATATTTACTTTGATATTAAGTATCTTGCACATGTATCGCACTTTCTATCTCAACGTGATTAAATACAAGGACTTGTACAATATTCTCTACGTTTATTTATTAACTCTATTCTTGCTGACTTTGGTGATATTTGATTTAATTGCCGTCTTTAGTATCATCATTGTGTATAGTAATGACAATATCTTCTTAGTATTGACCATTCAAAACATTCACAAGGGTCTCAACTCTTATAAAAACTATAGCAGTTTCATCATCGTCAATTGGATTACGTATTTTATTATGATTCTCTTTGATGTTTTCTTAATGATGATTAATTATTACTTCAGTTATAAGTATTATTATGTTGAAATCTTCACCGATATCTGCTCTCAGAGCTTTGATCTTAATTTGATTTATTCTATTCGTCTCATTGCGTTACTCAGAAATTATCTTGAAGAGTGGAACGAGAATGTTTTGGGAATGAAAACTGATGAAGTAGAATATTGTAAAAAGATGTTCAAAATATACCAGAATATTTTAGAAGCTTATCAACTTTGTAATAAAATATTCCAAACTTTGGTAAGATAAAATTGTTTCCTAAATACTATATTTTAAATACAGCTATCGTTAGTTTTAAGTGCTGTCAAAAAGTTAATGTACTGTTTAAAGTTGTTGTGTTTTTGTATATTTACTATTAAACTTATATAGAAAAAGTTATTGATATTTCAGATTTTTTCAATTTACAAAATTCATTTTTATTTTAGATAATGTTGCAAACGATTGACACAGCTGTAAGAACGTTGTCTTACGTTAAAGTTTTGATCGAAATGTTTAACTTTTATACCGCAACGAATAATTTGGTAAGTATATTTATTACTATAGTTTATTGAAATACAAAAACTTTCAATTAACTGTACATTAAATTAAAACTCACACATGGAACCATTTATTAAACAATATGTTTGTTAAATAATTCTCCTAAATAGTTACAAAAAGTAGTTTACAGTATTCTGATCATACGATTATTAAAATTGTACTTTCTTTTCAGGAACAGTTCTGGAAATTTGCTTTTCTTGGTGCAATGTGGATGGTGAAGATGATATCCTTGCTGTCATATATCTGTTATCATTATGAAATGTTTTACAAGGCAGTTGAAGATGCCAAAAGTATTTGTTCTCAACATTTATGTCATATAAACTGTACGAGTAAGTACTAACTCGGATTTTTGATATCAAACATTTTTACGTACTTCTAAGAACGAGGGAATAACTTTTAAAACCCATATGCACCCTCGTATTAACCTTTTAATAGATGCTTGTGCTAAGGCTAACATCAAATATTCTAATCGATTTAGTATTATAAAACATCCACAAATTATTTTAGTTATTTTTAACGTTTAGTCTAGGCTGTATATCTTATACAATTTCATATTATTGAAAAAATTTGCAAATATGTATCTATGTTAGTTACGCTTTCATAAAAAAACCTATATTTTAATGAAATTTGGTACACTGATGCATATAACTTAGATAGCACATAGGATTGTTTTACTCCGGGAAATCGTTTCAGACGAAATCTCGGGCAGCAGCTAGTAGGTACAGTCTTAAAAGTATGAAAAAATAACTCCGTAATTTTGTTTCAGAAAATAAAAGGCTGTTTTGCAAGAAAGTGTTGCATCTGACACAAAGTACGTTCCAGAAGATGTGTGTATGCGGCTTGTTCAACGTCGAGACTAATTTAGTGATCAGTGTGGTGGCTCTTATTACTAGCTACACCGTTGTTGTACTGCAATTTGCTTTTATCCCATAAATTATTGTGAAATTCTGTTGCTTTTTTGTATATTATATCAAATAAATTTTAAAATTTGGGGTCGAGTTATTTATTTGTTTGTATTTACCTAAATATGTCTTCGTCTCCAGTGGAAGCACTAAACTTTTTGGTAAAAATATTGATAAGCAGCAGCTACCTTGCTGGATATTATATTATAAAAGGTATTAACTATATAAGCCGCAGTCTTTCCTTCTTATCGTATGGTTAGTGGTCAATCTAGTCTCAAAGTTGTTCAAGCCGCCCCAAAGGCCTTTCGGCCAGTCGGCTCAAGAGAGAGACTATAATATACAAAAAAAATAAATACAAAATACACTTTGAATCACATGAAATAACAATCATCTTTTTAAATGATGTATATTCATTTATTAATTAAATCTATGTCTGACTTTAAGCAATGCTGCATATTGTATGACTATGAAGTACTGAAGACCAGTAATTAAGAATAGTTTTACTGCGTTCAAAGACCAAATTAAAGTGGGTTATATTTTATTTCGTTTATTTTTTATTCCGTCTTGGTATTCTTCAACCTGTGTTCTTCTGTGCTCTTGATCGACCTTGTGGTCGATCAAGAGCAAAATAATTTTCTTCAACACGTACTTAACAGGTATAACGCATACAAATACACAGAGAAAAAGAAATCCTTGGTTACAATTTTTATTTACTTTCATATAATTCATAGTTAACTACTACAATATTTACTTTCATAAAATCTTTACTTAATTACTAAATGTCTTCAAGTTTCAAAGGAAAGCAAACTGCAGTAAGACGATAGTATAGCTGGTGATGAGCGCGATCACACTCAGCCATAACCCCGCGTCGACGTTCACCAGACCGCAAGTACACATCTTGTTGAAGGCGCCTCGTGTTAATTGCAGTACATTCTTGTACATACGCTTCTGAGATTCTGAAATAATTAAAGATTACAAAAAGTAATAGAAGTATTTCAAGAAAAATGCTTGAGCATTATAAAGTAGTTTGTCTGAACAAAATAATAGGCCAAAAGAAATGTAAGCGCCAATGTATGTAAAAAGTGCAAGTACATTAACTAACTAACACACACACTTCTATACACATTGGCGGCCATTCGAAACAGAAAGCGGGTTTTTTTTTGAGCTACCAACCTTATTATTTATGACATGATATATCATGATTTAGACATAGGCCTTGTTTGGGTTATCCACCTTATTTTAAGCTGTGAAGGGTTTGAGCCGCCATGGGCAGCCCTAATGGTTTTAGACAAAGAGTTTCATGGTCACTTTACACGGAACATTCTTTATTTATATTTCTTCTTCACTCATGTTCTTATACTTGTGGACTTCAAGTGAAAGTGTCTTATTATTCATAGTTCTTCGATAGGCCACATCACGACAATCTTAGTGTTTAATTATGAAGTTAAAGTATTACTCACCTGTGCGGTTCTTTTCATACAAATGTTGTAAACAAATGCTTTTAGAATCTTCGACCGTTTTGTAAAACATTTCATATTGCATACAAATCAGTAGCTGTGTGACTAAGAGTTTAGTTATCCATAATACAGCTATTACGCCGAATAGATTCAATTCATACTGAAATCAAAACAAGAACCTTGAATTAAAAGCGAATAATAATAAAAACAGTAAATAAACTCTAAATAGCCAAAATAAAAGCTAATATGAACATACATTTATTAAATCATGCGAAAAATAACTTGTTGGTCGTCCTAAAACGTGGTTTGGAAAATAACTATGAAACCAAACCCAGGATACAGTCGAGTATTGAAAATTGGACTTTTAAAATGTATAAACAGTAATAGTTTCTACGAGGCCTACGGCCAAAGCTAGTCGGTTATCGATATTCGTTTGTGGTAGAAAACAGTAGCCCGATTCTGTGCAGTCGATACTGTCGGGTATCGAAAGTTTGGCATTTAGAATGTACTGCCAAAATAATTCCTACGACCTCCGTTAGAGGCGTTGATACAACATTTCTCGATGACAAGCCGGTTGTCGGTAGTCGATAGTGGTAGAAAACCGCGCTACAGTGCACTACGTAAGTACCATATTCAGTAAAAGAATGGACCGAGAAGCACTGAATATACGAACCAAGTCACTTTCTGCTGATAGAAACATGAATATTTCTATAGTCACTTTCACGTATGATAATGTTCGTATAACTGCATCAACTGTGTGATATAGAATCTGTAAATTAAAAAAATTATCAAATAAAACTAGAACATAATATTTTTAATAGTAAACGTTGTTTTGTCCTAACTAGGTATATATTTTTAGAGAAAAACATGTGCACATCACAGTGCTAGACTAGGGGTTTTGCAAGGGGATTTAAGACCTTAAAATACATAATTCATTTAAAAAAATATAATGTAAAAATACACAAGATTTTTATTCTTACCATTATTCCAAAAATCTCATTATACATATCGTAAGCATTCACTATTTGTTGATATATCTTAAACATTTTTGCAGAAAACTCATCATTTTCTACCTTCATTGTTGAAATATTTTGGTTCCACTCTTGAAGATATATCCTTATCAACATCATGACACGAATAGCATAAACCAAATTGACATCAAACGATTGCAAGAACAGTTCAATAATAATGTCGAGGGGAGCAAATCTGTCGCGAGAGTAGAAATTGATGGTCATTACAGAGCCGTTTAACACTATCAATATAAAAAGTGTGACCCAACTACCGATGACGAAAGATTTAACATGCTTACTACAATCGAGGTCTTTGTAAATACTCTGAATTGTTAACACGAGTAAGATGTTCTTGTTACTGAATGTAATGCTTTGGATAAAGATGGAGAAAAGACCACCGCTGCAGAACAAAATGAAGAATACGGTAATTGCGTAAACGATTTTGTAGTTGCTATAGCCGACGTAGATTTCGATTTTGATCGTGAGAGTGTTGTAGACGAATAATATGACGACAGTTAGAGTAACTATGAATGAAATTATATTAGCTCTGGTCGTATTGGGAGTGATATAATTATCACTGATTTGATACTTCGATGAAGCGAAAAGTGTCACCATAAAATTTAAAGGAATGAAAATTCTTTGTATGTCTTTTTCAACAAAATTGTTTAGTAAACATTCAGTTGGAATGTTTCTGGTAGGTTTTGGTAAAATTATTAAATTTTGAGACATTTTATTTAATTGTAGTAAGTACTGTTACTTCAATTGGAATGAATTCGTTACGTTATTGCTGTTTCAATTAATAATTTTTGATTAAGTTTGATGTTTTCAGACTTTAGGATAACATTCCTGGAATAATTATCAAATTTACTATTGTTTGTCGTACTCAAACAAGCTTAGGTTAAATTGAATGTTGACATTTAGATAAGTTTAATGTGATAAAGAATGCAAATAGAGACAGGTGACAGTCATGATTAGTTTTCATTTTATAAGTAAGTTATTTGTTTGAAAATCCTTGGCATTTATATTGTTTTTAGATAATAATTATGATTATTCATCGTAAAGCTAGCGGTCGACATAGCGTCAGAGATGTTTAAGCCGCTTTATTGACCATGACCACCAAAGAGTCGATTCTCTTTGCATGCTCTTTGAAACACGGAGACGCTCAGCTTATATACCACTGTTGTTTAACCCAACCTGCGTTACGTTACTGACTGATCGTTACGTTACTGTCCTAGCTAATTGCGTTCACAACGCAATTTATCGATAACTAGCCGGTTGTCGATAGTTGATAGTAGTAGATAATCGAGCCAATGATCTCAACATTCTTGTAAATAACAACACATATGATAAAAAAAACATACTTATTATTTAACCGACACCATACATTTCAAGTTCATAATACTTTATACGAAAGCAAACTGCAGCAACACAACAGTATAGTTAGTGATGAGAGACATCATATCAAGTAGTAAGGCAGCGTCGACGTAGAATAATCCCCAGGTACACAACTTGGTAAATGTACTACGGGTTAGTCTCAACACGTTCTTGAACAAACGCTTTTGAGATCCTGTAAATTAAAATAAATCTTTGACTAGATAAAGTACCAAATAAGCCTCCTGGTAAAAAAAAACGGGTAAGAATTAATTATTCTCATGACAACGGTCAACTTGTCTGTCCTGACAGCAGTCGTCTATTCAAAACAAAGTTTGGTTTTGCGAGTCATCAAAGGGCTCACGCCAGACAACAAACATGGTCCGTTGCTATCATCGGGTACGGTGAAGAGGACTATACTATACTATAATATATTATATCTCATCAATTTGAATTTAAAAACAATATAAATCTTTCTTGCTTTAAAAACTTGCTTATGGTCATGATGCATTCTTAATTTCTTTTTAAAGCTGACTCTGACGCCATCTTGATCATCATCGATTGCTTTAACCCTGGACATGAGCTTCCTTTCAATTTCACCAGTCTTATTTGTTCTTTGTGCTCCTCTTGTTCAAGGCGGCTATAATAATATGTATTGACAACTATTTGAAAACCACTATGCTGTATTGTACAATGATTTCTCCCGTAGATTATAGTGATTAACACGTTACAGCAAAGCACGAATGTACTGGGGGGCTATCACGTATCTCAGTTGTCAAATATTTGAAAGCCACTATACTGTACATTGCTTTCTTCCTTAGAATGAAGTGATTAACACGTTACGTCAAAGCAGCAATGTACTGAATAGTGAGCATCAATTTGACGTACACTAGTTGTCAAATGAGATACGTGATAAGCCCGCTGGAATTCAATATCTTTATTCCATCAATTTGACGCATTCTAAGTTTTGTTGTCAACTAGAGACAAAATAAACACATGCAGATCTGTCCAACCAATTTTATTTAGTTCTACTAAAACTATGTATGTACTTACCGGTACAATTATTTTTCCCTAGTTGGTAAAAACACATACTTTGAGCGTTTTCGACAGCAATATACATCTTTTCATAATTTCTGCAAACATACGTTTGCAAAATCAGAATTTTAGTCGTCCACATAAACGGAAGAATAGCATAACGTGCAAAGTTTTTCTGAAAAAAGTATCAAAAAATATATTTTGGCGAAAGGTATTACAAGAAGCAATAAGCCCTTTAGCCTAGCTTCTACCCAAAACAAGAAAAATGCAAAATAAGGTGCTTCCAATATACCAATTTCCTGAACACGCACAAAAAACATTACAGATTCTTATAGCGCTGGCTAATCTTAGAAAATCCGTTTCGCTACTTATCTGTAATCATCTAAAGCTTAAGAAACTACGAGAAAATAACATAAAAATGTTTATTTTAAGTGTATACGTACCAATTGACTGTCAGACTCGACAACCTTAAATACTTCAATCATGAACTTCACGTATGTCAGAGGACGAATGACTGCGTTGATTAAATAAAACAATATCTGAAAGATACAAACAAAATATTACATTAACATTATATTATTATCACACTCTAATATTATATTTTGTTTTCTTGTAAGTTCCGGCTTACAAGCATGACTTCTGAGTATCTCCCCCGATTTTTGAGTACATTCAGCGGTAGTTTATCTATTTTTAATATGAATTTAAACGCTACTGAACAGATAAGTTACCGCTAAATGTACCTCAGAAACTGAAGGTTAAACCTGTAATTTTTTGGCTAAAAAATACTATTATTACCATTGCTTGATGGAGCTCATTATTTGTTTCATAGGCTTTCAAAATGTTTCGATATACAACAAACATTTTCTCACAATATTCTTCATTATCTTCTTCAGTAATCAATACATTCGCAGTCCACTCTTCAAGATACATTCTTACCAGAATGGCAATACGGGCAGCGTATATCAAATGGACTTCGAAAATGCAGAAATAAATCTCACAAGTAGCATCAATGACAGAAATGTTCTTTGTATAAAAACGAAACCAGTTTAATACGCAAAGATGAAGAAACAAACTGAAATAAACTAACCAACTGGTGATGACAAAATTTGAAATATTTTTGGAGAAATTCAAACCTCTATGAATGTTTTGAATCGTCAATACAAGATTGATGTTCTTATTTGTATATTTGATAGTATGAACGAAGGTGGCTACAGCGCCGATATTCCAGAGGATCATAAAGAAATAAGAAATGAAATACATTAATGCAGCTGTAGAGTTTAAGGCATTTACCATGTTCATGAATAACGCGCGATACAAATTCATTAGAACCAATAATAAAACCACAGCAAAGGAAATGACGTTTGATGTGAAACTGTTAGGAGTTATAAAATTATCGCTTATGTTATATTTAGCGGAACCATAAATGTTAATCATAAAATTCTGAGGAAAGAGTAGCCTTTCAATGTCTTTGTCGATATTGTTGTTCAATAAATATTCCACTGGGACATCTCTTGTAGATTTTGGGAGAATTCGGGATTTATTTTGATGCATGCTTGAAAAATTAGAAACTATTTATATTTACTGACACCTTTCGGGTATCGAAATTACGTTAAAACTGAAAATGAAATGAAATCAATAAAAAGTAATTACGAACATCCAATAAAGGGCAAAATGATAAAACAATATAATATTGATATAAAACTTACTAGTTCCTAAAAATAGTCTAGTTTACTATTAGAACGGAACGAATCATATCTATTGAGTAAACTGATATTTAAAATTAATTATTTTAATAATCCGATTGAACTAGGATTAGCCACTCGTTATGTTTATTAAACCATTTTTTTTAACATATTTAAATAGTAGAGTATTCTGTAGTATAAGCAGTGGTGAATGTAACAGCCGATTATGATGTCTCAGATTCCACACCAGTTTGGGCAAAGTGGGTTTTTAAAATGTTTTTTCGAATATTCTATTAAATAATCCGAACTCTGCAAAATGCCCTATGCCCTATAAATAACGTATTATATTTATTATATTTTTGGGACCAAAAATATTAATCTATACTAATATTATAAAGCTGAAGAGTTTGTTTGTTTGTTTGTTTGTTTGTTTGTTTGTTTGTTTGTTTGAACGCGCTAATCTCAGGAACTACTGGTCCGATTTGGAAAATTCTTTCAGTGTTAGATAGCCCATTTATCGAGGAAGGCTATAGGCTATATATCATCACGCTACGACCAATAGGAGCAGAGTACCAGTGAAAAATGTTACAAAAACGGGGAAAAATTATGTATTATATTTTTGGTCCCAAAAATATAATAACTTGGTAAAAATATTAATGTGGTATATTAATCGTCGTTGTATTTCGAGGCGCTCATAGCATGTTGAAGATTGTTTACCGACCGGTAAATAATCTGTGGGTTAGGCAACCGTTGGCACGGCTTACCCCCGGTTGTTGAGTACATTTAGCGGTAGTTTGTCTATTCAATAGTGTTTTTTTTACATGAGTTTTAACGTTATTGAATAAATAAACTACCGCTAAATGAACCTCAGAAACCGGGGGTTAAACAACTTTGTCACTAGGTTGACCACTTACCATACCATAGATAGATCGATTTCATACAGGTCATAACTGCGGGTAAAGTAGGCGACTACCAATAATAAAAGACATAATACTATTTTTATATTGCAACACACCAAATAAACGACGATTTTTATTTTTAATAGCTGTGTAAAATAATAAATAAATAAAGAAAATGTGTTTATTAAAGTATACTTTATATTTAAATTTCAACAGTTTTATATCACAAGAAAGCGAACTGAAGCAATACGACAGTGTAATCAGTGATAAGCATTAAGATACTAATAAACGTGTTAGCATTGATGTAAAACAATCCATAGATGCAAGTCTTGGTGAATGAAGCACGTGTCAGCCACACCACCCTCTTATATAGACGTTTTTGAGCACCTGTGAAATAAAAGCTAACATGAAACTTGTTTATTTTATATATTATTACTATAGTAGTTCAACTAATTTCTAGACTAAATCCTAAAAAAACATTATAAACTATTTATAATTATATACACAAATGATTGCGTCAAGCGTCGTAATATTTATTTTATTTACTCTTTTTAAATTTATTTGTAAATGTTTCATAAAGTGTGCAGCAGATTCGATAATCCTAAAAGTGTCTCTCGGGGCATGCCAATTTTCATTGACCCAGCTCATTATTTATATTGTTTTTATTTATTTTTTGTAATTTTATTTCATATTTTTAAATGAAAGAGTCGTTATATAATTTTCCGATCAAAATGTCATGATAAACGCAATCAAAAGTCTTGAATAAATAATTATAAAGAAGTTAATACGAATTTTACTGTAATTCTTGATGAAATGAGAAAATACTGTATAACTGAGCAGAGTTTACACAAAGTGAATTAGAAAGACTTGTAGAGTATATCCTACTAATATTATAAATGCGAAAGTTTGTGAGAATGTATGTATGTATGGATGCTTGTTACTTTTTCATGCAAAACCTACTGAACCGATTACGATGGAATTTGGCATACAGGTAGCTGAAGACCCGGAATAACACATATGCTACTTTTAATTTCCGGCGTTCCCGAGGGATCGGGATTTACACGGGAAAGGTTTCCACGCGGATGAAGTCGCGGGCGGCCTCTAATAAAATATAAAATTAGATACATACTAGTAGAGCTTGTCTTGCCTAATCGTTGTATACATGCACTTTGTGCGTTTTCTATTGCCATGTAAAATGTTTCGTAATTTTTGCAGACGTACATTTGTAAAGACAATATTTTTATTCCCCATAGTATAGACAGAATACCAAACGATGCGAAGTATATCTGCAAATAAGAAGAGTTTCTATTTAGATAAAAAATAAATTATGGATCCATAATACAATATTATAAGTAAATATATATTATGTATTTAGCCGGCACTTTGCCAGCGTGGAGAACTCAAGGCCTAACTCCTGCCTCATTATGGGAGGAAGCCTTTGCCCAGCAGTGAGACATTAATGAGGTAAATATATTCTTATTTATTTTTTAAATATACAACGTGTCCCAAAACTCAACGTCAAAACGAAAACCTGAGCTTGGCCGACTTGTGTTGGCTCTCAAAAAATAATTTAAAAAAATCTATCTCGTGTAGTTTAAAAATGACAACCATTTTTGTAAAATGCCACCCTCTGATGAGTTTACGTCTACTGTGGCAACAAATGACTTCTTTTCTAGTTCTTTTTTATGTGGAGTATTTTTAAGTAACGCTCCTACATATTTCAATTCTGTTCAGTTTTATGACGAACTTATAATACGTTAAATATCGACTATCTTAAGATTTTTCTTAATTTTCTCGTCGTCTATGAAATAATTTAGTAGGTGTTATACCATTTTCGAAAGTCCATTTAATGCGCCAACTTTTGAATGTACATGCCGAAAAAGCGTAGAACAATTATTTTTCAGGACAGACTGTCAAAGTTGAGTGACGAAATTATTTTCACGGCATAGTTCGCCATAAAAGGGATATTTTCTGAAATTCCAATGAAGTTGTGTGCAAATAATGAATTGAAATATGTAGGAGCGTTACTTAAAAATACTCCACATAAAAAAAGAACTAGAAAAGAAGCCATTTGTTGCCACAGTAGACGTAAACTCATCAGAGGGTGGCAATTTTACAAAAATGGTTGTCATTTTTAAACTACACGAGATAGATTTTTTTAAATTATTTTTTGAGAGCCAACACAAGTCGGCCTAGCTCAGGTTTTCGTTTTGACGTTGAGTTTTGGGACACGTTGTATATGCTCATTACTGAGTATTTCCACATCGATGTCTACACCTGCTGTTACCAAAAACTACTTTTTTGTAAGATCTTCTTACATGGATAAAAAGAGTTCAAGAAAAATACATATGTACTTACCAATTCGCTTTCATCAGTAATCATTTTAAAAACCTCGATCATTAGCTTCACAAAAATCAACGGGCGGCTGACTGCATCAGTTACATGGTATAGAATCTGAAACATTGGAAAGGTGAATAGATCTTGAATATTTTCTGTAAATATAAAACGCTTTCGTTGCTGAGTGACTGACTGATATACAACGCACAACTCAAACTAGTGAAAGCAATGTATAATATTGATATTGTTTTGCATCATTCGACGCACAAGCTGCGTCTGCTACGTCTTATAAAATTAACGTAATGAAAATTATTACAAATAAATTGTAATAATATTGTCCTAGCTGGTATCCGGCTACAGCGGTCAGTCTCATTGAAACTGACCAACGGTAGGACTTGGTTTATAGTGTCCAAGTGTGTGCACAATACACAGATACACTCTCTATTCCCTATTACTCATAAGCCGGTGCAACGGATAACCGACACGGCCAGTGAGAGGTCAGGCGCAGGAACGATAGCTTTACGTACTTTTCAAAGCACGGAGGTCTACGACCCCAACTTCCTAACTCCGGGCAATTTCTAAGAAATGCTTGACGAAAAATATCAGAAAATACTTTTAGGCCCGACCCAGGATTCGAACCCGAGACCTCTTGTAAGGCAGCAGCACACACTACCGACCGTAGCACAGAGGTAATAATTGTAATAATAAGATTAGGTACATACCATGCCGCTATACACCTTGTTGTTCCGTTGATACGCTTGTATTATACTACGGTATATGTCAAACATTTTCTCACAATATTCATCATTCTCTTCATCACCCATTACCAAAATATCATCAGTCCATTTATCCAGATACATTCTTATCAAAATCATTGTGTGGACAGCATAAATCAATTGGACATCAAAAATGTGGTAGAAAATCTCGCAAATGGCATCAACTAAAGGAATTTCTTGGACTAGGTAACGAAGTATCAATAGCATTAAATTATAGAGCACAGAACTAGCGTAAGTAATCCAACTAAAAACACTAAAATTTTTGAAACTGTCGTGGAGGTTGAGGCCTCTATGCATACTTTGGATGGTCACCACAAGCGAAATGTTTTCATTGCTGAATATAATACTATGTATAAAGATTACAATTATGCCACAATTCCAGAAAAACATATAAAAATAGCTCATAAAAACATTGAAAGTAGTATTGTTTGATTGTATCGTTTCCATGAAATTCATAAACAAAGTTCTGTAAAGATTTAATAATATCATTAACACGGTACATATAAAAGATAATATGTTCACTTTGAAGCTGTTTGGAGTTATAAAATTGTCACAAATAGTATACTTGGGCGTAGCATAGAGAGTCATCATAAAATTTTGCGGGAAAAGTATTTTTTGTATTTCTTTATCTATATTGTTATTCAATAAACTTTCTACTGGAATATCTCTTATAGATTTTGGTAGACCTCTCAATCTATTTCTGTACATGTTTTCTTTTATTATGTTTTTACACCTTTCAGTTTCGGAAAAATAATGACGACTAACCGTTATGTGAAGTGAATCAATAAAATGTAACAACGCATTCACAAAATTAATTGAATTGTGTTTCCTGTATTAATATTTGGATTGTATTATTATCAGTTAAGATGGCCTTGCTTCTTTAAGGGGTTATAGTAAACAAACTTTATGACGTTTTCAAAATAAAATTTTCCACTCCTAACCAAACTGTTTTTCAATAAATAGATTTGTCCCGTGAAAATTTTGGGAAACTGAAACTTTTTAATCAATTTTTATATTAATACCACCACGCTGTCAGAATGTAACTCCTGGGATACCAAATACAGGCTAAGTAGTGTCTGATCTAACACCCACTTGGCTAGTATGAAATATTGAATTTATCGACCTCGCATTCCACGAATCATTATATATATATATATATATTATACAGCTGAATTAATTTTATTTTGTGTTGATAGAAAATACAATAGTCTGTAACAATACTTTAATTATACATACTAAAATCATCTTGTTTACAGGGAGAAGTCAGAAACCAATCATACATCTTAATATAATAATAATAAATAATATAATAATATGTTATTTTATACATGAAAATTAATATAAATCTTTATTATTAATCCAGATAGACTAGCCTCGTACCATATTTTTCACATACATTAAGTAGTTTTTGCCTAATAGCGTTTTTATATATACATATATTCTCATTTACAACTGCCTCTGTGGCGCAGTGATTGAGGTCATCACGCCGCTACCATAGCGTCGGGAGGTTGTGGGTTTGATTCCCACATGGACAGCTGTGGGTCTGATTGTACTTTGTGTCCTATGTTTGTATGTTTGTAAAAGTTCCCGCGACATAAGAGCATTTCTTAGTGCAGGAATTGTCTCTTTACGAGAAATAAAAATTAAGAGAGAAAAGTATCAGTAGGGTTTCACAAGAAAGCAAACTGCAACAGTACAACAGTGTGATTGGTGAACAATGTCATAAGACTGAGCAATAGTTCAGCGTCGATGTAGAACAATCCACAGATACTCATCTTAGTGAAGGTACTGCGAGTCAGCCGCAGCACATTCTTACCCAAACGTTTTTGAGCTCCTGTGAAATACAAATATATTTAGGCTAAGTTCATATGATCGGGCGGAGCCGCGGGGAACTTTACACCGCGCGGTACAAGATCGGAATAAACACTAATAAACAGCTATTGTGTATAGTCATAAGTATCACTTGCATTGTAGTACATATAAAAGATAACGAAATACTTACTAGTACTGTTAGTTCTGCTTAGTCTCTGTATGCACGCACTTTGAGCGTTGTCTACTGCTATGTACATTTTTTCGTAATTTCGGCAAAGATATACCTGCACGGCCATAATTTTGAATATCCATACGATAGATAGTACTGCAAACTTTTTGAAATCCGCCTAAAAAGTTATTGATTAATAGAATCTCTAAGAAAAAATAGTTAAATAAGTATTTTGATTTTATATCATAAAAAGTATATATGGATAATAATTAAACACAACGTTTCAATTTTGAACGTTCAAACGTACCATTTTATTTTCATCAGAAACAAACAAAAATATGTTTATGGTCAATTTCACATAAGCCAGGGGGCGCATTAACGAGTCGATTATTACGAAAAATATCTGAAACATAAATACATCTTTAGAATTGATTAGTATAAGGAGATTCTAACTAAAAACATTGTATTTTTCATCTTTCCGCAAAAACATGGTCGGCTAAAATATGAGACACCAAAAAATTTTTACATACCATCACTTGATAAAGCTCATTACTTGTTGTATAAGTTTGTAATATATTTTGAAAAATCTCAAACATTTTATCACAAAATTCTTCATCATCATCTTCATTCATCATCAAAATATTTTCAGTCCACTCTTCGAGATACAATCTCAAAATAACTATGATTCTCAAAGCATAAATTAAATTGTAATCAAAAGTATGACTAATTAACTCCCAAAGTACATCCAGGAGAGGATTATTTTGAATGCAATAACGTAAAATGCTTGCTAAAATATTATAAATGAACAATACCAAAAAAGTGATCCAACTTGTCACAATGAAGTATTTTGATCTGCGAAAGTTGAGACTTCTATAAATATTCTGAATGGTGAGTACGAGCCAGATGTTCTTATTTGTGAAGATAAGAGGGTCACTGAATATAGCCAAGGCGCCAAAACTCCAGAGAACCGAATAAAAGTGAGTAATATAAGTCATAAGACTTATTCCATAGGATCCCGATTCAGTCGTCATATACATAGAACGACAAATATTCAATGCAATGACGGAAAGAGTAAAAATAAAAGAAATTGCAGTAGCTTTGATACTGTTTGGTGTGATAAAATTGTCACTGATATTGTACTTGGGTGAACCATAAACAGTGATAACGAAATCGTGAGGGAAAAGTAACTTTTTGAAGTCTTCATCGATGTTATTGTTTAACAAATATTCCACAGGCATGTCTCTTATTGATTTCGGTAATATTCTTGATTTGCTTTTGTAAATCATTGTCTTTTCAATATGTCTTCCTTCTGACTCACGACATCGAATTACGAGCTAAGACTAAGTCTTTGTCAGGCGAATCGATAGACATTTAATTATGTACATTATTATCAATTCTGTCACCTAAGTTTAGAATATTATCGCGATGAAATTATCGTAATAGATTTTCTAATGGCTTTGTTTAGTTTCAACTGTCGTTGATTTGTTTTTTTTTCGTGAATTATTGAGTCATCGGGCCGACCATGACGATCTCACCGCCTTTGTATATTGCATAGGATCAGGTATTTTGCAGGGAGTTAGACCGGGCCTTTACTCAAATACTTTTCTTTTTTTATTTAAAAAGATAACTCTCGCCCTATTCATTTATTATGTGTCGCGGGGACTATTACAAACAAACAAGCAACGGACACAAAGAACAACCAGACCCGAAAAAACGATTTATGGATCGCACAATTATTTGTTACATGAGGGAATCGAACCCTCGACTTACAGATGCACTGGTAGTGGCGTGGCGACCACATTAACCATTGCACCACGGAGAAGCTCAAACTTATCATACTTTACTGAAATAAAACACAAGTATAGGAGACTATTTTTTTATTGTTGTTTTCATTTAAAGGACGTTTTACAAGAAAGCAAACTGTAGTAATACGACAGTGTAGCTTGTGATGAGAGTAATAAGACTGACAAGCAAATCAGCTTCAATATAAAACAGTCCATAAGCAGACATTTTGGTGAATGTATTTCTAGTTAACCACAACACCTTCTTGCGTAGACGCTTCTGTGATTCTGTAAATTAGAAAAAAATATTTGGATAAAAAAACAATCTTGCTGTTAAACACGAAGATTATTTTAATTTTATAACAGGCTAGTCTTAAGTAAATTATTATTATGTAGAACCAAGATCTTTCTTCGTTTTTTCTTTGACAAATCCTGCATTAAGAATTGATATTGTGTCGCGGGGACTTTTACGAACATACAAACAACGGGAACAAAGCACAACCAGATTCGAAACAATTTTTTGTGGATCACACGAATAATTGTACTGTGTGTGAATCGAATCTATAATGACCCAATGGTAGTCATAATTGAAGACTAGGATTCCTTTCATGAACTGATTTTTAAGAACTTCACTTTGCCAATATGACTAGTTCAAATTAAATTCAATGCTCATAATTATAGAAACGCAAAAGCTGGATATATAAAATTGGTATTTTTTTTACGCACCTGAACAATTATTTTTACTCAATCGTTGTATGCACGCGCACTGAGCATCTTCTACAGCCATGTACATTTTTTCGTAATGTGCACAGACGTAAGTTTGCAGAATTAGAAATTTAGTTGACCACATAATGGAAAGAATTACAGATGATCCAAAATTTACCTGAAAATGAATTGTATAATTAGCAATTAAAAATATTTATAGAAAGGTGCATTTTTAGAAGTTGTTGACGACATGACGACGGTGTCCGGGACGAGGTGAAATGGAGGAGTAAGATAAAAAAGGCTGACCCCACTACCGTATGGGATTTATAGCATGAAAGAGAGAGAGAGAGAGAGAAAGAGCGAGAGAGACGATAGCTCAACTTATAACAAGACAACTACATGAAAGTAGCTGAGAATAAGCAATTGGCATATTTAAAGAGAATTGAATAATAATATATCGTTTCAAATGGCGTCAAAGTTTTAAAAAAATGATACTTACATTACTATCAGGTGTCACAATCTTAAATATTTCTATCATAAACTTCACATAAATTAGGGGACGCATGATGCTGGCTACTGTATAAAATAAAATCTAAAACATAACAAAAAATACTTTTTTCTCTTCCAATTGTAACCCATCTTATGAGGGGCCTATACTTTAAAGCTATTCTTTCTCTAGATCACTTTATCGAGAACGTTACTTTCATCTGGCTCACAAAAGCAAATGAACAATCCAAAACTTTACCATAATTCGGTGAATCTCATTACTTTTCTTATAAGCTTGTAATATATTTTGATAGACATCAAACATTTTCTCACAAAACTCATTATTATCTTCTTCTTCATCCATTTTCAAAATGTTTTCTGTCCACTCTTCGAGATACATTCTTATTAAAGCAATGTAAAGAACAGCAGCAATCACATTTACTTCAAAAATGTAGAAATAGATCTCAGTCAAAACGTCCACGATGGGATAATTTTTGACAAAACGATAGATGCATAAAAAACAAATGTGGAGAATCAGGACCGAATAAGTTGACCAACTTATTACGATGAATTTTTGAACAATTTTGGAGAAATTAAGACTTTTATGAATATTCTGTATAGTCAACACAAGGCAGATGTTCCTATTAGCGAAAGCAATGCTATGAAAAAACAGTATAATTGCGCAGAAACTCCAGAGGTACATAAAAAAATGAGATGCAAACAGCAAAAAAGCTATCTGGTCCGCTGGTAGACTTTTAATCATATTTTTATGAAGTATACGGTAGATACTTATTGTTATTATTGAAAGAGTAACTACAAAAGAAATAACATTGACTTTGATACTGTTGGGAGTTATAAAATTATCGCTTATACTGTATTTGGGTGAAGCAAAAACAGCTAGCATGAAATTTTGTGGGAAAAGTATCTTTTGCATGTCTTCATGGATGTTGTTGTTTAGTAAATATTCTACTGGAATATCTCTCGTAGATTTTGGCGAAATTTTTGATCTGCTTCTAAACATGTTTGTGAATTTTATTGAAATAGGCTTTCACGCTCAACGATAAGCGACTGTCAAAAATTACTGCGGACTTCTTGTGTTTAACAAATCAATATAAAAGAAATTAATCAAGTTTGGTATAAAAGCTTTGTAAAAAGTTATTAAATTAAACACTATTTTTCTAATGGATGTGTTCAATTTATTTAAATGGCAAACGTTTTCATTGTTTCTATTTTGGTTGCTGTCATTATCAATCATCTAATAGTTCAAATTTTTTATTTACTAATTATTTACAATCACTCAACTTAAAATACATTGTGTCAAAAGGTGTTAGATAATTACTAAATGTTATATTAAGTATTCAAGCAAACACTAGAAAATAAAGACATAAAACCTGGTTCTGTAGCCTAATATCAATTTGAAGCAATGAAAATGTGACTGAAAAAGTACAATTTACTTAACAAATCACTTATGATTGATAAAGAAGAGAGTGGGGCCAATAATTAACCCCTGAAGCACACCAAATGCAACCAAAGAAATAATTATTCACCAAATGTTACTTGCTGATTTATTAATCAAATACAATATTTACTAACTTAGCATAGAAAAATAGATTATAAATTAAAAAAGAAAAACACTGTAAGAATGACTATTACCTATGATCGACGCATTCAAAAGCTTTATAAAAATCGTTTTACAAGAAAGCAAACTGTAAAAATACGACAGTGTAGTTCGTAATGAGAGACATGATACTGATCATTAATTTAACTTCGATATCAAACAGTCTGTACATAGACATCTTAGTGAATGTACTATGTGTCAACCACAACACCTTCTTGCGTAAACGTTTTTGGGCTCCTGTGAAAAAACAGTAAATTAATATATTTCTTACCTATAACTTTTAAACTGTTCTAGCAAGTGTTTATTCTCTATATCATCGATAGTTTATTTTTTGTCTTTACGATGACTACATCACGGTTAAAGACTGAATCTTTAAGGGATTTTTGACACGGAATATTTCATTAGAATTTGCTGGCTGTAGTAATTAACAGCGAACTGCTTAAGTATATAACGCGTAAGATGGAGTAAAAATCGATAGTCAAGTTTTTGTTTCAATTAAAATGTGTGTAAGTTTGGAATCAAATGACCGTGTGTGAGTTGTCCAATAATATTTATTTGTTTATTTATGTGTTTACTTACTAGTACATTTGGCTTTGCCCAGCTTTTGATTGCATATACTTAGGGCGTCTTCAACTGCAAAGTATATTTTTTCATAATAAGTGCAAACGTAGGTTTGTATCCCTAAATATTTCACTGACCATAATATGCTAAATACAGCAAACGATGAAAAACGTTTCTAAAAACATAAGGTACTGTTAATAATACGAGCATACGCAGTACACAAAGAAACCATAAAATTATTAACATTTTTTAACATGGGGAATATTGGGGAATGCATTACGCCTACACCCGTAGCTCAAATCTCTACTACTATCGACTACCGACAACCGACCTGTCGTCGATAAATTTTGTATGAAAATCTGATCAACGTCTCTGACGGGCGTCGTAGAAACTTTTTGGCAATATATTCCAAATGTCAAAAAACGATAGCTAGCCGGTTGTCGGTAGTCGATAGTGGTAGAGAATAGAAGTACAGTATCCTGGGTAGTATGCAGGGCTTTAAGACCGGTTGGCTTTTGACTCTTTCACCTGAAAGGCTCATGACCGATTGCGTGCGGCGAGGTAACTGCCGAAACATGTACCCAGGATAAATTATCAAACACAGCAAAAATGTAGTCACTTCAGAGTCTCTCTTTATCTATGACATGCTCCACTACTCTTTGCCAATAATATCTAGGCATGCCCCAAAAATTCTTTAATAACACCCAACCGGTTTTTGTAGCTTACATTGATTTTGTCGTTCGACAAATTTGGTTGGGTTAAAAAAGGGTGCTTAAATATACGTACCAAATCACTTTCATCTGTAATTATCTTAAATATCTCTATTGTGAACTTCACAAAAGTGAGGGGACGACTTATGCTACCTATTGTATATAATGCTATCTGAAACATAGGAAATATATTTAGTACAAATATTCAAGATAAATGAGGCTAAATATTTGTAGAAAATTATAGGTACCATCGCTTGATTGATCTCATTACTTAGTTTATAAGCTTGTAATATATTTCGATAAATCTCAAACATTTTCACACAATACTCATCATTGTCTTCTCCTTCATTCATTTTAGAAATATTTTCAATCCACACTTTTATATATATCCTTAGTAAATCAATAATACGGACAGCTGCAATCACATTTACTTCGAAAGTGTAGAAATATATCTCATGAATAGAATCAAGAATAGGCCAACTTTCAACAGACCAACGAAAGATTAAAAGCAAAGAAATATGGACAATTACGACCGAATAAGTTATCCAACTGGTCACGACGAATTTACGAATATTTTTGTTGAAATCAAGATCTTTATGAATATTCTGTATGATCAACACAAGCCAGATGTTTTTATTAGCAAAAATAATGTTATGAATAAGCATTGCTATGACAGCAAAAGACCAGGAAATAATAAAAAAATAAGAAATAAAAGTCATTAAGGTGACAAAATCTGAATGCATTGAGCTAATCCTATTTGTGCTAAACAAGTGATACAGGCATAATGAAATAATCGGAAGGTGAATTACAAAGGATAGGACGTTGAATTTGATACTGTTTGGAGTAATAAAATTATCGCTTATGTTATACTTGGAGGAACCATAAATAGTTAACATGAAATTTTGTGGGAAAATTATTTTTTTAATGTCTTCATCTATGTTGTTGTTAAGCAAATATTCTACTTGGATATCTCTTGTAGATTTTGGTGTTATTCTTGATTTATTTTGATACATATTTGATAATAATAATTCAATTCAATGCCCTTACACCGAATGAGGAAACTAAATTACTACTAACTTCAGTATTTAACAAATCAATAGAAATGTAATTACGGAGTGAACAGAATAACTAATTTTGTAATGAATTTTGTCGTTGAACTTAATTTATTTTCCTAAGTCATTATTACCTTTTTTACTAATTCGTAATAATATTAATATTGGAAAGTTTCATTAAAAAAACATAAATATTTTCGTTTGTATTTTATTTCAAAAGATATATTACAAATGTTTTAAAGTACATGTGGTTACGTTATATATTATTATGTACTATTTATCGGACTGACTTCACACGTAGAACTTCAGCAGAAATTAAAAACCTAAACTTAAATATAAGAACTAAGAAGGACCAAGAATACATCCTTGAGTAACGCCAGATGCAGACAAAGAGGTAGTCTTGATACAAGACAATGTATCCACATACGTTAGCTATCTTACATTGTTTTTCTAATTTATGACATACAGCACTCAATAGTCCCATTTACACACACACTCTAACGCGCATGAAACTACAATCGCGCGTGAAAAAGCGCCCGTGTAAGGGGAAAAGGAAGCCACGCGCCGTGCTCATCAGTCAAGCCCGCGAAGAAAATCGCGAGCGAAGACCGTGCTGCTTTCTCGCGCGTAATCCTGTATGCTCCTAAGAATGTCCGATAGAGTGTGTGTGTAAAGGCGGCTATTGAGTTTCGGTTTTACATGACCCTATCAAAAGCCTTACAAAAAACATTTCATACAAATGCAAACTGCAGTAATACAACAGTGTAGTTAGTGACAAGTGACATGATACCAAGCATTAAGACTGCGTCGACGTAAAACAGTCCCTGTGTACACATCTTTTTGAACGTATAGCGAGACAACCGTAACACCTTTTTGAAGAGACGTCTCTGAGATCCTGTAAACAACAAAATATTTGCATAAACCGAATTCATTTAGCAATATACTATGTTTTTACAAATTGTCGTTAAATATATTTGGGAGCTCTGCTTTCATACATAAATAATATTGTAAGTATAAAATTGTATGAAATGGTAACGTCGGAAGGGGACGCCCTAGAAACACATACACAGATCATATCGATGATGTCCTGAAAAAAGGTCAGGTGCGTAGTACTCATAACCGGCAGTCCCGTATGACAAGATGTATTGTATGGATATGAAAGAAGCAAAGGAAGTTTGTAAGGATCATAGCAAGTGGCATGCTCTGGTCTCTGCCTACCCCTATGGGAAAGCGGGATTTAATTTATTTTTGTATATATATATGGATGATTGGATTGTTCAGCAAACATCTTTAAGCAAGCATTTAAAATACACCAACGTCGTAAGTAAATTCGGAGTTTAAGAATCAAGGGAATTATATTATTCAAATCTTGAAAACGTACCATTGCACTTTCTTTTACTCAGTTTCTGAATGCATACGCTTCGTGCTTCTTCTATTGCCATGTACATTTTTTCATACTGTCCACAGATATATACTTGTAGAGATATAATTTTAACTGTCCACAATATAGCAAGAGAAGAAAATCCGGTGAAGTTGCTCTAAAATAAAAATAAAGGAGCTTACATTTGTATTACATTTTACACTGTCATTTTTTTATGACAACCTAGCGGGTGCTTCCAACGGGCTTATCACATATCTCAGTTGACAGCTAGTATACGTCAAATCTATGGTCACTATTCAGTACATTGCTGCTTTGACGTAACATACTAATCACTATAATCTAAGGGAGAAAACAATGGACAGCATAGTGGCTTTCAAATGGCTGTCAACTGAGATACGTGATAGCCCCCCAGTAGCTCGATTCTCTACTACTATAGACTACACCGACAACCGAACTGTCATCGAGAAATTTTATATGAAAATCTGATCAGCGCCTCTGACGGGTGTCGTAGGAAACATTTTGGCAGTACATTCTAAATGTCAAATGTCGATAGCTAGCCGGTTTTCGGTAGTCGATAGTGGTAGAGAATCGAGGTACTGTACTCATGTATTTAAATATTCATAATGTCGAGCTCTCGATACTCTATAGTACTGACAGCGGGAAATCGTGCTACTGGATAACCAGTGTTGTGTTGTCTGTTTTATTTTACTGTAAATCAAACATAAATATCTAGACACGCGGCAGCGTGTTAAGCCCAGTTCAAGCAAAGGTAAAATATATACGTACCAATTGAGTTTCATCCGAAACAAGCGTCAGTATATCTATCGCAATTTTCACAAAAGATAGAGGCCGTAGAACTGAGTCGATGACATGGAATAGTACCTAAAACGCACCAAATGCTATAATTACTATAAATTACGACAAAACATGAACATACATCAGGTATAGAGTCGAGAACACAATAACATCTTTGGATTGTTCTAAGGTGCTACAACACTACTGTCTAAAATTGATCACATTAGCCAACTTTACCCACACACACACACTATTGCATGTTCTTAGGAGCGTACAGGATTACGCGCGGGAAAGTCTGCGCGTTCTTTGCTCGCCATTTTCTTCGCAACCTTGACTGACGAGCGTGGCGCGTCTTTCCTTTCCCCCTGCACACCCTTTATACGCGCACTCTTTCACGCGCTATTGTAGTTTCATGTGCGATAGATTGTGTGTGTAAAGGTGGCTAATGTAAAAAAAATTTTTCCTGTTAGGTAATGTTAGTAAATATTCCTAAAAAAATTATAGTTAAGCTTAAAAAACTTTAGTCTCGTACTAAAGCGTACAATATACGCTGTGTTTCAATGATTTGGATGTCGGCAGCACATTATCGTAGATATTTCCATCTTCCACTGTTTCCTACATAAAAAAATCACAAATTATAATTACCATGGATTCATACATCATATTGCTTCTTTCATAAGCTTGTAGTATATTGTCATATGTCTCAAACATTTTCTCACAATATTCTTCATTCTCTTCATCAGTCATCATCAAAATATTCTCAGTCCAAACTTCGAGATGTATTCTTATCAAGACAATAATACGTGTAGCATAAATCAGATTAATTTCTAATGTACTAAAAAATATTTCACACAAACCGTCAATTATTATGAATTGTTGGACTCGGTAACGACAGAACAAGAGTAAAAAATCGTAGGACATCAAAATAAAGTAAATAAACCAACTTGCGATAGCAAATTTAGTACTTTTGTGAAATTTCAGATTTCTGTGAATATTTTGAATGGTTAATACGAGCCAAATATTATCATTGGAGAACTTAAGGTTCTGAAGAAATATAGCAATTGCTGCCGTGCACCAAAGGAGCACAAAAAAGTAACCTATTAAAGAGTTGATGTCTTCATGATCCTGGGCGATTTCTATTAAAGAATTATCAGATAACAGACAGTAAAAGTATAATAATATAAACGATAGAGGAACTAATAAAGAAGTGATATTCGCTTTGACACTATTTGGAGTTATAAAATTATCACTTAAATCATATTTTGGTGAAGCGAAAATTGTTATCATAAGATTTTGAGGGAAAAGTAGTTTTTTGATGACTTCATCAACACTGTTGTTCAGTAAGAATTCCACTGGAATGAGTGTCGTGGATTTCGGGACTTTATTCAGCTGCATCTGATGCATGTTTGTTAACCAATATTTCTACTCTTACTGCCATTAGAAGGATAATTGGATAAGGAATAACAAATGAACCAACAGACATGTCACCCATAACATTTAATTACTTTATTCGATAATTGTTGTTACAAATTACTTAATGCTAGTACTAATTTCTACAAATGGAATTTGTTTATTACTGTTACGTAAATATCGGTGCTTTAATATTTAAGATATAAATAAATTCATATTCTCAAGAAAGGTGGAACACAGACAAGAGCAAAAAAACGAAGAAATGATTATGTTTCATAGCCAAGAAATAACTTTGAAATTTATAAATTTTAAACATAAAACTATCCCGTGTATAATTGTTGGGTGAAGCGTTATTGTGAAGATCAGTGAAAGCTATTAAGTACTTCAATAAGATATAAACTTAAACATCATAATATGGACATTTTATTTTCTAGCAAGCGTAATTAAAGTCGTAAACAATTTTAGCGTAATCTGTGTAAAACAGCTTGTAAATCAAAACAACAAGAACGGACCAACAGTAAGTCCCTGATGCACTCCAGATAAAAAAACAAATTATATGGGTACCTACCAATCACCTCTTCTGAGTTTGATGACAAATAAAACGTTAGCTATTTGGGGGGTTATCACGTTCTCAGCTTACAACTATTTGAAAGCTGTGCTGTACATTGTTTTCTTCCCTAGAATATAGTCATTAACACGTTACGTCAAAGCAGCAATGTACTAAATAATAATCATCAATTTGACGTGTACTATTTGTCAATTGAGATACGTGACAATCCTTCTGGACATACTTTTCAAGATTCACTAATTTTAATTTTAGCTTACGCATATGTAGGTTATCGTTAACTATATCAAAAGCTTTACAAATCACTTTACGAAAGCAAACTGCAGTAGTACAACAGTGTAGTTAGTGACAAGTGACATGATACTGAGTAGTAAGACTGCTTCAACGTTAAAGAGCCTGTGTGTACACATCTTGTTGAATGTATAGCGAGTTAACCACAACACCTTTTTGTAAAGACGTTTTTGAGATCCTGGAAATTAAATAATAAAGGAATTAATCAGGCGGTTATAAAATTAATTTCGGGATTCTTGTATGTGAAACATTTGCTTTTACAATATACAGAACGATCGGTCGGGTAAAAAGTCTTTTCGCATTATAGTATGTATGAACTTGTAATAAAAAAATTATTTGGCTTCAATAAACACAAACGAGTACACGGTTTATTAGGTTTCTTTCAGTGAGCTCGTGAAGTACCCAAATATCGAGCTGTTTTGCGTAGGGAAAATATTTTATTACAAGTTTATCATACTATAATACGAAAAGACTTTTTCCCCGTCCTAACACGTTAGCGCAAGTGTAAATGGGCTTTAGAAAATTAAAAACATACTATTATAGTTTGTATTGCCCAGTTGTTGTAGACATGCACATTGGGCTTCTTCTATTGCCATGTATATTTTTTCATACTCTTCACATACATATACTTGCAGAGCCAGTATTTTAATAACCCAAATTATGCAGAGAAGAGTAAATCCAGCGAATTTTTTCTGAAAGGAAACGAGATTTTAAAATGGTGGCACGCAATGATCCTATAATTAAGTTCAAACAGTTAAAATATATTTAAATGTTTAAACACAGCGGGATTCTCCTACACAGTCAAACACTTTTTCTATTTTATAAGTATTTATTTGTATTAAAGATTTCGCATAAATTTATTTCGATGCACTTCTAGATACATATTATATTAATTGCATAATTTCCTTTGGTCTCTCTCTGCCTACCCCTATAAGAAAAAGGTGTGATATTATGTATGTATGTGTGTACATAATTTTGCTGTAACAAAAATGAAGAAATTAACAATAGTATTATCGGCGTTAATAAACATACCAATTCAGTTTCATTAGTAACAGCCTTTAGTATATCTATAGCAATTTTAACAAACACTAGAGGACGTACGGTCGAGTCAATGAGATGATACAGTATCTGGAACGTAGAAAAAACAATAAAATTATAAAACATTGTATGAATTTATGAAAAATATGGTAAGGCCAGGATACAGAGTTCAAGAAAAATATACCATCGAACCGTACACCTTGTTGCTTCTTTCATAAGCTTGTAATATATTGTAATATGTATCAAACATTTTCTCACAATATTCTTCATTTTCTTCGTCATTCATCATCAAAATATGTTCCGTCCACACTTCAGTATACATTCTTAGTAGAACAACAATACGAACAGCATAAATCAAATGAGCTTCGAACGTGATGAAAAATAACTCACACAAACCTTCTATTAAGATGAAACTTTTGACTTTATAACGAACTACCAACGCCAAAACATTGTAGGATATCAAAACAAAAAATAATAACCAGCTAGTTATACAGAAACTGACATTTTTTTCAAATTTCAGGCCCCTGTGTATGTTTTGAATGGTTAATACGAGCCAAATGTTATCATTGGAGAAATTAATGTTGTGAAAAAATACAGCAGTTAAAATTATACTCCAAAGAGCCAAAAAAAAGTAACTTAGTAACGTGTTGTTATCTGCAAGACGCTTGTCGAATTCTACCAAGGAATTTACAGTCACAGTACAGTAGGCTTTCAACAATATTATCATTAAGGTAAATCCAAAACAAATTATATTCGCTTTGATACCATTTGGGGTTATAAAATTATCACTCAAATCGTACTTTGGAGAAGCAAAAATCGTGATCATAAGATTTTGCGGAAAAAGTAGTTTTTTAATGTCATCATCAATACTGTTATACAGTAAGTATTCCACTGGAATATTTCTTGTAGTTTTCGGGATTTTTCTTGATTGCTTCTGATACATGGTTGTAAACTTATACTTAAATTCTTACTAATAAGGAAAAAAACTATATGAATCTACTAAAGGATTCTCAATATAATTTAATTCAATGATAGAAGTTACCTGGTTCTGCGTAAAAGTAATTTCTACAATGGATTTTGTTTTATCACTGGTCTTTCACATTAAATCGATGCTTTCCAATTAGTTACTGTATCGAAAGAGGAAATTGATGAATTCTAAGAAATCAATAATAATGTAATCAGGCAGGTTCAATGAAATGATACTAATGAAAATGTTCCTAGAATAATTAATTACAATACTATCTTTGACTTTTGTTTCTAGATCTAATTATTTTTCATTCAAATATTTACAACATATTATAAGACTAAATTACTCTTAGTTCAGAAATATTATTTTTAGATACATAGTTTATTCAAAATAAAATACTAAAATTGAAGGACATAATATGGAAACAAATTTTGTTCAGCAAACATTCAATATATTAAAAGCATTCAAACTCAACGTCATCTATATAATCCAAAAATTTATTAAATACTTAACTAAAAAATTACTTAAAAAATCAAAACCTTACCAAGGGGCCGAGAATTAGTCCTTGCTGCACTCTAGATAAAATAAAATAATGGTGTAGGTATCTATCAACATATTTCGCAAAACCTTGATGGTAAGTAAAATAATTGTCATATGAACGTTTTTGACGAGATTCAACAAATAAAATTTAACCTTATGCTAACTTTATCTTATGGGTGACCTTATCAAAAGCTTTACAAAAATCAATTAACGAAAGCAAACTGCAGTAATACAACAGTATAGTTAGTGACAAGTGACATGATACTGAGTAGTAAGACTGCTTCGACGTAAAACAGTCCCTGTGTACACATCTTGTTAAATGTGCTGTTAGTTAAACTTAACACATTTTTGCAGAGACGTTTCTGAGATCCTGAAAATTAGAAAATAATTTTATAGTAATATACTAGTGTTTTCTTAAAAAAAATATCTTTATTCGCAAATATACCATGCAAATGAAAGTGTTATAAGTTAATAATAGTCACTGGTATCTACCAGTGAGTTCCAAACCGATGCAAGTTATGAAAAGCGATTCGAAGTTGTGAGTATAGAAATAATTGCCATTTGTTTTAACTATGACGGAAAGTCTCAAACCTGAACTTGGCCAGGGTAGTAAACTAGTCTCTCCTTTATTACAGAAAAAGAGCTGAGCTAGCCTTGCAGTTAGACAGTATTGAGATTCATTTACGTCATTTACAAGTTTTTCAACGTATGATTGAATAATTTAGCAATCCTAAGACGAATGTGATCAGTAGCTCTATTCTCTACTACTATCGACTACCGACAACCGACATGTCATCGAGAAATTTTGTATGAAAATCTGATCATCGCTTCTGACGGGTATCGTAGGAAACATTTTTGCAGTACATTCTAAATGTCAAAATTTCGATAGCTAGCCGGTTGTCGGTAGTTGACAGTGGTAGAGAATCGAGGTACAGGAATGTTGTGCCTCGATTCACTCAATAAGATATTTGTGCAAATAATACAAAATTCAAAAATAAATTAAATACGAACTAGTACAGTTTCTTTTGCCCAATTGTTGTATGCATGCACTCTGTGCCTCTTCTATTGCAATATATATGTTTTCATACTGTCCACAAGTGTATACTTGTAGTGACATAATTTTAAAAACCCACACTGCACAGAGTAAAGCGAAGGAGCCGAAATATTTCTGAAAAAATTAACAGGATTTCAATCTAGTGGCTCTTCGCAATGATCAAGAGAGAGAATATTGGATATCAAATATTTAAGGAATTAAAATTGAATTAAACTACTTAGCTAGTCTTTATTTCAAAAATAATTTGTTAAGTTAATAGCGACTCCGACTCTATAATCGCGACTTGTATACATATAATTTAATAAACAAATAGTAATAAATAACCTTTATTACTTTTTGCCTATTAACTTGCCTTAGTCAATTACGGGGTTATTTTGCCTACCTAATAGGTGCCTTTACACACACGCTCTTTGGCGCGTGATTAGGAGCGTACAGGATTGCACACGGGAAAGACGTCGCGCTCTTCGCTCACTTTTCTTCGCGGGCTTGACAAATGAGCGCGGCGCGCGCTCTTTCCTTTGTTGTTTCACGCGCGAAATAGCGTGCGTGTAGAGGCTACTAATGTTATTAAGAATTTAATCTACAGGATTACAAAGATTGAGAAATTATGGAAAGTATTAATATGAACAAGAACATTGATAAAAATACGTACCAATTCACTTGCGCTGGTAACAGCCTTCAGTACGTCTATTGCTATTTTAACAAATACCAAAGGACGAATTACTGAGTCGATGACATGATATACTACCTAAAAGGGATAAAATATAGTAAAACTTAAAATGTTTTAGCACTTATATTGGTTTCTAGTTATACGGCAGGAGGCCGTTTATACATAAAAGTATAGGAGAAATATACCATCGAATCATACATCTTGTTGCTTCTTTTATAAACTTGTAATATATTGTAATATATATCGAACATTTTCTCACAATATTCTTCATTCTCTTCTTCAGTCATCATCAAAATATTTTCAGTCCAAACCTCAAGATACATTCTCAACAGTACAATGATACGAACCGCATAAATCAAATTTACTTCAAAAGTGTTGTAAAAAATCTGACACATGCCTTCAATAATCATGTAACTCTGAACTTTGTAGCGATAAACCAACAAAAACAAATCTGTAGATATCAAAGCGAAATAAACGCACCAACTAGTTGCACTAAACCGAGTAATTTTCTCAAATTTGAGGTCCCTGTGTATATTCTGAATGGTTAATACCAGCCAAATATTATCGTTAGACAAATAAATGTTAAGGACGAGCAAAGAAATTGCATTTGAATTCCAAAGAAACATAAAAAAGTAACTGAAAAATTGATTGAAGTCTGCATGTTCTTTATCGATTTTTCCAAAGGTATTCTTAGTCATGGTGCAATAAACATGCAAAAGTACCATTGTTGCAGTTATGGCAAAACAAATGATATTCGTTTTGATGCTATTTGGAGTTATAAAATTGTCACTTAAGTCATATTTTGGACAACCAAAAACTAATGTCATAAAATTTTGCGGAAAAAGTAGTTTTTTAATGTCGTCATCAATACTGTTGTTCAGTAAGTATTCCACTGGAACATCTCTTGTAGATTTCCTGACTTTTCTTGATTGCTTTTGATACATGTTTGTAGGCCAATACTTTTATTCTTACTGACCTTTGAAGGAAAATCTGATAACGTAAAACGAATGAACTTACCGAAAAGGTCGTCAATAAATTAATTATTAATTCAATAACTGGAGTGCTAAGGACATAAGCTTTGTTTAACTACTTCCTTTCTTCTTACTTTTATTTTGTGTTTAATGTTAATTCATTCATATGTATTATTGAAATTCACAATAACAATTAAGAATTATAAGCTCTCGCGAATTGTACACGTAACATGGAATGTGTAAACGTAATAAATAACCTTATTGGTTACCCATCGTTTCGATCGCATTACATCGTCCAGTTAATCGAAGTTTGGCTTAGTAGGGGATCTCAAAATAATCAATAATGGTATAATTACGCATCCCCCTTTTATTAGAATTTTAATAGCTCATTATAATGCATCGATAGCCGAATGGTATAAGTTGGTATTGCCCATGCAAGTGGTAGCAGGATCGAACCCGCGGCAACACACCAATGACTTGTAAGTAATGTGTGTACTAGAAATAACTATCACTTGTTTTAACGGTTAAGGATAACATCGCGATACAACTTTGCATGCCTGAGAGTTCTTTAGAACAGTTCTTGAAGGTATGCAAAGTCCCCAACACGCAATTGGCCTGCGTGGTGGACTCAAGGCCTAACCCCTCGCTCGTTACGGGACTCAAGCCCAGCAGTGGGACATTAATGGGTTAAATTAATTATTTATTATCCGAATACATTAAATTATGGTTTTAATTAAAACGAAATCACATCGATTATGTCTAAAAATATACCAAAATACTTAACGGTTCCACTAATCACCAAAATAATTTAATTTGTTTAGTTCCATTCATCAAAATAATTAATTACCCAAACAAAGTTGATTGCTTACAATTGATTCACGCGTAGAAAACTTCCGTAGATTACCCATGCTGACTGCTGACATAATATTGAGTATTTTATTTAAACTTAGATGAAGTTATATTGTTAAATGCAATGGTATACATTGACTTTATAGAGACGCATACAAGTATATTTCAAAATTAACAAAGCTTAAAAACGTTGCAGCTACAATAATTGTCCAGTAACTAGATCGGAAGTTTAAATTGATTATAGTCTTATACAGAAGTTGAATAACCATAGAACTGATAAAAACATACAAAGACAAGAGTGAACGACAAAGAAGAAAGCTAAAATAGTTGAAAGAAATTGGAAAAAATTTAGTGCCTACATTTTAAAAACGTTCTGCGGTCTATGAAGCCATATTTAACCAAAGCTTTTTGTTATCAAGATGTATAAAAAATCCGCTTCAAAAACTATAAGAAACGTGCCACCAGAATGTTTACTAGATAACATTTTAGTGGAAGACATCCAAAAGATGTTTTGGATCCAAAATTTCATGCTTCGTTTGTTCTTCTCTTCCAAATTCAACATCAGTGACAATTTCATCACCCCAAATCGTTATAGAATCACTACGATATCATTTATCGTTCACATGTTTATAATTTTTCTTACTTTCTACCGTGCTTTTGTAGACAATATTACCGGCCACTTTAAGTTTGGTTTGACTGGTATGATTGAAATGTTAACCTTTGCTTTTGTTGCCTTCTACAGCACCAGTCTCTTGATAATTTTTGCTATAACCATTATATATAGTAACAAAAACATTTTACTTGTTTTAACCATTCAAAAGATACATATCAGTCTCAAATACGACAAACATATTCGAAGATATATTGTTTTAAATTGGGTCATGTATATCTCAATAATTTTCCTCAATGTTGGTATGTTGATGTATTATTATCGTTCTCGGAATTTTTTTTCGATTGTTGATATCATTTGCGATGTTTTTTCAATAATTTTTGATGTAAATATGATTTATGCTTTACGTGTGAACGCGTTAATATCCATATATCTTGAAAAATGGAATCAACAATTAATAACAATAGAAGTAGAGGAAGATGGTAACGAAGAATATGAGCAAATGTTTGAAGTTTATAAAAATATATTGGAAGCTTATAATCTGTTTAACGAGATTTTTCAAATGCTGGTAAGATATAAGTATTTTGTTTTAAAATTGAAATTAAAAGAATATAATTTTTTACCTTTTTACAATGGTAAGCCTAATAAAGTGCCCAAAGTAAATTAACAAAATCATAGTAAAATCTTTCAAATAGATAGTGTACAAAAAGAAGAAATTACAAGCCTTTCCAAGAATTTTTTAGCAAAGAAATATAAATAATAATAAATAAATTTAACCCATTAATATCCCACTGTTGGGCAAGGGTCTCCTCCCGTAATGAGGGAGGGGTTAGGCCTTGAATCCACCACTCTGGCCAAGTGCGGGTTGGGGAAATTTTAGGCATGCAAGCTTCCTCACGATGTTTTCCTTCACCGTTGGAGCATGTGATAATTAAAGAAATATACTCGCAGTTAATATAAAATGTTTGGAATATCATTTCAGATATTGCATCATGCAGTTGACACGGTGATTCGCACATTATCCTACGTTACAGTAATCATAGATGTACTCAAACGAAATCCTGAAGGAACTACGGCGGTAGGTTGGACTTCCATACATCTTAGCAAGCATTAATTAAGTATTGTTTAGATATAGTAATAAGCCGAGACGCAAAGGGGTGACGGAGACGAAACAACAACGACGTGCTTCCTAAGTTAACTCGGGCGTCCTATATCGTAGCACTTTCTACAAAAATTACAAATTACAAAGAATTTTTGGGTGTTTGTATTGATCAAAATGAAGCCATATCATTTGTGTATAACATCGCTTTACAATACTTTATAAAAAAAACTCAGATCATAACGATCATCTCTATATCTGTAAAGCAAATCTTTTAACCAAAATACATTTATTTCTAGCACGCAATAGGTATGTTAGTGTTTCTCAGTGTTATATGGGTGATAAAAAGCTTCTGTTTCGGGACTCAAGTATGTATGCATTACGAGAAATTCTACGATGGTATCGCTGAAGCTAAGAGTGCTTGTTTAATTCAACTGGGCAATCCCAACTGCACAAGTAAGTATTTTTATAATCACTTTCAGTAAGTTATAGTGTGTTGTGTTTATCGTCTAATGGGCAATAAAATAATATAGTAATGATTTTGCCCAACTTAACCATTCTAATTGGTGTCCACTTTATAAAATCTGACCAGGTTTGATCTGACCAGTTCCTATTGCATTTCTTAATTTTGTTTCTGGAAACGGAGACCAGTAGTCACAATTTTAGCACACAGCTCTTAAAGTAGAACGAACAAAATCAATACCATTTTCATCATGCTATTGAGACGAAAGCTAGAGAAAAAAATGAAAAAAACTAGTCTTGACCTCAATTGTGCTTTCTCACAATTGCAAATTTTATCTGTTATTTAATAATATATAATAGGATAGGGGAATTAACGCGAACACGCATTTTACCTTAAAAAGCCTAACGTTTCGGTGCAGGTTGCACTCGCCGTGGTCGCAGGCTGACTGGAGCAGCGATGAAAAAAACTGTTATTTAATAAATGAGAGAATTTAATGTCACTTACACTACTACTACTTGTACTACTGTCACCTACTTTTATTAAAATTTTTGTTAATTTCAGGAAACCGAAAACGGATGTGCAGGAAAATACTGAAACTAACTCAGGGATCGTTCAGTAAGATGAGTGCGTGCGGCATGTTTTATGTAGATGCTGTGTTGATACGTAGTATGTTGGGACTTATCACTAGTTACACTATTGTGTTATTGCAGTTCGCTTTTCTGTAAAATAAATGAATAGTATTATTAAAAAAGTGTATTTTTCAATTTACGGGAATTCAAGTAAATGTACTTATAATTAATTTTTCATGTGAGTCTATCATCCAGTAATTATCAACTTCAAGCATAAAGAACGTCAACGTATTTAATTGGAGTAATATAGAGTAAAAAAAAATATCCAATATTTTTTACTAAACCAAGTATATTTATTTCAGTATAATTGTAAAGTATACACTTAATTTACAACATATTTAAAATCATATCAAAGTTTTAATTTGTATTCTTTTAACAAATGTCGCATTCAAACTAAAAATGCAAGCCGACGCTGCAGATGGTGATACGACGATACCAAATAAATGTACTGTAGCACGATTCTGTACTACAATCGAATACCGACAACCAGCAAGCTATCGAGAAACTTTGTATGAGAATCTGTATGAGCCTCTAGCGGCTGTCGTAGTAACTATTTTGGCAGCACAATTGTTAAACGTCAAACTCTCGATATGGTTCCGATTGTAGAGAATCGCGCTACAGGTCTTCTAAAAACCTGATAGCTACTACAACAAGGGAAGGACATTGCCCCTCAGGCAATAAAAAACTGTTCACTATACAAAGCAGAAGTTTTAAAGCTAATGTTCCCTTCAACCTCTCCCGCCGCTTTTCTTTCGATTAGGCATAAATACTTCTTGAATCTGCTCAGAAGATAAGCCCGCAGTTTCGGGCATTATGATATGGCTGATTATTGTGTTGAAGAAACTGATGATGGCAAAGCAGTAGAAAGCTCCAGTTATTCCAACTAAATCAGTGATGTATGGGAACACTCCAATGATGAAGAAGTTGAGGAACCAGACCCATTCTATGATTACCATTGTTGCTAAGTTTAAGACCTGGAAACAATAAAGTACATTTAATAAAGTAAAGTATCTTTGTCTGGAGGAAAAGATTTAATAGCACAGAGCAATTTTTCTTAGAAAATGGCGCTTTTCTATCACTACAGAATGGTCCCACGAGAGATCTAGATTTAACAAAAAAATCTGTCCTGATGTTTATGGTTTAGGTAACAGTAATATCAGCTTTATCTTTATAAAAAGGTTTAGTTACCTACTAGAGTTCTAAAATGTACACAAAAACATTCTGAACTTAAAAAACCAAATACTGAATGTACTAAGACTCACCTCCGGCAAAAAGACTTCAGCGAGAAGTACATAAGGAATAGACCCGACTCCCATCATGAACGCAAAACAGAATATCATGATGAACGCCACGGTGACCCATGGTGGTGCTATCTTGAACTGTATCAGTACTCCTAGCGCAGCAAGGCAGAAGCATACGATAGCTGAAGAACCTAATTGAAGAACCTGGAACAGATGGGAGATATTAAAAGTGGTTTTAATTGAAAATAAAAATAATATCACGAAAAAAAGGGAATTATCAGATTGTTCTGGACGATCGTTCGTGATGTCATACTTTTTAAAGAGTTTTAAGTTAGAGCATATCAATAGATTTTTTCTTCTTTCTTTGATTTTTTCAAGCGTGCGTGAATTGTAATTAGAATATTTCAAAACCTGATGGATAGGTCAAATAGTTGCAATAAGGTCACCTTAACGACAATTATCTTCTCACTATAATACGAAACTTTGCCAACCATAGTAAGTACAGTTCTCATACTCACTCTCCTTCCATACTTGTCAGCTGCTACCACAGTAACTAAAGCACCAATAAACTGGACAATGGCAAATACGACAGTGTATAAGTCAGCCTTGCTCGGATCTGTCTCCGCAAATACAGAACTTAAGAACACCTGTACTGGTACTAAGCCCATGAATACCTGGAGACAAAAGAGTAACATCAATTCAAGAATACATACATGTTTTAATCTATACTAATATTATAAAGCTGAAGAGTTTGTTTGTTTGTTTGACCGCGCTTATCCCAGAAACTACTGGTCCGATTTGAAAAATTCTTTCAGTGTTAGATAGACGATAGTCTATTTATCAAGGAAGGCTATAGGCTATATAACAACACGCTACGGCCATTAGGAGTGGAGTAGAAACTCAGTCAGCTAGTTAATTATAAAACTAGCTATCATATGTGGTGTGTATCAAGTAAAATAATTATTATAATAAAGTAAAGTAGCCTGCAAGGTTTTCTGAGTAATTAATTAGTTGTCCTTTCTCCACCATTATTGGTATTAAATACCACTACAAGGACCTTCGACAATTTACAATTACAATCTTGAATCATTTAAAGATATTACATTGTACTAATGGCTAAGTTGTCGATGATAGATAATCTAGATCTATACGCTGTTTTAACAAGTGTCTATCGATACAAAAAAAAAATCAACGGTAAACAACTAAACATTTACCTGTAGGCTCGTAAGTACGGTAACCACAATGAACGCACGACGTGATGACGGAATCATGACTGAAATAAACAAACAGATATAAATATCTTAACGTAAAGCATTTAAATTACAAGCAAACAGTAGCTCGATTGTCTACTACTATCGGCTACCGAAAACCGACCTGTCATCGAGAAATTTTGTATGAAAATCTGATCAGCGCCTCTGACGGTCGTCGCAGAAACTTTTTTGGCAGTACATTCTAAATGTCGAAATATCGATAGCTAGCCGGTTGCCGATAGTCGATAGTGGTAGAGAATCGAGGTACAGTTCATTTCTAAAATAGGCTAAAGCCAAAAAAAAAGATTAAAGGTTACATTATACTTACATAACATTTTATAAGATGACATTTTCTCACCGACCTGCGTATTCTTTTCAGAAGGATTCAGTTTCTCTTTTTCTGTTTGTGTAGCATCTTCAGGATCTGCAATTTATTACCAAACAACATAATTACATAAATAAGTACTTAATAACAAATACAACAACACCTAAAAAGATATCTCTTTGCCACTAGGCATACAGGCAGATAAAGCAATAAGGTATAATAACATATGTAGGCATATAATATACCTATGTTACTATACCCGCAGTCACATAAGTATATTATTATTATACAGGATCTCTAAACTAAAAATACATACCAATAATCGACTTCATTTCTTCTGCTGACCAAACCAATTTTTTAAGTCTGTACAACTCATCTTGTACTATCTTAGATGTGACAGGCACTCCACGGTACTTGGATATGGAGATCTTTGCATCCTAAAACAAAACCAGATGCTCATTAATTTATAATGTTACCAAAATTACGGACTAGAGCAACTAACAATAGAAAATTACATCAACCGAAAATTGTGCTAATTAGTAAGTTTTTGTTAGTATTTTTTTAACGCTACTTACACCCATATTTGCTGACAGTTACAAAATGGGTTAGTCGTATAACAGTGGCAAAAAACTGTAATATTAGCATTTACTGGGCAAGTAAAATTAAACAAGAGTAACTTACACCCAAAGAAAAATTTAAAAGAGCCTCTTTTAAATTTTAAGACTACAGTTATTTCAATCTTATAGACATCCCATGGATTTATAAAATGTTAAGTGTCTTCGAAAATTTAGCCTTTAAATATATATCTTGTGATGGCTAAAAACCTACCTCCTCCCTCCTTTTCATTAACCAGTACACCGCAGTCTCTTCAGAGAGCATGATGAGGACTGTACAAACGATGCTCAGCACGATGTTGATCCAGATCACCATGTTGTATGAAAGGAACCAGCCCATCATGTACGACATAAACGTGCCTATGCAGTACTGGAACATTGATACTGAAATATATAAGATTTGGTTAGAAATTAAGCAAAAAATAAAAACGAAAATTATATTACAACAGTTTTTTTGAATGAAGATTCATTTATTTCGTAATTGTTCTGTATTTTGAAAACCTTAGTTTTTTTTATATGTAGGTTTTCACGATTTGTTTCGTGGTATTTTTTCAAACAAGCCATTATTTAAAGCTCAAAAAGGTAGTCCCTGTGTTACGTGACTTTAATAGATACATATATTATTTTCCTTGCATGCCTTGTGGAAAAGATGAGTTCCGTTAGTTTTTATTTTTTACAGATATTTACATGGTGATGATGACAATTCGTCAAGTTTATAAAAAGCAAAAATACTTCCATTATTTCTGTATTTTGTAACCTTTTGATCTAATTCAAAAGTTTTCCTTCTAGAGAACTGCTAAACTTTCAAAAACTATCGAGTTGAAACGCTATCTATACGAGGTAAAGGAAGAGATACAAAATAAACAGTACCTGATGCCAACATCCCTCTGATAGAATCATCGGACACTTCAGAGACTAGAACAGGTACTAGCACTAATGTGCCTCCAGCAGCGATACCGGCTAAGAACCTCGCTGCTAACACCATGTTTATTGATGATGTTACTGCTATCATTGCCCATGATATCTAAAATATAAAACATACGTTCATAATAATATAATATTAAGAAAAAGAGAAGCATTTTCCACCACTATCGACTATTGGCATAGAAAAGTTTTTGGAAATCTAATTTGGGCTCAGAGTGTCTTCCCAATTTTTCTTTTTAAGATATTTTAAGTATTAAACTGTCGGTACGCAAAACGCTCTAATATTCCCCCGTCTGCCTAATTAGTCTCTTCTGGAAGGAATCTGATTTTGCGACAAAAACGGGTGGCTAAAAGCTGCAGTCTGCGCGCTTTAGTAAGGTAAAATAAAGCATCAAAGATCGCTATCCATTCGTGACATAGCTGCGTAAAGGCTAAAGCGTAGAATTCTAATGGCCAGGATCTTCAGTTTCTGTTCTTGTTCTTCTACCCTGCTAAAGCAAGCAGACTACAGTCTTTTTTAAAATCTGACTGGATGGATATTGATATCAAAGAAAAAATATAAATATCACTTACCACAAAAGGTAAACTAATCAATACACCTCCATTTCTTCGTCCAAATGTATTAAAACATGCTCCAGCTATCGCCGTCCCTAGAATAGCTCCTAACGATGGTAGACTCCCTAGGAGAGATATATCCATCTTTGTCATCGGCGCCGAGAGAGGTGTTGTTTCATTGGAAGTAAGTAACTCTGTAGTATACGAAGGCCATGCTGTAAGGATGCCCATGTCTAAGGAACCGAAGCCACCTAGAAATAGGAAAATCTTGGTGAATTTATAACTAATATATAAAATTCTCGCGTCACAGTTTTCGTTACCATACTACTCCAAAACGGCTTGACCGATTCTCATGAAATTTTGTGAGCATATTGAGTAGGTTTGAGAATCGGCCAATATCTATTTTTCATACCCCTAAGTGACACTTTTTTTTATATGGCAGAACAACGTCTGCCGGGTCAGCTAGTAATGTATAATAGAATACGGCAATTAACGCAAACACGCATTTTCAATGCCTAATTTAAGGCATTTTCAGGTAAAATTCCGGTATTCTGTTGTACATTAAACATGCAACGCGAGAGTTTAAAAGTTATGAATCTTATATAAATTCATCCATGAATTTATATGGACCGAGCGTGGGTATCTGGGAGGCTATTTGTATCCCCGCAAGCGTTGTATAGTCTTCCACTTCAATGTAAATGTACGAGTCGAGTTCTAAGCACCTCACACAACACAACAAACTCAAATTGAAACCGTAAGGCCAAAGTTAAGCACTTGAGTTTTTAGAATCATTCTCGTTTTTAAAAAATAAATTGCAGATGCAATCAAAGTAATTTATTCCAAACAAATTCCAAACAAGTGCTTCAAAGTTTAATATTAATTTGTGCCTCAGTCTTATGTCTGTATAAAAAATCAGAATCAGTGGCCATGGCCAATGTGGTCAAAAATCAGCAATTAATGTAAAAGTAATCTAAAAACTTAATTTCTTTCAATTTCCTTTTCAATAAAGTCTAAAGTTCGTAGATATTGTAAATTTCTTACACGCAAAAGCAGCATGAAACTGTCTTAATCTCCCGATATTCATTTTCACCAAATTATTCAAACACGCTATGAACCCGCACTGTATGCACTACACCTCACAACTACTGGAGTAAAGATTCTACTGTGTAATATATAATAATCCCTATAATACTATGTATATGAAAAATATGAGCCAAGTCGAGCGATCATTTTAAGAGATTTAGATAATTTTATCTCTTTAATTCTGTCGTTCAAGACAAGAGGCAAAATGTACTGCAATTTTATATGATTTTAATTATATTTTTCCTGAAAATATCCAGTTTCAACGGTAAAGGAGATTTATATATCTTGACAGGGAATCATTTAATTCTGAATTAAAGTTCATTTTCTACCGATCAACCACCAATGAAGCTGTGTAAATTAAATGAAGAGAATTCTTAATATCAGACACTAACTAACCCGCGCAATTTCGCTTGCGTCACATTAGAGAGAATGGGTGAATTTTTCAAATCGGATTAGTAGTTTCTGAGATTAGCGCCTTCAAACAAACAAACAAACAATCAAACAAACAAACTCTTCAGCTTTATAATATTAGAATAGATAAGATCTCTCTAATTCATAAGTAATATTTCGAGACCTAAATGACATCCGTTAAATAAATTAAAGAAAATTTTATCTGAAATTGGAAACTTGGCCGCAACACCTCCATGCACCCTATTATTTAATTTATAATTAGATATAATACAACTCAGTGATGTAAATACTTTATCTTTTGATAAGGGAGATTACTATTGACACTGAATAGGGCGAGACATGCGTAATCATAAGCTTGAACAACAGCTGTTAGGAAATGAATGTTAGACAATGCAAAGTCAGGTGCAAGACAAATAAGTATATAAATAACAATAACAACGGATACGACGACGCCCTACAAGTAAATACATAGAATATACCGGTGATGTTCTTCAAAAGGTCATCGTACTCTTAACCTACGAAGAGGTACAATAAAAAGTACGAATGTGAAACTAGTACCGTATCTTGGTCTTTGTATATTCTTAAACAAACGAGATTGAGAAATTTTGTTGTAGGTCCTTCGTGATATTTCATGTCACTTCAGCTTTCTATATATTAGGTCGGGAAAAAAGTCTTTTTGCATTATACATAGTATGTATGAACGTGTAATAAAATGTTTTCTCTAAACAAAAAAGCTCGATATTCGGGTACCTCAGGAATTCACTTAAAAGAAAACTTAGTAACCGTGTACTCATTGGTGATTCTTAAAACCAAAGAGATTTTATTACAAGTTTATACATACTATAATGCGAAAAGACTTTTTCCCCGACCTAATATTTAACTAAAGGTTATCGGTTGTCTAGTTAGCATAGTACCTTTTTTTTAACGTGTCTAATGCATTAAGCTTAAACATGCACTCTGGGTTGAGGGCAGGGTTATGTGGGACTCTCCCGTCAGAAGAGCGAGCATACACCACTAAACCGCGAAGTGTATGCTCACGGCCGCTTGTGGCGGCATGCAGCGGGATAACTGCCGAAGTATGTACCACAAGCCGCACGCCACGCGGATACACCAAATTAGGGATCCCTCACAGAGGCTACCTAAAGCACTTCATTACTCCACATGCTGATAGGTCGGATACAACCGCCCATCGGCAGCCCTCGAGAGGACCTATTAACTGGACGGCGGTGTCCCCGAAGCCGCCGCCCAAGGCCTCACTAAGGGGGGATGCGCTGATCGTGCGCAAGTTAACATAGTACCTACAAGTTCTGCTTTGTTTGGATCAAAAGACCGTGTGCGAATTGTCAAAATATATTTATCATTATTAGGCAAGGGAAGTTTGTAAGGATCATACCAAGTTGCGTTATTTGGTCGCGGCCTACCCCTATGGAAAAAAGGCGTGATTTTATGTATGTATATATGAATGTATGTAAGTAGTCTAAAATCTCTTCCGTAAGATATCCAGGCTCCTTTTCCTAGAATCTGTTCTCTTTCCCTACCCTACAGCCTTATTTTCACAGCTGAATAGTAGGTTACCAGCGTCATATTTAAACATACGAGAATAAGACTCAAAGTATATTAGAAAAAGGATCAAAATGAGAAATCACATGACAAAAATACTAAAATAAACCATTGTTCTTATAGTATTACATGTGTCATAACAATCAAATAATTATTTTACAACGTTGGTTTAAATGATAAAATATATTCCATAGCATTTCATCATTCATGAACACTTATTTGGTTTACTTAAGTAGTATTTGTTATATTATTTTTGGAGATCATAGAATGATATTTAAAATATGTACTTAGTTATAAGCCTTTGTCAAAATTATGTCTAAAAGCTTAAATGTCATTTTTAAGTGCCTATAAGTATTTATCTATCTATCGTTTGGTTAGTGGTCAACCTAGTGTCAAAGTGGTTCAAGACGCCCGAAAGGCCTTTGATATAGCTTAACGACTGTTATCTTAATTGAAAACAATCGGGACCGACTTTTTCGAAGTATGGAGACGCTCAGTTCAAATACCACTATGCGGTCACCGATCTATAGAATGGCCGCGCCAACTTGCTTAGCCCACAGATCGTTAACCGACCGATGAGCACAACTGGCTATGAGCGCCGGTAAATATATAACTGTCTCACTGTAAGGCAATTTTGTTTCTGGAATGAGAGAGGTGTTAAGCCTTAAGTCCACCGGTATATTCCCGGTGTCCACCCCCTGCTTGTCCACCCCGGGTGGACAGAGACACAAATCTTTTAAAAAGTTCTCGGTGTCCACCCCTGGGGGACAGTGAGAATTAATTTTAAATAATTCCCGCTGGCCACCCCGGTGGACAGAGCCACTGTTTAAATAAACATTCTCAATGTCCATGCTTGCTGGAATTGGGTGAAAATAATTATAACAAAATTAATTAAGTAGGTATATAGTTTAATCATATTATCAACATCTTTTACTTTTGCAATCTACACAAATAATTATCGCAATAGGTATTAATCAAAGTCACAGAACAATCTTTACATCCTCATCCTTTCTAGAAATAAATCAATATTGAAGTCCCCATTGACAAGTCCCATTCGCATGTCGTGAATAAAATTATCACTTAAAATATATTTTTTTACGTTTATTGTTATAACTTATACCTTGGTTTAATAAGTGCCGCAACTTAGGGTCAATCAACATTATATGGGAAAACACACAATAGATAGTGTACCTACTTCTATTTACCCTAGAGATGTTGATAATATGATTAAACTATATACCTACTTAATTAATTTTGTTATAATTATTTACACCCAATTCCAGCAAGCATGGACATTGAGAATGTTTATTTAAACAGTGGCTTTGTCCACCGGGGTGGCCAGCGGGAATAATTTAAAATCAATTCTCCCTGTCCCCCAGGGGTGGTCACCGAGAACTTTTTAAAATATTTGTGTCTCTGTCCACCCGGGGTGGACAAGCAGGGGGTGGACATCGGGAATATACCAAGTCCACCACGCCGTATATGACAATAATATTTAATATATAAAATTCTCGCGTCACAGTTTTCGTTGCCATACTCCTCCGAAACGAATTATGTGAGGATTTATGGAATTTTGTGAGCATACTGAGTAGGTTTGAGAATCGGCCAACATCTATTTTTCGTATATAATACATTGCAAAGTAACATTTGCCGGGTCGGCTAGTAAAGTAATAAAGTTCGCCACGCTCTGAGCCAAACGCAGGATTTTAGAGTACGATTTCCACATACCAGAGAGGTAATTTCACTTTACTTGGACTAAAATGCTGTTTCACGCAGCTAATCAAAATATTCATGACTAGCTGACCCGCGCAACTTCGCTTGCGTCACATAAGATAGAATGGTGAAATTTTTCCCCGTTTTTGTAACATTTTTTACTCGTTCCCTGCTCCTATTGGTCGTAGCGTGATGATATATAGCCTATAACCTTCCTCGATAAATGGGCTATCTAACACTGAAAGAATTTTTCAAATCGGATCAGTAGTTCCTGAGATTAGCGCGTTCAAACAAACAAACAAACAAACAAACAAACAAACAAACAAACAAACAAACAAACTCTTCAGCTTTATAATATTAGTATAGATTAGTATAGATATCTTTTACTCATCTCATAATTTACATCATAAACCAAAACGTTTAAAGAATGTACATTTTTATTTCTTTGTCTGTTGTGGGGTTTTCCTATAAGAGTTTACGATGAGCTTAATCTGAGCAAATCTGTGAAATACCAGCTGTTATCTCTACTACTATGTACTTACTGTTTCTTTAATAGATCAACATTGTAATAATATTCATAACCAGTTGCTTTAACTAGTTATTGTCATTAATAACTGATAGGCAATGAAAAGACGGAATGAAAAAAATTATGGCCAAAACCACGACTACCGTTTTTGAGAAAAAGAAAACTACTTTGCAAAATATAGGCTTCAAATCTCAGGTGTGAAGACTTTACTATAAATTGTATCTTTTAAATAGATACGAATCTAATTGAAATAACAATATTTATGAGACTTTTATCAGCTGTTAAGCAATAAAAGAAGGAAAAACAATTACGTCTACATAACCCAAAAAAAATACCAACTCAAAATTAATTACCCAAATTCCTATTATTCAGCACATAGATATTAAAAACAACTAAAATAAAGACAAGGACAACATAAACACACAAGAAGGGTCAGTAATACCAAAACCTAATATTTATACTTGATGAAAATTCATGTCTACACCCAAAACGTGAAACAACACACAATATTGAATTTACTATCTTGTAATTACGTGAAAGCAATGAATACTCGATTAATAATCTATCCATCAACAGATACTATCGACAAATTGATGTCCTTTCGTTACTATGTGAACTCATGTTTAATTGAACTGTCACAATGTAAACCAATTTACAATGTTATAGACAACGGAGAGACAAAGAACTTTCAACTTTTGTTAATGAGACACTATCGATAACTTTGTGTGGAGAATTCTAATCTCTATCTGAAATCAAACATTTTCTTTTTTTATATGCAACTGACGTCTTAAAATATATTATGTGAATTTTGAATAATTAAGTCACCAATGGAATTGTACTTTGGAACAAATAATTGCAGTTATCTCAAGTAGAATGTAGATAGAATAATATGGATTGTTTCCTTTAAATAACTTTAATTTTTTTAGCTATTGTAGTCCTACTGCTGGGCAAAAGCTGTTTCCCAACTGTCTGTATTGTCTGTTTTAAATATCCAATTGATATCGAAGGCATACGTTATAACGGAGCTCTATTGTGCCCCTCAACCCATTTCTTCGACATCTTATCTAAAAATGTTACCAAAAATAATAAGAGCAAAACTAAACTCCTCATATATTCCTATAGCATTTTTAATTCGTAACAAGTTGAGTGAGGACGTACATAAAATAGTCTACCCGTTACACTTCGTCCTCTCGTTGCTAGGTTCAGCAAAATTTTCCATCAACGATGGTTTTATTGACACCCATAGAAAAAAGAATTACATTATGATGTTTTTCGCATTCTTACTCATCACTACTATGTGTACTTATAGAGTCTTTATCGAATTTTATTTTGATTATACCAACTCCGACCATGGTAAAATTCGTTTAGCCGTGACAGTCTTTTTCTTCACCTATTACTGTATCGGTCTTAACATTCATTATATTCTCAATATTACCAATAGCAACAATTTCGTCTTACTCATTTTAAGAATTCAGTTGATTCATAAACGTATTTATATCAATAAATGTATCAAATCTTTTGTTTTCTACAACTGGTTTCTACCTTTCTTTATTATTTGTTTCGATGTGATTATATTTATTAATTGTTATATTAATAGTCGTTATTATAATGTTGGTGATTTTATCGTTGATTTCATGTTTGCTACTTTCGATTTAAATGTTATTTTTGCTACTCGGATTATTATGTTGTTGAGGGACTATCTTGTTGAATGGAAAAATTGTGTGTCGAAGATAAATGAAGATGACAATGATGAGCGTTTTGATATAATGCTTGAAGTATATGAGAATATTTTTGAATGTTTTAAATTGTTTAAGGAATTGTTTCAATTACTGGTAAGTAATTTTGTATAGTTAACAGCTTCTTTACCCAGCTTCAGTCAACTGTGAAATTTGATTATAAAGGTAGAAGAGAGGATATTTTTCTGGATTACTGTAGTAAACTTCATTTTACAGATATGCCTGTGGACGTTCGAAACTTTCTTTCGTACTTTGTGCTACATACAGATCCAAATCGAATCTCTACAAATCAAAAGTCGCAGTGATTACGTAAGTACTTTTGATTTTTCTATCAATTCATCAATATTCTTTTAACGATTAATAAAAACGACTACCTACTTAACAAGTATAAAGTTATATTGATGGATAAGGTAATCCACGTGTAACCCTCTAATGATTTATTATTAATGAAACATCTAATTAATGACTATTGCGATTACCTACATTCCTTTGAGGTACATTTATACGTCAAATGTGTACAAATTCTGCTAACATGTAGCGCGATTCGCAAAAATTTCATATTTAAATGTAATGATCAAGTAGTACCTACAACACTTGCTTGAGGTCTTGGTTACATTTTCATACCTATGATAGCTAGTTGGATATCGTTATTCGATAGAAGTAGGTAATCAAACTCTCTTTAGTCAACGGTCAAAGATAAAGCTTAAATAATAATTGTGAATAGTTTACTTCTGTTTTCAGACCGACTATATAACAGTATCTTCTATGAGGATACTCTGGACGCTGAAGGACATAGCGTTGCTTCTAGCACAAAGTATCTGTTGTGAAAGGTTCTATATTGCTGTAGAAGATGCCGAAGTAGCTTGTATAGAGCAGTTACACAAATCTCGCTGTACAGGTTAGTTTCATTACCATTTGAACTATTCATGTTCATTTATTTAAGGCTCTTTTAATTCTCTCGATGAAAATGAGGCGCCCATAGCCAGTTGCGCTCACCGGTCGGTAAACGATCTGTGGGTTAAGCAACCATTGGCGCGGTCATTCCATAGATGGGTGACCGCATAGTGGTATTTGAACTGGGCGTCTCCGTGCTTCGGAGGGCACGTTAAAAGTCGGTCCCGGTTGTTGTCTACTAAGATAACAGTCGTTAAGCCACGTCAAAGGCCTCTTGGGCGGCTTGAACAACTTTGACACTAGGTTGACCACTAACCATACGACAAACAAACAAACAATTATCTCGATTGATTCGATTACTTATCTTTATTTTAGTTTATTTCTAGAAGTATTGCAAAATCGTAATAATTCTTTACAATTTGACCCAAGAAATCCCCTTACACGCGTATGTCATAAAAACGTATCGCATATTGACATTGGGTTTAAACTGTCTCTATGATATCATCAAAATTAGTTCTGTGGTTTTTAATGAAAACGTAAGTCTTTTGCAGTTGGTTAATATAAATAAAGAAAACAATAATACGACTTGCTGACCCAAACTCATGACCACCCTTGACCCTATGTCCCCATCGATAAATTGATATAATATCCATTACTATAATAATATTTAATCAACTTCTATCATGCAACAACACCAACTCAGTGGCTGAGAATTACATTACGAACTTCAATTCCTTTTTAGGGAAAGTTCATATCTGACGGGAGATGCGTTGGACGTAACTTACTTTGTATGGGCTTCGTACCAACGTATCATCGGTTAAGTGTGGACGGTCGATTTTTCAATACACTTATCTGTTCTGGCGTTGCGACCGATAATACCCGACGTATGTTCCGTCAGATATGAACCTTCGTTTAGATTAAAATAATTATGTTCTCTGTGACTCTAAAGGTAAACTGAATTTTTATGAATAAAAATTATACTGTTTTCTTTTTACAGGCAGTCAAAAACGTCTCTACAAGAACGTCATACGACTATACCAGGCTACGTTTACTGAAATGACAGCCTGTGGCATGTTTAAAGTAAACGCTGTATTGCCGGTGTCTTTTCTAGGACTACTCTCTAACTATATTTTTGTATTACTTCAGTTTGCCTTGGATTAGATGAATAAAATTGTATAAATTGAATGTATATTTTATTGACAACATTTTTGCTCAATAGCATGCAATCCATTCTACTATATTTAGTATTGTTAATGCAATGGTTTGTCCATCTTTCTGTTACTCTTCTACGGCCTGCGAAGGAATTAAGATGAAGTTTAGCGCAGATAACTGAAAAGAAGAATGCTTAAATCATTCTTTGAGGTTCTTCAATTATTTAAATTCCAAGCACCACCTACTGTTGAGCAGTTTAGCCATGAAATTGAAGGAAGAGTAGGCATTATTGAAGAAGAATAAAATTTTGAGGTACCTACTAATAATATAGGTAACTAGCTGACCCGCGCAACTTCGCTTGCGTCACATAGGAGAATGGTTCAAAATTTTCCCCGTTTTTGTAACATTTTTTACTGGTATTTTGCTCCTATTGGTCGTAGCGTGATGATATATAGCCTATAGCCTTCCTCGATTAATAGGCTATCTAACAGTGAAATAATTTTTCAAATCGGACCAGTAGTTCTTGAGATTAGCGCGTTCAAACAAACAAACAAACAAACTCTTCAGCTTTATAATATTAGTATAGATAAGTATGTAAGTAAGTAAGGATCGTAGCAAGAAGCATCTTCGGTCTCTACTTATGCCAAAAAAGAAAAAACGCAGATCTATATATGTCTGTAGAATATATCACCAGCCCAGACAAATCTTTTAATTAATAAAACATGATCATATCTATAAAAGTAACATATAAAAATAAAGATTAAACAGTCATTACTTTAGTTTACTTTGAACAGAATTCTGATGACATCATAAGGTATCTTTATTATTTTATTGTTTAGATACAAAGTCATTTGCTTTGTGTAGTAGTGGAGCTGTCTTTGTATAATCTAGTGTATACAAAACATATTTGTCTAGGTATTTCGTATTATAAGTCTTTTATAAATGTTGCAGATGTTGTATAGACTGCTGATATTTTTTTGTCCATCAATTTTGGATACTTTTAACACTTGAAACGTTAGAAACGGATTGAAGTATATTAGTAAATATAGAAAAGTTAACTTAATAATATTATAAATATTCTAATATTCCTTTTATCAGCTGGGCAAGGATCCAGCAAATAATGGGTTAATTCTTAAGTTTACTACGCTGCTCAAATCTGCAGAAGATTAATTAAATATATTCTCATGAATCCTCATCTATATAAATAAAAAAATACTCTCTATTCTTAGTAGTCGCCTGGGCTTAAATATTTCTCACACACTAATACAGTACCTACATTATAATATACAAATTACCATCGCCAATCGAAACAGTTTATCGTTTCAATTAAATTAGTAATATTATGTTTCAATATCCAAACAATTATCCTTATTATCTTCATTATTCCCCGACATAGAAAACATTTAAGTCAACAGTAGACATCAAACAGTAGCACAAACAGGTCTTCAAAAATGTTCCGGAGAGGTCCTAGAACATACCCTGTAGAACACCTAATAAATAACATCGTAGAGAACGATGTTCAAAGAATGTTCTATCCGTTAAATTTCATGCAGAACATATTCCTATCTTCGAAGTACACCATACGAGACAATTTCATCACACCTAATTCTAAAACGTACAATATAATTTCATCTACTTTTAAATTTCATGTACTTGCTTGGACTTTGTATGAGATGTTGAAGTCTAGTGACGTTGACATCGGTTCGGGAAATCTTGACGTGACTTCTCTCTACGTCTATTTGTTATTCGCTGTAGTCTTCTACGTGGTCGGCTTCATTATGTTAAGCGTTTTGGACATCATTTACAGCCTTGAGAACATAGCTTTTATCATCACTATCCAGGAAATTCATAGAAACATGGATTTCAGTAAATATATCTTCGGTATCGTTATGTGGAACTGGATTTCTTCCATTACGGCTGTTGCCGTCAATATTTTCATGTATTTGCTTTATTATTCCACTCTTTCTCAAAGTAATTTTAATGTTGCTGAATTCGTTTGTGATCTGGTGTTCGTCACGTTTGATATTTATTTGGTTTACGCTATTCGGGCGATGATTGTGTTGAAGAAGTACCTGGATGTTTGGAGTGAATATGTTTTAAAAATGGATTATTTTGAAAATGATGAAGATTGTGATGTAATGTTTGATGTGTATCGGAATGTGATAAAAGCTCATAAACTGTATAAAGTTATTTATCAGGTTGTGGTAAGTAAAAAAAATCAGCAATACTATTTCTGTAGTACCTCAATCCTATTTTTAATTTTTTTTCAAGATATACGGATAATTTTTTCTATCGTTCTTTCAATCTTGGAGATGTCTAAGGACCTAAATACAACTAATGAAACTTCTTTTATTACATTACTATAATAATATGTATTACTACTAGTACAACAACTACTACTGCTAGTACTGCTATAACTACTAGTACTACTATTAATACGCCACTACTATTTTTACAGATATTATACCACACTGCAGATAATTTCTGCCGAACTTTGTGTTATATGCATATCCTAATAGAAGCTCTAAAAATGACTGAAAAGCCTTCTGTAAGTATCAAACAAAACATATTTTTAAAGAAAATATTGACAGTCTTTTAAATGAATTCTGGTTTCTGTTTTAAACTGCCACTGTACCAAATTTCCTCATAATCCGTCCAGTAGTTGTTTTGGGAAAGAGTAGGGCGCTGTCTCCACGGGCGAGAGAATCGCGACGAGTCCGCTCTTGTATCATCGGACAATCTCCACGAACGAGCGATAATTCCGCCGCGTATCGTCGCGAGTCGTAACGGAATCGCAGAGATTCCGCGGCGACTCGTAACGGTATTCCCGCGTTTTCCTTGTTTAAAAAGCTTCTCGAAACAAAAGGCAACATTGAAAATAAATGACGCTGCATTTGACAGCGCGCTCGCTGCGCGCTCGTCGCGATCGCGCGGCGGACTCGCTGCTTGTCGCGGCCGACTAGCGACGATGTATTGACGTTTCGCACGCTCGTTGACACTCGTCGTATCGCGGCGATATTATCGCCGTGTGGAGACGGTTCCATAGAGAGTGTATAGATACGTGGCACGACGATAATATCGCCGCGATTCTCTCGCTCGTGGAGACAGCGCCTAACAACCATACATCCATCCATGTACTAAGGAATTTTCACATCAATAATAATCAATTACTAGCTGACCCGGCAAACGTTGTTTTGTCATATAAATTATACTAAAATTACAATGAAAAAATAGGGCTTTGTAATAAAAGAACAGAAATTTTGGGTTGTATACGACATACGTACAGAGTACATATAGAGTACAGAAACAAACATTGGGACACGAGAATTATATATATACAACGTTGATAAAAGCGAAAGGCATTAATTGATAGTATCTATTTCTTGTATCATTATAAGGCTATACAACAAAAATCCGATCAATGTAAGCAATAGTTTAGTCATATGAATATTTTGTAGTTTATTCTTAGTTGAAGCGCCATGTATAATTCCCGGTCAGATAACTAAGTGCTATAGGCATATTTATTTAGAAGTCATTCGCCGCGAAACGGCCGTTTTGTTACCAAGGTCCAGACCAAATCTTTACATAGGGAGTCTATTACATTTTACTCAATCATTAAGCTATTTAATTTCTTTGACAGTGTTTTTATTCGGATTGACAGTGGGCACTTATAGTATATGTAGTTTGTATAGTATTGAATTAATGCCTCTGGTTTTTATCGACGTTGTATAAGACTGAGATTGAATCATTTTCTAGGTTTTTCTAATGGTGTTCACCGTAATGCTATGGTTGATGAAGGATATGGTGTTAGAACTACTGGTGTGTGTACATTGTGAGAGATTCTACATAGCGGTGGAGAATGCCGAGACTGCTTGCATACAGCGATTGAAGAATAGGAATTGTCCAGGTAAGTTGATAAAGATTTTTTTTGCTAACACGAACCCAACGTCTATGAAATACCTATTGGGTTCTTATTTGTTACATGCAACAAAGCAATCTGCTTAAATTTATTTTAAAGTAAGTGCAAGATAAATATAAGCGAAGAAATTAGAAGAGAGAATACTCTTCAAAACCTGTGTTTATTAATAAAAAATTATTGCTTCACGACATGTACTAGAAGCAAAATTTTGTTCTATTTAGTAATATTGCATATTATGAAGATGTCTGATTAATAGAACACGACAAAGCGTTGCGAATTGAGTTTCTATTTCGTTTCATATTATTATCTTGATCATGCTTCTGCTAATTCTGAACAGGAGCATTGAATCCCAAGTTTGTCGTTCTATTTCTTTCCCAGTTCGAGTATTTAATAAAATTGTTTATTTGTTGCAGAAAGTCAACGTCGGTTATGTCGAGACGTAATACAACTGAATCGTTCATCATTCAGCAAGATGTCTGCGTGTGGACTGTTTTATATCGACGCTTCACTTCCCGTGCGCTTAGTAGAAATGATCACTAATTATGTAGTCATTCTATTGCAAGTTGCTTTCTTATAAAATATCGAAAAAATACTTCTTATTAATCAAGTTAACTTATGTACTATTAACAGTATTTACCGATATATTTTTTCTTTTTAAATCATATTTTAGTCCTTCATAATACACTTCCTTTCGCTTCAAAGAAAATATGAAAAAAAAATTACAAATTTATTTTTTGCTTGTATTATCTGGTGTGTTTGTCTCGGTAAAACACTTAGGGATTCATGATATTATGAGAAAAAACCGGGCAAACCAATACCAAAAAAGAACAAAAAAACACTTTTATTGTTAGAGGATCCACTTAATTTTTTTTTTACTTTTCAGTAATTGTTGTTAAAGCGACAACGGAAACACATAATTTGTGAAAATTTCAGCTTTCTAGCTATCACAGTTTATGAGATACATCCTGGAGACAGACAGACAGACATCGGAGGCTTAGTAATAGGGTCCCGTTTTACCTTTTGGATACGGAACCCTATCAACGTAAAAATCAGCATAATATCCGACAGGAAACAGTGCCCAGAAATAAAACAGTAAAATATTTTTCCTATAATAAAAACATTTTAACAGTTTAACGACCGATTGTTACAATTATATCTATACTTATAATAAATCTGTAGAGAGGTCAATTCTGTACATTGAATATATTTAAAAAAAACCAATGGGGGATGTTTAGTAACGGATACTGATACCGAATCTGCAATTTATAATTTTCTTTTCTGTCTGTCTGTCTGTCTGTCTGTCTGTCCTCCGTCTGTATGTGTCGCTATCACGTAAAAACTACCGGATAGAATGCACTGAAATTTGGTATATGCATAGAATAAGTAGTGGAGCAATTTCTAGGATACTTTTTATAGCATAAAATTAGATTTTTAGAAAATTGAAAAAAATACGTAGAAATCCTTTGAACCTGCGTTTCCCTATAGAGACCATAGATGGCGTTACAATCCATTTCACAACATTCGCATAGTTAACGCGGCGCCTGCCGTATCGATACCTGTTGTTCGCACCAACCAATAGATGGCGTTATAAACCGCAACAAAGCATGTTTTTTCTAATTAATTTATTTTGATGGCTTTATTGTAAAAAAAATACCTTTGAAACATGCTATACATTTATAAGATTTTTAAACATAAATGTTGTATGATATATTACACAAAAATGTTTGTTTACGTGGGTCCGGTGCAATCGGGATATCCTAGGCAAACCGAGTAATTTCGTTTGTTGTCGTTGTTCGCCGCAACTGACAGATGGCGTTGTTGTTCGAATCACATAATATTTAATAACCAAATTAATTGGTTGCATTAAGGAAATAAATTGGATAGCTATGAAACAGACTATGTGGTAAGTTTTAAAAAATAAACAACGGATGATATAAGTATAAAAAATTTTTACGGGTTACGCGGTTTCGGACGTATCATCGCAAGTATACATTATTACGCGTCTGAAGAGATCCGGCGCAGATAGGACCTATAATAATATTCTGAATCCAGACGGGTAAGCAATGGTCAGTCTATTATAAGGTATTATATTTTACACTGTAAACTGCTACGGATACAGACGAGAGCGGAAAAGAAGGTAACCACAGGAAATCAGGCCTGCCTGAGCCTGTGTCACATTGTGTGCCTTTCGGGTCCCTTTCGGAAATAACCATTAGATGACAAAAGAGTTGTTAACATTTTTATGTGTAGGTGTATCGAGTGCTTCGCAATTCGCGTGCTCAAACGAATAAGCAACAGTACGAAATTCACGCGAGCGGAGCCGCACGGGTCAGCTAGTTAGTTTCATAAACTGATAAACCAACTCAATTAAATTATACAACCATCATCCTTACTAAGAAATAAAACTCAGCATGTTTTGTAAAACTTATATAATTCAGTATTTACATTGTAGTATCATTGTTTATTTACATAATTGTTGTTAAACTACGCTTATAATAGTGTTATCTAGAGCTAGAGTAAGTATTCGTTATTTTTACTAGAAGCCACGCAGTAGTAGAGTGTGTATTTGAGCCCTTACACGAGTCACCTTTATATTTTGAAGGTAATTTTGAAGGATAGGGACGTTATTTTTACAGGTAGGTACATAATTAAAAGTAGTAAATATTCGAAAAAGTATGTAACGAAACAACTTTCGAGTTAAAATACCGTACGATGAATGAAAATATCTGTATTATTTTTATAGGAGCTCTTTTTTTTATAAATAGTTGCATTTTTTTTATTCTGAATAACGTACACTACTTATTTCTTTGAAAGATCTCAAAATTATAAAATAATAAAAATGTTAAACGTCTTTCCATAGTAAAATTGTTGAAGTATTTACTGTTTCATTGATTTTTTTTAATAATGCGTGGATGCTAGTTACTAATAGAAGTTAACTAAATTAATTTGTGACTTAAATCTTAATTATGAGAAACGTAATCTCCGGTAAAAACTAAGTTTGTTGTGAAATGATTAACCTTTAACTTTTTTCAAACAATGCAGGCATAAAATTGCAATGAATTATAAATGTATATCCTAAACCCAGTCTTCATCAGAAGAAGGACTTATGACCTGAACTCGGTTCGCGTATCCAGCAGTGGGATAAAGTCCGACAGCTTAGTAACGTAGTCCTAGCATGCACAATTGGCCAAGAATATATTAAGTAATTCTGTATATTTTTAGAATAAACTAACTATATCAAACAGGCCAGCCTCAGTTGGATGTACCTATGAACCGCTGATGTTCTTTATGAATTTTGTGTACGATTGTCGGCTGCATCGTATCTTGCATACAAGACTCTTTTCTAGGTTACTGGACTATAGCATTTCTTTTTTGATATTCTTGGACAATTGTATGTGACAAAAATGCCTATTTTTTCTCAATCAGGGAGTCTTAGGATGAGTTGCACATGATTAAAACAAAATTTTTTCACTAATCTTTTCTGCGATCGCATTGCAAAACAAATTCTATGTCCAAATATTTAAGACATATTGTTGCAAAACATTAGTCACTCTGCTTCTCAACGCAGCTCAATATCTTGAAGTCTCGGCCGAACATCTCCCCGTCTCCGAGGGTCTGGGGTAGTGGCTGGTTGAGGGTCTCTGGTAGGAAAAGGAAAGTCACCCCTCCTATCACGCTTAGGACTCCCATGATGGTTAGTGGTAATGCTCTGGAGTACACAGCCTGGAAAAATAAAATAGTTCAAAAAATATTTAATGGCACGCATAACATGAGTTTGTTTTGTGTATATAATAATATCAATGAAACTAAATTCCTTAGTTATAATAAAAAATAATAATAAAATAAATTTAACCCGTTTATGCCCCACTGCTGGGCAAGAGTCTCCTCCCGTAATTATTTCTAATACATACATAACTTCGAAAAGTCATTGGTGTGTTGCCTCGGGTTCGAACCTGTGACCACTTGCGCACTGCGCAAGAAACCTTTCAGGAGCCTTATAAGATTTCAGTAGGTTACATAATTGGAAGTAATACCACTTGAACTGTCTATCTGATTACATCTATCTGTACTAACTACTTTACCAGAGAAAAAATACACTTGCTAACATTTGTACGGTGAATAAAGAAGAAAATCTTACTAGTACTTACCAGATGCACAATATAAGGAACCGCCAATAATCCAAGACCAGCTATGAACGAAGCCGCACCCATCGCCTGAGCTCTCAACACAGTTGGTAATAGCTCTCCGATCAGAACGTAGAATACTGCGAACGAAGCCGCTGTGAAGAGTCTTCCTAACATTGATAGAGATACTAATATCCATGGCCAAGCTGAAATAGAAGAAAATAAAATAAATTATTTGCTATTTCACTGTATGGCATGCACTTGATGCTAAAAAAGGAAATGAAAAAGGCGACAATAATATTGCTCGTAAAGTGAAAAAAAGCTTTGATTATAAGTAAACAACAAGATTTTACGAGCTCAATATTATAAGTAAAGACAATATTAAAAACGTAACGACAAAATTAAGATCGATTTATAAAGCGGCCTTTGCTTGACAATAAAAACCATAGGTTAATAAAAAGATACAAATCTTAAATATTATGTTACAAATATCATAAAAAATTTGAATGATGGTAGAATATGATTCTGGCCTTTCTTAAGCATGTTTTCTAAAGGAAAGTAAGTAACGAAGGAGAACTTACATTCAGGCACCAACACACAGCTCATACACGCGATGCCTCCAACACACATGAAGATGCAGAGCACCCAACGACGACCATATCTCTCCATGCAACGCCACGCTATGAAGTATGATGGTAATTCTACTGCACCACCTGAAACGAATCAATGTTTTACTTTAAAATGTATAATTCATGTGTTTAAAAACTAAATGATTCAATGCTGAATACTTTTTATTTATGCAGAAATCAAAAATCATACTTTGTCGATTGAACTGAGGTATTGAAGTTGAAAAACTAAAAAATCTGGCATGATTCGCTAAGATACTTGTATGCTTGCACTAACATAGTCTAGCAAGAATAATTTAAGGTGTATATTTATATACATATAATACTAAAATAATGGCCATAATTATTTGCGGAATTAATAAGTCCTGGTATAAACTATAATTAAAGTAAAGTTTTGAGACAGTAAATATAAGCACTCACCAATGAAAAACGCCAAATAATCATTAACACCTAAATTAGGCGTATTATAACTCAGGCTGTTATAAACAACTCCTAGAGCGACCCATTCAAACGTCAATAGGAAAAACTTCTTCCTTATATTGGGATATCTGAACACATCCAAAGGAGATGCCTTACAATCTCCTTCAGAGTTCTGATCATCCATCCTCTTATTCTCTATGACGTCATCATCTCCATCTTCTTGATTAAATATCTTACTGACTAGTTGCAAAGACTTTCTTCTTAATGTACTTGCTGGAGATTTAGAACTATCAGTCTGGGTCGCTTTCTGCTGATGTTCAGAATTCAATTTTGTTGCTTCTGTAATATTCTGTTCTTTTAATTCTTCATCTTCTTTCTTCATCTTTGTCTTCTTGTTGACTATCTCTGCTACTTCTAGAGCTATAATCTTCTCTAGACTGTCTTTGTTAGATTCTTCTGTTTCAGTTATTTTGGTCAAGTCTGGTTTGAACGTGAGCATATTGCTTATTCTTCTGTCAACGTGTTCGTCTTTTTCTTGTAGTTCTGTGTAGCCGGCGATGTGACCGTTCATGTTTGATATTGTTGCTAATTCTTCTTGAGTATTCTCTTCTTCTTCTTTTATTTTTTTCTGTAATAGAAAGACAAATGATAAACATTTTGTTTTCATTGTTCTGTTATTAAGGTACTTCATCGAGAGTGGGATATAAATATGATGTTTAAATATTATAATCCTATTTTTTGTGTATTTCTCTAAATATAGTTGCAAAAGGGAACCAAACTCGCCGTTACGTTTAAGCAGTACAATGATATAATTTGGTACATGACTGAAATATAAAAAATATGCAAGTCGCTCAAATTTGTCAAGTCATCTATTATTGCTGATGCCATAAAAACTTCCATAACAACAATATTAGCTATTTATAGTTAGAATAAGAATCTAATATTTGTATTTAAAATTATTTGAGGTATTATAAGTATAGGTTTATTATTTTAAGATTAGGAACTACCTAAGAGGAAATGCATGAAATATTAATTAACACTAAGGTGTCAATAATAGTAATAAGCCTGGCCCACAATCGCTTTAATTAAGGAACTATAAATAGTCGCTTGTTTCTTCCAAAACAATGAACCGAATGACGGAATATTTTTGGTTTGAATGTCTATAATTCGCCAACGAATGGAGGAAAACCCAGATGAGTTTTGAGTTTGCAAATAGCCAGTAGTGGTATATGAGCTTTGTATCAGCCGTCAAATATATTTGTCCCAAAGTAATGTACGTATTTTATTAAAAGTTGTGTATGCCTTTTTCTTAGATTATTTCAGATGATGTACCTCAAATGGTGATTTTATGAGTAGTGAGGATCTTAACAATCATACAAATCACAAACGAAAAGTACAATAGAAAACAAATACATACTTTAACGTTGCATCGATTGCAATGTATACATCGCCTTCTTTTTTCAATAAACAACCTTTGATCCTTAAACTTTTGTGTTTCATAATTGCCCAAGTCTGTAGTGCAACGTGACCAAAGCATCACTTTGACATTGATCTGATTGACAGCTTGATTGAAAGCATCAAGCCGAAAGAACACAATGCAAGGTTGACTTAAATGCCCCATGTAATATGATCATGAACTCTGACATAAACAATATATTATCTCTAAGTATACTTTAATGTCCCAACCTGCACTTGGACTGAAGGCCTAACCCCTCCCCCTCATTTCCCAGTAGCAGTGAAACAGTAAAAAAAATAACCGATTAATGTCCCACGGCTGGGCAAGGATCTCCTAACGTAATGAGGGAGAGGCTGATGGGGACTTTGCATACCTTCAAGAACTGTTCTAAAGTACTCTTAGCCATGCAAGGTTGCATCACGATGTTTTCCTTCACCGTTGGAACAAGTGATAATTATTTGTAATACACACATAACTTCTAAAAGTTATTGGTGTATGTTTCAACCTGCGAACAGCAATGGTTAAAAATACTTACATGTAATTCTAATAAGAATCCTCTCGGCAAATGAATGCCGTTCTTCCTAGCGAGATTCCTGAACACTTTCTCAGCGTCGGCTATTCGACCCCTGCCGACCAGCCATCTGGGAGATTCCGGTATTAACCAGTAGTATCTGGAATAAATGACATGACAATTAAGTGTCGTAAAACAATCGTTAATTTTTTATGAGGTTTTTGTCACGAAATCTTTATAGAGCTTAATTATAGTACTAAAAGAGCACCCGATATTACTATTTTGAAGCGACATTTTTGTCGCATGCTGCAAGTTGCCTGTCATTCTAAAATCAAATAGAAACCTCAAGAATGACTTGGTAACTATTTAAAAAAAAACTTGATTCTCGGCAGGTATCAAAGTCAATTTAATATCAAAATTGAGGCTGAAATGGGATTGGTTTTAAAAAATAATTGAGCTCTTACCCTTAGAAATTCTAAATGAACATCTGATGAATTAAACTTACCCATATAATAATAAGAAAGGTAAACTAGTGACTAATGCTAAATGATACGAGTCTTGTACAGCATACGCCAGCAGTGACAGCAGGCACATGCCGGTTGCAAACAGCATGCCGACCACGATACCTGGAATAAGTTAGACAAGTTATTAGCATTAGCCCCCCATTTTAAAAGATATAGGCATTTTTATAATTTAAAGCTATTCCACAAAAGTGCTAAAATACAGGGCCCGGACTTTGAATATTAGAAGCAGTATAACACGTGTGAAACTATACAAGAATCACAAAATTCCATCACATCAAATTGTTGAAATGACCAAATCACTACTGTAGTAACGCAATAGGTAAGAAAGGCACAGTGGGATATGTAATGCCAAATGTAGAGTCCCAAAAGGCAGCATTAAAAATTGTAAGGTAAAAGATTGATAGAAAGTCAGCCTTGCAAGCTTTTTGCATGGCAAAATCTAAAGCGAAGTAAAAAAACTCAATGAGGTTTTAAAATATTACCACTTCAGTAGCCAATAACTTTTATAGTAGGTAAACATTTCTTTGTTTCTGAAAACTACAACACACAAATAACGTTCAGAAAGCAATCAAATTCCGTACCTAAAAAAAACCGACACTAAAACCCCTTACCCGTATAATTCCTCTGCCCTGGCGGCATCAGCTCTAAAGCCAATATGAACGGCTGCTGGTACAACGCCGGGAAGAACAGCCCGCTGACCACGAACAGTCCCACGTACGTCCAGTATGATGTAATGAAGGCGGCCGCTATTGGCAGAGGCACTTCCAGGATTATCATCACTATGATTGTTGGGCGGCGGCCGTATCTGAAAAGAGGAAATGAGAATGCTAGTACAGAAATATTCTCGTACGTTAGGGGTATTAAAATAAAAAATGGTAGTCGTGTTACTTTTAAATCTGATCAGTGTTAGATTCAATCGTTTCAATGCTGAATTCAAATGGCTGATTAGAAGCATCTATAATATGTATATCGAGAACATAACAAATTTTTTGTGACTCTACTTGTACACCACACAATTTTATCATTATAAAGAATAAGCTCAATGTTGATGTTGATAAAGAATTGTCCAGAATAATAAATCAAATAATTTACCTGTCTGACATCCATCCGAAGAACAAGTTCCCGAATATAGATCCGACCCAGAACAGAGTATTGCTTAACCTCGGCAACCAGTCCATGTCGCAGACGAGGGAGTACTGAAAAAGAAAAAGCAAATTTCAGATTTAATAGAAAATTAATGGTTCTTGAAAGACAAATCAAATCCAGCTTGGAAAACAAGGAACTTTAAAAATGAAGCTATGCACCATGTCAGTATATTTTTTTAATTGCCGAAACCAAAGTCATGACCGACCGTGAAACAACTGTGAGGTAGTCATAACAATCAAACACCCAGCCGTAATTAATTCTGCAATTCTTTGATTTCATCCTACTGATTTTAAGGAAGCTTCATGCAACCCAAGTGTGTATAAAATATCTAAATATTAGTAGGATTTAGCCACATTTTTTACTTACATCAGTGACAAGAGTTCTCTTGTACTGTTCCTTGCTAAACTTCCATCCATTGCTGCAAGGAGATGTGGTGTTTCTTCGCACTGATAGAACTGCATTTGTGATGTTGGTTATCTGAATAGAGAGAAAGTTGTAAAACAAAATTCATTCCTGTTAAAATATTAGCAAAATTTCTTAATATTATGTAAATGATTTAGAGAAAATTTGAATTTGTATTTTGTTTGATTTTAGAGACTAGACTTATGAAGGAATAGGAATAAAATACAACTATTATATTTGAAGTACAGACAATAGATATGTAAATACAACCGATGCTAAAACTCACTGCTTAATGTTGTGTGTTAGTGTCTGCATAATTATCTAAGTAGAAAAGATACCTACTTCTTCAAACTGAGTCATGGTCGTGTTAAAGGTAAAATAATCTATTGCCATCTGCAATGTTTTTATCCATCAGTCAATCAGAAAGGGAAGAGTTTTCTAGTATATTGATTTCATTGCATTTCTACTTACAAGATCATTCCTCGCGGCATTACTGCTGACTGGTATTAGTTGAAATATCTTTATGGAACGAATGTAGTCATCTTCTTTAACTGCTACTGTGCTGTAAAATAACAAAATCGTTAATGTTTTTATATTGATTATTCACAACCAAGTACATTTTCTATGAAGAATCGGTCAGCCCTTCAGCGTATTTTGGTATAACTATTTTCTTAGAGTAACTTCTTGAAATTTCTATCAAATCGAAAGATAACCATGGTCGGTGGCAATGGATGTTGGCAAATAAAATTTTGTGCTTTTAAAATTGGAAACAAAACAAATATTCTTTGCTTGGTGTAATGCTATAGTCCAGCAGCTGAGTAGAGAACCTTGCATGCAAGAAACGCGGCTGAATTATCTATACAAAATACAGAATTAAGCATATGAATGTTTGTTTGATACAATTACTTAGTTATGAAAATACACATGATTATTCTTTATTATCTAAATAAAACGTGCATGCCAATGCTCTATAATACGTCTATCTATACTAATATAATAAAGCTGAAGAGTTTGTTTGTTTGTTTGTTTGTTTGAACGCGATAATCTCAGGAACTACTGGTCCGATTTGAAAAATTCTTTCAGTGTTAGATAGCCCATTTATCGAGGAAGGCCATAGGCTATATAACATCACGCTACGGTCATTAGGAGCGGAGTAGCAACGAAAAATGTTACAAAAACGGGGAAAATTTTGACCAATTCTCTTAGGTGACGCAAGCGAAGTTGCGCGGGTCAGCTAGTATTAATATAAAGCAAACAAATTAAATGACCAACTCTAAGATAGTAATTATGGTTTTTAAAATGAAAACGTCTAAACACGGTCATTAATCTTGTCTGGAGTTTTAATAAGTCTGTTATCAAACAATTTGTCATAATACAATCCTGGCACTCGTAGTCTAATTGGTGTTCCGCAAAAATATAAATAAAAAGGTGCATACACTACAAACTAAAAAAACTAAACGAATATTGATAAGATCGTAGGAGAAGTACCGAAAGACAAAAGTGCTAAACACTTTGAGTTCTACTTTTACACTAAGTAGAATATTAAAAAAAAATGGCAGCATAATAGACTAAGTATATTCCGTAGAATACGCTAAGTAATAGACTCCCGCATATTACTTGAGACTTACATATTTAATGGCGAAACATGGTTCTATTCCATACCCGTTTATATACATACACCTCTGCCTATACGTTTTATGTATGTTTGTATGTTTTTTGACAGCAAATGTTTTGAATTTAAAATTTAAACGCATCATACGGAACTAAAAGTGAGACTTTGTATGACTTTTTCATTGAAAACGAGTTTAAGTCTTTGTTTGTTCAATTATAAAGTTCAAGTCGTTCGTTTTTGCGAACTAAATGATTGATGGACATTTAAACAGACGTCAGTCAAAATTATTAGTGCTATTATATAATATTTTAACTGATAAACTCATAACGTTAAACTTGAAAGGATAAAAATGATTAGAACTTTTATTTTAACAACTAGCGGACCCGACAGACGTTGTCCTGTCTACACGTCTTTAATTTGAAAATTTTAAACTTTTTTACATTGTCCAGCGGACAAAATTGTGCATCTAAATCGGGCCAGTCGTTTAAGAGAAGTTCAGTCACATACACAATTACAGAAGAAGTGACATAGACAATTACACAATTATCCTTGTTCTGAGTAGGTCTATGTAATGGAATCACGCAAAAGCTGTCGCTTTTTTACATAAATAATCCTTTTTTGGTTGTTACATTCAACCACATATGGAGGCTGCTTTCTTTACTGATTACTTATTCACTAACCGACCACACTAAATCCGAAGCCAGCTATCGCGCTCGTGTTGTGTATTTTCGATAAGATATTTTCTTTTACCTCTAGACCAAGTGATTTATTATTTTCTAAACAATTGGTATAATATACTATCACCCGCTAGAACTCGTTGTAGTTTTTTGTTCCATTTAGTGTTGTATAACAATAAATAATAAGCTTTATTAAGCCGAAAGGAAAAATAAACTAGCTCTAGTTGTAAAGTTTACTAAAAGACTTTAAAATAATTTAGACCTAGCAGATAGTAAGATCTATATTTAGTGTTGTATAACAATGAATGAAAAGCTTTCTTAAACTTTAAGGAAAAAAGGATTTAGCTCTAGTAGTAAAGTTTACTTAAGACTAAAATAATTTAGGCTTAAAAGATTATAAGATCTTAAACATACTATACAAGGTATCAAACTTAAACTAGGCTTATTGAATAACACATGGCATATTGACATTAATCCTGTGTGAAGGTTCTCAAGGAGATTACGCAGTTGGCATTGAGATACAACTTTCAACTATCCTGAACACCATGACACTTTTCGTGTATTGACTTTTAAATTAATATCCAAATGCCATATTTATAGACCTGCAAATTATTTTAAAAATAGTTTGTTAATATAAAAATAAATCGGGGGCCTCGGGGATCGATTTACTCAAGGAATAGCCCGAAAGTTTCACATTTAGAATGTACTGCCAAAATAATTCCCACGACGCCCGTCAGAGGCGCTGATCAGATTTTCATACAAAATTTCTTGATGACAAGCCGGTTATTGATAGGATAGTAGTTGAGAATCGAGCTTCTGTTAGCTGGTGATGCAAATTATGATTTTATCGTAAGGAATAGCGCTAAAAGGTTGGTAAAACAATATTTTTGAAGTAAGAAGTTTTACTTAATTAATACACACACATTATACCTATCAAAAACACATCAAAGTAAAGCCGTTGCTATTTTCACAGATTGTTGACATTCGCTATGTCTAGTAAATGCTCAATAGTTTTCTGAACAGTTTGATTGAATTTAAATGTTTAGCCAAAGCTAAATTGTAATTTAAAATGAAAATATTCTAGTTCAATCTCAAATGGTCTCAGAATTATCGATATCAAAGTCATTGCTATTAATTGGAGACCTGTTTTCGAACATTGATCGATCGCCTAGATTAATTCACGAACTGTGCCTAGATTATACCCCAGCTAGGTGATCATTTATATCTTGATAGATACATTATCATTAATCAATGTAAATTAATATAGATCCGCTATTTTTCTGTATATATTTTTGCACAGATCTACTTTTTTATTACCTGCTTTTGAGATACAGTGGAATATACTGGAAGCAGTCAAGCAGAAAAAATATAACATATTATTACCATTTTGGTATCTATAAAAACTATATTTAAGTAGTAATGATTTGAAAATTAGGGACAGTTAATTACTGGTTTTTTCGCAAAGTTTAACAAATCAATTTTATGTAAACCGATTCAGTTAGCCGAGAAAACTTAGCAGACAGACCAACTTTCGCTTTATAATATTCTATTGATTAATATATTATGGACTAGTCGAAAGAAGAATTAATGTAATTAGACACAATTCTAAACAAATTGATATAATCATCAACTAGAAGTACCAGGCTAACATAAACACAGGCAGCCTTATTCAAATGCTCCAAAAGCAATTCGAAAAACCATTAAAAGAAAAAAGAAAAGTACCTTTCCTCAACATAATTCTTCAGCGCTTCCCGCAGCTCTGTGGAGTCGATGTCGTAAGCGCTGCAAGATTCGTACACTTCATGTTCATGTTGCCTTGGTATCGTGAGTGAACGGACCAGTTCGACTGGAAGACCTAGGTGCTCCAGCTCCGGGGGTGGAGCACACCAATGCTCTGGAGTTGCATTTGTGAAGACCTGGAAATGGAAAAAGATCATTTTTGATAAACTTTTCATGCACTCAAAATAAAGGACAGTCTGACATAAGAAAATAATAATAATCCTTCTCGTACATCGACATTTTGTTTGCAAAATTTGGCACACAACTAGTTACAGCTTGGATGAACTCAAAATACTCTTGTATTCCAGACTCCGGGGAAACCTTACATGGGGACAAAATCGGAAACTAGTCACTTAATAGTGGAACGAGAAGATCATTTGCCAAAAGATTTCGATTTTGGCGGAAACATAACAAAGATAACTAAAATCTAGTTTTCGGCAATCAGCTCTCCAAGCGATTTTAAAACATTTCCCTGTTATAGCAAGATACTTCGTCTGTATTCTACTAAAACCATTATTATCAACATAAAGTAACACTATCAATATAATCACTTAAGATAAACAAACAATAACTCTTGACCAGCACAACACACATAAAAAGACTAACCAATTGACAATGATGCGATTCAATATAAACGCAATTTTGTTCATCGAACTTTAAACAGAAGCAATTAAACAAAAAGTTATCGTGATTAACTAAAAGACTTGTCATTGTGGCATGTTGAAAATACTCTCCTGTCTGTAGCGCGATTCTCGACTATTGGAACCATCGGGTATCGAGGAGTTTGACATTTAAAATTTACAGCAAAAATAGTTTCTACGACGTCCGCTAGAGGCGCTGACCAGATTTTCATACAACATTTATCTTACACTAGCTTACCCGCGCAACTTCCCTTGCGTTACATAAGAGAGAATGGGTCATAATTTCTCCGTTTTTGTAACATTTTTTACTGCTGCTCTGCTCCTATTTGTCGTAGCTTACCTAATGATATATAGCCTTCCTTGATAAATGGACTATCTAACACCGAAAGAATTTTTCAAATCGGACCAGTAGTTCCTGAGATTAGCGCCTTCAAACAAACAAACTCTTCAGCTTTATAATATTAGTATAGATACTCGATAGTAATGTAGTAGAGAATCGAGCTACAGTAGCAATTAAACAAATAGTGATCGTGATTAACGAATAGACTTGTCATTGTGGCCTGTTCAAAATATTGTGCTGTCATTGGTTACACAATTTCGTGAAAAAATGGGCAATAGAATTATAGGATTAAAGAAACATTGTTACAAACATAGTCTATATTTTGATCTATTTAAAGCATTGCATTTGCATTTTGTAAGATCGGATGGAGAGTACAAATTTTCCCCAAATGCGACAAAATGTTATCCTGAACTCATATTCGTATATGACTTATCATCAGCTTGCGCCAATCGAGGCGCAAGCGTCAGGCATTCTAAGGTAAAAATGCATGTTCGCTTTATTTTCCATATTGAAATACACAATAAATATGCAACGCAAAAGTTTATAAGTTATGATGAAAATATGTATCCGACATTATCATGAAAACAATATTCTTTTAAATTCATTTATTTATCGTTGTCGTGAAAGACAGTCTGTTAAAAAATACTATTGAACTATTCAAGTACAGTACATACACGTAATTCTGCTAGGTATTCTAATATACTTAATTCCTGCACTAACCATTAATTTAATACCGTGGGGGGAGAAGGGGTTATAATAAAAGCCATTGTCACGCTATGCACCATAAATATCACACCATGTGTCACAGTTCACATAGAATATGCATTTCTAGGTATCGGATTGGTAATTTGCTTATCATTAGTTTTCATCGGGGTGATCATAATAGCTGAGTATAAAGTACGAAAAACATCTATTCAATGATTTTTTATGCCATACCTTTCGTTACGGGAGTTTCAGAAAGGAAAGACCATGATTTTCAAGTATTCATTTCTTTTGCTATCAGGATCCAATCTGAGACTGCCTAACTCATCCTTAACCTTTAGAAATATTACTCTGAAAATGTTCTACTAAGTCAAACCGGGCCAGAAAGGTCCTCAAAAAGATAACCCTTTGAAAATACTCCACTAAATTGCAAGTAAACACCACGCAATCACCTACATACAGCAATTACATAAACTAGTAAACAATTTGTATGACAAAAGGTGTGAACGTGCTCTTACGATATTAGTACGATTATGCACTGAATTGTATTGTTAAACCGCTGAAGGAATCGTGCGCAGGTATTTTGTTTGACACTCTTGTTTGCAAAAGTAGGTACAGTCCAACAACTTAGTAAAGAGCCTTGTGATGTTAGATTCATCAAGATAACGATTCATGATTCTGTAAATTTAAAATAGCTGACTCACCAAACTTCGCTTGCGTCACATAAGAGAGTCATATTGTCCCCCATTTTTCTAATATTTTTTACAGGTACTCTGCACCTGTTGGTCGTAGCGTGATGCCTATTAGCCTTCCTCAATAAATAGGCTATCCAACAGTAAAAAAAAATCCAATTCGCACCAGCACTGAGATCAGCGCGTTCAAACACACAAACAGACAAACTCTCCAGCTTTATACAGTAACAGTATCAAACAGGCCACCATCAGCTGCATAAGTCTACGGGTCACTGCAGTTCCCAATTTGGTATCTTGTACATATCTACCAGCCGCAAATTTTGCATGCGAAGAAGAAGTTGTTGGACTATAGTAGTAGTATAGTATAGGAATGTAGGTGAGCGGGTATTTGAAGAATTGTTGTAAGTATATGGGTATTTACATAATGTTATGGGCTTGTTATGATTCTCATTATTTAAAGCTATGCCATAAAAGTGTATTAGCAAAATTGAGTTCAGCCATTTTTGCATTTTGAATGTACAATAGTTAATTATTAGTTATTAATATTTTATTATTTTGTTTTGATTTCCATCTATTGCTTTACTTATATGCTAGTGGGCTGAAAACAAAGCATTAAAATATGAAAATAAAATTATCCGATTGAGCCAAGCTATATTCCTGCTATTCCTCGGCAATCATGGCAAAAAGGTAAGATATTATCAATTTATATTATTTAATTGTTTTAAATAATAATAAGTTGATAATATCAAAGCTAACTGTATACAAAAGAAACAAACTAAAATATAAATATAATCAAAATAAAACATCATAAAAAAGACAAAGTTGAAAGTATTATGTACTTTTACGTAAATCTTTAAAACTGCTCCTTTCCATTTTATAAAATAATACCTGAAAGTAAAGCGAATTTATGACTACAAGAATAACAAGTCTAAATAATCATTAATGCAGTCCTGATTTCTATCTTCAACAGTCTTTGAAAAGCATGTCAATATTGTCATTTAAATCTTAACGCTATTTAAACTCCTTAAAGTCACATCAAAATTCTAGCACAATCTTGTTTACGACACCTGAATAGATATTTTATGAATGGCTGTTCAATGGGACATCGTTACACAAGTGCAGTACTCGTTATCTAACACTGTATGATAATTATTTGTGTTGTTCAAGTGTAACTCAATATTGTTGGTTTAATCTCCGTAGGAATATAATAGGTATTTTTTTGGGTTATTGCATTAGTTGGTACGATTTTTTTTGTGAGCAACGTTTTGCCCACTGCTGGACAAGGGTCTCCTTCCGAACGAAGGAGAGGTTAGCTCTTAGTCCACCTCTAATATTATCACGAGGTAAACATAATATGAATATTTTTTTTCTTATAAAGACGAGTCCCGCAATAAGAATTGCTTTTGTGTCGCGGGGTCTTTTACAAACATACATACAACGGCCACAAAGTACAACCAGATCTGAAACAACTATTTGTGGATCGCACATATATTTGTTCTGTGTGAGAATCGAAGCCACGACCTCCCAACACAATGGTAATGCCGTGGCGGCAAACCTTAACCACTGCGACCTTAAACACAATACATAAAAGGGACGGTGGATAAAAAAAAATTACAAATATTTAAAGTGCAGCAAAAGTGTTCGTTTATGGCCTTCTATCTATAATATTTTCACAGAAACTAAGTAGGATCGTATAAACAAACCTTTTATACATCATAATTCTATTAACAAAAATTTACCCAACAGTTGAAAAAATTGCTTTAATAATTGAGGTGCTAGTAGAATATTTATATTAGTCGTTTACCGTAAACTATTTATAAAGTAGTACAACTAATAATCTTATCAGCAGACAGATATATCGACTGTGATTGTACCCACTCATGATGTAATTTAAGAAAGTAGCGCGATCAACTACCACATATCTTGTCAAGATAAGTTTATACTATCGGCCATATTAAACGCTCAACCAATAAAAATAATTAAATATTTTTGTTAAATAAAAAATCTAAAACAGACAAATAATATAGATCTTAACTTATATGAAATACTCAATTATAGTGTTACCAAAAGTTTTACTTAACTTAATTTGAATAACTAACTAATATTAATACATAAAATAACATTTCATGAACAGACTTAGAATCAAATGTAAGTGTCAGCATTCAATAACAAGAAAAGTACTCTACAAGAGCTGCAATCGGCGGATATAGGTTGATAATATTCCTTATTCTTCACTAAGTAGTAACATAAATTACATGTGAGTGAAGCCAGTGAATAAAGTAGTCAAATAATTAGAAAAAACTGCACAAAAATAGTCATTTTATTAACAAAAACCAATAAAATATTCGGACACCAACAAACATTTTCATGTGCAAAAGTTGCCCGCTCGCTCGATAGATGGCGTTGTACCTTTATCCTGAATCGCGCTATGGTTTCGTTACAGCCTCTAGTATAAATAGCTGCTGAAATTTTCAGTAGACGTAACTTTCCCTACGAATTTTATTTAATTTTTGAAAGCCCCGGTTCCTTACAACTGGGTGCTGATTTACACAGTATATACCTCTGTGACTCGGTTGGTAGTGTATACCACTGCTGATCAAGAGGTCTCGGGTTGGCTTCGCGGGTAAGACGAAGTATTATTGGTACTTTTTTAATTAATTTTAGATTATTATCAATAATAGTCCGGAGTCTAGTAACGTGTAGTCTTTCCTCTTGTTACGTGGGACTTATATTGTTAAAGATAAAACGCTGATGTATTTCCTACATCTTTGCCTATACCTTCGAGCGTATTATTATGTTTGTATAGAAAGCTTTGCGAAACAGAACGCGTTCATAGAATGTTACAATAGTTTTCTGGAACAAATTCTGTCAAGTTTTATAACTAATATTTTAAGCACTTCTTTTAAAAACTTTAAGTGGACAGTATATACAAGTGTCCTCGCAAAAACATTATTTAATTTATTCAAAATTTTGAAAATATTTGCTCAGAATGATATTGTCTTCGACCTTATTTAAGCATGTAGACACAAAACTCTAAAATCTCTATTTTTGCAAAACAATACACTTTATCAGCAGCATTTTTATCGGAGCGAGACGACCTTACAAATCTATTTATAATCATAAATATTCTATAATAAAACAAAAACATCTCACTCAGTCACTGAACTTAAAACAATGTTGTTGTGCAGGAAAAACAAATTCAAGCAAGAAACAAAATAAAAACAATTTAAAGTAAATGTTTAGTAATATTTGTTTTTGTATTTTCGTAAATCATAAATGTTTTTCTGACTTTTTTATTGTTTTATCTTCAATTTTATTTAAAACGTATAATTATTTACGTTTTATATATGTGTTAAATGCATCCCCTCTTTTTTTAAAAATCACCCTTATCTTGGTTGGAATAAGGCATAGAACTGCCTCGGTTAAAATATAGGATTAACAAGTTCTTTCAAGCTGGTAACCTGCCTTCTTCTGTTGTTTGTTTGTTTGTCGTATGGTTAGTGGTCAACCTAGTGTTAAAATTCTTCAAGCCGCCCGAGACGTCTTTGACATGGCTTAACGACTGCTATCTTAGAAGACAACAGCCGGGACCGACTTTTTACGTGCCCTCCGAAGCACGGAGACTGTTTGTACTGTACTCTATGTTGGCGTCTGTTTAAATCATTTACTTAAAAACGTTCATATTGGATTAGTGTGTGTTAAATTAAAGTCTAACCGTCTTTGTAATGAAAAAGGGAAAAGACGGTAAGAGCTTTGATAAGTGTTTGTATAGTGTCTCGACATTTTCACACTTATACCATTTCAAAATTTTTTGAAAGTGACAAAAGACTGTTTAACTAATCAGAGTACAAGACGTTTATTAGTAATTCAGTTAGTGTCTGTATTATTCAGTTTAAGAGAACAAAGAGCAACTTTTGTTTGAACCTGTGGTCGTATCCACATGATTGAGTAATGACTTCAATGCAACTAAAAATAGAATTGTATGGTGTAGGAAAGTGTTCAGCACGAATGCACTTCATGCTAACTTCAACAGCAGTTTCTCTAAGCACTATTCAAACTATGAATCTATACTAATCTATACTAATAATTAATAATTGTTTGTTTGTTTGTTTGAACGCGCTAATCTCAGGAACTACTGGTTCGATTTGAATAATTCTTTCAGTGTTAGATAGCCCATTTATCGAGAAAGGTTATAGGCTATATTATATCATCACGCTACTTACAATAGGAGCAAAGTACCAGTGAAAAATATATTTAATATTATAAAGCTGAAGAGTTTGTTTGTTTGATTGTTTGTTTGAACGCGCTAATCTCAGGAACTACTGGTCCGATTTGAATAATTCTTTCAGTGTTAGATAGCCCATTTATCGAGGAAGGTTATAAGCTATATATCATCACGCTACTAACAATAGGAGCAAAGTACCAGTGAAAAATGTTGCAAAAACAGGGAAAATTTTGACCCATTCTCTCTTATGTGACGCAAGCGAAGTTGCGCGGGTCAGCTAGTGTGAAAATAAAATGCGATATGGAAGAGAACTACGACGCGTAGTGCGCTTCCCATGTTTTTTTTCTATTTTAATACTTTTTTCTTTTATTTCTTTTTTATAGATTTGTATATTTGTATTTATTGTTGTTAATTTAAAATGTAATTGTAAATATTATCTATTCAGACTTGGACCATTATTGTTCTTAAAATAAGTCAGTGAGGAAAACTTTATTTTTATTTCTTTCGAGGCTTTTAGTAAAATCGAACATGTTAGAGTCATCGCAGTTTGTTCTTAAATATTATGACAAAATATGCTAAAATATAATTGCACGGGGTGTCTTTGTTGAGCATATTATTATATCTTTAATAACTCGAAGATCGCATTTAACGAAGGTTTACATATTATTATAAAAAATAGAAACACAATGTCACTAATTCAAATTTATGTTGAAGTTTTCTTACAAAAAATAGAAAGACGCTTAAAAAAATACGAACCAAATGCTTATTTATGAAAAGATGCAAACATATCTGTCCGTCACACTGACTTTTTGTTTTATTCGCATGCAATCGTATTAAATTCACTCATTAAAGAAACTCAAAATTGGTAAGGTTACTTGAATTGCTACTGAAGGGAAATTACCTAAGCCACTCTTTCAGAAAACACCCGCACATACCTTATTTTGAAATAAACACTAATGACAAGATGTATGTCTCCTATCCATATAGGAAGAAAACGCGATTTTATGTGCGTATGTAAACTTTTTTTTAACCTATATTCATCCCTACTGGTCTCTATGGCTAAAGATAGAGATCGGTGGAGGACTTTGGGGGAGCCCTTTGCCGGACAATGTGACGGTTTAGAAACTTAAGTTGGAGAAAAAGTGTTTCGACATTATAGTATGTATGAACTCTTAATAAAATCTTTTCTCTACACAAAAAAGCTCGATATTTGGGTACCTCACGATCTCACTGAAAGAAACCTAATGAACCGTGTACTCATTTGTGATTCTTGAAGCCAAAGAGATTTTATTACAAGTTCATACATACTTATAATGCGAAAAGACTCATTCTCCGACCTAATTTAAAAAGTATAAAAATAATTTCAGCTCTTACCTGTCCAAAAACTAAAAACGATGTAGGAATAGCCGCTAGCCCGCACAACAAATAGAACAGCACTACATGCCAGTAGCCTGACCTGGTGGCCAGCACCGCCGCCTCATCCAACTCTCTAGTCCACGTCATAGTCACCTCAACACCACTTTCAGTACCAAAAACTTAACACCAACGCACTCTGAATAAAACATTTTTGAACAAAAACAATTGAGAGTTCAAACAATTTGTTTAAAACATTTTAAAGTTTCGATTTAATTGTTTTTGAAATTCGAGTGTTGTTTTGTTTTTGAAATGTTCATTTAATAATTACACTGTCACTTGTTTATTTTCTTTTACAGTTTATTTGAATTTTGAATCCTTTATTTTTATAATAATTAAAGATTTAATTCTAAACTTAAAATTGTTTTTAATAACACTTATTTAAGTAAACTTTTCACACAGTTAAAAGTCAATTTTAAAACTTATACTTTTCAAAAAGTCTCCTTTCCTTTTAAATATTTACGATAACTTTAAAAAACTGTTTCACATAAATACGTTCGTTCGTCAAACAGTCATAATCGTACTAAAGCAACGCAGAACGACCACAGCAAAGGTGGTAACACGACCAAATGTAATAATCCTTTGTTTCATAACCACTTTTAATACGCACATGTTGTTTTCATTTTGTCGCGTTATACGATAAGGTAGGATATTACCACTACTATTGTAAGTGTTCTCACTCAAAAGTCGATTTGATTTAAAGTTAGAATACAAAAAAAATGTCATTCAATAGTGTGTCATTCAATTAAGTCTACAAATCAGAACAAGGTATTGTAAATTTTTAAACTAATAATATTTGTCACCAAATTTTATCGAATCCTGTAAATATTATAACTTTAAGCAGTCTCTTTGGTCTAATATTTATGTAAAAGTATGTATCCTAAACTAAACTTTATTAAAGTTTTATGCTAAATAAAAATGGTTAAGTACACTATATACCGCAATGACAGACACTTGAAGAGTCTGTGAAAATTTTACTTCCTTAACTAATCAATTATCTTGAAAAGGCACTAAATCTGAAAGCAATCATTCTTAGCAAATTCTACATGGTTATAACTCATCCATTTAATATCCATACAAGAATATTCCATTTGTTTATATAAGTCATAATTTCCTCTAATAGAAAACAAAAACATCGTAAAGACATGCATACGTAGAAATTCTTCATACCTACCTCTTACTCATAAAACAGTTGACGTACTGAGAATACTATTATTCATCTAAATAACAATAAAATGTGTTGTTCTGTATTTGTTGTATGTTTCCTGTAATTGGTGAAACAAACGTCTTTAACCTTTGGAAGTAATATGAAACTATAATGGCCATATTGGGTCATTCCTATAACAATATTTCCAGGCAAGCCCAGAAAATAGTCATTTCTTTTATCCACATGTTGTCTGAAAATTTTTATTTTGTGCAAAAATTTTGAAAGTTGTCGATAAATGCACTGTTAACGGAATAAAATAAATAAAGAAATATCTTGCATTTGTAAAGTCTATAAAAAACAATATAATTCAATTATAATAATAACGCGATCTGATGTTTTAATCATCATTTCATCTTAAACCATGGAAACTCCCTTTTCACTATTGTGCATTTGAATAAAATAATAGGAAGTAAATTAAGTGACAATGAAACGACTTTCAATAGTTAAGCATGTTATATTAAAACTTATCCCATAAGGATGTGGTGCGATTGTCAGCGATTTCAAATGTCAACAACAGGATCAAGAATTCATTGCTATTTTTCCCGTTTTTGTTGCCAACAGTTAAGTTTACACATATCCATATAATGTAATGGAGCATAATATATAAATTGTATTTAATATTTCCAGTGTATTTAGTTTTCTTTTATCATATTTTTTTTAAATATTATCTACTAGCTTTGGCTCGCTACTTCGACCAAGTCAAAAGGTTTACAGGGTTAAGTAGCTGTTATTGTTAAATTATTTGTGTATCAAATACTACCAAAATCTGTTCAGTAGTTGTCTCGAAAAAACTTCTATGCATACATAAATGGTTCTAAAATCTTTATAAGTATGTATTTAGAAGTATATAAGTATGTTTATCAGTCCTCTGGTTACAATAGTACTCGGCTTATTTTGGATTCTGGTGACTGTGTGTGAGTTGTCCAAAAATATTTATTTATAAATACATACTTATATAAGTTAGATAATAATATGCTCATATTTAATACCTCTAACTTTAAATAGAAGTGTAAATACCTAATTGATATTAGCTTAAAGTTGATCGGTTTTAGATCCTTATTCAAATATTGAGTGAGACAATATTGACAAGTGTTTTCGACGAGATTTTTTATTGATATGTGATGTTAAATTATTTTTTGTTTGATTTAGACTTATGTAAGCATGCGGCGTGTGCGTGTATTACTGATATAATATTGAGAGGCTGAGTGTCTTTTAGTTTTTATACAGACATAATACCATTAGAAAATTCACCAAAGTTTTGTACACCATAAAAACATGAGTGACAAACTCCTTTGAGTGTATACATACCAACTTCATAATTTCAGTAGTAATAGCTCTATAGAATACCGTAGTTTTTTTAATATTTGTAACAGCATGCCTGTTATACCACCATAGAAGGTAAAGACTTACAAAACAGACCAAATTTTTGCCATTCACCATGAAAGACCCATACATATATTGGGGGCGATTCTATTTTCTTTTTACACCGTCGCAAAACTCCGGACTTCTATTTGAACACTTTGACAGATCAGAGCCTAACAACCAGACCACTTTTCACTTTTCATGCTTTATGCTTTTTATACCCGAAAGTGCAGATAGAGGTGTATAAAATACACCCACATTTCGGCGTTAACAATTGTAGTCCCATTAAACAGGAGGCGAGCTCATTACCAGTTACCAACCTAACAGCTGCTATTGAGAAATATTCTAATATAAATAAGCCATACCACCAGCTCTCATCAGAAGATTTATTAATGACACAATTTTCAAACAAACAATTCCCGCTGGTAATAAGACTACGTCCTTACCTACGCAGTGGCGCTATCGCATCAAGATTTTCAGACCTGTTTTTCTAGATAATATCCACTCAACTCTGTTGTCGCTAATAACGGTTTTTGGTGACAGTTTTTTGTTACGCAAATATGTTTTTTGTCAGCTGTCACTTTATATGACATGAGGCGACAGTAAAAAGACGCATAAACACTTTTGCGTATTCAAATAACAAATATTTAAAAATAAACTGTTGTTTTAACTGCGTTCTTAAAATAATGGCGCAGAAATCTCAAATGAAGACTACAGTACCTTAGTTGAGTTTTATAATGTGTATTTTCTGAAGCAAACTTAAAATATGTGTTGGTCATTTGACGAGCAGTGTCCAAAAATCCTTGCCTCATCTTAATATTCCCCCCACCCTCATAATGGTATGGGAGAGCAAGGCCCTTTACTTTGGGTCTTAATTTGGCTGATTTTTTTTCGCTGCAACACCAAACGTTCAACCCCCAAGTGGGCATTTACTTGTTTAATCTGCAAGTAGTTGTTTCGGGCCTTATAGTTTATATTCATCGAGAGAGGTCTAAGAAATCAACATTCCTCATTTCAAATTATCAATATAATATTTTTATCTTGTGAATAAATAAAATCTCTATACTCCGATCTGGTATCAATTTCCTCTGATGACAAAGACCCCAGTTATTTCAGACGGACAGACTACACTGATATGATAACGCACTGTAATCGTGAGTAGGCCGGAATTGGAATGAAATCTTTGCGATATTATTTATTTATAGAAGCAGATACGGAGGGCAAATAGTTACAAGGATAATTTTGTGCCGTTATTCGGGATAGTAACAGAAAATTTTGAATAATATTTGATGAAGGCCTGTGTAAGCTTGCATGTGAACCAACAAATACATTTACTTAAAGTATAAAGTATAAGTTTAATACGTTTATTGACGGCGTACAAGTCCCCAAACTGCACTTGGCCAGCATGGTGGACCCAAGGTCTGTCCCTTCCCTCGTTTGATAGAAGACCTTTACCCAGCAGTGGGACAGTAATTGGTAGACAAAAAACCATGCTCTCATCAAGCTAACAATATAGTTTATATTTTTTATGGATCGACACCTCTAAGATAATTTTAAGAGCTTATATTCCTAAACACTTATTTACTTTTATTTATATATTAACATTCTTTCAAATTCAAAACACTGGCCAAATGCAATGTTTTTCAACCAAAACATGTTCCTTGAATAAGATATTTTTTTCTACTTTTTATATCGTTGCGTGTATGTTTTTATTAGGTTAGGCTCAAAGGCCAAATTCCAGACAAGAAAAAAGAACCGCACCTTTTATTATCTTACAATAAAGATATTCGTTTTCCTGTAATAAAATAGAAGGTTATTAAAAAAAACATAATGCCTTTCCTAATACCTATACGGCTATAGCGACAAGTTTCCTTGACTGCATCTGCGGCGCGATCGGTAGTGTATGCGACTGACACGCAGAGGTACCGGGTTCAAATCATGTCCGTCTTACCTTTCAGAGTTTTTGTCAAAAATTTCCCAGAGAATGCCCGGAGTTAGGAAGCTAATGTCATAGACATCCGTACCTCAGAGAGCGAGTAAAGCCTCCTTCGTCTGATATCACATTGGTCGTGTCGGTTATCCGTCTCACTCCGATGAGAGTGAAGAAATAGAGAGTGTGGATACCTGTTTATTGCGCATTCAAATGGACACTACAGAAAAAGCCCTGTACTGTGGGCTGATGGTGAATGAAATGAAATTGAGCATCGTAAAAAAATAGTCTCTTTACTGGCAATAGGGTGCTTTCCTGCCACTATAAAACTTTTGAAGAAATACTTTTTAACCGCAGTTAACAATAGAAAATTTTTGCTACCATATACCATCACCAACACTCAATATTGATGTTTACAAATTACGCATTGATAAATATTTAAAATTGTTCGATAGCTATTTGATAACTGACTCGTTTATTGGATATTAGATAACAGTTAAAGTTATTTTTGAGTACGTTTAAAATAGTTTTACCCAAAATAATGACCACATATCCGGCTTCCGTGACCACGATCAATATAAGTATGATTGATGTACAAATATCAGTCAATTAGATCATTATTTCATTAACAATCCAGTCAATTGATAAGTTATCAGTCTTTCTGATTTGAACTTCTAAAGACGTGCTTACACTATATAATATTAGCCTTTCTTCCAAACTATGTTGGAGTCGGCTTCCAGTCTCACCGGATGCAGCTGAATACCAGTGTTTTACATGGAGCGACTGCCTATCTGACCTCCACAACACAGTTACCTGAGATAACACGATACTCTTCGGTAAGACTAGTTGTCAGACTTTCAAGCTTCTGACTGCTATTAACGACTGTCAAAGATCTTCGAAAATGACAGCCGGGACCCACAATTTCCTTCCAAAACACGGAGGAACTCGATATGTTTAAGATGGTCACCCATCCACAAATCAACCTCGGCAAGCATGGCCTAACCTCAGAGATCGATCCGCGCGGCTGTCGTTAACTAAACCACGGGCCGTACTTACATTATGAGGAAATAATTTTAAAATATTCGATGAACATTTTGCTTGCTAAGATGACATACGCAAGACGAATAAAAGCAATTTAGAAGATAAGAATTTAATTGTCATTACAAGTTACATTTTAAGTTCATGATCATCGATAATTATGAGAAAAATAAAATAATATTGATGCCTACCGAAACTACTTTTACATCAGAAACTGTACCACGATTTTGTACCTTTATGCCTTTTGACACCTAGCTACGGTTTTTTTTTATGAAAATGTATTTAGCGCCTCTAACGGGTGCCATTGCAACTATTTTTGCAGTAATTTTTTAAATGTCAAACTCTCTTCGCCAACGTCTTTAAATTATTAATTAAGGTACAGTTTGTTTTTAGTGGTCGTGGGAGCACTAATGGCCAGTAGCTCGACTCTTAACTGTCGATAGTAGACGTAACCGGCTTGTCATAAAAAAAAATATGAAATGAAAATTGTAGCTCGATTCTCTACTACTATCGACTACCAACAACCGACCTGTCATCGAGAAATTTTGTATGAAAATCTGATCAGCGTCTCTGACGGGCGTCGTAGGAATTATTTTGGCAGTACATTTTAAATGTCGAACTTTCGATATTCGACAGTACCGACTGTACAGAATCGTGTTACAGTTGACTTATTGATAAACTTGTATAACAATACAGTACTGGTAGTTTATTGTTAACGGTCTATTATAATCTTAGATAAATGTTTCTACGTGACAATTTTCTAATAGGATTATACACATTATTTATCTGATCTTCTCATATTTACGTTTTAATGTTAATTATATCAGATTCGTCATGTAATACTAATCTATTTTTTTGCTACTACGCGCTTGTTGTAATGACTTAGCTCTTAAAACATAAAACGTATTTTAGAGCTGAGAAACCTCAATACATATAATTTGTAATAAGAATATTTCAGAATTTTGTCAAAATAATAATAACTTTGAATTATGAAGTACATTTTTTGTTCTAAATATAGGTAACTAGCTGACCCGCGCAACTTCGCTTATGTCACATAAGAGAGAATGGCTGGTTGCTACTCCGCTCCTAATGGTCGTAGCGTGATGTTATATAGCCTATAGCCTTCCTCAATAAATGGGCTATCTAACACTGAAAGAATTTTTCAAATCGGACCAGTAGTTCCCGAGATTAGCGCGTTCAAACAAACAAACAAACAAACAAACTCTTCAGCTTTATAATATTAGTAAGTATAGATATATTGCCAATATTTTGCTAGTGTTTTACTTCTTTTTTTACCATATACTATTTCTCAACACAGAAATGTTCAGTTGAATGAATTCATTTTACAAGCGCGTAATCTTTTCCGTTAATTTATTGTGCCTACCGGTAATACCCCACATAATGTTTTTATAAATGAATTAAAATGATTCAGGTTCGATAAGATTATCATCTAACTGGTTACAGGAACTGGTATTAAATTGATAATGAGACTTATCTAATATGTGCCGAAAAAACATAATTTTACTGCCACGCAAATTCGTATATTTCGTAACTTATTTGGCTGCCGTGTTGTCCTGTACCAGGTCCCGTAGGTACAAAACAGTTACAACTGTGACTACAATACTTCTCTTGATGTGTATACTCAAATATTTTGAGGTAAGGAAGACTATCAACAAATTAAAATTTAAAATTGCAAGATGTATACCGTATTACAGTGATGAGCTCAGAATTTATTTAGTATCAAACCTCCTGCCCTGAATGTCTCAGTGAGCATCACTTAGTAAAAAACATCTATTTTTCGCAAGAACATTTTTAATATTCACAAAATCATTCTTGTACTAAATACATTTAATTTTCATAAAAGAAAACCCCCTTAAAAGAATTCTCCGCACTTTTTTCAAGTTAAAAGAAAGCCCCCTTAAAAAATCTCTCCGCACTTTTAGCAAACAATTTTTCACTCGTCATTTACCATTCCATCAATTTTTTTCTTCAAACATACCACGAGGTCAGTAGCAAAGAAGGCGACATTACAATTTAGTATTATTATATTATTCTTGTAAAAAAATAAACACTAGATGCTCTACATTTTCATACAAGAAAGCCCTCTCAAAAAAACTCTCCGCATTTTTAGCAAAGAATTTCTCATTTATCATTTCATTTTTTTCTTCAAACATACCATGAGGTCAGTACTGAACAAGGCGACATTACAATTTAGTACGTAACAATTGCACAGTTCCTACCGAGGGTCGGCTCCTTACGAATTGAATTATTTATTGTCGTGCCCAACTGCCCATGCATCACTTGCCAGATTTACTTTACGCTTCGCCGTGGGAATGGAATGTCTTTTTGATAGTCATGGTTCATTTTGGAGGCATAATTTGGTAGAGTTTGATGACTATAATTATATTTTGGAAACAAGATAAAAAGAGAAGCGATTTAAATGTCAAAAAGAAAGAAAGTGAACTGTATTGAAATAATGACACAACTTAGCTTAGTCTACAGAAATAAAATGTTCTGACAAGCGCTGTCGACAAGTTTTTGTATAAATTATAATAAGACGAATCGCTAGCGGGCGCCGCGCCGTAGGAAATAATTACAAAGTACATTTTAAACCTCAAACTATCGGAGAAGAAAATCGCGCTACAGGATCAAATATTTTACATCTACGGCGTACAAGACTGTTGTTATCTAAAAAGACACAAATGAATCAAAGACCACATGACATAATTATTTACACTCTAGTTTTAATAAAACCTAATTACTTAGGTCTAGAACAAATCCAACACGTTATCTCCCAATACAGAAATTGGCGAATTCGAAAAGCAATGAACCAGTTTCATAATTTATTCGTGGCTAAATTAAAACCCAATAAATAAGATCATTATCTAAATAGGCCTAACAACAACGGCCACGTGTGTTCATATCAAATTACAACGAAAATCCATTAGGTAATCTAATATTTTAAACATACTATCATTACTGTTTAAAGACTGTGCGTCTGTTACATATAGGAAGAAAAGGGCTGCACTGATTTGCATGGAATTTATCACGCAAACAGCTTATAAACCAGGATCAAGCATTGGTCCCTTTCGGGTATTACGTTTTGTATTCAACCCCTAAGGAGCTGAAAAAGGGAAAAGAAATAAAAGATTGTTTGGATCGATGCCCTTTCACATTAAAACGACCATAGGAATTTTGATGAATTTTCAATGCGAAAAAAGACACGGGCAAAAGGTAGTATTTAATATCTGTTTGTAAATTAGCCATGTGGTAGATTACCTAAATATAGAACAACGATCCATTGAAAGCGTAATACATAAGCTGTGTATTGGTAAATGATTTCGATCTGATAAGCCTTTTGGATTTCAAGTGGCTATCAGGTTAAATTCGTTTATACAATCATGCCTTGTTTTCATTTGGATACACAGAGTCTAAAGATCGCCACTTGATACGATTGCTACAATTTTTTTTTGCTTTGTTCACATTCATACATCTTATTATATAAGACTAGCTGACCCGCGCAACTTCGCTTGCGTCACATAAGAGAGAATGGGTTAGAATTTTCCATGTTTTTGTAACACTTTTTACTGTTACCTACTCTGCTCCTATTGGTCGTAGTGTGATGATATAAAATATGCTTTTTTTTTCACGAAAAGTATTCTCAAAATTATTTATATCTCTCAGTATAACGAAGTCGCGCTAAGGCATATCCGCCATTAAAACAGTTGCCATGGCAACGGAATTTTGTTAATTTAATGTCATTATAATATTGATTTTTCGCGACTTCGTTGAATTTTCTGAATTTTCCCGGGAAATGCGTCATTTTCCCGGGGTAAAAAGTAGCCTATGTCCTTTCTCGGGTATCAAAATATCTCCATACCAAATTTCATGCAAATTGGTTCAGTAGTTTAGACGTGATTGAGTAGCAGACAGACAGACAGACAGACAGACAGAGTTACTTTCGCATTTATAATATTAGTATGGATCATTGGTTATGAGTACTACGCACCTGATCTTTTTGAAGAACGTCACCAATATGAGACGAGTTTCTTTCTAAGGCGTTCTTTTTCTGCGTTTGCATCTACTCCAGTTGTAACCCAACACTTGTTTTCCTTTAGCTTGCTACACACATATTCGTACACAGGTTTGACAATATCTTTCGAACAACAAAATCGACTCGGTTCACTTGATCGTCTTGTGCCGATCGGATTCATCTACACACACGGTTTTACCGCCCGACTTATGCCGAACCAAATATGTGTGTAGCAGCCTAGGACTCACATTTTTGTCAGGAACTTTAGCATCTTTCATTCAACCTTCTTATCCTTTATTTCTAAAGTAACATTTATCATTATTCACGGGATACTTACATATCGTCACATTTTGCGTTGACAGTGACCGTGGTCATCGATCTTCTTATGACATTCAATTTGATTTTGTCGTAATGTTGGTTGGCGGTCCTGTGTAACAAGATGTATGGATGTGAATGAATCAAAGACGTTTGTAAGGATTGTAGCGAGTGTTGGTCCACCCTTATGGTAGAAGGACGTGATTTTGTGTAAGTATGTATCTAGAGTTTCTCATTTTACCTAACTATTAGCATAACTCATTTAACCTATTAGAGTTATTTGAACTTTCATTTCATAATACTACTTTCTTTTTAATTCTTCTGCTTCATATATAACATGTTCATCCAACCAACCAACGGTAAAAGTTATTTCAAATTACATAATAACACAATTTCCCTTTTACCAAGAGTTCAAAGTCCTTACGTCGAAACCGCAAACAGCTAATATAAAAACCTCACACGTATCTATAAAAAAAACAGTCCGACTCATTCATACGCAACATATATTTGGTCTGACGTAAATATTATCAAATTGAATTGAATTACTAATCCGTTATGAGGAAAACTTTAAGAAGAACAATAGTTACGTCACAATCATCAATCAATTGTAAATCTGCGTGGAAACTACGCACAGACTTATTGATAGCGGTGGGAAACTGACTAGGGCTGGCAATGGGCAATTTAGTTTACCTACTATTTAGGGTACCTACTTTAGTTTTTTTGGTATAGAAGAGATATAAAATTTAATATTGCATACTACAGTTATTGTTGTCATTATCAGTTGGTATCAAAAGAAGATGGTTTTTGTAATACGGGTGCGAAGTGTTTAAAGAGCGTTGGTTTTCTGGGCGCCAAAATCTAATATATAAAATTCTCGCGTCACAGTTTTCGTTGCCATACTCCTCCGAAACGGCTTGACCGATTTTCATGAAATTTTGTGAGCATATTGACTAGGTCTGAAAATTGGCGAACATCTACTTTTCATACACCTGAGTGATACATTTTTTTTTATATGGCAAAGCAACGTTTGCCGGGTCAGCTAATATTCTTTAAAATTAATCGCCACTTCTGTTTTGCAACCAAAACCGCTTGGAATATATTTTCAGTTAAACTGTGCGAAAATTCAATGATCATATATCTATCTCTACCTTTTATGTGGCTGTTTGCCCTTTGCCATGTAGAAGAAAAGTTGTTGCTTATTGCCAGAATTTATAGAATAAAAGTTGTTTGTTATTACGTCCTGCGATTATTGATATATTTAGTACTGCGGTGGTTGGTTCTTTACAAATAACTTTGTATAATTGTTGACCAGAATCATAACTTTTAAACTCTCGCGTTGCATGTTTAATGTATAATAGAATACGGGAATTAACGCGAATACGCATTTTACCTTAAAATGCCTAACGTTTCGGCGCAGGTTGCACTCGCCATGGTATTTGTTGACCAGAACTTTGCGACGCCGACTGTATATCGAAAAGTTTAGATCTGCAGCTATAATCAAATACATTAACCAGCTTTGCTGCTAAGTTAGCAGAAAAATTTAGGGTTAGCTAACCCTAATCACAAGACGTATTCAAGTAGACATACATTTACGCACATCCTGACACACAAACATCTGAGGAATGTAATCATATTGATAACAGCACCATATGTCCACTTGATTTGTACTACAGTGATAAGATATACTTGTTTTTGACTCCCAGTTCCTTTGCGTCAGATAGTTACTATAGAAATGGTATAAGTATTTAGGAATTTTGATATACTTTCTTTTGATGATTGAAGTGAAAGGGAGTTTGGTATTTAAATCTCGGAATAATTGATTGACTGCGTCTGTAGTTTGAGTTTGAGGTGTTAGGTTCGATTCCTGGGACAGAAAAATGGCTTTTTTTATTATTATTACAATATTCTCAATAGTAGCCTTATTACGTGGGATGGATCCAACAATATTAAGGGCAAAACGAATGAATCATTGAATAAAAATCTCTCTATTGTAAACTGAACACAATTTTATAAATAACATAAAAACAAAATAAGATAAAATTTAAATAAGCGGCCTTATCACACAGTGGCATATTATATGGCTGGCAGAGTTCTTCCAGGCAAAGATAGGTTGAAGTTTTAATTAATGCAAATAAAATACAACATACTCATGGTAAGAGGTGATCGAGTTAAAATCGAAGAAAATCTCTCTCTCTCTCTCTCTCTCTCTCTCTCTCTCTCTCTCTCTCTCTCTCTCTCTATCTGTCTTCCATGCTATGAATCCCATATGGTAGCGGGGTTTTCAGCCTTTCTGATCTTTTTCCTCCACTTCGCTCTGTCCTGCACATCGTCTTCGTAAAATCGAAAAATAATTTTACCAATAATTTGTATGCATTCCTAAAACGTGCATTACACAATAATTTCTATGCATTCTTATCGTTATATTTAAAAAACATGGAATTACAAGCTTACTATAATTACTTTAATGACTATTGGAAAATTGTATAATCCTATAAAGTATTTGAGATAAAGAGATAATTATGATACAAAAGTATTGTCTTGTTAAATGGCAATACTATCTAAGAACGTGAGGTCATCATCGTTGTAAACGAGTGCAGAAAATTTTATAGGTGATGGTGATTTAATTTCAAAATGTGGACTAATATTGTGTAACACTTAATTGCTTATTCATAGAATCTCCATTAGTGCATTAAATAATTATCATTTTATAAGGATCTTTCTAGACTTCTCGGGATAAACCCCGTTTAATAAAGATCCGTATAAATAGATCAATATCAACGTAGAAACCCGCTTTTACCAAGCTGGATTACATAATGAAATAGGTTCCTAAAATTGTGCTTATAAATTGAAACCAATATATTTATACCTTAGATATAACAAAACATTACTAGTTAACAGCCTCTAGGACCATATTTGAACGTATGTTGAAGTGCGGAGACGCCAAGCTTAAATACTTCAAATACGTATTTATGAGATGTACGCGTCCAGGATTGCTTAACCCGCACATTATTTACTGACCGTTGAGCGAGATAACTAGCTGGCTTACTCCCAACACCCGAATTCAGGTTTGATCGGGCCAAATTGGAATCAAAGACAAATTATTATAATATACCATTTTAAATTAGCGCATAGTCAAACTCTGATTATTACAGTTTTAACATTAGCAACTCGAATGCATTCAAATTTGGCTGTCGGGGGCCAGTAGCGCAATTCTCTACATTTCAAACCATCGAGTATCGAGAGTTTGATATTTAAAATGAACTGCATACATAGTTTCTACAACGTCCGCAAGAGGCTCTGATCAGATTTTGATACAACATTTTTCGATAGCTAGCCGGTTGTCGATACTAGATAGATAGATAGATAATCAGGCTACTGCAGTAAGGAACGCCTGAGACATCAAAATGAATACAGTTTTTAAATTCCAAAGTTCCTTTAAATTTGTGTTCTGAGCAAGCTGTAAATAACTCATAATTAATAATGAACGTTTAACAATTACAAATGAGCTAAAACAACATGTCACTTGTCAGTTGCTTGTCATATTAATGTGTCGACACAAGTTTTGGCTTGGGAATTAGGTCACTGTTTACATCAGAAGCTGTTCGGCTTAAATATGTTGGATAGTGTGATGTCTTAAAGGATATAGGCAGAAGTCTCTACACAACTCAAGTTTTAAAAAAGCGAAACGAAGAGGGGCTTAAGAAGTCACCCAGGTTTGTTTTGGGGATTGATTTTTAGAAAATATCATGTTTCATCCAAAGTCTTCGGCTATCTCCAAGTATATCAAAATCGGTTCAATGGTTTTGTCGTGACGCAGCGGCAGACAATTCTTAATTTAGAGGTTATTCCACGTTACATTCCACAGAAGAATTTAGAATCCGTCTGTTTTTGGTGGTTCGAAAAAAAATAATTTTGAACTTTTAACAAATGATACAAAATTTAATAAACAACATTTATCATTGCATTATTATTTAAATAAAAACATTAGTTATGTCATCGGCAATAGCTAATATTTTAAATATGCATGCCCTCGACCCGCGAATCTACGAACGTTGTTGATTTTGCAAAACCATTTATTATTGTTATGGTTTCTACAAATGATTTCTATTATTATAATATTATTGGTATCTTTTTATTTATTAGAATATTTCTAAACTTGAAAAAGCTTGCAACACTTTCATTTGTTTTATTGACACAGAATTTAGTACAAGTAAAACTTGAAAATTTGAAAACTCTCGCGTCGCATGTATTTTTTGAAAACTCTGGGATGGAATTTCCCTGAAAGGCATACACAGATTTGAAAGATGTCCATAGAAAAATCAGGTGCTTTACATACAAATACGTGTATGATAATATTATGTATGAATATGAATGAGGCAAACGAAATTTGAAAAGATGGTAACAAGTGGCGTCATTTGGTCCCTGTCTATCTCATGGGAAAAAGGCATAATTTTATATACATGTGTCTATATTACGGGAATTAACGCAAACGTACTTACTCCCTTTTATTGCTACACAATTTTTAACCTCCATTACTTTGTGAACATAAATCTATTAAATGTGATGTGTATATAGTTCAACCGCAATATTAGCACCACTAAAAAGTGTTGTTTGCACATTCTTATACTTGAATAAGATTAACAGACGAATATCTATAGAGCAAACAATTGCGGTGAGACGGCACCTTTATCAGAATGTGGCGCTTATTACCATAATGTGTGTAAATATTGTATTATATAAAATAAATAATATGAATTAAACAAGGAGTGGCAAGATGGACGGTCCTGGTATTATAATTATATTTGAATAGAATTAGTGTTTGTTTATTGGCGGATTTCGTTACGCTAGAATAAGCTTGTTTTGTTCTAAAAAAACACTCTAAGAATTTAATATTATTTTAGATTTTAGGTACAATTTACCTACATACAATTAACCAGTCCTGAAACCACTATCAATTAGTCGATCACACAATGTTTGTACTGCAAGGAAAAACTTTATACCTCCGGGCATGTGCAACCAGAGAAACTGTGTGGCCAGCTTTCAGCGTAAAGCGCATCTCGTGGATGTTTTGGCTTTAGTTAATACAAGGAAACAAAATCACGCCTTTCCTCCCATAGAGGTACCCAGAAACAAGAGAACGCCACTAGGTATCGTATCAAGTAGCGTTCTCTCCCTTACAAACTTCCCTGGCTTCATTCAAATCTAAGTTAGCAATCATAGCAATCCATGCACCTTTAGTTAATAATAGCAATCATATATTATTTGATTCATATATGTATAATACAGTAAACAATCAATAGATCACGCGGTACGCTTCATTGATCTCAAAGGTCTTGTACGCTCTGTCGCCCAACAATCTATGTAATCTATACCTTTTAGATATAAGTAGACCAGAGAAACATACCTTTTGCTAAGTTTAAAAGTCGTTTCTAAGTTTCTGTTCGTTTAGTTTTTCGTAAGAGTTGATCTGTTCCTTGCATGTTATATGCAAGTACATATACTTTAATTTGCCTGAAAAGGATAAAATTGAGAATTAGTCTTATAATGCTACAATTATTTTTATATAACAGTTTTAGTTGAAATGCATATTTCTGAAATCGCCGCCTGCTAGCGTTGTGGCCTAAGGGACTGTTTTGTATAATATTACAGGAGAGGTTATTCCTTCCTTCCGGGAGGAATTTCCTAGAAATTGGACAGTAATGAAACCGACATAGCGTAAATGATATAACTAACTTTAATTTAGCTAAATCGTGCATGCCAAGGTTCCCTGATAAGTTGTCGGACTATAGCTGTCCCATAACGGTACAACTCACCAGTAGGATAGACCTATATACTCGTAACTATCACAAAGTTATTAGATTCTATGTTAAAATAAATTAATAAATTTAACCCATTAAAATCCCACTAATGGGCAAGGGTCTCCTCCCGTAATGAGGGAGGGGTTAGGCATTGAGTCCACCACGCTTGCCAATTGCGGACTTAAAATTTTATGTTAGTCTATAAAATTAAACCACAAGCACGGTATCATAATAATAATTACGACTTATATGAACAACAAGTCACAATTTAATTAAGTATGTCAGCGTTATTACAGTTCAGTGTGAAACAGTAATTGTTGTAAGTAAGATTAATGAGCCCATTATACATGATCCTGATCTGTGAGGTTTAGTAACGACAATCTGTTTATTAAGTGTTTATAATATGAGCTGCAAACAAACTTACAAATATTGTGTTACTTAATCTTTATATTTTCGTAGCGTTGGTGCATGCATATTTTTCTATTATTTTAAAAGAAATTACGCTGGATTGCTTGACGATTAGGGGTTTAGATTTCATGTATTACTTTCAATTCTTTTGCAAAAAGACAACCGGTTAAGCAATCTTTAACATAGACAGCTTATAGATGGATCGCCGTTTAGAAGTACGCGAGAGCTGAGCGTATCCGTGCTTTGGAGGACCTGTAAAAAGTCGCACCCGGTTCAAAGGCAATTTAGGCGGCTTGAGTAACTACTATCGGGGAAACCCTGTAAAAGTAGCGCCTTGATACTATACTACTATTGGTACTATCGACTATTGAGAATTTGACATTTAAAGTGCACTGAACAAATAGTTCCGATGATAATATCTGCTAGCGGCGCTGATCAGTAGCGCGATTTCCTATGGCCGGTAATTGTTGAGGATCAAAAGTTTGACATTTTAAATTTACTGCCTAAATAGTTTCTACGACGCCCGTTAGAGGCGCTAATCACATTTCACACAAAATTTCTCGATAGCTAGCCGGCTGTCGAAAGTTGATAGTGGTAGACAATCGAGCTAAGGGTGTAGCTATCCAATTTTTTGTCAAAGTGGTGGCTTGATCGTACTAGCTCTATGCACTAAAGGAAGCTTTATCCATCAGGAGTGTACCACGTGACAGTTGACATTCACCAGGAGCACAGAACGCGGCAGGCGGTCAATTGTTCCGCGCACATCGATTAGTTAATAGCTAATAAATTGCGCCTAATTGCTACCTAGTTTGCTTGTTGTTGTACAGACATGTACTGCAGTGTTTGTGTTTTGTACTGTTGAGTGCGCAATTTCGAAGGGAATCCCTTTTTTTTAAGAGTTTCGGAAAAAACTTGCTGTTTGACGACTGTCTTCATGAGTACTACGAGGATAGGAATATTTCATGCCTTCCAAAGCATACTAAGCTCTAACATTACAGTTTGCAGCTAACAATCATCTCAAAGATTTTCGACCTTACTAGAGTTTGAAGACGTGGTTTTATCTTAAACAACGAATATCGATGGCTCAGCTCACACAATTCGGTTGAGTACCATGACATGATATTCAATAAAATGCGCGTTTTAAAATAAAGTTCCTGCCAGGAAGCCTTCTTCTGCCTCTCGCTGATCGTTTTGGTCTACTATTCCACCCGACGTTATTCGTAATGGAATGGAGAGTGTACCAGTTTATTAAGCATATACTTAGTCGTAAACAAGCTCCCGCGCAATTGTCTAGTTTCAAATAAACTAGCAGTGTCAAATATAAATCAACAAAACATTATAGACATCACAATAACATAAATTATACCTTATTTTATGATACCTTAATACAATAAATAATGTTAACGTTTAATTTTATCTCAGTCTGTTTGTACGCAATGAATAATTGTATGTATTTGCATACAGACTGCACGGAATTGCTTATGTCTCAATTATTTACAAGTTGTTAGCAAATGTCTCAATTAATAGTTTGAATAATAATATTTGTTTAAGATATTCAGTTTAACGCATTTGTTTAACGCATTTATTTCAGGGCATTCAAAGTCAGCCGCTCTGGGCTAAAGTGGTGAACTTCAGGTCTAACCCCTCCCTGAATTCGGAAGGAGACCCTTTCCCAGCAGTGGGACAGTAATGAGTAGAATAAGTACAATCTGACCGAGTTTATGGGTATGTATTAGGAGTACACATTTAGGAGTCACATCAATAATCTTCTAATACCGTGGTACTTTACCTACCTCACAAGTTTAATTGTAGTGCCACGGAAGCCGCGATTTTTTATATTGTTGTCTATATCAATATCCCACTGCTAAGCATAGGCTCTTAGATTTTCAATTCAGTCCCTTTAATCGTTTAGTACATCTGGCCATCCATCTAAGAACACGTCTAAGTCATCTCACCATCTCCGCTTGAGCAATCCCCGTCACTGCCGACCATGTAATTGCCGTGAATAAAAAAAAATCTAGAATCCTGTCCCGCCGCCTTGGATTTTTTAGGCCGTGTATTTGAAGAAGAAATATATTCTAGAATCGTCTACTTACACAACTATAAAATAGTCAGTATTCTATCAACGCCGTCAATGACAGTGGTCATCTATCAAACTGTCACGCTGTACTGTCATGACAGTATTTACGAACTGGACGTGTTGCATGCTAACATAGGCCGAGGTGACAAGAGTTATAGGGAAGTGATGGTGTTACATTAAAGCATGTTTATGGCACTACTGTTAAGAATGTAAAGCGCAATTCTTAGACAAGAAATATTGTTTTAAGCCTCTACTGTTCCACTGCTGGGCAAGGGTCTCCTCTCGAATGAGGAAGGGCTATGGCCTTGAGTCCGTCACGCCAAATGCGGGTTGGGGACTTTTTGGGGACAGGCCCTCAAGAAATGTATTAAATAAATTAAGCATGTAAAGTTTCATCACGAGGTTTTCCTTCAGCTTTACGCATTACACATACCTAAATTCGAAGAGTCTCAAATTAAAGTTAAATTAAACTTTCATCATAAATCAGTTAGTGTCTTTTGTAAAACGCCGCCTGAAAATCCGTTTTAGAAGTTTTTAAGATTATCGATAATAATATTTTGCGATTTTAATCAGAGTATTGGACAAATTGGTCTCATTAACTTGCAAATTAATTCTCAAATATACACAAAGCGTGTAAATGTTGCCATAAATAACGACATTTATTTTCAACAAATTAATAAAATGGCAATAAAATGAAGTGAGTACATAAATAACATGCAATTAAATAAATAATAGGCAATAACAATAAATTTAATTAATAATAAAGATCATGTAACAAAATCGTTATGTTAATTATATATTATTATTATATTATTTTCGCGAGGTCATGACATTATATAAGTATTGGAAATAAATTATCACTTGTTCTAACGGTGAAGGAAAACATTGTTAGGAAACTTGCATACTCGAGAGATTTTGAGGAGATTTTTGTCTATTTACAGTTTTAAATGGAAGGAAAGAGAGGTCTTTACCCAAAAGTGGGTCTATTATTTTTTAAAACTTATATGTAAGTAGTTATATAGTTTTAAAAAACAACATTGACGAAACTGGTCTTCAATTATAATTTGAACTATCCATCTTGTCAGAAAATAATATTTATATGGTGTGTATATGGTGTAAGGAGGTTCTAGGATAAATTTGCCCCAAATAGTAGCAAAGCCCTAAAGACCTTTATTTTTGTTATAGAGATGTTATAGGGTTCTTGAAATGTTTTGTAAATTTCTAGGGGTCCTAAGGGATAAATCTTTTCGAGCCAACCGCCGCGTACCGCCGCGAACCAATATTTTACAATTACAATAATCGAATTACCAAAGTAATCTATGACTCATTAATCCACCTTTATCGACACCTTATCTACATGACTATATATTACATACGAGTACATACATACAAAAGTGCTGTGACGTAAGCATCGGCATTATTCGTGCGTCAGTCAATGACGTCACGACTTATGTGTCGAGGTTATTTCATAAAGGTATCTGGTAGCAAAGTCCTATTATAATATGTTGATGCGAAAGTTAAAGCCGTATGTTTATTGATACGCGACAAAAAGCAAGTGACGAAATCACTTATCGGTACTTGTTAAAGACGTAAGAATAAACGTGAGTTAGCGAAAAATTGTTTATTAAACTTGTTCTCGTAAAAGGTTTCTCCGTAGCCTAGTAGTTTATTAGGTCACCACGCCACTACCATTGCGTCGGGAGGTCGTGGGTTCGATTCCCACACGGGACAATTATTTGTGTGATCCATAAATAATTGTTGACATCACAATTTTGAGTTATCATCTAATGTGTATATGTTACTGTAAAAGACCGAACTGTGGTATATCCTAAGATTTTCCGGTAAAACCTAAGATTTACCAACTCTCAATGGTAAAAGTCCGAACGTTCTTTTATTTCGAACTTTTACCACCATTTAATTGGCAAATCTTAGGATTTACATAACGACACGGTAAAAGTTGACTATCATGTGTTTGAGCCGTAATATAATGATATTGCTAGGGATATAATTATATGCCGTAATATAGTTATAATGAGAGTGTGAAGATGTCGCCGGAGCCCCGCTTCGCGGGGCTCCTCCTTCTGGGTGGTTTAAAAAAAAATAACCACGAAGGCTGAGGTGGGAGCTTCGCTTCGCTCGCTCCCACCTCAGCCTTCTAACCTAACCTACCCATGTCGGTTTGCCCAAAACTCCTTCTTTATGACTATAAAATTATTTTATATTACCTACATTTACCTGCCCTTGAGGTATATCCTAAGATTTACCAAGTGAATAGGGGTAAAAGTTCGAAATAAAAGGATTGTTCGGACTTTTACCATTGAGAGTTGGTAAATCTTAGGATATACCGGAAAATCTTAGGATTTACCACAGTCCGGGCTTTTACAGTAACATATATACCAAAATGTGTTTTTGACATTTCATAAAGTAGAAGATTTGCCTGGTAGCCTGCCCACCTACTGTACCATTCAAAATTTGACCCTAAATATCCACATTTGGTTCAATTTGAAAGCAACCCCGTATTCAAAATCAGTTTCATGTATTATATGGGATTGTTTATCACAAGGTTTCATACTGAGGTTATGGTTGGTAGGTGTACTGAGGTTTTATAATAATAAGGTACCTGGGTCAAATATGGCCAGCCGAAAAAATATGGCCACATACCATTATTTTAAACACGAAATATTGTAACACGACCATAATTTGTCGCTAAGTCGCATGTATCCGAACGGGGTACCTGTCATCCCTTCCTGCGCCCTGCTAGTCGCCTAGTGTCGGTTAAAGTGAAACATGCGGGCTTGGAAAAACGGTATGTGGCCATATTTTTCGGCTGGCCATGTTTGACTACAGGTACCTTAATCATTTACTTCAGGCAAAACGCCCATAATTTTATTTACATAACTTAATGATGTTAGATGGATATTACTATTAACTAACTTAACTAAGATTTTACTATTACTTTGGCATTCTGTAATTTATTTTTTAAAAGGCTACCTATTCAGGGATCAATTTGTTCAATTTGTTTTATTTCAATGTTGAGGCGCCCGTAGCCAGTTGCGCTCACCGGTCGGTATACGATCTGTGGGTTAAGCAAACCTTGGCGCGGTCATTCCATAGATGGGTGACCGCATAGTGGTATTTGAACAGGGCGTCTCCGTGCTTCGGAAGGCACGTAAAAAGTCGGTCCCGGTTGTCGTCAATTAAGATAACAGTCGTTAAGCCACGTCAGAGGCCTTCGGGCGGCTTGAACAACTTTGACACTAGGTTGACCACTAACCATACGACAAGAAGAATACTGTTTTCAATCGCGAAATAATTTACATTGCAGTACAGTTCTAACAACCAATCAACTAACAGTTTGCTTCGAAAACATGCCGTGTTTATCAATAAGGTAGTAAGTGGGTCTTTATGCTACTATACTGTTATTTCGTCACGACTCTCATCGGTTTCCGTGGTGTAGCGGTTATCACATCTGCCTAACACGCAGAAGGCCCCCGGTTCGATCCCGGGCGGAAACATAGCTTTTTGCATTCGGTTAATACGTATTTATGTCACATGTTCATGTTTGTATTATTTTTTTGTTGAATCAAATAACAAATTATATTAAATTTCTTTAAATAAAGCAATTAAAATACTTTGTACCTACGCTTTTTTTATCCAGTCAAGAATCTAAGCAAGTCCACAAAAAAGAAAATTATTCCCTTGATAATATTATTGTATATACTAAACACTAATTAATAAAAACATATCGGTAATAGATTATTTAAAAAAAAACAGGGAAAATAAAATATAACACTCACCAAAGAGCTTACATCGCCATCTAGTGATGAGTAGCTGCACTTTGAACTGTGTCCCTTCCCCTTCGGACACATTTCAACTTTTACATACTAGATGGCGTTAGTAAGCTCATTGTTCGCTTGTATTCAAGTTTGATAGTAAAGTTACTTTCATGCCTTATAGCATTGTTTCGTGTTATGATTTTAATATTTAAAAGAAAAAATACATTCGCATTAAAACTGAACTAATTATCAAATTATTACCATGAGTTTACATACTTAGGGCAAATAGTCTCCTTCCAGGCTCGACAAGAAAAAGAAGTCGAAAGACGAATTGAAAATGCCTGGAGGAGCTATTGGGCTATGAAACATTTAATGAAAGGCAAGCTTCCAATCACCATGAAGCGTAGGCTCATGGATATGTGCATCCTTCCCATACTTACCTACGGCGCACAGACTTGGTCTTTGACATCCGTCCAGAAGTCCAGGCTCAAGGTTTGCCAGCGAGCCATGGAGCGCAGCATACTAGGTGTACGGCTTACAGACAGGGTCAGAAACACGACACTGCGCTCCAAAACTCAAATAGCAGACGTAGCTGAAAAGGCCGCTAAGCTGAAGTGGAACTGGGCGGGCCATGTTTGTCGAATGCCGGATGACGCATGGGCCAAAATAGCGACGAAGTGGACCCCGCCAACCGGGAGACGGCGGCGAGGGAGACCTCGCAAGAGATGGAGAGACGAGCTTGACTCCTACAACCCAGATTGGGTACAGACCGCCGAAGATCGCTTGCAGTGGAAAGCTATGGGGGAGGCCTTTGCCCAGCAGTGGGACGATATAGGCTAATAATAATAATAATAACGTTCAACATACATTTAACAACGTTTTTTTTGTAAACTGGGGTCCAAAAGTTTTGGCTTCACGTATTGAAATATAGATATACATTTTTGTTGATGAATTTTGTAGATAATATTTGTAAAATTTAAAATATTGTAATTTAAAATATGCAGAAAAAATTTTTGACATATGTCATGATGTCGTGCCATAGAGTTATTATTAGAGTTATTAGTTGTCAACGTATCTGTTCAGCGGCTATCGGATCAAGTGCGTGCCATCCAGCGATGCCACCTGCTTGATGACGCGACACTTGAGAGACTACGTTCTGACTCATTGAGGAGCTGTGTTAACCCGACCTCATCGCAGACAGTCACGCCTACCGCGACTGCTCTGGCACCTACATTGGTCCCGATGTATTCCGGCCCTACTGATGAGGACGTAGGTGAAGCGGTATCCTCTGTGAGTACCCAGTGTAATAGTCAATTGAGGAGTGCTCTGGAAGGTGCGATTCTGGAGTATCGAAACACACCTCCACATAACAGACCGCGTTTACCTCGTTTGCCCACCCACAGGAAAAACATCTCGCTAGTCGTCGCCATGGATATGCTGCTAGCCGATTATATCTGTACCTGTAACGATTTGATTGATGTGCATTCAATTCTGTACTGTGCGGCCAATACAGTATGTCGCATCGCTGGTGTTAAATTCCAACAAGACACAGCGGTGCGACCGAAGCCAGCCGTACCGGCTTGGCAGTACAGAATTGAACGACGTATTGCTGATGCCAGGGTGACGATTGGCAAACTTATCTGCTTCAGATCGGGCAATATGCGCCCGAGAGTTATGCGCTTTGTGCGTCGAGCATTCACGGGGACTGATATAAGTCCCCAAGACTACCATGCCCGGATCACAGAGCGCATCGACTTTCTGAAGCAGAAGGTTTACGCGTGGGCAAACCGCATTAAGAGGTACAAAAAGCGTGTAGCGAGATATACCCAGAATCGCATGTTCCAGAGTGATCAAAAGTGGATATACAGAGACTGGGAGCGATCCGATCAAAGTGTGGGCAACATGGGCCTACCGGATGCTGATTCTACGAACACATTCTGGCGTAGTATTTGGTCGGTACCGGTTGACCATACTGAGGGTGTCTGGATGCGGGAGGTTGAGCGTGCATGTGAGCCCGTAGAAAGAATGCCGGCTATAAATATTGAGACCGAAGATGTAGCCAACGCAGTCCGTTCGCTGGCCAATTGGAAATCTCCTGGACCGGACGGACTGCATAACTTTTGGTTAAAATGGCTGCGTAGTTCGCATGCACGCTTAGCTTCCCTATTCCAGTCATCTGTGGAATCTGGATCGCTACCATCTTTTTTAACTAACGGTATCACCCACTTGCTCTATAAGTCAGGTAATGCCACGGATCCCAAAAATTATCGGCCCATCACGTGTTTACCCACGTTATATAAATTACTCACATCTATTCTGAGAGGAAAACTAAATGAACATATAACTGCAAATAACATCATGGCTATCTCTCAGAATGGATGTAGGAATGGGGCCCGTGGCACTAAAGAGCTACTCCTCATTGATACGGCCATTTGCCAGCAGGTTCGCCGGAACCGTAGGAGTCTGTCTACATGCTGGATAGATTACAAGAAGGCCTATGACTCTGTGCCCCATTCATGGCTGCTGAGGGTGTTGGAGTTGTATAAAGTAGATGCAACTCTATGCGCCTTCTTGAGATCATGCATGGGCCAATGGACGACTGGCCTTCGCTATCCAGGGTGTGGGCGGGTTCTCGGTGACGGCGAGTTGTTAAGGATAGAGCGAGGCATCTTTCAGGGTGACAGTCTGAGTCCCTTGTGGTTTTGCCTGGCACTGAACCCTCTCAGTACTTTACTGGGGATTTCAGGCCAAGGTTATAGGTTGCGAAGAGATGGTCAAGTCATATCTCACCTGTTCTACATGGATGACCTCAAGTTGTTTGCTTCATCCGAACCGCAGATGGTGGAATTGCTGAAGGTGACTGAAGTTTTCAGTAATTCCATCAGAATGGAGTTTGGTGTAGACAAGTGTGCGGTCATGCATGTAAAACAGGGGAGGGTGGTGACATCTGAGGGTTTACAACTCTCGGATCACACTACTCTCAGACCGCTCCTAGCCACCGACACCTACAAATACTTGGGTATGTCACAGGCGTTAGGCATCGATGAGGTGGGAATGAAACGATCGTTGCGGGAACGTTTCTTTGGCCGCCTGAGAAAAGTACTTAATAGTCTTTTGTCGGGTGGTAACAAGGTTCGTGCCTTTAACGGTTGGGTCATTCCACTTCTGATGTACTCCTTTGGCATACTCAAGTGGACTCAGACTGAGCTGGACGCCCTGGATAGGAGAGTCCGGTCACTGCTGACCTCATATCGGATGCATCACCCGCGATCATCAGTGATGAGACTGTACATTCCGCGGAAGTGTGGGGGTCGAGGCTTTTTGAATGCCAAAACCCTCCACAACCGCGAGGTGTGCAGTCTTCGAGATTATTTTCTCAGCACTGACGTGGGGTTGCACCGAGATGTGGTTGCAGTTGATAAAGGACTCACTCCTCTGTCCTTGGCTAACGAGAACTGGCGACGGCCTGTGGTGATGGACGTTGGGGACCGCGTGGATGTGTGGCGGAGCAAGGAGCTGCACGGCAGGTACTATCGGGCCCTTCACGGATCCGATGTCGACCTGCTGGCGTCGGTGGCCTGGTTACGCTTCGGTGATCTCTTTGGAGAAACCGAGGGGTTTGTCTGCGCAATTGCTGACGAAGTTGTCAAGACGAACAACTACCGGAAATATATTATGAAGGACGGCACAATTGACGTGTGCCGGGCTTGTCATCAACCTGGCGAGTCCCTCAGACATATATTTAGTTTCCGGCTGTTCGCGTCTTGCCAATGGAGAGTACTTGCACAGACACAACCAAGTAGCCAGGATCATCCACCAGCAGCTTGCTCTGAAGCATAATCTTGTGGTCACCGAGGTCCCTTACTACAGGTATGTTCCGGAGCCGGTTCTTGAAAATGGCTCAATCACCATGTACTGGGATCGGTCTATAATCACGGATCGCACTATAATTGCGAACAAACCCGATATAGTGGTTGTAGACCGATCAGAGCGTGTCGCAGTAATCGTCGACATCACTGTTCCGCATGACGAGAATCTCGTGAAGGCCGAAAAAGATAAAGAAGTTAAATATTTGGATCTGGCTCATGAGATTGTCGACATGTGGGATGTGGATTCCGCGATTATTGTCCCTATAGTCGTGTCAGTTAACGGACTTATAGCTAAGAGTCTCGACCAACATCTCCGGAGGCTTGCGTTGGGCAGCTGGGTCAAGGGCCTGATGCAGAAGGCGGTTCTTCTCGGCACGGCACGAATCGTTAGGAGGTTCCTCGCCCTGGAGTCCTAATCCTAACCCTAGTACTTTGGACCCTGTTCCCGATACCGGTGGCCACCTAATTTTTATATTTTTAAATATGTTTTTTTTATATTTTTCTTTTATATTGAAAATATATTTAAAAATTTAATAGTTAAGAAAATAAATAAATAAAGAGTATAATAATAATTATCAAAAGAATGAAAATATTTATTCTTGTAATTTTCCTAAAATAATTTTGAATACAAATTGCGCAGCATATGGTATTTACATTAACAAACTTCTTCACCTGTGCTAAAAAATGCATCAAGTGCTTTTCGAACTTGCAATCTTTCATAATTTCACTGAGTTCATAATGCTTAGGAATAAACAAGAATTAGTGTCATTTACACCCGTGTTTTCTCTATTTCTCTACCTTGTACTATCCGACAAAAAGTCACAATCATTTGATTAATAGAATTTATTATTTGACGAAGGAATAATCGTCACTTGATTTACTCTAGATTTGATTAAGATAGAAATTAGCTGACTTTATGATTACTATAACAAGTACCTACTGAAACATCGTATTACTTGTTCAGATTCTTGTTCGATAACAGTCGTAAAGCCATGTCAAAGGCCTCTCGGGCGGCTGAAACAACTTTGACACTAGGTTGACCACTAACGATACGACAAACAAACAAACTTGTAAGAAACATCATAACAAGTGCTATACAATTTGAATAGCAGTTCCCGAGTCCATCCTTTATTTGTTCAGTAAATATAACTTATCATTAATGTCCGCTTTCAGTAAAAAGTACATCAGAATTTTATACCTTTACACTTTGTATAATATTATTATACATACTAAACAATAGACTAGTCTCTATGGTCTAGGCGATAAAAAACGACTGTTAACCTATGAAGTAGTAGTAAGTGGGGTCTCGTAGGTCTAATATATAATAGACTATTTTCAATAACTGCCGTTTCCGAATGCTGATCATGAGGTCTTGGATGCGATTCGCAGGTCCGGCAAATAGCGGATGGACTTTTCTGATCGTTATTTTAGATCATTCTCAATTGTAGCCCACAGTTTGGTTACAAGCCCGGTGGACGGCAATAGGCACGCACCCTATTTACATAGGACTAACATCCTTAATGGTAAATCGTGGTTTTATTCCATACACCTTCAAGTATAACAAATTATGTATGTATATAAAAATCATAACTTTACAAATTGAATCACAGTTCCTGAGTAATCCCTTTATTTGTTGAGTAAATACAACTTATCATAAATATGCGCTTTCAGTAAAAAACCCTCAGATCGTTGCACGATAAAAAACGCAATGTCTGATAAAAACTGCAGCAGTTATCTTTGCGAAGGTCAATGAACCCTCGGAAAAATACCTACGAGTACCTTTGCATGTTATTTTTATAATACTTTTATTAACTATCTATGTAAAACTGTAACTGTATGATTTACAACTGATATACGTCTACATGACACTAGAACTAAAGATCGTACAAAGCCTCCTTGGCGCAGAGGTTAAGGTGGTCGCTACGCCACTACCACAGCATTGGGAGATCTAGGATTCGATTCCCACACGGAAAAAATATTTATGCGATCCTTAAATATTTTTGCGAGTGTGGTAATTTTTAAAGAAAGAAACCAACACAGTAGGTCTTGTTATTTAGTAAGGAATTTTAACGATAGATAAACGTCACAGAATACTGTAAAAAAATTGATTCTTACGAAGAGCGTGTAAATTTTATGAAGACTCTGCATTCAATATAATTATTCAGTTTTGAAATCATACTTTATACCTAATATAACATCACAATGCAAAAGCACAATAACCAAAGATAATAATATGGTGACTACTTAACCACTGTACAACAGACGAACAAGAAACCTTTATCGACTGTAAATCCATACTTCCATACTAATATTATAAATGCGAAAGTAACTTTGTCTGTCTATCTGTCTGTTACTCAATCACGCATAAACTACTGAACCAATTTGCATGAAATTTAGTATGGAGATATTTTGATACCCGAGAAAGGATATGGGCTACTTTTTACCCCGGGAAAATGACGCATTTAGTCGCGGGTAAAAGCTAGTTAGGAAATAAATACCTACCCTTCGAGCACTTCACAAGAATACTAAAGTAATCAATCATCAAATAAATCTATGTTTAAGTGAAACTTTCGCGAAAAACGTCGCCTCCCACGCAATCATTATGAGACAAGTGTGTGGGCGCAACTCAATTGATTTCTGCCTCACTTGAGGATTTAGGAAATTGTTAGTCATGTTAGTCATTTTACAAATTTAGTATGATTTATAAGATGTCAATACTTATTTGTGTGAATAAGAGAAACGTTATATCGGGATTTAAGGCGCTCATAGCTAATTGCGCTCACCGGCCGATAACTAATCTGTGGGTTAAGCAACCTTTTGCCCGTTGTTTGTATGTTTTAAAAAGTTTAGTGCGGAAATCGTCATTTCTTAAAGAAAATGTTATTTCCGATAAATACACGGATAAAGGATAAAATTAACAAACGTACTCCGAAAATCTACCTGTAGTTCGCTCGCATAACGAAAATAATGAAAAATGTGATGTGTGGGAATCGAACTCATGTCCTTCTTGCGGTTACTGCAGCCGACGTCTTACTGCGTTATACTAAATGTGACCACAACCTACTAAAACTGAGGATACGAATTTACAATAAATGAAATCCTGGATTCATTCAAGGTCCTACAACTTCCGATAAACGGTCACCCACCCTTAAACTGTCCGCGGCACAGTTCCTTGACGTATCGATTAAATCTTTCGATACTCATATCTTATCTAAATGCAATAAATACAAGCAATTGATACACTACTCATAAGGACAGGAAAGGTCAATGATTTGCGAGTAATATAATGTTAGATGAATCATTTGTAGGGGATATCTATGTACCTATTGATTAATTGTTTTATAAGCCGGGGCTAACAAGTTAAGTTACTATTAGGTTAACAGAAGGAAAGGTATGTATTTTAAATACTAGCTGACCCGCGCAACTTCGCTTGCGTCACATAAGACAGAATTGGTCATAATTTTCCCCGTTTTTGTATAATTTTTTATCGGTACTCTGCTCCTATTGGTCATATCGTGATGACATATAGCCTTATAGCCTTTCTCAATAAATGGTATCCAGTAGTTTCTGAGATTAGCGCGTTCAAACAAACAAACAAACAAACAAAAATCCTCTTCAGCTTTATAATATTAAGCATAGATTTTTTTCTTAGAGTATATTAACGTAATATTTGCTTTTTTTGTATTTTACCTCTCTCGTTCGAGATTGAGACGGATTGAGACCTTTGCTCAGCAGAACCAGAGCAATAGGTTAAAAATGCTAGGTAGCTCAAAGATAATAAATATTTTGTGAGTCTCAAGATATTTTTCTTAGGTAATCGAATTCACGACCCGATACTTCAATATTAGCAACGTGGTGGCTGTTTTAACCACTAGCCACGGTGGTCAGTCGTCCGCGTCGTCAATAGAAGCGACTTTACTAGTATTGAAATAATAAAAAGAATAGCTTCGCCTTACAATAAATCATAACTAGCTAAGCAGAACCTACAAAAAATTACAATTTAAAAAAAAATACTTAACCAAAGAATCAAACCTAAACCTTACATTCAACAAGTCAAACTGTACAACCTCAAAACCATTTTTATAAAAAAATCATAAAAAATCTCTTCATAGTGTGTACCGTTTAACCAAATAACGTATTCGTTGCTATAACGATAGCAGTTTTCTAAAAAAAACGGTTATTATTTTTATTAGTTATTCGGGTCAGTATGACATAAGACTAGGAAATGATCACAATGGCTCTGTTCTTCTCATTTTGCACGGCGTTGCGTAAAACTAGTTGCAATTTTAAGATTTTGTGTACAGGGTGTGGTAGAAATGGACGTAGGGGTTATTTTATGGATTTTATGGACTTCGTAGTAAATGTGACTTGGTTCTATGAAAATTAAATTTTAGAATCAGTGATAGTGTTCGACTGCCGGATTAAAAAAAACCCGTAATATATAATTTATTGATATTGACTTGGCATTTTGAAATAGACAGGGCCAAACATAATAGTAAAATAAATTAATAAATTTACAAGCATTCAAATTTTACAAACAAATTACATCCCGGTTAAAAAATAGTCAGACATTGTTGTTTTTATTCATTAGCCCGGAATCGAAAACAAAAATCTTATCTTATCTTTAAACAATTAAGATAACATACAAAACAAATAAGTAATTAAATTTATAAAAATAAAATAAAGTGATACCATTAAATAAAAGATAGTGATATATTCACTCAAAACCCATAAATTAATTAAAACATATCAATAAAATAACATAACATAAAATAAAGTAAAAGTAATACAACCTGTATATAACGTCGTTCCGGTCTACTTGCCCAGTTGTCGGCGAGTTGCCGGTTATGTAACACCCTGTAGCAACACTTTTATTGGTACAACGCCATCTATACAACTAATTCGGTTTGTGGTTTACATAGACCTCTTGTGGGTTTATGCGTGCCTAGTACTTTAGAAGAAATGTTATTTGGAATAACAGCTGTTTGCTTATTTTTATCGCTGCTGCTTTGGCTGGTGCAAGTTAACTAACTAACTAGTAATGCAAGAGGTCCCAGGTTGATTCCTGAATCAGTTCAGATATAAGTTATTGTGTGTCATTTTAAAGTTAGGTATGTGTTTTTGAAACATAATTTTTAGCTTAGCGGTAAAGTCACACTTGGCTAATGCAGATTCAAGACTAGGATCTCTTGGGGAGGAAACCCTTCATATTTCGATTTCGTTTAGTTTTCGATTGTTGTAACCTCTTGTGATTTATGCGAACCTAGTACTTTAAAAGAAATGTTATTTGGAATAACAGCTGTTTTCTTTGAATTTTTTGTTGTTGTTGTTACTTTTGCTGGTGCATTTTGAACGAGCATCAAGCCCCGAGTTGGTTAAAAGTATAAGTCGCAGGATAAGTTACCTAAGTTGAGTAAAAAGTTTTAACTGATTTTTAGCTTGTTAGTGATAGCTATTTAATGTATAGTATATTCGGCTCCCACGTATGTAAACTAGGGTTTAAACATAAAACAATGGAAATCACTTAAAAGATATGTATGTACGTTTAAGAAATAACCGTCTCTTGCTTTAAGCGGTGAAGCCACACAGGAAGTGAGTTTCAGGCTAGATCTATCTTGATAATATGGTTTTAACAAATACCACTTGTGAATTTATGCTACCCTAGAAGAAATGTTATTTAGAATGTCAGCTGTTTTTGGTATCTTTTGTTGTTGATGATTTTGGTAGTGGTCAAAGTTATGCGGGAGTTGACAAAGAGGTCCCAGAGTGATTTCCGAGTTGGTTAAAAATATGAACCGGAGTTTAACCACTGAAAGGGATTAACTATGTTTTTATACATCGGGCGCATGTTAAAGTTCAGAATTGAGACTATCATTATTTTTCTTTCAGTGACAGCCGAGTAAAAACAACAAAATTTCCATTTGAACTTATTGAATGAACTGTGTTAAACGTTGTCAGCGAATTGTCAGCAGAATGCACTAAATGAACGATTGTTTTGTTCTCAGAAGTAAATGTTCTCAATAAATTTGCCGTTTGTTTTGTTTCGATGTAAATAAATTAGTCAGACCCACCTGTGTTCAGAAATTTGTATGCAGAAATTTTATAACATCACACCTGTTATACTTAATGGTTCAGACAGAAATGTATGAAATATACCGGCGTGTCGCCTTGTACAATGTTAGTCCTATGTTATAGGGGGCGAGCTTATTGAAATATACCGGGTACTCTACATTTTAGATATATTATGTCAGCCAAATGGGTGATTTCATATTTGTCGATTAAGCAGAGTTTGAAACCCTGGGCAACACGCCAATGACTTTTCAAAGTTATATGTTGCTTATGTCCAGTAGTGGGGTACTTATGAGTACATTTTTTTGTTGGTACCATGTTAATGAGCAATGATAAAAGAAAGGTTGGCATTACTATTACATTGATGTGGGTTCAGAATGGATTCGGACCTGTCTATAATCGGCTCCGGGTCCAGCAGGCGGGTTTTCATAAGGTTAGCCTTAAAATAAGGAACCAAATTATCAAATAAAAAACTAAACAATTAACTCAAGTCCTAAAAGTTTTGACAAATTTGAATTAATTGTTTCCATATGCCTATAGGCCCTATTATCTGTCAAAAATGCGGTCGCGGTTGTCACTCTCACATAGACCTTTTAAGTCACGAATGAAGATATTCCCTCATTACAAATATTCCTCCATATGACGCCACCTGAATCATCTGCAATAGATGGACACAGGCCAATGATAGGCCCTATTATTGTAACACGGCTACATACAGAATTATACATTTTCAATTAAAAATTATTTTTTGACACTTTTCTAAAAACATTTCGGAATCTCTTATACCAATTTCCTTCGAGCTACTTTTAGTTCAGTGGTTTTTCCGCGTGGCGCTAGTGGTTACGGAGGCTGCGCCGGAGTCGGTCGGCGACCCGCCGCGCGCCGGCCTTGCACGTGTGCGCTGTACACATACCAGATAACATGGATAATGATCATTTGTACTTGGGCTCTCTGCATAAACTCTACTGATGGTTGCATTTAACATACATGGTTAAATATTTATATGACTATTTCAAAAACGAAATAAAGGATATTTTGAATTATAACTTCAATTGTTTGGTTGTTATTGTTTTACTATGTCAGTTTTTTAGGTTTTTTTCTCATTCCTAAAGCTGTAGGTTTAGGTGTATTAAATACACCCATGTTTTGCTATTTACAACACCAGTCCTTATAAGGGGAGAGTCTACTGCCATTTACTGGGGGCATTACCAAACGTTAGTGTTATTGTGATACATAATATAAATAAAAAATCAGCCATAGTCCTTTACCAGACCTGGGAATTGAACCCAAAATCTGCGTAATGATATACACTACCGACCGCGCCACAGAAGCAGTCAACGCTGTTTTGTTACTCGAACATCGAGTAAAGTCATTAGAATCCTTATATTTATTTTGTCATTCACAACCTTCTTATTTGGTATTTATACTTGACGCATCTTGATAATTTTCTGCGGTCAATTTGCCAGCATGATTTTACAATTTTATTTTCGTCTAAATAATCATGATCCATTTTATCATTGAGTTGTACAGTAGCGTGCGTCGACCGGAGCGTTGACACTAGTCTATGCAGTTTTGGTAACAACAAGCTATGCGCTTTACCGAACTTTACCGAACTTCACCGAAGTTTACCGAGCCCTGCCGAAGATCCCCGAGCCTTAGTTAACCTAGATTTAGAATAAATCCGTTTTTTTAAATAACGTTTTTACGAGTGTCGAGGGTAAACCATCTGCTGGATAAATTAATAGTAAAATACAGTAAAAAATATAACCTATTACTGGCCTAGACGAGGGTCTTCTCCCAGAATGAGGGATGCGTTAAGTCTAAATAAAATTCCCAATATACCTACTAGCTACCTATATGGGGATTGAGAACTGCGCATTTATTTAATAACTATAGACCTCTAAAACATGTTTTCATTCCATTGGACGTTTGAGTAGCTATAAAAAAGTTAAATCTTATCTATCTAAGTAGAAATTAGTATTAAGCACAATAGAGGATTTTAGAAATTACTATTTGGTTCCAAACAGGATTTTATATGTGGACGAGAACGAAATACACACTTTTCAATAAAAAATTGAGTAGTTTAGTAACCGGGAGTCAGACAAGTTCCTGCAACAGAGACGGTACCAAACTACGGTCTCCAATCTATACTAATACTAATATTATAAAGCTGAAGAGTTTGTTTGTTTGATTGTTTGTTTGTTTGTTTGAACGCGCTAATCTCAGGAACTACTGGTCCGATTTGAAAAATTCTTTCAGGGTTAGATAGCCCATTTATCGAGGAAGGCTATAGGCTATAACATCACGCTACGGTTATTAGGAGCGGAGTAGCAAAGAAAAATGTTACAAAAACGGGGAAAATTTTGACCCATTCTCTTATGTGACGCAAGCGAAGTTGCGCGAGTCAGCTAGTCAAAAATTTTAATTCAAATTTCCAATAGACGTTTTAAAGCCCTAAACACACTCTTAACTTAGTACTCTAAATATGCTAGACCAAGAAACCATACCAGCGAACAGCCTTACTTCAAAAAGCAGTCCTTTGACCTCTCCAAAAAATCAATAAAGCCACTATTATGTATTATTCCCAAAAAGAAATGGCCTAAAGCCGTTGCACTCCCCCCCTGTGGTCCGTGAGAGGGGGGAGGGGTAAGCGCAAGCGCCGGAGCATTCCACTGTCGCTTTCCGAGCTTTCTTCCGACTAGCCTTGGAAATTCGGCGCACGAGTGTCGTGGAGTCGATGAGTGTGCTATTTATAGGTACTTTTTGTTATAGTACCAGAAATATAATTAATTTAGTGTTGTTATGTGAGTTATAATTTTTATGAAATAAACTTTTTTGAAGAAATATTATTTTTATGATTCAAATTTGACTCTTGTACTTAAATAGAATTAAACTGGAAGAATACATTCTTATGCTATCATACTTTTGTTATGAAATTTTAAATGTGGAAGATGCATTGTATCTACTTTATGGTCTAAAACATCCCGATTTTGAGTCCTATTTATTAGTAAACCCTCATGCACAAAAAGTAATGAGCGGATTTTACTGAAAATTGTTCGTGTAAATTATTTTTTTTTGGGTCCTCAATTATTTTTGAACTACATGTTATAAACTATAAGTAATTTATTTTTTACGACTCTTCGAAATAACACATTTAAACTCTAACCAACTGTTAAGTTATTTAAAGTTTCATAGAAATATTTAAGATATTATTTTTGAAGTAACAACAATTTTCTATCCTCTCCACTCGTATTCTAGAGTGAATGAACTAAATAAGCGAGATGTTCCCAAAGTCATACTTTCACCGGGTGGGGTGAACGTCTCTCCCGAGGCCCTTGGCCCTGCGCCGATGCACTTATCTGCACCGAATGTCCCGGCACACGGTGAAATTTTTGGAGTTCAAGTACTAGGAATGTAGGAAACGTGAAGAGGTGTTTTGGTTCCTGGTTCTAATTATCACTTGTTAACATTATGCATCTAAATCTATTTTGAAGCACAATAGTAATAAATTAAATTGAGAAGTCTTAGTAAACAGCCTGCGACCACAGCGAGTGCAGTCTGCATCGAAACATTAGGCATTTTAAGGTAAAATGTAATAATTGTAAAGTAATTCCCGTATTTTATTAAACAATGACGAAAACTTACTTCCTAAAGCACTTGACTCAACCTTTCCTTCGTTGCCCAGCAGAACAGTAATAATAAGTAAATAAGATTTCTGGTTACTTGACTGGAAAAAGATCTTATTAATCAATTAGGATGTCTTTTTCACTGTTATAGTCTGGCAACTTAGTAAAGAGCCTCAGTCTGCATAAATTGATTTAAATTAGGTATAATTACTAATAATGTTTATTTCTTAAATACAGTAGTTATATCAAATAAACCATCAACTGAACAACCTTAAAGGTCATTGTAGGTTTAAATTTGTATACAAGACTCTCTACTAAGTTATTAGATTACTAGAGGCCGCTCGCGACTTCGTTCGCGTGGAAACTCTTCCCGGGTAAATCCCGATTCCTCGGGAACTCCGGGGTAAAAAGCCTATGTGTTATTCTGGGTCATCAGCTACCTACACACCAAATTTCATAGTAATCGGTTCAGTAGTATATGCGTGAAAGAGTAACAAACATTCAATCATTCTCACAAACTTTCGCATTTATAGTGTAGTAGGATAATATCTCTATTCTAAAATAACATGAAGCGGTATAAAATTCCATAATACCTATAAATAAACTACACTATCTGATGAAACGCGGAACAGGGATAAATAAGGCTTCCCTCTAGTTTCATCACTAGCTATCGTGCTGAGCCCAAGGATTTAAGTTCGTTATAATTATGTCATTAAATCAGTTATACTATTAATTAGTCACTAACATTATGTTTGGTTCTGCAGATAATTATTTATAGCAATTTTTAATAGTCAAATTATATTTTTAAAAAGTTATTTTATAATCAGATTAATCCCACATGTTTAAAATTACCCTATTCTACAGTACCTATATTTTTATTAAAAAAGACAAGTCCTGCACTAAGAATTGCTTGTGTTGCGGGGTCTTACAAACATACAACCGCGGACACAAAGTACAACCAGATCCGGAACAACGATTTGTGGATCGCACAAATAATTGTTTCGTGTGGGTATCGAATACACGACCTCCCGACGCAATGGTAGCGGTGTGGCGACCTAAACCACTGCGCCACGGAAGCAATATAAATATTCGTACGTATGTCCGTATATCTATGATTTAAACTACCACCTCACATTAGCCAGCAGACAAGTTTTTTTAAAACGCCAACTTTAAGATGATATTATCATAAGGAACCCTACAAAAGAAATATAAACAATAATCTTCCTTATTGAGTGACGCATCGCTAATTAGTGCTTTGTTTTTATCTATCTTCGTCTATGTTGTTGTCTAACTCCAGATTCATTTGTATTCCTAGATTTATTTCTAGTATTAAAGCACATAGGCACACAACTGTACCTGTGGTACAAGCGCTAGAGTTAACTACTGCTGATCACGAGGTGGTAGGTTCGATTCCCAAACTAATACAATAAAGAAAAATTTCCCAAATAGATTTTTAGAATTATTGTGATATCTATTACTCTAGTCGAGAGAATATTATAAGAACTCTGTACTTAACAGTTTTAGGCAAGAGTTTACTCTCGGAAGGAATTAGACCTTAGTCCACAATGCTGGCCAAAAGACTACAGGGTACGCCTTCAAGAACTATTTAAAGTACTCTCAGGCATGCAAGATTTCATCACGATGTTTTCCTTCACCGTTAAAACAAGCGATAATAGTTTCTAATACACATCACTCTGAAAAGTCATTGGTGTAACATAGAATTTTAAGGTACAATTTTTCAACTTTCGTATAAATATTAGATAGGATATCAGAGGGATTAGGATTATTATTCACTTTATCTAACAGTTATCCGACACTTATTCAAAACTTTCACACAAATGCTTTAACAATTCGACTGTTACCAGGGTACCAGGGTTACCAGGGATATTATTTTAAGCAATTCATATTTCACTTACATTATTCAGTTATAACTACTTGTCAATACATCATAATTTCCGTTTGACATAATTTGAAGAACTTTAGTCACATTGCAGTGTGACCTATCCTTCACAACTGGTCCAATTCCATAGAAATGAGACAAAAATCACGACAGCAAACGATTTTCACCTTTATTTTGTCGAACATAGAGTTTCTTTTAATTGTGGGTGTATTTCTATTGCCCCATACTATCGCTGGAGCGCCGATCTCGTGGGATAGTTCCCAGAAGATAATAAATGTAATAGAATTTTATACTAGTAACTTCTATTGAATTATGCTTGCCTGGTACTTGTGTTTGAGTTAGTGTTATATGAGTTTATGCGGAAATAAAAAATAGCATCACAACTGGCTTTGTAGGAGTAAGCAGAAACATTATGCATATATTTTTCTTATCTTTTTTAAAAACAATTTAATAAATTTAATTTCTTACGTTATATAAATCATATGCTTTTTAATTCCAATTTAGTATTATGACCAATATTCTTAAATAAGGAAAGCCTAGATAGTGCAGCGGTTACAATGGTTCGACCTTTATCGATACTAAGTATGGATTCGATTCTCACTGGATATTATATTAGTTTGTGAGCAATGGCAAAGTTAAATTTTAGAAGAAAATACACTGAAACTAGATTTTTTAAATACATTAAAACTTTGGGATAACTAACCCAACAACAGTTGTAAACAGAATCAAAGAGGCTTACGTGCTCTCAGACACGAAGAATTTATTTACATTTCCCTTTTCAAACAAGGCTGAAATTTAAATTCCATTATACAACTAAACTTGAAAATAAGATCGATATCTAAGAAGATTTTAGTACTAGAGAATCCCATTTACTTATTACCCTAGAGAGATCCCTTAAGTAATTAGTTTGAGAGATTGAGAACACCTCTTAGTTGAGTATGTGCTCCTGGTACTTATAATTGAATGTACCGGTGCAATTGTACATAGAGTGTATGAAGTTTTTTTTTTGTATGTATGTATGTGTAATTACTATTGAACTCAGTATCGTAAGTAACTGTTGAATAAGAGGTCGTGGTTCTATTCCCGGGTGGGGTCCTAAATTTTTATATGAAAGATTTGGTATTGTGTCACGGCTTTTTGTAAATTGTATATCAGTATTTTGAAAAATATGAAACAATTTTAATGAGTTCAAAAGTTATCGATATTTGTCATCAATGTATTTAAGATGATACAAAATTAGAGTCGCTCTATACAAAAAGAAAGTCAGTTTTAGGAGCACACTAAAAATTAAGAGCGGTTTAATACAAAGTTTAGACCGTATCTATTCTCAGGTAACAATTTGAACGTAGGCGTATACAATGGCGCCGAAGATAGCCATTGTCTGAACAAAAGGTTGTAAGTTCAACCTAGACTCAAATCTCATTGTTCTAGATTTATTTTTTACTTTAAAAACTTTACATTTATTTTAAACAAGAGGTTAAGGGGTTCTCGACAATGATTGCCTTTGGATGGGAGATTAGAGTTCAGCGCAAATGTTCTCGGGAGTGTGAAGTTAAGGAGTCTTTGTTAAGGATAGCTTGCGGATGGGTGACCGGAGCCTATAGATACCTAAAGGCAAAGGTTCTTGAGACTTGCTGAGTATATACCGTTGTCGGACAATTTAATCCCATTTGTTATTGCGTTTGCGCAATAAATTAAAAACATAAACATTTCTTAGGCAAAATCTACCCATTTACTACAATTTTTTACTAATCTTACATACATCTTGTCATACATACAAAATTCTAACATATTATAAATCTCTCCCAATCTGGACACTTTCATCTGTACACCCAAAAATAGTAGTAAATATGAGTGGTCTAAACGTGCGGTGCCTCATCAAACCGAAATCCGCATTAAAATTCGACTCGTGCGCTGAATCCCCCCCATGCGCCTGCGCCTGACAAACTTTCACTTTCATTTCTAGGGCACACTGTTCACTTTGACAAAGTTCTTTATAACATAACACGAACAAACCATTTTCTACTTTAGATGCATGCAGTGAGAGTTCAATTCAAATCGGAGAGAGTACTTGTATTTGGAACTTGGTTTCGTTGATGTATTCGAACGACAAAAGTCGAAAGTGATGACCCGAATTTCGTTTGATAATAAACTTTCTTTGTATGTAAATAAGGTTGGTATTTCTTCGTATGTGTTCTGTGTATAAGATGTTTTGTGCAGAAGATGCGCGAGTTCCGATATTCAGAGCCTTTGACGGATCCACGTTTTGTGTTATGAAACAGAATTGACACGGACTTTTGTGTTATTTTTCACTAAACGCCACTTTTTTGTTAATCAGGTCTTGCATCATTAAGTTATTGATTCTTTAGTTACAAGAAAATTGGCATGAAAAAAGAGATGGATGATTTTAGCAATGGAAATTATCGCGAGGAACTAAAATACTATGTAGTCTTCGAATAAGTCTTGTAGATTCAATTTGTACCTATGATGCTGCAAGCTACGAGTTACTCATGTGCACTGTATAGTGCGTTTAGGGCTTATATTCTACCAAAGAAGATATTCTAGGATTTAAACCATTTTCAGATACGTAGAATTAGCTAACAGCAGTTCTACATTGCGTGTTCTCTTTTAAGCAAAATGGTGCTGATGATAAACTATAGGAACATCGTCTGATAGTCAAAAATGTATACAGGTACAATTGATTTCCAATAATTTGTTTATTGGACACCTTTATTCATATCAATTGGCCGATTACAACTCATTATTTCATCAATAACAACAAACTTCACATTTTTCTTCTCAAGAAATGATTATAAAAATTGTTTCTCAAAATTTTGGTTCCTTATTTTTCATTTTTTAATCAGAATGGTGTCATACGATATGTATTTAAAGTTAATTTTGAACGGAAACCGAAGATGTCCTACTTTCTGAGGGTGAGTCAGAAAAAAACCCGTTATAACTTGGACGACGATCACACCGTGCTGTAGTGACAAGTTGAATGCTAATTGTGGTGGATCTAGTCATCCTTTTCGCGGCTATATTTAATTGTCTTTTCGCAAACTTTTGAATATAAATTTACATGATGTATTTATTTCAGTTGACAACTATTTGAAAGTTACTACGCTGTACATTGTTTTCTATCTTTGATTATAGTGATTTGATTATAGTGATTATAGTGTTTTCTATCTTTGATTGTAGTACGTCAAAGCAGCAATGTACTGAATAGCGTCTCTAGCGGGCGTCGTAAAAACTATTTGGCAGTGCATTTTAAATGTTAAAGAAGACCCCAAAATAACACATCGGAATTCCCAAGAGATCGGGATTTTCCCGGAAAGGGTTGCCACGCGGACGAAGTCGCGGGCGGATTCTAGTTTATAATATTTTTAACACAGTGGCAGTTACGTTACGGTGCCGCGGTGTGACGATTCACACACGCAGTTTCGCGGATGTGTACCGGATTCAGGATCTCACCGCTCTTGCTTTCGTTTGAATATTAAATGCTTTTACCTTGACACCTATTGTTCAGTTTATACGTGAGTTAGATGCAGCCGCTGAGGCTGCTGACTAACTTCAGGATATGGGCCTCTTTGGATTTTTTTTAACGGATTGACGTCATTTTTACTCATGAATTATACATTTTACTAAGATACAGCTGTTTGAATAAGTTTTTAAATGCTGTAAAAATATTCTCGAATAGTAAGGAAATTTAAAAGTGGAAAATATGCAGTCTCAAATTTTTTGAAGGAAATAATGAGAAAACAATTAATTGAAAATAAAAAAACGGGCAATTTATTTCCGATTTCTATTTTTATCGATTTAATTATTTTCTTAGTCTTTATTTATTGGTTATACACAAAGCAGTCATAAAAATATTAATATTTAAATCCATAAAATATAATCTTGCAAAAATTAATCGTCACTAATGACTGCTTCGCTTTCCATTTTAACCCAAAACCGACGCTTCCTACGCTCTACATAACAAAACACGTAATTTCCATAAACCTTAGATAATGTTAACAAAAACTAAAATATTTAATATTTAGACATTTTTTTTGTTTCATACATTTATTGAGGGCATGCAAAGTCCCCAACCTGCACTTGGCCAGCGTGGTGGAGTCAAGACCTAACCCCTTCTTCATTATGGGGGAGACCCTTGCCCACCTGTGGGATAGTAACGCTAAAAAAAGGTAAAGTTTATTGGGATCTCTCTTTATTAGGTCTCTAACTATACGTAAAGCATGGTACTATGATGAAACATGGATGTATTTCATACACCTCTGCCCACCTTAGAGTATAACGGACGTGATATTATATTTATATAGAACTATATTTTACTATAATATACAATTACATTAGCAAAACTTTGGGAATACTAGATTTCTATCATAACTGAGACAAAGCCTGGTCAACATGCACCTTTGCATCTCGTAGTACAACAACTTCATGCATGCATGCATGCATAGTATTCTTATAGTTATGCTTCTATCATAACCGAGGCTAAACCTGTTACTGTCAGCATGCAAATTTGCATCTCTTGGTACAGCTAGTCCATGCATGCATGCATGCATGCTTGTTTAATGCTAAGTACTTGATATATGCGTCAGTTAATTTTCTCTGCGACACCAGGTATTATGTGTCAGGCAGGTAGTTATCAACAGGTATTGGTAATAATTAATTATTGTCGTGTTTAAAGTGACGGTGAAAGGGTTAAGTATAATGATTCTGTGTATTTTGTGTAGTTTCAAATTATATTATTTTAGAAGTCATTAAAACAATGATATAATATTCTTTTTTATTTAAAAACTAGTGCAATAAAAGATAATTAAGTAAACGTATCAAATGATTATAAACTTTTTATCAACTTTTGCTTTGAGTAAACTTACATACACACAAACGGCGGGATCAAAGTACAATATGATGCCAAACAACTAATATCGCCCACGTAATTGTTTAATATAAGAATCAAACCACCACCCAGGCAACCGACAGCAGCGACGTCGACCACCTTAACCTCTGCTCCACAAAATTCCACCAACCTACAAAAAAAAAACAAAACTAAATAACTTTATTATTCATTAACATAATTAACTTAAAAACTGAACCACTACAATTCTTTAATTGACTTCCTCCCATTAGTTAAAGGGGTGGCACAAAAATACAATCGGTTACATAACGTTGCCTGAATGTCGGTCAACAGTTGCGCAATAGTGAAAGGTTGCATAAGCTGGCTTAGACGAGATGAGGCTCTTGCGCCATACTTGAAGTACAGAAGTGATACGGCTTTGATCGGTGTACGTTTTGTACCTAAGTTCTTTTAAATTCGTGTTTTTAATTGTTATTTATTACATACTTAAATTTCCTATAGGGATAGGCAGAGACCAAACAACGCCACTTGGTACAATCTTTACAAACTTTTCTTGCCTCATTCACATCCTTACATCTCGTCATATAGGACCGCCGGTTACGAGTACCTCGCACCTATAATACAAACAGTTATTTATTTCTGCAAAAGATGATTGTAAAAGTAAAATGTTCTCTGTTTGTCTATTTTTTTATGTGTCGAAATTTTGAAAATAAACAGATTTAGTAAAATTTTGTTATTGCTAGATTGTATCCCGCCGATTTTTGTATTAATCCATGCGGGTATAAGCCGGTTGGGACACTATATTCCTTCAAAGGAATTTGAAGAACTTTCATACATGCATATATAACTTACTACTTTTTCATTTACCGTAATAAAGTGATCATTACTTCTAATACACTATGATTACATATTATTTAGACAAATCTTTGGTATGATAGTTTGAGCCCTCTATCTCTGGTTAGGCAAGACGTTTGCTTATACCACAAGGCAACCACGGCTTACAATTCTATTTTTACTTTGGAATACAAGCAAATTCGAAATTTTAACTATTTTATTCAATTTTCAAAAAGGCACGTATAATTGCGCAGTGATAAGTTAGTTCGTGGAGTATCTGTCTTATGCAATGTGTTATCTTATATTACGCAGTTAGAGAAATGACGATAAAACATGGAAAAATATTGTGGAAATTCTGACGAAATCATTTGTTAGTATTGATTAAGTATTAGATCTAATTATGGTTTAATATTGCTTGGTAGATTTAAAAATATTGTACCTATCCATTTAGAGAAAATGGCAATAGACTCGGTAGTATTTACAGGCCTAACAAAAATAATAATATAAACGACAAGTTACGACAATTCGAAAAGAGCATCTCGAGTCTTTAGTTATGTATCTGTTAAGAATTACATAATCAATTGTATGTATTTTTGTCGCGAATATCTTTAAAATTTGATTAATTACTATAACGACAATAACATATCAAACCTATAAATACATCAAAGTCACACTACTAGTTTCTGCTGAAAAAAATTTTAATGCTTTCTTTTGGTGCAGAAAATAAAAAAAAATACATAGGAGGTGTCTTTACTTTTCATCATTATTAAAAATAAATATAATTTTCAATTTTACATAAATTAAACACTCTTTGGTTTAACTATTCGTGTATATTGACTATATTACCTACTTTCGCTTCTGCGTTACCTGTTCAATCTTAAGATCATAAGGGGGGATGAATGTAGGTTGCGCTGGTCTTTGTTCCCCCCCTATTTGTGGCAATTTCAAACTACAATCGCGTTGGCCTGCACTCGTTTATTCAACACTTCCATAGCACCATTTAATTAAACCAATTTTATGCTTAATGCCTCACATTATGCAGAAAATTGACATTTTAACTCAAAAATTTCCTTGTTTTAAAAAGTAAGAGGATTTTTGGTGTAAATTAATTTATTTGAAGATTAAATTGATTAATTATGTTTTAGTTTCTTTTGGTTTCGGATTTAATTAAGGTTTTGCGAATTTTTCGCTAGTTATTTGGGCCGTGCGGAATGTTTGAACATGAATGATTAAGTTTCACTTTTATTTTTGAAAGTCTGTTTGTTGTAGGGATTAGGAAGGTTATCTAATTAGCTTTATATCAATATCTTGACATTTAAGCAAAGATGTTTCAATTTCTTATAGATGATTGTTTTCTGGTCCTATTTGACAAGTCTTCCTTTTTAATAGACATTTGACTAAAATTTTATAAAAAATGCTCTGCCAAATTATTTTAAACCTATAGAAATAGAAATGGTATTTTTCTAAAAAGAAACAATTCTTAACTCAATACTCATCTATATTTAGGTTTCAATGTAAAACCATTTATGAATAGTCATAAAATAAAAAGCCACTAAAAAGCATTACAGTAGTACAATAAAATAATCGAAATTAAATAACACTATTAATTTCATTACAGACCTAAAAAAGCAAAGTAAAAACTACCCATTTACTCAAAAAGCAGAAAACGGCAACACAACGATTACGTAACAAACCAATTACAAACTGTATCAGTTAAATAATTATAACAACAGTTGCGCAACAGTTGCGCAACTCTCTCACCTACTGACACACTGCACGTCTCTCCGTACCATTGATCTTTCACGTAACCAAAAAAATTGTATATTTTATGTAATATTTTTTTGTTCTCACGTGAATATTTTAAATTGAAAAACTGGGTTGTTTTTAAGCGTTTACCCAGAAACTCATGGTAATGTAACAACAGCCGCACAGTACGATTTTGTCGAGGTTGTTCTGTGGATGGGTAACCATCTTATAGTTCAACAACGAGATCCTGCTTGTTGCGGAAGACACGTAAAATTGGTAGGCTGTCATTTTTAAAGATCTTTGACAGTCGTTAACAGTAGTCAGAAGCTTGTAGTCAGACTGATGAATATCGTGTTGAAACCCAGGTAACTGGCCTGTGTAGGTCCGATATGCAGTCGCTCCATGTAAAATTCACCAAGTACAGGCGATTGACACAAACAAAAATTTTCATAATTAGAAAAGTAAATATGAAAAAGGCAGCTGAAGATATTATTTAAATTTAAATAAAAATCACAAGCTTAAATTACTGTTAAGTACTGAATAACGGAAATTATTAACTTCAAAAAAGAACCGCAGCAACCAAATTAATTATCTAATTAACCTTTAGCAACCAAAGTTGAACCCGACAGCAACCAAAATCAACTACGTCACTAGGAGTCAAGAAACTAAAGAAGTTCTATAGAGGGCGTTGGCCGCAGTGAAATTCGGCGTTATGCCGTACCCGGCGGCCTTCACGCCGCTTTCCATTGTACACCTTCGTTTTCTGTGGCCCTAGTACCTCGGCTCGATTAGTATGCACAAAAAAATGTGGTCCGGTTGGTTTTGTTTACTTTAAGTGGATGGAAGTGGTATTATTTTTTTGTGCAAGCGAAAATTGTAATTGTGCGGAACTAATTTATGTACGATGAAACAATTTTTCTATTACCACATTTGTTACTAGTTAAACCCTGTCCATCCCTTTCTAATCCTCCCAATAGCTGGGACAAAAACCCCCAATTCATAATTACATAAAAAAAATATATCTTGCTTTACTTGTCCACATTTTCTTATGGATCTTCACAGAAATCTTACTAAGTTATTATGATTGTAAAAAAAACCCTTTTTTCTATCGCATAGAACCTAATTCTTTTATATTATGCTCTGTATTTAAAACTATGCAATCAAAGTCCCTTCTACCTAGCAAATCGCACCATCGCACAGAAAAACCAACTACTACAACGCATCATATCTCATTGAAAACTATCCTTAAACTACTAAAAACATTCGTAAAAAAATATGTTTCAACTTATTTATTCATAAAGACATCTTCATTCTCATTATGAATATCAACAAAGCTTATGCCCTTCCTGGCTATGAGAAAACCCAATTTTCCGGTGGCTGGTGAGCGCGGGGGGCGGGGAGTGGGGGGACGGGTGAACGCTCTCTATTCCATACTATCATCCGCGATGCGCCCGCGCAGACCGCCTTTATTACTGTGCTTTAAGGGCCCACAAGGGCGTATTTTTGTGTGGAGATGTAAAAAATGATTTTGCGTTTGATTTACAAGGTTGGGTTTGTTATAATGCATTACGAGTACTAATAATTAAATTTCATTATGGTTATTATTTTGTTAATCGTGGCTCACATAATTTTGTTCTAAAAAATAAATTAATTTCATATAAAAATTGATGAAATTAATAAAGATTTGATTTATTATTTATTTATTTAATCACATTTTTTATCACCGTTGTCCTTGTAAATAAAAAAACATAGACCTAACCCTATAAACTTTTTCATTTTTAAACTACCCAATTATTCCAATCAAAAACTTCGTCGTTTTTGAATACGCATCAAATCATATGCACGTTTTCTACTTTTTAACAATAAATACGACAGAAAAAAAGCACACGAAGAAAGGCCCGGCCCTCCAACACGTGTCCCTCCTATCTCTGTGACCCACTTACACACACATCCATACATCTATGTGTGTGTGCGTGGGCTGTTCACTTACATTAGCGATGCATTAGTATGCATTCACAGACGGTCAATATGTGCATGTGTGAGTAAAATTTGGAATAAACATTGCCTATGTGTGAGTTTATCTAGGATTACTGGGTTTGTGCTGCTGGTCCGTTTGTCTGTTTTTATTTATAGTTAGAGTTATAATGTAGATATTATATGTATCATGGAAAAGTATTGAAAATGAGGCTGAAATGAAGATATTTTTTTCCCTTGCATTTTTCTGATTTTGTCTAACCTTTACATAAAATTTAATGTAAAAAGATACATATACCCCTCCAGTAAATTCAGAAGGGTCCAGAAGAGGGGGTAGGGGGGAGAAACGCGACTCCAAATGTATCTAAATGTTTTACTACATAATACAAAACAAAACCGCTTTCCGCTGTCTGTACTTATGTATGCTTTGATCTTTAAAACTACGCAACGGATTTTGATGCGGCTTTTTCAATGGATACAGTGAATCAAGAGAAAAGTTAATGTGTAATTTTTTTTTTATAAAATAACTTTTTTTTCAACAGGAGGAAGTTAAGGCGAGCCTCTAGTATTTTTCAAAATTTTAGAACCACAAAAAACCCTCAACCTCATTTCGCAACCTCGCACCTATTTCGAAAAATTTGCACCATTTTATACGTAATTTAAAAACAAAACCATATCTTTTGACGTTAAATGTGACATAATTGTCAGCTGATCGCATTTAACTGTTTCTCAAAAACTGCTTAACCGTTTTTCCTCATAGAATACTGCATTATTTATTTCACATCAGATAGATTAGTCAGTTCTTAGAAAGGAAATGATTCATTTGATAAATGACGTCAAATGTAGAAACTTTATTATATTACATATTACTATGAAATAATTTCCGTGGGAATTATACGACAAAGTATTTAGCTAAAAATAGAATTTAGACTTTAATCACTAATAATGCAAAGGTCTGTCTGTCCCTAGCGCTTTTACGGGTAAATAACTGAACAAAAATTGATGAAATTAAGCAAAGCATAATTGAAAATCTTTCATTAAGTGCTTAATGTAATTCCTCTACTTACTTATTTTGTAAAATTGCCAGATCTTAGTGATCTTTAAGTTCCAGGGTTCAATTCACATTAAAACGAGTCAATTAAAATTCCCTATTCTATTATCACTTTCATACCCAAATTGAATAAAGTCGTAATAGTAAAACTTCACCCAAAATTTTTCCTCAAAATTTGCCCAACCAGGAAACCGAACTCGACACTTAACAACCAAAACACATACAACTTTCAGTCGCCAGTTAAATTTGAATTAACCATCAAACACTTGAACGATCAAACGTACAAACATACATATGTACATATTCAATGAGGATGTACTGTGTGTGTGTGTGTGTGTGTGCGTGTGTGTGTGTGTGTGTGTGTGTGTGTGTGTGTGTGTGTGTGTGTGTGTGTATGTGTGAGTTACATTAGTTTTCTTTGATAACATTATATGTAATAAGTTTTAAAGAGTTTTCTATTGAACTCTGTCTCTTTTCTTTGAAATAGATATGAAAGAGAGAGCTAGAGGAATGTTTTTATATATGAAAATGGATTAATAATAGTATCTTAGATTTTCAGAAGAGTCAGTAGAATTGGTGAAGGAATTAAATACTTTAATAACTTTTTGAAGCTATGTGTAATATTAACTAAGGAGCCGCCCGGTTTTAGAAGTTATTTTGCAAAAAAATCTTTATGACTGCCTCCTTTATGGCGCAGTGGTTTAGGTCAATACGCCTCTACCACTGCGTCGGAAGGTCGTGGGTTCGATTCCCACACGGAACAATTATTTATGCGATCCACAAATAATTGTTTCGGGTTTGGTTGTACTTTATGTCCGTTGTTTGTATGTTTGTAAAGTCCCCGCGACGCAAGAGCAGTTCTTAGTGCGGGAGTTGTCTTTAAAAAAAATCTAAATTACACTATTTTTGGTTCCAGTGGGAATCGAACCCTTAACAACGACCGAGCCGTAACGTCATAACGACCAAAACAGTAACACCGATCATCTGTTGCTTAACCAACCCGGAAATCGAAACCGCGACCCCAATCAGCATAACACGCTTTTAAAACAAAATAAAATAATCCGTAAAAGTGGTTTAATTTCCACTTAAATATGGTCCAAACTAAAAGTAGCTTTACATAACCGAAATAAAAGCGTGGGTGGTTAACTTTTAAATACGTTATGTAAAAACACTTAACAAGGTAAAACCTGAATTTTCTAATTATTGTATAATAGCTTGGTGTCCTACGCGAGTGACGGGTGCGATGCGATGCAATGCAATGCGACGCGACGCTATTCATAACGTACTCACGATCCATCAAGTCTTCGCTCGGGTTACACCGAGTCAACCTAAACAATTTTGGGAGTCTCTTCTGTAAATCGGATCGGCACAATAGATTTTGAGTTTATCGCGAACAAACAGGTAGACGCAAAGGGCGAATATGGTTTATAAAATATAGTGATAGTGATGGAAATTGCATCGGTAAACGGTATGCTTTCGAATCCCGGGTCAGGCCACTCTCCTGAGATTTACTATTGAGAAAATCTCAATTATACTTGTGGTGAACCTAAACTCCACCTAAACTCCTTCTACTCTATGGTAGATGCCATATATTAATCATATAACGATTTGGCATTCTCTGTCAATAAATATATCAAACACGTAATGCTCGTATTTTATTAATACATAATATTGGCGACGAGGAAAAAACTGAACCTAAATGGAAAAGCTACGTAAAAAACGGAGCACCCTACGTGGGATGCTCACCAGACTCGATACCTACATCGAGCAGAGGGCGACGATGTCTGACAAAGACATCACCGCTCGCTCCGCAGCCTTGAAGGACACCATAACAGCACTGCGAGAGTTACAAGAGAAGATAGAAAACAAAACCATAGATGATAACGATGAAACAGCGTATTTACACGAACAAAATTACGGCTACGAATTCGAAGAACTTCACACTATTTTAGTATCAAAACTTTTAACAAAAAAAACCATTATTCAAGGTCAGCGACAGGAAGACCAACATAGAATATACCAATACCATAAGATTATACCAAAAATACAATTTAATCCTTTACATGAATCAGAAACGTTCAATAACTTTAAAAAACGTCTGGAAGTGTACTTTAGACTTAATGAAATTACTGAGCCCCACATGAAGACAAATATTCTTCTGTCTACATTATCACCAGAACTCCATGAAAAATTATGTGATTTAATAGCACCAGACGAACCATTGAATAAGACATTTAACGAAATTACTGAAACACTTGACGACTACTTAGACCCAAAACCTAGCAAATGGGTTCTACAACATAAATTTATATCGAGAACTCAAAAATCGGATGAAACAGTAGCGCAATACGCCGCAGATTTAAAAAAGCTCACTACCAACTGCGAATTTAAATGTCAACACTGCCAGAAAAACATTTCAGAAAGCTTTTTATCTCTTCAACTCATAAGAGGATTGAAAGATAGCGACGCACGTACAAAAATTTTACAAGACCGAACAGTATGTACATTTAAACACCTGACACAGATTGCAACATCTATTGAAATGAGTAAAGCAGAAAATACATCAATGCTTCCGAATGAACAACCAAGTAGTGACAATATCAATAAAATTTCCACTGATTCCTACAATAATTCAAAAAAATCTCCTTTTAGAGGAATCACACCAAGAGATTTAAAAGGGAAATGTTTCCGCTGTGGTTTAAATCACGAAACCAAGAAATGTAGCGCTATAAACATAACATGCTATAAATGCAAGAAGGTCGGACACTTAGCTAGTGTGTGTCTACAACGGCGCTCAGATGCGAAGCCCAGTAAGACTACACCGGATATAAATCAATTAAACGACTCAGCGATAAGCGATGATGATGAATGGAATGATATTAATGTTATATCTGGTGAAACATCCGAAAAATACATGATAACGGTACACATTGAACATGCTAAGATGAAAATGGAATTTGACACTGGAGCCACACTTACTTCTATGTCATTACGAGACTACAGAAAATTGAAAATCGGCAAAAGAATCTTTAAAACTAATATAAAACTCAAAACATATACCGGCGAAGTAATCGAACCTGCAGGTGTTGCATACGTTCAATGCAGATGCCAAGGAAAAGAATTCCACGGTAAATTATACATCATCAACAACAACGTTGACCCCGTTTTTGGCCGGAGTTGGATGAAAGAACTCGAAACTCTAAATTTAGCAGATATAAAAACTTTACAGCAATCAGAAAATCTAGAATTAGACCAGCTTTTGGAACTTTACAAGACATCAGTATTTCGATCCGACTTAGGCGAAATACCCAATTACAGAGGACACCTAAATCTACAAGAAAACACAAGACCAATTTTTATCAAACCACGTAGAATACCGTACGCTTTAAAAACCAAAGTGGATGAAGAGATCGAGCGACTATGCAAACAGGGTGTCATCACGAAAGTCGACCACTCTGATTGGGGTACTCCAGTGGTACCAGTTGTCAAACCGAATGGGAGTATCCGATTGTGCGCTGATTATAAAGTTACACTAAATAAAGTCATACAAGATGAACAATATCCAATACCTATGATAGAAGATATATTTGCAGAGATGAACGGAGGTAAACTATTCTGTACACTCGACATCACCCAGGCATATCTCAACATGACAATGGATGAAGAAAGCGCAATGCTACAAACACTAAGTACGCATCGAGGCACTTTTAAGGTGAACCGCCTAATGTTCGGCGTTAAGGTCGCGCCGAGCCTTTGGCAGAAATTTATGGATAAACTCCTTCAAGATCTCGAAGGTGTAAAATGTTTCTTTGATGACATCATCATTCAAGGCATCAACAAAGAACAATTACTACAGAGACTTAAGCTCGTGTTAGACAAACTAAAAGAAAGTAACCTACGAGTAAACAAAAATAAGTGCCACTTTTTCAAAACAAGCATCGACTATTTGGGACACACTATCGACAAAGAAGGTCTACACAAAAACAGAGAAAAGATTAACGCAATAATTAAAACAGAACGCCCAGTCAACACCGCAGAATTGAGGACATTTCTTGGAATGGCAAATTTTTACAACAAATTTATACCCAACCTATCATCGATCACGAATCCACTGAACAACTTACTCAAGAAAGAATCTAGTTTTCGATGGTCTACAGAATGCGAACAGAGCTTTATACACATTAAAAAAGAAATTCTAAGCGAAAGAGTACTTATACATTTTGATCCCAAGAGGCCCTTGGTTCTTGCAACAGACGCATCTCCACTGGGAATCGGAGCAGTACTATCACATAGACTCCCAGATGGATCAGAAAGACCGATAGCATTCGCTTCCAGAACACTATCGGATAGCGAGAAGAAGTACAGCCAAATTGACAAAGAAGCTACTGCCATATACTGGGGATTGAAGAAGTTCTTTTATTATTGTTACGGTAGAAAATTTATCCTAGTGACAGACCATAAACCACTGACAATAATTTTCCACCCACATCAAACGTTACCAGCAATGAGTACAATGCGATTATTCCACTACGCTCATTTCTTATCTGGATTTGACTACAACATTGAATACAGAACTTCGCCTAACAACTCAAATGCAGATTACCTATCCAGGTTCCCAGTAGAAAACACAAAGGCAAACAAAATGGACCAGAATTACAGCTTTCAACTTCAACAAATACATACCATTGATGTCAACCCAAATATCATAGCGAAAGAGACAAGTATTGATTCCGATTATACACCATTAGTACTCGCATTACAAACTGGCCGATCACTTAAAACGCTCGGTTACAATGATAATGAATTTACTTTACAAGATGGATGTATACTAAGAGGAACGCGAGTCTTAATCCCAAAAACATTACGCGAACGAGTGCTGGACGAACTACACCTCGGTCACCCGGGCATTGTGAAAATGAAGCTACTTGCCCGCAGTTTTGTATACTGGAAAGGAATTGACAATGATATCGAAACAAAAGTTAAGTCCTGTAGAACATGTAGATTACAACAAAATGAACCAGAGAAAGCACCACTACACCACTGGGAACACCCAAAGGGCCCCTGGCAAAGGCTTCATATTGATTTTGCCGGACCTGTTTACGGATACTATCTTTTAATAGTTGTAGACGCATTTTCGAAATGGACAGAGATTATACCTACTAAATCAACGACAAGCTCTTGGTGCATCCAAAAATTGAAAGAACTATTTTGCACCTATGGAACACCTCTACTCCTTGTCTCAGACAATGGCCGACAATTCGTATCGGGAGAGTTCGAAAAATTTCTAAAAGACTGTATGATTTCGCACAAAACCTCTGCTCCATACCACCCTGCAACCAATGGACAAGCTGAACGATACGTACAAACAGTCAAGAGAATCTTACGAAGCTTAGAGGGAGAAAGGGGTAATCTTCAAGAGAAACTTGTCATGGTAAAAACTCGCCTCAGACGGACACCAAACTTGAATGGTCAGACACCTTATCAGTTAATGTTTGGAAGAGAAGTTCGAACAGCATTACACTGCATGTTTAGAAACACCCATAAAAAAACTACATCAAAACATCAAGAGATCAAGGTCAGACAGTTGGAAGTCGGCGAACTCGTATTTTATTAATACATAATAATACTCTTAGTTAATAGATGAAACTTTAGGCTTTTGTGCCTCGGAGAGCACTTCTAATCGTCAGTCCTGCTTCTGAGCTCACCGGTCGTATCGTTTATCCGTCTCATCGGCCTATGAGAGAGCTAGAACAGAGAGTGTATGTGTATGTGTGTACACTTAAACATAAGTGAATCTACTGAAATATAACGAGTTAAGCAAGTTTTACAAATGTTTGATTGGTGAGCGTGATGCATAATCACTAGATATAGAAAAACTAAATATTCTCGGACCATGAAGACTATTTTCGACAAGTTATTTAAAAGAAAGTTCCTAAAACACTGCATCAAAATTAGTGAAATCTTAGCTGACGCACACCTTATGTTACAAGATAACAAGCCTTTAAACCGTTAACCCTTTTAAGGCCTTTGTCGTACTATGAGTCAAGTACCTAAATACAGAAAGAAAGTCAAATAAATTGTCTATTGGACTTTATTAAGAAGGTGTTATATAATTATGTTCGGAGTAAGATTCTAGATGATTTAGAAGTCAAATGTACATGATAAAAATAATAAAACGACTTAACTGAAATTTCCTAAAGCTTATCTACAGAAAGGAATGCATGTGTATTTTATGGTTACACTGCAAATCCATTCGTTCTGTATAGTAACTTAAATCACTCAACTCTCAAAATGTTGGTTATTAGAATTCGCCTTGATTGTGATCGACTATCTATATAGGGTTCACATGTTAATTACGGAAATTCTATTGATTATTTTTTCCATACTCTGTAATGTGATCAACGATTTGCAAAAATGGCAGGTTGTACTTCTTGTAACTGACGGTTTTGTATGACAAGATGTATGGATGTGGGTGTGAATAAGGCAAGGGAAGTTTGTAAGGATCGTACAAAGTGGCGTTTTTTAGTTCCTGCTTAAAAAGGCGTGATTTTATGTATCTATGTTAGTATATATAAAAATAATACTAGGTCAACATAACTTAAAAGAAATATAACACACCAAATGATATGCAGTCAAAATACAATAAACTAGTGCAGTAAAACAAAATTTAATCTATACCACTTTTATGTTTCACCTGTGCGATCCAATTTATTTTATCGGTAAGTCATTTGTTTTACATATTTGTAATGAAGTACTTTTCGTAGGCCATAGTGAAATTACTTTTGAGGTACCAGGGGAATAGGTTATGCAGGAGATGTTGAATATTATAAAGAATGCATTTCTTTGTTGCATAGCAGGCAGCATACATAACACTTTTGAAAATTGTTTACTTATGACCCTTTTTAATAGACTACATGAAATCATGCTCTCTCTCTCTCTCGCTCTCTTTTACATGAACTTTCTTGACATGTATTCCATGAAACATAGAATACCACCTTTAAAATTAAACTAACTAAAAGACTTTACCGAAAGGTTTAGGCAGAGGTGTATAAAGCGCATCCGCGTTTTAATATTTACAATGTTGACCCATGAAACAAGAAGCGGGCCCTTTGCCATATTCCGGGCACATGGCCAAACTTCGGGCTACTACTGTTAAGAAGATTTTTAATATTAAAGATAATATCACTTTGCCCTAACCTGAGACACCTTGGGGCGGACATTCCATAGATGGGTGGCCGCATAGTGGAATTTGAACTGAACGTCTCCGTGCTTCGGAGGGCACGTAAAAAGTCGTTCCCGGTTGTTGTAAATAAGACACGTAAACAGTCGTTAAGCTTTGTCAAAGGCCTTCGGGTACTTAAACAACTTTGACACTACGTTGACTACTAACCATACGAACGAACGAACTTTAGAAATTCAGGCAACTGATATTCCATACATATCGGCGTAACTAAACCGCGCGCGTGCGCATCAGTTAAATTTCCGTCTAACCGTGCGTTGTCTACAAGTGGGCCAGTTAAAAATAACGAACATTCTCGACCGAAGACCGAACCAGCGCTTTTGCCAAATGCTTAACCCTGATTGGTTTAGGGTGTAGTATGACATTTTGATCTTCAATACCTTTAACCCTGTTAATTTCTTGATACTTTATTATAAAGTTCCACTCCGGCTTCATACCAAGTTACCTTTAGAACTTTGTATGCTTTTGAGATGCCTATTTCTATTGACATTGTATTTAATATTATTGTAGGTTGATATGATGTGTAACATGTATTTTTGCATTGGCGAAACGTGCTGTACTAAAAATCTATAATTGTAACCATGTTTCAAGCAAATAAATATTCTATTCTCTTATGATTTTTAGAGTAATATGCACGTCGATACTCCCAATATAATTCTAGCAATATTATAAGGCTTGTTACCAAGTACCCACTTGTCAGCCTGATTTGTGTTTATTGTATATCCTGCTTGCGTTCGGTACTGTAGATGGCAGCTATTTGCAATATTTAATGATTTTTAAAGGAAAAAAAATTAAAATCTAGTTTGAGATTGAACTTAGTTGCCAAGCGTTTCATGTGAGCTCTTCTCGCTGGCCCTAACTTCCAAACTGGCGGTAAATTCGCCCCCTGTCTTATTGCCTATGTTGTTATTGCATCCTCCTGAAAAGAAGTGATCTCTGCAATAAATGTTATTAAGATTTATAATAAGACTATCATCGTATGCGTGAAATGATTTCCCATTGCAAAAAGTATCCTGTGTGTTAATCTCGGATAAAAATACTATCTGTGTATTAAATTTTTAAAATCCGTCTTATTTGCATACTTAGGTACACACTATCGCATTAATAATAATAAAAGTATGAATAGCTATATAATTAAAAAAATATGATGTACTTCCTTCATCGTTAGGATTTAAAATTAATATTATTGGACCCTCCTGAAGCAATAGCTACAACAAACGTTACTTAGCTGTATTATAAATAACAGTAGCCGCATAAAAAAAAAAACTTCATGAATATTTTCTTCCTTAAAGTACGTCGTGCGAGTATTAAAGTAAGTATATATTGGTGAGTAAATATTAGTGTCAATAAATATAATGAAGCTGTTATAAGTGTTACGATCTCGGCACGGTTGCCGCACGCGTAACGTCCGGCCTGGCTCCAGGGTTGGCATAAAGAGAAATGCTGTATTTTGGAAACAATAAATATATATTAGCTTAGCCTTTGTTCCAAACTATGTCGGAGTCGGCTTCCAGTCTCACCGGATGTAGCTGGATACCAGTGTTTTACATGGAGCGACTGTCTATCTGACCTCCACAACCCATTTACTTGGGTATTAACACGATACCCTTCGGTAAGACTGGTTGTCAGACTTTCAAGCTTCTGACTACTGTTAACGACTGTCAAAGATCTTGGAAAATGACAGCCGGGACCCACAATTTAACGTGCCTTCCGAAACACGGAGGAATTCGATGTGTATAAGATGGTCACCCATCCACGGAACAACCTCGGCAAGCGTAGCTTAACCTCAGAGATCGATCCGTGCGGCTGTTGTCAACTAAGCCACGAGAACAATAAATAATAATTTGTAAGTTTTGGGTAACCCAACCAAAAACTAACTAATTAATAATTGTTTTGTGTTTTAACTAAAAGAAATATACACAACCTACCCAGGTAGTAAGTTGGGTAAGAATCTTTTCCCGAAAAAACGAGAAGTTTGGCCTAGAGTCCACCAAGCTGGCCAAAACTTTTGCACGTCTTCAAGAAATTTATTCAACAACTGTTAAGCTTGTGGGTTTCACTATTGTTTATTTTTTACTACTGTAACGTGTTTGTTACAAATATTGTGTTTGATTTACCTTAAAGTTATAAATTACTACACTAGAATGCAGCAATTTCTATACGAATATTTAAAAGCAGCATTTGAGGGTATTACATCAAACGAAATTTAACGGTGTTAACCACGTGACACCCCTGGCCGACGCGACGACGGTGCAAGTGCAGTGCGTATTTATAATCGGCCCAAATTCTAAAGTGGGATGCGTTTGTGGGCCAGCCCTGCGTCCCTCGGGCGCACACCTCGCGCTTATGTAGTCCTGGTACACGATACCGAGTTATCGATAGATTTATCGACAAATTACTCGATTTGGGATCTTATCCGTAGGAAAGGTAGATAATCTGATGTTCATTTTATAGGTATGGGATAGTCTGATGTCCGTCCAACCTATCGGTAAGATATGGGTAGTAGCATATATAAGTTGTGGTTTCAATACCCAGAACAAAGTGTTTAAGCGAACCATAAATAGTCCTTTAAGGTCTGGTCAAACTTTAGATTCGTTGTTGGTGTGTTTCCCGCGAAATGAGTTTGTTTGTACTATTCTTGGCCCTTCGTTCACAAAGCTAGGCAAATCTCCGACACTCAAGGATTTTGGCTTCCATCAGCCTAACCTTTCTTCCAACTATGTTCGAGTCTCACCGACTGCCTATCGGAGTTACTCTAATAACCTGGGTTATAAAACGATACCCTTTGGTAAGACTGGTTGACAGACATTCAAGCTTTTGACTTCTGGTAACGACTGTCTGTATTTTCTTGAAGACTAGCCTAAGGTGTTGTATTTTTACTGCAAGCTGTAATACACCTAGATAACAGCCATTTAACGAGTTTTCATTGTGATGATAAGGATATTTCCTGATTGATTATAATTGTACACAATTAACGTCGTCTGAATAAAAAAGAATAACATCACAATGGAACGATAAAGATCTTTTATTACGGACCTTTATTAGAACATAATATTGTTATGAGATTCCATTTTGTAGCTGCCACCTGTCGTAGCATAGACGGGAGTTCGATTCCTGGAAGAAATATTTTGAATAGTTTGCCCTGGTCGTGAAAATTTACTTCATCCCTATTTTATATTTTGGTTGGCATGTACTTGTGTACAAAAACCGTTTACAAATCAAAAAAGAGTGAAAAAATATCCCTATTTTACTCGAAATTAAAATCAAAATTACCGCCGTTTTTATTTTTGGCCCAATCAAAACATTAATAAAAATACAAAAAGGTCTTATACTGGAGTGGTGACAAACGAAGTACCCTTTTCAGGCGTAGCAATTATTTACGTCTCAAGTAATTATAAGGTTCATAGGCACGTAACAACACTACGAGCTTAAATCAAAATATTACTATCAGAATTCAGGAAACTCAATTACGTTTTGCCTTACTCGGAAATCAAACCGAGACCTACAATTAAGTGATCAAAGAAAACCTGATCAGCGCCTCTAGCGGGAGCTTAGAGAACTATTTTTGTAGGACATTTTAAACGTTAAAATGTCGTTATTCGATAGTACCGACTGTAGAGAATCACTCTACTAATCTAGTAAGTAGGCTTTTCATGACTCAAACAGTTCTATGAATACTGATAAAATTTCCATGAATAAACCAAGTAATATTACATTATTTTCCATACAATTCGCTGCTCTTCTACAGCATTCGCGTGACACCGCCGGGAAAACACTCCATTGTTCGACACTTGCCGATAAATTATTAGTTATTATAGGATGGAACAAGGCTGCCTGTGTTCCGGGTTCATACTTCCTATTGCTTTGATCCTTTTGTTCACTGAAAAATGTGATTTATGTATCAAGTATTAAGAGTATTTGGGAACCGTAGAGCTACTGAGAAACTATAATACTATCTGGTAGTTTTGCTAAAAGAAAATTGTGGAAATTATGTTTTACTAGAGGCCGCTCGAGACTTCGTCCGCGTGGAAACCCTTCCCGTGTAAATCCCGATCCCTCAGGAACTCCGGGATAAAAGCTATGTGTTATTTTGGATCTGCAGCTACCTATACACCAAATATCATCGTAATCGGTTCAGTAGTATTTGCGTGAAACAGACGAAGAAACATACATATTATTACGCATATTCTCACAAACTTTCGCATTTATAATATTAGTAGGATTCAAGTAGCTAGTTTATTTAGGTACAGAAGATCTAGTGTACTATACCAATCCTTGATACTTTCGCTGAAAGACAATTGTGGAAATTTTATTTAATTAAATGTCGAATCTATTTAGGTACTGTAGAACTTTGGTCGAGCGAACATAGCACGATTAGTAATCAATTCATACTTAATTTTGATACCCAATAAACTCTTATGCATTGCCATACTATCAGGTTGCACGGTTTTAGAAGAAAATAACGTAAGATATTTTGCAAGCATAGATAGAAAGACTTTTCTACCTTACATCTTATATCTAATAAGAAAATTCGTGTGCATTAATAAATTACGACTCTTTCTCGGTCAATTATGCATAAAACAAACCAAATATCAAATTAAATTTTGGACAATAAATGTAACACAACACGATCATACGTTTTACGTATCGTATTACTGAAGTGCAGCGATTTTCAAAGAATTACTTACATTACCGTTTTATTTGCTTACACCTGTGTCTGAATCATTATAATTGTAGTACCTAATGTTTTGAGGTATATTTGATGTTTCAACACATACATACATATAAACTAGCATTGTTTCCAAGGGACTGGTAGAGATTTAGAGACACTCCTTATTACAATCCGTCCAAAACTCTACTGTTTTATTTTCAAATGTATTTTGTCGTGTACTTTCTTATTGTAGTTAATTTAAAAAAAAATCTCAATTATGTCTAATTTTGATTTCAAGCGGTTGTAAATCGATTGTCATTTTTCCCAGGTTTGCTTCAATTTTCTGTAACGCAGATAAAACTGCCTTACAGTCAGCTAGCGACTGCAAGAGCTACCCGGCCAAAACGTCAGGCAAATAAGATCTTAATAATAATTTTAATAATTAAATGAAAACAGCGCAGTAGTAAGGGTGGTCCAGTACTTAAAAGTCCTCAGTTTGACTCCCATGCAGCTGGTGATCTCCTGAAAAAGCCCTATAGAATTTAATAAAAACTCCTAAAAAACTATACCCAATTTACAATCTAAATCCAAACACTCGTACAGGTAGTAAATATTAATTGGCAACTGTAAACAATAATAAAATCATCACTTGGAAAGTTATCTATAATTAAAACGTTATAATAAGTCAGTCAAGGTGATCGGGGAGACAATGTTGGTATTTTGGGAACGATCGCCTGCCAATAGACGTCGCCAGGTGCGAGGGTTGGAGCCAATAGACCAATAGACCAGTAGGCCAATGTTGCATCATGTTTGAGCCAACATCGAAATTGGCGCCATCGTAATAATAATCTTTATTGTGTATTAGCTGATCCCGCAAACTTCGTATCGCCTACCAGCCGATTTTTTATTAATAAATAAATAAAGACTGAGGCTTGTATAGTCTAAATTTGTCTGGTTCTCGATTTTCTCTATAATGTGAATGAAATACTTCTTCTTCAAGAACGGTCTTGCCCAAGAATTGAACTCGGGAGTTGCTGGCTAGAAATCAACTGTGTAGTATGTAGAAAAACGCTTTCTTAAAATTCGGTTTCTATTATTCTATTAAAAAATAAAATATTTTTTACTTTCTTAAGGTATACTTACTTTTGATTCTTAAGCATAACTTTCTTCTTTAACTTTAAGGTGTCTTAACCTTACACATCAATCAATGACAATTGATGGTAGCGTTTAAAGATTAATCGATTGATATCGATTTGTGTAATAAAAACTATCGATTTAGTTTCTTCTACCATTAATCGATGCTATTGATTGAAAATCGATAGATTGGTTTAGTAGTGGCGCGGTCGGTAGTGTATGCGTTTGCCGAGCAAGAGGTCTCGGGTTCGAATCTCAGAGATTGCCCGGAGTTAGGAAGTTGAGCATGTAAAGCCGTTGATCCTGCGCCTGACTTCTCTCTGGTCGTGTTGGTTAGCCGTTCTACCAGACTATGAGAGTAAAGGAATAGAGAGTGTGCCCATGTATTGTGCGCACACTTGGCCACTATAAACAATTGCACAGTTGGCTGGTTTCAATGAAAAAGCCACCGTAGCCGAAATCGGCCAGGACGACATCAGTATGTTGTAGTGAACTATCTCCAATATTGGTTCAAACATTGGTGTTATATTGGCGTGTTGGGTGCATAGAGTTGGCACCGGATACAGACATTCGACAAGCAGACGATTACTCATCAATATTCTATTTAGAATGCAACACTAATTGCATTTCTTTTTATTTTTATAAGTTGTCATAATAAATGTATCTTGTAGACTGAGAACTGAAAATTAATTAATTTTAGGACAGAATAAGTGATTTTTATCAAATTCAAGTATGTTATAACTGTCCACTACGAAGTGAGCTTCTTCTCTATGAATTAGGGAGGGAGATTTTAGGTTAGGAGTTCACCTTACTAGGCAAGTGCTAGTTGGGTTCATTACTAATTATATTCAGGGATCCTTACTTTATTATCGTTGGTAAATAAAGAAAGGATCCGTGTCTCCAAGACTTAAGTGTAGTGCAGTCTCTATAGACTAAGGTTTTAGGGTTGTCAAAAGAAAACAATAAAATATTTTTCTATTAAATAGGTATATATTAAATTTAATTGCACCTATAACATCGAAATTACGCGGTTTCCCTAACCACTAACATTATTGTCAGAAAAAAAATAGCAAGGCTTCAAATATTTCTAAATAAGACTATTTAAGCAACATATACAAAAAGTATTGTAACCAAAATAATATATAAACTTCATTTTTTATACAAAATAAATTCCCAAAAATATGAAATACGTTGAAATATAGGACTTTAATTCGAATGATTTTTTATTCGAGAATTTTAGCATCTTTATTCCATAAAAATCAACGATTTCAAGTTAAACAACAAAGTTATGAGGAAAAAATAATAGTCTTTGGCTCAGAAGTATAGAAAGATTTGATCTTGTAGCACCATCTAGACGACGTACCCCCAGTTTCTGATGTACATTTAGCGGTAGTTTATCTATTCAATGGTGTTTATACTCATAAAACCATGACAGTTTGAATACACAAACTACCGCTAAATGTACCTCAGAAACCGGGCAGTAGAAAAAGAATAAAAAAATAATAATAAACAAAAATCAACAAATTTTAAACAAAGCGAAGCAAAAACGAAGGCTCTTTAAAAACAAAATAATAATAATACAAAGCAAGAATTGCAAACTTTGACTTTATTTTGCAAATTGACAAATTCGCTTCGACGTTTGACAATTTGTAATTTTTGTATTCGCACTTATTTAGTGTAATGTGAAGCCAAAACAGTTTTTTTAGTTATAACATTTTATTAACTAACTTTTGCATACAAGATTGAATTGTTTCGCGTGCCTAGGCTTAGTGATCAGGTTCTTAAATATAGTACATTTATATATAATTTGTATACAATTAAATAAAAACAGTTATAAACGGGACGGAGTAGAGTGAAAAATATGATGACGTCTACACACAATAGCAAAGTTATAATATTATTAAAAGTGTTGTAAAAACGTTTATATAAACAGTTTTGTATAATTATATATTATTATTATGCTTGTATATTCACTTAATATAATAATTGTTACATTTTTAGCTAGTCCTTTAGAATATGATTATAAAAATATATATTTTGTATAATAATTGACACGTTACAATTGATATTATATTATTATACTATAGGGTATATATTTCAGTGTGTAGATGTCATTCTCTTACATTCATAATTACATTGTAGGATTCAATCTGGTAACTATATGTTTCATGACCCGTTTTACAATGATTGCCAGCCCTAACAGACTTAGCTATAAAACCATGTTCAAAAATATCATTTTTTATTTTTTAATCGCTAACATTAGGGCTGAGAGTCAAAGTTGATGTGCACTTTTTAAATTAAAATAATATAAAATCTGTTTTAAGCAGCCTATAACCCGTGCTTGTAGCTACCGTAAAACAAAATTAAGTAGCACATAACATTTACATCAATAAGTATTTTTATCATAAATAACTCCTTGTACTTCCCATCTGGCGACGCCATTTTAGATCATGATTTTATCATTTAAAAACGTAAACATCACTTAAACTTAAAAGTAAGTAGACAAGAAAAAATATCTAACAAAAAAAAAAGTTAAAGGTACTTTAATAGGAATAAAAATTTTAGACTCAACAAAATAATATTAACCCATAGAAACATTAACCTATTCGCTTAGCGCTAGTCTAAAGTAGAAATTATTTACACATTAAATATTATAAAGAAAAATAGATGTTTTTCTCAACAATCAATAAAATTTATGACATCAGAACAGGCAAACACAACAGACGATTAATTTTCAAGGATTAAGCTACCACAAAGCGTTTGCCTCTTCTACCCAAGGAGTTACGAAAAACAATTATATCTAACATTTTTATATATCAAAATTATATACAACCAATTTACATTAAAGTATCGATATTATTCTATATATTACAATATACTAAAGTACGTTAACGAAGAGTTAAACATCAGTTTAAGATTACTGTCTTCAAAAATCTGATCAGTCATTGAATGAGTTTTTTTGATGTACGTTGAGTGATTATGATGCCAAAATTGTCGCGTTGTGATCGACTCTAGCTGTGCTTAGGAATCGTTCCAAAGTTAATACAATCGAGTCCAGGACCATTACAAAAAAAACTTGACTATTTCTCGCAAATATTACAAACTAGGCATTCAAATTGACAGAATGTATGCAAAATCTATCAAAATATGCCCATAATTGACGTTTATCTGCAGAAACCAAAACGAGCTGTCAGCAATCCCAAGGTTTTGGTTACTTTATGCCAAGATTGACGTACAAAAATGACCAAATTAATCAATAATTGTTCCCGCCACTTTTTTGCAATAATTTTGAAACGATTAATGAGTTGTCGTATTAAGAAAAGTCGATGACAAATGATGAAGTATCATGATAAATGAATTGACGAAATTATATGTACAGCCTTTATTCAAACTTAGACTTTATTGTTATAATTTTAGAGTACATTTTCGAGACAACAATGGCAGTGATCGTGTGAGCTAAGCGGGTCCTTACCTTCGTTTGAGATCACTTCTTTACGGCCAGGACACGCTTGTAACATCAGATAATAGGTATTACACGTAAGACTATTAAAAACACGTAATCACATAGATTTTATTATTTAAAAATAAATAAACTTAAAATTTAATTTGTGTGACAACCCTTGTCACAAGCACTAGTGATGTGCGTTAAAAAAATGGGATTTAGAATAAATTAGTTAAAACATTTTATTCGAAATAAAAATTGGAATAGTCGAATTAAATAATTTTAATTTTAACACGATTACGTGTTCAGTTGCCTAACTATGTAACTGGTTTAATAACATGCATCTATGTTTGTTACGTGTTCTCATTCTTACGTCATTTAGCTTAAAATCTAAACTATCCGTGTATATTTATATAAAATTAAACTGTATAAAATCACATAGTAATTCCGCTAACTAAACTTACTAATAGAGGCGTCACGATATTTTTTTTGTTAAGTTTAGTTAATGCACAGTTATCACACGAACTCCCGAATGCCGGATTTTTACTCCATCTGTAACAAATAAAAAGAAAACATTAGAATCGTGTCAATATTCTTCTTGAGATAGTTGCATAAATCATCAATTAAACTTATGAGCATAATTTTAATATTCTTATATCACATACATAAGTAATACAATAATACAAGTTAAAAGATTTTTAAATCGAATGTTTTCGAAACTAATTGTAAAAAAAAACAATCAACAAATTAATTTGTGCAATAACCACAGTCCAACAAAATTTAATACAATGTGTAAAACCATACAAGACATGAGAGCAATCATCATTGATGTAAAGAAAAAAAGAATTACGAAACCATAGGGTCTTCTTAACAAAAGATACTATGGCCCACCGACATCTGTCCGGACTGAAAGGCAGTAAAACCTGTTACTACGCTTTCCGTTCATTAAGACGTAATAAGTCATATAATGTGAGAGAATTATTTACATAATAAAAACACTATTATAAAACAGACGACCTCATTTTTAACAATAAATTGACACCATTTACGCCCTTCTAAAAAGAATTCAACCATGTGTTCTTCAATACAAAAGAGGCAATCTGAACAATTTTATTCGAAACCACCGTCTGGATAATATGCTCTCCTGGTATTTATTCCTTGACACACGTGCATAATACTACTGTAACATTTTTGAATGAAAAGACCCTATGTATTATGTATTATATAATATTGATGCTAACGGGGTCGAGGATTTCGTTCCCTTTTAAAAGATTTTTTTGGTATAAATAATTGTACTAAACGGAATGGTTAAGTTAAGTTCCTAATCCTAGTAAAGGATCCTAATATTATGAATGCGGAAGTTAATAAGTAAGTATCGATGCATGTTTATTTATTACTCGTTCACATAAAAGTACTGGTCGGATTTAAATTAAATTTTGTACACTTATTTCTTATAACCTGGATTAACACATAGGACACTATTCACCCCGGGAATTCTTTTCTCGGGAAGTCGCGGGCATAATACAGTCTTCAATATCTACACAACTTTCGATCTTCTGACCAAGCTAAAACGGTTTCATGGTCTTACAAGTGTGCCGAGTGTTGCATCACTGCGGAAGCTTGCGACCGACTTTCACGGCTTATGTAACGCCAAAATTTTGCTTACGTAATGCCCTCGAGACCCAATGTCCCACTGGATTACATCACTAGTAATTTTGAAGTTGAATGTTATAGAAAGTGTGCCGTGTGAAATGTCAACGCTAATAAGCGGTCTATTCAATGGCATGGTTTGATTATTTTTGATATAAATACCTTATTAAATTATATTGACCTGAATATTAAATTAAAATTACTATTTTGCGTGATTTTTGCATTCAATTTTGTGGTCAACTTATTTTTTGCACTCTTCGTTAGATAATCGTATAGAAATTTTATACCGAGGGAGAAAATATTTCCATAGTTAACTTGATAGCCGGCTACTATGTTATAAAATAGATTTTAAGTAATTCTATGTGATAGTTATGTGATTGTTTCCAAAACATTTTAATATTCTAAATAGTGTAATTTACAATACATCTGAAAAATAACATTCGTATTTTATATACAAAATCATGTGAAGACAATATTTTATTAGTAATTTAAAACCTAATAAATCCCTAATAGTTCATGAAACTTTATAATACATTTAATGATTATTATTTTACTTCTAAATAAGTTTCGCAATTTTCGAGTAATGCACTAACAAACAGACCTATAGTAAAATAATAATGATTTTAACCTTTAGCGCAATACATTAAAAACAAAACAATTCTAATAAATTACTTTAACTAAATTGTCTTAGCTAATTTAACTTAGTGCTATAACAAAAATAGGGACCAAGGCTTACAACATTTTATAACAATTTATTATTTTTTGTCTCACTCACTCTTATAACATAAAAGGAGAGGAAAAGAGACAAAGTATCGATTAGGCAGACATAAACAAAACAAAATCCAGTTTTTTCAATACTTTTCTTTCTGTCAAACTACGAATCTCCCTCAAAAGTACTAGGCGAACATAAAAGCGAGAATGTCACTCGATCATAAAAAGATTAAAGTACTCGTGGTTACTATCGGATCCCGCGGGCGTGCCGAGTGCATTACCCGATGCGTTTCGGGTACAGGTCGTTGACCCTTGCTGTGTGATTTTTTTATGATAGCTTGGTAGTATGACCTCGGAAGCAGATTGTCGAAAGTTTTTTTTTAAGTTGATTATTAGTTTTTTAGACGATGTTCTTTTTAACTTGGTATGTTAATGTTAGTTTGTTTGGTAGAGCGTTACTTGGAAAGTGCTTGGTTGATTTTAGTGAGAATTTAGTTCTTAGTGACTAAATTTACGAACTTTGGTATATGTTTCTGATTTTACGCTGCAAGGAAAATTTGGTTGAACATAATATCTGTTTCCTATAGTTTTTACTTATTTTTTGCGAAAGATATTTTCCCAGAATGTTTAGCTATTTAGCTACCAAAATTTCATCTTAATCGGTCCAGTAGTTTCGCCGTAAAAGCATAAACAAACAGTAGAGTTATATTTGCATTCACAATAAGTATGAATAACCCTTCATATAAGAGCCCTTCACTATTTTTTGTTTAATATATTACTTTATAGAACTACTTATAATTCTGTCGGTGACATAAAAAGAAAACCGAGATGGTATCTTCTATTTGACATTCAGTACAAGTTGTTTGGATGAAATAGATTACATACAAACATACATGTATGTATGGGATTAGTGTCAAACTGTTATGGGACTTTGAAAAAATGTTTAAATAAAAATACTTATGAGAAATAAATAAGGCATGATTTTATGTATGTTCCTATTTAACACGTTTTAATTTTCTTCATCTTAATATTACTTCTATAACTCTATATACATACATACATACCTATATAAAAGACTCTACATTTACTCTACTATTTAAAATATCGCCTCTACTTAAGTTCTACCATACTCCAAACGTAATAATCTTTATTCTACTGCTTTCCTCCAAACGAAAAAACAGCGTGATAATACAATTACTTTTACCGAAAACACAGAGCTGACATCAATAGATTATACAATTGTACGTTGACAATGTACCGGCGCCATTTCTATGTCAATGCATTCAACTGGTACAATACATTAAACTATGTATACACAAATGTAGAAAAGAGAATTTTATATTTTGAAATTGAGAAAATACTATTTTTAGTTTGTTTTTTTGACTTACGGATGAACGGATGTACATTATATTAATCACTACATAGTATAAAGCAAAGTCGCTTCCCACGTCTGTGCCTATGTCTGTGTGTATGTATGTTTAGATCTTTAAAACTACCCAACGATTTTTGATGCGGTTTTCTTTATAGATAAGGTCGATTTAAAAGGAAGGTTTACGTGAATAACTTTTAAAGGTTTTTGTAAACTAACTGTCTAAACCGGACTAAGCAGGGGCGGGGGAATATTGATAATTATTAACATTTTTAATCCGCACAATTAGTAGTACAGATTTTGTTAAACGTGATACTTCTTATTTAAAAAAGTTGCTATAAATATAATTACGATATTATACATTGTATGAATTTTCGCTTGATTTGTACCAAGTTCCAGGCCAAAATAAAACCCTCTTCACTCATTTGAGGTCAGCGGTTATAAACACGACGGTTTTAAGTACAGAACGTGTAACAAACTAATTCTAACCAAATACATAGTAACATTCGTAACTCAACCTACTTACTCATACATGCACTATAAAATATAACGCCAATTATACAACGTGGCATTGGCATAACATTTCCTATGCAACGCGACGCACTATGACGTCACGCAGTCCTATGTGGGCCAAATTAATAAAAAAATAAGCCACACCTCCCGACGCATACGCGTGCTATGGTGTTTAGTGAAAGTTAGCCGGTAGTTCTATGCCGGCACGAGTAGATATGAGTGGTTAATATTTTGGGTAGATGGCCTTATGTAATGTGATTTTGTATGATTTAAAACTGTTTTTCGGTCAATGTATGCCCTTTTTGTGGTAATATTTCTGTTTAATTTTTTATTGTTCTTGCGTCTCTGCTTACCTATATGGGGAAAATGCGTGATGTTTGTTTTTATTTGGTACGACCAATATGCTACTGAATATTAAATAAAATATATTTTAACGATTCATAGGTAAAATGAAATAAATATTTAAGACCAAGAACTGGTACATTGCTAGGTATCAAATTTATAACTGGCTGTAAATTCACTGTAATAAAAGCAATCAAAAGAATAATTTTAACCACTATTTTGATAATAATTTACTTGGAATCTTTATGTATTTGTTCAATATGTTTAGGTACATCCCCTAAACATTGATAAGTACTAGATATAATTCCATGAAAATGCTCTACATAAAACAATGAATTACAACTAATAAAATAGGTCCATATTTATAAATATTTACTATCAGAAAAAGGCATATTTTAACATACATCAAATGACTCATGAATAAACAAATTTCACACGTGTCGACCGAAATAGAACTGATTATATGATAACAAGTTATTTTCGTAGTTTTTATGAATGAGTAAAATCGTATCGCGAATTTCATTGATAAAATCTAGACAATTGTAAATTGATAACTATGTTATTTCCCTACGGAAGTGATAAGAATGTTTTTTCAGTCTAGCCTTTCTTCTTTTGTTGGAGTCGGCTTCCCGTCTCACCAGATGCAGCTGAATACTAGTGTTTTATATGGAGCGACTGCCTATCGGACCTTCACAACCCAGTTACCTGAGTAGGAAGATTGGTTGTCAGAATTGCAAGCTTCTTATTATAGGTAACATCTGCTAAAGATCTTTGAAAATAACAGCCGGGACTCATTATTTAAAGTGTATTTACGTATTATAACTTTGGAAAAATATTTAAGTCTTGTAACCTTAATTAAAGTCTGATAGATGGAATTTACCATTGTTTTTTCCTCTGAAAGAATTTCACAATAAATTCATGATTTTCCTTTAAAATAACTTGTTAACAGTTTGTCTTGAAAACAAACAAGCATTTTTCTACTAATATCATTGATAAACTGATAAGTACATGAGTAATAACTTTTCTCATGGAATGCTTCGATAAGAGAGACAATTGATTGTCAATACTTTAATGATTACGCAGAAGAATTAAGGGTCTGTTTGAGACAGGAAAATCTTTTGTCTTTTTTCTATTTTTGGTGTACCAGAAAGAAAAGCAAGCTGTTATCGCCTGGTATGTTATTTGAAAACTGAAGTGGTATTTAGGAGATGTATTTACATTTACAGATACCAGGAATATATAACAAAGAGTAGGTAGTTTATTTCCCTGTTATGAGAGTCTACCGAACGTTATTAGTTGTCCATTAAAATATAGTGCTTCATTGTAACAATTTTGGATTAAAAAGCAATATTTTGACTGATTTAAAGTTTAAAATCTGAATCAATTTGATTTCTTTCAAAATATTCTAAAGCTATCTTTTCCAACGATAAATTATCACCAAAATTATAATTAATTGCTTAAAATGGCAATACAATATCAGCTATTATCATGACAACAAAAAACTGCCACAAAAAATGGTAAGGTAGGTAGGTACATTGCTATTTAACTACCAGGTACTCATAAGCGGTGAGATGCTATCTACAAACACTATCCAAAAGTTCATCAATCAAGTTTTAACTCTTACAAAGTTATAAACGCCTAGTACTTGACATTCAACAAGACCAAGACTTTCGCTTTCTTTTGCACTCTTGTTTTATGAACTCCTGGTACTTTCAATAGCCTACTGTTATGTGACCTCAAATAAACTGTAAACAAACTGAAATGAAAATGTGTGTGAGTTTTTTTGATACATATTTTTATTTGTATGCTAATTTTATTTCAGCAGTCGTAAATACTGTATTTCAGAGGGTCGGCCAGCCCATATTCAACTTGGCAAATTGAAAACGCAATTTTCTCTAACTATCAACTTTAAATTGAAACAATACAGGCATTATTTTTTTTATCCACTATAATTGAAAAGAAACAAAAGACAAAATTATCTTTAGGTACCTAATATGCTGCTTTTACACAACTTTTGCTCTACTGGGCATCTAAAATGTTGCTTTTTTTATCTATAACAGTTTTTCTATCGATGGGTGCAAAGAATATTGCTTTTTATCTATTTTCGTTAGCTGCGGAACCCGAATTGTATCGGCGATCTATCAGATATCATGTTTGTTTGTTTGTCCATCGTTTTTGATAAGAATGTGTGTCATTATTATCACTGGCTGGCCTAAATTCTATTGAATGAGTGCGCACTTAACTCTAGTTTTCTAGTTCAAGTGGATTCTTTTACTGAAGTATCTGTAACTGTAGTAAGAGTAGTAAGCTAGGTTTTGTCCACGGCTTTACTTGCTTAACCCTTTTCTTTTTTTACAGCTAGTTCCGACGCGATATCTAATCTTAGAATAGGGTAACTTAGTTCATACAAAAATACTTTGAAATTGACCAGTTTATTTCTATCCGTTTGTTTTAATTATTCACTATTAAATGCTTTCTATAAACCATATAACAACATTAGCAAAAAATGTTAAGTATTCTTTAAATGAGAAATATGATAACTTATATTATTTTACGTTACTCCAAATCTATCTAATGTTGTCCAGCAGTGGACCAAACAAACTAACAAAAACTTCAATATGAAACATAGTTTAACATTGTCCTACTTAAAAACGCCAAGAGCGAAAGTTAGTCATCGTACTAATTAAGTGATAATTGTATCACTTACACGTTTTACACGTAAACAACACTGTTTGAAATCAGTATTGTGGTATTTTCATTCTTAAGATAACTGATTATCCTTTATACAAAGATTTTCCTACGTCAATTCAACATCAATGATAGTGTTCAATATTTCTTTGAAAGATAAACTAATTATAAAAAAATATGCAGCTATTTTTTGTGCAAAAAAAATCTTAATTGCTTACTAAAGTAAATAAAATTTGACTTTAGGCATGGTATCAAAATACATGGGTGAATACGCAGTCCTCAACTACACGAAAAAAGTTTAAGTTTTAGGAAATCATTAGCACTACACTTTGAAATACTAAGCAAAATATTTTGAACTAGAAAATACCATTTATATTGCCCTATTTCAATGTAGATTCATCTAATTTAAAATAACATTATCTCTACTTTCAAGCTCAGAACAAAATTTTTAGCTAACAACTCCTTTCCTACCCTCCTTTGGTACCCATAACTTAACAATACCACACAATGTTTAATGATTCAGGCCTATTATTATAATTGTCGTTTGACAGACTACTTGATAAGAAACAGGAACTGATATGAGTTGTAGTGTAATTTCAATGACACGCCAATCAAATAGATTCGGGACATGTGCTCTGCCCTTATTTAGGATGGGACTAGTTGCTAATTAATTATTTACTATTTTTTATAAAAAAAATAGTTTTTACGTGCCGATAAGCGGCCACCAATCTTTGAAAGTACGCAGTAAGGTTGCTTAACGTATAAGATCGTTTATGGATCCGCTAAGCTAGCTACGATCGTCTAAAAACAGCATTTATGCTTCTTATTCAAATGGTCGAAAGATCTAACAAACTTATGACATCTCCAAGTTATGTGTGTATTAGAATGATTTACTTGCTAAAAAAGATCTTGGGAAAATCTAGCATGTCTAAGAGCTCTTCAAATAGTTTTTATAGGAATGCAAAGTCCCTTACACCATACTTAGTCAGCATTATGGCCCCGCAGCATTATTTCCTTACCACAAAACGCGGACATGTTTTAATCAAATAGGATACACGTTAATTTGTTGCTCTAAAGTTCACTGACCCCATTCATCTATTCCCTAAACATTCCCATTTACTAATTCAAAGTTCCATTAAACTCTAGAAAACGAAGGAAGAAAACAACAACTCAAAATGGCGTCCTATCGATCCGAAATGTTTTCCGTTTCGCAAAATTACAAAAAACAAGGCAACATTGCGAAATTTGGCAAAACATTTGTTCACGTGGTGGCCACGCCGGCTATAGAAATGTGGAGAAGTCTTGGGAAAAAGGGACAATGTAAGAAATTGTCACGCGGACCTCGGCGAGGACTTTTAATTAGTTTTACTTCCTGATTTGCGATGACATCACTTGTTTCTATGCATAGATCTCCTTTTTAGATATGTTACCCTGGTATTTGCAGGCTTTTATTTGCGTTTAAAATAATACTGAAATTTATTTATAAGTCGGCAAATATTTGCGAAGTTTTCCAAAAGAGAGTTATTGTAAACGCGATAGAACGCAAACATATAATTTTGTCGATACTGAATGTCTATTTGAAAGTAGAATTGGGTATTTAAAGTAAGATATGATAAAGTAAATAAAATAATAATAATGCTTTAAATTTAAAGTGATTTTAAGATTTCGTAGTTACAAAAATCGTTATCAATATAAAAGCAGAACAGAAATACATGAGTACAATACATTATGTATACGGTAAGAAGGGTAAAAATTTTGCAAGGAGCAACTTTTTAAGTTGGATTGTGGAGTTGTGTACCTACATCCACTATTAATTTTTCTATGGCCATAAAAACAGACCATTTGTCAGTACATACATACTTTTACTTGCAAATGCTGTTATCTAGTTCATGGTGTTTGTTCACTTCTAAGTTAAATTTCAGTTAATATACATAGGTGTAATCTGTTTTTCTATATTAAAAATAAGAAAATAAAATCAACTTATATAAATCTCAAACATTTGACCTAAAACAAAAACTTAGCACGTTTAGACATACACAATACGCGAAAAAGCCTCAACTAAACCAATTATAACTTCGTCAAACAAATATTTTGTGGTGAACATTAACGAATGTTACTTTGAAACTCCTGAAGCCATGAAAGGGTTTTTCTTTTCCGAGTTTTCACGTATTTGTAAAGAATGATCACGTTGTAGCTCGGTCTGTGGAGACACGTTGTGCCGTACCGCGCTAAATACATACAAGTGCTCCGATATTTGTAACTTGATTATTAAGATATTATGGAAGTTACGAAATGCTATTGTGCTTTTTTAGTTTAGTATATTTTTGAGAGAGGGAAACTATTTTAGTCTTGTGCTTAAAATAATTCGATTTCGATTTTGCAGTTTTTACAGAGCTTTGCAAAAACCAGTGACATATTTAAATACGTATTTTGTACGTGTTTGTTACTGATATACGTATTTTTTATCTGGACTCTATTATTTTTCTTTTTAATTTGATAAAAGGAACTTAATTAATAAACTAAATATGGGACTTGTAAACTTTCAGGTACTCTTGTTTTTCTTTTATTGTCATTTTGTTTTTGTGTTTTGTTGTTGTACATCAATCAACAATAGTTTTTTTACAAAATCACAGAAAATTGTTAGTTTTGTAATTTCTTGATTGTATGTTTTTCATACTTCTTTGTAGCCTATTTTTGGCTTTAAAAGTTCATAATTTAATTTTTATATGACAGTTTGGAAAACAGTCTCGATTACTTTAATAACTGTCAATCAAGTGACATAGTTTTGTTGAATATTAGAGAATTTAGCAATTAATAGACTATCTCTCTCATTATATTAATTTATAACAATCGCTCCAAATTGCTCAAAAAACGTTTTTTAATTTTGACAATCATTCAACATCCTTAAAAAAAACCTACGCATATTTCTCCCACTACCAGGCGCGCAGAGGACAAAAGAGTTGACTGATAGATACACAAGCGAATACACGTCACAGATTTCCCCGGACATCGCCGAAAACTTTCCAACCGCGCCGCTCCTGCGCCACCGGTGTTATGCAATAACTGAACCATGACAGTTTTTTAAAATTGAATTTGTATGGGCGTAGATAATGACCTGTATTGTTTTATTATACCTTGGTATAGTATAAATTGAAACAAAAAAAAAGCCAAAAAAAGAAAACTATTAGCGTTAACTTTTGGATCGACTCGCAAAAAAATAAGAAACAAATTAAAATCTTGATAATTCTAAGAATATACCGACAAACTTGGGACTTGAGGGCTTTAGAATGTGAATTTATACTGCCTAATTAGCTCTTTAGGGGTCAGGAGAACCTTTATTAACAAAAGATAAAAACAGCGATAATTATTAGTGTATTGCGCAGGTACTGTCTACCGAATTGTGTCGGTTGCGAAATGAACTACTTTTTCTAATACGTCTAATCGATTAAATAAATAAATTTAATCAAACATATCGTAAAACAATCAAATCAAAACAAATAAACTCGACGCATTCACCAGGATGACATAAGTCGTCCGTCGATCGTTTGACACACATTCTATTGCGTTGCGCAAACGGCGCGCGGCGGCGTCTGGCACCAACCGTCGGCCCTGTACGTTCTGCTTAGCAAGTTTTGTAAGTAATCGGATGTCTGGTGGATTCTAGAATCTAAATTGGCCGTAAAATGCGGCGATAGTTTTGTAAAAAAGAAAATAATTACACTCACGTTTTCTGAAATATTTTTGTTGGACACTTATAGTCCAATTTTGATCACATGGAAAAGCATATAGCCGTAGACTAGTGCAATTAAGAAGTTTTTTTTATTATGTACATTTTAACTGCCATTGTTTTTCACAATCCGTGTCAAACAATTAAATTATACCACATAAAGCTATAAAACATTTAAAACTGGTTAATTTAACAGTAATAAAGATTTAACGCCATGATTTCATACTACATAACGTCGTCCAAAAACACAAAAGGCATATTAACGAAAAAAAGTGAAAGTTGGTTTGAGGCTCACGCACACACGCACAGACACGCCCACATACGCACGTATACGCATAGCCTGTTAATCTCTCGGTACAGGGATCGTGAACCTTTTGACATTACGTTTTGGAACAAGTTTTGTATAGAAAAGGGCTTGGCAACTATCGATATTATAAATTGTTATACAATTTTGTTGAAGCTATTGAGTTGAGAATACAATGTATGCAATGAAATACATGAAAAATTGTTTATACAACGTCTCTTTATAAGTCGATTGATACTTTTAAATAGACGATTCGTAGTCGGGCTTTAACTGGCTACAAAGGACTTTATAAACTGAAGTAAGTGATTTTTAGAAGCGATATTTGTTATACTGGTCGTTGATCAACTCTTATTTTTTTTGTCGTAGCGTCAAAGTCATAATATTGCAAATTAAATGAGCCTAAGGTTTACAATCTCTGTAATAGTTGATTCATCGAGTGTAGGCAGTATATTTATTATGTCCACAAAGATATGCAAATGCGGTACATTTGAATTTGTATAATGAACTAAGATTATGTGAGAAATCGATTACAAAGTAAATATAATCCGGAAAAATCAGCTCAATCGTATTTGTTTTTCTAATATTTAATTGTTTATGTTAAATATTATTATTTTAATTAGTTAGTAATAATATTATTTTAAGGGATTTTAGGAGGAAAAACCTAGAAATATTATTTTTTTAACTTTGACTATTAAAACTACATAACCTTTTATTAACTTTTCCACAGCGTTTACTTTTCATTGGTACTTTTTACTTTGCTATAATTGAAATAAAAAATACTCTACCTCTAATATTATAAAAAACTACTATGTTCCATAGTTCTCGTAAGCTATAATATGTATTTGAATGAAGCAAAAAAAAAAATGTTAAGGATCGTACCAAGTGGTGTTCCCTAGCCTCTACCTACGGAAAAAAGGCGTCATTTTAAACGCAAAATAATATGTTTTGTTTGAATAAAAAGCTATAAAAAAGAAACTACTAATAAATAAAACGATATGTCGCGAAAGTAAGTCCCGTTATGTTTTGTGCGCCCACGCGCAATTTTTAATCGCTTCTATTCGCTTTGACTGCCTAATGCCGACCATAGCGCATGCAACTTGCGTATCACAGCACACGAAGAAAATTGGACATAGTTTTATAAAAAACTCTTTAAATCATATAATATTTATGTAATTTATTATGTCCAGTTTCGTGTACTCAAGGCCTTACCCCTCCCTCGTTCGGGAGAAGACCCTTGCTCAGGAGAGGGGTAGCCAGCCACAAGTAAAATAAATATGTGTTCTACTTCAAATAGTTTCAGCCGCCCAAAATGCCTATGATATGGCTTAACGCGTGTTATCCCAGTTGACTACTGAGACCGACTTTTAACTTGCTAGGGTCCACAGCTCAAGTAGTACAAATTAGAATTTAGCAAACGTTTTAAACTGACCTACCACAACATACAAGCACATACTCCGCTAAAATAATTATAATCAACCGAAATCATTTTGGAGGTAGAATTATGAATTTTAGACGGTTAACGGAATCTCTATGAAAATGCTTACTAATTGACTCACACATCAAACCTGGGATGTTGTGTTGGATTAATCATAAAAAAACGCCCTGTAATATCACTTTTAGCTATAGAAAGCGAAAAGCAAATAAATATTTTTTGTATATCATATAGCGCTCTTAGGTAAAGAGTACCAGGAAACCATGAACGAAAAAGAGTTATTTAAACTAGAAAGTGTGTACTCATTTGCAACAGTGACAGATAAGAGGATTCGTATATTTTCTTTTTTAATTTTATGCAACAATGTTTCGGTGATAATTTCTGTTAGGCTCACTTTAGTATTTTCATGACATACTTGTTTTTAGGTTAGAATAGCGGCACTTCGAATGGTGTTAACGTGTTCAATAAAATTATGTTTGACATGACAGTTGTTGATGTTTTTATTTCAAAATATAGGAAAATATTTACAAGACATAACTTGGAAAGAAGAGGATAAATAGTTCACTTAGAAACTATCTTTAAGACTCTGAAAATATTGACCTATGCTGTGGACAAGGAGTTCCCCAGGAATACAGCAGTTGCGCTAACTTCTTCTAAGATACCAGGGTGAAATAAGTCTAGAAGAGATGGAATAATGTTTCCCTAAAATTGAGATGTCCACTGTGTTCTTCCTAAGGTCTAGGTTTTTTAGTTTCTATATTCAAAATCCTGCCCAACTATTGTTCCATAAACGTGCAAACATAAAATAGTTAAAATCAACAAGTCAAACCGACGGAAGCCAATAAGTAGGGCACGAGAGGCGAAAATTTCAACTTTGACAGTCGAAAAAGTGACTTAACATTACAACGATAAGGTCCGGTTTTGTTCGGCTATTGAACAGCGGTGAAAACGAAAGTTGCCGTCAGACAACGTTTTGCACAAACGAATTTGAATACTAAATATTTCGATCCGGCATTAAAGAGTGCTCCTTTTCAAATAGGCCTTTTGACACCATGAAGTTTTTTCAATAGTTTTTCAAATAATTATTTTCTAAATTGTCCTTTTTGTCTTGGAGAAAATTCAAGGACAATGTATTTTTGTGACGTGTACATAACATATGTTTGTCATTGTCAATCGCGAAGAGAAATCCTATTGTCAATGGTTAAGTATTGTCATTTTGATCTACGCACTTTTAGCTAAAGTCGGTCTAGGGTTTTTTACTAAGCTCTCTTCTAATGAACAGCTTTAAAATAAGGGTTGAAATAACTAATTGAAAAGACTATTTTCATGTGTGATTCTTGAGCAAAAACTAGCTTTATGAAAATTGCGCACACGTCGGCCTAACACACGTCTAAGCTCTCGATCTCTACAAAGCCTATATAAAGCTCTCTACGATTCATGACAGCCTGGTACCTCAAAGCCAAATATAACATTAACATTTATCACTTTCTCTGTCGTTTCATTCAAATTAGGTTGTTAATAAAAACGTTTGAAATATATGGATTCTGTTCAATTCATTATGTATATTTTTTCATACATTTTCAATACTTTTTTCAAACCTAACAAGGTTTATTTCCAGTTTATCCAGGTTTCAAAATACTATATACCTACTTCAAACAAACAAATAAAAACTGCTCATGTAATTTTCACTTGATAATTATTTTTTTCTTAATTTGGGACGAACCAAAAGTTCTAACTTTGTTTTCAGGAATAAGAACGACTCGATTAATGTTAATGTTCGAGTAAAGGTCAAATATTTGTCTAGTTTTTATAATAACTGCATCATAAACATATTGAAGTTAAGAAGGTATTTAGCCCAATTAGCCCATTATTGTAATTAGTAGTCGGCAATTCGTTTGACGTCACAGTGCGTCAATATTATTGCTAAGTAAGGATTAAATCGTAGCTGTACTAATATTATAACTACGATAGTGTGTTTTTTATCCGATTGCATACTAAACTGCTTGACTTTTTTGAGAATTTTTTATTTTTAAATAACTCCGTTAACGATAGAATACTACATTCTTTCTTATCAAAAGTAACCATTATTTACCCTAAAAATACACACACCTATATGAAAATTAAAAGTAATATAAAATTGTAATATAGATAAGTACTCTACTTAGCTAGATGAAGCAATGACAGAAGGTGTTCCTTGTGTATGAGAAAACATGCAGTGCTGCAAATATGATGAGATGAATCTATGATAAAAATGGCAGAGTAAGACTGGTGTGATCTGGCGGTCAGTATCCTTTCCACCTAGTGATAAATGTGCTAAGAGCGGAACAACACTACAGCAAAATTTGAATGTTTTGAAGTTATTTATTTAGAACTTTATATACAGAGCTGTATAAAGGCGTACCTAATGCCAGGGGCATTTTTTCCCAGTCTACCTTAGGGTGATGCAGAAATTGTTGTGAAGGTGTTTAAGAGAGGAATGAGAGTGAGTTGAGAAAGGGTGTATATACTTGACGAATAAGCACCATTGCTAGTACAAAAGTCGTGTTAAAAACAAAATTACAGTATAAATTACTTTTTCATGGAATTTTCAGCTTTGGAAAAGCAACGTCCTGTATAGTTCCTACAGTATTTGAGAAGCACATATTTACGTACCCTCAAAAGAACTTAAGCTCAACTCAAGCACCAATATGTAATCAATACTCACGAAGACCTGTTAACCTCAATGATCGTATAGTAAGCGTGATTGACTATTACGTAAGACAAAGATGGCCTAGTGGTATTGACCGACCGACTAGCGCGTTCGATTCTAATTTGATGCAATACTTTTAAAATATTATGTATAAGAAAGGAAATAAATTGTAACCTTGCACAAGTGAAAACCTATTTAAAACAGTTTGTCTACGACAAACTGTTTTTTTATAACTTGAATATTAATTAAGAACACTTCTTTCTTTCATAAATATTAGGCTTTATAAAGTTAACTATAAGAATTAGAAAACACGCGGCAAATATCGTTTCGTTGCATCAAATAAGTGCAATTTACTAAAAATGAAAGGAAAATTCATTTCAGGATACTAGGACAGCATAAGAAGGAAGGAAGGAAGTTTAAAAACAGTTTATTCCCAATTTTCCGCTACCGAGTATTATCGCGTTAGGCCATTGCCATTTCGTAGATAATCGTTTTCGCAAATACTCACTTATCGTTTATATAACACCTGAATTATCTATGTAGGGTTAAGGCCGTATTTAGGAAGTAAAACAAGTTTTTGTTTACTTGATAATTTTCCAGTTGGAATTTGGAACAGTGTTATTTTTACTTTTATAATGCTAATTTTTTGTTTCGATGATGCAAATGTTTGTAGTAAGTGTACTAGGATAGCATGATTGTTCAAGAGGTATGTTTTACGGATAGCTGTTTACTCTCTTCTAATCGTGTTTTGTTATTGTTTATTTGAAAGAAAAACAAAACATACACCACATTTTTTTGTAATTAGTGGATGAATTTTCGTCATGCATAAACTCCATTGATTTTTCAAACTTTTACGATAAAATTAGAATAGTCGACTTCAATTCTCACTTTTATAATCCTTGAAGCTTGTATGACAATGTGACAAGCCCATATTGTAATCTAATCACATACAGCAACACATGGTCGCTGCGAAAGTGACAGTGTCTTCATTTGGTTCGCAAAGCGCGTACTACTCATACTTAAAACATTTATACTAATATTCAACCTTAATCCCTTGCAATAAGACCCAATATAAACAATGGGAAGCATGCGTGATTTTCATCACATCGTAAAATTGAAAAAATAAACAAACAAAAGTAGGTGAAGTCCTTTCACAAATTTGAATCTCGTGTCCTTGTCTCACATGGTAAGTTAGACAAGGATGTTTATTGTAATATGCGTTTTGAATATGTTGCATTTCCGAAGCAAAACAATTGAATCGCTACTTAATACAAGTCTAGAACAATTTTATTTCTTAACATAGTCTAAAATTGAAACTATGCACCAGGATTCTATAAGTTAAAAGTGGTAGCGCTATCGTAAGTGAACAACCGTTAGAAAACAATAGCGACCTGTCATAAACCCAAACACAATTAAAAAACGAGTTAGCACTTCAACGAATTTAAATAAAAAGTAGAACGTCTTGTTAATTCGTGCGCCTATTGTTGCTATAGAGATAACTCCTTGGCTCTAATGAGTGCCTAGTACTCCGACGCTTGTATTTTACATACAAAACGAAGTCGTGATCCGCAAAGCACTGCTAATAAATACTTCTATAGGATCTTTAACATTAGCGAAATATATTATAAACTTTCACTATGATTCAAAACTAAAAACGTGACCGTATTACGAAGATCACGTGTATAACGTAATACAAGTTTTGAAAAAACATTATGAGAGTGAAACACGTGAATGGAAATCTTAGTAATATTTAGTTTACTCTTCGACTTTCATAACATCCTGGTACTTTGATTCCAATGTACTAAGACTGACCTTACACAATTTCATTCACGTTGTTTTTAATATTAACCTAGATTTACATAATAAATTGTTAAAAGTAAAAGTTTTTATATTTGGCATGCTAACAAACTTGTTTCGGTTCGGTTCCCACACCGAGCAAAATTGTATTTTGCATAGTTGTTCCGGTTTTAGTATTGTATCCGTTTTGTACATATTTTCTAAAAGTGGTTTAGAATTTGGAATACCGTAACCAGTATATTTTTAACTGTAGCCAGTACTTTAAATTGCATAACATCATAACGAACTAGAAGTACAAAATCTTTGATAATCGACGTACGACCAAAAAAATAATTATTCTAAGTTACTTAACACTAAAATTGATTTCTATCCCATACTATACGAAAAAAGCTAACTACTAGAGTTGATTATCAATCTATCACTAGTTTCAACACGGCTTTGCAATAAGTCTATTAGGTACAGCTAATGATTTTGTCTGAACAACTTATTGGAGAAAATTTCTTGTCATCATTGCGTGAAAGATGAACTATGGAATATGTACAAAGGTTTATGAATGTGGATGATGCAAGTGGCTTACAGACTCAACCAAAATATAAGCAGAGATTTTTATTGTACTGCGCTACTGATACTGCATTTCCCAACATTTAAAACATAAACAAAGTTTAAAAAACTGAAAAACTTGTAGTTAACTTAGCCATAATCAATCTAAAATTATCACATAGAATCCCGTAATTTTCTCACAAAATGTCATTATTTATACTCCTAATATGATTCCTAGTAATTGGATAATTTTCAACTTAAAGCTTAACTCTAATTAATAACTGCAAGACCGAAGATGACACAAATTAGTTTAGCACAATCATTCATTTACTATAATTATGATGAATGAGTTACTACGACTTAATTAAGCAATATACTAATTATGATGACATTTCTGATGCAACTGAATCATCGTAAAAGTTGTCTAGTGATCGTTTTTTAGTATGAGAAACTTCAGAATAATGTGTAAATCTGCTCTTCAAGTTAGTAAAAGTAGTGCCCTCAATAAATCCATTGATCGTTTTTACAACCAAACACTTCACCCAACAAAAACGACACAGTACAATAAAATAATTGCGTAACGAACTCATAAAATAACAAAAAACCTTTTTCTCTTTACACCACGTGATTTACGGCTTTCCATGCTTACACGAAAATAAACACACACATATATCGCACACTGTTACAGATTTGAACTGCAGTGGACACACACATAGACGTCATGTATGAATAGACTCACCTATGGTCAGAGCGTGTGGTCCGGCGCTTGCGGTGCTCCGAGCTGCAGCATCGATCGGCACAGCTCCGTGATCTCCGGGTGGTTCAAGTTAATCAGATGCACGTACATCTGTTTGTGTAAGCTCAACTCTCCAGACACCGCCTCCAGCCTCTTTAGTAACACCTCTTTCTCCCTCAACAGCGTCTTCACCTTCTCCTCGACTTCCCGCGAACGCACTTTGGCTTTCTCACGAGATTTCCTCACGGCTATGTTGTTGCGTTCACGTCGCCTTCTGTACTCGTCTGTGCCTTTGTCTATCACTTTCCCTGAGGAACGTCGAGCCGGCGCCGGCTTGTGTTTGAGGAGAGGAGGAAGAAGAGGTGCCCCTAGAGGAGGCAGCGGTGTGAATCCTCCCCCGTAGGGTCCACTGACACCTACGGTCGGCTGAGGATTGTATTGGCCTGTATATTGCGCACATGTCACCGATCGTCGGTAGTCATGGGGCTCGGGAGGCTCCTCCTTTATGGGAGGTGCCTGCTCGTGCCCCTGGCTGGCCTGCACGGGAGCGAACGACGCCCCAGAGTGTACCGGCTGCGGCATGTACGCCAGCGTCGTCCGGTTGTACCTCGGCTGGGGAGACTTTCCACCAGGAAGTATCTCCTGGAAGAGAGCCATGCTCTCCTCGCTCCTGAATTGGTCCTCGATGAGGTGTTGCAAATCCAAACTAATTTCCTGTCCATTGAGCTCGTCTAGGTCTGGCGGCGGGAAAGCTTGACGTTTATCCTCGACTGCCTTCTTGAGGTCCGGTTGTGGTGGTGGCGGCGGGGCTGCCGCCGCGTCGTACATCTGTGGGGATTCCATACCGCCGCTCGGGCCTATCACGGGCCCAGCGGCGCTGGTAGCCCGTGCCTCCACTTCAAAGCACTGAGAAGCCGTCACTAAAGCACAACATGCACCGCGGGTAAATCCTGTGAGTGTGTGTGTGTCGCGTGTAGTCACGTGTCGGGGCGGAGCGGGCGATGGCGCGCGTGCGGGCGCTACGGCGGTCGAGCGCGTACTGCCGCGCCGCGCCGCCCGCGCACTACACGCAAGGTTGGCCGGAAGGAAGCGCTGAAGTTACGGCTGAAAGTTCGCCGGTAAAAGTTTGCGCGCCGCCTCCGCCCCACGATGTTTACCCTTTTAATTTATCAATGGGTGCGAAATTTTATTTTTAGATTTTTGTGTTTCTTTATTAGTTTTGTTTGAGAAAGGACTACTGTAGAGTTGGATGGCTTTTAAATTTGATTTGAATTCTGTATCAGTTTTTGAGTAAAAACATGTAAGTAGGTTATTATATTTATTGTGTGCTAGCATTTTTCACTATTAGAATTTTTTTTTTTAAATGCTTTTATCTATCAGTAAGTTAGATTTATTCTAAAGGTTTTAAACAGTATAAAATATAAGAACAAGTAATTAAATAATTGCGTTAAGTAGAAACAATTACGTAAGTACTTTAGTCTTAAGTCGTAATTAGTGCGTTATAGTCAAACCTTTATCACTTAATTTAAGTTCAGTAAAACTAATTATGGAGACATTTTAAACGAATTTGAAGAAATATGATTCGGATTTCCGACTTAATAGTTAATTTTAATAAATGGAGTAGATATTTTTCTATAGATAAAATAGAAACTCTTTGGTCGGGATTTTTGTGAACATGTTATTGTATAAAACTGTAATTAATCTATCTACCTAACATAAAAAACGGAAGTCCTTATTTCTGACTCAAACACTTATCTATACGCACGGGAATCGAATTGGTGACATGTACAAACACGTTCGTACACACATGGTAACTTTTAACCACTGCACTGTCTTGATTCTTCTTTCGTATTCTTTAGTCCTTTATGTGTCCCAATGCTGGGCAAAGGTCTTCCTCCTCTCCTTCTAATCTGTCTGACGTACACATGATTCGGTAAAGAAATAGAAACATTTCAAAGCTTGTGGCGGTATACTCTTTGTATATCCACATTGGACCTTTGTTTAAAACGCTTACCCATCTCAAAATTGACCTTAAAAATCGTAACTTACAGACGGACAAATGTGTAAACACTTAACCTTTGTATCTTCGAAACACCACACAAAACATTTTTTGAATCGGTCACCCATTTCAAATTGACATTAGCAACGTAGCTTACTGACAGTCAAACGTATAACTACTTAACATACTCTAATACAATAACAAAATATACTCTAAGTTAAAGCTTAAGAATATGACTCGGGAATCGAACTCGAGAAATAGTGATCACCAGTCGAATACCCAACAGCACCACAGATACAATCAAAATATTTTAATTAAAAACCATTTTTGTACCTCCGAAACACAGAACAAAAAACCTCTTTCAAAACGGTCACCCATCTCAAAACAGACCTCACCAAGCATACCTTAACTTAATCATAATCAACACCAATTAACAAAAACAATTAAAATTCCTGTAACTGGCAACATGTGACTGGCACACGTGCCTACCCTCTGTACGTACAATACAGTTATCATCACGAACGCTCTATCGATAGTACGCGAGCTACGCAATCGATATAATCGGTAAAACAATCGATATAGCAACACTATCGCGTTGTACGTGGGTAATCGATTTGTGAGAGATTTTGGTACACGGCTCGAAATGTTTATATAAAATTCTTAATACGTAACTAAACGGTTCTTAAAAGGTAACGATATGTTTTCTTGCATGATGTTTAAAAAATAAATATATATTTTATGGTAACCGAAAACATTGTAGGGAAACCTTCGGTGTTGTGTTAGGTTTTCTTTAAATAGCTTTTGAAGGCGTAATTTGCCCTCAATTTCAATCAAAAAGTCTTCTACGAGTATAATATACAAAATAGGAAGATAATATATGTATGTCTGTTTGTGACGCTTTCACGGCAATCTGGTGAATACTAGATTAACGATACCTTATTTGCTGCCCAATAATTGTTAATCACTACTGGGCTGTAAAAAAAGTATCGCTAACCTGAAAACACTCATCTATGAGACCTGTTTAGCTATTTAGTATTATGTGTACAAGTCATTATACTAAAGAACTTTAGATATTATTAGAATCCCCAAATATATTGTACTAATAGAACATAATATAGCAACAAATACCTAACTAAACACGTGTTGACCCAGTATATTACTTACAATGTCAATTTTAGCACTTGAACACTGCATAGTGCGTGATGTGCACAATTTGATATTAAAACGTGATTAACGTGAATTGTACAATTAGTATTATTTGTTTAGGTATTTTATTATTATATAATAGTGAGGAAACTTACTTAAAAAGTAAGCTGATGGTTCAGTGGTTAAGCATATGTCTTGGCTAGTCTGGTCTAAGGTTCTAATCTAAGGACCGAACATTTATTCCACGTATATTATTATGTTATTTCCACTTATACGATGTTGAAAGAAATCATCTGTTTTTTTCTAGCCCGTGCTGTTGTATTTTAAGCGAGAGGACTGTAGGATCGATTTATAGGTAGAAATTTCCTGATAGAATGGTCCCAAAATTTTTGAAAAGCGGGCTACAGCAGCCCGATTGGTCTGTCACGATACTTTAGTAGACCTTAAAATGTTCTGTATTTTTTCCCTACAATACATAACAAGGTCCTTCTTTATATATATCTGTCTATACCTTCGGGTATAACAAGCTCAATGATAAAACACCGATATCACTTTATTTGAAAAAAATAATCATAATTTTTAAAAATGTAATGATTGTAATTCTCATATTTCATACATGTATGCAATTTAACAAAAACTGTGGAATGTCACGTATTACGAATATACACACCTTTTTTATTTGTACCACATTCGTACATGACATAAAACAATTATTTTTGAGTATTTTTTTGAAGATCACGAGACTGCAGTTCCCGTGGTGTCCGGATTCGATTACCGGGTTAAACAAATATAAATCACTACATAGAATAAAACTGCCTCTGTGGCGCGGTCGGTAGTGTGTGCTACTGCCGCATGAGAGGTTTGGGGTCGAATCCTGGGTCGAGCCAAAAAGTCTTTTATGAGATTTTCTGTTATGAATTTCTTAGAAACTGCTCGGAGTTAGGAAGTTGAGGTTGTAGACCTCCGTGCCTCGGAGAACAGTATCATATATTTGGACACGTTGTTTCGATCGGGAACTACTTCTGACCTTTGATCGAATGGCCAATTTATGAGTCCTTATTTTATTAAAGCACTAGTATTGGCTCAGAAGTACCACACGACTGTCTATTTCCTAGCACATAATCTGTCGTCAGTCAAATTTTAACAAAATTGCTTCAGCATTTTGTTGTAACTGCGATATCAAACTTAGGAGGAAAACGCATTACTTAATTATCTTAAGACTGGGAATCAGGAATATCAAATCGAACCTACATTAACTAATACGAAAAACATTCATCGTTACATACTTAAGTACTAAGTTAAAAACAATATCAACAAGGCCTACATCGACTGGGAATCGAACCTAACTCCACTAGTTGAAACCCACATTCATACTTGGTATTACCGATATTATAGCACAATTTCCTTAGCCAGTGAATACTAAGACCTAGTAACAGTCCCCCCCCCCAGCGTGGGGGAGGGGGGTGCGGTGAGCGGCCCGACTGCGCTCTGTGACGCAATGTTGCGCCTGCGCTATGTAGTGAGCGAGAGTTGAGTTGGCGTTGGTACGGTGTTACGTGGGCTAGGTGGAACGTTGATTTTTGTTAAGTTGGTAAAATATTTATGGTTATTATGAAAAGGTACAGTTGTAAGAGAGGGGCTGACTCAAATAAGGTCTTTTTAAACCCATTACTGTCCCACTGCATGGCAAGGGCATCCCCCCAAACGGGGGAGGGGTATAACATAAGTAAGGTCTTTTTTAACCCATTATTGTCCCACTACAAGGCAGTGGTATCCTACCAAGCGGGGAAGGGTATAATATAAGTAAGGTCTTTAGGAGACCTAAATTGGATTAAATAACAATCTATCTTATAGCACTTTTATCAACATCATGTGCAGCTTGTTCAAACCCACTAGGGGCATAAATCTCCTCCCTTATACGTTTATCACGTTTTTTATTATATTAACTTTACCTTTACGATTATGCTTGAATACAGTACAGTATTATAAACTACTCACTGGCTAATCTAACAATGCTTAGAAAAACTAAGTTATCAAAAAAAATCTTAGTTGTGTATTTACATGACAATAGAAAACCTTTACAAAGTACTCTACGTAACCAAAAAAATAACAAATTACCTAACGCTTTATCTTTTTAGGCTACTTTTATTAAATGCCCTACTAAGCAGCAACCACGGCCAACCTACAGCGGACTCACGTCTCAGTGAATGGATAAGTAGGCGAGCGACAGCGCAGAAAGTGGTTGTGGTGACGCAACCGCGCCGGTAACCCAGTCACCGTGCCGTACCAGACGATGGTGGTCTCCACGTCACTGGAGGGGGGAGGCAGCTGGGTCAGGGGTTCTCAGGCCGCTGGAACAACCTACAACAACCCTTAGGTTGTTGACATAGCAATCCTCTACAGGAAGAATGCATATAATTCCACATATTCTGCAAATGAGGCTTCCACTTTAGTGTCTAGCTACCAGGATTACATATCCTGTAGGAAGATATTCTATGCGTGGGGAAACATTCAGTATTCAACTACGCCAGTAACCCAGTTACCGTGCCGTACAAGAGGATGGTAGTCTTCGAGTCACTGGAGGGGAGATCCAGCTGGGCCTGGATTTCTCAGGCCCTCGCTGGAACAACCGACTGCCATACATAGCAACTTAGCTGCATAGCATCCAAAGCATTTAAGAAAATTGGGTATTTTCACACGAAGAGGTTCAGGTTAGCATATCGGTACGAGGAGGTTACATATCCTGTAGGAGGAGTCTCCTAAACACGGAATGAAAACGTACACACCCAGTCTCGAATGGTCACTTAAGTTATGTACCAGGTTTACTTAAGTTCGAGTATCTATCAGACGATCCAAATATTTGGCAATGGAGGCTTTTCGGCGACTATTGTATTCCCGGGAATATGATATTTTGCAGAACATTTCAATACTGGTAGTTATAAAGAGAAGAAAAGATCAGAGCTATAAACTTAATATTATCTTCTAACTTATCAATAATAAGAGATATCTGACTTCCTTTGATGCCAATATTCAGATAAAGAATCCTTTGGCACTAAGTTCGTCTCACAATTGCCTACTCTCAAACAAATAAATAACCATGATCTTGTTAGCAAGTAAAAGTGCTTATATACTCTCCATTTCATTTGGCATACATAGCGATTCATCAATGAATAATGATGGTGATTTACTTAAGAAAGTGCGGCCGACTTTTGTGTACAATGATGATCTGTGTACCAGGAAACTATGACTAAGAGGTGGTAATGAAGATGTGTTGAAGGTCACGTGGAACAAGACTGAAGGAAAATAAAACTGAAATAAGAATTCCCATAGTTTTTTTATTATTTATTGCCTTAATAGTGATGGTTTTTTCAATAGAAGTTAAGTCAATTGGTACATATTAACGGTGTGCCTGTAGTTTCTATTTAAAGGAAACAAGGAGTTATATTTCTCTATGTACTACAACTGCACTGAGTAGGTCCGACTCTGTCTACGTGACCCTTGACACATTGTCGCTATAACGCTATCCAATCATGATATCCTGGTAGTGTTCTATGATTTCGGCAAGTTCACGGTATATTCTTTGGAGACAAAGCAGATTAATACAATAAATCATAATTAAGTACAATTCATGTAAACGGAACATCTTCAAAAAGGGTAACAAAAATATGTATATTTTTTTAGTAAAACTGTAAATCCCAGCTTTTGAAAACACATTGCTATAAATAATATGTGACTTTAATATCTTGTATGACAAGATGGATTAATGTGAATAAAGCAGAGGAAGTTTATGAGTATCGTAGTAAGTGGCATTCTTAGGTCACTACCTAAGCTAACCCACCCTCGTGGGAAAGAGGTGTAGTTGTTTGTAGTACTTATAAGTACTGGGTCATAACGTTATCAACGTCTTGAGGCCTAAAGTTTACTTACTGCTATTTGTTCTGTCTTTTACATTTCCAAACTCTATCAAAAAACGTCCTTTTTCAACAACTGCATTGATCAAAATATGACCCAAATCCTCATTAAAACTACCGTTAACTTAACCTAAATGATTCACATAGAATAATCATACGGATCTTAATTATTCGCCGATGAATCGTCTCAGCCCTGGCCAGCACTATAATGGACGTGTCACCATATTGTGTAATATACTGGGAAAGTACGCAGCGTGACTGCTTGTATCTGTCCTACTACGGGCCGAATAGTGTTAACTACTGTTGATAACAGGATCTTGAGTTATCAAGTCTTATATTCGATTTTCCTGATTTCTATTGAAGTATAATATGTGTGCTTTATATACTTCGGTCTATATCCTCGGGTTGTATGTGTAATGTTGTAAAAAACTATTTTCAGGAACTGTCAGTTAAGAGCAGGTAAAATTTGTCCGATAAATAATCCTCAAATAATCTTTTTACAAAATGTCTCTACTTAATTTTCCTGCTTATCAATTTTCTAGTAACAAAAACTAAAATAAAGTTTCAATTATCCTAAAAACGTAAAGAAGCGCGAAAGTTAATTTAAAACTAGTTTTACCTAGATTCAAACAAAAACTAGATCTATACAAAAACTAAGCCATCAAAATAGTTCTAGACAAAAAGATGTCGAATGTAGGTAACCACGCCAAGTACTAAGGCGTCATGAGTCGAACGGTGTTACGCAACAAGCCTACTCTCACTTTCGCGAGGTGAGGCCGCGCGGAGCTTTGTGCCTCGGTCTAATATCATCAACCTCCTACCGCGCGCTTATCGCCTAGTACTTGACTCGCTTCGTAATAATAACAAAAAAGACAAAAAAATCATCGATTTCGTCCATCTTGAAACGGTTAACTTACCGATAAATTAACTGTTGAATAACCGTATTTCGAAATTTTTGCTCCGAGCATTATTTTATTCAATTTATTGTTTGTTATGGCTACTATGTTAACCGTTGTTTTTTACAAAAGTAAAGCAAAAACGTGATTTGTGAAATGATTGCTTAATCTGATCTTTTCTACTATTTTGGATCAATTACTATTTCTTGTTTGTTTTGTAGTTCATTCATAGATATTAGATATTATTTAATATTTCACAATTGAATTTACTTTATTTATTTTTGCTGTAAAAAAAATATAAGCACTGCACGACTGATCTTTACTTGCAATTTCCATGGTATTCATACAATGATCGATGAAGTCGTAAGTCCCTTTCAATGCGCGCTGGGAAATGTAATTCGATGCCTAATTCTCTTACGGAACTAATAATCGTTGAAGATCTTCCCACAGTACTTGTAGTATGCTTACCTATGTATGATTTACTCCTAAACTTCTTCATGAGTGAATGAAAGTGCAGGTATTTTCTTAAAAAGGTGGACATTTTACGTACTTAATAAAATCAGCCAGAAATCTTGTGGTTGCTGTCAACTACAGCCAAACCAACCTGGCTGGAACATCAGGTGACTCATGGCAAATATTACACGAACTCGTTAATTCGCATATTAATATATTACTTACAAAGCGTCTCTTCAGTGAAGAAGTACTTCAACTCCATCAAATACATCCTAAACATTGTGTACGCCATATTCAAATACGAGTGGAACGTGATCGTTTCAAGCGAAAGTGTGTCATACCCACACGCCGCGCCGTGGAGGGGATACGGTATTTCCTACTACCTCGGAAGATTACTAACATTTTATTAAATACTTGGATTTAATCAGGATTATCTTAAAAATAGGGATTCAAATATCATACGTACTATCATGACTGCCTCCGTGGCGCAGTGGTTTAGGTCGCCACGCCGATACCACTGCAACGGGAGGTCGTGGGTTCGATTCCCACACGGAGCAATTATTTGTGCGATCCACAAATAATTGCTTCGGGTCTGGTCGTGCTTTGTGTCCGTTGTTTGTATGTTTGTAAAAGTCCCCGCGACACAAGAGCAATTCTTAGTGCGGGAGTTGTCTTTTTTAAGAAAAAAAAAAAAAAAAAAAAAAAGAAAAAAAAAAAAAAAAAAAAAAAAAAAGTACATATTATTAGGTCGGGGAAAAAGTCTTTCCGCATTATAGTACCTACATATGTATGAACTTGTAATAAAATGTTTTCTCTACATAAAAAGGCTCGATATTTGGGTACTTCACGAGCTCACTGAAAGAAACCTAATGAACCGTGTACTCATTTGTGATTCTTGAAGCCAAAGAGCTTTTATTACAAGTTCATACATACTATAATGCGAAAAGACTTTTTCCCCGACCTAATACATAATATCCCGAATTTTTCTCTTAGAGGTAGACCAAAGAACGCCACTTGGTACGATCCTTACAAACTTTCCTAGTCTCATTCACTTCCATACATATTGTCATATAGGATGCACTTTACCTTTCATTAAAGAACTAAGCAAAAAGTTAGAAGCGAAGCTTGTTATTGAGGTCTGGTCTCTTAACATTACCTTCCAGCATGGTAGACACACAGCTTGACCTTTCTATCATAGGCAAGTGGGACAGTATAGGAATTCTGAAAAAAATATTACAAATGCAAAACTTTATAAGTATGGATGTATGTATGTTGCTCTTTCATGAAAAAACTACTAGACGAATTTTACTGAAATGTGTTACAATGATAGCTTATAACCTGGCATTAGCTTATAGGATCCTTTTACCCCGGAAAATCTTTTCACAAACAAAGTCGCGGGGAGAAGCTATTAATTAATATGTAATAGTTATAAAAGATATTAAGTACTTAAGACTTTTCAAACGTACTTAATGGTATAAACGTTTGCGAATTTATTGCGCAACACTCAACTTTCCATTCTTACTTGTCAGAACTTGTCTTAATACGTCATGCTACAGAGCATTTTAAATTTTGGATTGTAACGTCACGAATAACTTAAAAACAATGCTGATCACGAAGCCTTAGGTTCGATTCCTGGATGAGCGAAACGCTGTATTCCTAATTAATGAACAGACAATATTTATTTATTTAAACTTCTTATACAAAGTTGTATAAAGGCGGACTTAATGCAAAAGACATTTTCTACCAGTCTGCCTTCTATATTATCAATTCTAGACTGTTGTATGTCCTAAAACTCTGCTTACACTTTCAGTTATAATAAGGGTGATGATGTAAGTATTACCCCACCACACAAGACCGATTCTTAGTGCGGGAATCGTCATTTGAAAAGAAGAGAAAAAATTATACACTTTTCGGTAGTCTCTGCCCTCCTCTATGGGATTATTTTTTTAAATTGTATTTATGTAGTAGACACTATATGGTTGTTCAATCCATAAATCGATCGCACCAAGGGTTCCTTCGCCGCTTACCTAACATTTCCTGTAATAATCACCTAATCCAAAACTAGTTTCACACAAACTATACAAAATCAAGTAAATAGTGTTGTCCAAGTGGTTAATGCTAGTATTTAATTGCTCCTACACCCACAACACAGGCAGGCTATTCTCGGATACACTATGCATATTAATTTATTATCTCTACTTATATTACAAAGATATTGATTGTTTGTCTGTGTTAATTGATAATTTGTTGAAAAACAGATTTAGGATTATAATCGGTAAAGAGTTCTCTCAAAGATCGTATGTTTTATGTCGAATAGTCTTAAAATACTTCTTCAGGTTTAACCAAGTTTAAAATATCTTAAAGCTACCTTTCAGTCAGTTTTTCACCTTAATTACAGATTTAATAATACATTATTTGATTATTAAATCAGTAATTTATTTTAACCTTTATGTCGCACCTTTCCTTCCGTAATACTACAAAAAATGTGAATCACCCCTAACCTTCTGGACAAAGAAATAAAAGCATTTTTTGGTATGGTCCGGAATTAAAACCCAAGACTCAAGTGTAATCGTCGCATTCAAGCCAATTTAAGAATCTCCTTCTTTTTAAATTGGTAAAGAAAGAAAACAATGGATTCAAAATGGATGTCAATTTGTCTGTATAAGTATGTATTTAGAAGTATATAAGTATGTTTATCAGTTATTTGGTTACCATAGTACAAGCTCTGTTTAGTTTGGAATCAAATGACCGTGTGTGAGTTGTCCAATGATATTTAAATTTATATTTAAAACACTAAACAACCAAATAAACAAGTAAAACCACGTGCAAAACCAAACGCATATATAAATCAATTGTCATGATAATAGGTGAAGCTAGCGTGTAGGCAGTACTGTAGGCGCGAGATATAATGGAGAAGGCTGACACTAGAAGTGTCATATTGACACTATTGTCACTATTGACACTATTGTTTTAATGTATAGTGAAAAGGAAAGTGTGACTGCTTAGTAATTAGCGCTGGTACAAACGAAAATGTAGCTTGAGTGCGTAAATTTGAGATATAGGATTTGGAATTAGATGGCCTTTTTTCTTGAGACGTTATCTATCGTCGTGCCCAATTTTGTCAAAATCGGTTTAGGCGTTTGTTCTGTAAAGATGCTAAAGAAACGATACAGTCAAAGTACTAAATGACTTTTACTTTGATATAATCTCCTATTTCATACATTTTTTTACTTTCGTATAAGTATTGGTTAGTTTACAGTGGATATAAAAAGTATCAAAATCATTTCGTCCCTGAAGTAGAATTCAAAATGGTTATAAAAACTTATTACTTTTTTTTTACTAAAATAATATTTACAATATATTTTATTAACAACTTTCAAAATAAGTTTAATCTACTATATGTATAAATAGGTACAAATAGGTAGAATAAAACAAAAAAGTAAAAATAAATTTAAGTCCCTAAAAATGATTCTTCAAGTATCTCAATCATTAAATCCCTATTATATTCAAGTATCAACCTAACTCCATCCAACAACAAACTGTAACCTAAATCAAACAAACTTCGCACTAAATTACTAGTAGTACAAATCGGATCAGTGAACAATTCACCCCTGCAGACGTATATTAGCATACAATATAATACATAATTAGAAATAGGACGCAGTGACCCGCGGGTTCAATGCGACCTTGGTATCATTCTGGAGGCGCAATCGCTTTCAGTTTGTCATTGTGAGTCATTTGTGGTGGTAAGTGGGCTTAGAGGCAGCTTGGCTAGTGTAAATTGATGAGAGATTATTATTTAATTGCTGAAAATTCGAACTGTGGTCAGTAGGTTTACTATTTTGTTGTTTTTAGTTGTAATTTGCTATAGATATTAATGAGATAAATCCCTAACGAGCACCTACCCAGCATGGTGGACTCAAGGCCTAATAATAACAATATAATAAACATGTCTTTATAATTCAAGTAAACAAGACTCAAATGGGGTTAGTGCGGACTTAAACAAGAGAGGGGTTGAACTATTAGTAAATAGTTTCATCTCTACAATATAATACATAATTAGAAATAGGACGCAGTGACCCGCGGGTTCAAGGCGACCTTGGTACGATTCTGGAGGCGCAATCGCTTTCAGTTTGTCATTGTGAGTCATTTGAGGTGGTAAGTGGGCTTAGAGGCAGCTTGGCTGGTGAAAATTGATGACAGGTTATTTAATTGCTGAAAATTCTACGTGTAGTTAAATTGAGTCTGGGTTTTTGTTGTATTTTCCTATATATATTAGTAAGATAAGAGACCTTTAAGTCATTTTTTATAAACGAGTTAATATGGTGAATTTCATGTATTTATTTATATATACAAGCGCCACCAGTCAAATTGCATGGTAATGTCTACGGCAGTCAGTTTCATTGAAACCGGCCAACGGTGCAGTACTTTGTTTAATGTGTCCAAGTGTGTGCACAACACATAGGTATACTGCCGTACACTCTCTATTCCTTCACTGACAAAGCCTCGGGGGGCAAATAACTGACACGACCAGCGAGAGGTTCGGTGCAGGACCGACGTCTTTACGTGCTCTCCGAGGCACGGTGGTCTACGACCTCAACTTCCTAACTCCTGGCAATCTAAGATTTTTTTACAGAATATCTTAGAAAAGACTTTTGGCCCGTCCCAGGATTCAAACCCGAGATCTCTTGCATTGTCGTATACGCTACCGACTGCGCCACAGACGCAGAATCCTCAAATACACTACACACAGAACTTGAAACCTATTTACTCTAAAATTTCTAACAGCGAATCTGATCGACTTACAAACAAACAGTCTAACCACTGCCATAGAAAAGCCACTCCATCATCACACTATCATTGTCTTTAAGTTTCGTAGCCCCATAAGTCCCATAGGAAGTAAATAGGCCAACAGCACTGCATTGACCCGCGATATGACATTGAAACTACAATCAAAGTAATTGAGTGCGTTGGTGTGAGAATGACGAATGATACTGACGGGTCTATGCTCAATATGAGAGGAATTAACACTTTGGACTTTACAGGCATACTATTGAACTTCTTAGTGTATCTAAATACTCAAGAATAAGTGCTTAGTCCACGTCTGGCAAGACAAGTTGGATTTAGCAGAATTTTCCTCAACAACCGCGCGATCAACATTTATTTATTCTCGTCTATCAAAAATGTAATACGGATAGCTAGTGCTACTACTTTTCTTGAGCTTAAGTAATTCTAATGCAATCTGCTTGCTTTGTTTGCAATCACCACAAAAAAAAATCACAATTATTACTAGATAACCCCAAAACTCCACAAAATTTACTCGCAAAAATTTGAAGCGTCTCCCCTTTTCATAAACGAATATTTACACCAGCCAGCAATTCTAACTTATTACTCTTTCCACGAAAAAAGATAACCCACTGGAAAAGTACAATGTTATAACAAAAATCAAAACAAAAACAAATGGTACATTATTATACAATTAGTGTACATATTTACAACAATTCCGCGGCTCTGTTATCACACACACACATACACATAAAGGGTATGTGACCTAAAAATGTAACTAAAAGATGCAAACAATCTTTTTAAGTTTTTATACCAGGGACGGATTTGGGGAGTGATTAAATAAGACAGGTGCATTGGTATATAACTAAAATATACTTGTTACATTAGTATATTATAATAATTTGTATAGCTTAAAAGACAGCAAACTATTATATCTTTAAAATTTATGGAAAACTTCTTGTTGAAACCTTGCCTGAGTGTTCTTCCATCAAATCTTGAATCGCCACAAGTCCCCAATTCACATTTGACATACGCGGTAGACTTGGACCTAAACCCTATCTTATTAGAGAAGGAAACTTGTGTTGTGGTGGGATGGTAACAAGTTGAATATACTTTACTTTTTGGGAGATCGTTAGCTCCAACGGAATAATTGCAGGTATGCAGCCGTGTTTCGTTCCGACATACACCTTGTTAAATCCTTATGTGCTTATCTTAAGGCTTACCAACTATGATTTGATAGTGCGCTATTAAATGTAGTAATCTTGAAATAGGGTTCATTCAACCAGGAAGTGTCCAATGAAATACAAATGCGCATAAATAAAATATCGATAAATATCACGTCTAACGCCGGCCCTGCATCTTTCTATTAGTATCTGGTCGACCTATTTTAGGGATTGCTTCATAGGGCCACGCACACATGCACAAGTGTCCGTGTGACTGTAAAAACGTGGTACTATCTATGTGTGTGTAGATAGTGCGTATGCGCAGACGATGTGTATTTTTTAATATAAATCCTATTAATATATTAGATGCGAAAGTGTTTGATGGTTGGATGCATATTTGGGCGTGAGCGAGTGACCTAATATTTTATTTTTTGTAATGGGTCTTCTTGAAGGAACCGCCTCTGTGCCGCGGTCGGTAGTGCATCCGACTGCTTACCACGAGGGCCCGAGTTTAATTCCTAAGTTGGACAAGTGCTATTGTAATTTAGATTAGATTATTTTCAATAGTAGCCCGGAGTTTGAAAACGTGAAAGTAGATACGCCTCCTATTACATACGACTTACTTTGCTAACGGCGAAACGCGGGTGTATTTCATACAACTCTGCCTTACACCTTCGGAGATAAAAGGACTCTACCACATAACAATAGTAGATTCAGAGATTGACAGACATTTTAATTTATAATTTTGAGTATTTATTTACAATACCCGGTAAAGAAAATTTGTGATAACCGTGTAAATTTTTCATAGATTTCTTTTCAATAAAATCGTAGTTTGTGTTACTTTTCTCATTAATTAGTTCATTACCGGTTTAGTTTCTCACGGTATTACTAATGATTAATTAAACGGTGTTATGTAATATCCATTAAGACTTCTCACGGAAACAAACTTTTTAAATTTTGCACTTATATTAATGACAAATTAAAATCGTTATCGTCTGTAAAGGTCTATCAAAGAGTTGTATAACGTATCTTTAAAACTATTAAACCAACGTGGTTCTGTTTGCGTATAAAGTGTCGCTCCGTATTCTTACCGCTTAGGTTTTTTAAAAGAGGTAGTCTGTGTCCTTCGTCCAATTTTGTTCAGTACAGCCGTGAAAACTTTCTAAGAGATACAAACAGACATTTTAATTTTCGAGTATAATATTTGTATCTATAGAAAGGGTACTAAGAAGTTTGCAAAGATCTTTTCTTATTCTTTCTTTTTAAAAATACATTTCCCGCATTAAGAGTTGCTCTTGTGTCGCGGGGGAATGGGGTGTGAGAATCAAACCCACGACCTCCCGACGCCTTGGTCTTAACGTGGCAACCTAAACCACTGCGCTACAGAGGCAGTCATTAGCAAATTGCTTTTTTGGCCTCTACCTGTCACCATGGGAATAAGACGATAATATATGTTATATTTTTGTATCTGTTCCGTTCCTAGATTCTACCTACCCTTATTTAAAATAGACGTTAAAATAAGAAACTAATATTTAGTTTTTGAACCGGATCGGCGTAGGAACTACAATATAATATAATCAATGATACCAGGCTATCATAACTCAGAGATTGTCTATGTAATGATTGTTTACTTGTAATTGCATACAAGTATGTTAACAATATGAATCAGCATCAGGGTCGTGTCACAGCAGAAGCAATGCTATACAATTAATTTTATAGTTTATAGAAATAAGTTCAGTAGGTTATGCGATTTTTCTATGAATTATTTTATTTTATTCTTTCTTCAATACTTCACTATTAACTTCCGGACATAGAACTTGATTTTCTTAGTCTTTTCTCTTCTTTTGCACAGCTTCTAAAGAACTAAGCAACAATAATAAACTATTAGGAAATGTTGACCTGCAAAATATTAAAAACTATAACTCTTTTGTTTTGATTCTAAAGTTATTATTTACGTAGGTCATAAAACCTGTCATAAAGTTTTAGTGATCGTATTGTGTATCATTCACTCTTTATTTTACTATCTTGTGGGAGATTCGGACCACCGTGAAAACTGCTAGTGTGGGCCAGTGGTAGAGAAGACGACTACCAATCTTGAAGTCTCGGGGTTAATTCTATCCTTGTACAAGTTAGGTATAATACTTTGATTTCGATGACAGTACAAATTTTATGATGATGCTTAGTTATATTGCTGATAGTTTTAGTTGTTTGTTACATTCATACATTTATAAGATCACGCCTGTTATACCCGAATATGTAGGCACAGGTGTATTTAATACACCCACGTCTCGACGTTACAAAAGTTAGTATCACGCAAAAAGGGCTACCGAATTTCTAAATTCCGGGCACGCTACTTAACTCCGGGTTACTACCGTACCCGGATGTACATATATAGTACTTTACCCGACCCGGTAAGCGAACCTGGGACCTCGAGTTAGGCAGTCGTATACACTACCTATCTCGCTACAGACACAGATATACCTTACTTAATATAATTTATAGTATAGCTTTACTTAAAACTCAGTCTTTATTCTATAATGCTATGTGAAAATGAGCTTCCCGTCCATATAAGGTGTTTAATTAAGTGATGTCATATAAAAACGTTAATAGGTAATGTCACACGACGCCAACCACACTTGCTAATCATATAACAGCCTACATACATAATTATTATGACATTTTATATATAAAAAAATATATATGTATCTTTGCGGGCTACTATAAGAAGCTCGTGGCTTTGTTAACAACAGCCGCGTGGGTCGATCTCTGTGGTTAAGCTGCGCCTGCCGAGATTGTTCAGGCTGTCATTTTCAAAAGATCTTTGACCGTCGATAACAGTAGTCAGAAGCTTGAAAGTCTGACAACCAGCCTTACCGAAGGGTATCGTGTCATAACCCAGGTAACTGGGTTATGGAGGTCAAAAATATATATTTTATATAAAAAGCTATTAAATAATAATATAATAGGAAAAAACCACAAGAAACAAACAATCTAGGTAGAACAAACGACGCGTCAATATAATTGACATATTTACATAATTCATCGTTGTTCAAAAATGCGTACGTATTTAAATCTTGCCCTTATTCGTTATATACATAGTACTAGTGGCCGCCCGCGACTTCGTCTGCGAGGTCTTTAGTTTTCTCATTTTTATTGCTATAGCGCAATCCTCTACAGTCGGTACAGTTGAGTATCGAGAGTTTGACTTTTAAAATGTACTGACAAAATAGTTCTTAAGGAACCCGGTAACAGATTTTCGTGTTAAATTTCTCGATAGCTAGCCGATTGTAAAAGAGAATCAAGCTACATTTCTTTTATATAAAAAAAATCCCCCTTTTTACCTTCTTCATGAGGGAATACTGCATCAGTACTCTTGTGAGACATCTTCAAAATAACTGTTATAAAGACGTAAATGTTATAAATAAATAAAGTTACAAAACTGGACACGAGACTTAAGGAAATTCATCTTTAAAAAAATGTGTGACAAATTCAAGTTACTATAACGATAGTACCATCACTATTTAACGCTAAAAACCAAACCAAAAAAAAACCAGCCATCCGTAAACTGTAATGTAATGCATTATTACGAAATTCTCAATTTCAACTCAAAATTTACTAAAAACTGCACACTTTCCTACTATTGTGTATGGAAATATAAAAAGCGTATTTATCACGTGAAGTAAAAATCCATTTATTTTTGAATAGATTGAGTGCAGTTATGTCATGTTCTCGGTCAACTGTTATGGAGTAAGTTGTGTAACAAACTAGATTAATCGGGTTGTTTTTATGATTTTATTTATGTTTAAAATATTATAATAATATGTTCTATATATACCATTGTCCCACATGACGTGTCTAGGTTTGTTCGGCACAACATGTATTCCTCTTTCACTCATCCTTTTCAGCCGTCAACTCTGCCTTTACACCTTTCTTGTTTCTATGTATAAGACCCTAGTATTTGGGTTGTATGTAAGCCAAGAAAATCAACTTATACCCAATTCCCAAAGATTTAACTCACGCTCTATCATGAGATTGCAAGTGAATTGTATGAAGACTCAAATAGCGCCTTTAGCGGACAGTTCAGGTACTAACTTTGCTACGATCATTAATGCCTGATTTCAGACATAAATGATTGTTCATATATGTATTAAACATCTTTATAACTGTTATTTAGTAGATGTTCCACAAAACTACTGATGCAGTTTGACTGTAGGAATGACAACATATTATCAATTGTAATTAATTTAGCGAGGTAATTCAGTATACATAAAAGCAAAGCTTTTTAAGTAATAAAAATAATTAAGATTTAACCAGATTGAAATTATTAAACCGTAGTATGAGTAAAAGCATTGAGTTTCAAAAATAATCGATACCAAAAACTCCACGATAATCGATTACACTTACATAATTTTTCAATTGAATAATTTTCCTCTAAAAACGTCTACTCTTTTACCTTTTTACATAACACAGTTTATTACCTAGGTATTCTATATTTAGCTACTTTAAAAAGAGGTACTAAAAATCTAATTTCGTGTACTTTCATGACAACATTCAATATTATGTCAACATTTACATAACTTTAATTGGTTTTTCACAGATCGTGAGTGACATGCATCAACGAACATCTCCTTTTAGAGTTCTCCTGTAGAGTTATGATTGCCTGGTAGTTTGTCTGACCTGACAGTTAATGATGATTCGGACAAAATGTCCGTTAAATTCACTTAAAGCTGCAAATTGACACATTTTGTGTTTATATTAATGAAAATCAGACCCCCATAAAAATACTGTATCTACTTCAAAAACGCACACACGACTACAGCATATTTTTTTAATGGTGTTTATAATGCAGATTGTTAATACTAATGTGAAAGACACAATATGAATATAAAAATCAACCCCTACGCGTCTAAAACTTTGTACTTCAGCGAAGCAGGTTAGCTGTCGGATATTTCAATTTTCTAACCAGTCTCGTAGTTATTAGTCTATCACATCACAGACGAACAATTATAAGTTTCGAAAGACTGAAGAAATTAAGCTTATAATGTCAATGTAGGTACTTGTTTAAGCCAGAAGTAGATTTTTCTTTATCGTGTTTCTTTAATTGTTTAGAAAACTCAAGTGGTGACAGAAACTTCGCTTCCTTTGCGATAACTTCTTTGTAATTAAATAGAATATTCTTTATTTCGTCAAAATAATAGTATACGAAAATGGTTTGTAAAAAATAATTATCACTTCCTTTATTTTGCTGCTACGTCAAACGCAAATTATCGTCAAAATAATAAAATGTAAGGATCTAATTAACAATACATAATTATTTCTAACGATTGTCTCACAATGAGACATTATTTCAATATTAATTGTTCCTAAGTATATCAATAAGTAATACAGTTGACTCATACAATTACAGGTAGTAATGTAATCTTACACCGTTGTGTATGTGTGGTCTTTTTTTCATTTGTAAGCTGAATATTTTTATTGAAATGTTGCGATTTGTTCGTAATTATATTATTATGTTTTGACATTATTTGAAAATCTTTCCGTGGCGTTTTCTTTTTAAGATATAATAATATATATTTTTTAATTGGGTAAGCAGTGATAGCTGAGTGGTAAGCAAATATCACTTGCTCTATCGGTGAAGGAAAACATCGTGAAAAAACATTGCATCCCTAAAATTTGTTTAATACATTTATTGAGGGCATTCAAAGTCCCCAACCCGCACTTGACCAGCGTGGTGGACTCAAGGCCTAAACCTTCCTCCTCGTTTAGAAGGAGACCCTTGCCCTGCAGTGGGACAGTAATGGGTTAAAAAAAACTGTTTAAAAAAAAAAAATTTAAGACAACCAAAAACTGACCGATAGGCAGTCGCTCCACCTAAAGTACTGGTACTCAGCTGCACCCGGTGAGACTGGAAGCCGACTCCAACATAGTTGGAGGAAAGGCAAGGCTGATGTTAAAGAGGGAAAAAAATGCAAAAGCTATGCTTAGCGCCATCTGTAATCAAGTAGACGTACTATTTATGGTGTTATAATATTTCACTGTAAAGAGTGACACCTAGCGTCAAATAGTAATAATTAATACAGTTCATGTTATATTGAAGTAATATATTTAATATTACACCTACTACAGCTGTACTATTACTTTAAAATCCTAAAAGCAAACCATATGTGCTTTATTTAATTAATGTGTACCAACAAGCTACTTTTTATTTAATAACTGTAAAGCTGGCAAAGCGTTATTACCTATTAGTTCAACTATTGTTATAAAGATGTCGCTGTTCTAAATATCATCTGAAACTTGAGAAAGACGTTCGTACTTAATACTCATACTATTTACTTGTAATACATGCTAGTATATATTAATGTATTCTGGAGCTGTAAGTAAATAAGTACAAAGTTTAAAATTAAATGGCATCAAAATGCTTATGCCATTATTTAAAAAGACGCCTGAAACAATGTACGCATATTGAAGTCTTACAACTTGTGGCTATTATAAATCAACTAGGAGTTTTGGGGTATTCATCATTCAGTTTTATCTCTTTTGAAACACATACAAATACAGCTAAAATTATAATAAAAAACAAATTTTACTTTTAATTTATTCACGTATCACTAATATAAGCGATGAAACTCTCAACACTGGCGCTGTCTCTACTCTTCGGGAATATTTCATCACTAGCGCCATCTACCATCACTTCGTGTAAAGCTAGGGTTCTCAGCAGTCGGTCAGACTCGCTACCATCTCCTTCTATAATCCGATCATTAATCATATTAGTTAAATTTATTTCATCCATCGTTTTATCATCAAGGTTTGTATCCGGTTCCTCATTAGAGAGACTCCTTCGTGATTGAAGGCCAGATCCTCCAAGTTTCTTTTTAGCTAGTTCAATAAATGTAGGAGATTTTAAAGTCTCGCGTAACCAGTTCTTGATTTTGTTCTTTTTGTCTTCTACGCGGGCTTTGAATCTGAAAGGTAATGTTTGTTTACTTTTAGAGGAATAGCATAACTAATTTGTTATTAGTTTTAAAAAAAATGATAATAATGTAGTCGCTCATATTTCATTTAAACTGTTTTTATTAACATCAATTTCTAGCAAAACCGTTGGCTGGTTACATTACGTACAAACATGTATTTTTGACTTCGTGCTACTCAGTTTCGCACTCAAATAAAAATATACTAAAAATCCTATCTAAATTATACACAAGTCTGTACAACAAAAACATAATAATATACAGGGTGTGGCGTAAATAATGGATAATCCTTTACCAGCAGATGGGCGACTTCCCGACTGCTCTAAAAATTAAAATTTACCTCTGGCACAAGTATCATAGTTTTTGAGATATTGGCCATTTTGTGTGTTTTTTAAGAAAGCGATTTACGCTCTTAGTTTTTGATGCTGTGATCACAAATTAAGGCTTTTTTTTATCCGTTTTTTGCAAATAAATCCTGAATAGATGTGCTATTGAATCTAGAACGCGCTTAGCGTGCAAAAATAAAATTAGTCGACCGGCAAAAGTGTTAATAATTTAAGTTCAGTACATTTAGCAGTAGTTTATCTATTCTAACTGCCATGTTTCTATGAACTTAAACGCTTGAATAGATAAACTACCGCTAAATGTACATCAGAGACGGTTAGAGAACTCCTTTCACATTTGTTAGTTAGACTTACTTCTGTAATTCCTTCTCTCTCTGCCGAGCCTTATCGATCTTGGGTTTAAGTTCAGCCACGGTGTAGGCCTCGTTGCTGGTGATGGTCTCCTCCACCCACTCGGTGACCTCGGACACGCGGGAGTACACCCCGGGGGAGCGCGGGTCGCCGCACTGCTTGCCGCCGAAGGAGACGATGCCGAGGAGAACGCCGTCTCGGACTGCTGGACCGCCGGAGTCGTGCTGATGATGAATTACAATTTTAAGTTCACTTTAATTCAGACAATAATATATATTTTGTTAATGCTTAATGTGTGCAATGGCTTTGCAACGGCTTCCCTCTTTCATTCCAAATTTCCCCGTTGTGTGTAATTATTGCTACGCATACTTACGTTGTTTATGCTTGACTTGAAGATTCAAGAATCACATGCTTCGTTTCATCAAAATAGGTTCGGTTGTATAGCCGAAAGAAACATGATAACAAACAGAGATAGGACCGGCTTTTTTATGGATAAAAATTATACTGAAAGTACGGATTTGTGTTATATTCCCAGTACTACTATAATACCCCGGGGTGATAACTGGCATCAAATTGTCTCAATAATAAACAGTAATGATTCTTTCTACTCACATTGCAAGCATCTTTCCCTCCAGTAGCGTATCCAGCGCACAGCATCCTTTGCGTGATATAAAAGCGGTACGACTTCTGACAGTCGTCCAGAGTCATCACTGGGACAGGCACGAAACGCAGACGGTCAGGAATGTGACCGTAGCCTGACTCCTAAGGATAAATGAAAATATCGCAATAAATGATTTGATTTGAAATGATTTGATTTGATATTTAGTTTTTGAGGGTATATTATGGTTTGTGGATGCCACAGCTGATCTTAAGATTTCGAGTTTGATTCCCAAATCAAGCAGCCGGGCAAAGTATTAGTGCTGGTTTATTTGATATTTTGTTGGAATATTGTCAATAGTAGCCCGGAGTTCGGTATCGTGCCCGGAACATTATTCTCCTATTACAAAAAAAAAGACTAATATTCTATCAGAAATGTAATCAGTTACCACCTTCCTGAACTCTACAATCGAATTTAAACTAAGACAATGACATAATGATTAGCAGCTGCATACACTACGGACCACAAACCATTTGGCGAGTTGAAGTACCAAATAGTTTCTAAGTCAAACTGGTACTCACATCAGTACTCCCCCACCCAGTCACAATGAGTATATCGCTCTCCTTCATGAGATAGTCCTTGGACGGCAGGTTGAGCACGGCGATGTTGCGGCCGATAGGCATCGGTCTGTCCAGACGGAGGAGCGAGTAGTCGAAGTCTGCGTTACCTGGCACGTACTCGTGTGGGAAGAACACCTGAAAAATTATATGCATAATTAATAAATATGATTACGTTAAGCCCAATAATTATGCAAGTTGCAGCTGTAGTTTTTCTTGTTTTTATTTAGCTTTGTTGTGATCTACGAAACAAACAATGAGCATGAGTCTATTTTTTTTTATCAGAAATCGATAACTCTAAATCGGGAGGTAGTGGGTTCAATACCGTTTCAAAATAAATGTTTAGTCTTGTCATTTCGTCCATTCTCTGTTCGTAAAATTCCTCACCTACCTACGTTAAATTTCAATATATAAGAAACAAAAGAAATCGCTTTTTAAGTGAATTATTAACATGGGATATCTTATTTGACTTGTTTCTTACTTTATTAACTCGTGCCTGATAGCCTCCTCTGTTGTGGAACGAACTCCCAGCTCTGATAATGAACGGAGTCAACTTTTTCTTGTCACCGTCGAATGCACTGCAAAGTAAATAGTACTCTTATATCTAACTAGCTGATCCGCGCAACTTCGCTTGCGTCATCTAAGAGAATGGGTCAAAATGTTCCCCGTTTTTGTAACATTTTTCGTTGCTACTCCGCTCCTAATGACCGTAGCGTGATGTTATATAGCCTATAGCCTTCCTCGGTAAATGGGCTATCTAACACTGAAAGATTTTTTTAAATCGCACCAGCAGTTCCTGATATTAGCGCGTTCAAACAAACAAACAAACAAACTCTTCAGCTTTATTATATTAGTACAGATATTAGTATAGATATAGATAACGGATAAAATATTAGGATAAATAAATACCCAGTGCCCATAATACTAAGTTTTAGCACTATATTGAATCCGATAGAGTTAAGGATTGTATAGTATAAGAACTGGATTCAAACCTACTTTCCCTAGATCGTGAGTACCTAGACCTGGAAATATTTAATCTATCTAGAAACTTTATTTAACCTGCTGTGTCTTTACAGTGACATAATACTCACGACTCCAAACAATGTCCAGCAGTAAGCACCCACTGCTCATCAATGATGGAGCCACCGCACCAGTGCTTGGCGTTTCTGCTGATGGCCACGTTGTAAGGATACATGCTGATACTCGTCTCCATGCCGCCCACGATACGACGGACTGCATACGAACGGAATGCCCACGCTATGTGACGTTCGTCGTGGCTTTCTGGGAATACTGGAAAGACATAAAAAATGTTCTAGGCCATCATTCTTAACCGCGAGGCGTGCGGCTTGCAGTGCATGCTTCGACAGTTTTTCCGCTGCACACCGCCAAGCGGAAATGAAGACACACGTGGTGGGTTAGTGGGTATGCTCGCCCTTATGGCGGGAGAGTCCCACATTACCCTGCACCCCACCCAGTGTGTAGTATATGCATAAAACAATCCCCAAAAAAAAGGTCATCATTCTTTTTCTAAGACTGCCTTTTAAGATAGCTCTATCCACAGATCTTTGTAAATTACGCGTTCCTATTTTAGCAATTTATGATTATCACGTGCGATGTTTTGTTTTGATTCTAAGACATGGATAAACAATGCATTTTCTTTTGTAACATCAAACCTGTTATACTCGAAGTCTTATAAATACACTCAAATTTCGCCGTTTTCAAAGTTAGTCCCATGTAATAAGGCCATATGTAATTGGAGGCGAGAATATTGCCGGGCATTTGAGAAGTGTACCATGTAATTGTTTAGGATTGCGTGTTTTAATTAGATAAAATCTTTCCCTTTAAATGTTATCATCTATTTTATGCCCTTATCTTCAATGGCTTGATTCAACACGTGATTGATACGTGCACGTATGTGTTCACGTGCAATAAAGTGCAAGCGTGCACGACTGCACGTGTGATATGATAACAATGATTATTTGCTTACATCTTCAAAACCTTTTATAAAAATATGACACTTTTTTCGGCAGGAGTAAAAGACAAAATCCAACAAATTATTTTCCAAAGTTACTCTATTATAATAGTTATTAATATCAATCTAACTGCTAGATAAACTAGTTCTCTAGAGGACTTGTATGTGTCATTTTTAAATGAATTATTCCGATTTCTTAGGTGCAATGAATAAACCTGTGATAATTAGGTAGAAATCTTGGTTTCTTATGAAGATTGAAGGTCAAACTGAAGGTACAAGTAAGTTGTTCAAATCATCTTTGTTGTGACGTGTAATAAAGGAAAACATTACTAGGAGACTATAAATCTACAGGAGTTCTTTGGAAATCTTCAATGTCACATACAGCAGGGCTATTAAAGTCTTTAAAATACCCTTACCTGGATACCCTCTTTTATCACTAGCAATCTTAAACCTCGTCGAACTCTCATCGTTTCTAAACTTATATTTCTCTTCCAACAACGCTTGTATATCCGATCCATCATTACGTACTTCTTCACTAGGCCTTGCGTCTATTTGCACACTGAACTTAGGTTTATGCTCATACAAAGACACCTCTTCAGGAACTAAATCCCTTTTGTGCAAAATCTCTGGTTTTACTTCTACAGTAATCATTTCAGCATTTAAAACTACACTTAGAATTATATTTTGTACAATATATAGTAAAAATTTGTTACTCGGTTTCATTGTAGCTACATTTTTATTGGAAATGTTTTCTAATAATGGAATTGTATGGTTCGAGATAACGTTTATGCATTTTGTTTTATGGGATGTCGTAAAGTCGATGAGATTTTTGGAGTTATGTGGAACTGTGTAGATAATGCAGTCGGGTTTGGGATTATTCAATTAGATGTTTTGTTTTACGTACATTATATCCAACTGTTTAATCAATAAATTTAAATAAACCTTGTTGTCGCTTCGGGGTGTTCTTCTGTTAGATAGTTTTAATCTAGGTATTTTAATTCGATTATGATAAATTTTCTTCCGACTGCGGATTAGTCCGCGTCCATCTCTCAAGAAATAGTTTCATCAAAATCCTTTCAATAGATACCATGTGAAGCCGTAACATCCAAATATCCGTCTCCAAAACTTTCGCATTTATAATATTAGTAAGATAGTAAGATTTTTAAACTTTAGTGAAAAACTTACCAGAAAAAACATCGGACCATGAAAAAATCCGTTTTAGCTGTAATTCAAAATGTGTTTAACTAAATAATATAATTATTATTATAGCAGTGGGTAAATTATATCACATCACATTCATAAATAATGGTAAAAAAATGGATGGTAGACATTAAGTTATTACGGTAATATAACCATCTATGAATACTAAAGGAATCATGAAAAGGGTTTGATTACACAAACAACAATTTGATATAATTTGTTATTCGAATGAAATATTAAATTCTTGTTTTGCAAGAGACTCATTACTAAGTTTCCACATACATACAAATCGCTCTCATCCCCTACGGGGGACGGTAGAGACCAAGAAATTTCCAAAAGTTGTTACCTAAAACTGACTTTGAAATTTTAGGTCCAATATTTTATAAGGAAAATTGTGCTTCCTATACCCAAAGGTTTAAGCAGGGATACATAAATCGCACTTACTTTCCGCTAGCTTTGTTGTTAATCCCATGTAATAAAGGCCACGAATTTTGTTACATACTTATGCATGTTACCAATCTGCTAGCTGTTATAGAGAACATTCGGGTAGAAATTGGCAACACAATACAAAAATCGCATCTCTTTGACTGAACAGGGAATCGAACCCGAAATATTACAATAGGTAACATACACTGCAGGGCTATATATTTATAATCATATGGTACATTATTTATAAGGCCATGTTATAACACAAGTCACAATCAATAGGTAATATTGATTAATTTTTACCGTGTCGTGTCTATTTCTGTACCAGGCGTGGATGAGTTGAAAGAGGTGTATTGATTCGTGTAGAACATAGGGTTATGAGTGTTGCTTAGGGTTCCCAACTGAATGAAATGAAACATCGTGAGGGAACCTTGCGTGAACTATTTGTTGAAGAAAAAAACTAATTTTCATTTCGTTAGCGTAGTGGACTGTAGCAGTGGAGCAGCCTTAAGCACCTTTTATATTGAACTAGAGGCCGCCCGCGTCTTCTTCCGCGCGGAAACCCTTCCCGTGTTAAGTCCGATCCATCGGGAACTCCGGGATAACTATGACTATGTGTTATTCTGGGTCTTCAGCTACGTATATACCAAATTTCATCGTTCTCACAAACTTTCGCGTTTATAATATTAGTAGGATTAATGCAGAATGTCGAAAAATGTTTATTGGGCAGAAGATATTAGTTACGCGTCGAGAGGGACGCCCTAGAAAGACAGATCATAATCGGTAATGTACTTCAAAAAGTTCAGGTGCGTAGTACTCGTAACCGGCGGTCATGTATACATGTGAATAAATCAAAAGAAGTTTGTAGGAATCGTAGTAAAGCGTTCTTTTTCGACCCCTATGGAAAAAAGACGTGATTTAACGTATGTACCTATGTGTTATTTTACTTCAATATTACGAAAAAAACGGTTCCTAAAACTCTTCTCATGATATATTCAAGAAAGCAGAACGGGTGAAATAGCAATAACAATTTGTGTACTCATTTCCACCGTTACAGTGGATACTTACGCAGCCATTCTATAAATAAATAAAGAGTTCGTGTCATAACGCTTTAAGCTTAAAAGGAAAGGCAGTGTGGACGATGGTTTTCGAGTTTTTGAAAGCATACTAAAGGATTTCAGTATTTAAACTGTATTTAAGTTGTCTGTCCTACTTCGAATCTCTTATGAATTTAAGAGGCTTGTGACCAGGAGTTCATAAAGTTCCTGGTTAAATGTAAAAGTATGGACAATTTAAAATATAGGTAATCAGTGACTATCTTAGTCTTAGTCCGCTCGTGTATACAGTGCTGATTAGGAGGTTTCTTGCCAGCTCTTCTCATTGGCCCTACCTTCCGAGCTGGCGGTAAATTCACTCTCTGTATCATTGACTATCATAAGTGTTAGCATTTGACCTAAATGAATAAATGATTTGATTTTGATTTTTTAGTGATGTGATTTTGACGTCCTTTTGTTCCTGCTTTACGTACAGGCTTGTTGCTATATTCAGACACAGACAGTTAAATGGCGCTTACTATCAACTTAAAAGCATCGCCGAATATATATAAAATGTATTAAATAAAAGCGTTTCAAAATCAAAGAGGTAATAATAGCTTTGACTAGCCAATAACCATTTAAAAAAAACTTTCTAAACCGTAAACTATAGAGCAACTGTCAGTGTCATTTTGTCCGTATATCGTAGTGTGCTAATAATATAATTTTGTAATGAATATACTAATATACCTAGTGATAATAATGTTATGACCCGCACGGTGACGCTCGTGCTTGCTTACTCTTTGCTCATCAATGAAGTACACATATTATTTGATTGTTAGTAGAACAACGCTTATGTACTTATAGCCAATTACCCATAATCATCATCAATCGTCAATCGTCGACTGCCTCCGTGGCGCAGTGGTTTAGGTCACCACGCCAACACCACTGCGTCAGGAGGTCGTGGGCTCGATTCCCACACGGAGCAATTATTTGTGCGACCCATAAATAATTGTTTCGGGTCTGGTTGTGGCTTTGTGTCCGTTGTTTGTATGTTTGTAAAGTTCCCCGCGACACAAGAGCAATTCTTAGTGCGGAAGTTGTCTTAAAAAAGAAAGAAAAGTCATCATCATAATCAATATGATTCATAGCATGCCGTACTTTTCATAAACATCCTTTTTTGCCAGTCTTTTAAGTTCCTTTCGATGGGTAAATGATCAGTGCGTTTTGCTACCTTTAGCGTGGATATTTCATAAATTATATAACGGTATTTGGGCCGAGCGTTTCTGAACTTTGGGCATTAAGATATAGGGCAATAACATTTTTTGTTAGTAGCCCTAACCTGATATACAAATGTTGAAAAAATTGCTCATAAACCCCTAGGAGTCGACAATTCAAGATAAATAATATATTATTGGAGTCTTATTATAGCTTATTCACAAAAAAACCTAATTGAAACCATAATTTACCATCACCTTTGCACAATTATCTGCACAATCAAATTACACATCTGAAATTTTAAACGAGAGATACTCAACTTCGTAAATATTGTTAAAAACTTCTATTTTGACTAAAAACTACTATTATTAAAGACTTCTATTTTTCATTGTTTCAGCTAGTATACTAAATAATAAGTACCTGACGGCAAATCTAGTGTATCTGTTGAGCCTATGTCTGATACTAGGACAATTTGAGTTGATACCTAGAGGACTCAGGAGGAAATCTACTACTCTATGTTTTTTTATAGAGGTAATAAGACTACATAATTTCATCGATTCCGTAACCGTGTTTATCCATCAGGTTTTTGAATATCTGGAAATGGCGATACTTGGATATACAAAAATATTATCCATACTTGGAAAAACAAACGCGCTGTTTTATACCAGTAGACCTAAGTGATTTTTCTCGCATATACACTTTCATCCCTATTTTGGAGGTTGGTTATATTATTATAGGTTTAACCCCGAGTCTTCAACTATTTACATGTAAAATTTAATCAAATCCGTTTTATAGATTAGCTGTGAAAATGTAATAGATAGACGGTTACGATTGTAAAGTAACATTTACATGGGTCGAATAGCCACACAACTTATCCCTAGAAAATGATTTTTAGTTTAATTAGATTGCCATATCAAAAGACATTAAAAAATCAAAATTCCTTTCAGATTCCACTCTGCATAATCTTGTTAGAACTTTTCCTATACTACGTATGGAAGAAGATCCAAGACTACATACTCCTTAACGCTGATGCTATCCTGGTACATTTGACTGAAGAAAGAGGTCTAGAATGGCTGGTCTGCCATGTCTGCTGTGGTCATAGCAACTGTTCCTATATGCTAGCAGATTTAACGTTAAAACTCCTTAGCTTTACTGCTCTCCTGGTAACTTGTTTTTTTGTTACAAATTAATGAAGGATTATTTTTGTAATGGTATGTAGAGTTTTATTACTTTCTTCTCAATCCCTTACTAATTTTTAAAATATAATTTTCTTTTTGCCCAGAAATACACAATAAACTGATTTCACTCATTCTTAACTTTGAAAAATTCTCAGTTGACCGGTAAAATACATGGTTTTATTAGAACAGGGCTTTTCTTATACGAAACTAAGGTCGAGAAACTTCAATTTTAATACTTTTTGCAAGAGATCTTCTGGGATAACTAACGTGATGATACAGGAAATTACATCGCGAACAAAGTAAGAAGAAGAAGCTTTCTAAAACACAAAGCTTACTAACTAGGATCCAATGTAATAGGATAACATAAACGCAAGGCGTCAGGAAGTTTGTGAAGGAACGCGACCCCGGGGAGCGCGCGTCAATTAGTTTTATGAGCGTTATTCGAGCTGTTTGTAAACAACTCCCGATAGCCTATTACTCCCTGGTACTTTTGTATGTAAGGTCGAACAATAAACATGACAACGTGTTTTGGTCATTTTATAACAGCTGTAAAGATCGCTGATTACTGCTTAGGGGGCGAGAATTTGAATACCTTTCATGGTTGTTGTTTTCCTGGTAACACAAATACAGATTTTTTTATACTTACTTTTGCCTGTGGCTTTATCTGCGTTGGAAGAAACGCAAAATGTGCCCAGGTTATAAACTATTCAGCCAAATAAGTTAAACCGTTACTATTCTAACATACCATTATTATATTACAACCGGGGAATCGAATCCCGGATCACATTACCGATAACGTTTTCTAAACCACTAAACGTAACAACAACGACTTCTTTCCGTTCCGTCACCCTTGCCTACCTATTTCGTATTTTTTTTTTCTCTTTTGCGTCGCAGCTTGTTGCTATATTCAGAGAGACAAAGTTAACTGGGACTTAGGTAGTAATTAAATTCCAAAGTTATTTGTCTTAGAATGTTATCCCATTAAAGTTAGTCAAATATGTTTCGACCCACAGATAAAATGTAATGTTTCGAAGTATAGTTTGTGGATATTAGGGAAGTTTCATAGTAACAACATAAGTTGAACCGTAGTAATTGTTTTGAACAAAATATCTTATAACTTGTTAAAAATCTAAGAAACAAAGATTGGTTTCCTCTGATAGGCTTTTTGTAATCTTTGAAAGAAAAATTAAGGCAGAAGTTTCCAAATATCAAAAGAACATGCACATATTTTAATCTTAGAGAATTAGTTAATACTTTCCACGGCAAATTGTGTTCTTTCTTCCAAGATGAAAGGTCATTGTAATCAGGGAGCCGACTCCAAAAGAAAAATTGCCAGACTTGATTTTAAAATTTGTAAATAACTTAGTCTGTTCAATTTTAGAAGTGCCTATAATGTATATTGTTATATATGCTTGATGTTTATGTATACATACATATTATTATGTATAGTGGATGCTGTTCCCAGCAAGACATCGGACTCCCAACAGGGTGATCACTTTTCCTTTTATGTAAAACTAAATAAGGTTTTTCTCCAAATTATTTTTATTCTACTAAATACAAACCTACGTACATCCCACACTTTTAACGAAATTAGTAAGTGGTAAAATCTTTTGAGGGACGAATTCCGCCGACTCGCCGACAAATGTCGACGATTTGACGACGGCGGGTCTTTTATATCAGGAGAATAGGAATGACAACTAATTTTGGTTATTTACTCCATCTAGTAGATCGTGAAATTAATTACACATGTATTTGTCATTTTTGTGCATAATCAAATTATTACCACAATATATTGAGTTGAAAAGTCACATGACGTCACGTTAGAGTACAAAATGTACAACACCGTGACGTCACTAGCCCCCACTCTATAATTTTAATGTTTTTTTGGGTAAGTCATTATATTGGTCTTTAATGAAGAAAAAAAATACGTGTCTTAATAGTAAAATTATGAAAAAAATATATCAATATTACAATTTAATAAAAACAAAACTGTAAGCCAACTAACTGGCTGTGACATAAAATGAAAAAAAAAGAAATGGAATCGACAACGTCAATCAAACGACTTTCAAAAACAACCCATCAGACCATATGGGTCACTCATACATTATAAAACAAAAATAAACTCTATTATTTGAGACATAAATCACATTATCCCTTGAATCAATGTTAAGTGAATTTTTGCCCGTCCAGCTCCTAAAGTTTGACAACAAACACTGCGAAATTATACTCTATTTGTTTGTTTCTAAGGTACGTTTTCGCTTGTGTTATTTTTAAGTGAATTTTTCCCGGTCCAGCGTTCAATATTACGCGACTAAGATGGGACGAACCGATCTAGGTGATAAAGTTGAAAGTGCGAGTGACAATTTCCATTGGTTGGATAATAGAAGCTTTTACGGTAGGTTTTTAGTGTTGCTTGTTGAAAAATGTTTACTTGGAATGTGGGAAGATTTCTAAAGATTGTATCCTTATAGTGACATTGACGATCTTTTAAATAATGTCTATTATATTATTTCTGTGTTTTAGGGAATATTTGATCAAGTAATAAAGATTTTTATTGTAATAGGGTTTTAAGGGCTTTAAAACTCTTTAGAATACAAGAATTGAAGTGATGACAGTCAATATCTAATTGCCTGGAATTCGAACTCCCACAGAGGTAGTGATAGTGCTTGTCTTATCCTTAATTTATTGCTTAACAATCAATCCGGGCACGAAAAAATCAGTAACGAAAGGGTTATTCAAACATAATGTAATTAGTTTTTTTTTCTCTGGTCTTCGCCTACTTCTATGGGAAAAAGCCATAATTTTACCTAAATGTTGTTTTACGTATAAGCAAAAATTTGGCTTTCACGAAAATTAATTTTGAAAGATTATAATATTTTTTTATTAATATGAGGAATATTATGTGCTTAAATCTGTTAAAATTAAAATTAATGTAGTATTTAATACATGTTAAGGCTGGTATCCCCATACAAACTGTTGCTGGGCGGGCGGCGCGAGCCGATCTCGCCGCCCACCGCTCACGTTGGAACTTGTCTACAATTATATAGAGCTGATAGTACTTATACATTTACCCTTGCTTTCATGATTAGTGGGTACTTACTAAAATATGTATGTTTGTATAAACAATAGCAAAGTTACGCTTGTTTCTTTCAGTTAGATTAATACAAATATACAGATATCCAAATATGTTGACCTGAAATAGGATTAGAAGAACATTTTTTTGTGTATTTTCAGTTTGTTTGTTATTATAGCATTTCAGATGTTTTTACAGTTTGAAATTGTGCTATTGTACCTACTAATTCAAAACAAGGTAATTTCAAAATCATGTATATTATTTTTTATCTTATGTTCCTTTTCACGTGTAAATACTTATTTATTTTGTTTTTCTTAAGATAACACACTGTCTGTTTCCCATAATTAACACATACTTAATTATATTGTTTAACTTAAACAATTTTGAAGTAGACAAACTGCCACCTTAAAGAAAACCTATTCTTATATTAAATAATGCTTTTAATAGCTTAATAACACCTGCAAAAGCGAAGAAAGCAGACAGAAAAGCTGATTGTATAAACAATAAAAAACCTCTTCCTCATTATTACCACGTTAATAAACACATACAAGGTATAAACAGCTCTATGTAATTCTTAACCACCCTAACCAACCAACAGGCGACAGTATAGTCCGGACTGTGCGCTCGCACGCACGCGTCACTACATCCCGGAGCGCGGGACATGCACAGGTACATCACTATTTATCCAAACAAACACCTCACTATTTACACAGCACATCGATTATAAGGTACCAGGCGCACAGTAATTGAAAGTGGTTTTAACTTAACACAAGTGTAGTGAATGTCTTATTAAAACGTTAAGATGAATTGTGCTTCTACTCTCGTCTGCGTTCCTAGTGATTATGTATTTCGTGTGATGAATCTTCATTTACTTTGATGTGCGTCTGTCTTTTTATCTATCTTTTTGTATAAAAATGACCTTTTCAGGGAAAAATACGGACTACATTTTATTTGAAAAAATATTTGACTGAAACGTGTCATACTGAATTTCTTTTGAACATGAACATTTTTAAATTATCTATTCTATAGAATAATGTTCTCAAATAAGTATAATTCTACTAACGACCCATATATAATACAAATCTTACACGTGTCTCAATTATATACGGCTACATACATATTTATGTATACCAATATATTCTCGGAGTGACAAATTGTTTCAATCTTCTGAATACATTAAGATCTTAGGTATTTTAATTAAACGTATAAAAGGAGAAATTAATTGAAATAAAACCCACGCTATCTCCCAAAGGTGGTTTTTAAAACCTTTGTAAGACAGTTAATAAGGAAAATCATGCCTTGAAGGGATGAAATGGGGATGAAATTTTCAATTTTCTTCTTCAAATAATTACGTTTGCAAACATAAAAGGCATTTTATTGCTAATAATATTGAAGGATTTTCAAAATTCAAAGCCTTTAGATTTAACTCACGCACTAACACTATTTTGAAGACGTAGTTAAAACTAGCTTTTGTCTGCAATTTTGTCCGCATGAAAGATTTCTCGGGTTAAAAGAACCTATATATATTATTATGATAGGTAATTCAGGCTATAAAATTTGTAATATTAATACGATAAATTGAGTACTCATAGTTTCTTCCCAGCTACACTCATTAGTCAGTGATAGAGCAGTGAAGAAAGAATCCTTTGGTTTCATAAATAGCCGCTTATTGGTATTTCACTAGCTTCATCTCCATGCTTGAAGAACAGACAAATAGGTACGTCCCAGTTGATAATTAAGACAGATTATTGTTTTTTTTTCACCCAAAAAATTATTCGCGTGCGTTTGGAAAATAATAATGAACTGTGTCTACGTAATGTAACTATTCGGCTATCACTATGATTGAGGATGTAAAACTAGAGATACCACTGACTCTGCGGTTACTTGCGGATTAGTAACTTATCTGGCCTAAAGTTATGTTTTTTAAACAGTTTTGAAGGAATATAATATATATCTTATATATTTAATTTCCATGTCACGATGTTAGTTACCGTACTCCTCTCAAACGGCTTGACAGATTCTCATGATTTTGTGAGCATATTGAGTAGGTCTGAGAATCGGCCAACATCTATTTTTTATATTTCATGTATTGGAACAAAATATTTCTATTATTAGTCACTCCCCTATTTTTCCCCCACTGAATGACAATTGAAATAGAAAAAACAATAACTATCCAATTTTCCAATCAATATTTTAAATACTTTGTGTCAATTGCTTACAAAGTTCTACTTCTCCATTTATTTTATCAGTGTATAACTTGGATTTTGTTCGTTAAGACGTATGTAAGAATACAAACGTAAGCTCATATTCTAATCCTACATATTGTTATTATCAACACGCACTCAGTCTGACCTCTGAATGAATTAGTTCGTTCTCATCTCTATCTTAACGTTATATATGAATAATTGAATATATATTTTACTAGCTGACCCGCGCAACTTTGCTTGCGTCACATAAGAGAATCATAATTTTCCCCGTTTTTGTAACATTTTTCGTTGCTACTCCGCTCCTAATGGCTTTAGCGTGATGTTATATAGCCTATAACCTTCCTCGATAAATGGGCTATCTAACACTGAAAGAATTTTTTTAATCGGACCAGTAGATCCTGAGATTAGCGCGTTCAAACAAACAAACAAACAAACAAACTCTTCAGCTTTATAATATTAGTATAGATTAAGTACTTACAGTACGTACAGGCTTTTAGACTAAGTACTAAATAGCTCCGGTTAAATTAGATAAATTTACGAAATGTCTCGTCTTAAGATGTTTTCAAGGACTAAATCTATGTAAAGCAATGTCAAGATATTATATAAAATTACTAGCTTTTGCCAGCGATTTTGTTCGCGTGGTTTACTGACATGTGACATTTCCACAATAAACTTCATCCCCTCGTCAAACCCTTTTTGTCCATAAAAAAAGCTCTTGTTCTTTCTCAATGTCGGCTCTATCTGGTTACCAAATTTCATTAAAATCGATTCAGTAGTTTAGACGTGCACGCGTAACAGACAGACAGACAGAGTCACTTTCGTATTTATAATATTAAGTAGTGATAAATTTTTATATAATAAAATACGGGAATAACCGCGAACACGCAAAGATGCCTTTCTATTTTATCCTATTAAATAATAAACATCCAACGCGAAAGTTTAAAATTATTACTAAGTATGATTTTTGTGAGTAAAGACTCTGAAAAAAATTTAATCCATTTTATTAACACAGCGCAGTGAAAATATGAAAAAGGCAGGAAACGCCGCATGGACCGGAAGACTAACTAAAAAAAGCAAAGAAAGCAGTTGATTCTGAAAAAAATCTATGAATTTTTGTTAGTTTATATCTTTTTCTCTACGTATAAATAAATCACCTCTTTCATTTTTGTTCTAGTGCTTTATAGGGTACGTAAATCAACATGCCGTGGTTTAACCACTTCAAAATAAATATCGGTTGGCTTAGCGGCGATAATTGAATTTTGTCAATTAGTTTTATACTAGAGGCCGCCCGCGACTTCGTCCTCGTGGAAACCCTTCCCGTGAAATCCCGATCCCTCGGGAACTCCGGGATAAAAATCTATGTGTTATTCGGGGTCTTCAGCTACCTATATACTAAATTTCATGGTAATCGGTTCTGCAGTATTTGCGTGAAAGAGCAACAGACGTCATCCATACATACATACATTCTCACAAACTTTCGCATTTATAATATTAGTAGGATATTATTTTGTTGTCATTTATCAATTGAATACGGTATCCGAAACTTAACTGTAAGTCGTGAAAACGGCCCTAAATACTAAATACCAACGATTTACATTCACAAACATGAAGACAAATTAAAATCAAAGTTTTATGTAAACATACATACATACAGTAGAAGAGTTCCCTATGTATAAGTTAAATTACTTTTATTAATATGTAAGCTTATCTCGTATTTACTCAGATCTATAAACTCCGAGAATGTTCTGCTGTGGTTAATCTCAAGGAAGTTAAAAGTAAATTAAATTATATGACTGTCTAAAATTTTGGAGTAAAATGTGGAAATATTAAACTGTGTTGCAAATATTCCAAACTAACTGGACCGATTTTTTCTTTTAAATTTTAGTTAGCGTTTTTTTAGTAAAATAGTAGTTGTTAGTTAGCATAACAAGAATAGAGATAATTAAATTTAAGATGAACTTATGTAATATATGTATTACATCAAAATTAGTCCAGTGTTTTCTAGCTGTGAAAAACAAATTGACTTTCCCTTTGACATTACAATAAACTAATTTATTTAGAAGTTCTATAATTATTCTTAATTTATCTGATATTGGAATTGAACCGACCAAGCTAAAATGACTAATACACTATTCTGAATATTATTGTCTTTCAAACCATATTTTAATCGAAAAAGAAGCCTTTAAAACATTATATACCAAAGTAGTAACCAAACAAAAACAAAATTCTCTCAAAAACTCTTGCCAGCCCATCGCAAAGCTGACCCTATCAACCGACACTTAACCTCATTAAACAATATAATCAGCTCAATCAAGGTATCAAGGTCCTCGTTAACCGTCCTAAGCCCTTAATCCCTACCCATGGGTTAATATACGGTATTTGTGACTGTTACACCCTTTTTAGGGTCTCGGGTAAATGAGTCAGCTCAATTGATAATTATATTAAAGCCTAAGGATGAAGGCAAAAAATTTTTCGTGTGGAAATTAAAATGTATTTTTAATTAGTTTTTTGCTTTTTGCGGGATTATATAATTTTACAATAAACTATTTTATTTAACTATCATCTTTCCGAATGCTTACTTTTATAGTTTGTCTTTATGTTTATGTAATTTAACTAAACGGTATTTAGCACATTACTTACATTATATAATGCCTATTATAACCGGATGGTGTAAGCAGAGGTGTATAACATACACCCACGTTACGTTACTAACAATGTTAGTCCCATGTAATAGGGAGTGAGTCTATTGCCATATATCAGACACGTTACCAAATTCCGGGCTTTTATTCAGAAATTTTAATATTCTAATACAAATAAACTATAGTAGGTACTTTACCCAAACCGGAACTTCGTGACCCAAGACTATTGTCCATACTTTACGTACCCTATAAAGCACGAGAATATGTAATAATATGTACAGAAGACTTATAAGCGGTTAGTTTAGTAATCGGGTCCGCCATTTCGCAGTGACAGTCAGGCAAGGAATAATTCCGATTGAAATTTTTTTTTTACCAAGGCTTGATTTTAGAATCCTAAAAGAATAGATGTTTAACTCAGGACATTATAGCACTACTAAGGACTGTGAACATTAACAAAAACCCTATTTGCCATATTCGGAAATCAAACTCCGATATAATTAAATTGCATGGCATTTCACATACAAAACAAACAAAAAGCTGTTCAATTTGTTACATTGATATAGATATATTTTGATACCACATAATAAATAGTAGTTGGTAGAAACACGTCAGTTTTACACACACAACACGGCAACACGAGCCAGCCATTACCGTACACTGTTACCGAACAATCCATTGTTCGTATCCCAACTGAAATATATCTAAAATATCTGCCTGTATTTTTTCTGAAACATATGAAACGAAAATACGAAATAATGAAAAAGGTTGTGTATTTTTTCTGAATTGGTGAGCATTTTTCGTTTTTTTAGAGGACGATATTTCATAGATAAGAATGTTTTTGTATCGGTAGTTGTAGGATACTGCCACGCCGAAGATTCGGAACCAAATCCCGGGATTGGTAGCGCAATCTATATAGTCTGTATTGTCGAGTATCGAGAGTTTGACATTTAAAATGTACTTCAAAATAATTCTTACGGAGCCCGGTAAACAGATTGTCGTGTAAAATTTCTCGATAGCTAGCCAGTTGTTGGTAGTCCATAGTAGTAAAGAATCGAGCTACAGTTCTAACAATTATAGTCCAGTGATTTAAGCTAAAATTAGGTAAGAATCTCGGAATTCGAGATACCCAGCTGTAAGTCTGTAAATACTTGTATATTGACACCCTAAAAGTTGTCTCAAAACCTACATATGGTAGGGTGTACGCAACTATAAAATTTCAAGGTCAAACGACACAAAAACCGTTTTTTTGCGCTTTTTTTGTAAATATCTCATTAATTTTTGCTATTTGTATTCATTATCAATATTGTACAGTATAAAATTCTCTACAAATTTTGTTAGATTTTTAATTAATTTTTAATTTTAGGAAACGGTTATCAGTATTATTGAATAGATAAAGATTTAATATATGAAGAAAATGATAAAATACAATATAATAGTTAATAGAAATTGGCAAATATTTATAATCATTGATTTATCGATAGTTCATCAACTATATTTGGGCCATTTTCGACCGGAGGCACCGGTTGACCTGAAATGATCCTGTGACCGCGCGCTCTCCCCCTCTATCTCGAAAACGGTTCACCGTAATAAAAAAAAATTCTAACAAAATTTGTAGAGAATTTTATACTGTACAATATTGATAATGAATACAAATAGCAAAAATTCCATAGGAAATGAGATATTTACAAAAAAAGCGCAAAAAAACAGTTTTTGTGTCGTTTGACCTTGAAATTTTATAGTTGCGTACACCCTACCATATGTAGGTTTTGAGACAACTTTAAGGGTGTCAATATACAAGTATTTACAGACTAACAGCTGGGTATCTCGAATTCCGGGGTGAACTTACTATAATGACTGGACTATTAGTCGTCAATTTTTCTGTCAAGAAATTTGTATGATTTGCTTCGAGTATGGGCTTACAGTTTCGTGTCTTGGAGAGCACTATGCCTCACACTCTTGCATCTCAGGATTTAGTACCAGTTATTTTGATAAATGTCATCTTAATAAGGAACTTAACTACTAGTTAAATCTTTATGAAATGTCAAAAACACATTTGAATATACATATATGATGTAGCGACGTCACAATTTCGTGTTTTCGTTGGATTGAAATGAGTGCCTAATATTTTTTTTCAGTCTGTAAGAATTACAATTTCAACATTATTTACGAAAGCAAATTACATAGCCTGAGCATTTTACATGAACTTTTTTAAAGTACAAGTTTAATCATTTTTCGTTAACCCAGTAATTGGTTCAATAGTCTGTTTATCTTTAAAAACGTTCAGACAAATACAATCGGGTTTAGGCACAAAAAGCACATGCAAATAATGGCATTTTCACTATTGAAAACAAAGCCTTTCAAATGAAATACCAGAATTTTCGCTAGAATTTCCCCAAAATAGCACAATGAATCACAATACTGGTACCAGGAACGCATAATATTGCAGGATGTGTACGGTCCAACTAGTGTTCTATGCAAACAAGCGTCCTAACTTTGTTGGCTTGTAACACAATTTACCTACGCTTGCAGTTGACATTTATACACAGATAGGTAAACTTTGCACTTTGATAGCTTTGTAAAGGTCAATTTCCTGATAGTAGAGGAATGATTTAAAGTTCCTGATCGTATTTGACCAATAGGAGTATTTTGATCGTTTATTAGATAGATGTTACCTTAATAGCTATTTGAGAGGAGCGGCAATCGGTTTCAAAGATCCAATATTTCTCATTGTGATTTACTTATGTACAATTTCCCAAACGCAAATGTTGTTTTTTTTTTCCTTTTTTAATTATACGGCCATCATCAAAAATCCTGCTACCGTAGGTTTTTATGCTGACGCAACCATATATTTCTTTTTCAATTACCAGGTTAGCATAACATAATAGGCAGTTGTTAACCACTCAGTTCTTAAACAAACATGTCTTGAGCCTATTTCTAGTTCACGATCAATACGCCAGGTGTCTCTCCGACCACCGTTCCCAGGCTTCCCAGAATATCATAGAACATTATTTATATTGTAAGAAAACTGAAATACATACCATATACTTATTATAGCCTAGTACCTTTTTGTAAAAAATCTAGTACATTCATGCGAATTCGTCTGAAAGAAAACGTCCGACTTATTTTTTCAGGGATAAAAAATATTTAAAGTTTTCGGGTTTTCTTTATCTTGCTTACTACCTCTGCTATGAGTCAAACGCATCAGTTCAGTTATTTTGGAGATCATATTGATCAAACATACAAACACACATAATAAGTCTTTAATTGACTGACAAACATATATAAAATAAGTCTCTAATTGACTGAATTAACCATAATTTCATTATTTCATTGATCGATGCGGCAACCTGATAAAAAAAATCAGACGAATTGATAATCTTCTCCTTCTTTTGAAGTCGGTTAAAAAGTAGCACAGACATCCCTTCCTCTGTGAAAAACTACCCAAATTGTTATTTATATGTATTTTATCAGAAACTAAATGTTACAAAGTGATTGAATGAAATCGAACGTGTAAAAGAAAATCAACTAGGAATTGAATTCGTGACTTCACACTATCTCGTTAAATGGAACTGAAAGGCTTTTAGCCCCCAACCACACTTGGCTAACAATTTGCAACAAACTATTTGCTGACCTAATTTTGGTAACGTAATTTTTATAGACGTTTTTGTTTTACAAAGATAAAATTAAGATGTTTTTTGTTCTACTTTTGATGATGGACAAATAGGGCTCGGAGAAACGTATTATCACGTCATATTCGCTTGGGGAGCAAGCAGTGAATTATATTAGTACATAATATAATTCGATCACTTCATATTTATTTGAGACCATAGTAGACATTTTACTGCATATAGTTTGCAAGAAAAAGCAAACTTTAAATCAAATGCCACTACAGTCTAAGCAAAAACCACAATATGTAACATCAAATATAATGATAGAAAACAACAATTTTCTTCACGGCGTATTTACTTTTATAGTGTTAAATAATAAAACATTACGAACTAGAACATTAAGCAGGAATTGATATCGTGTCTGGCTGTCATCTCGTTCCCGAGTTAGAAGGCAGGGTAGAAACACGGTAGGCAAATAGATTGAGACATCTATAATACAAAAATGAATAGTTAAATGTGCTGCTATAAGCGTAATTCTCGAGAGCAGCTGAATCAATTTCGCTATTTTTTTAATGATATCCCTTGAACTATGGGGATGGTGCTAACGGAGAGAATAAAAGAAATATGTATTCAAGTAAAACCTCATAGTGCTTTGCCTGACTCGGGAATCGAACCCAAATCCATGTGCTTAATTTATTTCTTTATTACTTTTAAACGAGGCTTAACCGTTTAAGTATAACGTACCTACTGATAAAATTAATTGCGTGTTCGCACTGTAAAAGCAAACTCAACGCCTACCGTGTCTGCAAGCCTAGTACTTGAAGCGTGCAGTTCGTACCCGGAATAGAAACACTTCATCTCTTTTGGCGGGCGTACAAAGAGCTAAGGGCGTATCGGAAGCTGTTAAGGGTCTATGTATTACAATACCTACTATACCTACGAATACAAAATACAAAAGTCTTTATCTTTGACCTTTTTCTGAGTATGTTCAAGTCAGTATTAATGTAAGGCTTGGATATCAAGATCCAAATGCTTCTCTTATCAAATCTCCCTCAAGTTGCGCATTGTTTAGTTAAAGCTTATATGAACACCATAATATTTCTTATAAAATAGTTTTAACAAATAAGTAACGCAAAGTTTCAGTGAATCGAACAACTTATTGTTAATTTAACTAGTGACAAATAGATTTCTTTGAGTTTATATCGCGGTATAAGAATCAGATGAACGTATCTACATTTTGTCAATTTTACAGGAGAGCAAAAATACTGTGGAAATTTGTCACTTCAAACTTTACTAGCTCATTAACAGAGATAGTATATAGTTGGTGAGAAAAAAAATATATTGATATATTCTTCTACTATTTGAGCATTAAAAAATAAAATAAAAAATTGTTTCTAAATGCTTACAAAGATACAACATATATTTTTTTGAAATCCGGTTGACATACGTTAGTGTGGCTCTTAATTTGGTATCGGGTTTTGTTCTTATTTTACTTACAAGCGTCGTTTGTGCAGCTAAGTTTTATTTTGTGTTAGATAGGAATGGACTAAATAAATTAAAATAAATAATTAATCAATCAAATGTAACATTATCTTTATTTACTTTTGCAAACACACAATATTAAATTTAAAAAAAAAAAATCAACATACAGACATATCAATAATCTTCGTCGTCGTCATCGGTTGTTCCAACGGAAAATCCTTCATAAAAACTGTGATATTGCGTTGGAATAATACCTTGTCTGCACAAATCTTGTAAATTAGCAGTGTTTTTGTTTGCGTAGGCACTCTATTAACCAAGCCTACAATATACTGCCTTTTCTGATCAATATTGTCAATATTCCAAAAAGATGAAAAGATTTCTAATCTGTCTTCTTCACTAAATTTGTCAGTACATTTTTCTCTGCACATCCCCATACACTTCGATTCTCCCAAAGATTTGCCTGGATTTAGAAAACCTTTACTTGAGAAGTAAGGTTCACCCTTTTGTCTTTTATTTTTTCTCACATTCTTCTTCCATTCATTTGGTTCCGCTTGACCTCTGCGTTTGCGTTTACGATTTTGATGACCAGGAATAACCGATTCAATGCCAGCAACATCAGTAGTATTACGTTCTATGTTTATGTCAACAGTTTCTGTCGTATGTGAATGAGCAACGTTTTGTGTTAATACATCATTAATTTGAACATTGTCTCTGAGTTCCGAAGTTGAAAAGTCACTTGATGATAAGATGCATTCATCTGGTGCAGGCACGCCATCATTGCTTGGATAAATGTAAATCTTCATTTAATAAATCCACTAAGTCTAACGATATATTATTATTTTCCAAAGTTGACAACAGTATGCCGGGTGACTGCTCAGGTACATCAAAATCAGATAGTGTTACATTTTCTAAAATTGTTAACGTTGGTTCCTGAAAAAAAAGAAGTATATTAAAAAAGTATAATAATACATTACTTACACCTTACCCCGTAGCAATAGCACAATTAAAATTAAATTATTTACTATTAGTAGGTATAGGGCAAACCTATTGCAGTTCATCATGCTCGAATTTAGTATGGTACACTTAAGTCTGCTTGGGAATCGAACTCCAAACAGTAAAGATCCAAATATAATAATAATATGAAAGATGGCTCACCTGATTGAAAATCTCATTAATTTCGTTGTTCAGATCCTGAGATGGTTCTATCGGTTCCAGGGACGCTAAAATCTTCCAATTTCGATTGTTTTTATTCATTTTATTGAATTTAAATATCACTTTCACTTAATGCTATAACTACAAAGTAAAAAACGAAACGGTATTCTCCAAACTTCAAATTAGGGGACTCCCCGCACTACAAGTTTCAACTTGCTTAGACCTTACATCAACTTTTTGGTGCTATACTAACGTATGTTGTGAGACAGCAATATTTAACAAAGAAAACAGTACTTCCACACTGATTTATATCGTATTACGTTGTTTTGGTTATTCATTCAAGCTATTTGTTTTATAAAAATGTTTGTGCCAATGAAAAGTAACTAGATAAACGTTGTTTTGGCTCTTTGAACTTAGCGTCAAAACACAATGTCGTAAATCCCAAAACGACGTATAAGCTTTTACGTTCAAATGGTTCTTAAGATATTGTGAAATTAACAATTTTCTATGATTAAAAATATTGTTTTTGCACATACGTTCTTATAGCGCTAGCAGATAGCAAAATAATTAAAACTAAATTAACGCTACTCATAATACGTTTTTCTGGTTCAATCAAAAGTGGTTCTTATGTTATTTCGTTATTTTGGAACTTGTGAAATATTGATTATAGCGTTACGTCGTTTTGGCATTTCATAAAGGACTACATTGTGACACGTTTTCTAAAAAAAAACGGTTTTTGATTTTTTTGTAGTTACGTTCATCTGGTTCTTATACCGCGATATACTTAGCTGATAATATAAATCCCCACAAAAATATTTTGTAAAAAGTAGCCAAGTCTTGATGGACCTGCATTTTTATAACTAAAAAGAAATCAAACCTAGACAAAGTTTGGCCAAGCTTAACTTGCCATAATCCAATTTCTACTGCCATGCGATTGTAGCATTTTACACTAGAAAAGGACAAATATTTTTTTTTCCTAGTATTGACTTACTTACAATCTTACTTCATAAGTTAGGGATATCTATGCGTTGATATCATACTGGTCAGAAATTTACTCATCCATAATCTTTGTTTTTGCTGATGTTTTCCCTTTTCTAATCCGAAAATAGGAAAATATGCGTGACTTCTTGTTACAGTCAATACGTACCTATATCATGTTCTAATTCCCTGAACACGGTGATACATTTCGTTAATTATGTTGTATAAGTACATACATATACATAAGAATATCATTAACATGGTCCCTTTGGGACTATAATAATGACTACGGAATGAGGGTCATTGCGATTGAAGGCGCTCATAGCTAGTTGTGTTGGTCAGCAGGCTAAGCAACATTTGGCGTTGTTGAATTTAAGATGGGTGACTACTAAGTGGGTTTGAATGTTCGTATTTAAGAATAATAAAAGTAGGTGTTATTAGGGTGACATTTTTTAAGCCGTGTCCATCTTCGGCTTGCTTAAATTTTTTTATGGAAAGTTGTTATTATCACTTTGTTATAGCTTTTCGAGTTTCCCGTTTTATACACTTTGTATTGGAACAGTTACAATTTCAGTGGAAGTTCTTGCATGCGTAAATGTACTAATTATGCCATAATGCAAGTTTGTATAGCTACAAAAAAGAAATACATTAAAATAAGACCCTAATTCTCATAAATACACTTTCTTACACTTCTATTTTGTCTTAAGTTTCACTTTGTAATTTTAACACATTCGACTTTCAAAACTAAACAAGCTAAAAATTTAAATTATCTTTTTACAATCAGCTAATTCGTATCATCTCAAAGGAGGGTACTTTATCAAAGCATACTTTGTAAAAAGCTTTTGAGTAGAGATGCCATGCCGCGGACAAACGGTGGCATTCTTTAAATAACATGCGGTTTTTGCGTTGTTTTATAAAGGTAGTTTGGTTTTAAACGTGTTTTAAATTGTTGTGGTTTAAAGTAGGTTTGATTGTAAAATAGGTTAGTTTTAGGTTTGAAAATTTAATAAGGTACTTTGCTGTGGCTGTATTTGTGATCATTCTGCACAATCGTAATTGACTAGCAGCATAGGTACTATACGGCAAATGTGACCGGGGCTACTTTTATCCCAAATAATGTAAAAATTATCCAACATTTATTAATACTATCGCTCGCCGGTCGGTAAACGATCGATGGGTTAAGCAACCGTTGGCGCAGCCATTCTATAGATGGGTGACCGCACAGTGGTTTATGAACTGAGCGTCTCCGTGCTTCGGAATGCACGTAAAACGTCTGTACGATAAGAGTTGTTAAGCCGTGTCAAATGCTCTTCGGGCGAGTTGAACAACTTTATCACTAGGTTGACCACTAACCATACGATAGATAGATCGCTGACAGGCATAAGCTAATTAATAATGAAACAAAAATACCTTCCCACAAAAACCCACACACATGTGGACCCTAGTCTGACGGCGTGTTTGTAAAGTCGTACCCTTAGGCGCTCACTTACCAAATAACATGTGCCGTGTCTCTTTCAACGTCTAAAACAATGTGGTTTTTCATTCTAACCTTATTTCTCCCCTTTTATATTTTGTTTCATGTATTTTTCTACAATGTGCGAGGTAGTTTCGCGGGTTTTTCTCAAACGGTTTAGTTGTATTTGGGTTTTTGTGTGAGGGTATATGAGTTGGGGTATTTACGTTTTTTGGTTGAGTGTTTGTTTTGCAAACTGAGTTTGTATGTGCTTTTATTTTTGTGAAATGTCTACTTAATGTTTATTTAGTTATAATTAATGTTTGTTTAAGAATTTGAAAAACTTTATGTCTTCGATCGTTTATACCATGCTGATACAAAGGAGTATTAAAGGTGTTATAGTAATTTTAACTAATTACAAAAAAAAAGAATTTACAGTATTTTTATTATTTTCAACTATTTGTTTGAATATCTCACACCTATTTTATCCCTCATATAAAGGCCTAATCCCTCCTTAAAAAGGGGAGAAGACCCTTGGCCTGCAGTAAGACAGTAATTTGTCAAAAAAATATTAAACTTTTAATCTAAAAACGAGATATCAACATAGCACTTACAAAATCACATTTTATAATTTATCCTACAATTCACAATGTCGTATTTCCCCTGTCTTACACCTAACACCTGCACAATGTCTCCGTCTGTCTGTGACACGCGATTGTGTCACACGGGAACTAAGATCAAGGCGCTGAAACTTGCAGATAGAACGAAAGTGTCACTAAGACGTTAAGATAATAGAAAACTCTACGAGAGAAGCATTCGTGTCTTCACAGGGGAATGACAAAGACGTTTTATAAAAGCTAGGCTTTCGTTCGTGTGAAATTGTGGATAAAAAGTAGATTTAAGTACTTACTGAGGGATGATTTACGCTACGTCGATATAGATATCGGACTGCCTCCGTGGCGCAGTGGTTTAGGTCGCCACGCCAATATCACTGCGTCGGGAGGTCGTGGGTTCGATTCCCACACGGGACAATTATTTGTGCGATCCACAAATAATTGTTTCGGGTCTGGTTGTACTCTGTGTCCGTTGTTTGTATGTTTGTAAAAGTCCCCGCGACACAAGAGCAATTCTTAGTGCGGGAATTGTCTTTAAAAAAAAAAGAAATAAGATATCTTTTCAATTAGGACTGGTTAATAATTCAAAAGACTATCTTTATCATGTCCTTGGGTACTCTTGATTTTAACGTGTAATAAACTATGTGCCAATATTGATTCAGTAATTTGGTGTGACAGAGTAACAAACTTTCATCCGTACAAAGTTCTGCATTATTGTGGTAGCCATCGATTATAATAAGGACGAAAATACAATTAACTTTACTCTACGCTTAGTATAAAATAAATAGTTATTCTTATGTGAGCGTCCTCGGTAAGAAACTACATTAGTTCCGCATACTAACTACTAATTATAAAATTAACAATTAGTATTCAGGAGCTGCAACTACAATTGAAAGTGTAGAATACAAGCTTTATTATTTTAGTTCTTTTTGTTTTAGTCGCTTGAGGTGTTGACTGAAAAACAGTGAATTAACTTCGGACTGTGAAAGAATATAAATAAACGGTTGTTTCATTGTTGTATCTTTATTTATTTATATTTTTTTCTTTGTAATTCATGCCGTTATGTTGTTACTATAATGTTATAATCGAACTCGTAGGCAGAGGTGTATGAAATACGTTGCGTTGCCATTAACTTGATAGTAAAAGTGTAATAGGCTACAAGATTACTGTTCTATATCGGACACGTTACCAAACTACGGGTTTCTTTTGAAGAAAGATCTCTAATACATACGAGTGCATACATAATATCACGCGTGTTATACCTGAAAATTTAGGCAAAGGCATGTTAAATTGACTTGCATTTCGCCATTGAACATGTAATAGAGAGCCTATCGCCGTATACCGAGCATGTGACCAGTCTCACAATATTTTTGTAGCAATGCCTAAGAGCCTCGTCTTTGCCGGGAACAGAACACGAGACCTCATGATCGGCCCACTCATACACTGCAGCCCACACCACTGAGGCAGTTATTCATAGAGCCGTGGGACGATTTCCCACGCGTAACTGAAGCTCTATCACAGCATCATAATTTCAGATGATTTCAAACAATCATCGTCATATTCCAGTCAATTACGTAATACCTCAATTAATTATGACTCTCCTCAACCTTCCTCATGAATCATTCCGTTCATTCAAACTTTGCTAAATTCTGTTCGGTAGTTTTTGACAGTTGGCACCGACAGACGTGGCGGAGGGACTTATAGGTTAGTAATAAATAATATTAAGGATAATCCCGTAAAACTAACATCTGCCAGTTTTCATAACGTTAGCTTTTATGAACAAAATGAACGCTTCAAAATTTACAATCTACGCCGAAACGTCTAGGTTTTCAAGGTAAACTCTAAGTTGGTGTTAATTCCTCTATATGTGAATTACCTACCTGTGCCAGTAACCCTAAATGTTTCGAGACTTCGAGAGAAACGTGCATTTTCTTAATAATTAATACAATCCATATACCCATAACAATTGTGAAAGTGGATTCCTTTATTTTTACCATGAATATATGGCCATACCATGATATAATGGCTTAACCGATTTTACTGATAACATACTTATTTTAATACTGAAACGACGTTCATAAGCTATTCAAAAATATATTATTTGTTTTCCAGTATTTCCAGCAATACGCCATTTACATTGTAAAACCTAATTCCGAGTTCAAACATTTATTACCGTTCAATTTCCTTGAACGTTTGAATTCCGACGGAAACTTCGTTTAAGTTTGAAACTCATCACTCAACCGTTCCTCGGTTTAAGACATTAGTTTCGACTGTGTAAATAGAGAAAGACGGGATGCATTTCAAAGCGCAGGAAGTTAAAATCTTTGAATTAAAGTTCAATTATTTAAATCGATCAATTAATTGGTACCGTTTTACAGTGTTTCTCGATGCTTATGTAATAAATGCAAACGTATGTTTACTACGGCAAAATTACTGATTTAATTTTGATGAAAATCATAGAAATATAAAGAACTCAATGTCAAACATAGGCCCATGGGTCTGATAATAATTTGTGTAACGTTTATACATATGTAATATTTATGTACGTTTTTATATCAAAACGGTCGAACTAGTCCAAGTAAAGTCCCAATATCCGGGATGAAAAGGCACTTAAAATGTATTTGCCCGCGTTGTATTTAACAAAAACTGATTACTATCAATGATGCATAGTCGAAACAAAAATACCCATATTTTAAAGAAAGCCTTGTCTCCTGATCTCTTAATCCACTAGAGCCTAAAGCTGACCAACAGTTATTTCATCCCCTAACTATTACAAATGTTGCCTATTAGACCCTAATAAAGTATTCTCTTATGTGTACTTAAGGTAAAAGAGGGAAAACCAACAGACTGGCAAATGAGACGTCCCGGGTTCATACTCACATTAGTGGACATAATGACTTAAGAACTGTATTATAAGACTGGTTTATATCCGCGGTTCTACACCTGTGGTATTTTTTTGATAATAGATATATCATAATATGTCCCAGTGCAAATATTTGAATATTTTGCAGGTCTTATGCCCGGTTTCTGAGTACATTTAGCGGTAGTTTATCTATTCAATAGCGTCTTCTTGTATGCGTTTAAACGCTATTGAATAGATAAACTACCGCTAAATGTACCTCAGAAATCGGGGGTTGTTCTTTCCTCGTGAATTAGTTTTAATCTAATAAAACCATTTTAAAAGTTACTTATATTATGTCGAAAACTGGCTTAAACCATTTACTAACTAACCCTGCGCAGAAACGTCAAACAATCTGAGGTAAAAAAAAAACGTGATTGCGTAATTTCATAATAATGCAGCGCGAAAGGTTATAGTTATTAATTTTAATAGTTTAAACGCAGTTCTCAGTGAAAACTTCCACGACAATTCATACAGAAAAAAGTTTTAATTGCTAAGAAAATCAAAAGCACTTTCAAATAAAAAATATGAACAAAAGTATTAAGTCTTGTTTCATAACTTTTGGATATTTTTCAGTTTGCTTTTGATGTCAATTTATCTAGCAAATAGGTTATCTAACAATATTATTTACAAACTGTGACACTGGTTAAAAGTCGAGTAAATTTAAAGTGGATCAAAGCCTTATTAGACTATATTTTGATGTCGTAAACAAAAATATTCTGAAAAAAAGTATATTAACCAAAATAAAAATGTTCTTGCATTAAAAAATCTTGTATTAAATTAAAATTTTGAAGGTAAAAATACGTAAGCATTTTTCTCAGTCGTTATAATAATGTGATATTGGAAATGTTCTGTAAACGGTTCTCCCTTCCTTTCTTCCGCATATCGTAATGGAATCTAAAATAATGATTCCATAATATTATACGCACGTATTATTTTATAAAAGACGTGAAAAACATTTTCTTTTGAAATATTATAAAACGTTTTTTTGGTAGGTACTCCCAAAGAAACTTTTTGGTGCTGAAAGAGGAACGTCATGTTCCTCTTTCAGCACCATTTTTTTTAGATTTCATTTAGACAATAAGATAGTTCAGACAATAAGTTGCTGAAACCTTACATGCTGAAAGAGGAATTTCAGAATTTTTGGGTATAGATATTTCGGTTTAGTTCTCACTTCACCGAAAACAAATTTCGTTACGTTTTTACGAAATGTAACGTTAAAGCAAAATCTGATTTATTACCGGAACAAAGATGTCGTCCTAGGAAGAAGGGAGAGATTACTTGAAGTTCACGTTTTTATGACTAGGATTACTATAGAGTTAAGAGAACAACGTTTTCGTGGGGGTGGAGGTTTCAAGGGCCGCAATAAAAAGGGAAATCAGAATCAGGAACATTTAAAATGAGGCAAGGAATTCAAAGTAAGCCTCGAATTTACAGACTAAAACGTCGGAAAACCGAAACATATTCCAACGTTGTATTTTGAGCCCATTTGTCATTTTCCATATATTTTTGACTAGTTTCACAAAGTTCAAAGTTTCAAAAAACAAATAAAGTATTCTAACCTTTAATTTTCAATCGCGTTTAAGTCCCGTTACATTATAATATTAAGCAACTTAACTTATTATTATTCTTAGTACCTTTCCATCCACGAAATTGCGTAGTTCTTAAAAGGCCTGAGATTAAATACTTTTAAGAATTTACTGACCCTAATTAGTCTCGGAGCCGGCCAGATGGCCGAAACTCTACAACATTCTAAGCGGTTGCTACTTGATATATTGTTGGTGTAACAACTGTTTTCTTTCCCTAATGTTAGGTACTTAGAACTGTTTGTTCTATTTTAAAAGGAAAAAGGTCGTATGGGTGATGTATTTTGATATTAGTCAGTTGCCTCACCAGTTTTTAATCCACTAAATTACCTTTGACACGGACACTGTAAATTAGTGGCCTTTTAAAACTATACCTGAGCTGTGTTTTAAAGCGCACGTTGAAAGTCGGACCTCTAGCGCAATTTTGTACCTTCGATACTCTTTTTATAACTCCGTATTGAAAATTTTACAGTTTGCAATAACTTGAAAAGTAGTTCATTATTAATACGATAGGTGCGCTGGTTAGTTTTTCAGGCAAAATTTCTCGACAGTTACTTTCTAGTCAACTATCGACTGTGGCATAGGAAATGTTTCCTCGGATTTCCTTTTTCAGCCCCCTTTTATATAACGTGTAAACATAAGAAAAAGAGAGATTTTTAATATAGAAATGGAAATTCATATCAAGGCTTTCATCATTTTACATGGAGCGACTGCCTTTCAGACCTCTACAATACAGTTACCTAGGTTATAACACGATACACTTCAGTAAGACTGATTGTCAGACCAATTATTCTCCATGAAGCGGACATATCTCACAGCGTTAGTTAGACAATGCATAAATCATGTTAAATTAATAGGGATTTTGGTGAAACTATTCGTAGTTTGCGTTCTAGCGCGGTATGCGGTCAGTTGTAAACGTGAGTGGCAGCGGACCGACCGCGCCGAGAGTTCGGATAATTACTTGCATCGATCTTACTTAGCGGACCTTTTAGTATGGCGAGAGGTTATTTGTTGAAGATTTTTCTTTAAATCATATACAAGCGCGTTGATTTGTTCGTTTATTCCATCTAGTCCTACCCGTAGTTCGATAGTCGAACTGTTTGGATGTTTTTATTCCAATCTGTTATACTGGCGGATCGAACTATTTGGAAACGCGAATTTTATTCCAAATAGAGCTACTGACTCCGATGTACAGTGAAACAAAAAATAAAACATTTTTTCTAAAATAGAAATTAAAATATTTTGAAAGTCATAAAACAATCATGATGTTTATAAATGGTGACATCTGTAGGACGTAGATGGATCTCTGGCGAAAGAGGTGGTTTTTGAAATTTTACCTCGAATTTTCTAAGCAATGTCGGTGATAGCCGAGTGGTTTAAGACACCAATGACTTTTCGAAGTTGTGTGTATTAGAAATAATTATCACTTGCTCTAAAGGTGAAGGAAAACATCGTGAGGAAATCTTACATGCCAAAAAAATTGTTTAAAACATTTATTGAGAGCATGCAAAGTCCCCAACCCGCACTTGGCCAGCGTGGTGGACTCCAAGGCCTAACCTCTTCCTCCTCGTTTAGGGGAGACCCTTGCCCTGCAGTGGGACAGAAATGGGAAATTTAAAAAAATTGTGTATAAAAAAATGATTGACATGTAAACACATTTTCTAACATCCTTCACAGAGGATTGATAAAAAATAATAAAATGGACTATTTCCTCTTCCTACATGACTGTATCATTATATTAACAATAGCTCTATTTGGAATAAAATTCGCGTTTCCAAATAGTTCGATCCGCCAGTATAACAAATTGGAATAAAAACATTCAAACAGTTCGACTATCGAACTACTGGTAGGACTAGATGGAATAAACGGATTTGTTAAACTGATTAGCGTCTCTGAAGTTTTTCTCAAGAACTATTTTCTTAAACAATTAAATGTCATACGCTCGTTTGTCTTCTTTTAGAGTGAAAAGGATAGCAAAGTTATGCTTTTGGAAACTGCATATAAAATAAAACAAGCATAACTTGTTTTATACCATGTATTATACTATGTGAATGAAATGAATGTAGCTAAAAAATTAGAGCAACCAAATAATGTAAAATTTATTATAAAAAATCTTATTTTTTTCAAGATAAAAAGTACTTGTATTTATTGGTAAAACACTTTTGGACACAAGAAATCCATAATCTTTTACTCATATAAACCTGACAAAAGAACTTGGATATTACCACAAGCAAAATTAATTTTGCAACCAACATTTAACTTAAACTCCATGATTTAAAAACAGTTTGCTTGTATCATTATCAGAGAATGCGGTCGTGAAAATAATTGGTTTGTGCATCGCGTGTCGCGGGTTACCGGCTGATTCATTGTCTGATATTTGATCCCCGATTTAAAAGATAATGTTTAATTTCAACCTGCATATTCTTTTAATATAATATATTATTGTATAAGCATGTGATATGCTGGTATTGTAGGTATAATGTACTTTAAAGCCCGTAGCTATCAGCTTTTCAAGGCTATAATGGAAAAATGCATTACATGTTAAACTCGCCCCCTATTAAGTACGACTATCATTTTTAATGGTGAAACGTGGGTGTTTATTTTATCCGTACCCAAATGGTAAAACGGAACCCTATCAATAAGCCTCCGCAGTTTGTCTGTCTGTCTGCAGGCTGTATTTCATAAACTGTGATATACATAAATTAAAATTTTCATGATTATGTCTTTCCGTTGCCGCTAAAAGAACAGATACTATTTTTTTTAAATAAAATATTAAGTATCCCTATACAATAAAGTTTTATTTTAGGATTTTTTTTCTCAATATTAATGATGATAGTACGGAACCCTTTGTGCGCGAGTCCGACTCGCACTTGACCGGTATTTATTTATACACCTTTGCCTACACCTTCGTTTGATATATGTATGTATTATTTAATAGTCATAGAACGCAAAAGTTCAAAGATATCACAATTTTGTTTACAAACAAGTTCTACGTAAACAGAGATAGCAAAAACAAATGCTTAACATAATCCGAGAACCGAACCCGAAACTTATCTCCTTAGTTCTATAAAGAGATTAAATAGTTTTAATATGCATTAAGTCTAGGAATTTGCTCGAAGCTTTTAAACTGAAGTCGGTTTTAAAACTTCGTGGGAGCTAAAAGGTTCCGCCTTTCTTAAGCGCCGTTTGTTAAGTGACGACGTTGTGTGACCTCAATAAGGCTTTATATTAAAGGGTAGTATATTGATAGTAATTAATACGAGTATCTAGATATTTTTGTTGCTTAGGTACATTTAGGTATTTGAAATTGGTAGGAATATTCTTGCTGTATAAATAATCCTTGTTTTTTAAAAAAATACGTTTTTTTTAGAACTATACAGGGTGTCCCGAAACTCAACGATAATCCGAGACAGGATGAAAGGCCAAGTCATACCGGTTCTAGGAAAAATAAAAAAAAAATCCATATCACTTAGTTCAGCAATAATAGACACTTTTCAAAAAAGTTGAAATTCCACACCCTTGGTCGCATTTTCAAGTCCTGTGATCACCAATGTTACAATTTCGCTGTGTTTTTTTCAATTTCCTGATCTTCATTAAATATGCTATTAATCGTAAAACAAATTAATGCACAAAACATTGTTAATTTAATAAAAAAAGTTAAGTTTTAGTGAGTCATGGTTCACAAAAATATCGTTAGTTAACTTTGACGCTTCATATTGAAAAAAAAATGTACTACACTACCCTTGGCAAGTTATTTCAAAAGTTGGCGCATTTAATCAAGATTTCAAAATGGTGCAACACTTGCCACTTTTCTTGCCATTAAAAATGTTATTTTTATTTGAACGACGAGTATCCCCGAAAATGGATCGGACGGAGTGGTACAATTGTATGGCCTCCTCGTTCCCCCGATCTAAATCCAGTAGATATTTTTTACTGGGAATGCATAAAAGAAAAAGTCTATTCGAAATGAATACAAAATCTATCAAAACTGCGCCAGAAAATTGACACAGCGTCAGAAGATATAAATGCAAAGAATTTTGCTTGACTGGTGCAAAGGTCTTTTGTAAGGCGTTGCAGAGCCTGTATTCGTGCTAGAGGAAAGCAATTATTTTTAGTAAAGAGGTAATTGAGTCAGTGCATAACCAATATTTAATGTAATAAACATAATAGGTAAAAATAATTAAAAAAAAAGAATGAACAAACCATCGTTCTTTTTTAATTATTCTCCTTAAACTAATGTAATTCCGAATTGTTTTCCTCTGGCACGAATACAGGCTCTGCAACGCCTTACAAAAGACCTTTGCACCAGTCAAGCAAAATTCCTTGCATTTATTTCTCCTGACGCTGTGTCAATTTTCTGGCGCAGTTTTGATAGATTTTGTATTGATTTCGAATAGACTTTTTCTTTTATGCATTCCCAGTAAAAAATATCTACTGGATTTAGATCGGGGGAACGAGGAGGCCATACAATTGTACCACTCCGTCCGATCCATTTTCGGGGATACTCGTCGTTCAAATAAAAATAACATTTTTAATGGCAAGAAAAGTGGCAAGTGTTGCACCATTTTGAAATCTTGATTAAATGCGCCAACTTTTGAAATAACTTGCCAAGGGTAGTGTAGTACATTTTTTTTTCAATATGAAGCGTCAAAGTTAACTAACGATATTTTTGTGAACCATGACTCACTAAAACTTAACTTTTTTTATTAAATTAATAATGTTTTGTGCATTAATTTGTTTTACGATTAATAGCATATTTAATGAAGATCAGGAAATTGAAAAAACACAGCGAAATTGTGACATTGGTGATCACAGGACTTGAAAATGCGACCAAGGGTGTGGAATTTCAACTTTTTTGAAAAGTGTCTATTATTGCTGAACTAAATGATATGGATTTTTTTTTTATTTTTCCTAGAACCGGTATGACTTGGCCTTTCATCCTGTCTCGGATTATCGTTGAGTTTTGGGACACCCTGTATATGTGCCTACGTTTATCGATTAGGAAATCCAGTTAAGCACCTGGTTCAAAAATAATAAATAATAACTATACCGCTGCTGTTTCTTGAGATAAAAAACAAGGGGGAGTATAATAAAAAAATTAACCACATTGACCAACATCTCCCTGCAACTCTTCAAGAAATGCTCTTGCTTCAAAATTTAAGGGTATGGAAATGTCATCACACTATCTTCACCTTCACTGTTAAAACAAGCAATAATTATTTCAGTTCTAAATAAAAAATAAGACTTCACCAAAATAAAATTTGTGCTACATAATAAATCACAAAAACCTGCATTTAAATTCGAAATTGCAGAAAATTCGTATAATTTAAAACCCTCAACATTTTAGATGAATCTAGCGTAGATGATCTACGGTGCGACAACGGATGCTGGTCGTACATTATGCACCAACTAATTTACATTACTACGACTAACGTTAGCGAGGGACTGAGATGATTTCAAGTGAATGTATGCTTGTGATAGATGACTCTGTTAAATATACTGCTTCCTCGAATTTTAGAATATTATATTACTAGCTAACCCGGCAAATGTTGTTTTGCCATATATTTTTTTTCGTATGGCACATTAAATCTTTAGTTCCGGATGTCATATTCAAAGATCTTTGACAGTCGTTAAAAGTAGTCAGAAACTTTAAAGCCTGACAAACAGTCTCACCGAAGGGTACCGTAATAATCCAGGTGGAGGTCCGATAGGTTGTTCCATATGACATACTGGTATTCAGCTGCATCAGGTGAGACTGAAAGCCGACTCGAAATCAGTGTAAAGGTTTTGAACAATCACTGGGTTTAATAAATTTTATCAACATTAATTCTGAAAAATGCTTTAGCAGTTTTCCAATAAAGTTGCGGCGATCATCGGGCAATTTTTAAACTACGTTTAAAAAGAGGATATTACGTTACGCTAATATGAACAGTTATTAAAAGGCGATGCAGCGCAACCCAAACAATTTATGCTTCAATTTACAATAGTGCTTGTTTTATAGATTTTATCTGTAAAATGTTATAGATTTTGTAAAAAAATAAATGCCACATTCTCAACTCTGTAAAGCAAGCATAAAGTTACACGATGTTAAGATTTTTTCTTCTCTAAGCTAGTGTGAAGTACCAGGCTCTCAGTTAGTATAAGAGATAAGTGGGTGTATTCTTTAAGGCCGGAAGCTTCGACAGTTCTTGAGATACGTTCCAAAGACGTCCAATTGAGAGGTTGATCTTTTTAATCTTATGAAAGCCTGGTATTAAAAAATCAGATTTTCTAGGCATTAGAGATTTTTTCGACAGTTATTCTCGAAGTCTCGGGTTCAATACCACTTCACGGTAAAGCTAAAATAGGATTTAGTTTTTGTAGGACTGTTTTCAGACTGGACTTTGACAAATGTACCTATTTATAATTGGCTTTCCTACAGTATACATGGGAACAGGATTAATTCTTTTCTCTTTACATTTTCGATATAACAGGCAATACAAAAAAACATTTATTGTATAAATTTATTTTAAAAAATATACTTTTAATAGTTTTTTCTTAATTTTTCACTTAAAACTTAGGATAAACCCGTGTATTTCCTTAAAAACCTTGAAAACAATTCATACAAAATTCCAATCATACACATACAATTTCGTTCAACATTTCACATAATATCTACCAAAAAAATATCACACTATCTGTGGCCTCTCAAAGCGAAGTGTACCGCCCTAATTAGTACATTCGAAAACTAGGTTAGCTTGAAGAAAATTCATTTCCTCATAATTTCCTCTCTGTGAGCGACGCGACGGACAAAATAAGGGAAAAAGAGTAGTTTGGACAAATCTGTCGCGTCAAAGGATGGTAAATTGATGAGTCATGGTGAATGAATGAAATGTCCTTGGGAAAACGGAAAACTGCTTGAAAAGTTTTATTCTACTTAAGAAATTAGTAGAAGAGGGAATTTTGGTAAGGTTTTTGTGAAGATTATGCTTCAATTTGAAAGATTTTCTAGTTAGTAAGTATAGTCGCCATTTCGTTATTTTTGGTTTCCTGTACCTATTTTCTTTTCGATGGTTAAGTATAGTTTTATAGAGTTATTCAAATCAATGTTTAATTAAACAATTAATTCTCATGATTATCATATTATACTTATGTCTAGTCTGCCTTTAGCGTATTTTATTCCAAAATGCTTTTCGTTTTAATTCTTTTAGATAACTGATTTCCAAAACTTCTATCTTTCATATCAAACCCAAACGTAATCAATGACTGTCCATAAGAAATAATTCTCTGTCTACAAATCTTTCAAATACCCTTAATAAAATTCAGGGTAGAGGGATGAAAATACGTATAACTTTAGAACGTAAGAATAGGAAATCAGGGCAAACATTTTGGCGGAAGAACCCGAGCCGGAACGTTGGCGAACTATAAATAAGAGCGAAAGGGTTCGGGTTGCGCCGGTGAAATTACACCTCTTCTAAGTTTATAGCTTCCTAGTAGCCTGATTAGCACTGCGCTGAGGTTTTCCAAGTGGAAATAGATTTTCATGCTTTTCGCCTTCCACTAGCAAATGTTATAGATTTTAACACGTTAGATAGATACTTTTATGGCATGCATGTATGGACCAATAATAGTATGTATTTTAATTGAATAATTGTATCAGTATCTATACTATTATATCTTTTCACGTGGCTTGTCCGTAGAGGCGCGTACTAGGTAGTAGAAACCCACCTCTCTTAATTCGTTTCGTTGACTACCACCTAAAATATTTTAATAGTAATGCTATTTACCTGTCAACAAAATATTTGAGTGTCTTTAGAAAACATTGATTTTATCTATCGCTACCCACTAAACACATGAAGTGCCTTATTAAAATCTATTTTCAATGTGTCGCCTATAAATAAGACAAGGATTGGCTTTCTATTTACATTTATACATTTTATCTACGAAAATGTCATTTTATTTGCCAAAATAACTACCCAAAACCAAATTAACTTCTTTCAACTACGTCTTCGCACCCCAAATATAACCTACCTCAATCTATCAATCACGTCAATAACTGCTACCGTCAATCAATTCTAATTGAAGGTACCAGGCGCTCAGAATAGACGTGGAGGTTTAATTTTATTAGAGGGATTACGCTTGAATGCGTTAACGGAGTGATTAGAGCGGATCTAAATGATATTAACTGGTTGAATCGTTGGGAAAACCATCAGCTGTGCCTTTGTGAAGAAAAATATGTTGCTGTTCACACGAATAACAAGGTGTTTATACAATTTATAATCTAATTCCTTCTTTTTATTTTATATTATAGCTTCTACTTGCGGTTTTAATCGGCTTTGTGCAGTAAACTGTATGTAATCTTTCGGTAATACCTACTTACTGAATCATTAAATATGTAAATGTCTGTCTGTTACGCTTTCACCAAACCAAATTAGGTTCTAAACCAAATTCTAGAAATGTAGGTCGTTTAATTTTAAAAACATGTTTTTTTTTATTGAAATCAGTTCAGTAGTTTCGGGGAAGATACGTTATTACAAACTTAACTTTAGGTATCATACCATTGATTAAGAATATTATATACATATAAGTAATAAAAAATATAGGTAGCATCCCTAAAGGAAAACTTTTTTCATTGTCTCTGACTCCCTGAATTCTTTTTCAGAGACAATTTAAGAGTTTTCTCCCCGAATGTAGGGAGGAATAAATGGCAGGGAAGGATTTATTGAGGGTAAAACACCCTTTAAGATTTTCAGGGATCACTTTATGTCTCCAGTTAGGTAATAGGGGGAGTTAGTTTTATTTTAAGTGAATTTTCAGCTAAATTAAAAACAAGAAATTTTATTAACTTTACAGTATTCAGTTTCAGTATTCATACAAACATAAAATTACACCTTGTTCTCATGGGACTAGGCAGAGACCATAGAAAGTGTAGTATTTTTAGTATAAAAAAAATTATAAAGCAATAGAAGTTTGTAGGAATCGTAGCAATTGGTGTTCCTAAGTCTCTGCCTGCCCGGGATAAAGATAGTATTACAATTCATACAATTTTTTTGTATGAATTTTGGTAGGTTTGTCTTAACAGGCGATAATATTCGTCGCGTTTTATCGTTTTGCTTACATTATGAAAAAATCTTCATAAAAGTTTGAAAGTAAGTACTAAAAATCTAGTAAAGAGGTACTTGAAAAGCAAAATATTATTTCGAAAACTAAAATGTAGTTCCACTTTCGTTTGACGCCTAATCCAATATGATTCCAAGTTAGAATAGAACATGGCGTGACGTCATCATACATAATTAATAGAACACCTTTAACTTCTAACATGCTATGTGCTCCTAGTACACGTATATAGCACACGGTCGTTTTAGTCAATAATTTAGTAGAAAGAAAACTAGGTGAAAAAGCGTTATTTCTATGAACCCTTAAATATCTACTAATATTCCTAAGAAAAAATCTTATTTTGGTAATAATTTTAAGTTTTGACGTTGGCATTTTGGATGAAATTTTACGAGCAGTTTCATATTTTTCGTTAACCTACCTTTATGTCAAAAATAAAGTTAACTGAAATGATAGCCGACGAAAAAAAACATTGTAATAAAACCTTGCATGCCTGAAAGTACCTTAAACTATTTTTGAACGAATACTTAGGCCCAGTATCAGTTTTTCTAAATATCTAAAATATAGCTTATCAGAGGAAACTCGGACAGTAGGTTTCATACATTTGCTGTCACTTTATCCAGAAGGTAAATTATCTTACATTAATTCGAGCTGTGAAACTGGCCTTAAGTCTCCAACCGGCACTTGGTCAGCTTGTGAACTCTACTTATATTTCTATAAGCTCAGTCAATATTCGATATATATTTTGAGCAACATTAACTTATCAATCGATTGCGGTCACCAATAGGTCAGAGTAGTATTGACTTAAAACCACATTTACCACATCCCTGTTTACTTAAAGACTTTAACCGAATAAGGCAAATAGTTTGTAGCTAATAGTTTGCGTTGGCTGAAACTTAGCACTGAATTTCTTTATGTCTAGTAATACGATCCATTTTTTTTTTAAATTTCATAGTATTCTCAAAATGACTACAATACCTAAAAGGCTTATTTATAATTAAAAAATGTAGTCCGAACTCTTTAACAATTCATCAACATGGCACGATCAGAAATTTTACCTAAATCCTTGTTAGCGAAACGAATTCTTAAAGCCTTCTAACTAAATTATTCACTAACTAGGGTTAGGATAACAGATATCCCGGAATAAAAACTCTGCTATGTATGAAAAATCATAAACCACCTGTCTACCAAGATTCATCAAATTCAGTTAAGTATTTTTTGCGTGAAAAGGTAATACACAAACATACATCCAACCTCACAAACTTTCGCATTTCTTACATTTAATAACTGTATAACGTATTAGAGTAAGTCGCAAACTCTTTGCTCTGTACAAACACGGTATTAGATGCAAAAATAAGATAGCGACAAATTGTACTGACGAGGTTTTAAGTAGTTCCGAGTAATGTTAGTAGTTTGGTGGCTCGCCAGTTGCACTACAGTTGACAAATGTTGATGGATTGAGATAAAATATAGTGCTTTCTACGAATTTTGTAGTATGTTAGGGCTTGTACACATTGTGCTTACTCTTTTTCCCAAAAATGACTTTGTACACACATCTCTACCGTGATACCGTAAAAATACCGTGTTTCGGATCGGTTCCTTAAGCTATGGTCCCAAGCTAACTATCTTACCTATAGTAGATAGCACAACTTTAAATTATAGGCTATTGTAGTACGATCCTCTACATTCGGTACTAACGCGTATTGCCAAGATGACATTTAAAAACATACGTACACCTTACCCCTACAAACTTTTGCATTTATAATATTAGTAGAATATTGAACTAGGGACTCAAGGGTCCCCTCTCTCATTCCGTGAAGAGACCCTTATCCGGCAGTAGTGCAGTTATGAGCTAAATTTATTTTTACTATTTATTTATCGAACAATATTCCTATAACAAAACTTCTTAATACGCCAAATTTTATGGGCTTTAATCCTTTACAAAACCAACGCATGGTAAAAGCCAAAATGTTAGCAAAAGTTTCCTAAATTGTCATTTACAAAGTCCTGGTACTCCCACAGTTTGGCATATGGTTTCATTTCGGCTTCCTAGAGGCAATTAAGGGAAAAGCATCGTAAATACATTTTACACCACACTCAAGGAAATTCATGTTCATTTCAAATTACCCAGATCTTTGCTATTCCGTTTGTTGAAAGAAAATGTAAGAAGTTTGCTTTTGGGTTATTCAAAAAAAAACAATTGATTACAGAAATGGGTTATTAAAGAAAAAGAAAAATAAACAAATAAGGAGATTAACGCGAGTAGATATTTTACATAACCATTACTGACCCACTGCTGGACCAGTCTCCTCTGAGAATGAGTGATGCCCTACCCATCAGTTAGCTTAACCATGCAGTGCAAGATAGAAACCTGAAAGAACTTACATAAACATCTATATCTTATATATGAAATTTCCATGCCACAATGTTAGTTACTCCTCCGAAACGGCTTGACCGATTGTCATAATATTTTGTGCGCATATTGAATAGGCCTGAGAATCAGCCAACATCTATTTTTCAAACCCCTAAGTGACACTATTTTTTCACATGCGAATGCACTCTTCACCTGAAAATGCCAGACTTTTCGGCGCAGGTTACACTGGCTGTAGTCGCAGACTACTGTTATAAACCTTTATGAATGTTTTCTACAAGATTTAATGATATTTTCACAAGTTATGTTTACAGCCAGTTTACAATAGCATAAGCAATTATTTATAAGTGCCACTTATACAAAGTTATGGCTCTAAGAACATTGTACGTGTCAAGTGAATGAAATAATGTTATTATACAAATATGGTTACAATCTCAGCACATATAATATGTACTTGAAAATATATGACCGTTACTTAAGATAAACATTTCGTTAAAATAAGTTTCATTGTGATATTTAAACTGATACTGTAATGTAGACAAAATCTGTATGGCCGGCTCACCTTCTATTAAAGAATCAGTAGCGCGATTCTGTACAGTCGGTACTGTCGAGTACCGAAAGTTTGACATTTAGAATGTACTGCCAAAATAGTTCCTACGACGCCCGTCAGAGGCGCTTATCAGATTGAATACAAAATTTCTCGATGACAAGCCGGTTGTCGGTAATCGATAGTAGTAGAAACTCGAGCTACAGTATGCGTAGCACGTATCTCAGTTGACAACTAGTGAACGTCAAATTGATGGTCACTATTTAGTACATCACTGCTTTGGCGTAACACGTTCACTATAATCTAAAGGAGAAAACAATGTACAGCATAGTGGCTATAAAACTGCTGTACACAATTCTGGCATTTTGACAGGTATTCCTATACATTTATCTGATACTTACTCATAAAGTTTAAAACTGGCCTTATTCTTGTGACTCTCTTTTCTATGTCTTAACTTATCTTACACAGCTAAACTCCTAGACCGAATAATATTAAATTTTGGTACAGCGACAAATACATATATCACCGAAGAGGCGGGCCACTTTTACCAAAAACTTTATTTAATCCTATAATAGAAGCAAAAACTAAAAACCAAAATAGTTGGAGCATTTACAAAATTAAATTAAAATTCACTCGGCTCTTACACAAAGTACTAGGAGTGCATAAATGCGAAGATATACGTAGATACAATCTGCATACAAAGCTCCCCTCTAATTACGGTCTAATGGGAATGACAACAATAGTTTGCTTTGTATAGAAATGACATTCAGTCTGGCCAGTCAGCCTTTAATTTAAGCAAATGGAAGAAATTATAAGGATTTATATCTTTTTAACGTTCTTCGGGCGGAAAATGAGACTGTCATAGCTAGACACACGTTTGGAAAAAGAGAGATAAGTAACCTTTGGCGCGGTTAGGAAAAAGATGGGTGTCCTAGTCTGCTCAAGTCTTTCTAAGCCTTAGATAAAGCCTTTAGGTAATCGTTCTATAGGTACATACTATTCAGCGAAGTATCTATAAGTTTCTTTACAACATCACCATTAATTCGTGCATATAAAATCCAGTCATAAAAACAATTTTATCGACATTTTCTTCGCAAAAGAAAAACAGTAAAACAAGAAAAGTTTTCGCAGCAAAATTTCTGACTTTCGTAACCTCTACGGATTTATTAGTGCAAAAACGCGGTCCCCGCCACGTTTTATTAAAAGACCTAAAAGTTTGACGTGGGTCTGAAGTACTAGGAGTACAGAAATATGAGGATATGAATTGTTATAATGACATTGATGTAGTAAGGCGAAATGAGCCTTACTCACTTATATATATATAGCCTTTATGTAATAAAAGAAAGATTACTAAAAGTTGGCCATTTTATTACGTTGTTACGTCATAATAGATAAACCAATTTTGATGACATTCAGCATATAAATAATTGAAGAAAAAGAAAAAAGATTAAACATTGACTACTAAAATGCGCAACAAAGTTGTCTCTCTTAAATAATCGACTTAACAAAGGAGGTACCTCATTCCACTAATTTTTGCTTGTTAATATTCCGCCCCTGCCCTGCAGTGGCACAGTAATGGGTTTAAAAAAATCCGCCAAAACTGCACAGACAAAGTCGGTTTTCATCACCTATTCCCAAAAACATTTAGGATTTTTTAAGCTTATTCAAATACCCTATTATCTAATTCTCTTATGCAATTCAAATTATATAATTCCGTGGTTCCATCTTAAAGTTTTGGGTTATTTATGCAAACTGCAGTTCTATTCTTCAAGGTCTCTCGTTATAATATAAACGTACCACTAAGTTTTTCCTCGGATTTGGCAAAAACATCGGCTTAGAGAAATGTTAGAGTCTGATCATACACAATGTACTTTATTGGGGAAGAAATAATAATATACTGTACAAAATTGTATTATCTGTCTACGAAGAATCTTTTAATTTTATAGTTTAACGGAATTTGGTACTGTTGCTAGTGTATCCGACTGCATGTTATAAAGCCTCGGGTTCAATTTCCGGATCGGTCAAAGCGCTATTGGTCTTTTCTAATTAATGTTTTTATATAAATATTGCGTAGGTTGACGAAAAACTTAAAAACTTGTATTTGTGTGCATGTTCAAAATGCTTAAGCTACGTGAATGTAGATTATGTTACTAAAAACTGTTCTTGTGACGTCATCATGTCAGAGTTTCTATACTGAAAAGTTTTTAACGTTTCATATAGAGTAGCTAATTTGACTGGTAGATAAATACTTCATTTGACGGCTAATGTAGAGCGCAGTCGTTTACTATTTAGTAAGCTTTTGAGTCGACATACAAAATACACTGTTGCACTGAATGCATTCGTTATACAGATTACTAATCCGAAATGTTAATAGCAGTTGAAGACTGGAATCTAACTGACGAAAGAAAGACAGAAAAGAAGAAAGAAAGAAGGAAAGGAAAATAGTTTTTTCTTTATTATTTCTTTTTTTTTTCATATCAAACTGGAATTGTTATGAATATCAAATCTTCTTTCAAAATCTAATTTCTTACCAAATCTAAAGACATGCTTAAGAGTCCTTCTAGTCGATGTTCGTCTTCCGTGGCCAGTTTTAATTAAAAGCAGTAAATAGTACCAGAGTTTGTCATTTAGTTCCTTCACTCTCATAGCCCGAAGAAACAATATCTGACCGGATTACACCTGGTTTCTGAGGTACATTTAGCGGTAGTTTATTATACAATAGTGTTTAAACTCAAATAAAAAAACGCTATTGAATAGATAAACTACCTCTAAAAGTACTCAGAAAACAGGGGCTAGTGAAACAGTGATAGTGTCAGTCAGAAGTAATATGCAGTGGCAGGGACATGTGACGCCTTCTTTATAAAAAAAGGCAGACGAATTTCCATTATTAAATAAAATTACCGTTTAAATAGATATCATGTTGAGGTTTCCTGTTTGGCATTCTTCCACATGCACTGTACTGGAAATACAAAACAATATTAGTGCCTACTTTCATTAAGAAAGTCTTCTAGGTATACTAGCTGTTTCTCGCTACTTTGCTTGTTGTGTGTTTAATTAAACAACCTATTTTCTTCCACGAACTTTCATACAAATTATTATCCCCTATTTAACCCCATTTAGGGATGGTTTTCTAAAAACCCTTTCTCAGGGGATGCCTACAAGGCACCCCTTGTTTAATTTTCATGTTTTTAACTTCTATAGTTTAAGCTGTGCGATGATTTTATTAGTTTAGAAAGTTTATATTTACATTAAAAGATTTTATTTAAAGTCTTAGAACCCCTAGACTCTACATACATACGTATAACGTCTGTAAAAAGCAATCTTGTTATTATACAAAGAAACATCCACACAAACTAATTAGATAGTTTTCTCACAAACATTACGTAACTAATCAAACTTTCAGCTTGTCTTAGGAAAATCTATAAGTTTGCAATATCTTTGCGTAATCTTATAGGTGTTATTCGATAAAGGTAGCTTACTTAGCTTACCTACTCGTTTTACCCGGTTTCTGAGGTACATTTAACAGTAGTTTATCTATTCAATAGCGTTAAATCTCATATAAAAAACGCTATTGAATAGATAAACTACCGCTAAATGTTCTCAGAAACCGGGGGTTAATCGTGTAGCTTTAGTTTAACTTGCCTTATAAGTATAAAGTGGTTAAAGTGGTCACCTCGACGCAATAACCGTAACACCGCGTGTGGTGGGTTCGAATCCCACCCGGGACAAATCTTTGTGTGATGAGCACGAATATTTGTTCTGAGCCTGGTTGTCAATTTATCTATATTAGTACGTATTTAGGAGTATATAAGTATGTTTATCAGTTATCTGGTTAACATAGTACAAGCTCTGTTTAGTTTGAAATCAAATGACCGTGTGAGAGTTGTCCAATGATATTTATTTATCTGTCATCAAAAATCTCGTTAAAATTTATTTAACAGTTTTAAAGATACACTGGAACTAACAATCAAGAAACAAATGACGCACGTATGTCCTGTAACTTAACAGCAAAATAAATGTATTTTTCGATTCCATTTTATCCAATTTCATATGCAAAAAGTCTTGTAAAAAGCTATTATTTTAATACAAACATACCCTTCTCTGCCTACCCCAGACATACAAAGCGTCATGTATGTATATATTTTCCGTAACGCCAATGAATAAGCGTCAAGAGAATAAAATAGGGTTGACATGATGATGATAAACAAGCACACGTCCTAAACCCTCGTACGTTCTATTTAACAACGAGGTAACAACCCTACGCATTTATATCCTTTAGCACCGAATATTACTTACACAAAATTATGTTATACAGATGTAAAGTTACTGCAATGAATGATTAGACTGCTCGCCGTGATTTGTGCTAGTTTACGAATGAGTTTTCTGTTGTAGTGTGGAGGCCAAAATCGCGCTAATCTGATATTTATGTTGCTTTTGTTATTATTACCAAGGGGCTATCGCCGAGATGCGCGCGCTACCACAAAAATATGTAGTATTTTAAAATGAACTTGCAAACTGAAATCAACTTTTGATGTAATTGTTAGAATAAATTCATTATTAAAAATATGTAGTATTTTAAAATGAACTTGCAAACTGAAATCAACTTTTGATGTAATTGTTAGAATAAATTCATTATTAAAAATATGTAGTATTTTAAAATGAACTTGCAAACTGAAATCAACTTTTGATGTAATTGTTAGAATAAATTCATTATTAAAAATATGTAGTATTTTAAAATGAACTTGCAAACTGAAATCAACTTTTGATGTAATTGTTAGAATAAATTCACTATTAGTAGTTAGATAATATTAATTATCGGTGTAGAAAAGTACATCCGTACTTTATGTGTTTTGTGAAAACACTTTTTATTCTTTTAAATTTATTTATTTATCTAATAATATTATGAAAAGATAATCCTACTCGCATTATTAGTAATAAACGTAATTATCTGCGAACGGCTTATAATACGTCAAAAATACCTTCAGCCACGATAAAAACTATCCAACATTCATCAATGCATTACTTCTGTACATAATACTTTATGTAGTACGTGGGTGGAGCGCGGTCTGGTGAGTCGGTGACACAATGCTTGATTACGCAACTACTCTCTCTTGCTGTAGGGGTGTAGGGCTGCCACCACACTGTAATTAACAGCTAGGGCTGATGCTGGAGTTTCACTTTCTATGTTGGATTATTTTGTGAATTTGTGAAAAGTTGCAAATTTTTAGAGTATGTCATTTAAACTGGTCTAAATTCTATGTTGAAACCGTGGAAGAGTTTGGGGGCCCTTTGCCTAACAATAGGACACTATAGGTTAGGAACTAAATCTGATTTGATTTTACTATGTTTTTAGAGTGGGTTTGGGAGTGTCCCTTTGTTACATTTTCAGCAAAATGTTATCGATAGATCGTAGTAGCCGATTTTATTATGATACACACATAATAAAATCAGCTACTACGATCTATCGATTGGTCCTTAAGTATATAGTTACTTTACAGTGATTCAGGCATATTCAATATTATTGATTTATTTTCGTCAAATACAAACCTATATAACAGGCAAAATTACGGATACAGCCTTTTATGGATCTCGAACTTTTTAAATCTAACCATAATTTGTTACCAAGATTTGTAAATTTACAAAATATTGTGGAAAGTAAAAGTCACGGAGTTTTCAACAGCAATATTAACGAAATTAAGAGACGGTGACAAATGATTTCAATTTGTAAAGTTTTGGACAAATTACATGAAACTTTGTGGTTATCGATACAACCTTCAACAATATCCTCTTAATTTTTATATTTAAGTACCATTATGTTGTCGTTTGTATTGTGTATCTCAGTTAAAAACAAGTGAACATCGCTTTAATTGCCAATGTGCAGTACATTGCTGCTTTGACGCAAAGTATTAATCACCATAAGTTATGGAATGTATCAATATACTGCGTAGTGACTATCTAATAGTTGCCAATTAAGGCCTAAACCCGTACTACGTTTCTCCACCACTATCGTGAACTAGGTACCAAGCTATTGAGAAATTTTGTATGAAACCCCAATGGGGGCCTTAGAAACTATGCTACTATTGCAGCACATTTTAGACGTAAAACTCTTGATACTCGGTAATACCTACTTAGTTCCGAGAGATCAAAAATTCGAGTTCCCTTCGCTTTTGCTGATAAAAAAGGTCTACGACAGCAGCCTGATGCTTAAAATAAAATGATATGAAAACCCTTTTTAACAAGAAAACTAAGCATGTAGGTATAACCTCTATCAACTTGGGAGAGCTATAAATTGTCGTGGCACATATGATACCCAAAAAAAGGTTCTCAATTCGCTGATTTCCTTTTTTTAGTATTGATAAATTCTGTATCAAGAGTGTTTTATTCTAAAGTTCTATCATCGCAAGGACCATATAAGGAGTGTTCTTTAGTCTCTGCCTAAATGCCTTTATGGGAACAAAACATGATTTTGGGTATGTATAATAAATATGTTTTTTCGTCGTTATACGTTATTCCTTTTGCCAGTTAAATCTGATGAGTTTTCATGTGAAAACTATAGCTTCATTTTACAAAATAATTGCACAAAAATCTAAAGCAACATTGCATCTCAGAGAGAGTGTATCTGTCGTACCGTTCTCTGACGGTGATGTTGATAAATATCTGTAGCATTGTCTCGGCGACAAGTAGCCGACACACAGTGAACGCTGAGCTGATACCGCTCGTATTTTGTGGGTGAGCACAATACGTTTATATGTAGAGTTGTGGATAGGTTATAATGTACCTAGTCGAATACATATATATTCTGTTTTAAAAGGGTAATAAAAGTATCTCTCTCTCGATCTCCCCCTCCCCCCCTCTCACTCCCTTTCTCTCTCTCCCTTCCTTTCTCTCTCTCCTCTCTCTCTCCCCTCTCTCTCTCTTCCTCTCTCTCAGTCGGTACTGTCGAGTATCGAAAGTTTGACATTTAAAATGTACTGCAAAAATGATTGCACAAAAGTCAAAAACAACATTGCATCTCAAAAAGAGTGTATCTGTCGTCCCGTTCTCTGACGGTGATGTTGATAAATATCTGAAGCATTGTCTCAGCGACAAGTGGCCGACACATAGCGAACACTGAGCTGATACTCGTACTTTGTAGGACAATACGTTTATGTGTATGAGTTGGGTATAGGTTATAATGTACAGTCCGCTCCAGTCGTTTTACAAATTCATATTAATTTCACCGATACAGGCTGCGCCTAGTGGGGTTGTCGTAGATATAAGCATAATTTTGTAATACTGGACTGGTAATAAATGATTTTTATTTTATTTATTTATATTTTTAAAACCTCTTTATTAGCATATGTTAATAAATACATGAAGAAAATCAGGTAGTTTTTTTGGCAGAATTTTAATTAGTCAGATGTTTTCTTGATGTAATAATATGCAATACTACAAATATAGGGTTTCGGAAGATTGAATATGTTTTGCGACTTTTGGAGCTGACTGTACCTAGTATATGATATATTCTATTTTAAAAGGCTAAGTACCTATGTATAAGAAATGATCACTTGTTGAACGAAAACGTCTTGATGAAACCTTTCATGTTTAAATGTTCTTTAACACATTTATTGAGAGCGTGCAAAATGCGCATCCCTCTCTTGGCCAGCTTGCTCGACTTAGGCCTACCCAGGTCGTCGTTTGAGAGCATACTTTTGCCCTGCAGTGGGATAGTCATGGGTTAAAAAATAGTACCAATGTTTGTTTGATGGATGTCATTTCATTCATTGAAACTACTGAATCTAAAAAGTAAACACTAAAAATCTATTATAGTCGTATAAATTACATACCAAACTCAATGTTGATTATAAACACGTGTTCAGTACCTTCAGTTCATTAGAGGAGCCCTTTCGTTTAAAAAAATCACACGCGAACAGACCCACATGAGTAAGCTAGTACTTTAATATTCTGTAACAATAATACAGGGTGTAGGAAATTGAACTAGCAGTTCCATTATCCCCTATTTAACTTAAAAGCCTTATGGTTTCAGTCCTGAACGACTATCATTGCTTAAACCAGCTTCACGTACCACCTAAAGCGCTAAAGTACGTGACTGGAAATACTAATATCATTGAACATTAAACGAATGCCGTCAGTAGCGCGATTCTGTACAGTCGGTACTGTCGAGTATCGAAAGTTTGACATTTAGAATGTACTGCCAAAATAGTTCCTGCGACGCCCGTCAGAGGCGCTGATCAATACCTCGATTCTCTACCACTATCGACTATCGACAACCGGCTAGCTATCGAATTTTGACATGTAGGATGTCCTGCCAAAAAAGTTTCTATGACGCCCGTCAGAGACGCTGATAAGATTTTCATACAAAATGACTCGATGACAGGTCGGTTTTCGATAGTCGATAGTAATAGAGAATTAAGTTACAGATTTTCATACAAAATTTCTCGATGACAGGCCGGTTGTCGGTAGATGGTAGTAGAGAATCGAGCTACAATATTCAGTTTTAAATTGTAATAAGTTACAAATGTTCTTCATTTATTAATAAGATGGTACTTAAGCTTTTGTCTTATCTTTGAAAATATGTTAATTATTTTGCATTTTCCTGTTTGAGATGAAAGGGATTTTGATATAATGTTTCTCTTGTTTAAGATGAAAATGTTTGTTGAGAATAGGATATATTTTAATAATTTTAAGTCCGTTTGCCTATAGCTTTCCTTAATAAATAGGCTATCAAACAGTAAAATAACTTTTCAATTCGCATCAGTAGTTTCTGAGATTAGCGCGTTCAACCAAACAAACTTTTATAATATTAGTATAGATTAGCTGACCCGCACTGCTTCGCTTGCGTCACATAAGAGGTCATAATTTTCCTCGTTTTTGTAACATTTTTTACGTGTACTCTGTACTTATGGTCTTTGCGTGATGATATATAGCCCATATCCTTCCTAGATAAATGGACTATCTAACACTGAAAGAATTTTTCAAATTGGTCTAGTAGGTCCTGAGATTAGTGCATTCAAACAAACAACCAAACAAACTCTTCAGGTTTATAATATTAGTATAGATTTTACGAACATATAATACATAAATAATAGTGATGAAATGATGTATTACATATATATAATTCAACACATACGAGTGTAATATGTTTTACGACAGATATAGCGGTGAAATGATAAGTGCGTCGGAGATAAACTGAACATTACGAGCGGCACTATAAAATAATCTTTACATCTGGGATTTAGGAAAGTACTGATATATTATTACTGTTGATAAAGGTATAAATACATACATACATACAAACATTCATACATTTATATACATACATAAAATCACGCCTTGTTCCCATAGTGGTAGGCAGAGACCAAAGAACGCCACTTGGTACGATTCTTACAAATTTCCATGATACATAATAATAAAAATAAAATAAATTTAACCCATTAATGTCCCACTGCAGGGCAAGGGGCTCCTCCCGTAATGAGGGAGGGGTTAGGCCTTGAGTCCACCACGCTGGCCAAGTGCGGGTTGGGGACTTTGCATGCCCTCATACAATACATATAAAATTAATTTAGCACATTAATATCCCACTACTGGGCAAGATGTACGTCAGGCTGGCCCGGCCCCATGGAATTTAATAATGAGATTGTATCAATCCAATGTACCCGGGTATACTAATATATGTAACACCTTCATTTTCAATGTAACTCTTTTTAAGAGAAATTACGTGCACTTCTTAGTGGCCGGGCCAGCCTGACGTTTTCAGCCCGGCCACCTTGTTTCCCACTAATCTACAAAAAATACTGGCAATATTGTGCTACAGATGAAATGTACCCTATAATTTATGCATATGTAACACAAAATCGAATCCTAAAATGCAATAGCATACGAAATATTAGCGGTTGCAGGTGGCCGGGCTGAAATTATTTCGTTAATATAAAACAGTAAAACTGCAACACCTACCAAAAACTAATACCAGTACATAATGAGATATAGAGATATAGAATACATGTAACGCTTTCATTTTAAATTATAATACATATTTAGAAAGAATAATCACTTGAAATTATATTTCAGCCCGGCCACCTAAAAGCGGTAATATTCCCTAAAATCTTATGCCAATTTGTACAGTAAAACCTGATACAGCTATGAAATGAAAGTTACATTCGTTTCGTTTTAGTCGTATACCTTTAAGCCTTCTGTTTGACTAGATTATCAAAATCTGAGAAACTTGCCGAAGAGTGACTATCATTTATTAACTAATTTCAGGACATTTGGTTTGTTGAGTGAAACAAAATTGGTAATTGTCATATTTTTTTAATAATCATTTTTGAAATTAGTTGGACAACATTTGTACTTATATTAATTAGGTACTATAACAATTGTTAATTATAAATAATGTAAAAAAAGGTTACACATTGATAATAACACAGTTATCAAAAAATTATAGTAATATCAATATTACCTTAACATCGAACATTCATCCATTCAGAATATTAGGAGATAATTTTTGGTTAAATACTTATTATACCTTGGTAAAAAATCACAGATTTTCATAATGATTTTTACATCAACTTTGAATTTAAAGTTTTGAAAACTTTCAATTAAAATTATGCTAATATAATTATTACAACAATTCTTAAATAAAGAGAGAACCATAGTTCTTTCAGTGGCAGCTAATGGAAATATAGCTATGTAGTATATATAATTTAACATAATATTAAAATCACAGCTAAAAATCACAATGTTAACTTGTATAATTAAACGTATGCTAATATAATAATCATTGCTAGCCTATATCTGGCATTTGTACTATAAGTATTTTGACTAATTCAAATTTGAATTATGAAAATCTGTGATTTTCATAATTCAAATTTGACAAAGAGACAAAGTTCACTTATTTCATACTTTGCAATCATAATTCTCAATCTCCGGAAAGAACTTGTATAAAATAAAAGAAAATACAGTCTTATTTCTCTACTATTTTCTACAGTACAGGCTCGTAAAGTCAGCACTAAGTTTTATAGCATCACATAAGACGGAACGAGGACACTGACTACTACACATTATAGAGGACAATGGACATAGAATTATGAGTCCTTGTTTCGAATGAATCAAATCTCTTCAGGTTTATGCTACCCTGGTACTTTGTGGATTATTTTGAAGGTTTTTTAACATCACGCATCACAAACTGGCTTATATTACCCACAGCCGATAAACACGTAGCATAATCTATTCCTACGACTTACTCCACTCAAATAAGTTCAGCTAATTTGACAAAAACATAAAACGTACACACACACTTTTGTATTTATACTTTTTTATTTATTTTTTTTGTACTATATGAGTATGGATAAAGAATCAATCATCTTTACATTACCAGTGAAAGACGGTATATTTCTAACAAATTACATTTTTATAACTCTTAAAAAAAAGATAATTTGTGACTACTTAGTTGATTCAAAGATAATTTTATACTAAATGGTATTAAATATCAAAAAAATATAGAATTACCTACTGTCCATTTGTTTTCACCACAACTCTTCAACTAACTATAAAGTGTACCACGAAACCGTTGTTCATTTGTTCCACAATAAGTTTGCGCTCTCAGGGCAATAAAGTTCGTGCAACTTTGTCATCTCACTACTTCCTCTAGGAATATGTGACCCTAGTACATCACATTTAGAAGGCTACAGTGAAAACAAAAATATGAAGATGCTTTCTTAAATTAATTATTATTCACGAAATTTAATTTGTACTATTTATTAATTTAACTTAGTATACATTATTATTTACTCATTACTGCTACTAGGTCTCGGGTTCGATTCTCGGATCGGAAAAAGTACTTTTCTCGTTTATATTCTCAATTTTAGGCCGGAGTTTGGTAACGTGCCCGGTATATAGCAATAGACTCGCCCCCTATTACATGGGCATAAAATATTGTAAGAATCGCAATGGGCGTATTTCATACATTTATTACATACATACACTTTCGGGTTAAACAGTCATGATATTTTATTGCAGTAGCCATTTTTTATTCGAATCAGGGCGGAATTTTCGAACTTTTTGATTAATAAAAGCGAGACAAACTTCGGCTACTAGAACTAGCCTAATAAAACTGCCACTAGCAGTTGTTCTAAAAAAACGAGTACGCAGTCAATTCCCCGAAAGTGGGGCTTAGTTACACAGAATGGGACATTTTGCTTTTGTTTGGGATAGTGAAACACAGAAGATGAAGTCAAAATGCAATCCAATTTCGGCATTGAGTCCAAAAACCAGTAATTATGATAAGATTACTTTTTCCTTTTTTAAACTTTAATTACGTGTGGCCAAAGGCCATCGAGACATCCACTGAACATAGAAAAGGACATAAAACGCCTAGCTCCGGGGACGGACAAGACAGACAAAAGAACATTATTGGATGCGATTTCAAGAATCTTTTGTTTCTTGAACATGAACACCAATCACATATTACATTAGTATATATCACTAGTTAAGAATTTTGGCATTCCCGATTTATCCAGGTCATAATGAATATCTTTTTTTGTTTTTCAAAAGAACCCGCACCGCACCCGCAAGCCGCGAACCTTGCAAAGAGTAACTACTAAGTTTTTAAACTATAGAAAAAAACTTTGAATGAATCACCTTCAAAAATATCGTAATCGTAAAGCAACATACCCAGGGTTTCTATCACATACACTTACTTCACTCCACGCAACCTCAAAGGCAGTCACGTAGTATTTACGATCTTAACTCGTAAAATATGAGTCTGGAACTTAGTTACAACACGTGCTTTTACGCCTCAGACTGGTGTAACTGGGAAAAATATACAGAAATATCGAATTTGAAGCAAATCACGAAAAAAACAATCTTTTCTTGACCACGGCCAGTGTAGGGTAATAGCAAAATATAACCAGCGCAGAAAAATCAAGCTATTCAGATAATTATTAAGCAAAAACTGGAGCTTCTTAGAAAATGTTTGGTGCTTTTTTGTGATATTATTAATAGCTATCTGTCTTTTATAATCATATCGGCCTTAAGGCGTCTACTACATAAGGCTCCTAGAAAAAGACATAATATGGTTTTATAACTTAACTAGGCTATCTAACACTGAAATAATATTTCAAATCGGACCAGTAGTTCCTGAGATTAGCGCGTTCAAACAAACAAACTCTTCAGCTTTATAATATTAGTATAGATTGTATAATTATATAGTGTATTTTACTATAGGCATGAATCAATTTACAAATGAACATTTGTATGTTTGTAAAACCTCTGTTACTCTCGATATGAATTCCAATAGTACGCGGTATATTTCATTGAGCTGCCCCCGATCAATGTAAATAGGGTAATGATATCACGTAATATTGTACGTGCTATCAATATTCAATACACACTCAAATATTCATAGAGGATATTCATATACTAGCTTGTACACCGGACTTTACCCGCCTGAAATAATTTTCAGGATAAACAGTCCTTTTAAAAAAAACCCAAAAGACTTTGAGGCGCCGTCTGTCTTTGTCCTATATCCGGCTGCTGATCATGGGGTCCCGGGTTGGATTCTCAGGTTGGGCCAAGTATTATTTGATTTTTCTAATTAACATTGGAATATTGCTTAATTGTAGGCCGAAATTTAATAATTTTTAACGAAATTCAGTAGTTTAATAGGCTCGCCTTCTATTACATGAGACTAACATTGTTAATAACAAAACGAGGGCGTATTTCTACCTATACCTATGACATGTATACTTGCATAAAAGGCATAATATTACGTTTATATTTAAAACAAAAATATTAAAATAAAGCATTAAATTGGCATTATTTCATCTCCAAATCGCTAGTTTCTCCTTCAATAAACTCAGTCGCCAATGTCGCCAGAACCCATTTAGTCACGGCCCATAACTCTTAATTCACAAACTATTTTACTATGAAACTACAAACTTATTTGGAACCTCTCCATCAGCTATTAGCGAACTGTTTTCAAGTTTACTTCCGATTTTGTGGAGTTATAGATAATATAGTTTTAAAGTTACACTATTTGGCGTTATTTGATTCTTAAATTTTGTACTTTTTTCACTCAGAAAATAATAATGTAATACAAAATATTGTCTTATATTATGTGTGTAAATATTTCCCGGGTTAAAATATAGTTATATAGCCAAAATGTGCCAAGCTCAAAAATATGCCTATGTCCATTCCGGGAGAAAACCAGTGCCCAGCAATGGGATTGAAATGGGTTTTTATTATTCGTTTTATTAATTATATACATTATTTTTTTGGGGATCAGGACCCTGGGTTATTTCAACACAACAATATTAAGATGATTTGAGAATAATAAGTGTACCTACACCTATAAATTCAAATAAAAACCATAACGATCAAACAGGTAAACTAACAGAACACTATACATTACCGTTCCACAACGAGCACGTCATTCATCATGTCAAAGGTAAGGTACAATCAATACATAAGTAATGTGAATGAGTCGTTTAGCTTTGTACTATATTTATTAGTAGGTAAGGACTGTGAAGTAGAGGGCTATAATTACGACTTAAAGAAAAGATATAGCTTCTGCCCGCGACTTTTACTGCGTGTTAAAAGCATTATGTGTGTTAATCCAGGATATAACTTAACATGTATAAAATTTTATCAAAATGATAGAGAAAGAATCATTTGTCCAAAAAATCCAAGCCTTTATTATATTAGTACGAGTACGATTAATAGGATTATGACAGGTCTGTATAAAGCTTTTCTTCTTTTTACATCAAGGCTTTTTGTTGCAGAAACCTGTATTGTGATGTTTGTTACGAGCACATTTGTCACTCTTTAACGCATAAACTGTCGAACAAATTTTGTTGAAAGGTACATTTAATAATAACGTATTTCAGTTGACAACAATTTGAAAGCGACTATGCTGTACTTTTTAATCTTCCTTAGATTGTAGTGATTAACACGTTACGTCAAAGTAGCAATGTACTGAATAGTGACTAGTTGTCAACTGAGATACGTGATAAGCTCTCTGGACGTAATACACACTCTTTACTCCGGAAAATCTATTCACTCTTTGAAATAGCAACAAAAACCCTTTAAACCTAACCTAGTTCACAAATCTCTCATTATTCGCGAACAAACCACGTAATTTATAGATACATCAGTGTGAACCCCATGGTCGAAGGCCAGATGTCAATCAAGGCTGTAATAAGGCCTATCAGTGGGAACCTGGCGCGGTGCCAAGACAACTGCACGTTACTGCATTCGTTGTGGTCTATAGAACAACTTGTTAAGGCTGTTTAATGGTAACATTATTTGATGACATCGTTTTGAAATTAGATGTCATTGTTTTTTTAAGTTCTTTGGTCTCTGTTTATTCTTTTGGGAGTTAGGCGTGATATTATGTATGTATGTATTATAGGGTTATTTACTCAAAGGAACATGGAAGCTTTTTACTAAGACTTCGCTGTCTAATTATGCCGTGATAGTTAGTGCGTTGAAATTTTCACATTATGGTGTATTTCTGTTGCTGCTATAAAAACAGAATAAAAGTAGTATTTCAGGGGGCTCCTATACAACAAACGTCAGAGTGTTGCTACAGGAAAATTTTGAATGGTGAAAACCGCATGAAAATCTGTTCTGTACATTGATAGTTTATGACAATCAGAAAACACATGGGGTAAGGTGAATTTTTTCTACAATGTGTAGTGTAATCCTACTTAGGTCGGGGAAAAAGTCTTTTCGCATTAAAGTATGTATGAACTTGTAATAAAATATTTTCTCTACACAAAAAAGCTCGATATTTGGGTACCTCACGAGCTCACTGAAATAAATCTAATGAATCGTGTACTCATCATTGTGATTCTTGAAGCCAAAGAGATTTTATTACAAGTTTATACATACTATAATGCAAAAAGACATTTTCCCCGACCTAATATTATAAATACTTATCAGCTTATACGGATATTTGTTACGCTTTAACTAAAGTAAAAGTATTTAACGGCTTTTAATTAAATTCGGCGAACCGATAGTTTATAATCCGTGCTAACGTGAAGGATATTTTCAGATTAAAAATTCCTTCCACGCGGACAAAGTTGCGACAGCCAGTCTATCATTCTGTGTAATATTAACTAGATTTTTGGTATGCATTTGGAAACTATCTACCCAATTAACCCACGTCTATCCACTGTTGAAAACAAGCCTGAAACGTTTAAACTTTCGCGTTGCATGTTTGTAATATATAATACGTACATAATATATGAATACGGGAATTAACGCAAACACATATCTTACCTCAGAATCAGCCTGTAACCACTGCCAGTACAACCTACGCCGAAACGTCACACATTTATAAGTCGTACAGTTCTTGAAGGAATGCAAAGTCCTCAAACTGCACTTGGCCTGCGTGGTCTGTTTTGTGGTGTCCGTGGTGGATTCTAGGCCTGACTGAACGCAGGAGACCTTTGCCCAGCAGTGGGACATAAAGAAGCTGGTCAGGGCCGAAGAAAAACAAATTGAATTATTTAACCCCAAGGACTTTTTAATGAAGTTATGTGTGTATTAGAAATAATATCACATGCTCCAACGGTGAAGGAAAACATCGTGAGGAAACCTTGCATGCCTAAAATTTGTTTAACACATTCATTGAGGGCATGCAAAGTCAAGGCCTAACCCCTCCATTATTACGGGAGAAGACCATTGCCCAGCAGTGGGATATTAATAGGTTAAATTTATTTTATTTTATTTATTTATTTAACCTGGTTTCCGTCAATGCACTGCCGGGTTCTTCGCTCGTTGTAAGAGGGTTAAGGCTTTCTACCGCGGTAAGTGCGGGCGAGAGACGTCACACCACTTGAAATTGTTTAAAGAGCTTTCAGATGTGCAAGGCCCTCCACGATGTTTTCCTACACTCGGTTAACACATGTTCTTTATTTCTGTTTTTAATGTTTCTTTCACTTTACGTAGAGCAACATTATTTAAGAATAATTCGTGTTTTTTTGTACTTTGTAAAGGAGGGTCACCTTGTTAAACTTATGATGATCATCATCAACATTGGCCTGTTTACATCTGTTTCAGCTGATTTTGCATAAGTAGAATCAAACGCAATAAAAATTCAACAGTTAATTACGTATATTTTTATGGTTATTTATTTATGGCACATCGACAATATAAACACAAATATGTCATTTACATAAAGTTAAAGCAAATTATCAAAATCGTCAAAATATTCCCTAAAGAAATCCATTACGATAGAAAAAACGGATCGAAAAGAGTCTTATTCTCTGCCTTTATAAAAAAGTGAAAATGTTTTTGGCAGTTGCAACTTTGAGACAAACGGCAAAAGAACTTTTACCCAAAGAAACTTTTTTTATCATTTGCATGAAATAGATAAAAATAATGTCAAAAAGTAACTGGTAGTCAAGGTTATTGCCCTTATATCTCTATTGTATGGCAATAAAAAGTTTTTATAGTGCCCTCCCGCGGATATGAGGGTAAGTTGCGAGGCAATGCGTCACGGTGATAGCCGTAAGAAACCAATATGGTGGAAACATCCTGTATATCGCTTGATGTTTCAAATGTGTTGTTTTATGGCTTAAGTACAGGTAGAATATTGAGGTAGAGCGGTGTAAAGGGTGTGTTTATTTTGGCAAAAATATTGAAGGTTGAATTTCTTTTTATTTTTTCTCCTTTACGTTTGTTTTTAGGGTTCCGTGCCCAAAGGGTAAAAATGGGTACCTATTACAGAGACTTAGCTGTCTGCCTGTCTGTTTATCTGTCTGCCACCAGGCTGTATCTCATGAACTGTGATAGATGGTCAGTTAAAATTTTCACAGATGCTGTATTGCTGTTGCAGTTGTATTTTTTTCAGTCCCACAGCTGGGCAGAAGCCTCCTCTTTTCCTTCGGAAATTCGCTTTCATGTGCAATCTCTTCTCAAGCTGGTAGTAAGAAAATGATAATACATATAATGAGATAAATACATAACAATTTAGTTGAAATTTTAAGGCACATTATTACCAACCTTCCGATTTCTTGTTTATCAATCTCTTTAGCTTGGGAAAAACTTTTACACAATTTGATCCTCTTTGAAATATTTGCTTACATATTTTTGGTAAATTTTTGAGAAGCATATGGAATGGAATCTAAAAATTTAAAACCTTTTTCGGGTAAAATGAGGATAGTATAGTTACTATATTAAAACATTTTACAAACTTTTTATAGCTCTTAAAATAATTTTAAAGAAATATATGATAGTATTCAAATACATATATATTTTAGATGTATATATTATGTAAATGAGGCAAGGGAAGTTGGTAAGGATCGTACCAAGCGGCGTATTTTGGTCTCTACCTACCTTTATAAGGAAAAGACGTGATATTATATATGTTTTTTTCTTCTATAATATTAATCTTAAAGCACGTCAAGTTATGTGTTCAGATTGACGCTCGCAATATTGCTCACGCCGGCTGATAACCAGTGACACTGGAATTTTCTTGGCACGACACCAAAACCTATCTGTGTTCCGAATTCTCACCCGATACACGAGTTTAGCCCCTGCTTTGATGGATCAGACTAACTTTGTAGGTATTCTGTAAAGGAATTCTTTTCTTTTAAGATAAGTTAGTCGACAAATTGCGGACGGTATTTGTTTTCAAACTAGCCGCATTTTGTGTCGCGTGGTAATTATCTGTATCGTGTAAAGTGTTAAAAATGATTTATTTCTTTGTAACATTTATACTTTTTTTATTATCAGCCCTTTATGTGTCCCACTGCTGGGCAAAGGTCACCCCTCTTTCCTTCCAAACCTGTCTGCCCTGTGTAATACTCCGCCACGATGGACCCGCAAATGCCGTTTGATTATCATGCCACCTTCGTAGTCGGCCTCGACAACGATGTCCATCGTGTGGTGTCAAGTCTGTCACCAGCCTCGCCCATCTCTCCGGGTGCTCACTGTGCACTTCAGTATTACAATAAATAAATATTAGCAATATATACAAAAAGGGACTACGTCACGTGTCGTAATGTTTTTCTTAAATAAATACTCAATCTAAATTAAAATTCAGAACTCCGAGATCACCTATTCTAAAAGTAGAAAGTTTATTAAAATCGAGCTCTCAGGTATATCGGGAGTATATTGGTTTGATGCAACCGTCTGACCTCAAACATATTTGAAGTGTATCTCTATAACAAGATATCTTGACCAATACACCGAAATATGGATCTGAGAGAAATATTTGTAGTAGCTCGCGAAAATTTGATACATTTATAGAAATATCTAGTTTGTATATTCTACAATGTTTAACATTTTTATAAAGTTTGTTGGGGTAAGTCTGGGCAATGGGAAAGCTAGGATAGTTACAAATGGTTTATTCCCGTTGTCTACGCATAGTTGCCCACAATGGACATTATCTTTTTTATCTTAGCAAAAGATCTTAGAATTAGAGTTAATGGGTTTGGGAATGTTTTGTTAACTATCCGGACATAATAGGCACCTGTATGAGTATTACGTACATATCTCAGATGCATTGATATAGAAAGCCCAAAATTGATTCTCCGTTAGAGCAAGTGATAATATAATTATAATTATCATTTGTAATAAACTCACAACTTAGAAAAGTCATTGGAGTGTTGCCTCGGGTTTGATCAGTCGACTACTTGCACCAAAGCAATTTTAGTTTTATAAGCGTCGATGACTTCGAAATCTCTCCAAATCAGAATTCTGCAACAACAATGCTCCTCTGCTTACTATATTTCAAAACTTGAAACCACTTTTAGACATGTCCAATACCCAACAGAATAAATACATCGTACGACTTTTTAAATCGCAATTGTAGCGCGTTTCTCCACAGTCGGTACTGTCGAGTATCGAGAGTTTGGCAATTAAAATGTACTGCCAAAATAGTTCCTACTACGCCCGATTAAGGCGCTGAACAGATTTTCATACAAAATTTATCGATAACTAGGCGGTTGTCGATAGTCGAAAGTGGTAGAGAATCGAGCTACTGAATCAAATCAATCAAATCATTTATTGCGAAAGTAGGTTTGTTAAACTCTTGAACTCTTGCAATTGGCAAAACTTATTTGAGACTAATGTTTCATCTCATATCAAAATCCTTTGGTCAGACAAATGAAAGCGAGGAAAACATTTTCAATTTTCTCCCGAGGAAAGTCCAAATGTTATAATAATGGACTTAAATTTTCGTTTTGTTACCGTTTTTTGTATCTTTTGCTTCTAGTTTTAATTTTCAAAGGCCAAAAGGCTGACCTGTTTTGAAGCCTAACGGGTCAGCATTGCCATACAACGTGGCAACTTTTCGGCAAGTTTCCGGTCGACAGCCATGCGGACGATTTTTTTAACGCCTAGTAGAATTACTTTTTAAAAATATATAGTGTTATAGGTACCTATAGAAAAAATATTGTAAATATGTATTTTTAGTGTTCAATCGCAAGTTATATCAGGTAGGACCAACATTGAGGGAGAATGCACAAGATAGGGAATTTTGGATGGAAAAAGGGGAGGTTTGTCAATGAATGGAGCAAGTGCAATGGGACACAAAAGACGGCTGAAAGGGTTTTTAGAAATCATATTTTTTTCTCGCAAGTAAGCTTTTAGTATGTCATAGCGCATTTAAATATCAAAATCAAATCATTTATTCATTTAGGTCAAATATTAACACTTATGATAGTCGTTACAATTACTGAATAGCTTTAAAAGAGCTCTAAATAAACTTTAATCAGGTCGGTACAAACATACATACATAACACCGTAAAGAAATGGTATAGATATATTTGACCCAATATAAATTTAATCCCAAGCGAGCTTTTGGCGATTGCGAGAAACGCTACCGAACTGATTACTTTTGAAACATCCAATAACAGATTGTCTGTGTGGCGTGGTTGTAAGTGTATCCGACTGCTGATCTCAAAGTGTCTAGTTCGATTTTAGGTTGGGCAGCGCTCTTAGAAATGATATTAGAATATTTCTTAGTAATAGCTCTCTGCCTATACCTTCGGGTATAACAGGTTTGTTTGTTTGATTGTTTGTTTGAACGCGCTAATCTCGGGAAATACTGGTCCGATTTGAAAAAAGCTTTCAGTGTTAGATAGCTTATTTATCGAGGAAGGCTATAGGCTATATAACATCACGCTACGGTCATTAGGAGCGGAGTAGCAACGAAAAATGTTACAAAAACGGGGAAAATTTTGACTCATTCTCTTAGGTGACGCAAGCGAAGTTGCGCGGGTCAGCTAGTGATAGTATATATGTATGTATGATATTGTAAATGGTGACACGTGAGTGTAATTCATAAACCTCTGCCATAAGGCATAACAGTACTAAATTAATTTAAGTTTTAACAGGCGTGATAGTATGTATATGTATCTAATAACCATTGCAATATCACTTTACTGGTATACCAATAGCGCAATTTTCTACAATCGGTCCTATCGAGTATCGAGAGTTTGACATTTAAAATGTGTTGTACAAATAGTTCTTACGACGCCCGCTAGAGGCGCTGATTAAATTTTTATACATAATTTTTTACAGCTAGAGGGTTGTATGTAGTCGAAAGTGATTGAAAATCACGCTACTGAAGCAGAAAACTGAGAGTCATGTATCAAAACAAACGGAAAATAAATAAAAATATGTTTATTATTAGAAGCGCGTCTGTAGGTCAATTTAATTTTCTCCCTCCATTTCCCTCGCCCAACGGAACGGATATTGAATGTTGAGTATTCACCGTATTCACATTTGCTTGTGTATGAATCACAAACACCTTGGGATTTATGACAGCCTGGTACTTGTTGATTTATGAGGGAGATTTTTTTTAAAGGATCCTGAAGTTTTGTAGGCTTATCTTTTCTCCCTTTCTTTACTAAAAATTATTTCGTTTCCGGTTTTGCCATTTATTTTTTTCTGTGATTTTCTAAAAGTTGCCACAGATTTTTGTATGCAATTATACAAAACACTATACTTACTAAATACATAGCCAAAAAATAGCTATTTAAATAAAATATCTGATTAGAATGTATTAAAATCATTCGTTCTTCTTACTACTATACTTTTTCAGAACTGATCAAAACTTAGTCAATAAAGTCCTCGACACCCGTTTATCAATATTTTACGACGAACATAATATTTTGTGGCTTCTGCATCATTAAAAGGTAATGACCAACGATATTTGGCTCTAAACATTGGCATTATAAATTATAATCACTGTCTATCAGTACATAATATATCCATACTAACTGATATTATAAATGCGAAAGTAACTCTGTCTGTCTGTCTGTTACTCAATCACGCCTAAACTACTGAACCAATTTGCATAAAATTTGGTATGGAGATATTTTGATACCCGAGAAAGGATAGGCTACTTTTTCCCTGGGAAAATGACGCATTCCCATGGGAAAATTCAGGTGGCGGACGAAGTCGCGGGTAAAAGTTAGTGTATTATAAGGTCGTTTCATCTGTTCGCGATAAACTCAAAATTGACTGAGCAGATTTTCATGCGGTTTTGACCTACAGTAAGAGCAATCCCGAGGAAGAAACTTATAGTAGGTATTTAAGATTTGTGTAAAATAACGTTTTAAACCGCTCCAACGTTTTAAGCGGGCTTAATGTATTAAAATAGCACCAATTTTGAACCAAAATGTATAATTTTTTTACAAATACGCAACCTCCACAGTCAACTAATTTAAAAAACCAAGTGGAAATTGTCTCACAAACATCACATTACGTTTATCGTTGCGGCACTAAAATGATTCTAACAAAATTACTTGAGCACATACAGAAACGTGAGCCGCGTATAAAATACGACTGTTATTTGAATACTTCCATCGGATGGAGAATTTTTATGCCTTCTTTACTGAAGCTTTACTTTTTCCTATCTATAAGCAGTATAAGCTCTCAGGATAGGTTTGCAGGACTTTCGTTCAAGCGTTCTTGCGATTCGATTTGATGGAAATAATTCGAATATTTTCGTAGTATATTTTCCTTGGGGTTTACCATTTTCGAGTTAGAGTTTACTACTAGTTATTAAGAAACTTTTATCCTAAAATGTACCAATATATTAACCGCTCTACGTAAAAATAGAATAGGTAAAAGCAACATCCAAATTTTATAAAAACCTTTTATTCCCATGAACAAAAAATATTGTAGTAATATGAAAATAAAGTTAGGTAGTTAAAGTTTGATATATTCGATTATATAATTAGTCATTTTCTTGTGAAACTTCTATTATTTGTGCAGTGCTACTTGTACACCACATGCCAATAGACAGGTTTTTCTTAAAAATTAGTTTCTTGGTTATCCGATACAGGCTGTAATAAATTTTGCTATAGATCTTTTCGGTAGCTAATACTATTACTAAGGTAATAGTGGTTCCTGTTTTCCATTCACTATTCCGACAGTTGTCTATTACTCCCAAGTCATATCGTTATATCTTCATAATAACAATATTGAACAGTAAACATAAAAAGGCACCGATACATAACTACACTGTAAAACATGTGATGACATCGTCGTAACGTACCTAATGGCAGCTGTTGAATTTTAACGCGAATACCCCTCTTTACGGACTAATTACTTAATGTAATAGAAGGTGGTGTTGTTTACCTAATGCCTTAATCAAATAAGTAGTAGTAGAAGTCCTTTTTAACATCTCTTTACAAACATACATAGACTACTGGACAAAATTAAAGGATCAAAAGAATTCAAAATTTTTGGGCAATTTTCAACAGGACGCAACTTCGAGAGGAGCTCGTGGCTTAGTTAACAACAGCTGCGCGAATCGATTTCTGAGGTTAAACCACGCTTACCGAGTTTGTCCTGTAGATGGGTAACCATCTCATTCGCATCGAGCTCCTCTTTGTTTCGGAAGGCACATTAAATTGTGGGTCCCGGCTGTCAATGTCGCAGATCTTTAAAAGACAGTCGTTAAAGTAGTCAGAAGCTTGGAAGTCTGACAACCAGTCTTACCGAAGGGTATCGTCTTATAACCCAATAAACTGAGCTGTGGAGGTTAGCTAGGCAGTCGTTTCATGTAAAACACTGGTTTTCAGCGGCATCCGGTGAGACTGGAAGCCGACTCCAACATAGTTTGGAAAATAGGCTAAGCCATAAAGACATAACTTCGAGAGAAACAGACGTACAGGAAATAAAAAAAGGAATTGTAACTCCAAGCGTCTAGTTTTTGGATTAGAAATAGTAATCTTAGAAGTACTAGCGACAACATGCTTTGGAAATACCGAACTAAAGTTGTTTAACCGAAAATATATAAATACAACCAGCTGTGTGTTCCTCTTTTATTCATTTAAAGAATTAAATGAAAAATCGTCTGATGAATGTATTGCATGTCCCAAATATATATGGCTCTGCTAATTGTTTTCATGAACGCTAACATATAGTTATAGTATTGTAGTGTACATAAATGATGTCATATGACAATTAATCTTCGGATATCATGTGCAGACAGCCACTAATTATATCTATCATTAATTATTATTGCGATATTATTGAATCAGTCGACTGGGATTATGTGTAGCTCTGATTGTATCTATACTAATCTATACTTAATATTATAAAGCTGAAGAGTTTGTTTGTTTGTTTGTTTGTTTGAACGCGCTAATATCAGGAACTGCTGGTCCGATTTGAAAAATTCTTTCAGTGTTAGATAGCCCATTTATCGAGGAAGGCTTTAGGCTATATATCATCACGTTACGACCAATTGGAGCAGAGTAACAGTAAAAAGTGTTACAAAAACGGGGGAAATTCTGATCCATTCTCTCTTATGTGACGCAAGCGAAGTTGCGTGGGTCAGCTAGTATACTATATATTCAACGTTTGGTGTTTAACAGATTCTACCATACATTATCATTCAAAATGTTAAACACATAACAAAACCGGCATAAATACGTCTGTGTGTCCTTTCACGTGAAAACGGCTAAACTAATATACCTTGATATTTTTTTATAGTGAGAGTAAATCTTTCTCCATAGAAAAAAAATAACTTTGTTTAATCGACGGAGTGGCGATTTCAAGAAATGAATGTTTCAAAAACTACTGAGCCGATTTCTATGGTGTCTCTAATTTCCCACATTTGCCAGATACCAAATCGGCTCACTAGTTTTTGAAAAATGTATTTCTTAAAATCGGTCAAAAATACTCACTTATTCTATAATACGCTCGCTTTACCGTGGTAAAAGTCTCCTATATATAAATTTAGGATACAAATTATCTATGTATAATTTACATAAAATGCCGTCCAGTCCGGTAGTTTTTCCATGCAGAAGTCACAAACATAGATCATCCTCACACCCTTTCGCGTTTATAATATTGATAAGATTTTATAAGTTTATGCCTTATGGTACAATCTATCTATATTTATAATATTATAAAGCTGAAGAGTTTGTTTGTTTGTTTGTTTGTTTGAACGCGCTAATCTCAGGAACTACTGGTCCGATTTGAAAAATTCTTTCAGTGTTAGATAGTCCATTTATCGAGGAAGGCTATAGGCTATATTTCATCACGCTACGACCAATAGGAGCGAAGTAGCAACGAAAATATTTAATATTATAAAGCTGAAGAGTTTGTTTGTTTGTTTGTTTGAACGCGCTAATCTCAGGAACTACTGGTCCGATTTGAAAAATTCTTTCAGTGTTAGATAGTCCATTTATCGAGGAAGGCTATAGGCTATATTTCATCACGCTACGACCAATAGGAGCGAAGTAGCAACGAAAAATGTTACAAAAACGGGGAAAATTTTGACCCATTCTCTCTTATGTGACGCAAGCGAAGTTGCGCGGGTCGGCTAGTTTACAATAAAAACACATACTTTATCTCTTTCTCTAAATAATTTCCCACTACAATTCACAACAACTTACAATGTCGTCGTCCATTAATTCGCTGCAACAAAGTTGTACTGTCACAACAACAAACGTGCAAGCCAGTTGCGATATATTACTTCACAAACTAACTGCTCATAACAGTGACTATTATTATATAACGAGGAATAAAACTAAAGCTTTCATTTTAATGAAATTTTAAAACCATTTTTTTTATACGTAAGGAAACTTATCTTAACTTAGTAAATATAAATATATAAATAAATAAATATAATTGGACAAATCACACACGGTTATTCCAAACTAAGCAGAGCTTGTACTATGGTAAACAAATAACTGATGAACATACTTATATTCTTATAAATACATACTTAATATACTTATATAAATAAATTGATAACCATAACAAATAATCGTGCTAATCACACAAAGATTTGTCCCGGGTGGGATTATAACCCACTACATGTCGCGCTACGGTTATTGCGGCGAGGTGATCGCTTTAACCACTGCGCCAAACATGCAGTTGGTACATAGTCAGTACACTTTTTACTATTAAGATCATGTAACATACCTTTTCTTAATTAATTTTACTAATACAATGTTTGTACGGATGTTTGCTAAAACTACCTACTGATTATAGTTTTAATTTTTGGCACACTGGTACTTTATAAGCTAAAAGGTCAGATTTTGACCCAAGAAATCTTATTATTGTATTTCTTTGAAAAATGAAGGAGTTATTTTGTTCGTCTGCCTGTTTGTTGGTTTTGGCTAATCTCAAAAACTACTGTATAAATTCTGATATAACTTGCAGAAATGGCAGATAACATAAAGACTAACTGTGACGTTATCTACTGACAACAATAAGAAATTAATACTAAACTAAAATAACGATCATCGAGTAATTCTTTAACATTTTTTAATACAAACAACAAACCAACATTTTTAAACTTGGAATGAAGGCTAAGCAATCTAAGCATTACCCCCCTTTGCGTCAGTCGGGTAAAAATAAAAGGTAGAAAATACTCTATCATTTAATGCAATCGGCTACCAAGCTTTCTGTAAAACGTACGTAGAATTTACTAGAAATACGATGATAAGAACTATTATGTTCTAAACATGTTGCAAGTCAAGCCATTTACGTGCTATTTTAAGCAGTTTTAAAATAAACTCAGGTTTATTTTGCGACCTTACGGCGGTTTAGCATTCTGACGTTTTAACCGTAGCTCTTTGGGTTCGGGTTGTAAGCAAATGTTTAGGTAAGGTTTAGATTCGATTCCGACGTCGTGTAAAGTGTGAAAAACATTAGATTCTTAATTCCGTTGTTTTTTGCACCATTTCAGAAAAATACCGTCAATATTTATTTATAGATTTTATTTCTAATAGCAGCATTGACTAGTCCAGAGTCAAATTGAGCTTTTAACCCTAGTTAGACCATAAAAAGACAACATTGAGGTATACCCGTCCTAATGAAAAAGAATTATAAAAATCTGACAACACAGTAAATAGTTATACTTGAAAAAAAATACATGTTGACTTGAAAACCTCCTCCTTTTTTGTATTTCGTCGGTTAAAAACGATGACAACTTACACGTATGCTTATAACCTAACAAGTACTTAGTACTGATACATACAAAAATGATGACACCCACACCAGCGTGAATTGAAAAAGATCCTATATCCTGAACGCTGACAAGCAGAATTGATTGATGATCATGAACTAAAAGGTTTGCCGATGACTTGCAACTAATATCATCTTATTTTCTCTCTCACATTGAAAAGGGACAGGACTTAGTTTTTGTATTAAACTTTAGGGTTAGAGAATGCTATGTTTAAAGTTTTAGGATCAAGGGATGAGACGAATTAAGTCTTTCATTGACAAGTAAATTTCACAAAAATTCTGAACCTATTGTTATATTTTGTATGCAGTCAGAGGATGAGTAATGATAGCTGAAAAGTCTAAGTGGGGGTTCGAACCTAGGACATCGGCCTAATGATTTTTTTCCATCATGTGTGCATTTGGCATCAGTTTCTACAACAGTGAAGGGAAACGTCGTGATGAAATTTTACTTAACTGGGAGTTCTTTGTAACAGCTCTAAAAAGGATGTAACTTTCCCAACTCGCACAGGACTGAGTGGCAAACCCAAAGACAAAACTCTTTCTCATTCCAGGAGGAGACCCTTGTCCAGGAGTACGAACTTAAAATAACTATTTTTACTAAAACCGTAATAAAAATCCTGCTTCTTAGCTATTCAGATCCTTGAGTACCAGGACATAAGACCACGCAAGGAGTTAATTCCGTAACACAAGTGGTATCGATCGTACTAAGCGTTGTATTATTAATTCAAGAACAGCGACCCCGCCGGACCGCGGTAACCTTTCGATGAACAGGATAATGCGGGCCCAAAATATTGACAGGAATCCGGGCCGGATTTATTTAGTAAATATTTGATTTAAGGAAAAACACGAGGTTTTTCCTTAAGAGTGTGTTCTTTAGTACGGTCTATAAGGAGTTGTATACGAATTTATAGGATCAAGAGTTTTTGAAAAGCAATCGTTAAAAGTCACTGTAAAGAGATACAAACTTTATAGGTACGTTGAAAGTTTATTATTTTATCTGTATAGTATAAAAGGGCAATTTTGTCAGATACGTTACTTGAGGAATAATTTTGACGTCTTTGACATATAAAGTTTAGAGCTTTTGAAAACCGTCAAAGTAATTTCTTAAATACAGGGCCCTAAACGCGTTCTAATGATAAAATTAAAATATAAATAGCTTACTTTAGGTATTTTAACATAATAATATTTAAACTTCTTAGATCTTCATGTCTTTAATTCATAGATCATCTGATTTCATGTATTTAAAGCCTAGCCGTTCTTTCTATTACATATGTTTGAGTCGAATTCCAGTCTCACTGAATTTAGCTAAATACCAGTATTTTATATGGAGCGCCCAGTTATCTGGGCCTTAACACGATACCCATCGGTACGACTTTTAAGCTTCTGACTTCTGGTAAATACTGTAAAAAAATCAGACAAGCCTTTCTTCCAACTATGTTAGAATCCGCTTCCAGTCTCATCGAGTGCAACTGAATTACAGTATTTTATATGGAGCGACTATGAAAAGTCTTTTAAAAATACAGCCGTGTATTTAGATAAGGAGTAATAGGAAATCCTATATACTTATACTAAATTCAGAAAAGCTTATGGTGATACATTATTTTGTATCATTATTTTTAAACATCAAAATGCAACACAGGACCACATGAAAGTAATCATACTCACAAATAATTTTAATAGCACTTTCAATTTAAACAAAATTAGCACGATCCACGAAACCGGTATTTAATTGCTCTGTTAACTAATTTGCAAACGAAAATAACATTTATTTAACATACATATAGCGTATAATTTGCATTGGCATAGCGTGCATGCATGCAGCGGACATGCATGCGATGTTGCCACGCGAACTAAATTCACAATTCTAAGGATTTCTAGACGTTTTGAGGTGAATACATATTGGAACAGTTTCGTTAGAAAAATTCAACAGTATCTTGCATGTCTGTATGTTGTCTCTCTTTATAGTATGTTATATTAAAGTTTTCTCCACACAATTTATTTAAAGGCTCTGAGTCTTATATTGGAACAAAAGCACAAATTATAGGGTCTAATCTAAGTCTAGTTTTAATATTAAAGACTCCACCACACAAATTACTGGCTCTAAGTCGTATACCGGTGCTTTTACAAAAATACTAATAACAGGGTCTAATCTAAGTCTAAAATTTCATATAAGATTATCAAAACACTGAATTGAAAACCGATAAAAAAAATAAAAAAATATTTTATTATAAATTTAATTCTTAATTTCTAATAAAAATAAAGTGACAAATGCGGTCACAATTTCACTAAATAAAGTACTAGTAAATGTCTAAAAACTTAGTTATAATAAAAAATAATATGTTAAAACTTATGCGGTTTGTACACATAATAAAATATGGGCAATTTAGTATTAATAGTCGTGTCTTCAAATATGCACGTAAAGCGAGCATTCGCAACACGTTACACGAAAATAATCAAACGTAGCACCACCTTTATCAAGTTTATCGCTCATCAAGATAGGCTTCTGTTAAAATTATGTTATAATTTCTTGCTTCGCCTCACAACGAATATCATTAAACCGTTTTAAAACTAATTTTCTTGCTTAATTTCGCTTTACATTTGGGCGGTTCTAGTTAAATGCTGGTATTTTAAGAGGTAGTATATATCCTTGTTTTTGCTTTGGATAGCGGATAATTTTATCCGAAGGTTTAAGTAGTGGTATAAAATACACCTTAATTTTTTACAAGTGGTGTGCTTTGGTCTACTACCTACCCCTATGGGGAAAAGGCTTGATATTGTTAATGTGTATGTATGTATTTATTAATCTTTTTATTATAATTTGCCACGTATGGGCATGAATATTAGCGGGTACAAAAATCAGTGTATAAATAATTTGCCTAACCTAGGATAAAAACCCGAGATTATATGTGTTAAATACATACAAAATCTAGTTATTTCATATGAGTTATTTATGATTTATGCTACTTCATGAATAAAAAATACATTGAAATAGCATTAAATCCAAGAAATTATTGACCTAAAATTTCATAAACAGGTCAACCCAGTTACCAGGCTCGCAGTTACGCAAAGAGATCAACCCGACACTCCCCAGAGTAGTTGTATATCTTCGCAAATCGGGATTACCTTACAGTCGGCCGGAATTTATCGACCGACTTCGATTTAAACCCTTTTCTAAATAAATAGGGTGGTGTTTACTATTACTAGCTGTATTGGGAGGTCCCTTTATGTATTTTTTGTCTCTTTCGTTTATTGTAGATAAGTATCGCTTTGGGAATGGGATGGAAGTAATTTGGGATGTTATCTTTGTTTATTTTCATTGATTTTTAGAACCTTCGATAAATAGTACCCCAAATCTATGCACTTAAAAATAACTGCTGTAATAATATAAATGTACTTGTAAGCACACATCTAAATTTTCCCAGTATTAGGGGGTCATAATAAAGGATTAATGTATGACAAAACAACAAAATTTAAAGCCTACTTATACAATAAATATATTTATTTTGTAGTCATAGTGAGATTTTATAATAAGTAGATGTAAATACAAAACTAAACAGACAAACTAAAAAAATCTTAAACAATATTCTTCAATATAAAATACCTCTTTGTTAAAACCGCTCATTAAGCACTTTTCTCTGAAAGCCGTCTTCCAATCTAATCATTTTTAATTAAAACACGGTACTGAGCGACAATTGGCACAGCCACCCTACTTTTCAATCAAGTCGATCGTTCGATTGAATGCAAACTATCCAAGTATTGTCCGAACGAGAATCAACTACGGAACGAGAATTGCGACACGAAATGCTTTGAGAAATGTCCAGTTTGTTGATTGTTCGTTGAAGCTGTGCTCACCGTAAACGATCTGTGGGTTAAGCAACCGTTGGCGCGGTCATTCTTTAGATGGGTGACCGCATTGTGTTTGACTGAGCGTCTCCGTGCTTCGTAAACGTAAAATGTCGGTCCCGGTTGTTGTCAAGATAACAGTCGTTAAGCCATGTCAAAGGCCTTTCGGGCGGCTTGAACCACTCATGACTATTGATAGATAGTGATGGTTCGTTACTATGAACGACGGGGATAAATTCGGTATTGGTATTTGAAATTTTAAACCGATATTAAAACTATTGTACTGTAATAAATAGTCGACTGCGATTCAAATCAGCTTTTCTTTTGGAAATGTTCAAAATACATATATATGTTACTGTAAAAGCCCGAACTGTGGTAAATCCTAAGATTTTCCGGTAAAACCTAAGATTTACCAACTCTCAATGGTAAAAGTCCGAACAAGCCAGAGTTTAAAAACTATGTTACGATATATAAAAAAATCCTTCTTCATAACTATGTTTATAACTATTTCACGGTGTAATTATATACTGTGACATTGTTATAAAGAAGGAGTTTTGGGCATAGCGACATGGGTAGGTTAGGTTAGAAGGCTAAGGTAGGAGCGAGCGAAGCGAAGCTCCCACCTTAGCCTTCGTGGTTATTTTTTTTTAACCACCCAAAAGGAGGAGCCCCGCGAAGCGGGGCTCCGGCGACATCTCGATATCATCAAGTGAATATAGGTAAAAGTTCGAAATAAAATAATTATTCGGACTTTTACCATTGCCAGTTGGTAAATCTTAGGTTATACCGGAAAATCTTAGGATTTACCACCGTTCGGGCTTTTACAGTAACATATACACATATTGTGGTATATTTAGTTTCGAAACAACATCAGGTGCGTAGTCGTAACCGGCGGTACTGTATGACAAGATGTATGAATGGAATGAGGCAAAGGAAGTTTGTAAGGATCGTACCAAGTGGTGTTTTTTGGTCTCTGCTTATCCCTATGGGTATGTATATTTTAGTATTAATGGGTATTTCAAAATATATCCTTGTGAAAACACTTTCATTTTTCAGCAAAATGAAAAAACAGCCCCACCAGTAGCAAGTATTCTAGATGCTAATTAACCCCAAGATATATTTTGTCTCTTGAATAACCCCTGACCAGATAGAATATACTTAAAAAGATAACTCAACCGCTAAGCTCTAGTTCCATGTTATCCAGAGTACTAGGAGCGCATAAAGAAACGGAAGTTAACGCGCCACGACTGCAATAACAGTTGCAGGTAATTTATGCATTACACCTAGCTACTTGAGTCGTACAGAACATTAGCATTGCGTGAGGCGCACTCTTTAATAAACTAACTGCCTGGTAACTGTAACATTAAAAGGGGTAGAATTTTAAGTGTAAAATGGTTTAAAATTAAGAGTTATTCCGGTCTGATCCCCCAAACCGATCCACTACCAATTAATATTATTTTTTAATTCCGGTCTGATCCCCTTCCTATATTTAATGGATAAGTACAGTCAATAAAAAACAGATGTTATTCACTACTTTATAAAAAAAAATTGTAAAGAGAAGTTCAAAGGTTTTTGGATATAAACGTTTGTTAGTCGATTACTGTTGGGTTATTTTAAGAGACGCTGATCAAAATCAGTTTAAAAAAAAGAGTGACCTGTGCCATTTTTGAGTTTTTGTGAGTCTCATACAAAAAAGTTTTGGTAAAAATATGGTAAGTATTTTTATACATTTTTAAGTGTAGGTATTACATTATATATCTCAAAAAGTTGACGGACTTCAGTATATAACTAAGGGTTTATAATCCTATCGATACACATTAGTTTCATCTATGGGTAAAAAGCCTTATAAAGTATTGAGTCAGTTTTTATTTATAGAAATAAAAATTGATTCGAGTTACAATCATCGCAGATTTATATTATTTGGTCTTTTGAAATAGAAGTACTACCTATATAACATTATAACAGTAATCACATTATCGCACAATGATCTTTTGTTAAAACTAGGATTTGAAAAAAAAGAAATAATAAAAAAAATGTAAACATAAATCAAATAACAAACATCAAATTTCAATTATTAAATACTGATATAAAATTATCACAGTAATCATATTCAGTGTAGAAATAAGACTAATACAGTCTCATTAATAACCGATTTCTCAGAACGACATCACGAACTTAACTCATCAATGATTGGTTACTTTGGAATCAATAGACAATACATTCACACACCAACAGCCTATTTCGCAGGTAAATATATTACAAAAGCTTCAGACTTTGCCGCAACGATGCCAGAAATAATGATCACTTGCTCTTACGGTGAAGGAAAACATCGTGAGGAAACCTTGCAAGCCTAAAATTTGTTTAATACATTTATTGAGGGCATGCAACGTCCCCTAACCTGTACTCGGCCAGCGTGGTGGACTCAAGACCTAACCCCTCCCCTCGTTTCGGAGGAGACCCTTGCCCTGCAGCGGGACAGTAATGGGTAAAAAAAATAAAACAAATAAATAAATAGGATTCAACTGTTGAGCTAGCCAAAGAAATGAATAAATCTAAATAGACTGCATGTTCCTGAAATACTAAGAAAGATTTGGAGATTTCTGGGTCAAAATGTATAGAGATGAGATTAATAAAAATATATAATATATTAATTCTATAACATAATCTAATAGAACCTGTATACATATTTTGTTATTGACTGTCCTAAAAATGTGATAATAGACAGTCAGGGGATCAGACCGGAATAGAAAATAATTTTAAAATACTAGGGTATCAGTATTGGGGATCCGAACGGAATAACTCAAAATTAAGTTATTTTTTTGGCAATGTTATTCAGCAATTTATTGCGATAAGTTTGCGTTTTATTCGCCTTAAAACTCTAGATTTTAGATACCTTTTAAATTAACAGTATACAGTAATGTTTTCAATATATTCGATTTTCAACAAATTCTTCACTTCTGCACATTTAATTTTGCTAACTTTCTCATTTTTAAAGGTATATAATAGGTAGGTTGGTTTTCAACAACCGATAGAGCATTTTTTTCTGAACATTTTGGTTTATTATTTTCGACAAAATCGGACCTACCTTCTTTACTAAAGACACAGATATACATGTAACTAACTGGACGCGAGCCTATTATCATATGCTGGACGCGTTTCTCCGGGCTATTAAGATAAATATTTCGAATAAATTAGAAAATACACTTAAGATTTTGGCCATCCCGTTAATCGAACTCAAGACCTTATAATCAGCCGGATACACCACCGACTGCGGCACGGAGACAGTCAAAGATCAGTTTTCGAAAGTCTAAAATAAGGGATGAAAGTTAAACCATATAAAAATAACACGAAACAAAAGTTATATTTGTAATTAGTCGTACATTCATTACTTAAAGGTCGCTCTGTATGTATGTATGTATGTACATCATAATCGAGTCCCACCGGTAGCGGTGTTAGGAAGCAATTACATTTAATTAAATGAATTGTGCTTGGCCATCATTTATCGTTACTTTTCTAATTGAACGTGTTAATGTTAAAAGGTACACGTGTTGAAATGTATTTTATATTAACTTAATATGGGAATCAACAAACTTTTTACCTTCAATTTCTTGACGTTTCGGCGCAGATTAAACTGGCAGGGGTCGCAAGTAATTGTTGAATTTTATATAGATACAAATTGATGGACTTTTGGCTGTTTTTTTATACACTTAACTACCTGATAGGTTATCTAACACTCATCCTTAACCTGTGGATTTGCTTTAAAAGTCATAACTTTTAAACTTAGCGTAGATTCGGCATTAACCATTAAAGAATAACAGACATACTTTCGCATTCATTATATTAGTAAAGAATTCTAAATAGAAGTTTGTAAATAAAACTCATATGAAGTATATTAAAAAATACTACTTATGCAAATGCGCGAAGTTATTTATATAGCGTATGTGCATTGCACAGTAAACATGAATGCACGAGACGATGCAATCAAATCCGAGCTTCCTATCTCGGATTCAATTTAGTTCATCTCGTATGACACATCGCCATGTTACTCATGATGTCCTAGTAATAGGTGCGTTAAGTGTATAATATGAGACTTATAAAACTTATAATTGGGATATCCTATGGTTTAGCTGGTAGTGTATATATTATGACTGCTAAAATCTAGGTTTGCAGGGTCAAGCAAATTGCTATTGCTTACTAATTATGAAAATATTGTCAATAGTGTCCCGGACTTCTGTAACGCGTCCCGTATGACATTAGGCTTGCCTCCTTTTACATTGTAGGCGGCAAAATACATGTATATTTCTTACACCTCTGTCTACACCTTCGCGTGTACGTGGAGTACGTATGTATGAACTATGAGACAAATGTCCTATGACACGAAACATGTCTGCGACACGACAAGCACAGCAAGTGATTTTTGACATATCTAGGAAACCCTCGTCTAGCAGTGGGGCTCGGCTGTAATGAATTCAAATCTATTTATTTTGTGTTTATCTATTTTTTATATCTACAAAATATACCAAATACGGCACATACTCTCTTACCATAAATAAACAAAGTGACATCGACAAAAGACACACGACGCCCAACATCCGCTTTCCGCTATGAATTTCAATTAAAAAGCGCCAAAATTTACATAAACCTCCGCTCATACATAAATGCATAGTACCAGGGCGCGATAAACAGTAAAGAGTTTTATCTATCGAATGCCACAGCCGGTTAACAACAACGAAAGTTGCCGAATATTCCCGAAGTTGTGCATTAGGCATGAGACAATATCGACGTGCGATATCGATGTCCCTCGGGAAATTTTCCGGGTTAGATAATGTAATTCTATTCTTGTGGAAAAATATGATGTATATTGGAAAGTTTGTACGTTTATTTTTCTGGAAAGTTCGATTTTTATTTCAAAGAAGGGCGAGCATAAAAGTTTGCCTCCGGTTGTTATCAACGTTTGTTTTAAACTTGTTCTTTTTTATCTTTCTTTTTTACAAGAAAGTTAGCGTAGAATCTTATTTTCTGATTAAGATTAAATGTCACTTAAACTGGTCTCTAGAATAGTGCTAGATTTTTCTCTGAAAGGAGAAGTAAAGAACTTTCAGGAAAGTTTATGAAACAAGTTTTGAAAATATACTTTGTTTAACGAGATTAGTCGCGGACGGCGTATAATCCTTTGCAATTTTATGACATGTAATACGACTTAAACCTAACGACTAGCAATTGCCCACAATGACATAAACTTTTATCGACAGACACAAGTCCAGCCATATTTATAAATCGTAAAATATTATTCAAATTTATGCCTTTGGACCGACAGCTGAAAGATGATGATAAAATAATTAAAACATACTTATATTAAGCTACAATTTTATGAAATAGTTGATTAAATTATCTATATTACCGAAATTATTTAACTAGCGGTACATTTGTGTATCTTTTGATATAGCAATAAAAGTATATAAATCTAACCTATTTGATCGTTATTTTACTTTAAACTCGAGTTTATCGAAAATCTTAATTTCTAAAGCCATTGAAATCTAAAATTAAATTTAAATCACCCTTTTAACCTATCGATATTGAATCTATAAATATTCCCCTCACTAGACCTATACGATTCAAAGCTTCTGTAAATGTAAATAAATTTAGAATGCAGTGTGATTCTGCAAACAACATAACTTAACCTGCCTGTCGTATATATTATGCCAATACAAACTTTATTTTGTAAACAAGTCAAATATAACTGTAGGTTATTTATTCGAAGTTAAACTATTTTTGCACAATAATTTCTTCACATTTCTTTACAATCTCGAAGCAATAAGAGAAAATTATCTATTAAATTTTGTTTTTAAACAATAGTTCTTTACATTAAATAACTGGTTTCTGCCCACCTTGGTCAGCGTGAATGCTTTATCGGTGTAAAAAGAATCCTATGTGTTAATCCAGGTTACTAGTGTACCAAATATCGATACTAATTTTATAAAGCTGAAGAGTTTGTTTGTTTGTTTGTTTGAACGCGCTAATCTCAGTAACTACTGGTCCTATTTGAAAAATTCTTACAGTGTTAGGTAGTCCGTTAATTGAGGAAGGCTATAGGCTATATATCATCACGCTACAACAAATAGGAGCAGAGTACCATTAAAAATGTTACAAAAACAGGGAAAATTTTGACCCATTCTCTCAAGTGACGCAAGCGAAGTTGCGCGAGTCAGTTAGTCATTAAATATGTTCAGTTGTGTTTTTCGTGAAAGAGTAACCAACAGTAGAATAATTGATGACGCTGTATTGCTCAATCACGCTAAAACTAGACAAATTTTGATAAAATTTAGTATAAATATAGTTTATTATCTGAATTAATACATAGAATACGTACTGTTTATCGCGGAAAATCTTTTTACGCGAACGAAAACGCAAGCAAATACAGGTCAGCTGTAGTTTGAAAGCCATAACTTTTCTTTAGTCGCTGGACAAAACAATTCACACATTTTTATGATAAAATCAAACGATATTGCTTTCAATGGCTTTACACGATGTGTTTAACTGTTTATTGAAAATTATTTTGATTTTATTGTCATGTTATTATACTTCAAAAGAATTGTTATAGCCGTTTTGTCACAATTTGAGGTTAAATTGTGGACGTTGGGATAAATAAGTTGGTTTTCGGACTTTTGGTAATGATTTGGAACTTTTAAACTCTCGCGTTGCATGTTTAATATATAATAGGATACGGGAATTAACGCGTTTTGGTAATAGTAAAGTAAAAAAAAACGTAAAATCGTCAACACTGAAATAACTTACGGATCAGAACTCAAAGAATCTTTGATCTCTGACTGTCATTTCTATTTGTATTTGGGCCGCCTCTCCGCCCTCTAATACGAAAACGGTTCACCGTATGAAACATTTTTTTATAACAAAATTTGTAGAGAATTTTGTGTTGAACAATATTGAAAAAAATACAAATAGCCATAGGAAATAGTATATTTACAAAAATAGCGCAATACCCCGATTTTTGTGTCTTTTCCTCTTACTTATCCTTCAATATGTAAGTTTAGAGACAACTTTTAGGGTGTCAATATTCAAGTATTTACAGACTGACAGTTGAGTATCTCGAATTCCTAATTTAAGCTTAAATAACTGAACTGTAAACCTCAAAAACTGCTATCAAAAAAGTCTAAGGAATCGATATAACTAAAGAAACCCAAAAAAATACGAACTCACTTTGAAATTTAAAATACTGGGTCTATCTTAAAGCGCCCGACTTACATTTATAGTCTACAATTTGAAGTTAAGCCCTAAAAAAGTTTCCTACGTGTTCGGAATATTTAAAGCCGTTTTTTGTATCGATTTCAACTTAAGATGTTAAGCTTTATTATTTTGACTTTGAAATACAGATTATCAGTATTCAAGCATTATGCCTATTACTTACTACTACTACGACATATTTTTTTATAACATAGTGCGTCTCCAGTAAGGAGCCCGTGGCTTAGTTAACCACAGCCGCGCGGGTCCATTTCTGAGGTTAAGCTTCGCTTGCCGAGGTTGTTATGCGGAGGAGTAAACATCTTATACGTAACGAGGTTCTTCGTGTTTCGGAATGCACGTTAAATTGTGGGTCCCAGCTGTCATTTTCAAAGATCTTTGACAGTCGTTAACAGTAAAATCCTATATGTTAATGTTAATCCAGGTTTTAAACCTGGATTAACATTAACATATAGGATTTTAACTCCGGCAAATATTTTCACACGGTTTAACTCAGAAGCCAGTCTTACGAAACTAAAAGCATCAGTTTCATTCTAATTCTAGCATTCCTATTTCCCCAGAATTCCGCATTAAGATTTCAATGAAAACTACCCCATATTCCGGGTAATTTCCTCACATAAAGGGTGATACGTCGTAATGGTATTTAATATACGCGGAAACGGCCACGGTTGATCAGATTAGACGTGACATTGCGAAATTGATAGCGAGAATACACTCACGTACTAGGAACGCAGTTGATTAAAGAGTTGAATTATATTCGTGCCCTGTTGAATTTTAAATTATGTGATTGAGTACTTGCCCTATTCTTAGTACCGCTTAAGGCAAGCAGAAGCCCAATCTACTTTATATCCGCGCCAAGAGTGCGCATACTTTATTCTCTCCAATGTAATTCAAATTTTCAAATTTCAAATTAATAAAAATTCTAAATCAACATTAAAAACGAACGGGTAATTATTGCGATGGCGTATGTACAAACAAACAAATCAAATAAGTTGATTAATTTTGGGTAAAACAAAATGGGTTATGTTTGGTTAATTTTTTATTCGGCCGTGCTTTATCAATATAAAATCTGCGTATAACTCACACTTGATGAAAACCATATAGAACAAGGATAAATTACATACAGTCGGTTTCATTAATATATCTCGATAGCATTGTTTGGTTTACAAGACAGTGAGTATTCACAGAAACTCTTGGGCTCGATTTCGCTACTTGAAAATATCCACCAGATAGCTTATCAAATGGAATTCTGTCAGTTGTTTTCACAACTGCCGTAACATATTTAACTGATTTAATTAATCTGACACTTAAAATATAGAGTTATTTCGTTCGGATCCCCAATACTGATACCCTAGTATTTTAAAATTATTTTCTATTCCGGTCTGATCCCCCGTATATAAACAGTCAGGGTATCCGATCGGAATGAAATATTTAAATTTATTATAATGTTTATATACGGGGGATCAGACCGGAATAGAAGGCTTTTGCAATGATACACCGGCGAGCTTTACCGACGAGCCATAAAACCGCGGTCTTACTCGTCCGTCGATCAGTGGCTTTAGTCTTCGAGCTTATGTGGCCTTAGTCAACGGACGTATCAGATGCATAGTATGCATATTATAATTTATTTGGCCATCGTGCATACATCGTATAAGTATTAATTTAATTAGCCTTTATGCGCTTGCGGAATTCTACTTATTATAGCATTCATAACACCAATAAAAGAATGGTATGACAAAGTAATTAAACTAACTACGAAGATGTTGCCTGCTAACGACAAGAAACTTGACTCTGCAAAAAAAGTAGACAACATTTTTTAACTATAATCGGACTATTACAAACGTGCGAAATTGTCAAAATGCGTACGTGTGAGCGAGACAGTCTGTTTGCGATTGCTTGAGTTATAACGATACAACTAAAGTACCTATCAATATAGAAGATAGAGATAAAATATTTTTCACTAATTGATGTTTTTGTTGACAGAAACCGCATAGAGAGGACCGCGTCTAAACGATGGCGGGGTTCCGTAAGAAGGATTATATCAGCCGCTATTTGTAAGTATCAAATATAGACATAAAACTAAATATATCTTGATAGAATATAAATAAACTTTCAAAATTGTCTGAAAATAGTGGTGTACTGTGTAACTATCTTAAGTTAAACTTAGTCATGTTATAGAAGAACAGATTTTCGCATTTTCATATTATAGTACCTTGCAAAAAGGAAAATTCACTCTTCTAATTTCAGCAGCTTATCCGTGAAAACATAACAGACAAACTTTCTCATTTATCAATCAATCAATGTATATAAAACTCTTCCGTTACTGACTGACTGACTGATGGACAACGCACAGCCGAAACTACCGAGCGTAGAAAATTGAAATTTGGTATGAAGATTCCTTAGGAAGTGTAGAGAAGCACTGAGAAAAGATTTTTTGGATATTCCTCCTCGATGAGTGTGAAAATCTTCACGGGCAAAGCCACAGGCAAAAAGTTATATTAGTATATAATATTTTCTTACGTAAAAGCTGTTGGTGTGTTTGACAAGTATAAGGGTTGTCAACCCTCTTTGTAGGGAAGCATTTGATCCGTACTTAAGGGTACGCAAAAACATGTTCAAAATGTTTTTGGGCTCTAGCATGTATTTTGAATTTTAATAGGCCTTTGTGCACAAATATTCTAGATATACATAGGTACATAATCACAGGTTTTAAAGACGATAAAAAACTTAATTTTCTTTGTATCATCTTTTATTCTTCTAATTACTACATTTTTAAATATTTGAAAGAAACATACACTTTCATCATATCACGCCTTTTTCCTATTGGGGTAGGCCAAAACCAAATGACGCCTTTGGTGCGATCCTTTCACACTTCATTTGCTTCATATACATCAATACATGTTGTCATCTTGTCTGCATACTTTAAAATACATATGTATATCTAATATATAAAATTCTTGCGTCACAGTTTTCGTTGCCATACTCCTCCGAAACGGCTTGACCGATTCTCATGAAATTTTGTGAGCATATTGACTAGGTCTGAGAATCGGCCAACATCTTTTTTTCATACACCTAAGTGACACATTTTTTTTATATGGCAATGCAACGATTGCCGGGTCAGCTAGTCCTATTATAAATATATACATATGTAGAACATTATACCCACATTATGCAGAAACAGAAAACTCACCGTTTCCGAGAAATGTATTATTAACATACACAAGTTTAGTAGTAGGTGAATTAAACTTGCATTTTACTGATAGTCGTATGTAAATTTATGATAATCACATAGAACGTTCGAATCTATACCTTAGTATGTTATTTATAAACACTAGGTATTGCCCGCGGGTTCACTTGCATCAAACCATCTAATTTTCTAAGTAAAGCAGAAGTCGAGAGGGCAGGGTGTTTGAGACGCGTACAAAAACCTCTATTTTTGTATGAAACATGCAAAAAGTCAGGTGCGTAGTACTCGTAACCGGCGGTCCTGTATGACAAGATATATGGATGTGAATGAGACAACATATATACATCATTTAATTTTTATTTTATTATATTTTGTTCTAGTTGATTTTATCCATACTAATATTATAAATGCGAAAGTAACTCTGTCTGTCTGTCTGTCTGTCTGTCTGTCTGTCTGTCTGTCTGTCTGTCTGTCTGCTACTCAATCACGCCTAAACTACTGAACCAATTTGTATGAAATTTGGTATGGAGATAGTTTGATACCCGAGAAAGGACATAGGCTACTTTTTACCCCGGGAAAAAGACGCATTTCCCGGAAAAATTCAGGTTTCGCCACCGAAGTCGCGAATAATCAATATTATAATGACATTGAATTAACAAAATTCCGTTGTCATGGCAACAGTTTTAATGGCGGATATGCTTTAGCGCAAGTTATATGAGATATAAATAATTTTGAGAATATTTTTCGTGAAAAAAAAGCATATTTTGTTGTTAAGGAATAAAGCTTTGTATTAGTAAAAAAAAATCATTCACGCGAGCGGAGCCGCACGGGTCAGCTAGTGTACAATAAAGAGTTTTCATTCATTTTTAGGTCCTCTCACTTACTCGCACTTAAAGGTTTATAAACGATTTATTACATTGTTCCTATGTTCCTTCTCAATACGACGTAGTTTGCACGTTTGTAATCGCCATAGTTTTGCTCACTACATAAACAAAATGGCGCCCAGCTTGACATGTAACGTGCAACAGGAAACTGGTTTAATTTAGTCAGTACATTCATGGTCAAACACCGCAGGGGTTGCAAATCGAAAATGTTTTTAACCCCGCAGCTCTCTCACTTTGTTATTAGTTTTAAAAACAACGATGTTTTGTTTTCCCTAAAGGTTTAGACAGAGTTTTATACAACCGCATTCCGATTTTCACGTTATTTAAAATACTATGATTAATATCTTTGAAATATTTGCGTGATTATGATCGATAAAAAATAAGGGATTATTTATCTATAACTAACTGATCCGCGCAGTTCCAATCGCGAATCTTCCTTAATTTTTTTTCCCTCACTAAAAACCTGAAAATGCGGGGGCATTTTAAGTAAAATTTTCAGAAACCATAAAACGATTCGGTTATCAATCATTCTCAAGTTATGCGCACAACATTTCGCGATTCATATTATATGTATTTAAAAAGAAACCTGTGAATTTTCATGAGATAAATGTAAAATGAAAAAAAAACATGATAAAAATCATTATGCAGTAGTTATATGTTAGTTGAGTATGTAAAGCATTCGTCTCCCATGTAAGTGGTCAAGGGTATATAAAACCCAGCAACGGAGCAATTTAATTGTACCGCTTTTTTTGTAAAGCAAAGCTACATGATGATACCTTGTAAGCCTGAAAGTTCTTTAATACAGTTGTTGAAGTAATGAGAGGAGTCACAGCTTGCAGTATACTACCATCTATGACTTTAACCGCTACCTTATCTTCTCTCTCTTTCTTTCCCAGATAACCTATCATGTTTTACACACGGCTGCAGTACGGGCTGGGTGTCCGGTGTACTAGGGAACGAGGCGTTAACAGGAGGTGCATGGCTCGCAGCGCTCCCATGCCTGGTAGCTCTGCCCGCCGCGCCGTTCTTCGCGGTACTAGCCGACGCGAGGGGACGTAAAGCAGGCGCTTTTTGTATTTGTGTTAGTTTTATTGTAAGTATTCTTTCTATTTTCTACCTTTTTCCTTCCTTAGCCTTAGATCAAATGAAATCATTCATTCATTTATGTCAAATGCTGACACTTATGATGATCAAGGATACAGAGAGTGAATTTATTTAAATGCTATATGAAGTTAAGTTATAGTTAAGCCATATTAAGTGCTTTGTTTTATGTGTGCGATTTCTTTTTTGTGATACTAATCATTAACTGTGACAAGAAGCTCAACACTCAATTATTGTACTTTGGAAATTAACGTTTCGTTAACAAGTATTAACAGCAGATATTATCCTCAATTACTAATGACCAAAAGACCTAAAATAATATTTTTAACGGCTCTTTTCAAATAGAAATAAAATTAACTTAATTTTTCTTCCTCCTTTTTCTATCATCCATTAATTAAATATGATCAAAATCAAAAATGCTTATTTTGATTCATCTTTTCCACAGATCAGCTGGTCATTAGCAGCATGGTGTGGTCCTCGCGGCGTGTGGGCTGCCAGGGTCGCAGCGGGCGCAGGAGGTGCGGGGGCGCTGGCACTGGCGCCTCTGTACTGCGCCGAGATAGCACCAAGGACTAGGGGCCTAGCTGCTATGCCTGCACTAGGATGCAGGTACGAGAAATACAGAACCCTCGAGACTTAGCGCGTCTAGAATTTATTGTTACTCTAAACTTAGTTTCTTAATAATAAGGCTGTTAAAGTTCATTTTTCATCAGTGTTAAACTTTTTAAAGCTTCTTGATCAAGATTTGAAGTTTATAAATTCATTAAAACATTGATTTAATGACACTTTTTTTGGTTTTCACCAAACCAATCCTTTGTACTTACTCGGTTGCTTGGTAAAAAGACAAAAATCATGCAAGGCAAATTTTGTATAACTCTATGAAAGACAGACAGCAAATAATCTACCAAATTCATACCAACCTAACTTTCACCTACTCCTTACCTCCTGGTAGCGAAAAGCAAAAATCCCTCCCTTCTACAACGACTTATTTTATTCTTCCAGTTGCGGTATTCTATTCGCGTACGCAGCAGGCGGGGTGTTGTCCGCGCATGCGCTGTCTCTTTCCATGGCAGTTCCACCGCTAGTACTGCTGGTGTCACTCATCTGGCTCCCGGAGACACCCTCGTTCCTCATCAGTGTGGGACGGATACAGGTAACTTCGGCATAGAGAACTTGCGTAATGTAGAGTGAAGCAATAGAATTGAGTTTTTGCTGTAAGTGATGTTTACTAAGTCTACAGATGATAACTTTAATAGTTAGGATAGTATCAGGCTTATGATAGGTACAAGTATTTAAAAAAGTGGTTGATATTATCTTGAGATCATTTGATACATTAAGAAAACTAAAACTAACGCAAAAATATCATAGTTTTATTGTTCGTTTTGAATGTTCACGGTATTGTTACTACACTTTCTAAAACAAAATATAAGGAAATTTATTCCCTTCTACTTAATTTTCTGTTAAGTTTGAAAGCCTATGAAGTGAGGAACTGTTTTTTTCTTCAGGATGCTGCCAAAATAATCTGCTGGTTCGACGGCTCCGACTTCCGAGAAGACCTGACAGACGTGATAGAGCAGCAGGAAGTCAAGATACGGACCTCAGACTGCTACGGGAGACGCGAGCCCATCAGGAGACAAGACTCTGACACCTTCCAGCCCATGCTCAAGAGAAGCAGCGGTCTCGACTCTAATTCTGATAAGAAGAATGAACAGTCGCCTTGTAGAGAACTATGTGAGTAGAGTAGAGTTTCTTTAGTCTTAAACGGTTGAAGCTTGATGATTTCAATTGCAGTAGAAGATAGATAAAATTGTGCCAATTCCGGCCCCACGTTGGGCGCCACTGTAGTAACTAAGTAACCTATAAGTCTGGTATTTTATTTATCACATTTATGACATATTTTTTCGGAGTGTTTAAAGGATATTTTGCTTTGAAGTCGTTTTTATTAATTAAAAATTTTAATGTAACCCATTAATGCCCCACTGCTGGGCAAGGGCCTCCTCCCAGAAAGAAGGGGTTAAAGCCATGAGTTCACCACGCTGGCCAAGTGCGGGACTTATGTATTTCGAATAATCAAGAGAATTAATATATAACATCGTTATATGAATGTCTCTAGTCCGTCACCGTCGTTCCCGGCGCGCCCTGATTTCTTGCGTGGTGGTACTAAGCGCGGCGGCCGGCAGCGGCGCGGGCGCAGTCAACAGCTTCGCCGCCGCGGTGCTCCGGCACTCCACGCATGGAGTACCACATCTCAACATTACTGCTTATAACTTTACTATTTATAATGGGTATGTACTATTCACATGTTTTTCTTGGTCCTGAATAATACACTGATTTCATAAAATAAAAACATTTATAGAATAGTTGATAAACAGACACGAGTCTAAAAATTATTATGAAGTTAGGTTAGTTAAATAGCCATGTAAAAATAGTTCAATAAGTATAAGTTGCAAATCTTCGTCCGTTCAAAGTTATTTTCTATTGGCTTACAATATCTATCCAGAAATGTATCATACACAGCTATTAAGTACAATATTAGACATAAATTGGCATCCGCCTCATCGTAATTAATTTATTAATTGACATTGATTAATGTACTTTTAGGACGGTTCCTCGGCCATTATTTGAATCATCAGAAGCTGGTTCTATATTATGCGGTACAGCGCTAGTTCTCGGAGCAGCAGTCGCTACAGCTACTGTGGACAAACTTGGAAGAAAGGTATCTATAACACCCGTAAATAAAAATTAACTTAACCATACAATTTAAAAGTCTAATGACCTATTAGTTCATCGCGTATCGAGACATTTCTCAAGATCGCAGCTCCCCATATGATTGATGAATGACTAAACCATAAAACAAAGGATTTTAAAATACGGCTTTACACCAAGGAGTTTTATTTTTTAAGTGAGTAAGCGACAACGCTTAATCAACTTTATAAGCACTCTCTTTGACAAGATTCTGTTTTCATTCGTATATTACGTCTTTCCAGATGCTGCTGCTCTGGTCATGTTCCGGCATCACCTGCTGCCTGGTGATCCTCGGCGCGTACTGCGACCCTAGTCTCCGCACACACTCCTGGTACACGCACCGGCTCTGGTACAAGCGGGCCAACTTCAAGGACAAAGAGCTGCAGCTTGCAGACAACTTCACTGACCTAACTCCTGAGTGGAAGGTGGCTGATGTGCCTGAGTGGAAGAACCTGAGTGTCAAGTTAAATAATGACAGTTTTGTTGGAGATTGGAAGGTGAGATAGTTTTTCTATGATTTCATAAACTCTAAAAGACGAGTTTCGTACGTTTCATACACATAATATGACGCCTTTTTCCCATAAGGATAGGCAAAGACCAAAGAACGCCACTTGGTATCATCGTTACAAATTTCCTTTGCCTCATTTACATCCATACATCTTGTTATACAGGACCGCCGGTTACGAGTACTACGCACTTGATCTTTTTTCAAGACATCGCCAATCATGTGATCCGTGTATGTCTGTCGAGGTTACCGGTTTCCGGTTTCCGGTTTCCGGTTCATACTTTAAAACAATTATCGCGAAAATAAGGCTGGAAAAAAGTGTAACATTATGGGCCTGGCTGGATATTTAATTGTGAAGTCCAAAAAAGGAGTCCCTTTCATTCCGAAATCAATCGCAGAAAATGTGATTTTTGAAACCAGAGTGAAGAAGTCATAAGTCGGACGTCCACTGCTGAACATAGGCCTCTCCCATAGATTTCCAGTGTGACCGATCTGATGCGGCCTGTATCCACCGACCGCATATGTGGATACAGATCGCATGAGTCATAAGTGTGGCATTAATAAATTCAGACCTTACATGAGATATTATTATATTTACTTATTATCCTTTTACTTATGGTCCTTGTTAATTGTTTCCATTCGTACTAGAATGTGACGAACAAGACAGACAGCGTGGAGGAGGAGGCTCTGTGGGCGCCAGTCGCGCTGATGTCCGCCGTGCTGTTCCTGTACAACATCGGCCTGGGATCCGTGCCTTATGTACTCATATCTGAGTGGTTCACTATGAATGTGAGTACTGAATAATACTTTATTGATGTTAGGGGACTAGAGGTGAACGTATACTTATCCGAACTGAACGAGTTGAACCGAATTGGCAAGTACACGGGGCTCGGATAAGTGTGCGTTCACCTTTAAAATGACTACTTTTTGAGAATATTTTAAACGTAACTTGGTTCTATTTGAAGTCTTGTCCGGTAAGGAAACCCCGAAATTATAGTAAGAAATCGTATTAAGTACAAATATTAAAGAAGGATATTTACCTACAAAAGAATTAGGTTGAGGCAATATTTTTCACAACTGTTTTTTTTATCTACTGATGTTTTTATTGGGACTAATTTACTAACAACACTGTCGTTCTGATAGGTCTCTTGCAGGTAAACAAATTATGATATTTTTTCAGGTAAGAAGCCTAGCATCAAGCCTTCTAATATCGTGGATGTGGTTCAGCAGTTTCTTCCTACTCCGCTACTACGGCAGTCTGGCCGTATCAATAGGCCTCCACGGCACCTACTACATATGTGCGTCCATCACACTCCTGGGCTCCTTGTACATATTCTTCGTCATACCAGAAACTAAAGGCAAATCACAGGAGCAAATCAATGAAGACTTAGATGGACCTCTTGTCGTTCTTACCAGGAGGCGAAAGAACGATCAACGATGACAGAGGTTCAGAACAACTGTGGTGTATTTTGCATTAAGCTGTTGTTAGGTTATGATAGCCTAGTACTTAGTTAGGAAGTTGCCAAAACATGTGGCTCAAAATTACGTAGCGTGGATTTACATATCGCGATAGCTCATGGACATATTTCTGGATAACTAATTACCATTTTTAAGCCCACTGGGTATTGCTAGTTAATAAAAAAGCCTTGATGAGAAAGCTAGGTGGTTCATCCATCCATTGAATATGAGATGTAACATAAAACCCAGTTTTAGTAATGCTGTTGACGATTCCATAGAGAGTGGCGTTTAAGGCATTCTTGTACAGACACCCGGTGGGACAAATGTTCATTGTAATGACAGAAGAAAATATTTTTCAATAAATAAATTATAGTTCTCACTGGCCATGAAGATATTGAGAAAATCAATAGATAAAAATTATATGATAAAATAGATATTTTGTGATAGATTTGTGGAAAACCGAGTCATTTATATATTGGAATTGAATATCAATTGCACACATTATATGTACGGTATATAAATAAAAATAATCTTGCAATTCACGAATGCGCCTGTACCGTCTATATTTTTATAGCACTGTACACTTTTCAATGTGTGAGTGTGTAAAACTCATAGAATAATTTGAATTAGGAGCATTCGTTGATAAAACAATCACGCACACATCAAAAACTTGATGCTCATTCGTCAATTGCGAGAACGATATACTTTTTACTACTCATTAGAAATATTTAGACCTGGCAAATCAATCTTTAGCATAGTACTTAATACTATTTTAAATAGTATTATTTTTGCAAAATTAGTCTTCACAAATAATAACATTCTTTATTTTCCTTGCTGCAAAACGTGTAAAAATGCCTAAAATATTTCCATTGAGTAGTAAAATAAATTATAATAAATATTATGTGTTCCGATGTGTCATATTTAGTTAGTAATTAAGTGAATTGTACGTTTTAAATAGGAATGGAATTGAGAAAAGAAAAAGTAAAAGCAGTAAAATTGCAACAACAGCAATTGTTTTAAAAGAATTAAATCATTTTAATCCCCGGTTTCTTTAATTCTCTACAATATGTTATACAGCGCGATATCCTACTCTCGAACTCTACCTAAACGGTTACAAAATAATTAGCGATCAGCGCCTCTAGCGTGTTTCGTAAGAACTACTTCCATTAATGTCATTTTAAATGTCAAACTACTAAATTATACAGTATAGGAAATCGCGCTTCTCCCCACAAAATGTATTTACATAAAGTATTTTTATGTCATTAAAAGAAAGATCCCAGAATGTTTAAAACATGTTATAAATTAGGTTAGATTAAATAGAACGATTTTGTTATTAAAAACTAGTCGCGAAAGAGGAAATATAATTTATTTGGTTCTGTCATACGAAACCTGATTAGAAAGATACTTACTGCCAAATTGGTCAATTGACTATTAAACTCAAAAATTGTAATCGTCTTTTGTCTCTTTTCTTTTGTTCTAATTAGAAAGAGACGCGAATAGTTTTTAAGAATAACATCGTGATCGTTGTAAATGTTCACAGATTGCCCCAAGACGCGTGATACTCTCAAATTGAGAGGAGATATAGATTCTCATTTACCGTGCTTAAACACTAAAGTTATTAAAGTTTGAAATAAATTGTAAAAGGCTAACATTTACTTGATTGAACTATTTAATATTGTATTATTATTTGAGATTTTATAGTTAATTTAGTATTGTTAATCGTTTTATGGGTTGTTCCTCGGATCCCTAGACGTTACGGTACAAGGTGGTTCGCCTTCCAATTTGGCATAATAAAAGCAATTAAAAATGACCTCACCTCCATCATTTGGAAGCAGACCCTTGCCCAGCAGTGGGACGTAAAAAACAAAAGAAACTAGAACTACTACTATACTAAACTAAATACTTCTATAAGATAGGTTTGTACAAATGTAAAACGCTTATATATTTATGTTCGACCCCAGGTCTCCAGTTACCTTTGAAAATCAATTTCAAGTACGGCGGTTTGTATAAGAAATCGTAAAAGACAGTCAAACTTTTTTATCTGGGCAATGCAAAGGAGGAGTATTATTAGACTGCTGCCTGACTGCTGAGCAAGGGCCTCCTAGGACCTTGAGCGCACCACGGTGACCAAGTACGGGTTAGCGACTTAGCATGCCCTGAAGAAATAAGTTTAGCCCTTAAACAATTCATAGGTATGCAAAGTTTCATCAAGATGTTTTCCTTCATCGTTGAAACAAGTTATATGTTTTAAATATTTGTATGGATTAGTCGTCCAAGCAAATTATTAAGGACTTTTTCCGAGTCTTTCAAGTAAATGTTGCCAATTAAAACAGTATCAGTTGAAGAGTGTAAGTACCGAGGTAGTTTGCTCACAAATGTCAATGAAAATATTATATACTTAAGTGCGATAGTATTTTTGGAAAATAGTCTGTTTATAAATAACCAGTATTGATGTTATATAGATCGGTTTGATCGTGCACAAAATGGAGGCTTATATTTTTAGATGTGGCAACACTCGATTCTAAATTTGTGGTTGGGCTAAGATTGTAAAATAAAAAAATCGTTTTTAATTTTGTGGGCATATCAGCACATAGCCTGCTTACACACTAGCGGCTAATCGCTATTCATTTTTAGACGGTTGCATATTGAACTGTAGCCACTCGTAGGATTAACGCTAGTGCGTAAGGGGGCTTGCTGTAAGTTTTAAATTTCATGTTTCAATTCAAAGTTTTCTTTATTACGTAAATATTTTAGAAGCCTTTCTTTTGTAAGGCCAGTTGCGCAATTTCGAAATGACTGCCTGTGCTTAGTCTTCGGCTCACCACTGCCAGTGCGTCAGAAGACCATGGGCTCGATTTCTACTTGGAACAAATATTTGTACCATCCACAAATAGTTATTTCAGGTCTGGTTTTACTTTGTGTCCGTTGATTGTACCTATGTTTGTAAAAGTCCCATACACAAGAGCAATTTTTTGTGCTGGAATTTTCTTTATTTACTTGCAATTTAGCCCAACAGTGACCAACGGAGTTATAATCGCACAACTGAGTGTACAAACATACATACATAAATAATTTAGTAATAGATATTATATAGATAGGTTTTCAAATAGATGGGACATGATTTTTAGCCAAATTTTAAATTTTAATGTATTTGTGAATGTTATTACTATGTATTACATTTTGTATGGATGAATAAATGGCTTTAAATGTGTGTGTTCTGTGTATCGTTTATTTAGAAAGGGAACCCGATCCTCCCCTTCCTTGAGGGCTTCAAGGCGGGAGATTGTGTATTAACCGACAATTAAAATCCAAATTGTAAGGACTTACAAACACACTCTATATCTAATATATAAAATTCTCGCGTCACAGTTTTCGTTGCCATACTCCTCCGAAACGAAATTTTGTGAGCATAATGACTAGGTCTGAGAATCGGCCAACATCTATTTTTCATACCCCTAAGTGACACATTTTTTTTTTATATTATATGGCAAAGCAACGTTTGCCGGGTCAGCGAGTATATACTTTATTATTCATACTTAAAATCACGCATTCTTCCCATAGGGGTAGGCAGATTCCAGAGAACGCCACTTGGTACGATCATTACGAATTTCATATAATTGCCATTAATGATCTTAGCCCATGTAATACGGGGCGAGCTTTCTGGCCTTTTTCTGGGCACGTTACTAAACTCCGGGCTACTGTTGAGAAATCCATACTCATATTATAAATGTGAAAGTAACGCTGTCTGTCTGCCTGTCTGTTACTCAATCACGCCTAAACTACTAAACCAATTAGCATGAAATTTGGTATGGAGATATTTTGATACCCGAGAAAGGACATAGGCTACTTTTTACCTCGGGAAAATAGGAAAATTCAGGTGGCGGACGAAGTCGCGGGTAAAAGCTAGTACTAAATAATACTTTGCCCGTCCCAGGAATCGATCCGAGACCCCATGATCAGCAGTCGATTTAACTACCGACCGCAGCAGGCAAAACAATGAAATAACAATAAAAACGATTATAAACACTATAATTCCAATAATAATTAACATAAATGCGTAAACAATTAACTAATATCTTATATTGAGATTCTACTTACATAGATATACAAACACATTCCTTATTTCTATACAGATAGAGTTTATAATTCTCATCACAAAATATATGATATGTTTTTTTTTCTTTGAAATACCCAACGTAGCGAATAACTTATAAAGATCAATGGCCAGTTTTACTAATTATATATACATAATATTATAATGCAGCCACACCAGTCAGCTCGTGACCACGGTCGATGTAATTCGATAGAAACGTCGGGCAGCAAATAAGGTATCCTAACCTTTAAAATTTTCAATCGCGTATAAGACCCGTTGCATTATAATATTATGTAATTATATATATAAGTGACGGATAGTCTATCTGATGGATAAGGTAAATAGCCACCTTTATACACACACTCTATCGCACTTTCTTAGGAGCGTACAGGATTACACGCGGGAAAGCAGCGCGCTCTTCAAGAGAGATTTTCTTCGTGGGCTTGACAGATGAGCGCGGCACGTGTTGTTTCCTTTCCCCTTAAGCTGGGTACTCACACACGGTATTACTCGATAGTATTACTCGAATTCAAGTAAAAATCAATGTGTGGACCGCAAAACTCACAGCTCGAAGGCTCGCATCGAGCCGGCTCGATGGAATTAAATAAAACTAATTTCCTTCGCACTTACTCGAAGCGAGCCGTCGAGCTTGACTCAAGCGTGTGTACGTAACCGCGAGTGGCGCGATTCGAGCGTCAGTCCGCCATCATCATCATCCGTCATCCTTAACCCAGTACCTCCTTATGTGTTTTTTCTTCTTCCTTTCATTTTCTTTCATTCTTTTATAATTAAGAACTGCGAGACTTGCTAAATACAGCCACCGTTTCCTTTGTAGCACAGACATCCTTTGGCTCGAACGGACCGGTGAATACTGAACGGTGCGCTTCACTCGATAGATAAATGCTGAATGTGTGGACGAAAGCCCATGCCATGGATTTTACTCGACAGTTTAGCTCGATCGAGTAAAACCCTGTGTGAGTACGGAGCTTTACACCTTTTATACGTGCGCTCTTTGACGCGCGATTGTTGTTTCATGCGCGATAGAGTATGTGTAAAGGTGACTAATGTATATTAGAAAATATCCTCTTGATAAGCCAACCACTACTTATTCAGAAGACAGACCAACATTATATCTCTCACTGATTTACTTATTGAAGAATTGTATATAAGCCGCCTAACGGCTTAAATAGACGTAGAAAAAAAATAGGTTGTCTTTTCATGCTCGGAGGCAGTATAAATACGTACATTTCTTGTCTAACCGTATTAAGCCTTCATGAATCTTTGCCAGACCTTAATGACGATACATTCTTCTTTATACCACTGGGTTTTAACTAAAGCGTATTGATCTAGTATATTTTACACAGCCTATATAAATGTTAGAAAAGTCATTTCAGCAGCCTTCCAAAGCTGCTATCGGCCGAGAGTCACATCGTTTGCATATGATGCAGAAACATCTGCCAGGCATGCAAGCGTCGTTGTACAATGTGCATGTCCAAAAGTCAGCGTAAGAGGAAATTAAGCCTTAGTAAAAATACTTCTTACCTTATAATATTTTCTTCCTTTCATGCATATTTCTTTGTACCAATTTCATTCCCATCACATTCAATAACTCACTTTTCAGATCAAATACTTAATAGTAAACAAATATTCAAAAAATATACACCACTTAATCTATGTAACCCTGGTACTCAACCAGACAATTACTAGGAAACTATGAAATAGGAGAGCTTAACAATCACAGCCTAACGACACCTTGTATGATATCGTCATACAATTTTTGGGTTAAAGGAACATATTCTCCTGATTTTTGGTCTAAGAAGTATATTGGATCTGGATGTAGACTTGGAGTGAAACTCTGTTCCATGAGTTCTTTCTTCTTGAGCTTGAAGGTGGAAGTAAGAGGTGGTTCTGGCAGTATCCTCACGAAGAGGGGTCTGGCGTACGCTGGGAGGGAAGACTTGAGACCTTTGGCTAAAGATACCAGGTCAACAGACTTGTTAGGATCTGCTATAGCTGCCATACCGGCTTTGCCTTCTACGTTCGGTATCTGTAAATAAAAAAAGGATTGCTGAAGACGTTAAATACCATATTTTTGACGGCCCCCGTAGGGCAGTAGTAAAGGTGGTCACTACGCTACTACTGGTTCGCTGGAAGGTCGTTGGTTCGTTTCCGCGCGAAACAAATATTTGTGCAAACGACAAATATTTTGAGTTCCATATACTTTGAGTACTTTTATTTGTATGTTTGTACAAATAAATTTACAAATAATTAATTAAAAAACATCCTGTAACGTCTCCAAAACATAGATTCACGTTCTCGAAGGTTCCCTTACAAGGCATCCGCTGGGAAAGTAGTAATAGAATAATTTAAGTATGTTTTACCTGGACTCCATAAACGATAGCATCTTTGAGTCCTATCAGCGTGCTAAGTACTCCTTCCACTTCTGCTGTAGACACATTCTCGCCACGCCACCTGAAGTAGATCAAAAAGGAAGTTAAAATGAGATATTTGGCAATACCGGCCAGTTTTATTGAAAACTGCCAATGGGACAGGAGTTTTTAAAGGAAACGGGTCCGTACTATACAGGCAAAACTCTCTATTCCAAAAATCTTAAAGCTCTTTGAGGCGGTTACTGCTACGAAAGACGAGAAGTCAGATCTTTCACCGATGGTTTACGTAATCGTAGAGGTCTATGACCTCAACTTCTTAACTCTGAGCAATCACTGGAAATTTCGTAACAAAAAGATATTTTTTTGGTCCAATCCGGGGTTCTAACCCGAGACCTCTTTACGACAGTTACAAGCACCACTTGATGCACCATAAATTAAGCAGTAATTACTAGTACTAAAAGTTAAAAGTACCAGGCTGTCATAAGTACTTAAGAGCTTACCTGAAAGTGTCTCCAGTGCGGTCTTTAAAGTAGAAGTATCCATAATGGTCCATGACGAGTACATCTCCCGTGTTAAAATAACAGTCTCCTTCTGTCCTCACGTTACGAACCATCTTCTTTTCTGAAGCACTCTTGTCCGAATAACCAGAGAATGTTAGGATTGCTTTCCTTTTATCTATTTTACCTAGCAGAAGACCTGTGAAAATAAAATGCTGGTTTTTGAGTCGGTTATGATCAACATATGTTTTGTTTGTTTTTTTTGTTTTTTTTTAAAAGACAACTCCCGCACTAAGAATTGCTTTTGTGTCGCGGGGACTTTTACAAACATACAAACAACGGACACAAAGCACAACCAGACCCGAAGCAATTATTTGTGGATCGCACAAATAATTGCTCCGTGTGGGAATCGAACCCACGACCTCCCGTTGCAGTGGTATCAGGCGTGGCGACCTAAACCACTGCGCCACGGAGGCAGTCATCATCATATGTACAGGTAATTAATTCATAAAATCACGCTTTCTTCCCGTAGGGGTATGCAGAGACCGGAAAACGGTTATGTCAATTTGGTGTTAAAATTATTCAAGCCCTTACTGTAATGACTGCTACTGTATTGATTAAAAACTAGACGGCTACCTATCTAAAAATTGTCTACGCCAAAGTTTAGTAAAGGTGCCCAACTGGTGCATTACCACCCCCTTGGGCCGTGACGCCTCTGGTTAATCTATTCTAAATTAGTGGGCCTTAGATTTAAATACATCTATAGACATTATTTACCTGGTTCATGGGGTCCACATTGGATACACCTTCCATTGCTGTTTCTTAGAATTTCCCCAGTTATTTCATCACATCTGAAATATAACAATTAAAAATTGCAGTAACCAAATTTTTATCATTTTATACCTTTTTCAGTTAATAGATAAATATTAAACAACTTACTTGACTAAAGTGAGCGGATAGATTGTAGCAAACATTCTGCTCAAGAAGCCAATTGCACCAACTTTTGAGTCCAAATTCACTGAAAGCAAGAATAAATACTATAAAATTTTGTCATAGAATTATTCAAATTAACTATTAAGGGATTCCTGATTGAGGCAAAGTTAAGGAGGCCCCTATAAATACAAATAAAATAAATATTCATGGTTCTTTCACGAAGAAATTGAACCGACAACCTCCGTAATAGTTACGGCGAGATGACCATCTCTTAACAATTACTGCCTCTGTGGTTCGTTCGGTAGTATATCTGACTGCTGAGCACGAGGTCCCGGGTTCGATACCAAGGTCGAACATAGAACTATTTGTCATTTTATAATTTACTAGCTGACCTTTACAACTTCGCTTGCGTCACATAAGAGAGAATGGGTCATAATTTTCCCCGTTTTCGTAACATTTTTTACTGGTACTCTGCTCCTATTGGTCGTAGCGTGATTATATATAGCCAATAGCCTTCCTCAATAAATGGGCTATCTAACACAAAAGAATTTTTCAAATCTGACTGGTAGTTCCTGAGATTAGCGGGTTCAAACAAACAAACAAACAAACAATCTCTTCATTATTATAGATTTCTTACCAAGATTGCTATTTCCCTCAGTAGCTCCATAGAACTCCAGCACCCGTTTGACTCCGAACCTCTGGACGTACTCCTCCCAGATCTGAGGTCTTAACCCGTTGCCGAACACCACCTTCACCTTGTGCGCCCGGTCGTTAGGACCCGGCGGGACTGCGAGCAAGTAACGACAGATCTCGCCTATGTATTGAGCAGCCTGCAAAGAATAAAAAGAAGTTATTATTATCCCAAAGGTATGCTTAAGTAGTGTCATGCAGAGAGGATTAATGAATGTATAATAACGAAGAAAGACTGTGTCAGTAGTGCGCACACTGGTCGGTAAACGACCTGTGGGTTAAGCAAACTTTGGCGCGGTCATTCCATAGATGGGTGACCGCATATTGGTATGAACTGGGCGTCTACGTGCTTCGGACGACACGTAAAAATTCGGTCCCGGTTGTTGTCAATTAAGATAGCAGTCGTTAAGCTATGTCAAAGGCCTTCGGGCTTGAACAACTTTTGATACTAGGTTGACCACTAACCATACGATAAGAAGAAGAAGAATAATTAAGCTTTAAGAATAATTTAAAACTCACAGTGCATCCATGTTTAGCCGCATCAGCCCAGTAATTGGTAGCAGAGAACTTCTTCCTCAATACGACAGTCAGTCCAGATATGATGGCCAGACCTGCGCCTAGTACCCCGCCAGCTGTGTGGTGAAGAGGTAGCGGGTCATACACCACGTCCGCAGAAGTTAACTGTGCGGCTCTCTGCACTCCTAGTGGTATTAACATGTATCTGAGGGAGAAAGAGATATTTTAGTTTGCTTGCCGTATAATATATGTATAACCTATCGACAGTTTTAGGGAATATACTTGTAAACTCTGGTAGACCTAACTTTAATGACGATTACTAGACATACATACTTGAAAACCTTTTTTATATTAACGATTGTTTTAGATAAATTTTCCACTATCAGATAACACACAGACACACAGACATTTTGTCAAAATCTAACTCTCATTCATTAGGTTGCCATAGCATCTAAACTTAATTTTATTCGAAACGTATCCCATTAGGAAAATTATCTCGCTCATCTTTCGAGAATTACATTTTATTAAATGCACCAAAAAATTGGTTCCTAAGCCATCCGCTAAGGGCGCTGACAAACGTTTCATACAAAATTTATAACAAAATGACTATAGCTAACCATTTGTCGGAAGTCGTTTATGGTAGGGAAACATGCTAAGTATTAATTAATAATTAATTCTACTATTTAATAACCTTTCACTTGTGCTTCCCAAATTACTACAGTTTTAATCCCACTCACCTAATATTAGTAATGACAGCAGCCTTAGGGAATCCAGTTGTGCCACTAGTGTAGATATACAACACGGTGTCCCGTGGCGTCGCCCGTCCCGCGTCGACCACGGGATCGGAGGACATCTCTTTAAGCTCGGCTGCAAGGGGAGCGGTGTCTTGCAGTACCGGGGCAATCTCGCGATCAGGAGTGTTGAATTGAAACAACGGGATGTCCGGGATTTCGTGTTGTATTTCTTTTATCACTGTAAAATGAAATAATTTGTTTAGTATGTCCCACTGCTGGGCAAGGGTCTCCTCCCGTAATGATGAAGGGATTAGGCCTTGAGTCCACCACGCTGACCAATTGCGGGTTGGGTACTTTGCATACCTTCAAGAAATGTTTTAAAGAACTCTCAGGCAAGGTTGCATCACGATGTTTTCCCTCACCGTTGGAACGAGTGATAATTATTTCTAATACACACTTAACTTTGAAAAGTCATAGGTGTGTTGCCTCGGTTTCGAGGTATCGACTTATACCACACGGCTATCACTGCTGCTGTATAGTATAGCCGTTTTTTCTTTAAGTTTAAAATGTGGTTGACCGCCACTGCGGTCAGGATGTTAGTGTATACTATTGCTGCTCTTGTAGGTCTCGAATTCGATTCTCAGGACAGACTACATTATGTATATTAAACTAGGTACTTTCATTTAAAGTTATGTAAAGTGTTCCAAATGCAGAAGCATAGTAAATAAAGCTAAATAGACTATAAATAAATGAAACATATTACATACAATGTACTTACTTAATCAATGATTCCAATCACATAGTGGTTACGAAACATAACATTAATTTGCAAGTATTAGAACGTGTTCGAACGTCATTGAATTATATTAAGAGGACAGACTTAGTAACAACATCTAACCTTTATTAAGATTTACTATAAAATAGATACGAAGAATTTTAAACAATTGCGACCAATGGCAGAAAATAAATGATTAGAATATATTGATAGGGATTTTTTTTGATAGAATGGGTATGTTAATCCTCTGCCACGCCACTACCATTGTCTCGGGAGATCGTGGGTTCGATTCTCACACGGGACAATTATTTGTGCAATACACAAATAATTGTTTCGGGTCTTCTTGTACACTATGTCCGTTGTTTGTATGTTTGTAAAAGGCGCAAAAGCAATGCTTAGTGTGGGAGTTCTCAAAACAGAAGTAAACGTTATGATATGATTTTTTATATCGCGGCAAACACTGTACCTAGCAGTCACTAGCATTACACCTATCATGTACCAGGAGATCATGACTACAAAAGTGCTTACCTTCACTCATCTCATCGCCGAAAATAAGTGCTTTGCAGCCCGCACACCTCAAGCAATGAATCAGCTGAGCTCCCTTTAAATTGTTGTTTATCAGAGCAGCGACTACTCTGATCTTGGCTAACCCTAGCCAGATGAACACGTACTCTGGCTGTGTTTCCATGAACACGGCGATCACTTCACCAGGCTTGAAGCCTTGGCGTTTGAAGTACCAAGATATACGGTTGCTTAGTTCGTCTCCCTGAAAAGTGGTATTGTTTCCTTTAATAAGTTGAACTTGCGCACGATGGGTTCCGTATTTATAAAACGGCAAAAAAAAACACCCTGAACACCCCAGAATCCCCGAAATTTCCAGTATTTGTGTAAATTTCAAGTGTCTATCGCGGTTCATGAGATATACGAGATAGCCTGGTGACAGACAGACAGCGAAGTTTCAGTAATAGGATTCCGTTTTTGCCATTTGGGTGCGGACCCCTACAATCGTGACTGAGATGTTATGTCACAAAGGTAAAGCTATCCAGAAGATAGAGCTGCGGTTAATTAAAGCTTAAAACATAGCCGGAAGAATTGAACATACATAATGTATGTACTAGGCTGTCATAAAACAGAAGAGTTACCTCTCTGAAAGTCAGTGCCCTGTTGTCCATGACGAAGGCCTTCTTGTCTGCGTTGGCCTTGGCTACCTCGTTCCACCGGGAGACCACGGTCTTTCCTTGACGCTCCCATAACCAAATCCTGAAGATTGTGTATAGCAAGACTCGAAGACCCCTGAAATAAAAGTGTAAGATGGTTATAGAACTTCAAATCTATACATATAAAATTTCCTGACTGGCTGATTGATTGACTGACTGATAATCATTGCACAGAACCACAGAAGTAATAAACATGAAATTTGGCCAAGGTATGCCTTTTATGATGTAGGCACACCCTAAGAAATGATTTTTCTGGAATCCTCCCCTAGAGGGCTAAAAAAGGGGATGTAAGTTTGCATGGAAGATTTTCAAGGGCTATTTTTATTCCCAACCTATAAGTAGTCCGACAAAACGGAGGTGGACTTATTACGCCTCCGACTAGATTACTAATGGCCTAATCCCTCCCTCATTACGGGACCCTCGCCAAGCAATGGGATATTAATGGGTATTTTTTTTTTATTTTAAACCTATTTAATTATTTTTATATTCAACCTTTCAAAATCGCAATAAGTTTTCTCATGGTCATTTAAATATCATGGCAATATAATACTAAATAACGCCGAAATAAAAGAAATTGTTTTTTTTTGACATCTGAGCAATAAAATTTGTTTAATACATATATGCTAAAATTATTTTCAAATAGAAGATGTATTTTAAAAATAAGAATTATTTATAACACCATTGTAAGTAAATTATTCCCAAATTTTTATTATTAAAGTAAGTATTAGTTTTTTTACGAGACATTTTAATTTATTTGTTTATTTTCACAATATAATAGTTAATATTTCTCTTTCATTAGTAATTAATTATACAGTTGAGTTTCTTTATTAATCCGATGCAATTAACAATAATAATGGTTGATAAACGACTCGAATAGTCGACAGAATTTAGATTTCTTTGTGCATGTTTTTTGTGTCCATATTTTCTGTTAATGTGTAAGTATTATTTTAGCTTTTCCTAGTAGCACGAGAGTTTGACGTTTAAAATGTACTGCGTAAATAGTTCCTGCGGCGCCCGCTGGAGGCGCTGATCAGATTTCATCCAAAATTTCTAGATAGCCGCAGAGAAATAGTAGCTAGTAGTAGTAGAGAATCGCGCTACAGTAAAACAACATTTCTGAATTAATATTGTCCCTACATTCCCAGTTCCCACATGCAATCTACTACAGACCAGGCACACATAAACGTGACGTAGTTACATAACACTTCGATGACGAGCGCTCGCCTGTTCGAGCAATCATTCAATCATTGGAAGTAAGGACCGACATCGCGACACCTCGTGCGTACATCTTGTTGCTTGCTGCTATCCTGGTGTAATGACAGCCATCCGGAGTACCTTTATTGATGGGCTGTTTACGTTTTTGCTACAATAGGTCTCGTACGAGAGTCCAAACTCTAACCAGAGTACGAGTTTAGTGCATGTTAAAGTGGTTAAAATTGTAAACTGTAAAAATTTAACGTTGTTTCATAGTTACAACATGCATTTTAGACAATAAGTAAAAAATTTTACTGACTTTATACCGTTTTACATTATATAATTGCATAGTCTGTCAGGATTTCAAAGACACACAAAAAGGGCAAACGACATTTGTACTATTTTCTGCGTTATGAAGTGAAGAAACGCTAACCTTTAGAAAATGCTGCTGTGCTCATGAAAAAGTCTTACAAACGCTTTATCGCGTAAACATCACAAATAAACAAAAAAAGCTATTCAAAATTAGTAAACCATAATTTCGTACACTTAATTATTGTCTAGTAACAAAGTCTTTAAAAGGTCAACAGAAGCCAAAATCATTAGATTCAATAATTAACTTTTTAGGGATTTTCGACTCACTATTTTAACTGTCAGCGTTGACATTGCGGTGTTTCATTACTATTGTATGTATGGGAAAAGTAGCAGTTGTCGCCAAAGTTATGGAATATCATCTAATCTTTGCCTCGATTCTCTACTACTATCGACTACCGACAACCGAACTGTCATCGAATTGTATGAAAATCTGATCAGCGTCTCTGACGGGTGTCGTAGGAAACTTTTTGGCAGTACATTCTAAATGTCAAAATTTCGATAGCTAGCCGGTTGTCGGTAGTCGATAGTGGTAGAGAATCGAGGTACTTATCGCAAACATTTCTGTTGCAAAATATGTTGCGGTGATGCACCTTAGTGTCGGACCATTTAGAACAGATTTCTAGTAAGCACTAGAGCGAACGCATCCCCCGGTTAATCGTTTGCAATGTACTAGGAGCTCAGGAGAGGCGAAGAGGCCAAGGTCCAACGGGCAATTGCCGCGGACACCTTGTGGCCGTACAATAGAGAGCTATCAACCGCGTCCGGCGTTTCAGATTACTTGTTCCATATTATGTATACCTAGTAGTTTAGAAGTATTACTATGTTCCCAAATGGGGACAGGGAAACTTCTAGAAGGAAATTAAATTATTCTTACGTCGTTTATAAGAGGGGATAGGCTGATGTTTACAAAACGTCACTTTTGTGTAGTATTACCAGCCCACGCCGGCTTCACACGAGTTGAAAAGATATTTATGATATAGGTACCTAGTACTTAAACTAAACTTTCCCCGGAAACCGCTCTACCTATTGATTAAAACCGAACATGAAAATCCGTTTAGTGCATTTTGAACAGACGCAACGAGACGATTATAAATATATAATGATGTAGCAAAATATACCAAAAGTAGCATATAGAGATCGAAACGAGTCGTTCTTTCATCTCTGCCGATCCCTCAGGAGTATAGCGTAATTGTGTATGTATGACCTACATGATTGCACTCAAGCTGAACTAAATGATAGTAATCAACATTAATTTATAAGGGCGACCGGTGCACTCCAATTAACTCTGGCCTTATACCTTATCGAAACGAAACGTCATTACGTATGTGGGTTGAAAAACAAGAATATTTTCTATATTTATTAATGAAAATTAACTACACTGCGATAAGTTATAAAAAAATATAGGAAAAATACTACTATTATATGTATAGTACTAACATTGTTAATGGCGAAACGTAGGTGTATTTACCTCTGCCTATACTACTATTTAAGGCCAGTTTCTTCATCAAAAGTAACAGCCAAAGTACAGGGGTAAAGTAATAATGACATTAAAATTGTTTTTCACTAATTTACTGATCTTTATATATTATATAATTCTTCTGTAAGTGTGTATGTCACTGAACTTCTCTTAAACGACTGGACCGATTTTGATGATTTTTTTGTGTGTGTTCAAGGGGATTTGAGAATGGTTTAGATTCACAATTTTGTCCGCTGGACAATGTTTTTTTTAATTATTTTTTAATTTATTAGTAACGTGTAGACAGGACAACGTCTGTCGGGTCCGCTAGTAGTTCTATAAAGAAACAGGTCTACCTTTACTACACAAATGTCAAGTAAAAGTCAATGGTTTAGACATTACTTCAGTATGTATGAAGAACTCGAACTCGAGGCACTCATAGGCAGTTGCGCTCACCGTTTGGTTAACGATCAGTGAGTTAAGCAACCTTTGGCGCGGTCATTCTACAGATGGGTGACATAGTGGTATTTGAACTGGGCGTCTGCGTGCTTCGGATGGCACGTAAATAGTCGGTCCCGGTTGTTTTCTTATTATAACAGTCGTTAAGCCATGTCAAAGGCCTTTCGGGCAGCTTGAACAACTTTGACACTAGGTTGACCACTAACCATACCACAGAATAATAAGTACTAAAGTAACCATACGACAGAATAGATGTATGAAGAAACTAGCCTTAGTAAGCAAATGCTAAAATTGATTTTAAGCCATCATACGTTTACTTTATCCAATATAGGAATATTGCTGCATCCGGTGCAACCCCATGCATACAATTTGACCCTCGAAATGTCATTGTAAAGTTAACCATAGATTATAATAATACAACTATTGATTAAGGACCCTTTCTGATTGATAGATCATGCGGGTGGAATAGAGCTCAGCAATTTTGGTACATTTTATTTATTGGGAACACAAAACACACGAATAAGAAATAGTGAATAGAAATAGTGAAGAATATTTCTGGTTATAATTTAGAATGAGTACCAGGTTTGCATAACGGTCAAGAAGTTCGAAATAGCCCTCTTCATGAAATCTACAGAAGTTTGCAAAAACACAACGCTTTAAAAAATCCGACTCCGAAGCAAAATATTGTGAAACAAAATAGAATTTTTATTTTTCGTGCTTTTTATGCCTACGAGTTTTTTTTCATAAATGTAGGCAAAGTTAAGACGTTTTTTAAGGAATACTCTTTAATTTTGTACTACTATTGTAGGTATACGTATTTGCAGATCATACAATTGTACATGCAGATCATCCAATAAAAAAGATACAGTTAAGGTACATTAAAAAACAGACGAATTAAAACGTCCTCCTTTTTTAAGCTGCCTAAAAACGGCAGAAAATGTTTCATAGAAAAGGGCTAACTAGTTGCAATGGCATTGCATAGACGTTTAAATATCAATGAACTCTACATATGATAAAGCTGCCTCATTATCTGTAACAGGTTATCATAATAATAATGATTTGCTTATCAACTTACTCTCGGAGTCTCGGTTAAATATGTAGTAAATAATAATGTCATGTCTCACATTTATGTGTATTCTATTCTTAAATCCATACAAATAACAAACACTTACATATTTGTTTTATATGGACGACGACACTGCTAAAGTGCTAAACCATTTTAGATAGATACTAGCTGACCCGCGCAACTTCGCTTGCGTCACATAAGAGAGAATGGTTAAAATTTTCCCCGTTTTTGTAACATTTTTTACTGGTACTCTGCTCCTATTGGTCGTAGCGTGATGATATATAGTCTATAGCCTTCCTCAATAAATGGGCTATCTAACAGTGAAATAATTTTTCAAATCGGACCAGTAGTTCCTGAGATTAGCGCGTTCAAACAAACAAACTCTTCAGCTTTATAATATTAGTATAGATTAGAAAAGCCTAATTTTGACTAAAAATTAACATTTGCGCGAGATGCGGGTTTGAGATTTTTGCTTTTTGAACTTAAAAGAATTTATTTTTTACAGATAGCCAAATTCGTAAATTACATTATTTTAAAATACATAATTTTTAACGTTACGATATTTTTTAAGATCGAATAGAATATCTCTTTGCTCTTATACAAAAGCATTGAAAATTCGCCTAAAAAACAATACAGTGTAATAAAGGTCAAATTTCAAAGTCCATGTTCGAAGTTTAACCTTTAGACCTTTTATTCATAATTTAACAGGATTCTTCCGAATTGTTCCAGCAAAACAAACAAATATAGCCAGTAGCATGCAAAGAATGCAACAGAATCCCTCCATTGTATCGGAATGTAAAGAATGGCGGACTTCGGACCGCTCGCAAGTACCAGGGCGCTATGAATGAACAGAGCTCTAAGACATGCGACACCGCACCGACCTTTGTACCGTTTGTACTGATAGTAATAACATCGATGCGATAGAAATTGGGCTGCTATTGCGATGTTTATCGAAAGTTAGGTTTCTATCGAGTTAAAGTCATTTTTGAACGAAGTAAAGTTTTTGTTACGCTAGTGTTTAAGAATTGATTATATATATAATAATAATAATAGTAATTGCTCAGGTGAAATAAAGACGAATTGCGTTTTATGAAATAACAAAAACAACATTTAATGCCTTTACTTCTACTTAATAATATTACATTTCCATTTAAAATAAATCAGGCGAAACTGTCTAAAATTTTATCATCGCTGTCATGTTACACTGACAGTTTAAAAGTTCCATAGATTCTATACTGCATAAACAATAACAATATAACCTTTATATCTCCCACCCTTGGAGAGAACAACATCACAATGATTGTTCGATCAAGAGCTACTCATCACTGGAGTTAACTTTGTAACATGGTAGAAGTTTGACTCTGCCTTCTTATATCCAGTATCAACTTCATAGATTGAATTTGAAATCTTCCTTAGGATTTTATATGGTCCAATCCTTAACTCATCCATTTTCTTCCTATTTAGCCGGTTCCTATTTTCTACATATACTCTATCACCTTCTTTAAACTCATATTCTTTTCTTTTTAGCTCGTATATTTTTTTATTATTGTTGTGAGATTTTATTGAATTTTCAAATGCTAGTTTTCTGTCTTGTTCAAGGTCTTCTACTGTACATCTTGATTTCAATTCCAGTGGCAAAATATCAATTTTCTCTCCTTCCAGAAGATATTTTGGGGTAAACTTTGTAACTGTATGTTCTGTTTCGTTATATTTTTCTACACATTTTTGTGCTATAGTTGTCCATGCTGTTTTCTTGTTTTCTTCATTTATTTTACACCGTATCCTATTTACTAAAGTTTGGTTTAGCCTTTCATTAAGACCATTTGAAAATGGTGCGTCTACAGCAGTGAATACCATTGTTATGTTTTTCTTCTTCAAGAAGTCTTTAAATTCTTTGGAATTTATGCCAGGATATTGGTCTGTTAATAGCATGTCTATACTATTGTTTTGTGTCACTTTTTCTATCAACTTGATGAAATCACTGGAGTTTTGATTCTTTGATGTCAAAATGTATGCATATCGTGTAAAATGATCAACCAAGAGATGTAAGTATTTTTTTGTAGACCTTGATCCTCCAAAACCTCCAATTGTGTCAATGGATACAATTTCGAAAGGGCGTGTTGCTGGTCCTAAATGGGACATCAAACCAAATTTTGGATTTCTTCTTGATTTGTTTTTTATACAAATATCACATTCTTCACAGAGTTTCTTAATATTCGTGATGATATTTTTTGCTGTATAGAAAGGAGTTATTTTATTTATCATTTGAGTTCTCCCAATGTGGCAATAAGTATTGTGGACATTTTTAATTAGTGTTTTGCTAAATGCTTCTGATAGTACAATTTTTTTCGTTCTTTTATTCTTTTTGTAATAAATGTTATTTTCCAGTATAAACTTTGTTTTTTCGCCTTGTACATTTAAATTTGTATCTTGGTCTTTTTTTATATCTTGTATGTTAATTATTAAGTTAACAACTTTCAAAAAATCTTCAGTATTGTCATTAGGTTCTAAGACTGGATTTCTACTTAAGCAGTCCGCTTCTTGATTTGACTGTCCTGGGTTATATATTATCTTAAAATTGTATTGCGATAAGTAATATGTCAAATCACCCAATTCCTCATCAGTTCTGGATTTAATATTAAGATTTTCTAATGGTTTATGATCTGTGTATACTATGAAATCTTTATTCATAAGCCAGTGTTGCCAATATTTTAGAGCTTCTTTAATTGCCAAGCATTCCAAATATATAGCCTTTTTTTTCTTTTGAGTGTGGGTCAATTTTTTTGAGAAATAAGCTACAGGTTTATTTATTCCGTTTTCATCTTCCTGTTTTAACACAGCTCCAACCCCTTGAATGCTGGCATCAGTGTATATTTTTATTGGCTGTTCTGGGTCTAATATTTTAAGAATTGGTTTTGAGCATAGTAAATCTTTTATTTTATCAAATGATTTTTGACATTCTTTGGTCCATATAAATGTAACATCTTTCCGTAACAGATTATGTAGTGGTTCCAATATAATTGCATTGTGTGGTATAAATTTATGATAAAAATTTACTTTTCCCAGGAACTGGCGAATATTTTTCTTTGTTTCTGGAATGGGGAAGTTTCTGACAGCCGTTAAATAATCTTTGAGAGGTGTAACTGAATTTTTCCCTATTATGTGTCCTAAATACTTGGCATGATTGTTTGCAAAAGTGCATTTCGAGAATTTCAGTCTAAATCCTTCTTTTAATATTGCATCAAGTAGTTTTGATATATGCGTTATGTGGTCTTCGAAACTTTTAGAAAAAACTAAGATATCATCTATGAAATTTACTGTAAAATCTGAGAGATTATATTTTCTTATTATATTTCTCAATATTCTTTGGAAAATAGCTGGTGCCGTCTTTAAACCAAATGGAAGGCATGTCCATTGAAAATGGCCTTCTTGTGTGACAAAAGCTGACTTATATCTATCTTGAATTCTCAGTGGAATGGACCAAAATGCTGAATTTATGTCAAAAGTGGAGTAATATTCACAGTTCACAGTCTTTATCATCAAGTCTTCAATCAATGGGAACGGCTGTGACTGAGGGACAACAATTTTATTCAATTCTCGGAAATCAATACACAGTCTTGATCTTTTCCCATCTTCTTTCTTGTATGCTAAGGTGACTGGAGCTGCAAAAGGGCTATATGATTCCTCGATTAATTTTTTTTCCAATAGTTTTGATATTTGATTCTCAATTTCTTTTCTATCATCAGCTGTGCATCTATATGGGCGCTTACAGCAATATTGATCTACTGTCAAGTCTATGTGAGCTTCATAACCTCGTACTGTACCTACGTCGTATTTATCCTTAGCGAAGACTGGTTTGTATTTTTCTATTAATTTATCAATTTCAGTTTGTTTAGATAAATCTAGGTGGTTCACTGAAATTTCAAATTCTTTTAAATCAATATGTTCATTGAAGTTTATTTCACATTGGTTTAAACAATTAATTTCTTGTTTCCATACCTCAGAGCTTAGGATCACATCTTGTTCATTTTTTTCACCTAGTACATCAGGAATTCTGACATTCAACATATTTGTTTCAGAGTATTTATTTTTGTTATTCTTTTCATCTTGATTTTTATTCTCTTTGTTTGAATGATTACATTGTATTATATTCAATTTTTCATCTTGCATTAATCTGAATTTTTTTATGCAATCCAAACCAATGAGAAAATCATAGTGAAAATTTCCATCATCTATCACAAAAATATTCATTTCTCTTTCAATGTCATATATTCTTATTTTTAATGTCACCATACCTTTTGTTTTCTTATCACCATTAATAGTTTTCAAGTTTGCTGTTTGTTTATTAAGTGTGTTTTCTTCTTTTTCTTGTATTTTCAATAACTTTGCATTAATTAATGATACATTTGAACCAGAATCATAAATTGCGGTAACTTTTAAAGTGTCATTTAATAATAACTTTACTTTTATTAATGGTGATACTTCTAGTTTTTTTGATTCTCTTCATTAAGTTCAACTTCTAATTCAGAGTTATTCACACTTTTCACAACATATTTTTGATTTTTCACATTGAACCAGCAATTTTCCTCAGGATGAAAACGTTTTCCTTTTTTCTCATTTATACAAATTTGGCATGGTTTCTTTTCTTCATTTTTTTTTGTTTTTATTTCAGAGTGTGTGTAGTTCTTTTTCTCATATTTGTTCTTCATAGCAAGATGTTCTAATTTTCCTATCTCATTATAAAGATCTTCAGTTTGTTCTAATGTCTCTCTGTCAATTTTGTCACTCAGGTAATTAGGAAGGCCTGCAGCTATAAGGTCTATAAGAGTCCCTGTATCAATCGTCTTCCTAACCTCTAATAACAACTTCTCTTTTTTCAATGCATATTCTAGCAATGAGCCCGTTTGATATTTAAATCCAAGAGCATATCTGATTGGTGACCAACCTTTGTTTCCAAATGTTTCACAGAAGCTTTTTTCCCATGTATTCCATTCTGATTCTACTGTAAATTTAATTAGCATACAACTGTACCAGTTTACACTTGAATATTCTAAAAATTGTTTTAAAATTTCAATTTTTTTCCTGTCTTCATTAATATGGAAACGGTCACATTCTTTGTTGAAGTCCTTAATCCATTGATGAGCGTTTGCGTTTCTTCCAGTGAATTTTTCAAGCACAAAGTCTTTTGCAATTTTCCCCAAATTTTGAATTTCAGATTTTCTTTGCTTTTCTTCGAGTAATGTCTCTAGTAATTTCTCCAATGTTTTATTTGAGCTTTCAGTTAATGATTTTGAATCATTTATGTTTTCATTAACCTCTTCGAGGTAAAAATCATGGAACTGTATATTTTTTTCCTCATCCAAATATACTGCTGATATGTCATCAGTTAAAGTTATCCATATTTTCCTTGTTTGATGTCTTCTATTCAGTGTTTTCCTTATCTTGGCATAGTTAGGTGTATTTGTTATATGATTGTGTAAGTTCGCAGGTTGTAATTCTGCCGGTATGCCATAAGTTTTGCCATCAGATGTACCTATTGAGGTTATGCAAACAATGTTTGATTTTCCATCTGCTGATGTTTTTACACAAAAATCAAATCTTAACTTCTCCATATTTTTATTGCGGAAAATGTTGTTTTATAATAATAATAATAGTAATTGCTCAGGTGAAATAAAGACGAATTGCGTTTTATGAAATAACAAAAACAACATTTAATGCCTTTACTTCTACTTAATAATATTACATTTCCATTTAAAATAAATCAGGCGAAACTGTCTAAAATTTTATCATCGCTGTCATGTTACACTGACAGTTTAAAAGTTCCATAGATTCTATACTGCATAAACAATAACAATATAACCTTTATATATATTTAAAGAGAAAATATCTTTGATTAACCGACAATTATAATGCCAACAAAAAAGTGTATACAAAAAATAGTAAGTTTCATTAAATCTGTATAAAATTCACACGTTCAATTTGATTTATATTTGACATTTGAAATTTATAATAAACAAAAGAAATAGTTGACGTCTGTTATTTAGATTGAAAAAGTCATTAGTAAGGTTGTAAAACTCTTTAATTTAAAATTCTCTATCTGTTAATTACTCAACCGAACTTTGTTTATTATCATTTAGCTATACAATTATATAAAATATAAAATAAATGTAATAACTTCTATTGTCTCAATAGTTTTTGCGTGAACACAAACATACATCCTTGCAAACTTTCGCATTTATAATATTAGTAGGATAGGTAATGAAATTAGATCCAGTGTGAACTAGGCAAGCTTCCTATAATCAACCGCAGCGTTGCGGTTTGTTCACAGAATCTCTACACTTCTCTAAAGAAGTGAAACATAAGTACATACTTAGATATCGACAGGAAGATAGTATGTCTATGATACAATTAGGCTGACTTTCCAGCAGGAATCTAGGCGGCAGCAAGGAATCATGTGAGGAGAATTCACCACAATAAGACTGCTTTAAGGCGTTAAAACAGGCATTAATCGTATTGGTAGAGATTCTCCAAGCACACCGAGGAGTTGCTCTCCCACTGCTAGTCAAGGCTCTCTTTGCGAAACTCTTTCAAGAATTGTGTTATAGAGCTCTAAGGCATGCTTTCATAACGATGCATAAATCAAGTGATCGTTTTTAAAGATTTCTTTAACACGCAATACACAACGAAAAGTCGTCAGATTTAAACCGGCGACCACTTGCATGACAAGCTGATTAAACTTGATTATCACCGCCACTTAGAAAAAACTAAAAGTAATTAAAAATCTAGGCACTTACATAAAGTCCCTATAGTGTGTCTTCTTGAATATATAAATCCACTGATATCTATCACCCGTCATAAAATAGGTCGCAAATAAAGCGATCGCTCCCATCATAGTAGGTGAGCCCCGTGTCAGCCATCCTAGCGCCGCGCACGACACCGCGATAGACGTCAGAATAACCCCCTTCTTTCTCTCCGCTTCTTCAAAACGAACTCCTGTCTTTTCTGACATCCTGGTAGTTTCATTTGGTGTGGTGCATAGTTGACTGGAATAAAAAAAACATCATTTTAAATTAACTTTGATTGAGGCATAATTTAATTGTACACAAATAAAATGAAGTACTTAAATTGGTAACTAATCCTTTAAAAGATTCTACATAAAAGAAGGTAGTAATAATGTAGATAGAAAATCTGTTAAAAAATATCCCGTTTGACAAGATGTTTGGATTTGAATAAGACAAGGAAAGTTTGTAGGGATCGTACCAGTAAGTGGCGAGTTTGGTCTCTGCCTACCCCTATGGGAAAAGGTGTGATATTATATGTAATAAACATTTATGTATGTGTGCAATTTTTTTTAACCCATTATTGTCCTATTGCAGGGCAAGGCTACCAAACGAGGGAGGGAAAATTATATGGGTGAAAATAAGACAGGCCTGTCGTAAAATTAATGTAGGCATATAAACAAAATTATCTATTGTAAGTACAGAGCTACTAGGATTGCATAAGTGATAAGATAGTCGTGAATATTTGCACGAGTGATAAGATAGTATGACAATAACAAACTACGGACTTTTTAATTGTTTGTTGTTTTGTAAAAGAAATTTTATTGTTTTTATCTAACTTGATAAAGTTAAATAACATAGTAATTTTTATCATAGTAATCCTACTATATCATAGTACATATGTACGATTTTATGTAGGTAGTTACATTCCTACATACATAAACTTTCTCCACATAGGGGTAGGCAAAAACCAGAGAACGCATCATTAATCTATACTAATCTATACTAATATTATAAAGCTGAAGAGTTTGTTAGTTTGAACGCGCTAATCTCAGGACCTACGCATCCGATTAGAAAAATTATTTCAGTGTAAGATAGCCCATTTATTGAGGAAGGCTATATCATCACGCTAATAGGAGCAGAGTAACAGTAAAACTAAACGGGTAAAATAAACGGGTAACAAAAGGAACTCTTATTCTCTCTTATGTGACGCAAGCGAAGTTGCGCGGGTCAGCTAGTTTGTATAATAAAGTTATTATGACATCTTGCTGAAACCTTGCGTGAAAATAAGTTCTGTGACACATTCCATAAAGGCATGCAAAGTCCAGAACCGGAATTTGGCCACCGTGCTGGACTTAAAGATTAACCCTCCCTCGTCTGGACTCCCTAGCCCATCACTAGCCACCGGTTTCTGAGTACATTTAGGAGTAGTTTATCTATTCAATAGCGTTTTTTTTTTATATGAGTTTTGACGCTATTGAACAGATAAACTGCCGCTAAATGTACCTCAGAAACCGGGGGTAAGTTAGTCAAGGGTTAAAAAAGTAAATATAACTGTATCTACAGCGGGAATCGAACCCGTGACCCGGGAAGTGACATGCCGCACTGTAGGTAAGTAATGATAAGCCCTTATCAATTTTGTTTTTATATGAAACGGATCATTGCAACATTATCATGTAAAATGTTTTTATTTTCAATCGATCATTTACCGGGTTGACTCAGCATCTTATACTAGCTGACCCGCGCAGCTTGCATCACATAGGAGAGAAAGGGTCAAAATTTTCCCCATTTTTGTTACATTTTTTACTGGTACTCTGCTCCTGTTGGTCGTAGCGTGATGATATATAGCCTAAAGCCTTCCTCAATAAATGGGCTATCTGTCACTGAAATATTTTTTTAATCGGACCAGTAATTCTTGAGATTAGCGCGTTCAAACAAACAAACAAAAAACCTCTTCAGCTTTATAATATAAGTATAGATATATCAGCCTAGCCTTTCTTCCAACTATGGTGGAGTCGGCTTCCAGTCTCGCCGCTGCAGCTGGATACCAGTATTTTACATGGAGCGACTGCCTATCGGACCACCACAACCCAGTTACCTGGGTTATAATACGAAACCCTTCGATAAGACTGGTTGTTAGACTTTCAAGCTTCCGACTACTGTTAACGACTGTCAAAGATCTTCGAAAATGACAGCCGGGACGCACAATTTAACGTGCCTTTAAAAACCCTTTTTCAGCATTTATTTTGATGTATTCTTCAAATTGTAATGAAAGTATGACAAGATGTATGGGTGTGAATGAAGTTAGGGAAGTTTATAGAGATCGTATTAAGTGGCTTTTTTTGGTCTCTGCCTACGTTTATGGGGTAACGAAGTGATTTTTTCTATGTATGTAATTGTAATATACTAAAATGAGCCTTAAAAAATGTTCTGTTTATTGTGAAAACTGTATCAATTAAATTTATTGTGTAGATAACTTCGAAGTTATGTGTGTATTAGAAATAATTATCACTTGCTCCAACGGTGAAGGAAAACATCGTGAGGAAACCTTGCATGCCTAAAATTTGTTTAATACATTTGTTAAGCGCATGCCAAGTCCCCAACCCTCACTTGGCCAGCGTGGTGGACTCAAGTCTTAACTCCTCCCTCGTTACGGGAGGAGACCTTTGCCCAGCAGTGGGACATTAATGGGTTAAATTTATTTATTTATAATTTTTTAGAAAACTTCGAAAAGTTACTGGTGTGTTGCCTCGGGTTCGAACCTGCAACGACTTGCGTGGGAGGTGCCAACTTAAACCACTCGGCTCATAGAAATCGTAAATTGTACTTAATTTTATCATTTTCTAACAATTTTGCAGTCATATTATTTGCATGCAGTTTTTCAATTTGTCTCAATTATATTAAAATGTCAATTTTATTGTGTCTATAATACAAACGGCTCAACATATTTTAAAATAACCCATATTAAATTATTATATCTTTTAACGAGCACGCATAATAACATTCATGTACAAATCTGTCTGTCTGTTACGCTTTTACGACTAAACTATTCACCTGATTTTGATGAAATTTTGGATGAACATAGTTAAAGGCTTAGGAGATAATATAGGATATCTTATTTTCTTATATAAAACCCTGGAGAGGATAAAGATTGTACTGAGAGGATCGGCATGGATCAACTAGTTAAATACTTATAAAAAAATATTAGGATATAATACTGAAGACCAGTTTCTCGGCCTTTAGCTAAGTGTTGGATAACCTATCTGATACATAAATTAGCAGGTAAGCTAACCAATACATGTTCAAAAGTGGTGTATATTGCTGGGATTCAAATATTTAACGCGAATTATATTGATCTCAATTTTTTTTACAGATTTTCCATACAAAAATAATCGAAAATAAAGTTAAGAAAACAAAATATATAAAATGTATTTTCTACTTTCAGTACCAAGGACACATAGAACACAGGAGGTATACGAGACAAACGATAAACTGTTTACAAAACGACAAGAGTCAACGAAAATCATCGAAATAAATGAACCACTTCCTTCAAAGGAAATCTTTAATAAACAACAGAACTATACTTTTCAAACTTATTTAATAAATAATAATAAACTTAAGGTTAATACTTACTTGAGAGAAGAGCACTTTAAACCGGCTTCCAATGAGTAAAAGTATTAAAAGCACTGCAGGAGCCGCGAGCGTGCGATTTCAATAGCACTTCGAGACAGACTGACCGTGAACTAGTGTATCACGTCTGTAGCCCCGCTTAATAACGTTATAACGTTATAAAAGTTATTTGTTTATAACTGCCTCTATAACGCAGTTTTGATATGATTTTTGTTTACATCTGTAGTGTCCAGTCTAAAACCGAAATTATTCATGAGTTTCGCTGTTAAGAATGCTTTTTTTAATGTTTTTAAATGCTAAAGTTTGTTTATCTGTGAGTTCGTCAAACTATCTCTATTCTCTCTCATTTCAATATAGCTATTAAAATGAGATTCGGGTTCAGACGGTTTGCCTTGAATACCACGATTTTTTTTTTTTTACCTAACTGACGTTTGTCCTGTCAGTCTTATAACAAACTAGCTGACCCGCGCAACTTCGCTTGCGTCACATAAGAGAATCATAATTTTCCCCGTTTTTGTATTTTTTGCTGCTACTCTGCTCCTATTAGTCGTAGCGTGATGATATATATGCTATAGCCTTCCCCGATAAATGGGCTATCTAATACTGAAAGAATTTTTCAAATCGGACCAGTAGTTCCCGAGATTAGGGCGTTTAAACAAACAAACTCTTCAGCTTTATAATATTCGTATAGATTGGACCATGAGGAACAGAGAGTGTACCTGTGTATTGCACTTACACTTAAAACCTCCCAAATGCCTACCTAGTTTTTATCAAACTAGCAGTTCTATCCAAATATCGGTCGAAATTAATGAATGTACAAGTGCATTAATTAAAAAATTATTGAATCATTGACCTAGAGATAATATGTATAAACTAAATGTCTTTTAAATGTATTAAATTACTTTGCAAAATGTAAATTTCATAGAATAATTGAATATTTTAATGTTATTTAAGACTTGCACAAGTATTAACAAGTTTTATTGTATGTAGTTATATATGTTTCGGTAATAATATAGAATAACAACGAATTTAAAGTTTACGAACTTAAGGTTTAACCAGCAGTGAGACATTAATGGGTTGAATATTATAATAAAAGCCAGCAACTAGAATACTTAGACCGTAAACCTGCGCTGGGTAGGTAAAAAGACTACAGTTAGTAAGAATTCACTCTAATAAAAAAGACCCTGGCATATTGAGGTTTCTTGTATATCGATGACCTCCGAGGCGCAATCTTTAAGGTGGTCTAGGGTTCGATTCCAAGACAGAACAAATGTTTGTGCGACCCACAAATAGTTGTTTCAGGTCTGGTTGTACTTTGTGTCTAAGAATTGCTCTTGTGTCGCCAGGATTTTTGTAAACATACAAACAACGAACACAAAGTACAACCAGACCCAAAACTACAATTTGTGGGTCGCCCAAATAATTGGCTCGTGTGGGAATCGAACCCACGACCTTCCAACGCAGTCGTAGTAGCGTGGCGACCACCTTAACCACTGCGCCACGGAGGCCGTCAAAATAAATATCGTTATCTTCTCTCGCCAGATTATCGTCGTTTAAAACAAAGACCTACATTCCTTCACTCTCATTAGTTGACAATAAAACTGAGTAAATACAGTTCAAGGCCAAAATAACATAAGAATAGCAAACTACGTAAAATGTATGTTATATATATACTTACGTTACTCTGTGTTGAGCAAATATCTAACGCTTATTATTAGTTACTCTCCTCTAGTTTTGAAAAGACAAAATCTAAGTTTCTACGACTAATGAAAAAAGATTTATGGATTACTGGCTTTTACCCGCGACTTCCTCCGTCACCTTAATTTTCTCGGGGTAAAAAGTACCCTATGTCCTTTCCGAGTATCAAAATATTTTCATACCAAATTTCATGCAAATCGGTTCAGTAGTTTAGGCGTGATTAAGTAACAGACAGACAGAGTTACTTTTAGACTTTTTAAATATTAAATAAATATGAATTTATTTTTGTACACAGCAGAATATAGCAGTGAGATAGAAATGAACAACGTAATAATCCAATATTCATACTTCTTTGAATATAAACTGTAACGTTTTATTTAAGATCTTTTCAATAAAGTATACTGGCTACTGCTATATAGCAGTAACGATAACACGTTACAAATAGCGTTATTTATAACAGTAAAACAACACTACTTGCAGGACTAGGTACGAGATAATCACGACAATTCATCTACGCTCCCGCTTTCATTCATAGAAATAAATAAATATTATTAAAACAGGAATGGCTGCCTCATAACGCAGTGGTTTAGGTGGCCACGCCGCTTGTCGGGAGGTCGTCGGTTCGATTCCCTCACGGAACAATTGTTTGTGCGATCCACATGTTGTTGTTTCGGGTCTGGTTGTACTTTGTGTCCGTTGTTTATATGTTTGTAAAAGTCCCCACGACACAAGAGAAAGTCTTAGTGCAGAATTGTCTTTAAAAAAAATGGTTTAACAAGCACTTAACAGCCAGTTTAACTATTATTAGTTTCGGCTGTAGTGTACACGACTGCAGCTGCTGTTCAGGAGAGAATAAATATAAATTACAAAAGACTAACATTTAGCCCGAAGCGGGAATCGAACTCTAGACATATCAGCGATCGGATACACTACCGACCGCGTTAGAAGCAGTATAATAATACAATAGTAGATCTAATTTATACTTAACACTTTAAGTAAGATATCATTAATCTATACCTTATTAGTACCTAGTTATTGATTGTCTATTGTTAGCAAACACGACAGACATAGTGGCCGAACTGAAGCTAGCAACGTTTTAAAATATTTCGATAGTTGCACGTTTGGAGCTCGAGGCTTAGTTAACAACAGCTGCGCGGATCGATCTCCGAGGTTAAGCTACGCTTGCCGAGGTTGTTTCGTGGATGGGTGACCATATAATAATTCTCAGTTCCTACGTGATTCGGAAGGTTCTTTGACAATCATTAACAGTAATCAGAAGTTTGAATGTCTGACAACCAATCTTACCGAAGGGTATTGTGGTAACCAGGTAACTAGGTTGTGGAGGTCAGATAGGCAGTCGCTTCATGTAAAATACTTGTATTCAGCTGCATCCGGTGAGACTGGAAGCCGACTCCAACATAGTTGGAAGAAAGACTAAACTGACTGATTGACGTTTGGCGCAGTAGTTAAGGTGGTCGCCTTGCCGCAATAACGTGCCGTGTGTGGTGGGCTCGAATCCTACCCGTATGTAATCTATCAATCCTAACGAATTTATACCAACCTGTTCAGCCATTTAGTCGTGAAAGCGAAACAAACAAGCAAAAACTAATTAGTTTCGCATAATACTTATATTTTTTTATTATTAATTAGTGCGACCTTGACCCCCTTGCGAGGTCATTAAACTCAAAAAGTACACATTTGTGTTGTATTCAAAATTGAAATTAAGTAAGGACAAAGTACAAATTTAATTATTATTAAATGATTTTATTCGCGATCAAATATTTTTTTATATGTATTTTGTATTATATTAGATTTCTGTGGCGCAGTGGAGAAGGTGGTTGAGGAGCTCGTAGCTTAGTTACCGACAGCCGCGCGGATCGATCTCTGAGGTTTAGCAACGCTTGCCGAGGTTGATCTGTGGATGGGTTACCATATTACCTACACATTTCGAGTTCCTCCGTGTTTCGGAAGGCACGTTAAAATGTGCATCGCGGCTGTCAATTTCGAAGATCTTTGACAGTCGTTAACAGTAATCATAAGCTTGAAAGTCTGACAATCAGTCTTACCGAAGGGTGTTATAACCCAGGTTACTGGGTTGTGGAGGTCAGATAGACAGTCGCTTTATATAAAACACTGGTATTCAGCTGCATCCGGTGAGACTAGACGCAGACTCCAACATAGTTTGGAAGAAAGACTAAGCTATGCTTGCCGATTAATGTTTGATAGTGGATAAGGTGGTCGCCATGCCTTTTCGTCAGGGTGTTCGATTCCCACGCGGTTCAAATAAATGTAAGATCCATACAGATAGTTTTTGTGACGTAACATGCTAATCATTATAATCTAAGGGAGAAAACAATGTGCAGCATAGTGGCTAAATAAAACACCATTTAATATTATTTATAATACTATATTTGGAATAGAAACTTAAATAAAATCAGGTATCTTCTAACTTAATAGGAATACAACCAAATTTTATTATATTAAGGACCCAGTCCACTAACTTCTGGATAACTAGCAGATAGCTTATCAGTAAAAAAAATACAGCTTTTTCTGTCACTTTACCTCGCAGAAAGGGTAACAGACTTTTTAAATTTATAACTTCTGGATATCTATTAAATAACTTATCAGACGGCGTCCGTGGCGCAGTGGTTATGTTGGCCACGTCACCACCATACCATTGCGTCGGAAGGTCATGGGTTCAATTCACACACAAAACATTATTTGTGCGAACAAATGGTCGTTTCGGGTCTGTTTGTATTTTGTGCCCGTTGTTTGTATTTTTGTAAAAGTCCCCGCGACACAAGAGCGAATCTTAGTGCGGGAGTTATCTTAAAAAAAATGAAAATGAAAGAGATGTCATTTTAACACACGTCTTTTCATTTCCTGTCACATTAACTTGCAGATAGCCTATCTGAAACTTATTCATAAGCTGGGAAACTGGTCTTAGTTATAATTTAAACAAATTGTTATAGAACTACGTCGGTGTGTCTACTTTGGTACATAAAATTTGCCAGAAAATTATCCAAATAGGTAGCAATACGGCTGATCCCAGGTTGAACAGCCAATTGCCGTAAATCTGAAAGAAAAATAAACAATATAAGATTTTTTGTCGTGTTTTTTAAAATACACATTTATTATTATTTAAAATTGAATTGGAGACGCCGGGAGGGGACGCCCTAGAAAGATAAACACATCACATCGACGATGCTTTGATAAAAGGTCAGTATAGTACTCGTAACCGGCGGTCCTGTATGACAAGATGTATGGATGCGAATGAGGCAAAGGAAGTTTGTAAGGATACTACCAAATGGCGTTCTTTGGTCTATGCCTACTCTTATAGAAAAAAGGCGTGATAATTTGTATTTATTTATTTGTTTGCCTTTTCGAAGTTATGTGCGTATTAAAAATAATTATAACTTTCTCTAACGGTGAAGGAAAACATTGTAATGAAAGTTAAAAATGTTCTTTAACACAATTTTAAGGAAGTATTAGATTACTGGTTATCCTAATGTACATTAATAATGCTTAATAAAGTCTACGAACACATACCATAGAGTCAACTATAGAGAACATGGTTGCCTGCATGGCGGCGTCTCGGCCACGCACGACCATGTCCAAGAAGTTCTCCTCCGGGAATAGAATCCTGCTAAACCCGATCATACCGAGAGAAACTGCCATCAATGGATGCACCAATAAGCATACCACACGTTTTATAAACAGGAATATTGAACTGAAACAAATAAATATATAATTTTTGGTTGCTAGCTCTATTAGTACCACTATGTTCAATTAATGCACCTCCTCAATAGTTATGCGACCCGTGCATTATTACAATTTACCCTCGGTTTCTGAGATACACTTAACGGTAGTTTATCTATTCAATAGCGTTTAAACTCATATAAAAAAAAGCTATTGAATAGATAAACTACCGCTAAATGTACTCAGAAACCGGGAGTTAGTGAGCGTATTTATGTGCACGCAAGACGTAGATTGTTAGAAAAGGACGGATAGATTGATTACGGAAACATATTTTGTAGATTTATATAAAGTAGGGCGAAAGATAAAGATAGCAACATACCTGAGCTTGCTTTGACGTCTAAAGACGACGGAAGTGATGAGCGCGAGTGGAGTGTACAACATCGCGATAACGAAGCCCAGAGGGAAGTTATGCATCCCGACACTAAGGCACACGGTCGCTAGCTCTATGAGAACCAAGATGTTCACAAGATACACCTCCTCGATAGTTATGCGACCCGTGCGTACCAGGCGCGGTAACACTGGCGTTGTTATGGTCAGTGTAATTGATGTTATTATCAAACCATAATATACTGACACTTCTGAAGGTAGATTGTACTTGGCACCTAAAAAAAGGACAATAAAAATTTCTCAGTTTATCTTTAACTAAGTTTTATTTAAATCCGTTAAGCAGTTAGAATTTATTAATAACTATTTTAAGGCGACAATTATTTTCCAAGATCTTAACAGTCATTACCAACTGTCAAAAGCTTGAAAGTCTGACAACCAGTCTTACCGAGGGGTATCGTGTTATAAGTCATAACCTAGGTAACTGGGTTGTGGAAGTCCGGTAGGCAGTCGCTTCATGTAAAATACTGGTGTTCAGCTGCATCCGGTAAGACTGGAAGCCAACTTCAACATAGTTGGAAGAAAGGCTAGGCTGAAAGATTCACTAATCATTTTAAGGGCTTGTATTGAGAACAACCGTGCGTCGATACAAAAGTACTGTTTCTTTGCAGACCTATGTATCACATCTGTAATTAAAATTACTTACCAATTTGACTGAAAACAACGGGTGAATTCATAACAGCGTATCCAATAAGATGTACAAGTAAATAGTTAGCGCCAATATTCACGACACTCATGCTCGACTCTTCGGACTTTTTCACCTTCTTGCTTTTCTTATCGCCTGGTACTTCTCTCTCCTAAACAGAATAGAAATTCAAACTTCTCTCGCATGAGATCATATTTATGTGTAAAATCTTACGCCGTCTCCAATTCAGAGAACCTTAGTTTTTATATTATAACGAAAGAAAATTTGAAATAGCAATTTAATAAGTTCCATAGTTTCGTCCTAGACAGGGTCCGAAGCCGCTGCCTCATCAGCCTTATTTCCACATCAAAAATTATTACATGAATTTCAGTATCAAGAGTTAACAAAATAAAACAATACCTTTGTCTTCTTAGATTTCACGGCCACCTCCTCGCTTTTATCATCCTCTGGTAGTTCGGAGTCAGAATCTTTCTCCTTGACCTGTTTCTTTGTTTGTTCGTTTTTCTTGTCTGTTTCATCTTCGCCGTCTTGTTGTATGGACACCCAGAGTGATAGCGCTCGAATCAACATGGCCACGCATAAGAGACATAATGAGGGCATATACTGACCTGAAACATTAAATATTTATTAAAATACTAGAGGCCGCCCGCGACTTCGCCCGCGTAGGCACCCTTGCCGTGTAAATCTTTATCCCTCGGCAACTACGGGATAAAAAGTAGTGTAGTATGTGTTATTCTGGGTCTTCAGCTACCTATGCCGAATTTCATCGTAATCGGTTCAGTATTATTTGCGTGAAAGAGTAACAAACATCCATACATACATTCTCACAAACTTTCGCATGTATAATATTAGTAGGATATAGACAAAATTCATTCATTCGTCAGTGGTAGATTTAAAACTTCATCTACGTACCTACAAAAATAAAAAGTGTAATTCTTTTTGTTATTTATCTGTCTTTGGACCGCCATTAAGGGCGGTATCGCCTTCGTCGGGGACTATTGCGATAAAAATGTATGGAAAGAGACACAAAATACGTTCTAAGTACTTACCGATAGAAATAAACCTGTTAGTAGCAGCTAGAAGATAAAAGAAGTAGCTCTGATGGAATCTCTCAAGCAAATTGTTCAAAGATCTGAGAATGCTCTCGAGAGCTATGCCGAGCCTGTAGAAGTTAGCTGTGGAGAGCGTGTGCGCGCGGGGCGCGGGGCCGGCGGCGTCCGTCGCCTCCCGACCCTCCAGGGTCACGGCTTCGATACCGAAGCGGTGGAATAAACCATGGTTGCCGTCTGGAACCTACAATTATGCAAATACTTGAAAATGAGTACTAAGAAATAGGGGTTGGTGATTAAAGAGTAAAATTGTGGGTCGTATGTATTTTTAATGCGATATAAAAAAAATGTTAAGGGCGGACAACCCTTATCACTAAGGGGCATGAAAAATAGATGTTGGCCGATTATACATAAACTCTATCTTGCACGTTCTTATGCGTTCAGTGGTTTATTAGTACAGCGGTAGTCGTTTGAAGACTCAAATAGCTGAGTATGAAGAGTTTCGTAGACTTATATACGGCCTAGGACAGTGAGGACATATTCTCTACTTACCCCATCAATCTGCGCGACCACCATGTCGAACATTGTCCAGAAACCGTTCATCCATTCGTCCATCTTGTTACGACTGCGTATCCACGAATAACTGGAAGTAATTTACAATGCATGTATATGAATTAAATCACATATTTTTACCATAGGTAAAGACTACAGAAAGTCACTTGGTAGGATCCTTACAAATTTCACTTGCTTCATTAACATTCATACATACATCTTGTCATACAGGACCGCCATTCCGATTTACGTCCGCACAGTAAATTTTATTTGTCATTCTAAATTCATTCATTCTCTCTACATGACCAAACCATCTGAGCAACCCATTTCTATTCCTTGTAAAGACATAAAAAACAATTGTTGTTAATTTGTTTGAAACCACAACAGTCATTTTTTTACACTCATTGCTGTCCCACTGCTGGACAAGGGTCTACTTCCGAACGAGGAAGTGGTTAGGCCATGAGTCATTAAGAATAAAAAAAATAGAAAGTTAAAATATCTACCTGTTTCTATAAGAGTGATGTATACCAGACTTGACACAGAGCTTATGCACCAAATTGACCAGGTCCAAGTTGGGCAGCTGACCATTTAGACCTTCGATCTTCACCTCTATGTATTCTAGAATAACAATAATCAAATTAATATAAAAGCTATAATGTAATTTTGTCACAATTTTTGTAGAATACTTTTCACTAGGAAATCTATAGCCGATCCAAAATCTTAAGGCAGAACGCAAACCAGCGGAAGGGCGATTATGATACTGAGAATAAATTAATTGAAAGTAAACCTTAACTACTATGCAATGTGGATTAAAACGGCATATCATCGATTTTAGCGTGGCTTGCGGCGCGTCAAGCTGCTATGTTACTGTTTTAATTCACATGTAATTATTCTAATAATTCTTCTTCTTATCGTATGGATAGTGGTTAACCTAGTGTCAAAGTTGTTCAAGCCGCCCGAAGGTTTTGACATGGCTTAACGACTGTTATCTAAATTGACAACAACTGGGACCGACTTTTAACGTTCCCTCCGAAGCACGGAGACGCGGTCACCCATCTATGGAAAGACCGCGCCAAAGTTTGATTAACCCACAGATCGCTTACCGTCCGGTGAGCGCAACTAGCTATAAGCGCCTCGAATAATGATATTCAAAAGCATGAAAAAATAAAAAAAAAAAATTCCACTGATACTACTTACTTATCTTGGGCGTATGGAACTCCAAATTAATCGCCGCCTGTATAGATCCAGACCTTCCTTTCAGTTTCCCAGGGTTCAAGCACTTCTTATGGTCTCCACCCCAATTGAAGCCAGGAGCGAGTTTCTCAAGATCCAAGCTTGGACTACCAGGCGGCCAGAAGTTACCGAGGCTCATCTGAAACGTCTCTGCGTCGCTCTGCAAGCCGTGGTAAGCTTCTAGCCACGCCTGCATTCCTAGTTGCTCGTGTTCAGTGATTAGGAATATTATGTCCTTGGCCCAGTATTTTTGAGCTGAAAGAATAAATAATGACGTTCATACTCCGGAATGTTTTTTTTTTTAAAGGCTAAAACCCATTTACTTTATAAATTATTGTATTATTGCCAAACAAAAACTTTTTGTGATAATAATTTAATTACTTTCTAACGTTTTTAAATACTCATAACACAAGAATATTTGACAGTCAAACTGGCAATGTTGGCTTACGTTAGTTAGTCCAGTCTTAGCTAAAGATTGCGACTAAATGTTAATTTTACACCCATCAATATTAATAACATGATGATTTACAATATTAAAAAGTATAAGAAATAAAAGTTACTTTGAAATGAATAGCAGTTACTCACGTCGAGCGAACTTAGCGAAAGCCAACATGAGGGCTATGCCGGCCGCCGTGCCTTTCTGATGAGAGGATAGTGATCGGTACGGGGCGGACACCACAAGCGCCTCCAAGGACGACGTGCGCGGTGCTCGCAGTATACCGTACACGTTTGTACCACTGAAGATCTAGAAAATACACAAACACTCTCTATTCTATCACTCTCATAATTTTTAAACTCTCGCGTTGCATTGTAACCGACATGAGAGTGATCTTATCTTATCTTAGGGGTGGGGGTGCCAGTTAATGCCTGGCTGACACTTCGACCATTCCTGATCCTTTGTGTCACCCCCTCCTTTGCTACTCTAGACGTTGGGGGGCAGGACAAAACTTATCAGTTTTGCTATGCACCCCACCGGAAGCAGCCTGTAGTCTTCTGGTTTAGGGTAACCGCATCCTAGAAGATCCATTCTTTTCCTTCATAAAGCATCACACATGCACAGTATGAAACGCGAGTCATCGCTGCTCCAGTCAACCGCGTAGTGTTCGCGTTAATTCCCGTATTCTATCACTCTCATGTCAGTTTCCTCTCTAACATTAGTGAAGACAATTTTCTAACTCTGGGCAATTAACTACGATTTCTCGAAAGAAAAACTCAAGAATTACTTTTCAATCTAACTGGATTTACATATGACGAACGATAACAGGATTGTTGCCCGAAACCTCTGCTCCCAAACCCTACCAATGGCGCCATAGAGGTAAGCACTATCTCTTATAATATTAGTATGTTATAAAACCTAGCATGTCAAAAAGTTCTTTAACACATTTCTAGAGGGTCTGCAAAGTCCCCAATCTTGGCCAGAGTGGTAGACTTAAGGCCTATGAGATTACTGTCCCAAAGTAAATAAGGAAGATGTAATAAGTTCATAATATAATGCAACGGGTCTTAATTAGTCAGGCCATGATCAATGTTGATGCAATTTGTTCGAAGAGTCGGGTAAAAAATTCAGATATCCTATGCTTTAATTTTCAATCATGTTTTAGCCCCATTGCATTGTTAATACTATATTATTGTGTACAAGTCGCGAGAATTTAAGATTGTTAAGGAGTTGCCCTCATTCACAGTAGTGACAAATAACTATCATCACCCCAAGGTAGACTGGCAGAAAATGCCCCTGGCATTAAGTCAGCCTTTATACAGAGTTGTATATTAAGTTTAATTAAATAAATATAGTACATAGTATGCTGTACAGATGGCCGGATAAAGATCTCTCACCTGTCCTTGGCCCAACGGGTAGTTTAATGTGAAGTTATGTGTGTATACTTCAAGATGAAGTTGTGACATCTTCCCCACGAGCCATGGTACCGGCATCTCATCTGTGTCTTCATATTTATCCTGGAAAACAAATGTTGCTTATCATTAGAGATGTTGTGAATAAGACATTACTAGCCAACTAAAGCTACAGCAAACTGTTGTAAAGAGGCTATTTTGATGGACAAGCCATTTGTGGTTTCTTAGGTAATCAGGATATGTTAGTGCTCAAGAATTGCACTTGTCTAACAGTTTCCCAGCGACGCTGTTTTTGCTTTACTTTCCCGTATGAGGAGTTTTGAACCACGTCTTAAACAAGCATTGCATATTGCAAGTGCAATATAGATGAGGTGTTTTAAGCCCTGTTCAGCATTGTACTGTACATGTTAAGGATATAAATAAAACTTAAGTAGTATAATGTAATATTACACTGTTTACTCATTTTCTTTGAAAATGACTAACTTTAACAAAGATAATGTTATTTTTATTGTTGCTGACTAAACATGCAAGTGAAGTTATTTGGGATAGTATGCGCTTATATGAACGGCTATACTAAAAACTATAACCATACAGAATTATTTTGACAACTTAGATTTTGTTAACGGGAAAGCATAGGTTATGAAGAGTCATAACATTTTGGTAGTCGTGAAGTGTCAACTACAAAATTAAGGTACTGATTCCAAGTATATTCAATGGTGTTTGCACTTAAACTTACCTCTAATTCCTTCAAAAACTCATTGTAGAACTGTTTAGCAGAATGTTCGCCATTGAACTCGTTAGTAACCAAGCCGGGGAGAAGCGCATTTTCAGAGAAATACGTCTCATTGTTGAACTCCCTGTTGCCCAGCATAACAAACCATACCAAGGCACCAACAAAACATAAGAAGCAAAGAGGTTCATGTATCTTCTTCAACACCTTAACCCATTTCACCGAGCCATACTCGGGATCAGATAAAAGACCCATTTTGCTATAAAATCTCTCAAGTTTCACAACAGTTTCACGACTATGTAGAGATAATCAAATTTAATTCATGACTAATTCTTTAAAATGCCGATTTTTATGAAATTTAGTATACTCGCTGCCCGTACTCTTGTTTATCAATATGACAGTTGACGTTTACTATAACTGACAGTGACAGCGGCGAGTGGAATTAATATTTATTCATGTGACGTTTTATTTATGAGTACTTTTTTTTATGAGTACTTGGCTTTTAGGCCTGTTGTATTCATAATAAAGTTATTATTTCTGACCTTGTTGATATCCAACTATTATCTATTCTGGGGCTTGACCTCAAGATACTTAAGTACTTAGAATTACTTAAATCTAATACAGGAAATTGCTTCAAAGAAAGTTTGAGGATAACTAATTTAAAGATGTAAAACAAACATAACTCCAAAAATCGTCCTTTATATCAACTAATCATGAACTGGTGAGGCTAAAGGATAAAGATTAACATACCCTTGTTTATAATAAAAGTAAGTTAAAAAAATACATTAAGAATATCACATTCATTTATTAAAATTTTCGTTTTTTGTACAAATATCCTTCTTCGAACATACTTTGTATAACTTCAAAAGGCATTTTTCTAGTTTCTTTCATGAAAAAATATGATATTATTGCAGTAACAATACTAATGATTGCAAATAAGAAAAATGTGCCATCTAAACCGAATACATTCACAGCTGGTTCAAATAAATATAACACCAAAAAGTTTGCCAAAAACATAGTGAACATGATAACTGTTGAGCCAAAACTTTTTAACTGAAACAAAACAGAAAAACAACCATTAATTAAACATTTTGCGTTACACCTATACAATATTTGTTGAGCATTTTTTCACACTATCGGGTAAATAACAATAAAATGAGACTGCAGATTTACCTGAGGCGGAAGACATTCAGCAAGTTGCACAAATGGTATGTTTACAGCGCCTAGGTGATAAGCGATACAATAGAACACGATCATGAGCGGTATGCCCCACTCAGGCGCCCAGGACCAGCGCAGCATGGTCGCCAGCACAGTCATGCATACAGCAGACAGAATACACGAGAAGATCATCAAAACCTGGACAAACAATAAACAGACAATGTATAACTTTAGGAAATTACTTCGAGTTTTGACCAACCAAATTTTGCATGAACGAACATTGCTATTAATATTTTTTAAGGCGCTTAAATTTAAGTTGGTTCAGTTTGAATGAATAACTATAAAAGAAAGGAATTTCTGATAGTATTAGTAGTAATTTTAATCTAATCTTACCCTTCTGGGAATCATATCAGTTATAACAACTGCTACAAGGTTAATGAGGCATACTACGACAGCCAGAAGTACGGAACATAAATCTGGTGAAATATTTGGGGCCGCCCGCCTGAAGAACTGGCCAGCGTATGCTTGTACTCCTATCATGCCCATGAAGACTCCTAACACGATGGTCACTGATAATATAATTATCATTCTTTGCGCAGATTTCGATGCAACTGAAAACGACAATATTAATTTTAATTTGAGTATTACAAAAACATAATTCATGCAGTAGCGAAACGAAAGAGAAAGACAATTTGATAGCCAGTTTGATCAGTATTATTTTTAATGAGCCGGCAGATATATTTTTTACTTGAGTTTGTTGACGAATTCGCCAGTCGCACGAAGCTTTGCGAACTGACAGCATGTTGCAAAAATACATTGGCACGTTCTATGAGCGACCTCATTGAATCTTTTGTAACAATTGCTCCTTTTTTACCAGGCAATCATAACTTTAGTCGCGAACGTACAGCGGACAGAGAAGCGTTGTGCAACAACGATCACGGCAAAAACTGGCAACAGTTTCCCAGGAACAGTGGCGTATGTGGAAAGCAAATTAGTTTAAAGCAACCAAGGCAACATAAAATGTAAAAGGTGGTTCGTCGATAATTGCGCCAACATGAAGCAGTGACGGGGCTCAGCCACGCCATCCGACATCTCGTCGACGACGTCAATGACGAATCCAACGACGAAAAATACTAGGAACACATGAAGTAACAGGAGTACTTAGTGCAAAACGGCGGCCGATGGGTTTGGCGCGTTGCCCGGATAGCCCACCAATGCATGGGATCTCTCCTTTGAAAATAGAAGTACCAGAAGGTATCCATCCACCCTTCAGCCTGCTAAAGTTACCTTAACTTAAACCACGTATTTACCTGTTCTAATTATAATAATTAACTAACAGAGCCGTATAAGAGCTTTACTTATTACAAAAAGAAAATGACAATCCATGAATACCTAAATTTTTTTCCCTAATTAAAATATATTTAATATTATCGAATCATTATTAATTTCGACTACTCACGCAATATCTTCCAAGGACTTTGATTTGTAATATTTTGTTCTTGCTCGACATCCTTTTCTTTATTTAGCTTTTCTTTTTCTCCATCTAATAGGATCTCTTTAGAGTCTGGAAAAACAAAACAATGTCGGTAAGATATACAAGAATAATTAAATGAAAAACATATTTTTATTTATTTTATCAAAAAAAATTGAACGGATCTGACTGACAGTGGCCATTCGCATTCACAACTACCAGGCGTTCAGATCTGTTAAGAGAATGCGCGCGCAATAGCCACGCCCATGAACTGTAATACCAAACTGTACCCGTCTCTTTCTCAATAACTGTCAAATCGAAAGCGTAAAAGAGACAAATACTGACCATCGATTCAATCAAGATAGGATAATCTTTTATTATAACAAGTGGGCGTGTGGGGGTCTATTATCTAAATGAGAGGTAAACAACTCACGAGATTCATTATTATTTGCTTGCTGGAGACTGCAAAATTCGTCTGATATATCTTGATTTATTGTCTTTGCACCGCGATAAAATTTAAGCGAATTTAATGCTTCCTGCAAAATAAACATATGAGTAAAAGTTGCGGGTTTTTTGATATCCAACATAAGCCTTATCTTATAGCTTTATCTTTTTTTATTGCTTGTTATTTGCTGCTAGTAAAACTAAACTATGATATATTAGTCAGTAGCCCGTGAATGCGTATTTTGCCCTAATTTATATTAGGGCAAAATAAAAACATGATGAGAATGAGAATTAATATCGCCTTTTTAAGGGTGTAGAGTCATTCAGGGTAACTGTTCGCAGTGGGTAAGTGAGCGCAGGGCCTATATCTCTGATCGGGGTGAGGGGGCGGGGGTGACTGTTTTGGTCAATCGTAGCTGCAAGCGATGCGAACTAGTCGCGACATGTCAGTGGGCCGCACCACTCTTTGTTGTTTATTTATTTGCAAAAAACTGTTTTAGGCCATTTGATTGTGTCTTTCTTATTGTTTGGAAAACATTCTGACACACAAGATTGTAAAGCAACACCAGGAAATTCATGTTTTTTTAATTAAATGGTTATTGTTGTTGAAATTTGTAAGCGTGATATAAAGTTATATTCATTACTTTGGACTCAGAGGTTCTTATATTCAATTTTGGGGTCTGCGGGAAAGTGTGCGCGGGTAAGTGGGCGCACGCGCACACTTGCCCGGATTCATAAAGATAATAATAAATTTATATAATTTTAGTACAGAATAAACTCTTATTTACTTATTTGTTTTAGTGTAGCGCCATGTTTTCGAAATTATATTAGAAAAAAACCTGAACTTGCGACTGTTACAACAAATCGCTATAGCAAAAGCTCTAATTGAACAGGGTAAAAGTAAAGCAATTGGTAAAAGCGAGTCATGTCTTCGCAAAAGACTTAAATTAAACGTAGCTGCATCTTCAATATGTCGGTTTAAGCCAGAAACAGTACAAATTATTTAATTAGATTATTTTTTTTTTATATTTATACCTAGAATGTTCAAGTAATTTTGTTGGTTTTGTGTTTGGATTTTCTGAGAAGGAGATGTTTGGTACTGGTTAATTTTCATTAAATTTACTTCAAAGGCTAGATAATTTTGGTGAAATAATTTAATTAATATCATTAATTTCGGTCAAATTAACCAATGCGTTCACTTGCCCCAAGTGCGTATATTTACCCCATAGCTGTGCGCACACTTACCCACAACACGGGTCAAGTGATCGCATTGCGACTTTCAGTTGTTTTTGGCTGTTTGAATGAAAACTAATACACTTACAGATTTGGTTTGTCTTCCAAATTGAAGTCTAATAAATGTTTATTTTGATATGTTACTTTTATTTTACTGATTACACTGTTCTAATTCACAATGTGGTCCCAAAGGTGAAAGTGCGCACACTTGACCCGAATGACTCTATCTGTAACTATCTCTATATTCATTTTTATCATTATCGGTTCAAATATTTGGCCAACAAAGCGAAACGAACAGGCAGTCTGGCCTTCATGCTTTCTTATACATACATACATAAGTACATAACATCACGCCTTTTTCCCGTAGAGGTAGGCGGAGACCAAAGAATTTACGCTTTCTAATTTTTATCATATTCTTGTTTCATTATTAACATACATTTTTAAATTTCATAAAGAAATTTTAATATAATTCATATTTTTAAGCTGAACTTTATTTGAACATGCGAAATAAGATACCTCCAGGATAAATGAACAGTTTTACAATAAAACTTTGTTATGAAATTTTAATATATTGCACAAACATGTTTCCACACCAAGTGAGTAAGCCCACGTTTATTCTAAGTATTCAACTCACCTTATCTTTCCCAAGCCTCAGTAAATACGGAGGAGTTTCTTTCAAAAATGACACTGCGATTACAAACGCAACTACAGTAGTCAAACACAAGTAGTTTATCATTTCGTAACTGCAGAACCAACCTTCCAGATATGAGACTAGTGTCCCAATATTATACATCAAAGTCACAATAGATATCAATGTGCCTTTTACTGACATATGGCCAATTTCCCCGATGAATATTAAAGCTGTAACTAAATGTATACCGGAGCCGAAACCTAATATGAACCGGCTGATCACTAATTGTGTGACACTTTTGGCCGTTGTTATTACTGACCATGCTAGCTGAAATGTAAAATTATTTGTTAGTACACGTCATTATCATTATATCGTACATACATAGATGCGAGATACAAAAAATATTGATTTGACTACGAAGTGATTTCATCCCATTCATTGTAAAATAACGCTACAACTTAGTAGGACTGCAATGGCCAAACTTGTAAAAAAATCATGATGTACCTAAATTACATTTATATTTTATTTTAGTGTAGACGTTGTAAAGGGACTTTACATCGTATAAGAAATGAAATCAAACGTATTTTTCAACTACTCACCGTCATACACAGGCCAGCTAGAATCTCAGCTCGTTTTCGACCAATCTTTTCATTTACAAATCCTACGAATATTATAGAACTTAGAGATCCTAACATGATCACTGACCCTATGAGATTAGCATCGCTCTTTGTTATTTTATATCCTATGGGTGACTCGTCACTTTCTAGTATTTTGAAGGCATATGATGGCCATACCGTGCTGAAAGATGAGATGAACACTAGCACTGAAACTGAAAAAGGAATCTAGTATTAATTTCGCGTATTCATGGCCAACATACGGCCAGTTTCTTCTTACATATCTTAAGTCACTGCTAAAGTCATTGACTTTTGAGATATCAACACTCGAAGGGGAGTTTTGTTGCCGTCAGACGTAACCAAATGGTCATTCACCTTGCGACCTTTTGATCATATTTTTCAAGTTTTAGCAGTTGCAGTTACCATTAATATTTATAATCGTAAAATTCTAAAATAGTTACCTATTTAAGAATAATACGAAAATAGTCTAATCTTGATTATAGTCTAAATTAGTCAAAATCTTTACTCACGAAGTACGGACACCAAAATTTGCACAAGTACCGCACCCATATTTAAGTTCTATATCATTTAATACATCAAATTATATCATCTCACATGAACCTGCACTCACTCATAAAGTACAATTACAACTAAACACATAATGGTTATTAGAATTGTGTAGCATTTTATTTATATTACACGAACAGATAAACAAAATCTTTATTCAAATAGAGCTCAGAGAGCGGCGACAGAAAAATATATTTGTTTAAGTATTTTATTAACGGCACTGTTGTCAACACGACCAACAGCGTCCGAACAAAAATCTTTTAAAACTATGTATTTATTTACATTTCCGTATTGAATGTAAAATGAAAGGGTACAAGGATATCAAGTATATATTGAATTGAACTTAGTATAAAATCATGAAATTTGCGGGTAAGTAATGTAGTAATGTATCTAACTGCTAACCTGAAAGTCCCGGGTTCGATACGAGAAATCTACTTTTGAGTAATATTTTGCACGATCATCGAAAAGTTTCTTCAGTGTCTGTTTCGCTGTATCATTATTATATTATAAAACTCATGCACGTTTTTGAAAATGTTCAACGGAATAGTCATGCTTTTAGGTTTAAACTTTATTTAAATAATTTATGTCGAACGTCTTATTTCACACGTGACTTTGTTTTGAATTCATCTTTAATCCTCGCCGCAGTTGTAAACGCGTAATTGTACGGGTTGACTACCGAACACGAGACATGTCTCTTACAACATAGCATATGTTTGTATATTTAATTAGTTGAAGTTAACTTAAACTGAGATTGATTTGTCCTTAATTATTAACGTTTTAATGTTTTATATTGCATAAAAATAGGTATACATAGAAACCTATTTTAGTTTAAGAACTAATATAATATGCTTTCTCGTTTTCATTTCGCTAAGGATTGAAAGAAACAAAACTCTTTAAAAGCCTTTCATAACTTTATATATTTTTATGAATAAGAGGGTTAGTTTTTTGAAAAATATATAAAAGCGCTTTTATTTTAACTTCTAGCTCCCGGGTCTCTGTATATACAAAAAGGCATGATTATATGTTTCTAAGTAATCAAGAAGTAATCAAGTCTTATCCCCGGTTTCTGAGGTACATTTAGCGGTAGTTTATCTATTCAATAGCGTTTTATTGTATGAGTTTTAACGCCATTGAATACATAAACTACCTCTAAATGTACTCAAAACCGGGGGTTAGTAAACTAGTCATGCAACTTCTACAAACATACAAACAACGGTCACGTAGTTATTATGAATTGCATACTTCTGCGTTCTTGCTTTGTATTGAAACATTCAGTGAACTGACAGCGTCAGTCGGTCTACAAATAATAGATAACATTATTATTATTAATTATTTAATTAAATTGTGTTTTATGTCAGTATATAATGTTTTTATCGATTAGAGAAAACGGTACTATAACAAGAAAACCAATAAGATTGAGGTTAGCGAGGTAGCTGGTTGTATCAACATCAGATAAATCTCATTTATAACATTTCTTTGAGCGAAATGCTGTACCGGCGCCACGTTACGTGTGATAAAGTCACACAAACAAACAGAATAAAATTCTTCTCAGAGCTTAAGTCGATGTCATAATAAAGTGCTATGTTAATTTATTTTTCTGGTTTGTAACAGAAATTTCTTTCTGTATACAAAAATCACTTTGACTAGCTACCAAAAAGGAATTCAAAATAAATACGTAAATTTTTAATTGTTTTAAAGAAAACTGCCCTTATCGAAGACCACGTCGGATAATTTACAATAGTTCAGTAGTGACTAGGAGTTGTTAAATTGTAATAATACATGTGTAAACTAAACTAACATGTCCTATTGTTACATTTATTTATTTAACTTTGACAAATACGTTGTTGCTTCTCTTTTGTCTAGTCAGGGGATTTGAATAGCCATCACGAAGATTGGACAAAATAAAATGTATTATAAAAATTATGTGGCGGTATGCTACGGGATAATGGGCAGAAAGCTTAAGACATAATATATCCCCTGTTATAACCGAAAATGCTTATAAAGATGGGTGTTTTGCAGTGGCGGTGCTTGTCTTCCAGTATTTCTGAGAATCGAACATAATAAGCTGCCTGCTCAAAATATAAAATAGTAAAAAAATATTTTGCTTCAGAATCAAAACTTAAGCAACTTTGCCATAGTTTTTTTTTCGTTAGTCGTCCAGTACTTATTTACTATTCTGAACAAAGATTTGACCTAATCGAAATCGTCGTCGAAAATAATTAACAATTAATATCTCTTAAATAACACCAGAATAGACCCCCGGTATATAATAGGTCGATACTTGCTCAACAACGCCTCGCTATTTATGATGATTGTGTAGTAGCGGCCGCTCCTACACTTCATGCTGCCCCGGTACTTCGAAGCGCCTTTTGGTGAATAAGTGTCACATCGCTGAATCGCGTCGGCGCGGGTGTCGTCCAACCCGACATCAAGCTGACTTTATGAAATTGATGTAACAATTTGTTTATTTTTTAAGCATATAAATGACAAATAAATAGCAAATAAAACATATTTTTACACATCTCGAGAACCAGAAATGTCTTAAATCACGCATTTACTTGCTTGTCGCATAATATTTTAAAATTATTATGATGAACGAGCATGCGATCATGCAACTCAACCCCCAAAAAGAGATAATTTTAATAACAGGCTTAACGACACTTTTCCCTTTCGTTTCGCGCAGATATACCAGGCGACCAAAAACTACGCAGAGTTTATAATAACAATACTCTTGTTGTTATTGAGCACCTTTTAATGTGACGAATTGAGACCGCACTGTCGAAAAAAAGCAAAAAGATAATAAAAACAGTTCGGATGAAATAATTTGCAAAATTTAATTTAATTTTAAATGTTATACAGACATGGGTTTGTTAGACTGATAAACAAAACCTTTTTCTTTTACAAAATTGGTAGCGTAGGCGGACGGACTGTTGACTCGATTCGACAATCGACTCGAGAGACGCTTCAGCCAACTCTTACGTCAATGTTGCCTATCTTGTACTAAGGTAGCATGAATTCAGAAGAGTTTTCTGGATTGCGAACAGCAAGTCTCTCATTTTGACAGGTCGCGCGTAGTAAAGTAGATGCTTGTCGATGCTGAACAATGAAAATCTTTGTAAAAACGAACATTCAATTGGTTTATACAAAAAAAACAAGTTTTAAATGGCACTTTCTTGAAGAACAAGCAGATATTATACAGGACAATAAAATAATAATAGTAAATTGAACCCATTTATGTCCCACTGCTGGTCCCATTCTAGGTAGTAAGTATAAATACTAGGTACAGTCGAGTTCTATAATATGTGACCGTGTTGATGTATCAAAAATATATAGGCAATGTTAAGTTTCATAAAAATCTAAACACAATACTTTGAGTCATTGTCTGTAGCAATATTATTGATATTATTTAGTTAGTAGTTACATATTTATGATGTGAGAGAATGTAAACATTTTGTTACAAGGCAAAGCTGTTTAGATTTTTATGAAACTTAACATTGCCCATATATTTTTGATTCATCAACACGGTCACATATTATAGAACTCGACTGTACCTATTAGTTTTGTTTTATAAGGATATCGGATACTTAAAATATTCCAGACTTCATGAAGAGTCTCTAAATTAGTAAAAGAGTTAGCGTAGCGTAGAGTTATATTAACATAAAATTGTTAAATAGTAAGTACAAGGAAATATTTTCAGTTAAAAGTACCGATTCCAATACAAAAAATCAAAAAATATATTCAGGTCACCTTTTGTAATCCTTGGATATTGTAACGTTACATTGCATTTAACAGTTGGTTACCAGGACTTAATAAACAAAAGGTAGCTGCTTACTAAATGTTTGCTACATTATATTCAACGACACACATTGAAGGGCTCATTTACATAAAACGCTATACACGCCTTGCGCCAAGCTAACTTACTTCTTGGGTAGGTAGGACCTATCTATCGATGTATATTGATATGGTTGAGTTACGTCATAAAGATAGTTTATACAGACCCGAATGGGGTGCGTTGACGTTTGACGAATTAACTTAATAATAGTTATAAATATAAAAGATAACTTCAGGAAAATTACTTATGTACATATATAAGGCGCACAGTTTTTATTTACTTTCAGCAAATAGCTATAGTAAGTATACATTGCACACACTTAATACCCGTTATAAAATGCCTTCTTTGTTATCGCAAGAAATTAAAGATAAAGCTGGATTTTGCATTGCGTAATGGTAATGAGTTCTGAGGTCAGACACCTATTGTTAACTATTATGTATTAATAAAATACGAGCATTACGTGTTTGATATATTTATTGACAGAGAATGCCAAATCGTTATATGATTAATATATGGCATCTACCATAGAGTAGAAGGAGTTTAGGTGGAGTTTAGGTTCACCACATTTCTCCCCTCCTAACCTCTTAGCTGTTCTGCTGAATATAAGATGCAGCCAACACCTGGTTGAGGTGTCGGCGCCAGACATCGCCGTTGTCGGTGCGGATCTCATAATGAAGTCGGCCTAGACGTCTTGTGATAGTACCAAACTGCCAATGGTGCTTAGCACTCGTGTAGTCACGGGCCTGTACTCGTTCGCCGACTTCCAACTGTCTGACCTTGATCTCTTGATGTTTTGATGTAGTTTTTTTATGGGTGTTTCTAAACATGCAGTGTAATGCTGTTCGAACTTCTCTTCCAAACATTAACTGATAAGGTGTCTGACCATTCAAGTTTGGTGTCCGTCTGAGGCGAGTTTTTACCATGACAAGTTTCTCTTGAAGATTACCCCTTTCTCCCTCTAAGCTTCGTAAGATTCTCTTGACTGTTTGTACGTATCGTTCAGCTTGTCCATTGGTTGCAGGGTGGTATGGAGCAGAGGTTTTGTGCGAAATCATACAGTCTTTTAGAAATTTTTCGAACTCTCCCGATACGAATTGTCGGCCATTGTCTGAGACAAGGAGTAGAGGTGTTCCATAGGTGCAAAATAGTTCTTTCAATTTTTGGATGCACCAAGAGCTTGTCGTTGATTTAGTAGGTATAATCTCTGTCCATTTCGAAAATGCGTCTACAACTATTAAAAGATAGTATCCGTAAACAGGTCCGGCAAAATCAATATGAAGCCTTTGCCAGGGGCCCTTTGGGTGTTCCCAGTGGTGTAGTGGTGCTTTCTCTGGTTCATTTTGTTGTAATCTACATGTTCTACAGGACTTAACTTTTGTTTCGATATCATTGTCAATTCCTTTCCAGTATACAAAACTGCGGGCCAGTAGCTTCATTTTCACAATGCCCGGGTGACCGAGGTGTAGTTCGTCCAGCACTCGTTCGCGTAATGTTTTTGGGATTAAGACTCGCGTTCCTCTTAGTATACATCCATCTTGTAAAGTAAATTCATTATCATTGTAACCGAGCGTTTTAAGTGATCGGCCAGTTTGTAATGCGAGTACTAATGGTGTATAATCGGAATCAATACTTGTCTCTTTCGCTATGATATTTGGGTTGACATCAATGGTATGTATTTGTTGAAGTTGAAAGCTGTAATTCTGGTCCATTTTGTTTGCCTTTGTGTTTTCTACTGGGAACCTGGATAGGTAATCTGCATTTGAGTTGTTAGGCGAAGTTCTGTATTCAATGTTGTAGTCAAATCCAGATAAGAAATGAGCGTAGTGGAATAATCGCATTGTACTCATTGCTGGTAACGTTTGATGTGGGTGGAAAATTATTGTCAGTGGTTTATGGTCTGTCACTAGGATAAATTTTCTACCGTAACAATAATAAAAGAACTTCTTCAATCCCCAGTATATGGCAGTAGCTTCTTTGTCAATTTGGCTGTACTTCTTCTCGCTATCCGATAGTGTTCTGGAAGCGAATGCTATCGGTCTTTCTGATCCATCTGGGAGTCTATGTGATAGTACTGCTCCGATTCCCAGTGGAGATGCGTCTGTTGCAAGAACCAAGGGCCTCTTGGGATCAAAATGTATAAGTACTCTTTCGCTTAGAATTTCTTTTTTAATGTGTATAAAGCTCTGTTCGCATTCTGTAGACCATCGAAAACTAGATTCTTTCTTGAGTAAGTTGTTCAGTGGATTCGTGATCGATGATAGGTTGGGTATAAATTTGTTGTAAAAATTTGCCATTCCAAGAAATGTCCTCAATTCTGCGGTGTTGACTGGGCGTTCTGTTTTAATTATTGCGTTAATCTTTTCTCTGTTTTTGTGTAGACCTTCTTTGTCGATAGTGTGTCCCAAATAGTCGATGCTTGTTTTGAAAAAGTGGCACTTATTTTTGTTTACTCGTAGGTTACTTTCTTTTAGTTTGTCTAACACGAGCTTAAGTCTCTGTAGTAATTGTTCTTTGTTGATGCCTTGAATGATGATGTCATCAAAGAAACATTTTACACCTTCGAGATCTTGAAGGAGTTTATCCATAAATTTCTGCCAAAGGCTCGGCGCGACCTTAACGCCGAACATTAGGCGGTTCACCTTAAAAGTGCCTCGATGCGTACTTAGTGTTTGTAGCATTGCGCTTTCTTCATCCATTGTCATGTTGAGATATGCCTGGGTGATGTCGAGTGTACAGAATAGTTTACCTCCGTTCATCTCTGCAAATATATCTTCTATCATAGGTATTGGATATTGTTCATCTTGTATGACTTTATTTAGTGTAACTTTATAATCAGCGCACAATCGGATACTCCCATTCGGTTTGACAACTGGTACCACTGGAGTACCCCAATCAGAGTGGTCGACTTTCGTGATGACACCCTGTTTGCATAGTCGCTCGATCTCTTCATCCACTTTGGTTTTTAAAGCGTACGGTATTCTACGTGGTTTGATAAAAATTGGTCTTGTGTTTTCTTGTAGATTTAGGTGTCCTCTGTAATTGGGTATTTCGCCTAAGTCGGATCGAAATACTGATGTCTTGTAAAGTTCCAAAAGCTGGTCTAATTCTAGATTTTCTGATTGCTGTAAAGTTTTTATATCTGCTAAATTTAGAGTTTCGAGTTCTTTCATCCAACTCCGGCCAAAAACGGGGTCAACGTTGTTGTTGATGAGGTATAATTTACCGTGGAATTCTTTTCCTTGGCATCTGCATTGAACGTATGCAACACCTGCAGGTTCGATTACTTCGCCGGTATATGTTTTGAGTTTAATATTAGTTTTAAAGATTCTTTTGCCGATTTTCAATTTTCTGTAGTCTCGTAATGACATAGAAGTAAGTGTGGCTCCAGTGTCAAATTCCATTTTCATCTTAGCATGTTCAATGTGTACCGTTATCATGTATTTTTCGGATGTTTCACCAGATATAACATTAATATCATTCCATTCATCATCATCGCTTATCGCTGAGTCGTTTAATTAATTTATATCCGGTGTAGTCTTACTGGGCTTCGCATCTGAGCGCCGTTGTAGACACACACTAGCTTTTTTTTTTTTTTTTTTTTTTTTTTTTTTTTTCGGGGGGAGAAATCCCTTCGGATGCCCAACTTTCTTAGGGGAGAAATGTTGGGGTATGTGGTGTATTTTCCACTAAAAAACCACCCCGGTAGCCAGCCATCTGGCGCGTAAATGGAAAGGCTCTGGGACCTAAAAAACTCTCCAGTGCCTTCCACCTGCACCTCGCCTCATTGAGGCTCCACACTAGAAGCCCATGGGCTTCTCTTCAAATTCTGCTAGCTAACTAATAGCTGGTGGCAATTTTGGCTACTAAAATTGCCACGAATTCCTCCCGAACCGCATCTCATGCCTACAGCCCCCACTGTAGACACCTACGATTCATATTCAGCACCGAAGTTAGCGATTGTTACCGCTACTTTGGCGCCGCCTCCTTTGTCGATCCGGATCAGTTCTCTCACGGTCCCGCTCAGCAGCCTCCTTTTGAAGCATAACAGCTTCACAAAAGGAGACCACAGCTTCCCACTTCTCATCGTCTATCAGCATAGATGCTACAAGGGCCGCCGGAGATAAATCTTGCCCAATTTTGTGAACCATTATTTCACGCTCAGACGCCCATGCTGGACATACCTCAAGCGTGTGCTGAGCAGAATCGAGGTAACTATTACAGTGGTGACACTGAGCTGTCTCCTCGCGCCCGATCCGATTCAGGTACTCACCGAAACATCCATGTCCGGTGAGTATCTGAGTCAACCGGAAGGTAACACTACCCCGCCGACGACTAATCCAAGCCTCGAAGCTAGGTAAGACCGCTCCTACGCTACGCTGGCGCGAACAACGAGGCTCACTTAGTCTGATGCGCCAAGTATAGACACACACTAGCTAAGTGTCCGACCTTCTTGCATTTATAGCATGTTATGTTTATAGCGCTACATTTCTTGGTTTCGTGATTTAAACCACAGCGGAAACATTTCCCTTTTAAATCTCTTGGTGTGATTCCTCTAAAAGGAGATTTTTTTGAATTATTGTAGGAATCAGTGGAAATTTTATTGATATTGTCACTACTTGGTTGTTCATTCGGAAGCATTGATGTATTTTCTGCTTTACTCATTTCAATAGATGTTGCAATCTGTGTCAGGTGTTTAAATGTACATACTGTTCGGTCTTGTAAAATTTTTGTACGTGCGTCGCTATCTTTCAATCCTCTTATGAGTTGAAGAGATAAAAAGCTTTCTGAAATGTTTTTCTGGCAGTGTTGACATTTAAATTCGCAGTTGGTAGTGAGCTTTTTTAAATCTGCGGCGTATTGCGCTACTGTTTCATCCGATTTTTGAGTTCTCGATATAAATTTATGTTGTAGAACCCATTTGCTAGGTTTTGGGTCTAAGTAGTCGTCAAGTGTTTCAGTAATTTCGTTAAATGTCTTATTCAATGGTTCGTCTGGTGCTATTAAATCACATAATTTTTCATGGAGTTCTGGTGATAATGTAGACAGAAGAATATTTGTCTTCATGTGGGGCTCAGTAATTTCATTAAGTCTAAAGTACACTTCCAGACGTTTTTTAAAGTTATTGAACGTTTCTGATTCATGTAAAGGATTAAATTGTATTTTTGGTATAATCTTATGGTATTGGTATATTCTATGTTGGTCTTCCTGTCGCTGACCTTGAATAATGGTTTTTTTTGTTAAAAGTTTTGATACTAAAATAGTGTGAAGTTCTTCGAATTCGTAGCCGTAATTTTGTTCGTGTAAATACGCTGTTTCATCGTTATCATCTATGGTTTTGTTTTCTATCTTCTCTTGTAACTCTCGCAGTGCTGTTATGGTGTCCTTCAAGGCTGCGGAGCGAGCGGTGATGTCCTCGTCAGACATCGTCGCCCTCTGCTCGATGTAGGTATCGAGTCTGGTGAGCATCCCACGTAGGGTGCTCCGTTTTTTACGTAGCTTTTCCATTTAGGTTCAGTTTTTCCTCGTCGCCAATATTATGTATTAATAAAATACGAGCATTACGTGTTTGATATATTTATTGACAGAGAATGCCAAATCGTTATATGATTAATATATGGCATCTACCATAGAGTAGAAGGAGTTTAGGTGGAGTTTAGGTTCACCACATTAACTCTTTTAACTTATGTGCGCTTAGTAACGTAGCGTAATTGTTTAATTTATTTACAACACAATAGTTCAATTTCACTCTTATCATATGCCATTTTAAAGCTGAAGTGGCTACCAAAATGTCTATTTCATTACAAAATTACTCATCATTCATCAATTTATTTAAATAAAGTATACGTACAGTTTAAAAAGTTTTATTACAAATCAAATAAATAAGAATAAATTAATATTAATCTTAAAAATAATTGCGTACCTAATAAATTGCTACTAAATTTTTTCGCTAAAAACAGTGTAAAGTATTAATTATTTTTACAAATCTTTATAATTTTTTATAATTATAATAAGTATTATTTAAATTACATACACGATTTATTTTTGGACTGGAGCAGGCAGATACGGTTTAGCACACGTAAACGTTTTATGTGTGATAGATACAGATACGTCTTTTTTGACTGAATTGAAACAAAAATCAGCTGTGCATTCTACCAGAGACGCATACTTAAAAGAAGATGTTCTCGAGAACTTTAAAATGCTTGTCACCTTGAATCGTTATGTTTTCCTCGTAGCAAAATGTCGTAAGCAGCCGGCGGTTGCGGTATGCGGCGATTGACCTTAACCTAAAGAATATCGTGTAGATGTGTGTCCAACCAGGAGCGCAGGGATACTGAGGAGAGTCGTGTAAAAATAGTTGGCGCAGCGAAGTGAGGGCAGCTCGGTGAAATCCAACTCGATGTGATGCCCCAAAGGCCATCTTCTGCAACTACTGGTGCCCCAGGATCGGGCTGTAGAAAAACGTTACGTTTTAGCAGGCGACTGGAGCATTACGGTCGAACAACTAGTTTGAAATTATTTTTTTGACTAAATTATGACAACCATAATTATTTCTATTGAAAATATACAAAGAACACTATAATTTATGCAATACAAATTAATTTAAATCGGAATTCTAATAACGAAAACACGACATTCTTGGGGAAAGTTATGAAAAAACTATCGGTTTTTGGTTACGAAGTTAAAGCACGAGTTGAGCTTGGTGCTTACCATGCAGATGCTATGATGGGTGACCACGGGCTTCAAGCACAGGCTGGACTCGTGCAGCTCCTCGCCCAGGTCCTGCAGCACCCTGGTACACTTGTCTGCGGAGACCAGCTTCTGAGTCGACACTCGCATGCTGTTGTACAGTACACGCTCGCTTGCCGCCTGTGGTAATGTTCTGCCTTTCACCTATAAGTACATAACACGAATATTTTAAAAACTTTCTGTGTAAACTATGTGTGTATCAAAATGCATTCAAATCTTGACAGCGGCTATTTATACTTAACTAAAATTTTGGTTATATCGATTCCTTATGCCAAATAATGGTTTGTAAATATCCAAAATTAACTAAGTTACAAATCTTATTTAAAGCTAACTAAACGAAGGTAGGTACTTTTTATTACAAAAGCTATCAAGATTTTCACTTTATAGTTTTACGAATAAGTGTTGTAGGTATAAAATAATAATATTATTATGTAGCCTGCTGTTGATCTATTTAGCGAGAGTAAATTTGTGGGCTTTCGAGCAACATTTAGTCAATATAATATACCTAGGAGCACTTCCATATTAACTTGCATTGTAAAATAGTATTTAAAAAAAAAAATTACCAATATCCTTGGCCAGTAGGTCGTCATGAACTTAGCACTAAGCACTTTTCCTTTCATATGAGAAACCGCTATAGGTCTAATAACATTAGAAAAGTTCACTGGAGCAGCCATTCTTATTAACGCCACGTCAAAATTAGGCTTCCCATGCAAATAGTACGGGTGTATCTCGATCTTTTTGAGAGGGACCAATATTCCACCTCTTTTACAGTCCACCGACCCTAGTCGTGCTCTGTACAATTTCAACGATTCGCGAACACTGAAAAAGGAAACCTCTTTAAAACTTACGAATCTGTACTATAATAATATTTCCTTCAACTATTAAACAAAACAAAATCTGTGATTTGAATATATTAAATTTATTGATATACTGTAAAAACAATAAACGTTATTGTTTTTTTTTTCTTATAGGTGCCTGTTCAATCGCGTATAAGACCCGTTGCATTATAATATTATGTGTACTAATCGCGAGAGTTTAAAAACGTTAGGTGCTATTATTTTGTCAACGAGAATGTTATAAACAAACGAAAAACTTACTTGTAAAACTCTCCCGCCGAAGTAATAATCCACAGTTTGTGCAAAAGCGCGCCAGAGGCATAGTGCGCTCCCTTTTTTTGTATAGAGACAGAAAACGGATAGTCGATTAGCGTGCTTTGCGATTCGTCGCTCTCTTCTTGACTCATGTTGCCCTGGTGGCTCCAGGTTGTTGGTCTGATGGTGGTAACTGAAACGATATTTTAACTGGCAGTTAGTTTTTGTAACAGTTAAAGTTAACGAACTATTTTTAAACCACGCGGCCACGTAATAACAAAGCGGATTTCCCTTTAAATTCAATTATTGCTTGTATTGTTTCATTAAGTTTTGATTTCTAATAAAACAGACGAAGATATACATATAGTTAATGATAAATAAATTTATTAGAACAGTTACATCTTATTTTTTATCTAACTATAAGGTAATATACTAAATTTTACATACAAATATGTACCTACTATTATTTAGCAATTTAAACACTGTAAAAAATCTTGCCAGCTCGCAGCCTCTGCTACCTAGCCTACTTTCCGAAAAGCCGATTAATTTAGGTACTAAGTATAACATGAGTGCAATAATTTGTCAAATAACTGTTTATAGACCTAAATGAACAAATTATTAATTTAATTTCATAAAGCTCACCATTGTTCACTGGTGTTCTAGTCACATTATAATCTTGAAAGTAATTCGAAGTGTGAGTAACAAATACCACTGTTTGATTATCCTCTAAAGATGTCGTAGAATTTGTTAGCCTTTCATCAAATACGTCAGAGGAAAGTTTTCCATCAATATTGTGATGTCTTTGAACATAATTTTGTTTGTCTTCATGTTTTTTAGACCGTCTTTTATCTTGTTCATGTGCCTGCTTTTCTTCAGATTCATGTATTTTCGTCGTAACTTCATTACTGATTTCATTATCACAAGATTCACTTTCAACCTCCACCTCTCCGCTACTACAGTCTGCATCCGAACCAATATTATTTCCCTCCCTTATTTCACAGCAGAACACAGATTCAACAATAAAAATTAATAAACAAATGTAAAACTTCATTTTAAATGGTCTCTACGGTCTATTCTACTACACTAAATCATGGATGATACTAAAACAGGTTTACAATTTCGCAGGTGTTAAATACAATACACAAAATGAATAAAATGCCGTATAGGATAAGGAGTTTATTGGCCATTGAAATTGTAAAAATAAAAGATGCTCTGTAACAATTGAAAAATTTCCCATGCTTGGTGATAGATGGTATTTATTCTGTTTTTATTGGTTTTGTTGCTATTTGGCGGGTCGCTATATCAACTTGCAAATTAGCTCTTAAAAATCCAAACAACTAAATAGGTTTAGGAAGAGTTGATCAGATTGTATTGTTCATAATATCAATGAAGAAATTAGGCTTCAAACAGACTACTGACAAGCTTCTATCTGGGTCTGAAACTCAATAACAACTGCTCGATTTTAATTAGAAATGCTGTCCAAAATTGTAATATAGTATAGAGTTTAGCCCGGGAATAATGTGAGTGAAATGAATTTTGAATAATTTATGATGCTCAACCCCGTAGTCATAGTTCGCACACTAAATCAACTTATGTAAATCTGTAATAGGCATCAAAGTATTAAGAAAAAAGTAATAAACATTGTTAAATGTGTTCAATGTTCAGCTAAATAAAAATATTTACATTTTCTCGGTACTCTATATATGTTACTGTAAAAGCCCGGACTGTGGCAAATCCTAAGATTTTCCGGTATATCCTAAGATTTACCAACTTTCAATGGTAAAAGTCCGAACAATTCTTTTATTTCGAACTTTTACCCCTATTCACTTGGTAAATCTTAGGATATGCCTTAAGGGCAGGTAAATGTAGCTAATATAAAATAATTTTATAGTTATAAAGAAGGAGTTTTCGGCAAACCGACATGGGTAGGTTAGGTTAGAAGGCTGAGGTGGGAGCGAGCGAAGCGAAGCTCCCACCTCAGTCTTCGTGGTTATTTTTTTTAAACCACCCAGAAGGAGGAGCCCCGCGAAGCGGGGCTCCGGCGACATCTTCAGACTCTCATTATAACTATATTACGGCGTATAATTATATCCCTAGCAATATCATTATATTACGGCTCAAACACATGATAATCAACTTTTACCGTGTCGTTATGTAAATCCTAAGATTTGCCAATTAAATGGTGGTAAAAGTTCGAAATAAAAGAACGTTCGGACTTTTACCATTGAGAGTTGGTAAATCTTAGGTTTTACCGGAAAATCTTAGGATATACCACAGTTCGGGCTTTTACAGTAACATATATAATGAACGGTAACGCGCCATAATTATTCAGAACTTCGCAGTTTCAGCTCAACAGATGGCGTTGCTGTAATTGTTTGAACGCAGTCTAATCTTGTAGATTGTAGTACCAAAGAAATGGAATAGATGACGCTAGGTACATAATCTTAAACGTGAAGCCCCTATCGATTTTCTTTTTTTTAGTTTTCGTCTTTATTTTATCAACGCTTAGAGCTGATTTCTTCATCGTTAGATACATTTTGGATCTACCTATAAAAAGCAACCATTTCTATCTACGTAACTGTCAACGAATTTAGTTTATATAGAACTAGCTTTTACCCGCGACTTCGTCCGCCACCTTAATTTTCCCATTATGTGACATTTTCCCGAAGTAAAAAGTAGCCTATGTCCTTTCTCGGGTATCAAAATATCTCTATACCAAATTTTATGCAAATTGGTTCAGTAGTTAAGGCGTGATTGAGTAACAAACAGACAGACAGAGTTACTCTCGCATTTATAATATTAAAGTATGGATTGAATAGTTTATTTCAGCTGAGTGTTCTATGCATTCATATTCCATGCAAAGTCGAAGGTTCAAAACCAACACACCAATGACTTTTCGAAGTTACGCAGTCTTTTTCTTAAATGATATTTAGCTGATATTAATCGGCCGTTTGCGTGACGTAAACCTTCATTGGAAATCATACGTTTCGTTACGTCTCCGTCAACCGCACTCCTTGTCTACGAATCTAGATATCAATCCTATTATGGCCTGTTGCTATATTCAGACACACAAACTTAACTGGCGCCTTCGTTAATTATAATTTTATTAATCAAAGGTAACACATAACTTTGAAAAGTCATTCGTGAGTCGTGGGTTCAAACCACGACGAATTGCTACTTCATTTAATTTTGAAACTTGGCTAGTCTTTAAAAATATGCGCTACAATTGAAATTTCATTTAAAGTAATAGTTACGTGTTGTTTTCATTTCTATTGTGCACGAAACAATAGGAGTTGCATAACACGTATAATTGTTTGAATTCTCATTCATAAACTATACAAAGACCGATTAGTAATTTCTTTCGACCAAATCTTAGTACCAAGCTTACTTTTTAAGAATTTTAACGTTCACTCCCTGAAATGAATAGATAAAATTAATATATTTTTAAAGCGTAAATGTTGCTGTAAAATGCTGATGTACATTAATTTGTTAATTGTTTTGTTTATTTTAGTTTTTATTAGTATTGTAGGCGTTGAAAGTGGTAAGACATTTATTTTATTATAATAGCTACTGCCCGCGACTTACGCCCGGGTTCTAAGGTACATTTAGAGGTAGTTAATCTACTCAATAGCGTTTAAACTCAAATAAAAAAAAGCTATTGAATAGATAAACTACCGCTAAATGTACCTCATAAAACGGGGGTTAGTCCCCGTGTGAAAATCCTATGGTTAAAAGTATCCTATGTGTTTAATCGAGGGTATAAACTATCTGTGTAATTTCATCCAAATCCGTCCAGTAGTTTTTGTGGAAGAGTAACAAAATAACTTTTGCCTTTATAATATTAGTAAGATTGTTTGATATAGGGCCAAGGGTTTTACTTTATTACCCTTTTCCAGTTTTAAATTTGGCGGCGAAAATCGAGAGCCATTTTTTAGTGTTCCGTACCCGTGTCTGTCTGTCTTTCTCCAGGCTGTATTTTATAAACCGTGTCAGTTAGAAAGCTGACATTTCCACAAATGATGTATTCCGTTGCCGTTATAACAACAAATTTAATACTAAAATTCAAAATTTTAATGGGGTCCCCATACAACAAACGTGTTTTTTTTCGTATTTTTTGATACGGAACCCATCGTGCGCGAATCAAACTCGCACTTGATCGGTTTTTTAACATTATTACAACAAGTTTATTTAGTTAACAATAGCTTTGTCTAAAGTTCACAAGTACCAGGACACTATAAACTAACAGAAGGTATATTCACAGGCGTTGTTACTACAGCGAAGGTGGAACTGGAATGTGAGTTCCCGCCTAAAATGGAGGAAGACTTGACACACGTAAGAAAAAGAAGACTTACAACTGAGACGGGACTTGTTTGTTTAGAAGATTATCCATATACCGTTTCTATTAGGTAAGTAACAAGTATTTGTACCTATAAGTTTTGTAAAAAGGTCTGGTGCGTAGTACTCCTAACCGGCGGTCCTGTATAGTAAGATGTATGGATGTGAATGAAGCAAAAGCAGTTAGTAAGGATCGTACCAAGTGGCGTTCTTTGGTCTCGGCCTACCCCTATGTTACAAAGTTGTGATATTATGTATGTATGTAGTATATTATCGTAGGTACTAGTATCACTAAGTAGGGCACTGGGTACCTGTACCTACTTAGTATCTTTGCAGTTTCCTAAGACGTCGAACGAATCGTCCTAATGCGTTAAGGCGGTCGGCACATTAAGCTACTAGCCGCAGTCAGTACAAGCTGCAAACAAGATTTTTCATGTCCACTTGGCTGATATTCGGCTAAGGCGCCCAAAGTTCACGAAATAATACATATTCGACTTTGACTTGACTTCGTATATATTTGTTCGTATGTGCACAGATTACACGGGAAGCATTGGTGTGGAGGAGCTATCGTTGGCAAGCTGTGGGTGCTAACCGCAGCGCAATGCTTTGATTAGTAAGTATTTTATTCATTCATAGCAGGCAAATAAAAATAGCTTCTACAAAAACGGGTAGAGTGCTATTGGTGTTTTCTGATTAAAATTTATTCTCGAATTTGTTTCAGTAGTATCCCAGAGGTCACATAAATAAATGGGTAATCTGGTAACATAAATTTATTTAATGTATGTCTGAAGTTCATTGACAGCAGTGACAGCCAAGTGGTATTAGTTGGTACCTCCCACGCAAGTGGTTGCAGGTTTGTACCCGAGGCTCACACCAATGACTTTTCGAAGTTATGTGTGTATTAGAAATAATGATCACTTGGACCAACAATGAAGGAACACATTGTAATGCAACCTTGCGTACCTGAGAGTTATGTAGAATGGTTCTTGAAGATATACAAAGTCCCAACTTGGTCAGCGGGGTGGACTCAAGGCCTAACCCGTCCCTCATTACGGGATGAGACCCTTGCCCAGCACTGGGATATTAATGGGTTAAATTTATTTATTTATCTAATTCTTTCGACTAGTAATAACATCCATATCTTCGACAGTGTGACGAAGGAGGAAGTGTCAGTGCGTATGGGCTCAGTGTTTAGAGATTTCGGCGGCAGGATACTAGCTGTGGTAGACATAAGGAGACACCCCGACTACAAGATGGACCAGTACTACCCTGAACACAACCTCGCCATGGTGAAGGTAACGTTCATCACCTTATAGTTATGATGACCTGGTACCTGGACTTACATTGTCTCGGTGGTAGCTGTGTATTTGAGTGACTGTTTTATTTAAATTTTGTTCTCGAGTGCGTAAAAAGCATTTAATGTCTTTACATACTTGCTTTTAACCCAGTTAATGCCTGAAAATAAGTGTCTTAATGAAAATTCTATAGTTTTCTCATAAATTCCAATGAATGACATCCCTAATGCTAGAATAAATAATACATAATTATCTAAAACTAATGATATCCTTTAAATTATGTCATCCTGGTATGGCAGGTGAATTTGCCGATAACTCCTAACAGCAGAATGCAGCCCGTGGCGCTGGCGATAGCTGATGCTGACCTGCCTCCACTGTTCGGAGAGACTGTCGTCACGGGATACGGTTCTGTGGTAGTTTCATAATATTTATTTAATACGTAATGTTCGACCTTATCTGTCTGCTTGTCTTCCTGTTCTGCACTCTATTCCCTAAGCCTACATTCTGCTAAAAAATATAACAGTTGGTTCGCGTGAAAAAAAATATCCGGGGTAAAAAGTATTCCATGTGTCAATCCTATAAACCATCAATGTACAAAATTTCATTAAAATCCGTCCAGTATATTTTTCGTGAAAGATAGACAAACATACATCCAATCCATACAATCTGTTCTAGATTGATGTCTAAAACGATTTTGCAACAGTTTTTTGCACAACTTCATCTACTAGTTACTTCCGTGGGTACTAGGCGATTATGAACCCACCGTGGTGTTTTGACTAAGCAAATGGCAAAATTAGAAGTTGGCACTTTGCCCAAGGTCGCTTTCGTTTACTAAACACTAAGCTTGTGCTAAAATATAATGAACTCAATTTTAACATAATCTTCGATACGATAAATTATTACGATTATTATGTACTACTACTTTCTGCATTAATTTAATCTAATTATTTATTCCAATAACCAACCTATCGTTGTTGTTAAATTAGTCTTGAACTTTTTAATAAGGTTTTAATAACTTTTTAATTTTAAATAATACCTTTAATTTGTCCTATTTATTATCAAAACCTAAATAGTTACTTAGTTATATGTATTTAATAACTGTGATTTAAGTTATATATAACAGAATATTACCCAGTAGGTATTATTATTTTAGTCGTCGGTAAATTAGCTAAACTAAATTGAAAGATTAACGATTTTTCTAATCCACTACTACCAGGAGTCCAGAGCTTAACAGGAGGTATTTCTAACTTCCTAACTTGTTACAGGTGACCGGTCAGATCCGTGAAGGAGAGAACCAGGAACTTAGAAGAATGATAGTGCGGGAAGTGCCTCGGGCTGAGTGTCGACTGATGTATGGCAATGACTACCACTTACAACACGATAATATGTGTTTAATGAGCGTTCTTAAAGGCGTTGCTTTGTGCGCGGTTGGTATGATATTATTAGATAAAAATTACCTGGTACCTGGGTTATAACACGATACCCTTCGGTAAGACTGGTTGTCAGACTTTCAAGCTTCTGACTACTGTAAACGACTGTCAAAGATCTTTACCGAAATGACAGCCGAGACCCACAAATTGACGTGCCTTCCGAAGCACAGAGGAACTCGATATGTGTGATCGTCACCTCTCTACAGAACAATATCGGCAAGCGTAGCTTAACCTCAGGGATCGATCCGCGTGGCTGTTGATAATTAAGCCACGAGCTCCTCATAAACTCAGTTATCTATCCCCGGATTCTGAGTACATTTAGCGGTAGTTTATCTATTCGATAGAGGTTTTTTGTATGAGTTTCAACGCTATTGAATAGATAAACTACCGCTAAATGTACGTCAGAAATCGGAGGTAAATCATTATATTTGTATACTAGGGCGACACGGGTGACCCAGCGGTTCACTTTAGCGGGCTGAACCGAGCCGGTACACTCTTTGGAATCGCGCTGTTTTCCGGCACTGAAGAATGCGCTTATAAGTCAAAACCTGGTGTATTTGCTAAGGTAATTAAACTTATTGTAGAAAATAACCACAAATTAAATAAAGTCAGCCATTACTGTCAATCAGTTACTTAGATTTGTAATATGCTCGAGTTCTTTCTAAGACAAACTGGCTAAATGCTCCCTTTTGTGTGGATATGGTAAGCAACGGTGTCATAATAATGTTTGTACCCCTTTGTTATTTATAGAAGAGTTTAAGGGCATTGGGCAACATAAATAAAATTTATTATTCATTTTATTATGTACGTTTGCTCACACGTTATCTAACGGAAATTCATATCAATCCGGCACAAGAAGTGCTAAATTATGAACATACATTATTATGATCACAGATCACGAGTAAAGAAGACCATTTTAAACATAACCAGTCAGTTTTTAATTATTATGTATGTAACAGGTTTCTTACAGTCGTCTCTGGATTGACAAGGTCTTAGGAGGAGACCTTACGGACCATATGGAAAGCGCAGACAGCACAGAAAATGCTATACCACTCGATATGACAAACTAAATAAATAAATAAAGTTCATTATTTTGTTTTATTTTATTTTCCACGGAATAACTAACACTTGAGGAAAGAGCATATTATTATGGGCGTGGCGTGCGTGCCATATGTAGTATGTGCACCTATACATACCCTAGTACAAACCTACGAGATGACACTAAAAGTAAGTAGATAGAATTCCGACATAAACCACAAAGTATTAGTGCAAAATACGACTCTAATGTAATAGAAATATGGCTGGTTATTTTAATTTGTAATAGTCGTTTATTTCTTTTCATATTTTAAGTGCGCGTCAAATGTCATCGGCTGAGTTAGACGGCAGCTATCTTCAACGAAATAGTATGACATGCCCTGTTCTCTTGTGTCAGTTATTCCGTGGTAGTACCTATCGAAATAAGGAATTTATTTTGACACGTTTCGTGTTACGATACGATATGAAGCCTATTAAAATTATATTCCGTGAAACGAAACGCATAAACGTCACAATCAGATGTCAGGCTGTCATATAACAAATTGTCAAACAAAAAATAGAGGTTATGTTTGTTTAAGGTAATAATTCTAACTTTACGTATCTTTAAGCAGATTTTCGACATAAGTATCAAAGAAAACTGCACATAGAATAATCTGTACAACGCAAGTTCCTTGAAAAATGTGTTCGTCCAAGTGTTTATTGTGACATTCAGTCTATTTTAGGACTGCAAATATTTAGGCCGGATTGTGTCCAAAGGTTAAGGTTTTGGATGTGATTTAACAGTTTGTGCGGTTTAGGCTGACCCTCCCTCGGCTCGAGGCGCTCTGACATGGACGAATTGAAGCATAGAGCTGGTGAAAAACTCGAAGCATTGCATGTAAGTAACTCTTCTGCCGTTATGAGGCCCTGGTAGTTTCGCGCGAAAGTGCGTCGGTTATTCACGTCAGTTTTTAGCAAACTATTTAGAAACTGAAAGTTAAGTTTGTATGTGTTTAAAATGCTACCATTTGTTTATTTTGGTAATGACAATGAAATGTCATTGCCCTACTTTAGCACTAAAATGACCCTGAGCTTATGTAATATGGTTGATTTAGAATATTATATACTTACTAGTTGTACTAAGTAAAAACCTACATGAATTAATATTTTTTTTCAATATAAAAACAAGTTGAGATCTTTGAATATGCCACTTTAAAAAATATATTATTGGGTAGGTAAAGTTCTAGTAGATAAATAACTAAATTTAACCCATTAATATCCCACTGCTGGGCAAGGGTGTTGTCCCTTAATGATGGAGGGGCTAGGCTTTGAGTCCATGACACTGACCAATTGCAGGTTGGTAGGGACTTTGCATACCTTCAAGAACTGCCGCAAAGAACTTTCAGGCATGCAAGGTTGCATCACGATGTTCTCCTTCACTATTGGAAAAAGTGATTATTATTTATAAAACACATACAACTTTAATAAGTCATAGGTGTATTGCCTTGCGTTTAAGCCTGACCCAGTACCAACTTATACCACTCGGCTGTCACTGCACTTCAATTGCAGTTCTGGTACAAAAAAAATAATTTGTAAGTAGGTAGTGTTACTTGTGAATAATTATTAACTTGTTGAAATAACAGTTTAAGTTGGCTTAACCCAAAAACTCATATTAATGACATCATGAAACAATATTCAATAGTTCTTCCTGTAAATTGAAATAAATACATTTTAAAGATTATTTTCCTCTTACTTAGTTAATAATTTATAAAGAATTATCTGAGCTTTAAATGAAATATTTGCATATAATTTTAGAAATAATGTACCTTATTAATATTATTATTCTTCTCTTTTCTTTCTTTTTAATCTGTTCCTGTCCCACTTCTGGGCTAGGGTCTCCTCCTAATGAGGTAAAAATTCAAAAAAATACATGAAGTTATGAAACACTTATAAAGAGTTTTGATTCTTTCACTCCTTAGCAAAATGAAAAAGAGAAAACATATTTTAGTAATGTTTTAACTAAAATAGGTTTATAGTGTGTTTATAAACAAGAGGGTTAGAATTTTATCTTGCATCATAAGATGTATGGAAGGGCAGTGGTTAGATGCATAATTTCAACTATTGGGGGTAGATTTTTTTTTTGTGAATCTGTTGAATATGTTAAAGCTTATTCATTATATTTCAGGTAGCTGCAAAGACAGCGGCAGACAATGGCAAGTCCAGAGTGCATGATGTCGTCCATCAAACTACAGAAGCCATACAAAAGGTATGATGGCAATGATACACTGTTTCTATTTATGGGGCTGTTCATTCAAAATCATAATTAAATCATTTATTAATTTAGGTCAAGTGCTGATACTTATGATAGTCAATGATACAGAGAGTGAATTTACATTAATCATGTGTTGTTTCTTTTGGCTATTTCGTTACTCCCCTCCCCCTCGGAGATATGTGGGGAGGTTTAAGACTAACCCCCACCCTCTATTTCTACATCACATGTATTTTTTAGTACAAATGAAATGTATTTTTGAAATATTCAACACAGGTTTATATTAGGTATAATCTAATCTAATTATGTAATATTTCGTGACTTTATATGCAATTTTTTAAACTCAAATGATTAATACTCTTTGTACCTATTTATTTTACGTCGTCTACAGTGGTTCGTTGTTATATTAAGATATATAATGTAACTGACGCGTATTTTAAGTATGTATGCATGGTTCGTTAGCTTCGCGAGGCGTTTCATGATCTATGGCATCACGAGCTGATAGCCGAGGGCCGGGAGCGCGCCGCGGCCTGGGCGCGGGAGGCCATCAAGAGGATCAAGGAGGGCGCGCCACCTCTCTCGCCCGTGCTGCTCTACGAAGAACTCGTGACGTTGTTTCACGATAGAGGTACTTTATTTCTATGTTGGTATGACGTATTTTAGAACTGCCTCGTAGGGCATCGGTCGTGTACGCAATGTCGGTCCAAATAGTTATTCATAAGTTTTTATTCGAGGTCGCAGAACGCCTAATGCCGTCTGCGCCTCCCTTTCGTCCGTCGCGTCGTTTCGGACGATGACAATTATGACATGACGATTGACAATTAACGCGGTAGTGTTGTGTCAGTGTGGCGGCGCAGCGTGCTGATCTTCGTGTGCGGCGCGGCGCTGGGCGGCGGCGCGGGCGTGGCGCTGGGGCTGCGGGCGGCGCGGCGCGGGGCGGCCGGCCCGCACTGCCGCGCGCTGCTGCACCACGGGGACGCCGGCGTGCTGCTGGTGGAGGACGCCGTGGCGCCCGGTATGTACCCGAGCTCGTGCACGTGCACAGTGTACGTGCAGTCTCGTGGCACGTGCACAGTGCACGGTGTAACGGCGCGGTCGGTGCAGGCGCGGGCGCGGGCGAGGTGCTGGTGCGCGTGCAGGCGTTCAGCGTGTGCTGCGTGGACCGCGCGTGCCTGCGCGGGCGGGGCGCGGCGCTGCGCGGGCTGCTGGCGCGGCCGCCGGTGACGGTGGGGCGCGGGTTCGCCGGGGTCGTGCTCGACGTGGGCCACGGCGTCGACGACCTCGAGCTCGGCGACGAGGTGTGGGGCTGCGTCAGCGAGTGGAGCGGAGGCGCCGCCACCGAGCTGCTCACTATACGCAGGTGACGAACGCTACGTCCAATGCTACCGACGATTATCGGGTCATTTCTTTCTTTTCGTTCGTTCATCACTCGAATCGACCGTTCGATGTGTGCAGCACGCGCGTGAGCAAGCGGCCGCGCGGTCTGGCGGCGGACGCGGCGGCCTCGCTGCCGTGGGACGGCGGACAAGCGCTCGCGGCCCTGCGCCAGCTGTGCTACACGCCCGACACTTGCAAGGGGAAACGGTATGAACGGTGCAGCGCCGGTTATATATGTTCGCTCTCGTTACTTCGTATCGGTATATGTATATGCTAAATGAGGCTCCTCCTCCATGTGCAGCGTGGCGCTGTGCGGCGCGGCGGGCGGAGCGGCGGCGCTGCAGCTGCTGGCGGCGTGGGGCGCGCACGTCACGGTGCTAGCGCCGCGACACGCCGCGCTCACGCTCAAGGACCTCGGTGAGATGGATATCGTTTTCGGCACGCTTTCATCGCGCCAACAGGGAATTTAGCGAATTATTCGATCGTTGGCTTTGAGATTTCCTAAAGCGAACCTAAACGATTGTCCTATTGCGTCCTGATCGTTCGGACCATTGTAGCGTGATGTGTTGCATGTACCAGGCGCCCACGACTTCGTGGACGTGGAGGGCGCGCGCGGCGCGGGCGGCGCGGCGGGCGGCGCGTGGGCGGCGCTGGCGGCGCGGGCGGCGCGCGCGGGCCCGTGGGACGCCGTGCTCACGTGCGCCGCCGCCGAGCTGCCGCCCGGCCAGCCGGACGCCGGCACTGTGCTCAAGTACGTAATATAACATAATATTTTGCTTAAGAAAAGGTTATTTTCGGAGGTATAGTATAGTTATTAAAGTTAGAACTGATATCGGCACTTGTTTTAATTTGCACTATGTAGGTATGTATAAAAAATCTGTCCGTTTTCCATTTGAAAAGCCATCGGTACTCATCCAGAAGTTATGAAATCGATCAAAAAATTGTTTACGAAAAAGCGACAATTAGTCTATCTGATGGATAAAATGGCAAATGTATAAAAAATCTGCCGATTTACGAAATGCTAAATCTAACCGGTACTTATCTAGATGTAGTAAACCTGGCATGATTGTTAAAAGTGATGATTGAATGATGTACCAGGGCGACAGCTCCGCGCAGAGCTCTGCTGGACCTGCGGCCCTCGCCGTTCATATCGGACCGCTTGCCGACGCCACTGTCCATCCTGTTCGCAACTACTTTCTATTCGTATAGGATCTTCAGGGTAAGTTTACTAACAAATCTATATAAGTTTATATAAGTCTATATAAGTTTACTAACAAATCATATAAAACAATGTTTACTTACATTAAAAAAAGAGGATTTTACCATTAAATTTTAGGTGTCAGCTAAATTAAGTGACGGTAAAATTTTGGTTTAAAACAAGATTTTTGGTCTATTTCGTATAGAAATTGATTGTTTATATATTTATTTCAGTGGTTGCTTGGTTGCGGTACACATACCGATTGGTTGGAGGACGAGTACCGGCTAAGAGAGGGGCTGGAGATATTAGCTAAATTGGTTGATGCGGGCACCCTTGCGCCTGTTCTCGACAAGGTAACGACTATACTCAGGCCGTTACATGCGTGCGAACTACGTCATAATCAAAAGAATCTTAGGAATGTGACATATGTGATGTGTATGATAAAATGACGTGATTAAGTTCGCACGTTTGAAATGGCCCGAGTATAACACACAACGCTGACATGAAAACATGAAATTACGCGTTTTAAAGTTCCTATCAACTAAATATTTACCAACATTCGAGGAGCTCGTTAGGGGGCTTAGTTAACAACAGTTGAAGTTAAGCTACGCTAGCGGACGTTGTTCTGTGGATGGGTGACCATCTTACACATATCGAGTTCCTCCGTGTTTCGGAAGGCATGTTAAATTGTGGGCTGTCATTTTCAAAGATGTTTGACAGTCGTTCACAGTAGTCAGAAGCTTGAAAGTCTGACAATCAGTCTTATCGATAGGTCCGATTGGCAGTCCCTCCATGTAAAATAATGATATTCACTATATCCAGTGAGGCCGAAGCCTACTCCATAGTTTTTGATAAAGGCTAGGCTATTGATAAAATATATATTTCCGTACAATAGACAATTTACTACACGGTCATTTGATTCCAAACTAAGCAGTGGCTAACGTGGTCACCTTGCCGCAATAAGCGGAGCACCGCGTATGGTGAGTTCGAATCCCATCCGAGACAAATATTTGTGTAAGCACGAGTATTTGTTCTGAGCCTGGTTATTAATTTATCTACATTATACTCGTATAAGTATGTATTTAGAAGTATATAAGTATGTTTATCAGTTATTTGTCATAGTACAAGCTCTGCTCAGTTTGGAATCAAATTACCGCCTTTACACATACACTCTATACTATTATTTTCAGGTGTATTTACCGCAAGACTTCGAGGTGGCGCTGGCGCACGCTTGCTCCGAGGACGCCATAGGGACCACCGTCATAAGGTTCCCTTAGCATACGATCAAGCACCTCGACTTGTACCTACCCCCTCGGCCGAGAAACGTGCAATATTATATCAATTCTATAAACAACGTCTAACAATTGCAAGTCTAGTGCCATCTTCGGGCTATATATTGTTTTAACCCTTTGACCGCCACGGTCGGCTATACTCGACAAATCAGAAAGAAAATCACTTTATGATTTGTGAGAGAACAGTTCAAGTGTCTAACACAGACCGAGACGCGCGGCGAGCTTACTCACAAATTAATTTTGTGCCTCTAGTGTAAAAGGGTTTTTTTGGACCCATTACTATCCCACTGCAAGGCAAAGGTCTCGAAAAAGGGTACAAGTTTAATTTTGTTGAAAATGAGTTAAGTATACCAAAATGTTCAGAAAAAAATGCTCTATCTATTTGTGAAAACCGAATTTGTTAATATAAAAAAATTAGAAAGTTAGTTATGTGCAGAAGGGATTAACTTACACTAGAAATATAGCAAAAAGGGGATATAAGTGCACTCAAATTCTTAACTCATATTCGACAAAATCGGACTTATACCCTTTTTCATTAGAGGCACAGAATGAACCTTACCAATATTATAAATGCGTAAGTTTGTGGGCATGTATGTATGTATGTTTGTTAAACTTTCACAAAAACTACTGAACAGATAATTATAAGATTTAATACACATACATACCAGGGCACTCAGGAAGTTTTGACAATAACAGATTTTTCTGTAAATATCACTGCCAGGTTACAATTTATTTTAATAATTGTTTTATATACGAGTGTAAATACATAAAAAAACATATAACATATAGCAAATATTTGAAGTTTCGCAAAACTTTCTGAGTGTCCCACGTATAGTTTATGACCTAGATCTTTTAAGGCAAGCCGTATCCAAATGTCCTGTGAGACACAAATTTTACTAATCTTTCTTTTAACTTACTTAAAAACAACTCCCGCACTAAGAATTGCACTACATACACACAAACAATGGGAAAACCAGACCCGAGAAAACTATTTGTGGATCGCTCAATTAATTGCTCCGTGTGGGAATCGAACCCACGACCTCCCGACGCAATGTTAGTGGCGTGGCGCCCACCACTGCGCCGCGGAGGTCGTCAGTTTATTTATTTTGTTGTGTACAAAGTCGGTTCGAATGATAAAACTTAGCTAGTTTCAACACAGGTTGCATTGCCAGTGGTAATTATTAGGCATGTTATGGAAATAATACTGATACGGTTATAGAAAAAACATTATCTTGTTTTCGTTCATTAAAATATTTCGGATTCTCCGCTAGTGTCAGCCTTGAGGGCCTTGCGTGAAAACGGTTTCGTCAAATATTGAAATCTTGTACCAAAGTAGATACGAGTTTTTATAACGGATAGAATTGTGATAAGAAGCAAACTAAATCTTAATAATAATCCGTTATTTTTATTATAGGCCTTTAGATATTTAAGCTTAAAGAAATCAATTCAATTAACATAGAAAACGTATAACCCCTGGTTTCTGAGGTACATTTAGCGGTATGTTATCTATTCGTTTATAGCGTTAAAATTCATATAGAAGCTCAGCTTAAGCTCATATAAAAATGACAGTTTAAATACATTACCGCTAAATGTACCTTAGGCGCTGTCTCCACGGGCGAGAGAATCGCGACGAGTCCGCCCTTGAATCGTCGGACAATCTCCACGAACGAGCGATAATTCCGCCGCGTATCGTCGCGAGTCGCCGCGGAATCTCTGCGATTCCGCGGCGACTCGTAACCCGCGTTTTCCTTGTTTAAAAAGCTTCTCGAAACAGGAGGCAACATTGAAAACAAATGACGCTGCATTTGACAGCGCGCCCGCCGCGCGCTCGTCGCGCTTGTCGCGGCCGACTAGCGACGATGTATTGACGTTTCGCACGCTCGTTGACACTCGTCGTATCGCGGCGATATTATCGCCGTGTGGAGACGGTTCCATATAGAGTGTATAGAAATACGTGGCACGACGATAATATCGCCGCGATTCTCTCGCTCGTGGAGACAGCGCCTTAGAAACCGGGTCATAAGAGCGTTTTTCATATCACACGGATTTTGTTCCGTACCCGAATCTCGTTCGCACGCAAACTGTCAGCTGTGATGTTACCATTTCATATCATGAGACCGGGAAAGCGCCCTTTATTAACAACTAGCTTTTGCCAGCAACGTCGTCCGCGTGGTTTGTGGCTTAGGAGAGAATTTTCATACAAACTTTCATGCCCTATTTTATCCCCTTGCGGTAGAATTGAACTCAAACCTTTCTTAACCCGGTTTCTGAGGTACATTTAGCGGTAGTTTATCTGTTCAATAGCGTTCATGTAGAAAAAATGCTATTGAATAAATAAACTACCGTTAAATGTACTCAGAAAGCGGGGGTTAGCGGATGTCTACGTCATAACATCTAACTGCTGCCCGTCCAGTGGTTTGGGCTGTGCGTTGATAAATTACTATGTCAGTCAGTCACCTTTAAGTTATATAATGTATCTAAATTTACACTTGCCCTTATTTGACGTTTCTTTGACAGTTACGGTTAAATTATATCTCGGATCTGAAAGTTTCGGTTACATTACGGTTACGGTTGACCTTCATAACATGCCTGATAAATAAGTCGTTTATTTTATGCCATATACAATAATGTAAATAGTTATTGTAAAACAATACTTATTACTACTTACAAGTTCCCAAGACTGTTAACTGTACATGTAAATTATGTAAATACGATTGTAAAAATACCATATATATTATGTAAATTATAAATATTGATCATTCGACGATGTCAACATAATATGTGTCCTACATAATATATGCCGCGCCCGAATTAAAATGTAATTGTGACGATCGGACCCGAAGGAACTACCGATCCTAAAAGAAGACTTATGCCCGGTTTCTGAGGCACATTTAGCGGTAGTTTATCTATTCAAACTAATCTATACTAATATTATAAAGCTGAAGAGTTTGTTTGTTTGATTGATTGTTTGAACGCGCTAATTTCAGGAACTACTGGTCCGATTTGAAAAAAAAAAATGGCTATAGGCTATATATCATTACGCCATGACCAATAGGAGCAGAGTAGCAATAAAAAATGTCACAAAAACGGGGAAAATTTTGACCCATTCTCTCTTATGTAACGCAAGCAAAGTTGCGCGGGTCAGCTAGTTTTTTTATGAGTTTAAACGCTATCGAATAGATAAACTACCGCTAAATGTACCTCAGAAACTGGGAGTTAGAGACGTACTTATCCAGAAAGTAAGTAATTGGCATTTCGTCGTTTTGAATGATATTTCACTGCAATCAACGTACAAACGTGTTGCCATGTATTGCTTGACATTCTGGCGCGTAAACACTGTGGGTGATCGCTAGCTGTACCCCGGTCTTGTTACGAATAACTTTCTTATAATTCACTGCAGCTGCTGCGACTTCGCCCGCGTGCACTTTACTTTAAACTGCTTTTACATTTTTTTTAGCTCGCAGCGGCTTCATCTCCTTTTAAAGTTATCTTATGCTATAGATAAAGATACATTTTTAATGTGTTTAAAGCTGTATCTTATATTGAAATATGAGTTGCGTTAATCAGCTTGCGGCCACAATGTCAAGCATTCCATAGTAAAAAAAAATGCTGCCAAATTATCAAAAAGTCATCAACGCGTTAACAAACAATATCGCGCTCGACTCTCTTCTCCATAAAAAAATAATTTATGGAGATAATGAGCACGAGAAAAGCAAAACAATGTTTCAAAGCATATTCATTTTCAATGTAAATTCATCACAAGCAATTAGGGTTGCCAGATGCTCGGGAATTCCGGGATTGTCCCGGAATTTTACTATGCTGTCCCGGAATTAAAAAATGCTTGTTTTTACTAAGCTACGATGCTACGCTATGCTATTTTTGGTCATTCCTGCTTAGTGTAGTCTCAGACCGGAGATCAAAACTCTGATTTCGTTCGTGGCCCAGAAATGTCCAGGAAATGATCAGCCTGGATCTGGCAATACTAAATGCAATGCGCACAAGTATTGTTATGTGTATAACGCTGACACTGAAAAACGTTTCGTTCGCCACAGTAATTCCCAACCAGTCAGTGGTCTGCGGAAGTCGAAATATGGCCCGCGAATGATGTGAAAATTTTCTGAATTTTTGAATTATTTTTAATACACTTACCTACCCTGCTAACAAGAATAATAGATATAAAAGTGATCCCGGACTAAGAAAAGGTTGGGAACTTTGGTTTAGCACAATATTTGACTCCGATATATCCGGACCAGAACGTTTTACAACTATATTTGCAATACTTTTGCCGGCGATAATATATAATTAAGAGAATGCCGACGTTCACTAATGCAACATTACATTCAGTAAAATACAGTAGGTACTTAACCTTGAACACGATTATTATGCGAAACCCTTAGATCAATAAATACTTGGATAACAAAGGTTAATAAATCTATACTAATGTTATAAAGCTAAAGAGTTTGTTAATCTCAGGAACTACTGGTTCGAATTGAAATTTTTGTGTTGAATAGACCATTTATTGAGGAAGGCTTAAGGCTATATAACATCACGCTGCAACTATAAGGAGCGGAGTAGCAACGAAAAATGTTACAAAAACGGAGAAAATGTTGACCCATTGTCTCTTATGTGACGCAAGTGAAGTTGCGCGAGTCAGCTAGTTGAATAATATGATGCCTTGGACGGACTAAGCGGTACAGTATTATATAGTCGTAGTCGGTTTTGATAGCTAGTTAGTATTACTTATGCTGGGGCTTCACTATCACGATGAAGAGTATCTAGTATAAAAACCGACCAAGTGCGATCATAACTTTTAAACTCTCGCGTTACATGTTTAATGTATAATAGAATACGGAAAATAACGCGAACACGCATTTTACCTTTTTTATTCTTTTCTCTTTTATTTCGCCTGCGACCACGGCGAGTGCAACCTGCGCCGAAACGTTAGTCATTTTAACCTTTTCACCGCCAGAGTAATATTGAAAATCGGTGTTCCCCACGCCAAGCAATAAATTCCTTCGTTTATACCTACAAAATAATAGTCACGGGAAAAGTGTATATCGATAAAACTTCGATTAATTTTACGTGTTCTTATATTATGAGTAAAAATTGCATAAAAGTACCACAAAATTTTATTGAATTTCTCCCATGTGTCAACTTTACACTACTCAGTACTCATTACCCAAAAATAACAATGATATACACGAACAATTTGCATAAAAAAAGTACTTAATTCAAATATTTTATTCAAAAAGTCACAGCACTAATCCCAGTTGTGACGACACCTTTTGACGTTAAGGCTGCGTTTCCACCAGAGATGTGCGATGGAAATGTGTCGTGCGAGGATGTCTAGCTGTGCTGTGAAAATGTGTGGGTGTTTCCACCAAAGCTGTGCGATGAAAATGTGTCTACGAGGATGTGTAGCGGAGCTGTGAAAATGCGCATTATGTGTGGTGCGAGGATGCGTTGCGAAGCTGTGAAATGTATCGACGTGGGTGCGGTGTAGTGGGAGCGGCCAATTTTTCCTTGGTGCTGATGCATTCTCTGTAGTGAGTGTCTTCCTTCTTGATAATGTTCTCAATCAAATTGTGTAACTCATAAAAGTTACTTCTAGATACTCGATAACAATTTTCGAATATTTCATCATCAGCCGTATAAAAAAAGGTAAAGAATTCTCCATGTAAACGATGATATTTAATATGGTTACGTATCCAAAACCTGTGTGATCTTCTATTGTTTAAAATTATAGAACTAATAAACTCCGTATCTTCTGCTTCCATTTCTTCATCGCAAATTGTTAAATATAAAAGTATCTTCTTTTTCCAATTATCCATATCTATTTTACGCACTTCTACTTCCAACAAACTCCGTCTATGGACTGGCTGGTACAGTATGCGCAAACCTCGCAACACATCCTTCTCAACACATCCCTCGCACACATCCCTCGTACACATCCCTCGCACACATTCCTCGCTTGTTTTGTATGCGCAAAAATCTAGCTCCGCTGAGCCGTTTCCACCAGAGCTGTGCTGACCGAGGCGAGGTAAATGAAGCGATTCTATTGGTTCTTTACAAACACATCCCTCGCTACGCATCCTCGCACATCTCTGGTGGAAACGCAGCCTAAGAAACGCCACTGGCGTGGTCAGCGCTGCGATTTCAAATTTTGCCGCCTTATATTAGAGATGTACCAGTGTGGCAAGTCGGAGTGAAGTATAATATATATTTAATTAATTTATATACCATTAAGTTAGGGATAAAAAACTTAGGTAGTAATTAATACTAACTATTACTAAGGATTACTCTACAGTCATAGTCACACGTAAGTACTGGCAAGTAAACTACGTAAACGAGTCAAATATAAATATATTACTTGTGTACTAACACAATCATAAATAAATCACCGCTAAGTAAATTTAGGCCTTATGTGTTCATGTTAATGCATAAACTTGCTCAGCGCTGTCATGCGTATTCATTACCGACACGTTTCGTCATGTACCTAACTAGCGACCCGCTCCTGCTTAGCACGGGTATTTAATAACAATATTTCTCCACTATTTCTTGAATGTAATATTATACATAAAACATTCCTTTTTAATCATTCTATCTATTAAAAAAACGCATCAATATCTGTTGCGTAGTTTTAAAGATTTAAGCATACAAATATACTATGTAGTGATAACATATTTCTAATATTGAATAACGACAAAAGTAGTAACTATACCTAAAAGGTACAATAAACATAGATAGTACGTATTGGCATGATAACTGTGTTTTTTTGTTAGTCCTACAACATTAATAATACCTTTATTGTTTGTTTAATGTATTCAAACAATAACTTACCTCTAAATCGTCACTCCTTAAAGATTCTGCTTCAGAATATGTAACATCATCTTCTACACCTTCTAACACTCTCAACAGCTCTTCTGTCGTCATTTGACTTGAAGACATTTTTGTGGCGCAGATGGTGTACGAAAAATTTATTATACACAAGAATTTATGTACCTATTATTAATAACGTATTGCAACAACACTACGAGTGTCCAGCAGCGCGGGTGACGTCAGAGCGCGCCGTCTGATTCCGTCAGTGGCGTACGAAGCACTGTAAGGGATTCCGCTAATAGAGATGCGCGAGAGTTGCCACAAAATGATCGATTTGCACTTATTTAGTCATGAGTTTATCACTAGATATGGTAGTTTTATTACATATTTAGGTTTGTATTGAATCTAATTTAAAACATATCAGACAAAAAATTTTTTTTTCAGAAAGGAGTGAAGTATTTCAATTTGTTTTCGAAATATTGCATAAAGTGTTTAGATTGTAGTCCTTTTCCTTGCACATCACTAGTTGACGCGTCTTCACGTCTGTGGCGTGGATTTGCGGGCTAAATTTATACATTTTGCATGATGATTTACTTTGTTTTTTTTTCAGGTACAACTGTCTAATTATTATATGTCTTTGTGTAATAATGTAATAAATATGTTTAGGTAATAATAACAGGAGAAAGAAAACACTTGAAACGTATTGTTGTATGTTTATTTTGAACTATAAAAAAGTGATATTTTTGACGTGCTATCACGTCGATGGCGTCGTGAGCGATTTTCAATTTTACGTCTCTTAACGTCCGTGGCGGTGAAAAGGTTAAGGTAAAATGCGTGTTCGCGTTAGTTCCCGTAGTCTATTATACATTCGACCAAGTGCGAGTAGGAATCGCGCACGAAGGGTTCCATACCAAAAATATGCGAAGAAAACACGTTTATTGTATGGGGACCCAACCAAATTAAAAAAAACAAATAGTATTTGTTGTTATAGCGGCAACAGAAATACATAATTTTATTTCATGTAGCCGAGCACTTCAACACAAAACATATTATAAGTTACTATCTGACTCGCGCTGCTTCGCTTGCGTCACGGAAGAGAGAATAGGTAATTTAATCATTTTTTACTGGTACTCTGTTCCCATTGGTGTTAGCGTGATGTTATATCCTCCTTAATAAATATACTATCGAACACTAAAAAAAAAATCATATCACACCAACGGTTCCTGAGATTAGCGTGTTCAAACAAACAAACAAACTCTACAAATTTTATAATACTACCCTCTTATTCATAAACACACTATAAATCTATTTTAGTTAAAATGGTACTATAATATGTTTTCTCTTTGTCATTTCGCTGAGGAGTGAAAGAAACAAAACACTTTATAAGCCTTTCATAACTTCATATATTTTTTATGAATAAGGCGGTGAGTATAGATGTTATGAGAGCATCAGATCAGCAATGTTATAATGTACGCGCACATTCATTGTATCCGCGACTTCGAGCAAGGCTTCACGAATTATAAAAATTGACTCTAGTAAAACGTAAGTTGTTTAGAAAATATCATATTTACAAACCTGTATTGACTGTCCGCTTATTAATTAATGTATGCTTGTCTGTAAATTACCGTTTTAAGAGACTTGTAGTTATAAAAATTATATTATTATTCTTTTCTGTAAATAGGTGGTTGGCGGATATTAAGGCCCATAAAATTTTACAATAGGCCTTATTATACTCCTATTTTTTTAACTGCTATATAAGTAGGAGCGTGTTTTTAAAATGTTTTTTAGTGGTAGTATATACGTAGTTTATATTTTCAATTTATATATTATTGTTTTTAGTGCTTACAGTCACGATGCCTCCCAAACGAGCATTGTGGTCAGAAGGCGATCTGACAAAAATAAATCACAAAAAAAAAAGATCGGTACTGTCATGTTTGCAAATAAGATAGAATGGATGATGCTATGAGGCAATGTTCGCGATGCTCTAAGTGGTACCACGAAGAATGTGTCGGTTTGACTGCAGAATATACTGATGATTTTCAATGTCCTGATGGATGCGAATAAGGACATTTTTTTAATTTATTAAGACTACTATGCTTTCTATTGCCTTATGTTAATGATTATTGATGTCAAGAATACTAATTTACTTAGTTTAAGTTGATTTTTGAATAGTTTATAGTATAGGCCTTTTTACCCTACCCTATTATAATAAGGCCTAAAGACAGCGTTTTTTTAAAAGTGATATAATGTTTTAGTTTTAAGCTTTAGAAGCTATTTTTTGTTTAAACTCGGTAGTAATATAAGTACATGACTGATTATTATAAAAACTGGTTGATTATATTGGATATTCTTCATTTTATTACAAATCTCCCTTAGCTAGGCCTTAATACCCGCGGGTACCTTACTACATAGAACTGCTTGTTAACGACTTCATAAAAGAAATGGACCAAAAATGTTGTTTTTACATTGCAATATTTTATTATAAAAAAATGTGTAGAGCAATTTAAACATTTTTGTATTTAAGTTAGTTATACTAGGCCTAAAGTACTAAAGTCCAGGACCCTGAGACATAATAATATGTGTACTTTGGCTACATTAGAATACTTTGATCATAGTATAGGATCCCGCTAACAACCTTCACCGAGCTGGTTGTGAAGATGAAAGATATTTTTTATCCTAGTAGGTTGTCTAAAAAAAATCATTTCTGAATATGATTTTTCCTTCTATTACACAGGCTTGGTACATGAAGAAAATCCATCCATTTTTTATTTTAGTTTCCTTTATTAATAATTAAAAACATGTTGGTCAGGAATAGTTGATTATTGTTACAAATAAACATGAACACTGATTTATATATATTATACTGTTTTATTTTCTTCACTCCTGAAGACTCACTATGTGCCATCCATGCCAACCTATCACTGTGTCATGACTATATTCATCCTATTGATAGGTAAAAGGACACATTCTTCTAATATTAGTAAAGCATAGTTCCTTCACCATCACAAGAATGCATTTTTAAGTACAGAACCGCATGACGGCGCAATGGTTAGCGTGTTAACTTGCCGTAGTAACCATAGCGCTGTGTGTACTAGGTTGGAATCCCATGTATGTTCACGTTCATCATAATATTCACGATATTTAACTTGATTTCAGGTGTCTGTGTGTGAGTTTTTGTTCGAGAGATAGCATAGGGCCAGAAGACGGACATGGGACTTTTAATCCCGTTCGACCGCGTTTGTACCCGGTGCGCGGTGGAAGAACAGAACGTGGAGACAACGACACCTAGTAGTTATGAACTCCTGGTAGGTGTGGATCTATTTTTCGAACTAGCGAACCGCTTTGGCTTAAAACTATAAAGGGGTAGTGTATCCGCAATAGATCAGCGGTTAAAGAAGGCGCAGTGGACAAGTATAAATGAGTAGGTATATTTATTATTTTCGAACTTCTTGAAATTATATATTTTATTTAGAGTGAACATTTACAAAACAGATTATTTACAGCATTAAAAATAAGCCAAATTTACACTATGTATACTAACAGATAAAAATTATGGGAAGCGAACTACACGTCGTAATAGCTAGTCTTCCACATCGCTGTCCGGGGTTCATTGGGAACGTTTCCAGAATCCTGGCAGCCACGTTATATGGCAATGCTCAGTCTTAGTCCCAAGAAAAGGCCCCACCACAGTTTGGTGACTTCCTTATAGAGTAAGTGGGCGCTCGGGCCCCATGGTTCCAGCGTCTCGACCCCAAACGGCTCTAACACAAAATCACCAACAACACTTTAGTATTTGCGCCGCTTGAGGTATTGGGCAGCCGCAGCAGCAGCATCGGCCGTCCTTAGAAGAGGAAACGGCGCAAGAGTGTCGACGTATGCATTTATAATGCATCCTACACTATAGGCCGTCCCATCCTCCAAGGCATCGACGACATACCGTCCGGCCTCTGTCCGTCGTCGCGCGCCAGCCCATTAGGTTCTAGGACGGCTGGGATTCCAGCGACGGCAAGAGACCGGCGAATGATGTCTTGAGGAGTGCATGTCTGTCGCTACAACTTGCAAAACTTAAGTTTTGTCTACGACCCGTATTCTTGTGTTGTAAGAAATATTAATAATATATTAAATTGCCAGACTTCGACGACATTTGGTGCACTGATAGAAAGTTAATAACTTTGAACAACACAAAGGATACCTACTATTTACCCCGCGAAATTAATTGAATAAGTACGAATAAAGTCGCGGGCACAAGCCAGTTAATTAATATTTAAGTATAACCAGAAATCATAGCCCACAGCTACTTACACTCATCGGTCAGTAGACGATCTGTGGAAGCAAACCTTGGCGCGGTCAATTCACAGATGGGTTACCGCATTAGGTATTTGAGTCTCTGTGCTATGGAGAGCACGTAAAAAGTCGGTCCCGATTGTTATCCATTAAGATAACACCCTTGAACAACTTTGACGCTAGGTTGACCACTAACTATAGGACAAGAAGAATAAGAATACAAAACAACTTAATATAGAGTAATCCACGTTTATTCAGTGTTCATAAGTGAAGTTAACAAAGACAGGGTATTATTAAGTACATACGAACATTGTTACAACATTATATAATAAATATAAATAATAATACAAAATAATCACGATGTTGATTCAGCTGTGACGCCTAGGAGTTTAGTATTAAAAACAAAATAAAAATGCTTAAACCGGCATACAAAAAATTTGATGTATTAGCGTTAAAGAATGGCAAGGAACCGTATTATGCGCTAGTCCCACTTGTTTTGCCTGGGGCCGTTCAACAGAAAGGCAGACTTCCGAATAATATTATTATAATGTTTATAATACTGAAGTATGATTATAACGAAATATGTATACCGTAACACAAATTATTTTTAATAATAGTATGAATGGTATAGTAGATAATGAAAAACGGGTTTTATAATCCGTTATATGAGTAACATAATATATTATTATGATGTCTGAACTCCACAGACAAATCGATTTGTTCTTGTTGACTCGATAAATATATCGCACTAATAATAAAATACTGCAGAAACTCAAAATACATCGCCACAAATACAACTATACTTAACAGTATAACCATACCCTATTATTTTTATTTATTAATAACAAAATAAATATAATTCCATTTCATTTTAAAAACACAAATAGTATTCAATTTTTTTGTACCCATAATCATAAAGTGATAAACAAGATATTCGTCGATTCTGAAAGAAATTGTATTTTGAGTTACAGCACTATAGTAAGGACAACCAGATGAGATAAATAATGCAAAATAAAAATGCAAACAAAGTGTTCAGGGGTTCAAAACATTTCTATTTGAATAAATTTTTATAAAGTTCGAATTTTAAACAAAACACCAAGTAAATAAATACGAAGATGAAACTAAATGTGTCACTTCGATGAACTTGTTCCCAAAATGGCGGACCAAATATTGACAACTGTTCTACGGTACTGGCTGCTTTCTTGAACCACAAAACACACGACGACGTCTGCTGTCGCCACTACTGCGCGTACGAGTGATAAGGACAGAAATAATAATCGCTCGCTATCGCAATGTAACCTAGTAACGGTCCGCTTGTTTACGTTTTTATCTCGTTCTCGGCCAACCAGGCCTTACTTTAGTCATATTATCGTATAATGTAATATAAAGTGGAATGTTGACAGTTATTTCAATGTAATAAATAATTTTCAGAGAGTTGGAAATAAGTAAAGGCGGCAGTTCCCGCCACGAGACATGAGACCGCGACCAGAGATTGCCATAGTTACTTTAGATTTATTACAACTAGTGGTCGCCCAGTAGTCGAAATTCGACTATAATTCATTTAAATTATAAGTTATTAACTCTTTTTCCACGCATATCTTCTGCCCCCATTACAATGAAAATAACAATTCTTGCGCAAAGGGGTTCAGTCAGACCAATTTTATATATTTATCGTTTCCTTGAACCCGTTAAACCTAAATACTTCGGTGCCCACTGGGAGACTGTATTGCACTTATCGCACGTTCAATAATAAACTGACCGATTACGGTTTAGGTCCAAAATGAGTTAAGCAAACAAAGGAATGCCTTTCAACGCCATCTATCTCTCTCCCTCGGATTTTTTTCGATATCTCGTTTCTAGACTACTAGAGTTACTACTATATCGGTCTCTTTCACTCTCATGCGTTTTCACAATTATTACTATGATTTCGAAAACGTTTTTAATGGTTTCCTACAAATCTAGTTTTTTAGGCCAGTCCCTTATTAAGCGTGTGTTATGGGCTACAGTATTAGTCCACCACACCTTCCGAATAACCATCACCACTACAAAGTCAACTGAACTAGTCCACCGTGGTGACTAACAACAGCCGATTGTATTCTTTACTCCCGCCAACATACCAACCCTAAACCTTCTCACATGTTGACTTCATAGCTTTTACCATAACCCATTTACAAATAATATGAAGACTAAAGCTTTCTACTCACATACTTGGGCCATACGTTCGGTTAGACAGTATTTATCAAACAACATAGCCGATTCGAAGCAATATTGCACTTGCTCGGTGTGTCGATCGTGTAATTCCTTCGTGTGCGAATTGGAGAAAGTTACTAGGTATGCCAAATCGTTTTAAATTTTGATTCAGTAAAGCCTGTACATGTACATGCAAACTAGTTTTTTGTTTTAGCCAAAAATACCAAGTAGTTTTGATTTTACAAGCATTCAAAGTTTTGAAATATCAAGATTTCGAGTCCCGCTAACAGCGTAACGTCATATTACACCGCGTCGCGCGGGCCGTGTCCCGCTTAGTATCGAGTCTCCAGCCGTAGATGTAATAGCTAACACAGTATTTTGTTGGGTTTCCGTCCGGTAATTACATTTATAGTGTAATAATAGTAAATATTATTACTAAGGACTGTGTGAGCCAGACTTAGCATGATGCACAATGACGTCACACCGTCACCGTGCGGTTACAACTTGTTTTACTTATAAATCGGAAACTAATTAACGTATCGACGTAATTCTTTCACTAGTATATTTTATTTTTAACAGAGAATATGGAGTGCTAATAATCAAAATTAGTTAACATTCTCCAATTTTTTTTTCGGACATTTATCTACACATATCCAATTTTACCGAACGGCTGGGACAATAAATTAATGACCGGATTTGTGTGATACAAGCATTATGCGCGTTATATCAAATCAGCATAGTAAACATCAATAAACAATGCATACATACAAACATACACCTTTGACCAATAAGAGTAATCAGAGACCAAAGCAATGTAATTAAAAAATAATGCTTTTCTAACAACTTTAATATCATTGTAGCTTTATTAAATTTATCTTATAATAATTACCGTTTTTATTACGTAAGAGATTCAACATAATATTAGCAATTAAACCTAGCGGAAGTTTGTTGATCTAATAGTCGCGAGTAGCAGGTGAAGAAGGATTTAATGATTTTAAACTCTCGCGACTTGTACTCATAATATTATAATGTCTATAATGACTATAATGACGGGTCTTGATTGAAAATTAAAGGTTAGAAGACCTTATTTGTTTACCCGACGTTTCGATCGTATTGTACAGACTATGGTGATAGGCAGACTGCTGCAGCTAGGGTTGCTAGACGCCCGGGATTTTGGGACTGTCCCTAAATTTTGCGTGTTATCCCGTGTCCAGTAATTTTACTTTGCTGTCCCGGAATTAAAAAAATACATTTTTTTTACAAAGTTACGATGCTATGGCGATTATCGTTGGTCATTCCTACTTAGTATAGTCTCGGACCGGAGACAAAAACGAATTCCATTCGTGGTTACAGAAATATTTAGGAAATGATCAGTCCGGATCTGGCAACCCTAGCTGCAAGTGCCGGCTGAATTTATCACACCTGCTACTTACTTTAATATTTACTGCTATTATGAAATTATATGATCATTATTATATACTCGTAGCGTTCGTTTAGCTCTACACTCAGGTCGTTATAAACGTGCGAACTACATCTTAATCAAAAGAATCATAGGAATGTGACTATGTAAGTGCGGAAGAAAGTCTCTTCGCACGTTTTAAAAAGGCCGGATTATAATAATATCATACGGAATATGAAAAATGAGATATGAATTAAATCACACGAATCATGAATATTATTTAATATGACTACGAATTAGGGCAAAAAATACCTACAAATTCAAAAAGAGTTAGTATAATAAAATATTTTAATTTTTTTCTCGTGACAAACGCCTATTAGATCATCAATTACCGCTAGGTAGGTAACCGTTATAAAAGCTATCGGAATGTTTTATTTTAAAACCGTTAGATGGCACCACTAGTGGGATGCAACAAGGCTGGCAACCAGTCTTACCGAAGGGTATCGTGTTATATCCCAGGTAACAGGGTTGTGGAGGTCCGATAGGTAGTCGCTCCATGTAAAACACTGGTATTCAGCTGCATCCGGTGAGACTGGAAGCCGACTCCGACATAGTTTGGAAGAAAGGCTACGCTGATAATTATACATACAGTTCTCTGAGTACATCAATGACGTCACATGTGCAACAGTGGCGCCGTCTTACGGTTGAAAGCAACAGAGGCCGTAACCAGATTATACAAAACAACGATATATTGCTCACTTGCGACGATAATGTGACATTTCGAAAACGTCAATTTTACAGTTTCATTTTTAAACTTTTAATCGTCGTTGCTACACTGCGATAGTTGCGTCACTTTCTCTCGTTACGCCGCCATTTTTGGAGTAAATAATATCGCGTTTTTGTAGAATAAAGAGCGCATTAAGGCGGTTTCGAATAACTAAATATAAAAATTTTGAATTTTTCGATTTATCACTTTGTCGTCGCAAGTGAGCGATATGTATACACCACAAAAATACATACCTTGATGATAATTTTACTATTTGACTGCTGTCCCACTACTGGGCAACGATCTCTTACCGGAGTGGGTTAGGCCTTGAGTCCACCACGCTGGTTAAATGAATTGGGGACTTTGTATACCCTCAAAAATAGTTTTAAAGAACTCTCAGTCATGCAAAGTTACACGATGTTTTCTTCCACCGTTAAAACAACTACAAGTCACAGTTATTGTGTACGAAAGAGACGAATGAAGTCACACCTTAGTAACGCAATCTTGTTATTTACAACGCATCGTTTACTATAGCTCGACAACTTAGTAGAGAGCATGTGAGAGGCACGGGGGCTATGACCATAACTTTTATTTTTTTGAACAGAAAATTCAGAAAAGACTTTTTGGCCCTACCGAACTTCGTAACCGAAATCGAGACTCAATACTAAGTTGTTGGACTATAGATGTAGTTCTATATACATTCGACACAGTACAATTTTATATTTTTATATGTATCGATGAACGAAATTCATTGTTTCAAACACAATATCAGTAGAATCTCCTTCAAGGTATGTATTTCTATAGTTTAACAATAATGAATATATTCTATGTCAAAATTGTGCAGACGACGTCATAATAGGCCTGAATTCACATATTTCTTGTTCACCGCAAGCCGTTTGTGGGGTAAGCAACGTTAACGCGGTCGTAACACGGATGGGTGGGCGTGTACTCGAGGCTCTCGTGGGTGCTCGCAGACGCCGCCTGCACGCGGCAGTATCAACATTAAGTTAAACCTTCAACACTACACACTACAACAGCTATGTGAATGTTTCCTGAAACAAACAATGAAACAATTTAAAAAACATTTTTGTTTCGTTCAGCGGTTGATTTGTGAAATATCATATACCACATAATCTTATATATAAAATTCTCGCGTCACAGTTTTCGTTGCCATACTCCTCCGAAACGGCTTGACCGATTCTCATGAAATTTGGTGAGCATATTGAGTAGGCTTGGGAATCGGCCAACATCTATTTTTCACACCCCTAAGTGAAACTATTTTTTTTTATTTTATATGGCAAAACAACGTTTGCCGGGTCAGCTAGTAATCTATATAAATAAAATGAATCACCGAAATGTATGTACGGCGTACGTACATAACTTTTGAACAACTAAACCGAATTGGATATTTCTTTTTCAACATTTTTGTAAATGTCGAGCAAGGTACGATGGGATCGAAATTCCCACGGGAACGGAATCAACAGGATGAAATTGTACTATACCTGGACAAAGATGGGCTAGTCCGCCAGTAAAATATAAATAAATATCATATCAAAAGGAAAAAACTACTATTTGAAATTTCAGATTAAAATGAACCAGCCATATTTCAATGTCATTAGAGTCGTATTTTGCACTAATACTTTGTGCTTTATGTCAGGAATTCTGTCTACGACCTACGTGCTTTAAGTGTCATCTCTTAGGTTAGTACTAGGGTAGGTTAGGTTAGGCTTCGGTGACCGGTCAGCCCGTGACCACGGTCAATGTAATTGGTTCGAAACGTCGAGAAAACAAATAAGGTACTCTAATTATATATAATACCTTTAATTTTCAATCGCTTTTAAGACCCGTTACATTATAATATTATGAGTACCAGTCGCGAGAGTTTAAAATCTTTAAATTATACTACGAAACAACTAACACAAGAGGAAGGCGTAAGTGGGCGTGGCGCGTGCCATATAAAGTATGTGCAGTTATACCTACCCTAGTACTAACCTAAGCGTTTAAGACCCGTTACATTATAATATTACGTGTACAAATCGCGAGAGTTTAAAAAGTAGTGATTAAGGTCCGTGGCGCAGTGGTTAAGGTCGCCACGCCGATACCATTGCGTCGGGAGGTCGTGGGTTCGATTCCCAGACGGAGCAATTATTTGTGCGATCCACAAATAAATGTTTCGGGTCTGGTTGTGCTTTGTGTCCGTTGTTTGTACGTTTGTGAAAGAGCCCGCGACACAAGAGCAATTCTTAGTGCGGGAGTTGTTTTTTTAAAAAAGAAAAAGGTGATACTTGCCTAGTAGAGGAACAGCTCTGGGAAGTACTTGGTGTATGGCGGCACGCTCTGCTGGTAGGACTTGTGTCCGGCCGGCGAGCACGAGCCCGACACCGGCAGCAGCGGCTCCTCCGAGATCGAGTTGAATATCTCCTCCAACTTGTCCTTTATCTCGTACTAAATCAATCATCCATATTAGTTAATACGAATCCGCACATAACTTTTGAAATACACAAATCGGAAAATTTATAAACCAATTTTTTTTTCATTTACTTTTCACTTATTTGAAATCGTCATAATATTTTTTATCTAAAACTCTGCATAATAAACTCTGTGTTTTTAATCGGCATTATTAGCTGCTTTAAAACAAAAATTCCACAAGTCAATACATCAAAATTCCTTTTAATTAAAAAAATACATAATTTTTTAAAAGACGTCCAGCAATTTCGTACTATAATTAATAAAAAAATCACTTAAGACTTTTCTAAATAATCGGATAAAGTGTTATTTTTTAAAATGAAAAGGGGTTATTTAAATTTAGATTTGCGGCACTTTTGTTTTAAAGCACCGGTATGTTGATGCAACAATGTAATATGAGTGAGTGTAGGGCGTGTTACAGCGGTACCTTGGGCTGCGTGATGTGCAGCAGGTGGTCGAAGGGCGCGGTGCGGAAGGCGTTGTTGAGCGTGGCGCGGCGGCGCTCGGCGTCGCGGCGCTCGGCGTCGCTGGGCCCGCCCGCCGCGCGCCGCAGCGCCTCCAGGCTCACGCCCTCGCCGCCGCCCGCCGCCTGCGGACCAGCGACACGGCTTAGTGTTCTAATCGAATCATAATCATTTATTGTTTTGACTGCACCTATATCGCTGGACGCTACGCCGCTACGGTTGCGTCGGGTGGTCACGGTTTCGATTCCCACACGGAACGATTATTAAGATGAGAAGACCACGAATTCGGTAGGCGAACCGAATTCATTTGCAGAATCGATTCTCGCTACTCACGACCGAACCGAACGGTCTTCGAGTGCACATGGACTAACTTAAATAAATCGCAGCTGTGTGAAATTCACTTACGCTCGGCTGTCGTCTATCGCGTCTCATGTAATGTGAACTGAAACAGCGCACGTCCTCGTGGCCCCAGTGCCAGAAGTCATTGTCACTGCGCTACACGGGGAAGGATAGCTTAGAATAAGGAAAGGATAGGTTAGGATATGGATAGCTTAATATATAGATAGCTTAGAATACGGATATTTTAGAATACGGATAGCTTAGGATACGGATAGTTTAAGATACGAAAAGTTTAGGATACGGATAGCTAAGGATACGGTAATTAGGATACAGATAGCTAAGGATACGGATATTTTATGCTCTGGATAGCTTAGGTAACGACACTGTCGTAAAACATCGACTAATTCAGTAATTCTAGTACAGTATAGTGGCCAGGGCTTCCCAGAGTGTAACCCAAAGATACTTGTGTTGGGATAGCCTCGTTCTTCTTACGTTATCTTAAGTGTTCATTCACGTTGACTCGCGGGCGCGGTCACGAAATATCAAACATATGGCGTAGTTCTCAAGTGTTCACGTACAAACCGTTCGCGCGGTCTAAGTAGCGGGCGAGCTAGCGGCGTCGCGCGCGCTCGCGGCAATATCAAACGCGTGAAGATGTTCGTGTGTGTTCATGTCGCACTAGCGGTGGCGGGCGCGATTCACTCGCGACGTCAAGTGAGTTCAACCAGTTTGAGCCAGTTTGAGCCAGTTTGAGCTTGTCGCTAGAAACAAACGCCTGGCGGCCAACGTGAACACAAATCGCCACGTCCCCGCGCTCGCGACCGCCACCGCACCCGCGCGTTCCAACGTGAACAAGCACTAACAGTTAAGAGTTATAAGAACCAACGCGATAAATGTATACTATTCCCGGGCGAAGCCGGTTTCTATAACTAACCGGAGCTTACACGTTTATTAGTAAGATAGTATATGTATTACGTAAATGCCAAAGTTCTGCATAGACGGTCGGTGGTTGTGGTTATATTTCTCTGTGAACATCCTGTATTCCTCGTCCAAGTCATCGTATTGTGTTTGCTGGAGAACAATTATTATTACTATCCCACTGTTGGACTTAACTACTCCTTATTTTAATCTAGTTCAATATAACAGGGATGTTCCCTAATTTCTACTACAGGCGGTAAATGGACACTTCAAAATAACTAGAGCAAGGAATTTGTGCACAAATACAATACCTAATAGGTATCTTATTTCACTCTTTTTAACCGACTGCCACAGAGAGGATGGTAATGTTTTTTTCTTTTTTTGATAACTCCCGCACTAAGAATTGCTCTTGTGTCGCGGGGATTTTGACAAACCTACAAACAGCGGACACAAAGAGCAACCAGACCCGTAACAACTATTTGTGGATCGCACAATTATTTGTTCCGTGTGGAAAACGAACCCATGACCACTCGCGACAAAAGTGGATTTTTTAGTACGGGAGTTGTCTTTTAAAAATAACATAAAATAATTCAAATAAAATAAAATTAAATGAATGTGTGTATAGTTACCCGCTGCACGCCGGGCGAGCTGTTAGCGCTGTCGAGCTCATTGAGCGGGCCCGCCGTGATGTCCGCAAGACTGTCGCGACCCTGCGCCGCGCCTGACATACGACAACACAATACATTATTAACTCATCCATACTAATATTACCATACCTTACCATACTAATATTATAAATGCGAAAGTAACTCTGTCTGTCTGTCTGTTACTCAATCACGCCTAAACTACTGAACCAATCTGCATGAAATTTGGTATGGAGATATTTTGATACCCGAGAAAGGACATAGGCTACTTTATCCCGGGAAAATGACGTATTCCCATGGGAAAATTCAGGCGGCGGACGAAGTCGCGTGTAAAAGCTAGTACATTATAAATTCATACATACATACATATTACATAAAAACACACCTGTTTCTAATAGGGATAGGCCTAAGACGAAGGCCTACTTGGAACAAAAAAATTTAAAAAATACCTATAAAATTACATTATAGCAGTGATAGGGACATCCCACGCAAGTGGTCGCAGGTTCGAACCCGAGGCAACACACCAATGACTTTTCGAAGTTATGTGTGTATTAGAAATAATTATCACATGCTCCAACGGTGAAGGAAAACATCGTGAGGAAACCTTGCATGCCTAAAATTTGTTTAATACATTTATTGAGGGCATGCAAAATCCCTAACCCGCACTCGCTCAGCGTTTCGGACTCGAGGCTTGTCAAGCATCTCCTCTCAAACGAGGGGGTACCTTCGTTTGGGAGGAGACGCATGCCCTGCAATGAGACAGTAAAGGGTTAAAAAAAGAAATACTTTTCTTTACGTTGATTGTCAAAGTTGTTCAAGCCGCCCGAGAGACCTTTGACGTGACCTTAACGTTTGTTATCTTGGTAGACAACAACCGAGACCGACTTTTAACGTGCCTTCCGAAGCACGGAGAGAGTTCAAATAACACTACGCGGTCACCCATCCACGGAGCCCGCGCTGTAGGGCGACGCGGCCGCCAGCTTGCTGCACTCCAGCCCGCTCGCCTTCACGCACATCTGACAAAGTACTGACCGGCCTCGACCCAGCTGTGTCGGTGCGGCGCGGCCACGGAGCCCGCGCTGTAGGGCGACGCGGCCGCCAGCTTGCTGCACTCCAGCCCGCTCGCCTTCACGCACATCTGACAAAGTACTGACCGGCCTCGACCCAGCTGTGTCGGTGCGGCGCGGCCACGGAGCCCGCGCTGTAGGGCGACGCGGCCGCCAGCTTGCTGCACTCCAGCCCGCTCGCCTTCACGCACATCTGACAAAGTACTGACCGGCCTCGACCCAGCTGTGTCGGTGCGGCGCGGCCACGGAGCCCGCGCTGTAGGGCGACGCGGCCGCCAGCTTGCTGCACTCCAGCCCGCTCGCCTTCACGCACATCTGACAAAGTACTGACCGGCCTCGACCCAGCTGTGTCGGTGCGGCGCGGCCACGGAGCCCGCGCTGTAGGGCGACGCGGCCGCCAGCTTGCTGCACTCCAGCCCGCTCGCCTTCACGCACATCTGACAAAGTACTGACCGGCCTCGACCCAGCTGTGTCGGTGCGGCGCGGCCACGGAGCCCGCGCTGTAGGGCGACGCGGCCGCCAGCTTGCTGCACTCCAGCCCGCTCGCCTTCACGCACATCTGACAAAGTACTGACCGGCCTCGACCCAGCTGTGTCGGTGCGGCGCGGCCACGGAGCCCGCGCTGTAGGGCGACGCGGCCGCCAGCTTGCTGCACTCCAGCCCGCTCGCCTTCACGCACATCTGACAAAGTACTGACCGGCCTCGACCCAGCTGTGTCGGTGCGGCGCGGCCACGGAGCCCGCGCTGTAGGGCGACGCGGCCGCCAGCTTGCTGCACTCCAGCCCGCTCGCCTTCACGCACATCTGACAAAGTACTGACCGGCCTCGACCCAGCTGTGTCGGTGCGGCGCGGCCACGGAGCCCGCGCTGTAGGGCGACGCGGCCGCCAGCTTGCTGCACTCCAGCCCGCTCGCCTTCACGCACATCTGACAAAGTACTGACCGGCCTCGACCCAGCTGTGTCGGTGCGGCGCGGCCACGGAGCCCGCGCTGTAGGGCGACGCGGCCGCCAGCTTGCTGCACTCCAGCCCGCTCGCCTTCACGCACATCTGACAAAGTACTGACCGGCCTCGACCCAGCTGTGTCGGTGCGGCGCGGCCACGGAGCCCGCGCTGTAGGGCGACGCGGCCGCCAGCTTGCTGCACTCCAGCCCGCTCGCCTTCACGCACATCTGACAAAGTACTGACCGGCCTCGACCCAGCTGTGTCGGTGCGGCGCGGCCACGGAGCCCGCGCTGTAGGGCGACGCGGCCGCCAGCTTGCTGCACTCCAGCCCGCTCGCCTTCACGCACATCTGACAAAGTACTGACCGGCCTCGACCCAGCTGTGTCGGTGCGGCGCGGCCACGGAGCCCGCGCTGTAGGGCGACGCGGCCGCCAGCTTGCTGCACTCCAGCCCGCTCGCCTTCACGCACATCTGACAAAGTACTGACCGGCCTCGACCCAGCTGTGTCGGTGCGGCGCGGCCACGGAGCCCGCGCTGTAGGGCGACGCGGCCGCCAGCTTGCTGCACTCCAGCCCGCTCGCCTTCACGCACATCTGACAAAGTACTGACCGGCCTCGACCCAGCTGTGTCGGTGCGGCGCGGCCACGGAGCCCGCGCTGTAGGGCGACGCGGCCGCCAGCTTGCTGCACTCCAGCCCGCTCGCCTTCACGCACATCTGACAAAGTACTGACCGGCCTCGACCCAGCTGTGTCGGTGCGGCGCGGCCACGGAGCCCGCGCTGTAGGGCGACGCGGCCGCCAGCTTGCTGCACTCCAGCCCGCTCGCCTTCACGCACATCTGACAAAGTACTGACCGGCCTCGACCCAGCTGTGTCGGTGCGGCGCGGCCACGGAGCCCGCGCTGTAGGGCGACGCGGCCGCCAGCTTGCTGCACTCCAGCCCGCTCGCCTTCACGCACTCGCACAGCGCCATCTGACCAAGTCATCAATCAATATATTATGTAAAACCTTTCCCGACCTGACTGACTGACTGACTCGCCTACTAATGGACAACGCACAGCCGAAATTACCGAGCGTACAAAGTCGAAATTTGGTATGAAGATTCCTTAGGCTGATTTTAGTCTCACGCCGACGGCACGCGCACCGTCAGCGCTGATAGCCGAAATATATGAACTTCTAGGAAGCGTTTTTAAATGACGCGTAGCTATCAGCGACCGGACGTCGTCAGCGCGTACAGTTTTTGGGATAGATAGTAGCAGCAAAGCAGCAATAATTAACACACTCCGCATTTTGGTCGTCGTCTGTACAGTAAGGCGGTCAATACGATACTAAAACGAGCCACACTGAGCCTCAGCGCTGCCAAACTACGCGCTGAGCTATGAGCGCTGACGGTAAGCGTGAGACTAAAATCAGCCTTACGAAGTGTAGAGGAGCACTAAGAGATGATTTTCGGAAATTCGAAAAAAAAAGGGAGTAAAAGGGGGAATAACATCAAATCATTTTATACCAAAGGAAGAGGAACAATTTATTTTCAAATCGCTCTCCTCTAGCTCAATTCTCTACTACTATCAAGTATCGACAACCGTCTAGCTATCGAAAAATTTTATATGAACATCTGATCAGTGCCTCTAGCGAACGAGGTAGAAACTATTTCGGCAGTACATTTGAAATGTCGAACTCTCGATACTTGATGGTTCGAATTGTCGAGAATTGCGCTACTTAGTCCGGTCAATTTAGACATTCGAAGTTACATAAAGTCCGAACAAGATGAATTTCAGTGAAATTGTTCAAAACATAATTATGAACAATTTCTAGAAGTTCCCCATCATTCCCGTGCATTGAAAAAGATTTTTCAAGGTCAAAGGTAAAAAATGAGTGTTTCGCGATTTTCAGCAAAACGGTTAGTTTTATCATAAAAGTACCTGTGACAAAATTGTAGATCATAAAATTATCAATAAAAAAGTATAAATACTTTTGTCTTACGAGCCACCGTTTCTGATATATATCGATTAAAAAAGTTATTAAAAATTCTTATTGTCATAATATGCACACGTTTCCACGCCACTGATACTCGTAAGGTAAAGTACTCAACGTGATTTTTTTAATGTTGTTTCTCAAGTAGTCTAATAAATCTTATTACCCTAACTTATACTTAGTAGTTATCAATAAGATCGATCTACTAATACGAAACTATTAGTGAGTGAAGCATAGTACCTGGTCCATCATGAGGTAGGGCAGCTTGGCGGGCATCTTGGCGGGCGTGAGGTCCTCGTAGTCCTCCCGCAGCGGAGGCAGCAGCTGCGGGGCCTCCTCGCGACGAGCCGACACTATCTGTTATGAATAAAAAAAAAACTTATCTACAACATACCATAAGTTCCTCATGTCACTGTTTGTATACGTGAAGCAAAAACTTCGGACCCCTTTTTACGAAAATTACGCGGACGCAGAAGTATGAAACTTGGCACACTTGTAGTTTATGTGTAGGAGAAGTGCAGAACGCTAATATTTTGTAATAACATTGCTTATAAAGTACATTAGCTACAGGTAGAGATAGTATAATACGAGTAGGCGAGCACCTTGTGGATGTAGTCGGCGAGGCGCGGCAGCACGCACACGTGCGGCACGAGCGCGGCCAGCGCCAGCGCCACGGCCTGCAGCTGGCACTGCTGCGACACCGACAGCACTGGGTTGGACAGACCTGACTGCTGGATCCTGAACATATACTACACGTTACCACCGTGCCCAGAAGAGTGCGATCTCACTATGTCGTGACGACAGATAATCGTGTAGTTTCAAGTGTTAAATGGAGATGTTTACATATAGGTAGAACGACACGACTTAGTGTCGTCTACATTTTTTGCAGTGACAACAGATTATCGTGACAGTGGGGACTAGATACGACAGTCACTAAACGATAAATTAGTTGTTACGACATAGTGGGAATGCGCCCGAAGAGGCGAATTCGCCGCAATTTACTAGCGCGTATATCGCACGAATATTCCGTTTAGAAGAAGCGTGCCGACGTGTAAAATATTGCACGTTTTTTGAACACGCGCGAAAATTGCACAATGTATGGGCCGCCTCGTGCCTTGGTAACGCGCGAACGAATTTGAGCAAATCGATTGGCGGTGAATTTTCCTCTTCTGGATACGGACATAAGTTTGTTGTAGGTTCGCAATTCCTTCACTGATTGACACTAATTTACCGGTTATGTATAAGTAAATAGCCTTTATCTTGCGAATGGTTATCTGTCCCACTGGACTGTGAAAAAATTGAGTGTGTATATGTGTATTGTATACCCACTTGGCCACAAAGTTCTGCACAGTTGGCTGGTTTCCATGAAACTGGCCACCCTAGCCAAACACTAGTCAGGAGGACATGTCGCACTAATAATACAATAGTGCTGTAACTCAAAATACAACTTTTATCAGAATCGACGAATAACTTGTTCATTTCTCCTTATTATGGGCACAAAAAAACTAAATACACTTTGTGTTTTAAAAATGAAACAGTAGAGATTATTTTGTAGAAAAATATGGTGTAGTTATAGGGTAAAGCCTTTTTTTTTTTTTGCGTCAGGAAAATGCATTACTGCATGTCCCGCCCCAGGGAGGAAAGCGGGGGTCTGTCGTGCTCTCCCGCCGGCAAGGCGTTCCGGCTAACTTGGGCATACCGACTAAAAACCTGATGGTGTTCCTTCAACAGTCATCATAACGTGGCCAGGACGCGGTACCTCCATTTGGATACTCCACGTCCCAGATAGTGTAAAGCCTAGTTGAAGTTGTGTCGATGTATTTTGAGGTCCTACACTATTGTATTATTGGAGCAAATACATATTTATTAGAGACAAGTAAAGTGCTCACGCGAGTATAAGTTGTAGTATATCACAGACGGTCTCTTCGGAGCCCAGTTCGATGCAGATGAGCGCCAGCGTCGTGTATATGGCCTCGATGTTTTCCATACTGTTCGACTCTAACTGCAGTCCTGTAATATAACATACTTGTAGGCAGTATTGGGCAAAATGTAATCTAACTACTGATTACTAACTACGACTACATAAAGTAATTAGTAATCATAACTACAAACTACATAAAAAAATCGAAAAATGTAGTTAAAAATTTGACTACTAACTACTAATTGTAGTTGAAATTTCGATTACCTGATTACTTTTTATAACTACATATTTAAAATAATTTTGCGTCATTAAAAAAGGAAACACGCGCGATAGTCGTTCATGTAAGTACATGAACGACGATCGCGCGTGTTTCGACTTGTCGTTTGGTAGGTAGTTAGAGCATCGCGTTGTAGTCGCGTGTGTTAGAGCAAGAGCGCACTATAGCACGCTCTCGCTTTTTTTATGCAGCCCTATTCCAAAACATATGTTACTTTTTACACATTACATGTTTATATAATTGCAAAATATAAGTTCATAAAACATAAATAATCAGTAATTATAACTACTAGATTGCAGCAATCAAATTAACAACTATTCAATGTAGTTTGATTACTGTAGTTAATTTTTTGAGAATTACATGTAGTTACGATTACATGTAATCATAACTACATGTAGTTAACTACTTTTAATCGTAATTAGTAATCAGATTACTAAATTGTAGTTAACTACGCCCTACACTGCTTGTAGGAAATACTAGAAGTTAAAGGTTAGGATTTGTTCACCCGACGTTTCGATCGAATTCATATCGTGGGACTAAATATCGTAGGACAACTCACACACGGTCATTTGATTCCAAACTAAGCAGAGCTTGTATTATGGTAACCAAATAACTGATAAACATACTTATATACTTCTTAATACATACTTATATAGATACATTAACAACCAGGCTCAGAACATATACTCGTGCTCATCACACAAAGATTTGTCCCGGGTGGGATTCGAACCCACCACACGTGGCGCTACGGTTGTTGCGGCGAGGTGACCGCTTAACCCACTGCGCCAAACGTGCAGTTATATTCGACCGTGGTCACTGGCTGACTGATGTGGCTGCTAAGCGTCGTCTCCTTGCGGCGCGAGTTTCGACGCCTACCCTCACTTGGTTATCACTAAGTGTACATTGTTCGGAATTGTCGGTACTTCGACACACAACACTAATGACGTCTTTACACTGGCGCGTTACGTCATTCCGGCGACGGCGGCAAATGATGACAGGATTCCACGTAGATGATAAACGGTATCCATCATATTCTTTTATCATCTTTTTGGCTAGACGTGAAGACGGAAGGTGGACCAAAGCAATCACTGAGGTGGCCATGGAATGGGCAAAGGTCTCAAGGAAGGCCTCCAACTAGATGGTCGGACGACATTGTTAAATGTGTAGGGCCGAAATGGATTAGACAAGCGGAGGACCCTATAAAGTGGCGTGCTGAGGGGGAGGCCTATACTCAACAGTGGGTGGATACGGGCTGATTAGATAGATAGATCCATCTTTCCGGTTGAAATTAGTTTTCAACATTAGTTTAAGACCCGTTGCATTATAATATTATGTGTACTAGTCGCGAGATCGCGACTCCAGGAAGCCTGCAGCAACTTGAAAAAGCTATAGTAAGTTCTGGGAGGAACTAGGATGGCTGGAGTGAGGGTGAATCAACGCAACAATGTAAGAGGGTAGATACACGCACAAAGGCCCAATTAGGAGGCTAAGTGCGGAAAAAGCTCAGGAAACCTAACCTAACCTAACCTAGTCGCGAGATTTAAAAACATTAATACCAGAAGTAAAAGCAAATAAAAGAAAAATACCAAACTGTATCACTATAAGTCACAAAATGTACTAAAGCTCGTGGCTTAATTAACAACAGCAGTGGATCGATGTCTGAGTTTAAGCTACGCTTGCCGCGGTGGTTCTGTGGATGGGTGACCATCTTATACATATCGAGTTCCTCCGTGCTTCGGAAGGCACGTTAAATTGTGGGTTCAGGCTGTAATTTTCAAAGATCTTTGACAGTTATTAACAGTAGTCAGAAGTCTGGAAGTCTGACAACCAGTCTTACCGAAAGGTATCGTGTTATAACCCAGGTAACTGGGTTGTGGAGGTCAGACAGACAGTCGCACCATGTAAAATACTGGTATTCAGCTGCATCCAGTAAGACTGGAAGCTGACTCCGACATAGGTGGAAGAAAGGCCAGACTGATAGTTGGATATTTTCTTGAGAGTATGATACATACCGTCATACAGCGAGCTGAACAGCGCGTAGCCATGCTTGTTGATAAATATGAGGTCTTGTCGAGAACACTTCTCTACAGCTAGGCCTAGCTCTGCATACTCCACACTGTAAATATCAATAAAATAAATAAATGTTTTCTTTTTAGAGTTAACTTCCCTACTAAGAATTGTTCTTGTATCGCGGGGACTTTAATAAATATAAGCAACGAACACAAAGTACATCCAGAATTCCAGACATGAAACAACAATTTTAAATCGTACAAATATTTGTTTCGACACGACGCGTGACGTCACAATTTGTACTGTACAAATAGTTGTTTCGTGTGGGAACCGAACTTAGCTCGTCCTAACGTACTAGTAGTGGCGTTACGATAACCCACTGCGTCACGGAAGCTATCTATATTAGTATTGCGTAGGTGCTGCCGGACAGCTCGAACGTTTAGAAATATGACGTAGTGACGTCACAATTTAGTTTTTTGGTATCTAATAAGTAACTAATAAAATGTTTTAGGAAGAATACTGTGGGACATGTATAATAATAAGTAGTAGTGCTTTAGACAGTTGTCCCACCGCCAATGATGAACGAGAAACGAGTAGAGCTAGAAACAATAAAAGAGTTGACGATCAGCGGGAAGCGAGTGTAGTTTCGATAGTTTTGTCGCCGCGCTATAAGCGAGTGTGTAAGTGCGACGAGCGATTACTCGCGCCACTTGTCAATGTCCGACAATATCGTTCTCTGTGGGACACAAGTGAGTTCGCTAAACGAGTATCGCTGAGCGAGTTTATTTTTGACAGCTTGTCGCTTAGCAACAAAACTAGTAAAGCGAGTCGTCGCCGGCAGTGTGAACAGTCAGCGATCAACTTTGTAAATGCATCTCTTTTATTTACACGGAATGTTATATCTATTGTACTTTTCTTGAGCGAGAAAATAGTAGATAGTTAATCGTTTATTCGCCGTTGGTGGGACAACTGACTATATAATAATAAGCAGTAGTGCATAACTCACGTGGGTCGGGCTAGTCGCGTCACATTCCCGCGGCGGTCCAGCAGCGTGTGCAGGATGCGCTGCAGCAGGGCGCGCGCGCGCTGCTAGTATAGATAAGCAGTAGTGCATAACTCACGTGGGTCGGGCTAGTCGCGTCACATTCCCGCGGCGGTCCAGCAGCGTGTGCAGGATGCGCTGCAGCAGGGCGCGCGCGCGCTGCTAGTATAGATAAGCAGTAGTGCATAACTCACGTGGGTCGGGCTAGTCGCGTCACATTCCCGCGGCGGTCCAGCAGCGTGTGCAGGATGCGCTGCAGCAGGGCGCGCGCGCGCTGCTAGTATAGATAAGCAGTAGTGCATAACTCACGTGGGTCGGGCTAGTCGCGTCACATTCCCGCGGCGGTCCAGCAGCGTGTGCAGGATGCGCTGCAGCAGGGCGCGCGCGCGCTGCTAGTATAGATAAGCAGTAGTGCATAACTCACGTGGGTCGGGCTAGTCGCGTCACATTCCCGCGGCGGTCCAGCAGCGTGTGCAGGATGCGCTGCAGCAGGGCGCGCGCGCGCTGCTAGTATAGATAAGCAGTAGTGCATAACTCACGTGGGTCGGGCTAGTCGCGTCACATTCCCGCGGCGGTCCAGCAGCGTGTGCAGGATGCGCTGCAGCAGGGCGCGCGCGCGCTGCTAGTATAGATAAGCAGTAGTGCATAACTCACGTGGGTCGGGCTAGTCGCGTCACATTCCCGCGGCGGTCCAGCAGCGTGTGCAGGATGCGCTGCAGCAGGGCGCGCGCGCGCTGCTAGTATAGATAAGCAGTAGTGCATAACTCACGTGGGTCGGGCTAGTCGCGTCACATTCCCGCGGCGGTCCAGCAGCGTGTGCAGGATGCGCTGCAGCAGGGCGCGCGCGCGCTGCTAGTATAGATAAGCAGTAGTGCATAACTCACGTGGGTCGGGCTAGTCGCGTCACATTCCCGCGGCGGTCCAGCAGCGTGTGCAGGATGCGCTGCAGCAGGGCGCGCGCGCGCTGCTAGTATAGATAAGCAGTAGTGCATAACTCACGTGGGTCGGGCTAGTCGCGTCACATTCCCGCGGCGGTCCAGCAGCGTGTGCAGGATGCGCTGCAGCAGGGCGCGCGCGCGCTGCTAGTATAGATAAGCAGTAGTGCATAACTCACGTGGGTCGGGCTAGTCGCGTCACATTCCCGCGGCGGTCCAGCAGCGTGTGCAGGATGCGCTGCAGCAGGGCGCGCGCGCGCTGCTAGTATAGATAAGCAGTAGTGCATAACTCACGTGGGTCGGGCTAGTCGCGTCACATTCCCGCGGCGGTCCAGCAGCGTGTGCAGGATGCGCTGCAGCAGGGCGCGCGCGCGCTGCTAGTATAGATAAGCAGTAGTGCATAACTCACGTGGGTCGGGCTAGTCGCGTCACATTCCCGCGGCGGTCCAGCAGCGTGTGCAGGATGCGCTGCAGCAGGGCGCGCGCGCGCTGCTAGTATAGATAAGCAGTAGTGCATAACTCACGTGGGTCGGGCTAGTCGCGTCACATTCCCGCGGCGGTCCAGCAGCGTGTGCAGGATGCGCTGCAGCAGGGCGCGCGCGCGCTGCTAGTATAGATAAGCAGTAGTGCATAACTCACGTGGGTCGGGCTAGTCGCGTCACATTCCCGCGGCGGTCCAGCAGCGTGTGCAGGATGCGCTGCAGCAGGGCGCGCGCGCGCTGCTAGTATAGATAAGCAGTAGTGCATAACTCACGTGGGTCGGGCTAGTCGCGTCACATTCCCGCGGCGGTCCAGCAGCGTGTGCAGGATGCGCTGCAGCAGGGCGCGCGCGCGCTGCTAGTATAGATAAGCAGTAGTGCATAACTCACGTGGGTCGGGCTAGTCGCGTCACATTCCCGCGGCGGTCCAGCAGCGTGTGCAGGATGCGCTGCAGCAGGGCGCGCGCGCGCTGCTAGTATAGATAAGCAGTAGTGCATAACTCACGTGGGTCGGGCTAGTCGCGTCACATTCCCGCGGCGGTCCAGCAGCGTGTGCAGGATGCGCTGCAGCAGGGCGCGCGCGCGCTGCTAGTATAGATAAGCAGTAGTGCATAACTCACGTGGGTCGGGCTAGTCGCGTCACATTCCCGCGGCGGTCCAGCAGCGTGTGCAGGATGCGCTGCAGCAGGGCGCGCGCGCGCTGCTAGTATAGATAAGCAGTAGTGCATAACTCACGTGGGTCGGGCTAGTCGCGTCACATTCCCGCGGCGGTCCAGCAGCGTGTGCAGGATGCGCTGCAGCAGGGCGCGCGCGCGCTGCTAGTATAGATAAGCAGTAGTGCATAACTCACGTGGGTCGGGCTAGTCGCGTCACATTCCCGCGGCGGTCCAGCAGCGTGTGCAGGATGCGCTGCAGCAGGGCGCGCGCGCGCTGCTAGTATAGATAAGCAGTAGTGCATAACTCACGTGGGTCGGGCTAGTCGCGTCACATTCCCGCGGCGGTCCAGCAGCGTGTGCAGGATGCGCTGCAGCAGGGCGCGCGCGCGCTGCTAGTATAGATAAGCAGTAGTGCATAACTCACGTGGGTCGGGCTAGTCGCGTCACATTCCCGCGGCGGTCCAGCAGCGTGTGCAGGATGCGCTGCAGCAGGGCGCGCGCGCGCTGCTAGTATAGATAAGCAGTAGTGCATAACTCACGTGGGTCGGGCTAGTCGCGTCACATTCCCGCGGCGGTCCAGCAGCGTGTGCAGGATGCGCTGCAGCAGGGCGCGCGCGCGCTGCTAGTATAGATAAGCAGTAGTGCATAACTCACGTGGGTCGGGCTAGTCGCGTCACATTCCCGCGGCGGTCCAGCAGCGTGTGCAGGATGCGCTGCAGCAGGGCGCGCGCGCGCTGCTAGTATAGATAAGCAGTAGTGCATAACTCACGTGGGTCGGGCTAGTCGCGTCACATTCCCGCGGCGGTCCAGCAGCGTGTGCAGGATGCGCTGCAGCAGGGCGCGCGCGCGCTGCTAGTATAGATAAGCAGTAGTGCATAACTCACGTGGGTCGGGCTAGTCGCGTCACATTCCCGCGGCGGTCCAGCAGCGTGTGCAGGATGCGCTGCAGCAGGGCGCGCGCGCGCTGCTCGGCCGACGCGCCCACCCGCAGCAGCGCCTCCAGGAAGGCGGCGGGGAACGCCTTGCTCAGCTCCGTGGTGCGGTACGTCGTGCCCACCTGCACATATACCATGCTTCGTATTAAACACCACGTCACCATAGCTGTCATTTTTAAAGAGCTTTGATAGTCGTTACCAGTAATCAGAAGCATGACAGTCTGACGACCAGTCTTACCGAAGGATGTCGTGTTCAAACGACCGTAATTTTTGAAAATCTTTGACAGTCGTTAACTGCCAGAAGCTTGACAGTCTGACGACCAGTCTTACCGAAGGGTGTCGTCTTATAACCCAGGTAAGAGCGAGGCCACACTTGTAAGTTGCGTTGCGATGTGTCGCGTCATCGCAACGGATCAACGCATAATTGTATACTACATCCGAGTCGCGTTGATGCATGTCGTCGCAACGCAGGAGGGCGACGCACGCCATCGCAGTCGCAACGATCGATACAAACGTATTCCGTTATCGCCCCGGAGCTCCGCCACACTATCCCCCCGCGTCGTCGTTTGTCCGTAGACCCGCTACCCGTTGAAACGTCACGTGCGACGACGCAACGTGTTATTGTGGCATATTATAAGAAAAATATGAAAAACGACAAACTTGTGTGTCCTCCTAGCCGATATAAGGCTACGGCGGTCAGTTTCATTGAAACTGGCCATCTGTGCAGGACTTTGTTTATAGTGTCCAAGTGTGTGCACAATACACAGATACACTCTCTATTCCCTTACTCTCATAAACCGTGGGACGGATTTATAACCGACACGATCAGTGAGAAGTCAGGCGCAGGACCGACGGCTTTACGTGCTCTCCGAGGCACGGAGGTCTTCGACCTCAACTTCCCAACTCCAGGTAATCTCTAAGAAATTCTTAACAGAAAATGTCAGAAAAGACTTTTTGGCCCGACCCAGGATTCGAACCCGAGACCTCTCGCACGGCAGCCGCATAGCCGACTATCGACCGCGCTACAGAGGCAACGAACTATCAACACTGCGACGTCGCAGCGCAATGCAACGGAGCAATGTGTCGCTCTAACTGAGTTGTGGAGGTCCGACAGACAGTTGCTCCATGTAAAATGCCGGTATTCAGCTGCATCCGGTGAGACTGGAAGGCGACTCCAACATAGTTGGAGAAAAGGCTAAGTTAATATATCTCGTGAACTTCATAGTAGAAGCGATTAAAGTGGAAAATATTTGAAACGAAAAGTACACTTAATTAACGTCAAATATAATTTGTAACTCCATTATTTTTTTAATATTTCTTCATTTCAGTATTTTGTTGTGTTTTCGTCCGCTTATTACATTTATAGTGTAATCATAGTAAATATTATTATTAAGGACTGTGTGAGCCAGACCTAACGTGATGTACAATGACGTCACATCGCCATCGTGCGGTTACAACTTGTTTTATTTATAAATCGGAAACTAATTGACGTATCGAAGTAATTCTTCCACTAGTATTTTTTATTTTTAACAGAGAATATGGAGTGCTAATAATCAAAAGTTAACATTCTCCATTGGTCGTTTACCTTGAGCAGTGACTTGAGCAGGATGCTCTGCAGCATGGAGTCAGGCCGGGTGCCCTTGCCGCGCGGCGCGGACGGCACCTTGTTGACTATGAACATCATGATGTCGATCTTCTGGAAGTCGGGCAGGTGGTCCGCGAACTCGCCCAGAGCGTTGATCAACGCTTCCTGGTACAACTTCTCGTCTGATTCTTTCTGCAAAAAATAAACATGAAATTACGCCATTTTAGTTGGCTTGTTTGAAACGGGTATATTTCGTTTCAATATTAAATGTACGTTTTTAAACTCTAGCGACTTGTACACATAATATTATAATGCAAATATCGAATTACATGAGTTAGCCCGTGACCACGGTCGATGTAATTCGATCGAAACGTCGGGTAAACAAATAAGGTATACTAACCTTTCATTTTCAATTCCGACCCATTACATTATAGTATTAAATTAGTTATAAATCACAAAGCTAAGTTTGTTAGATGCCAAGTGTATTTACCTCAGAATCTCTTGCGACGGAAGCTCTCAAGTTGGTCAGTAGGTTGTTGATGATCTCCAGAACTGATGGACCTGGAATTAAGACATTATCAATAATATTGGATTCATTATTGTTTAAAAGCTTAATTTGAATTTGAAATTACTAAGTCTTAATTTTAATTCGGAGACCGACAAATGTCATAGATTTGTGCAAATTTTTGAAGTTATTTTCCCCCCGCAGTGGGATACCCACCCACACTGTCCCCGGCGGCGATGGCCACGATGTTGCTGAGCACGGTGGCGCGCGCGGCCCGCAGGCGGGTGCGGGCGCGCGCGTCGCCCGCGCTGGGCGCCGCCGCGTCCAGGTGCTGCATCAGCGCCTCCACCACGCTGTACGAGTACTGCGCCTGCGCACACCCACATACACACGTGACAATACACACTAGGCACAATCTTCTTCTTATCATATAGCTAGTGGTCAACCTAGTGTCAAAGTTGTTCAAGCCGCCCGAAGGCCTTTGACGTGGCTTAACGACTGTTATCTTAACTGACAACAATCGGGACCGACTTTTTACGCTCTGTTCAAGTACCACTATGCGGTCACCCATCTATGGAATGACCGCGTCAAGGTTTGCTTAACCCATAGATCGTTTACCGATCGGTGAGCGCAAGTGGCTACGGGCGCAATAGTTAAGAGATATAAAAAAGAAACCAATTTTTTTTTATGTTTTTCTACGAACTGTAACTCCGAGAAAAGTAGTCGTAGAAAAAAAAAGGCGAAATGTAGCTCCGAAGGTCTAGTTTTCAAATATAACCACGAACATTTTTATTATGTTCGAGCCTGGAGAAAGCCTAAGGAACCTAACAAAAAAGAACATATTATTATTTCTTCCTCGTCTTAAAAAAGGTTATATGGGTTTAAAGAAAAAAAAATTGTGACTAGTTAAGCTTTAATAATAATAATATAATATGTAATTAACGCGAACACGCATTTCACCGTAGAATGTCAGACGTTTCGGCGTAGGTTTTTCATTCCAACATTGATTAAAAAAAAAAACCCAAGATGCACAGTCTCAAACAAAAGCAACACTCGAATCTGTCCCGAAACCCGCCAATCATTCCACTGCACATAGTTTTGAAAATCAACCTTACGCGAACTAATTAAAGTTGTTTTTATAAAGCAGTGTGTGACAACCAAACACATTTGACGACCGCCGGTGGTTCCTTGGACAAGGGATTAGCCACCTTTACACACACACAGTATCGCACGTTCTTAGCAGCGTACAGTATAAGGGTGACAAATCAACATCGAGCTATGCTGCGCTGTGCTATGTTTGTGCTCGATGTTGTTCTAAACCAGGGGTTCCCAACCTTTTCTTAGTCCGGGACCACTTTTATATTATTCTTGTTACCAGGTACCACTTTTATATTATTCTTGTTATCAGGGACCGCTATGTTAGTAAATTAAAGATAGTGTATTAAAAATCCTGAAGATTGTAAATTTTAAAGTCATTCGCGGACCACATTTTGACTTCCGCGGACCACTGGTGGTCCGATATTCCGATTAAAATATTAGACGAGCAAGTTGACATAGCATGAACATAGTACAGCGCATCATAGCTCGATGTTGTTTTGTCACCAGCTAAAGCTAGTGTGCGCAGCGCGCAGCGCGGGCGACAGATGAGCGCGGCGCGTGCTCTTTCCTTTCCCCTTACACGCGCGCTCTTTCACGTGCGATTGTTGTTTCATGCGCGATAGAGTATGTGTGTAAAGTTTGCTATTGATGGAGACAAATATTTTTAGAAGTACGTTTTTTTTCATCCATCCATACTAATATTATAAATGCGAAAGTAACTCTGTCTGTCTGTCTGTGACTCAATCACGCCTAAACTACTGAACCAATTTGCATGAAATTTGGTATGGAGATATTTTGATACCCGAGAAAGGACATAGGCTATATATCATCACGCTAAGACCAAAAGGAGCAGAGTACCAGTAATTAATGTTACAAAAACAAAGCTAGGCAAATAACAATATAAAATGTTATATTTAAAGAATTTGTTAAATTGTGTTCTGAACACGTAATTGTACTTATCTAAGAGATTTTTTTGGAAAGGACTTGTAAATATCAATAAAACTAATATCACCTGGTAAAATTGTTCATTCAACCGGGACCGACTTTAATATACATTCCCTCCGAAGCACGGAGACGCTCAGCTCAAATACTAATACAGTCACCAATCTGCAGTACGACCGACCGACCGTTGAGTTTACCGACCGGTAAACTCAACTGTCTATGATATTTTGATTAAAGCTGCCTCCGTGGCGCAGTGGTTTAGGTCACCACGCCGCTATGCGCCGGGAGGTCGTGAGCTCGATTCCCACACGGGACAATTTATTTGTGCGATCCATAAATAATTGTTTCGGGTCTAGATGTATTTTGTGTCCGTTGTTTGTATGTTTGTAAAAAGTCCCCGCGACACAAGAGCAATTACTGGTGCGGGTGTTTTATTTTTTTTTAAGTATAAGTGAAAATAATAGGTTATTTACCTGTATAGAGAACATGATGATCTTGAACGTATGCACGGCAAACTCGTTCGGTATCCACAGCTCGTGGCGGTCGAAGTGACTGCAATAAAACAATATTATATTATTCTCTCTATTCCTACATTCTCATAGTTTCATGAGGCGCTCATAGCCAGTTGTCCTCACCGGTCGGTTAACGATCTGTGGGTTAAGCAACCGTTGGCGCGGTCATTCCATAGATGGGTGACCGCATAGTGGTATTTGAACTGAGCGTCTCGGTGCTTCGGAGGGCACATAAAAGTCAGTCCCGGTTATCGTCAACTAAGATAACAGTCGTTAAGCCATATCAAAGGCCTTTTGGGCGGCTTGAGCTACTTTGTCACTAGGTTGACCACTAATCATACGATAGATAGATAGTCCGGTGGGACGGATAACCGACACGACCAGAGAAAGGTCAGGCGCGGGACCAACGGCGACACAATCATGCTCTCCGAGACACTGAGGCCTGCAATCTCTACTTCCGACCTCCGGGCAATGCAGATTATAAAATAGGTACTAAACACTGATAAACCTCAGGATTACATTTTTGGCCCAAGCGGGGATTCGAACCCGAGACCTCTGCGCGGCAGTCGCGCACGCTACCAACCGCGCCACAGAGACAGTCAAAGCGAAATATAGCTAAGTAGAGTTAGTAACCTACGTGGCGCAGTGGTTTCGGTTATTGCATTGTCGTGGGTTCAATGGAGAATGTTAACAAATTTGGATTATTAGCTCTCCATATTCTCTGTTAAAAATAAAAAATACTAGTGAAAGAATTACTTTGATACGTTAATTAGTTTCCGATTTATAAGTAAAACAAGTTGTAACCGCGCGAGTCGGTGTGACGTCATTGTACATTACGCTAAGTCTGGCTCACATAGTCTTTTTTAATAATATTTACTATTATTACACTTTAAATGTATTAAGCAGACGAAAACACAACAAATTACTGCATAAGCTATTACATCTACGGCTGGAGACTTGATATTAAGCGGGACGCGGCCCGCGCGGCATGGTGTAGTATGACGTCACGCTGTTTGCGGGACTCGATATTTTTTGAAACTTTGAATGCTTGTAAAATCAAAACTACTTGGTATTTTTGACTGAAACAAAAACTAGTTTGCATGTACATGTACAGGCTTTACTGAGCCAAAATTTCAAGCGATTTGGCATACCTAGTAACATTCTCCATTCTCACATGGAGCAATTATTTGTACGACACACAAATAATTGTTTTGTGTCTTTTTGTACTTTGTGTCCGTTGTTTGTATGTTTGTAAAAGTACTCGCGACCCAAAAGCAAATGTTAGTACAGGAGTTGTCTTCAAAAAAAACCCCCAACCCGCATTTGGTCGGTGTGGTGAAAAGCAAATGCCTAACCTCTCCCTCGTTTGAAGGAGACCTTTGCCCAGCAGTGGGACAGTAAGGGCTTGTACACAAAACTACGATGCGACATCGCATCGTAAAAATCTACGAGCTCGCACAACGCATCGCAAGAACCTGCGAATTGATTCGCACGCGCATTCACCTCACCCTGGGTGATCACCGTGGGAGACACCTTCGCGAAATCGCATCGCAGCAATTCGTGTCGTAATTTTCTGCGTTGCGAATTCGCGTCGCGTCGCATCGTAGTTTTGTGTACAAGCCCTAAAGGGTTAAAGTCAGTACGTACGTGAGCACAGGTCGCAGCACACTGCGTATATGTCCGAAGGAGGCTCGTCCCACCAGCTCCCGGAGGCACGCCTCGGCCAGCTTGGCCGGCGCCTCGGCTCCCCCCGCGCCCTCCATACATGATACCGTCTCGTACTTCTCCGCCGTCTGCGAATAAACAATGATTATTACAGATTACGGTAGTTAAGGAGCTCGTGGCTTAGTTAATAACAGCCACGTAACTGTCCCACTGCTGGGCAAGGGTCTCCTCCCGAACGCAGAAGGGGTTAGACCTGGAGTCCACCACGTACCTCGCTTATTTTATTTTATTGTATGATTAGCTGACCCGCGCAACTTCGCTTGCGTCCAATAAGAGAGCATGGGTGAAATTTTTCATCGTTTTTGTAACATTAATTACTGGTACTCTGCTCCTTTTAGTCGTAGCGTGATGATATATAGCCTATGTCCTTTCTCGGGTATCAAAATATCTCCATACCAAATTTCATGCAAACTGGTTTAGTAGTTTAGGCGTGATTGAGTAGCAGACAGACAGACAGAGTTACTTTCGCATTTATAATATTAGTATAGTATGGATTAGTGGTCAACCTAGTGTCAAAATTGTTTTAGCCGCTCGAAGACCTTTGACATATGACTTTACGAATGTAACTAAACATCAATCGAGACCGATTATCTACGATATCTATTAAGAGCCGCCAGAAGCACGGACACCTTGTTCAAATATCACTTAGCAGTCACCCAAGTATGAGATGACCGCGCCAAGTGTGCTTAAACCACTGATCATTCATGCTATCTTACCTGCATATTATAAAGTAGAGAGGGTACTATCTTGTCCATGTGTTGGGCCTCCCAGATGTTCTCCACTAAATCATCCGACACGGTTTTTCTTATTACACCCTGAAAATAAAAATAAATGAGAAATTTTATATTCGCAAATTATACAAACGCCGTCGGTCCTACGCTTGAGCTCGAGTACTCCGAATACCACTAGGATATAAATAATGAGAGGAGATGGTAAAAATCTAGAAATTTCCGAAAGTACCTGATAAACAGTGCAAAGGTACTTAGCGTTTAAGTTATTACAAAGAGATCAACTTAGATTAACTATTTTGTATGCCTGAGTCTTCTAGACGTTTCCGTCTAAAAAGTACCAGGGGACAAGAAATTGCTAGAAAGTTAAGCGAACTTACACTTCAGTCTAGAAAGTGACAGTTTTTGCAAACAGAAGATGTATCCTTAAACCCATAGTACCAGGACGAAAGGATTCACAAGGAGGTTACTCACTTGCAATCCTTGTATGCCAGCGAGTCGTATCTTGTCTCTCGTGGCTTTGTCGATGTGGTTACTGTGGCACATCGCAGAGAACTTCGACACGAAGAAGTCGTACCGTCGGTGGTAAGATGGAGTATCCTCTTCAATGTTCGCGAAACGAACGAACTGAAACAAACATACAAATTATTATAGAACAGCTAAAATAGTGATCTAACATACGCCTCCCATTTGAGGGCTAAGTGCAGGAAAAAATGTATTAGAAACAGTCTAAACATTAGAATTATGGTGAAACTATCCACTGAGTAGAAAGCCTTGGCATAAACGATTTATATAATAATTCTGTGTTTGTCATTATTAAATTTGCTGTATCAAACAGAACACAATAAGCCTGACCACATCAGCTGCATAAGCTTGCAAGTCATTGATGTTCTAAACTATAAATTTTGTATGTCTCTGTCAGCCGCGAACCGTAAATACAAGTCTCTCTACTAAGTTGCCGGACTAACCCCCGGTTTCTGAGGTACATTTATCGGTAGTTTATCCATTCAATAGCGTTAAAACTCATATAGAAAAAACGCTATTGAATAAATAAACTACCGCTAAATGTTTTACCTGCCTTCTTTAAAAAGTTTTCAACCCGTTCTAGACAAATGTTGTAGATAAAGGACTAACACCTTTCTTCTGGTTTTCCTTGCCCAGCAGTCAGGCAGCAATGGAATTATAGTTGAAAATGAAGGCACTAGGCTTGGTATTTTTATTAATCGAAGACCCGGGATCGAACAAAAGCATTTGTTATATAGACTCACACTCTGCGTGGCTAATATCTGTAGCTGTGGGTCAGTAGACTCGAGGAGTTTCTGCACCATCTTGAGGAAGCTCTCCACGAACAGGTTGAGGGTCTGCGAGTGACACGCCACCAGCAGCTGGTCCATCGCTTCCATTGCTATTATCACGAACCTGGAGAAATAAAAGCTGTTTAAATATTGTTCGAGGGCATGCAATAGAGCCTTTTTTTATTAACGAGGGGGAAATCTTTTAAAGATACCCTATTTGTAGTTACTACTCGGGTTATGTCGGATTCCTACCGACTAAAACCACCCTCGACCAACCAAGAACACTCTTCAGAGAAACTCTGGTACCGCAATGTGCTATCCAGAGATGCAATAGAGCCTAGCCTTCACTTGGACAGCCATATGCTCCAAGGCACGTTACAAAACTCCGGACTAATTCCGAGATAAGGTCGTAAAATTGCTCAAACTACAAAAGGTAGGGCAAAAAAGAAATCTCAGGTTTTGAACCTAGTATCACAATTTAGGTTAAATATATCCATAAATCTTCTGCACTAAACTAGGTTCTAATAGATAACAGTATCTTAACTGTCAAGTGTAACGGCCTCAATAATGATAACGTAGTACAGTCAGCGGCAGAAATATGTATACACTGTCACAATTTTAATCGTTAGTTTTTGATTGAAAATATCTATTCAATAATTGTTATGTGCAGTAGTTCTAAAATGACTCGGAAACTTATACAAGGGTAATTTCACTGTTTTCATTATAAAAATGCTTTTGACAATGTGACAGTGCATAGAAATTTCTGACGCTGACTGTACGTCATATTGAAACCTTCAGTTATTTCATAACTACGTTTGTCTCAATCAGGTGATCTTGACTCACGGTCGGTATGATGCTGATAGGGCTTTTCTTTAGAAGTAAGATCGAGAATTTTCGTAACAAAATGTCAATATTCTCATTATCAATCTCCTCTCTCATTTAGGCAGATCATAGCACAGAAGTGGAACAGTAATGGCTTTTTTTTACACAAACTTTAAATCAGGCTTCTAGCCCATATGGGTAGGTAGAGACCACAGAACGCCACTCGCTACGATCCGTACAAACTAAGCTTGCTTCGTTCACATCCATACATCTTATCATGCAGGACTGCCGGTTTCGAGTAGCACCTGACCCTTTCTAGGCCTTCCCGGCACAGTATTTCATTATTTTTTATTCATTTATTCTTCCTGTATGACCAAATCGTCTAGATTTACTAATTTAATTAATTAATCTTACCCATGTCTCCTCCTATAGATATCTCTCGAGGCCTTCTGGAACAGGTATTCTCCGATCCTATCGAGTTTCTCAGGACTCGAGAGCGAGTAGAACGTGAGTTTCTCCATGTTGGACTTGACGAGGCCATCCTGAGGGGACGCGGGGAAGATGTTGTCCACCAGACGTTTGTAGCGAGGCCGGAGGGCTGAGCAGCAGCCACAACAGCCTGGGAACAAAATCAGCGTATTCTTGAGAATGGCGTACATAAAATCCTAGTAATACTATAAATGCGAAAGTTTGTGAGAATGTATGTATGTTGGATGTTTGTTATTTTTTCACGCAAATACTACTGAACCGATTACGATGAAATTTGGTATATAAGTAGCTAAAGATCCAGAATAACACAAAGGCTACTTTTTATCCCGGAGTTCCCGAAGGATCGGGATTTACACGGGAAGAGATTCCACGCGGACGAAGTCGCGGGCGGCCTCTAGTCCTCCATATAATAAAAATAGCATATGTAGTATCATTGCGATATATTATTAGCTATCCTAGCCTTTTTCCAACTATGTTGGAGTCGGCTTCCAGTCTCACCCGATGCAGCTGAATACCAGTATTTTTTATAGAGCGACTATAGCCTATATGATCTCCACAATCCAGTTACCCAGATTATAACACAAAACCCCTCAGTAAGAAAGCACACAAAATTCTCCATAAATAAATAATGTCAGACACATATAGGGGGCGAGTCTACTGTAACATTTATTTAAAAAACCCTTTCCTGTCCCACTGAAGGGCAAGGGTTTCCTCCCAAATCAATGGGAGGGGTTAGGCCTTGAGTCCACCACGCTGGCCAAGTGCGGGAACATTATAACTGCAAAAATCGTCTAGCTGTTAAATAATGCGACACATCCGTTTAAATCATATTTCCGTTTACATTAGAATATGAGTTATGGTAGCAGGCACACATTACCGAATGCGTTTAGAATAATTACGTCATATTATGGTAAAACTACATTAGATCTACGTGTACACACAGTCGCTTCAAAATTCATATAATACAAAAGTGTAGTATTGAATGAAATACACCAATAGGTAGGTATTTCAAAATTACCAATGTCTCATGTAATAGAAAATAAATCTATTGCTATTTACTGGCAATTACTGGACCCGGACCCTAACTTTGGGTTACTACTGCCCGGGTATCAAACCCGAGACCTAATGATCAGAAGTCGGATACACTACCGACCGCGCCATAGAGGCAACCAATAATGATGTTGTAATTTCGCAAAGCTATTGAATAGAATTGACTATCAAGATATAATGTATAGATTAGATATTCTTGACACAAATATTATTAATACATTTATTGCTTTTAAAATTAGATAATAATATCATGAGTAAAAATCGAGGAAAATAAAATTATTCGCAACTAAATATAAATCTATACTTCTATGGTAATACAAAAAATGGGAAAATTCGAGTTGATGAAATTCAGAAGGAAAATTAGAATTAAAAATATACGTTTCCTAATTTTTACAAAACGCACAGTATAGTCAGATGCTATGATTCTCCCTTAAAATAAAAAGAATCCAGTTTTAGACCTTTGGATACGAAACACAAAAAAGGTACTAAGAAGCACTTATAAGTGTGGTCTGAAAGAATAATACAATACATTTCATTGTGTAAAAGTCTTATTGTTGAAAATTTCATTACCGTACCGACAACAAACACATGATTTTTTTAATCTATCCCAAAGTTATATGCGAATAAGGTATCTTTGTGAGATTGAGTTACTTTTACAATTGAAGACGTCCCAAACATTTCATGCTGTTGATTAATATCCCGGTTAAAATGATAGATAATTCAACATATTTGATATACTTACATGTCATGTAAACAGTCCTACTGACTATAAAACACGTACGGTGGGCTATTTTACTTATAGGAATCATTTTAACACTTATTACACACTTTTTATTTCTTTTAAAGAAGATTTTATGTCACTAAACTACTTTATTCTTGATTTTTCAAACTTTGACACTTATTATCACAGTTTTTGGTACTATTATGGCACTGAGATGAGACACTAATTGCAGTTCCTATGGATTATGTATGTGGTTTTCCATTTACAAATATTTTAGCATCGATTGTAAAGGGCACATGGATTTTATTCGCACGATTCCAACACTAAATTCCGTGACTATATGAAGTGAATAGCTATACAGGAAAACCGATATATAGACACAAGGGACCTAATGAACTTATTGATAACGTTCTAAACACAATATTACGTATTAATTACGACATACGATTATTTTTCCTGTTACTCATTAAATAAAAATAACACAAACACTCAAAATCTGATTTAAAACTGCATCCTTGTACTAGGCGAGCATAAACGCTAGGAAGTTGTTCCACACATCACTGACGATTGAAATTCACACTCCCGAATATTGGCAAGTCCATTATTACGATCTAACTTCTTTAATTTATGTTATTCTGGTACTTGCGGACGATGTGACAGTATGGCACCGTGGTCGGTTCGACACTATTTAACAAAGAGTACTACATACGATCACGCTGTTGTGATAACGGCGAGATAACACACTTGAGACTAGTACACACTTTATATAAAATATTAAATTGAATAGCGATAGCCTACTGATAGCACAACTAAAAGATTTATGTTGAGTGAAATACCGACAAACAAATTTTAGAAGCCTTAGTAAGAGCTACTAAGATGTAATTATTATAAGTAATTGCGTTTGGCTGTTACGTGTTTAATGCTTAAACTGCTGATCCAATTAGATTTATCGACTTGTCGTAAAGTAATTTGATAATCGCTGAGTATTTTATGAAATTGCAAATTGATATTTTCATATAAAAAAGTTCGATTAAAAATGCGATAGTGCATACCTACATATTTTCGCTTGTGACTTGTGACCGTTGATGTTTCTAAAAAACTATTTTTTCTGTCGTGGGAGAATAATTCTAATACAATCATATAATATAGTTGTATTTATAATATTTACAATTCCCACTAGACTTCGTAGACATAATATCAGCATTCAGTTATCTCACGTATGTTTGTTCATGATTCACTATTGTATTGAACTTTGCACTTCATGAGAATCTAACACGCTTTGATAACCCAAGAATCAATTGGTGAGAAAGCAAAGTCGCACTTACACCAATATTATTCAACTTGACTAAGATTGTCTCACTACCACTCTCTTCTCGTCTCTTATTATCTCGTCTTTCTCCCGAGAGAACACTACACATATTATGCCACCAGTAATTCCTGAGATTAGTGCATTCAAACCGACAAACAAACAAACAAACTCTTCAGCTTTATAATATTAGTACCTATAGATTTACAATCTCAGTCCTACAGAGTAGGGGGGGCGAGCTTATTGCTATAGACCGGGCGTTACCAAACAACGGGCTACTAAAGAAAAATATTGTAATTGAAATAAGAAATGACCACTTTGCCTTATCCCGGGTATCAAACCCGATGCCTCTGCGTGGTTGCCGCATCCACTACCTACCGCGCCACAGAGGCATAGTAATTCACGTCTACATAAATATGTACATACATACAAATCACGCCGTTTTCGCATAGGGGTAAGTAAAACCAAAAAAAGCTCCGGGTATATCATCACGCTACGAACAATAGGAGCAGTGTAGCAATAAGAAATGTTACAAAAACGGGGAAAAGTTTGACCCATTCTCTCTTATGTGACGCAAGCGAAGTTGCGCGGGTCATCTAGTAAATTAAAATTGTTGGGCAATTTACACACGGTCGTCTTATTCCGAACTAAGCGAAGTTTGTACTATGGAAACCAAATGACTGATAAACATGCTTCTATACTTCCAAATACATAATTAAATATATTAACAACCAGGCTCAGAACAGATACTCGTACTCATCACACAAATATTTGTCCCGGGTGGGATTCGAAACCACTACTGCTGCGAGAAACGTGCAAAATATAAAAAGTAGAACAGCGAAACATAATTATTGTTTCACTTCATTAATAGATAACATCGTAGCCCTAGATATCTAGATATTACTAAGAATCACTACAAGTTAAGATTAGCATCTATTTGTTTTGGGCTAAATGTCTAGACTGAAACTAGGTAGACCTACAAATAGCTGGCGTCGAGCGGTCGCGACGACGGCTAGACTTGCCTATATTCGTTTGATAATTATGTAACACTGTAATATGAAAAGTAGTTATAGCCAAGTGGTTTAAATCAATACAATTCAATGTTATGTATGCGAAAGTCTATCTGCCTATCTGATTCATTTTTATAGTTAAACCGCTGGACCGATTGTAATGATGTTGTTGCATAGAGATAGTTTAAGACCCGATTTCGGACATAGGCTACTTTTTGACTGCCTAAGGCGCAGTGGTTTTGGTCACCACGCCGCTACCATCGCTTCAGGAGGTTGTGGGTTCGATTCCCACACGGGACAAATAATTGTACCGACTCTGGTTGTTTTTTGTGTCCGTCGTTTGTATGTTTGTCAAAGTCCCCGCGACACAAGAGCATTCTTAATGCGGGAGTGCACATATAATTATTCCGTGTCCGTGAACATTGTGTTCACCGCTTTACATTACCGAATATTTATATCGATCACGGTTACTTGCTCTCGGGACGAGATTATCAGCATCAGTCAAGTTAAGATTAACTCGAGAGTTAAGATAACACGTTTAAATGATAAAGTTGCTTAATATTAGCCTTTAACTCATACAAACTTACACCCGAAAATGTAAGCAGAAGTGTAGTATACCCACGATTCGCCATTATCAATGTTAGTCCCATGTAATTTGGAGCGAACCTATTGCTTAACTTCGTGCTAGCTTTTTTTTAACCCATCACTGACCTACTGCTGGGCAAGGGCCTCCTCCCAAACGAGGGACGGGTTAGGTTAGGGGTTAGGGCTCGGGTTGGGGACTTTGCATACCCTCAATAAATTAATTAAACAAATTTTAGGGGTGCAAGGTTTCACTTCGATGTTTTCCTTTACCGTTAGAGCTAAGCTAAGCTAGCTAAGGTGTTATTGTGTTGCAAATCATTGGTGTGTTGACTCAAGTACGAACCCATGAACCACTTGCTTGAGGTGTCTTATACCACTCATCTTTATTTTATTTTGTATGTAAAATACCTCCTAACGCCTTACCACTCTTGCAATTAATGTAAATAGTCTGCCATTATCATTATGGCAAGCATTCAATTATAATTAGTCCCATCATTGGTCGTGAGAAACATAATTTATATTCACTTGTAAAATCACCAAGCTATTTGTCATTTAACGGGCACGTTACTAAACTCCCGGCTACTATTGTTTATATTCTGATATAAATTTAAATAGACTAATACTATAGCCGACTCTGGAATCGAACCCAATGACCAACGATTGAACCATGAGCAGCAAAATTTCTTTATAATCTTTTCTATCATTTGCCAAAAATCATTTATTTAAGGTAAGCCCAACAATGATGTTTATCCAGTTTCCCTGTAGGAACGAATATAATAAATATCTATTTCCCATTTATGCAATTAAACGTTTCAAGCTATTTGGTATTACGTCACTCAAACGATTTTATGAAACAATCGAACAAAATAACTACACCTGGCTATAAACGAACAAACGACTTTAACAATATGAGTATATATTAGCATGAAGTAAAGGGCAAAGTAATATAAAACTCAATAAAACAGCTTACATCACTGTTCAAACGACATAACGTCACTGTGAGCGCTGAAAAACTCCAGTTTCACAGCGTACGAAGTGTCAGATAAACTATCTGCTAGATAAATAATGACAAACAACTCAAATTTCAACCTGGTAGACTAGATATTTATCCAGACGTGGTAAAACTAGGGCTTAACTGACTTGAAATAAGTTAAGCAAAAATCTATGTTCCGCGCGGGACACGCTTTCCGAGGTGTCAATTCTAAAAAACCAGATACTTTTATAAGTTAGAATAAGTCCCGCTATGTACAAAATATATCTAGCAACACTGCCTGACCTTACGAATGAGATTTAGTCACAAATTACAGTGCACTCTAAGCCCGAAATATAGTCAGACGACTTAATTACTTCCATACGAACGAAATTGCGGTCAAAACACATTTTGGCACTGAAATTGTAATTTTTCACGTATTTATACACAATCACTGCGCACTTTCTTATATTTAAACAAAATTTATTTATTTCGATTAATATCTCATATTACTTACGTCGAGTTATCATATAATTCACAAGTACCGTTTAGTTTAGTGTTTATTGTAACCCGTGACCAAGGTCGACACAATTTGATCGAAACGTCGGGCAAACAAGGTAACCTAACCTTTAATTTTCAATCGCGTTTAGACCCGTTGCAGTAAAATATTAAGACGTCTTCAGTTTTAAAGCTAAGATTAAATTTTTTGACACTTAAACCATAATTATATACACTTTTAATAATCACTGCACGAAATATTACCGATTTTGAATGAGTATACTTAAGATTTCTTAAATTTTAAAGCTAAGATAAAATTCTTGACACTAAAAACATAATTATTTACACTTTCAAAGATGCACTGCACGAAATATTATCGATTTCGAATGAGTACAACAGGTTACCGTCACAAGACCGTGTCGCGTACTGCCGGTCACCGTCTAAATATACATCGGCACTCAAAATAGACGTTCTCTCATAGAAAAGGGATGACCTAAGGGTGACATACACGTGCTATATTATCACGTTCAACCACGCATTTCATTTAATTATGCCGCTCGGTATAAAGGTGTTTTATTATTATAATGTTACCTACGCATCTTTATAAATATCACTTCATAATATAAAACAAAGTGAAGCTTGTCGTCGGATACTGTTGCGAAATATAAGAATAATGTAGATTAAAAAGGACTTATCCTTATATAGCACTTTATTCGACCCGGGACGGAATCAAACCCGAGACTTCTGCATGGTAGTTGCATACATACACAAACAAAACAAACAAATCCTAGATCTATAGAATCTAATTAAAAAATGTATGACGGTACCTACGCGTATAACTTTCGAACAACTAAACCAAATTGTTTTTTTTTTTATATGTTTCTGACTATGACAAGGTTTGTATGGGATTGATGGGGTCAAAATTCCCACGGGAATGGAATCAACGGGATAAAGTTGTAGGTACTATACCAGTACGAAATCGGGCCAGTCTGATAGCAAATGGATACCAACTGCGCCACAGAGGTAGGTACTGTAGGTAATACCCTTACTTTACCCCGAAATAGATAATTGTCATCATGATCGATCAGTCCATTTATCTGATCGCATTCAAACAGACCTTCATTACTTCTAATCAGTGAGTAAGTGCAACTGTAAGAAACTCAAACAATAGCCGTTGAAGGTCTAATCATAGTGAAAATGTCTGACTCACTATTTGCATATCTACTAGCTAGTATAATAATAAAACGGAATATTTTATTTGCAGTGATACCCGAGTGGTATAAGCTGGCACCTCCCATGGAAGTGGTTGCAGGTTCGAACCCGAGGCAACACACCTTTTCGACTTTTCGAAGTTATGTGTGTATTAGAAATAATTATCACTTGTTCCAACGGTGAAGGAAAACATCGTGGTGCAACCTTGCATGCTTGAGAGTTCTTAAGAACAGTTCTTGAAGCTCTACCTCTTCCTCATTACGAGAGCAGACCTTTGCCCAGCAGTGGGACAGTAATAAAAAATAATAAAATATTTTTTTTTATTTGATAATAAATATAATTCATCCATTAACCAGCTCGGTGAAGGTTGTGTATAGCGGGATCTTAGACCATTTATAATAAAATATAAACTTTATTAGAGAAACCAGGTTTCAAAAAAGTAGTTTAGCATAAATCTTTTCATTTTTTGTCTACAATCTAGTAAGCGTAACATATTACCTGCTTTACTTCGTTTATATTCGTACTTTCCTCATTGTGAGAATATTCATCTTTAGTTTGTATATAAAAAAATATTACATACATTCTAACATCATTTTGTAAATGTCCTCCTGACCAATATTCTGCTACGGCAGCCAGTTTCATTGAAACCAGCCAACTGTGCAGGACTTTGTTTATTGTAGCCAAGTGTGTGCGCAATACACAGGTACACTCTCTATTCCTTTACTCTATTAGTCCGGTGGGACGGCTAAACCGACACGACCAGTGAGAGGTCAGGCATACCAGATTTACCCGAAGGTGTAGGCAAAGGTGCCAACATATTAGACTATTACATAATATAATAATAATAATCTATACTAATATTATAAAGCTAAAGAGATTGTTTGTTCGAACGCGCTAATCTCAGGAACTACTGATTCGAATTGAAAAAATATTTTTGTGTTGAATAGACCATCATATCGAGGTAGGCTTTAGGCAATAACATCACGCTACGGCCATTAGGAGCGGAGTAGCAACGGAAAATGTTACAAAAACGGGGAAAATGATGACTCTCTCTTGTGTCGCAAGCGAAGTTGCGCGGGTCAGCTAGTGTTTTATACAAAAGAAGTCTTTCAAATAATCTTTTTCAATGTCAACAAGATGTTAAAGTGGGTAAGCTAGGTTCAAGTTCAGTTGTGTAATAAATACTACTGCAGAAAAAAACATAATTTGTTACAATGAATGAAGGAAAATATCGCGAGGAAACCTTGCATGTCTGAGTTTTTTTAAAACAGTTCTTCACACTATATGAATAGGGTTTTGGCGAGTGTGGTGGATTTAAGACTTTTCACTTAAGGGCACCTTGTCTGAAATTTCTGGGAGAACCTTTTCCATCAGAGAAGCAGATAATAGTTTAAATTTATTACTGTTTAACTGCTTCCAGTCAGGTAGTATCAGTAAAGGAAATTATGAAAAGCAACTAAACATAATAATATTTATGTTCAGGTGAAGATGTAAAGCCCAGAAACTGATAGCAAGATGTATTGGAATCTTATACTATAGATTGGTCTCAAATAGCTTTTTACAAATAGTTGAAAGAGGTAAGGCCCCGCAGTGAAACAATATGGGCTGAAAATTTTAATAATGTTTAGGCGTTTAAGAGATTCACCTTTTTCTAATTACATAGAAATTCACAATTGTTTCTCACTTTATACTTCTTTCTAAAATAGGTAGTATAGAATCTACAGAACAGATAAAATAAACTGTTAGTGTGATTATCACAATATCCGGTAAATATCTGACAAATAGATATATTTACAATGATGACATCATCAAAGTTAATAGTTCCTGAAAGAGATTATCTTGTAATAATACCGCAATTATAAGATCATAATTATATTTATGTTCAATGCTATTCTCACATAAAATTACTAAAACATTTATATTTTGAAGGACTTCAGATATAATTTTTATTATTATATGAAGTTTATTTAAACAAATATGTACAGTCAACTTGGGTAACTTTGAATCATTTGGGTAACACTGAACGTGGGAATTTTAACTAGTTCCGATTATTTTTTCATATGAAACCAACAGAATAAATAAAAGTTTGCAAAACTAAAATGAATTTTTATTAATTGTGTTGGTTTCATATGAAAAAATAATCGAAAATAGTTAAAAATGCCACATTCAGTGTTACCTGAATGATTCAAAGTTACCCAAGTTGACTATATAAATGCCATGTAGCCTCAAGAGAGCTATACAGATATTATTATCATGTTATAACCCAGGTGACTGGATTGTGGTGGTCTATACCCAGCTTCTACCCAATTGTTCTAGTATTGTTACAAATATACGTAAAAAAGTTAATAAATATAAATTAGATATAAAAATTGCTATTATTGATAAATACTATGAGTGACTGCAATGTTAACATGTCAACAAATTATACTAAGGTGTTATAAAATAAAACAATTCAAATAATTGTCAAACATTTATTGTATACCCAAATCTTATTCTAACATGAATCTACTGTTTCTTAGTCTCTAATGTTTCCTCTTATCGTCACGATTGTCTCTGCCAGACTTCGACCGTTCATAGTCATCATACTTCCTAGACATACCACGGCCCCTCTTCTCGTCCTGTCTACGTTCCCTGGAACGGTCCATTTCTCTGTCTCTTGATCGAGACTTGTGTCTTTTACTTGAGTATTCTCTCTTACGGTCGTACGGAGAACGGGATCTCCTCTCCTTCTTAGATTTATGGCTGCTATGATACTTAGAAGATAACGGAGGAGTCTTAGGCGACTTTTCTTTCTTTCTATCCCTTGTGTTAGATTCTTTTGATGTGGAAGCAGTTGGTGACTCAGCCTTTTTCTCTTCAGATTTGGCATTTTCTTGATCTTTCTGTGCTTGTATGTGTTTATTTGCCTGGTACACTCTACGTAAACCATCAACTTTGCTCTCAAGCTCTTCAGGGTTTACTTTAGCCCTTTTGTATAAATGTAAGATGCGCATTGAGACTTCTCTAATATCTTCTTCGGTCACTTTGAATAGTAGAAACCAGTGTGGGTTGTTTGGCAGTGGTAGACCTATTTTCCTGGCTGTTAGGTAAATGCAAGCACATGCAATAGTCTCAGGAGGGAAACGCATGAACACATCTGTGCGCAATGCATCATTCATGTAGTTCCATGCCATTTGCATGAGTTGGCGGTTCTTCTCATACTGCAGTAATTGCAAATACACTACAATAAGTTTGTGTGGATGTTTCACATGTACACAGAACCCTAGCTCTTTCAGTATACGTCTTTCAGCTTTGATCACTTGGTTCTTCAATTCTATGTAGTTCTGATCTACTATCAGAGGACTAATAGTCTTCTGAGCCCTAACTTGTTTGATATGATGAAACACATTGATCACATCTCGTATTCTACAAGGTTTTTCTTCGACTTTCGATGCTAAGTAAATGCTGCCCATAGCCATCGCCTCCATTGGATATCTGACGAAAGACTTGGAGTAATAAAATCTCTGAAGGTAGATTTGTCCGGTTGCCATAGCGACTTGCGGAAGTTTGAGCAGGATCCCAGCGGTCTGAATCATTTCACACCCGAGGATCCGGAGGTCTGTCTCAGTTTCGATGTCAAGGCCATCGGCTTGCGAGGGCGTTTCCTTAAATGCAGATTCCGGTAAAAGGCAATTATACAATGTAAGTATAATCTTTCGGCCCGAGTTCTTCAGTGGCTTCGCTGGTGTAGTCACAGCCGCCTTAGGCTGGCTTTGGACAGTTGTCGCCGTCATATTGATAACCCAAACCTTTCACTTTTCACACAACTTTTAATATAACTTTGTTAATATGATGAACCGTGACACATTTTTAGCACTTTACGTAACTTTTATTCAGTCTTTATTAGTTTTTTGAAGGAGTTTTAGCGAATTTCACGGAGAAAGCGCCACAAAAACACGCTAAAATATGAGTAATGACAGCTCTTTTCAAAATGGCGCCACCAAATCAAACATATGTCAAAGTCCAGTTTCGTAAACAAAAATCTCACAATAAATACAGTAAAGTGCGAATTTAATAGATAATTAGGACATACCGTGCGCCATTCTGTTGGTTAATCTTTGATCCTCACTATTTTACTCAACAAATACTGCAAAATACTAAAAACTAGAATACATGACACAGTAACTGAGTCAGTCGATCGATTTTTAAGTTGCGTTCCATATCCAGACTCCAGTGTCTCCAGTCACAATTAGACGGTCTCCAAAATGTTCAAAATAGGAACATATTTCTTCAAAGTAACAAAAGTGGATACTTGTTAAAAAATTCAAAAAATTATAAAGTATGAATCATAAAGGGTAGATATAAAGATAGAAAAGTTATAACAATTCTTAAAAACGAATTGTATGTTTTGATTTATTTTTTAGAGGTTCGAAACGTATCCCGGAAATCCTTTAGTGATGTGAAGTTAGCTCAGATTTGCGCCCTTGGCGGCAATTACAAGAAGGTAATCAATAATGTAAATGCGACAGAAAACAACAATAGCATTTTACTCTTGACTGCGTGCCAACAATTCTTAATTTAATTATGAAGTTCTATGTATTTTCTTATAAAATATTGTAAGATACTTACAGCCAGGGTCCGTACATTTTTGGACGAAAGAATCCAAAAAATCGTGGCCTTCTCCAGCTTCAAAACAACATTTTACGAACGACATTGTTTATAGAATTTAAATTCAACAACAGGAAAATGTATAACAAGATAACATGGAGATTTATTAATATAACATTTTATAATAACTAACAGGTACTAGGTCAACACGGCACTAAATTAGATAGTATTCACATTAATAACACTAGGTAATGTTTCAAATAACAAGGCTACGAGAAAAAATATATTTAGGCTCTTAAAACACAATACTTTTATAAAAATAAAGGATATCATAGAAGGTTCACTCAAAAATATAGAATTGCTTGTTACGTTAAAATTGACTAAACTTAACTAAATATGGGTCAACGATGTCACATTTCGGAAGTGAGTTTTTTTTCATCTAACTGAATGTCAATGCGATCATAATAATACGTTAACCGGCAAATTAAAATGCTCATAACAACGTTCAGGTTTTTAGCGAGTTTGTAGTCTTTCCGAACTGGTAGGATAATGCGCGGTAGCACACATTTAAGTTTCATTAAAATTAACGCTAGAGGCGCTAGCAGTGAATATTCGGGTAACTATTCCTACAACGTATGGATAGATGGCGCTGACTCATAATGGTGTTTATACTACTTGACGACAGAGAGCGTTGTGTTAATTTAAGTAACTCACCAGCAGATGGCATTCAACCATCCATATTTAAGCGAAACATATTGTTTTTGATAAGTTTTGTTGTTTATTTGTTCAATAAAACTAAAATAATATCTCCTCAGGGTTAACAGTCTATTGTGAGGACTCGTTTATAATCGGTAGTTAGATCTAATATGATACAATGTCAATAAATGCGGACAGGAGCGTAATATTTTATTTTCTAATCAGGTATTAGTGGACACGCCGTGGGTGGACCAGTGACAATATACCGACGCCCGTTGCGTGTTGCCCTATCTGAGAAGTACAGGCGAGTGCTACTGACTTAAACATACGAAATAACTTTAAAACAATCACATTCAACATGAATCAGATAATTTTATACCACGAATTATTATTATTAGACAACAAATTTTGAAATTGAATTCCACCTAAATCAGTTGATGGCGAAATTACTTTCAAAGGAAGAAAGGTTTGGTCTTTTGTTGAAAACATTTTTTCCTTTCCCTGAGTACAAACCAATGTTCCTCGTTTAACTGTAGTTCTTAAGTACTACCGGTATACATTTTATATCACATTCGTCATAGCTAAAAATGAACAACAATATAACTCTTTTAAGTCGAAAACTGCCATAGGTAGTACCTATTCAGGCTTTTAATTACACAGATTTTTAAGTAAAAATACTGAACATCAAAATTATTTTTTGCATTAAACCGCATCATTGATTAGTCGTAACAAAGATGAGCAAAAAAACGTAATCATGGCTAAAAAGTAATTGTAAATAATATAGTTAATTAAATGTATCGCCAACCAACGATTATGTGTTATAATCTTAAAGTTTTTTGTCGAAATAATTTTGAGGTTATGACTTTGACAGCTTGTGTATTGACAATCGTGACCTTTGTATTGAACTTGAAATTACTTGCGATAATTTTATTAGAAGGTAAAATTTTTTTGTAACGAAATGCTTTAATTGCTTTTCTTTACGTGCCGTTCAACTTTGAGGGGCTGAATATAGCAACTAACCATTGTGTAGATGTCAAAGTACAAATATAGACGCGTAAGTGAAGAGTGCAGGTGATGGAAACGCAACAACGCAACGACGACAATATTCCGTATTGCTATCTGCTACTGCTTTCCCACATTTATCGAATTTATTTCGCGAACCGAATTTCTATTTTACAGGTGACTATGTCAAACATTCCTTATTGGATGGTACCAATGGTAGGAATTGAGATACAAGACATAATTGCCCGCTTTTTTTTAATCTTAGTCAGCTTTATGGAGTTTACATACGAATGCCTCCAAATTTTCACATGTTGTTGACGTCCTTATTCTTGGGTCTCCGACTTTAGTTCAAAGTCGAGTGCAGCCCACTTTGTTTTAAAGACATTCTACAAGTCATTGATACAATTATTTTGGGAGGAAGTCGGAATCAGCGACTTTATTACAAAAGTCGGTGTCGCCGAATTCGTTTCAAAGCCAGTCTACAAGTTGCCAACAGGAGTCGGCATGTCGGCGAGCTTGTTGCCTATAATAACTTAATTAAATAATACGCGTATTTGTATCCGAGTGTACATTATTACATACATAGCGTTTAATAGAAAAGCCGTGTTATTCCTATAACATGGTGCATGTTTAGAAAGTGTCTGTCTCTACCCGCACTTAATATCAAACTTTATTATATGTCGATCGTTTAGAAAATGTTGAAGTAAGCTAAGTGCTACCTAAGTGTTTAAACACGTAAGTGAAAGAAATATTCCTATCCCAAAGATGTGTCATGCCTTATTACTATCCCACTAGCAAAGCTTCATTTTCGAAGATCTTTGACAGTCGTTATCAGTAGTCAGAAAGAAGCTTGAAAGTCTGAAAACCAATATTACCGATGGGTATCGCGTTATAACCTAGGAAACTGGGTTGTGGAGCTCTGATAGGCAGCCGCTCCATGTAATATACTGGTATTCAGCTGCATCCGGTGAGACTGGAAACCGACTTAACATAGTTAGATCTTTGACGGTTGTTACCAGTAGTCAGAAGCTTGAAAGTCTGACAACCAGTCTTGCCAATGGGTTTCGTGTTATAACCTAAATAACTGGGTTGTGGAGGTCCGATAGACAATTGCTGCATGTAAAATACTAGAATTCAGCTGCATCCTGTGATACTGGAAACCGACTCTATCATAGTTGGAAGAAAAGCTACGCTGATTGGTAATAGATCAATAAACGTCCGAAATACTGAAATTTATTTTTATGTGACTCCTTCAAACTTGATTATTCAAATCAATTCAATATATTATGTTCATATTTGGATTCAGTCAGTCTACAATTTATTTAAAATCACTAACATCCATTTAAGTTATTATTTCAAACGTTAGCAAAAAATACACATTATTATAATAAATTGAATATGTAGGTGTAAATAATGATTACATAAGTGATTGTGGGCAAAAACTCAAGTTATTTGCAAACATACAAACATAAGAAGTTTAGTAAATTGAAGGTGTTGTGGTTAAAGAAATATACACGAAAATAACGTTTTACAAAAATACTGTATTAATATTATATGGAGTTTGAATTAATAAAACGACTTTTCGGAGTTATATGTGTATTAGAAATAATTATTATCACTTGTTCCGACAGTGTAGGAAAACCTCGTGATGCAAGCTTGTATGTCTGAGAGTTCCTTAAAACAGTCCTTGAAGGTATGCAAAGTTCCGACCCGCTCTTGGCCAGCGTGGTAAACTCACGGCCTGAACCCTCCCTCATTCCGGGAGGAGACCTGTGCTCAGCAGTAGGGCATTAATGGGTAAAATGTATTTATTTTATAGTTTTTATCGCCTATTTGTGTATTAGAGAATGCGTTACAGAAAGGTATTTGCAATAAAAAGGGTTACTTTTAAATATTTTTCTATAGGTTTTCTATAGCACGTGGCTCTAGAAGAAATGTTTTATGAATAATTTAATAACATTATGTTGTTACGCACATAAAACTTGTTATGTCTATTTATGGCTATTTTATAATTCCTTAATTATGTGTTTCTTGGCAATGACTCGACATTTTTGCATAAAAAGATATTATGAACTGTTTTTCAAGAGATTTTTACCATATTTTTAAATCGTGGTTTGCTCACACGGGAGAGGGATAACCTTAAGCCCACCACGATCACGTCAGTTAAGTGCTGTTTGTGGATTTTAGACTTATCATTGAACATGATGTAAAATCTATAGATTTCTTCCTATCCATAGTTTAGTATTATTTAATACCCATACAAGGCTGACCACAGACTATAGAAATAAAAACCTCAGCAAAAACTTCGCCGGATGAAGCTCATTAACAAATTGAATTCAAACTAAACGTGATTTCATAGAGATAACGAAAATAAATCAATGATTATAATATAATTAGCGTGACTGAATGTTTTGTGCACAGATTATAAAAGACTTAAATATTAACAGCAGGGCGCCATTGTGGCAAAAAGTTGGGAATTCTGAGCTCATCCTGTTTTGACCAAAGTGCCAATAGCAGCGCTTTTACAACGATGTCTGTCTATAAATTTTTCAATACCACACTACTGTATGAAATATTGATAAAATTTTGTATGGAATTGAAAGATAGTTACCAAATAAGTACTGCATTTAACGTTAATTGATGTTTTAAGAAGAAGATAATATAAGTCATCTATTAATGAAATAAATTTAATAAAGTGGTATTAATTATATCAATCATCAAGTCATTTCTTTTTCTAAATTCTAACCACTTCTTTTTTCTAAAAAAACTACTCCTAAGAAAATAGAGGATGAACTTTGATCTGTAAGCTTTTCATATTGCGTCCCACGCCTTTCGCGGAACACCTAGTAAAAAGCAATATGAATTCTAACAATACTTAACTCTTTACAAAGGAATGGCGTATCCACGAAGGATTAAGTTAGGCTAGAAAATAATCAACACATTAATAATAATTGCACAAGATTTAATGACTGACCACACTTTTTGACCCCCTTGCTCTTGATATCTGGCAAAATATGTATTATTTAACACAGCTTTATCCAAGCATATACTCATTATTAATACAGCAAAAACACCTAAATAAAACCACAATCAAATCCATAATCCGTTCCAATCCGAAGCAAAGTCAACAACGAGTGGGCCCAAATGACATCACGATTATAATCGATAGCATTTACCGATTTGGCTGTATGACAAACACCTTCGTCCAAATGTATAAACCGAGTCGTTTTCCTTGCAAACAGCCTTATACATATGCGTTAAAGCCTTAACTCTATAGCCTACGTAATGAGCTCTCTCACTGCGATTTGATTCAACTTCAGTCGACCTCGGGCTGTCGTAGAGAGCGGACCGACGCCATATTGAATTTACTGTCAAATTTCGCGCCGATTTGTGCAGTGTTACAACTAAAAATAGTGTTGTGTAGTGTCAATTCGTGTTTTGAAATTGTGTTGTGTTGTGTCAAAACATAAGTGCGGATAGGAATTTCACGGTAAGTTTTAAAATTAATATTTGATTCTCAATTTACATTAAAGCGTGAATTTAAATATAAATAATACTAAATATCATATAGTTGTCTTGTCAAATCGATTTAAAAGTGATTAAAGTCGATTAGTCTAGTTAATCGATGTAAAAGGATTGTGGCAAGGACACATGAAATTTGCACTGAGATAATTTACAAGCTAACTGGTAGTATATGTCTGTAACAGGTTGCTCAACTTAATATCAAATGTACCTTTAGAACGTAATGTCGGTCGAGTAGATCTGAGCAGTTTTAACAACTACTACATACATAATATCACATAATACTTAAAAGTGTGGGTAGAGAGAGAAATACACCAACATTTGTTACAATGTTTGTCCCATGTAATAGGGAGCGAACCTATAGCCATATACCGGGTACATTGCTAAATTCCAGACTGTTGAAAATCATCATGTTTTTAAAACCCGTTACTGTCCCACTGCTGGGCAAGGGTATCCTTCCGAAAGAGGGAGAGATTACTCTAATATAAATTACTAGCTGACCCGCGCAACTTCGCTTGCGTCACCTAAGAGAATGGGTGAACATTTTTCCCGTTTTTGTAACATTTTTCGTTGCTACTCCGCTCCTAATGACCGTAGCGTGATGTTATATAGCCTTATAGCCTTCCTCGATAAATGGGCTATCTAACACTGAAAGAATTTTTCAAATCGGACCAGTAGTTCCTGAGATTAGCGCGTTCAAACAAACAAACAAACAAACAAACTCTTCAGCTTTATTATATTAGTATAGATAAAAAGGGCCAAGCACTTTGTCCGTCCTGGGAATCGACCCGATCTTCGTGGTCAACAGTCAGATACACTACCGACCGCGTCAGAGGCAGTCTTTAACAAGTTAAGTATCCGTACCGTATATTATCACGTTTAACACTGTTTAGCGTTGCGTTATGTCCGCGATGACGTCTTGATAGACTTATGGCTGGTTTTAAAACTTCTGAATAGGTATCGGATACCTTACCGGGGAGACAATTGTTGTTGTTGACATTTGTTTTTATACATTTACTGTCATTTTAGCAGATATGCTATCTTACTTATAAGAGCAGACTGGCTTGACTTCGTCTGGGTAAATTACAATTTTATCCCGATGTATAAATCCTATACAGTTACAAACATATTAAAAAATAACCTTATTTAATTAAGTGGTCGAAAAGTTATGTACGTACATGCATTTGAATGATTCATTTTTATAAGTACAGATTTTGTAGAAAATCGAAGCTATTTAGCTCAAGTTTGGTAACTGAACCTGGGACCTTGCAGTCAGTAATTAATAAGTAACAACCCGGAATCAGCAAAACAATTCTTTAAATGACTAGACACCATATTGGAAACCAAACATGTGTAGGTGTATTAATTTATAACACACCTCTGCTTATCTTCAAGGAAACAGCCGTGATGTTATGCTAATGTTAAACTGTCATCTTTTTATTTAGAAGTTAAAACATAGAATCTTTAGTAATTTCTTAGAAACATTGACATCATGAGCTAGATTGAAATGCAGGTATGAATCTAGAATCATACTACTACTTACTTTTCGTATGTATATAGATAATGCAATATCCCCCGGTTTCTGAGTACATGTAGCGGTAGTTTATCTATTCAATAGCTTTTTTATATGAGTTTTAACGCTATTGAATAGATAAACTACCGCTAAATGTACCTCAGAAACCGGGGGTAAGATAGTTGTCAGGATTAACAAAAACATATAATGCTTGTACTTAACAAATAATGCTTGTGTACACTTGTAAAAGGTTCATCCAAAATGCCCATCCTATGTAATTTCTTGATGTATGGATGTGAATGAGGCAATGGAAGTTTGTTAGGATCGTACCAAGTGGCGTTCTTTGGTATCTGCTTACCTCTATGCTCCTATATGTATGTTATTTAAATAATGTTGAAATTCGAAATAGTGACGTCACTATGTCGTATTTCTATACTAAAAGTGTTTGATGTGTGTTAATGTTTCTGACATTAGATAAAACGTAGCCGATTTGGCCAATAGTCTACCCTATTTTGACGGCCTCCGGGGCGAGGCGGTTACGATGGTTGCCGAAACCAATGTGTTGGTAGGTCGTAGGTTCGATTGCCACACATAACTAACATGAAATTAGGTTCTGGTTATAATTTGTATCCGTTGTTTGTTTGTTTTAAAAGGCCCTGCGACACAAGGCTACCTTTTATAGTCCAAAAACTAAGTACGCTCCTTGAATACAAAAGGGCCACAAATCGAAATCTATAAATTTTACAGGAGAGCCAAAACAAATTTTTGAAACTGTTTTTTTATAACATTTCATATTTTTATTTATTAAATATAAGATGTTAATATATCATTAGATGCGTATTTTTTAGCTCTATCTTTCTACAAAATAAACTTTGTAATAGCTGTTACCTATTAAGAGAAAAAAGCATATAAGTCCCTTTTGCATTCAAAATTTGAACCAATATTATGAGAAATATGTCAAAAATTAAACACAGTTTTACAAATAAAAATGGTTAATTGTACTTTTTTGGTAAAAAAACCGTATCAAAAAGTTTATTAATAATTACTAAGTAAAACCGTAACTGAATAGACCAGGAAAACATTGTATTAAACAATCTAAATGAAAAAATCTTAACTTTTTATTAAGTAAGTAAAAGTATTGAGATCAACTTTGTGCGTAACTTTCATTATTTAGTAAAATTAAACATCAATCATCATCATCAATCAATGGGTAACGTGACGAGTAGACTGAGTGCAGCAGGAGTATTTGCTTTAAGCTTTTGACAGCATTACTCATTCCGCCATAGAATCATCACTCCATCCAAGTCCTACTTAAAGATACTATGTAGAATCGAACCTTCAAACATCAAACTCATCAAAGCAATAGACAACAATATCATTCCAAGCGTGAAACAGGGAGACCCGCTATCTCCCAAATTATTTACCAGCACCCTCAGAGAAATTTTCAGGAGCCTGGCGGTGTTATGGTAATCAAAAGCATAGTTGTAAGTGGTAAACAGTTAACAAACCATTGTTTTGTAGATGACATAGTCCTCTTCTCTTTTTCGGCATCGGAACTCGAATCAATGCTCAAAGATCTGAGCACGGCAAACCTTCAGATTGGACTGAGTAAGAACCGTACAAAAACCCAGGTTATGACCAACAACACAAAACGTAGGGTCGAGGTAGACGGGCACGTCATAGACTATGTCGACGAGTTACACTTGCTAGGGCCAGATAACCTCTTTTAACAACTGACGGGACAAAGAGTTGGACAAACGTGTCACAAGTGCCTGAAAGAGATCCTGGTCCAGGAAAGAGCTAATGAAGGGTAACCTTCCACTGTCACTGAAGTGAAAGCTCGTCGACATGTTTATACCTACTACCCGTCCTTATCTACGCTGCCCAAACATGGTCCCTTACGGAAAACCAGAAAGAGCCAGAGAGCGATGGAGCATAGTATATTATGCATCAAAAGAACAGATCACGTCCGAAATTCTATACTGCGCTCCCAAACTCGCATAGCCGATGTAAGGGAGAAGACCGCCTGGCTGAAATGGAACTGAGCCGGCCACATCCATACTAATATTATATCCATACTAATATTATAAAGCTGAAGAGTTTGTTTGTTTGAACGCGCTAATCTCAGAAACTACTGGTCCGATTTGAAAAATTCTTTCAGTGTTAGATAGCCCATTTATCGAGGAAGGCTATAGGCTATATATCATTACGCTACGACCAATAGGAGCAGAGTACCAGTAAAAAATGTTACAAGAACGGGGAAAATATGACTCTTACGTGACGTAAGCGAAGTTGCGCGGGTCAGCTAGTTATCCATATGCATTCGGAAAGGTGGACCCGCATATCTACCAACTGGATGCCAGAAGATGGTCATAGCAGACGCGGAAGACTTAAATGGAGATGGCGGGATGACCTAGACGCATTTGAAAAGGACTGGTCGGATCTTGCCCCTGAAAGAGGAATTTGAAAGGAAAGGGTGCCTCTTTACTTTGCCTGCATCAAAATGTATTATTTTATTTTTAAAATTGTAACGAAAACTATAATTATTATCATACCAAACGGTCATATTTCTGGCCGTCCCATTCTAGCACGCTAAAAATGATTATTTATTCCACAATAATTTAATGCAAAAGGGACGTATTTCAAAATATGCTACTGTTATATTACAAAATATAATAACAAATACTAGTGTTTGAATGTAAAACGGTCGTTTTCAGAAATATGGCACTTTTGTATTACAAAATATGGTAACAAATACTATAGTTAGAATGCAAAAAGGACGTTTTCCAAAATATGGCAGTTTTGTATTGTAAAATATAATCACATTAAATTGAAATTTTGCACCCAACACAGACATATTTTGGATTGTGGCACTTTTTCATGCAACTGACGAGCATTTGCGTTGAATCTCCGGGCGCAACTCGCAAAGTGGCTGTTTTGCACTGACATTACCTGTCAAAGTGAGCTAATGCAAAAAGGGCAGTAAGTCAGTGCAGCCATAATATAAGCAAAAATGATGGGGGTTTTTTTTTTACTATAAAATATAGTCGGTTCAGGTGTCATTTTTGCAATAAAACGATTTTCATTTTTTTTTGAGTTGTGGCCCTTTTGCATTGAAGGAGCGAGTAGAGACTTACTTTACCATATTATTATTATAAAGTTATTTCTACATAATATTCTCATCGTTGAAGATCGTCGGAATTCTAAAGAAATGTAATGAAACAATAACCATTCTTTCACTTACAATAAAGATAATTATTTTATAAGTATGCATACACGTCTACTTATTCCTACATAGCTGTAAGGCATTGAATACTCAGCCAATACATACAACTATTGAATGGAGAAAGGTATTTAACAAGTAATGTTATTTATTTAATAATATTATTTATATTAACAACGATAATAAAATGAATAAGTATATAAACAAAGCATACCATACATTTACAAGTAATGAGTGTATCGGCTATACCTCATTCTCGTGATCGAAGTTTTGACGTTCCTTTCAGTTGCTTACCCCCGGTTTCTGAGGTAAATTTAGCGGTAGTTTATCTATTCCATAGCGTTTGAACTCATATAAAAATAACAGTTTGAATAGATAAACTACTTCTAAATGTGCCTCAGAAACTGGGCATTAGGGGTTGATTTTGGAAAATATAGTCGTAATTTTTTTATGTCGGATACTTAGTCATCTTTATGGCTAGTCTTATGATAATTGGTTTAGCGGTTTAGCCGCAGAAGAGTAGACTTTTTTTTCTTTATTTATAGGCTTTATCGTTGTGCGATAACGTCCACCTATAAGATTAGGTTTAAAATACAAATTAGCCTGCTCATAGATGATTATCTATGGATCCCAATTTATGTAAAATTCAAAGAGATAATAGATAGATTTATACATCTATAAAATTTGTTTCTGATTGCGACTTAGTTAGTTAGACTTAGTAGACCTATGGGCTCTGTCAAGTTATAAACTGTCTCCGAAATTTTGTGTACGAAATTTCTTCGAAATTCATTTAGCAATTTTGGATTGAAAAAGTAACAAATACATTTATAGATTCATTCTCACAGATAAAAAAAAAACAGAGTAATCCTCGGAAATAAGTACAATAATTTAAACAATTGCAGCCAGTGTTTAATATAAATATTTGGACTTTGTATGTATGTAAAATCCTACTGAATATAGTATTCATTAAGTGTAAATTGTTTTTCAAATAAGTCGTAAACCTCAGCGTGTTAATGGATCCGAATGATTTTAATTTTAAAATGTGTTTAACCTTGATAGCGTTGAAATAAATAATACGTTTCAGATTATATTAGAAGTTTTACTGTTACGAACATTGAAGCATTTGGCAATAAGAATAACTGAATATTTTAACAATTTATTCAAGATTGTTTAAATTGTATTAATTAATTTATCAGGTGAAATATAAATTGTTGGTTTCTTACGTTATCTGTCAATTTAACTGTCGGATAGACACTTATTCGACTTCGATATGGGTTCAATTCTCGGGTCAAACAGAATGCTATGGGTCTTTTCCAATTTATACTATTCTCAATATAGTAGTCCGGACTTAGGAAACGGGCCCGGTATATGGCAAAAGGCTTGCTCTCTATTACATGAAACTAACTTATGAATGGCTGTGTTAATAATGGTGTATTTCTTCATGTATCTTTCATACAACTTCAGGCGTAATGTTATGTATGAAATTACCAATAAACGGTCTCCCATCTAAGGAGTTTCCGCGTTAAAAGTTGCTTTACTCTCTGATCGTTAAGTTTGTTTACTGACTTTTGAGGTTATGTAGGGATATAATAAACAGAGATATCCCCTACAAATCATGTTTCAATGACAAGTGTATTAATACACTTCTGCCTACCTTCTATGCAATTAACGTGATGTTAATTAAACAGATTTGTTAATTTCGTAATAAAACATTACTCAGTTTCATTAGTCATTGCGTAGGTTTCATTTAAATGCAGACATTAAACATTTTTTTTGACGGCAACATTTTAAAGTAGGTATTTTAATACTGGCAACATCCCTGGAGGCGATCATTATTTAGAATGGCCCTTAATTTGAGTATGAAATGGTGGAATTTATCAAACGCTGTTTGATCTAATTCCGGTCTTCTTGTGATGATTTCAAAACCTCTTTTTATAAGCCATTCATTGTTTCTTTACAAAAAGATTTTGAAATGGTATGTTTATATACTCTTCACTAGTTGTTATCCGCGCGGTTCCGCTCGTATATAATACGTTCTATCTTAGTGATTCTTGATTTCTTAATTCATATTCATATTAAAAAAAGGCTTTGCTGATAATGATGTATCGTTATTTTTGAATATTAAGGCCTATGTTTGATCCCAAACCTTCAACTTTAAACCGCAAAAATCCATTAATATTGGCTCAGCAGTTTAGATACAAAGTGTATCAAGCAGACATTCACTTTAGTAAATTATGGATGATTCTGAAGCCACACAAAATTTGGCCAATCGAGGGATATTAAAAAGGTTTTTTTCTATTGTTTTAAGGCTTGCGTGTTATACCGCCATCTTATCACGCAATTTAAAAATAAAGGAAAGGAAAGTGGAGGATATTTTGGGATTCAAATGAACTGGAATATTTCACAAGTCATTTTTGTACTTCTTTGGTAAGTGGAAAATAATCACTTGGTTTGTATTCGCGATAAAACAGGCACGACTTTTGGGAGAATAATACATTACCTGCCCAGCAATGAGAGAGTTATAACAGATTTAGTTAATGTTAAAATCAAAACTCATTACTGTCCCCGGAGTAATAGATATAATCTGTAAATTAATCCTTGATTTCACTGCGGATTTGGAATTTTGAATTGTTTCTGAACCTGCCTAGAGAACATCAGGCATGGTTTCTTCACAATATGTTCATTTTAGAGGCTAATATAATATTTTTTGACACCTACTAGTTATATATTGTGTGATAGAACTACCCAAACAGAAAGGTTTCCCAAGGGGAGTTGAAGTAAGGAAGGCGGCGAAATCAGGCAAATCACTTTGCAGCATGTTTTTGAGAACAGAGATATTATATTGTTTCTACCCAACTTAACATGAGATAAAGACAAGACAAAGAAAAAAAAAGGCAGTAAGCAGGCGGACTTACATCTACAACTATATAAATTTTCCCAGATTTCCCACACCCCAAGTACCAGGAGTTCATAATTCACGGGCAGTTCTATTAATAACTCTGTATTTGATAGCTTTCGCGCTCAAGTTTATTGAGCATCGCAAAAAGCGAATCAGCACGGTGGTCGGATGTTGTTAATTAGTAATACTCAGGTTTTTGCTGAGATAAGCCGCGGTCCTACTTCTAGCGATTTCATAGGCGACAAGCGGGCAGCGTTAATTGCTTTTTATTTTAATTTTATAATGGTAAAAGTATCACTTGTGTTTAAGGGTTCGAACCATAACACACCAAAGACTTTTTGAAGTTATGTGCGTTAGAAATAATTTTATCTTGTTTAAACGGTGGAGAAAATAATCGTGGCGAAACCTTGCATGCCTGAGAGTTCTTTAAAACAGTCCTTGAGGAAATGTATTGTTTTAACCCAGTGGTCAGTAAGATGGATTTAATACCTAGCCATTCTCATTACAAAAGGAGGCTGGAAAAGGCGGTAAATTGACACAAAAGACATGTTAAATGTCAATAATAAATGTTTAAATTAATTGGCGAAGTATTAAGTTCACTATATTTATTTTTTTATTCATGTATTTTTATATTTAACCCATTAATGTCCCATTACGGAAAGGGTCTCCTCCCGTAAGGAGGGAGAGGTTAGGCCTCGAGTCCACCACGCTGGCCAAGTGCGGGTTGGGTAATTAATTTTTTTATATCTCCCGCTACTCGCTTGCAGTAAAACCTGAGCTTTTCTTACAAAAAGCGTCTCAGTGCGCAGGCGTAATGTGGGCAGGAGCCGCGGCCGTCCGACCGTGTCCTGTGACGTCATCGGACAAAAAACAACTCATTAACACCATGATTCAGTTGTTATGGTGTATCACTACTGTGTACTGGGTTCGAAGCAAGGAATTTGACTTAAGGTGATGAGGGAGTTCGATGTATTATTAGTTAATTATTTATTGGTTTTTAACTAATTTATTGAACATTGCATATATTTAGGTATTATTTGTTTTCGTTGTTAAAGGAGATCTATTTCCAGCAGTGAGATGGGAGTGGGTTAAACAATATTTTTGAAGCTTTGAGATTTATATGAGGACTTTAATTAGAAATGCAATATTTTGGATTAAAACTCCAATGCTTTACATATTTAGTCAGCGTTCATTTAAAAATGAGACTTCACAATTGTTATATTCATTGTTGGCGTAACTAATTTATTCTTTAAAGAAACTTGTTGTTTTTCAAATAACAAAAGAAACTACGTTTGTTTTCACTACTAATTAGTTGTTCTACGTTTTGGCGGTCAGGTGTACAAATTATACTAAACCTAGCTGTTCTACGCGGCTTTGTTCGTGTATTAAGAATAATCCTTTGTACCAGCAGTTTAACTATGCTGGCGTAAATTCGAAAACTATGTTCGATACTGTCTTCAACTATTTTCGTGCAAAATTTAACGAATATGGGTTCAGCAATTTGGCGTAAGAGTAGACAAACTTTTGCATTCATGTTACTACCTTGTAACCATGTTTACGTTGACAGATTCCTCGGATGTTAGTCATAGCATAAGCTATAAGTATGTAAATTTTATAAAAATCTATGTCTAAGTTTTGTTATGAAACTGCAACATGCAGCCTCACAAACTGTCCATTTATAAAATAAGTAAGAATGAAGTATAAAAAAACCATCGGCTGTACTCTTTTTGTATAAAAAACTACATTTAAAATGAGTTTTCAAGGTTAGTAGTAGCAAACATAGTAAATATACTGTCACGTACAAAAGACATCAACGCGACCTCTAGAAATTAATTTCAACTGCTCTTAATATATGAATTAACCTTTTTTTAATTATTTATTTTATGTGCAGTTTAATTCGTTTTATGTATACTTCGGTATTTTTAGTTTTATAATTTATTAATTGGGATGGTTTTTTGATCTAATTTGAAATATGAAATTATATGAGTAGTATTTTAAAAGATTTATCAACCCTAATCTCCTTAAAAATCTACGTCAAATAGTAATATTAATAAATTAGAATTGGCGCGGTCATTCCATAGATGGGTGACCGCATAGTGGTATTTGAACTGGGCGTCTCCGTGCTTCGGAGGGCACGTTAAAAGTCGGTCCCGGTTGTTGTCTACTAAGATAACAGTCGTTAAGCCACGTCAAAGGCCTCTCGGGCGGCTTGAACAACTTTGACACTAGGTTGACCACTAATCATACGACAAACAACAAAATAAATTAGAATAGAATTATTCTCACTATCCGATAGATAAATAAATTAATCTATACATATAATAAAATTATAACAACCTCATGTCTGTACATTATAGACATTGAAGAAAAACTAAAATGGGGGATCTTCATACAACAAATAGAAGCCAAAAATATGATTTAAATTCTTGTAATAAATAAGTAAGTAAATGAATAAACGAAAGTGTCAAAATTCGCCCTGATTATCTAATAGGTACTTATTCAGACGGCAAAACTACCAGTTATTTACAGTCCCTTTGAAAGTACACAAAAAAATTACCTACAAAACCGTAGACATAAACGGATCTGCGTACATTGAACAGCCTTATTTCGCTTCCTTCTTCCTTAATGTCCAATTATCGCTGAACTGATAAGTTATCTTTATACAAATAACGACGGTATGAAACAAACGCTTTGTTATAACTACAAGTATAGATACTTGTTATTGCGCTCGGTTTGGTTTGTGTAATAATGTGACTGGCTTTATTTCAGTTGTCTTAAGTAATTGTATGAAGGTGTTTGAAAGGATACTCGTACATTGGCGTATGATAGTGTATGAAAATGTATGTAAACACAAGTATAAAGCGTATAATTCCGTTATTGCGATTTTTTCCAACCTTGGGGAGGTTCAATTCCCGGTTTGGTAATAAGTATTTTAGAGCCTATAAGCAGTATAGTTTTGCTTCCAATATAACACACAAAACATTACTAGCTTTTGCTTTGATCTCTTTGAAAGGATTTCCGGAGTTATAAGCTTCCTTTGCCTAAATCCCATTAAAATTTAATTTAAATTCGTCCAGTATTTTAACATGAATAACTCATTCAAACACTCTTTTAAATACCTTTCAAAAATAAACTCTATAATGTTACCATAGATCCATTTTCAAAGTCTATTCAATCGTAATTGTTGCAGTAGTTTTCACATAACGTTGGCATAAACAAACAAACAATAATTACAGTGTATTTTATAATATTTATACACAATGGTATGAGATACAAACAATAAACATTTGCTGTGTAAGTGTATACATATTATTATGCTTTACATAGACTTTAAAATGTGTAGACATGGCTATTATTTTTCTATTTATATTTTACCCATTACTGTCCCACTGCTGGGCAAAGGGCTACGGAATATAAAGAGAAGTTGAGCCTTGAGTTCACTCTGGCCAAGTGTTGATTTAGAGTCTCCTAAAGAGCTGTTTTAAAGAACTCTCAGGCATGTAATATGTCACGATGTTTTCCTTCACCGTTAAAACAAGTGATAATTATTTGTAATACACACAATAAAAGTCATTAGTAATGATTTAACTCTCGATCATTTGTGTGGAAGGTGAATGCTTAAACCACATAGTTCAATCATCAATGCTTTTTCACTTTACGTTACGGCTAAAATGTTTTTTGTAATCTCCTCTCGACTCATGTAATCCTAGTACCATCATATTAACAAATGTTCATAATTAGGTAAAAAAATATCATATAAAAGATGTTTTTGACCGCACACACTTGGACTTTTGACCTCAAGAGGTACTTGAAAGGTCTGTGACCTTATTAAACGTAGTATTTTTAATTTTTAAGTAGTTATTCCTGTTTTTGTGGCCATCTTTTATAATGTAATGGTTTATTTTCGCACGGTTCGCTTGAGAATTAATTAGTTCTGAATTTATAGTGTTTTGTATTAAATTGTTAATTCACTTTAAAATTATAATTATGTAGATGATTCAATGTTTAGTAAAACGTTTAGAAATTGTGTATTCTATTGTATTTTATGTGTTATAACTTGTTTTACTCAAATTGGAGTATCGCGTTTGCATTATTGATTTTTAAAATATAATTTCAAATTAATCAAATTAATTCAAACAGTTTAACCGTATAACACAATAGATAGACAAACATAATTTTAAATGTCAATACAGATTCTTATATAATTTGTGGATTATTGCTTGAAATTACTTTACAAACAATTTGAAAAATCTTTTCTTCATATTTTGCACGCTTATCATTGGTGTAGAATGACATCATTTTTTTTGCGAAACCTTCAGTTTATTTTTCAGTATTCAAAGGCAAACTAGTCATACCTAAGACGAGTCTTGTCCATCTCATATAAAGATATCAGAACCAGTAATATCGTTGGTACTCGCAAGCGCGATGCGTCAATCATTTCCAAGTCGCTTGCATGTGGGTGGGTGTTTATCTGCAGGCCTCGATCTACGCTCCTTGCATTTATGCTGCCCTGGTACTTTGTGCTAGCCTCGCTATTGAAATAAGTGCATTTTTTACTTTTTTAGTATGCAAATTATTTGCTATAATAGTTTTGAAAAATGTGCTTCGGGTTTTTATAACTATAACAATGGACTAAGTGTAAAAAAAATAGCTTTTAGGTCTGATAAATGGTTTTATATTCTAAAAATCTAGGCTTTCAAAATAATGATAAATTATTCTAAAGTTAAAGGAAAACTTCGTGATCAAATTCTGCATACCATGCAGTATTCTAAGTAAAAAAGTCGCAAATCCCTTAGAACAGTCATTACTAATAGTAAAAATGCGAACCTACGTCTGTGGCTACTTTAAGCTAAAACCGCTGAACCGATTTTAATGAAATGTTGTATTTAGATAGTTGAGGACTTAGGATCGAATAGCAGCTACTAATCCTTTAAAAAATTGACCCCTAAACAATTGAAACAGAGGTACAAACTTTGTACACGAGGGAATTCACGCGCGTCAACTAATTCGATTTTGAAAGCACCTAATAAGTTCATGTATTAAATACAAGCCTACACGACCTACTATCAGGACCACACCTAACATTATTCTAAAGATCTAAATCTCAAGACAAGACTGTGTTGTAACATCTCATGTGTAGCGGTGTCGTAATACGACCTTCGTTGCAGGTGCCTTATATAGTCCGTCCTGGTTCACGCTTGACCGACGGCTGTGAGAATGTAGTTAGATTATAGCAACAGTCGGTAAACTATCTTTGCTGTGATTACTTATCTTAGATGAAGGATAGTATTGAAGTACTGAAACCTTGGATATTTGAGTGTTCTTTGAACAGTTCTTGAAGGAATCCTCCGTTCATTCATCGTATGGTTAGTGGTTAACCTAGTGTCAAAGTTATACAAACCGCCTGAAGGCCTTTGACATGGTTTAATGACTGAGGTGCTGGACTTTGAACCACGGAGGCGCTCAGTTCAATAGTGCGGCCATCTATAGACAAGACAAATAATTTCGCACTTACGGCCACTTATATGTATATAGGTAGTTAGGATTTCTTAAAGAATAAATAGCACGCAATGAAGCCGCGGCATAAACTAGTCTATATAAATAAAAATGAATCGCCAAATGTGTGTCTCGAGAACGAATAATTTGGCAATTATATGCCATATTTCCTGTAACACTCGAGGATGAAAATAATGCAATAAAAATATCAATTTACTAGTTGTAAATAAATATTTAACACTAGTGACAGGTGCCGTCTCCCAAGTACCCCAGGAGCTATCTTATACGAAAAGATCATCACTCATAATGTTGAAATTATTTTCAAATAATAATGTGACCTCTGGCTTGTCAAAGAAGATGCAAACATACCTTGTGAACAACTGTGTACATATCATGTACAGGGTGTGTGTTTTTAAAAATAAAGTATGAAACTGTATCAGACACTAGGTAAGTATAAAATAGTATTTTTTATAATCAATGTTTTTGTTTTTTTTTTTAATCAATAATAAGCCGTATCAAAATGTGGCTTATTATTGTTGTCTGGCTGTCTGATAATGTTTCAGCCAAGCCACTGAACGAACTTTGATAAAATCATGGAGATAGCTTGTCCAAAATCCTGAAATAAAAATAAGCTCCATTTTAATGTCAAGAACTGCTGAAATAGAGAACGATAGATCATATGTGAGCAAAGACGCGTGGGTCAGTTAATATGATATATTATAGTTACAATTACTTTCAGACAAAATCTTAGGCATTTCTTCAAACAGAAACACTCTGTGCATAGGTAATATAAGTATGTATATATACTTATTTAAGTATTGTTTGTATATGTGACAAGTAATTCATTTCAAACGTATGTGGAGTAAGCGGTAAGGACATGTGTGTTCGTGACAGTTTGGCCTTACGCTCATTAGGGCTGTTAACTACGTGATTATTTGTGTTTGTACAATAAAATACTGGGTAATTAGGTCACAAATTACAAGACTTTTTAACTCTTTGGCTACATTTAGCGGTAGTTTATCAAATCAATAGCGTTTAAACTCATATAAAAAATGCTAATGAATAAATAAATAAATATTGTTGGACAACTCACACACAGTCATTTGATTTCAAACTAAGCACAGCTTGTACTGTGGTAACCTGGAAAATAACTGATATACCTCCAATTACCTTATATAGATAAATTGACAACCAGGCTCGGTACAAATACTCGTGCTCATCACACAAAGATTTGTCCCTGTTGGGATTCGAACCACACGCGGCGCTACGGTTGTTGCGGTGAGGTGACTGCTTAAACCACTGCGTCAAACGTGCAGACAGACAGATAAACTACAGCTAAATGTACTCAGAAACCGGGGGTTCATGTAGTATAAATAATAAATAAATTTAACCCATTAATGTCTCACTGCTGGGCAAGGGTCTCCTCCCGTAATGAGGGAGGGGTTAGGTCTTGAGTCCACCACGCTGGCCAAGTGCGGGTTGGGGACTTTGCATGCCCTTAATAAATGTATTAAACAAATTAAGGCATGCAAGGTTTCCTCACGATGTTTTCCTTCACCGTTGGAGCATGTGCTAATTATTTCTAATGCACACATAACTTTGAAAAGTCATTGGTGTGTTGCTTCGGGTTCGAACCTGCGACCACTTGCGTGGGAGGTATCGACTTATACGTAGTATAGTATTAGTATAATAACATGGCACTTGCCAGCCCTACAACTGAACGGTAACATGTAGAGTCGCGCAATCTCGTCGTTCGTTTTGTTTGTGCTAATGTTGGTCACATTGACATCACTCTAGTTCATAGTGAGGGGACACGCCTCACTTCTTAAAAAGTGTTATTGATAACTGTTATAAATTGGTTATCGTTATAATCAAACAAAGTGTGAGCATTATGTGACTTTTGAAAGCGAGTAAATTTTTGTAACATTTATTTGATTTTTCTAAACTAAGATACATAAAATTACGCTAATAGCTCTTTGCCTGCATATTCTTATATAGATATCTATGAATCTTTCTGTTAAATATGGAGAATATAGGTACGCCTTGTCTCAATATGAGAAGGAGTCTGGCGCTAGTCCACTAAATTAGTTAGATTTTAAATTCCTTTAAAAACCGATTCATTGCTATATCCTAAAGCACTTTAGTATCGTACACTTTAAATCAATATATGAACATCGTAAATCTTTGTTTTCATGCTTGTAGACCAAAAAAAGTTACCTTTGTCGAGATTTCGTTGATTCTCTTAAAAAATGCTGCTTTCCATTCCATACCTATTCTTCTATCAAGTAATCCCTAACCTATGTTTTGAATTTAACAATCTAAATGATAAAGACTCTTATACCTTCAAAAAACGCTAACAAGCTATCTACAACAGTTATTCAAGTAACTAGCAGCTATTAATCACAGCTAATATTAGTTAATCAGTGGTCGTTATTGTACCTTAGGCCATAATTACGTTTGATCATTATGAATGAACAAATTAACTCGTAGATTGAGATGTTTGCTACAAATTGTATGTGATTGTTATGCATGGAAATTATATGTTTGTGGACTTTTATTTTGTTTTGAGGAGATTTTACTTGTAAATAGTAGTTAGTTTGTCTATAGGAGAAAACATGTTGGTAGAAAATATACTTTTTTATGAGGAGATTAATTAGTGAATTTGGATTTTTTGTTAATTTTAATAATAACTGTGTATGTAATTGTCTGAAACCTAGCTTCCCTTGTAACGAAAGCAGGTCCATGTTCAGCTGTGGAAATGTAAAAGTAAGAAATAATATTAATAAGTAAATAATTAGTTGAATTTGTAATTTTTTAAATTTAGGATTTCCTTATCATATAAAAGTTTCTTCAAACTTATATTTGTATAATACTTAAGTATTTAAATCTAAACGGTCTAATAAGCAGTAAAATGAAACAAAAAATGAGAATTATTGTCAATCGTTCTATCGGTAATGTGTCGTTATAAAACCAAGCATGCCTAGAGTTCTCTATCACGGTTTTCGAATGTATATAATAAAGTCCCCAATCCGCACTTGGGCAACGTGATTAACTCGAGGCCTAACTCTTCTCTCATTCTAAGAGGAGACCTTTGCCTAGAAGTAGAACAGGTAATAAGTTAGCATTTCTAGTATTTATAAAGCCAGTATAATAGCTGTATAACAAATAGTACCTAGATATAGCACATCCCTACTACTTCAAAATTCAGATCTCGTAGTACAAACGTTTTGGCAAGCGAGCATGTTTTAATGTACGAATTAAATGCAGTTAGAATATTAAGTACTTCTTTGTTATCTGCACTTGTATAAGATTGTGTGATGTATGGAACCGGCTGGTTGCTTTTTGTGTGTTACTAAGTTTCATAGTGCTTTTTGTAGGATTGTTTTTGGCGTGACAATTATTTTGATGATTTGTAGTTTATTGTTTAGATAGAACTTCACTTGCGTCACATAAGAGAGATTGGGTCAAATTTTTTCTCGTTTTTGTGACATTTTTCGTTGCTACTCCGCTCCTAACGGCCGTAGCGTGATGTTATATAGCCTAAAACCTTCCTCAATAAATGGTCTATAGATACAAATAGAATTTTTCAATTCAATTCAAAACAAACTCTTCAGCTTTATAATATAAGTATAGATTTTTCTAATTCCGGGTACTACTGTTGGGCAGAGAGCTCTGCCTTTGATTTTCAGTACTCCTGGTTTTTGGTTGTATCTGTTCATTTATCTGAGTTTATCCAATAATGTTGCTTTTATTTGTTTACTACTCTTAAGTATCGGTGGAATTAATCCCAAATCAAAAGTACTACTTCTAGCATAATTCTTTTTCAAATCTGCCTTAGTCGTTTTTGAGAAATTGAGTGAAAACCCTAGTCCAAATATTAGTATGAATTCAATTTCCACCCGATTTTTATTCTGGAGTTGTACGATTACACGATAAATGTGTATAAAACGAAAATATTTATACAACCAAAAGATCCTCATATAATCAGATACAAAAATCTGTCCTCAGTGTTTCAAAATGTCATTTTGTCATAATTATTCCGGCACTTGATATTCTGTTCGCATTCCGATAACAATGTAACTTGTGTTGTCATATACATATCAATGTTATATACATATTTATACAACACTTCATTCCACAGATTTTTAAAAGTGATTTTCCGCATCTGCTTCGTTCAAAACGGCTTTCCGACTATTTTTACAATCATAAAAAGTAACTATCGTATAAGTAACTCTGCATCTTTGTATGAAGAAATATTAAGTAGGCTATGTTTGATCCTACGTCTCTGCTATATTTTATCAAAATTGGTTTAGGGGTTTAGTTGTGAAAGAGTAGTTGATAGACAGACACATGCAAACTTTCGAATTGATGATATTAGTGTGGATTAGTGCCTAGGCTTCAGCCTAGTTGGCTGTAGCTAATTTGGACAATGGAATAAATAGCATCATATCATATTTTAGTTTAGGAAATGATAAAGAAGTCTGCCATACTAGTTAATTGTGTGGTGACCAAATGCGGGTCCTAGCTAAGTATAGATCGACCAATTTCCAAATCTTTCACAGACAAATATTAATCAAGTTAACAGTTCTCTAACAATACTCAAAATGAGAAAGGAATTACCTACTCATAAATCACTTCTAAACAAGGGTTTATCCCTAGACTAAAGTCTGTATGACTCTATTTATAGTCAAAAGCATTATGTTCATAATAAACTCATTATTAGTCCCCCATAAAAGTATGTACAACTATTTCATTCACCTTAATCGTGTGTTTTTAATCAAGTGGGCGCAGGTTCCGATGACGTCAGAGCTATAAAACCTTCTGATTGGCTGGGTGATTGTCACCTTGGCTTGTGTTTGCCCACGCGCGTATAAAGTTATTTTACTTGGATTTTTTTGCTCGGTATAGTATTGTGATCTGGCGCCGGTTAAGTGGTATATTTCAATAAAATTGAAGCTATAACGCTTTTGAAATTCTTGGCTACTGATATGATGTTGTTTATATCTTTCTACCCGCATCGATATAGCTTGAATATTCATGTACTTTTCTTAATGGTTACGGGACTGTTTTTACCAATAAAATATTGTTTAGGGATGTGAATGAGGCAAGGGAAGTTTGTAAGGCTCGTACTAAGTGAAGTTCTTTGGAAAAGGCGTGATTTTATGTATATGAGGCTGTTATATTTCTTTAGTCGCTTGAATTATCTTAGATACTAGCTGACCCGCGCAACTTCGCTTGCGTCACATAAGAGAATCATAATGTTCCCCGTTTTTATGTACTCTGCTCCTATTGGTCGTAGCGTGATGATATATAGCCTATAGCCTTCCTCGATAAATGGGCTATCTAACACTAAAATAATTTTTCAATTCGGACCGGTAGTTTCCGAGATTAGCGCGTTCAAACAAACAAACAAACAAACTCTTCAGCTTTATAATATTAGTATAAATTCCTCACACTTCTTCAGTAAGTTGATATTTCCTTAAAATACTACTAATTTCCCAAATTGTTGCCTTTGTCGCTAAATAATTTAAGTACGTCATTTACCATTTGATTAAACTGCCTGTTGCTTGAAATGTCGTCCGCATTGCATTCAAATCCGTCAGCCATTTTTGCGGTATTAACTGACAAAGCATCTTACTTAAAGACACTAAAAGGATTATTACAGTACTTTTAAATAACAAACATACAAACAAACATAAAAAATCACATATACTGCATCAGTTCTCGTCCATAACTACCAGGCGGACAGCATGTAGGAAGAGGTAGTTCTTTGTCTCGTCATACTATTTAAGGAGTTGTATCAAGATGCCTGCTGTGATGCAGTCCTTATTCATTGGACTTTTTTGCGCACAGGGTCATTGTTTGTAGGAAGTTGAGAAAATAAATTGCAGGCCTTTCAACAAGTCGATTAATATTTTATACTCACTTGAGGTTTTTTTCTGGAGCCGACAGTAAATCTTTTGTCACAGGGCAGACTGTTCTGATACATGGTTTATACCTATCAAATCAGATAAAAAAATGTATTTTTTCTTTCTGTTAAATGCTTAGTGAATTGCCTGGAGTTACGAAATTGAGTTTGTAAATCTCCGTGCTTTGGAGTGCACGATAAGGCGTTGGTCTTTTGATATTTCACCAGTAGTGTCGGTTATCCGTTCCACCCGGCTGTGAGAGTGATGGAATAGAGAGTGTACCTGTGTATTGTGCATACACTTGGACACTATAAACAAAGTCCTGCACAGTTATAGACTGGTGTCAATTAAGCTGGCCACCTAACATCGGCCAGGAGCATATTACCTTATTTATTATGCCAGGAAGAGATCTGCATCAGCATCAGATAATGCGTCTCTAAAGAACCGGTTAAATGTTTATTTAAAAATGATCTACTTATCATACTGCGACATTGAATAGACTTCATTTCAATACCACCCTGAACTTTTGCGAGAATGCAGTTTGTTTCATCATTATAATTAGCTGATTATAAATTAAATATTATGACTAGGTGGTCCAAGTTGTTGAGTGCGTGACTTTCAATCACGAGGTCGTTAGTTCAGTTCCTAGGTTGAGGAAAGTTTCAATTGGATTTTTCATCCGTGCGATGGTGTATGCTGATCACGAGGTATAGGGTTCGACTCCCGAATCGTGCAAAATGTGGTTCTGTTTTTTTAATTTATTTTAGGATATTTTATTTGTAGCCCGGAGTTTAGTTACGTGCCAGGCTCGCCCTTTATTACTTACTGTCCTCTGCCTATACCGTAGGACATAACAGGCGTGCATATGTAATACATGTATTTTTCTTAGGCAGGTTTTAGGGTGGAATCTCACTTGATAACTTGCAAGGTAGTAAGGCTTTAGTACTTAAAAAACCCACCAAAAGGTTCGCGTGACATTTCCTTATTTACTTCACTGGCTATGCGATCTCAAGCAGATATCATTGACATTCTCACATTTATTTTAATCTTCTTACTCTTTTTATTGGAAATGCAGCCTGAGTATCTAGTTGGGGGTCTTAACTGCAATCTTACCTCTGTCAGTCTACCTTTCATTTCTACATTCAGCCAAGTGTTTTGCCTAAAATCTTCTAGATACTTAAACTGTTTCTGAATAATATTTCCATAAATTGATTAGCCTCTAGATAAAAACAAAACCCATTTATTTCATGACAACATTAATATATCATTGCCAAAAACTCTTCATAATTTCAAACCTATGTTTAGATAAGATATCGTACCTAACTCTTAAGAATTTTCTAGAAACACTACCGTTCTTTAGACAGACTGCAATAAAATTGACGTGGACGTTTATTGCTAAAATAATTAGGTACTTACTATTCGTACTTTGGTTACAGAACACGTTTTAAGTACGACAGTTGAGAATCTTTCGTCAATTTGATAGTCAGTATGCAATACATTGCTGATCAGTGGGCTTATCACGTATCTCAGTTGACAGCTAGTATACGTCAAATCTATGGTCACTATTCAGTACATTGCTGCTTTGACGTAACATACTAATCACTATAATCTAAGGGAGAAAACAATGGACAGCATAGTGGCTTTCAAATGGCTGTCAACTGAGATACGTGATACCCCCCTGGTTTGGGGTATCCTAGAAAATCCTTTTATTTTCTTAAAGCGATGCACTTACATAGCAATTGTAGCATGGTTTTTGCTTCTTCATAGCAGTAAGTATATAAAATCTGCACGTTTGGCGCAGTGGTTTAAGCGGTCACCTCGCCGCAACAACCGTAGCGCCGCGTGTGGTGGGTTCGAATCCCACCCGGGACAAATCTTTGTGTGATGAGCACGAGTATTTGTTCCGAGCCTGGATGTTAATGTATCTATATAAGTATATATTTAGAAGTATATAAGTATGTTTATCAGTTATTTGGTTACCATAGTACAAGCTCTGCTTAGTTTGGAATCAAATGACCGTGTGTGAGTTGTCCAACAATATTTATTTGTTTATTTATTTTATTTGTATCACTTTTCGCTGCTATTTTAACTTGCTTGTATTCGTAATAATTATATAGCGTACAGTAAGATTCTTTGTCCAAAACTAATAATTACTTAATTACTATTTCAAACAATCACTTTTTCAATACAACTATTTAAAAGAAGACGACATTTCTGTCTTCCTACACTCGACTATCGCAATCCAAACCAGACACTCTTATTACCTGTCACCAAAGATTCAAAATCGCTTACATCTTTAGAATAAACAAGTTACAGTCATAAATAATATTCATTAAATTGATTTGGTTCTTACTTCTTTACATTAAAGTCTATTTTCATTTGTTTTCTTATGCACTTAAGTTAGCATGATCGTAAATAAATAATACACGTTCAATAAATTTGGTCTTTATCTCCTTCTAATAAGGTCTATTTTCGCTTGCTTTTGTCTGTACTTAAGTTGGTTGTAAATAATGATTGCATTGGAGCGTGGGCGAGCAAGGTGACATTGTGACGTCATCGCAACCTGCGCTCGCGTTTACTTTATAGATCGTGTTATTGCCTTTATTGATGTTTTAGAGACTATTGTGATGAATTTTAATGATTTTTCGACGTGTGAATAGAAATTGTTTGATTTGGGCTTCTGAATCGGGGCTTACCAGGACGTGATAGCCATTTATTTAGAAGTATATAAGTATGTTTATCAGTTATTTGGTTACCATAGTACAAACTCTGCTTAGTTTGGAATCAAACGACCGTGTGTGAGTTGTCCAATGATATTTATATTTATTTATTTATAATTATGTTATTAACGGACTTCTTACTTTAAGAATCTGTCTCTATGGCGTGGTCGGTAATGTACATATGCGAACGCCTCTCAGTGGTCTCGGGTCTGAGACCTTTCGAGATTTTATTACTACAGAGAGTGTCGCTTATGTTCTATGCCAGATTTAAAGTTGCTCTTATTGCTATGGTAGACTACCTATTGCACCCAAAGGTTACTTACAGACCATTTCACTGCCTAATTATCGTAAGAAAAGGCAACTATAAAGCTAAGCCTCAATCTTACGTAACAAAGATCTTTACAGACACACTACAAACATATCGTTTGACCAAAGAAGGTAAAGCACTGACTTAGAAATCCCTGAATTAGCCGTATGTATCAAGTATAGTTACACAGTAAATGCGGCAGGTGGCGCCAGTGTACGCACTACGCAATGCTCGCGTGGGTTCAACAATGAAACATCCTGTTGTAACAAAACAAATATGTAGAAGGATTATACTCGTAGGCTTAATCGTCTTTCCGAGGCGCTCATAGCCAGTTGCGCTCACCGGTCGGTAAACGATCTGTGGGTTAAGCAACTATTGGCGCGGTCATTCCATAGATGGGTGACCGCATAGTGGTATTTGAACTGGGCGTCTCCGTGCTTCGGAGGGCACGTTAAAAGTCGGTCCCGGTTGTTGTCTACTAAGATAACAGTCGTTAAGCCAGGTCAAAAGCCTCTCGGGCGGCTTGAACAACTTTGACACTAGGTTGACCACTAACCATACGACAAATAATAATAAAAATCGTCTTTCCTGCTTCAAAAGATATATTCCAAGTTGTCCCCTTTACGCTGTCACCCCGGGGTGACAACTGGGAATTTTCTTCCTACATTTAATCCCAGTTGTCACCCCGGGGGACAGTGTTAGAGGGGACAACTGGGAATATCCAAAATATTAATGGGAACCTATGTTTTTAATAAAAACGCGGATTTTATTTATTCCATAAAAAAATTACACTGTTTCCCAAAGGGGCAGACGGAGAGTAAAGAGCACCACTTGGTACGTTCCATAAAAACAAACCTTGCTTTATTCACATCCATACATCTTAATCAAAAATTTAAAAAAGCGATTATAATTATATTTTAGAAAATGACAAGCTGGTAAGCTTTAAGCCTATCTAAAGAAGGTCCTAAAGTATTTTCTTCTAATATAATTATATATGAATAACGACAATCCCATATTCATCAGATCAGTAATTTCTGAGTTAGTCGCGAATCTGCAAACATACACACACATAGGCTACACAGATTCTTACTATTCTCAATAAAGCAGAAATAACCTTTAGTGATAGGAACTAGGCTTCTATTGAGAGCTATCACTATATTTTTTGTAAACCTCATTTTTTTAGCCACCTGAAAGGCTTCGGGCGGTTTGTACAACTTTGACACTAGGTTGACCACTAACAATACGATAAGAAGATAAAATATTTTAAGGGCATTGAAATAAATACTGAAAACATAAAAATGATCAGTACATTATTTATGTTCAGTACGTAGGCGTTACATCGTGACATTGTATGAGTGATAAAACCCAAGCATGTGTAAACTGCAGCCCACAACATCATTAAATGAAAGACCTTCATTTAACACTTAAAACGAACACTTATTACTTAAAAACAATAAATTATATTTTTTTTACCTTGAGGAGAACGGCGCATTCAATTGACCAATTCAAATAGCTACTCTTGCCTGATCATCATCAGCTTAGCTTCCAGTCTCACCGGTTGCAGCTGAATATCGACTCGTGGCGCTTTACTACGTGAAAACCTTTATTTTCACTGAATAAAATAGAAATAAAGCTTCAAAATATTAAAATTGGACTATCGACCTATTCAATGACCACATTGTTATTTATTTGTAAACCTTTTTCTCAACTTAATTTTCCTCCTTTATATTTTAAACACCTACTTCATTTAATCTCTGCATCACCCCAAGGTAGACTGGCAGAAAATACTTTTGGCATTAAGTCCGCCTTTATACAACTTTGTATAAGAAGTTTAAATAAATAAATATTAATTATAGAATAACCAATTCTTGTAGTAAAATTCGTTTTTGATATGAATTCGTTTTACCATATTCCTCAGTGCAAAGCACGGCATCGAACGTTTTTTTTTAACATATTATACTATGTACATAATATGTTGCCTACATCGTAGCGTCATATATTCCGTCGACGTACGCGCTGAAGTATTGGCAGGTATGTTGCTACACTAACATGGAATAAACCAGGATAAATTACTTAGTTTAAAAACAACAGCACTCGATGTGTTAGTACTTAACTGATTAGCAGTCGCAATGCTCTTGCCTCCGGATAAATTCTAAGTTCTTCCTCATTGTGTTGTGTGAAGCGATGGTAATACATATTCATAGTACATACATATGTAATTAAGTTATCTAGCCTGTTGATCGTGTGGGACAGAGATAGGTATACAGTGGCGAATAGGAGATATTGAATTTCAAAATGATTTAACCCGTCTTTGAGTATCGTAAACGCTTTCGTAAAACTTCAATCTCTGGCTTTCCTTTAGCCTTCGAAACCAACTTGTGACTATGATTGCCGCGCAAGTGTTTTTCGGTTCGAATTACAGGTCAAGCCAAAAAGACTTATCTGCGTTTTCTGTTCAGAATTTCTCAGAGATTGTCCAAAGTTAGTTAGTTGGGATTGTAGACCTTCTTCTTGATACCACCCTAGTGTTTGGCAATATACCCGCTGTGCACCAGACTAACTGTGAGCGACTAACCCCCGGTTTCTGAGGCACATTTAGCGGTAGTTTATCTATTCAATAGCGTTTAAACTCATATAAAAAAAACTCTATTGAATAGATATACTACTGCTAAATGTACCTCAGAAACCGGGGGTAGGTGAGTGTGTTTTACATCGCCCTCTAATCCTTCACCCGTCTACCACCAATCAAACCAAAACAAATCTTGCCGGTTCATTCAGTACATATATTAACAATGATTGTCAGTTCATTGATCAGTGCAATCACAGTAATGCATAATGACAAGTGTCACGAACAATGTGTCGTTAACTCACTGTATCACGATTGCAGCTGAGCTGAATAGCAATTATATCTGATGCTACGTCTATATAATTATATGGTGTTGTGTGGTAAATTCCTTAGGTGTTTTAATTGTAGGGCTTATATTCACACTAGTTTTTCGCCCGTAGCTTTGCTCGGGTGGTATTTACACCTTTCGTGGGATTTCCAAAAATCCTCTCTTTGTGCTTCTCTATACTTCCTTTCCTTCTCTAATCTTCATACTAACCAACTTTCTACGCTAAGTAGTTTCTTCTGTGTGTTGTCTATCGGTCAGTCAGTCAAATAGACTTTTATCTTGAGTTGCGCGTGTGAAGTTTTGATTGAGAATATTGCTTGCATATAAAACGTCAGATTTTTTAACCATGTCAAATAGCACTGGGCTTTACCACTTTTCGTTCGAATCATGATGCGTAAAGTTAGACTTTGCTTTCTTCTTTGTCCTGTTGTTATGCCACCTTTAGAGGGGTCGGCACAGTATGCTTCATTTTTTAAAAAAACTTGTAGTCAAGGGATGTGTATATGGCTAATGTAATGAATAAATTGCTTGTATGCATAAAGTATTGAAAAACATGACGTAACAAGAAGGACACTAACAAACCTTGTACAAAAATGGTAACGTTTGCTCAACACCCACTGTTATAAATCATTTCCTCACTGACTAATATGTGTAGGAGAAATGACTCATTTGACTCATTCATCAGTTTTTCTTCTCATTGCCACTGTTGCCTTGTGACGTTGTTTCTGCAAGGCATAACTTTGTAATGTTGCGTAATCTGACCAGCATCTCAGTTGAGAACTAGTGTACGTCAAATTGATGGTCACTTTTTGTAAATTTTGCTGCTTCGACGTGTTAATTACTCACTATACTCCAAGGGAGAAAACAATGTACTGCATAGCGGCTTTCAAATAGTTGTCAAATGAAAACATGATAGTCCTTAAGATGTTTGAATGTGTGATTGATTCGTAGCGTTTAGTGCATCGCACAGGTTTAATCTATTGATTTATATTGACTAATCAAGGCTTGGTTTTGAAACTCGACTTCTTTCCGTTTTTGGAGCGCTTTGCACAAGTGCTACTTCTTTCTGAAATTGTGCGTGTGAAGTTATGATTGAGTATATTGCTTGCGTATAAAATGTAATGCATATAAATGTGTTTATGTACTTTTCGCACGTATTTCTGTGACCGAAGTCACAAAATTATGTTAAAAGAATACTGTATACAGTTCTCTAATGGCACTTTTCAAGAGATAACTTTTAAACTCTCGCGTTGCATGTTTAATGTATAATAGAATACGGGAATTAACGCGAACACGCATTTTACCTTAAAATGCCTAACGTTTCGGCGCAGGTTGCACTCGCCGTGGTCCCAGGCAGACTGGAGCAGCGATGACAGGACTTCGTGTATATGAGGAAGGAGCTGGAACATGTTCAGGAGGTACTACGAATGAACGGATACCACGTAAGTCGACGAAGGAACAGGATCACGAAACGGAGTAAACATCCGGAGGTCAACAGACAGCCCGCCTACTTGCCCTACGTCAGAGGAGTGACTGATAAGATCGGGAATGTATTGAAACAATACAGCATCAGCACAGTGTTCACGCCGGGGGCAAAAGTCAGCAGCATGGTGGGCACACCGAAGGATGTACTACCGTTTCAAACACCAGGTGTCTACAAGATCAACTGCAGCTGCGGTAGTTCCTACATAGGCCAGACTAAGCGGTCGATAGCTGAAAGGGTCAAGGAACATATCGCCGCTGTTAAGAACCGTCAAATAAGCAAGTCAGCCATTGCGGAACATCTACTCGAAGCAGGAACTAATCACTGGATTGAGTTCCATCGCCCTCAAGTCCTCTCCACTGAACGACATTTCTACTCGAGGATTGTTCGTGAAGCGATCGAAATCAAGAAACACTCAAATTTCAATCGGGAAGACGGCTTCAAATTATCCGCGACGTGGAATCCAGTGATTACTGTTACAAAACCTCGCTATGTTTCGCAATCGGTGAGCTCACAGAATAGGGACACGGTTAGTGTAGTGTGTGGTGGCGGTTGGAAAAATCAAAATATGAGGGTGGATGGACATTCGTCCGCCTCATATACACGAAGTCCTGTCATCGCTGCTCCAGTCTGCCTGGGACCACGGCGAGTGCAACCTGCGCCGAAACGTTAGGCATTTTAAGGTAAAATGCGTGTTCGCGTTAATTCCCGTATTCTATTATACATTAAACATGCAACGCGAGAGTTTAAAAGTTATGATTGCAAACCGCTACGGGTCGGACATTGCAAAACAAATACGTGACCTAGAATATTTACGTCGGAAACGTGCGCGAGTGGAAACATCGTTGATATTTTTAACTAAGTGTCGCGATTGGAACTTATTACCTACGTGTGTACGTATCAAACCGCGTAGTGACATTGCGCATTCCCGTAATATTCTAAATAACGCGAGTGAACGGCTTCTGAGACAATTAATACGGAACAAACACAGTGAGCTTAACCGTATTCATAGCGAGTTATACGTGTTACATGTGAAGTGTAGTGTTAGTTTATCACGCGAAGATTACGACTTGTGTGATCGGGTAACGTATCTTCAGGCTTCTCGGACCTTCGAGTTGTGTAGTGAAACCCATGAGCGTAAGTTCTCGAAGGAGTACAACCGAAGGTATGTCGAGAAAAATACGTCACCGGCCGTTCCCGATCCACTGACTAAAACCGTCGTAAACCTTTCAAATGTGAGTTTAGACCAACCTACGATTAACATCTTGGCCAAAGGCATGAACTTCGCACTAACGCCTAAGCGAATTCCGTTCGAAAGTGTAATCAGTAGCGTCGAGGAAACGATTGCTCGTAATAAAATACCGCCCGGCGACGCCGATACCCTGCGACAGGACGTTGCGGTTATATTACGAAAATCGAAGGTTCCAGCGAGTAATACCACTGCAGAAGAGCGTCAAGCACTGAAACTTATTCGGGATAACCGGGATATATTAGTGCTTAAGGCCGACAAGGGAAACGCCACTGTAGTGATGAATACAACTGATTACCAACAGAAAGTTCGGGATTTGTTATGTGATAACAAGGTATATAAACCGGTATCATATAACCCTACGGCTAGAGTAACACGACGAATACGGACGCTGATACAGGACAACAAGGACCTTTTTACGGAAGACGAGTACGAGAGACTGTATAAACCGAAGTCGCACCAACCACCGAAATTATATGGCCTGCCCAAAATACACAAGTCCAACGTACCACTGCGGCCTATCGTAAGTCAAATCGCCTCTCCTACTTACGACCTTGCAAAGTACGTTGCGTCAGTATTGCAGCCACTCGTGGGAAATACACCGTCTTTTGTGAAAGATTCGCGGCATTTCGTCCAGATTATTAAGGACCTTAGATTGGAACGGGGCGATGTCATGGTGAGTTTTGACGTCGAGTCGCTCTTCACCAATGTTCCAATTAAGGAGTGTTTGGACGTGGTAAAGACCAAGCTAGAGGACAACGAGATGCCGTTTAACTATATCGATCTACTTAAAAACTGTTTGGACGGCAACTACTTCCTTTTCCAAGGCCAACATTACCTTCAGATTGATGGCGTCGCAATGGGCAGCCCCGTTGCCCCTGCACTGGCTAATCTCTGGATGGAGCACTTTGAGGAGAAAGCATTGGCACTCGGACCAAAAACCATACGGCTTTGGAAAAGATATGTGGACGACATCTTCTGCATTATCCAAGGAGGTCAACAGGAAGTAGATCAATATCTAGAACACCTAAACTCCATTCACCCTAACATGAGGTTCACCTATGAAATGGAGACGGACAGGTCGTTGTCATTCCTAGATGTGAGGGTTGCCGCGAAACCCGATGGATCCTTATCACACTGTGTTTACCGGAAACCGACACACACAGATAGATACCTGCACGCTACATCACATCACCATCCCCGTCACTTGCAGTCCGTTATGACGTCACTGAAGAACAGAGCTCATGACCTCTGTGACCCTGAACATGTTGGGAAGGAGCTGGAACATGTTCAGGAGGTACTACGAATGAACGGATACCACGTAAGTCGACGAAGGAACAGGATCACGAAACGGAGTAAACATCCGGAGGTCAACAGACAGCCCGCCTACTTGCCCTACGTCAGAGGAGTGACTGATAAGATCGGGAATGTATTGAAACAATACAGCATCAGCACAGTGTTCACGCCGGGGGCAAAAGTCAGCAGCATGGTGGGCACACCGAAGGATGTACTACCGTTTCAAACACCAGGTGTCTACAAGATCAACTGCAGCTGCGGTAGTTCCTACATAGGCCAGACTAAGCGGTCGATAGCTGAAAGGGTCAAGGAACATATCGCCGCTGTTAAGAACCGTCAAATAAGCAAGTCAGCCATTGCGGAACATCTACTCGAAGCAGGAACTAATCACTGGATTGAGTTCCATCGCCCTCAAGTCCTCTCCACTGAACGACATTTCTACTCGAGGATTGTTCGTGAAGCGATCGAAATCAAGAAACACTCAAATTTCAATCGGGAAGACGGCTTCAAATTATCCGCGACGTGGAATCCAGTGATTACTGTTACAAAACCTCGCTATGTTTCGCAATCGGTGAGCTCACAGAATAGGGACACGGTTAGTGTAGTGTGTGGTGGCGGTTGGAAAAATCAAAATATGAGGGTGGATGGACATTCGTCCGCCTCATATACACGAAGTCCTGTCATCGCTGCTCCAGTCTGCCTGGGACCACGGCGAGTGCAACCTGCGCCGAAACGTTAGGCATTTTAAGGTAAAATGCGTGTTCGCGTTAATTCCCGTATTCTATTATACATTAAACTTTTCAAGAGAAATAGCACTTTGTGACCTTGTTGCATCACCAAGCAAGATGCTCAACTAAAGAGGGCAGAGATAATTGCACAAAGCATCTTCAATAATATTTAAATAATTACACAATTACATGTCACAAGCTTATTAATTCATTGACATCGTTAATTTACTTGAAACGCTCGATTGCGTTCCTTTTGACCATCACACACATTTACGCCGGGTCACACGCAATAAGGAAATTGAAAACCAAAATAAACAAGCTTATGCAGTCGCTGTAACCTTGACACTAGACTTGACAGACATGTCACGTTTAAAAGTATTAATTTTGATACCACTTTACAAGGTCAGTGCATTCGGATAGTATGCTTAATTTGGAATTTTAATCTTATTAGTATAAAAATAGGGTTGATAGTTGTTTGTTTTTTCTGTGAGAGAATGACACATATGACAATATTGACGGCAGGTATAACCTTGTAGAGGCGGGTTGAGCCTGCGGTCAGCTGTCGTCCGCGCCGAGTACTAGCAAGAAGGTCGAATTATATAATAATTATAAAGCTTATGCTACGTCCTAGAAATAGATCTATTTTGAAATGTCTCAACTACTTGTTAAGAAAGAGACTTGAATGAAATTATGCAACTGTTTGCCTAAGAATTAATAAACTTGAACATAAACACATACTTAAATCACATATTTTTTGGCGTAGGCAGAGACCAGAGATTACAGCTTTTTTACGATCCCTACAAAGTGTTTTCTGCTTTATTAATTGTAATAAACTTTTACTAAGTATATAAAGCGAACTCAAACAAACATTCAATTTACGTACTCAAAACTTAACTTTAAATAAATCATATTTATGAAGATTTAAGAAACACTCACTGTGCCGTACACCTTTGCTCGCGAGTAAATTACAAAAAATATAATTGTTTTTTTTTGGCTTTTCAACTATATATTACTTAAAACTTGGATCAGTAGCCGTCCAAGTCAAACATAATAATATAGTCATAATGACACACGACGATGTCATATATTGCATCATATTACCCTCTGCGTCATATAAACTCAAGAATTCTCAAGTCGCCCCAACGGTTATTGACGAACTATGTTATTACATACAAACATGAAATTCCGCCTTCTTCTCGTTGGGGTAGACGGAGACCAGAAAATGCGACTTGGTACAATCCTTACAAACTTCCCTTGCATCATTCACATCCATACATCTTTTCATACAGGACCGCTGGTTACGAGTACTACGCACCTGACCTATTATGAATTATCTATACTAATATTATAAAGCTGAAGAGTTTGTTTGTTTGTTTGTTTGTTTGTTTGTTTGAACGCGCTAATCTCAGAAACTACTGGTCCGATTTGAAAAATTCTTTCAGTGTTAGATAGACCATTTATCGGGGAAGGTTATAGGCTATATATCATCACGGTACAAATAATAGGAGCAGAGAAGCAACAAAAAATGTTACAAAAACGGGGAAAATTTTTACCCATTCTCTTATGTGACGCAAGCGAAGTTGCGCGGGTCAGCTAGTGTTTTTATAAAGATGATATAGTAATAATAACATGTTTATGCCAATAATGATATGGTCTGGGGACAATAGGCATTGATATGGTTCTTATAAACAACTCACCATAGTTTAAAAAGAGAGCTATTGTTCTAAGGAATTCGAACATACCATATTTTTTCAAAAATCAACAAATTTTAATGTCGTAATATTTCATAAGTATCGAGTTCCTCCTTGTTTTGGAAAGCACGTTAAATTGTGGGTCCCGGCTGTCATTTTCAAAGATCTTTGACAGTCGTAAACAGTAGTCGGAAGCTTGAAGGCCTGACAACCAGTCTTACCGAAGGGTATCGTGTTATAACCCAAAAACTGGGTTGTGGAGTTCCAATAGGCAGTCGCTTTATGTAAAACACTGGTATTCAGCTGCATCCGGTGAGACTGGAAGCCGACTCCAACATAGTTGGGAGAAAAGCTAGGCTGATGATGACGGATGATGGTTGAGAAATTTTAAAATAGTAATATTTTATATTCACATAAGCTTTGGACACTCAAGAGTAATATTAAACAAAGTGACATTACATAATTTTAAGTGCTACTTATACGACCTACTAAGTAAATTTTTGCTCAACCGTGGCCACGCCCACAGTTAGTAAATAAAACCAATAAATTATGAAATATTACGTTATAAGTTATTTACATGTACAGATAACTGGGTAAGTGCTAAATCTGTTTCTTACTTTCGACACACAGTTTTAGTTAGTCAGTACCGCGATTCTCTCGGTACTGTCGAGTATCGAAAGATTGACATTTAAAATCATTTATTTTGACACTTATGATAGTCGTTACAATAACTGAATGTAACCTCTAGCCCTGGAAGGTGATAAAGCCTTATGACAGTAGTTAGCCAAAAACTCAGGGCAACTCTTTTCAATCGTTAAATTCAATAAATCATGTGAGCATCTGCCTTGATCGCCTCCGTGGCGCAGTGGTTTAGGTCACCACGCCGCTATCATTGCGTCGAGACGTCGTGAATTCTATTCCCACAAGGGACAGTTAATTGTGCGATCCACAAATAATTGTTTCGGGTCTGGTTGTACTTTGTGTCTGTTGTTTGTATGTTTGTAAAAGTCCCCGCGATACAAGAGCGATTCATAGTGCGGGAGTTGTCTTTAAAAAAAACAGCGATGTATGTAGACTAAAAGTCAATTTATTTTAGTCTTAACATTGTATTGTTGACTGTACTGCACATCCCACGGCACTAATCGTGTAATAAATTATCGCCTACAACCGTTAACTTCACTGTTAATTATTTATATGAATTTTACTTAGAATTACTGTGAGGTCCTTACAGTTAACCAGCTTTGTAAAACTTAATGATTAGTTAGTAATCATCACCACGTACAAAATAAAGCCCCCTCGCCACTTTTGCCTGTCTGTCTTTCTGCGAAAACCTCAAAATCTTCTAAACGGACTTTTATGCGGATTTTTCTAGCTGGTAGAATGATTCTAGAGAAATGATTGAGTGTTTAATTTATTAATGTTGACTTCGTGTAACCCTAAAGAAACTGGGGTGGGCCGCTAGTAAATAAAAAGATCTAATACTAAGCAAGATTCTCCCCGTGCGAGGACGAAGCCAAGCCTTGAGTCCATAACCCTGGTTAAATGTGGGCTATGGACTTTACATCCCTTCAAGAGCTGTTGTAAAGAACTCAGGCATGCAAGGTTGCATCACGACGTTTTTCTTCATCGCTGGACCACGTCATATATTTTCTAAAACACACATACCTACAAGCAAAAGTCATTGGTGTGCTCTGGCTATATTTTGAGCCCTCGGTCATGCGAGACGAAAGCTTAATTACTTACCGTATTACTGTCCCACTGCTGGGCAAGGGTCTCCTCTCAAACGAGGGAGTTGTTAGGCCTTGAGTCCTTATATAAAGTTTTACATACCATTATTAAATTTACAACACAGCCTCAAGCTCGTTGAAAATTCAGAGGCGTATAATCCAAACGACGGACCGCGGTGTTTCTGAGAAACCGTTGACAATACGGACACACAGTTTTTGTTGAACATCACGTACTTGTTTGGTCAACATTGTCAAGGACGGTGGCTAAAAAACTGTTCTAGTTGTACGAATATTTGTCTAAATAACTTGTAAGCACTATATTACATCTAAATTCCTATTTACAGAATAGATATTTAGATTTATTTGGATATAGAATATAGACTTTAAAAAAAGGAGGAGGTTCTCAATTTGTAATTTTTTTTTTCAAAGTTTGTTGCCTTATTATTTCTATGGGGTAGAGTTTGATCAAGATTTGGCGATTAGTTTTTGGGAAATCGCAACTTTGTCTACATTGACGTTATGGTCTTTGCTGAACGAATTGTCTTAAACTCGTTTTTTTATAAGAATTATCAATTATTCTGTACGGATTTAGCATACACAGTTTTTCTTTATCTGCAACAAGGCACAAGAATCCTCAAATAGCACACATAGTTGTATAGTATAATATTTAGAAAAGACTTGAATCCTTACAATATAATCTAACAATCCTTCCTTTGCTTCAATCACATCCATACATCTTGTCATACAGGACCGTCGGTTACGAGTACTACGCACCTGACGTATTTGCAAGCTATTACCGATATCTACGTATTTAACTCATACTTACTACTGTTAGTTGGGTACTAAATGAGCAATATTTATGTCGCAATGTGGTATTTGTCGCTACTGGTGGACAAACCTTGAGTAATGCCACATTCACTCACTGATACCGTTTGTTTTGTTTGCGCTGTTATTGTTATTGTCTGGACAAATATTTGTACTACCAATATTATTTACATACATTTAAATCACACTAGTTATACCCCAAGGTGTAAGCAGAGGTGTAAGTCAGGACTACCAGTGTTCGCTATTTATAATGTTAGTCCAATGTAATGGGTGGCGAGCCTACCAAAGACACTATACCAAATTTCGGGCTACTATTGAGAATTTTCTAATATGAATTGGAAAAACTATAGCTATCTGTCCGATCCAAGAATTAAACCTGGCATCCAATAGACGCATTCAGTAGATTTGCGAAACTAGCCAACTGCTGAGGAGATTATTTAAAGAGTCCACAATATACAGAAAGACTCTTTAATCCGTCACGCCCGTAGTTCGAAGGAACGAATGTTTCCGACCTCAACTTCCCAACTTTGAGCAATCACTGTGAATTTTGGCGACAGGTAAACTCAGTGATACTTTTTTGGCTGGTCCGGGTATTAGAATTCATAGTAGAAGTCGCTTTCCGCATCTGTCCCTATGTTTCTATGTATATAAAACTACGCAATGGATTTTGATGCGGTTTTTTTTAATACATAGATAGGGTGATTCAAGAGGAAGGTTTATATGTAAAAGATATAAAGGGTTTTTTCGTAAAATATCTGTTTAAACCGGGCGAACCGCGGGCCGTATTGTCAATATTATGATTCGTAACTCGTCGCTTCAATATTCTACTCTTGGCTATCGTTACAGGCTATCTTTTGTTATGCTAATTACAATTGTTACGTGATGACCTTGCCTCGGTAGAATAATGATCGCTGTTAACGATCGTGTTTGCTTTTCTACTAGACAGTGACGAGCTCCTCACGTGTTCTTAGAGCCTGGTACTTTCCAGAATTTGTATTAATATTGTAAATGAAAAAATCTGTCTATCTGTTACGCTATTGGCAGTTTTCCCAACCGATTTTTGATTATATTTTGCATTGATATCCGTTGAATATAGAAAATTAATAAATTTACCTTATTAATGTGTTTTTTTCTTTTGTTGCAGGTAAATATCACATTAATCAAGACTCAAAAATCTGATTTCTTCGTGTGTTAAGGTGTCTCCAAATTTTTACGCAAAGGTTTGCCTGTTATGCTTTTATAGCTTAACTGCTGAACCGAATTTGATTAAATTAAGCATAAAGATAATTGAATAACCGGGGTCAAATCTAGGTAGCAGAACGGAAATAATCTTTGATCATTTGCAGAGCCGCGTGGAATGGTTAGTAATGTATAAGAATCAAATTACCATAATATTTCTCTAGAGAACCAAAAAAATCATTATACGTCAAAAAACTGCGTGTATAGGACACTAAAAGTCAAAGTAATTAAACCAGAAAAGTTTATAAACCAGTATTTTTTTCCCGGATACGTATTTGTACAGTTTTTCATTATGTTAGAGACATTTAGAACGTTCGCAAGGTCGAGCGCGTTCACTTTTCGATGTTCGATCTAGTAATGGTTTTTATGCAGACTAACCTTATCAATATGCATTGAAATCGGCAATGAGTCTATATAATAAATATGACAGGTTGAATTTGATTGAAGCGGCTTTTATACAAGTTTTTATATGAAATATTAAAGTAGCGTTTCGTCCTGACTTTGCTTGAGTTAGATTAAGGTAATTTGGACTCACGCCCAGCGCCCATTTTCTGAGTCAGCAAGAAAATTTATCGTTCGGGATTTCTTCGTACAATCTGTCCAAAACTATGCCTTAGCAAGCCTTAAAACCGTTAACATTATTAAGGGCGCTGCAGCATGCCGAGGCATAGTTTCCAGCATATCTTTTTCCTTACCGATGCCGATAATGGTCAGTCATATGTAATACTATAGCATACAATTCGCCTAGTTTGGTCACCAAAAATTGTTCATTACTGTCCTACAGCTGGACTTTCTGTTGAAGCAAGGGAGGGCCATAGGTTCACCACCCTGGCCAAATTGTAAACAATACCACAACTGTCTTAAGGAACTATCAAACATATTTTTTTTCTGCACCGGTGTAACACGAGATAATTATTTCTTATACAGAAATGACTGAAAAAAGTCATTGGTGCATTGCCTCGAGTTTGAATTCTTAACCACTTGCATATGAGCTGAGTACTTATACCATTTGTCTATCACTAAATTTAAAATATTTGGTAATGTAAAATAGAAGCCAAACAAAAAATATTTATTTATATTTAACTTTTATATTTAAATACAAAACGTAATATATATGTAAAAGATATAATTATACATGCTTTGCAAGCTATTAACATAATGGATTTAGCATACAAGTAGGAAGTGCAGGTGCGACAAGGACGCCTAGATTTTATCGTACACCTCTTACACATTTATACTCTCCTGGTACTTCAGACTTAATATAAGCACTAATTGAATGAAATGACCTAGATTTTTTAGGTCATTTCTTTTGTAAATATAGTCTAGGTCTGGCTATTTAGTACTGAGGTTCAAAGTTTGATTCCGGGTTGGATGAAAGAGATTGTTTCTGGTACTTTTGGTAATTTAATTGCGACTTTTTTTATTTTCCATACAATTTATTTTATGTTTTTTTTTTTATAGAAAAGACATGCAACTGGTTTGCGTAGTAGATTCTTAGAAAAATCTTGCCACTGCTCACGATACAATCTATCGCTTTGCCAAATTTCATCGACATCAATTCAGTAATGCAGCTATAAAAATCTACACTCAGACAAATACAGTTAATTTCGCATTTAAACTAATTTGAATAAAAAATAATGCGTGCGGTGTCTTCTTTAAGGTCATAGACCATACCGGGTCAAGTGTGTGCTATATCAAGGAAGTATTAATACTTAGCTCATATTATTTACAATGATTGCATTACATTAACACCTGATTGAGCAATTAGGTTATATATTATTAGTACTATATAATTATTGATAAGTAAGGTTATAGAAAATAAATAAGTTCGTGTTTTAATTTACCTTGGAGCATCTGGTATCAATGAAGACGATTTGCGAAATTAATATAGCTTATTAAATATTATGACTGCGCCTGTGGTCCGAGTATTCGACTGCTGATCGTGTGGTCTCAGGTTCAACTATGGGTAGGTGAAATAACTATTAAGCTTTTCAAATTTATTTTTATTTTTTATTACCTTAGGGATGAAATTAAGCAAAACCCTTTCTTAGCGGATGCCTACGTCATAACATCTACCTGCATGCCAAATTACAGCCCGATCCGTCTAGCGGTTTGAGCTGTGCGTTGATAGATCACTGTCAGTCAGTCAGTCACCTTAGAGTTATCTACATCGATAAATAGATACTTCTCAATATATGCCCAGAGTTATATATAGGCTCACACTATATATGGCAATTAAGATAACAGTTGTTAAACCATGTCAAAGGCCTGGTGCTTGAACAACTTTAACTTTACGTCGACTGCTAATTATAGCATAAACGATAGAAAATATATAAAACTTTAGTTTTTCCTAAGGACATCCATCTAGAAATAAACCGTAGTGTAGTAGTTGATGTTCATTGTGTACTAAACTAAAGTCACAAGCCCTTTTCGCAAGGAACTCCAAAAGTAATATATCATCCAGGTTTCTATCAGACTTGCTGATCTAAATACTTGTTCAAGCTGAAGAATGTTGTAGGGAGAATATTATTTTTTACTTTTGAATAAAGGCGAGGATTTACAAAATAGGGATGTTTCCAAGGTAACAGAACAGAAATTATTATAATAAGTCCGCCAGTCAGATGATTTAAAAAAATTAGACACAGCTATTTTTTTCATTAAAAACCAATGTAGTGACTTACTAAAAAGCTTACTAATACTTAATAATAGTAACAGCTTAGCTTAAAATGGAGTGGAGGCTAATGACGTCAATTTGTTGTACATTTTGTACTCTAACGTGACGTCATGCGACTTTTCAATCAAAATCTCTACTCCATCCTCTCCCCGCGACATACACACTCGTATATTTGGTATATATCGAGAAAAAAGTCAAAACCTGCGTGGGCATGTAACAGTTTATAAAAAGAGTGATAGTGACCCTACCGCGAGACCTTGAGCACTTTTATTACTTTTTACCAAGTAAATTATATGCACGCGCGATTATTTTCGTTTGCTTTATAAAAATCCGTATTTCGGGAGGCACGTTTAATTGTAGGCCCCGGCTGCCATATTCAAAGATCCTTGACAGTGGTTACCAGAAGTCAGAAGGTTGATAGTCTGACAACCAGTGTTACCGGGGGTATCGTGTTATAACTGGGTTGTGGAGGTCTGTTAGGCAGTCGCTCCATGTAGAATACTGGTATTACGCTGCATCCGATAAGACTGGAAGCCGACTCCAACATACTTTGGAAGAAAGGTTAGGCTAATTGACTTTAATTACTAATTGACTACGAATTATAAAACAAAGTCACCCACCTCGTCTGTACTTTCGCGATGAACTCAAAATCTACTTATACAGAGCTATTCCAGAGGAATATTTGGATGTATGATTTGTTTAATACATTTTTTGAGGGCATGCCAAGTTCCCAGCCGCACTTGGACAGCGTGGAGGACTCAAGGCCTAACCCCTCCTTAGTTTGGGAGGAGACCCTTGCCCAGCAGTGGGACAGTAATAGGTAAAAAAAAAAAACAAAAAATGATAGTTTGTTAAGACAAACACGATGTGACCCGGGCGAAGTCAGAACGGGCCGGCTTTAGAAGAATATTTAGTACAGTATATCAGTACTTTATGGCGGCTCCACATTATTGCCGTGAATTCACGCGCGTATTCTCGCCGTGAATTCACGGACCGACTCCATGCCCTCCACATTCACGGAATGCTCACAATAGTTCGAAGCCCTCCGCGAAATGGACGTAGAAGCTGCTGCTGCGATAACTTTATTTGCTGTGTCCCTATACCACTATATAGATGTCAAAAACAAGAAAGTTATTAAAAGAAAACGTTCGAAAAGAAGATGGTGGATGACAGAAATACATCGTAATTATATAATAAATAATTATAGTCCACAGTAAACTGCGCCGGGGCCGTGAATGTGTATGTGTATGCGTGAACGCCGTGCGAACCCTTTGTCACGGGACTAAATACCGACTCTGATCGGGGAACAGGCGTGAACGCGCGTGGACCCCGTGAAAACCGTCCACATTCACGTTCGCGTCTGTTCACGGAGCTTCACAGCAATAATGTGGAGCCGGCATTAAACATAATATATTATTCGTTTGGCGTGAAGCCAGACATCTGACACTCACTGCATTTCCTACTACGCTACAATTTATTGCTTCATTTTAAATTTTCCTTCGTCAGGTAGTGAATTAGCTGAATTTGGCGACATGTTGGTAGGTGCTCCCATCATACGGTATGATCAGAGACTAGTAAATAACTTGGCTATATTCTTTTTCCTTTCAACATAATTGACGTTTAGTCTATATCGCTGTTTGTTGGGAGCTCCTCGCATGATCAATTATTGTATCAACCACATTGTAAATCTTTTGGCCATTGAAAAGAGTGGCCGTGAGTTTCTTGCTAGCTCTACTCAGTTTTTGATCTCTCTCTCTCGATTTAGTAATTGAAAATGAATTAATGATTTGATTTTGATTTTGACATTTGGGTACTAGGCTAGGGCAGAACGGTATAGGTGATTTTTCCTAGAGTTTGGTTCCGTGTCCATTATGTAATAGGCTCAAAATATGACCTTATGGTCTACGTCCTCTGTATATTATGCGTAACGTTTTAAATAAAAAATTTAAAGACTGGATTGTTGGAATTAGTATTTTATATAAAAATAAATTATTTCTCCGGTTTTATTTAAAAAACCTGAATCAACACGTGTGTTATATTTTTTTCGTAAATTATAGCGATGACGTGACAAAATTGAGAGAATATAGGCATGATTATAATATATGTAAAGTCCACGTGCAGACAAAAAAAAACGACGAAACTAAATAGTTTACACAATGTCATCAATTACTTTAAAAAAATTACAGAAATATAATAATAACTTAAAGCAACAGAAACGATTATAAATTAAACAAATAATTGCTACACATAGAAATCGAACCTGTAAGTCTAAAAAGCTATAAATATTGACTTTTACAATAAAATCCTTGAATTTACCATGGCTATGTAATTGTATTGCACGTAAAAAGTCAAATGTTTTGCGTACAATAATTACTTAGATACAAACAATTATTTGCACGTGTTCTGTAATAGTTTTAAAACGCTCGTTTTACGCTTATTTTCATGTTAAAAGTTAAGTCTTTGTATTTGCTTGTGACTTCTCTTGACAGATGTAAGGTATATGAAAGATTTAAAACGAAATGTTTTAAGAAGAAATTAAACGACGTAGTTTTTAAATTAATTATACGGTTTTCCATAAAACTATTCGTGTTTTCGTAAAAATGCGATTAACTAGGTCCCACGTTGGAAAAATCATATAGGTATCGCCTTCAAAAAAAGCTTAGCCTTACCTTCCCAAAGCCGGTATGCCATCTAAATCCGAAAGCAAGAAAGATATCAAAGCAATAAATTATATCTCGGAAAGTAAAAAAACACTTCATTTCGTAAAAATCCGTGCTGGAACGTGATTTTTTCTAGTACTAATAAAACTAGTTTTAAATCTTAATTTCTGTCAACATGTTATTTTTCTAACGAACATTGTCTAGCAAGGTACCAGGCTAGCATAACTCTAATAGAGATAATTACTATTGGTCAAGGCCAACTCGTTCATTATTGAATGTGATTGAAAAACCATTGTCCCGTGTTTGAACGAGTGAATGATTGAATGAGGCGATCCAATCAACTGATTATTTACTATGTAATTTATTGTAAATAGATTGATATAAGAGGTTATTACATTGATATGAATAGGTGCTAAAAAAGCATTGAAGAAACAATTGACGAGAATTGGTTTCTTGCCACTATCGACTATTGAAAACCGACTAAAAATCTAGAAATTTTGTATGATCATCCCTATAGTTCAAAAGCATAGGTCCCCAACCTTTTATGAAATACCGCTCACTTTACAAGAAATATCAATTCCAGCGACTTTACGGTTAGTTTTTTGATAACTATTATTGGACTTGTGGCCCTCTACCGCCCCCCACAAAAGACTTTAGCTCCCATCAAAATAAGATTTGTACGTTCTTTGGGATCTGAACTGATTTTATGTATATGTACATATGAATGTATGCAAAGTAGTACGATACAAAATAAAATGTACAGTCTAAATTCTAGACAAATATTTTCAGCATAGCTTGTTGTCAAAAGTGACAGCTTGTCATTACGAACTGAAATGTCTCACAGCTCGCTATTACATGGAACGCGGTCAAGGAATCCGTCTACTTAGTGTATCATTATAAAAATATGTCCAGCCACTTACTAACCCTCGGTTTTTGAGGTACATTTAGAGGTAGTTTATTTTAAACTCATATAAAAAAACGCAATTGAATAAATAAACTTCCGCTAAATGTACTCAGAAACTGGGCATTACTAGCGTTTCAAGTGATACGTAGATATCCTAGGCTTTTTAATCGACTCCAAAAAGGTGGTCCTTAATTCGTGGGCATTTTAATGTTTGTCACCTCAAACACTTTATTGGGTAGACCGATTTGAAAAACACGTTTTAGAAAATATATACATCTATTGTTTTATTTATCGATACGCGAAATGTTTGGCTTTTAACAAAATTATTAGCGGGATATAATAATAAATTGGTTTAGGTCATACATTTAAGAATGAAAAATCAGCAGGTAGGTACTCCAAAAAGTGACCATTTTTATCGGCGTATTCCCACAGTATTAAAAGTCCTACCATAATGATTTTGAAACAACATATCTAAATTCAAAATCTCTCATTACATACCCAAAACACCGGCAACCTTTAAAAAACTACAAGCAATAATTCAACTCGATAAAAACGAAAGTAAGTTCCCTGTAATCTCGCCTTTTTTCCCATCGAGGAGGCAGTGTCGTGATTCGTTCAGTAGCAAAAATAAAAAGCAACCCCTTTCTTTTTGAGGGCAATCGAAGGTGAAGCCCCGGGCATTGGGTCATTGGTCCTTACGACCATATTTGGGCCATCGGACCATAATAGGGATGGGAAATATTTCGGCCTTTTTGCGAGAAAGATTGAACGAGTTTGTCGCGTTAATTTAACTTTATGAGTCATTGTTATTTCGAGTTTTGTCGGTAATTTTGAGGTCCTTTTAGGGAAAGTTGTACTTGCGAATTCGAAGCGTGGTTGCATCTTTTTTTTTAATGAGGCAGGATTTGGCGGTGCAGGTTTTGGATAATTGACCTGTCTTTATGAGTGTCACATACGCATATAGACAGTGCCTGTGTTGTAATTATTAAGATATTCGCTAAAGTTCCTACAAAATATTTCACAAACTTAGGTTTTCTATTCATTTCTTATATGTTATTTATTCGTGTACAGCCTTCTTAACCCAAAAGTCTTCAAAAAGCATAATTTTTTACTGAAACAAAGCATAAATCATGTAACATTCCTTTGCATTACTCAATTTAGTTCAAAAGAGACTATAATCAGTAATTTTTATGTCGAAAAATAGACAAAATCTTTAGTATGTTAACTTCAAAATACTTGTATGTATAACGGCAAATAAAATAGTTACTACTTACTAAGTGTATCTATCACTTAGTTCTGTTGTAAACTTGCGTGTCAAAACGACACGGTACCTCAACGAGTTAGATCGCGCTAAATACTCAACTACAACGTGTTTCTAAATGTATTTGCCAATACATATTTACTTACTCTCAGGTGAACTGGATTTAAAGTTGTTTTGCTGTTCGTTTCGTTAATTTTATTAGGTGTGAATTATTTAGGATGTTATGTTACTTTTATGTTAGTTCTATAACTCTATTTGGCGTGATGTGAATGAATAATTATTATATATGTTTAAGTATGTCCTTTGGCGTTACAAAAGCCATGAAAGTTTTAGATGAAGTTTAGCATGTTGATAGATTATTTGGTCCTGTGTGACAAGATGGATGTGAGTGAATGAGGCACGAAAAGCTTATGAGGTAATCGTACTAAGTGACATTATTTTGTCTCTACCTGCCACAATAAGAGGTTATTTATTCCCCGTCCCGCACAAAAGTAAATTATAGAGAAGAAAAATTATTTTATTTTTTAACTAGTCAACTTTGCTTGAACTAGACAAATATAAATTATCCCAAAAGATAGGACAATATTTACAAATATATAAAATTTATTTCGACAATGTCAAACGTCAATATTTTGACCTAAAAGCTATGTCATATTCAAACTACTCAAAGAATCCTTTACACAATAATATTGTAAAATAAATCGAGTTTATTGACTCAATTCACGTTACATAAAACATTAGCACATCACTATTGGGCGCGGCTCCGTAGACAGCCACCCGACTGCGATACTGCCTCTGTAAATACAAAGTTTATATAATAAATATTTAAAGTACTTCTTTATTTGTGTGAAAAACATGGCTGATTTTTATATTGTTAGGAATACTACGAGAAGATGATAAGTGGTAAGTATCTTTGAAAATCATGATTTCTTTTTGTATTTGTCCTAGTGTTTGGTTCCGTAAGAAAATGTTTGATTTAGTTAAATATGTGTTTCCTGGCTTATTTATTGTGATGATGTTCGCGTATTCTGTCAACAATAGTTTTATATAATAAGGTTTTCCTTAGATGTAATTTTGCGCCGTTTCTTTATGTGTTGTTTGACGTTAATTGCCACAAAAACATTTGTAAAAGGACATAGGTTATTTTTTTATCTCGAAAATCATATGGAAAATTGCATATTCTGTTTAACAGATAAAGTAAACAAATAAAAAAGACCGTCAATTTTCCTGCTAGTCGTTCGGAAACCATTTTAAACAAACAAAAATCGTTCAATACTCGCAAAACTAATTGAAGTAAATATTATGACATATTCTTATTCATATCAAAAATATTTGCTGAACCTAAACAAGCTGTATAATCCCATACGTATAAAATTATGTAAATAACTCAACATAAAGACAATCGTTTGATGCGATCCGATACCCGGTGTTGTTGGCCAAACGACCGCTGAATTTAAACATGGCCCGCCATTTTTATTTTCGTAAACAGATTAAAAAAAGAACACAGTTTTGAATTCGTTTGTTTTTTTTGCGTTCGGAAAATTATTGCGATTGTCTTTTTTTATGAATTCGATTATACTGCCTTCGTATTTTAAAATCGATTTAAAAATAAATTGGTGCTAATCAATTCTTGCTTTACAAAAAAAATATTATCATTGATAATTGCTTCGATTATAAACAAAATAATTAATCTTCTTTTGTCTTATTGCTAAATAAGGCAATGTTTTAGAAACCTAACATCATGACCGACTGTAAAATGTTTTTTTTAGTCTTCAGAATCCAACAAAAAATGTTTGAATAAATTGACCATCATTTTCGAACGAGATAACCTAATTTTGTAAGATCAATATTAAGTTTATAAACTCAAGTTAGCTAGAGGATTTCGAAAAAAAAGCCTAATATTTTCTCGAAGTACAATTAAAAACAAGAACTGATCAATATTAAAAAATAAAGAATTTATACCCTACTTACTTTATTTAATAGTGACATATGAAAGCTTTATAGTAGCAAAAAAATGATGTACTCACTTAACCGAGATAGTAGAAATACAAGTGTCTGTATAAGGTGGCAAGGACGTATTACATCGAGCACACGCCAAATACGATACTAGTACTATTTTGTAACCGGAGAAAGGAATCTGTACTTAATGATAGGTTTAAAATTTAACTTCAATCAATTATTGGTATTTCAAAAATGTAGTGTCTTGCCAAAAATATGTGTTGAGCAATTGGCTTAATGTTGTCATGGTCGATAATTAGGTAGATATTAAATTACTTGACAACTTGTAAAAAGGAGTAATTGCTCGATCAAAATATTTTTCAACTGATTACTACTTGAAGCGCCCATAGTCATTTGCGCTCACTGGTCAGTAGTGGTCAGTATATGATCAGTGGATTAAGCAACTCTTCGAGTAGTGGTTGAAGTGGTCGCCACGTCACTTCCAGGCCGTAGGTTCGCTTTCCACAGGGAACAAATATTGTGCGATCCACAGACAGTTGTTTGGGGTCTGCTTGTAGGTACTTTGTGTCCGTTGTTTGTATGTTTATAAAAGTTCCCGCGACACAAGAGCAATTCTTCTTAGCGCGTCGATGGCAAACAAATTATAGTATTCAAGTCCCGGAGTCTAGCTTGGTTTAACATATAAGATACTTTTTACATGCTAACGAAGTCACGAGAAGAAATTTTTATGTAATAAGTAATATAGAGTCTAATATTAATTCATTCATGGCAAGGCCGCTATAAACCCATAACTATTACGTAATAGTTATACTCATCATTTCTCCGTCTCTCGTGAAAGCGGAACAAACGTATTCACTTTCTTTATTATGATTATTATAATAGAATAATCAACTATTCTATGACTAGGGATTAACCTTTTTATTGTTTACTTTTATATTATGTAATATTATATTATTATAGGGTCTATGAACGGTTTTATTAATCCTACTCCCTTTAGTATAAATGCGAAAATATCTGTTTGTCTTTTTCGCTTCAAGGGCTAAACGGCTCAAACAATTTGATGAAATTGAGTATGAATATGGCTCAAGAACCTGAAATAAACATAGGCTATTATATTTCTCGAAAATCGACTCCAAGGCTGAAAGAAATAAGAGAATTGGGAAGATAGTTACGTCGGTAGTTTATATAAATAATTTATACAATACAACATGTATTAAAACTCTAATTTATTTAACCATTTTGAGTATCGAACTTGGGACATCACTACCAACAACGAACCTTTCAATCACTAATCAAATGGCTCCTCCTTTTTGGCCCAAGCCCAGCAGTGGGTTACATTATCATGGTCAAACTGCACTACCGTAACATAAAGTACCAGGGTGACATAAATCGAAGAAGATTAGCAAAGGCCAGTACCTTGAGCCCACGTGTGAAGAAATACGCCTACATCACACATTCTTAACTTATAGTAGGTTGCTTCAAACATATTGAAATTAAATCAATAATCATTATATAATAAGTATTTAAAAAGCTGTTGAAAACGTTTTCACATAGATTTTTTGTGCAATAAAATAAATTCTGATCAGCCTATGTTGTATAGTTAAGTGTGTCCAATCTACATTATGCTGCGTGGTCTGGGACTTTGTGTATCCGAATGCTGGTAATGAGGTCTTGGGTTCCATTCCCGTGTCTAGCCAAGTACTTTTGGTCTTTTCTAACTTATGTTAGAATACAATGACATGTTTCTCAATAAAGTTATCTGGAGTTTGCTATCATGCCCGATAAATGGCCTAGGGAGAGTATCTTATACACCTCTACCTATATTCTCGGGAATGACAGGCGTGATATTAAATTTATACGAAAGTAGCGGAAAAGATATTATTATTTTTCAACTAAATAAATAAAAATATAAACCCTTTAATGTCCCACTGTTTGGTAAGGTTCTCCTCCCGTGATAAGGGACGGGTTAGGCCTTAAGACAACTACGCTGGAAAAGTGCGGTTTGGGGCCTTTTAACCAAATATTTTACTTAAATATCTTAATATAATTACTAGGTCGATAACAACAATCTCGGGCAAGGCAAACGGCCATTCGTTCCTAGACTGTATGTATTATTGCGATAAACTCCGAAACTGCTTGACAGATTGCAATCTGGGTTTCCCTATTAAGTAACAATTTATACCGAGTAATCAAGTAAATTATATTTTATGCTTTATTTATTGAGGTCGTTTCCTATTGAAGTAAATTTTAGGATATTTAAGTACTAGACTAAATAATAACTGTGGTTTAAGTACTCCTCATTACTTGAACCTAAATTATATAGTCCGGCAACTTCGTAGAGATGCTCGATTTATTTAGATTAATATTCACATTTGTGTATTTTTAAAATAAAAATGTCTGTATCGAGCTTGCGGTCACTGATGTTATATCTCTCTATGATTAAGTTGTTTGATTTCAGTTTTGTATGGTTTTCGTAGAGCTAAACTTGTGTATAATTGATAGACAGTTTCAACACCTCTGAATAAGTGTAACGTACAGACCAAAATTTGATAGATACTTTAGCATATTTCATATTTTATCTACTGGATAGCAACACAACTACTTGTTTCCTACAATGCAAAATATTATATACTTCAAATAGATCCCATACAAATAGAGATAGCAAGATGACATAGACGCATTTTAAAATTATTGATCGATACTTTGCCTTGATAGTGTGATAGGAAGAGGGCCTTTGCTTAGTAATGGGATAACAAATCGGGCAAAAAATTTGGCTCAGAACTGCACTAATAATTCTTAATCAAACAATATGTTTAAGATCAGCTTATAGATAAATACATCTATAAATATTTCGTGTTATTTCCTCAAAAGATACAACGTATAATAAATTATGGTTATTATCATTTTCTCAGTAGAAAAACCCGTATAATCGCATGCAAATCTAGATATTGAATCAAACGAATGTTGTTTAAACTTCAAGGCTGTAATATGAAGCAAGTGCACCTGTTTCCAACTAGTTCGTTTACTAGTGATCTGTAGATGATAATCTTTTGTTGAGTAACTTTTACTGACTGTCTCTCTGTGATGTAGTAGTACAGAGGTTTTTTGTTCTAATAACTGCAAATTTGGCGCCTCCTTGGCGCAGTGGTTTAGGTCACCACGCCAACACCACTGCGTCAGGAGGTCGTGGGTTCGATTTCCACACGGAGCAATTATTTGTGCGACCCACAAATAATTGTTTCGGGTCTGGTTGTGCTTTGTGTCCGTTGTTTGTATGTTTGTAAAAGTCCCCGCAACACAAGAGCAATTCTTAGTGCGGGAGTTGTCTATTAAAAAAAAAAAAATTGTTTTCGTGGTCACCTTGCCTCAATAACCGCAACGCCGCGTGTAGTAGGCTCAAATCCCACCCGGGATACATAGGCGAAGTGTTGAAGGTCGCCACGCCGATACCATTGCGTCGGTAGGTCGTTAGTTCATAAAGCCAGTTTTAGGGCTCTTTCAATTTAGACGTTTCGTGTCGTACGGCTGCCGCACGTTAACCGTGCCGCTGGGTATAGCCCGCTGCCGTACCGCTGCGGTACGTTAGCCGTCCGACACCAAACGCCTAAATTGAAAGCGTATCTGACTGCCGTGCGTTTGTATGTTAGTGTTGTTTTAAATTCATGTGACAGCAGTGTAGCCATGGACTCTGACGAAGAAACATTACTGTTAGTGCTCCTGTTAAAAAATATCAAACAGAAACAAAAACGCCGCGCCCGTAAAAGAACACTACCGATGTTTTCATTAACATGTAATTTTGGTGATTTCCATATTCTTTATCCTAGGTTAAAACAAGACCCAAGCAAATTTTTTAATTACTTAAGAATGTCAAGAGAATGTTTCTACGAATTACTCAATAATTCAATTTCATTTATAAATTCTTCCTCGTCTATATCATCCATTTTAAGCAAATAATAAACATGAAAATTCAGTGAAATTAGCTGTCACGTTTAGTCACCGCACTATTCAACAGCGAAATGAACACGTGGAGCTTGCGACGTTGCCGTCCTGTCGTCGTGCGTTCTCGGTACCGACACCGCACTGTTGCCGCACCGTGCGATTTGTATGAAAACAAATGACCGTCCGTGGACCGTACGACAAACGCACCGTTTCGGCACTGCTGCGGTCCGACACGATACGGCTAAATTGAAAGAGCCCTCAAAGCTTATAGATAAGTGTTGAATAATTTACCGGATAAATAAAGTGACGATGAAATGTATGAAAAATGGCAAATACATCAAAAAATCTCTGAACATTCCACCACATCAGAATTGCCATAAAATTACTCATCACGGCTAAGCCTTTCTTCCAAACTGGGTTGGAGTCGGCTTCCAGTCTCACGGGATGCAGCTGAATACCAGTGTTTTACATGGAGCGACTGCCTATCTGACCTCTACAACACAGTTACCTGGGATGCAACACGATACCCATCGGTAAGACTGGTTGTCAGACTTTCAAGCCTCTGACTACTGTTAACGACTGTCAAAGATCTTCGAAAATGGCAGCCGGGACCCACAATTTAACGTGCCTTCCGAAACACGGAGGAACTCGATATGTATAAGATGGTCACCCATCCACAGATCAACCTCGGCAAGCGTAGCTTAACCTCAAAGATCAAAGAAGAAGATGAATCTCCTCAATTGCCATAAAATTAGTACAAAACAAAATTTTATTACACAAATGTTGATGACTACATGCAAAAAGTGATTCACTAAAGTTGCTGAATACATAATAAAGTAATAACAAATAAAATCAATTAGAAAATGTTGTTACTTAACTGAAGCAAAACGTAAAATGTTTACGACTGTGATTAATCTGCTTGGTTGTTTCTCAACCCGGAATCGAACTGCGTCCACGTATATGAGTTGAAATGCTTCGATCTTGTTTGCATAATGAGTTATTAAAAAGAAATTATATATCCTTGTAATCTATATGAGATTAAAATTGGTCAAGTGCGAGTTGGACTCGTGCACGAAGGGTTTCGTACCAAAAAAATCATGTTTATTGTATGGGGACCCCTCTTAATATTATTTTCCCCTTCCCCTTCAAAGCCGAAACCCTTCCTGTATAAATCACGATCCCTCGGGAACTCCGGGATAAAAAGTACCCTATGTGTTATTGTGGGTCTTCAGCTACCTATATACGCGTACCTATACAAATTTCATCGTAATTAAATAGTTCAGTAGTATTTGCGTGAAAGAGTAACGAACATCCATACATACATACATTCTTACAAACTTTCGCATTTATAATATTAGTAGGATTAAAAACTACTACTACTATGTGTTACTAAATGTAATAAACTTTTAATCAAAATATACTAAACAAATATTCGGAAGACTAAACCAATGTCGTAAATACTCTGAACATTCTCAAATCGTCGAATGCAATACATTGCATTCCTTATTGCAAACATTACGATAGCATTGTGCAACACCAGCAATGTACTACAAAACATTGGTTATGCACGTAACAATTTATTAACTCTGCATGCGATTTACGTGACATAATTCAATGTACACAAAAACCGTAAAATTGTTGAGAAATTGTGCATTTAATTTGAAGTATTGGTTAGTAAAATTGGTTTACTATCAATAAAAAGTGTTATTTATAAGTGGATATCACTTATAACTTTCTACCAAGTGATCCAGAGTTTATATCTAAGACAACACACTAATGACTTTTCGTAGTTGTGTGAGTATTGGAAACCATAGGTAAATATCGTTAGAAAACCTTGCATCCTTAAAACATTTACTTAAGGGAAGTCTACAACCTGTACTTAGTCAGCGGGGTGGAGTCAAGGCCTAACCTCTCCATTATTGTGTGATGAGACTCTTGCCCAGTATTAGGACAATAACGGGTGTTTATTTAAAACTTGCTCCTTAGTTACGATTCCGTCCGCGTGGACAACAATTATATATTATATCTTGTTAGGGAATAAAAGGTATTAACATTTCGTATGCTTAGTAGCAGATCTGATCCAAGTACGCTATTTGATTGGGAGCAGATCTGCTCGAATCCCGGCGAATAAAAACCTCCGCGCACCAATATATGCCACAGACAATAGGGGACATCGTTGCGCATACGAGAGGTTAAGTCCTTTCTCGAATCTTAAATTATCTTTGGACAAAATTTTATTCTTATCGGTTTATGCATGAAGAAGAGACAAACAAACTGACAGAGAAGATAGTTACTATCCGATTATAATACTAGCATAGATTCAAGTTAAAAAGTAATACCTATTTCCACTACTCAATATCTACAATAACTTTAATAACCAAAGTACACCATAATCCACCGAGTAATAACCGAACTCTTCAAATTAAATAATAGTAATTACCCTCGAAACATCTCGATGTGTAGTAATAATGATCATAATATAGTTAATTATGTTCAGTAGTGAATTACACAAATAAAAACATAACAGCTTCAAACCTTCGATTATAATGACACCGGCTCTTTGTAAGGTAAAAGTATGGTAGCTTTAAGTAATAAACGTAAAGCGATGGATCAATTTCCACCGTTTTGATGTATTACAGGTGTTAAGATGGCGGTTCGCAAGCGAGACATAAGACCGCGAGTGAAGACTGCGACCGCAACTTTACTTACAATCTGTCCTTGGTCGAAAAAACTTTGACACTAGGTTGAACACTAACCTTATCTCATATCTGGGGGCACGGAAGTGCCCCCGCAAGTCGAGCAAAAAAAAAAGCGGCACGGCCGTAACATCCTTTTCTCAAAGCAATTCGGGCTATTTTTGACACCCCTATAATTTCGTTGTGGATAAAACAAGAAGCCTGGATTTTCAGCAACTAATCAGTCATTGTGTAAACACGGTATATTTAAAATTTCAGTCAATTTGAACCAGTAGTTTAAGAATGACAACTTGTTAAAATTTTGAATTTTTGTCACTCACTGATTCACTGATTCACTGACTCACTGACTCACTGACTCACCGATCATCAAAAGTCTAAGGTACTTCTAGCAGACTTAGAAGCTTAAAATTTAGAATACAAATAGGGTTTAGTGTCTTAATCATGGGAAAAATTTAATATTTTCTAATTTCGGTCCAGTTTTCTAAATACACCAACTGCAACAATAACTTTGTAATCCCATATAAATGTATAAGATTACAAGGTTACATTTGCAGTTAATGAATTATTATTACTGTAGAAAATAAAATAAATAGGTGTAAATAGGTACCTACTATATGAGGCATAACGGGAGGGGGTATAGGGTGGGTAAGGGTGTTTAGCTCATGAAACTGAACAACATTCCCATAGGAAAATATGTTGAATTATGAAAAAAAAAACGTCTTTCCGTACAAATTGGACTTATGTTCGCTCTACAAAAAGAAGTGAGATCCCATCAAAAACATCCTGTAAAAACCTCAAGTCTCGCCGTAAAAAGTTGTGAGATCTATATAATACCAAGTCGATTAATCTATTTAGTCTCTACTTAAAGGACCTTCTGTCTTAAGTTATTACGTATGTTATTATCATGCCAATTTAAAAAAAATACCTTTTAAACAAATAGATCGACTTGGTCATCGCAAGAAAACACAAATTCGCCATTAACATTTCAGGAGCATTAACTTCTCGTCGTGCTTTGTATTGTGATACATACTAATAATCAAATCATGCGATGGCCAGGTCGGTCTATTTGTTTAAAAGGTATTTTTTTAAAATTGGCATGATAATAACATACGTAATAACTTAAGACAGAAGGTCCTTTAAGTAGAGACTAAATAGATTAATCGACTTGGTATTATATAGATCTCACAACTTTTTACGGCGAGACTTGAGGTTTTTACAGGATGTTTTTGATGGGATTTTCCTTTCTTAAAAAGAAAAACTCCCGCACTATGAGGTTTGCTCACAAACGTCTTTACAAACAACGGACACAAAGTGCAACCAGACCCGAAACAATGAAAAACGACAACGAAAAACGAGGAGTTGCCAATATTATTCGGTGGGAATTAAACAGCTAAAGAAATAATTTCAACTAATTCTCTAACATCTTATAACTTGTACCGAACATCGCTAAGTAATGTAATGTACTCGAATGACCGTCCAGTTTCGTAACGCACCGAGCTGCTGACTGAGACATACCGACACACATTCTACTATCACGCTGACCGCCTTATATGGACGGCAGATCAGGTAGAACACTCTTGACAATCTGACTCAATCTGATGAAAGAATCGGTGAGTTGAATTTAACATTACATGTCGTCAAAATGTTTTACTTTAGCTTTTAATCAGTACAAATAACATCTCAGACAGACCTGTATAGTAATGAAACTTTATTACATTACTCATTCTCAATATTAAAAATCACCCCATTTTTACATCAGGGTTGGCAAAAAAGCTGCCTTCGCTATGATCCCTACAACGTCCTTTGAATGGAATGGATGTGAACAAAATACCTTTAGAATTAAAGAGCAGTAAACAGCCGTAAGAGAATAAGTTACTCAATTCACTTCTCAAAATAAATGGAAAGCCTGCCATAGACTTCGCGTTTCAATGGCTTAAAAATGGTGGTCTTGAACAACATTGTTCATCGTTAAAGGAGATTAGTAGTGTTTACATAAATAGTCAACTCAGAGGCAACGTCCTACTGCTATCGACTATCTATCAACAATCGGGTAACTATCGAAAAATCAAAATCACGAACCTCGCTCGTGTATGTATAGAACACATCTAGTACTCGTAACCTGCGGTCCTGTATGACAAGATGTATGGATGTGAATGAGGCAAGGGAAGTTTGTGACGATCGTAGCAAGTGGCGTTCTTTGACCTCTATCTACCCCTGTGAATTCAAGTTATGAGTTTAACTATGTATGTAGTACAAAGTAAAAGTATTTGGTCAGTCTGACCTATCACAGGTCAATATTGGTCCTAGACACATAAAACGTTTCACAATATTTCACCATCACCATGGGAACCATCGTCCATATATTATGTTACAGATAACATCTGAACTTTTGATCTGACCTGTTGTTTGTGGTCTAATATTGAATGTAATGACCACTTTGAATGTAGGAGATCATTAGACGTCTGGGTTCAGTAGCGTAAGCTCGTTATGGGGTCACAGGTTCGAATCCGAGAAAACAAACCAATGACTTTTCGAAGTAATGTGTGTATTAGAAATAATTATCACTTGCTCCAACGCTGCAACGGCGAAGGAAAACATCGTGAGGAAACCTTGTATGCCAAAAATTTATTTAATACATTTATTGAGGGCATGCAAAGTCCCGCCAGCGTGGTGGACTCAAGGCCTCAAGGATCGTAAACTAGCACTAAAGAGTAGGTTTGTAAAAGATATTAATTTTACACCAATCCTACATAATTAACGTTTAGTCTGAAAATTCAAAAGTTTCAATGTTTACATGAATGTTTGTTAGTCGAACACGTAAAAACTACTAAATGGATTTTGATGAAATTTGGTACACGTATACATAACGCAGGCGAGAAATCTCTAGCAAAAAGTAGTGACAAACATTTTTTTTCTCAAACTCTGCTCATCAGCCAAAATCTTTAAAAAAATCTAGCTGATTTAGAATTGATCTGTTTAAGATAGACAGTCTACGGGGAAACGAGTCCTGTGTGAATGTAATGCCTTGTGTTTTTTAAAAAAATGTTTGTTTGTTAACTATCTAACAATAATAAATTATTTCTTTGTTTCAGAGTTTGTGGGTGCAAAATGCGGTGTAAAGTGAAGTTGTAGCTGATATGACGACCAGACAGACAGATGTACGATAACCCGAGGAGGTATGTAAATATATATAAAATATTTGTATAAAATAATACATGTATGAAACTTTGTATGAATTGTTTCTTCTTTTAAATGTTATTTATTGACAAGTATTTTGTATGTTATTTATTTCTTAAAGTATTTTTGTCGAATAATTTTAATTTTATACTTGGATGTAAGACCTAGCATGAATACACTACTATCACGATCTTGTCGTCTCTTGTTACTTCAATTACTTGTAGTTACGTTTCAACAGTCTTCTTAATTATTACACGAACTTAATAATCATTTGACTTCAATCAATAAATACCTATTCAAAATATACATAATCTTTATTTCAGTATATTGTAATGAAATCACTACTTTGCGTAGCATATCTTTATCCATTTATAAATGGGAACAATCATATATCTTTACATCTAAGTATCTACATATATAATACAACATACAGATCGGTATCTATCTATTACAATATCCGAATAAATATATTTCTATAAGTATTAAAGTATATAAGATTCGGGGTTAAAATCTGTACACTTTTTACAGATAAACATACTGATGGTACCGAAAAGAAAACTGGCTATTTGACGGTTGAAAACTAAAACTGAGGTACCAAAATTTCGGTACCTCGTAAACCAATGACTGATGAAATTGTCAAGTCGGATAATGCCGAAGATGGCGATAAGGTAGCCGATACCGAAACGAAAGAGAATAAACCAAGAACTGTATCGTTTAATAGAGACGTACATATCAAAAGATTCGGTGAGTCTCTTCAGATATATCGGTTTAACTTCGGTGAAGTCTGGCTCTCTGACTTTATAGTACACGCTTTTTAAAGCGTTTGAATGTAGGAACAAGCCGCTACACATAAGTGACGTGAATAAAAGAGATGTACGCAAGGAATGCGAGTGAAGGAGACATAACAATGACGGCGTCCGCATCCCGCACTATATTTTGGTTTCTTCGGCTTGTTGCTATATTCAGACACATAAAGCTGCGTGTACTATACACCACAGTGTGACAACCTAGCATGGATACATGTAACAAGATTATAAAACTAGAGATAAATGTGCATCAATAACTTAGTTTTACATCACTGGATATTACTATGTTAAAATAACGTATATTTAATTAACGTTTGTAATGTAATGTATATTATAGTTACAGTCTAGTTTGTTTATGTTTATAAAGTTAAGTACCAATCCTTAAAATAGTCGCATAGAAGAATTACTGATGACGATTTGGGTTAATATCTTGTTATTAATGACCATAACATGACCATGCCCTGTACAGTATTATATATAATTGCAATGTGCAGTATGGACTCCAAATTTTGCAGCAGTATTGACAAACTCTGACAGTTACCAATGACACATGTCAACTTGACAATAATGACTTTTATCTTGTCACTTCGTGCTAGCGTATGTCACACTGGTGTTGCCAAGAGAGTAGGTAATTCTTAACAAGACTAATTTTCATTGAACTGAGAATAAAAAGTGTTAATAACATTATAACTGTTGAAACTAATACGTTTAATAAAACTAATTTTAATATTTCTTTTTAAGACAACACTTCTTGTCTATATTTGTCTCTTTCGTTCTCTCTATTTAGATGTTTTGTCTCGCTTTTATATGTTACTCGCATGATGTTCGGGGAAAAGTATAAATTATTATCTTATATTCCGAAGTTTTATTAAACTTCAGTTTCAATTCCTGCCCTTAAATTTTCTATTTTTACTTTCGATATTGTAGTTTAATAAGGGACACAACTTATTTTTATCTGTTGTGATCAAATATTGCTATAAATATTTATTATATTTTGATTAAAAAGCATACTATTTAGAAATTCCTTATAATATTAAGTACCAGGCTACTAGGCTATCAGTGGTTGAAAGAGGTAGTGAAATACAAGCTTTATATATGTCACAGTAAATGACATCACGATCGTTCAAGGTCTAAAGTCAGCGGCACAGGAATGCTAACATTATTTAGGAACACTTTTAGAACAAAGTCTGGCCTTAGACGACATGAATTTAAAAATACAAAATTGGCATATATTTTATGCAGATTTATGGTTAAAACATTTTGTGTTTCCCCAAAAACATTTAAGTAGGTATTTTCCTTACGTTAATACGTCTGGCTTTTAATGTCGTAATATGAATATTTTCCTGTGTCACGGAGATATTGCAAATAAACAAACTAGCAACGTTTTAAGAACTTAGTGGTTAACTCTCTAATGTTACAAGTTATTTTACAATTGGAATTAAAAACGTGTTTGTAGATATAGTAAAAAGAGATGTTTCAAAACTAGGAGCTAATGACGTCATGCAACTTATAAACTCAATGTATCGCCGTAATTACATATTTATAATAATATATTTTTAATAAACTACCAAACTGACTATAAAATTTGAATTTGTCAACGTCACTATTTTATTTGTTGAGTCCGAATCACAACAAGCTACGCAGACAAAATTCAGGCACTGTGTGAGTGACAGAGCGTAAAAAACAATTTTTTGCTCTATACATCCTATTTAACATCTTTATACAAATACATTTATTTAATTACCCACAAAAACATGACAATTGATTTGAAAAAACGTGTTGTTAGACAGTTAACATATAGATAAGTATCTGTAATTTTATCTAGAGATCAAATCTGTACATCTTGCTTGTAGTAATATTATGAAATAACCGCTGTAGTTTGTTTGAACTTGAATGTCAAATTATGTCTGCTTGTCTGTTAAGTAAATACGGTTAAAACTGGAGACCAATTTTAAAGAAATTGTTATTAAGTGTGAAGATAATACGCATGAACCCTCTCAGTTTCGTCATTGTTATTATCCGGTGGGACGGGGTGTATGTCTTTAATTTCTCTCCATGGGATTAAGGATTTACTGTCCAAAAAAAAACAAATACAAATTTTTGGTCTGACCAGGAACTTGAACTTTAGACTTTCGTGCAGCAATTGTAAACACTAATACTACACTACAAAGCAAATTATATACGATATGAACTATTACGAACGTATGTCGGTCGAATCTAAATATACTTATAGTTATGTATATAATTCAAAGATGACTAAAAAGTGATCTATCAACACACAGTCGAAACCATTGGACAGATTGGGCTGAAATTGGGCATGCAGGTCGATGTTATAACGCAGGCATCCGTTATAAAATGGACTTTAAACAATTCTAACCCCAAGAGGATAAAATAGGGGATGAAAACTTGTATGAAAATTCTGACCTAAATCACAAACCACGCGGGCGAAGTCGCGGGCAAGAGCTAGTGTACAAATAAACACAATGTCCTATTCGACACTAAACAGCGACCGACATCAGCGTAGGAGGAAATCGAGCCTAAGTTCCAAACACTTACCCACTATCACTGCTCACACAGTCCAATGAATTACTAATAATACAGTCTGTCAACATGATGTCATAGTACATCGAGTAAAAACACCTACGGTTTACTTTTATATATAAAAAGTTGATGACTTGTGTGATTGGACTAATCTGTATGTTTCTGTTCTCAGTGGTTTAGTACTGAGAATCTAATGACGTAAGCACGGTCATAAAGGACATTGTGAGGAAAATTAACTAAGAATTGTATTAATGTAAAGCGCAATACACACCAAAGACCGGTACTTTTTTGTCAGGCCGGGCTGTTTTGCCAACAGATCGTTTGTAGCCAAAACACGCCAACACACCGGGGTTTTTTTTAACATTTATTTAATAGGTTACAGTGGAAAACTATGAGGGAGGCCTTTGTCCAGCAGTGGGACAATACAATACAGGCTCATAATAATAATAGTAATTATTATTTAATAAGGACTTTTAACTCTACAAGCTTAAGTAAGTGCCATAACAATAAAAACAAAAAACTCTATACAGTTATTGTTATTTTCATTAAACTATGAAATAAAGTTATAAACACATTTAGTTTCCGGCACTCCAGGGTGCGTCGGCGTGCTTTGTCAGCGGGTTGGCGACTTTAGTGTATATTGCACTTAATGTGTATTTTGTGGCACTAACCGGTTGGTGAACGTCCAATAGGTGAAGCAACCTTTAGTGCGACCGTTTCATTGATGGGTGCCCTTTTTAAATAAAATGAAGCTGAGCTTCAAATTTCTTCAAACAAAAACAGAAAACAATAACACTTTGCGCGGCCTGATTATCGTACCTTAATGGCACACTATTTACTACCAAGTCCTTATTGAAAGAAAGTATTACTGCAATCACAATGTCCCAAGACCCAATAAAAGCAATTACATAATTAGAACAACAGTGCGAGTGAAACAAAACATATATTCTTTCTCTGTCGTGTAATAGTAAAAGTGCCACTTTGCCCGGCGGCTTCTCTAACCAGTTACATAATAACACACGCAGAGATATTGTTCAAAGATAATGCGTACTATTTTATTAGTTTAACTATCTTTAGACGCAGTTTAACTTGATTTCATATTGAAAACAGCCGACCGATCTGCTATAAAATTGAACAATCAAATACGTCTTCTTATGCCTAAACAGTGAAAAATATCAGTTATGGGACATTTTTAAAGTGGGACAGTCATCAGTTAAATTTATTAAATTTTATTTTTATTTAATTATTAGTTAATATATAATTTGCAATATGCCTTATTTTACAATAATATTATCGCCGTAGTGTGTGACATTAGATACAGACATCGTCCTTGGTAAACCCAGCTTCTTGAATATTTTCTTGAATAATCTCTTTTCTACTATTCCAATTCACCTAGCATTTGTTAAGCTAAGCTAAACAGGTGAAACAATTTAGATGATGTTCTTTTCTATATAGCAGTTCCAAATGTAGCCACGGGCAACAGCTAGTTTAATCAAAGGCTATTTCTATAATACAAGTTCTTTCTCAATATTTAAATTTAAAATCGATGCACTGATAAGTTTAGCAATAATTCGGATTAATTTTCGAAATGTATCTCATCAATCATTTGATCGATATTGTTATTAAGTAATATTATTGATTTCGTTAAACAGATAGTTATTAAGTTTTAAATTAATAATTGAATATGTTCTAGGTCATGTGTGGTCATTGTTTTTCCCACGCTAGATGTAACCTTCTTTACGGGATGGTTAAAAACATAAGAAATTCTAATTAGTCCGTCAGTCCGATACGTCATTTTTTTCATCTTAGTACAATAAAGTGACTTAGTTAAAGGCATCATGATTTTTGAGTGGGGGCTAATGCCATCACATTTTCGTCGATTTTCTACCATACATTTTAACACAATGTATCGCCGTAATGTTTGAATTTGTACAAAAAAAAAACGAGTATGATATTTTTTGACCGTCTGAAAAATAAAAGTTACTTATTCAATTGCTATTATCAGCACACATTTATCCCTTTTATTTATCCACAGTGCATAGTAACCGACCCGATAAAATTCTACTATAAAATTCAAATGTACGGAATCTTCTTCCATTCTTCACGCCACTTAACACAAATGCGGTCAGCAGCACAACCGGCGCCATTAAATCGATTACTTATAACAATCTGTTTCATAGACCAGTTGTAATCATCTGTCAAAACTAATCATCGTTCCTAATGATGTCTATTACATAAGAAATAAGGCGTGGTTTTGACATAACAACTCGTAAATAACTTGAGACGAATTATAACGCCGATTAATTGGGTACTTTGCTAGTTTGGTAATCATGTTTGTCTCTCAGATTGAAGATTCTGGTTCAACAATTTCTCAATTCTCTCGATCGCAATCCTAAAGAAAGGAAAGATAGACCCTTTTCTCCCTTTTACGCACAAAGATGGGAAGAGATCTACGCTCAGTAATGGTTAAAATTTTGCTGTGAATGATGACGATAATGGCAAAGCTAAAGATGTAGTAAATCTACTAAATACAAGTTTATAATACCATAGTTGAGGATGCAGTCTATGTAGAAACTATTAATTTAAGGAAATCATTTATTTTTATTTATAACAAACCTTAATGCTAAAAAATATTTTTTAAGATACTTACGATTGGAGATCGTTGACATTTTATACCTTTAATGACATCCTACAGATATAAAATCTATAAAAAGAATCTGCAATTATTTCGTAACAACGATCAAACGAGCTAATAAAATCACAAAATAAAGGCATTAACCTATAGAAAATCATAAAGTGGGCCCGCGGTAGTACCCTGGGGCATCCATTTTTAGACCGTGTAGGGGCGTATTCTCTCCAACCGAACAGTCCTCAGACTCTCCAAAAATGGCAAGCGGTGACGATATAATACGTATAAAGACAGATTCTGAGTCGGCATTGACCCAAACACCGGTACCTTTTGTGGTCAACCGTTTCGAAAGCCTCTGTCGAATCTAAGAAGCATTTACGATATGTTAATCTTGCTATTGCGAATTATTATTAATCATTAGTTAACGGACGATTTGACAAATGAGTTTTTTATGAACTTAATAAATCTGTGGCGCGGTTTGTAGTGTATACGACAACTGATCACCAGGTCCCGCTTTTGGTTTCAAAGTCGGACAAACTACTATTAATATCGTTATTATTTCTTATTAAAAATAAGATTTAGATTGAGAGAGTGTGCTATAGTGCCCGGTATATGGCAATAAGCTTGCAACCTTTTACATGGGACTGACATTATATAAGGCGAATTGCAGGGGTAATTCGTACACTCCTGCCTTCATTTTCGGGTATTACAGACATGATATTATGTATGTTATGAAACTGTTGTAAACCTTGATGTAAACAGCTGTTTACCTTCTCAAATGTTCTCTAGTAATTGGAAGATTAAGTTATTCAAGTGTCAATTCTTAATTCATATGGACAGGCACTTAACTCAATGAATGAATGGAGTTATGCAACACGTCTCGGTTGTAATCTGTGCAATGAATAGAATTGGTAATAACACATCAATAACGTGCGTTAAAATAGTATTATTAAGCTTTTGTAAGTTTAATTTAAGTGTGTAAATGGCAATAGTGGGCAAATTATTTCCACTTAGATGCGGATTAATTAAGAGAATTGCATTTTTTCTATACGTTCCTGTTTATATTGATGTGTAAAGTTAACTCACGTGAGTTTCCTGCTATAATTGGCTATACAAAACCATCTCGGTGCGCTTTAGAAGCCGAAGTGGTCGACATGGCCGAAATCAGTTGGATATGTAAATCGAATAACAAATTATATAAAAAAGCAAATAAAATAGCAAATTCTTAATCTGATAAGTAAATATAAATAAAAGACTTAAGTACATGTATAATTATTCTTTGTTTGACTCCAGGACGCCCACTATAATTCTACAAAAAATAAACTTCGCACAAAATTTCGTTTGATTCTTACCACGATTTCATTTATTTCAAAATTCATAAAGTGGGCTTTGTGTGGGTCCAAGCTTTGTTCAATTTATAATTTAGGAAAATATTATTATCGAGTAACGATTAAAGATAGTAATTATTATTATCGAGCATCGAAATTGTAATGACACTTCGGGTTAACTAAATATAATCCCACTGGACTTTACTATCTCCACACAAAATTTACTCAAAATCGGTTTTACAGTTTGGCCGTGAAAACATAACAGACAGACCTACACATTAACAATACTAGTATTTAAGAGGCTACACTTCCGGCGTGTACTCAATGAAACGTTATTCAAATCTAGTGCATTGAATGCGTTGATTGAAAGCTGCAAGGTTAAATATTTATGTAGTTAGTAGTTCAAACAGTTATGTTAGTGATTAATTAGTGTTACTTCCTAGTTTTGTGTGTAAAATGGACTATATGCATGCATTTAGTGCTTGGTTGTGTTCTGTTGTAATTGAATATTGATTGTAGCTCAATAACAGTCTGTTTCTGTGTTCTATATAGGTAATAATTGATCGTGTAAGAAGTCGATTTACTGTAGAATATTGTTTTTCATGCATACATACTTTATATTCACACCACTTGTTACTTCTTTACAGACTGCTCTTTTCACATCAATACACCCTATAAAATACGACCTCCGTGGCGTATTCGTTAGTATATGTGACTGCCACGCACAGATCTTGGATTCAAATCCTGGGTCAGGCCAAAAAGTCTATTCTGAGTATTTTTGTTAAGAATTTCTCAGCTATTGTCCACTGGTACTTGAGGTTGAAAATCTCCGTGTCTCGGAGAGCACGTTAAGCCGTCATTCCTGTGCCTGACCTCTCACTGGCCGTGTCGGTTATCAGTCCCACCGGGTTATGAGAGTGATGGAATAGAGAGTGTACCTGTGTATTGTGCACACACTTGGTCACTATAAACAAAGTCCTGCACAGTTGACTGGTTGTTATGGCACTGGCCGTCGTGGCTGAATATCGGCTAGGAAGACATGATTATTAAAATAGTGCAGTCATATTCCGTGTGAACTATGAGTCAAACGCTTGTTTGATTTCCTTTGTTGTTTACAATTATTATAATAGATCTTTGTTTTTGTTAACAGTGGAAATCCGGTTCGCTTGCCAGTTTAGCACGCATTAGAAAAATACCCTACTTGTTTTAAACAGATGATAAATTCATGAACTTTAATTGGCTTAATAAGATAAATATAAATTGTTCTCCATCATTACTCTATCCGCGCAACTCTCTTCGCACGTATTTTCCATTGGAATGTTAAAAAAGATTTTGGTAAGAAGTAACTGCCTCTGTGGCGCAGTGGTTAAGGCCACCACGCCGCTACCACTGATAACATGGGTTCGATTTCCACACGGAAAAAATACAAACATACAGGTAGTATGTTTGTTGAAAAAAACTTTTACTATCGAAAAAGTACAATGTAAAAATTGGGTCTAATCAGTAATTGACTTTTAATCAAATTCAGCTACTCTTCAGAAAACGTAAAAATCGAGATCTACCAAAATACTGCACTATGACGTCACAAGTTGCTTTTTTAGACTAGTTAGACAAACATCTCATATAAATTACTTGATATATTTTAAACCCATTACTTGCAAGAGCAGTTTTTTAGCCAAGCGCCGGTCAGAACGGAAGCCTCCAAGGTCCACGACTAATGACTGTCCGTCTTTGTGTATCTATCTCCTAAACACGAACGAATCAACACCTACGAGAAAAAAATATATGTATGAGGAAATTTAAAGGAAATTGTGGCCTTGTTATGAAAATGATTATGTTTTTGATAGATGGTTCTTATAAACGAAGGTAGACGTGGATGAAATACAACTTATTATAACAGCTAATAATCCTAAATATAAGAAGCGAATCTATTTAAATATACTACGAAACTATGAGCTACTATTGTACACGTATATATTCCAAATTCATATATATAATAATATTGCCTTTGATGGTGTTTTGACACTTAGACCCTTCGTTAACAAGGCTACCCTCAATCTTGGATTCTCATAAACTTTTGTCTTTAAGTGATTACCTCCATATAAATCCAGTGACGTGACGAATGTTGGTGACACGACTTGTGTACGAACCTCAATGGATTTGTATGATTAAAGAATTTGGTAATAGTTTGAAAACCAAAATCGCGTAGTATCGAAGTTTCGCGTAGCTGTACGTACGATGGGCCTTATGTGGACAGCGATTTTAATACCACTCAGCTAAGACCGCATTTAAACCAAAATTGAATCGGATAAGAACAGCTTTCTTATTCAAATTCGTGTAACAGTTCGTTAAATTCTAACAAAAGGTCATTGTATGCATCATTGTATAGTTTATAAATTAAACGAGGAATTATTTATATTGCCCTTGTAAAGAAATCGCGTGTGTATGTTTTTATTGTTTTTCCTTGTACGCCATTGTTGTAGGCTGTTATAAATAAAAAATATATTTGCAATTCAATTGAAATAAAAGCTCTAATTGCCTTGTTAGACTAATTAAGGTGTATGTGACTGTTTTTAACGAGGTCTTAGGTTTGGTTTCCGGTTTAGGCAGTATTTTATTTAAATGTCTATTGTCATGGCAATTGCTTTCATGACTGAAGTTATACTATCACAATTCACTTAGTAGTACCATCATTGGACAACTCACATAGTTAGAAAGTTATTAAAATTTGAAAAAGTTTTTCAAAAATCACTTTTACGGGAATTTTACCTTAAAATGCCTAACGTTTCGGCGCAGGTTGCACTCGCCGTTGTCGCAGGCTGACTTTTATTTTGTTATAAATGCTCTTGACTTAACCTTGTCTGACGGCCGTAGTAAGTAAACGTTAGTACCATACACTTGTGTACATTGAAGCAGACGGTGCATACTGTGACGTCATAATGTCACACACACAGACACGTGTGGTGAAATATATTTCGTATTTTAATATAAATGAATATCATTGGACAACTCACACACGGTCATTTGATTCCAAACTAAGCAGAGCTTGAACTATGGTAGCCAGATAACTGAAAAACATACTAGTATACTTCTAAATACATACTTATATAGGTACATTTACAACCATGCTCAGAACAAATACTCGTGCTCATCACACTAATATTTGTCCCGGGTGAGATTCCCCACACGCGGCGCTGCGGTTATTGTTATTTGTGTATATAAATATACTTTGTATTTTATACTTTAATATTAATAGGGCAACTGTAGAATTAAAAGTAGTTTTTCTGACATCATGAGGAGGCCCCTCCTTACTCCCCCACCCCTTTCACAATTTCAGGAGGAGCCTTTTGCCCAACAGTAGGACAATAATATGTTTAAAAATACATATCTATACGACCAAAGCCTTAATCTTGATATTTTAAACATTCACAAATACATGCAAATTCTGTGAAATATCAGTAAACGTGTTTATTGATCGTAGAATAGAATAAATAAACATATGTCGTTATCCTTGGACGAACATGTAATATAACAGTTTGTGACTAACATTCGAACTAAAAAAGACGTAAGAGACTGTTATACGGTATTTTTGAATGCAACAAAGAAACCGAAATAAAACTGCAAACTGATACAACAGAATATTCTAGATTCTACCAAAACGTATAAATTTAATCTTATTATGTCCCATCACTGGGCAATGATCTCCTCCCGTAATGAGGGAAGCAAAGTGCAGGCTGGGGACTTTGGTTTGTCGCTTAGGGTTTGAACCTGGAACCACTTGCATGGTACCAGTTCATACAATTCGGCAATCACCGCTCTGCAACTGTATATCAACATTTCATTATTTCCTGGGTTTGCTTTTATGATAACTATATACTATATAATACAGTCGAATCGAGAACCTAGCTCCTCCTTTTTTGCAGTCGTTTAAAATATAAACAACTAGCTTTTACCCGCGACTTCGTCCGCCACCTGAATTTTCCCATGGGAATGCGTCATTTTCCCGGAATAAAGTAGCCTATGTCCATTTTCGGTTATTAAAATATCTCCATACCAAATTTCATGCAAATTGGTTAAGTAGTTTAAGCGTGATTGAGTAAGAGACAGACAGACAGAGTTATTTTCGCATTTATAATATTAGTATGGATTAGTATGGATATGGATTAATTAAACAAATCCTCTTCAAATAATAATCTGGTATAACAGCCAGGTGGAGCGTTACAAAAATATAAATATATCACTTTATCATAACAAGATGATATTTAACACATATCATATTCGTCGAGTACAATGCACTCAAGAAACTGACATCAATATCGAACGATTCTTTTGTGTGCAATTTGATATTGACACAAACCGTTACAGGCAAGATTAATCATGATAGACACTTATAATAACATTATCGATAGATCTTTTATAAAATATCGTATGTCAAAACCACACACGAATTTTTGGGTAAAGATTTTTGGACCGATATATGGTAGAATCCTTCTATCTTACATGTAGGTATGTGTATGATTTGCTGACCCACACAACTTCGCTTGCGCCACATAAGAGAGAATGGGTCATAATTTTCCCCGTTTTTGTAACATTTTTTACTGGTACTCTGCTTCTATTGGTCGTAACATGATGATATAGTCTTCCTCAATAAATGGTATTTCCATCACTGAAATAATATTTCGAATCGGACCAGTAGTTCCTGACATTAGCGCGTTCAAACAAAAAAACCTTCAGCTTTATAATATTAGTATAGATAAAAGGAACATAATATGTACAGTACATATATTACGCCTGTTGTACCCGAAATCGTAGGCAGAGATGATGTCTTGGCCGATTTTGGCTACGGCGACCAGTTTTATTGACACCAGCGAACTGTGCAGGACTTTGTTTATAGTGTCCAAGTGTGCGCACAATACACAGGTACACTTTCTATTCCCTTACTTTCATAGTCTGGTGGGACAGCTAAACTGGAGTGTTTTTATGTATATATAACTGAAAAATGGATACTAGCAGATTAATTTTGTACAGTTACCTTTTTCCATACAAAATGTAAGTTATGATTCAAATACATGTCACCTAGGACATTCACACAGGTCATATTCGTTGTATTCTCGTCTCCGAGGTGAGTAACTTGCGTAGGAGTTCCTTGCAGGTCCGTTATGGTGACGTCATAGTGACACTTATAAGGAGCCTTTGTCAACCTGTACTAAATTACTTCCTTGTATTTGACTGATGATCGAGAAAGTTCGATATTGAAGTTGTTTTAATTTCAGACTTGAATAGTGTTCCTTGCAAGGTTTATAGGTTGAAACGGACCATCTTTGGAGGTAAATGGTGTCCCTTTGCATAAAAAAATATTAAGAGAATCTTGCCTATTGTTGGGAACATCTTCGAAGCACTCACGACATAAGCGTGACATATTTTCAACATTAGGCAAGGCCTGGTAACCAGACAAGTGATAAATTCCTACATATTATAATTTATAGTTTACTGGGCAAAAGCCTTTCCTACTAAAAATGTAAGATTTTTAGTATGATGCATCTGGTCAATGTGGCCTTCTAGGAAAGCGTCAAAGTTGTCATATTATTCTATTAGCTTACCCAATTTATTAGAAGACTAAGCATACGCCAGTTTCTAATTGACCAGCTCTGAGATTACTCTATTTATTATATAAGAAAGTGCACTTTCTAAAGAAAACACAACAATAGTCAAACATTTCATTAAAGATAACATCGTAATAATTTCGTTGTAAAAGTAGACAAATTCTTTGACCTCAATGGCACATGCAAATTGCCTTACAAAATCGCGGACGCATGTAAACTGTTTCAAACCAGTTGTGACATACGCCTGTTTTATAGCTTCTTAATTCTGTTCTCTGTTTGACAAAACCAGTTTTAAATTGTTATAAAGACCCCGCACTAAGAATTGCTCTTGTGTCGCGGGGACTTACAAATACAACAAACAACGGACACAAAGTTCAACCAGACCCGAAACAATTATTTGTGGCTCGCACAAAATTATTGTTTCGTGTGGGAATACTGCCAGCGCAATTCATTTATTACATTTTAGGGTTTAGTTCATATCTGATCGACGCATCTTCTGTCAAATGTGAATCGACCCTTAGTTGATTCGTGAGATCCTACAGTACAGTGTTATCCTCTATTTTAACCGCAAAAGGATAAATATCTAGAAAAAAATTACCTAAACCAGGTCTATCTATGACTACCGATGATGCCTTTAACTACCTGATTCTGAGTCTAAGCTTTTATCAAAATCGGTTTAGCAGTTTTGCAGTTAAAGCGTAACAGACAGACTATCGCATTTATAATATTAGTGAGGATAGTATGTATGACTCATTATTTACTTCATTTTTGGATCATAAAAACTACAAATAGTATAGCAAGTTTTTTTATATGACTCCCAATTAAAAACTTGAATTATCTAACCTCGTTTATATTCCGTCGCTACGTCACGAATCCCTGAAATGGTAATGAACTTCATTTCCCCAAACTGCTAAAACAAAAAGAGTAAAAACAAAACAGGTAAGAGACCCAAAAGTTTGCATCACTCGCTAAAAATACTTGTGAACGCACTGTGACGTCACGCGGCGACATTTGCAGCGAAACCTTATTGATCGTGTTTATATCGATGTATTGCAACTGGTTTTTGTCTTATGCCCGGTTTCCGAGTACATTCAGCGGTAATTTATCTATTCAATAGCGTATTTTTTGTATTAGTTTAAACGCTATTGCATAGATAACCTACCGCTAAATGTACTTAAAAAATTGGGGGTTAGCGACTTACCCTCTTATTCATAAACACTCTATAATTTTAGTTAAAAAGCTACTATAATATGTTTTCTCTTTTTCATTTCGCTAAGGAGTGAAAGAAACAAAACACTTTATAAGCCTTTCATAACTTCATATATTTTTATGAATAAGAGAGTTAAATATTAACTGCACGTTTGGAGCAATGGCTGGCGTGAATAAATCGCCGCTATAACCGTAGTGGTGGGTTCAAATCCCAGAAGCAAAATTTATGTGATGAGTACGAGAATGAACAAACAGTTCTTAACCTGTATGTTAATTTATGTTAATAAATATAGATTTAGAAGTATGAACGCTCTTTATTCTTCGCTCTTAAAAAAGACAACTCCCGCACAAAGAATTGCTCTTGTGTCGCGGGGACTTTTACAAACATATACTAACAACGGACACAAAGCACAACCAGACCCGCAACAATTATTTGTGGACCGCACAAATAATTGCTCCGTGTGCTATCGAACCCACGACCTCTCGATGCAGTGGTATCGGCGTTGTGACCTAAACCACTGCGCCACGGAGGCAGTCGAACAAGCTCTGCTTAATTTGGCAAAGATGACCCTGTGTGAGTATCACGGGAGTGATACTTATCTGCATCGCTGATTGTTAGTCCATGCATACATTATCAAATATTGTATAGACCTAATTATTAAACGCTTAAAAACGCTTTAGGACTCTATATGAAACCACTGCTGTGTAAGGGTCTCCTGCCGAAAGAGGGAGGCGTTAGGCCTTGAGTCCATTAAACGATATAATAATATGCGAAATAAGTAATTTGAATGTTGTTAACTTCTTATAATTAAAAGCAGCACACGTATTGTATATTGACGTAAACAAGTTATTAGGAAACTAGCCAAAACACGATATTTCCTTTAAAGTTCTTGCAAAAAGTTGACATTTGGACACAGAAAATCTAAATTAAAACGCCACTACGAACAAAAAAGCATGATTAATAGACGTAAATGTCGAAGAACAAGTTTTATCTAAAACTAATAATAATTGATACATTAAGTTATCGTATACCCGGTACAACAAAAACGTAAGAAGGAAAACGTATTTTATTGCAATTTTGAATAGATACATATTATTATGATGATAGTTTCCTGGTCTGTGTCTACCCTATGGGAAAAAAACGTGATTTTATTTACGTAGTAATAATTTGTGACATATGAAGCGCCCATAACCAGTTGCGCTCACCGGTCGGTAAATCGATCTGTGGGTTAAGCAACCCTTGGCGCGGTCACTCCATAGATGGGTGACCGCATAGTGGTATTTGTACTGGGCGTAGCTCCGTGTTTCGGAGAGCACGTTAAAAGTCGGTCCCGGTTGTTATCTACTAAGATAACAGTCGTTAAGCCAAGCCTTCGGGCGGTTTCAACAACTTTGACACTAGGTTGACCACTAACCATACAATAAGAAGAAGAAGATTTGTGACATGTGATGAATATTTTGTCAATTGAACAAGTCGAAAACAAACATAAACCCTCGTAAACACGAACGTTAAATAGTATTGAAATACCTCATCTGTCTAAAAGTTCACTTTTTGACATATAACACCAAAAAATCGTTACATCGTTTTTTTGCTCTTTAGTAAATAGGTTTATTTAACTTACGTCTTTATTTCTCTAGTTGAGCGTTATATGTATATAGAATATAGATATTATATAAATATCAACTGACAACATAATTAATAGCCTTAACACTAACTGAACATTTATCCATGAATAACATCCATCATGATAACAAAATACTCAAAACTTGTTAACAGAATTTCAATCTTAATACAAGGACATAAGGCTCATTATTCATAAATCCATTGCAACTGGTTAATAACTAAATACTTGGGATATTTAACAACTGTAATATCAAGTTTTAAATCGTTTGTAACAATAACTTAGATATATAAAGTATATAGTTGTTTTATATAAACTTTAATATTTTTGCAGATAAGCCGCGGGTTTCGCGGACTGCCTCATCAGAACAACCGCCCTTGATTAGAAAGGAACCATTCACTCATCTGTCTAAAGAAGAATTGATTGAAGAAGCTAACAAAGTAAGAGCTCAAGCTCAAGGCATCAAGTGTACATCAGACCATCCCCCTGAGAAGTTCTTCTCTCTACCACACAGAAGAAAGAAGGACAACAGAGTAGGAAGAAGAAACAGTGACGACGGGACACCAGACAAGACTCCTCTAGGAAGGTCTACGAGCGATGTAGGCAGTAAGAAGAGGAAAGAACGAACTTCACTGTCCACTCTTTTCAGAAGAGCACAGAGAACTAAGAGTCCTGATGCACCTGTTGCCAAGCCTGTAGTCGTTAAACGAAGTAAAAGTGACGTAAGCGACTTGAAGTCTAACACTAACTTGAACACACAAAACAAACCAGTGAGGAAAAGGTCAGGCAGTGAAACAGAAGAGTTCCTTAAATCTTTGAGAAATAAGAAGACTCAGCTATCTCCGATCATTGAAAGTTCTCCGAGAGACGACTACTTCAAGAAGACGTCTCCTTTAGATTTGTATCAGAAGCAAAAATCAGCTCTTAAAGAAGAAAAAACTGAAGACAAAAAGCCTACTGATAATAGTAAAAAAGTTAATCCGGTTGAAAAACCGCCACGATACAATAAAGGTGCAGAGAAATCTGAACCAAAGGCGCCTGTTAGATCTAAAAGAGGTAAATCACAGGAGAAAGAAAAAGAGAAATCACCTCAAATAACTGACACGCCTAAGCGTAAAACTGAGGTGAAGAAAACTTTACTAGTTGATGAAATAGACTCAGTCAAACCTAAAGAACCAGTGGACGTCAAAGATAGGATAAAAGATAGCATCAGAAAAATCGAGGAGAACGTTTATGCTGGTAAAGACATGATACATAGCAGCCAGCAACCGCCTGACAAGCCGCCTTTGACCAGAGGGCACACTGTCGATCATTTAGTTAGAATACTAAAGGAGGATCAAACCGGACCACCTCCAAAATCACATTTGATCTCACCACCCAACGGAACGAATGTAAATCAGCCATTTTCTTACCTTAAGCCTAGTGTGAGCCCTGATCCTAATCTATTCGTAAGAAATACTAGTCCCGAACGACAACCGTCGCCAGTGAATAAAATGAATAAAGGAGTGGTTTACGCGCATGTCGTAAGAGATCAAGAAAGCAATATGAACAGAATCAATAAACAGACTGTCCACAAGACTTATTCGCCATCCAGAGAGAAATATGGCAACTTTTCCGATGAAGACGAAGGTTTAGGTTACGAAGACAGACACAAGGTTCCCAACACTCGAATGTACGACTACGATTACAAAAATAATAATAATGAAAATGATAACCATAACAACTTTGAAGTTTATAACATTACTGATTCGCCCATACGACCGAGATTTAGAGAATATAAACTGACAAATTTCGAAGATTTTGAACCTACTTACGCTAATGAGTATGCTCCCAAAGATAAGTCGCCCGATCCTATTGACAAATTCAGAGGTAGAGCTGATGGTATGGACACGAAGAAGAAACAATACGAACCAGAAGCTGCTAAAGTTGACTTAGATTTCAACGAGCTAAGTCATAGACGTCAACTATTGGAGTCACGACTGAATGCTCGACGTATTGAGCGTGAAAAACCTGTTGAAGAACCTGTACTGAGGTACTTAGCCGAAGATCCGATATACGAAGCAGAGAAGCGAATGCAAGCTACTGAGAGGTACGTGAACGAAACAGTACGCTACTACCGCAACACGCTAGAAAGGGACGGCTTCGCTGAAAGCAGTGTCACTGAGGACTACAACAAATATGACTCAGACAACCACAAGATCAAATACAATACAGAATCCAGGTTGTATCATAAAGTTCCTAAAGGAGAGGTGGACAGAAGGGAATTTATTGATAGAATAGAACCTAGGTTCAAAGGCAATAAGAAAGACTTCCCACCAGAACCTGAATACGAACCGCCAAGCTTGGAATCAAATGTTGGTAAGCCGGTACTAACGCCGGACGAGTATAAGGAGAAGAAGTACAAAGTGAAAAAGCAGCTCACTTCTAGTCATGATGCACTTCAAACTGGTCAAAAGTATAAAGTAAAAGACGAATGGTTTGGCAAGAGGAAAGGACATTACGCTTCCAATCCTGAGATAGCTCAAGAGAGAGAGGAGGAATACGCCAATCTTCCCAAGTACGCTGATTCTTATCACTCTTTACGTCGAGTAAAGAATAAGGATAGGTACAGAGAAGACTTTGGTATGAGACGTCATGATTCCGGCGACAGTCGTGAATACTATAGGGACGACAGATCTCCTCGCCGCTTTGATATTGACAACAGGTTGGTAGACTCGGGGATTGAGAACGACTTTAGGAAAGATTCGAGTGGAGAAATTCATAGAACTCGTCACCGCAGACACGAGAGTGATGATGACGTCAGAGACACGTCACTGTTTTTGGCTAGTGAAAGAAGACATACTGAAGACAATCATCCAAGCGAACAGATTTACGCTAACGGAGAATATCTGGCAAGATTCAAAGATTACAGGGATGACGGTTACAGGAAGGAGTACGGAAGAGATAGAAGTGTTGACGGAGGGTCTCATTTCGAGCCAAAACTTGACAGATATGATAAGAGTCCTAGTGGACTCGATGATAAAGTGAGTGCGAAGCCGCCTAAAGCGAAGAAGTTATCTGGACTCGAAAAGGTACATCATTTTTGTTATTGTTCTATAAATAGTTAAGTAGTAAGGGGTTTTACAAAGGTCTTTCCTTATGTACTTTCATTGCTTTAAGGAAATACCACAAATCAGGTACATCCTTAAAGAAAGTGCGAGGGTTTTTACGTAGCAACTGGGCTATAATCTTATCTACTATCTTATTTATACACTGGTCACATAGGTCTGATTTTATAGTTCCAACTTCAGGTACTTCAGGTTGAAATTAAATATATAGTTCTTAACAATACTTTTACGACATTCCAGTAATAATTGCAACAGATGCTTAGATTGTGATCAGTAACGCGATTTTATGTAGTCAGTGCAAAAGTCTTAGTATATACATATATTTATGCTAGATACGCTGATAATTTTTTATATGTCGACAATAAATAATGAGGAATCGTCCTTATGATGTATATTTAGCGCGTCAGATACTTATATATTTTTGTTTGTGTTTAGATGAAACAGCTATTCTCTCGCGACTCTTCGAAGAAGAGCAAGAAAGAGAAGGAACCTGTCCAGTCGAAGACACGCACACGGGTACTCAAGAGCCCTGAACATCTTGCCAGAGATGACTCCGATTATAGAAGGTAACTAAAATATAATTTTATTAGATACGCGGGGTCCACAACCCACACATTGCCAGCATTGTGGACCCAAGGCTACTAACTCCTCCCTTATCACGCGAGGAGACTCTTGCCCAGCAGTAGGACATACATGGGTTAAATTATTTATTGTACGTGAGGAAAAACCTTCGTACCATTAATGCACACCGGTATCTAGATCCATCAATTCTAGCTCACATAGGTAGAACAAATTTCATAATCCTCAATTCATTTCATTACCTCAACCTGCTACGTTTTGTCTAGTTTGCAAACATTCAACTTGTACACAGCCGCAAATACATTCACAGCCTAATGGAACATTAAGCCAGTATAAAGGGCAAGAAGTTGGAAGTAAACCCGTCGGTTTTACTTACTAACCACTCAATGCTGGTGATTTTAGAGCCTACCCGAAGAACCAAATCATATCTCACATATTTCTGTATAAAAAAAAATCAGGGATAACTTTTTAACACAACGGGATTTGAGGATTTTGTGAAGCCGATTACTTTCACTATCACGCACAAGGAAAAACAACTTTAGTTTCACGGTGGATCATCACTGTAATCTTTCCTACAAGATCTAAATACGTGGCTCAAAGTACCGTGTGTCACTTGTTTTACCAGAGATTCACGAAACTAGTGTACTAGGAACCCATGAGTCAATAGCAAATGCACGTTTTGTAACAGGAAAATTAAACTAACTATGCATATTTCTAAAACTAACATTCCGAAATTATTATGTTCTTGGAAAACTACAATTTACTTTTTTTAAGCATTAATTGGGTAGGTAAAGTAAAGGCTGGGAACAGTATTGTAACATGCAATCGTTTTCAAACTTTTTTCTTAGAGTTTTATAAAGCGTTTGTAAACTAACATAGCTTAATTAGCAATGAAAACATGTTTTCCTAAATACTTAAAAAGTGAATACGTCAATCAAGTTGGATATTATTTTATAGTCAAAACTATGTATTATGCATTAAACATGAAACGCGACAGTTAAAAACTATTAAATATTATTATTAACTAACTGACTCGCGCAACTTTGCTTACATCACATAAGAGAGAATGGGTCATAATTTTCCCCGTTTTTGTAACATTTTTTACTGGTATTCTGCACCTATTGGTCGTAGTGTAATATTATGTAGCCTAAAGCGTTCCTCGATGAATGTTCTATTCAACACAAAAATATTTTTACAATTCGAACCAGTAGTTCCTGAGATAATATTCAAACAAACAAACGAACTCTTCAGCTTTATAATATCAGTATAAGATAACTAAATTAATGTTGTATGTCCCCAGGTATACAGATCCAGAGCCCAGTGACATAGTGGTGAAGAAGTTGGACTATGAGTGCAAGTCAGATGAGAGGAGGTACCGCAGCTCCAGGGAGGACCTGGACAGGTACCGGAGCTCCCCCCGGGACAGTGAGCTTGGGGGAAAGTACAGGGAACCTGACTTCGATGGCAGGTAAGTGGATGTAGAATGGCAGACTTTTTTTGTACTGGGGAACTAAAATTGTCAAGCATTAAACACATTGGTGTTTTTTAGTTCCCCAACGGGACATTGGTCCCGTTGCGTACAAAGGGCCTTAAAGTTTTATAGTATTCGTGGTGTAAGGGTTATTTTTTGAATAAATATGGATAGAATTTGGTTAAGCAGAATTATTTAAAAATCATTATGATAACTTGGATGTCTAATGTCTGGTTTCTGAGTACATTTAGCGGTAGTCTATCTATTGGATAGCGTTTTTTTATATGAGTTTAAACGCTATTGAATAGATAAACTACCGCTAACTATACCTCAGGAACCGGGGGTAAGAGTACTTTAAAACAGTTATTGAAAAGGCAACACTTCTTCCAATTGCATTTGGTTAGGATGCTATAATATTCAAGGGCCGTTTCTCATACCGCGAGGAAATTGGACAACAATGGGACAGTAATGTAAAAATACAGTTTATTCTTTCATATTTCCAGATACGACAGAACATTGAAAGAGGAAAGAAGATACAAAGAGCGTAAAGCAGAAGCGAGAAGATACAACTCCTCGGACAGGGAGAGTGACAGACAGTCGAGGCCGTCTGACGGAGAGAGTGACCTTCGCAAGTCGAGGGCCAGACCTTCGGCAGTCGAGAGCAGCTTGAGGAAGTCGAGGTCCAGACCCTTGGACTCACCGGCGCTGGTAAGTCTTTAAACAGATGACAAAGAAGGTTCTTTTCCATACTGATATGCCATGCCATTTAAAAAAAAATGCTGTTCTGAATTTTGTCAAAGTAATCTCGAGAGTGAATTTTACCATAAAATTGTTGATTATTTTGATCAGATATTAAGTTAGTAAAAGTTAGAGTAGAGTTAAGGAAGAACTAGTGAGAAAATATAGCAAGACTCTTTTTTTTAATTCATTTCGCAACCAATAATTTCAATCGCTAGGTTAAATACCTAGGTTTCTTTAAACTCAAAGCTGCCCGTACTAGACTAGCGGTCTTTAAATTAAATAATCCTTCAAAAAATTTCTGTCTATTTAGAAATACATTACTGGAATAGATATTATGTAAAGCTTTAACAATGTTGTAAATAAACGTCTATTTATTTATACTCGTCATTGCTCAAAGTGTTCAAATATTTGTGCCATATGAGACGGAGAGACACAAAGAATGAATGCGGAACATACACGTCACTCGCAGCCTCTTACGACGACCTATCCGGCAAAGGTCGCCGGTTCAATCCACTCACTACGACTTGTTCTCGATACAGATCAAGATTTTGTGAGAAATAAATATCCCGGTTTTCCTGAAGTGTATTTCATACATGTTGCCTACACCTTTGGGTATAACAGGCATGATGTTATACATATATGTATGATGTACCAATACACGTACTGAGCAATAAGAATTGGTAAATTTATATATTAGTACTAGCCGACCCGTGCAACTTCGCTTGCGTCACAAAAACGGGGGGCGAGCCTATTTTCGTATATCGGGAACGTTACGAAACGCCGGACTGTTATTTAGTAATAATGTCATATAAGTTGAAAGAGACCAATAGTACTTTGTCCGACGTCGGAATCGAGTTCACGTCCCCATGATCAGAACTCGGAAACACTAATGACCACGTCACAGAGTCAGTCATATTATTATTTAACCCCAATAAAGCACATTTCAGGGCAATGCCTATGAACAATAATAGTAAAAAAACTATAATTAGGTAGAGAAAATAAGCCAATTTTTATAGCCCAGTATTTGAGCAATAAAACACAAAAGGTTATGATTTAATATTCGTATTTGATTACCCTCGAATATAGAAAATTACTGCTGACACAAAACACGCGACAGTTTAGCCCAGTTTCGTACTATAATGGTGTAGCGGACACATTGACTGGTCACAGGTTTGACACCCGGGTCATAAATCAACCCTCGTTTTCGGTGATTTACGTAATTACTACTAATTTAGTGAAGGTTTTTGTTAGTTTGTTTAAACGCGCTTATTTCTTGAACTATAGTTAAAATCTTTTTTGTAAGATTATGCGATATGCGAATGTTCATATTTTTAGTTATCATTTCATATATTAAAAAAAAATGCATTCTTACGAGTTGACCCCGTGTATGCATTTACCCCTCCTTATCCTATTTCATACTTTTGCAAAAAGGAAAATTTTTGTTTCAAAGAAGTCGAAAATGTCTCAGATTCAAATTTTTATTAAAATTCTATTAATATGTTACTGCCGGGATTCGGCTCAAAAAAGGCTCTATAGCCTATAAATTTGTATAACTTTTTTTTGGCTATATGGCATAGCCATTATATAGCTATATAACCAAAAAAAAGTTATACAAATTTTATCTTCACAAAAATCTCAATTTATCAAACGAATTTCTAAAATTTATTCTCAGTACGATAGCCACATCCATGAGGAAAGCTGCCTACATTATTATGCTATCTAACATCACATCTACGGAAGTGTAGTAATCACTACAAAGGCAAGCAACACGGCAGGGCACAACTAGTAGTTACAGAATAACTTCAAATGAAATAGGTGTTTAGAATTGGGCCACGCGGTCGGTCAGTGACCCGTAACAGCTGTTACTTGGCTAAATATGATTTACTTGGAGTTATTTTCTAGAGCGATGTTAACAGTAGTCAGAAGCTTGAAAGTCTGACAACCAGTCTTACCGAAGGGTATCGTGTTAAAACCAGGTAACTGGATTGTGGAGGTCAGATAGGCAGTCGCTCCATATAAAATACTGATATTCAGCTGCATTCGATGAGACTGGAAACCGACTCCAACGCAGTTTGGAAAGACTAGGCTTATTAAATTTTCTAGGGCGATGTTATTAGTTACTTATACTAAGGTTATGAGTTCTCTACTCAGTTGTACATTCGAGTTGCCATCGAGAACCGTTAGTATCGTTTGATTACACAACTTTAACCTGACGGACTGTACCGTCACTTTCCTGTACCATTGATTGATCATACGCTCGCTATAAAAGCCTTTGTTCAACCTTACCACTTTACTATATAGAATAATACATACCTAAAGTATATCTACAGCGTAAACCTTTAAAGCGTGATTCCTACTAATATTATAAATACGAAATTTCGCGAGAATGTATTTGTTACTCTTTTACACAAAAACTAATTTGATATTTGGTACATAGATAGTTTGTCTCATATACTTCTAAATACATACTTATATAGATAAATTGACATCCAGACTCAGAACAAATACTCGTGCTCATTATACAAAGATTTGTCCAGGAGTGGGTTTGGAACCCACCACATGCGGCGCTACGGTTATTGTGGCGAGGTGACCACTTTAACCATTGCGCCAAACGTGCAGTTCTATGATACAGAGAGTGAATTTACCGCCAATTCGGAAGGTAGGACCAATGAGAAGAACTGTTAAGAAACTCCTGGTCACTCTTTTTCATCGCCAAATGGTTCGAATAATATTTATTTTATAAATCATTGATGATGTAAGGAGCTGCTATCATTTACCGAACACAACGGTATAATAAAATCATATTTATATGTAATATTTCACATAGAACGCAATCAATATGTACAATTAGGAATGTTTCAACACGGTTGCTAGCTGCAACTGCAACGCTTGAGTGTGGTCCAACACATTTTGTTATAGCGTTTTAAAAATATCAGATTTTTGTTTTTTTTTTCACCCACTGGTCGGGGAGGGTCTCCTCCCGTAAGAGGAAGAGGTTAGGCCTTGAGTCCACCACGCTGGCCAAGTGCGGGGACTTTGCATGTCCTCAATAAATGTATAAAACATATTTTTGGCTTGGTTTTGATAACGTGCCCGGTATATGGCAGATATTTCACCGCCTAATTACACACTAACATTGTATTTTTTTATGTTACTAAACCTATAGATAAAACCACTAAAGTGGGAGCAATACATCAAGCCTCATGGTCAACCTAGTGTTAAATTGTTCAAGCCACCCGAGAGGCCTTTGACATGGCTTAACGACTGTTATTTTAATTGACAACAACCGGGACCGACTTTTTACTTGCCCTCCGAAGCACGGTAACGCCCAGCTCAAATACCACTACGCGGTCACCCATCTATGGAGTGATCGCGTCAAGGTTTGCTTAACCTACAGATCGCTTACCGACCGCTGAGTGCTACTGGCTATGGGCCTTCAAATTTTAAATATTAAAAATACTGCATATTTTCGCTACGTCTCAAATCTTGAGGTACCAGGGCAGCATGAAAGTGAAAGTGTAGTGACAGACCCGCTCCCGGTCGATATAGCTGCCCTATATTCCTTACGGCTTGCGTTCACACCGCTTGTACAACTTTAAACTTATAATTTAAATATTTGCTTCTGTTTTAGAGACATTTTCAGTACTTATATGTACTAGTTGTCATGTATCACTAGCTGACTCCCGCAACTTCTTCATTTGAAATTATAAATTATTTTAACTAATCACTATTCAGTTTTTTAAATGGTAAAAAATATTTATTACTTTCGTCATAGTGTCCCGCTTTCGAGTAATATAGATATATCGTGAAAACTGTCTGGCAACACTGTCAACAAGATATATACGTAGATAAATCCTAGTAATATTATAAATGCGAAAGCTTGTGACAATTTTACTGAAACTATTTGGCTGAAATATGGTACACCGATAGTTTGTAATCTGTATAAACACAAGTTATTTTTTACTGATCGAAGTCGCGGATAGAGCTAGTCCGAAATAGTAAAACAAAAACAAGTTTTGTTATAATTGTTTTTAACTGTTTATTAATTGTTGTAAGACTTGTTTTGTTTAAATGTTTTTGTTTGCAGTTCCCACGATATTGCGTGCATAGATCTTTGAAAATGTACCCATGAAATATTAGGTCGGGGAAAAAGTATTTTCGCATTATAGTCTGTATGAACTTGTATAATAAAATATTTTCTCCACACAAAAAAGCTCGATATTTGGGTACCTCACGAGCTCACTGAAAGAAACCTAATGAACCGTGTACTCATTTGTGATTCTTGAAGCCAAAGAGATTTAATTACGAGTTCGTACGTACTATAATGCGAAAAGACTTTTTCCCCCACCTTACATAAATACAGCTTTTTGATCGATTTATCACCGAAAGGTCGCCATGCTGCTACCATTGCATCCAGAGGTCGTGGATTCGATTGCCACACGGTATTATTATTTGCGCGATCCACAAATAAATGTTTCGGGTCTAGTTGTACTTTGTGTCCGTTGTTTGTATGTTTGTAAAAGTCCCCGCGACACAAGAGCAATTCATAGTGCGCGAGTCGTCGTTTTATAAAAGTAAAAAATTATTTGTACTTACATACAGAAAATTACGGATAAGAGATACAATAATGTCATACAGAAAAGTTTATAAAGCCTTCTTACTTGGCATTGGTTGTCATTTAAAGTTCACGGGAACTTTGTACCCATGCGTGTGTACACTTACACACATAAGATTTCATTTTACTAAAAAACATAATACTATAATAAATGATAAGCCTTTATAGTGTAATGTATGTACTTACTGCATAACTTAAAAACAACTACACCAGCGGGGGCCCCAATTATCCGGCCCCTGGCAAATCCGGCACCCCCGAATCCGACATACTGATTGACTATTGTTTGATAGTCTTCGCTAGTCTAATAGTACATGACTGAGCAGGTTACAGTTAGAACGCACCATATTATTGAATCTGTTGTCGGATTACCAGGTTCTCTCATGTAAAAAAATCCGGACTTTAAGGGGTCTTAGGCAGTACTCTATAATCCGTCGAATTCGATAAAGCGACACTACTCTGCAAAACGTTTGTCGGATTACAGGAGGTCCACTGTAATTTAATTATGTTTATAATTGTCTAGACGAGGTTTGTACGGGATCGGCAGGATCCCAATTCCCACGGGAATGGAATCAACGGACTAAAAAGACGAACGCAGACGAGCCGGGCCTCTAGTTTGAATTGTAAAAATCTCAGAAAATCAGGCGGACTTATGACGAAGAGCTAATGTTCTGCTATAGAGAGGATTTATTCTATTAGCACTATAATGAGGTCGACGACCTCAGGTCAATGTCGTGTTGACGCGGTGACGTCATGCGTTTTGGAAACGTGCTCCACTCCCGCGCATGCGCATACGATACACAGAATATTAATTATAAAACAAACAAAAAATACTGTTACATTACAATTTAAGAAAGAAATCTCCCGCACTAAGAATTGCTCTTGTGTCGCGGACAATTACTAGAGGATCGGAGAAATAATTGTTTCGTGTGGGAATCGAACCCACGACTTCTGACGTAGCAATCTTACTGCGCTATTTAGACTTGCACTGTGCTCTTTAGACTTTTTTAATACATTATTATTTTATATTATTCAACCTATTACTGAAATCTCCCACTTCTTGTATCGGTATCGTCTTATGACCCAGGTTGTGGAGCTCCGATAGATAGTCGCTCTATGTAAAATACTGGCATTAACTGCAGCCGGTGAGACTGGAAGCCGACTTCAACATAGTTGGAAGAAAGCCCAGGCTTATATAATATACACTTTTATAGAGTACATAGATCAAAAACGCTAGTTAAGCACGGTCCTGTATGACAAGATGTATGGATGTGAATTAGGCAAGGGAAGTTTGTAAGGATCGTTCCAAGTGGCGTTTTTTAACTTTACCTACTTGTATGAAAGAGGCGTGACTTTTGGTATGTATGTATGTATGTATTATCTGTCAGATAGCCTATCCGCAACTGTCACTAACCTTGTTACCCGTATTTAGTTATGTGTTACAAAACAAGCATATAAGGTTTATGTACAATCTCGGACGAAAAAAGTACTCCGAGATTGTAACCACGCGTTTTTGGCAGAACTGCTTGCCAAATTCAGTTTGAAGTGTTCAAAGTAATACTGCCAAGTTTGGCTATTGGTGGAATACGTTAGTCCAGCATGGGCTATACAATGCAAGTAATTTAGCCCTACAAATTAAATGTATTGTTTTATTTTTTACTTACTTTGGTTGAAGAAGTAAGCAGTGAGTTTTCGAAGTTTTTTTTTTACTTAACACAATATTGCCACTGTGGCGCGATTGGCAGTGTATGCGACTGTCGCACAGAATTTGATTAATTTTCGTTAACCCAATCAACAATTTGACTGCTTCGACGGCCGAGCCGTTGCCAAATATCGGCTAGGTGGACATTATCATTAATATTAAGTGAAACTTCGAAATTTCTCAATATGAAATTAACTAGAATGTCACATATAATAATAAGGTGTATACTCATCGTAACGAAGGCAAGAGCGGTGGAGGTCATGTACCATATGGCGCGCGGAGACCTTGCGCCCGCGCAAGACACACTATCAATGAAAATAACTAGTTCCGGGATTTTAATTAACATATGTGCAAATAATTAAGCTGCTTTTGTGGTCTGAGGGTTAAAGTATATGACTGCTAATCACGAAAATATAACAACAGCCGCGCGAGTCGTTATATCACACGTACCAAGTTCCACCATGTTTCGCAAAGCACGTTAAATTGTGGTTCTCGATTGTAATTTTCAAAAATCTTTGACAGTCGTTACCAGTAGGGTAACCATTGTGTATACCAACTCTCTACTAAGTTGTCGGACTATAACTGTTACTTAAAAACAGAGCGACATCTCAGTAATGAGTTCTTGCTCTAATTCCTTACATCGCTCTGATAAATATACACACGTCATGGCATTTTAGGCGAAAGTGTGACTGATCACGAATTTCCAGGTTCGAGTGGAAAAATAAATGTGTCAGAGTATCTCGAGGGTCACGGGTTCAATTACGAAGTTGTGCAATCTATTAGGTCGGGGAAAAAGTCTTTTCGCATTATAGTATGTATGAACTTGTAATAAAATCTCTTTGGCTTCAAGAATCACAACAATACACGGTTCATTAGGTTTCTTTCAGTGAGCTCGTGGGGTACCCAAATATCAAGCTTTTTTGTGTAGAGCAAAGATTTTATTACAAGTTCATACATACTCTAATGCGAAAAGACTTCTTCTCCGTCCTAATATATTACTATTATTTTTATACGGGGATTACCCTATGCGGAATAACCTAAATATGCATTTTACTTTAAATTCCTCGACGTTTCGGCGCAGGTTTACACTGGCCCCTCAGTATAACGTAACTATGTATTATCTACGCAAGTTCAAAGCCATGTCATAACGTTGGTATCTTTGGGTCAATGAACTCAAGGATGTTGACATAGACAACACGTCTATAATGTTTAAATAACTAAATAAACATAATTTTTGGCCATGTTTCACACAGACTATCTTTCTAATAAACGTCTATTAGTTATATACAGTGTTTTGTCTTTTTCACTCATTATAATACTAACCCATTAATGACCCACTGCTGGGCAAGGGTCTCCTCCCGGTTAATGAGGGAGGGGCTAGGCCTTGAGTCCACCACGTTGGCCAAGTTTGGGTTGGGGGCATAATATACAGTTTCAAAATCCAGGAGCTCGCGGCTAAGTTACATCAGCCACGGGGATCAATCTCTCCGGTTAAGCTACGGTTGCTGAGGTTAGCCTTTGGATGGGTGACATATTAGTCACCTGTACACAGTACAGACCATAAAAGTTTCGGAAGGCACGTCAAATTGTGGGTACCGGCTGTCATTTTCTATCTTTGACGGTCGTTATCAGTAGTCAGAAGCTTTAAAGTCTGACAACACGTCTATGGGTTATATTGTAACCCAGGTAAATGGGTTGTGTAGGTGTGATAGGCAATCATATACCTCTGTACACATTTGGGTTTAATCAGCGAGATGATATGTATGTACGTAAAACTTAAAGCAGAATCATAATTTGATACTAAATCGTATCGAGACTTGCGTCTGTCTCCGACAGTTTATATTGACAATGCGGTGTCAACGACCTGACTGACGTTTGACTAGATCACAAATTGTTAATATTATATTATGAATGATGAGCGTATCATGACAACGTTTAATACAAACATATTTTATTTTTTTATTTTATAAAGTACTCGCTTCTGTTTGCGACTTCGTCCTCGTAAATACACTTATCGGGGTAAAGAATCCCATGCGTTAATTTAGGTTATAAACAATAATGTGTAAAATATTATGAAAATCCGTCGTAACTGAACACTTATTTATACTGTATTTGTTTCATAAACAAACTACATATAACGCCATCTAGTGTGGAGTAGCACGTACTAATTTATATTTTGTTACAGGCGGAGAGAAATCGCGGTAGACGTAGGCTAGCAACACCGAGCCCCACTCCATCACCACCGCGCCGGCAAGCCGCCCCCACCCCTACTAATAATAGTGGCTGGTTCAAATCACTCGACAGACTCACTAGCAGGAAGAAAGGAAAGAATACTAAGGTATATTCTTAGATATTTCATGTAAAGAGTATTCTAGATTTTAATCTAGACAAAAAACTACATGTGTGCATAATTTCTTATAAATCCATACAGTGGTTTATGAACAAACATCCATTCAAACATTCAAATAAAACATTTTCTATCTACACTAGAACACAGCTTAAATAATGTGCTTCCTAAAAATATCGATTTGCATCAAATAAATCTACAATAATCACATTAACTACACAACTAAAATACCTAATACAGTATTTCTAACTCTGTAACTCAAAATATCTTTATAATAATGTCAAAAATCGATTTAAATTAATAAATTTAATTTAAATTCTAGATAATAATAACAACACTATATCTATGTCCTCAGATTGAGAAGGAGAGCACAATGACGACAGAAGACGAATCTCCTCGCAAGCCTTACACAAAGCCGAGCAAACCTCTAAACTCACCGGCTAAAAACTTACGTTTCTTCGGCGACACAGACCCAGACTCAGACGCAAACATCAAAACAGAAAAACGATACACAACAAAACACAGCACTTTGAGAAAAACCACTTCAAACTCGAGCACCGGCCTCGACGAGGTAGACCACAGCGAACTCTCACACAAAAGCTACTCTCTGTCAAATCTGAATAGAGAAGACAAAAGCGAATCGCCACACACGAAACATTACAAACGGAATCTACAAAACATATCAGAGATACAGAGTAACTCGGAGACAGAGAGTGCGTTTGACAGGAAGGTGAATAGCAAACCTCCGATCAGCCCTTACGAGAGGTCGAGGAGTCATAGCAGCTCGAAGACACTGAAGGGCTCGAAGGGTGACGTGAGGAGGCGACAGGACGATAGAGGCAGCTCCTCTGAGCTAAGAGGAAGCAAACAGGAACTAAATAACACTTTGAAGTGAGTTTTTTTTTGATCCAAAATGCATTTTTTTTTTCATTCTTGCGCTCGCTTACTGGGTCCGATAGACAGCCGCATAGTGATATTTGAACTGTGCGTCTTCCAGGGAGGGTACGAAAAATTCGGTCCCAGTTAATGTCAATAGAATGACTAGGATGACCACTAACCAAACGATGTATCAACGCAATATGTTTTTTTTACAGGCATCGGCGCAGGACGCCGGTGACAAACTCCGCGGAGAGCAGCACTGAAGGAGACTCGAGCCATCAATCACAACGTAGCGTCGTATATTTACACGCTACTACTGGTACAATCATTTTTACAGTACTCTACTTAACTTAGTAGTACAAATACATTACTTTATTGGCCTATCTGTCAAATTCAATCTTACAAAAAGCTAGCTCATACATATGAACAAAATACAGTTAGGATTATTCATGATTTACTAAAACGTGTCTTTTGAATTTCATTACAGTCGGTGACATCCCCGACCCCGGCCGGTTGACGCGCAACCGTTCCCGTGACGACGTCTCCTCAGTCAACTCCTCAAACCTTCAAGTTCGCAGCACCACAAAAAGCTTCTCAATATTCGCTCCGTGGACCCCGAAGCATTATAACGACCAACACGACGTGCACTACGCGCAGCGACCAAGAAAAGTAAAACCTAAAGAAATTGTTAAAAAGACAACCTCAAAAACTGACGACAGGCCGGCAACGTTACAAAAAAATAAATCGTATAGTCAAACAACTCTAACACGACGACCACAAAACAATCGACTGACCAGCTCTAGCACAACACTATACAAGAAACCAGAAAAAAGAACTCCTTCAACCAATGGCAACTCTACTATGCGAAAGTCCGTAGCTAGAGACGGTAAAAAAACTCAATCGAGTGAAGTAATTAATCGAGACAGCGATCGTGAGAGGCTTTCTCGATCAATATCTATGCCTAAGGACAACAATAAAAAAGCTGGCTGGTTTAAATTGTCAAGTAAAAATAAAAAACCAGAAATAAACACTAGAGTTCGCTAATTTATCTAATAAAATCGATCGACTAATAATATTTACTTAAAAAGTCGACTATAGATATGCCTAACAATACTATCATACAAAAGTTTTTGGGTATAAAATACACTTATAATTTAACCACAATAAAATCTGTGACTGGAATAAGAATAATTATAATTCTATTTGTTTTACATACATAATCACAAGAGAGTGCCATACTCCGAAAAACAACGTCGAAATAAATCACTTTATGTGCAAAGATTTAAAAAAAATTGGTTGTAAAATACGTCTTTATTTTACACTCGATTTTTGTAATATTCTGTCCATATTTTAATAATACGTTGTACTGATAATATCGTAGTTCCCTATCGCTACACTAGATGGCAGTCACTGTGTGGGAAGACGTGCAGCTTCAGTTATGAAGTCCACAGCTATTATGTATAAGAATAATAAGACTAGAAAAAGAGTAAAATTAACATTTCACATGCTTATCAATTTGTCGGTGCTCACCTCTTTAACAGTAGTGGTAAACTAGTGCCATTCACCACGTAAATATTATATTCAATATAATAGTAATAATGTTACCATTTTTTAACGTTAAGTCATAATAAAATGCTTCTATTACTAATAAGATATTGAAAATATCTGTGCATATTTTAATTTTATTTTCAAATAAGTAATTTAAGTACTTATTCATTAATTTTAATTATTAATGCTTTTGGGAGTCGTTGTGTCGAATCATTTGGAATGATGAAAATTGACAAATACAAGCAATAAAATGTGTTGTTTATGTGATGAAAACTTTAATGTTGCTCGACCGTAACTTGATGATTTATAAATAAACTGTCTAATTGTATTTTTGTTTTATTTTTATTATGTTAAGAAATAAATATACATTTTATAAGGCGTGTATATTATAAATTATTGAGGGTACAATATTACAAATGTGTTCAAAAATAAAATAAAAGCTTAAAACTATATACCTACCTATGTACTATACTCAGCCACGGAGATTGATGGTTTGCCTTAAAAAATACATGTCAAGACATATTATAATCTTTTTAAAACATATATTATAACGGCATATATTTAAAACATAAGGCGCCATCTAGTGTTGAGTAGCTTCCTGTAAACCAAAAGAATACATAATAAGGTATATAGTATTTTCATCCGGTAGTTCGTACTAGTATAGAATATTAGAAGATATATAATAATATTGATTAATTTTGTAAATAAAATTATACAACACAATGCAGGAGTTCAATCATGATTCACGAATTCAGTGTCTAGGTAGTCTTGTGTAAGTCTAGTCTACCTCGTCTGTGCATACTCGTCATAATAACGTGGTTTATAAACCTAAACCGTATCCTTTTATGATTTCCTAATGTTAAGTAGAGTACTTTAAGCTATACGTTATAATAAATTTTATTTTGATCAGCGCCGCATGCTACCAATGAAATTATTAATGTGACAAATTAAAAAAAAAAACAATTATAATTACTTGGCAACTTTTACACTACCAAATTATTTTATGAATAATTTTACAGCAAGAATATAAAAATACCACTATGTTTTTATTAATATGTTGATAATTGTTTACGTAATGTATTTGAATCAGGACACATACTTACTAGATTAAATTAATAAATTGCGTCTACCGCCGCGCCGTCTACGTGTCCTAAACGTTTGACATTTAGCTCAATAAACGTCAATGTCATGCCCAACTGGAAGTTTTCGGTCATGTCTGACATCTGATATGATATTCTGCAATTTTCATCGAAAATCTGTTACTAATACATTATTTCGTTATATTTTTCGTTAATATCGGCCATGGCGCGTAGGTATAGAGATGCAGCCGCAAAACTGCAGCAAAATGTCGAGAAACACTTGAAAGGAATGAAAGAGCTTTCGTCTTCAGAAGATGAGGAACCTTACGAGAACAACGTCCTCGAAGGAATGTTCCAGAGCTACTGGAGATGCGGCGGAGAAACTTCTATGCTTAACAGAACTAAGAACCTCGTAGAAGAAGCTATAAGCGGGCGCGCAGTCACTTGCCTCATTTGCATTGGATCGATAAAACGATCCAACGCAATATGGACTTGCGATCATTGTTTTTCATACTTTCACCTATCCTGTGTACAAAAATGGGCAAATGATAGCATTTTCATGCGTAGCGAAGAGAATCAAGGCCCAATTGCCGTTGTAAAACCCAAGAAAATAGAATGGTGTTGTCCAAAATGTCGACACTCATATTCCAAAGAAGAAATACCTCGTAAATATCGTTGCTTTTGTGGCAAGACTGACGACCCTCAGTACCATCCATGGCTCATACCACATACATGCGGAGAGATATGCGGGAAGAGACTGTCAGTGGGAGACAACTGCCAACACAAGTGCTTACTGCTGTGTCATCCCGGTCCATGCCCACCGTGCCCCCAGACCGTCAATGGAATTTGTTATTGTGAGAAGGAGCGCAAAAAAGTGAGGTGCAGTGCAGCTAGGTGGTCTTGTGGAAAAGCCTGCAAGCGCACTCTCCAGTGCAAGACTCATCAATGTGAAAATATCTGTCACGAGGGAGACTGTCCACCGTGCACCTACACCAGCACACAGCCATGTCAGTGTGGTGCTGAAAGGGCTAAGAGACCTTGCAATGATCCATTCTGGAATTGTGAGAAGGTGTGCAACAAACCCTTCTCATGTGGTTATCACAAATGTGATAAAGTTTGCCACTCTGGTGAGTGTGGCTCTTGTCCTAACTCTGGTCTGACATCTTGTCCGTGTGGTGCTAATCAACGATTTGTCCAGTGTCCTGATGTTATGGAAACATGCTTAGGCACATGTGGAAAGAAACATGATGGCTGCGAGCACAGCTGCCCTGAGAAATGCCACAAAGGGCCATGTTCTCCCTGCCAAGTATTGATACAGAAGCAGTGTCAATGCTCAACTCACACACGATCTCTGCCTTGCAGCAAGGAATTCAAATGTGAGACAAAGTGTCGAGGAACCAGACCATGTGGTAAACATCCTTGCTCTCGAAAATGCTGCAATGGAAATTGCCCACCTTGTGAAAAGATATGTGATAAACAACTACACTGTGGAAGACATAAATGTACTAGCATATGCCACCACGGTCCTTGCTATCCGTGCCCCAGAGAGTCTAAAATAACCTGTAGATGCAAGGAGACATTCGTAACTGTACCTTGCGGAAGAGAGAAACATGTTAAACCACCCAAATGCAAAAAGATGTGCAAAATTAAATATAAATGTGGCCATGAGAATAAACACACATGTCATTTCGGAATATGTCAACCATGCGGGGAAGTTTGTGACAAAAAAATGAAATGCGGACATCGTTGTATCGGAGCGTGTCATGAGTATGTACCTATTGTCTTCAAACAGATTGAGAAACCAGCCACACCGTGGGAGCTCCAACCAGCAACAACTAAAATAATGTCCTTGGAATGTCCTCCATGCTTCGCGTCAGTACCTGTTGTGTGTTTCGGACAACATGAGACAGAAGACCAACCTTGTTACTCTGCAGCTCGCAGATCATGTGGAAGAGACTGTGGACGTCCATTACTCTGTGGTAACCACACATGTACTCTGCTTTGTCATTTCCATGCTCCTAATCCAGAGTATCCAAAGGTACCCTCACGTTGCAGACAGTGTGAATTCGGATGTTTAGTTCCACGCCCTGAATACTGTACTCATAAATGTCCGAAGTTCGTTTGTCACCCAGGACCTTGTCCTCCTTGCGGAATAATGCAACGTATACCCTGCCACTGTGGAGTAACAGAGATTCACATTCGTTGTCGCGAGTTAGCCGACGCAACGGAAGAAACTTTTTCATGCAAGCAACAGTGTCCAAAGAATTTGGATTGCGGTCACCGATGCAGAAATATTTGTCACCCTGGAGCCTGCGATACCCAGGTCTGCACTAAAAAGACTAAATTGCACTGTCCATGTGGCAATATAAAGAAGGAAGCACCATGCAATGCTGTCAGAAGTGGAGAGATTAAAATATTGTGCGACGAGACATGCGAGGCAAAGAAGATTGCAGCTAAGATAGAGAGTGAGAAAGAGAAGCAAAGATTACAAGCATTAGAGGAGGAGAGAAACAAAAAAGAATTGGCTGAATATGAATGGAAATTGAGCGGTAAGAAGAAGAAGTATAAGGAGAAGAAAGTGGTGGTTCCCCAGGATGAACGCGGATTTTTCAACAAATACAGTATTGGTATCTTGTCTGTCGGGGTTGCTATAATTTCTGCACTTTATTACATATATTATGTTTAAGAACATACCCAGTCAATTATTTACTATTAACCTGTAGATCGCTTACCGACGGCTAAGTGCAACTCTATCCCTAAGGAATAAGATGTCACCAATATAATTTCATTCTTGCCACTGTAATGTAAAAGATAGTTTACCGAAATAGGACTTATAGTAGATTGGAAGTAGATTTTAAAAGAATGTTTTCCTCATTTTAAAATAACACATAACCAAATAAGAGAACAATCACAAAGATATCTTTAAATAGAATTAATTAACATTGCAATTTGAGGATAATATATTTTATTCTGATAGCTGTATTTATAAATCCAATGCACTTTGTATTTTAGGTACCTAAATGACATGACAATGACACCATTGGGTACCTAAAAACAACTCATTAGTGAACATTAATTTACTTCCTTGAAGCACATTTGAGTATAACAAATATTGCATATTGATGAATATTATAAATAGGTACCGTAAAACGGGGTGAATAGAATTCGCGGGGTGAATAGAAAAAAAATCAGGAAAGTTTTCAAGCCCAATATTTGAGTACTCCTCGTTTAAGAATTTTGTTCAAATTTGAAATGATTACACGTCGATATTACTTCTCTGCGGTGTCATAATTGTATAAATGTTTAAATTGATATTTATACCCAAAAAATTGCTTCAAAGTCAACCGTCCTCGAATGCCTTAATGGTCCATACAATTTTTTCAAAACTTTAGATTTAAAGTGGAATTTCTTTTCTAATGAGTTGTTTGGAGTGTTTATCTCTTTAGGTGTATATTTATCTATAAAGATACAATATTGTTAACTGAAAAAACGTTTTAAAACACAATTTTTCCATTCACCCCTTTGGTCGTTTCGATTCACCCCTATCGCTGGGTGAATAGAAATTGACCATTTTTTTAATGAAATATCGTAAAATGATGCATATTTTTGGACAAATATGGTTTTAACTCTTTCTTCATGGCGCCGGACATAATATAAAATAACCCGACAATAAAAATAACAAGTTATTCGCTACAAATTTTTAGGACAAAGTTGAAAATTGTTTCTATTCACCCCGTTTTACGGTACATAAGTTTGTGTCTGGATGTTTTTAGAACCTCTTTAAAAAAAAAACTCAATTTGACCTAGTTTTTAGCCTGGATAAAGTCATATTTATTCCTTATAATACACGAAGTAGACTCAGTGAATAGTTTTCAGTAATAGAGCTAAGGTCTTAAAGAAAAAATATATCGTAACTTGTAGATTTATGGATGTGAATAAAAAAAGGGAGGTTTGTTAGGATCGTGTCAAGTTGCGGTCTTTGCTTTGTGCATATCCCTATGGGAGTAAAGGTGTGATTTTATGTATACGTAAAACTTGTGTAGAAAAAATGTGCACCGTAAATATTTAGGCTATGTTTAATGATTTACTCATAATATTTAAATATAAAGCTAGAAAAGACAAAAACTACTTATATTATTAATTAATCACATATTTGATCCCAACGAAAATATTATAATTGTGACGTCATCCCGTTAGCATTCCTGTATTAGAACGCGTTTTTGACGTTTCATAGAGAGTAGCTGATTTGACTAATAAATAATAGTAAAATACCGCAATTCTATATCGATCGTCCATTGAAATTCTAAATTTTTTAGACCCCATTTTCCAAGATGGCGGCCTGGGGGGGGGGACAAGGGTGGCGACCCAAAAACTTCTATTGACCCCAACACAAACAAAATGCGTCCTATGAAAAACGCAACCCCAATTGTAATATTACAATGGACTATCATTAATCTAATAAATTATTACATGTACTCGTAGTTTCAGTAGCCTACTTAAGACATTCGATTCAATAAAATTTTAATTAAATACCTATATAAAATAGAAAACGACACTTGTAATTGCTTCATTAGGCGTGTAGGTATTTTATGTAACCTATTTATGATAATAAAATAGCTATATTATAAAGGTGTGTATGTATAGAATTCTTAATATCCTGAAAATAAGGTAGTCATAGAATATAAGCAATTTATGTAGTTTAATTTTTGTCAGATTATAGCAAGTACCCTAAGCTTGGTACTGACACTTCAGTGTAGTTATTTGTGCTTAACTTAAAGTAAGATTGTATGATATCTACACCACATCGTCGATCGTTGACAGCTCTATGATTAATTATTGTATAACAACATGTGAATGATTTTGCAATGGAAAAGAGAGGCCGTGTGTTTCTTGCCAACTTTCCTCAAGGGTTAGTCCCTTTCCGAGATAGTGGTAATTCGGTAATATATATAATATCAGTGTAATGACTATTATTATAATACCTAAGTGTCTGTATCAATAAATTAATTGATTTTATTATCAAGCCTCAAGATATGGCAGCTTTATGCATTTTCAAACAAACTGTTATGCCTTGTTTAACTAATCATGTTTATTGTGTAGTAAGTAAAAACTGTGTGTATCTGAATACTCTGAATAGAGCCGTTTATGTTTTGCTGATGCTGTATCCACACACTTAAAGTTATTTGGCGCGTACTGTACTAGTTTTAGAAGTTTGATTTAAACAATAAATTATTTATTTGGCACTACTGTACTCTGTTTTAGTTTATATTTTCCTTTAAGATATCTAATTATACCTAAATAATTATAATGTATCCTGTAACTCCCATCCGGGTTTATGAAAATGAGCTGTTTTCCTTTTCGGTGTTTACGTAGGTACGTAGATACCTATAATGATTGAAATAATGACTTTTAAACCAGGACTGCGCAGGACTTATATTAAATTGTCCAAGTACCTATGTGCACAATACACGGGTATTAGGTTGCATTTTCTGTTGCTTCACTCTTGTACCCCACGGATAACCGGCGACAGGTTCTCAATTTGACAGTAGGTATTTCTTTTTAATTTATTACCTCAAAATTTTTTACTGGGTGGACTTTGAGGATGATTTCAAAAGTTCTCCATGCTCTATTTAAATCAGATTATTTCGAAGTGCTGAACACACATAACAATTTCCCCTTAAACTGAATTTTATGTATTTGCATGAAAAAAAAAACTGTGTGCCATAGTTGTGGTAGCTGTGGCAACTCGAGAACTGTCAAAATCGACAATCAGCTGATGCTGAGTTGTTGACCATAACATTGCATTCTTTAACCAAATAGTAAATAAATTAAAAGTTTGTAAGCTACTTTTAGGCTGTAGTCTTATCTTTTAAAAATATTTATTTATTTTGATAATTATTGGTGTTAATGACACAAAAACGAGATACCCTTATTTGGCTTTTGACAATAAATTATACTGCATTTATATAATAAGGACCTATAGTTGACTTGTAACTATGCTGGATGCAATTGGTAAGCATAAATAAGCTATAATAACTAAAATACTGTCAGTGTAATTGTAGAAATAAACGTAGTCTAAGCTATGATAAGTTGTTATGTGTTTTCACTAGTATACAATATATCTAGCACGATAACTTGCGTTAGTGTTCGTATCGAATTTGATACCTAAGTATTTGTATGGGTATTTAATAATCGGGCTATTTTCGAACACAAAATAGGTATTTCTGATTAGGTACCTTCGAATCTAAAACTTTTGTCAGTTTGATATAACTCCGTATTTTTAAAAGTCTTAAATCGGCAGTACGATACTTTGGTTTGAGATGCGATAATGTAAAATTCGAAAACTATCCATGTTCATGCTTGAGACACAGTTCCAAATTTAATTGAAAGTGTTAAACATTGTATATCTTATCAAAACTTACTTGTTTGTTAGTAAGACAATTACCTACTTTTTTACTTAACATAAAACATGTCATAGACCAGATTGGTAATTCCACTTTCAAACTTTATGTTATGTATAACAGATTGAAACAGAACAACAGTAACTGTTATAACAGATTAGAAACTTGATGAAAAAAAAGTCTGCATTTCTATCTTATCTATAGATCTTTATGTTTCTTAGTTGGTTCGATCTTAGATCCACAATGCTAACTTGATAGGGTTGATTTACATTCCTTCAAGATTTATCTTTAAAAAACACAAGAAAGCAATTTTTTCTTTTTAAAAATTTAAAGAAAGGTTTTGTAACAACCCCAAACAGCACTTGGCCAGGGTGGTGGACTCAAAACCTAACCCTTCCCTTATTACAGGAAGAGACCCTTGCCCAGCAGTGAGAAACTTATCGGTATTTTTTTTTGTACAGGTCTTTTAGTGCTCACCGGAGCATTGTGGGGCTGTACTAACCCTTTCATACGTCAAGGCACAAAAGGTCTACGTAATGTTACAGCCACTACTCGTGTGGGTCAAGCTTGGGCTGAAATAACCTTCTTACTTGGCAACTGGAGGGTGAGTCACCACCTATGACATAACATGCTGTCCTACTAATATTACAAATGCAAATGTTTGTAATTATGGATGTAAGTTTGTTACTCTTTCATAGCCAGTTGCTCTCACCGGTCGGTAAACGATCTGTGGGTTAAGCAACCATTCTATAGATGGCTGATCTCATTATGCCTTTCGGGCGGCTTGAACAACTTTATCACTAGGTTGACCACTAACCATACATACATACATGTGTATTCTATTTTTATTCAATAGAAAAAAAATACGTACCCAACCACGTGTTGTCGTTGTCCCGTGGTTGCGGTACCTACCTCTGAAATAGCTCTAATACTCTTTTCTCTATATTATGTGCAGTACGTATTGCCGTGGTTGATCAATCAGGCAGGCTCCCTAGTGTACCTGGTGGCAGTTCGTCGAGCACCACTGTCCTTGGCCGTGCCTACTGCTAACAGTCTGGCTTTCGCATTCACTGCTATCACCGGAGCCACGCTAGGCGCTGAAGAACCGCTCGACAAATGTAATTACTTTTGATTGACAGGTGTTGTAAACTTAGCATAGCATACTAAATATAAATAATAGAAATACGACCAAGTCAGAGATAAGTATTTGTAGAAATTAATCTCATCTGACATATTACAAACCGAGCGCAGCTTCTAGGTACTATGATAACCAGATAACTGATAGACATATGTATGTAATAGTATGTATGACTTCTAAATACATACTTACATATACACGCGCCACCTTCATATCGGCACTTCCGTATTGTACCCTAGACGTGGCAGTGGCGTGCTACAATACGTAGCTATCTGCGCCACGGTTGTCCTAAATATTATATTACTGAAAGGAATGTGTTTTTAAACCATTTATCAGTTATCCGGATGAGGAAAGGTCAGTCGAGAGCGTCCTTTGCTATGATGACGATGTATTTCCTTTAAAATATAGGTACAATTTTGCGCCGTCACATCATGCGGTTTAACCCAGTGCATCGCCGATTTGTCCCGTTCCATTAAGGTGTATTTTTTCACTATCTACATGACGGACTAAAAATAAAAATTTGACAACTGATGGACTGGACATATTATTACCTACGTTTGATTTAATTGACAAATATTATTAAATTTCTTTTTTCTTTTTCTTTGTTTCTCCCTCTTTTGGAGAGGCAAACTACATACCATCCGGGGCCAAACCAAGCGAGAAATGAACTTGTTATATGGCAGGTGTTAAGAATAGCGACTTTTTGTAGTAAGCGTAATGAGTGTGGGCATGTAAAGGATAATAAGGCTTTGCATTAGGAGTTTTTGATATAATTTCAGTTGATGATAGGATTGATTTAATCATTAATATAATAAAATTATACTTAATATTTGTGCGATCCACAAAATAATAATTGTTTCGGGTCTGGTTGTGCTTTGTTAACTGCACGTTTGGCGCAGTGGTTTAAGCGGTCACCTCGCCGCAACAACCGTAGCGCCGCGTGTGGTGGGTTCGAATCCTACCCGGGACAAATCTTTGTGTGATGAGCACGAGTATATGTTCTGTGCCTGGTTGTTAATGTATCTATATAAGTATGTATTTAGAAGTATATAAGTATGTTTATCAGTTATTTGTTTACCATAGTACAAGCTCTGATAGTTTGGAATCAAATGACCGTGTGTGAGTTGTCCAACAATATTTATTTATTTATTTGTGTCCGTTGTTTGTATGTTTGAAAAATTCCCCGCGACACAAGAGCAATTCTTTATATTTCTTTAGTTGTCAAAAAAGAAAATAAAGAATATACCTAATGGTGGAATACATAATAATATGTAGCTAATATTTATATTTTTAATGTTATTTTTCATTCTCAGGGTCCCTATTGGGTATAATACTTATTATGGGAGGCACTACAATTTGCTGTTATGACACGAGCTGATGAAGTCTTATGACAAATTGCTCACCAAGGAGTCTTACGCCAGTCCCTCTCGTGTCTATGTGTTGCTGAGCTGGTGGCTTCAATTACTGACACACATTTAAAATATATGACTAGGCACTTTCTAAAGGTTTTATGAAATAAAGCCTTGTTACTGAAATTACAGAAGTTTGCTCTACTTGTCCTTTATTTTTGCAACTGGCATGATTTGATTTGATTGTATTATGTTATTGTGTTTTTTTGGAATGGATGAAATGTTTGTATGTTTTTTTCATCTCTATTGGTTAAGGCATTTGTTCTGTCTACTTTACAAGAGATTCCCCTTTCATTATACTTTTAAAATCCGGGTTGTATTTCTCTGGGGAAATAGACCCAGGCAGCAGTCAAAAAATATTTAAACTATCCTAAATAAATATAAAAATAATAATCGTTAGAAAGGAAACCATAAAAGATGCTAGCCAGATTTACTTTAGGAAAGTTGTAACTCTACTTACTTATAGATTTTTGAGGTATTAGTTTAGATAGCTCTGGGTTTTATGTACCCACTTAATCTCACCACCATGAAACAGCGTTTAAACAATGGACATCGTGACAGGTATTAAATGAAATTATTATTGGTATATGGCAAGTCATTTTAATTTGAAATAATTATTTTCCTATTTCATTGTGTGTTAAATGTCATCGGCAGAGTTTGGCGATAGCCATCTTCATTGAAATAGTATGTCCCTTTACTCTTGTGTAAGTTATTCTGTGGTGCCAATAGCAGAACCTAATTTTATAGCGGCCAGGTAAAAAGAAATAAAAGAAGTTAATTAAAAAAATATATTTTTATTTATTTGGAATCAAAGCATTATAAGTAGGTAAAATTATTAACTTGTGATATGTCATTTATCATTTTAATTTTCGAGATCATTACACTAAAAATAGAAATAGGAATGTTTCAATATTGTTGTTTACTGGTCGAAAAGTACAACTTGAAAATATTTTTTTATGAATTTTATTTAATACTGTGTTTGGCGGATTTAGGCATACAACCACAAAGCTAGCTTAACATAAAATAAATGCCAAATAATAAATTTTTATATTAAACAATAAAACATATTTGTCTCATTCTAAGCGAAGGCATGCCCAGCAGGAAAATTAAACATTTCATTTATCAAAAACAGTTTAAAGTAATATTTATGTAATAAGCACAAAATAAAATTAAAATATAACTACAAAAGATAAGAACAAGAATATAAAAAAAATATAACATTGCATAAAAATGGCACTAAGAAAAAAGTTTTTTAAATAGTTTTGTTTTTTACCTAAACTAATATGGGTGGGTATAAGACTACAGGTTTTCTTCTCACATGCATGCTTGATCTTGATCAGTCTATCTTATCCCCTTGTTCAATTCTCTTTTACACAAGCAATGCGTTTTTCGGTCTACCCTACTTGCATGTACACACCATCACATACTTCCAGTAACATGTCTTTTCCCCCTCTATTTATTTAATATTCCTTATTTTATATAGTTTATATCTATAAAGAATGAAAACAACTTCCAAAAATAAAATATTCATACAAAAATCATGTGTACACAATTTGTAACATAGTGTTATAAGTGTTTTATGACATTAAACATTGTACATAACAATGTTATATTACATTGTCATTGGTAGTTTGTCTACAGCAATTATTGTTATAATATGCAAATAATTCATTTACATGTGTTTTAACATTCAGTCTCCACAACATTTTATATTATAGGTAAGTACTAGAGGTCTGGCCTTACTTTGTCCAGGTACAATTTTATTGAGTAAATTCGACATATACAAAGATATCAAAAAATAATTATCCAATTTAATTTAGTTGATCAAGTCATGTGCGTACATTCATTTCAGTGAAACATTTTTTTAATTATAGAGATTTTATACAACACTAGAATATAACAAAATAACATGATTATGTGAGGTGAACACTGTCCATGTGGAGCAAATATAATTAAGTTATAAAAAAAGTTAGAACAGACGTTAACTAAAAGCCTAAAGGTACTCCAGGTGTCATAGGTTTACCTTCTTCAAATGGATAATGATTGTCATCTACCCATTCAACAAACTTGTTACTCAAATGGACTGCTATTTCACACACCATGATACAATCACTCTCAGCTCTGTGTGCAGTCAATTTACTCTTTTGTTCACCTATCCTATCATGAAGGTCTTGCACTCTAAATGACATATCAGGCTTTGGGTCATCATCATAGAAAAGTTTCCTCACTCTTTTTCTTCTCTTTTCATCAAGTTCACTCTTTGCCCGTTTCAATTCTGGATCATTTTCATCAGATTCCAATTTCCGTTTTGATGGCGTTCTTTCGTTAATTTGCTTGTAGTCAAGTTGTTGAGAATATTCTTTGTCTTCTTTTGTCCCCAAACAGGCAATCTCATCACCATTACTTGGGAAAAAAATATCTTTTTCAAGTCCATCCCTTAAATCATAAAACGCATAAAGACTATCAGCACACATAACATCATTAAATAAACCCGACGAGTTAAGCTTCTCAAAATGATGTCTCAGTATCGGAAAGTCGAACTTATGTCCGTTATGAGCGATCAAACACACAGGTGCTTCTAGACCGTCTAAGAAGGATTTGATAGTCTCAACAGTATTGATATTGAATCTTGATTCATGTTCTAACAAGTCGTTGTCGAGACCTGAAGCTTCCGTAGATCCAGGAGCGATCGTTCGGCCCGGGTTGAAACACAAGGTAAGTTTATGTTGAACTCGCGGTAGCCCAGATTTTATATCCAGAATATGCCTTCGTTTCACTGCTAACATGCATAATTCTGTAATCCGTGTTTGATTGTGCTCAAGATTTGGAAGACTAGTCGTTTCTAAATCTACGAACACATAAGTCGCGATTTGCGCCATTTTTGTCACTGATACAAATATATCGAGTAGATAGTAATCTTATAGTCTTGTTTCTAGTTATTTTAATGTAACGCAAATCTGCGAACCACTTCCTTTTAGAGTTAACACAACTTTGGAACTCATAACTCTGAAACTCTGTATTTATATTATTTGTTATCATTTTTTGATCCGTCACTAAGTGTCAATGTCAAACTGAAGTGTCAATGTCAACTGTGCGGCTGTGCTTAGCCGGTAGGGATGCGCTCTCGATTCAATAAATCAATTTAATAGTACTCAATACGAATGAAAATCGAATTGTAATTTTTGTTCTCTTCAAAACCAAAAGAATGCTCAAGCCATAAAATTGTTAGTGAGGCAATAATCAGTTTCAATAACAAAGCATTTAGAATTTTATTTACAATATTAAGATTTAACGCGCTTTTGTTGGACCTGCAACATTTTTTTCGTTTCTCTTAACATATTATAAATAAAAGCAAGTAAGGTACTCATGTACTTTTTTCTTAAGTGCACTATTAGTTAGGTACAGGAGAGGTCTGCATGCTTAATAACTATGCACAATTGGCATCTTAATACACTTCATATAGGTAAAATAACAAAGACTTTTTGTTTGTAAATATGTAATAGAGAAATTACTAAATTAGTGTAATTCTCAACCACACATACACGAGCAGCAGAGAATAAGAACCTATTAGAGCAGGCTGTGAGGTCTGAAATAAGTCAATCAATGTCAGTTCATACAATTTGTAGTTGATATACCTACACGCCAGAGAGTGAACAATTTTGTCTTATATAATTATATTTGATGCAGTGGCAAACAGAAATTACTTATTATTCTAAAGGTTTTGGACGGTTAGGCGAATTTGTAGAGCAAGTTTGAAACATAAAATTCGACTCTAAGTGCTCACATACAATTCATACGCATAACGTTCAAACTATTCGTTTGGCGCAGTGGTTAATGTGGTCACCTCGTCGCAATAGCCGTAGGTAGTGCCGCGTGTCGTGGGTGCAACGATATTTATAAATCTGTCGCTAGATGGGGTTACGATACTCACTTGTGTTAATTAAGCTGTAGTGATAATCTATTAATTTAAATAAAAAGTCAGTCAGTCATTAAGTTTTCATTTTATTACTTTACATTTTTATATCTAAAACATTTATTGCACTGTAAAATTTATTTTACAATAATTACAAATAAAATAACAGGCACTCGAATGCAAGCCGAACTGAAGTGTTAAAGTAAGAAGAAAATCAATTATTCTTTCTTTCTTAAAAGACACGGCTACAATTTTCAAAACAGCTGAATTCGTACCTTTTAAATTCAGTCTTACGCGTAATCGCTCACTCGCTGTCTGCAAGGCAGAAAATTGTAGCTTCCATTTTAATAAGTATTACCCAAGTTCTGCATTAATTATATGATCAACCTATACCACTCGGCTATAATTGCTCTCATATAAATTATAAATGTAAATTTCTTAGTCGATGCTACCTACAGTATTTCACGTATTAAAACCCGGCATTCTCGTCATGTAACATGCAATACCGCGATTCAGGTGCTACAATTTGACTAAACACACCGGAAGATGTCGCTGTTTTCAAAGTACATGATTAAATTAATGTATACCGAAAAATAGCTTAAAAATGGGTAAAACTTATTAAAACGTTATTATCAATATTAGTAGCACATATTACATCTGATCTACAGTTTTCCGCGAATCTGCAGTAACAATTTATCGGCTTAAAGCCAGTTTGAAGATAAAAATAATTTTAAATTACACTTTGGACTACGCATTAAGTTGAACTTAAGTTAAACATAAAGAATCATCAATCAATGATTTATAGTTGGATATTAGACTTGACATAAATAACAATAGGCAAACAAAATGTTTAAACTCAATAAGAAGTTTAAATACCATCCATGATATTATAATGTGTGTTAAAAAATAAAATTAAAACTTACATACGTGCCCATTTGTGAATCGACCTACCCCTACGAACTATTTTTACATTCTAAACCATTATCATTAAGTTCGTTAATTAGCTGACTAGATAAATAAGTATTTTATCGTTTAAATTGACAAAAACTTACAAAATAACTATTTTAATTTTTGGTACAATTTTTTTTCCTTATGGTTAGACCTATAAGGTTTGACTTGGTTAAATACGATTAGAAACGATCTATGCAAAGCATCTGTTCAATTTTAACATAAATTAAGTACATACAAACTATTGTTCAGTAAGTCCATATTTATATCGTTATTGTATTCTTATTACAAATCAAAACGCCTGATCGGCTCACTCCCGGCACCCAAATTCGATTCATGGCACATGTAAGTTATCCCAGAGTAACGTATAACTAATTTGATACTACAAAAATCGTTTCATCCAGATTATTTTATATCAAATCAGCCTCTGATCACTCGCTATTTTGGGATTGCAAAGCTAAATTTTGAAATAAACTCGATTACGTCACAATTGAAATCGTATTCGAGTGTCGAAAGTAAATCAAGATGAGGACACGATTTGGCAAGGTTACCCACATAGCCTATTTTTAATAATAGTAAATAATGCGAATGTTGTAAGAAATAAATTACCCAGTGAATACCTATGTCTAAAATAGCGCCGAAAAGATGAATACACAAAAGATCGTTCCTATTGTTCTTGAAACCGCTATCAATGCGTTTTTGCAACATTATCTATTATCTAATACTATTAATGTTATTTACAATACAAACAAGTGCTTTTGCCCCTGTATACCATTATAATAAAAAAGCCTAAAATATTCTACCTTCCTATAATCAGTGGTTTTTCTTTTTTTAAGCTGGCTATTTTGTATTTTTATATTATTTTTACAAATGGCAATGTTGTTTTTATCCTAGTCTTTGCACAAAATAAAAAAAAAATTATTGCATCGATTTTGAATCGATTTAGTAATATGATTGTGTTCAATAGTTTTTTTCAAATCAAACAAGTGAATTAATATTACTGCGTACAAAAAACTGCTTAACAATCAATTTATAAAACGATGTGTTCTGTAGTTTACCTAAGAAAAAACCTTTATAATGTATTGTGTCCCCTTAAAAATATAATGATTTCTGACAAAAAGGATTTATAAATGAATACATGACTGTCTTTATCCCCTCGCCCAATTCGTGACAGCTTCGTTCGTGAAGATTACATAAATGCAATTTTAACAAATAATCACTATACGGTTCCGAGCAGTTACGTGTTGTGCATTCGTTTATAGAAACTGGATGGCGATCATATCACTAAATTAATATTTTTCTTCAATTGCAACCTAAGAAAATTTGCAAACAAAACTCGAACTATGGCGCTGTAGGAGAACTAAACATTAATGATAAAAAAATAATTTCGTAAATAATCCGTTAATTGTTACTTTTATGTTACTTGTTGAATTCAATGTTACATTTTTTATTGCAAACAATATTAAGTTAGCAAAAATCGTGTTCTCCAGTAAAGTTTTTGACTTCATCTATGGCCGCTCTGAGTTTGACGAGTGATAGACGCAGATTGCTCTCTTCTACGGCAAGGTTCTGTCGTTCGGCAAGCAGCGCCAGAGCACGGTCCGAGTCTCGCGACGCTGATCGTGTGATGTGCGCGCCCTCTACACGCAGCGACGTGTTGCGACGATGCAAGTCCGCTATCTCCCGCCGACGACCTGGAATTAAAAAAATACGAGATAATCTTCAATAAATCTGAATGTCACAATCTTATTTGTTAAAATTCTAATAAGGTCTAAAATTCATATTAATAATAATAATGTCCTCCTAGCCGATATACGGCTACGGCGGCGGCGGTCAGTTTCATTGAAACTGGCCATTTGTGCAGGACTTTGTTTATAGTGTCCAAGTGTGTGCACAATACACAGGTACACTCTCTATTCCATCACTCTCATAGTTTGGTGGGACGGATAACCGACACGACCAGTGTGGCGCAGGTCCGACGGCTTTACGTGCTCTCCGAGGCATGGAGGTCATCGACCTCAACGTCCTAACTCCGAGCAATCTCTAAGAAATTCTTAACAGAAAATCTCAGAAAATACTTTTTGGCTCGACCCAGGATTCGAACCCGAGACCTCTCGCACGGCAGTCGCATATACTACCGACCGCGCCACAGAGGCATTTCATATTAATATGATTTAATTTGGTGAAACAAATTATTATATGATTTGTAAATATTGTAAATTATATAAGGGCCAAGTCGGGCCAACTGAAGCAGACGAGAGTAGAGCATGTGCCTCGACCGGGGTCAAGGCGCCATTTTGTTTTTGGTGTGGATCAGGATGACAGTTTTTTGACACATTGGTTTTTGGCGGGACATGAACTAGTCGAGTTGGATCGTTGAAAAAATATTTTTAAAAGTAAGATCAGTGCCTAAACTCTTTCCTCGGTCTAGATAGTTAATTTTCTTTTAAACTTTACTGTGGAGTGATCTAATAATGTTCAAATGTAATTGAAATGTGTGAACATTGTGTTTCGTGCTTGCACTTGACCGCCATGACCCCTACTAAATCTGTGGCCGCTAATGGTGAGGCAATGCCCACTAGAATATGATATATTTGCCGAGGTATTAAGGTAAGACAATAATCATGATGAAATACCTATATTGTCCCATATGTTAAATGAATCCTTATATTTGTTGGTCAGGCTATCGCGCGTGAACATTTAGATCAATTTTTCCAATCTCGTTTTACATAATAATGAGCTATAATGTATTACAGATATCATGCCGTCAAGTGTGGGGTGATGAATGATTAAACCCACGAGATCCTATGCTGATGTATTTGTGCCTGGACAACTCTCCGATTATAAAGAGCATGTTACTATTTTTAGTTACCGTAACATGAATACAAGTGAGTACTTATGGTATTTTTTTTCTTTTGCGTCTACCGTCATATAATTTTTTTTTTATTAACATTTATTACATAACTACTTACATAATGAATATATTTAAATATAATTAAAATAAGGCATCATAAAATATCTCCGCATCAGCGTCCGTCAAAATCAAATCATTTATTCCTATAGGTCAACGTTACAATTACTGAATCTACCATTAGCTTGGAAAGGGGGTAAGGCCTTATGAGAAGAGCTAGAATAGAACTATAAACAGAAATATACCTATGTCGTAGTCCTTGTAGCTCTTTATGAGGAGGTCCACGCCAGGCCAGAACGGTTCATTGACCTGACACCACGCGTCTTCGCTCTTGTCCGGCATCGGGGGTGCTTCGACAACAGTCTCCTGCACCCCCGCGGCGCAGCTCTGAGGCTCGTCCATGGATGTCGCCTGTGTCGTCACACCCCTCTCACACTCCTGCGGCGACTTCAACGAAATAATGTTGGATATATCCGGTATATTTAACTTAGGATAATCATAAAAAGGTTGTTCAACTTGAACTGTTTGGATGTTTTCGCTGTCGAAACCGGGATTTAAGTCTCTTTTCCTTGTGTTTTGTCCGCTCACGAGTTTGAGGCTACGGTCAGCCATTTTGGAAAGACGATTGAGTTCAGAGAAATTCTTTTCTGCTAGCACACTGATACTTTCACCGGGTTGTTCTTCTCGGTCGAGCATTTTTTTGATCAAATTATTGTTTTCGTTGACGGATTGTTTTATTTCAGTCATTAGTTGCAGTTGTCCGCGCGTGTGCAGGTAGAACGAGGGCCAGGTAACGGTCGCGTTCTCGTCGGTGTTACTGTCGCGTCTTTGTCGTTCTTTCAAGATTGTATCCCAAGCGTACTCGTAACCTGAAATGAAGAAAACACCATGACTCTCTAATTAGCTGTATAATTGATAAATTGAAAAAACTGTAGGGCCATTGTCCTTGGGGTACAGTTTATAAATTCTTGAAACAGTTAACTCATTATTAAACTATCCGATTATAAAGCATTTTGAACTGACGTTTTTTTTAGAAAGATTTCTAGTAGACTAACGCGAACCAAGTATGACCATCATCCTCCGAGTCGAGGGTGCAATTGTTCTAACTTACTTTCTTTGTACTTCTGCGTGACTTGCGTCAACTTGAACACTGATAGGAACTTGGACTTCTTTCGTATTGTTTCGCAGTTTTCTTCAGCGAAGATACTGATCTTTGCTCGTAGAGGCTCCGGAGCTGGCGAGGGTGCCTTCTCTTGACCGTTGAGCAGCACATCTAGTCGACCAACAGCCGCGTATGCTCGACGTACTCGGTCGTGCTTCAGCATCCTGTCCTGAAGATCCAGGTCTTTTTCTGAAATGAGATGTGAAGTTGCGTATGTATACTATTTTTTTATTACAAAATTTCGTCGTCAATTGCTACACTAAAGAAACTGTAAATAAAACATGAGTCACGTTTATCTGACTCATTTCAATACATTTTTAAATACGAGTAAATATTTTTTTAAAATTTCTTATGTTGTATACCTACCTTTAAAAGCTTCCTGTGAGGCCAAATTGAAATTAGCAAGAAATTCAGCTTTCCTCTTTCTACTTTTTTTCTTTCTAGAGCCTTTAGTACGTCCATACTCTTTGATGATAGCTTTATATTGTTTCAATTCAGCTTCTGAATCATCAGAATCACTCTCGCTGCTCTCTTCATCTACTTTTCCTTTAGCGATGGCCATTTCTTTGTATATTTCACTTTTAATTTGTTCAGGAGTTATGATATTACTACTAGGATCATTTTTATCAACTTTCTTCACTGGCGCGCTACTCGCTTGTTGCCGGGCGTCTTGTTTCGCCTCTTTTAATGGATGATGATCGCGGTTCGACAGATATTTCAGGCGTCTCAATCGTTTCCGTTTCTCATAAATATCTAAAGAACTCATCTCTTCCGGTTTAGTAATTGCTGCGGGTTTATTATGTCGAAGACTAGTTATAACTATTTGTGGCTGCAGTTTCGAATCTTTAGGGCAGGCTATCACAATTTTATCATTCGTTTTCACCGGTTTAGGAGTTTCTTTCTTTGGAGTCTCTTTTTTTGGAGCAACTATTTTTGGAGGGATAGTTTGTGCGATTTTTTCTGGTTCTATATTGACTACTTTAGGCACGGTAATCTTTTCAGCTTCTACGATGGTTGATAGTGGCACTTGATAGAGAAATTGTGGAACTTGGTTCACAATGACTTGTCCACGTTCTGATTGTATCACAGGGTTTCTTATTTCGATCTCAGGCTGAGTTATAACAATATTTTCAGGTGTGTTTATGATCACTTCCGGTTTTTTGATAATGATCTCTGGTTTTGTAAATACCATTTCCTGTCTTGTCATTACGATTTCCGGTTTTGAAAACACGATCTCCGGTTTCGTAAATATCATCTCCGGTTTTGACATTACGATGTCAGGCTTGCTCATCACAATTTCAGGGATGCTTATCACGGCATCAGGCTTATTTATCACTATCTCAGGCATACTTAACACAGGATCAGACCTACTTATTACAATTTCAGGCATGCTCAATACGGGATCAGACTTGCTTATTACAATTTCAGGCATGTTTAATACAGGATCAGATTTGCTTATTACAATCTCAGGCATGCTTAGCACAGGATCAGACCGGCTTATCACAATTTCAGGCATGCTTAACCCGGAATCAGGTTTGGGTATCACTATATCGACTTTAGCTTTGCTCTGTAGAGGTTGTATCACATTGTTAGTCGTCTTTAGTATTTGTATTTCTTTGTTAACAACTGTGACGGGTGCTGATTTAACAGCTTTGTTGTTGATGTTAACATTAACCTCAGCTGTAGATGTTACAACGTTTACTTCATTCACAATTTTGTTTTCGTTCGTCGTCAGTTTTGCTTTGTTATTGTCTGGTGTTTGCGTTACCTTAGAGTTATTTTTCACAATCATCATGTTGGCCGGAAACTGTACATTGCTTAAATATAAAAAATTTGGCTGTAAAACGACACTTTTCGGTTCGGTTGTGGTGAGTTTTTCCGTCACCGTTTTCTTATTTTTTAAGTCTTGCTCCTGCTGCGTTCCCTGCGACTTCTCCTTCACGACTATCTTGTTACCATAGATCTGATTCTCAGTGATCAAATTCTCAAAGTCATTTTCGTCACAATTCTCTTGATGTAACCTCTTTAGTGCGACTACTTTTGACGAAGTGCCTTCGTTAACTACGTCATCTTTGCACTTCTTACTTTGGTTTAACAGTCGTGAAGGAGCTTGCGAGTTTTTTGACTCAAAATTCGTTCTCTGTAACAATACTTGCGGATTTTGTTGTTGTATCGTTAGCAACATTTTTGGATTTTGATTATTGTTATTCTTGTTCTGAATAAACAATATTTGGTTCTTTGCGTCGTTCGTGAACGTTTCTCTTTCTGGAGGTTTATTTACTTTGACTTTGTTTGTTTCAATGTTCATGGGGTTGAACAAAGGTTTAGTTAGAGCTGGGGTGGTCTTGGTCTCGGCCGGTGGATCAGACTTTGGTGGGTCAGGTATTCGAAACTTATTATCTGTCTTTTTTAACGCATCGGTGTTGTTTATTAACGTGTTTATACTACTTGTGACTGGAATCACAGGTTTGACTGTATCTTTGATTTCCGTCTCTTTTGTCGCTGACTTAATAACGATATTACTTTGAATCTCTACTCGCGGGGGATCTTTGGTGAAGACAGGGTTGAACGGTTTCTTCGTTAAAGAATTTTGAAATAGCGAATCTGGCGGAGTGCTTACACACTTCATATCTATTTTGCTTATAGGTATACTGGTTTTTAAACTAAACCGTTCAGGTTTCTTTTTGATTTCTTTGCTGGGAGGTATCGAGGGGATGGTGACTGTGGCTCCCGAGCCCTGCGCCAGCGATGTGATGCTCATCTTGGACTCGGTGGGTTGAGCCTTGCTCACCTCCGGCGTAGACACACTGGATACCGTCGATATTATCTCCGGAGTGAAGTGGTCCTCGAAGTCAGTCGGAGGTTCAGATTCCTCCACCACGTGTAGCGCGTCACTCTCCATACTACTCTCGTCCAGAATCGGATCTTTTGACGAGTGTAAAAGACTGGGATGTTGGAAAGGAAAATCTGGAGCCACTGTATCAGGCTGGAGAGGTTGGGTCGGTGGGAGGAGGCCGGGATGGTAACCCGCCATCCCGGAGTGATTGACCGGCTGGAATGCTGAAAACCCTGGTATTGAGTACAGGTAACTGCCATAGTTAGGATAGCCAGGTTCTATATGTTTAGTAGTCGTTACGCTTGGGTTCGGGTTCGGAATAGACGATGGTGAAATCTTTGGTGAATGTGGAATGGGCTTTGTAGGAAGAAAAGCTGGTTTTTCAAAAATGTGTGGCTCTATTTCTGGTGGTTTGGGAGGGATAGGTTCAGGGGGTAATGGTCTCTCGAGCTCCAAGGGTGCGATCGGGGAGATCGGCTTCATAGACAGCACTGTGAACATAAAAATAATATGTTAAAATTGCATTACAGATTTATTTTTCATATAAAACACTGTAATCACTGATAAAGTTTCAAAGTAACATAAAGAATTCCTTAATTCATTGATTGATTTAAAATTAATCGACCGCTGTGAAGCATAATCTAAACTATTACTTAGACTTAATGTGCAGTATTTAGACGAGTTATATTGTAAAATACATTACAATAAATATTCTAAATAAAAAAAGAAAAAGGATGGTATATGGCTGAAGGATTTAAGCGTTGTATCTACATTAAGCAAAATTTATCAGTCAAGTCACTAACCCCCGGTTTCTGAGTACATTTAGCGATAGTTTATCTATTCAATAGCGTTATTTTAGATGAGTTTTGTCACTATTGAATAGATAAACTACCGCTAAATGTACCTCAAAAACCTGTGTAAATAGCGTCCAGGATTGTGGCGACGACTGTTCAGAGCGACAACTACAGACATCTAAGACCGTGATCAAAAGGGCCGAATACGCCGCAAATTCGTTCACGCGCTACCGAAATACTAACCCTCTTATTCATAAACACACTATAAACCTGTTTTAGTTAAACAACTACTGTAATATGTTTTCTCTTTCTCATTTCGCTAAGGAGTGAAAGAAACAAAACTCTTTATAAGCCTTTCAGAACTTCATTTTTTTTATGAATCTCTTATTCATAAATATATTAGTGTCCATTAATCACGTCCACATACTTCGCGCTAGTTCAAACGACGACTACCTCCGTGGCGCAGTGGTTAATGTCGCCACACCGCTACCATTGCATCGGCAGATCGTGGGTTCGATTCCCACACCGTCCAATTATTTGTGCGACCCACAAATAATTGTTTCGGGCCTGGTAGTACTTTGTGTCCGTTGTTTGTATGTTTGTAAAAGTCCCCGTGACACAAGAGCAATTCTTATTGCAGATGACTTAAAAAAAAAGAAAATTCTACGTAGCTCACCCTCCTTATGGACAGAACGTTCACGCGAAATATACGCAAAAAAATCGCAGCGAATACGGCTGTTCTTGATTTAAGACGTGCTACACACATATATATTTGGTTCGGCATTAATCAGCCTAGTTGATCGGCAACCCCGAATATGCGTAAATGAGTTCGGGCAATGCCGCTTGACATCACCGCGCCTGTTTAAACCGAATTGTGACGATCGGCCCGAAGAACTATAGTGTATTTTGTTTGTGTATGTGCCTTTGTAACCTATTGTGTTAATAATTACTTCTTTGTTTATCTGTTTCTTATGATACGTGTTATTTATATAAGGTGAGGTTTCACCATTTCTGTATATAACAGATAACTTATCAGAAGGAATTTTTACAGTAGTTTTTTTTAGTTGTTGTCAATTTATCTAGCAGATTGGCTATCTTACATTTATACATATTAAAATCATAATCAAATCATTTATTAATTTAGGTCAAATATTGACACTTATGATAGTCGTTACAATTACTGAATCTACCACTAGCTCGGAAAGGGGGTAGATCCTTATGAGAAGAGCTAGCAAGAAACTTACGGCCACACTTTTCAATCGTCAAAAGATTAACAATGTGGTTGATACTATAATAATTATTGTTACATAAGCTGTGAAACCTTACCTACGTTCAAAAGTTAAACATTGTCTGTCATATTCATAAAAATATATTAAGTTATGAAAGGCTTATAAATTGCTTTGTTTCTTTCACTCCTTAGCGAAATGAAAAAGAGAAAACATATTATAGTAGCATTTTAACTAAAATAGGTTTATAGTCTGTTTATGAATAAGAGGGTATGTGTTTATTTGACCTGCTTGTTAGATTAAGTTAATCCTTCTATAACGTGGGGCTAACATCGTTAATGGCGAAAGATTTGTGTATTTCATGCACCTCTGTCTGCATCTTCGGATAAAGTAGGCGTGATATTATGTACTAGAAGCCACCCGCGACTTCGTCCGCGTGGAAACTCTTCCCGTGTAAATCCTGATCCCTCGGAAACTCCGGGACGAAAAGTAGCCTATGTGTTTGGGTCTTCAGCTATACCAAATTTCATCGTAATCGGTTAAGTAGTATTTGCGTGAAAGAGTAACAAACATCCATACGTACATTCTTAGAAACTTTCGCATTTATAATATTAGTAGGATGTACATTATGTTAATTTGTTCTGTGGTCTGAGAGTGTAAACTGATCACAAGCGCTATTCGTTTTTTCAAATTCTCAATAGTAGCCTAGAGTTTGGTAACGTGGCTGGTATAATTCATTTAATTTTGCATGAGACTAACATTACAAACCTAGATAAGAACGTTTCTGCCAGCACCACCTGGTATCATAAGCGAGATACGCAGTTGACAGTTATTTTCGATGAAAAAATAAATTTAACCCACTAATTTCCCACAGCTGGGCAAGGGTTTCCTCCTGTAATGAGAGAGGGGTTAGGCCTTGAGTCCACCACGCTGGCCAATTGCGGGTTGGAGAATTTGCATATCTTAAAGAACTGTTCTAAAGAACTCTCAGGCGCGCAAGGTTGCATCACGATGTTTTCCTTCATCGTTGGGACAAGTGATATTAATATATGGTGTGTTGCCTCGGGTACGAACCCGTGAGCACTAGCGTGGGAGACGCAACTTAAACCAATCGGCTATCACTGCTCAAATATATCAGCTCATTATCTTTTAACAAGCGCTTCCGAACTCTTACAATATAAACGATCTGTGGGTTAAGCAACCGTTGGCGCGGTCATTCTATAGATGGGTGACCGCATAGTGGTATTTGAGCTGGGCGTCTTCGTGCTTCGGAGGGCACGTAAAAAGTCGGTACTGGTTGGTGTCTACTAAGATAACAGTTGTTAAGCCATGTCAAAGGCCTTCGGGCGCCTTGAACAACTTTGACTCTAGGTTGACCACTAGCTATACGTCAAACAAAACAAACCTCTACGTGTTTGATACTAACCAATAGTACTCGTTTGCCGCTGAAACTCGTACCTAATAAAATATGTAGTGTAGTTAGGTAGTACGAACTAGTTGATCTGTCTTTTGTATCCTTCAAGCTAATAGCTCGGGAGGTCGCAGGTTCTATACCCAGGAGAAACAAATATTTATGTGAGCCGCAAAGAATTTTCGGGTCTGGAGGCTTTTATGTATGTAGTGGAGAACTATTTTTAAGCCACTGTGCTGTACATTGCTTTCTCCCCTCAATTATAGTAGATAACACATTGCGTCAAAGCAGCAATGTACTCAATAGTGATCATCTATTTGACTTATACTAGTTGTCAACTGAGATATATACGTAATACTCATGGTTTTACTGTGTGTACACATAACCTCGAAAAGTCATTGGTGTGTTGCCTCGGGTTCAAACCTGCGATTACTTGCGTACCAACTGTATTCCACTCGGCTATCATATGTCTTAGTATAATTTATTGTAATTATCTTGAAAACAGAAGTAGGGTCGTACACCTTTAGGTATCAGAGAGCACGTAAATATTAAGTTGGGGAAAAGATCTTTGCGCATTATAGTATGTATGAACTTCTTATAAAATCTTTTCTCTAAATCTCTCTCTCTCTTTTCACAAAAAAGCTCGATATTTGGGTAACTCACGAGCTCACTGAAAGAAACCTAATGAACCGTGTACTCATTTGTGATTCTAGAAGCCAAAGAGATTTTATTACAAGTTCATACATACTATATTGCGAAAAGACTTTTTCCCGACGTAATACGATGTCTGTCATGTCGCCGGACGGTGGTTGCCGAAGTAAAAATGTTGCGTCCCATCGGGCTATGAGAGTGAAGGAACATAGACTGTACTTGTGTATTGTGCACACACTTGTACGCAGTTGTCTAGGTTCAATAGAACTGGCATCTTGTATTAACCGATTCGTTGCGACTTGCGTTTTCGTAAACTTCTAGCTGTGGCGGCAAACAAATATTTCGTGACACGCCTGTCGGGCCAACCGCCATAGAAGTTGATGACTCAATTTGAGCGAGTTATATGATATTTAAAAAAGACACGCCTCTCGTGTCATACGCCATATATAAAAGAATTGAATGGCACGCCTGTCGTGCCATCCGCAACGAATCGGTTAATATCCTTTCGAAAGATAATATCAAATTGCGACATAATTCGCCTCAACTTAGATTTCATAAATAACTTATTAGTTTGTCTATGTTGGACTGAACAAATATTCATTCTGCCCGACCCGAGATTCGAACCCGGGATATCGTAATCAGTAAAAGTGTGTATTTTCTACTTGACAATGTCCTTCCTTTTACAATCATTCTTTGTCTTATCTAACTAATTTAGTAAACAATTTTGAATTGTAAATTATATCTTTTGTACCTATTTTATTGAATAGTTGAAATTGTAGATTATATTCAGCAATTAATAGACCAGGGAATCGAACCCAAGAGCAATAAAATACAACAAATCTTCCTAAATTTACCTTTTTCTATATTTTTATTTAGTTGCAATTACTCAGTTAGTTTGATGAGTTGAATATTCATCGTAATTCCTTACTAGCGACTATTCGTTTCAACCAGTGTAAATAAATACACTTTGCTCAGGATTCGAACCTTGATCCTCATTCGTAGAAGACTAGAGCCTACTGAACTATAAAAGTAAGTTATTATATTTGTATAAGATTTTGTCGGCAGGGAGCGTAGTATTCACAAACACATAAAGTAATGTAACTCTATATTAAATAACAAACTTTCACATCACGTTGATCCGACACCGAAGAAGAATCCGCCGAGGAAGCCGATGGAAAAGCAGCTGTTTTTCTTTAAAAACCTGATGATAGTGTCCAGCCAGGCCTGGCTCTGCCCCGCGGACTCTCTCACGCGCTCCCAGTTCACACTTATATACCCAAGTTCACTCGACAAATGTAAAATTATCACACTACCCCCCAAACCAAATGCGGCAATCCGGCCAATTCTGATCACGGAGATGCCAGTCATCCATCCAGAAAATGTTCCCAGTAAAAAGTTCTTACTAGTATTACTAGTAAAATGTTCTGTTATATCAAATATAGATTTACTATCGCTTTTGATTACTTCTTCTTTTTTAGATATTTTCCTCAAGTCCCGTATTTCTGGTAGGTCTGGCACCGGACGCGCCATCAAATGTAGCTTTTTGTTGAGAATTTATATCAGAGTTTAGTTTTGTTGATGTTGTTCTTGTCAGATTGTAAACCATAGATTTTTGTAGCTTTCTGCGCAGATGAAAATAGTCTACCATAGTTGTTTAAAGTTTTTAGCTTATCCATTTAAACTTGGGCGTTGACCTTTGTGTATAAAAATGTTCAACAGCCAGTCATATAACAGAAAACATATAAAGAAATTGCAATAAGGAACCTCAAATTTGGTTACACTTTGTCTAGAGATTTCATGTTTTTTAGAGATATCCTAGCAACTGCATTAAAATTTAACAATTTTTTAAAATAATGTTTGGTTGAATTTAATAATTTATATAGAAACCTAGGTAATTAAGGTAAAACAATACTGCAAGATGACTGCAACAGTCTATTGATGGAAAATTACAATTTGCCAAAAAGCCTAAGTTCGTTCGTAAGACGTTATAAAACTTATTCAAAAGTTCTGCATGTCTCGTGAATCGATCCCGAGACCTTGTTTTTAACGTTGCAAACCTTAACGTGGATCACAGGGACCACAGAATTCATAAACGTAGTGGATACGATTTTGCTAATTCAATACCTATGTGAAAGACATTTATTTTAGGTAGTTTGGTACCTATGCTCTATACATATTAAATATTTGTGTGATTCGTACTGCTCGTCAAAATTACTGGCAGACCCAAAAAAAGGATCTGCTGCTAAGTCTGTTCTTTCTGCGACGCTGATTTGGTCGCATACTTCAGTTGAGCGAACAATCATAATAGGGAGGACAACGGGTCCAAGAGTAGCCATTTTTTATTTAAAGACAACTCCCGCTGAACTAAGAATTGCTCTTGTGTCGCGGGGACTTTTACAAACATACACACAACGGACACAAGGCACAACCAGTCCCGAAACAATTATATTATTTGTTGCATTTGATCGCACAAATAATAATCGTTCCGTGTGGGAATCGAACCCTCGACCTCCCGACGCAATCGTGTGGCTGTTATCAGGTACAACTTAGTAGATCCTTGCACCCTTACACAATTTATCTAGATCATGATAATTCACATAAAGTAGCTATATCGAACAGACCGCAGTCAGTTGCATAGGTCTCACTTTCTAGAATATGAATAATTTATTATGTCTTCGCCAGTCGCGAACCTTGTTCGTATCGTTTAGAAATCTTTAGCGTAACGGTAGCGGACTCTAAATTGGTGTAAACAGAAGGGATATCACATCGTACTTTTTTAAAATTTTCATCTCTAACCTCGCAGTTTATGCCTCTACATCCTGCCATCGAATAACACGTATATAAGTAAGGCCTTGTGTAAGTGAAAAAAATCCTAAATCAATATGTACCTATATATTTTTTTTGTTGAAATATTGATATTTTTTTGTGTGGGTGATATAAATACTTGCAACAGTTATACGGGTCTGGTCAGTTACGTTGAAACTAGCCAACTGTCCATAAGTTGGTTCTCTATGCCATCACTCTCATAGCCTCCAACTAAACACAAGAACCTCCAACACGTGCTATGAGGCATGGACATTTTCCTTTTCGTTCTTTTTTATAAAAAGCAACTCCCGCGCTAAAAATTGCTCGTGTCGTGGGGACTTTTACAAACATACAAGCAACGGATACAAAGTACAACCAGACCCGAAACAATTATTTATCGATTACTCAAATAATTGCTCCGTGTGGGAATCGAACCCACGACCTCTCGACGCAATAGTAGCGGCGTGAAGACCTAAACCACTGCGCCACGGAGGCAGTCATTTTAATGTACAAGTAACACATATTTAAAAATGTTACAGTAAATCTCGGAATAAAATATTATTTGACTCCATCTGGGATACTCTAACCCGAGACCGCAGTATATTCCGAAAAACCCCGCATTGAACCGGTATCGAAACCAGGATCTCAGAACCAACGTATTATCGTAATATAAACAGCACCACAACACAACCAAGGAACCTAATATATGCATAATTAATATAATATCACGCCTGTTGTCAAAAGGGCAGTCAGAAGAACATTGTAGTATATTTGCAGGTTAAATCTGTCGTCACATATTGTAGAAACGATCAAAGTGCGTTTGTACGCTGCAATCATTTCAAAGCAGCACAAAACTAACTACATACTATCTGCAAGCTTGGGAGTGGGAGGGGTGATAAACAAAAATAAAAGTAACTACGTGGCCAGCGACTCCGCGACAATACGGCGACAGTCGCGTCGCCGCTAACCAACTAGCATGCACATTAATTTCATTGAATGTATTTTTCAATAAAACCATATTTTTTTCACTTGTTAGGTATTGTCCATATCATATCTAACTATTAAATATAATATTTACATGACATAGTCGGACACTGACACTTGGAATACGACAACATGTCGCCCGCCTAAATGCTGCACGTGAATGACAAACAAATTATAGATTGTAAAATATTGAACACCTATTAAAAGCTAAAATTAATAATAACTATCTAAGTTAACGTATAAAGAGGTTGTTTTGTTATCAAATTTCGTGTTTTTTTAGTTCGTTTTTTTGTAACACGGCAGTCGTCGGTCGCGCGGGGTCAACGTGCGGATACCGGACGTGACGTCACAGTTATCACAACAAGCGAACTTGTCCAAGGAAGCTAGTTTAATATGACCCCGTGCGAGCGATATTACAAATTAAATTATTTGTCGAGCGGCGCCGCGGCGACTGTCCACACGAAGTGTCGATAAGTACGCGTTTTATGTCATCGCTGTGGACAGTCGCAGCGGCGGTCGACGCGCCTACGTATATAATTCGTGCTTTTATCGATCGATACATTTATACATCTAAAATTATATATATAATTTTTAAATAGCCGCACTCCTATCTAGTTGTACTGCGCCGGGCAGTTACATAGTCAAATGTGTTTGTTCTGTGGCGGTATATAATTACAAATTGGTGTATATCTTAGTGTCGTCCTTAGTAAGCGTACATGTGCACCGTAGTGATGCGACCGACGTGTCGACATAGTGCCGACTAGTGGACTTTATTATTAATAACATTCACATATATGTAGCTTGCCTAATACTAAATTATCTTTAAAATTAAGCCGGTTAATTAGACAACAGTGATTCGTTAGCAATTTAGAGTAACAAAACCACATTTCATACATCATGTGATTGAAAACAAAGGTATTTATCTTAAAGACTAAACAGTTAATGTGTAGACAAGTTACATATAAGTTACTGATACAGTATGTCGACACGCAGGCCACAAACTAAACGTAGGAACTAGGCAGTTCACACTGTCACCTCTCACTCGCACACACGGGGAACAGAAAGAGACAGCATTATACACTGTACACACTTTTATCGATAACTACAGACTATGTACAACACTAATGGATGCACAATTTCGTTGCACAATCGGCCAATAAAAGCGAGACTTACAAAATCATCACAACATATTAGGTACTTTCATCCTAGTTTTAATTACACATACATTTTTTATCTCATAAGATATTTCAACATGATACTCCTTGATACTCGGTTAGCCAATCACAGACAATCTAATCAGGCACAAAAAATCGACACAAATCAAAATAGTACTAATTTTCCTACATACGTTTAACTACCGATGTTTTAAATCTATCTTTATCGATAAAAGTGCGTACGACTATCGTTAATAATAATTCAATCAATGAATTAAGTTTTCACTTATTCCCAAATGGTAATTGTACATAAAGTGTAACATTTACTTTATTTTTATATTACAAATATAACAATTTCAGTCGAAAGGTCTACCGTCTTATATATGACATTGTGTTCGGTCTATATACTTATACTCGGCTCATTGAAAACGTGCGAATTACGTCATTTTATCGGAGTCTCTCGCTCACTACACATTGTCACATTCCTATAATTTTTTTCATTATGACGTAGTTCGCATGTTTGTAATGGCCCGAGTAGTACATAGAACAAATATAATATTATTGTGAAAAGTGTGTTGAAATAACTACACGAGTTTTAATATTGTAATTATTTTATTTAGTAATATCTTTACTAATGTCAAACTTTTTTTTACTGATTTATATAGGAAAAAAGCGGATTTGTTTTATTTTGTTTTTATAATAATAAAACTCGTGTAATAAGTGTTTTTGTTCATGGTCAATCTTCAGTATTATTTTTATTTAAACGTCAAAATAATTATTTTTGTTTAAAACATCACATTGTACAATTGTTGCATGAAAGTTTAACTGAAAATTGATTACATTTTCATATAAAACCTAAAGTTTATTGATATTTTTTGTTACCAAGGTAAAAGTGACAATAAATAATCTTCTTTTTTATTTTTATTTTTTCTTTAGTGTGTGCTGTACTTTTCTTGCTCTTACACTGATTAGTTTAGTCTGACTAATGTAAATGTATGTCTATTTATTTTTTTGTTTCAAGTATGTAGTATTGTGAAATCATTACAATTTTGTTCAACTATCACAGCAATGTCAAGTTGCAGTACGTTTCAAGTAACCTGAAGGTTTTAAGTCTCAAACGGACGGAAACTTAATACCAAGTTATTCGGTGAATGACGTAGATTCTAATATCAAAAGAGTTCAGTGAGTGTAGTTTGCACCGACTGTCACTTTTAACTTAAATGTAAAATATCAAATAACTTCGGGTTCCTTTCGTTGTGTCGTTTTATAGTGTGTGTATGTGTTTATACTGTGGTTATACGCGGAGGGTGTAGCGAACGCTCGACCCGAGCCGCCCTCTACGTCCAAGATATCGCGCACAACGGTAAAATGATTTTTATAGTAAAAGTTTCATGGAATGATTTCCGAAAACGTCGTAATGCAATTTTACGAATGAATATCGTATCTATACCGGCCACCGTAACGGAGCGTATCGGCCGTCGAGGTCGGGAGCGAGCGGGGACTCGCGGCGCTCGGCGCTACCGGGCCTCGGGCGCGGTCAGGCGCGGGGCGCAGTTTCTGCGCGCGATGTCTGGGACGTGGGGGGCGGGCGCGGGGCGCGGGGGCGCGGCGCGTCACACGGCCGCGGCGTCACCTGGCGGCGCGGCGGGCGCGGGCGCGGGCGGCGCGGGGGGCTCCTCGGCCGCGTCGTCGGCCGGCGCGGGCTCCGGCGCCGCCGGCGTGGGCGTGCGCGGCGCGGGCTGCGGCGCGGGCGGCGCGGCGGGCTCGGGCGGCGGCGGGGTGGGCGCGGGGCGGGAGGCGCGCGGCGCGTCGAAGGCGAGCGGCAGCGGCTGCGGCGTGGAGGAGGGCGGCGGCGCGGGCGCGTGCGCGGGCGCGGGCGCGGCGTAGGGCCGGTAGGGGCGGTACAGCAGCGGCGGCGGCAGCAGCGGCCGCGGCAGCGCGTACACGGGCGGCGCCAGCAGGTGCGCGTGCGGGTGCAGCACGCCGCCGCCCACTCCGCCGCCGCCCGCCGCCAGCGCGCGCTGCTGCTCCTCGCGAGCGCGCTCCTTCTCTCGCTCGCGCGCTCGCTCTCTTTCTCTCTCTCTTTCTCGCTGTTCTTTTTCTCGTTGTTCCCGTTCGCGTTCCCTCTCCCTGTAACGTGACAAACGACGTCATCTTGGATACTCGAAATTGGCGATCGATAGCGAAAACTCAAACAAAAATTCGACCGAACCGTCGATCCGATTCTATTACCTGACCTTTCAACCGACCGATTGAAATTTTACTTAGAAACGGATAATTCGATGCACGGGAACGATCATTTAAATATTAAACGATCGGAAGATACTTTTACGGGTTAAAGACGACTCATACGATAGATTAATAAATATAAACGACTGTTAATTTTTACATCACACGATAAATTACACCGATACAAGTTCAGAAATAGCAAAATCGGTCACGGCCACATTAAATTGAACAAAAAAGTATTTACAATAATTATATGATCCCTGATTCCCTAACTAGCGTGAACTGTATGTTGGGAATCAGTTCCTTCCGAGAGTACAGGTTAAGCAAAAGTTACAATTTATTAGTTAGTTAAGTGCTTGATAACCAATTTTATTTATGAATGTGGGTGCTGCGTGTTAGTATGTAAATGCATGTATTACCATATTAGCAATACATTTATCAATTTTTTTATTCAAGCGACTCGAAAGACATGTTCGATAATAACGATTGCACAGCAATATTTTTAACATGAGATAAGAAGTAAAGCAGAAGTAGTCTCGTAGGAAAAAAGTCTAGTCTGGCTAAAGAACATAAAAATACTCGCTGTATCGTCAATAAAATGAGTTTCAACAAAAATGAATATCGTCATTTACGCACCTCTCTCGTTCCCTCTCCCGCTCCCGCTCTCTCTCTCGCTCCCGCTGCAGCGCGAGCTCTTTATCTCGCTCTTCGTGCAGCGCGTGAGCGGCGTGCGGGTGATGCGCGGCGTGCGCGTGGTGCGCGTGGTGAGCCGCGTGGGCGCCGTGGGCGGAGTGCGCCGTGTGCGCGGGGTGCGCGGCGTGCGCGGGGTGCAGCGGCAGCGGCGGCGCCAGCGGCGGGTACAGCGCGTAGGGCGGCAGCCAGCCCACGCCCACGCCGCTGCGGAACACGCGCTCCAGGTACATCTGCTCCTCCGCCGCTAGCCTGCCGCGACAAACACATCGTCAAACATCCATCTGATATTCTAAATTCATTATTTGATGACTGATTTAAAACTTTCCACGATGGTTTCTATCGTATAAGCGATCCATCGATACGACCGGTCGCATGTTTTAATAGTTTCAGTTCTTCAGACCCAAATCTTTTACTGCTACCATAGAAGTGAACTATAGCATTGTCTAGATGTGTGTATATTTGTGTGTATATTTACCTGTACTGTAGCGCGGCGCTGGAGTATATGCTAGGGTGTGCGTAGGGGGAGTAGGCCGTCGGCTCCAGCAGAGGGAACGTCGCCGCCGGGTGCGCCAGTCTATAACACATAACACGACCCGCTGTACACACTACTGCAATAACCTCACTCAATAACACGTTATAGGGTCACAATTTTCCTGTGTCGAAAACGACCTCTTGCCGATATTCTAATAAAAACTTTAATCTTATGGAAAAGCATTCGCCTCTCACGCAGTTTTTTGAGGAACTAAACTAAGTTTGTACAATATTATGGACTTTAATTTGGTAATATGGACTGATTCAAAACAAAATAAGTGTGGAAACATGGCTTTGCAATCTCACGCCACACCTCATGGACCAAGAAAAACTGGTCTACCCTAAAAAAATTAAAAAGACGACATTTTTGAGATCGAATTTCTATTGGAAGAAATTGGGAAGGCTGTGATTTCAAAAGTATATTTCCACTAGAAAGAATAGGAGATAGTGTTTTGTTTACCTGTCATCCGGCCTGTAAGGTTGGAAGCCGCTCTGCAGGTGGTGGGGCGAGGCGCGCTTGGGCGGCTGCGGCGGGGGCTTGTCCTTCGCGTCGCGCTCCGAGCCGGCGGCCGCGCCTGTATCGTATCACTCGCTCGTCAGCCACCACACACGCTATGTATACGCGTTTAGCTCTTATACATTAATAAAGGTAGATTTCAAAGAAAATAGACGAAACTTATTGAACTCAATTCTTGGGGAGCGTTCCAAAACAGTGAATTTTCGAGATAAACCCATCAAAAGCTGTTAAGGAGGTTAAAAATATTAACGAGGTGAACAGACAGGCCGGTGTCATTTGGTGAAATGTCCAATTGAAAACTTGGTCCATTATGATATCTAGATCAAAAGATTTCAGATGATTTTTGGGATCATAAATACTTTTGAGATAAGTAATTATAGAAGTGTTCGAGAGGAGTAAACGTGAAGACACTTTTTCAGTGTAATTTTATGTACTGATTCTTCAGTAATTGAGGAACTGGTGATCATAGCAGCTTCAACCAGTAAATTGACTGTTTGCATGAAAGTACTGAAAATGGGCAAACATGCCCCTTTTGAAGAGTTCCATTTTGGTTTGATACAGCAAAAAAAAAATTGAATTGCTGTTGTCAAGACGTAACAGGACAGGGCTGATGTATTTTAGAAATAGACACGTGTATAAGAGCTAAACGCAACAAAACATAATATAACATAACAAGAAGAAATAATGGTTAAACATTTATAATTTAAACACATAACCCTCCACATCCAAGTGTAGGTAAACAACTTATAATATAATACAAAATCCATCATTTACAATATATTTATAACAAGCGTACGAATAACAGATTGACAAGAGGAAAAATGTTCTAAGTATTTTTTTACCCTGGTCAACCATCACAATGTTTTGTGTGTGTATGTGTATGTGTGTGCGTAAAACTAAATTCTAGCGAGACAATAGATCATGGTTAAGTACACGTATGGACAAGTATAGGACCCAACAAGTGTATACTGTTGAGAAGAAATAAAAAAAGAAAAAGGGATGAGCTGGTGACGCGGCCCGTGAACAGGAATTACGACAATGGTTTCTATAAAAATGATGCTTCTCGATATATCGGTAATCTTATGTGACTAGTTAGAAACTTGCAAAAGAGTTTATATTTATTAGAAAATTACCAGGCGTTTAATTTCTAAAGATTTGGAGTCTATATTTTATTATATTTCAAACAATAGACGTCCTAAAATGTCTTCCCATCCGACTGTAAAGTCAATCTACGAAATACTTAAGAAAGTCATTCTATCACAAAAAAAGGTTTCCAAATGTCTTTAAAAATTAATTAACCGAAAACCATTACAGTAATTCAAAACCTACCTAATTCTTTAACTTCAAAAATTAAACAAATCTTTTGTAGTCTACTTTTCTTCAAAGGGATACCGAGTAATCTATTTGAAAAATGTCTTTATATCGTATTGGTTCATGTTGACGGGCCCGTCTGGTAAAGGGTCTACTGCTACATTGACTCACCGTCCTTGACGTCGGGCCCCGCGTTCTTGGCCAGCGTGCGCAGCGCCGCGGCGAAGGGCCCGCCCTTGTTCGGCGGTATGTCCGCTCGCTTCGGTATCTTGTTCGCGCTTACACCTGGAGACAAACACAAATAAAATTAATAAAGAAAGAGTGCATGGAGAATACTTAAAACATAAAACACCATATTATGATTTACGCGGTTAAACTATCGCAACTTGGACACTTAATAATAAGATGTCAAACGGGTCTCAAGTGCGGTGAAAATTTTAGATAACTTGACCGACTTACTTGGTTTTGGTCGCGAGCAGATGTAAGTCGGTCAAAAATTTTCAAAACCAGCATATATTAAGTATAATACAGGTGGAATCACCCTAAATTAATATTTTAGGATCATTGACATTTTCGTTGATAAGGCAATGGGTGTAAGACCCAAATTCTACCTACGATTGTAAACTAGCTGGCTATACTCAACAGTAACTTAACATTTCTCCTCCGAAACACATAGACGTTCAGCTTAAATGCCAATGCAGCCACCCATCTCTAAGATATCTGAGTCATAACTTCCTTAACCTCCAACACACCGTATTAATATCTGGTTATGAACGCCTTACGCAGAGTAATATGAATGTAAGACGCTTAAAATAGCAAATTAGAAATGAGATGATGTATTTCAATTTAATTAACTAGTAACGTACATAGCAAGTCATTGCTTAATTCTGGTTACAAAAAGTGTGAACATAATTAAAGCCTGGGATTGTAAAAGGCGCGTGGGGTGCCAACCCCATGTGATGGCACATCACAGTTACGCGTTTGGATACGGACAGTTTTTTATGACGCAACAACTGTTTTAAAATGGGAGGCAGTTGTTTAAGCCGTTTTACCATCAGCTCGAAACATAAAAAAAACTTTTTTGTATTAAATATGAAGGGGGTTTGAGTTTAAGTTTCCTAATGACTTTTAGACATAAGGCTTTACTTCCTGCTACGTAGAATCGGTATCGCGCAGTCTATTTAGAAAACTTTGCTTCACACGACGTTGTGCAGTGTCCCATAGAAATTCGTGTATAAATGCTCAGCAGCCTAAAATTACTCTTAAACTACTTTATGTAAAAATAGGCCATATAGAAGTCTATAGCAGAACAATTTACCTTTATACAAAACTAAATGCAAAACCATCATGATCAGCAAAAGCAGCCACGGATAGCTTTGCCACCTGGCTCTTCCTATGTAATATTATAATTTATTAGACACATGTGACTGTATCTAATTAAAATGTGTGAACCATGAGAAGACCCTAATAACTGTTGGATACAATTATGATGACTCATGATTGATAGCAGATGTGCTACCTTTTTACTATTAATAACGGAAATTATTTTAAAATATCCCTTAGTATTGTTATATCTTCGTAAATAGATGAGCGTGCGCATATCCCAAATGTAGTATTTTTAACAGACTTTGAATATGTAGGTTTTTCTATTTAATCGTACATAATTAATTGTTGTTAATGTATCTATTTAAGTATATATTTAGAAGTAGCTATATTAGAATGTTTATGAGTGATTTCGTTACCATAGTACAAGCTCTGTTTAGTTTGGAATCAAATGACCGTGTGTGAGTTGTCCAATGATATTTATTTATATGCATTATTTATTTCATCCACTAGATAACAAGTGTATAAATAGCATCTTTGGTCCTCCAACCCCCGGGTGGTCGCAGAAGTTTACCGTCAATAAAGGTACTTTAAAAGTTAGTCTTAGGAGTATTCTACCGTCAGGCAAATTCTAAATTTGCCGAAGGAATCCCTTAGAAAACTCCCCGTTACCATTGCCTCGGGAGGTCGTGGGTTCGATTCCTACAGGACATTTATTTGTGCGATCCACAAATTGGGGTCTGGTGTACTTTGTGTCCGTTGTTTGTATGTTTTCGTGACACAAGAGCAATTCTTAGTGCGTGTCTTTAAAAAAAGTATCAAATTTACAGTCGTAAAATCAGATCAAAGATAAGCCATCCAAAAATCAACCTTAATAATATTACTTAAAGTTTTCAATCAGCTCTAATATGTATGTTTTATACATATTTATGTATATAGAGTGTTTGTTGTTAGAGGTTGTGAGTGGTCGACGATCTGGACCTCGTGATTGACCCCTGAGCATCGGCCATATACGAGACTAAGTCACTACGTTAATGAAGGAAAAGGCTTGGTACACACTCATACAGAAACTATGTTCGCCGGCGGTTTATTCTTGAGATAAAACCTATATTTTCTTCAGCCGTTGTCACAAATATAGAATTAGTAAGTATTTTTAAAATTCTTGCAGTTTTTATCGAAAACAACAGGCGCTGAAATCGAAATTTAGGTCTGTTTATTTGTCTGTTACAGTTTAAAGTAAGAAACAAAACTGTTCCAAAGACTTCAATCGATTTTATCTGATGCAGATACCTACCTACTTTAAACGCTACACTAAGATAACACTTTTCATTAACAAAACATATTTTCCTTTATAAGGTCTCGTTGGAAAATGGCCTCTCTACTGATGGCCGTAAACAGTGAGTTCCATTTAATTATATAGTCAATTTCTTTTAGAACACAAATATTAGTAAAGGTAAAAATCTAAACGGTGACGCGCATTTATTCCATTCTATAGAGGAATTTCCATAAATCTTGTTAAATATTTACAGTTTCGTAGTACACAGGACGCGACCGCCTGTTAACTACACATCCGTTGTTAGTTACCGCGTTTGTAACGGGAAAGACATACTTTTAAAACAAAACTTGAAATTTATAATTAGCGTCGTGTCATCGCGAACGAAATCTCATCCCCTATTTTGGCCCCTTAAAGGTCGATTATTTGAAAAATAATGAACATAAGGTATTTAGTTTCTGATCTCGGGTTGCAAACTATATTATATTGACGTAAAATTTTATCAAAATCAGTTCAGCATTGGTGCTGTGAAAATGTAGAGTACAGACAAGAGAGTAGCAGTGTTAAAAATAAGTAACTTTATCTCTATATTCATGTAATTTTTTATCAAAATCGGTTATACGTAGAAAAAAGCTGTTTGGACCACAAAGGTAGTGTTTTTTGGCTGTAAGTGGAGTATTGCTTATAAATGATACACGCTACATATTTTTAGGAAACCAAAATAGTTGAAATGACTAAAGAGAAACTGTAAACTTTTGGAACAGTGCTTGAAAGCACCAAAAAAAGCCAAACACGTAGTACAAAGGCATTTAATTTTGGTAACGTTCCTGCTCTCGTTATATTCCGCCAAGCATCAGGTGTGAAACGTTTCATTGTGATTAACCGCTTTATGTGATGAGAATACTAGCACTATTGAAGATAAATACGAAAATAGTTTGCTACGAATATAATAAGCCTTAAAAACTGAAGTCATAATTTTCGAATGCATATTAAAGTAGTTTAAGCTGTTTTTGCTATCTGCCTAATTGCATAAAGTCAAGAATGTTGGCCACTGATATTTTGATCTATTGTAGGTATGGTTTAATCAAAAATCACCTTAAATCACCGGTTAATGGGGAATTCGTATAAAAATAAATAGAAGTAATTGTAGAAACAGAATCACCGTTGTTTCATGACATAAGACTGAAAATAGGACGGATTTATAATATAAAAAGGGCTCGAACAGATTTTATCACGATGGCAAAAGATGGAGTAGAATGATAATCCTAGAATCCGAAATGTATGTACGCGCATAACTTTTGAACAACTAAACTAACTGGATGTTAATTTATCTATAAAAGTATGTATTTAGAAGTATATAAGTATGTTTATCAGTTATTTGGTTACAAGCTCTGCTTAGCTTGGAATCAGATGACAGTGTGTGAGTTGCCCAAAAATATTTATTTATAACTTGAATAATTCTAACTTTTTAATACGATCGTCACTGTCGGAACAACTATTTGGAATCGATGGGATCGAAGCCCTTACGGGAATAGAATCAACGAGATAAAATTGTACTATACCCATACGGAGTCGGGCCTTAGTATTAAATAACATAATGAAACATGTTCTCATGAAACCTATCGTTGGACAGTGTCAAATCTTGTCGGTACGAAGACACATTGTGCTCAAGCCTTACAGATCGCATTGTGAATGGTCGTCAAGTGAACCGCGACCCGTCGCCGTAACTGCGTGGCGCGGGGCACATTCATCTTGCGGGTCAATTGCTCCACCAATTGCTGGACATCACTAACCAGAATAGAACTCACTGCCTACATGTACCTAGTACACACTGACCTGTATAGTGTATAGTAGCGTATTTTCAATTTTAGTTGTCAACATTCTAAAACCATATTTTAAGTATTTTTTGGGAATTTTCATAGTATTATAAGAGGTCCTGAAAGCTGCTGGAAGACTAGGCCTATGATTTCGCATATTACAATCCTTTTCAGCCTTCATGTGATTTTTTAGTTGACACACTAACTAGCCTGATATTTACTTTTAAGAAAATAAGGTAATTTACTAAAGATAGCAGCAGATGCTCGTGTTTCAATTTCAGAAATATCTAGAAATGTAGCCTAGGTGGAAATTAAGTTTTCTTTATCCTGTCCAAATAATCCTATTTCATTTTTGTCGAGTACCTAAATACTTGTGAGCTACTGTAATTTATTACAATTAATATATTACTAACAAGCCTGGACTACTGGACGTTAACGACAGTGAGTGTCTGTACATACATTATGTATGTACATTGATCTGGTGTATGTGAGTGATGTAACTCGACGTACACAGTGGCAAGCTTCATTGACCACGCTCTGTACAGATTAACGTGTCAACCGCAAATGACTTACGACTGTAAAGCTGAACGCACATAGACGCGAGAAACATCACGATTTTAAACCCGATTTTTTATTTTACTGAAATCTATACTAATATTATAAACCTGAAGAGTTTGTTTGTTTGAACGCGCTAATCTCAGGAACTACTGGTCCGATTTGAAAAATTCTGTGTTAAATAGCCCATTTATCGAGGAAGGCTATAGGCTATGTATCATCACGCTACGACCACGTACCGTTAAAATGTTACAAAAACGGGAAAAAATATGACCCATTCTCTCTTATGTGACGCATGCGAAGTTGCGCGGGTCAGCTAGTTTCATATAAAACCACTTTTGAGACGTTCGCAGCTAAGTGCGCTCATAACGACGGGTTAAACAATTTTCGCGGGGACATTCTATAGATGGGTAGCCTTAGTATCTCTGTGCTTTGGAGAAAACGTAAAGACTCGGTTATGGTTGTTGTCTATTAAGATTACTGTCGTTAAGCCATGTCAAAGGCCTTGAAAAACTTTGACACTAGGTTGACCACAAATCTTACGAATGAATTAATGAATAAATGAACCACGTTATAGAAAGGAGGTTCTCAATCTGACTCAATCTGTTAACCAAACGCGCGACAAAAGACAAAAATTGTGATACAGTTTTCAAAAAAGTTAACTTATTTCAGTCATCCAAAGGTTTTTGACATAGAAAAGACAACTATCGATCGACTTTAAACGTGCATTCTATATTACAATGATACTCAGCTCAAATACCCCACCATGTTAAGACAGCCTAAATGAAAGTTTGACCAAAGCTGGCCGAAACTATGATTAAAATACGACCTGGTAATCGAACTCAAGTCTTAGTGATGGAAGTAGCTGAACAGTTCCGCGTATATATGTGTGTTGTGTGTACGTCGATAACCCTAACTTGTTTAGACAATTGCTCGGGGTCCCGGGGCACGGACCCAATTGACCCGCGCGCGCCGACCGCTCCACTCGTTTATTATATGATTTCTAACTATCTGGACACATATATATGAATAATACATGTGTATTATATACATCAGCAGTGGTAAAACATACTGTTTCATTGAAACTATAACATTTTCAGTGCATGCCTAAATGAGATGACCAGTAGCGCGATTTAGTAAAGCCGGTACTATGTCATTGATAAGAGCAAGATTACTCATGTAAAATTAATAGATGACCGTAGTTTTCGCGACATAAACTTGAAGCGCTGAGCGGATTTTCATACAAATTCGGTCGGTAGCCGATAGTGGGTAAACGGTCACTTTAACTGAAACTTTTCAGCACAGAGGCTGTCTATAGTCTCGCGTGTGTTTGTACAACACAAAGATACACTCTCTATCCCGATACTTTCATAACCCGGATGGAAAAAGTAGTAGTACAATTAATTTCAAATGATAGTAAAATAACAATTTTGAAAAGGCGAATTTCAAAATATTCTTGTATCACATGGCAACGCGACTTCGTATCGTATTAAAAGATAAAATTAATAGACACGGATGAATATTTAAAAACCAACAACACTGGAGGATTTTGTTCTTATGTTGTCTCTTTCTATTCTACAACGAATTTGCCCTTACCGTGTAAAGGAGAATCTGGGTATTTACCTGTAACAATAAAAACATCATTTATTAAATGTCTGGACAATTAAAAGAATATTACAAGAAAATGGAAGATCAATACACATAATGAAATTTCTCTCGCCGAAAATGTGTGTTCGTGAAAAAGTTGAAAACTGCTGAATCGTAACACCCTTTTTATCAAAAACAGTGTTAATACCGATTCAGTAGTTCACACAGTATGATTCACGACGAAGGTTTTATTGTAAATTTTACTTAAGTTTTTCACTTCAGTCTGCTCATAACCAAGATTGGTGTAAAGCCGCCCGTACACGGTCAATAATGCTGCACAATATAAGCGTGCTGCAAAAATATTATTTAGGTTCTTTTATGGTTTATATTGTACAATATTCTTTAAATATTCATCCCGTATAAGACCATTGTATAGTGTTATTATATTGATGATATTGTTGAAAAACATTACAGCGCTGCAATAGAGTCCAAATTTGGATAGTTCGTCCACATCGTTAATATAAATATAAACCTTTCATTCCACCCCTTCGGCAACAGACGTACAAACGTAAAAACTACACACATCAATATGTTATAGCATTTATAGAATACAGAACCGACAACCGGTACATAATTCATAATTACGTGAAAAGCTCGCGTCGAACGAGTGCGGGGGTGGCAGCCCTGCGAGGGTTGCCACCGAAGCGACGAACGGTAATTAATTCAGTCTGAAGCGCTAATTTGAGTTGAGAGAAGTCAACCCCCTGCGTCGACGTAGATTATGTCGTGTAGACGCGATGTGTTGTTGAAGTGTTACTGTGTTTGACGTTACCTAATATGATTGATTGTTTCTGTTTGTACATTAATAATGCGCTTATATTATGATATAATGATGTATTATATTTAGTTGGGTTCCCAAAAGAATGTATTCACAATTTAACATTAATTTTTGACTTACATACGTACTTCTCTACTGAATGGTTACAGCTCTTAGATATAAAAAAAACACTTAAGCGAAAGTTACATTTTAAAAGTTATACCCTTTGTGGTTTAACTGATTCTGATCTAATTTTGGCATCAAAAATTGCAAATACCTATTAAGAAGGTTTGCTGCACTGCTTAGAAGTTGTGCCTAACAGTTCAAATAAACGTAAACGTTTTTACAAGTACAACTCATGTTTAAAATCCCTATGGAACTAATATAACAAATCAATAAGTTGGTGTATTACTATGGACAACCCTTGTCTCGTTCGCTAATTGGGAGGCGCCGCGCGTGTGTGAGTGGATATGAAATAACTATCACTACGTATTATAAAACGTTGTTCTGTCTGTGTGAGCGCGATAAACTCGATAACTACTAGATTGATATAACATTTTGAAATTGTATAAAGAGTGAATATCTGAGGAAGAATCGTGAGTTGAAATTATTAGCAGTTTTAACACAATTTCTATGTTAAAGATGTAAATTAGTTTAATATAAAATGGATGTTTACATCAATTGCCACGCGGAAAGCAAAGGTAGTCATAAAAGTTGTGCGTATATTGAAACCTGACAATAAATGTAGAATTACATCGTTACGATCCCAAGTTGTTTCTATAACTAAATAAAGTTATTATTTTTTTAAAATTGTCTTTAAGACACGGGAAAGGTTTTTATTGAGAGAGAAAAAACAAAGCATTGCAAAGCAAATTCGTGAGCGGATCTGTGAGTTACAAATAAATAAACAATATGGGCTAGGTAAGTTAATAAATAAAATACATCGAAATAGCTTGTACGTACTGTAGACTGTAGAGTATTCGTTTAACAAATATTCTCGTTTCCATAGAAACGGCGGGTACAGTTTCAGCAGCGGACAGAGTTGCTCTCCACTGTCGATTGTGTAAAGACTGTAAAACATTTCCTAGTAACGCTTTGTGCTGTGTTCGACGAAATGAACTTTCGTGTTTCGACGAAATACCAAACAATTCGGACGCTCGTGCTCTAGGGATGTTTTTCTCCTTGTCAATATTCGGCCATGGGGGCCAGTTTGATTGGAACTGGCCGACTGTGCAGAAGACTGTTTATAGTGACGAGGAAGCTGTCCAAATTATAATGTTCCAGCCTGGTCAGTATTTGAACATGGCGGCCAGTTTTATTCGAACTGACCAACTGTTCAGATTGTTTATAGTGAGCAAGATGATGCGCTAAACAAATACGCTGTATTTCTTCAGTTTAGAACAGTGTTCAGTCACAATGAGTGCAGTACGACTACATCTCCCAGGCACAGAGGGCTGCAATTTTAACTTTCGTAGGCCTCACAATTTCTTGACAAAAACCCAAAATACTCTGGGCCCGACCCACAATGTCAACGAAAAAACCAATTAAAAAAGCAATTTACCGTCTTATGCAGTACCGATGTGCTACAGATTTACTAGACATTAAATATAATTCGGTATTATCTTTTATCAAAATACCGAATAACATGTAGACAATAACAAGTTCTTGTAATAAAACGGATTAAGTTTCATCAACATTTTCAATAAAAAAAATAATATCAAAATTAAATAACTTATTATCATTATAACCTTTCCACATCAACACAAGACATAAAAAAAACATATTTATTATCGTAAAAACTAATTATTTTCTATACTTTCGAATACAATTAACGTTGGTAACGCTTTTCATTTGGCTCGGCGACAACACGTGTGTCTAATCAAACGTCAAAGATGTTTTAAATAAGTATTTTTATGTATTTTACGCGATGGGCCACGATTAGAATACGGAGGGCGATTGTCTAAATATAATTTTGTTTACCACTAGTTAATACGCATGGCTCTGTCTGTTATTTTGTTAAATATCACTTAAATAAGTTTTTTTGAAGACATTTCCTTCTTTTTTTCTGTCAAATCTTAATGTTATATTATTGTTTCATTTTTGCAATGGTACATGATGTGATTTGCAGAAAGGTTATGTATAAGTCGATGTAATTATTTTGTTGTAAGCAAACATAACACACCCTAATTAATTTCTAATTAATAAAAGTCTTATTTATGGATATTTCTTATATTGGCCATCAAAATCAATGCTTTATGAAAGCTTATAACACAATGTAAAATGGGTTTTAAATGCAAAGCAAATTTAAAGAATTTAAACTGAGTTACGTCAACGTTAGTCAGCCAGCCTTTTGCTTGACAAATATTTCCCAAATAAGACCAGTCGTTCCTGAGATTAGACTGCTCAAACAGACAAATTTTATACGATTATATTGTTAGATATTTACAGTGAGTTGTCTGTCAATCAGTCAGTAACACTCACAGCAGCTGTTGGAATGGCAGTCAGCACTGTTCTAGTGAATTAATGCGACATATAAATAAACTGAGTTGAAACGTGAAAACTATCGAGAGATCGTTTAGTTATTTATACAAATTACGTGACTTTTTCAACTTTTTCAGTGATTTTTAATCACGTAACACCAATTTTTTAGAGTTCGTCCCAAAGGTAGCTAAACTCTTTTTGTATAGTGTTTACCTTAGAATTAACTTATAATACAACTACTGAGCGAATTTAGATAAAATTTTGTACACAAGTAGCTTATAACCTAGGCTATCAACTAGATCTTTTTACACTGGAAGTTTGGTTTAGGCGAACGGAGTCGCGACCAGAAAACTAGAAATATTATAAATGCAGTTATGTCGAATACTTAACGTCTTCATGGCTGTACCGATTTAGATAAAGTTTGGTATTACCTCATGCGGTCAAGAAGTTGTTTGGTATTATGATGCGTCTCTACGTAGAGTCGATGTTAATTTTTTTATTCTTTTTTTTAAGACAACTCCCGCACTAACAATCGCTCTTGTGTCGCGTGGATTTTTACAATCATACAAACAACGGACACAAAGCACAACCAGACCCGAAACAATTATTTGTGGATCGCACAAATAATTGCTCCGTGTGGGAATCGAACTCACGACTTCCCGACGCGCGACGCAGTGGTATCGGCGTGGCGACCTAAACCAATGCGCCACGGAGGCAGTCAAAATTAGCGTATATAACGAACGCGCCTGTGTGTGCGGCACTTGTTGTTTATATCGGTAGGTAGAGCCGGCAGGGGGCGGCAGAGCCGAGTCGGCGCTCTGCAGGCCGGGGTTGAACCGAACAGCGCAAGTTATGAGCGATAGCGAGTCAAATGTAAAGGCGTCTCTTACTGCCTCTGTTACCATTGCATGGGAAGCTCATGGAATCGATTGTAACACGGAAAAAATATTTGTGCGTTTCACAAATAATTATTTCGGCACATGCCGCGCAGATCTGTCAAATGTTCAAATGAATCGCTCGAATTTTAGAAACAAATAACGCCGGCAAGCCATGTATAACCCGCCGGCTTCTGAATCGGCAATGCCGCGGGTGTGCCGGCAAGCATGACACCGGCACTGAGTGTAGTAGCCGTATGGTGTATTTATCCCGCTCCTCGCTCCGCTTGTCCCTTGAGCCGCGGTTCGCGTGTAACGTCTGCGGATTTCCATTACAGTCGGCCGCCCCCGACACATGTTACCGTTGCGTAACAGATAGTTTGACACCTACACATCACCAGCCTCACTGAGAAACTGACTACTATACTCAGGCCGTTACATACGTGCGAACTACGTCATAATCAAAAGAATCATAGGAATGTGACAATGTGTAAGTGCGAGCGAGAGACTCCGATAAAATGACATGACTTAGTTCGCACGTTTGAAATGTCCCGGGTGACGTGTCAAACTGTTTTACGATTTGCTACACTAGTGGTCGTTGAAATAGAGGAATTATTTGGAAGAAGGATTACGGTATTGTTAATTTATATAGAAAGTATATTTAAACTGCAATATTAATTGGAAAATTATAAGCGTACAATTTTTTTCGATGCTCTGAACAAAACTCGTATCTGTCTTACAAACGTATTACAGTTAACTTAAAACAATAATGTGAAGTTTTGTTAATTGTAGAAACATATTACCCAGCAGAAATGTTTCAAGACCGAATGCCCAACAAAAATCAAAATAACAAAACAAAATTAGGTACAAAACAAGGCATTGTCGCATCTACAGTCGCTGTACTCTAAGAAAGTGCCCGGGGCACGGCAGTCTGTTACCAACTTCATTGGGATCAAGGCGATTACTGTTAGTAATCGTACACCCTCGCCACTTCGGCAGTACCGAGCCCCTCTATAGCGTAACACATCGCCCGCTACCGCCACTGTAAGCTGGTCTCCCTCGCCCCCCGCACACATGCGCCACCACACCATCGAGGGTGGAACCTCCATCCAACGGCGGCTCAACCCAAACTGGCTAGTACTGTCGCTTACGACCTTACGTTTCGAGACGAATCAATTTCCATTTGGGCGCCTTTCGTCGGCGCGTTTCGTTCGAGAATGAACTCAGGGGTGTTAACAATAAAGTATAATTTAGATGGACACGGATTTCATCGAGATTCCTAAGGGTTGTTTGTTGAAGTAATACGTGATTTGCGGTTTCGACTTCGCTGTATCGAGTCGATTCTCCTTGTATTTTCACGCTGGTTTATTTTTTGGGTGGTGAGAGATTGGTATACTAGTTGCCATTTGGGAGTTCACTTACACGACGCTCTCTATCGTGGGAAAATACGATTATTATATCTGAAATACTTTGGACTGCTTTATCATTCGGTCAAGATACCACTAATACTTTGACTTTGTTACGATTGAACGGTTTTTAGGGGTTTAGATCCGAAACAAAGTAAGAGGCTAACTAACAACTTAATTGTCACAAAGGTACAAAACTTATAGAAATAAGAAACATATGTTAGTCGGTATATAACTATCCGTAGAAGTATCGAACCATACTTAACTAACAAGTATTAAACAGTAATTTTAACGTTGAACGTGATTTGCTGACACGGCGCTTTTCATAGCTCGCTATGATTTGTTTGACGAGTGGAGTGGGGCCCGGCCCCCGAGCGCGGGGCCCCCGTACGTCTGGCCCAGACCACTCTATTTTATCAGTATCGATTCGAGCCAATTTAAAAATTGAATTATTGTCGATCAATGTTGATTTATAGCGTTATAAACGGTTAATAGTGCTACTATTTCTTATGTATTTGAAGAATCGGAAACGATTCTTTTTCGAGATTGGTTTGTTGAAACTCGGTTGGTAACTATTTTTAACAGACTTTTAAAAGAGAAGGTTTTTAATCCGTCTATTTTTACTGGGTGAACCTATTTCAACGATTCTCGTTTATTTAAGACTTGATGATGTTACTAAAAATTGAATGAATTTAATAAAAACGCATGGATGTTAAAATCTACAATCTGTGTTCGTCAAAAGAAATTGACAAATTAAATGAAATAGACTTCTATCATATGGCCAGTGATACCACTGACCATACGAGTAAGCTATATTGTTCAAACAGCTATACATCTATGGTAACAAACGTCCAGATTTATAATATAAGTTCAAATTTAATATTTAAGCTCATTATAACATCCGTTGATGGTAGTAATGGCGTGTTTAAACACCGCTAATGGTTGAAACATTAATTAATTCTATTAAAACACTCTATTATAATAACAACAAGTGTTTTCAGTGTGTATATAAATTTTACTACAAACTACATGTGCACAGCTGTAGTGCAGTTACTGAATTTACCGCCAATTGGGTAGGACCAATGAGATGAAATGGCTAAGAAACTCCATGTCATTTTGAATCACCAAATAGATTTTTACTAAAGACAAAAAATAAACTCTATTTTTCTATTATTGCAAGGAAGACTTGGAAAATTATTTCGTCAATGTTAAGTACCTACATTGTAGTAAATGCGGCAGGTCGACAATAGAAAACTGCCCGTTGCGAATAATTTTAAAAACAAATGCTAGTAAAACAAAGCCAGTCTTCTCATTAGTGTGAAGCAGATAACGCAATCGAAAATAGCAATGTATAAAAAAGAAACGATTGTCTTGAAGTAGCTAGAAAGAGCTGACAATGACGACGAAAATGATACCCAATCCATACATCAACAGAGCTACCTTAACTGTGATGACGCTTGTGGTCCCACCGGGTTGCGGTCACGAAATCTGTCAGGTCTAACTAGTGAACGAAGCTTGATAACGACAGGATAGCGACAGATAACACACTAGACCTCGGACCACAATGTGCGGTTACAGGCAATGAGAAACTGATATTATGTGTGAGATGTTTGAGAAAAACTGACCCACGCGGTTCTAGACGAGATGACTGGTACATTTCCGATTATATTTCAGATACTGTTTAGGATTGTTTTCTAAAATATGCGTTATTTCATAATTTTGAAACTTTCGTGTTGTATGTTTATTAAGCAATATTACAGTCAGCCTGCGACCATGCCCAGTGTAACCTGCCAAAACGTCAAACCCAACCAGAATTAAATGCATGTTCGCGTTATTTGACTATCTCCAAAAAAAATTTTTCTAAATCTGTTAAGCAGTTTTGGTGTAACAGACAGACAAACAAATAGACAGACATTTACAATCAATAATATTATGAAAGTCCATAAATATCGTAGCCTAGGTCTCTGTCTACCCAAATGGGAAAAACGCGGTGATTTTATTAACGTATGTATGTAGTATAAAAGTATATATAGAATCAATATGACAACTAAAGCAAATAGTTCGGTTCAAAGGCTCACAAAGTCGGTCTGTCCCGTTTGTATTTACATTGTGGTGTCCGTACCGTCGAGTACTTTATCATCGGACTAACACAAGTTATGTGGCGCTCGACTGGCACATTATTTGAATAATTTCCATCACGTTATATTGTGAGAGCTCTTCACTTTAATACTCAACTTTTTACTTCGTTTGGTATACTGATACTCGCAATTGAATGGAATGTGGATCGTATTTGAATTGTTTTCGATTGTAATAAAATAAAGATCGTTTTTCTTTGACAGTTTAATCACAGACATCATTACTTTCCGATTAAATAGTGAGATGTAATATTTTAAAGTGTTTTTTCAACTACAATCTTATTTTTTATAAGAATTCAGAAAGTCTGGTAAATTATTAGAACTAGAAAATAATAGTTTCTACGTGATCTCAAAATCCCAGCGGACATCGCAATTTCTTACACTACGGAAAATAAAGTATTGATAGTTGGACTATTCGAAAACCCGAAAAATTTGTTCTCACGAAACACGGCAGAGATCGGATTTTCATACTCGTGGAGGAAACCGCCCCCTTATCTAACCTAACATTATTTCTAATAAAAAAATATAGGTAAGTATAGTAGGTACAAAGCCATAATAAAACGCAGCCACGGTGATCGAACGCACAAAACCACGACACATAGCCACGTGAATCACATAATATAAATTATCGCGTACCGCGGCACGGTAATTGGCGGGCCGGCGGGGCGACAAATCTGACGGCCATTTCCCGTCCGGATCCCGTTACACCCCCGTCCCGCCCCACCCCCGGCGGCCCCCGGCGACGCGACCCACTCGGGGTGAACCGCTGGTACAAACCCTGGCATGTAGCGAGTCGTACTAACAGGTTGTTAGCCCCTGCATCATCGATCGACGCGATGCAGATAGACTGAACGTTTTTCAGTTCGTACGGTAGAAAATTGGTTGCTTTTATATTTTAGAGGCTTGAACCTTACCCTTTGGGATTGGAAAACTATGATCTGTGTCTTCTTAGAAACGTTTATTTTCTCTGGTAAGACAGCAAAATTACTCTTCCTCGCGTATTATGCGGTGTCTCGAATGCTTGTAAACGCATCTTACCCTTAGTTATGAGTTGTATGATAGCCAGGTGTATATGTAACGTAAAAACATTCAACACAACAGAAATCAGTATGAATTATATAGAAATCAGTATAATCAATATAATTATGTTTTTATTTAAGTATGTAGAGACATTTTTTCTACTCTCTTCTGAAGTCCATGTTATTGTCGTAAATAGTTAGTTTGCCCACTATAAACAAATATCACTATACTTTAACGTCCTTAGTTTAGTAAATAAACACACTTTTTCTAGTCTCTTCTAGTCTATAGGGTTATTCTTTCTTCCAGAATCCATTTTATTCTCGTAAATAGTTATTTTTCCCCGCTGTAAGTTCATGTGTTGTCCCGCCGGTACAAGAAGCCGTCAGGTCGGTGTTGCGCGCGCACGCCGATGGCACAGAGTGACGATGGAGCGGCGTATTGCGAGCCGTCCCGCTACACGGCCGGCCTACTCTCGTGGTTATTGGGACCTTGGGCATGGGATAAGCAAACGTTTGGGGACTTTCCTCTTTAATGAAATGATTTTTCAGATTAATTGGTCGGTGTGTTCGATAATTAGATGGAGGAAAATATGATGGTCTGAGAAAAAACACTTCGATGTTTACATGAAAGGTTTTCTTAAGGAGTCTGGCAGATTTCCCGTTTCGGAGTTTATTTCAGCAACAAAATCTTGTACCTTGTGTCCGTTGTTTGTATGTTTGTAAGTCCCCACGACACAGTGCAATTCTTAGTGCGGGAGTTGTCTTTTTTCGAAGAGTAAAGAGTAAGAGTAAAAACACTAGTGTTGTTTGAGTATATAACTTCCTTTCGTCAGTTTTCCTGCAATAAGCACGTCATGATCCCCATCTTACGCTTATCTCAAGATGTATCTGAGTCAGTTGATCACGTTCAAGTGTTGGTCGCGTGACGTCACAGGCCCCAGTACAGGGTGATCCATCACGGTGCCGGTTGACATTTTGCTCTCGACTCGCTCAATTAACCCGTCGCTCGCCGACCCCGGCCCGCGGGGGACGCAGCTCCTCACCTATATAATGTATAATGTATACGCCACTGTGTGGGGAGTTTTCATTATGTTTATCTTTTGTTAATGGGATATTCTGTAATATGTGGTTAGGGGTCAAGCTGGAGTCGAATTACTTACGCTGTTGTTTATTTAAGAGTATGAAAACCGCTTTAGTTTGATTTTTCTTTGTCAATAACATTTTAAGCTTCTAAACCACAGAAGAAAAAAGTTTTCAACTTAAATGACACTATGAATAAAAATAAAACTGAAAAATGTTCCACAGACGCTCAACTGACAGATAATCTCCGTTACACATTTTGCATACAAAGCGTGGTACCATCAATAATATTTATATTTACCTGGGTGAGGGAAGTACGGCGGGCCGACGCTCATCATCGGATGAGGCGCGCGATAATCCATCTCTGCCACACAACACTACACACACATCACTATATCGACAAAGCACAACACTAGCGATGTTCGCTCACTGTACATTTGCGCGTCACATTCTGAAAAATGCTGCAAGTATAAAATAGTGTTGCCCGTGGTAGGAAACTATCGATATCGATGTGTACGTTTTATGTTGTCAATTGGCGTGTGATTTAGCGTGTGCTGTCGCCGCGCGCATTCTTGTCGGAGAGGGGGATTTGTATCAAGTAGTTGGTCGTAAATAATGACGGGGGCGCCACGGTCGCGGCACCGAGCGTCGCACGAGGAATGAATCGTAGCACACATTAAACTAATTGATGTAAACTCGTGTAAGCACACGGACTGGTTTACACGCACTTGTTGGACTATTTCTGTATTTATGATGCCATTAAAGTTAATAATGCGAGATAAGTTCTGTTTAATAGTTTGAATATTTTAGTTCGAGAGCTTGTTTGTTTTCATTGAGTTGTTACGACTGTTTTGAATGGACGTCCGTTTATTTTACTTGATTTTATTATAATGTTTCTTTGATGAGGTTTATTAACGTTCAAGGAAAGCCACACAACGGGAGATGTTTCGTAATTATCATTAAGTTTATTGAAATATAATTTAATTTCTGGGTGTAAAAAGCTTTACCAATATGAATATTAAACCTCATCGAACAAAAAAGTAAACAAGAAAATAACAATTAGTCAACACCAAACCGCAATTAATTACACAAAAAAGTGTGGGGAAACGTAATCACACGTAACGTATCGATAAAACCAGCCGAGCGAGATAACGGTTGAAAAATTGGAATTCCAAATGTGAGGTTAAAAAAGCGTCAATTACCTTCGTTGGGTATAATTGAACGGGTTCCTGATGGGCAGCTGCGCCCCTCGCTCGAAACACTGGCCACTGCGATAGGCTCGATCGTCTCATGTTTATTTTTATACAGAATCGATTAAAATCGTTCAGTGTGCAATTTATTCGGAATGAGTCGCCGGTGAAGTTAAAAGGAAAATTCTTTGACTGTTCAAGTGTGACCGTTTATGGTTGTGTTCAGTTATTCAGTTGGTAGAGGTAATTATTGTATTTAAAGAATGAAAGAAAACTGCTTTTATAAAATAGTTTGCAACTTTATACACGAGTAATGAAAAATCTCTTTATAAAGGTTTTTACTAGTAAAAATTAAAAGTTACTTCATTAACTGAGAAGATTATCAACAACAATATAAAACTCAATCAATCATACCCAAACTATCGACATGTTCCCATCACTTAAAATCAAATTTAATCAACCAAATCGGTAGCGAGTCGGCATGCAAATACATAAAACGTAGAGCAACAATATACACACGCTGTATTCAACCGCTGGACCAAAAACCAAGTGCGCCATATTTGAATTGTGAACGCGACAGATCAAATGGAAAAGGTAATAAACGATATCCGTTTTCATAGACATGCGGAGTTTGGTAAAAAAATCTATAGAGTAGCGCTTTGATAAAAAAAATGTTGTCGAATATACACGATGGCTTTTTTGTTGTGGTTCGAATAAATTGAGAGTCGACTCAATTGAGCTTTTGTTATGTCTATTTTATGGAATTGGTGAAATGAATTGATTTGATTCTGCGTTAAAAGATTATCCTTGATAATTCACTCTTCGCAAACTAAGATTTTATCATTGATGTAAAAAATAAGGCTATTCTGTCCCCCTTATCATGAACACATCGATCGACATTAAACATAAAGGTATAAAAACAAGTAAAAGCCATGAAAAATGATTACGTCCCTTTTACAAAGCGTAACATTAGCTCACACAACACGGAAGACATCTTAAAGCGTCAAAATTTCACACCATCTAAAGACTAGGGTGTCCAAACGAGCGGCTCGAAGCGGGACAAGTCTTAACCGGAGACCACGTTATAGGTGGTCAGGGGACAATTAAAACGCAACAGGCGTAAGCGTGACGCGTTGAGGGGGGGAGAGAGAGGGGTTAAATTAACAAACACGGTGCGCGGCGGCACGTACAAAAAGCCATAAAACCGCGTATTGGAGGGTCCGATGGCATTGTGGCGCTTGCACCGTGCCGTGCCAACATTCTTCCCAGCATTGCGGTCTGCGAGCCGGCTTTTTGCTTTCACGTTTCAGTTGGAATATATTTTTTGATGAAGTTTAAAGAGTTAATTAAATTCTTGTTGGTGCTGTATTGCTGTTTTGTTTTCGGGATGTATGTGAGAATTTGTGGAAGTTACAAATATGGTAATATTTGGTTTTATTATTGAGTTGGAGTGGAGCTAAGCGAAGGTGGAGCAGTACAGTTCGCTAAACAGATTTTAGGCTTTTGAAAATTGCGACTATAGAAATCTACGCAAGGTAAAATAATCTCAATATTTTTTTGCAATCGTGTAACAAACTACCTCATTAGAAAAGTGAATACAATGTTTTTATTGTTATTCTGTCTTTTTCAGGTAAATACAGCCCTAATATGAAATTACATAGATAAAGACCAAAAAGCGCCACACCGTCAAACGGGACGTATATTTACAAACAGTAGCTGTTCCCAGGGGGCTCGAGCCGTCGCGCGACTTAATGGAGATGTACGTAAAACTGGATTTTTAAGTGTCGTCATTAAATAGAATTATATTTTGGACGCTATGTACGCTGTAAAAGATTGTAGAGGTTATTACAGTAGTATGTTAATAACTTTCAGGATTACGGTAGCCGTTTTTTATTTGCAAAACACAACTTTCATCTCTTGTGTAGCGAGGACTTTTACAAACACAAAAACAATGGTCCCAAAGTACAACTAAGGAAACTATTTCGCAGCGATATTAGTTTGACTTGGGAATCGAACGCGACCTCCCGTTGCAGTAATAATGGCACACTACCTTTAACCACTGCACCACGAAAGCTTGCCTACATGGGACTTACAAGGGCTCCTGAACTGAAAACATTAAAACGCTTCAACTAACGCCTTACTAAAGACACCATCAAATAAAATATAGAGCATCAAATACTATTCTGAGAAAATAGTTGAACACAATTCTAAGTATTCTACGTTAGTTTATATCAGTAAATACATCGACAACCAGCAATTTATCGCTGAAAGTCAAGCAACAGTTGTATTCGTAGAACCGGCTTTGTGACGACGGTGTATCAAATATGTACAAGCTAATAACTGAGGAGATCGATGTAAGCTTAGTTTATTGTGCAATACAACAGCTTTGTACGCATAAACTTCGTACGAGGAAATGTGATGTTTCGTTGGTATTCTAGTTTTCGCACTTGATATTTGTACATATAAATCTATATACCTAAATAAAAATGAATCACCGAAATATATGTATGTACGCGCATAGCTATTGAACAACTAACCGAATTGGATAATTTATTTTCTAACATGTTTGTAACTTTCGGGACAAGGTTTAGATGGGATTGATGGGATCAAAATTCCCACAGGTATGCATCAAAAAATTATAAACAAAATATCACACCTAAAATTTCTTGATAAAGAAAAGCTTACAAGCTGTTACATCGTCCCAACCCTCAAACCACTGACTGATCAACAACACGTCTCAAAAATACTACAACAAACGGTTCAAGACAATATTATGTTGGAGACTTTCAGTCTTACAAAATAGCTAAATATCTTAAGTAAAAACTCCAAGTAGAATCTAATAACTGAATCTCGAAACCCGACGTTCCCAATGACCTTATTTAGTGGCACTAGAAAAGAAAATACGATCTTCTGATAAATATTTCAGTTAGCACAAATCAACCACAAGTCAGGCACTCAAGAAAGACATTTATATTAAAAAGGCGAACTGTCGGTTGCATATTTAGTAGATCATGTTTCTGTCTACGTTTTATGTCGAGATTTCTAGACTCGTGCTTTGGAAACGGGTATACGAGTAAAGCTATAGCAGTGAAAAAATTTGTAATGAAGAATCAGCGTCAAAAATATGTATAAACTTGCACATTTACAAAAGAATTCTAATCAAAGGACCGACTAGTTTACAATCATTGCGTATTTTTTTGTTGACCAACAGCTAAAATGTTGGTATTTACATACCAAAACGTATCTACGATTAAAGTGTGAGTGTCTACATATTTCTGTCACTGACTGTATGCAACTCAATAAAATGATTTTATACGCGGAAAGAGTAAGAAATGTTAATTAAAGCCAGTTTCTCAGGTCATAATTATTCCTATAAATATAATTATAGATGATTCCCGCCAGGCGCCACCGTCCCGTGCTGCAGAACGAAACCTAGCGTAGACTAGCAACACAGTCCTAGTAAATAAACGCAAGTCTCTGCCTAACCCCCTGGGAAAAAGGCACATTTTTACGTACCCTATGTAAATAGTTTATAATCTAGATTAATACATAGGATACTCATTACTCAGAAGAATCTTCTTCTTTCTACGCAATCAATGTCGCAGGCAGAAGCAAGTTCTACAACAATTAGCACAAACTCAGTCTGTAGTCATATAATTCGTACATCCGAAAAGCTGGTGCGCACCGCCGGGGGGCGCGTATGAAATAGATAAGCCCCGTGAATGCAAGGGTGCATTGTTATGAGTGAAACGTTGCAGGCTTGCGGCTTGTGTACTCATCAAGAGTCTGGACAAGAGGGCCTGTGATCTGGGAGAATTGGGAAAGTCCTGGGATCACAGTTTTGGGAAAATCAAAATCAAATCATTTATTCGTTTAGGTAAAATGCTGTGAAACGTATGATAGTCAATGATACAGTGAGCGAATTTACCACCAGTTCGGCAGGTAAGGCCAATGAGAAGAGCTGGCAAGAAACTCCTGGCGAAACTAACTGAACCTTCGCTCGCTTAAAAATAATGTATTTCAGACGCTTAGAGGTTGGTATTTGAATAAAACGCCGGGACTTCAACTACTTACATGCAAAAATCTAAATTATTTTAGTAGTCAAGTCGTGAAAGCGTAAAAGAAAAGTAAACTTTCGCATTTATAATATTAGTATATCATAACCAAAACTTAACTAAATCAGCTTTAATTGAATGTAGAAAAGGCAGAACTGTGTAAAATTCTACTAATTGTATAGTCAGTTTTTGTGATAAGTAGACAACCTGTTGCCACACTTGTTCGAGCAGTGGGGGGGTTTTGAATCGATTTAGTTATAGCCGTCTTATTTGACAACAAGTGCACCCTTTTTAAAAGAGAAATGAAAGCATTTATTGGAAACGCACAGCTTAAATACAACTAGACGGTTATCCATCTTTTAGCTGGCCCCGCCGCCAGTTGCTTACCTTACTGACTATTTACAATAATGACGAAAATAACTATGACAACATTAGAAACGTATTCAATTAGTTGAGAAAGTTTCTCACGATTATAGGAAATATCTCGGTTAAGTGCCTATAAAAATGTTTTTTCTTAGGCCTACTAAAACATTCAAATTTAATGATCATTTAGTTAATTCAAAATGTATTACAACGTCTAATAAATAAGCTTTCACTCAGCAACCGTCAGTTTCGAAAAACAAACGGTCTTTAACACATTAATGGCTCATCGTACTCGACGATAATTTTCCGGGTGAACGCGGTTGATAAAAAGCCTCGTGGTAATAGGACTTGTCCGCATGTCGTGAATACCGTGGCGACAGTAGCGTAGCGTGGCGTTGGGGGTGACACCCGCTACGTTAATACCTCCATTATTAAAACATAAACTGTGGCACTCGGCGGGACTGGCGTCGAGTGCCTTCACAACCCCTACATACTCATACTATACACACGTTTTATTCCGTACACACTTATATTTTTTTTACTTTTATATAAAACACATGAAAATTAAACTGCGATGTATAAATTCCGATACATCGATGTTGCAACACGTCACATCACTACACTGCATCTCGTGGAGGCGCGCGCGTGCGGACGTGAGCGCGCCCGTCGGCGTACTGCCACAACACAAGCGTACACGGTATTGCGCGCGCATGCGTCACTAATCATCTGTAAGCCGTTGGAATATAGACCTTATTTGTTGTCGTTCAAGGTGTTTATTACGTCGTGTGTGACAACAGACACCTGTATAAGCGTGTGGGGGTCGGAAGTACGCGGTGCAGTGTCATTTCCACTCTTTCCACATTACTTCCCTAATAAAAATGAGATTTGCCCCGCGGCGGGCGTGCTTCGGTAACGCGATTACGCTTGCATCGAACGGCTACTGGGGCTCGCCTTCTAGTGGCTAAGTAAATATCGGATAAGTGTGCAATTTATAGCCGCTGTTTAAATAGTCGCTGTGTAATTTTCTGTTGATCTTATCTTATAATAACGTATAAATAAGACTAGTAATGGGAATTCTAATTTCATATTAATTGAGGATTAAAACCACTGAGGGTGTATAATTGACCACGAATTTATTGGAAAAGCCTCAGACTTCTTCGAAATCGTAAATAATTTAAAATCTACTTTGATGGTAAAAAGGAGTCTAATTAAAAACTTATATACTTATGAGATTTCCACGTAATATTTTCCTCGGTCGATTAATATCTATTTATTACTGTCAGTAGTAAAATAACGACAAAACTAAGCTTAAATATCGTCTATAACGTACCACATGTATTTATTTTTAAACAGACATCACTAGCAGATGGCAACGGTTACTCGGGAATCATGAAGCGTTGCCCATAAAAATATTATTCGTTCGTCCGGTGCGGGTACACGGTGCGGGGACACGGTGCTTTCAAAACATGAGTTAAAACCACGTTGGCCACAACGTGATGGAAATTGGGCAATACTTTTTGAGGAAATGATTACGTTAGGATTGCTGCTTTGATTGCGGTTTCTTAGCGTTAGACTCCGAAGTCTTTGTGGATTTTTACGTAGAGTGGTCTTAAATTGATAATTGGAATTTATATCTTTGCGGGCTTTTTCTTGACACACTGTCTAAGTAACTGTTAATTAAAGAAGGAAGGCCTCGCAGTGCACCAGCAGAGTGGGGAAGCATTGGCTAAAAAACCTGAACATATATCAGCTACGTTAGAGAGAACTTCCAGTCTCACCGGATGCAGCAGAATACCAGTATTTTACATGGAGCGACTGCCTATCGGACCTCCACAACACACAGTTACCTGTGTTATAACACTTTACCACTTGGAAAGACTGGTTGTAGACTTTAAAAATGTGAACATTAGACCGAAATACTAAGTTTCTCTCTATATATATATACACATATATCTAAGATTCATGATTCCCTCCGTGGAGTTGTATTTGCGATTTTAATAGAGTACCAATGTCCTAACAATTACAAACACGTAACAAACCGTGGAGCTACAATCTATCGATAACATCGCATTCCACGCACACCACTACCGCAACGCAGTCCTGTTATTGAGTTATAATGTTTCAATTACAGCGTGTGTAGTGCGTGGCGAGCGCGGCATGTTTACACCGCTGTTTGCGCCGTCGTGCCGCGGGAGGGCGCCACTTGCACACTGCATAGATTGACTTGTGGCTCTGCGAGGTGGTTAGCGATGCTTTTAACCTATTACACGGTTGATAAAAGCTTATTTCAGACGAGTAATTTACTAATAGTTTCATAATTTGCGAACGAACGTGACTTGCATTCGAGTAAGTCATATTTATGGCATAAAATTAAAGAAGAGAATGCTTTAAAAAAATCTTAATTTTTGTAAAATAATGACTTAGTTATAAGAAAGTACTATTTTTTCTCAAAAGTACTTAGATACGATGCTATATGTATAGCATTTAATCCATAACGAGTAAAATAACATTTACACAGAACTTTACTTATTCAAACGCGTACTCGGAAAGCCCAATATAATCGGAAACCATCCATGTAGACAATATGAAATACCGGGAAAATTCTCTGGGTACAAAATTCACGGTAAAGGTGAGAGAGTCGGGGCGCGTGTACGTCGGCGGCCAACATATTGAATATTTGCAATACCGAGGGAAGGGAGTTCCACTCAACAGTTTAAAACGCCACGGGACTGTGGTACAATGTTGTGGTATGCGGTACGGGTTATGACGCGTATGCCGCAGCGGTTATGTGGACGGGTTCGTTTTTGTGATGGGTTATGTTTTATGGACGTGCATCAATGTTTGTATGCTGAAGTTCTATCGAGTAATAGGACAGTTATTTGGGTCTTTCGGGATACTTAGTTTGGAAGTCTTAAGATAAAAAAGATTATATAAAACTTTAAAGCAAAAGAAAACTTGTCAGTTGAAAAAATACTTCTGGTGCCTATATATTATCAAAATTAGAGAATTCAGGGTTGATAACACATAAACTACAAAACCCTTTAAATTACAAAAATTCTAAACAATTTCTTATAGCGTCTAATATATCGACATGTACGCTAATGTACGGCATCACTAAAGTGCTCGCATGTATAGTGGCGCTACACATCGCGACACGTAGCACTAAGTAGAGTAAGTAGGTACCTACAACACGGGTGCTTGCGGGAGCGTCGGCGGGTGCAAGCGGGCGCAAGGTGGGTGGAGACTCTCGGCCCGAGAGCGCGACTAGCGGGGCTACAGGCGCCGCTTGCTAAACTAACCGCTGGGAACGCATGCGCCCGGAGTTCTAGCAAGAATTGCGAACAACGTGGACTCGACGTTGTATAAAATATTTAGATTTTAATCCGAACATTAGATTTTTCATAATGTCCGCAAGTTGGAGGGTACGTTATCATAACATTGGAGGGGAGTTAGCTCCCCTCTTCGTTCGTACGTCATTAAATAAATAACGCTTAACGTTTGTGTTAAATTGACCGTCATATCGGATTACTGTTACATTTGAGTTTAATATCAAAATGTATCAATAGAGAGGATACTACATATTAATACGGGAACATAGCCGTGAAAAAATTACTCTAGGATTACCTGTCGTTACTAAATGTCCAATTTCTTCCAGCAAATGAGCAGAAACGTTCTCACTTACAATATTAACATTCAATGAATGAAAGAACTTACCTGAAACAAAAAAGAAAATAAGATTAGAAATATCAAACACAATATTATAAGCCGCATAGAATATGCCACGACGGTAACTCCGAGCTAAGCTCAAAGGATCGCGGTAGCAGTTCACGTTAGTTGTACAATGGTTACTTGACAATACGACTGTAGCTACTGAAAAGCTGTAACCCAATGGCTTAGGTATTGGGTTTCAGGTCAAAAGTTCATGAATTCAGTGGCATTTATAAACTACGCGAATTCCCACAAGCCTTTGAGCTTATTTTTAGGAAAGAGTCCTAGTATAAGCCTAAAAGATTCTGAAAAAAAATATTTTCTATAATAATAATTATTCACAGAAATGGTTGATATATTTCAATTCATCTATCATATTTCTCTGAAACGTTAAAGCAATGTTTGACATTTGATTCGCGAGAATCTGTGTCTGTTTAACAAAATTTCCTGACATTCCTGTCTACTTACTAGAATTTCAATTTAACATTTATTGAAATAAATATGATGTATGATATTGGTAATAATAAATTCGTAGGACTTGATTTATTTTTAGGACTTCTATGAATAAAATGAACAAATGAATACACGATATTTTCAGCCAATAACCTTTATTAATTTCTAGAAATTTCAATTCTCTTAATTAAAAGTAATTAAACAAATATTTTAGTAAGTTTTCTCTTCCAGGAAGATTTCGAATTTACATGCAAAAGTTTATATACTTAGAAAAATGTCGAAAAAACGTAGAAGATAGTTCAATTAGGTTCCTTTAGAGGTCGTTGTAAGAGAGGTGTTTAATCAAAGGCGACATGATCACGTAACGCTACGCTTGCCGGCGTCGTCCACGAGAGCGGAGAGCTCGCAGCGCAAGTGTCGCTCGATGCTCGGCACTGGGTAAGTGCTGGAGTGCAATAGATAGTTTATAGTATAGCTAGACAAGGCTAGCTCCTTGCCGCTTTGACATATTTTTGTATGTTTTTTTAATGATTATCTGGGATGATAAGGAGATTATGTCGTAAGTCTCTAAAAGCAGAAAGGTATTATGGACAGAAAATGCAATTTAATAGTTGACCCTCTTTTTCATTCCCCTAGCCCACCAGTGGAACAGTAATGGGCTAATATTACTTATTTATGCTGAAAATTCTCACTCTAACGGTGAAGTAAAACATTGCAATGAAACCTTGCACAACTAAAATTTGCTTAATACATTTATTGGGGGCATGCAAAGTCGCTATCCTGCACTTGGCCACTCCCTCGTTTCGGAGGAGACCCTTGCCCGGCAGTGAAACAGAAATGGGTAAAACTTAGACCGTTATATAAAACCAATCAGCTTTGCAGTTAAAGTTATCTATCAAATAGCGAGTGTTTGCGAGTGAGTTGTTTAATCAAAGGCGACAAGGCGTCCTACGTCTTTGCGCCAGCATCGTGTGCTCATAGCGTGAGTGTCGTGCTCGAGTGCTGAAGTGCAATTGATAGCAGACAGCGGACTAGTTCACATAGAGACGAAGACTCTGATGAAATTTTCAGTACTCGAATTTATAAAGCTGTAGAGATTTTAATTATGAGAGTATAGAGTAAGTTTTTGATAAAATTTCGTCGGTGCTTTTTGAACAAACAAACTTTTGTGTAGGTATGTGTGATGATCCGTATTAGTATAACATAATATTATACGTAAATTAAATCACGCCTATTATACCTGAAGGTGTAGGCAGAGGTGTATAAAATACACCTGCGTTTCATCATTAACAATGTTATTTCCATGTAGTACAGGGCGAGCCTATTGCCCTATACCGGACAAGTATTATAAAAACAACTCGGTTCGTTTTGTTGTCGCGGATAATTGCGTGAAGGGATATAGACGAAGCTATTAATAAAATTACCAGGAAAAAAACATTTTTTTTGTAAATTTGTAAGGAAATATCACTTTTGGAGCTCGTTGCGCACTGTATTACCTAATTCTGTACACGTGGAGTCGGCAACGTGTTTACAAACATCCAACAGCCACGTGACAAATTATTATTATTTTTAGAATACCCAAAATAATTTCCACGGAATCGAGAACATTTATTTCACAATTTTGTGACCAATTGCAAAGGTTTTACCTCAATCGTCATTTATTTTTCAGACTCCAAAATATTCAAAGTGTCACAATAATACGTGTATGTCTTGACCTCATGGAAATATTGTGTAAATTCAGTGGAAAACGTAACTTAAAGTAACAAATGAATTTTCCATCTCTGTCACTTCTTGAAGACAGAGTCACGGAACACACTAACTGTAATGTTGTTTTAACATACAGCCTTGCTCATAAGTATTAGGCACCCTATAATTTTGAGTCTTATGAATAATTAGGTTGAAAAATGAAACGGATTCGGTAATAAATATTCATTTATTAATAAATAATTATAAAATATACTAATATTTTGTGTGTCTGCCCTTCGCTTTGATCATTGCAGCAATCCTGCTAGACAGGCTACGTACAAGCTTCTTGCATTCATCTGCAGTGATAGCATCCCACTCTTCCATTAAAGCGTTTTTTACGCGGATTTTGATGTTATGGTGTGCTCACGTATCTTGCGCTTTAATATACCCCAAAGTTGCTCAATGGGGTTGAGATCTGGAGACTGTGCCGGCCAATCAAGCAAGTCAATGTTGTTCTCTCGGAACCAACGCATTGTGACTGCCGATTTGTGACAGGGAGCATTATCCTGCTGGAATTAGACACCATCTAAGTTTGTGTCGCCAAAAATGCGAGTCATAGAAGGCATCAACGCGCTATCCAGTACATTTATGTACTTTTGGCTGTTCATGCGACCTTCGCAAACGAACATTTCGCCCACTCCATCGGCAGACATGCAGTCCCAGATCATAATGCTCCCGCCTCCGTGTTTGACGGTAGGTACCACACAACTCGGGTGGTATTCTTCACCGACACGCCGTCGCACAAAGACTACACCAGGCGTTCCAAAAATCTGAAAAATTACCGAAATAAACTTGATTTAAAATTTGACATATTTTTTCTAAAATTAAACTGTTGAAAGCGAAATGCGTGTTGATATTTAACATTAATGATATAAAACTTACCTCAAAGTTAGATTCATCGGACCACACAACATTGGACCAATCTTCTTCAGTTAAATGTTGGTGTCTCAGAGCCCATTCTAAGCGGCTCTTTATGTTGCTGACGGAGAGCAATGGCTTCTTCCTCGCTTTGCAGCCTTTTAAACCAGCTTTCGCAAGTCTTCTTCTTACTGTTGGAGCACTGATTAATCTTCCAATTGTCTCGGAAAGATCTGCAGCGAGCTCAGAAAAAATTTTTTTGCGATTTCTGAGGGAATTACGAATAAGTAATCGGTCTTGTCGCGCTGTTGTCTTATAGTTTCTACCTGTTCTCGGTTTGTCCGCGTGAGAACCAGTCTCGGCAAACCTTTTGATAGCAGTTTGCACTGCACATCGAGAACAATTCACCATTCTGGAAATCTCTATCTGAGACTTGCCTTGTTCATGTAGAGTTTGAATTTTTATCCGATTTTCCACACTCACTTGAGTTAATTTAGGCATTTTGTAAAATAGACTGTATCTAATTTACAAATAAGTCGCAAATAATAGCCTCTTGACACTACGAGTAATGAAAGAAGACTGATTCAAAAAATAAAATTATTTGAAAAAATGACATAATTAACAAAATGTTGACCAGATGTTTTATGACACCTTAGAATTCGCAATCCTTTGTTTAAAATTTCCTATTGATAACGCCGCCTAGCATATTGATAAAAGGATTCGTCAATTTTTAAATACTGAATGAGTTGCACGTGTTTTATGGGGGTGCCTAATACTTATGAGCAAGGCTGTATTTATATGTGAATTGTACTTCCAATCAGCCACTCTCGTTATTCATGCCAACAAAAATCACAATAACAAGCCAAACAAGCAACTATTCAAATAAGCACTTGTAACAAAACATCGTCACTACCCAATAAGTAACAGAACAACAATAAGAACATCGGTCCTCTCTCTCTTTTGTACAGGGAATGATAAAGACATAGTTAAGAATATACTCGCATAGCACGTATGTATGGCGGAACAGCGCAGCTCGTCTGCTAATCACGAAGAAACTTTGTCCCCACCCTACTCCCCCCGCGCTAGTGATGTGACGCAATATCGATAATGTCGCTACTGACGTACTGTGAGGTATGGGTTTAATGTCTTGTGGCATAAAGATGTCTGCTTAAATAGATTTTCCTGCTACTTTAGTGCTTAATGTTATTGAAGACGTTTTTGTTAAGGTTTAAAGGAACCTAAAGCGTATTTTGGCGCCCAACGTGGGACTCTGCAATAATAGAGTTGAGTACCTTTCTGATATATTAAGTCATTTGAATAATACTACCACAAAGTAAACTAGTATCTGAGCTATATAATCATGTGAAAAAAAGTCATCTTTGTGTTTACTTTACGATTTTTATCGCCAGCAAACGGCTCCAGATATAGGTGTAAATGAAATGATTGCAAACGGTGGAAGAGTAAAGTCCTGCATCCAAAGGTATGAATAAAACGTGAAACTATCGAGCATTTCCCGTTCCTTGCGGTAGACAAAGTACTAGCAGGAACTATGCACTCCGTCAGAAAGTCGACGTGAATAATTCGAGGCGAACGAGTGCCGCGACGATACGCCGCCACTGCGAGCAATGCCAGCGGAGCGGACTCTACGTTATATTTACTGTAAGAACATTGTATTTGAATCAATATTGTGAAGCAGTCGTAATTATTTTTACCATTAAAGATAGAATTAATTGCAAATCAAGTGATAATGTAGGTATGCTCTTAATTTTAACCCATAAGAAACTCTATGAATAACATTTTCGCTATGGAAATCTTATAAGCGCTTTGATGTTTATCACAAAAAAATCACGTCGACATCAATCATAGACAGCGTAGCCTCTGCCAAAGTAACGAGCAATCTAATGTTCAGCATAAGGCAAAACCCTGAACAAGTCTTTATCATTTTGTCATAGCACCCTCTACAACTTAAGATTCACTCTCAACACAGTTCAATCCTCATAATTTTACAGACACGTCCCAAACAGCACTAAGCCATTGCCAGCTCATTTCATCTCTCTAGCACTGCGTCAACAAGGGGCGCGTTTCCTACGTATTTACGATTCGTGCCACCGTTAAGGGACACATACGGATAGTGCGTGGACCACTACGTGGCTGTTCCCTGGTGGAATATGAACTGGTCTTGGCCTGTTCTAAAGGGTGTGGTAAGACACTCTTGCTTTTTAGTTTTGTGTTGTTTTTATGGGTGCTACGTTTATTATAGTACACATTATTATGGACTATATACTCCGAGGATCAGTAAGTTCATATTACAGTTTGTAATCAAACGAGCAAGAAAAGACTATGGGGTAAGCTTACTATGGAGACTGTTTACTTGTCTTCCTTAATCTGCTTTCGTGAATGATCCCGCTAGCCATAAATTGTATAAATAAATCAAGGCTCCTTTGCACAATCGACATAACAGGTCTAGAAATTGAACTGCTTTTAAATGCCTTTATATTAAAAATAAATCTTCTTTATGTAAGGGATTGTGACTAAAATACAACGAAGTAACGATCATACGCTTAACAAAAATAATCATCTCCCAAAACTGATTCAACCAAAACGTATAATTTAAAATACTGCCTCACCCAAGAGATTAGCAGTCCATAAGAAGCTGAAACGTTCCCCTACACATTCATCTGTATATCTTAAAGGTCCCCCTTAAAATCCGTCGGTACTTAACGTCTCAATGGCTACAATAACAGTCTCAAACGGCCCAATTAAATCCTGACCCGCCGCGTTTTTCAATGAACTGAAATACTTGGGAATTTTTCGAGGCTAATATTTACTTTTATATTGAATGTTTCACTTTCCAGGAGGTTTGGGACTTCGTGAAATAAGGATATTGATCGGTGTGTTGAGTATTATGTTAAGGTTGGGTAATGGATGGGTGAACGATGTGCTTGAACATACGAATTAGTTTTAAAATCTCATTCAACTATGCAATGCAATGCAGCAATGCAAGTTTTCACCTGAATTTTATACTTCATTTAATCAGAAATTCTGTTTTAAATTAAACTAAATTGATTACTAAATTCGGTCCAGAATCTATCAAAACTTTTTCAAAGCGGTTGGCAGCTTTGAGATCTTGGGATTACGGGAATACGGAACGGGGTTGAAAATGGAGCAAGCTTAAGAATAGTTTGTTCTTCTAAAGACGCAATAAGAAGGTATTTTATTATGCTCCCCGAGACAGGCGACAGTAATAGGATTACTGAGGCAGTTACAAGATAACGGGGATGCTCAGCCAGGATTATAATTAGACGCCTTTTAAGCAAGTGTATTATTTCTACTAGTATAATAACATTAGCTTTATGGAAAGTGGGGTATTTACAATATAATCTGATAGTAAGATTTTGTGAGCGAGTCTTATTATTTTGTTTAAACGTTAGTTTCTTTATTCCGTATGCTAATACAAAATGAGCTACTTGAGCAAACAAAGGTAAATGTCAATTAAAAATATCATTTATACCATCGCTCAGAATTCCGTCACTTTTGCTAGAGGCAGAAAAAGCACAATGTTGAAAATTTAAAAAGAAATAGACAGCGGAAACAGCCCAACGAAAAACGGAGAACAATTCTTTTTTGGAATAAGAGAACTTAACACAAAAGAGCGAAAGCAACCAGTTAAGCTCTTACGCCAAGACCACACAAGAGGTAAAGAAGGAACGATAAAACCGAAGCGAATTCCCCACACCTTCCAACATTCATAACTTGGTAACCGTCTAGCCATTCCATTCGCACCTCACTCCGTCCCACAAATTCTGCCGACGTCGTTCATTACAGAGGGGAGGTGAAAAAACGCGAATTTGAAGGAACTCGTAATCTGATGAAGGCATAATTTCATTAAGGGCGAAGTTCGTAAAGCCTTGCATTAAATAAACTCAGTGTGGCGAGTTACTGGTCTCCTACTAATGGATCTCGAGGTATTACGACGTGATTTAAGTTTGAAAATGTTTGCTTTCTCGGAATATTATACAGAGTCCACGTGGAAATGAGAATCCTTTCCGGGAAAAATGAATTGAGTCTGTGAATCCGTAGAAAATGTTTGGAACTCTGACGCAAGCGGGTACTCGTGGCGCAATTATGTTAAAATGATGACAAAATCTGCCTTAAAAAACATACCCTCTCATGTTGATCACTAGGAAAACATGTTCTTAGAAGAGAGCAATTGACATCTTATTTCTGAAAAAACCGACTTCTAAATTCATCAATCCAAAATCCAATACTGTTTTAATAAAGTGAAAATTAGGATAATTGAAATCGAAAATTGCCTACCTATAAAACATCTTTGAGCAATAAAACCTACAATATTCCCTAACAGGCGATACAAAGCTACCCTGCGTACCATACGACATACTACTTCCAACAGAATATCTTGGAAGTTGCGTGTAGCTAGGAAGTAACAAACAAACCCGGGGTTGAACGACAAGTGGCACCCGAGTACATGTCGGGGGCGATATATCAGCAGTAACATTATCGAGTGAGTAGCGTGTCACATAGTAGGTGTCTGTAGAGGCGAGTGAGGCAACAGCGTGCGGCCCGCGCCCCTTCAGCCGCGCATGCGTACTGCGAGCGCGCGTTGACGTTGTACACACGATATTGTCTGGTTTTGTGGTGACTGTTACAGCCCGTGGAAATCGGTGGCGTAGTTTAAAGCCCACTGATGTCCCGCACGATTTTCTCGTACGGGACATTTAAGAGTTTCTTCTGGAATTTAGTACGTTTTAAACTGGTAATGCTTGCGAGTAGCTAGCAGCTGAGTTGATAGTTTCAGTGCTGCAAAAAACACGCAAAATCAAGACCAACTGTTTTTCAGCTACGTCAATAGCTTTGAAAACAGTTCGACTTGATAGTAGAAAAAAGAATTTTGACCACTTTAGTAAGATGTAGAAAATACACACAAACAAAATAAAAATATCCGACAATCACATAACACCTAATCCGTTGCCGTACATCAATGGAGACGTCCACCACGACCCGAGGATTAAGCGCTCGTAAAAACGAGGGTACTACGGCAATAACGTCTTGATACACCGCGGCGATTTAACCGACAACACACTTATACACCAAATTCAACCCTAACTCTCATAGTTACAGTAGATATTTGAGTGGAGACAGCCAAGCTAGTATTTCAACTGGTCATAGAACACATGTCTATAACGATTTACCCGACATTCAACTCTTTTTTAATTTCAACCCTATGAGGTTATGTTAGGGTTGTTTTTTGTTTGGAGGTTGTATTTCAACGGTATGACACAAGCCTATTTGTAAGGACCTTCGCAAGTTCCGTTAGTTTGTTCTTATTGAGGGGTTCGGCTGTGTAATGGCGCTAGTGTCTTGCAGTCCCGTGAGTGTTCCGATGATAGGGGGTTATTTTGGGGTGTAATGTTGTGTGACGGATGGAGATAACGTTAAGTGGGTATCAAATTACAGTGTTTTTGACTGGTTTTTATGTTATCTAAAATGAACATTTTGAATGCAATTTGATTTAAATATGTAAATGATTGTCTTACGTAGGAATACTACAATAATTATATGAACCCTCATCCTTACACGTATCCTTACACTTATAAGAAACTAGAGTCAAGAGTTCCTTTTTCCCTTATTCCGAAAGATACTCGCTCAGCAATTTCATATATTTATTTCTAACATCATAACAGATGTCATTCAAATGCGTATTTTAAGTTATTTACAATTTCTTATCACTATTCCTCTGCTATTAAACAAAAATCAGTCTACAAATATCTCTGTTTCCACCCCGTGTACTCACGATCCCCCGCGATCGTCTAGGGCAGTGTCGTGTGGTGACGCGGGGTTAAACACTGAACAGCGACGTTACTAATGGCTGTTCACTGATAGCTAGGGGTTGAATCTACACCGCGGGGAATAGCCAAGATATTTGTTAATTAACACGATTAATGAGATAACTTACAGCTACAGTAATACATGAATAGTACGTGATGCTCATAGCATAGTCTCCTGTATTAAGCAACGTTTGATGCAGTCATACTGCGGTCAGTGGCGACTTAGTGATATTAGCTTCGTGCTTTCGGAGGTTACGTAAAAAGTTTAATTGACAGCAAGCAAGAACTTGCTTGCTGTCAATTAAGCTTACAATCGTTAAGCGATGTCAAAGGCTTCTGCTTAAATGAAAACGAAAGTTCAACCTGTAGTGCGATTCTGTACAACTATCGAGCGGCGACGACCGGTTAACTATCGAGAAATTAAGTATGAAAGACTAATCAGCGCCTCTAACGGGCGGCGTAGAAACTTCATTTGCAGTACATTTTAACTGTCAAACTCTTGATACTCTACATATAGTAACGACTGTAGAGAATCGCGCTTCTGTATACCACACATACTGTTTAACCATAAACCCTGAACAAAGACCCTAGAGGTTTCTAGGATATTTGCTGTCTCCCGAATTCCCTCGCAAGTTACATTGGCCCTACCTTCCGAACTGGCGGTAAATTCACTCTTTGTATCATTGACTATCGTAAGTGTCAGCATTTGACATATATGAATAAATGATTTGATTTTGATTTTACTATGAACAAAATTACGAAAAAATTAAATAGCTATAATACCAGAAGGTAGTCTTACAAAAAATCTCTAATAACTTCGTTCTCAAGTTATAACTGTAGAAACGAACAGACAATATTAAAACATTCTCGTCTGTACATCAGGGGGGCAGTAACGAGGTGCGCCACAAAGAGCTCTCAGTACTTCGATAGTATAGAGGGGATGAAGCCAGCAGTAAATACTTGTGCGATGCAAAGGGAATACTGAGTGGAAACATGGAATACAAAATACTTGTGTATGCCATTGTGAGACTGAATTACTGTTGTGTGTTTATTGATTTTTGGCAATAAGGTACACAAAACTTTGACCAAAGATTTTCCTTTTTATGAAAAACTACCAATACAACACAGTTGTAAGGTAAGAAAGAATGGATAACAAATTGACACTCTTGAAAAAAATAAAACCAACATAAATAAAATACTACATGAAGTAAAAACATATTATAAAAAAAAATATTTAGAAATTCTCTAATAACAATAGAATACACAGATGTTCAAATTATGCATTTATCATAATTATGTACTTTTGAAATAATTTGTTAATGACAAATATTCTTACAAGTGGTCTGAAACTTTAGGCAGTGTATATAAGCTATGCTCATAACTTTCATATTTGTAAAATATTTGCAACAGAATTTAAATTCATTACAAGAATATTAACAATATGATCACAATAATTCTTCTACACGTTAAGATTTATGGGTAGAAGTTAGCTGAAGATAGGAAGCTATGCTTGAGCGAGGTGGGCGGGTGAGTGAGCGTACGAACAGGTGGCGATAACAGGTGGCACGACTTTAATAAATACGTACTTGTGGAGTAATCGACTAGTACAGGCGTTCAATACTCATTATACTGGGGTTTAATTATACCCTGATATTGTGTTATATTAGCGTAGAGGGTAAATTGGGTTAATGTTGTAAAAGGGTAATCGATAGCACATACTTCAATTTTTAAGTCAATAACTATAAGTATTGTTTTTTAAAGCTACATTTCTACATTATATTTGAGCAACGAAGGATATTCTTACTGAGTAAAAAAAACCCGGTAAATTACTGGATTACGGCAAATAATGTACACTTTTGCTATTTAAAAAAAATATAACTTCACCTTAGTAATTTTATAATATGACGTTTAATCATCTTGCATCAACCATAAAGCATTCTTATTTTCAATACCTACACTGACTTTTCTACACTGAGCCTTTTCAATCACTATGCCCAATCAAATTATTGCTATCATGTTCCAAGCCTGATATAATTGTATTGACCTTAGTAATCCTCCCTTTCATACAAACACATACATTGATATACATACAATCACACATACAAAGTACCCACACACACACAGAATCAACGGTCGTTTATTTAAAATTCAGTACACGTTCGGAGCCCCTTTCGTAAAGGCGTGAACACACTGGGCGCGTTTCAGTGTGTTTCGACGCGAGTTTATGTGCACCTGTCATATTTTTTCAGTGAGTGGTGAGGGATATATACGGGCTTAATTTTATAAATGTGGTAATAACTCTGCATTTACGTCTGTTATCCACTCTCTTCTGTTTTAAGTAATAAATAACATTCACGTGCAAACAACGGTACTGCTGAAGGCACATTTCAAAAAGCATAGAATAAAAAAAGTGTGTAGTTTCAGTGACATGCGTAATGGCATAAAAGCAATAGACAAGTCAATACAAGACTCAATAGTTAAATTTATTCAAAATTAATAGGAATACAATGTCAGACACTGCTTACAAAGCGCTAAGCTAGCTAAAAGAATGCAGAATAAAAACCGCGCGAAAAACCAACCGCACGAAATACACGTTTGATCTACAATCACCTTAAAGTTCAGCGGCTTCCGCGGTTCAGAGTGTTTCGTACATGCAGTGAGAGATAAACCGGCGACTTAACGTTGAGAGTAATCTTCGCATTGTGTCTGTATCTTAACGGCGGCGTGTTTATGTCGCGGTTATCAAGCGACGTCTGTTCCGATGGTAATTTTAGTACACGTCATAGTAGATTGAGTGTGTTGTGTATAAGACGACAGTTTGAAGATCATAGAGACGTGTACTTCACACTTAATACAGTGACTTTGTTTCAACAGTTTATATCAAGCACATTTATAAAGCAGCAAATTCAGCTTCATAACAAGTGTTCAAAAATAAAGAATAAAAGTTAAAACATGGATTAGGCTGTGTCCCCACCTATATTAAGCTTAACTACGTTGCTAACAAATGGTCTAATTAAAACTTAAATCACCTAATGTTATAAAGTCTCCATTGCTACAAAACTTCACCCCAAATTATACAGTACAAATTGTATATGTTACACAGGAAACAATCGTAATTTACACACAACACAAACACGAGACTAACTGATGGAATAAGCACCGCAAGCGCGCGGGTAGTTGCACAAAAGCGATCGATACGTCACCGCTACATGCATAAACAAAGTCCCTCGTTGGGCGCCACTACTTGCCGGCAGCACCGAATATATTTGCTGAATAGCTGACAACTTTACGAGAGTGCTATTAACTAATTAACTAAATGTGTCTGGAGCAGATTTTTATACAAGTTTTACTAAAAGTGGGTGACAGAGGATAGACATTGCAGATGCGGAAATGAAGATGACTGGATGACTTGGTCTCATTAGAGAATGGCTGCGTAAAACAGGATGATTTGGAGAGAAAGGAAGAGGCCCTCCTACAGTAACGAGACACTGATTCAACTAAAATTTTGCATAAAAATATTACTAGAAAAATGATACTTAACACTATGAAAGAGTAAGGTTTGTTGAAGATTTTTATTTAATCCCTATTAACAAAAGCTTATACGGTGATTTTACAGACATGCAATCGACTTTAATAAAACTGCAAAAATACTCCAGTTTCATATTTATAATACATATTAAACTCCACGTTTCATATAATATTTGTTTGAGTATTACGAGTGGCTTTCATCACGAACTTTGTTTGAGCTCTGTTCCGTAATTGAGTGTGTTGTTTTAACAAAGTTATTTAATGAATTAAATTGTTAAACCTGCTATTGGAATGATTTATTGAGTATGTCCTTTGATTTTGCATGGAAATATCGAGAGCCTGTTGAACACAGTTGTTTAACCTCATCGAAATTTAAATAGATTTCAAATTATTTTATATTATTATTTAGTACTTCTGATACAAGATTTTAAAATACATTTTTTTACATGGCATGCTTAATAAGTGTAAACCTTACCAGTCTAGATTAGGATCGACACGCTTGTGGAGCTGGTAGTAAATTCAGTAATTGCAACGCTAATGTCCGTCGTAAGTGTCAATATTTGAACTTAATTATTGGATTTTGAACAGAGCACCCAAAAGAGCTCATATTATTATGTTGTAATAGACCCTAGATGAGTAGAGTACTGTCACCGATATGCTATTTTCTTTAGAGAGTACTATCGTATAACTAATCGTATCACAAACTATATTTATCTATCCCGTCTCTATGGCCAACAGTCGTAATTCCACATTTATTTCAACCCTCGGAAGATGGTTTTCATCAAGTAATCACATTATTACCCTACATCTGTTTAATATGACAAGGGAACACGTCACAATATTCAGCGTGTGTCTGTGTGTGCGCGTGTGAGCGTGTTCAGCACTAATGCGAGCCCGCGGTTAACGCTCGCCGTAACAACGCCGCTAATGGCCTCCGTGATGTACTACAATACTACACGCCCGAGTGGCTAAGTGGCGGCTATTTCGCTTTTTTTACTTTTCTTCGTTGAAGGTGTTTATTTGTGTTTATAATGTGTGAAAATATGTATTTTATAATAAATTCACTGGGTTTCTAGGTTAATCTGCCTTCCAATACAGCATAACGATTTGGTTTGTTTCGATTAAAGCGACCTTTAAGCAACTCTATGTTACTTAACATTAACAGAGAAATACAAAAAATCCTGCCAAATAATGTGACACATAAAATACCTAATGGTACTTAACAAGAACACATTTTTACAGCAAAATTACCATGGAATGAACCAAAAAGCCCTCAATAATTCAAACCCAATAAAATCGTACAAAACGATCATTAAACAAAAGGCCAATATGATGCGAATCAAAACAATTACAACGCGGCTGCATGACAAACGAGCGGTGCGGGGGGCGGGGGGCTGTGAGAGAGAGCGGGGGGAGAGGTTGGGGGGAGTGACGGCAGTAAAAATAAACAAGTCGACGCCGTTACGACAAATAACCCTCAGACGCGGGGCGGGCATGCGCCGTGCATGGAACTTAGACGCGGGACACATTGATGATAAACGTGGTGAAGCTGAGCCCGATGAGGGGTTTAAAGCGACTTACTGTGTATCAACGGGACAGCTTTGTGCGAGAATAAAAAATATAACCTGTCTTTTTTATGACTACGGTATTTTTTTCTCCAGAGAAAGATGTATGAAATGCAGCAACATTTTGTATTAACTTGGCACGTTACACGGCTGCAAATGGCTTCACATAAAACAGATTAAAGTTAGCCCAGCCAGAGATTTAACCCTAAGTGCTTATAATTAAGATTCTCTACTTCCTAAAACACGGAAGCAATGTATATTCTTCGAAATAAAATTTTCATTTACCGTACAATAAGAGTTCCGAGAACATAATTTCTCAGTTACCGTACTTTACTGAAGTAATAAGGTTTCCAGAAAACATTTCAAGTTCAAGTTAACAACTCTCAAATACAAAGTTATTGTAAGTGAGAAACTAATAGTCCCACGTTGGGCGCCAACGTTGCATTTTAATATAGCGTAGGCGCATTCAATTGTACCGTGAATTGAAAAGGGCAAATATAGACGTGAATATTCTGCAGTATCGGTGCAAACTTGGATGCTAGGTGTAGGCTGCAGCCGGTTGCTAGGCAACCTGAATACGTGGAGCCGTGATTGGATAACGCGGGACGTTGTATTTTATATGTGGGTAGATATTAAGTCGCTTTGAACTTTTGTAATTGGTTTTGCTTCGCATGTTTGATGAAAGCTGCATAAATTGTGTCTGAGTTTTAAACTTTGTATCCCGTTATAAATAAGTCTGCAAGCTGTACTTTCATTGCCCGTTTTGTGCCTTTCTATGTTACTTATTTCGTGCCTATCTTTTAATCAGCAGCTTAAGTCAGTGTTTGTTTTAGGCTCAAAAAGAAACCACTGTACAGTGTACAAGTATAAGAGACGTATAAGAGACAACGAGAACAACATAAAACCCGGAATTAATTAAATCTGTCAGAGGCAAACGTTGCAAAGCCTCTCTAGGATTTTTTCAAGCGTTTGTTAAAACCGTATTCTTTGAAAAGCCATTTCCTTTGTGCAGAGATTTTCCTCGGACACAGTGTGTCAGATACGCGGCGTAGAGAATCAGTGCGGTGATAAAGCGCCGGCGATGTTACGACAAACATCGGTGAGGGAACAAAGCCACACACTACACTCGAGTGGGCAACCACTATGCGACTTTTAGCTCCTAAACTACCCACATTTTTGTTGGGAATAAAAGAAGTATGACGCTCTAGAATCGCTATTGTGTAAAAGTTTTACATTTTATTTCTGTGACTTTCAGAATTTGAATAATATGTGACTTTACGAACAACAATGCTTTATGATAATAATGTATTATCACAGACGCCCGAAAATTTTGCCATCTACTGGTTAGTCCAATGTAATAATTGGCAAGCCAAATTCTGGGCACGTGACTAAACTTTTGGCTACGTTGAGAACAGTCTGATTCGGGACTTGACCCGTCTCGTAATCAGCGTCTTCCGTTTGGACAACAGACGCATTTAACTGAAGCTTGATTTCAATACAACATACTGCTATAATAACATAAACATAGCAGTACAAACAAAACAATAACAAGTCGGACGTAAAGTTAACTTGCGACTGGCCGTGTTTCGGACAAGCCGACTGTCTGCGTCGGTATGTTGGCGCCCGACGTGGGCCCGTCGTGTGTTGTTACCGCTTTTGTTTACCACTTGATATTCGATGTTACTGTTTCTAGGGAATCGTATTGTATGCCTGTGGGGAAAGACTGATTGGTAGATTGACAGACTGCACAAAGCCTAGGATTAGTGTTGTATCTAATTTGTAACCATACATTCTTCGGCTAATAAAGACATTTGTACTAATGATTTGGATATAAAATATTAATAAGATTATATATTTTCATATCCGCACTTTACATTTTCATTTCGTGAGGATGGATTTTACCTTCAAAGAAGGGCTAACACGGGCTTTTTGTACTAACTTTTTGACATCAATATACCTTGTTTCAATGCAAACTTATCTAATTATTGGACTATTTCTGTAATCCATATATTTATGGGATCAGTATCTCTATCAAACAAAACAGTGCTAGAATCTTAACTAAATTTCGATCTATCGAGGTGTAGCGTAGAGCTGTATACCGTAGAAGGGTATCGATTCGAGTGTCGCCAATTTATAATGCATAACGTTCGGCTGAATGCTCACAGTTAAGTTTGTATTGACTCACCGTCGAGGCAAGGCCGCAACCCCGATGTCTTGACAACTTATGTAATTTAACATCGTGTACTATATACCTAGTTTCAAAGCTGTATAACATTTCGTACATTGAACATTTATTTTTCATTGGGAGAAAAACTAACGTATTTTCATATATATGAAGTTATGAAAGGCTTATAAAGTGTTTTGTTTCTTTCACTCCTTAGCGAAATGAAAAAGAGAAATCATGTTATAGTAGGTTTTTAACTAAAATAGGTTTATAGTGTGTTTATGAATTATGGGAATTAGGTTGGTAGCTAACATGACCATAAGGATAGTTTACTAGTAAATACGCGAAGATATAAATTTTATTGCTTTATAAAGGTGAAGAGAATTTCAACTGTTACTGAGTAACATAATACTATCTTCAGGTGAGAACAGACTAATTCGGTATAAAGTAGTTATTATTTCTTTGTACTTAGTCGTATTTAAAGAAACATTTTAAGTAGCGGTCGTATATCGTAAACAAACCGAGTTAGTTGAACAAACACAATTACGATCGTATTAGTGACCCCGGCACAGTGGGCGGCCTACTTGACGGTACTAAACGATCGCTAAATAATGCACGTGGAACACAACAGATGTAGCTGTGGACTTAAATACCTGGACTTAGGAATAGTGATAAAAAGTAGGTGACATTTTTTAGCTTAAGAAGTTATTGATTGTTCCTTGTTCTAAGTATGTATATAATACTAGCTGACCCGCGTCACATAAGAGAGAATGGGTCAAAATGTTCCCCGTTTTATAAACATTTTTTACCGGTACTCTGTTTCTATTGGTCCTAGCGTGATGATGTAGCATCAAACATTTTTCCTTCCTCGATAAATGGGCTATCTAACACTGAAATAATTTTTCAAATCTGACCAGTAGTTCCTGAGATTAGCGCGTTCAAACAAACAACTCTTCAGCTTTATAATATTAGTATAGAAGTATAGATCACGTGGGAAAGAAGACAACAGCATACGACCACGACCTGTGCGATACCAATTGGTTAAGCAACTACTAGAAAATTTTAAAGCATGTTGTATGACTTAGAATAAATAGATATAACAGAGTAGTTAATAGTTGTGATTAAGTGTCAGTTTGCGACTTATCCCGTGCATCTGCATAGAAACGACTCAAGTGAAAATAAAGTCCATAGCGATCTTTCAATACCTTATAATTTTAAACGTCATGAAACGAATTGCACGAAGCTATCAGCAAAACAAATACAATATTTTAGTAAAACAGACGATAGTTTGCGAGCGTCCCAATTAACAATATCCCGTATAATCCGGTCTCAGACAAATCACATCTGTGTATAGCTGAGCGGCGCGGGGAGGCGCTGTGAGGCGGCGCGGTGCAAAGAAAATACGTTCACTTACAATCTACACGACTATTGTCTAACAACCAATCGAACGGAATGAGCTGCGGTGTGAGTGAACGCGAGTGTGAAGAGAATACAGTATGAGGCATTCAGCAGACAAATTACTACCTTCGTTTTTGTAAAAATTGATTTAAAAAATTAAAACAGAATAATATGTGATGCTAGTCACAGGAACCTTTAAGGAAATTATGCGAATGATGAATGGCAATATGATTGTTCGAGTAAGTAAAACACTAAAAGAAATAAAAACAAGCTTACTTAACTAAAATACTACTATGCTACTTTTGTCACTCATTGAAACACGATCAGGGAGGCAAACTATACCTATCTGCATGTTTTTATGAGCGTACCAGTATTCATAATAATAAAGAGCTGCACTAGTTTGTATTAATAATATTCTTGTTATATAAGTACCACTGTGGTGGGAAGCAAACATACGGTCCTGGAGGTGAGCTGTTACATTCGCCTATGAACCCCTACAACACTGGATAATCTCACTGTTCGTATTTAGGATCTTACTAACTAGTAAAAATATCATCAACTAGAGGCCGCCAGCGACTTCGTCCGAGTGTAAACCCTTCCCGTGTAAATCCCGATCCCTCAGGAGCTCCGGGATAAAAAGTAGCCTATGTGTTATTCTGGCTCTTCAGCTACCTACATACCAAATTTCATAGTAATCGATTGAGAAGTATTTGCGTGAAAGAGTAACAAACATCCATACATACATACTCACAAAATTTCGCATTTATAATATTAGAAGGATAGTTTCAACCTTTCCCGCGCTAACTGTGGCCGCGCCTCAATCCACCCTTGTCCCCACAGTGTCAGTCACCGCTATCACTGCGACCACGACCGCCCCGGCTCTTCGCGCCACAAATGGCTTTCCAATAATCCGGGCTTTGACGCGGCTGTCGGCTCTCCAAATTAGTGCTCGTAGCCATTGTGAGGCGACACCGGTTTTGTTTGCGTTCACGTAATCATTCCTTGTTCTTTGTGAGTTCGCAAAAGGTGTGATATTGGTCTTTTTTGTTGAATTGTAGAATGGAAATGTAGTATCTATAGATATTCTATGACAGACTTTTTGTGGTAAGGAGGTAATCTGTACCACTGGACTGGACATAAGTCTCAGATAACTTATTTGCTAGATAAAGTGACAGCATGTATGAAAACCACTGGCAAAATTTCACCTGATAATCTATTTTATACATTTAGAAGTGGAATTATACTAGATAGAAAGCTGAATTTTCAATGTAAAAAAAATCGTTCTACCTTTAGTCTTTTTATCCCTAGAAGTATTTCTTCTAGGAAGAATTCACGAGCAAGGAACTAATGTAGTACAGAAGTTTGCTATAAGAGTTTTAATTAGATTCAAAAGAAAGTCCTTGCGCTAAGACAGAACACGATTGGAAACGCGTTGCAGTTAGTTAAATGTATTGAAACCATCTTTTTTTTTACTACAAAAATGTCTTGGGAGATTTTCTGTTAAGAATTTCTAGAGATTGCCCGATATTTGGAAGTTAATGTCACAGACCTTAGCACGCAAAGCTGTCGGTCCTGCGTTTTAACTCTCACTGGTTTTTTCGGATATCCGTCCCACCGGGCTATGAGAGTGAAGGAATAGGGTACCTGTGTATTATGCACACGAACAGAGTACATACATACGTCACAGATACTTCCTTCAAGTATTCCAATTACGTTAGTGCTACATCATATACGTACTCTCCTGTGTATAACACAAGTGCATGTATCGGTAGTGACAAAGTCAGGGCACACAATAGTCAATAACGTTGACGCGGATCAATCGGCCGACGTGAGTGATCTCGCGGCAGGGGGTTGGATGTCACGCCATAAGTTAGAGGCGATAGCGGAGGAAGGGTGTGTGTATACGTATTTGTACGTATATACGAGCGTATACGGGCGTGCACGTGAACTGTGTAACAATGTTTGCGAGTGTTGGTTGCAGTTAAGCGTTGGGGAATGATGACTTACTGGACAATCAATTATTCTATAGTACATAATAACTTTTTAAACCAACATAACTTTTATTCCAAGGTAAAATTTGTGTTCGTATTAATTCCCTTTGCTGAGCAAGGAGGGTCTGGTAATAGTCTCCACAGTCTATGCCTCGATCCAGTACGTTACGAAAACAAGCGTAGTGTTTCCATAAAATAACGCTTTAACTATACCTAATATTCTCGTGATAAGTGGTTTATAAACAACAGCTTTTACTATCACCTAAATTATAACCATCAAGTGAAACCTAAAAATCGCTGTAAGTTCAAAACTTGTGAAGGTATAACAATGTAGGCGAAATGCCAATATGTAAGGGAATCCCGGCCTCGTCTCGACACACGTCTGTTAAACGTACCGAGATGATGCGATGATGCATGGCCACGTAAACTGTATGCGATTCATGCGATTATACACTTTATAACATTACCGATAAAGTAGTATTTGAGAAAATATGTAATACTTTGAATAAATCTATGAAAAATTACGACTGCATTGATATTTCTTTTAAACTTTCGTGTCGTATGTTTTAGATATAATAGAATACAGGAATTCCATTAATATAATGCGAAATGCGCTTGCAACATATCATTCTATAACTGATATTTTTTACGAAAAACCTGTAGTTAGTGTAACAGCTATATACTCTTATCGTATTGTACATAACTGATTACTTCCTACGGGCTATTTTCCTCACCCTGTATAATAAGGTCCAAATTATGCACTATTAAAATATGTGGATAAGGTCATTCCGACAGTCAGTGAATCATAATCCTACCCATACCCAAAAGCATAAGATTTCCATACCTTGCCGAAAAAAACCAAAAGAAAAGAATTTCACAAAAATAATTTCAATCTCACCATCACAAATCCGTACAACAACAGTGGAAACCTCGAAACCCTTTCGGTAACCCGAAAAAGGCTTTGAAATTAAGTAATTTCGCCGGTTTTTGTGAACAAAGGCTAATAAAGTGCGCGCCACGGCCGGAGCCTTACAAAAGACGACTGTAGGGGGCGAGGGAGGGGAGGGGGGAGGTGTCAGCGATACGACCCAGCACTTAAGACGGTGTATTGTTACCGTGCGGGAGGGGGGATAGAGTAGGATAATACGCAGACGGGGTATACGTCTGTGGGAAGGAGTATTGTACCTATCGAATTACTAGTTTGTGGAATCTGATATGGCAATCCGTTGTAGTCAATCTACGAATAAAGTCAACCTTGACATGGATAAATGTGAAAAGATTTTTGAAAAGCTCCATTACCCACGCAAAACATTTCTAAAGAGACCAAAAATAAATGAAAACAGCCTATTTTTAAAAGCCCATTGAAATATGATTTAAACAAAGCCCATTAAAAATATATTTTTCTTCACTACATAAATAACACCGTTTTAAATATCAATAATTTACCCATATACTATCAAACAATATTGAAATAAACAACAACAACAAAGTTTTCCGACCAACAAAATCTCATAGAGCATCACCTCTTAGGCATAAAACCTAACCAAGTTGAACCAGTCTGTTTCAATATGCTACTCTCGGTCGTATTCGTAAGAAGGGTAAGTACTTTATAGGCATCCACAGGTGGTTAGCCATTTGGCGCGCTATATTGTAACGCCTTGTATTAGCCGCGAGGGGGCGCCACCTTGTAACAACGTGTTTAGTTTTCTGAACTTTGTTCTCTATTTCAAGACGGTTTTACGTAAGAAGGAAAACTATAATAAGAAAATGTATGTATGTATATAAATAAATCAATTCATAGCCGTAAGAATATCGAACTAGTTTTTTGTGAAAGATAGGTTTGTCAAACTTTACTGATTTCTTGATCTTTTATTGCTTCGTTAAACGATTAATTTAAAAGAATTTCAGTAATCTAATTAGGTTTCAATATAAATATATTTTGGAAAGTATGCGTAATTTGTTTTTTTAAAAACGCAAACGAGTTTGGCGCGAGAGTGCCTGGAGAGAGATACCAAAAAATCTTGCGATTTCGGAACGATGGGTACTAAAACTCACATACACTTTCATAAACTGGTTTTTGCTAAAAAAAATAGCAAATACCAGTACCAAATAGCAATCCAGGCTGTTTTATCAGTACGGAGCATATAACGAACTTTCAAGTATTCATAAAGCACATACCTTGATCAGGCTTGTCGATCTTGGCGGGCGTCAGTCTTCTGTCGGTGAGCACGGCGCTGGGCTGCTTGGGGCTGTTGCGCTTCGAGCTGCCCCGGGACATCACCAGCGATTGAGGTATCTAACCAACAACATACCGTATTTTAATATTACGCCTGTTATACCCCTAGTATAAGTAGAGTATGTAGAGTATGAAACACACCCGTGTTTCGCCATTAACAATCTTAGTCCCACGTAATGAGGTGGCAAGGATGTTGCTAATACCGGGCACGTTACCAAACTCTGGACTACTATCATAATATCGTCGTGGCCGATTTTGGTTACGGCGGCTAGTTTTATTCAAATTATCCAGCTGTGCAGGGCATTGTTTATAATGTCCAAGTGTGTGCACAATACACAGGTACACTTTCTTTTCCTTTACTCTCATAGTCCGGTGGGACGATTAAACCGATACGACCAGGCAGAGGTATGTATAATAAACTAATATTAAAAAACAATAGTGCTTAGCTGACCTGGGGATCGAACCCAGGACCGTGAGCTTAACAGTCGAATAGTTCTAGTTTTTTAATATCTCAACCAGTCTCTGGTTTTAACTCCCGTTATTAACCATGTAAGTCTGTTAAAGCTAGTGTAAGCACGCACAAGTTTGTCGGAGCGGTCGCCGGAGGGCAGGCGCGCGATGGTGACGTCGGCGGAGTCCTCGGGCGGCGGCGGCTGCTGCAGCCAGTTGTACTCGCGCTTCTCCACCGGCACGCCGCGCCGCTCGTAGTCCTGCGCCTGCGTCCTGCGTCACACACACACACGCATTACTAACTAGTATAACATAGTCCCCCTAGGCAATGTTTGTTGCAATCACCGCAATGCAATTAAGTATTATTAGAGCCATTACTAATAGTTCAGTTAACCTAGGTAGAAAGATATTTAAACTGGAAAAAACACTACCATATTTTTTTTATAAGTATAATATTACATATTAAGTTTACAATTTATCATAGTTCACAAAAACTGCAAATTATAGTGTCATTTTGCAAGACCATGCTGTCTTTTTACAAAGATATGACGGGCCAATACCACGACACAATTGAAAAAAAAAACTATATAAATTACAATTGTAATATAGTCTACTTCTACGTATTAAATAAACGTGTACCCACCTTAAGCTCTCATAACAGTCTAAACATACTACGGCGTAGTCGCCATTTTCTAATAATAATGAATTTTCAGTCCGCCTTTGCACTAAGAATGGGAATTCCTGTAACAAACGTATCATCTGTTAGATTTTGTACAATGATCTTGTGTATTACGATAGACTAACTTTAAAACTATGTTACAATGAAAATAATTAATTTATCCTATTACAATGCTGGACAAGGTTCCTCTCCCGGAATAAGGGAGGGGCTAGGCCTTGAGACAACAAAGTTGGCCAAGTACGGGTTAGGGACCATACATTCCTTTAAAAACTGTGTTAAAGAAAGCGGCCCACACCGGTCATGACTCATGCTGGAGCTTGTAGACATGTAAAGTTACATCACGGCTTTCCTTCACCGTTAGAGCAAGTGACCATTATTTCTAATACACACATAACTTCAAAATTCATTGATGTGTTGCCTCGGGCTTGAACTATACCCCATTATCACGGAAGGTGCAAGATTGGACCACTCGGCTGTCATTGCTTGAAGTTAAATATAAATATTTAATAGTATAAAATGCTATATTTACCTTAATAGGTAGTGCCCTAACTCGTTTCCTGTAAGTCTTGATCCCGCACAAGTGGCAGTGGTAGTCGTGGGTGTTGTACACGCGCCGCTCCGGCGGGTACCCGCCCAGGGCCTCGTACCTACACATAACAATATATTACACGAACTGCTACGAGGCTACGCCGTAGCGTGTATACACAGCTACGAGTGCTACGACGTAGCGGTACAGAACAAATGCGATGTATTTAGGTTTAACAGAAATCTTGGATCAAGATTAAATTAATAAAGATATATTGGTAAGGTTACAATTATATACACGCACAATTGACGTACGAGAGCTACGTGCACGTGCACGCAGTCTACGTATAGTATGTCCAATGATATAATGATAAATTGCAAGTAAATGTGTTTAGTCTAATACATCGCAAATTTCTTAGCTTCAAAAAAAAATCTAAAATTGTAATGTGAACTGTTTAACTATGAATGATATACATACCTTCTCCACTGACTTAGTAACGAATGATAACAGAAGGTACACACTAGCGCTGAGCCTTTTTCTCTCAACTGTTCTGCGTTTGGATGACTCTGGTAACAAAGAAACAGAATAACATTAATATTTAAAACAAAAAAGACAAACAAAATATATCATACAAACCTGAAAGTTATAAAAAATAAATAAATTTATAGCTGATCCGGCGAACTTCGTACGCCTTACGGCTCAGACTTTCAATTTTTTTCTCTCCGTAAGAACTATTCTCGTACTTCAAGGAATATTTAATAAAATGCAACATTTGGCGATTAATTTAGTAAGATTGTATGATGACCATTCAGGCACTAAGTTGACCATTAAGCGTACGATAAGTAAATAATAAAATAACGTGTGTTACCTGATGTGTTAATAAACAAGGGAAGTACGGCGCGTTGCCCTGCGGCTGTCCGTACAGTATCCGCGCCAGCGTGAAGTCCGAGTGCAGACCGCACAGGAAACAGTATATTGACGTACATGCTGCAACAACAAGATACAAATATTATACCATGAAATATATTGTACAATAATATTCTTCTAAAGCGTATTTTATCTAGCGTTCAGCGGTCGGAAAATGATAAGTGAGTTAAGCTAGCTTAGCGCGAATATTCCATAGATGTGTGACCGAATATTGGTATTTGAGCTAAGCGTCTTCGTGCTTTGGAGGGCACGAAAAGTCGTATGTCTTATTAAAAGCCTTCGAACGGTTTCAACAACGCTGGCAACTGGTTGACAACTAACCATGTAATGAATAAAAAAACGCGTATAAAAGAATATTCGTTAAACCTGAACGAAAACAGTCACGATGTCAACGTTAAAGTTGACTGGTAATCAATAATTTGGACATATACCGAACAATAGAGTACCTAGTTTAATTAATGATAAAGAAAAATCTGCACGGAGTATAAGAATACATGAAAACAAAAAACATTTAGATTGCACTTAAAATAATTTTGATGCATTTAAACGCATACTAAGGGACCTAAAACTTAGCAAGAATGCCGTGCCGTTACACACATGCAAATTGTCTCAACAATCGTATATAAGCTAAGTACACACAGTCTATGTTAACAGTCGGTCACATATTTGCAATGATAACAGCTTACATTACAATCAGACGGTAGGTCAGGCATATTGCAATGAAACCAACCTTGGATACGCTATTTATAGGCTAGACATAACATTAAACTTATATGAAAGGTAAACACAAATAAAATTACAATAGTTCACAATAGTAGTCCGGAGTTTAGTAACGTGCCCGGTAGATAGCAAAACGTGGATGTATTTTATACACACCTATGTATAGAAAATATAGGATTTTATGTTTGTACGTATGTAAAAACCAATGTAGCTTATGAAAATGACATTTTTTAGCGGCCTTTTAGAAGTTGATATAGTTTAATTTTAGACTTCATAAATTGTTATTATCAGTAGCTATAAGTACATTACACCACTGCACTCTTATAGTCCGGCGGAACGAATATCAAACACGACAAACGAGAGATCAAGCCCAGAACCAACGGTTGTATGTGCTTTCTGAGGAGCGTCTAAAACCTTAATTCCCTAACTCTGAGTTATTCATTATGCATATCTTGACAGGAAAGCCTAGGACTACATACACTCAACCGGAGATTTGAGTAGACCTCATAAGCAAAATACTCTACCGCCCGATTAACAGACGCAATTAACTCCATAAATAAGGTTGTAATATGTTTTGAGTACGTACCACTATTACTAGCGACCGTCCGGTCGGAGGTGGTCGACGGTGGGGTCGGTATCACACGGTCTCCGTTCATCGACGAATTCGACGGCAGAGGGGAAGGTATGTTATATCTGAAACAATAACAATATTATTCGATTTTTTGTTAAGAAAGTAGCTACTTGCCCTAGTATGTGTAATATATGGTCAATTTTATTCTATTTTAAGTTCAAAAGCTTACTGCCATAAGAGCACAGAAATGTCAGTTCCTTTTTATAATTCAACTATTTTTTAAACTGATTACATTATACAGTTTGTAGATTTGATTTTATCTATTACAAATTTATTTTCGTTTACTGACTAACTGTATAGATTAATTATCCTGAATAGTGTTTTATCCAAGCAGGAATTGTAGTACTTTGTACAAAAATGTAATAAATTAATAAAATTTGCGAGAACCAAAAGTTTTCTTTCTGGACGAGGAAGGGGTTAAAGTAATGTAGATTATAATAGTGTGTATACCTCCTATGTTCGAGCGGCACGCGCTCGGCGTCCATGAGCTCCCACTGGCGCGCCAGGTGGCGCACGCAGCGACTGCAGGCCAGCACGCGCCCCCCGCGCGCCGCGCCCGCGCCGCCCGCCGCCAGGCACGGGAAGTGCATGGCGTGCGAGTTCATGTACTCCGCCGTCGTCGACAGCCACTCCATGGACTGCTGCGGGAACAGCCCCGCGCACACGTAACATCTGACATGAGGGAAATATTCATATTATTGTAATATGATTGTTGACTAAAAATAACTTGTTTTAAGATTTTCTCAAGATTTCGTAATATATGAACTTGTAATAAAATCTTTTCTCTACACAAAAAAGCTTGATATTTGGGTACCTCACGAGCTCATTGAAAGAAACCTAATGAACCGTGTACTCATTTGTGATTCTTGAAGCCTAAGAGATTTTATTACAAGTTCATACATACTATAATGCGAAAAGACTTTTTCCCCGACCTAATATAACTACAATTTTTAATTTTTTTTATGAATTTTAAGATAATTCTGTCATAGAAAAATATTGAAAATTGAAATATAGATCCTAAAATTGTAAGCAAAGGCTAAATTACATTCAGAAATCTATCAAACATATGAAACTTGTTTCAAGCTTTTAAGAAACTGACTTTTAAATGGTCAAACAGTCATGGAAAAAAGCCTTTAACTCAACAACTTACAAACAGCATGAAAATTGCATCTACTTAAGCCGAATATTAATTAAGATAAGTATAATATATACCCAATTTGTAAAAAAAAGAAGAACAAAATAAAACACACACTAATACAAAATCAGAATTCTTTTACAACAATCATTCAAATCTCACAAGCGCAAGTATATCTAATGAATATGAACATACTTAACTGACCTGTACAGTCCCATGCCATTCTCGCCGGACACGATCTGGCTCTGAGGACTGCTCGACAACGCGTTCGACGGCCGCTTGTTCGCTTGACTTGGACTTGACTTTATATCGTATGGCTTAAATCTGTAAGAGACAATACAATTTAGTTCAATCCCTGTTTTTTTCAAAGTTTCGAGCTGGCTCAAAAGTTGTGTTACTATTCGCTGCTAATTGTTTATAAGACAAGTCGTAAAGTCATCATCATTATCTCAGCCATGGGACGTCCACTGCTGAACATAAGCCTCCCCCATAGATTTCCAGTCGCAAAGTATTCATAGGAAGAATTCCCCTTTACATATCTTTAGTAGCACTAAGCTGGCTTTCTGTCACTTTTATGCACAAATTCTAACACGCGTACGTAAACGTGTACGGGCACATACGCACGTTTTTTACCCCCTTCAAATATACACGGTAGGTACATACTACCAAAGATGATAACTATGAAATCCATATATTATTGATAGTTATTTAAGTAAAACTTGATAGATTGAATGTCCTAAGCCTGAATGGTCTATCTCAAGGCATTACCTAACTTTCCACCACACTCCAGTCCATAATCATCCTATTAACTGAATTGTGGGAGACGTACCCTCTTATTCATAAAAATATATGAAGTTATGAAAGGCCTATAAAGTGTTTTGTTTCTTTCACTCCTTAGCGAAATGAAAGAGAGAAAACATATTATAGTAGTTGTTTAACTAAAATAGGTTTATAGTGTGTTTATGAATAAGAGGATTAAGGTTTAATTTCTCTCACGTTGTGAGGAGACTATTACCCAACAGTGGGACGGTATTGTGTTTTTATAAGATGTTGTTGTATTACCTAATATTGTTGGTATGTGAGTTGTTGTGCGTGGCGTTGGGCTCGCCGTTCTCGCCGTACGCGGGGTATTTGTGCGGGATGCTCTTGTAGCACGACGCACATATTTGTACCATACCTGGAAATAACAAGATAATACTAGTTTTAGAAACGTGATCGGTTTTGTTGAAGCTTTTGATAACTATATGGGGTACAGATCATGTACCAATGTACCTGAGAATGGCAACAAGATAATGTCTTCAGAATGAGCGGTTTCATTAGGGCACTCAAAACGTACTTAAACATGTTTTTAATTGAATTGCTATATTTCAGTCGGGGCGAAGAATTTTCAAACTTAAAGTGCGTCACTGCCGTATTCTGTATCCGCGGTCAAAAACTGAACTGTTTGAACAATTTTGAAGTCTTTAACCAATTACTGATGCAAAACATTATAAACTGATGTTCATCTCACCTTGCGGACTAATAGGACTGGCATCAGGATGAGGTTTCAACGTAGTTATGAAGGGGTAATAGGGCTCCCTCTCGGGGTTGGGGCAGCAGTAGACGAGGCGCAGCTGCGAGGAGGGCGCGGACACGCCGCACACGTAGCACACGAAGCTGGCCGTGGTGGGCGGCGCGGACGGCTGGCTGGCGGGCCGCTCCAGCGACGGCGAGTGCGTGTGCGCCGCCAGCGACGACTTGTCGCCCGAGCTGGCCAGGCTCAGCGGCGACGGCGGGAGAAGTGAGGGCGGCCGCGTGCGCAGTGTGTACACTCGCTCGTTCGCCGGCACTGCTCGCATCTGAAACAAGGAATGTTTAGGTTAGAGATTGATAAAAAATGAGGCTGACATTGAAGCAGCAAACAATCAGAGTTTGACGTGGGTTTCTTTAAACGTGAGCTCGTTTAAAAATTATTGTATAGATCACCAAAACAATTGTTGTTAAGCTGTCATACAAACCCATTAGGTTTAGTGAGAAATTATGCATAACCTAGCATAGAATACGACAAGAATAAGTGTGATAGCCGGATTAGAAGACTCAAAGAAGCACAGCCATGGATTCTTCTAAGATATTCAACTTTCATAATAAGAATCAATCTTGTGTCATAAATTCATAAAAAAGTGAAGGAATAAACAGATCATTCAGTCAACATCAGCCAAAGTAGGTACAATCAAACTGACATCTGTAAATCTCACAAATATTTGTCTCAGTGGGAATTCACATTTTGGATGTATAGTTTACGACATGACTGTGAAAATTGCATCATTTTATAAAAGTGTGTCATATTGTGTGTTCGCACGAATTAGGAATTTAGATAAAAATAAACAAGGGCACTCGGTCGGAGAGTTCATGTGGATTTTCAACTTATCGCCTGTTTGTTCTAAATTATATTGAGTCATAACAAAAATCTACTAAAATCGGAAACAAATGGACTCATTTTAAATAGAGAGAATCTCACTCATTTTCAACACAAGTCGCTTGCTTTTTCTTGCTCACAATTTTTTCTTGTCGAAAATAGTTTATTTTACAGGAGACTACATATTTAAACAGCAATTCATGCTATTCTAATTATATTAATCTTATTGAAAACTACTGTAAAGGTATAATATTCGCCATGTCATTTAATCTATAGCACGTTAATAATGATAATTTGTAATTTTGGAATAAAGTGACAAGTTTTTTTAAAATGTCTTTTACATTTTGTTACTACCAATAACTACTATTAAGTTACAGGTCGAATCAATAAAATAAGTTCAATTTACAATTAGTATAATTCTTTGTCATCTCATTAAGCCTAATCTAGAACATTCGCGGCTAAGCCCACGTGCACACAGTCACGCACACTCACCCGCGGGTTATCACCCTTATCACCACGGGTCAGTGCACATATACACCGCTGTAAACTAACGATACTCCTTATAATATAACTTTGTAGGTATTTCACGTATAATTTACAACTGGTGTCAACTGGTTCGTTTTGTGTACGGATTTCGCTGATAGTGTTAAATCTGTTTTAGGTCTTCTGTTATCGGGAGATAGAGGTCAGTATTCAGAGGAATGATTACTTTGTAATTAATTATTTCAGTAACTAATAATGTGTAGATAATCCGGATTTATGACTCCTATTACATAGAAAAGTAATTTCAACCAATTATTGTTTCATTGATTCTTTTCATTCACTCATCGTATGATTAATGGTCTTATTGTCAAAGCTGTTTAAACCGCCCATTGACCTTTGATACGGTCCAACAACTTAGCACGGTTTTTATCTCTGAATAAGAAACGAGTCCACCTCGTAGGCTAAGTTGCGAATTGCTGCTTAAAAATTAAACAGAGATCTTCTTACATTTATCACAAAAGTAAGCACTTTGTCAAATATACACACCTGTCACATAATGAGATATTAGTTTCGAAAACTCATTAGTGTGTTGCCTTAAGACTTGAACGACTTGCATATGTATGCATATTATTGCATATACCAGTCGAAACATTGCAAAATATATAAGCCAGATTTTTCTATGCAACCAATTTAAAAACTATTACTTTAATCGGCAAGCAATAAAACAGAAACTGGTATAAAACGAGACTAATATTATATTTAATCGTCATTTTTATCTCTTGGCTTAAGATTGCGGCAGCTATAATTAGAAATTGTGCAACACAACACGTTGTACGAAGCCTGAGGCGTTATCTTGATATGTGTATCAAATTGATTGAAAGATAACTAGAGGTGAATGATTGGCAAATTATTGGCGCCGATTGTAACTGGTTAATTTAATTCGGTCTGCGGTTATTAACAAAATAAATTAAATGAACTGTTAAAATAACAATTTATATGAACGGATGTAATAATAAAACCACATTAAAAAACCATTTTATTTAAATGAATGACTTCAATTTATAGCATTTTCGTCTCCTATAAGCGTATCTCGCCAACAAGCTATTTAGCTTTGCGAGAAGAATAAATGTAAAATAATATTTATTATAATGAATAAACGATTAAAAAAAAGTCGAAGCTTAAATTCTGTATTTCCTAAACAACGGCCAAGTTACTAGATTTCAAAAAACATTCCTTATCTGATCAAGTGCCTATTCGTTGATGATCTATCAATTTAATTAGCTGCTACAGCTCAGAATACAAAAAATATAATATCTACTCCTACCGTAAAATTATCTGAAGTCTAATAGTATAAATGTCAGGACACGTTCCTGGATGGACAAAGTCAACAAACGACCGAGGGCTCTCGAAGTCTTCTGGAATTGTATTGGCCCACCATCATCATACCCTAGTACCAGTTGTGATTATTTACTTTGCAATCAGATAGCCGGCTGTAATCTTTCCAAATATATTTATTTATTTCATATCTTATCATCCTATCACCCGGTCAATACCGCACAAACATTTATATTAAAGAACAATAAAATTTATCATTGCAAGTACTTTTCCTATTAAAAGAGAAAGATGAAGATAATTAAATTATCGCGCGCCGTATATCTTTGGTAATAAATTGATAAGTATATAAGAGGATTATATCTGTGATTACCAACAACATGGAAACGAGTGTATACAGGTATATAGATAAGACCGCGATTATGATTGCACAACAAAGATATTTTGTAGGCCCCGTGTTGGGTGGCAAACTTACACGTGTCTGAATCAATTAAAATTTGTTGCGGTGCAAATTGTTTTAGTACGTTTTTCACTAAATATGTAAAGCATTTTAAGCAATGTCCAAATGTTCACCTATATCGATATTTAGTTTCAAAATTGATTATAGGTACACAATCTTGAAGCTATTACCAAATAATTATAATCAATACGATGAGGTGTTACGCTACAGTTTAATTTCCTAAGTACTATCAGAGTTAGTTTATTAGATTAAGTAACAAATGGACATTCCGGCTAAAGAAAGAAGACATTCAGTGAAATGCCCACATAGAATCCTTCAACACACATGCCCTATTTACTTCCTTCAATCGTCATTTAACGACAAAGAATATGAATTCAGCGTTAAATAACAAAATATGTATTTATATAACCTATCTGTCTAACATAACGGTAATCTTTCATATGACTTGCATTTTAAGAAAGTGATATAAAGATAAACTTTTTATACTTTACGAGTACTTTATTGGGTGTGACAGCCTTTTGATAAAACAGTCCAATGTCTCAGTGTTATCGAGTTTATTTTGTAATGTGTCAATGAAATTACCGCAGCAATATCGAGCTCAAAAGTAAATAATAATTAACCTCAGATTTAGGTGTCTCTGTGTTTCGGAAAGCAAGAAAGCAATTGCAAAAGCTTCGCACTCAATATTCTGATTTAAAATATGACTAGTTGACCTGTGCGATTAATTATTCATAAATCTATTTCAGCCGCTTAGGCATGCATTTTGAAATAAAAAGTAGCCAATGTTCGATTTGAAGTCTTCAGGTACATACAAAAGTAATGCAAATCAAAAGATACAGGCTTCAACACGCACTTGATCAGGATGTTTAATTCAAAAGAGCTTTAGCTTTTGGCATCGCTGAAGTGGGAAAGTAAAGGGTTTTTTTTTACCCCACTAATGCCCCACTGCAGGGCAAACATCTTTTTCCTAATGAGGGAGGGGTTAGGCTTTGAGTCCACCACGCACACCTATTGTGGGTAAAAACATAACTACATTGCAATATACCACAAGCTTCTACGTCACCACATCCTCCTCCTCTCCCGATAAGTCGTAGTTTACAATAAACACTCGTATCTCTGTCTGTAACATTGTTTATGAAGTCTATCGCGCCATCTCACCTCTGACCGGAACCACAGGTCAATATGAAAACGATAACATCCCCAATTATCTCCATGTCATTGAGAATAATAAGTTATTTTTAAGTGGTAAATTCGTTTGAAGTATATTTTTCTCGATTTCGTGGGCAAATCCATATTTATATAAATATTTGGTAGTTTTTTATCAATTAATTGTTGACTATACTGTGCTCATGATTACGCAAATCATGGCAGTTTGAAATCATATTAGTGGGGTAATTCTCATTAGCTATCGTTTATGTCAACGACCCATCATAATCATCTGAGCAGTTATAACTCTTTGTTACTTATAGTACAATATAAAATACTTTTGCGGTGTTTACTTTAGCAGCACTTAAATATGTCAGTTATAATGGGAATTTACAAGTTTCGCAGATACCTAGTTCAGTGACAGCAACACTTTAAAAAAAATGTAGTTTATCAAATAAACCTCCCAGGTTTAATCAACAATACAATTTGTACTTCTTTTCTGGCAAAAACATGATATGGAAAAAAAGCAGCCATTGAAGAAGTGAGACTAAAAGATAAGTTTTTATTTTCTGCAGACTCATGATCAACCTAGCCTTTCTTCCAACTATGGAGTCGGCTTCCAGTTATACCAGATGCAGCTAAATACCAGTATTTTACATGGAGCGACTGCCTATCGGACCTCCACAACCCTGTTACCTGGGTTATAACACGATACTCCCCGGTAAAAGGCTTAGGCGTCAACTCGGGCAACAAAAAACTCGGCCTTGCCCGAGATTACTATTTTCCGAAATTAATGTCGTCTTTTCGGCCAGTTTACTCCTAACAAAGATTATAGTAATAAATTCTGCAAATACTTCACAATTTTGAAAAGTCCGTCCTCAGTATACCTAAAGATCAGTTTAAAAAAGCCAAACGAAATAAATTATTTTAATTAGACTTAACAAAAATATTTAATGTATAAAGCAATGTTTTTTTACATTAGGTACAATCGTCATGATTATTTTTAAACTAAAACAATAACAAAAAAAACAAAATATTAACATAAACAAAATATGGTTTCACTAACCACTAATGTGGCGGAACATTCGTTTTTTTTCGAGCAAGTCCATGTAGCGTGTTCGTATTGGTTTTTGCGTCTAAAATTGTACTGATAGCCATTGAACAGTAAAAGTTTGCCACCTCTTTGAGATGGTAGTATTGTAAAATCTGCATCACTTGCAGAAACGATATTATTGTCGCTCATGTCTAAAACAAATTAACGAATCAAGTTATATTATTTGTCCTCATGTCTAAAAAAAGTAAACAAACCAAGTCTGAGTTGTGTTACATTATGTATGACTATCTTAATCTGGTTTTAATGTGATTATGAAAACTTTGAATAAACTTACCGCTATTCATATGACACAAATGCTCGCAAACTTTAAATGTATTAATATTAAGTAAAACAATTCGCAATTATTCCCTTCACACACATAATAATACAATTTTCCTCTTACTAATACGATGCTAATAGTGCAATAATGACAAATGACATATAAACATTTGCAAATTACCCTCAATAGTGCGCACAATTAATAAATTGTTACAACCATGGCTATTCCTTTTTTACAAACTTAATTTTGTTTATGTTAATATTTTGTTTTTTTTGTTATTATTTTAGTTTAAAAATAATCATGATGATTGTACCTAATGTAAAAAAACATTGCTTTATACATTAAATATTTTTGTTAAGTCTAATTAAAATAATTTATTTCGTTTGGCTTTTTTAAACTGATCTTTAGGTATACTGAGGACGGACTTTTCAAAATTGTGAAGTATTTGCAGAATTTATTACTATAATCTTTGTTAGGAGTAAACTGGCCGAAAAGACGACATTAATTTCGGAAAATAGTAATCTCGGGCAAGGCCGAGTTTTTTGTTGCCCGAGTTGACGCCTAAGCCGGTAAAACTGCACTATATACTGACAATGTACATTAAAACCAATTCCACTAGTGTAAATGAGTCACACAAAGTGTCAGAGTGATAATTTCTATTGGCACTAAACTGTCATCGCGGAGGTCAGTTGTTATCTCGTGTCAACACTTTTAGTGCACCGCCCCAGGGGTCGCGGGTTCATTCCTTTATTATTACACTGCATGTTTTATTAGTTTGTTTTTCTTTAAGTTACTTTATTGTACTGTTTACGAAGTGTGGTTTATTATTTGTATGATTGATTTTTGTTGTGCGATGTGCGCTATTGTGGTATGAATTGTTTTAAATAAGACGATGATGTCTTGCTGTTATTACATACAAATAAACTACTTAAAAATTTAAAGTAACAAACTACGGACGAGACTGGTAACATTACTTGAAGTTAATTTCGTATTTAACTGATTCATAATGCCTATTGAATAGTTTATATTATAATATATTAAATATTGTTTTTGGGATATCATATCTACCTGTGAAAAAACTATTCATGAGATTGTTTCAGGTATTATTATTATTGTTTTTCTAAAGCATTTACGATTTTTTATACCTTATAAGTACTATAATATAGCAGATCTATAAATACATATCTTCCGTCTTAACAGACGGTCTTAAATTGTTGAATTGAACACGTTGCACATAAAATTGATCTTATAACGGTCACGAGGTTTAACAGTCATGTGGAGTAAAAGAAACAGTACCTACATGAAAATGTGGAAATAACAGAGAGAATAAATATTATGACAACTGCACAGTACGAACACAGTCTGTAATAGTACAAGTGTTTTAACCATACACAAGTAAACTGTACTACATTCGTATATTATTGACCAGTGGTACTAAACTTTTCTAAAGAAGATGTTTACTTTATTCCCTTTTACGACCGTCTTAGTCTAATTTCCTAAGAAAAATTCTGTCTGTAACTTTCTGACTTGCATATAATAAATATATGTGACGACGGCTTTTTAGCTACCCCCAGACAGACTGATAGAGTTTCCGCACTATAGTATAGCTATTATGTATTCGTAACCGGCGGTCCTGTATGACAAGATGTATGGATGTGTGTGAGGCAAAGGAAGTTTGTAGGGATCGTACCAAATGGCGTTCTTTGGTGTCTACCTATCCCTATGGGAAAACCGCGTGATGTTATGTATGTATGTATGCTATAGTATAGTTGATTGATGAACGAATATCTAGATTCTGTACCCCATAGATAATTTTGGAGGCTGTTCACGTGTTTGTCACATGGTGTGTTATCAGTTGCGATGAATCATGGTGATAAGAACGTCAATTCATTTAATGCTGAATAATCTTCATTGTCTTACGTTTAGTGTCATGTTTATCTTACAATCGTAGCTGAAACCTTGGTAAGGATGACTGTTATTTTATTTTACACGGAGATTAACGAAATAATCATGTATTTTACTTGAGTTTCTTTTATGTTTCAGTATAAAGATGCTATTACGTCTCTTAGTTGTCTATTTGATAGCTACTATGCAGGGTACATTGTTCTTCTTAATATAATTGAGTTTAATACGTTATGTCATTATGTGGCTATATTTTTTATGTCGCCAGTAATACATATTATCTATCCTTTTACTTACTCAACTAAAACATGTAATTGGTAAAGTTAAAAAGAATAGACTACCTATGCAGTTTACACTAGTCGCAAGCTGAACAAGCAACTTAGTGACTATATTTTTATATTATAGCATCATTAGTGGTCAACCTAGTGTCAAGCTCCCCAGAAGGCCTTTGACACGACTAATCAACTGTTATCTTAAACAACTGTGCGTCTGTCAATTAAAAAGTTCGTTTTTAAGCATAGTATTTATATTATAAGATAATCTTAATTTACATTCTTTTGCGTTTGGGGAAATACATGATAAATCGGGGAAATACACACATGGCATTATCAATATATCAAAATAACGTTCAAGAGTTCTGATTTAAATGTTGCGATGATATCACTATTGGTTAAGTGAATGTCGCTTGAAACATGGTTATTGATAACTATAGAAATTGTAATAGAAATGAGAGGCTGAGATTACATCAAAGTCGCACATTCTGATTATATTTTTCAGTTAAGTATACCTAACATTTTAGTTAAGAAATATAAAGAAAGTCGTTGCGGTAACACCGTGCCTGTTACTCTCGAAGTTACAATAGCTGACTTGCCCAACTCCTCACCGAAACGTAGGTAAACTTCGAATTACTACAAAAATTGGAAAACCTTGCACTTTCACCCGACATGACAATCTAAGATCTAGTGGGTTGCTATCATACACAATCACTTGGATCAAGAAGGTCTACAAATAACCACACAAAAATAAATTAATACTGAAATCTATATCAATTAATCTTAACTGGTATTAAAAGATTATAAAAATATCAGTAGACCACTAGGGTCGACCAGGGAGGGCCTAAGTAGACGCGTCCTCAATCATTGCATGCAAAGTCGTTGGAGACAGTCATGAATTAAGATTACCTTATCAATTATATCAACATGTAATAATCATCTGATAAGAAACTGCACTTTCTTAATTTTAATCATTAAATTCTCTTCTTTCTTTATTTAATACTGTAATTATTATAATCGGATTATAAATATTATCGTGTGAATTTGATTAATTGTCGACTGATAATAAAATACGTCAACGAGACAAAAGAATTGGCATTCACTGGCGTAAATCGCGATAATTCCATTAGGATTTTGAGCTTAACTTGTAGAGGCGTGCGTAATTTGGATAAATAGGGCTTAGTACTTAAATTAACGTCTATGTAGGTCACATGACTGATAGATTAAGTACTATAAATACATGCGTTGCTGTTTGAATCCGTTTTTACTGTTTATTTACAAATTCTGCTAGCTTACTGTTACAAGCGAAGCAAGCCATGTCAGGCGAATCAAAGTATCAATCAATGCATGATCACGAAAATATCGGCAAAAGTCAGGCAACGTAAAAGTTTAAAAGTTAGGTTAATATTTGTACAAATAGTTTTAGGATAAGTTGACCTATGTATTCGTCGTATGATTAATAGTCAAACTAGTGTCAAAAATGTTCAAGCAACTCGAAGGCCTTTGTCACGGCTTGACGATATGGGGCCGACTTCTTGCGGTCCCTCCAAAGTACGGAAAAAAATAAATGACAATAAAGAATGTTGACAGCTAAACACGCTTTGTGATGCACAGAAACACTCAGATAAAACAGTAATACACTGATCAATCATCTTTAAATATAATAATATAATTGACTAGCTGACCCGTGCAACTTTGCTTGCGTCACATAGGAGAATCATAATTTTCCCCGTTTTTGTAACATTTTTTACTGGTACTCTGCTCCTATTGGTCGTAGCGTGATGATATATAGCCTAAAGCCTTCCTCGATAAATGGGCTATCTAACACTGAAAGAATTTTTCAAATCGGACCAGTAGTTCCCGAGATTAGCGCATTCAAACAAACACACAAACAAACAATCAAACAAATAAACTCTTCAACTTTATAATATTAGTATAGATTAGTATAGATATAGATGTGCAAAGGTAGCATACTTAATTAATCGTCCACTACGCACATAACTGGTTACAAGCGCTTCAAATAACCTAACTTAAAAATTGGGACATAATATGAATCACAATATTGATAACGATAAGAAAGCAAGGCCTACTTAAACAAATTAAATAGTAAGCCGCCAAAGTACTGGCAATTAGACAGCTATCGTTCGCGAGATAGTGATGATAAAGTGATAACGAATGATAAGACTGATAACACTGTGTATTCGGAACTTAGAGATAAGGGATATTTGGTGTTTGCATGATTGCAGCTTTTCGTTTGATTGTTTTATGAGTGGTGTAACTCTGATGTGAGCTGGCTAGAGCTGGTTCAGATTCGAATTGAACCACTACTTTGACGTCGAGTGCCTATAAATTTCTAGGATATTAATGTGGGAGATGGCTTTATACAATTAGTAGAGTAATCTGCAATCCTGGGCTTAGCCTCTCTTAAGCAAATGGCATTCTCTTTACCAAACGAAAAGTGGTATTATTTTACAAAAAAATAACTGATTGCTCTCAAAAATGTCTCAAATACTAGATTAACTTAATCATCTATCAATATTACACAAAATATAAAAAGATCACGCATTAACCTTATATAATATTTCAGCCAACCTTTAAATTATTTATTTAAACTAAATTAAATGATCGATGATGGCGTTTATCCTCATATAATATTAGACAATACACATATCTATTGACATAACATCCATCTACTGATGAAATACTAATACAACATCAGCGCAGATTACTAAGATAAAGATAATGAATATAGACTGGAAATACTATATCAAATCGTTATCTCGTCATGTGATAGAGAGATCCGATAGACGTGTTACTAGGGATTTACTAATCTTACTTAATACATGACAGTGGCGAAGGGTGAGTTTTGTTAAAAGGCAAGCCGGAGCTAAAACTGCTTAAGCTAACGTTAAGCAACTCTTGGTGCGGTCATTCCATAGATGGGTGACCGACGCGATGGCGGCTTGAACAAATTTGACACTAGGTTGACCACTAACCATACGTTAACAGAATAAATCGTTGTATTCATTCCGATCTACCAAACTACTTTCATAGTAGGTAAGAACTAAGTACCTAGGTAGGTACCTATGTATGAACGAATGATTCTTCCTATGACTTCAAATTTCATGTTAAAATAAGTGTCTTATTATTTAAATACAACTTTGATTGACTCCAAATGCTACCTTACTAGAAACAATCGGAGAAATAATAAAAACACTTTATAGCTAGGTACCAATAAGCCATTGATATATTATTAAAGTTATATCGTAGAGAATAACTTAAGGGAATGTTAATTTAAAATACTTATCATGTCCTTTGCATTATTTATTTTGGTAAATAGGTACATGTTGGCACTAAGAGCATTTTGAAAACAATGTCTACACTCTACAACATTTATTTACTGATTAATAACTAATTTAACAATATTTATTGCTTCTACTTCTACCTACGTGTTGTCCATGATCGCAATACACAAACAATAACAATGAAAGTAATACTTACAAATACACGTAAGATACGACCAGTACATTCACACAATCACCACGATTTTACACAAAATAATAACATTCATAGATAATTTAACACAATTAAACTCATCCAAATATAATAAACGTAATAATCCAAAATAACCTAAAATAGGCGCGCAAAATGAAAACAATACTAAATCTAAAATCATAAATGTCATCACAACAATATTGCATTCATTGTCTCTCTCTCATTAAATATCATTGCATCTCACTCACACATTCGCTAGTTGCCGCGCCGCCCGCGCCGCTGCGCCCGTCGTACCTACTAGTCGCCCAATAAGCCGATGAATTCCGGGTTACCTCGCCGGTAAAACGCGCCATAGAAAAGTACGTCCGCGTGACGTCATCGACATCTTTTTCCCTTTACGCGATTCCTGCGCGCGCCGTCGAGTTGTTTGACGGCAATTTTGGTAATGCAACTTTTGCTATGACAAATAGAACAGGCGTTTATTCATTTATTTATTTTAAATTAGTCGTATTGAAAATATTGATGAATTGATGAATGTCGTAATAAATATAAAATTAAATTTAAATAAACGATCTTTTTTTTTGAGAATAATACACATTTATGTGACGCATTTTTAGGAGTGTTCCGAAGGTAAAGCCGGTAGGAATCGGGTTATAGGGAGCCTTCGCCACTGATACATGAGGACCTTTTTTGTTTGTATGGATATTTGTTACTCAATCACGTAAGAACTGCTGAATGGATTTCAATGAATTTTGGTACACAGATAGTTTATAGCCTAGATTAACAATTAGGATAGTTTTATACGGACCTAATTTCATGCGGACAGAGTCACAGGCAAAAGCTTTTTTACATGAAAGAATATCTAACTAACGAACATACAAACATTCATACATCCTAACAAATTTTCGCAGTTATAGTTTTAGTTACCGATTAACTGATAGACAACGCACAGCCAAAATTACTGGACGTAAGAAGCTGAAAATTTTGCATGGACCCCCTTCCGCAGTATACGGGTACACGAAGAGTGGAGATTCAGAACTTTCTACGTGAAATAATGTTATTGTTATTACTAGCACGAGTGAAGCAGTGGGTGCAAGGTAGCTCTACTAAATACCTAGTAGGTATTACATTGGTATCCGATTGAAGGTTATCAGTCAATCCCTTATATTCAGTCTTATGATTGCGGTCACGTCTCTGGCAAAACTGATAATTTTGTTGAAGGGGGCTTTTTCATTTGTTTTTTTAAATCTATCTGGTGTAGACAATCTATTAGAGTTGTAGGGAATAAAGTGATTTTATTTAGTTGATTAGGATATTATATTTATTGAAATAATGGAATAGTTATTATATTTTTCCTTCTTTTATCTCGAAGGGTGAAGTCCAATATACAAATCGTGACACAAAACTATCATATCATATTTTTGATAGCTGATGATTTTACTAGAATAGTACTATATACCTCTATATACTTATATACATGACTCAACCAGTTCGTATCTGTGTCAAAACTCGCTGTATCATTAGAGTGATAAGACAATGATCCACTAGTGTTATAGTAGTTTTGATAACGACACTATAAAGATAATCTGGTCGGTAATTCCGGTCGTTCGATTACACAACTTAATAGTGCATAGTGTGGCCATATTTAAATAAACATTATTAGTGGCACATTGATTTTGTATAAATTTTCTTGTAGGACAAGATGTAATGCGGCAAAACAAGTTTAATGTCCTCCTAGCCGATACTCTGCGAAGATGACCAATCTCATTGAAACGGCCTACGGTGTTTATAATGACAAAGTGTGTTCACAATACACAGGTACACTCTTCATTTCTAACTTTACCGTGGCGCATAACCGACGCGGCCAGTGAGAGATCAGACGCAGGATTTACGTGCTCTCCGAGGCACTGATCTACGACCTCAACCTAACGCTGGGCAGTATCTGAGAAATTCCTGACTGAAAAACACAGAAATCAGTTTTTGGCCCGACGGTTGATTCGATCCCGAGACCTCTGCACGGCAGTCGCATATACTAACGACTCCACCACTAATCCAGTCAAAATAGAAGGTTAGAGAATGCAGGAAGAGACGTTCTTTAGTCTCTGCCTGTTTTGCCACACATGTTCTGTTAAATTTCCATCTCTCAATGTTTTTGCTTTAAAATTTGCAGAATCTCAAAAAAAGTCTTTCCTTTTAAAAACATGTGGAAAACACCTAATTCACGAACAGAACTACAGTATCACATCGCTAATAAAGTCGAAATATCATGCTGGCGATAAGATAGTAAACTTACACGGGTCTGTAAGAATGATTAGTTGAAACAGCGCTATAATCTGTCGATAACACCACGCCTTAGATATTAATTGTAGATAATCATGTAAATCATGGCGTTATCATGAGGGTTGCACGCGGCCCCTGCTGGGCGACAATAACGATAACTCAACATACGTAAGCACTAGTCCTGATACTAAGGTAGACAGAGATTATATTTTTTTTTTTAAAGCGAATTAATATCGTTTGGTTGGACTGCAAAATTATATTAGAGCAGGTGTAATGAATTAATACATAATAACCATTATATGCCATAAAACGAAATCCCCTAGCTGCATCTGTTTGTAAACTAAAAATATGATTAATGCATTTTTATCGATAGGTAGAGTAATTCTCATTTAAGTGTCAGAGTATGATGGCTTAAGATTAACCTGCCCGAAGCCGAGGTTTTCCACTTGTAATAAAAACATAATTTATTTTTACCGTTATTAATTTCTGATCTAGGGGTACAAGTACATATACTGTAGGTTAATTAACGTGTTACTACTTTCGTTTATACGTTTTTAAAACCCCCACTAATACTCTAGGTAATAAGTATTTATAAAACTCGATTCACACGAGGTTAACCAATAACCATATAAAAGAAAGACACAAATTCGCTGACAAATTAATTATTTGAAATCTGCTCAGTAGTTTTCGAGATCACATCTCTTTAAACAAACACACCCAACATTTGCGGACCATTTGCCAATAAATTCTTAAAATATCCTGACATTTGATCCTAACAGTCGTTCTCTAAATGACCTATTTAAGATAATAATACAATATATACCACTCTGTATTTTATTGGTCGTCGTAAAATCTTAAATTTACGACCGCCATATAAAAGCTGTAAACTAATTTAAATTATTTTTTGCTTGGCCTTATTTATATGTAATATGATGAGATAGTTTTGGTCTAATATTTGATGTTGTTAACTTGTTAATTAAGATATATGTTATTGATATAAGACTTGTTAAATAAAACCGACAGTTTGTGGTCTTATGAGAGGAAGTAATAATCAATTGAGTCGGATTATAAAACCGGCTTACATTGGTGCTATTCTTGGGAAAGCTACTCACAACATCGATGAATGCTTTGACAAACGGAGAGTGTGTTAGAATATACTTGTATTGTTTATTAGAGCTGAGGTAGATGCTGGTAGACTTGTATCATCAAACATGAATGTCTCCTAGTAAAAGGAGCAACTAAAGATCAGAGGCACGTAAATGAAATTATAAGTCGTAGTCTCAAGCTGTTCCTGTTTCACAAACTTAAGTGCGTTTGGTAGTAAGAAGGTAACAGAAAGCTATTTTAAAAGTTTTAGCAGCTATCGGTACCATTTTACAAATAATTGAACACATACACCTAACCGTTTTAGTTAAAACCGCGTGTACATCAGAAGCTGTTAGCTTGTACATCAAACACAAATAAAAGAAAAGCTACCGTGTAATACCAATATTACACACTTGTTCAAATATTGGTAGCACACACAGCTAAACAAATGTTCCGTAATAAAACGTGTTATCATCATGACCGGAACACCGTGTTACGTACTAACTAATTTCAAGTTTTTTCTTTCATTAGAGAAATAGTATTATCTCCATGGTTACCAGTTGCGTTCACCGGTCAGTTAAATAGTCCGTATTGTATACACACCGGTCAGTATTTTATACACATCTGCGTACACTTTCGAGTGTGACAGGCGTGATGTTAAAACTAGCTATTATTTACAGCTAAGATGTATCTGACTAAACGGCCAGTTCACATCAAAAACCTATGGACCAAGATCCCAGAGCTGCCAGACCTACGTCATTTTAGCAAAGCTGAAACTTTGAGGATTGTTAGTATAAAGGGTCTGTTAAAAGGTATGCACATCCACTACCTTGAAAGCGGGGCCGTTTCTGAGGTAGCGCGGAGTGAAGGTGCGTAAAAAACGACCCAACCCACGTTATAGTAGCAAAGTTGGTTTTCAGATATGTTATTAATGATATTATGTAGAATTAAAATTGACTATTGCCAGACCGTTTCCCGGGGCCATTACTTCTGCCAGACGCCTTAAATGTTATAAAAAAATGAGGTCAACTACGTCATAGTAGCAAGCCTAAATTTTATATATGTTATTAAAGGTACAATTTTAAGACCCCCTGTATGCGGACAGACCATTCCGCAGGGCCCTTCGTCCCCTAGACGCCATTAAACTTTCCCTATGAGTGCGAGAGTAAGAACATTATTCATACGCATAAATGAAAAACAATTGAATTAAAAAAATAAAAATTGAAAAATTATTGAATACTAACTGACCCGCGCATCTTTGCTTGCGTCACTTAAGAGAAATAGGTCAAAATGTTACATAAACGGGTTATGTAACATTTTTCACTGGTACTCTGCTCCTATTGGTCGTAGCGTGATGATATATAGCTTATAGCTTTTCTCAATAAATAGGCTATCCAACAGTAAAATATTTTTTTATTCGCACCAGTAGTTCCTGAGATTAGCGCGTTCACACAAACAAACAAACTTCTCAGCTTTATAAAATTAGTATAGATTAAAAGTACTTGGAATGTTTAGGAAGATAAGTAACATTATTTTGGGATGCTGCACGGCTACAACTTTTCATTAACACGTATACAGTCGGCGATTTGAATGAGAAATTCCACCGGCAAAATGTTAAAAAATTCGACGCAAGTAATTTACCTCCTTGTAAATCTGAATTGCTTCAACAATTTCGACGAGCAAATTATATTGCGGGTGTCTGGAGTCTTCTTCTTATCGTATGGTCAGTGGTCAACCTAGTGTCAAAGTTGTTCAAGCCGCCCGAAGGCCTTTGACATGGCTTAACGACTGTTATCGTAGTAGATAACAACCGGGACCGACTTTTAACGTGCCCTCCGAAGCACGGAGACGCCCAGTTCAAATACCACTATGCGGTCACCCATCTATGGAATAACCGCGCCAAGGGTTGCTTAACCCACAGATCGTTTACCGACCGGTGAGTGCAACTGGCTATGGGCGCCTCAAATGGTGTCTGGAGTAATGCTCATATAAAGCGTCCTAGCATTTTAAGCCCAGCAAATAAAGAGTGGGTTCTAAAGGATAACCATTATCATTTTAAGTGGTTTGATGGTGACTAATTGCCAAGTTTCGTAAGCGAATCACTTGAAAACGAATTAGGTATTTTATTTTAACTATAAATTATTTCAATATACCTACTTGTAACTGTTTTCAACATCATTACCTACATTTTTTTTTACAGAGAATTCAAGTAACAATGAAGACGATGGTGGAGATGATTTAAATATTCAATTTGATGAGGGAAGTAAGAGCTCAGATAATGATGATGATGATGAATGACTACAATTTTTTTTTCATAATTTTTGTGAATAGTGTAAACCATATCTATTTTTAAAATAATTCCCAAAATAATGTTGCTTATCTTCCTAAACATTCCAAGTACTTTTAATCTATACTAATTTTATAAAGCTGAGAAGTTTGTTTGTTTGTATGAACGCGCTAATCTCAGGAACTACTGGTGCGAATAAAAAAATATTTTACTGTTGGATAGCCTATTTATTGAGAAAAGCTATAAGCTATATATCATCACGCTACGACCAATAGGAGCAGAGTACCAGTGAAAAATGTTACATAACCCGTTTATGTAACATTTTGACCTATTTCTCTTAAGTGACGCAAGCAAAGATGCGCGGGTCAGTTAGTATTCAATAATTTTTCAATTTTTATTTTTTTAATTCAATTGTTTTTCATTTATGCGTATGAATAATGTTCTTACTCTCGCACTCATAGGGAAAGTTTAATGGCGTCTAGGGGACGAAGGGCCCTGCGGAATGGTCTGTCCGCATACAGGGGGTCTTAAAATTGTACCTTTAATAACATATATAAAATTTAGGCTTGCTACTATGACGTAGTTGACCTCATTTTTTTATAACATTTAAGGCGTCTGGCAGAAGTAATGGCCCCGGGAAACGGTCTGGCAATAGTCAATTTTAATTCTACATAATATCATTAATAACATATCTGAAAACCAACTTTGCTACTATAACGTGGGTTGGGTCGTTTTTTACGCACCTTCACTCCGCGCTACCTCAGAAACGGCCCCGCTTTCAAGGTAGTGGATGTGCATACCTTTTAACAGACCCTTTATACTAACAATCCTCAAAGTTTCAGCTTTGCTAAAATGACGTAGGTCTGGCAGCTCTGGGATCTTACTCTACTACAAAAGTATAATTACTACAAAAATACATATTTTCATTTAAAACATACTTTTCTACACTTGTAATAAAGCTATATTTTTTAAACATTCGTTACAAAATATAAGGAAATAAATACATACTTTTATATGTTCTGTACATGTGTGTTTTCTGACGTGTAGTTTAAGTACAATAGAGCTATATATATTTGTATGGCATATTGGTATATAACAACAAGAAGTTATAACAAGCATGTGTTTGACAATGTTGTCAATATCGATAAATAATAATTTTATGACGAATACAGTGTCTGTCACTTACTTATTCACTATTTAAAGACTACCTAAGACTACTCGACAATTTAGGGCCTGAAATCCTACCGTTTTAACTTTTATGTTGAATGAAACAAGTAACGAATTCAGTATTTCATTGTTATAAATAATAAACGAAAACACACATAAAATAACGCCTTTTTTTCATAGGAGGAGGCAGAGACCAAAGAACGCCACTCGGTACGATCATTACAAACTTCCTTTGCCTCATTCACATCCATACATCTTGTCATACAGGACCGCCGGTTACGAGTGCTACACACCTGACGTTTTTGCGAGACATCACCGATACGATATTTGATATTTATGTATTATAATCATATAATAAAAATTAATAAATAAAGAACGTCAACGCATAAATAAAATAATAATGTAATCAGACGTCATCATATCAATTCACAAGCCTTGACACAAACCAAGAATCATTGACACGGAATCTTAATAGCCAACGAAATAAAATGAATCATGTATATGCAAAATATACGAAATAAACATAACAATCAAATTAAAATATGTAAAAAATAGATTGATATAAATGGCGGGTTAAAATTCAAGGTAAATTAAGATGACAATGGCTTGACTATTAAGAATAACGAATTAATATGTAAATGTAGTCGGTCGAAGCTATTAGAGATAAACGTCAAATTGTGAGGATTGATGATTGATGTTTGTTATTTGATCATACAAAAACTATTCAAGAGATTTGAATGAAATTTTGCAGAGCAATAATTTTGCAATCCATATCTCTATAGGTACCTGTGTGAGCATAAAGTTAGCTAATAATATTTAATTTTTAAGCACGATCTTCAACAGTGAGGGACGCAAAACGAAGAAATTTCGTACAAACAGTACATATATTATAATACATTAAATATTAATTTTGGATAATAATAATTGCTAATTGCATTTCCTTCCTTTTGATAAAATGGGACGTTTTTCTACTTCTATCGACTATCTACAACTGTATCTACCTACAACAGCAGCTATCGTAAAATTCTATTGTAAAATTTGTAAGAAAAACGAATCAACCCTCCTAGCGCAAACCGCAGGAAATATTTTTCAAGACATTTTAAATGTCAAATCGTCTCAACCTGCGCTGCAGATTTCAAATAATGTACGTCCCTATATACAAGTACTAAAACATCAAACAATTTCTTCAACTAACAAATAATAGAGAAATCTATTACAAAACGTCGCATTTGCACAGAGCCGAGTGTTAATGTGTGAGCAAACTGTGTAGACTGCGTAACTGAGAGTGAAGTGTCGCGGTAAACAACTACTGACATTGTAACGATAGCATTATCTCAAGTGCACTCAAGTTATAACAGGTCAGGAACACACACATATCCAACAGGTGAATGTGGACTAGACTTCTATGTCGGAATAAAAAATGTATGTAAAAAATGTTTGTGTTCTATAGAAAATGGACTTGACGAGGTTAAAAAATTCATGCATAAAAATATTACCTATTACTGTACCATAGCAATGATCTCCCACATCGAAACAAGAGGCTAAGCCTTGAGTTCATTAAATTAAAATTGGCACACCCCCTTATTATACCGTTTACCATGTTAGTGCCATAAAATAGAGGGAGCGTATTGTCATAAACCAGGCACGTTACCAACCTCCGGGCTACTTAATACTTATTGAGAACGTTTCAGTAGAAATTGAAAAACCTGATAGGGCATTGCCTGGCTGAAGGGAATTAGTGGCCTCTCTTGCAGGGAAAAGTACAATTCAGACCACGAAAGCAGCAAAGACAGTGATAAGTCTAAAACTAGAATAGGTAACAGTAATAAATATACTCAATCGTCAAAGAATTCCGGTTGTTTGGTAAAGTTCATTGCAATAACCTCAAGGAGTGGCCTTCCTACATTACTTTACAAATGACGTCACAACGTGTTAAACAGATAGATTTGAACCCACGACCTGTGCAGTCGTAAACTTGGCTAACGATGTAGCAATATTCAAATAGCACTACTGTACATAAATTAATTAGCAAATAAGCTCATTTATAATCTCAATGTAATGTAAGCGAGGTTAAGAATCAACTTAAATGGATCATTAGAATTTTTCTTTTCCCTACCTTCTTCTAAACTATTTGGGACTAAATTATTAATATCTTCTTTTTAAATTCGAACTGCCAGAATCTAAAAAGCGACAGAAACATCAAAATTCATAATCTTGTATGTCACCACATCTTCAACAAACTGAACAAAAGTTGCGACTAACCAATGAGAAATGAATGGTTGAAGAAATGGCTGAAGAAATTCAGAGATGTCCATAGTCCAAGCAGCAAATAAGCAGCAGAATGATAGATGATTGGAACATTTCTAAAACCTATACAACAAAGCAGCATGTATCTTAAGTAAAATGTATATCTTGTAATAAGAAAAGAAAACATTGCAACTAGCTGACACCTAAATGATTGGCAACGAAGTCCCAGGATAGCCACCCAACAGAAGTCTGGAGGCGACCATTTTCCAAGAATAAAACAACGCAGATCACAAAAGAAGAAAAAGTATCAACGTAAAACGTTAGCTAAACACAAATTAAAAACTAAACGATCCTTTGGAACACACTTGAGATAATGAAATTTTCCTGAATCCTACCTATCACACTGAGTATCCACCTGGCTTCCACCTGGCCCTTGTCACGAGTGCTTCTATAACTTTCTTCAATCACTCTCTATTCAAATGATTACTTCACTTGAAACACTCATGTTATTCCTTGTGATAGTGGAGTCATTCATAATGTATCAAGTGGTTGTTATTACGACACTTGTAAAGAAAGCTTGCAATCTATAATGTTATTTTCTGTGATTATTGTATCATTGTTTTAGCCGCTTGAAGACTTGACTTTAACATGAATCACTGCTGCCTTATATTCGATGGAAATTTTAATTATTTTCTGATCGGAAGGGCTATAAAAAATACTACTTAGACTAGACTAAAGAAGTTTTTTACCAGTTCTTCTCATAAGACTTTTAAAGACCTTCTGATCCGGTGATAGATTAAGAACAGATTCAAAAAATTCTATCACCTAAATGAATTTTATTAACATTTTTGAAGCCAACATTTAACCATTCTTGATTATCATACTATACTGTATCAGTTACTCTTTAGTCTCTACCAATCACCATAACAAAAGGCGTGATCTTGTATAAGTTTATACTTTAATCTCGGATCGAAGTCTCAGTCAAAAGCTAGTGTCCCCAGCATCATTATGTTACGTTTATCTCCAATCAGTAGATATTATCTGTCCAACTGATAAGTATTGATATTTATAACATTATCACCTTACATGGTTCTTGTAACTCGATATGGCTATGTTATGAATATTAAATTGACCGGATTATGCGTGTTTTGTCACTTATTCACACAAAAATGTATATCTAATATCTTTATAGCGTTTCTTAATTCGTACAAGCTCACCTTAGGATATCTTTAACTCTCTTTGGAGCATTCACAGTTAGTTGCGCTCACCTGTCAGAAAACAATCAGTGAGGTTAAACAACTTAGTACCTACAATAATTCCATAGATGGATAGCTACTTATGAAAACGTCATCGTGCTTGCATCATGTTGAAAGTAAGTCCCGGTTATCGTCTATTATTATAAAAATGTCGTAAAGTCAAGACAATCTCTTGAGGAGGGCTTGAAGAACTTTGACAACTAACCAAAGGCAAGTAAGTAAAAAATCGTGACCTGCGTCTAGAGTCACAAGTTTTACCCGGTTCATGTAATAAATATTTATCTTAATAAAAGTTTGAAGATAACCTTATAAAAAAAACTAATTATTTCTCAACAAGACAAGTTCAAACCGCCATACATAATTACGCAAAAAGTCAAATATTTTCAGTACATTGAGTTACACGAAATAATCACGCGCTCTCTACACTCGACTGTATCGTGTTCAGATAAAAAAAAACACTTTCATTTATTTACTATGCTCATAATATTATACTGTAGAATACTGACACTATGTTTGTCAAGCAAGGAATATAACCTTGGACCTCTTACATAAGATGCCTAAACCGTACAAACTTAACTGCACTTTATAAATTGAAAGACATTTAAGAAAACAAATATTGTGAAATAACTTAAGTCTACCAACCCCTAATCATTATACTATGTGATGGATTATATTGCCCTAAACTTTATACATCATCGAACGATATATTCAAACCACATAGATCTACAGCCAACTATACTCCCTCCACACTACACCACCTAACATGATCCTGCGCTAGTTCCCTATCTCGTGGCCGAGAGTGGCATAAACTCTACGATACAAATGACATTTCAACTAATCAAATTAAAATAGTGAAAATAAACTTATTAGACATCTACCTTACAGTTAACCGGCGACCTATCCTCGTTGCCGCACATCCGAACCAACATTTTACAAAACACTACACAATATCAGCACAAATCATACATCACTACACATATTCACTATAAAAATCACTATAACACTCTCATTTTTACACATACACAAATCCAAAAGGCACTGTGAAAAATGTATTTTTTAGTAGTTTAAACGTATATACGCGTACGCGCACGGCAAAGTCTCGCACGCGACTGATACGCCTCTCTTATCGTTAATAGGTCAAACGGTAGCAAACGATAACTTCAAACATTCACAGTTTATTTTGATGACGTACTCGTGAAAGTCTTTTCTTGTATGACAAATATTAGTTTGGACTGGTTGGGTTTCAAATTTGCTTTGCGGTTATCACTTTAATAAGTTCTTGGTAGTAGTGTTAATAGGTTTGATGGTTGCTTAAATATTCTTGTTAGAATGGAAACACCTGTACTAAGAACGAATTGTCGCGGGGACTTTTACAAACATAAAAGATGCTAATAATACGCTTATGTGGTGAAGACCTTTACAAACTTCCAAGCAACCTTTCAGTACGCGTATTGTCTAACTATCTTACTAATAAACTTTGCAAGATCTGATTACTTATACTGAGTTTTTTTTCTATTTCACTAATATATAGTTTCAAAAATGATTGTATGTAGCAAATCACTATAACCATTTAAAGCCCATACAAGGTTGAATAATAAGACAGTTAGTGCAAAAGCTTTGACAAAAAGCCAGCTACTTAAAGTCTTAAATATTTAAATTAAAATACCCAATATAAAATTGTCCAATAAATAACCCTCATTTCATCACAGTTGCCTGTGTTAGGCGTCAATAAAACAGCTTCCTAACTTCACTCACTTGTATATAATTAACATAAAATATCGATAATCTATTGATTTCTCTAACTCGTCCAATTAGACAGCGGAAGATTACGACTTAATTAATTAAACAAATTTATTTATATTACTGTCAGTAGGTATGTTGATTCATCATGCAAAAACCACATCATTAAATCATAGTTTTTACTGCTTCAAGAATTATTCTAAATTTTATTTTATCGTATGATTAGTGGTCAACCGAGTGTCAAACTTTTTCAAGCCAGTGTGTGGTCACCCATCTAAAGAATGACCGCGCCAAGCGTTGCTTAACCTTCAAATCGTTAACCGACCGGTAACCGTCTTTCTGATTCCATTTTTTATACAAGCAAGCTTTATTTACATACTTCGAAAACTAGTCTAGGCTGTCCAGTCAATTATGTGAATAAGTCTGTCTCAATTCTATTGGATAACCGGTACTTATCCAAAGGTGGTCAAACTGGCGGTTATCGTTCTTTTATAATAGTTAACACATCGGCCCTACACCTAACAGTCTGCGAGTCGTGTCCCGTCTGTCGTATTATAAGCGTGAGAGAGTAGCCGACCTGTTTCTTGTATCACTTAGACCCCTTTAATAGACTCCCGCTGGCTGGTTTCAAAGAAACTGGTCACTGCAGCCGAATATCAGCTAGGGAGATATTATTACTAATAGTATAGAGTGATCGACGGTTCGAACCCAAGGCACATCAACGACTTTTCGAAGTTATGTGTGTATTCGAAATAATTATCATTTCTTCCAACGCTTAAGGAAAACATCTTAACACCTTGACTGTCCACAAACTTCTGCAAAGTCCCTAACCCGCACTTGGCTAGCGTGGTGACGTCAAGGCTTAGCCTCCATTGTTGAGGAGACTTCTGGACAAGGGTGTCCAGAAGTAGGACAGTCATGGGTCATAAATAGAGTCACATAGCTCTGAACAACATAAACTAAAAAATGGAGAACCTCACAGGTAGTCAGTACCTACTTGATCAAATCTTTGCCTTTACTTACAGCCTTATCTAATGCGTTACAAGTCTTAATAGACCATAATATTCTCATACAAATACTAATACAACTTAATAAATAATTCATCACATCTCACAACCAATCAACGTTCGATAAATACAAAAAACTTGTATTTTACAGTCGCATTAATTCAATGAATTGTTGCCGATATTAAATTATTTGATTTCCAGTTTATTACGAGAACGATTGCTATCTGAATGCAAATTGTTCTTTATTGCTGATGATTTATTCATAGTTTTATTAATAGAAGTTAGACGATTAGTATTATCATTGAAGTGTCCCAGGAAAAGTGTTTAGAAACCTTCTGTTGGACGATTAAAACTGTAAGTAAGTAGTTATTTGCTGACATTTTGAATAAAATTTGTATGATATAGCTATAAACGGTTGAAAACCAGGCACAAAGTAGATACAACCAGACTTATGACAAATAGATAACACGAATATCTGCTTTACTAAGCATTTGCATTATAACAACCAGCAACTGGAGCGAGCTGCCTAAAAGGCTTATATGTTTACGCTACAATGCATATAGACTTTGAAAGTTTTATATCCAAGGCCGTAACGTCAAGAAAATATATATTAACTTTCTATTTGAATCGTATTTTAACTACTTTAATACTCTTACATTTATACAATCTCGCTTCTAGCTTATATGGACTAGGGTAGGCACAAACCAAAGGACGCCACTTACTACGATTCTTACAAACTTCCCTTGCTTCATTAACATTCATACATCTTGTCAAACAGCCTTGTATAACGCACCTGACCTACTTAACACCCTTATTTGAATACATTAAAGAAATAACACACCACACGGGGTAGTCTCTACCCCTCCTCTAACATCATCCCCACGTCATCAAGTCTGACCTGAGATAATCATAAAAAAATAAATTTAACCCATTACTGTCCCACTGCTGAGCAAGGGTCTCCTATCGTTATGAGGGATGGGTTAGAACTTGAGTCCACCACGCAGCCATCTGCGGGTTGGGGGCTATGCATTCCTTCAAGAACTGTGTCAAAGAACTCTAAGACTTGTTTTCCTTCACCGTTGGAACAAGTGATAATTATTACTGATACACACTCTGAAAAGTCATTAGTATGTTGCCTCGGGTTCGAACCACGGACCACTATAGCGTGTGAGGTATTAACTTTTACCACTCAGCTATCACTGCTCTAAGATAATCACATTATATAAAACGAATGTGTTCATCCGATATATCCGTGAGTGACGTAAAAAACATACTATCACTGCGTGATTCATAACATTATAATATACGGGGATTTTTGTGTATAAGATATGAAAACTTTTGCAAATTGGTGTAGAGAGCAGAGCAAAGTAAAGTATTAGAAATTATGTTTTAAGTGATTGACTCAGATTTGTTTTTGCTCTTCACAAAGTTGGTGTAAGACCTACTAATAATAAAATAATGTATGAAAGTTTGTTATCACTTGGATAGATCTTGCATGCAAAGTTCGCGGCTGGTGGGAAGTATAGAAAATTCATAATTTAGTGGCACACATCAGTATGCAGCCGACAGTGATCTGTTTTATAAAGCTGCACTACTTTGGAGAAATACGGAAACGCTAACGCTCTGGTTAGTTATTGGACAACTATAAGGCAACTTCAGTTAATATCATTCAGATAGATTTATCCTTATCAGAACCGATTATAAACAACTTTACAATACTAATAAAACTGTCACATCACAAAAAGTATTTCTAAAAAAACGCAAATACATATCTACATAATTCGTTGAAACATAACATAGTTACGCCAAACGCTAGGTCAGCCACCACGACACACTGACCTTAAACACTTTTTATATAATCTGCGTAGAATCAAGTATTGTATTATAATTATAATGTAGATGACTCCTGACTCTTGATCTCTGGCCCGTGTATCGGGTTTGTTAATTTGTGGCTATCAATACTCATTCAGTCTTTATTTCGGTTTGATGACTCGTGTAGGTAAGAGAATTATGATACAATATTAACGTTTTTTTGCAAATATATCGTTGCCTGATAAGTCTGTTTTTTTTTTTCATATGTTTTGCGCGATGGTACAGATATGTCGTATAGACTTTAGTTGCTAGTTGACTGACCATATTATACTACTTACTATAAAAAAAATATTTTCGTGTGTGGTCTAGCAATAAATTTGTTCTAATTGCATGAAGGCATGCCTTAGCGGCAGTTACATACCTATAAAGAAAGGAATCGTTTATTTTTTCTTCTTTCTTTTAAGAAACACAATAATTGTCTCCAATATTCAATTAATTACTCGTAGAAAAAAGTCTTATTATTAAAAATCGTGCCGACATATATTTCCTTAATATCAAGACTAACAATCACAATAAAATAATAAAAAGTACACCTGAGAAGACATTTAAAACTAATTTTGAACTATGAAAATAGTTGTAACATCCTACTAATTCGCCTTTGCTATCCAGACATGACCAATGACATAACAAGCTAACTCCTAACCACAAACAGTCTTTGTAAACACACTATTATAAACTCATTCAATAATATTTACATAGAACGAGAGATTATCACATAATTGTACATATTGCTATCTCACTCTAACACTTAAAGAGAGAGGGAGATAAAGATATGGTGACGTAATATTTAGATATGTATTAGGAAATGATGTTTGTTATGGCAGTTAGTGGTAAATATGTTTTTAATAATAATGTGATTACTGGTTAGGGGTCGTTAGATGATCTGTGGGGATACGTGACGGAGGCTCTTCGATTAAATGATAAGATAGGAATGATCGAGAAGTTTATTACTCAATGAGAAACTGCAATACGGTCAATGGTCATGTTATAACATTTGGCCCCACAAGCATACAATTATATTGATTACTCCGCTCTAAGGTTGTATCTTGATAGAATACAGCCCAAAAGCGTATCTCATAAAAGTATTTTAAACAAAAATGCCCAATATTTCATTTGTTTCTATGTCAATTAATGGAAATATTAGCACGCACGAACTTATACAAAACGTATACGTATATTTCAAATACGTACAATCCGAACTCACTCCATTTTGTTTCAGTAGAAACCAGTTTGAACCTACAAAAATGTAAACAATCGTGTCTACACTACATATTCATAAGTTAAATACATAACACTCGTTTTTCGTACACTTATTTTTGGACTTTGCTCGCGTGTAGATATTTACAATGATCTTACGACAAGATAAAAACGGATAGTACTTTCTGACATCACTTCTTACATCCGAACTGAGCCAAACTTACACAAAAATTAAATAAATAATGACATTTGAATTCATTAAATAATGGATTTCGGTACACAAATAATTTAACCTATACTTAATTTAAAAAGGACGGTTGATACCCAAGTAGGGTAACCATTACGCTGCCGGGTTGCCAGGAAGTAAAAACATCAGCCAAATCCCCTAACGGCTTGTTTTTGAGAATGAAAACATGTTTATCAGACCCCGTTGAATAGGGTCCAATGGAATAACGTGGGATAAGAACAGAACAAAGAATAAACAATTAATAACTTTCATGATCAATTAAGATACTTTTTTACTTCGGGAACGCTTATTATGCACATAATGTTGCGAGCAAAAGTTCGCATGACAAATAACATTACTTAGAAAAAAATATAGCAATACTAAAGAAACAATCAGCATAAATTTAACTATTAAGTATCATAACGGGATAATCGCTACTCAAAGAACTACTTAATATTTAATAATCGATGCGATCATTGAATGCAAATGAACTTGCCTTCGTCAGATAGTTATTATTTATCTATTAATTGACCCTCGGTGTCAAACAAGAACGACTGGTTTTTTTCTCATAAAATCCGTCACGGACTCATAATGACTCGTTTTAAGGTCAAATGTGTTATATTAAAGTGTTTTATAGTGTTTTATGTCTTTCTTGCTTTCCTTTAACTTAGTGTTAATTTTAATCATAGAATGATTGACTTATAAAATCATTATCTGTAGACTAGCTGACTCGCGCAACTTTGCTTGCGTCACATAAGAGGGGATGGGTCGAAATTTTCCCGTTTTTGTAATATTTTTTACTGGTACTCTGTTCCTATTGGTCGTAGCGTGATGATATATAGCTTATAGCTTTCCTCGATAGATGGGCTATCTAACACTGATATTTTTTCAAATCTGACACGTAGTTACTGAGATTAGCGCGTTCAAATAAACAAACCAACTCTTCAGCTTTATAATATTAGTATAGATATGGGAGCGGAAGCCAAGCTAGGCGCTGGTATCGTGATGATTTCGCGACATTGGAGGGAGCGTCGTGTTAGAAAGTCGCACCGGGTAAAAGGAAACCTCTACCCAGCAGTATGACTATGCGCAAAGATCCTACTTAAAACTGACTTCAGAAAAACGAGGAAGTTCTCAATTCAATCGTATCTTTTTTATATTTAAACATCGGCTTACTAAACGACAATAGCAAGATGTCAACAATGACTTTTTAAATGTCTATTTACAGAGACGTTACAAGTATACTATGCTAATACCCATACCCATCTACAAATTGGCTTAATAAAAATATGCTTATCAAACTCATATCTGTGATTTTATAACTGGTTACGATCAGTTTTACTTGCAATTACTAGTCGGTAATTGCACAATGAAATATGTAAATGAATACAATATGAATCCTACAAGTTATCCTTTGTTTTATAGATCTCATCTTTGTTTTATTGATATTACCAGTAATAAAACGTAGTATATATATATAATATTCATAAATGCATCAAACGTGTAGAATATGAAATAAAGACGTTTGAGAAATATGTGTTACGCAACTGTGTAAATAACTTATGTACAAAGAACCGTTAGATATTTCGATTGTTATGTAAAACTTGATGATCAAGCTACACGTGTCCAAGAGTTCACGAAAAGGAAAACGTAAAGCTAAGTTAGATACAAAAGGAAATACTTTGTATTTATTCGAAAGAAAGAAAATATTTTTTGTGCGTAGTTAGGGTTCGAAAACATTATCTAAGCGCATATTTTACTATGAGAATGTTGTCAATATCTTTTGTATACCTAATATATAACTCTTACTCTCTTATTAACATTAACTGAAACTTTACATTGAAGACAACATCCAATGTAATCAAATCAATTGAATGAATCCCATACAACGTCATAGTCCATTGTCGTTTCAAATTACAACCTGGAAAAAAGTACAAATGTATGTAAAGTCATAAGGAGTAAGGTGTACATACCTGGTAGGTGTTCCACTGCTGCAGCAGGTGGTGGTGGCAGGCGGCGCAGGCGCGCACCGTGCCCTGCGCGTCCTTGGGGCGCGAGCGCGGCGGCCGCGGGTGCTGCTCGCCGAAGATCGGGAAGTACGCCTGCTTCGTCTGTCAACACACAACACATCATTATCACTATTTATTTAAATACTAATAGTATTTAGAGGATGACGGGACGAACGAATACCTTGCTAGAAAAATGGCCAGAGGACGAGAAATGGAGGGGGTTGGGAAGTCCACGAAACCATGATGGAAAATATTTCAAAATGGTGCCTACAAAATTATTCTGAATGGTTTAAAATCGTAAACGTTATCTTTATAAATAAGAAATAATCGCCAAAATGTATGTACACGCATAACTTTTTAACAACCAAACCAAATTCGATATTTTTTAGAATATGCATGTTTGTATGAATTTGATGGGACCTAACTACCCATGTAAAATATAATATCTCGTGCACTGATCTAAGGAGATCTTATTATTTTTTTTTTTTTATTTATTCATTTATTTCAGGCAACTGAGGCCCATAGAAAATACAATAAACAAATTACAAATTAAAAATATAAATATACTAATACATACATAATTAATATAACTTATAATTATACACGATTACTACTATTGTGCAGCGTCGGCGTCGTGTATCGCGCAGTATCGGGTATCCGGCCACGGAATCGCCGGAAAACAACACCTTTCGGCCAAAATTCTGGCTCCATGAACTTTGTGAGATGCTCAGTTGGCACTCTCACCACGAAGGCATTAAAACCCACATTGTGACGTGATTCCAACCTCTGAACTCTCAAAGTCCACTTCGTTTTCGTCTGTATGTACTCTACAATCTCTTCAACCTTTGTAGAGTAATGCAGTCTGGACACGTACAGCGGCGTCACTGGTACAGCGGGACGCAGCAAGAAATTATGATCCGCAGTATTAGATTAGATATAGATAGCACGTGTTCACCCTAATTTTATACGCACAAAACAAACAGGTTTTTATCTTAAGCCGTCCGGCGTTAAAGAGTTGAAAATAATAGTTTTTCATCTTTAAAAACACTTTTAATATACATAACTTATTACTAAGATTTGGGACAGTTTTTAGCGTTACTTAGAGAGCAATTTATATTTCCCAGCATTGAGCAAAAAGTTTGTTTATTAAAATTTAATATAGTTGAAAGGTCACAAGTGGGAGTGAGAGGTCAGAGGAAATGCGAAGTAATAAGTGCAAAGTACATATTTATACTGGATTTCCCCGGTAACGTTTACACATCGTGCGCGGAGAATCGTGACGGTTGTATTTTGAGTTTCATTGTAGTAGACGCGCACTTGTTTGTATCGGTTCGTGACGTCACTAGAGTAAACTTGTGGGTTTGGCTTTCATTGACCAACCTACCAATAGGACTGACCACGGACGTAACACCTTAAGTTTGGATTTATGTAAGACTAGGTTTTAGCCACCATGATATCCATGTGTGTACCTTAAAATTTATAGGCATGTACTGAAGTTTAATAACAAATAAAGAATCATAGAAGAACTAATTTTCTAACAAGAAATGTATTTTTCTGTGTCATTCGTTACTGTAGAGACAAAAAGCGGAGCATTCCATCTCTCATTGGTAGGAGACGTGCGCCCAGCAGTCAAATAGTAATGCGTTTAATTTATGATTATATCATTTGCAGCGGTAAAAGTTAGAAACTAGGTCTACGTTATAGCCTAATAATGTAGAATCTTCATATGTAACATTAAATCCAATTATTTGTGTTTTTTAGTCTCCTGCAATAGACTAATAAGAAAATCTGTTCAAAATAAAACCTCTATATTGCCTCTATATTGCAAACTTACATTAGAATTAATTTAAATATCACATAATGTGTTAGTAAATAAGTTATTTAGGACGAGATAGCGATAATTTCGATGTGCCATTGTACTTTATCATATTATCAACGTGAGATATATCAACTCGTGACTCCACTTACATGTGATAATGCAATGTCATTTTATGATCGTCTTCGACGATCTTTACGACGACGACTTTTATACCTCACTAGCTGACCCGCGCAACTTCGCTTGCGTCACCTAAGAGAATGGGTCAAAATTTTCCCCGTTTTTGTAACATTTTTCGTTGCTACTCCGCTCCTTATGACCGTAGCGTGATGTTATATAGCTTATAGCCTTCCTCGATAAATGGGCTATCTAACACTGAAAGAATTTTTCAAATCGGATCAGTAGTTCCTGAGATTAGCGCGTTCAAACAAACAAACAAACAAACAAACAAACAAACAATCAAACAAACTCTTCAGCTTTATTATATTATTATATTATATATTATATTATATTATATTAAGTATAGATAACACTAAATCAGTAAATGGTCTGTATATAAATAGAGATCACAGTGGAGATTAAAGCCAATTTCTATATAATTTCTCCATTTTTATTTTTGTTAGTTGCAAACGTAAGCCGTCTCACTTAATTCCGTTCTGTTTTACACTCGTATGGCCAATTTACGACTCCATTTGACTCCCATAAGCCCCATTTCTCGCCTTTTTCTGTGTATAACTGGTTGCACTGCCCTTTTCGCTAACTAGTACTTACTTATAATTTTAACAAGCAACCATACATGGATGGAATTAAAATAGTAAATATTTTAAGTGGAAATAGTATTCTACTTTTTACAGATCTTAAAGTGTCGACCACTAGTAGTCGGTATTTAATAAGAAAGCTATACAATAGTTAACGAGCGAAGTACTTATCGTTATCAGTATGTTTTCTTTGACCCGTGAACTTTATGCAGCTGTTTACTTAACACTGACAGACACTCGTATTATTATTAGATCTCTGTAGGGGTGACGTATTAAACTCTTTAAATAGGGGTGACACTGAAAAAACTACTCTTAAAACTAGCCTGATAGTGCGACTAAAATTATATTGATCCTGATATCGAAAGATAGTTCACAATTACTTGAATCTTTTTTTAACTCCTGATTTTCGCATAGCAAGACAAGGATTATGCCTTGAGTCCATCTTTTAGTTATGTAAAGTTTCATCACAATGTTTTCCTTCACCCTTAAAACAGTTATAACTATCTAATGTTTTCGGAATAACTTAGCTTGTGAGATACGTACGTACACGCGTACGTGCACGCACGCGTGTACGCTTTCACTAAACTTTAAATCGAGATATATAGAAAACCAGCGATATATGAACGTAGAGCCTGGATAACTTAGAGATATAGGTTCATGTTCTGTATCTCATAATGTCTCCAGAGACAAGCCTATAAGAATTGCTAATAATCTCGTAGAGGCTATACGAAATGTAAGTATATTTCACGCCTAGTTACAGTACCGAGGATTAAAATGAATTGAACACACAGTAAAATATGTTTTTATCATTCGTTACCCACCGCACTCGGTCTCCTTTATCACGATTAATATACAATTAACATATACCCATTGACATAACATATCATAACACATCGTACGAAGGCCAAACACAATCCTGGTTTTACCTACATTTGTACAAACATACAAATCACGATTCCAAGTAGATATCTCTAGTATAAAGTCGGTCAATAATAAATTATTTATTTATTTGATTTGATAATACAGAGTATGTAAATTGAGACGAAATATAAATATGATAATATAATTAGATGTAAAGTAATAATATATTGAAGAAGTATTTATGTTCGTGTATTAATTGCAATATAATTTTTTTTGAAGGCGCTAAGAGTTCTGTGTATAGTTGAAGGTATTTGTCAAACACGATGCATTCTCGAGGTGTGTCTTATTATCACATAATATTTTCGAGCATTTAAAAATGATACATTTATCTACATAATAACATAATTCCGCGTTTCTCATGTCATTATGAAGAGTAAAGAACGCCATTTGATATAGTTTCTAGAGTTAGATAGAGTACAGAAAAACTCTTTCAATGAACTAAGATAACTAAATATTTGATAGAATCCAACAATTTAGTAGAGTCTTGGCATGTACGAACCTAGATTAGAGATTAACAATGTACAGTATTTCCGAAATATAGTGGCTGTAATCTGTATCAAACAGACCACAATCAGCTGCACAAGCGTATAGAGCAAAGGATATTCTCAATTTCGATAATTTATACCTTATTTTTGCGACTGGCAAATGCATTAAGTACTACATGTCCCGCTCCAGGGAGGAAGCGGGGGTGTGTCGGGCTCTCCCGCCAGTTAGGCGTTCTTTATAGGGCATACCGACTAAAAACCTGACGGTGTTCCTTCAACAGTGACCATAACGTGGCCAGGACGCGGTACCTCCAATTGGATACTACGCGTCCCAACCGAAGACGGCCCGTCTATGATGCAAGCTCTCCACTTCAAGGGCAATAATTTATACCTACGACAACTGCAAAACCTGAATACAAGGCTCTCTACAATTGTTGGAGTATTACATTAGACATTATATTTGATATTTGAACCACTTAGCGTGTAATTTTTGTACTGTGACGTCATAATTCACACTGGTCGCGACACAGCCCAATTCGTATACAAATAGTACAAAGATATACCGTTATCGAGGCGTGGACGTGTTAATAATTCACACACGATATCTAGAAGGCGTTGCTGAATGTCAACCGTTTGACATAACGACACACCCTGTTTAGATGACTATTGAAATATCTCAAGACAACTTAGCTTATATGAACATTAGAATAGTAAAGGAAACTTAAAAAAGCAATGAAAAGTAACTTTCGCATTCCTAATATTAGGTGATATTTAATTGTTGGGAAGTTTGTAAGGATCGCAATAAGTGGCGTCTCTGGTCCCCGCTAACTCTTATGGGGATAAGGCGTAATTTTATATTTTGTATTTCAATATTTTCAATAAATACAATGTTGAAAATTATAGTACAAAAACTTGAGTTAAGTTAAATTAGTAATCATTTACAAAAGTTTCATGCTACTAAAATATCACACTAAAGACTTATTGCAGTTTTAAACAGCTTCCTATATACTAAATGAGGTTATTTCTCTATAAACAGCATCTAGTAAAATTGCGTCAGTCTCGTTATTCGATACGTCAAGAGAATAGTAATAATAATAGTAGGAGATAACAATAGTGATTGTTATAAGCAATTCCGTACAAAACTACAGATACACTGACGACCTCTAATTATTTTAGAGTAAGATCCCAGAGCTGCCAGACCTACGTCATTTTAGCAAAGCTGAAACTTTGAGGATTGTTAGTATAAAGGGTCTGTTAAGAGGTATGCACATCCACTACCTTGAAAGCGGGGCCGTTTCTGAGGTAGCGCGGAGTGAAGGTGCGTAAAAAACGACCCAACCTACGTTATAGTAGCAAAGTTGGTTTTCAGATATGTTATTAATGATATTATGTAGAATTAACATTGACTATTGCCAGACCGTTTCCCGGGGCCATTACTTCTGCCAGACGCCTTAAATGTTGTTAAAAAATGAGGTCAACTACGTCATAGTAGCAAGCCTAAATTTTATATATGTTATTAAAGGTACAATTTTAAGACCCCCTGTATGCGGACAGACCATTCCGCAGGGCCCTTCGTCCCCTAGACGCCATTAAACTTTCCCTATGAGTGCGAGAGTAAGAGCATTATTCATACGCATAAATGAAAAACAATTGAATTAAAAAAATAAAAATTGAAAAATTATTGAATACTAACTGACCCGCGCATCCTTGCTTGGGTCACTTAAAAGAGATAGGTCAAAATGTTACATAAACGGGTTATGTAACATTTTTCACTGGTACTCTGCTCCTATTGGTCGTAGCGTGATGATATATAGCTTATAGCTTTTCTCAATAAATAGGCTATCCAACAGTAAAATATTTTTTTATTCGCACCAGTAGTTCCTGAGATTAGCGCGTTCACACAAACAAACAAACTTCTCAGCTTTATAAAATTAGTATAGATTAAAAGTACTTGGAATGTTGAGGAAGATAAGTAACATTATTTTGGGAATTATTTTAAAAATAGATATGGTTTACACTATTCACAAAAATTATGAAAAAAACATTGTAGTCATTCATCGTCATCATCATTATCTGAGCTCTTACTTCCCTCATCAAATTGAATATTTAAATCATCTCCACCATCGTCTTCATTGTTACTTGAATTCTCTGTAAAAAAAAAATGTAGGTAATGATGTTGAAAACAGTTACAAGTAGGTATATTGAAATAATTTATAGTTAAAATAAAATACCTAATTCGTTTTCAAGTGATTCGCTTACGAAACTTGGCAATTGGTCACCATCAAACCACTTAAAATGATAATGGTTATCATTTAGAACCCACCCTTTATTTGCTGGGCTTAAAATGCTAGGACGCTTTATATGAGCATTACTCCAGACACCCGCAATATAATTTGCTCGTCGAAATTGTTGAAGCAATTCAGATTTACAAGGAGGTAAATTACTTGCGTCGAATTTTTTAACATTTTGCCGGTGGAATTTCTCATTCACATCGCCGACTGTATACGTGTTAATGAAAAGTTGTAGCCGTGCAGCATCTACATCAATTAATCCGGGAACATTATATAACTCGCAGATAAATTTTTGAATTACATCAAATATATTTTGTTCCTTCGCTTTATCAATAGATAATTCAACTTCTCCGAATTGAACAAAAGCTTCTTGATATTCTGGCGATTTCTTTAAAATTTTAAATGGTCTGAGCTGAATTGATGTAGATGCTGCACGGCTAGTGGTTTGATGGTGACCAATTGCCAAGTTTCGTAAGCGAATCACTTGAAAACGAATTAGGTATTTTATTTTAACTATAAATTATTTCAATATACCTACTTGTAACTGTTTTCAACATCATTACCTACATTTTTTTTTTACAGAGAATTCAAGTAACAATGAAGACGATGGTGGAGATGATTTAAATATTCAATTTGATGAGGGAAGTAAGAGCTCAGATAATGATGATGACGATGAATGACTACAATGTTTTTTTCATAATTTTTGTGAATAGTGTAAACCATATCTATTTTTAAAATAATTCCCAAAATAATGTTACTTATCTTCCTCAACATTCCAAGTACTTTTAATCTATACTAATTTTATAAAGCTGAGAAGTTTGTTTGTTTGTGTGAACGCGCTAATCTCAGGAACTACTGGTGCGAATAAAAAAATATTTTACTGTTGGATAGCCTATTTATTGAGAAAAGCTATAAGCTATATATCATCACGCTACGACCAATAGGAGCAGAGTACCAGTGAAAAATGTTACATAACCCGTTTATGTAACATTTTGACCTATCTCTTTTAAGTGACCCAAGCAAGGATGCGCGGGTCAGTTAGTATTCAATAATTTTTCAATTTTTATTTTTTTAATTCAATTGTTTTTCATTTATGCGTATGAATAATGCTCTTACTCTCGCACTCATAGGGAAAGTTTAATGGCGTCTAGGGGACGAAGGGCCCTGCGGAATGGTCTGTCCGCATACAGGGGGTCTTAAAATTGTACCTTTAATAACATATATAAAGTTTAGGCTTGCTACTATGACGTGGTTGACCTCATTTTTTAACAACATTTAAGGCGTCTGGCAGAAGTAATGGCCCCGGGAAACGGTCTGGCAATAGTCAATTTTAATTCTACATAATATCATTAATAACATATCTGAAAACCAACTTTGCTACTATAACGTAGGTTGGGTCGTTTTTTACGCACCTTCACTCCGCGCTACCTCAGAAACGGCCCCGCTTTCAAGGTAGTGGATGTGCATACCTCTTAACAGACCTTTTATACTAACAATCCTCAAAATTTCAGCTTTGCTAAAATGACGTAGGTCTGGCAGCTCTGGGATCTTGGTCCATTTATTATTGGCACCCGTTGTGATGCGTGCCAGTTTCGCAGATTACATGCAGTACAAAACATATGTGTTAGAAAAGATAATATAATAATTTCAATGATTTATGATATCCGTACGGTATTCACACTCTAAGCAAGAGTTCAAAATGTTGGCAACATACTTGTGACATTTCAAATAATAAATTAATATCGTAAAAAGTTTTGCAGAAATGTTGTAGGATAAAAGATAACATTCAAAGATAGTTAAGTGACAGTCGTTGACAGTAGCCAGAAGCTTGAAAGTCTGACAACCAGTCTTACCGAAGGGTATCGTGTTATAACCCAGGTAACTGGGTTATGAAGGTCCGATAGGCAGTCGCTCCATGTAAAATACAGGTATTCAGCTGCATCCAGTGAGACTAGAACTAACTCCAACATAATTGGAAGAAAGGCTAGACTGATTGATTCAATAACGATAAGATTACAATTCTAAATATGGCTTAATTAAAATAATCGTAAAAGAATTCGGAAGTGACTCTGTATTTTTGCACACGTCCAACAATTGAACACCAAATCCTCCCAAATTAACCTAATAATACGAGTTATGGGTCAAACAAACAATATTTATCATAAAACTAATAGGTTATTCCCAAATACCTAACACAGAACGGAAAAGTAACACTGAACCACACATCTCAGTGGAAGAAAGTCTTAAGTTGATACAAAAGTGTTATATACTTACATCTTTTAGTTATTGTATGTTTATTGTTTATATTTAACGAACAGGGTCGAGACTCCGCTGTAATTATGTGTATGTAAATATTTTGTTTTTGATTAGATATTACATAAATGTTAATGATTGTTGGATGATTGGGCCACACAGAGCTTATATGGAAATTATTCTTAAAGATCTTAGGTTTAAAAAGAATGAGTATTGTCAATTTAGATGTAATTATAAGGCATTGTAATCCAAAAAAAATAAACATTTACATTAATCAAGCAAAATATTTGTTATAACCTACAAAAAATTAATATTTTTTTACCTTTATTGCAAGCTTTACCTTAATTAGAATAAGTTTAAGTGCATAACTTATAAAAACCTTTTTATCTTTCACTATTACGATTCCTATACTTAATCTCTTAGCTAACAAAATAGATAATTATTTATTTATATTGGTATCTCTAAATCATAAAATAATATTGTTATTTGTTTTTTCTTGACTACTTTCCATACTTTAAGTGAGAACGATAAAACGACGACAAGAGATAAGTTTTAAATGTGTATGTTTATGTTATAAGGGCAACAATAATACCACAGTAATTGTTGTTATAATAAATATAAATTATCTGGGAATAATAAAAATACATAAATTATATCTCATCATGAGAGTAACGACTGTTCTTCGTTATTGTATCGTGCGCGGCGGTTTTACAACCAAGCTTATTTAAAAAAATATGCTATTTACTTTAGACAAACATCATTTTCTAGTGATTTCATTTATATAGAATACATAAACAACCTACTATCCAGATTAGCTAAAAAACAACACAAAAAATTCGTATTAAATCCACCAGTTTGTCTTTGACATATTATTATGTGTATATTTTTAAAACCTTTTAGAGTCCCACTGCTAGGCAAAGGTCTCCTCCCGATCAGAAAGAGAGGTTTGGCCGAGTCCACGACACTACATAGGTGAGATTTGTGGACTTTTGCAAGCAATCAAGAAATACGTTAAACAATTTTTAGGTCCGCAAGTCTTTGACAATATAATAAATTGCAAAATATAAAAAACAATATCAAATTTATTTTTTATAATAACTTGGCTCATTTCTCTCCATGAACAAACGTTGTGTGATAACCTCTCCCCCCGGTGGCAAGGTCCGCACTTAGATATTTTCCACTGGCGATAGCCCGCACCTCTCACCTCTCGCCCGCCACGATACCCTCCCAACATATTTAGATATTTCAATTTATACGCCGTGAATTGTGACGTCATTCGCATGCGTGATAGCTTGCGTGCTGTCTCTTTTACACACGGTGACCGGTGCTGGTATTATAGAATTTGATTAAAAAGCACTGATATTTGTAACTAATCATCAGCTGTGAAGTTTAAGAACAAGTAACTATCGCTCATAACTGAGAAGATAGGTTCAAATCTTCTATTGAACATTCAGTGAAGACCATTAAAGTCTTAATACCGTAAAACGGGGTGAATAGAAACGATTTTCAACTTTGTCCTAAAAATTTGTTGCGAATAACTTGTTATTTTTATTGTCGGGTTATTTTATATCATGTCCGGCGCCATGAAGAAAGAGTTAAAACCATATTTGTCCAAAAATATGCAAAGTTTTACGATATTTTCTATTTACCCAGCGATAGGGGTGAATGGAAAAACTGTGTTTAAAAACGTTTTTTCAATTAACAATATTGTATCTTTATAGATTAATATACACCTAAAGAGATAAACACTTCAAACAACTTATTAGAAAAGAAATCCCACTTTAAATACAAAGTTTTGAAAAAATAATATCCACCATTAAGGCATTCGAGGACGGTTGGCTTTAAAGCAATTTTTTGGTATAAATATCAATTTAAACATTTAAACAATTATGACACCGCAGAGAAGTAATATCGACGTGTAATCATTTCAAATTTGAACAAAATTCTTCAACGAGGAGTACTCAAATATTGGCCTTGAAAACTTTCCTGATTTTTTTTCCATTCACCCCGTGAATTCTATTCACCCCGTTTTACCGATAACACAATAACTTTACAGGACCAAAAGAATAAAGGTTAGTTTCTCGACTTGTAGATAAAGTGACAGGTAAGTATAAAACCGTTTATATGTATTTCATTTCATAAGCTTAATCAATACTATTTAGAAGCAGTGACACTGTCCCAAAGATTTGATTTCACATCTTAAGGTTTAGTGTTAAATATCCTATGTGATGAAATATGAGCAAAATTTTATAATAAGTTCATAAATAATTTAAGAAAATATATCGTCAGAATATAAAACAAGCCGTAAACAAAACATTTCTAGGGATTAACTTCTCTTCTTTTCATAAATCTTCAAAAATATCAAGTAAAAATCCTACGCTATTTCTAGACTGTACTCCTAAGTACTTCCTTCCGCAGATAAAAGTTATCAGGCAGTGATAAACGACATCCCGCACCAAATACTTTGTTATCTTGAAGGAGCATAATATATGTCATAACGAATGAGTTTTTAAACTGCTAGATTAGTTTTATTACTTTTTATAACATAGGTTTAAACTCTTTTATGTAAAGCTTATGATTGTCATAATATAATGTGTTGAAGTGTTTCTTTCTTTTATGTTGTCGGAGGTTAATTTAAGGTCATAGTTATTGGAGTCAGCTGATAAATATTTCGTTTAATACAGTAATTGGAAGTGGAACTGTAAATCTATACTAATAGTATTAACGGAAAAGTGTGTTTGTTGCCCTTCTGTTACATAAAAATTAGATTCAGATAAAATTTGTAATAGATTATTATGCCAAGAATATCACAGGTATTTAGGCTGCAGGTCAGAGGTCACAGGCTATAGGTGTCAGGGGAAGCAAGGGCAGGCTAGTTAACAGTTTTTATAAATAAATAAAAAATAAAATAATAAATAAATCCCACTTTGTAATTTATATCCCATTCAAGACCGTTAAGCATTATACTACTCCCGTATTTCCATAGGAACGTATAATAGACTCGACTTTAAGAATCTTTTATAGTAACATTAGCAACACGACAGTTCCTCCAATGTAAAAGTCCCCTTTTATAATAATCTTGTCAAATAAATCTAAAATATTTAAAAGCTTTGTTTATCCTGTACGAATTAGAAACGGAAACGCGTCGCAGTGCACGTTCACAATGCGTACATGCGTCAAAAGTGGAGGTTATCGCGCTGACACAACATGTAAACATCATAGTTCCGACACGCACGCGCTTTGTCTCAACGCACTGTACTGCTGACGAATGTCCTTAGGATAGCGGTGTTACGTCACAACTTACTAGTTGCGTGAAACTATGTATATTATATAATAAATATATAATTAACTTTGTATGTTTGTTACCAGGAATCGTGAAAGTGTGGCTAAATCGATTCTAATGAAAATGAAGACATGATTTACACAAGCTAATTTATAACATTATCTGTGTCTAACACTTATACAGCTATACCTAATTAAATAAAGGGATGAAAAGAGTACGTGCAAAAACCATTTAAACTGCATCACTTTAACGCGGTACTGGGCAGAAGCATATCATTACTTTTTATATATTATTATATTATGTATCATGGGGCAGTATGTTAATAAATAAATAAGTTCCGTTCTAACGTGTTCGTGATCTTCTAGGGGCTTTTTCTTACGTTAAGAAATTGACAAGCCTATAGACTTATTCCTGAAGAGAGACCTACACGACTTAATTTTCTTTTACTGAATCTTTAATTATAAAATACAGGGTTAATCCATAATTCATGATTTTTTTAAACGTTTTGCATAATAAAGTGACAAACATACAAACTATCACACACATAATGATATTATATAAATATAAATAAATAAATATATAAATATACATAAATATCTATAAACATACATACAAATATACATGTATAAAACACAAGCTACTGAACCATATAATATTACTCTTATATATACAATATAAATACATTTTAATACATAAACTTATAATATATAATCAAAGCTCTTATACAATATATACATATATGTACATCTTAAGTACTGCTATAATTAAATGAGACTCGACCGTGTCCACAGACAAACTGTTCAAACAGTTTTGTGGACCATAAGTATAAGTTTCATGTAAGAAACACTGTTTTAATAATAATAAATAAATAAATAATAATAATAATAATAAATAGCTCATCAAGTCACATGTTTCATACCCCACAGAGCACACAATTTGCTTGTTTGTTACAAACATAGCTCATTAACCCATGGCACTACGGAAACGTATACAGGTCACTTATAAGATAACCTCTATTACTAGTTATAATATAATAATGTACCGGCTATGGACTTTCACTGTGAATTGTCAGCTTTTTTCAGCGTGTATTGATCTTTTGTATAAGGTTATTGGCCATTGACGCTATCACGATCAAACGCTACACCATACTAATGTTATTTATGTAAAACTATGTTTGTTTGTGGTTCTTTAACTTCAAAACTGCTAATCAGATGTGCATGCAAATTTGCATTATCATAAGAATCATTAAACTATTTTGAAATACAACGTATGTCCTTAGCATGAGCAAAATAAATGGTATTTTTTATCCTAAATGGTAAATTGTTATCTTCTTTTATTTGTGAAAAACAAACAATCCATAAAAACACATGATTCTATCGAGATATCATAATATACTATCAACGCCACCTATCGAGTACTTTGTAAACCCATCAACGAATAACTTCTTTAGTTTAAAAGTTTTTAATTATTCAATTATTAATAATATCACTACACATTTTGTATCGTTACTGTTCGTTCTTGTCGTTAAACTAATGAGGTTTTTATTTATAGTATGCCAACCAGCGTCCGCCGCATACCGCCCGTTAGGACGCTGAAGCCTTCCGTGGGTCATGTTCAATGGCAAATAATCCATAACAGAAAAAAATAAAATTGGTGTACTATATTATAGGTAGACTGATATTTTTTTTTATTATTATTAAGGGACGGCAGTCCACTATAGTCTGTCTGTTACTCAATCACGCCTGAACTACTGAACCAATTTGCATAAAATTTGGTATGGAGATATTATGATATCCGTGAAAGGACAAAGGCTACTTTTTAGCCCGGGAAAATGACGCATTGCCATGGGAAAATTCAGTTGGCGGACGAAAGCGCTAGTAAAAGCTAGTACATAATAATGTTTTACTTTTATTATATTAGGTCGGGGAAAAGTCTTTTCGCATTATAGTATGTATGAACTTGTAATAAAATCTCTTTGGCTTTAAGAATCACAAATGAGTACGCGGTTCATTAGGTTTCTTTCAGTGAGCTCGTGAGGTACCCAAATATCGAGCTTTTTTTGTGTAGAGAAAAGATTTTATTATGAGTTCATACATACTATAATGCGAAAAGACTTTTTCTCCGACATAATAGTAAAAGTGCGACTAACCGACTTATCCTTGGGCTCCTTGGTGTGCAGGTTGTAGAGCGTGCCGCGCTTGTACTCGTCGCCGCACACGTAGCACACCTCCGTCATGGAGTTCTTGTCCGGCATGGACAGGTCCAGGATGTCGCGGTCCGAGCTCGAGTTCGAGTTGCCCGAGTACACCGACACTGTTGACCTGCAAGTTAGAATAATCATGCATTAGAACAAACTGTAAGCAGAGGAACGCATAAAAAACCTTAGATACATTCATTAGGAATTGGTAATTGGTTCTCCACTCAGAACATGGGCTTGAAAGAGATTAGGACTAAGATAATTGCTGAATAAGATGAGTGAATGAAGAACGGTTATATAATTCTCTACAAAAGAATGCTCCACTCGCTCCATCCTCAGTTCACAACATCTATAGGATAAGGATATTCGCTTGTGCGTTACAATTGACTTCTTGGATACTTGCAGGTATATATTTGGTGACAAACACCACGATATCAACATTTTGAATAGATTTTTCTTGTCTATGATATTGAACAAAAAGTCTTATTACCACTAAACGCGAGGATATCTGCGGGTGATCTCATTGCTAGGATTTAACTTAAAATAGATATTAATAAATTGGTACGATCCTACGAAGCTAAAGAGTTTTTTTTTATAAAGGCAAAATATTACTAAGATGACTTTCTGTTTTGTTGTAGATCAAAACCTAAGACATTTCCTATTTACAATAAAGAAAATAACAAATCTATGAAAAAAAACAACAAAACAAATTCCAAAAACACAAAATCATAAAAAGGTAATCATGGCCCATGAGGGGATCGAACCCGCGACCTTCGCGTTATTAGCACGACGCTCTAACCAACTGAGCTAATGGGCCGACGAGGATAAAGTTGAAATAGCCGTCTATAGTAGGGCCGCTGAATTATTACCGATTTGACACATGACAAATTGACAATTCTAGTGAAGTGACTGAACAGGTAACTCTAATATCATTTTGGAACAGTTTGTTTTTAAATATTCTAGTATAGAGTTTAATTAAATAAAATCAAAACCAATAATAGTTAAAGACACAAGTTCTTCATTAGGTGGAGTATCCTTGATGAAATAAAATAAATATCCGTATTCCTTATTCCTATATTCCATCAATATTCTTTGAAATAAAAATCATACCTATTCCAATGAATTCGGACCGAATACTATTAAGCACATCACTATGAAAACAAGACGCACGAATCCGCACCATGTAACTTTATACAAGCGCGCTAAAGAACAAAAAATAAATGTTTTCATATTATTTACAAACTATTTTAAGTTTTGAAACAGTGTTTATTGGAAAATTACTTAATTCTGATATTTTGACATAAAGTTTTATATTAAAGAGGTATTCTAAATCATTCCGCAAATGTGACGCTCGTGCAAGGTTGTATCGATTAATTTAAAAAATAATCTGTCAAATCGGTAATTACTCAGTGGCCCTACTATAGTACCCACTCCAAGTATGATATTTATATAAACGTTTATATGAATGTATATACTTATCTAGCAGTATTGCTGTACAAAGTACAATAAATTATATGAATGCGAATGTTATGTAATAAGTAAATGTGTGTTATCGAGATATCTGTGTGGATCTATAAGTAAATTGATGAGCTTCGATTGCTTCTCCAGGAAACTACTTTAATTGATAAACATTTTTCGCAAAAAAATACTTTACATTCAATATTGACACATTTACTTGACTCTTGCTTCGATTTCCCGTGACACAGTTGATCTCGGAAATCAGACGTAATCACAGAAAATGAGCCAACTTATATTCTCAACCTGCAGGTTTGTTTGTTTATACTTCTTTACCACTTAAACGACTGGGCCGACTCGAACGCAAGACGGCAGATTTTATTTAAAAAAAGAACATAGGCGACTATTTTTAGTACTATTGGTATCAGTTATTTATAGATGTTATTTACCTAACAGCATCAAGGTAGCCCGCCGGCTCGCTCGCGCCGGAGTGCTGCGAGCCCACGGAGATGACGGAGGGATCTCTCGCGCGGAGGTCTAGGACACCCTCCTCTTCAACACCGCCATTTCCGCCGCTGTATTGCCGCTGAAACATTATGTACATAGCTCATGTTAATGTAACGTTCAGTATTGTTTAGGCTATTTTATTAATTATATTACTTAAAGGGCTCAACGTGATAATTATCATTGATGAGTGTAATTAAATGATAGTGTATAATTTAGATTTTTCATTATTTAATTGAAGCTAGAGAGTTAAAAAGTTAGGGATCTTAGCTAGTGGCGTTCTTTGGCATTTGCGTATAAGAAAAAAGAAGGGAAGGAAAGGTGGTTAAAGTGGTCGCTACGCCACTACCATTCAGCCGGGAGGTCGTGGGTTTAATTTCCACACGGGACAATTATTTGTGGGATCCCACATATAGTTTTTTCGGGTCTGGTTGTTCTTTGTGTCCGTTGATTGTAAGGTTTTTATAAAACTTTGCGATCCAATTTTGAGTACAGGCTAGACATACGGTCTAATATCAGTCTCATTCACCAGGAACCGGTTTCCTTACCCAAATGATAACAGTCACGTTTTTCCCATGCCCTCATCATAGCACTTACATTATTAAACTTATTATTATGACTATTCTCCTTGTCATCTTTCCTGAAGGGGCTGGTGGGGGGCGGGTGGGGCGCGGGCGCGTCCAGCGGGTATAGCGGGCGGGACGTGGGGCGCGGGGAGGCGGCCGGCTCGTCGCGCGTCTCGCCCGAAAGGCCCAGCACTTGCGCCGCGTACTCGCCTTGGAATGACATATCTGCACCTGGAATTATATATATTTAATGGTAAATAACTTACTAAATATTATAAAGTTTTTTTGTTTGTTTGTTTGAACGCGCGAATCTCAGGAACTACTGGTCCGATTTGAAAAATTATTTCAGTGTTAGATAGCCCATTTATTGAGGAAGGCTTTAGCTTAACTTTAGTATAACATCACGCTACGACCAATAGGAGCGGAGTAACAGTAAAAAATGTTACAAAAACGGGGAAAATTTTGACATTCTCTCTTATGACGCAAGCGAAGTTGCGCGGGACAGCTAGTGACTTGCAAAAATGTTTGGTTTTTAACCGTTTAGTGTACCACTGCTGGGCAAGGGTCTCCTCCCAATCGAACGAGGGGGTTAGGCCTTGAGTCCATGAACACTCTTTGTAATAATGTAGATGTGAAAACTGATGGAAGCGAGTTTAGGTCTATGTTTAGGATCCCTCTGTATCAACTGGTTGTATCGTAACTTTAGCTGCACGTATAATTATGCATAAAGTCTTTACAGAAAGTGTTTTCCTGTGCCGTTAGCTTGATTGAAAGACCAAAGATAAACCGGACAGACTTTCAATGCTCATAACTTTATAAAATCTTGTGTTTTTTTTATAAACGGTCCACGGTTGTAGAAAATCGCTGTTCTTTTCAAACCAATGACATGAATTGTCATTGGTTTGAAAATAACTAAAATCAACGTATAATCATGTCATTACGGCTACAGGAACCATTCATTTCTGTTGAAAGTAAAATCCGTCTGATGTAATATGCACAAAACGAGTTACGTTTGAAGTGCAAATGACACGCTTAGCACCGAGTACCAACTTATTGCTTTTATAAACACTTCATAGTGAATAGCACTTAGTGATGATGAACATTTAGTGGGTGCATGATTTGTAAGTATTTTGGTAGCCTTTTTAAACACAGTAGAGTAAAGGTCTTCCGTATTTACTTACAAAACAATTAATAATAAAATAAATACTGTTATAAAAGAGTTGGGTTTTGTAATGGTTATTGATGTACGTTTCAACGCTATGAATGGCTTTTCGAAATTGATCCAATACTTTGAAAAAAGTCTATTTAATATGCTTTCATAGCTTGTTTTACGAGTGATAGAAACGCTGACAGACTGTTTTACCAAAACTTCCAGTCCTATACAATAAAGACTGTCAAAGTAACCGAAGCAACCGAAATCGTGGTTAAAGGTCAATCATACAAAGTTGGAAATAAAGCTTGTTATGTTTTTTTACTTTATCGTATAGAAGTTAACCTAGTGTCGAAGTTGTTCAAGCCGCCCGAAAGACATTTGACATGACTTAACAGCTGTTATCACCATAGACAACAGCCGGGACCAACTTAACATGCCCATGAAGTACGGAGCCGCTCAGCTCAAATATCACTACGTGGTTACCCATCTATATAATGAGCGCGCCATGCGTTGCTAAACCTAGAGATCGTTTGTTTTTTTTTAAACCATTACTGTCCCACTGCAGGGCAAGGGTCTCCTCCCAAACGAGGGGGAGCGGTTAAGCCTTTACTGGTACTGAAATTAATGGCCCTAATGTATATGGCCTACTGTATATAAGTAAAGAGGGGCATCCGCACCGGCGTATCGGCGCGGTCTGCATGAATGAGTGCGCGGTGCGACCTCGACACCGCAGTGAAAGTGCCATGCGCGCGCGCACGATCAGCTGACCGGCTTGCTTAGTGACGCAGGTTACAGTGCAGTAGTACCACTGTGTTTTATTATTAAACTAATACGAATGAAGATTTATCATTTAAATTAATAAAGTATTTATTATTATTATTTTAAAGCATTTAATCTATTAGCATCATAATCTGTGAGCAGCAAACTTTAGCAACAGCAACAGTGTTTCCGAAACGGTGGTAGATAAATACTATGACGATTTCAAATGCTTGTTAAAGTTTATATGAAACTAGCTTTTACCCGTGACTTCGTCCACCACCTGAATTTTCCCATGAAAATGCGTAATTTTCCCGGGGTAAAAAGAAGCCTTTGTCCTTTCTCGGGTATCAAAATATCTCCATACCAAATTTCCTGCAAATTGGTTCAGTAGTTTAGGCGTGATTGAGTAGCAGACAGACAGACAGACAGACAGAGTTACTTTCGAATTTATAATATTAGTATGGAAGTATGGATAAAACATATTTGAATCTGACGATGAATTGGTGAGGGTAAAATGTATATGTGTATTTATGCGAATAATTGTTTCGGGTCTGGTTGTACTTTGTGTCAGTTGTTTAACAAGTCTCCGCGACACGAGAGCAATGCTTAGGGTTGGAGTAGTCGTTTTAAAAAATAAGTTGCTCTAATTGACTCCCTTTGAGGCCTTTGCTCAGCAGTGGGACATAGAAACAGGTTAAATTAAAAAAAAATTGAGTCTCTATAGATTAGAACGAATCGTTCGAATACCAATACACATTACAATCTATGATTCACAATGGAACATTTTGTTTTGGTATGCAAAGCCCGTCTGTCTGAACGAGTAATGTCAACTAATCGATTCATAATACGAGTATTGTGTTCTGTTCTTATCATTCGTTAGTGAAGCCTTTAATTCCATGTGTTATGTAGATAACGAAATGTTAATCCTGTGTCACTATATGCAGGTCGCATAGATACTGCATAACTAATACTATAAAAATGCAAAAACATTGTAAAATCTGAAATGAGTTTTCGTGATACTGGCGAATAAATACAAAAAATACTCTATTCCGTAAATAAATATAAGTTACCTAATATCTATACAGGCATTAATCATGCCTTATTTCAAGGGTGGTAAGAACCGAAGAATTTCCTGGCTACGCTTGTTCCTTTAACTTGTAACGACTATTTTAAGTGACAATATTTGAAGTTAATAAATAATTTTATTTTCATTTTTTTATTTAATGACTCAACAACATTACTATGCATTACCGTACATATTGCGTTAAACACCCGTCTAATGGCACTTTACATTAATACGTAAAAAGTAAGCACATTGTCAACTTAAAAAAACTTAAAGCAAGAAAATCACTATAATGAAAAAATACAGCCGGTACGTGCAAAATAAAAATTCTGTTAACAAAGTAAACTACAGTAAATAACTAAAAAAATCTACCTGACACACCGCACTTGACCTTCTGTATCAACTGTATATTGTCACAGACCCGGTAGCGGGTTCCCCGGCGACATTTGTGGTACAGGGCCGACCACAACCGACCACATAGGTCAGTGGAATAACAACCATATCGACTGCTGTTTAAACAAATGAGCTCATTTCTTTCAAAAGCGCCGACTTTCGTGACCTTAATTTAAGGTAAATAAAGTTAACACGTAAATCGGCCAGTTGTTTGACGTACTGGGTTATTATTTCGCATAAAATAATAAACTTTACAAGACACGATAAAAGTTTTATATATGCCCTGAGAGAAATAAATTTACGAAAGCAGATTGTTTCGTGAGACAGGGCAACATTGCAAAAGAAGAAGGAACATAAAGTGACTTTACATGAAGACTAACATAAAAATCGTTCCGCAAAGCTTATAGTGTATAGGCCACCACATCCTATATTATGTTGTCGTAGTTAAAAACCTTTATATTCATCTATCTTTTATAGCAACGGTGAACCCGAACTATCAACAAAACTCGCCAATGTTCAGCTTAACTTCTGTATGAGAAGAATCAAATCGATATCTTCACTATATTCTCTTAATATACCGCCATATAACAAAGATGCCAGTGTAGATAACATTTGCAAACACACCAACATTTAAACTAAACTCAACAAATCATAAACAAGTCATAACAAAAACACCTGAACCGCAAGTCAAAGTTGAAAAACATTAGCATACTAACACGTACGGGAACAAAAGCCTAATCCAAAAACAAGCAATAAACTAAAAGTAACAAGTTTTGAACACCTTCGCAAGTGTACCGGCTAATGGACGCGGGTAGTTATAACACGTAGAACGAACCAATGAGTGGAGAGTGTTGCATGTGTGCGTGTGAAGTTTTGTGTTCTGTTGTGTTGAAGGTGTTCGGTTTTTAAATATTTTGTTGTAAGTTACGCACACATACGCATTGTAGTTATATACAGTGCGATTCATTTTCGGTTACAGAATGAATTTCAGTTAACTTTAGGCAATTGCACTCACTGCGTTACTATGGCAAGTAAACGAGCCTGTAAGCAATCTTTGAAGTAGCCAGATCCTAGTGATATACCTACAAAATTATATTGATTTCAATAGCAGTGTTCTAAAATTATGCTTAAATAGTCGATTCTAATTACCGGTTGAATAAAATATGACAACGATTTCCCAACGAAATAAAACGTGAAGAAACTTTAAACATCTTTTTTACTACACTCCCGTGAATAAATCACAAAAAGAAGAAAAGACGACATTCGTATTACAATCTATTAGCCCAAAAACACACTGTCTGAATACCTTGAAAAGAAGACATCCGTATTACAATCTACATATCTGCCCTAAAGCATACAGCTTGAGCACCATCTCAAGAATTATTCTAAAGTTGTTTATACAAATTATAAGAACGATTCAACTTCTCACATAATATAGATGCACTTTGCTTCGTAACTGTTTTCACAGACATTAAAACAAACATTCAAGATTCAACTATACACACATTCAAAGGTAATATAATACTTATATACCTAGATATAGTGTAGTCCATACAAAAGCTCGTCGTATACGTGAATGCAAGGAAACATTTGTGGAATTCGTCGGGATTCCGAGCATGCAGCCCGCTTACTCATACATAAAGCCCGCACTCGGCCTCTTGCTAAATGAAAGGGCGACGCGTTTGATAGCTTCACAGAAACACGCTACAATGTGCTTGCGAATCTTGGAAGGGTATTAGATTTGGACAAAATGGTTAGATTTTGGTTAAATATATGGCAACGCAGATCATACAAATAGTAGCAAACTCTTCACAACAGTTCAAGAATGTTGATATCTTGTTATTTGATTTACATCCGGTTTCCAGGGTACATTTAGTAGTTTATCTATTCAATAGTGTCAAAACTCATGTCAAAAAAACGCTATTGAATAGATAAACTACCGCTAAATGTACTCAGAAACCAGGGGTTAGGCGATTGAGATACATAATCTATATGCTGAGATAAAAGATCGTTCAAAATCGTACCCAGCAATGAGAAACATCTTTAAAATAATCATGGAACGATCAAAATGTGCACTAAAAAGACCAGCAGCGCGCATTTAATGCGTTCAACTCTTAGATGACCGCTTAATGTCGGTTGAACTGAGCATCTACCCGACTGATGCCCGGTTTCTGACGTACATTTAGCGGTAGTTTATCTATTTAATTGCGTTTTTTTTTGTATGAGTTTAGGAGAGACGAGGTGTTCAGTCTCATAGCTGCAGGCAATCGCGTCTCAAAACAACACGACCAGCTTAAAAAAATAATACATTTTACACTGTCTGAAAAAAGAACAGCTGTTTCTATGTACAACAATTGCCATGACGACAGCATAGACCGTGTTTAAAAGACAATTAGTGGCGTTAGTCATGTCTCTGGCGGACACAAAGTTCAGTGAGACAACCGGTTCGAGCCGCCCCTAGCTGCAATGTAACTTCACTTTTATTTGCACACGCTAATTCAATGCAATCAGGGCTGTCGCTAACGCAAATAGGAATTTGGGTAAGACTATTTTTGATGGACTAATGCTTGCCTTTTGGTGAGGTTAGGGTTGCCGTTCACATTTTCCAGTGGGTAATATTACATTTCCAATTTTATTACTCTCTGCCCCATCAAATCCATAAAATCAAATCTTTTGTACGAGGGTATCTCTATCTCCATAGCTTTTATTAATCAACTGGCCTACCAATATAGCATTAAAATAAATTTTGAAAATCTTTCTACAGATGGATAAGTAATCAATGGACATACATAAAAACAAACATTCGAAAATAGTTCTTTTTTCGTTTTGAAATCGGCAAGAAAATGCCTGTTTAATAGCAGATTGCAGTACAGGAGTGCAGACGTTTTAGGCATAATATCCCATACTCTTATTTGAAGTATGATAAGGCTATTCTTTATCGCATTACAAATACAACACATAGCGGTTTAAGGAAACACCTGCCCGATTAAACTGTGAGCATTTCCGTATCACTACATTTCCACTATTACACGAGGATTAATACTATTACGCAAAAATCGAAAGTCTGAACGACAGCCAATTCGACAAAATTTCAAGCAAAGAAATAAATAAATCTCACATACGGTCATTTAATTCTAAACTAAGCAAAGTTTGTACTTTAGTAACCAAATAACTCATAAACATTCTTATATGTTTTCTTCTAAATAACTACTTATTTATATAGATAAATTAACAACCGGGCTCGGAACAGATACTCGTGCTCATCACACAAATACATATAAGCTAGCTGACCCGGCAAACGTTGTTTTGCCATATAAAAAAAAAATCTCCGTCCTACTCAATATGCTCACAAAATTTCATAAGAATCGGTCAAGTCGTTTCGGAGGAGAATGGTAACTAACTGACATGGAAATTTTACATATAAGATAAATCAAATCATGGGAAATACCGAAGATACAAGGGAAATAGTGGATAACGGAGATGAGACACTTATATTCTGCAATCATGCAAAGTAAAAGTCACTCAATTTTTTTTAAGTTTTAGTAAAAAATGGGTTACAAATCAATGGTTACATGACTGGTATTCAAAATGACCTGGTAACAGTATTTGTAAGTCAATTGGTAATCAGCGTAGGTCCTAATTTGCGGTGGCAGGTTCATTATGTTCATAGTTTTTGGGGTAGACCGCAGACCTAATTCCTGTAATTCCGACCTCTATTTGATTAAATCCGGGAAGCGGAACGATATGTATTGCGGATTACTATTTAGGCAATGTTTCTGTGAGTATGGTGATTGAGAGAGCTGAATAATTAATAATACTGATAGAGAATGAGCAATATAGTCATGACAATGCCTGTTTTTTTGCCTATAAGGACTACGAGTTAAAATATAAATTCTGTTGTTCTTTTATTTTACTGTTATCTACAACGTTATATCAAACAGCTGTTGCTATTTTACAACGTTATCTGCTATGTAAATGTAACGTTTTAAATCATTTGAACTATAGTCATGTGAGATGGTATCAAGGTGTATTTTATATAGTAAGTTTATTGATCTGAGAGACCGTGGGGTGCAAAATCACTATTTTATCAATATTTCGCTGTGTGCAACTGATTAGATAAGTAACCTTTACATGTCTGGGTTGCTTGCGGTGATTGTCATATTTTAGACATGCTTTTTCGTGAATGCTTAGGTATTTAAAATACATTAACATTTCGCCAATTATATGGTAGATCATATTAAGAGATTCGTGTGACCTTAGCTTTTCAACAGTAACTACCAGCGTGACTGTCTTTAAAAAATATTTAACAGATATGGGCAACCAAATTTTTTAAATTAATCACCCTATCAGTTAACTAATCCAACCATGAAACCTATAACCTTAAAATCAGCATCATATATATACAAAACGGCGTGTACCATGGAGCCTGTTTAAAAACACATTTCGAAGTACAGCTTCTAAAAATAGTGGATTGTATTAATAGGCAAAATAGTCTCTTATCCGAACCAGCGGGTGGCTGTCAATTGAAAATACATATCGAAATATTATCTCTAATAATAAATACAGATTGTTTTTATGCCAGTAGTTTGATATAAATTGTATTTGTTAGTGTCAGCCCTGTATCAGCTCGCTCAGCCGCTATTTATATAACATCAAAGAGCGAGCGGTGCGCCGTCTGCGCTGTGATTCATCTTTCATCAACGTTTGACATGTGACGGGAGGACAGAGGCGAGCTCCTTCGAGCGAATCCACTCGCGAACCAACGAATATCTGAATATTGGTGAATCTAAATGAATTTATTTCTGTGTGGCGACTGTTTGGCTGAAAGAATTTAGGTACTCAGTAGACAAACATTTCGACAGATATTTCAGGCCTTGATAACAGAGTTTAACGTCAGGCATCTAAGGAAAAATGCGTGTACGCGTTAATTCTCGCATTCTATTAATAAGTTAAATAAACATGCAATGTCAAACTTTAAACGTCTTGATGATAACCGAGTGAAACGATTATGTGTATCCTGAAGAAAAGTCCACAGTTTATATCCGAAAAACTCATTTGACTGCTCAAAGTTGTGTGTGATTGCTAATTATTTTTTAATTCCTGTAGCTATAAAGACAATAATTGTGAGGAAACATCACATCCTAAAACTAGTCTTTAATCAAATGATGAGTTCCCAATCGGCTATCGTGTTGGTGACTAAACGGGAGATCCATACGTAGTATTACAGTAAGGGGCTAGTTATAAATGCAAATTAAACCTTATCTCATGTGACATAGGCAAATTATAATAGTAGGTATATTACAAAAAGCTCGTTTTCAGTCACAATTTGACCTTATATATGTATAATAGAGACACTGCTCTCATTTGACTGCACACGTGAACCCACTCAAATGTCACTGATGACTTATTTCTGTTTACGTTTAACGAAAGAGTGAAAATAATTAAATGAATATTAAAACACATGACAGTTAGCGGAGCTCAAGCCAGATTTTTTTCACAATTTTCAAGACATTTGAATCATGTCTATTACCTAAATATTACAAACCGGATTATATCATTTGTTATTTACAAAACCACCAAAACCACACCTAGTTTTGTTTTAAAAGAAAAGCTGATCGCATAAATCACTGATGACTACATTTCTAACATCGCGAAAGACTGAGTAATAACGGGAAATATACGAAGGCAGAAACCTCCGCGAACCATGACTAGTCTCGTACAACATAATACATAGATATATTTACTTTCAGTACATGTAACTATCTGATTAGTGGCATAGAATTGTTAGCACAAGTCGTCTGGGTACACAGAGGGTAAATTCTATTAGGACATGTATTCCCTCGAGTTGAACCTACCAATGTATAGATGTGTTGATTAAATCTCTTACTGTAAGAGAACACTAGCTCTTTAATTTAGTAAATTTGATTTACTGTTGAGTTTTGGTGTGCGGTTCAAGTTTATATTTTAGAAATATGTAATTGGTTTCATTTCCCTGATTTCGTCGTAGATTCAGTCATATAGCGATCATAAGTATCAATAGTTGACCTAAAATTTCGTATATGCATGTGCAAGCTTGACGCATTGTAAAAGTGCTCTGATAAAAATGTGATCCGCCAGGAATGAGTTTCCGTTTAAAACAACAACGCTTTCGAATTCATGAATCACGGAAACTTTTTAGAGTAAAAATATTATTACTGAATTTCTCAGAGACATAATGACTCTACCATCATATGTGCCCCTAGCGTTGAAGATTTGAATTATTTGAATAAATAGCTAACGTTATCAGGCATTATGGTTGTATTTCTCGACATTTCGCTCCTTCTAGACTGGCCAGAATAGTAAACTGACTGACCGTACCGTCATATGCCCCCTTAAAAATGTCATCTTTTATCTTAAAAGGGTTGCACCTATTGGTATATATGGGGTTATAGATGACATCCCCGAGAAGCATATAAGCTACCATTTAGCTGCAGGTACTCAACTGCTTATGTTCATAGTACTAATATCCAATGGGAGAGTATAGTCCAGCAATGGTAGTACGTACACAACGATTACCACACTACGTGTATATGGCTACAAGAACTGTTGAGACGTAACCAAACAATGGTATTGTACTCGTGCACAATGGACGACAATCGCTTCTGAGAACTATGCCTTCCACAAGTATGTTTATGTTTTAGCTGATTGCTAAGTTTTATTTTGGGTAGGTTAATTACTACCGACGCGAGAATGCAAACTCAACGATTCTGATCAAAACAAATGGTCTACCGTATAAACTTGTGTTCTATTTAGTTTGTCAGCGAAAGGACGCGCAGCTTCATCTCATTTTTAACCGACTTTAAAAAGGAGGAGGTTCTCAATTGAATTGTATTTCTTTTCTTTTGACTTTTTAGTTTGATGTTAGTTTTTGTTTTTGTTTATGATACACACGTAAAGTCACATTCCCATTGTATCGTGTTCGTCACTTGCGGTAGGATACGGAGTCGCTAGCTATAACGGTGATGGAAAACATCGAGAAGAAACCTTGCATGCCCGTTCTATAGTTAGTTTAAAAAAAAAGTCTTAGTTTCAACCTAGACAGCACAGTGAATTTAAAGTCTAGTCTAGACTCAACTTAACTAGACTCTAGATTTGTTTCCAGCAATAGGACAGTGATGGATTAAATCAATTTATCATGTAGTTTACCGTTTATAAAGCTGTTTGAATAATTTCACGCTAGTTTTATTTTAAGCTTCGATAATGTCAAATCTCGTAATGAATTAATTCAATGTACACTGACAAATTGATTCTAATTACGACATACAAAATGTCAGTCAATTTGATATTTAAAATTATGTTGTAACTATTAAATACAAATGCAAACACCGGACACTAAATGTTATAAGTAATTACGTCAAATAAATTATAAGTTACTTGAACTTATTATTGTCCTGTTACTGGACAGAGGACTGAAATTTTAGTAGTATAATGTAATTAACTTCTTAGCTTTTAAGTATATAATTACAATTACTATAGTCTGTCGAAATTAGGCCTAATTACTTTAGAAGTCGTGTTCTTTATAAAGATAAAAGTAGGTATTTTAATTAGTTTAATGATTAAGTAGTTATAAGTTCCCACAAGCACACGTGGAAGCCAGACTCAATCTTTTACAAGTATTTACAAAAAATAACAAATTACGTAGATAACTTAAGTCCGACTGAGCCAAATATTCTTTGCGTACGAATAAATACAAATCCAAATATATTTTACTGAACAAACATATCTCATATTTATAAGAAAACAAAAATAAGCAGAAAAATATTTGTACAAAAATATATTTGCTTCAGGATTTCCGGGATCTGACTAGCAACCAAAATATTTTTAATCCTACCACCATACCGTACCGCGAAACAAACAAAAACAACTTTGTACATATACATCAGAGGGGTGATTCAACCCTGGAGTACAAAAACAACTAACAAAATGATACGACAAGCCTTCAAAAAAATATATAACTATATAAATAAAAAAGGAGGACATTTTTCCGTCTATCACAGCGAGGTTTGAGAGACAAAAGCCTGGCGTGGGTCGGCCCCGCCCCCTCCCGGATTATCCGCCGGGGGGAGGGGGGCAGGCTTTGATACGAGCCCCGTTTTGACACTTGAAATAACGTTTGATAAGAATTTTTTACAAGGATATTTTTTTATGGAATGATATTTTTTATGGAAACATTCTTTGGTAGACATTTTTCATTGGAAAACGGTCCGGGCTTTCGACAACAAAGCTAATTAAATTTCGTTGAAAATTTATTTGTATTTGCCGATAATAATGTTGGTTAATTATTAATTAATTAGCTGTGTTTCGTAGCGCTGCGGTCTGAAATATGAATAAGTGCAATATTAAACCGGTAAATTTTTCATTAGCTCGTTTAACGTTCGAGTTGTTTCATTGTAGGATGCCGACGTATTTTATTAATTTGTCAGAAATAAAAGCTTATTTGTCTTCAAAATTAAAACTTTGAAGCAATATTGACCAATGGATGAACTTTATAATAAAGAATTTCAAAATGATTGTAAAGTCTTAACTCAATTTCTTAACCATAATGCAGCAAAGCGTTTTTTCAAAGACATTTCTGAGCAGATCGTGTCTCACATGAGAAAGAAATGTTATTGCTATCTAAGAGATTATTTTATATGGCGTTCAAAAGGGCCGTTACGGAGTGATTCAAGTCTTCACACTACATTTAACAACCAATGGGCTACGGAATCAGTTTTGATGGCTACATAGCGCCTTCTCGCTTTATCCTATGCTATTTTCTTTTAGTAGCAAACATTTTAAAGCAAAAATACAATATATTGAGGAACATGAAAGTAACCCTTAACCAGAGAGGAGATTACATATGCAGATATTTTTTTAAATAAACCTTTAAACAATTCAGATAATTTGAGAATACATATTATACACTTGAAATTCAATCTTTCTAGGCAAGGCCTCAAACATTGGGCTATGACCACATTAAATAGTAATCAAATTGTGTTTTTTTTTTTAGAATTTCGTCGAACATGTAGCTACCGAATTGGTTTAACTCTACTTATCGTTACCCATATTTTATGAAGTAAAATAAACACAGTGTCAGGACATTGACAGGCCACAAGGGGAGTAAAATAACCAAAACGCCCACCCATTCGCGTTTATAAATAAAAATATACACACAAACATACATACGAAACATCAACAACGAACTAGTCCAATCCTTTGTTTTAATATTATTTATCTGGAGATACCGGGCCGGATTTACGACTGCCATTCGGAATAAATCGGAACCATTCGGAATAAATCGGAATGCGATGTCGATGTTCCCTGAGCGCAGTAACGGACGGACAAGCGTGTTTAAAACTATGTATAAAAGTTAAATGCGCTATGTATTGCAGAATGGCGAACGTGGTGAGCACGCATGAATATTGGCTTGAATATTTTATCAAAAAATCTGATGGGAACGAACTCTGTTTCGAATCTAAAGTCCTGGTAGTTTTTTCGTATTTCAGTATTCATGTTTCTATAACTGGTTGGTGAGTACGTGAATTGTGGCATATTATTAAACATGAATTGATTGGGTTTGGAGTTAGACACAACATGTAGCCGGAAGAGATTTTTCGTACATTATAAACAATCAAAGACTGTATTTATATTTACGTTCGACGTTCAGCTACGGCGTTACGTAGAACTACTATTCTGAATATGTTTAAAAAACTATAATACTACTGTTCTGAAATGCATGTTTCACTTGTATACAGTCCATTTCAGTGGGCAACCAAAAAAAGTATTTATATGTATTGAACGTTAGATTACAATAATGAAAGCGCCAAAAATCTTTCGACATTTTCAGACAACTGAGTTATCTGGGGTCATGGATCCTCTGGGTTTCTGACTCCAGAATAGCCTTTTACTTAATTGCTGTAATCCGCGTTCAATATTAGACGAAAATTATATAAAATGAAAAAAATAGTTCTTAAATTATTGTACATAATAATTGTGATTGGAGCCTCCCGTTAAGCATAAACAGCCTGTAATGGGAGACACCGCTCTTCACTTTTAGATAGACGTAATAATTATAACGAAAATTCATAACCAAAATTGTACATATGTCCTTACCTATAAACGGTTTTCCATCGAGCCTCTTCATCCAGTAGAACCGCTGGCTGTGAGGCTTGTTCTCGCGGTCGTACTGCTCCCACTGCTGGCGCAGGAAGGTGTAGCAGACGCAGCAGCATCGCACCGTGCCCTCCTCGTCGCCTTCGGACCGGTAGCCCGTCGGCGGTGCGTGCGCGCCCAGGAACGGAAAGTATGGCTCTGTACACTGGGAAAAAAAGCTTTTATTGGACTTTACTCCGACATTACGAACATACAGGTTGCAGGTACAGAAGTTATAAGGCTGTTTTTTTTTTCATGTTACAAATGCAGTCTGTCAGATATTGAAGTAATAATGCAACATAACTAGATGGGAAACTGTCGTGCAAAAAGATATGATTAAGTGTGAGGTTTCCGAAGAAGATGTCCAGGATAGAGCGAAGTGGAGGAGAACGATCATGAAGGCTGACCCCGCTACCAAATGGGATTCATCGCATGGAAGAGATAGAGATCTTAAAGCAATAAGGTTGGTTTTCTCATGCATGCCTATGCTAAGAATTGACATCTCTCAATAACTACATAGATTTAAATTTAAAATTATGATAACTAAAAATCTTATCTGGAATTACATATGATTTCAAAAGAAACAACGAATCATACACTTGTTTTGTGTTTAGTATCAAATTCATCAGTATTAGTAGCGTAGGTATATTGACAGTATAGCTAACTAGATATATCTCCTTAAACATAGGTATTTCTTTCGTAACATATTATCTTCTGTTTGGTGTCGGCCTACCCCTATGGGAAAAGGCATGATATGATGTTTTATCTTTCATAGAAAAGCCCTACACATCGATAAAAAAACATACAGTGTACAAAAACAATTTCCAACAGCTTCTCAAAGATGTAAGTTTATAGTTGACAAAACAAACAATTACATAGCACCACAATGCAATAGTTCCGGTGAATTATTACAATTTATTCACCCAACACGGCACGGCACAGCGCGGCATGGCGTAGTGGCGGCATGAGAACCTCGTATGGGAACCATGAGTTATCGGCGCATTGACGATGTGTCGATAATCTCATGGGAATGCCGCATAATAGTGTTTAGCTTTAGATTGTGCGTTAAGGAAATTTTCCGTGGTTTTATACACACTGTTTATACTATTGAACGCTTGTTTAAAAGTATCGATAAAAGCAATTGCCTTTTTTACCCCCGGTTTCTGTGTACATTTAGCGGTAGTTTATCTATTCAATAACGTTTTTATTATATGAGTTTCAACGCTAATGAATAGATAAACTACCGCTAAATGTACTTTAGAGACCGAAAAAGATTAAACAGGGCTCATTGGATGGCGAAATTAAAGAAATCTTGTTCATTAATACTTTGTGCCGAGTAAACAGACGTAAGAGACAAAAAAGTATGTAGATATCTTGCTAGGTCAACGAATTTTAACGTAACAGTCTATCAGTGTTATATGGAGAAATATTTTAAAGAACTAGATAGACTTGAATTTGTGTAAAGGAAGCTGTTCTACCATAATTACTTATTTCAAACACTTACTTCTATTCAAAGTTTTGCCGACTATGACCTCACAAAAAAACGTTATCGACATAAACTACCTTAAAACGAGACGATCGATTTAAAAAACAGTCTCATTTTCATACAAAAGCGACTTTACTTGTAATAGAATTGCCGCAATCCTCGTCTAAATCTATACTTAAAGTCATAATCCTAGGGTTTAGGGCTTCAAGATTGTCATCGCTTAAGGCAGGGTTTCGTTAGGCCCAAAGTTAGGCAGGGTAGGCTTACTGGTTTCATTGGCGGAGGTTCTTACGGTAGAGTGGACAGGAATAGATGGATAAAGCCTATTTTAGGAGGCATTTAGGGTACTTAGGGGCAAATTATTTAGGCTTAAAACGTTGCGGAAGTTAGAGAACCTTTTTTATACCTATAAATAAACTTACGGGTCAAACATGGTTTTTTTACAAGTGCCTGTTATAATTTGTTTCGAGATCTGCAGATCTCGAAACTAGATATTTTCCCTCACAGTTCAGCATATTTAAACGAAACCATGAATACATGAATGTATTACGCTCCAGAACTATCGCAATAAATTATTGTATCTAAAAACTGCATGACAATATGTTCAGTAGTTTTATGATTATAGACACAGCGGATGATAAATAATAAAAATATGCAGCGAAATAAAGCACATATCGCGAGAGTTTTCAGTTAACCGACATAAACAAAACCAATAACCTAAAGGCTCACCATCGGCCTAGATACTCGCAATCAAGAGATCGTGAATTCGAATCCCATCCATTACAATACTAACGTTAGCTAATTGAAAACCTACTGCATATTTCACCTAGACACGCTAAAAGCTTTTTAATTTTCCAGAATTCCAGACGAAAACATGGGTCAGTTGGCCCGAAATATACGATGCTCAAAAAAATAACATAGTTTCATGAATAAACAAATAATAGTGTTCCGATTCTTTACAATCGGAACCATCGAGTATCGAGTTTGACAATTAAAATGTACAGCAAAAATAGTTTCTACAACGTCCGCTAGAGGCGCTGATCAGATTTTCATACATTTCTTTCGATAGCTAGCCGGTTGTTGTTTCTCGATAGAAGTAGAGAATTCGTCATTCATACAGACATATATAAAATCTCACCATAGGAATATGCAGAGACTAGAAAACTTGGTACGATCCTTACAAACTTCCCTTGCTTCAATCGCATACAAACATCTCAACATACAGGACTATATCATATCAGTGGCGAAGGCTCCATACAACTCGATTCCTACCGGCTTCCCTTTCTGGACAGACTTAATATTAGTGTTAAATTAATTGTTTACTATTGCCAAATAATACACAATTAATAAATAATCACCAATATTTAAACCGAAATCTTCAACTAAAATCATTAATCTAATCGAAACTACGAAAACGCCTGCCCTTCAAAAATTACGCTCCGCTAAAAACGCAACGTGAGGTAATAATAATGAAATAAGCCGGAGGCGCTGATCGAGAATCGCGTACAATAAAAACTATGGCGGCGATGTCGCTTACGACCTTTTGGATCGCGCTTCGCACCGCGCTGCATAGTGGCGAGCAAGCCGGAGGAAGAGCGGGTTGCCTCGCGCTACAGCGCTCGCGCCGCCGCGCCGCGGCGGACACATGATCTTACGCATGTTTCTGTCGCGGCGCGAGCCGCGTGCAAGAGCGAGATGGCGAAATATAAGCTAAGAATCCTGCATAAGTATTATATTTTCTCCAGTTTGACATTAGGTCATGTTTGTTTACATCTTTCGCGCGCTCTATAACAAATTAGAATATTTGTATTTATCACAACATTATTCCTTTATAAATGTGTTTGTGCATAATTGTGAATGTATCAGTATATTAAAAAGTAATTGTTTTGCATGTTTCTATTAGAGTAAATTTTCATTTTGTCAAGATTTATAGGTTAAACTCATTTCTATAAAAGTGTTCTGCGTTTATCCATAGGTAATGTGTTTGATATTTTATTGTTGATGAATACATTCTAAATTGCTTGTATAATATGTTATTAAACAACCAGTGCGAGACAATCATAAATCGTTCGATATACGTTATCTTAAATATGTGCTGTTGTGTTACCTACGTGTTACTACTGAAGACAGAGTAACTAAATACAAAACAAGCATGATTATGTAGCATGGTAAGTACCTATGTATTATTAGACTGTAGAGAGAGAAATAAGAGACTGTAGTCGAATGTAGATAATACTCTCATATTGTTATTATGCAGTAATACGCTACTTTTACGTCGGCATTCTTACGATGTACATAATATGTAGGTAGGTACTATACCTACACAATGACTTATAGCTCCGGCTTACCTTTTATAAAAAATGACCCTTCGCCACTGTATCATATCATCCTGTATGACACTGTATAATAATATAATTTAAACATATAAATGTGGTTACATATTTCCATGCATAATTATGCGTTATTTACCGCCGTACAATAAATAATCACAGTGAATAATTTTATTAATGAACAGATTATTCGACTCGCAATAATTATAGCTCCGTAGATGCAAACAGAAATTAAACATACAGGAATTATACACGGTAATATAATACGCATAAATGTTGATGTCTCCTTTTATTAATAAACTTATGATAGAGATAGAAAATTATTAAAATTCTTTACTAGAATACTAGAAAATAGAACTTGCAATCAGCATTTACAATAGTTAGGATACCGAGATGAGATTATAGTAGCAAGATCCGTATATTACTACTGTAATAGTAGAAATTAAAAAAGTAACTGAGAAAATATAATATTTCTAGAATTCAAGGTACCTACTTATTGGGTTTTCATAAACCAGTATCGTGTACAAAAGCCTGCCTTCGATTAATTAAATGCGAGTAGTAAAACCTCTTTGGCAGAATGAATACAGAATGACTGATAAACAGACAGGCTATCTTGAGGAGCTTAGGCGCTATAAACTAGACGACGGTTAAAAAACCTATTACTAACCTACTGCTGGCCAGAGGTTTCTTCAAGAAACGAGGAAGAGATTAGGCCTTGAATCACAAAAAGAATACTGTCCGTACAAACGTACTTGAAGGTTGTCAAACCTGGCCTTTCAAAAACAAACCAATAACAATTCGCATAAACCTCGTGTGCACATAAAGTGTCAAATGTCAATAGATTGACGCGTAGTCAATTGGCAACCGGCACCGGTTCGGACCAGTTCACCATCGAACACATGACTCCAACGCCGGCTCCACACGTTGGACCCAATATAGGCCCCAACGCTATTCGTCCAGCGTGTGGATCTAGAAAATGGCATTGGTCCCAACGTTGGGGCGAGCGTTGGTAGTTGGCCGGCTCGTGTCGGTTTCATCAAAGGAATCTGCGCCAATGCTCGCGTAACAGAACTAGTTTATTAGCCAACGTGTGTAAGCCTCATTTTAGCACAGATTTTGCAGTCCAACGTTGGTACGAGCGTTGGGGCCAACGTGTGGAGCCGGCGCAAGTAATGACCGCGAATTGGGTGACACTGCCGGTCCACGTCAAGACATCGTTGTGGGATGATGGATAGGACGCTTGTTGTCAATTTGAAGAGGGTGTATAGGGAAAATAGTGTAACGACAATTTGATAAAGGAAATCTCGAATTTATTTGTGACAGCAAATTGTTTTATGGAAACAGAAGTCAGCAAAAGCACTTGATTGTATACAATAAAATGTGCTATTGCATATCGTCATATATGTCGTAGGCTAAAGCTTAAGAGTCTTGTTCCCGATTGCTAATCATTAATCCATATTCTGGGATAATCCTATATCGAGGTTGAACTTTCGTGTTTCTATTCAAATCTTTATAAACACATACCTAATTGTATAATATACAATTATCATAAATTAATGATAATAAGTAAAAAGGCAAATGTCTATGCGATTCCAAAGTTCCGAAGTACAAAGTATTGGCGAGTAACATGAACGAATTGTGTCTAGCCGAATGAAATATCCATTAATATTCATCAGTACGAGGTCGTAAGCTCAATTGTCTATAACGCCCCGGCAATCGGGAATTTAATACAAATACAATAAATTGACTATCAATAGGAATATACTTTATTTTATAAGCAAATGTTACGAACGGTACAAATTAGGTACTTAACATGAAACCAAGAAACGCTAATTTCGAGGACTCATTCTATAACAGAAAGATTTTAAAGATCTTTCTTTTTAGGCATTTACGCCAGGCATGTGAAAGTGTTATTTTAAAGCTAGTTAAGGGAACAGTTTCTCAAAAGTCCACAAAGAATTGTGACTTCCATACTAAACGATATGAATAGCTCGCTCGCCATAGGTCAAGTTTGGACTTCGACCAACCCTAAACTGAATTTTTTGCTGTGGCCTAATGTCAATTGCAAGATTTAACGTTACCATCTAGCACGCCTACCGAACATCTCTTCCAGATTTCTCTAGCTTTTTCCTAGATTTCTCCTAGATCTAACCTAGTTGTTTGTTCTTACCTGGCTATCAGGCTTAACCCTAACAGTGTACTGGTCGATGAACCCGGCGCCGCCGCACACGTAGCACACGCGTACGTCGTCCTGCGCCGGCTGCTTCGCGCCCGCCGACGGCGACGCCGGCTTCGTCGCCAGCGAGCTCTTTATGTAAGCTTTTGCCTTCTCCATGCCCGGCTAGCTGGAACAATCACAGATCATTGTTAGACACATCTATTTTACTTGTTCTTGTTTTTCTTATTTTTAAAAGACTACTCCTGCACTAAGAATTGCTCTTGTTGCGGGGACTTTTACAAACATACAAACTACAACTAGTCCCGAAACAACTATTTGTGGGTCGCACTAATATTTGTTCCATGTCGGAATCGATCCCACGACCTCCCGGCGCACTGGTAGTGGCGCAGCGATCAACTTAATCACCATTTAATATTGATAGCTGGATAGCTTCAAAAGTTTTAGTAGTTTAAAATTCTAATACACAAGATGTTCCGAAAAATATTTTCATATGGCCGCATTTTTATTGCATAACAAACAACGTTACTTTTATTTTTATTTATTTATTGCTGATTATCAATCTAATCATAAGCTAAGTGGGCTGATATTTATCTGAATACGGTAAAACCAATGTGTAAAACAAACTTTAAAACGATGGAATAATCTACGCGTAACCCTTGGTATTTTAACGTTTTATTAATCAATATTTTATTAAATTCCCGACGTCAACTCAAATACGAAATTTCCCAAAATCAGCATAATTAAATTAACAAACAATATAAAATATTCTTTCAATCCGTACAATTCTCATTTAACGAAATTCGCGCACCGAACATCATTAATTCACGTTCCAATTCTGTTTTAATTCATCATTCATCGTCGGAGCGTCATGGCGTGTACTTGGTGGCATTATTTCACCGAATGTAGGTCGCAATCGTAGCGAAAGTATCATTAAAACCTTCCCGGTATAAAGCCTTGTCGCGGTGAAAAACACTGAAATTTTCCTGTTTACCGCTACTGCGATATCGTTGAAAAAATATTACCGTCATTACTGGCTACCGTATGAAAATATTGTTGTAGAACAAAAAATACGACTTTCGACAGACTTGTTCGGCACTTTAATCAAACGAATATTTTTTGTGACGCATCGAGACAACGGTTTAATTTTTTAATCAATTCTGTGAATCAGAGGTAAAGGCTGTAGTCCATGGCTTTAGGCCAATCAGAGTTATCACAAACCTGAGTTTTAAGGAACCTTGCACAAATAAACTACTTGATTTAAACACAAACCAAACGATCGGAGACGATTGCTGAAGGTAAAAACTTTTGAAACAATTTTATGTAATAAACAGAATACGTAGCACACTCGGAAGCGTTGAACATTTGGATCAAACAGTGGAAAATACGCGGGTGTTATAATTTTTATTCACGTAATGTTAAGTGTTCACTGGGAATTACCACGAGTGAACTGTGGTTACAAACTGACTCATAATAAAACGTGGTCACCTCTGTATTTGCAGTTCAGTTAAAATCAAATCCCTATTTCATTACTTCACACTATCAGAGAGATTGAGAGTGAACAAACTGGAGATGAAAAAGTAGGAATTTAGGGAAGATCTTTCTTTAAATTGAGAAGAAGTTTCTTAAAATTAGTATAAATGAGTATTACGTAAAGAGTAGCACTGAATTTCTTTCAAAAATAGAGCAGTGGTCTATAAAAGACTGGGAACCTATACTATAGACCAAAAGCTAATAGTTAGAACAGTCTGAGGGAAACCTTTGCTCAACAAAAGACGGTAAGGTATACACAGACCAAAAAAACAATACTATCCTTCAATATCCTCACAAAAAAAATCTACACAAAGCGTATAACCCCGGTGACAAGTTAACGGTACAATATATTGTATTGTAATATCAACTGTATTGTTAAAACAACAAAGAACATAGTTGTATGGACACAGACACCTGGTACAATGCCTACTACTCTACCACAATAGGCCACAATGGGATCGACTCACATAATTCTTATGACACGCATGCCGTGATTTTGCTGGTTTTGACTTATATTTTGGCACGAAGAATTAGGAAGACGTGATAAGTTTAGATTTTCTCGTAAATTTCATACAAGGTCTTGTGGAAAATTTATTGAAACTGTGACTTATATAGAATTTATTGTCGGTCTATATATCCCATACATGCACAATGTATAACAGACGATTGCCATATCTACAATTTATCTCATGCATTTAATTCTTATTATATCTGCAATAGGCCAATGGAATTAATTCTTCGTAATTTTCGGATCTCTTCATTCATATTTACAATTATGACATTAAATTTAATTACAGCTTTCAATCCTGGCACACCTTAAAACCCCCGCGTAATGAACCAATCAATAAACAGGCGAAAATTGTATATTTCTAAATTACGATTCGGACTTAGAAACCGAACAAAACCAGACAAAGAAAATCTCTTTACGTTTGTCAGAATGTGAAACACGTAGCCATTCCCATCTAAACTGCTAAAAGCAGATAATCCACAGATTACAAAACATAGTATCGCAAACTGAATGTATTACGTAAAAGTTTAATTGTTAACTCACGACTCAAATAAATTGGCATGCATTAGCTCTATCGGCATTCCGCAACATCGACAAGTCGTGAAAATCTAATCGGAAAGTGAACTGGCGATGTGCCAGCGTTCAGTTAAACTAATAAGGACATTTTCATGGCACGCAAACTGATTGCGAAAACCCCGTTAACTATTCACGAAATATAACTGTATAGAAAAATATTTGAAGTCAAATTGATAAATTGGGAGGTTATTTAAGATAAGATCAATATCGTTTTTTTGATTCTATTATTCAAGATAAGGTATGTAATGTATGTAATGTAAATTTTTAAAGCATTAGTATTTCGTGTCAACCAACAAAAATGTTATATGGAATCTGGATAAAATGAATAAAGGACCAAAACAACCAATCAACTTCATAACAATCATCTAGGAGAAAAAGATTTTACCTCAGTCGTAAACTAACTTTACAATCAGCCGCCGACTGCTTACATTTTGCACAAACTACACGCCTCACACAAACTTAGTCTGTCACATCCATGAAGGCTGAACGCGACATGTTTTGAAACAAACTTTTTACTTAGTCGCCTCGATAACACTAATATTATGAAACTTATGTCATTTCTTAACGGAAATATACAATTGAAGTTAGATTGTTCCAAGTAACAAGTGGTACTTAGGTTTGTCACTATGAGTAAACTAGTAGGTATTAAAATTTTAAGTATTTACCTATAGAAAAATACTTAAAGGATCTTAGATAGTGAGTGAGAATTGACACCTGTGAATGTAATCATCATCGTCATGAATGATAATATAATCATTAAACACCAGAGCCCTTAAGTACTTATTGTATCATACCTTTCGAAATATCTAGTGTTGGTTCCAAGTGTTCCTAATCTACTTACAAATGTATGATTACAATAGCTTTGCAAGAAAATAGGGATCTGGAAGGTTTGATGGTAATCAACCAACTACAGTGCCAGAATACTGTTGTATTCTACATATATACACTCAGGACTGCCTGTGCACAGACTGACTAACTGAAAAACCAAACTGGCTGACTTCAATTAAAGTTAACCCCAATATACTAAGGTAAGCAGCTCCTAAAAGAGTCCTATGCGTTTGTTAAAATGACAGAAAATTTATAAAAAGACCTATCTATGTATCTGTCGTATGGTTAGTGGTCAACCTAGTGTCAAAGTTGTTCAATCCGCTTGAAGGCCTTTGACGTGGTTTAAAAAGAACTGTATTTTTTGCCATTAGATACTTAACCAAGCCCTATAATTTATCAGCAGTCATAGTTAACACATTATTTCCATTAAATAAAATTAGGCCACAATATAAACATCGGCCACGTTTTTATAAACATTTCAAACACGTAGGAAACAGACAATACAAATACAATTAGACTAATCAAAACAGTGTCTAAATACAAATGTTTTGACAACCTCAAGGTTCAAGTGATATTGATCATCACTATTAATAACTAAATAAAACTAGGGAATCAATATTAAATTAGTAATAGTTAGTTGTCAATATGGCCTCCTTAAGACCGTGCCTTTTTAACCGCCGGTTTCTGAGGTATATTTAACGATAGTTTATCTATTCAATAGCGTCTAAACTCATATAAGAGGAACGCTATTGAATAGATAAACTACCGCTAAATGTACTCAGAAACCGGGCATAAGTTGGATTTGCTTTATTAAAGCTAGACTTTTTCATGGGCGGGGACGCGGTAGAGCAGGTGCTATAATTGGTATTTATTTTAATAAAAAAAAATAATATTTACATAAGCTAAAATATTAGAATTTTCATTTATTACTTATTTAGTAGCTATGGTAGCCGTACGGGGGACGGGGAGACGGGGTCGCGAAACGTCGACAGAGTAAGGCCTCAAATCTACTATGCTGAACAAATGTGGGTTGTAGACATTGCTTCAAGAACTTTAAGAAAACATATATGCAAGGTTTCCTCACGAAGTATTCCTTCACCGTTAGAAAAAGTACCTAAAGATAAAAATAAAATAAAGTAGGTATCTAATAGGTAACCTATAAACAAATGCGATTTTGAAACTCATCACGTTTCTATCGGACGTGTGCGGAGGTGATTCCGGTTGGAATCCTGCCACCATTAATGAACGGCCTACAAATAGCTGACAATAGAAAAACGTACCACACACAGACAACATTTGAATCTATAATGAAAGCTGAATACTGAAAGAATATAAAACAACATGGACTCATCATCATTAACAAACAAATACTAACCTACTTTCTTTTGTAAATGGCGAATTTCTATATAAAAGGCATCGGTTTTCTGCCTTAGTTTCAGAGTTTCCAGAAATAGATTTAATAAATTAGATCCAGACTTAGGTGTAGCCAATAAAGTTATACAACCTAATAGTCTGGATTCTACCTACACATTCTATACAAATGCTTCATGTAATGTGTTTAAGTTCTCTGACAAAATCTGAAAAAAAATCTGTCCATAGACAAAATGACAAATCAGTACTTATAGAAATGTTCACGGCCACTGCTCGTGACGTCACTCCACACCAATCAAACCCACCCTAACAGCTATTAAAATCAAATTTATAAACAGTTCCTCACCCTACATCACCTAATTACTAAGGACAGTGGTTCCCTTCGATATCGTTCAGCGTCGAACGGTCGCAGCCCCCAATAGGCTCCGGTGCTCCACTGACGCGTGACAATCACGCTAGTTAATGAATATTTGATTGCGCAACTACGATCGTGCCGTGCGATTGTATTAATGACTCATTGGTGTGTTTGTTTTGTATATTATTAAGTTAAATTTCTGAGAGGTTAAGATGATTCGTGTTTACTTATTGACATACCAAAGGATAATACACGGGCCGATTCTGCTAGTTTTGCAAAATTAAAGTATGTTTAAGACACCGAAAAATCATGCTTGGGGTTTCTTTAATTCTTGATTGAGACTGTCATGACTCGCTAGTAGTGCCTGAAGAATTGCTCACTCAGGTCTTTCTAAATCAAAATAATCTAAATTAACGAGTGCTTTCACTGGTCGACCTGACAAGACAAAAAGCAACATTCTGCAGAGACGGATTTTTCTCACCAGAGCAAAAATCTATTTAATCGATTCTTTGTGTTTTCATTATATTGGTCAAATTTTCGGCAAAAAAAACTGATACTCAAAGTACTAAGTATGCACTGAGTGACTATCTAGTCTCTAAGCAATCGGGAATAAACCTTCAAGAATTCAGCAAATAATACGACGTCTAAAGAAATTAGGCATCTTACATAGATTTCCCTCGTGAATGAAACACCAGTATACAACAATATGTAGACATATGTATGTAGGACATTCAGTTCAATGTGCTGTGACGTCATCGATACATTTGTTCTAGATATCATATGTCCTACGTCAGCTGTGTGTAAGGTGTAAATGGTAGTACTAAAAATGTTGATAGCAAAGATAATTCAAATTTGTAAAGTTTCTAACAATTCTAATATCAGTTTTACAGCAGCTGAACCAATATTTGGCAGTCTAGTAAAACATTCATACTAGGTTTCCCACTAGTAAAACGACAAGTAATGTATTTGAAGGTATTGCCAACTTAGACCATGTCTTGTATTTATAACGGTAAGCATCGACTGAGATAAGAGAGACAGAAAGATATGAACCAAAGATCCTGTGCTAATAAACAAAAATAAGCAGCAGTTGAATTTCATATTTTTTTCTCTTGAAGTGAGCATTGAGCTTCCTTTCGTTTAATCCAGTAATCTCTGTTTTGTCAGGATTAATTCGCCTACTAGTTTTGTAAACAAGAAGTAATTTTTATAATAGAAATCTTTTAATCTTCAGGTCAACGTCCTCAATATATTTTATTAAAAAAGCCTTCTAAGACTCAACAACCTGTCAAATAACATCTAAAAACTACTTTTAAAATTAATAAACAACATAATTAATAAATGCGAACATAATAATTTATACAAAGTTAATTAAAATTCGCCTGCGAGTCTGTTTGAACACTAATAATATCTAATGCCTACGCAAATATTAAATTAAATCAAAATAACTCGTGTTATTACGTACCGTGTAAATTAGTCTCGCAAGTAGTGGGGGGAGTAGCGCGGTGCGTTCGTTTACTTGTTTTTTACTTTAGATCATAAAATATAGTGATATTTGTTCTGTAATTGACAACGGTCGTTAAGACGCAGAATAGTTTAAGCTTTAATATTATTATTTACATTTTTTTCTATGACATCTCTAAAGCCGACTCAACATAGTTGTAAGAAAGGCTAGGCTGGTTGATGTACATTATTTTCTATGAATAGGAAGAGTAAAGGTAAATATCGCTAATTATAAGTTAGCCAGTACTAGTTGAAAAGACACCTTTCAAATTCTTATCCCAAATTGAAACTATACGCCGCATTGTGTGACAATTATTCATGAAATTTTGTTTTTACCTCTGAGTACTTTCTTAATGTAGTAATACGACAAATAACGCAATGCCTACAAAACAATAGGTAAAATTATCTTCAGTAATTATTATTTTAAAGGGTAAGTTCAGAAGCCCGACTATTAATATATCATTCCTCCTCTAAAATTTTAAAACAAGTAGTAAAACACGTAGGTATTATTTAACTTGTACATTGTAGAGAGGTGCTCAGTCAGTATTAAATTTAATATCAGTTTGAATAACATCGAACCACTTATAAAACAATGTTGCGCTTTGAGTTAACCGGTCATTGAGACGAGTGAGGGACGTCGCACACATTCACGACTCAAAAATAATTCTACTTTATGAAGTTTTTCGTAGAAATGTTTAAAATATAACATACCTAATGATAAATGCTTTATTTAAAGTCATAAGATTTTGATTTCCTTTATTATTTTAGCTTTAATTTTCTTAGCACCATTCTGCCATCATTCATAGAATAGACTAACATAAAATTACAATGAAACTTCTCCGACGTGAACAGGGAATTCTTGTGATCGCACAAGGATTAAAACCAATCGATCTTTTGAATGACATTTTTTTTTTACTTTTTATAAACATGGAACAAAAAGCTTAGTTCATAATCTACACACAACTTTAACTTGCTTGCTCACTAAATTGAATTCATACCAAGTTCTCAATGTGTACGTCAACCTTTACAGATTCTGAACCACTTCCCCGAACTTAAGTGGCTTGTTTAATATCAGATAAACGGGCCCTGATAGCGACGTATCCAGTAGTTAGCTTGTCGCTACGCACTACCTTATTACACTTAACCACAACAAATTACTTCATTTCCACGTAAAATCTATATAAAGCGAACTTTAATTAAATTAATTAATAAGGGAAACTTGTAAAACCAATATTCGGATTTCGTGGAATTGTTTTGTTTTGGTAATTGGAATACTTGAATATTAACATGCTTTAATATATGTGATGAAAGTTTTCGACTACTGTTCCAAGAATAATACTTATAGACTTTAGATACACAATAAATTCAAGTATGAATTAATGAAAATAACAAAACAACTAGGTTTGATATTTCATTTACGTACAGATTTTGTTTTTTAAATAATTATACCGTAAGATATTGTGGAGATATAAAAATTACTTTGTGTGAATTAAAGTTAATCTGGGTCTCATCTTAAAATACTGACACAATGAATCACTCAATGTCTTTTGCATTGGAATCCCTACACTGGCTATGTCCCGCAGTTTCATTTGGTTAGACAATAACTCTCCCCTCGTAGGGACAACTTAGCTCCATCATATAAAGAAACAACTTTTTCTAAGAAGTAAAACAGTTTTCTAGTTCAATAAATCATTTTTTTAGTTCTATAAAATAAGCCCATTCTAAGATTTCAGCCGTTTTACATAAGTATAGGTCTCAGTATCATCCCTGAATGACACAGAAGACTGAATCACTCCACAGATATGTAGGTGCGTGATGCGTTAAGTAGTACTCAACGCAAACACGTGATAACCTTTGACTGAACGCGACTGACCCGCCCCTTTCAATCCACTCCACGATTAGTAAACAACGAGAGAATCAATTTTATATTCACTCTTATCTATTTAATTCCTAGATAGTGGAGAGCAAGTTGACGTTTCGATTGAGAATATATCAATTCACAACTTTTGTACGTAGTAGTTACCGTGGCCGCAACGCTATTACAACTGTGGGCAAGAAGGGCTTTGATGTCCAGGAACAAAATAAAATATTTTATGATCCACAAAATAATTGTAACGGGTCTGCTTGTAAATTGTATATGACATGTATGTTTGTAGAAATTTTTGCGACACAAAGCTACCTACATGTGAAATTGTCTTTCAGAAAATAATCCTACAGGGCGGGCGAAAAGCTTGAATCAACTTTCTATAAATCCATACTAATATTATAAATGCGAAAGTAACTCTGTCTGTCTGTCTGTCTGTCTGTCTGTCTGTCTGTCTGTCTGTCTGCTACTCAATCACGCCTAAACTACTGAACCAATTTGCATGAAATTTCGTATGGAGATATTTTGATACCCGAGAGAGGACATAGGCTATATATCATCACGCTACGACCAAAAGGAGCAGAGTACCACTAATGAATGTTACAAAAACGGGGAAAAATTACACCCATTCTCTCTTATTGGACGCAAGCGAAGTTGCGCGGGTCAGCTAGTCTTATATAAGTTACAGTAAAACTTAAGCAGCTTTCGCCATTCGTTAGGTAACAAAAGCGAACTTAACATTTTCGCTACATCACACCCTCCACTGTCAAACTGTTTGCATTTCCTATAAACGGAAGACGTTGAACAAACGTTTGTACTGCACTTGACAATTACGTGGAAGCACACGCCATAGGAAACAAAGGGCCAGCAATTACACCATGAGCTTGTGACGTCATCGTGGACATCGCAGGACCTAGGGAGACCGTGTTTGTATTGAGGGAATTTGTGGGGACGAATGTGGAGAGCCTTTGATGGATGTTCCTGTTTGAATATACGGATGAAAGGATCGGAACTGATATTTGAGAAGCATTCAGGCTTGCTACAGATCTATATGGAATGTTTTGGTGAAAGGACTAAAAGGCTATTTGTCTATCGTGAGATACGAACTTTCGATAATTAAGTCTGACGTTTTGACAGGATCGCTAGCTGTCAAAACATCAGAATACCTATCTCTAACTCTCAGAAGATATCTTCAAAAATCAAAATATCGAACTGAAATACTCATAATGCTCTATACAAAAGTATATTGATTAGCATTCATAACTGTCGTGAAAATATCAGACAAAATGTTCACCAGCAGGTAGGTACTGCTAAACCGATACGATAAACCTTCGTCAAAATCATACACAGAGTCCGTCAGCCACTCACGTAATATGCAAACATTGGATCTGACGGACAACACGATCGATCCACACATCACGTCCGAGCTCTAATTGCCGGCCCTTTGTGATAGTTATGTTGTACTGTCTGTCTCGAATTCGACGTGTACGTGCATGTAATTTTCGGTATATTGGGGTGTCTGGGGGGAATGGGGGCTTATGGAACATGAAACAATAGCTGTGATTAAAGGCACAGGTACGGTTGCGCTGTATATAATAATTAAGCTTTGGGTGGTAAATGAATAGGGACGGACGCGGCGAGACATGCCTTTGACTGATTAGCTTTGAGCTTATACCTAGTATGAGATAGCCTGTATAGGTATTCTTGGAATATGATAAACATATGATTCATTGAAGTGACTAGCTCGACTATAGTGACTAGACGATTAGTGTAGAAAGAAAGTCATTATATTTTAAAAACTTTTAATTGTTATTATTCATTCAAATTATTCAATTATTTTTAGTTTTTGGGAAAAATACGAATACAAAATTACATCAGAATATTTTTTGTAGCAAGCTCTATAAAGCTAAGTAACCAACTCGACACAATAAACCAATTGGCACGTACAAATACAAATCAAAGCGTTCACTCCACGGCGACCATGTTAGCTATTAACGATATCTGTCAGATAATTGTGATTACATTAGTTATCAGCTGTAGAACCGGTCCGAGCCGGTCGCTTTATGACGTTTTAATAGCACCCAAATTGCTTACAAATAGACAGATGTGAAGGCTGTTTGGATTGAAGCGTTTAAAATCTTTTGCCTTGAGAATTCTAGTCATTAAACAAAACTGTTTAAACTTTACATTTATTCTCGCTTACTTTATAATGAAGTTAAATACATTTTAGAGCCAGCTTATGGGAAAGTTTCAGATCACTTATCCGGAAGATAATATGACACGAAATGAAAAACTTAATCCACTTTACAACCTAACCGATACTGAGAATCGGACATCACTGTCAATAATAATTGTCAGTACAAACTATTCCGAATCAGAATAGGAATCGCCATATTCTTCTCACGATTTATATTTACGTTCTGGCTTCATCAGAGTTATAAAATCACTGGTTTATCTGTAATCAGAAATGTTGGACTCAGATGAAACCATTTTCGAAATATTTCATGAAAAATCTCTACAAAACCCAATATCTGTGTTGGATAGAAAAAAGTACTCATACCCAACCCTTGTTGCACTAAATGCACACAATTTCATAACACATATCGTAAAAATAAACACGGTTAACAAACTAAAAACCCGTGTAATAAAATCCAACAATTATAAGTGTTAAAGCAACAGCATATAATTGAATAGTGTCAATTTCTCGAACGTAACGAATAAAACCAGTTTATTTATCGATCAACGTACAAACGAGCGTGTCAAATATGTTAGCGTGGCGATCGGATTATTGGGCCTGTATTATGTTCACTCATAATATTGGTACAATTACTAATGCAGGTCGTATCCATTCACGCGAATATTGTTAATTAATGTGTAACACATTTTAAAATAATCGCAAACTTTACTGACGTGACCAAAACTATCAAATCCCGATTTATATTTCCCAATTACTTAATTACGTATAAGTATTCCCTCCTATATTTTTCTAAAACACTGTAACAATACAAGAGATAGTAGTAGTCGATACCTTTAAAGGACAAGATTCTGCCGACTTCGTTGTAAAAAGTAATTTACATTGTAAGCTATCGGATGTACTAATTTTTATTGAAATCCGTCCAGTACATTTTCGTGGAAGAGAACCAAACAAACAAGCATCCAACCATCCATAACTTTCGCATTTATAATATTATAACTAGCATAGTAACGCAAGAATAACAATAAACCGTCAACATACTCATTACTCCTCAACAAGCCTACAACACAATCAAACAACATTAAATTGAAAACCATTGAAACATAAAACGAATAATAATCCAATAAAAACAAAACCATCGCAATTCGATACCTACCACTACAGAGAAATTTCAAATTGAAATTATTTGTAGAGAGGCCTCCGATATCCGCGCTACACGGCGGTACATCAACAATTTCGTACAAAATAAATATTTATCAACCATTAATGACTACGATTTGTATCAAACTCACCCCGGGCGTACAAAGCTTTTGGGGGGGTTGGCGGGGGCGGTGACCACCAGCGCGGATTCGTTGGGACTATAAAATTCGATTATCGAAATATTGGTTTGTGGTAAATGATTCTGTTTATCAATTTATTTAGGTAGATTATTTTAAGTGTTGTTATTTATGGTCATAAATTACAATCAAATGAATTGGGTAATAAGTGTAGGTACAGAAAGGTCATCATTCTGTGTTATTTCATAGTTGATTTTCCGCATGATACAAGACCAAAGGTCTGATGTATATCAAAATACCACACCCCTGTTTCAAACAAAGCTTTAAGTGGCTTTTATTACACACATTTTTGTCGTTATATCCAACTGCAAAATTAAAAGTGAAAAAGAAGTCCCCCACACGCGGGAGCCCGTAACTAAAAAATCAAAAACAACAGGGAACGACAAAAAAAACGAAACAAAAAAGTCGCTTCCGGAAAAAATATCACCAATTTTTGTGCGGAAATCAACAAGGTTTTTGTCCGTGCTTTTCAATACTCGCATATGGTGAGTCTATTCGTGGGCGAACCACCCTCCACACCCACAAAACCACCCCGCGCCAAAACGGGCTTTCGTTTGAATATTATTTTCTATAAAAACGTCCCTTTTAACTCATATAGGGTTAGCGAAATTACGTTTGCCTAATAAACGGTTATTAAATATTAGAAATTTTAAGCTTTGGGGTCGGAATTTTAGCAGAATATTGGGGTTCTCGGTAAAACTGTATTGTAGGGGAAAATGTAATTACGACACCTTTTTACTGGAGCACGCCCGTCGCCTATGGTAAAATTAACTTAAGCATCATTGTGGGTTGTTTAGGTATAAAGATACTGCAAATTAAAAGATGAGCAACTTTGCAGAATATGTGAAACTTTTGATGGGTGAAATGTAACGCGCCGGCTATAGCCCGAGGCGGCTGCAGCGCACGCATGTCACGAATGGGATTTTTGTTCATTTTGTATGAAACGGTACAACACGGCGTCTATTCTGCCGATGTGAACATGAACGCGAACTCATGAGGCAGGTACGTCCAGCCCCGGGGTGGACGTGTACTTTTGAAACATTTTAGTTTTGAACGCATTTAAAGTTTTATTGAATATTATTTTTTCCAGAATAGCGGCTGGACATACAAAGACGGAGCCTTTAAATAATCATAATATACACTTTTAAACGAGTAAAAAGAATAAAACTAGTTCACATAAACATTATAACGATTTTAAGCTAAATAAACGACCAAAAATTGACCAACCCTACCTCCAGTCTCTCACGTTATCCAAATACTATATTAACCAAACTATCCCCATCGTGTGGAGAGTGCGAGAACATTAAATAAAATATAAATTTGCTTAGAAAACCCTCACGTTTTGTAAGGGCTCGCTGAATATATGGCCCACGTTGTGTTATGGTGTAAATATACATAAAGAAAGAGGAAAACGGAAGCCGTTTAAATGCTAACAAGTAAAAACCATTGAAGGATTGCCTACATGTGCCAACATTTCTTCGTATTTCTTTATGAAAAATATTTTCTAAGCGCTTCTTGGTATCGTGAAGTGCCATGTATACGTATAATAAGAAAAATAAATTATATAGCTTATGAAACCTCAATTTGACTGACGATATGCATTAAGACTGCTACAAGGATTATAGTCTAAGATTATTACCATAAGAATATTGCAATAAACTGTCAAAACAACATCTTTCAGTACTCATACTCAAACAACTTTTAAACATAAATAACTTCATTAGCACATTCTTTCAACAACAGAAGCATCGTCAAAAAAGTTCCAAAAATAAGTCAAAGATCAAAGTTCAATCAAAATAAAAGAGCCGTCTATTTTCATGTACTCGTAATATGATTACATAAGGCTATGTTTTGTGTTTGTTTTTATGTCCATTAAGAGTTTTTGCCGTACATAATCGATTAGACGGGCCACCGCACTGAGTCATGTAACTTCCTTCATACAAAAACAGTAATCGTGATAAAATAGGCTTATTAGATGCTGTTGTAATTGTGAACAAAGTCTAATAACTTTTGCACACCACATTTAGAGTGAAACATACGTGAATACATAATATCACGCATTTTTCCATAGGGGCAGGCAGAAACAAAAAAAAAAAAAACCTAAGAATGCCACTAGGTACGATCCTTACAAACTTCCCTTGCCTCACTTACATCCCGCATCTTGTCATACTGGACCGCCGCTTACCAATATTACGGACGAGTAAAAAATATTATTGGTAATTGGTTTTTAAGTACTCATTGTCCAAATGTTCATACAAGGTTCATATAGTCTGAAGGAAACTTCAAAAACTTTTTTCTAGTTCTTCAAGCCGAACCTCCTAACAAAGTTGCAATCACTAAAACATTGAATTTACACTTAATCTGGGGTAGCACGGCGTTGTACGCTAAGGAATCTTCACACAAAACTTTTAAAACTAGAGTTCTCAGATTATTATAATAGCAAACGAATAAGTAAGTATTGTAAATAGCCTACGGGGGAAACACCAAGTAGCCTTTAGCTTGTTCACAAAAATGAACCTAAGTACCTATACCATACCTCATATTTATAAATGCTGGAACATCCATACTTTTTTCCTGCATTATATAAATTACGAGGTCTACTTAAACGGTTTGTGTAAAATTACATAATGAGAGCGAATTACTGAAAGCGGCGGAGTGGCGAGCCAGAGTGGAGAGTTCAACGAGATTGTCTGAGGTCGCGGGTTCGAGACCTAACCTATTGAACTGGTAACAGCAAGCCTAGTTAGATAAAGTGCATTTTACTGTATTTTAGCTTCGTATTATTAGACTGATATCAAATTGGAAAAACGGTTTTAATAACGCGTTTGACTTGCCAAAAAAGCGTTCGGAAATGCGTTCTAAATTTATACAATACCTTGGTACATATGTATATATTTGCTGCATGGATAATCCTATAGTCTCGAAGCTGCTACCACTAAGCCAAGACTAATATAGAGGCCTGAATCCGCATCAGACGAGGCATAACCCTTTTAGCAGAGTAGGTACAAGCCTCATAATATTCCAATAATATTTTTTTACGTAATTAAAGCGAAAAACATAAAATGTCAAATAAGGAAAACCGTTTTATGCTTAAATATTAAAGTACACATATTAAAATTAATCACTTCTGCGAATTTCGTCTCGGCCTATATAATATTTTATCGTAATATTTCCCAGTAATTTCGTACTTACTTTTATAACCACGTTTTATAAAACGATACCAGACTTTATTAATTTGTGGATCGTACCGTGATGTTAGGGCCCACAGCCTCATCAACGTAGCTTAATACCTATTCACTGGTGAAGTTTTTTAGGGCCCAGGGCTTTTCCATCTCCGCACCAGATGTTCGGCTACCGGGGCGGTTTTTTAGTGGTATCACCACATAACCCAGGTTTTCCCCCCCAGGAAAATTGGGTATCCGAAGGGATTTTTCCCCCCGCAAAAAAAAAAAAAAAAAAGCTTAATACCTATCATTGACCACACCACTACATGACCACTCACAAATAACAATATTTCTTAAATACTTCTGTACTTCATCAATTGATTTCCAATCATATTCGACTTCCATAATAATTCTCTCAAAACTAACGAAACGACATCCCTCAGCAAATTCATATTAGAATAGACATGAAATACATAAAGAGAGGCTTAAATTCGTCGTGTACCATCGATCCAGCAATCATTGGGGGCGCTGGTCAGAGCAGCCACATACCCATACATACATTTATTACTCCATGTATGGCCGTGTATGGTATCTGTCCGCCCGGGCGACATGACGTTTTCGGCCATCCAATTTCATAATTGCGAACGTTGTAGCGAATTTAAGCCGGGATTAATTTCTATGTTGGTTCGCTTGATGAATTTAGAATTTCGGAAGCGAAATTTCCAAATCATATTTTTGTTATTGTAATCCTGACAGGCCGTTTTCGGCGTTTACAAAGCTTTATTAGCAGTTAGGCTTTAGTTCGGGAAGATAAATAACAGAAGGATCAATGTTATGAAATATACATAGATTTATCATCCATCAGTCTCGACTACTATTTTCCCACTCACGAAATCTCAAATTAAAACTCGACCTTAACGAACAAATTATAAAGGTAATTCACTAACGGCTGTCCGCGACTCCGTGCACGTGGATTTCACAATATTATTTACTGTCGATCTTTCTTGTAAAGGTTTTCACCCCTCTCAGTCTTTTCGGGATTGAATTCCCAAAAAAAATCCTCACTTAGCGCTCCTCTATAATTCCTAAGGAATCTTCATACCAATTTTTAACTTTCTACTCTCTGTAGATTCGGCTGTGCGCTGTCTATCAGCCAGTCACTTAGTAACGGAGGAAATATTATGTATATCGATGATTGATGATTACATAGTACATCATACTGGTCACCACAATACCACATGCCCTTAAAATGAAAGTACAATTAAGACTAAAAGGGAGCACATGAGTGCGTTCGTGCACTGTACGCAAAAACCCGTCGACGTCAGCACTACGTATTTGGCAGTACAACAAATCATGAGAACAGATCGTCATACACCATGACGTGAGCCGACTCCCAAGTATTCGATGGTGCGATAGCCATATATGGACGGTAATGTACTAAACACAGATTAAGAATATTCTTTTAGTCTTATTTAGGAGCTTAGCTGAAAAGCCGCCGAGTGGTTTAAGCATTCATCTCCACGCTAAAGCTTCAATCTTTATTACTGCCTCCTTGGCGCAGTGAAATAAACCTCTTACTTATGGGAATGTTAGAAATACCTACTGCTTTCTGTATTATAAATTTACTTTTTATATAATTTGATCATTTCGCATCGCGCCATCTAAATATCGCCTCTGTATGAAGAATTGGGTCCACCACTATTTTTGTGCAAATTTTTGTAAATATTATGTGCAATGGGCAAAACCGTGAAAACGCAATGTACAGACAGACCAAGAGACTTTCGCATTCATAACATTAGTATGGATTCGTTTTTACTGCACGTACGAATAAACTAGGTAGGTAGGAAGTATCCTTAAACAAAGGTAGCCGAAATCTGTGGGTGTTTTACAAACAAAACTTCCGGGCCGACCTCAGAGAAACCTCACAAATTCGTTTGATACAAACACCGTTATGATTTCGGTACAAGTTGCCTGAATATTTAATTGGTACATGAAACTTTTACATCCTTCGTACTTCAAGGATTTAATGCCGGGTACGATTGTTTTCTGTTATTACTCATTTCAGAGTTTTGTTACAGAAACCTTTATAATTATTTGTAAGAATAAAACAATAAAATACATTTTGCCTGCGGCGCCATCACTGTCGACGAGTTTCCCAATACTATCGATTACTTCCAGTATTTAAAATTTTGTTGGTGCTGTTTCATCGGAAACAACATATCTACAAGTAAATTTTAACACTTTTAATAATATTTAACAACCTAACTAACGTAAAAATTGTTCAAGCCGCCCATAGCCTTAACAATGCAAAAAGAAGTAACGCTATTAGTTATAAAACAAACAAATTAGAACAACTTAATCTATAAAACAAGTACTAATACGTATAGAAACGACACCGCAGACTTAAAGTTGTTTCAGTAGAAAACAGTTTTATAAGAAAGTTCCGCGGTCGAAGTGCGGTGGAAGGTAGGAGAAAAAAATAAATGTTTTCAAGTTGTACAACTTGCAAGTTTCATTCCCTCTCCTTGATATATGGGAAGGGTGTGGAACTTTTAAGACGGATGAGTCAAAACATTTTATAAAATTCACGTTTTTACGGTCTGGCTGACTACGGTGTTTGAGGGTGAAAACCTATAAAGTAGTGCAATATATTCCCAACTTGCTGACGTTATTTTCGTCGATAGTGAAAGAAGGTATTTTTTCTTGGTAATGTAGTTTCTTTGTTGTTCATTCGGTGTAAAAAACATTGTATACCTACTAAAAAGTATTGGTTTCTAGTAGTAGTAGTAGTGGTAGGTATAATATTAATAAGCCATGCTTAATAAATTACTAAGTACATACGTATTACGGCAGCCGGCACCTATCTCCCTCCACTAAAGGATATTATTATTTTCTACAATTATTACTTAACGTGAACTCGAATTTCTAAGTTACCCAAGTCTAGATAAAGATTCATGTGCCGTTCACAATTTAGGAGCACGCAGAAATCCATCGGACTTATCTGTCAATCGATCAAGTAAGCCTTTTACGCCCGTATAAATTCTACGTCTAGCCCACACTTTAGATCACCTAGAGCGTTTACACACGAACACTATATTTAGTATTTTAAATGTTTATTTCGGGTACAAGTAATCGCTTTTCCTATAGGTAAGTATATAGCTTTACGGCTTTTTGCTTATTCTGAAACAAAATTGTTCAACTTTTGATAAATACGACGATTTTAATCGGTTTATGAAAAGATAACAAACCATTTGAAATATACTGTTACACTCAAAGAATTCCTACAACTTTATAATAAGTTACTACGAATAATTGCTAAAACAAACTTCAGGGGAGAGTATAAATCTCTTAACGAAAAAAAAACAATACATTTTCTGGATTTTTTTCAGTTTCTAGAATAGCTGTTGTTGCAGATGAAACAGCCACTTTTCCTTCAAGACCAAAGGCATTTTAGTTTAAACACAACTACAAGACATATAATCGGAAGCTTATACTTCCATCCATCAGACTATGATAACGTAGCATTACCCATAACTCCTTGTTACACTGACAGGTATTACACACATGATGGGCCAACAATGCAGGCGTGTCGACTGCTACTTTATTAACGTTTGTCATGCCATGACGTAAGCCACGGGGACTTTTTGTACGTCAATATTGTAAACTAACTTATTATATTGGTTACTACACACTTTAATAAATTTTTGCGAGATTCTTCTTAGACGGATGATTTAAGTTTCAAAGTTACTCAATAACGATACGTGAATTCTAATCACTCTAAACTCGAAACTCAAACTCAATCGTAATTGCACTGTGATTTGTGTGACACCAAAAATGCATAATATCAAGTAATTAAAAACTATTTTTTAACCCTTTACTGTCCCACTACTGGGCAAGAGATACCCGAACGAAACATTTTTATCAAATTGAAATGACACAGTACTTTTCACCAACAACCTCATAATTAACTTACCACTACTAAATACTATTACTTATTCATAATTACAATAATTAGCCTACATTTAGGTCAAACCACGGAGAAGACCGCATCATCAACAGTTATGCTAAGTACGTAGTTTTGACAGATTAATTTCCAAAGTGATTGACATGCGGCGGTCGTGGCGTCGTTACGCCATGTTGTCGCCAATGAGACCTATTAGTTGAAAATTGGTTCGTTTGAAGACCATTGTTGTGGTTTCAATGTATATACGAAGGTTATTGAAAAAGTTATAGTATGAGGCAAGGGCTAAGATGGATAGCCAACTTAGTAGAGAACCTTTAACGCAAGTTTCGGAGTTATACAAAACTCAGAAAACAGTAACCTGCAAAAGTTATGCCATCAAAAACATTCTGTAAAAACCTCAAGTCTCGCCGTAAAAAGTTGTGAGATCGATATAATACCAAGTCGATTAATCTATTTAGTCTCTACTTAAAGGACCTTCTGTCTTAAGTTATTACGTACGTTATTATCATGCCAATTTAAAAAAAAATACCTTTAAAACAAATAGACCGACCTGGCCATCGCATGATTTAATTATTAGTATGTATCACACTACACAGCACGACGAGAAGTTAATGCTCCTGAAATGTTAATGGCGAATTTGTGTTTTCTTGCGATGACCAAGTCGATCTAATTGTTTTAAAGGTATTTTTTTTTAAATTGGCATGATAATAACGTACGTAATAACTTAAGACAGAAGGTCCTTTAAGTAGAGACTAAATAGATTAATCGACTTGGTATTATATCGATCTCACAACTTTTTACGGCGAGACTTGAGGTTTTTACAGAATGTTTTTGATGGCATCTCACTTCTTTTTGTAGAGCGAACATAAGTCCAATTTGTATGGAAAGACGTTTTTTTTTCATAATTCAACATATTTTCCTATGGGAATGTTGTTCAGTTTCATGGGCTAAACACCCTTATCCACCCTATACCCCCTCCCCCGTTATGTCTCATATAGTAGGTACCTATTTACACCTATTTATTTTATTTTCTACTGTAATAATAATTCATTAACTGCAAATGTAACCTTGTAATCTTATACATTTATATAGGATTACAAAGTTATTGTTGCAGTTGGTGTATTTAGAAAACTGGACCGAAATTAGAAAATATTAAAATTTTCCCATGATTAAGACACTAAACCCTATTTGTATTCTAAATTTTAAGCTTCTAAGTCTCCTAGAAGTACCTTAGACTTTTGATGATCGGTGAGTCAGTGAGTCAGTGAATCAGTGAGTGACAAAATTCAAAATTTTAACAAGTCGTCATTCCTAAGCTACTGGTTCAAATTGACTGAAATTTTAAATATACCGTGTTTATACAATGACTGATTAGTTGCTGAAAATCCAGGCTTCTTGTATTATCCACAACGAAATTATAGGGGTGTCAAAAATAGCCCGAATTGCTTCGAGAAAAGGATGTTACGGCCGTGCCGCTTTTTTTTTGCTCGACTTGCGGGGGCACTTCCGTGCCCCCAGATACATCTGACGGTGTCCTGCCTAGCTGTATTTTGGAAATATTGAGAATTGGCAAGTTATATTCTTCATGAAACGTGCAAAGCTATATAAGTTTTCGGACCTTAGTTACTAGCATTGAAATATATAGTTTCACATTTTAAATTGTTATTTGTAAACGAAATCTGTATCGCAATATAATTCGTTGTTAATTCAGCAATGTTAATTTATTTATACAAAACAAATATTATGAATATACTATTTAAATATTGAACAACAAACGAGATAATAATTATGAAAACAGCACCCTGCACCACGAACGCGTAGCATATTATTTATTTAAACATAAACTCTTTCATAATTCCACGAAGCATATTTCTATAACATTTGCGTAGTAAAAATATTTTTCAAGAGAATTACCGCGTAGTTTTCGAAAATGTACCCGACATTTTAAATATTTAATTCCTGCAAAGTGGATTAATCGTGATAAAATATTTGCGACTCGTTTTAAATTTTACGTTGCGCTGAAAAGTGATTTAAGAGCGGCGTTTTAACGTTGCGCGAAAATATATTCGGTGAGAGAAACCGGTGTAGGCTTCACTTATAGGAAAGGAAATTGTGCTATAACTGACTTGCTTGTAATTTCCTGAAGAGATAGACAGTATCTTACGTCCATTGATACTCAATTGTCATAAGGCTATCAGAGACTGTTTTTATCCGATTTTGTCGACTTGCGTCATCATATTTATTTTAGGAAATAATTCCGAATCCAATCAAGTTATTTTTAATTGAATAAGGTATTGATTTGACCTATCCTTAAGGCAATAACATTAATATTTCCATAATCGACAAAAAATACCGGTCATCGAAGGTGGAGGTTTCGCCTTTGGTCAAACAATTTATGACACGACAAAATTTAATTTTCGTTAGGTCGCGTGTTACGAACCAATCAATGCAAATCCGCTTCGCCGACTAATATTTTATGAAACCATTGCGTAGTATTTTTACCACACACAGAATTTCGAAAACGAAATATCGCATTTCAGTAAAGTTCAATGTCTGTGTGACGAATGCGCTTCGAGTGTAACGTTTTCTAAAATATGAAAATATCGTAAAAGCGATGTTTTAGCGAGAAGTGAAATAAAAGTATTGTTCGACGTCGCCCAGTGTAAATATTTGAAAACAATTTGGTATTTTACGTGCCCGCTGACGTCGGTTATTTGTTGTTTTACTTAAACTAGAGGAAATGGCGATGCGGAATAATATTTTACCAGCAGAATTGGATTTTGGAATTCCCCCATCTTTTAAAATAGACAAGGCGGATCGTTTAAATAGGTATCTCAAACTATATTTTAGAGGTTAAGTTACATTAGATGATGTAAGTATTTGGCTTGGTCTATCATTGCAAATTTAGCGACTCCAAATGAATACACAATTGTATGATATGTATTCAAAAACATAAGTACTTAATTTTCGCAGCTTTTATCATCGACATACTTTCATCACGAGAGAGACTTAAATAGAAAAAAGTCAGTAAAGTAAGATAAAACTGCAACGACATCGGCAAAGTGTCAACTTGAACAGTTTATCCGCCAATACAAAATTCCTAGCACAGGAAAAGGTAAATTCTAGCAGCAGTCACAGTTTTCTAGCTATTACAAACTAACGTATATACTTATCTGATTTATGTGTTATTTCGCAATGTGTCATATAATTTCAAATCTATACTAATATTATAAAGCTGTAGAGTTTGTTTGTTTGTACGCGCTAATCACAGGAACTACTGGTTCGAATGGAAAAAATATTATTGTGTTGAATAGACCATTTATCGAGGAATGCTTTAGGCTATATAACATTACGCTACGGCCAGTAGGAGCGGAGTAGCAACGAAAAATGTTAGAAAAACGGTGAAAATTATGACCCATTCTCTGTTATGTGACGCAAGCGAAGTTGTGCGGGTCAGCTAGCATTATAAATGCGAAAGTTTGTCAGTATGTATGGATGTTTGTTACTCTTTCACGCAAATACTACTGATCCGATTACGATGAAATTTGGTATGTAGGTAGCTGAGGACCCAGAATAACAGGTTACTTTTTATCCTGGAGTGTCCTGGAGGGATCAGGATTTACACGGGAAGGGTTTCCACGCGGACGAAGTCGCGGGCGGCCTCTAGTAATAATATACTTATCAAATTTATGTGCTTTGTCGCAATGTGTCATATAATTTCTAATAAAAAAAGAAACGTGTCATAATAAGCAGTTTAGTTTATGTTCTACCGGTGTGGCGACCGGTTCTGCATAGGTCAGAGGTCTGTTGCTATGTGGGCGTATTTTATTTGTTTAGATAACTAATGCAAATTGCCGGTTCATAAGTCAATTTGTTGTTTAAAAGCCTGTTTCGGATTTTATTGTTAGACAATAAAACTTAAACGAATATTGAATATCAATTTATGTTTGAAGAATGTGTTGGTTTTACCGTTTTGTTATAAATACGTTGGGCGCCGTAGATGTTACTATTTCAATAAATAAGCATAAAAATTCGGTGTCTATATTTATTTTGTCACTAGTCCTAGCTTAGATCAAATTTCGGCTTATAAATTTAAAAAAAACAGAGGAGAAAACGAGAGAGAGGAATATGGTTAAGTTTTAATACACACTTCGTAAACTCTAATATTTACGCAAACCTAAGTTCACAGTTTCTGAAAGTCATTGTAAGCAAGTATATTTCTCTACACGACTCAACATTTCACAAGCAACCAAATTCCCCACAATCTTAACCACTCAATATTCCACAAGAATATTGCAACAGCTATTAAAAAAAGATGCAACACAGTCCACAGATTAAATCGAGCACACGTAATCAATGAGTCACTAATTAATATAACGATCTGCATTCATATGCAACCAGGAAGTCGCTACACCGACTGGCTTTTGAAACATTATAATCTTATAAAAATATAACGAGCCTGTGATGGAAGAACATCGTAAGCGACATACAAGAAATTTTGTAGGAGACGTTTTATTGATTTATGTTTTATATTTTAAACATAGATACTTGAGTTTTGGATATATTACATTATTATAAACACACCACACCCTACATATAATCAAATGAATTATTTGAAATGCATTGAAATAATGTGAAGATTGTATGGTATAATAATTTTTACTTTTGTCGGCTACAATTTTTTTTTTCACCCATTATAATATTGCCAGTTATTGAAATATGGATTTAGTTATCTTCATGTTAAGTTCTTAATAATTTTAGCTATACATTTCGATATAAAAGTGAAATACCTATCTTTTTTGTCGCTTACGACGTTCTTTCACAAGCTGGACATAATGATCTTATAAAAATATATATATCGGTATTTTGAAAGGAGATCGCGACTTCCCGGCAAAGAGAACGGAGTTAGAGTATTTACCGCTTTCAGATCGCTATCAAAGTACCTTGTAAGTAAATGCAAGCACAAAATGTTGTTTAAAATATAATGTTTTGTTTGTGTAAGTTCAAAGCGATATTTGTGCGAAAAGTAAAATGTAAGCTCTTTTAAATGCATCTTGGAATGCAACGGTTTATTTAAAAGAAAAATTGTGAGAAGATATTTAAGTGGATATTTTTATTAATTTGTTTTAATGTGGCAAACATACATTACGAAACTTACTAGTGAACATTCTGCGAACAACCTCTTACATGGGATTACAATTACCTACATCTCTGTCAAAACTACCCTTAAGAACCACATAAAGCCTCACAAAGCCTTAACTATGTATTATTTATGCAATGGCCGGTATTCATCTATTGCAGATACTAAAGGTGGCGCCAGATACTCTCGTTCGTAGCTCAAAAGACCTATGCGGGAGCGGCAACTGCGAGCGCATTTACGACAAATAAAAGTGCCTGAAGAAGATTAAGGACATGCAATATTGTAGCTAGATTTTCTACCACTAAAGACTATCGAAAACCGTCTAGCTATCGAGAAATTTTGTATGTAATAAATCTAATTAGCGTCTCTGGCGGGCGTCGCAGGAACTATTTTGGCAGTACATTTTAAATTTTACTTTCGATACTCTGTCGAGTACCGTCTGTAATTAATAGCGTTACTGAACTCTACAGAAGGCACTTGCTTACATAGTCTATCCCTACAAGCAAGAATCAATAAAATAGTAAGCGAAAATTCGCCAAAACAAATACCCCGAGGACAATCGATAGTCATGACGTGATCGACAGCCAATCACAAAGGACAGCTTACAAATGGCCGGCCCACAGATAAGGGAGCCTCACAAAAGGGACTTATTTTATTACTTGATAACAAGACTGGAAAACTTATCAAGTGAGTAATGGATTACTGTAAGTTATTGTTTGGGACTAGTGTTCTGGAATTTGGTTAATCTAGTCGCTTTATGGAGTGTTAAATCTTCGAGTAAGCTACTAAGAACATACCCTAAGATAGTGTATTAGAAACTCCTCAATTGTAATCGACATTTCGTCATCATATTCATGATTGATTCAGTGTTTATCAGGCAAGATGATGATAAAAAATCGGCAAATTAAATAATAACTATCTAGATGTTGGTTCCCAACTTAAAGGTAATGATTAAAAAGAGGGTATGTAATTTAAATATTTTTGTTTGAAGTAAGTCAAGTACATAAAATATATTTAATGCTACGTACTTAGTTTCGTCGAACACGAGTACATTTCCATTCCATTTTTTATTAAAAAGTATTTTCTCTCTTTTCTTACAATCTCAGGAGCTTATATTCTTTCATCAGTGGAAAAGATAGACTATTTTCTCTACAATAAATTCTAAGAAGTATTCAAGTAAAATGTCGAGCTGTGTCCTTCCAAGAATCACTCAATTATCCCTCCAGTCGAAACCCACAACGAAATTAAGTAAGAAAAATATTTTGATAGGAAAGTCTATACATAGACGTTTGGAAAGGTCACGAGATATATAACAGACTCCCACATTATATTGTTGTAAACAGAAATAATATTGTATTAGGTATAAATCTAGGCATAGTTTCCATCAATCGGAGTTATTCTCGAAATGTTTGATGATATAAAGAACTTAATAGATATTGCCTTTGAATAGAAATTGAATAGCTAAATGAAATTATATCATTTGTTCCAAAAACTTTGTACTAACAATGTACAGTTCTTTATGTAAGAACACAAAAACAGTACGATATTGTCTTAGTTTTATTTTCTGTCGCCTTATTTCATAATTATGAAGTAACGCTGTCCAGACGACAAAGGCCTTGTTTTATTCTATTAACAAAAAAGACACTGGTATAAGAAATACCCTGGATAATTTACCAGACAGCCCTGAACAGTCTCTAGTCTACTTTGTAGGGTAAAATTCCTGGAATAAACACAGCACCCGGGGAGAATGATAGTTGTTTTTTCCTTCATTGCAAGCAAAGCTAAGACTAAATTGGTTTGCTAGTGGTTTTGTACTTGCTCCCGACAAACAGACATTATTATAATTTTATTCAGTAACATCTGCCGTCTGTCGCTATTTTGAAATATTGTAGTTGCTTTAAGTCTCAGAAATTGTAAGCACAATTACTCTCTTGAGATATAACCAATACCTTGCTGGTAAAAAAATAAAAACGTAAAGTTTACGTTCAATGAAAAATTAATTTCCCAATTCAACTACCAGGATAGCATAAGACACAAGGATATCGGCAACTATAAAAAATGTGTATCGCAATAAAACGCTGTCGTAAAAATGTTAGACTTTTTATTGTTTATTGTTCACAGACAGTGTTCACGGCACAGTTGCTTTACGAGGCACGTAATTAACTGCGAAGGGTACGAACGTAAAATATTATATTACAAGTTTATATGGGACTTCTGACTGGGTAAGCAGTTTCGTGTTTCGGGACTCGGAACCCTAATATTTCGTTGGTAAATGGCGCGATTCGACTATCAATCCCCATTTTGGCAAAGGATAGTAGTTTATACGGAATGGCTAGGATTTGGTGTAGCCGAATATATTAAAATCGATCTGCTTGCTCGTGGTAGCTTTTTTAATTCAGTTGAAGCTGTGGGGATTCAGTCATTCGCATTCCTATATTGTTTAAAGTTCGGCGATGCAAATGTTTCGGGCGTGTTCAATGCAAAGGTGTGTAACCGTTTAATAATAGGTAGCTTGAGCAATGATGATAATTAAGATCCAATATCGTAATAAAACTGTTTTCTTTCATATCAAACCATAAAACCTAAAATTTAACCCGCCAGTAGTCGCGCATGGGTTTTTTGTATCGAAATACATACTTAAGTATGTATTTCGATTTCGACAAAAAACATTACAAAAGTAACGTACAGTGTATGTATGTATTGATTAAAGACGTTTCTAACACAAACATTAATCCCAATGCATTTCTCATCCCAAAACAATGGCAAAAATATAGAAAGAGTGGTAAAACAATAGGTCCGGATATGATCGCATACATCACGCGTCGGACAAGGGAACAAAACAACGTATCGGATCTACAATATATCAAGAACACGCACGATAAATCCGACACCACTGTTGCGGCCAATAGCAAGGTTTTAAAAGCAAATGTTCGATGAATTATAACGAAAATATGAATCTATAACAGTAAGTCTCATCCTTTATAGCTAAAATTAACACAGCTTAAGCAAAGTAATTAGGTTGATACTCCACATTAACTCTACAATTGGATTATCTAATGAGTTAATTATCTACAGAAGATATTATTTCTATTGGTCCCATTATTACTGGTTCCGTCTATCCAAAAATAAAGAAAACAAAAAATCATAATTGTTTGCATATAGTCGAATTGTCTGAATTCTAGAAAAAAACTTGTCGAATTTTCGTCATCGGAAACTCAATACCCACACCTATAAGGCTATAAGGTTGTAAAAGAAAGTATGTATCAAGGCAAAAAATAAATTCTCTGCAATAAATCCATGCCTGTGTACAAAGTTCACAGATATTCAAATATACAACACAAATTCAAAATTAAACCACAAGTAACCAAAATCAGACAGACAAAATCACTGCCAAAAAGCCAGCATGCAGTATACACGCAAAAATTGGCACAAACTTTACGCAAACGTTACAGCGAAGCCACGGAGGCTCGTAACAGAGGTTTGGCAAGCGGACCTTGAGCTCGAGGCTGACATGACGAAAACTGCCAACAATGGGTGAGCACCTCGCAAAAAAACGAACAAGATTATGTAAAAAAAATGTTTCGCTTAGTCATTTTTGTATGATATTGTTTAGAGCTTTGATTGCTAGGGTGACGAATTTTATTTTATTTGAAAAAAAAATTGTATTTCTGATAATTACTCAAACACTTTTGATTATTCCCTAGTGTATCCTTACGACAATTAAATTGCCAGTATAAAACCTGTGAATAAGTTTATTCAACCAATTAGGAAGGTATGAAACAGAATCGACGACGAGAAAACATGTGGTCTATTTTTTACTCTCACTGGAATTCAATTCCAGCGATCAAGTACAAAGAACTGCAAACAACTAGATAAAATAGAAAAATGGTTCGCAACAAACCAGTAACAACGTTAAAACAAGTATTCAAACAAACTACAAGAAAGTTTAAACAAATTCAAACTCAGTAAGCAAACTGAAGTTCGAGAGACCGCAAAATGTTTTACCGTCAGTACCAACAAACTACTTCGTCGAAGCGAGAACAACTAACTTTATATGAAAATATAATAAGTCCTCAATTCAAAAGAATCGCTGATAATTGAGCCTCATTAAATGAAAAATTGAAAAGAAATGTCCATTCAAAAGAACATAATGAACGTTGAGGAACACGAGACAAATTAACACCTTAATTAAGTACGAATACAGAAATGAATGGAGAAAGCGAATTAATACGTGCAGAATTTACGTAATCAATTTCGCCAATAAAAACCGTTCAATATAGATAAAACAAAACGGTTTTAAAGCCGGCGTTGGGTATTGATTGAAATATATCGTATTACAATTTTATTCGCTGACCCAAATTTCGACGACCGCAAACGAAAACTACGCAGGTCCGTTGTGATTGGATATTGATTTATTTTAGACATTGTTTTAACAGCATTGTGTATACAGCATCATTGTATTGCAATAGGGCTGTGCTATACGAGAGAGTAGTTTTTGCGATACTTATAAGTAAATAGCCCTCAAGAGGGCGATAGGAACAATTTATTACGGCAAAATGTCTCCAGAATACTCCAGGGTCTTCTTCGACACTATTTACATGTCTCGAGGCATTATGTCTGGAAGCATAAATGGAGAAATATTTGGCACACCCCAAAGGCCACAAAATACCTTCAATTATAAAAACTACACCTTGAATTTTTGCTGAATCGATTGTAGTGCGGCGGCTGCTTTATTCATTGCGCCATACGCCGCGTCAATCTGATTGAACGTTGAATATCTAAAATCAAATCATTGGAATAGAAAGTCTAGATGAAATCTGGTCCCTGGATACATTTTGGACGATATCAATATAGCAACATATCAGAGGCACAACAAAGGCCTCTTGTAATAGTAATCAGAGCAGATACCAAATTTGGAACATTGTCAAACCAAATCCGTTCCATTGTGTGCCAATCTGGCAATACCATGGGCACGACTCGCGGCCCGAACAACCCAGTGTGTCGAATTAGCGATCTTTCTTACAGCTTTGTTGTAACCATAACTAGAGAAGAGATTTAAGCAATTTTAAGGTCACCCCATGGAGACATTGTTGAAATTTATTACGAGTCGCTTTGTCCAATCCCTGGGAGATTCGGTGAAACCGTTTTGTTACACCACTAAAGACAATTTGCAATCTTTTCAGCTTTTCAATACAATAACATTGCATTCACATTGATTTCTTCTTTCTTTTGTGTGGTTAGTGGTCAAATCATCTTGAGTATCGACTGCCGTTCAAAAGATTTTGACCAGAAAGTTTAAGTTGCAAGTTCAATGCCTACTTATTACGCAAAATTATGACACTATCCACTTTTAATAGAAGTATGTAGTAGTTTAGTTCTCTTAAATACTTTCTCCCCCTCCTTTACTAACAAACTCAAAGAAGCATATTATATTTTTGACTCTATTCCCTTACTTAGACCAACATTTCTGGTAGTAATAAAATATATTTTATTTCTCTTTGTTTTTTACGGTTCGATTGGTGTGCCGTTTGACGTCGGACCGGACAAAATATTTGACGTCCCGGGTGTTATAATGGGCGGTTTTTATGACCGGGGGGAGCGTGAGTTATGATTTTATTCTCTGTGCCACTTTTCCGGGATAACTTGTTATATATCACCGGCGTAGATTACTCCGCGCTGTGGAATGACGATTTACTGTACGATTGTATGAATTCATATGCATATCTACGAGTGTCCGGGAAAAAAAACCGAGTTACGGTTTCCGTTACACATATTTCTGGGTAAAGCGTTATAATACATGGCCCAAATTGGTTTGTTTTGTTGTTTGGACGTGGGGTTAAAGGCGAGTGGGAGAAATGTATTGTTCAAAATGTACAAGTATATGAAAGGAGCTTGTAGGAAAGGCATATCATGTATTATAGAATGCCTCGTCTCCTTATATCGATTGACTCAGCAAATGCTTCGTTTAAATATGATTGGCATGTACTGCCTAACAAAATGGCGTAAGAAAATAGTGGAAAACCTAAATAAAAGCATTTCAGCGATCAAGACATACCTATGTTAGAGCACCCAATATTGCCGTACCAAAAAAGTAGTAGATCAGATTAAATAAGATAGTGAGAGAATAGGAATTAATAAGAAAGAAAGGCTTAATTTAATAGAAAAAAAGTAGAAAATTTTTGTTTATTTAATCTAACACTACAATTATGGAACTAAACCAGCCCTACATGAACGCAAGGCATGCGTTAAATCAATCGCTTGTTTATCCACACTGATAATACGTACACGGCTTTACGTTTCGGAAGGTCATGGTATAGCGAACGAAAGTATCGATGTTTTTGTTGCTACGGGCGAATATTCTAATTTAAGAGGCTTCGATCGTTGGCAATGATTGATCGGGTTAAAATGATAATGAGGCGATATTTTTGACTTTTATATGAGGTAAAAGGATTTTGTAGAGCATTAAGTGCGTTTAGTGCTTTCTCTTTATAAAAACAAAGCGTGATTTTGCATGTAATTTGTAAACTTCAAACTAATTTGCACTATAATCCGTTTATTCCATCTAGTCCTACCAGTAGTTCGATAGTCGAACTGTTTGGATGTTTTTATTCCAATTTGTCATACTGACGGATCGAACTATTTGGAAACGCGGATTTTATTCCAAATAGAGCTACTGACTCCGATGTACAGTGAAACAAAAAATAAAACATCACCTACTTATTTTTCATTTTTTTTTATAAAATAGGAAATAAAATATTTTGAAAGTCATAAGACAATCATGATGTTTATAAATGGTGACATCTGTAGGACGTAGATGGATCTCTGGTGAAAGAGGTGGTATTTGAAATTTTACCTCTTGTCAGTGATAGCCGAGTGGTTTAAGCTGACACAACCCACGCATGTGGTTGCAGGTTCGAACCCGGCAACATACCAATGACTTTTCGATGTTATGTGTGTATTAGAAATAAATTATCACTTGCTCTAACGGTGAAGGAAAACATCGTGAGGAAACCATACATGCCAAAAAAATTGTTTAATACATTTATTAAGAGCATGCAAAGTCCCCAACCCGCACTTGGCCAGCGTGGTGGACTCAATGCCTAACCTCTCCCTCCTCGTTTGGAGGAGACCCTCGCCTTGCAGTGGGACAGAAATAGGAAACTAAAAAGAAATTGTGAATAAAAAAAATTATTGACATGTAAACACATTTTCTAACATCCTTCACAAAGGATTGATAAGAAATAATAAAATAGACAATTTCCTCTTCCTACATGACTGTACCATTATATTCACAATAGCACTATTTGGAATAAAATCCGCGTTTCCAAATAGTTCGATCCGTCAGTATAACAAATTGGAATAAAAACATCCAAACAGTTCGACTATCGAACTACTGGTAGGACTAGATGGAATAAACGCTATAAACATATGTGTCAAATAAATTATCATAGTCTTTCTTCCAGAATAATACCCATTCTTGTACGCTAAAGTTCGTGAGAATGGATGTGTGTATTTTAACTCTTTTACGAATATCTACTGGACGAAATCTAGATGTAACTTGGTAACTTGTAGCCTAAATTAACAGGTTATTTTTTACCCCAGGAAATATTTCTATGGAGACGAAGTCGACGAAACTAGTGAACTCATAATACACTCGACCCCAAAACAAATATTTGCTTAGTGCGGAAATAAAATCCAAGTCATTTTAACGGAAGCGGCGACCACCTTATCTACTAAGCAATATTTGTTGTTAAAGATTAGGCGCAGATTAGTGAAGTACCTTGAAATTATCGTTTAGTTAACAATTAACTTTACGAGACCTCAATCAAATAGGTAGATAAAAAAGGTGTATGAAATGCACCCATTTTTCGCTGTTTTAAATGTTCGTCCAATATAATAAGTCCATTTATTTACCGAGTATCTCAAAGAATTCTTAGATTAAAACATATATAAGCCCACGCCTTTTTCCATAGGGGGAAAGCAGCGATCAGAGAACGCCCGATCCGATCGATGGATACGATCGTTTCAAGTTCCAGGCTACATGGCGAATACTTTAACAGAAGTTGAAAATAACGTGTCCGAGCCGAAGATCAAAAAGTATCGTAATCTGAACTAATAAAACCATAGAAGTCAAAAACAATTTCTATCCTCTTCTAATAATAATAGAGTAAGAAAGAGACAAAACATCTTACAAGTTCTGCACGACTAATAGAATCAAGTGCTAAATCAATTTATCTACGTCTCCGAGTTAAATTAATTAACGTATCTTCTTTATTACTACTCATTTAATTGATCACTCTTGTCTATACTTTAAACCTAGTTCCTTTATTGAGTTTGTAGTGGTTTTTAGTTGATCATATTAGTTTTAAGACAGTTGGAACTATTATTATAATGTTTAGGCCGCATTAAACCATGGATACACAAGGAAACAAATGCCCTGAGACCCGTGTTCCTAGTAACGTTGGGTGAAGTGGTACGACGTTGTCACACTTTGTTTGACATGCTAGACTCATTAGTCGCTTAATATTCCCAGATATGCCAAATGAAATTGCCCAGGTTCGTCTGTCAAATGTCAAAATACACAGTACCATCGTGATTCGGCGCAATTACGTAGGAGACGAACACATAAGGCAGTTCGGTTTCAGTTGTTTGCAGTACTTCGACACTTACGTAGGGCTATAGGACCAGTCAAAACCGTATATTATTGCGTAACTTAAACCAATATTGAATGAACGCCTTTTCGGAACCACAAATCATGATTCACTGCCGGTTTTTCTCGATACGCTATAAAATTAAAGTAAAAATTTTCCTCATTTCGTATCGATATAGAGTCGATTAATAAAAATGTCATAGTACGTTTATACGTTATCTCTTCATTAACTCATAATGTCACGCACGGAACATGAACTGTGTGCGTTTGACCCGCTTATCTGATTGGTCGTACATACCCACGGTTAGACAATCGCGCGTTTGTGTATGTGGTATATAAATACTTTAATAGGTTTATATAGCATAGTAGGAAAATGCATTTAATATTAGATTATTATCATCCAACATGAAAGTTTAAAGTTATGAATGTTTTGTCAGTGTATTAAACAAGATACAAAGTAGGCAGGTAACCTGATTGGTGCAGTGCAGTGGTTTAAATGGTCGTGCGGCGAATATGCTTCCGCAGGGTTCAATTCTGACACGGAAAAAATATGAGTGCGATTCACAAATATCTAGGTTTTTTTTTGTTTGAGTCTGGTCGCTCAGTCCTTGTATATATTTTAAGGCCTCGGCGAGTCAGTAGAAATTCGAATCAAGAGTGTCCTCTATAAAAAAATAAGTTTAACAAGTTCTAAAGCCTTCTAGATTCGTCTAACAAAAAACACACATAACTAGACTAGATTAACATAGTCATCATAAAGAAATTCACAGTTAAATTCTATTTTTTACAATTCTCAGAACAAATTAGATTCGGAGTTGTGTCAACAGAGAAATGAGTCAGCCGGGGTTTCTGTACCTAGTTTCAAATTACTTTGTAGGTGTGATAATGGAAAGTTTGATAAGAAACAACCGTTTGTTTTAACTACGTGAATACAAGCACGTTTTTAACTATTATTACTGCAGGATTTGAAGTTTTAGTGTATAATTGTATTGTTTAACGTTTGGCAACGTGATAGAAGATAATATCAGGCTTTTATTGGCGGGGTTAATGTTAACATAGCAGGAATGACTGTAATAATATAATAATTTAATGTTTTGTCGAAGTGCCAAAATAGGATGTGACAATGCTAATGAAACCTTTTAACATGGATAGCTCATATATATGTATTTCAACAAGGTTTTTGGATGTATCTAGATCTCGTCATTACTAAAATAACAATCAATTGGTAGCTATTGCCTATCTTTTTGGTGTTGAGGACAATAACTTGCCGTTAACTACATCTGCGTCTATCTTAACAGTTTTAGGTCTTGCAAAGGGCCTGAAAAGGCTGGAATGGCATTTGGGTTATCGCAGCGGTAGGTCGGAAGCTGTTAAGTAAAAAAATCGTTTAGAAAAGTACCTTGTTAAGTAAATTTCCAGTGACACCTATTCATCTAACCATCTGACCTCAATATGATGGCATAAGGCTATGAAGATAAAGGCTGCCCACGCAATAAATATCTACTTAGACTTTTATATTGAGCAAATTCTCAATGAATGAATGTTCAAGTGTTTGCGTCAACACTTCTCGGTAATATAAATCGGATTTACCTATATTTGCTTCTAAGAATTACTTAGTAAATAAAATATTTATAGTTGTATAATATTTAACCACTAGCTTCTGCTCGCAACGTTGTCTACGTGTCAAGATTTCCCGGGGTAAATTGTCCTATGGCTATGTTTACCAGTCTATTTCATTAAAATCCGTTCAATGTCCATGTACAAAAGTACAAACCGTGTACATCCACTTAGTTTAGTTATAGTTTAACAACGAGAAAGTTATAACAAAATAGGTTAAGGTTAACTAAAAAGCAGAATAAATCGCGCTTACTTAATCAGGTTTTAACCGTTTGAAAAGGAAAAGCGTTCCGAAAATGCAAGATCTTTACTACCTACTCACATGGCTGCTAGAATTCAAGATCTTTAAGAGACGAAAAGATTTCTTTTTCAGTGTACTGTTTCGTCGTAAAATTTCCAAAGAATACTAGCCTACATTTACAAACAATTTGGCACAATTTCTAGCACATATGGACAATATTTGTGCCTATAATTTAGAGGCAAAACTGAGAGCCAAGCCAAGCTCAGGCCATGTTTGGCAAGCAATGTCTTGAAGATAGATGACCTATTACACCTAAAGAACACTAGCATATGAAAGCTTCAAATACAATAGTTATAAGAAAAAGCAATAGTTTGCCTGATTTGTTCTTTGTGCTAGGTACTTTTTTCATCGTCAAATAAGTTAAGTAGACAAACAAAAGAGTTGAACTATAGAATTAATGTTCTTTCTACATTCGTGGCTAAACCTCGAACACATATACAGCTGACAAAAGTGCCTGAGGAAGATGAGGACTTAAGACTATCATAACTTTTAAACTCTCTCGTTGCATGTTTAATGTATAATAGAATACGGAAATTAAGTGTAAAATGCGTGTTCGCGTTAATTCCCATATTCTATTATACATTAGACTTAAGACTATCCATCATTTAACCGACCTTACTCAACGCGCAATCCTCTCCCCGTACTCTTACCCTGCGCACGCGCATGTTGTGTGTGACCTACGTCATATGTGAGTCTGTGTGTGTCGCGACACGCCTCCAATACAAAGTAAGCGCGTGTATGTTTGTTTAACGCATTATCTGAATCCATGGCCGGCGATACGGTGCCAAGACAACCTTTGACGGTATTCTGTTATATCTAAGCACTGTTTAATGTCGCAATCACATGATAATTTCGTATATTTCAACTCTTTAGTACCTATAAAGCAGACGCTGTAGAAAACAGTCGATGCTGCATACAAGACAATGATTGTTAAGCGACAATTGGGTACCTGTATAGCAAAGCCTGATTTTTTCTGAAACTATGACTGTCCCACCGCTGGACAAATATTTTCTTCCGGAGATGGAGGACCAACTAATTGATTGTAATAAATAAAGAATAAAGCGCTGCAGAAGCAAATAACATCATAACTCCTTTACTAATAAAGAATAACTCATGTAATACTAATATATTTCACCATTTACCTATGCAAAGTCTCAACTATCTCGGAATAGGTATAAAACAACCACACTTAATTAATAATCCAATACGCTAATACGCTTTACATCGGATTAATCGTCTCTTGGAAGCTAGCTTAACTAAGAGATATCTATACTAAGAAGTGATAAAAGCTATAGAGCTTGTTTGTTTCTTTGAACGCGTTAATCTCAAAAACTACTGGTTCGAATTGTTTTTTTGTGTAAATTAGTCCATTTATTAAGGAAGGCTATTAGCAATCCAATATCACGGTATGACTAATAGGAGTGGTGTCATTAAAAAATGTTGTGAAAACGGGGAACTAAGCGTAGGCGAAGTCGCAGGCGGTCGCTAGTATTAAATACGGGTAATAAAACATAGCTAATAACCCTTCTTTCCCTGCTGTTCCGAGTAAAAACTGTGCAAGTAGACAGGAACATAGTGTTTTATTTATGACTGTCCGTCTGTCTGGCGTATTCATGAGGTTTTATACGTAACGATGGACGGATGTCGGGTGTATAAGTAGGTATGCTTCCTTGAGGCTTTACGTGGTTGATGTTTTATTAGTAAAATGACTTGACAAGTTAGTGGTACTTAATAGATTCTATTAAAAGTGTGTTTTTATGTATGTATGTGCTTCTATCTTTCTCTTAATAAGGCATTGGTCGTAAAAAATGTTTTAGCCTGCAGGACAATTGATTTTGTTATCTTTTATGTTTCAATATGTGGATATTTCTGTGAGAAATCGAACACTAAAAGAATATCCTCATAGAAGATATTTCGTACTCTTTGAAAAATAATTTGTACACCCATTTTTTAAATACAAATAGCAAATCGAAATGTTATTATCTCCAATCAGCCACAGTTATTGTCACGTAAATACTACTTAACATACAACGAACGCAAATAAATAGTACAGGTAATAGTACAAAAAATAATAAACCAAACAAATTTTGAAGTCCCCAACCCGCAGTCGGCCAGCTTGAACTTAAGGCTCTCTTTCGGGAAAAGACTCTTGCCAAGCAATGGTACATGCCAGTCACGAGTTAGAAAAAATATTAAAAGTTAGGTACTTCAAGGCATTACAAAATAACTTAGCCAATCTATAAACGGTATTAAGCCCATAATTCAAAGATTATATTATTTCCATAAAGCTGTTACAATGTACCGCGGGTTAACTTTCGGCAACATTGTACGTGTAGTCGTGAGACGCTGTACTTCACGGCACGACTTGTACAGATGATCGACTTGGAGATAAGTAAGCCGGTAGGGCGGGTGTAATTGACGATTTATTAAGAGTGAGTGAGATTTAAGACAATGAAGTTTCGTAAGTTATGAATAAGTGTCGCATAACCTATTTGGACAGCAAATGACAAAATTCCATCTAATAAACTGTCTAGAAGTGGTGAACTAGGTACATGTAGTAAGCTTAAGAAATAACTAGAGTTGCCACGAATAGTGAATTGGCCGAATACCGAATACCGAATATTCGGCAATGCGGTCGGCCGAAGCGCCGAATATTCGGCCGACGAATATTCGGCACGAAATTCATGCTTGTCGGAGGCGCGTTAGCTGGATTAAGACAAGTCGCAACCTGCTTTCCTCGTTGCGTAGGCGCGGCAGGCGACGAGGGGTGGAGCGGGGTGCAAATAAACACAACACATCGTAGGCGAGTATTGTTTCAATTGCGAGTAAATCACGTCACGGAACGCTTTGTCAGTGTAAAAATGATACATAAAATAAAACTTAATTACTATTTTGCTAAGAGGCTAGCTTGCTAGGAGCTAAGAAGGCCGACCCTTACAAGTGGTGGTTCGCAAACGAAAAACAATACCCAAACCTTTCGAAATTTGCTAAAGTGTATCTTTCTTCTCCTGGAAGTAGCGTGTATAGTGAAAAGTTTTTTTTACTGAGTCTGGTATCATTTACGATGAAAAGCGTAATCGTTTGCTACCAAGAAATGCTGAAAAGCTTGTTTTTATTCATCATAACTTACCATTGGTTAATTTTTATTACTAAAGTGTTGTAATTTTGGAAATAAATACATAATTTTGAGTAATATGCTTGTCTTTTTTACATGGTTTGGTATTCGGTATTCGGCCGAATAGTACCTATTATTCGGCCGAATACCGAATAGCAAAAAAAGTGGCCGAATAGGCCGAATAACGAATAGTTGCCGAATATTCGTGACATCTCTAGAAATAACAATAAGCAATATTGTTAGAAGAAACTGTTAAAATAGACCGGCGCAGATCCACAAAAACGTACAAGTTACCTATTATTTAAATTAGAGTTGAACTCTTTTTAAAAATATGAAGGTAAAAATGAGCAATCGGAAGCATTATTATTTATTCATACCTAATAACTCAAATCAATGATAGGTACTATTTAATGAGTAAATTCTACGAAATACTACAAACACTGAGCAGAAGGAAGAGTTTTAAGTAGCTACCTAACATAAAACGTTATTTTTTCTTTCCAACATTGAACGTAACTTTAAAATAGGCATGTACAGATTACAATACGAACATAAAATCTCTTAACAATATCAAATAAAGTATTATACAAAAGCATCCATTATTACTAAGTAAGCGATATCAAAAGGATATCCAAGTAAATCTTCAAGATAAATCAATATCACAGCAGTACCTACTAGTACTACCTACTACCTATACACACAATAAAATCATTAAGACTTAGGTATTTTATTGATGTGCGTCATGAAGATTATAGGAAAATCCTTAGTATTTACATGTACAATCATTTATATAATAACGCTATGTATTATCGTTACATAAATAGCGGTTACATCTTTATTTATCTCTTAAAGCTTTTAATATTTTACGGTGTTAATCGAACATTAACTACTAAAATAAATGTTTTGCATACATACAAGACTTAGATAGGTATATTATATCACGCCTATTATACGCAAATGTGAGGGCGGTGTATCATCGTTTTGCAGTTTGCACCTATGTAACAGGGGTTGAGCCTATTAAACATATGACGGGCACGTTAATAAACTTTAGGCTGGTACTGATAAATGATTATAAATAAATTTTAAAATGACTAAAAGCACTTCGCCCGACCCGTGTATCAAAACTAAAGCTAACTAAACTGCTACTTAGCATATATTGCCTAGAACACAGATTCACTCAAAAATAAAATCAATATGTGAACTATAAAAATCACAACACGAAGACCATCTTTAAGTCTTTTCGATGGAATAAAAATCGCAACTCTATAGAGTATATGAATACGGGAGCTTTACAACAATGGGCATTCACAACCACAGTGGAAGAATGACACAAGCCGTCTTAAGATGCTATGAACTTACGTCTTTCTTATATTGAAAGCGCAACGCAGTGTTAATCCTGCTGTCTTTATGTTGCAAGAACTGTGCAAGAATTTCCTACTATAAATAAACTATTACTATTTCTTCTGGATAGCAGAATAAACAACCAATTTTCAAGCATATGCATGTTAATGGCATTTATTCATCAAGGTTTTCAAGCTGCCTGAAGCCTTAACTACTGTTATTATAGAACAATCGGAACCGATTTTTACGTACCCTCACAAGAAGGGAGACGTTCGATTCAAATTAATCCAAATGGGCACCCATCTATGTAATTTCCGCGCTAAAGTTGCTTAACCCACAGATCGTTTACCTGATGCGCGTAACTAGCTATACAGACTTCAAAAAAGGCTGTAAAACAGTTACTTGCTTATATCTCCGCCTACAAGACCGTACAGTATAGTATAAAAGAGGCGGGTCATATCGTCAGTGCGCCGTTTAGACTGTCGATTGTGGGGGGCCGGAGTCGCGACCTATGCCACCGCGGCCGATTACTAACAGATATTTGGGTCGTACACTTATAAATATGAATAACGTATCGACAATATTAGGTATGACTGGACAAAATATGATTTTTCTCGAAGACAGTATGTTATCTTCCTTTACGGGTTCTAAGCGAGTCGCGGGTCATGGGAATTCAAAAACAATAGATATGGTACACGAAGTATATCCGCCCATAGCCTAAATCATTATTAACACTTTTAGCAGAAAAACGTTGTGACGTAAACATCAGTAATTTTAAAAAGGACAGACTTATATTATATTAAGTGTACCAAAGACATGAAACCTAACCAGGATTTCTAACCTGACTAACAGCCCTCACAGCCAATACTTCTTAGCAAACGACCTCTGTGCTGATTTCTAGGGCCAGAAAGAACATAGGTTTTCGTATTATAATGTCTAAGCATATAATATATTTCAACAGTGCAAAACAAAGGTTTTGCTACACTCAAAAACGTAACCAAACATTCCATCAGCTGATCACGACCATACACTGATAGCCATTTTACCAAATGGTAAATATAACTTCAAATGCCTCCAAATCTGGTTACAAAGTCCATTTAAATCCAACAGGAAAATCGTTTTGCCGAGACCATGTAAATCACTGTGTGAAACAATCTGTCCCACATAGATAGAACTGGTGTCGTGACGAGCTAAAAATATGATCAATTACATACTATAATCGTTTCAATGCTATTGACGTCATGATAGATAATATAGTAACTATGTTTCGAATTAGTAAGGAGAATAGTAAAAAGTACAAAGTAACTACCTATGTAATAATGATAATGGACAATGTACTTACCCAGTCGTTGCTATCGCCAAACGGTGAGCAACGCGGGGTCTCTGCCTATTGAGGTTTTAACTTTGTCGTATTTTGAGCGTAGAAACTATAGTAAACGAAGATATGTTAAATATACTCATTTGCTATTATCCCGTATATAAGAACTTAAAATTAAATAGTGCATTGTCTTAAGCGAACAACTATTCCACTTCGACTAACAAGCCTAGGATTACAGTTTACTTGAGTGCGTTATTATAACCTAAAACCAAAAGCTTTGAACCTATATTCCACAAATAAAGGTGTTTCTAATTCTATAAATAAATACATCTAATTAACACTAAAATGTATCAGTTCGTGTGTATTTGCTATTGGATACCAATTACCACTAATTAATAAACACGCTTCAAAGCTGCTTATACTAATTAAGGAGCTATCATTATAGGATTGTAGGTTAACGAATGTATTAATAGTATCGGCTTACAATAGACATAATAATTGTTGATTCAGATAGTTGACAGTCTTGTTGAGATAAGATCCTGTTTCAGAGCTTTGCCTTTTTATCTGACTAAGATGAAGCCAAAATGCAGGGTTATGTTTTTATCCAACCAATAAAGGACTAGATTTCTAATGCCCGGTTTCTGAGGCACTTTTAGCGGTAGTTTATCTATTAAAACTCTCACTTTTATATGAACTTAAACGCTATTGAATAGATAAACTACCGCTAAATGTACCTCAGAAACCGGAGGTAAAGTAGTTTACTTATATAAAATCTATGGAGAGCCGTCGGGTAGCACGATGGGTGGGCGACATTAGTAAATGCGCGGGGTATGACTAAACGAGACAGGCACAGGATAGGAGTGGCTTAGAAAAACAGATTAATAGTGGTTTATGGAAAATATAATCAGTCATATACTCAGCTGTGGGTAGAATTTTTGGCTTAGAAAAATGGCGAAGTAAAAACCCTTTTTACATAGGCAGAGACCAAAGACCGCAACATAAAAGGCAAGGATCTCCTCCCGGAATGAGGGAGGGCTCAGTGCTTTAGTCCACCACGCTAATAAACGTATCTAATTAAATAATAAACAGTATAAAACAAAGCTCATTTATTTTGTTATCTTTTAACTTGACCTATATGCGTATTCGTGGACCAGTCGTAGTGGTAGTCAACAACGGCGTTATTGTATTAATTGATAAATCAGACCAAACGATGTATGAATGGTGCGGTCAACACACTCAATGAATGCTTCTCAAACTGGTATTCTTGCGTAGATTACGTGTAGGGCTATGAATTTACCGTGCATATATTATTCTGTTCCGTCAATGACTACGCTAATTTCTGTTCCTATTTTTATAGAGTTTGGCAACGAAATATACCTTAGCAACACAGAACAGACGTAAGCACGAGGATTTGTCATTTTCAAGTCCATGCTTTACGTCTTTTCCGTCTAGTTCCATTTAATTTGTTTTTTTAATAGTCTTTAATGTATCCCACCGATAGGTAAAGGCCTCCTTTTTCCAAATCTGTCTGTCCTGTGCCATACCTATCTTATGCCATGAAGGATATAATGATGGAAATAACGATTACTTACAATAAATAAATAAATAAATATTTTTTTATTAAATTAGACGGATTATTAACAAGTAAGTGAAACCGTTTCTCAATATCAAAACACTTAGTTTCCAATCCGTTGCACCAAATTAACTCAATTGTACCGTGAGAAATGTTATAATTACCGTACAGAAATACAATTATAATAATCTTTTCCCTTTCCTATACAGATTCGATTTAAAAATCTTTAAAAATTAGGATCTTATTTCAAACCTGCCGATATCCGTTCCGTTTCGTTACGTTTCCGTTAACGAATTTACCGCAAGAACTTTTGTATAATTTTTATTCACGTACGGATACTTATTGTGGTTATTTCTAGAAACCACAAATACCAAAAAAGGTAACATTTAAAACCTCCCTCTACATTAAAGAAGGGTTTTTGTAGGCATTTCTCACCTGTTTCAAATAAAGGCGCCGATAGCCAGTTCCGCTCACCAGTCGATCAACGATCTTTGGTTAAAACAACTTATCCAAAGATAGATGACCGCATAGTGGTATATGTAAGTAAAAAATTGGTCCCGATTGTTGTCTTCTAAAATAAGTATCGTTAAGCCATGCTAAAGGCCTCTCGGGCGGCTTGAACAACTTGGACACTAGGTTGATCTCTCGCCATGCTATAAATATAAACATGTGTGTGGTGGGTTCGAATCCCACCCGGGACAAATCTTTGTGTGATGAGCACGAGTATTTGTTCTGAGCCTGGATGTCAATTTATCTATATAAGTATGTATTTAGAAGTATATAAGTATGTTTATCAATTATTTGGTTACCATAGTACAAGCTCTGCTTAGTTTGGAATCAAATGACCGTGTGTGAGTTGTCCAATGATATTTATTTATTTTAGTTTTATTTATGTGTGTATTAAGAAGTACGAGAAAAATTAATCCACATTGACAAACCTTAGTATTTCATAAGAGCTAAAACTTTACACTCTAAACTGATTTCAAGCTATACGTTATGAAAAATACAGGATATCATCATAAAAAAAATCACGAAACAAACAGAACAAAAAAGAACCTACAAAAATAGACGATATCCACCATCGCACTTTTAATAGCCACACACGTTAAAGGATTTCGTCCACCAATCCGTCAGTGTCAGCGGAGTGATGTATCGCCCCATTCTCCGTATTACAAGTACACAGCATTAATGTAGTGTATCTGCACGTTAATACACGTATTTCAGCATTAGACTAACGGTTAAATACCTATTGTTGTTTGTCGTGTTGTTTGAAACAATGCGTACAGTTTTGAAGAGGAGATACCTATTAGACAGTCATCAATGTAATGGTATAAGTAACTCGACTGTAAAGGTAATTTGTCGATAACAGCTATTACAAGAATATTTTAAATGATTCTTGAAAAATATTGACCTGTTTTTGAAACAGAAAGACTGCTGTAGTCAGAAGGGTAAGATAAATTAATGCAGTTTGAAAAACCAATGCGATATATGCGAGAAAATAATCATAGAATCTAATTCGGTTTTCGGTACTTTACAATCCAAAAGTACCTACAATTTCTTGGTTTTGGATGTCAAAAGAAAACATCAAGGAAGATGATACGTTCATTTCCTTAAAGTTCTCTTCCTAAAAATACCTATACAAATAATATACAGATCTACCTAGACTTAACTAGAGTAAATATTATCTTCGCTTCTTCTAAGCATGTGAAAAAGATGTACAACGCGATTAGAGGCGACATAGAAAACCTCATACATAGTTGAACAAAACGTTAGTGTTAAATCGTAAAGAAAACCATCGCGGAATGTCACACGTTCACAATAGAACATCGTTATGTCTTGTCACAGTATGTAAACTTACAAGCAGTATGGAAAGAACAAACAAATAGTAGATATGTCATGATACAGACAAATTCATGCTATGTTACACGTAATGTTTGACTTTTAAACTTTTGCGTTTCATATTTATTATATACCTAACTGAATACGGGAATTACCGCGAACACGTATGTATTTTATTCGAAATAACAGCCGTTTTAAGTTAAAATACGTCTTCGCGGTCGAACCCTTATTCAATCATGTCTTATGTTATGTCAGCTGTGATCTGCCGTGCAGATCGCACCGGTGCATAAAGAATAAATATTACATTTTACAGATTGCGTCTAGTTATGACACATCACACATTCCCTTTAGACTTGTAAGGTGCAATCCTTTGAAAACTATCAATATGAATATCCCGTGTACGATTTGTATCGGGCTCAAACGGGTACCTCGCGCCGGTACAGCGTTCAAACGACGAAATCCGTCAGAATTCTTGAATTGCATTTTATATTACGTGAATCTGTACGCACTAATATTAACTTTACACCCACAATGATGAAAGGATCTAAAAAAGCATCAAAGAAGAGTCGCTCTGTTGTCAATCTCTAGTATACTTCTTGATCATGATGAGACAGTGATTCGATGTGAATGCAGTTTCCAACGTTTGTTATGAGTACCTTAATTTCTATACTGCTCATAATTTATTATACTATGGTCATGTATTGAGAACAGCTAGCAAAACATTATCTATAATAAACATTCATCGAATAAACCGTGGCGCTACAATTATCACTTCAGCAGGTACTAAAATATTATCATAAGTTTTATTGCATGATTATTACTTAATATATGTGGATTAACGCGATCGGCGACCGTGCATTATTTAGTTTGGTTTGCTTTACGTTTAGCTTGTGAAACAACAATTTATTGCCTATACTAATCCTATTCATAATTCATAATATATTATAAAATAAATGGATACATTAGTAAGGTAACTATTGGTTCTTGCGTATAAGAGTATTTCACGTAAATGCTACTGAGTACATTTTGAGGTTTGACACGCAAATAGTTTATAGCCTGGATTCATACTTTACTTCTAATATTATAATAAAATATGTTTTATAGTACAAATGCAACGAAAAGTTTAAAAGTAATGATTACTTTACTTTTAACCCCGGAAAACTTGCTTACAGAAATTAAAACCATAAAAAGCTCAAATTAATAATGACATCATGATTCCCCGCTAGGATAATAAAATAACCATATTCAACACAAAGGCGTGTCTAATTTCGAATAAACTTTGTATGAATAGCAAGTATGTTAAATGTTCCTATTTAAATGTAATAAAATTTAATGACCGTTGAACCACCTGTGAAAATCGTAAAAACTATACAACATTGCTATGCTACTGTTTATCAAGATAAGTAAAGTTTTTATTTTCATAAAGACAATTCCCTCAATACTCAACTTACTTAAGTTACGGGGACTTTTACAAATATACAAACAACGATCGCAAAGTACGACCACACTCTACATTTTCAAGTTTTTCTCGCATAGACTTTCCGAGCAAATACTACCTCTGTTGCCAAGTCGATTCGCTGAACGCACACACATATTATGCATGTTGGCGCCATATAAAACAACAGGATCTTATCAAGACAATTCCATACTTTGTAAGTCCTTTCACAACACGACACCAAACGCTCTGTCTCACCGCCCACGCAACACTTCCTCCATTTATCACTCAGATCTCCGAGGATTTTATATTTCTGCGAATGTATCATTTATTCAGTAACAAAAATAAAAACAGTTTTAATTATACTAAGTGCGAAGGCTGCGTACTTTCAATCTCGTAGATTGAATGTCCACCCACAACGACTTTTACCTAGTGAATAAGATACCGTTTCATAAATTAACTATGTAGAAAGTGCTAGAAACTGGCAGCCTACCTCGCAAGGGGCCTGGCTTGAGGATAAGACAAAAGAACCGTTCGTTTCAACGTGACAGCCGTGGTAAAGTATTCTATGAATGGCGTTGAGATAGCGTGGCGCGCCTTCATTACTACTGTATATCATTCTACTTTAAAAATCATAAACTTGTCATTAAACAATCAAAAATTTAGGCTAGATATCGAATATTTATTTTCTATTTAAAAGCTTAGACGTTACCTCTCTGGTTTACTCTTTTTTTCTCTCTCTGGTTACCTCTCAATTAATATGGCTAAATGATGCAAAAGAGACTCAAAATACGGTGTCAACAATCACTAGAATATCATATCGACGCATCCATGAAAAGATCAGCAAAAATAACCATGCAAATGCGAATAGCTAAATGCTTTAAATAATTGAGTTTCAGAAAAACCACAAAATGAAATAAACTATACGCGGCGGATAAACCTGCAAGAGTGCAAATGGAAAACCGAGAATTATGATATCAAATATGCAAAATACGGGGAAATAATATACGATACTGTGAAATCTCGTGCGGGCGCTCGCATGTATCAGAAATACTTTGACAGCGCTGTATGTAGGTTATTCGTGTGTTTTTAATATTTTAATCGCTTTCAGAAAACCGTTTATTCACTCATTTTATATTTAAATGTGTATCGGAATTAAAACTGTGGGGAATGTGACTGCAATTTCACATTACGTGATGTTTTTGGTTCGTGGAGTCATTGTAATTGCATTTCTGCAGTCCGCCCTGACAGCCATTAAAATTGATAAAGGTTTTTTAGCGACCCTTTTAAATGCTGCCTGGGGGCTTCACCAAGCGGAATATTGATTTTGGCATGAAATTTACACGCCATTTCTAATCTATCTGGGTAATGAATTTTTTGATCAATTAATAGAACGATTCATATTTTTTTATCAATAAGTAACTGCCGCAATCTCATGTGCTTCTGAATCCTTTCTTTTTTGAATATTTTGTGATATCGTCTAAACATATAACGTAGAGATTCTGAATTTCAACTCAATTCTGCGTTGAACAGAATGTAGGTACCTGCAAGTTATCGACATACGTTATGTACAATCAAACATACCACCACACTGGAAACAAAAGGCATCACACAAATCGGTTGTTGTGGGAAGATTGCATTTTTAACGGTTTTCCAGCAGTATACTTCGTCGAGTAAATTAGAACAGCAGTTATTATCAGGGCTTAAATTCCAGGTAACCTTAATAACCACTAATAAAAGTCCAAAAGACAATGTAACAAGGCATCCATTAAAGCAAGCAGTAGCCCGTCTCAAGGTACTATTAAACAAAATACCGGGAACATTAACTAATGCCTAACATAAGCAGTCGTTTACAAAATTATCTCATTTCCATGGTAAAAAAGGTCTTTAAAATTGTCTCATACAATGTTGTCTCAAGTCTGCCTCAGCGAGGGACTAGTATTAGACTTAATAAGGGTACTTTAGATAAAAAAGAAGGCAGACTTTTAAGAATAATAAAATAAGAAACCCTGTTTCTCTCGAGACAAATTTTTTGTTGAACTTTTAAGAAATTCAAAATCCGTGGCTACGAAATTTCTGGAACAAAAGTTGGAAATATTTTTAATCTCGCTAGGTCTAGGTTCTTTTTTTTAATGAAACTACCGTACCAGGAGTAATTTTAGTTTCGTCAGTTTTATATCTTGGATATAAGTTACAACCAGACGCGAAACAATGGTTTAAGGAGGTCATCAAAGAACAGCTTTTAGGTGATCGAAGTATTATTGCTAGTGGGTTCTCCTTTGATGTTTTGCTTTCTCCAAAAATGCATTCTGCATTCGGAGGGAATATAGTTTCGTTAGTAAATATAATAATTCTATAATACGATCAAGAGATTCTAAGAATAGAACGATAATAACAACTAACAACATCTTTGCTACTCTTAAATGCAAGTATAAATGAATAATAGCTGTTTGTCATAACCAATAGCCATGGGACTAAAAGGGCAATATGGTTAAAACAATTCCTCAACAAACTCCTTCAATACATATGACGTAAAACAAAAAACAAACCAACACTTCGATTGATTCAAACCAATCATAAATTAGCCACACGTTACTTAACAAATGAAACATAGAACCGCATCATTTGTAATATTCGTATCTCACCGCAAGAACACAATTAAACTTTGATTGTTTATGTAATAACACTAATAACATATCAAAGTATTGTTTCCATTAGGAAATATCATCAAGTGTGTAATTACTATTGGAATATACGAGCATGAATTCATCTAACTGCGCGTCGTAAATCGTGCATATTTCATACATTTTGAACCGTGCATGAAGGTATATAAAATCTCAAATGACGACACCTACCTACTTCTATATAATTTCCATGTAAGAGACGCAAACATATTTCAACGAAAGTCTGATTTGTTAATACGAAGTAATCTCTGAAACTAGAAAATTGATACATAGAATTATTGCCCGGACAATAAGTTATACTATTTCTGGGCCGAAAATCGTATGCCATAAGCCGCATAAAAATATTGACAGCTTTTAAAGGAACAAGAAGGCTCCTGTAAATTCATGTACCATGTACAAAAGCTTTTGAAATGCGACTACATACTGTTCTAATGGGCAAGAAACTGAGCGATCGTCTACAAAAATAATCGTCATTAGTCGTTATACTAATTAAAAAGCATCATCGCGGATTTTCCTTTATCATAATGTGTATTAATAAAACATTTCACTTAACATATCCCAGCGATTCGCATGAAACATTATTCGTTAATTATACACAGCGTAATTTGAATTTTGGTAAATTTAATTACCTTTCCGTGTTTGTAGTACACATTTACGTCGGTGAATTGCAAAACTAATGAGATACCGTGTAAATATGGATATTAAATGTCGCTACAATTTTCATGTTATTCGAGTGGTTTTCGAACAATGCGAAATTTCGATATAAATGTTTGTCAATATCCGGACGGGGAACTATTACCTGAAATTAATAAATAAGCTGTAATTGAAAATAAACAGCGGTTTCGGACTTTATTGCGCTTTATACCTACATTTTCAATGTTTTCAATCCGATGTGTTATGGCATAAACAAACATCTATAGGCATAAACACGATCTATGTAGCTTTTTAATAATAAAAGAAAGATTAGAAAAGGTTTAGCCGTCTCTAAGATTACACCTATTAAAAGCCACATCATTCTTCACGACATTCATACCAGAAATAAATAATTTTAAGGAAAACTGCTCAAATGCCTAGCTTATTCCGGGATATCATCATCATCAAGCATTACTATAAAACTTTACATAAAAACATCGAAACAAAACATATTTCAAAAGCACAATACATCGGCTAATGAACCATTAGACAGGGTCTTCAACCCTACATAAAACAAGGCGAACCCCCGCGGTTCTATCGCTTTTATAGCCAGGTGCAAGCGCAGGTGCAAGGACCCCTCTCGCTCCTGATAAGTAAACAAATGAAATTATATTAAAGGTGCTCACTTATCGGAGTATAACGTTTACCTACAGGAATACTTGTGGCATCGAGCTGTCTTTGAAATAATGCATTGAACTAACCGTCTGAATTTGGTCTATTATTCTACCGGATTTTTGTTGCAATATAAAGCAGTTTATCGTCTCATGCTATGCTTATCTTTAAAGTTCCTTAGATAATGAAAACAAGGAATTTTTAAGATAAATAATACTACTGTATTATACGCTAATGACATAATTCGAAACAGACAAATGAGGTAGGAAAACTATTGATTAATACTACGCATGCCACACGTAAGTCCTTGTAATAAGAGCTAAAGCTGATAATAAATGTAGCTGTTACAATAAGCGAAGGCTCTTTAGTCGAACCAGCGAGTATCGAAACTTATAGTAAGTGACCACCTTTACGATAGTACAAAAATGTGTATTATTATCGCTAAAGATATTTTAAATACATTACATATTGTTTTGGTGTATTTAAAGTTAAATTACAGTATTTATGCATTATTTATAGAGCGATCGTTTAGTGTAATTACCTAGGGGTGTGTGATGGGTACTTATTAGTTATGCTAGACTTTAATGTAGGGGGTTATCGCTACGGGAACCCCTATCGTATGCGTATATGACCAACTGCTACTAAACGGGCTTGTAATTTTATTGTCAACTTAATTAGATACGAAAAATATCCAGAATAACATACGTATATGTTTCTTAGAAGAGGAGTGCAGTTTCTGCAACATGCTATTTTTTATTGGAAAGGTGTTTTTCGGAAGTTTTTTAGAGCAGAGGCCTTTCTTAAATCAAGACAAACGAATATTTGCTGAAATTTCGTTTGGTTTTTTTTTTCGTTGTTTCGCAATATTCTATCCGAACTGGTAAAATAATATAAACATGTTTATTCGATACTGCCTACTCCGTGCCAAAATAGAATAACGAAATATCATAAAGAAACACCTTCAGTATTTTACGAAATTTGGTTTAGTTAACCATGGTATCGTGACGTATATTGCATTTAAAAATCTGTAGTTAGCATCGCAAGGAAACATGTCCAGATGATATCGTAATGTGAACACGATTTATGATCAATATAAAGTGCATTTTCCTACATTTATCAGTTAAACGTTGAGATAAAATACAAACATGATGACACAACCGTTTTATATTTCATCAGAATATTCATTGAATTTAACTCGATCTGTACAATTATACGTGATTCTGAGGCCACATTTGACAAGTGATAATTTTCAAGGTATACAATTAATATTTAGTGTGGTGTAAATTTAGCACTGGCTACTTCCGAGAGTCAACAGAAACCTGTACTAAATAAAATGATAAGTGCTTTGGTCAATATTTTGATATAATACTACAGCGTAAAACTTACAAAAGGCTAGGCCTTTAGGTAAGGTAGGTAAGTGTTACGCGATGACAAAGCGGTAGTAGCCCAATAGCTAAGAAAAAGATGGAAAGATAAAAATTAATACAAGGAATTCTAATATACTAAAACACAGGTCATATCGGCGATGTCGGTCCAGTGTGTAGTACCTGTAACCTGCAGTCCTGCATGACAAGATGTATGGATGAGAATGAAACTATGGAAGTTCGTAAGGATCGTACCAAGTGGCGTTCTTTGGTCTTTACCTACCCCTATGGGGAAATTGCGTGATTTTATGTATGTAAAACACAGGTTAATTAATAGCGATCTGGTTCGCATTTGTGAATGGAGTAGGATGTATGGACTTGACGTCAATCCTAACAAAACTCAAGCCATTACCATCGGTAGCCCCAGGATGATCTCGAGAGTGGATTGGTCACTAGTACCCAACGTGATCTTTGATGGCACTGCCATCCCTTTTGGTGACAAAATCAAAAACCTGGGGCTATGGTTTGATAAGACTTTGTCCTGGAGTCCTCAACTCCAGGAACTCAGCCGTAAAACATTTTCTTCGGCGGGGTCCTTGCGCAGGCTACGCAATTTTCTCCCCATCAACACTAAAATTGCGCTTGTACAATCCCTTCTCTTCCCCATTCTTGATTATGCCGATGTCAGCTATCCCGATTTAACCGAGAACCAACTTAATAAGCTTGAGCGCCTTCAAAACTTCTTTATCAGGTTCATATTTGGATTACGCAAATATGACCATGTCTCCGAGTATCGAAACAAGCTCAAGTGGTTACCTATACGTTCACGCCGGAATGCTCACATTCTCTATCTTCTGTACAATATCTTGTTTAATCCCTCGACTCCCTTCTATCTCAAACAACGTTTTGTTTTTCTACATGACACGCATTCAAGGTTTTTACGATCATCAGAAAACTTGAGACTTAAGATGCCTGTGCACTCCAGTAAGTTTTTAGACCACTCGTTTACTGTGCAAGCTGTGCGGTTGTGGAATGCGCTGCCGCTATCCATTAGGCAAGTGCAAAGCTTGCCAATTTTCAAAAATCGGGTTAAGGAGCACTATCTATCACTACAAAACACCTTGCCTTGAATATCTTGTTACTCTCACTCTTCTAACTTTTTTCTTTTCCAATAACTGTCTGAACTCCTCTTGCTATCTCTGTATGAATATAAATATATATTTATTTATATGTTATGTCTATTTTATTTATACAATTTCTATAAATTCTCTATTTATGTAATAATCAGTGTATGTTATTATGACTTGCCTTTATTTATGTTACTCATGTATTTAGTTTATGTTACTTGTACACAATTCTACCCTTTTCTACATCTACACTTCTCTCTCCATCCCATGGTTGCCTGGAAGAGATTGCCTTGTGCGATAAGGCCGCCGATTGTTCATCAGTATCTTATTTATATTTAAGGTTTCTCTATTTTGTATTTAATGTATTTTTATTGTGGACAATAAAGAGTTTATATTATTATTATTATTATGTTAAGTAAGCAAAGCGTGACATCAGAGTTCAAACTAGCTGATACAATAAAAACATACCTACGTATTAAGTTTGCAGTCCACAAACATTTCATAACATTCGTACAAAATTCAATAATAATAATGATTCACAAGCAATTATGAATTAATTCGATGACTCAATAATAACATTGCTCGGTGTTGACATATTGTATTACATTCAGTGAAATATTATATTGTTATAGAATTCTAAACCTTTCGTGTCATTGACACTGGGCTTTTGTACTAATGCGAGCGAATTAGCGGACTATAATATAGCGATTAGAAAATTAGAACCTCAGTAAATACGTACGCTTTACTAAATGAATTCTAGAACAATCGTTATATATTTTTTGTTCCTAGTTTCCAAACAGAGGATAAATTTGGCTTTGATACAACTAGGTTCTTTAAATAGGAGTATTTTACCTTAATTTGTTCTCTGATAACATGTTAATCATCTGTCGGATGATGATTCGGGCGTAGTTAATTTAGTAACTATTGTCTACGCATCAACGCATCATCGATTAAATGTAGTATAAGGTTGAACGTGTTAATATCTATTTCTCAGTTTTAGCGTCACGCGACTGATAATACGCGACGCATTTTCCGTGAGACATGAACCGACCCTTAATCAACATAGCGGACTACCATCCACACAAATAATAAGATCAGAAAACCTACCGTTTTCGCTGTACTGTGTGCTTTAAATCTGTAGAAACCGCTTAAAAGTTGTAATAAAGCATTTTACTTTATAATAACCGTAAAAATAAACGATAATTAAATTTGAAGAGCAACAAAACATTGTAAGCGAAGGTGTTAAAGGTGAGACCCAAGACCTTTGACATAGTTACCTAACAAAAACTTAATAATGATTATGTTAATTGATTAAAATCGTATGCATTTTAACATTTAGCACTATATTTTACGACCATGACAGAAATTTCTTTTTGACCTGTTATCCTACTTGAGTAACGAACCCGGCGCGAAGTGATGCTGTTTGAAATGATGACAAAATGTAAAGATCCGTCGAGTTTCTTCCCTACCAAACTACTTACCTACGTAAGGTAAGACGTAGTTTCGATTTCGATCGTCACTCGTGTGAAAAAACACCTTAAATCTTTAAAGGAAGGTTTCAGGTTACGTAAAACCTAAATGTCTTTTCCGCTTTCGCCAGTCGTGATCAGTAAGACCTAAGCCTATCATGCCTACCACACATTATTTCTCCTTAATTGACAATAAAAAATCCACGAATTATTTAGCAAACTAATAAAAAACAAAGCAATATTTTCCATACCAAAGAGTTTTACCATATTTTTTGTTTCACGCATCTTAATTGGCAGCTATTTTTGCGTTCTTAAAACTGTTTGCACATGGTAAAATATCGTCTGTCGGTATGTTTATTGCAATAAAATTATTTAAACAATTTATTGTTTGAAAACATTTTGCGGAGGTATGTGAAAGCGTTATTTTTCTTTAATAAGAAGGCGATGTGGAAACACGTCTGTTGAAATCAGTTGGAAATATTCTTGCAATAACTACTTTTAGTAATGATGAGTAAGTTTGCAATAGAGCATGAATACTACATTGTTCGTACAATCATATTTTGCAAATTATGTTCCTTTAGCTATAAAAAGTTTGGTCAGAGCTGCAATAATTTTGGTTTGATTTACGTTACATATTGATTGCTCAACATTTACAGGTCAGAAATTTCATAGAGAATTTATGACTTTAACAAGCATCATCTACACAGGCCCAATAAAGCTAACAAATAGTCTAATTCGGACAGTTTTACATCAAACGTTCACAATGAATTCCACGCCATCGAACTTTTGCTGAAACCACATTTGCCAGCGCGTAGCGGACATCGGCAAATTCGTTGGTCGGTCCGGTAGACCTGTGTCGCCACACTACGTGCGTATAGTCAGGTACATGCACGTGTTCCCTAGACTGCAAATCAAGCGATATTAGCGCGTACACAGCTTATATTCACGAAGTACATTTATAGACTCGAATGGGCTCGATAAGGCACGTTTAGGTTAATACGAGACTTATATCCGCCCAAAATATAAACGTTTGCAAACTATTATTCATAAGAAAACTCCCCAACGAATATTGGCAGATTGTGCAACATCATTGACCACTGTGGGAAGGCTCATGAGTTCGAATGCCGCATGGCACACATTTATAATGTGATCCACAATAAGGTAGATTTAAAATCTAGTTGTCTTGGGTCTGATGGGGTAGTATGTTATGTTCTTCGACTAACTTTGTCATGAGAGTTTTTATTACGTTTCAGACAGAGCAGAAATTCAGAAGTTAAACATTATGCATCGGACATGTTTATTGCGTCTTGTAGGTGTAATACTGTCTCAGCTATTCTGCACCAGTCGTGATGTTATGAAGTCATCTTAGTAAATACCTCGTTATGTTTACGCATGCAAATCATCGCTCGTTCACTGCGATAATAAAATTGCCGCGTCATATTATAGTTGCTTGGTGCGTAACGACATATAGAATATAAAAAATATGACCGTCTAATTGTAAAACAAGTAGCGGCCCCGGCTTAGCCTGGGTTTGGCTAATTTGCACAAACATGTTGTGAGTAGAAGGAGCTGAATCTAACTGATATAATGTAGGTATCTATCAAATACCTAGTGTAAGATTTTTCAAAAACGTTCAGTGATCCCGCTTTCTTTCCCATATGATGGGTAATTGGTGTTAAGTAATTAAGTGTAAGAAAATGTCTCATCCAGGGTTTGGATTGGGAAAAACCCTGGATGAGCCATTTGCACATGCACAGCACAAAGATATTGTAAGTAGAAGGTACCAGTCTGATATAGTGTTTATATCTATCAAATGATGAAGAATTTTATTAAATATGTCCTGTGGTTTCGGAGATTATGCCCGAATTTCCAATTCTTGCTCTCTTTACCACCGGGTGAGTAATTGACGTTAAGAAACAAAGTGGATATTGGCAAAGGTAAATGGATGTATGGTCGTCCTGGTATAGATAATTAATGAAGGTAATAGAAATAAGATAATGAATCCGAGGTCCGGAATTAAAATTACGAAAATAAAGCCCTATATCTCCTTTGAAATTTTTGTTTAGGTAGGATTGCTATAAACGAAATTAAGGTTTTAGGGTCAAAATTAATATTGCGTAGCAACTTCGGTCAAAATTTTACACGAGTTTAGAAACGCCGATAGCTACGTGTACCAACTCACTCTAGACAGTCAAAGACGGTATTTGCGTAACAAGTCTAGCAAGCTGTATGTCCTTCACAAAGGTCACATAAGGGGTGAAGAGATCCGGGCTATATTTAACACAGGATGACCAAAATAGAAGCTGCATAAATAGAGTGACCTGAGAAAACTAGAATTTGAACTCGTAAACATAAAATATAGTTATTTAGGTCAAAACATTTGGGTAATAAACATTTCAGTTTATAGGAAGATGGTACAGGGTGTGAAAATTTTGAATTACGAGTCATATCATGTTCTCGCTTGCGTGCGTCAGTGGTTTCGGCTCGCAAAGATTAGATCTGCATGATGCTTGATGTAATCTAACTAAATCAAGGTGTTTTAGTGATCAATTTCTCTCTTTTATGATGCAATAAATACGTGTACTATGCGAAAATAATATAAAATAACAAGATCGAAACTGGTGGAGTAGTTTGGGAGAGACCTTTGCCTGATAATGGGACTGTATACTACTGAGGTTTTTGACTACAGATACATTTAAAAATCTCACTCAAATAGCCTATGAGTTCTTAAACACAGTACAAAAAGCATTAAATAATGTACAGTTACTAGATATGTGTTAACAAATCTATCAAAACATTTACACACATTCATAAACAATTAATAGCAACAGTAAGTGTTTAATATCTTTCTTCATTAACATCTTACAATAATAATACTCTGTTCAAACTTCAAACAGACTTGGAGAGTAGTAGACATGTATCATGAAGAAAAAACCTATAATTTTCATAAATTTTTGACAAGCAAATTTGCAAACTAAATTTTTTAATGTCAGTGCTGTTACATACATACAAACATACATTTATAAAAGCATGCCCTTTATCCAGCAGAGGTAAGCAGGGACCATAAAACATCAATTGTCAGTGCCATTAATTTTCTGAAGAGACATTTAAAATGGTGTACACATCTGTATTTCTATTTTAGTTAACAGTACAGTCCATGAGGTGTAGACCATCTTAATTAGTTCTTAATAGACTCCCTAAAGAGTAAATAACTTAAAATATGTGGCTAATTAATGTCAAGAAACTTTAAGCAGCCATTTCGGTGTATAATTGTATCTCTGGCAATTAGTTGACAATTACTAGGTGAAAAACACCTGACAAATAGATAGTGACTTACGCAGTAATTATAATTACTTTCCTAATTGCCTTACTTATGGCTCAGTTAAGGTCAAAGATTAATAGATCAATGACATTTTTTATTTCTGGAGTTAATTTCTTGCCAATTATCAGGTAAATACTAACTTAAAACTGCATCTCTGCATGCATTATTTTCAAATGAAAATAGTAGCTTAAGTGCACAATTCATCAAAATTGATACAGTGGTTTTGGCATGAAAGAAGGACAAATAGACAGACATCAACATTCAAATATTGGTAAAGATTTTAGTGGCTAATTTTAAGTGAATATCAACTCATGGTAAATTTTAGTGATTAATTTGGACATAAATCAAACAAAACAAAATGGTTCTAATTGTATGCTTACTTTTTCATGGTATAATGTTACAAGCTAATTACAGTTAGATTGCCAATTTAATAAATATTATAGAATCAATTCAGAAAGATACATAAGTGCATTACTAGATGTGTTTGTATAAACATAAAAGCAGTGTGGGAAAGGAAATGCAATGTTTCCTGTGCAATGTCCATAGGTTTGTTTTGATGAATGTGGCATAATTATAACTGAGAGGTTTATAGGAGATGGAGGAAAATAATGGACATTGATTGAAGCATTATAAATGTATAGTTTTGTATGAATTTGGTATTAGAAAAAGCATTATAAGGTTTGCTATAGTCAGGATAAGTGAAATGTGATTTTGCTCTAAGATTTTTGTACAGGGGTGTCCACTTACAGCATTCCTAGGTCATAAAAAACTACCTTCATGTTTTGAACTTCAATCTTGGCTAGAGGTTTCATGGTAAATTGAAACCATCATTATTGTAGAGGGCCATTGGTGTGACCAAAAAATATGGGAAATTAATATGTTTTGCACTTCTGCATTCTTAGAAGTGGTGAGCAAATTAGGTTAGAATTTGATGAATGTTTTTTTTTTCACTTCTGTCACTATGTCATAGTTTTTGGCACATATCCATTAGTGATGAAATGAATTTTAAGTAAATAAACAAATTTAGGGGTAATATAATTGGGTCAGTACAGACTGAACAATAAACTTCTTCGAATAAAAAAGTGTGCACGAAAATGATACGATGTCGCTGGCGTCATTCGAGCCCCTACGCGTAGAAAAACAAAGGATTCGTGGGCTTGTGATTGGGTAGCCCGTGTGTTTGTCACTCACAAACTATCTCGAAAACATCGAGTTGTTTATCAAACTAGTCGAAAATATTCCTAAATGTTTTTACGACTGGCAGATTATAAGATAAAACGTCTAAAATATCAGAACAACTGCGCGTTGGCTGACTTCGTGTAAAAATGTCGAAAAAAAAATTGTTATTCGAGAACGTACAATGTTGACACAGCAGATAACGACATTCGGTAATGTAATCATCGTTTTAACTACACAGAGACAATCTACACCGAGTATTCATTAGTAAAACATCTGTTAGAAAACTAACAAACGCAAAAACATACAATAGCATCGTTTTTTCGACTTTTTTAACGGTATAACCTGGTCACAGGAGGAAAACGAGCCTCTCTGGCCGTGAGACGGTAACAGCTGTGACCAGACCGAGCACCGGCGAAGCGCCGGCTTTACGAACAGCCACGCCACTGAAAACCCTATATAGGCAAATAGGTTACAGTACTGACGAAATTTTTCAACCCACTTTTACACGCCAATTTTAACTACATTAACATAAAAAAATATCAGACTTACGTTATAACACAGATATCATCCAACAACAAGCGTCATAGCGATCCAAAAACTTGTATCACTGCATAAATAATCACAATTCAACAAGGAACATTTTGTACCATCCAACGTAAGATTACACAAACTACTATAAAAACATTAATAACTCATAATATATTGCACAAAAACTTTCTCCAGGCACATACACAAAACAATGATAATATTTAAAACGTTATTATCACAATTTTAAACGAAATATCACAAACGGATATCACTTTTCTACTTGTCCTTGCGTTCACATAAATTGGCAGCCATCTTGCGTTCGTATGAGCAGGGAGAAATGTTGCCAGCTTTGAAAAATAATTACCCGTATTCCATTTACCATTTTTTATTTTTTCTAAATAATATCGCAAGTTGTTTAAAAATATACAAGACAATGAAAATGATATCAAGCAGGTATCATAATAGACAGAAATTAATATCGAGGAAATTTTGTTTTTTGAATATTTTTTTAGATCTGCTAATTAATTCTAGGCTTAATTCACCGTTTTGTTATCCCAGAAGTATCAGTTACTCAATTCTGTCTTTGATTAGAAGCAGTTACACTGTAGACTTTTAGCATTATAAAAATGTAATGAATTACATCAGAGAAGGTAATAAAAGAATGAGTGATAACACTGTTATAACGCAGTTAGAGCAGTAAAGATATTTGAATTTGAATATATTTCACTTTCGAAGTTTCATGAATTTAAAATAAAAATGGAGTACCGATACTTAATCATTAAAGTACTCTTGATGACTAAATAATGAATATATCTTGTACTTAGAGAAAAAAATATTAAAAAATAAATTCGGAGTGGTTGACGACGTATCTGAAATAAATAATGTCTCCAATAGATCAAACAAATTTCCTTACGTGGTAACACTAATTGAATCATAGACAATTCGTTTTATATTCTTAACTGACTTTGAAATTTTATGATACGGCCAAAGACATTTTAACCAAAAAGGTAATTTATGTAACAAAAACAGTCATGAATTCTACTTTACGATCACATTAAAAATTCTAATAGCTTTTTGTTGCACTTTTTATTTTTATCGCCTTAAATTCTAGTCTATGTTGGTATATTCTTGACGATGATTTCATTCCAACAATTTTTTACTGTCACAAGATTCTTGCCATTTCTTAAAATAAGGTGAACAAGTTTTGGTATTCTAGCTAAAAAAATATTTCAGAAAAATAATTTAGAAGATTAATGTACTCTTATATTTTGTTTAGAGATGTAGGTACCTACTAGATGCACAAGTAATCGAGACAAAAATCTATCTCAAAACAATTTAGCATGTATGTTAAATTTTATATAGGCTTGGCTCAATATCCTCTATCTACTTACCGATACCTACTCCAGTCCTTATATGACGTTATTTTCATAGCATAATTTTATCAATTTTTACTAGACAACAAACTTCTTCTAGTTATCTACTATTAACAATTTAATATATGAATTCTAAATGCCCTGTTGGCCATTTTGGCTTCAGATTAGATAAGTTTTGATCGAAAAACTCATTGATTTTCATCTATCTGGTACCTAGGTGGCATCTAGTATCACCATAAAACTACTTAATCTCTATGTCTTCTATTTATGGATTCGTAAGGCTGTTACATTTAAGTTTTGATACGGAATCAAGATATTCGTTTGAAACAAATACTGGCACATCTAGGATACGGCGACAAGAATTAGGTATTATATATTTATTTACTATGTAGTCGGTTGTAGGTTCTTAATGTAACCAACACACAAAAACTAAAAATGTACATATTGTGAGGGCACAAAACAGAAAACATTATAAGCACATTCCGAGACATTGCTACGTCTTAATTCTAGAAAAGAGAATCCTCTCCTTGCGTGACAGAGATTTTTCTGTCCCCAGTGATTTGTCTACTTGCATTTACCATGCGCAGCATAAAAGACTTAACATAGACAAAGTATTCTATAAAACGATTAGTTTCCTTTATAATCTTTTACCTTTGCTTTAATTAATTCAGCACGAGAGGCGAATCGTTATTACAGCTGCAACTATTTAACACCAGCGCTTTTCCCGTACCAAGTTTACAATGTTTCTAAATATTATTTGTGTTCATAGATGTTTTATATTTTATTTACCTGTCCCATAGTCACGGCATATGAAACACTCTTATTGTACCTCTTAGGCCATTATCGGCAGCGGGAAGAAAAGAATCCTACGGCATACCTACATACATGCAAATGCAATCTAACGAGAATTATGAATTCATGCTGCAACACTCTTGTTAATATGTAAGGATTCCTTTTCCTTGTCCATGTCGATAATCATATATAATTATAATAATGTTAAGATGACTACTGTATTAACTGAAGGACATATAACAAAGAAAAACCATTAAAACCAAGGCAAAGAGGAATAAATACTTGCAAAGAATACATTCTATAACTGTCTTCTGCAAAGATTGTTTTTGTACGATTGAGTCATATTTTCTTACAATTTTAATATGTAATACTATTGAATAACAACCCATATTTAGTATTATTTTGTTACTAATCATGTGTACTCAGTACTGTTTGCCGAGCTGGCCTTTACAATAAGTATGTGCACTTGTATATGATCGTTACGTAAGTAAGCTATACAAAATTACATGTACTGACTGAGAATCAACGCCCAGCCCAAACTTTAAAAGTTAGAATAGAAACACGTAGACAACTTTTTTGATATAGGCACCCTTTTAGAAAGCATTTTTTAGTTATCCATCCCTAAAAGAGGAAAGTAACGTATGATATCTCCCATATAAACTTTCGTACGCTATTTTCCCCTTTACGTTCTTTAGTTAATTTTTGGAGCTAGAAGTTCATATTCGGGAATTTCGTTTTAAATAAATAAAGACGTGTTTCACGGGGTTGAAATAGGGGATGAAGGTCAACTTTTTTCTAACGCTTACGTGAGCAGAGCCGCGCTGGTCCACTAGTTCTTTAAATAAAACAACAGTGTGGCAGTATTAGTATACGTTTACTTAACTTTTATGTTTCCCGTTAGAATAACTTACAGACCATAGGTCTTACATTACTTACAATACAACTTAATACAAACAACATAAGTTTTCAAACAAGGCAAGTTTAAATTTAAGAGTAATTAAAATGCACTTTCCAAGAAAATTTTTAACACATTATAATTATCACAAAATATTAAACTAGTGGCCTTCTAAAACGAAGGTAATTTGTGGGTACTAATTTTTGTTACAACTTAGATTTATCCGATTAACAATATTTAGTATCTAAGGAGTAAGTACCGTAGAAAAATATAAGGAATTTTGTATTCCATCAAATGCATAATTGGGAGTCAACACTTGACTAGACGTTCACACAAACTTTCACACCGGCGGGCGGGGCAGGCGGGCACAACATGAGAGAATCATGGTCAGCTGGGTCCAATGAGTCGCGGGCGGCGAGGGGCTCACTTGACGAGCCCGGGACTGCGCTGGTATTCCACTGGCAGGAATATGTGCATCAGTTTTTCTATTTCGCCGCGACATAAGGGACAGCGGTTGCATCTGTAAAGATAGAAAATATAAATAAGTAATGTTATTCGGCAGCTTATTGATAAAAAGTATATTCTGCTTTAGGAAAGTGACTTGAGTTTCACAAGTTTATTCAATAGGCGGCTTCAAGAATCATCGCTTTTCAGTTACAATTTTATAATATTGTTCATCTGCAACTTCAAATATTACAGAAAAGTAATTTGAATTCTCATAAGACTTTTAAGCTTGCTAATAAATGTAGAAGATAGGGAAGTAAGTGGTGTGTGTCGTACCGTGGCGCGCAGACCCCGCAGCACACGACGTGGCGGCACGGCAGGAACAGCGTGTCGATGGCGGCGTCCATGCACGCGCGGCACGCCAGCGCCTCCCCGCGCCCGCCGCCCGACACCGAGCGCGACCGGGACTCCTACACACAACGAGAAATAACATTCGTTTAATGATTTTAGGACACATTTCTGGTTGTTTAATGTGATGGTTTTTCAACGCAATATGTTTGCTAATATTGTCGGTAGAGGGCAGTTATATCAATTTATGTGGTAAAACGAGAAATAAAGGCAGAGGGAAAATAATAAAGATTTCAATACTACTATATTTTTTATGGTTATTCTGTGGACTGCCAAGGCTATCTTGTATATCTTAGGGTTATAATAGGTGAGTGATGTGTACCTTGTGCTCAGTCCCCTCATGTGATCGGCGGCGGACCCGAGGCTCGTGTGCCTGCGCCTGCAGCGCATGCGCGGCGCGGCGCGCGCGGTCGTGCACCTCGCGGCACGTGCGCCGGATGTCGAACACGTAGCGGCGGCCCAGCGTCGTCGAGTCGTTGAAGATCGACGCGATTGTGCCCTGTAGACAAACAGACACAAAACATTAGTAAACAACTCATAAAAATGTATTAGAAACACTGTATATCTCAAAACGATAGTATTGAGTTCCTGTTGCATAAATGTCAAATTTGACAGTTGAAAGGACATTACTACTTAGTTCCTGAAGTGGTCGCTAGAGGCGCTGCACGATTGGTCTATTGCTAATGATTAGGTAACACATTTTAAATGTCATATTCTATGACTAATGTGTGAAATGTACAAAAAAAGGCTGTATTTTATTTTCCTTGTTACTATGTATTGAAGCAATGCGACCTTGATTCAAAAATGTTAATATTGACACAATTACTTATCAAATTCGCTATTCGTTAATTCTTTAAATCCCTCATACGGAATGCTTATGTCAAGTAAATACCCATTATCGGTAAATACCCGAAAATTTACAACATTAAAGGTCAATTAAAGTTTATATTTTTGTGTGTTTTATTTTCCTAAAGCACGGAAGCTGTGCAGATCCACTAGTCTGCTAAATACCTAAAGTAACCGCAAATGTATAAAAAAAACTGTCATGAACTGGTGGTGGTGGAAATGGTGAAACTGCCTAAAGTAATATAATTACTTTGAAAAGAGTGTTATTTTTACAGTTTTCAACAAAAACATGTAACAATGGTTCATTACAATGATTTATAAGTTCCTGTGAACTATAACGGTGAAGTAAAAGTCGTTGGCACAGTATTCAAATAATTATTCCTACCTACCTACCTAATGTTTGAAAATGCGTGCACTGATTCCCAATGTGGTTAGCTTTTACAGGCACTTTTATAAAACGTTTAATGAAAGTAAGTACCTATCTATATCTAATTTAACGATATTCAAATATGACTTTGTATTGTACTAACTAAGCTATGGTAATTATTGTAATTTAGTACAGTATGCAAGAAATAAATATACTTTTAATTATTTATTCCTCCGTAACCTCCATCTACTATTATAATTCATAATATTTATTATTAGTATAAATAACTCTTACTATAATACACGATTTATAAGCTTCTAAAACCCAAATTTTCGTCATTTTTATTTCAAAATCCGTACATTTTAAATACAATCAGCTTTTATACATAAATCTTTTCATATCAACCAATGTTATTTAACAAAATAACACCTACAGCTCTCAACTGTAATTTCCTCATAGCCACTACATACATAGGGCACATACAGCATACAATACAATACATAGTCGAATCACGTTTAAGGTCACCCACCACGCCCCCTCGTACTAAACACTACGGTTCAAAGTCCACACGCAATCTATACAATTATTTGGACAAACACTGTAGCGTACTTTTAATTAACGATTTAAACTTGTATTAATAATTATGATATAACGGGTATAAAATGTAATTACAATTTGAAATGGCTGAAATGTATTACTCTAAGTTCAATTTAATTAATTATAAATTACTAGCCGACCCGCGCAACTTCGCTTGCGTCACATAAGAGAGAATGGGTAAAAATTTTCCCCGTTTTTGTAACATTTCTTACTGATACTCTGCTCCTATTGGTCGTAGCGTGATGATATATAGCCTAAAGCCTTCCTCGATAAATGGGCTATCTAACACTGAAAGAATTTTTCAAATCGGACAAGTAGTTCCTGAGATTAGCGCGTTCAAACAAACAAACAAACAAACAAACTCTTCAGCTTTATAATATTAGTATAGATAATTAATTAAATTGAACTTAAAAAAGCCGAGTGGTTTAAGTTGACACCTCCCACGCAAGTGGTCGCAGGTTCGAAACCGAGGCAACACACCAATGACTTTTCGAAGATATGTGTGTATTAGAAATAATTATCACATGCTCCAACGGTGAAGGAAAACATCGTGAGGAAACCTTGCATGCCTAAAATTTGTTTAATACATTTATTGAGGGCATGCAAAGTCCCCAATCCGCACTTGGCCAGCGTGGTGGACTCAAGGCCTAACCCCTGCCTCATTATGGGAGGAGACCCTTGCCCAGCAGTGGGACATTAATGGGTTAAACAAAAAAAAAAATTATATAATAAAAAATTATAATGGCAATTAGATGCTATTTAAAGAAAGATACTCGAAGGTGGCATTAAGTTATTTGAAACTATTAGTATAATATCGACTACGCTTATTTATTTAGTATTTTATACTTATTCTATTATCGAAAAAACCTTTTTTGTTAGCAGTTCATTTCTTAAAACTGCTTTAGTTGATTTATTTTTAAAACAATATTATTTATAATCGTAAAAGTTTTACGTAATTTATTTATTTATAAAGTTGAAGTGATTTTAGTGACTTCTCAATATGGTATGGTCACGTCATAATCCATTAAACCACAAAAATCCTTGCATTTTTTTCTTTTAATATGAAATGTAGGAATGATTGTGGTTTTAAAAATTAATTATGAAATATTATTCAGTGGTAGTGTTCCGGTAACTCTGTGGCCGGGGAGTTGATTGGTGGCTGTTGACGTGACTAAATACATGTCTACTCTTAATTTGTTATTAATAGCCGATAATTACATAATATTAAAATACAACTTTTTATTTTGTGTAGGTAGGTACCTACTCATATTTTTTTTTATTATTTTGAAGGAAGCTGCCATAGTATAATACTTTTGCGTTTCATTCTCAAGGAATGCTACAACTATGCTCGTATATATTTAAATGGAATTTGCAGTTGTCACAAATCTCTATTGCATTTCTCCTAGTCCTATTCTAAACGACATAGGTACAAAATAATTTAATAATAGCTCTTAGCTGTAATCAATCTCACCTAGATAGCCCATATGCCTAAGAACAAGTTTATCAATTTCATTACTTTCAACCTAGGTAACCATATTCATTATAAAAACTTCACACCCTAAAGAAAACATCCAATATTCTAAAATACCAGTCTACTAGAACAATAAGTGGAAACTCACCTTCAAATCTCTAATAAACTGTTCAGTAACATCACTCCTGACAGTCTCGCAGCAGTAGAACGCGTGTTTCTCAGTGACGGCCCTGTACAAGGCGGCGGCTTGGCCCGACGTGGCCATCTTCACGTGGAGAGTGGCTTCGTTGCCCTCGTCCGTCACGTACGACATCTGGAAGTTGCGGCGGAACGGCTGCGCGCGGTGGATCGCTGTGTATGGGATGCTGGAAGTAAGAAAATGAAAAATGTTAAGAGATTTTTTGGTGAAAAATCGTCTGCTGTTAAGATGAGGTCTTGTTTGTTGACAAAACTAGTCCTGGTTTTGCTTAATAAGGAGTTTAGTTATGGACTCATGGGTATGACTAGATTCAAAACCATGTTTTCTTGATAGTGGCTGTCTTGGCCAGAAATTGTGTGGTAAAGCGACCATTTCTCAAAAATGTTACAGCATTTCGAATGCTGTACTGTACTGTATACTACAGTACGAACTAGGTGAAGCCAACTTTCAGGTGACATCTATAGTTCTAGAGGCTGATTGCCAGTGGCTTAATAAACTTGATAACTGTTATGATAATTGCCAAAGGAAATGGTACATAACGTTCTTTAAAAGGTTATCATAAGACAGACAGTATTCTACATCTCACGAAATACTCTGATAACTTATCACTAACAAAGAAATGGAACAAAAGAATCCTTGTTTAAACAAGTCGAGAAATTTCTTCAAAATATAAGCGTATCTTATCAGTTTCAATAATAATGATAATGTGAACGAAATGTATGAAAAACACGGATATTTATGTATTATGTTAAAACCTCTTTCACTCGGTATTATTATACTTGGACGATAAAACTGTCTAGGTTTTGTGTACCTATAAAAATACTTTTATTTGTTTTCTGCACATCGTAAATACGTTTGTTTGTTCATAAGAAACTTTTTACCCAAACAAAATTATAGTCTTAGGTAGTCATTACTCTAATTACACCTTACAATAAATGTTAAATAATATTTTTGATACCTATCTCGGATTTTTTTCGATTCCATTGATGATTATTTTTAGCACACAATATGATAGCTACAATAGATGTAGCATAGATTATAATATTATTATTACTTTATCAAGGTATTAACCGCATTTTACTGTGTTTCTATCACGGGGGACTTTACAAACATACAAATTAAGGACAAAACTACTATCAGTAATTTAAATATTTATTTTAGGTACGAGTGTTATTATGTGATTAGTTTATCAAAATGAGTCAAGCAGTTCGTTAGCAACATGTATGACCCCGTACAAGTGCAAGCATATTAAACAGTTTACTAATTAAAACCTATTATTTTGAATATTAAGTTCTCGTTTGACACTAACAAGGAAATTGTTTTCAAAACAATTTACGTAATCAGTCATTTTCAACTGTAGTTTTAGAAAACAACACGAGTGGGTGCTATTAAAAACAAACCACAGCTATAATTCTGAAAAACTTATTTAGCCAAACAAAACTGCTGCGGTTAAATGACATACAAACGCTAAGAGTATTCGCCAAATTCCAATAATAATGTAATTACCTATTATGACTACCAATAAGAAACTAAGCATGAAATAATGATTGTCACACCAACCTTTGTTTTTCAACTCCAATCTCCTGTTCTCCATTACAAGCTGGTCGGTACACCACGATGCCGTGCGGGCCCACTCCCACGCAAGTGCTCAGTCTGCAGCCACACCCGCCGCCACTCTGTCCCGAGGTCAGGCACCCCACGGTCGCCCCCCCATCAATCTCCTGCTCATCCCTCGCCCTACTCGGCTCCTCTACTTGCTGCCGATGGTACAGCAAGTGACTGTACAAGTTATGAGCGTTGTTGCTCAACGTCACCGGCTTACAGAAGAACAGCTCTTCACCAAACGATTCCAACTTCGATATCTCTTTCAACAGTCTGTATTCAGCCTGGGAAGCCCTCATTCCTGATATCTCGCAGTGGTATTCTATGATCTTGTCCACATGGTCTTCTGGACGCTCTCCCTGAGGTCCTATTCTGTCACACTCCTCGTAAATGTGCGTAGGAGGTAGGTCTGGGTCGCAATCACCAGTTTCTGCTTGAGCGATGTAAGCTATGATCTTTCTCGCTACTTCTAAGTCAGCTACAACGAGCCTGCCTTCAGTTAGATCAAGTTTCGCGTGAAGGTAAAACTGGTGGCGTGTTGGTTCATTGATCAGTAGATGCGGGGGCACCCAGAACTTGACGCGAAGGTCGACGCGTCCCCCGGGGATGCGGTGAGGATCGAGAGGGTTCCGCAAGTTCAGCCATCTTCCGGGTCCTGATCCTGGCGATACGCGGAGGCCGAAGTAGTCCGCTTCGGCACCGATCTCCAGTTTCTCGCATACCTGTAACGAGGAAAGGATACGTCAGCCATGTCACACATCCTGATTAGAAAGGAACGCGGTAGTGAGAGTTAAACGTCTGCTTATTATGCTAGATAGTTTTACCTGTTAATCTACAACATAATTTCAAATGGGATAAGTAATAATAAGTATACCCTATAATTTGATTACATACTTTCGCAACATTTTGATGTTCGTAAATTATTAAAAATTACATATTAGTGGCGGTCAGAGTGTGCTAACTAATTTGGCGACGCAGAAGTGAAAGCGGCGACTCAAAAACCAATTATTAGGTGCCATTTATCAATGTAAAACACGTCTGGTTCTGTGCTGGCGGCCATATTCAGTCTCCAGTTAATATTTTAATAAGTTATATCGTTAAAATACTGGCCACCGCTGGTAATAGTACAAGACACTACTTTTACAAACACTACCACGGTATTTTCAATGGTGATACTGATGTTATTTGTGTTATTGCTAAGTAGTGCAATTATACACGATATGAAAACGCAGATACCTCTTATCTTCGATTAAAATAGGTTATTTTCAAGAGGATAACACGAAATTCTTCATAATTATTATGTTTTCGATCAAATTTCCTTCAACAATATTGTTTTTGATGTCGTATCAATTAGCATAACGTTGTTTTCGCCAGTGGCAGCGCACTTTGGAACAAGAATCGTAAATGAAGGTGCGTCAAGTGTTTACTTATTAATTGCGCCGTCGATAATCGTGAATACACTTGTGGGGAACAATACCTGTGTTATTTATAAGTATTTGTCATTTGTATTGAAGACTTTGGACTTGATGCGAGGTAATTAATGTTTGGTTTAGGTAGTTAATGGTTAGATCTGTATTGTGGTTTTAACGTTTGAGACGCAGTTCACTAATGAGGAGGTTTTCCTGTTGCTATCGACCTCGTGTACGTATGTTGGGCATTTATATTCGAACACAGCAACAACTTAGTAAATCTGTTACCATTGTCACCTAAAACGTTTCTCAAAAATTAAATTAGATTTCGCAAAGTTAGTTTGTTTCCTTCTTGTTTTATTCCGTTTTATGAAGTCCAAGAAGATATTTGCATGTATAATCAATGTTGGTAAACATTTTCTAGTGAATCCTTGACTAAGCATTTAACTATGAAAATATATGATTTCAACACTGACGTTTGTTTTGAAATCCTATCAGTATCACTCAGATGCATCGAGCTTGTTTATATAATGTAATCTAATCGTTGAGTAAGGACGATGTTTACGATGAACACCATTGTGTTTACGAGAAAAAAGTAAAAGAATAACAAGGCTTATTGTTATGATGTAGAAAGAGAAAAAAATGTCTACAGTATTCTTCGAGATGTGGACTTTAGACCGAAATAATAGGCACACATCACCCCTTTTATTACAAAGAGAATAACGCACCCCTACGTGGGATTAAAGCAGGATTAACTAACAAAAAATGCCGATCAGGTTTGCTTTAAGACATTAAAAAACATGTTTAAAAAAAGGAAAAGGGCTACACAGAGTGTTTGACAAAAGATTTCTTTTTTCTGTAGCAATATGCTGTTCTTTTAAAACGTTGCGATTTGTTTCATCTATGATCTTCTGTACCCTGTCTATATCAGTACCTCATGCAAAAACAAGTTATTTGCGCACACATTAGCTCCTAACAATAAACGTGTATTGACACACAGGTTTTCCGTCACATCACGCACTGGCAGCATGCAGCAATAATTGTAATGCAAGCCTATTGAATAAATATGACACGTGGAGACGCCGTGATGCACTCATGTACGGCAGCAGAGCCTTGTTGATCTCAATTACGAGATTTGTACAAGATTTATTAGTTGTGACGTCTTTTGACAGAATTGAATTGATACACGCAGCTTCTAGAAGACCTAATGACTCTGCATGTGTGGCCATTTAAAGTAAAATAAGACAAGATTTATGAATGTAAATGGAACTTAAGAGTCTGGTGGGACGTAGCAACAGGGGTTGCTTGCTCACCCCGATGGAAAATGGCCTGGTTTTATTTCTGTACGTATGTGTGTATTTGAAACTAACATTTCCATTACCTTAGATACTGCTTTAACTGGTTAGATCTAGATTATTATTTGGTTTGTCAACTAAAATAGACTTTGCTTTATTGCTTTATCAACTCATAGCAATGGCACTTTTAGTTAGAGATAAAATCTTTAGTTAGAAAACTTTTGTACAATGTTCCATAGCATATTTTAGGAAAACTTAGCCTTTTCCTAGCAGATATTTTATACGACAAGTTTGTAAAATTCTGTGTGTACCAACGCTCCATTCTCCGAAACTACTAGTCAGATTTCTAAAATTCCTGCTTTATATAACAGCCACGTTCATGAAAAAGACTACGGGTTATCTAACATCATGCTACGACCAACGAGAGCTGAACAGTTCCTACCAACGCGAGGGAAATAACAACCTAATTAAAAAACTGAATAGCAGCCAGCTCATCTATCTCACCACCATATCGTACGATGAACGTGATACAGTAGCAGAACGTAAATAAGAGGTCAAATGACAAATATTTACAGTACACGACACCGTGTCAAGTGTCAATGAGAATGAACAGATAGAGTTACTGGCCTCACCGGTGTGGATTACGATTAGCGATTTTATACCGAATAGGAGTAGGTTGTTTTGTTTTTTAGGTCTTGTTTCGTTGGGTAGGTCAGGCAGGTCGTATAGTACGTTAGTAAAATTAATGATGGCTGCTTCTTTTTGATCGTATTTTGTATAATTAATAAATGTCCAAGACGTTTTTGGTTCGGGTTTTCATATAGTTTATTCCTGCTCACAAAAATAAGAATAAAACTCTAATTTACCTCTTAGAGACAAAGACAGACGACAAAGAATTTATAAAAAAAAGGAGGAATATATATGTTAGTCGCGTTTTTTCTACTGGCCAAGGGAATGAGACTTAAATATAGGTCTGGTATTATTTAATTTTCCTAATAACAGGAAAACCATAATTAACTTAAAAGCTACTGCATAAAGGGATTCCCTAACCAATTTGCTAAAAAGAGGTAATAAAATGAAAACAGGGAGGTAAAACAATTTATTTAATGCAAGTACCGTTAGGGAAAGTTTATGTACTTCGCAGAATCAACGCAATTGAGGGAGGGTAATAACGGTACTGAAGTACTGATTGATTGAAGATACCAGTTTTTTTGAGGAAATTATACAATTTTGATGCATCTGCCGGTATAATGTGTTATGGGGAGACTTTTTGTATGAGAACCGCTATTAAAATTAGCTTTCTTCATAATCATATGTACTTAATGTTCTGCACGTAACAGTAAAGGTACCTAAGTAAATACTGCCCGTATCTTAGTGGTTCCTAGACAATGCTTGTCAAAAATTTGTATATGAGAACGATAGTGCTGTTTCGTTTAGTCTGTATATATAAACAATGCCTTGTTTTAGTTATACTTTAGTAGGCATTAAATATTTTAATTTTGTAGTCATAATATTTTGTCATTCTCAAAATATGCACAACCAAGGAACGTTACCTAAAAGTACTATAGTGACTTTATATGAGGCATATTGTAGTTATTAAAATAGTTTGTAGGTTAATTAACTTTACAAATGATAATGGTATGATAGAGCTATAATTCCCAGCAACTGAATCATTTGTCATATTTGTAATGTGGTACTTAATTAATTACACATTACTCATACTTACGTGTGATGAAGACTTTATTTATAAGTTTAGTATGGAATTGATATTTTAAATTAATAATTTTACTATTTAATTGCACCCGTATGTTTTTGAACATAGTCAAAGATCCCGAGACCAAAATTTTACATGGTTTTACGCAAGCTGTAATTTTGAAAAAACAACAAAACGATTATTTAAAATGCGATGACTATAGTTGCTTCTTAATAATGCATTGTGTAAGAGAAAAAACAAACACTTTGTTGAGTGACAAAAATAAGAAAGTATCATGCCTTCAATACCTGATAACTTCTATATAAATCCGCGACAATAAAGTACCTAAAAACATGTTTTTTTGTTTCAAATGACGATCGTTCACCTCTCGCTTTGATAACAAGGTCCCTTTCTTTATCACTTATCAAACGAAACAGGACTGTATTGTATTCAAAATATGGTCGATTTTATAACAATGAAATTATTGTTTATTATTAAAATATTGATAAAAAGTACGGTCACGGTTTCCGTTTAGGCTCTTTGTTATTATTTAGGGCGTTAATGTTTAGTGGAGTGAAATAAAAATGGTTGAAAGAGAAACTCGATGCACGGTGCGCGACCATGGCATATGTTGTAAACTATAATTACAAAGATTACGTATTCAGATAATCATTTTGTAGCACAATGATCTTACAAAGAAGAAAAAACTGTTCTTTTTCTGATGTTGGTACTTCTACTTCTACCAATTTTGAGATAAGAACTGTTTGTGTACTGATACCTAAAGACAAAGAACGCTAGTCAACGTTATTGTAATTCTGTACTATTACTATTCTATAGCGTAATGTTATAGTGTATCTGGCTGCACAAATGTAAACAACGCAGTTGCCATGGCGAGTAATAACAAATAATACACTCCATCTCTTTCCATTGTACTCATTTCTATCGGTCCTCCCTTTCGTTCTTTGTTTGATACTCAAACCCGTTTTCCTCCGGTCGTACACACCTTTGAGTACCTCGTACTCCAGAATTAACTCAATCAACAAAGCTATCAACATAGCAACCTCAGTTTAATGTAACCATTACAGATTTACACATATATTTGGCAGAACGCTAATCCGATCCATCAACTGGTTGCCAAATTGTACACACTAACAGTCGAAAGTTCGCAATTTGGATGGCGAATCGCTCGATTTGTTGCTCGACTGATCGTGAATTGAGCATGCGGTCTGCGCGTGATACGGAGAGAGAGAGACGGCACGAAAACATCTGGGTTGGCCGTTTACTGGTCAATGTTTATACACAGCTATTTTTGTTTCGCCAACACTGCCAAGCTAAAGGATTTTGATTTTGCTGTTTTGTACCTGACCTATTTCTAAGACAATGTTTTGTTTTTAACACGTTGTACTAACGTGTTCACTGTGGTCAGCCAAAATACTAGTGGAGGGAGTAAATCTCAAAACAGACTTCAATTTGTTCTAACAATTAGTACAGATTGCAGGAAGTCTTGAAAAGCTTGATTGAATGTCGTGAGATGTAATCAGACTGGTCGGTTTCCTACTTAGAACTGGTTTTATTGTGCAATAGCGACTTAAAAGGCTAGACCACTTGCAGCGTTAAGTATTAGAAGAAAGTACTTTTAGACCTTAGTACTGCATTCGTGTATTTTTATCGTGTGCATGTAAAGCCACGTTTTTTCACCCACGTGACTTAATCGATTCCTTCATTCATGGTTAGAAACAGTTTTATCGCGAAAGTGACGTCACAATAGTAGTAATTGCATAAATGTGCAATTGCATGACATTAGCCCTTGGCAATTTAGTTTATAACGGAATAAACATCAGACAATATTACTTGAATTACGATTGATTCCTCATGTAACTGTAGTTCCATTTTCGAAAGATGTATTATGTTTTTCTCTTAATGTCTTCGAACTGGCAGCTTGCGATTGGCTTACAACCAAATCTTGTTCTTTGTTCGGTTGTCGTCGTGAAATTCCGGCTTCCATAATGGATGCAATATGAAGGGAGTCAATGCCCTTTACTGTCACAGCGCTTCAACTTTTAAAAAGAAGTCACTGTAATTCAATTCCTTTCTTTGATGTATACTTAGACACGGTTTCCAAAGTATATGTGGCGAAGTTTCATTGTTTCTTTAATGGCTGTAATTAATAAAGCTATTACATTTTCCGCAAGAGATTTTCCCGGATTTAATTTGTACAAGGAAAATCGTCTCTTACTTTTTTGTAGGCACTTAGATTGAAAAGATAGCTACAGTAGTTATATGACTGGTACAGAATGTTTGTTATTTAATTCCTAACCTTGTAACTGAGCTTCCATCTGTCCCTGACAAGTCCCTTCACCCTTTCATAAGTTAGTATATTTATTTCCATTATTGTCAATCGAGACTCCACAAATGTAGTCCTGTATGTTTTTTAGTGCAACCTGGCTGGAACTTAACCAGTTCTCGCTATTGTCGGGTCGATGTCCGACTCAAAGGATACCACGCACGTGCCCCGCTTTGAACTCCTAGATAAAGCAGATTAGTTTCACTTTTTATACCATAAATCTGTAAAAGGAAACGTTAAAAACGACATTTTTTATTTAGAAAAGAAACGCTAAAAGTTCAAATGTCGAATACGAACGGCTTTTAAATTTCGTAACCACTGGCTGCATGTGATGTTTCCTTTTAAATGTAAAAAGTTTACTTTCGAAAGAGGTTTGAGCTTTGCTTGCGAGTCGTATGCTTTTTTGTGTCAGTTGAGGACATGTAATGTCTGTTCTTTTGTTGCGTTAATTATTTCCTGTACCGTGAGGAAATGTTCAAATTAATAAACGATCGAAAGCATAATTATGTAAGAGATTGTTTTAAATTAATGAATGGGCCTAAAGTCTACAATTAAAAACAAAAGCCTTGTAATAAAATTGCAAAAACGGAATCGTTGTTTTTCTCATACTAATATGAATATGCTAATATTGTAACAGTCGGCCTAACGACGCAGTTGCAAAAAAGTATTGTTTACAGAATTCACTCGAGTATTTAACCTCGAGCACCTGCACATATTCTACCTACATTGTTTAAAAAGAAAATTACGCGCAATACACTATCGCGAATGACCAACCACGTGGTAGAAAAATAATATTCTAAACTATTTTGCCGACACGGTAAATTAAACTCTATTATTTGATTGCAAGGATTCAAATTAATTTGCAACGGATGCTAGATTGGTTTGACTAATAAGTAGGGAGCCATTTTGTTAATGACGTAATATGACCAAACGTAGATGGGTTATAAAAACAAGGGCAAGCGAAGGTAGTTCGTGTATTAACTTAGTTGATAAGTCACTTGAACAAAGGAATATGCAATAAGGAAGCTTGTATGTAGACAGAGGCATAAAACATATTATTTTAGTGGTGAATTGATTAGAAGAAACTGTAAACACTAGCAGTGAGTCATATACCGTCTAGTGTAAACATAATTACCGCGAAAATACTTTAAAGACGGCAAACACACTAATTGCTTTTATTCAATAAAATAGTAGGTCAATTTGAAACGCAGAAAACCTAGTGTATTTATAAGAATTCTACTTTGAAACAGATTTTTGTCCCATTTTTAGTCCAGAAAGCGTATTCGTTCATACGCTGGCTGATCAGAATTGACATACATATTTCGAAGAATTGTTTAAAGAACTTTCTGGCATAGCTTTTAACATATTTTTTCATTACCACTAAAACAATATTAATCAATTTCTAAATGACAAAGATTTGATCCGTTGTACCTACATGGTCTTTGACGTGAAAAGGTATTATACCACTCTATAAATAATGTAATAATCGTTCTATTAATTAAACATTATACGGTTATTTTAACAGATAACATTGTTAATATGTAATGGGCCGTGGTTGACAACAATAGAGGCCTTGATAACTACGTACGATAATGCCTGAAGGAATTTATTATTCATACTATTTTGTTCCTGGTCGCGTAAACATAATAATGGTAATATAATTAATTTACTTCCTGCAAATAAATGAGACTACGATTTTTAATATGTATAATGCACAATTACATTTTTCTCAAAATCATTACCTTAGTATTATTCCTACGATTTAGGAACAGAATAAAAAAAATATTTGTACTTAAATAAATTTGAAACTATAGAAACGCACTTCTTCAGTTTCTATAAAAAAAATGTCCCCTAAAAAGGGTAGTGAGCTTTTAGCCTATTATACTGAACTAAACTGTCAAGCGTGGAAATGTGAGTAAGTACCTAAGTATGTATGTACATAAATTATGTCAAAATACTTGTATCCAAGTTGTGACTAATTTTATTGAAATGTATTTCAGCTGATTACATAACTTGTGTATTTTGCTATTGTTTAAATTTCAGAGTATTTTTATGTACTTTATTACGTAGATGCATTGAAATTATCTAAAATGTAATAAAATCATATTTTAAGTATATTAAGTTTATTGACTGCAAGAATGCGTAGTGCTATTAGATTTGATAAGATATGCATATAAAATAATTTGTTTATGTCAATATTGCGAAAACAAAAACAACACGATTACTTTGATTTATTATCAAAACAACGTGTTTTTCAAAAAGGTAGTTATCGATTGTCTTGATCTTATTAGTTATATTGACAACAATAATATTTTATTGTTGCACAATTAAAATATTAGGCACGAAGAACCTATTTTTCAAAAACAACATTTTGTTTTGTTAATAGGTACAGTGCTTACTTATAAGTCTAGTCTTGACACTAAGCATCTTAGTGCAAAATATAATTTATAATATAAGCCCGAAATGTCAAAACTGCACATTAATAAACATTTTAAGTTTTGACTCAAAAGTTTCGAAACAGTGACGTCAGTGCACTTCTTCAACTTTATATGACGTCACCACTACATGAAATAGACAATCTAAGTATATGATACATAACTATTACATAGTATATAAGTGTAAATTATAAAGCACATAGAAACTTCTATGTATGTGCAACATTCACACATTTAAGAAAACAAGTCCTTATACAGGACGTAACTAGATAAATCTAGTTTAAACTAACAATACAAACCTGTCTTGTTTAACAACTTTGTAATGACCTCTACTCTGCCGTCGTAAATCTAAACACAGTAACTTCAAAATATGCGTTTTGAGAAAAACGCGGTTGAAGTTTAATGGTTAATTTTTGCTCTCATGAAGATACTAATTATTGTATATTATTTCATGCAACTTTTAATGTTAGTATATAGTTAAATCTTTGATTCTGTATATATATATATCTAGTATATTATTATTGTATAAATAATAAAATTAGATAATGTGTTTTAAGCTAGGGTAATAATATAATATTGTTTTATTTTTTAAGTTTCAACACGGTAACTCAACGGTTACTGTGTTGTAACCAAGTTTTACCTATTACTGTGTTGTAACTTTGTAAAGATATTAACATTAGGGGAATTACGACACAGTAAGTATGTACATACTGTGTTATAACTATGTTTCTTAGAAATACGTATAAAATCAGTAATACAGTAAATGAGATACTGTGATTTATTCAAGTATTTGTTGTTTATCTTTGAACAATATTTTATACGCAATCACAGTAACTGAAGAAGCCGTGTTATAATCAAGCAAAAAAAGAAAAATTAAAATCTATTCACGTTAAAAAAACACAGTTAGTAGTGAGATACTGTTATTTAATTTAAAATAACACAGATACTGTATTTTTTATTAAAAAAAAAGTTTTTTTTGTAAAAATACTGTGTTTTTATTTAATGTATTTCGGTAACTATCCATCGTACAAACAAACCGAAAACTTTCTCAAATAGCCCGCGGTCTCCTGATTCCAAAGAACTAAACAAACTATAAACACAGTAACTTAAGTTACTGTGTTTACATTTACGACGGCAGTACTATACATGGGGTTTGAAAAAATTGGTAGTATTAAAACGGTTCAAGTACACCTATTATATAGCTGAGGCATTTAAGTTATTTTGAAATTGGAAAGATATGATATCTATATATTCTTATTTACATTACTGACTATATTAGCTGGTACAAAAATCTACTCGCTTACTCCCGACACTCCAGTTTGTTTCCAATCGTGTCGAATTAGAGCTAAATTACTGCGTGATTGCTTTCTAAAGGAGAAAACGTTACAAAAAATATATTTTACTGAATATAATACTTATAATTTAATCATTCATCTTTGACATTATTCTGTCAAACTATCAATAAATCTTTTGTAATTTTTATATCCAACAAAAACATTTCTACGCTTCTAATCTACTCCGTATCGATTACTATTGCGTGATCGATTCATAACTGCGCGCTATTTTCAATGAAAAACCTGTTTTCTATCAAAACAGTTTGATCTTCACGCTATTAAAACCTAGATGCTCTTTTTGTTTTAGTGTTTTTATTTATTGGTGGGTGGAAAATGTCATGTGTCTGCGTATTTGCATTCAGAGACCCTAATTTTATTTATATTTGTTAAAAACTATGGTTTTTGCATAGTTTCTGCGACACGCATTTGGTGTAATGACTTTCACGAGACGAACAAGCAATTAGTTTATTTTTAAGGCGCATGTATTAGTGCTCGCGATCCAGATATGATTACCTGCAGAAGGTAATTCGAATCTAGCAGAATCACAGCGATACCAGAAATGATTTACCCAGCACCAAGTTGATCCAAGCACATTTAAAATTCATTGGCAAGTATTCAATTGCAAATAGCATGCATCAATATTCGAATCAGGCACGTAGAACATAACACTCAAATCCCCAACTTCCTCAGTCGATAGCTTCAACAAACAGCTTTATTACATTCACCTCGGCACAAGCTTTTCAAATGTATATATAAATGGGAAAATAATAGCAGAACTGATAGTTTTTGTTCTCTCGGGCAATAAACCTTGATGGGACTTTCTCTAACTCATCTAGGAAACATATATGTTGTATGATTGTATCTGTTGAAAGGGCAGTCTTCCTCGCCGCAACTTTCTGCTGGATTTTATGTGCGCGGTTTAGTAATGACCTATGTGGTCTACGAATTTGGAAAGCTGATAAACCCAAACTTAATATTCGTTTAAGGCAGACGTTAGGCTAAATAAGTTCTAAGTAAACAAATTAAGTTGAGCACCGCTCGATAGGAAACTTTTTCTAGAGTCTTCCTCGACGGATCTTTGTCTTGCAGTAACTACCTTCCATTAAATAAATATATGCATTGCTATGTATATCGATGGCGCAAACACCTTGGTTTTCAATGTTAAAGGGTCATTTTTAATGTTTATATCGCGGGTTGCGTAATATTTTTAGCGTCAGCTTGCATTTCGAAACGCGATGTTAACAACGTTGGCGCCAATCCATTTTGACAGCACCATCCATTTTGTTTAATGTGTATATCCGAAATTTTGGATACTGCAGATTGCCATATTTCGCACACATTGTAATTTTTATAGCAATTATTTTGGGGTTATTCAAAGTCACGCTCGGTTTGTTTATGTAATGGCATAAATCACAGATTTTGTAGATAACTTTGATACACCTAGTATTAGAAACGCAAAATAGATAATAGATCACATGATTTACCCCACGCGAAGTTGTTATTGATAGATAAATAGCAGATAACGCTAATTTACTATGTCATCAAATCTTAGATTGTTGTGGCACTCCCTGCACTGAGCAAATACACGGCTTAACGTTACTACGCAGTTAGATTATACAAGGAACCTAAAAATACCTACATGTAGAAGCAAAGCAGGCCATTGCGAAGTTGCTACAATATTTACAATGTAATAAGCAGTGTACATACTTTACGCATTTTATAGCCCTCCTTAAACACTAGCTGTTTATACCTGTTTATTTCGCGCGTTATGTCCGTCAACCGCCATTTTGTCGCCACCTATATTCTATATTCAAATAGTTACAAGTAGCACCGGTTTCGCGCCTTCCTGAATAGTTCAACATAATTTATAGAAATACTTAGAATTTGTTGTAAACAAGCCATGTTTAGCTGCGACATTATGAATTTAAATTGCGAACATTTGTTGCATTTTGAACATTAACATTAGCATATTTGAACGTGGCAACACCATTGTCGTAGTAATGTGCGCAATATTCGTTGAGGCTGACAATAAAATTTTGCCATTGCTAAATAAGGCAAGGAGAATGAAGACTCAGGTAAATAATATTCACCTTGATTTCGAGATACTTAATTTGTCAGCATATCTCGGATTTTATTGCTCACGACGGAAAATAAGAAATAAAGATAATTTCTCAGGTAAAAATAATCAAATATGGACTATAAAACCATAAATTCGATATCTTTAATTCCTAAAGACTTCTTTAGTCCAGTGGTACCTTCTGTACTTATTACGATCGTATCTACATCCGCAAATAGGTAAGTAATCTTCATTCTTGTGACGTCAGAAGATAGTAGGGCTATCGTTGGCGGGTAGCAACGAGCGATAAAACATGAATTGGCGAAAAATTGCACCCACCACGACTCATCGATTCTTATCATGAGATATTTAGATATGGTGTACTAACCATGGCTCAAATTAATATTGTAAATAAAAAAGTTGTTGATAGAGACTATGTAGATAAAACAAAAGACGATTTTTTACAGAAGCACCGAGATCTGTCAGCATATTATGGAACAAAAGGTTTTTGTGGTACATTTAATAAGTTTTCGCAGAAAAGAGGTATTTCCTTCACATTATTACTCAAGGAAAGGAAACGGCTATAGTGAACAACGCGAATGTTGTATTAATTACAATACGCTAGCTACGTCTACCTATTGCCGAGCCCCTGACGATCAAAGTCCAATTTTTTATAACCTCCAAACCGGTTTACGCCTCGTAAATTTTAGAGGTGGATATTTGAAGTATGTTCTTTTAAATCAGGTCAGAATTTTGTACAAATTACGGGTAGATTTAAGATTAGTGTTTAGCAGGAAAAAGTTATTAAAATGTCTTAGATAATTTACTTTGTGGGTTATCTGAGAAAGTAGGTTTTGTGACAAACATGTTTTTAAGGAATATGGGTTGCATGCTCCAAATAAATTGGGTTTTAGGGCCAAGACATGAAGAGACTATTTTTATTTTGAAAGAATTGTAATATTATATTATAGTTCAAATAGAACAAAGGAAAAGGTTCATACCTAATCATAAAAACGGTTTTGACCTACAGCATAATTCTTAGCCTTGGCCATACAATGGAAGGCAAAAAACTCTGACTAAGCAGGCAACACTAAAATAGGAAAACAAATTTTGGAATGGCGCCAAAATTCAAATACTCCGTTGACAACCAAGTTTTATTTTTAAAATTATGTTTCATTGATTCGTTAATAGAGATTCGGAATTTAAATATTCTATCTTGTAATGAGAGGTGAATAAACTTAATGGTGTATTGTTTCATTGAAGGCAAAAAATATTGTTTAACTTGAGTATCATGCACAGGATTGTTTTTGTCGCGCAGTATTTTAATGAAACTGTTTGGTAGTCGCACACATACTGGTACGTCTAAACATGGTATGACAATTAGAATTTACGGCACCATAAATGGTCACGTGACAGGGTAATATATTACTCGCTAATCTAACAATTCAACAGCATCGCAAAATCAACAGATAATTTCGCGCTGTTCTCCTTCATGGTACCTCAGAAATACGCTAACTGCCCATACATTTTTTACGTGTGTATAGTAACTTTCTCAAGTTCAATCAGAGACTGAACTTTTGGCTGTTCTCCAATGTAACACGAGGTGTGAGCGTGAATCTGACGCAACAGGGATCTCCCACGTATTTGAAAACGCGAGTTTACACACGTTCACAGTCCACACCCCTGCATTTCTGTCTAGTCTAGTTTAAATCAGTACAAGGTTTTGAATCGCGAGCTTATTCGTAATTTGCAAACAATTATTTTATATTTAATTCAGTCTGGTCGCAGTTGACCCGATCATAATGAATCTGAAGATATTAGCTAGGTAGAAACTAGAGAACGAATTATTTAGCTCCATTCACATTCATACAGACTATCCAATTTAGTTTCTTGAAACGATTGCGCAAACGCAACGAAAGGATGCTATACGAATGATACACCATCCTGTGATTTGAAAGGAAGTAACATATTTAGCAATTCAAAAGGTAATTGAAAAAGTGCTCAATATAAGAAAGAAGATAACTTTAGCTATGAAAGATGGGGTCATCATCTTGATGTGTCTGTAAATTTGCTAGAAATAAAGATAATATTTGCTTAGTAATAAAGCTGTCGTCAAAATGAGTGGTAAAGTCACCTTTGATAAGCCAAGTCCAAAGTGAAGACAAGCGAGACATGACGACAGTAATTATTCTTTACATGTATTTAAGAAAATGGTCATCATTAGCGTAATGTCTATTATTAACACTGAGTTTGAACTAAAGCAATCTGTCACTTTTGTTTTTAGATTTGTATATGAACGTTCATTTTATCCTAATATGGTTAGTCTGGTTTCATGTTCGTGAGATGATCTTTGCGTGCTAGTCGAAATTAGTTGGCAGGTCAAATAGTTGCATGCAAATTAGCTCTCGGCTCCTTAAACTACACGTTTGCATAATTAAGTCTAGAGTATGTATTTCTTCTAAGAAACGGTAATAGCGTAATTATATGCGTCACGTGTCTCTAATTACAAATTTATTTTCATCCTGAGGTTGAAATATTATTTTGGCAGTGATCGACTCTTTGACTGATCTTTCCTGTCACGAAACGGATTTGCAAAGACAATGCTTTTGGACTCACATTGTAAATCATTGCTCAACAGTATCTTTTCTCCTTGGGTTCGTCATGGTATTGCTTCACTCCTAAATATGTTCAAGTGTTCAGTTACTTGAAAAGGGTCCAAAAGTAAGTGAATATTGAATTAATATTGGAGCCACGTTCAAGAGGTCGACCCACTTGTATACGCTGCGTTTCGGCTTTTGAACTTTCTCAATGAGGTTGAAACACTTGATTTTGTTTAATTGAACAGTTGTAGATGACATTTCTGTATTAATCATTGTGAAATAATTCCAACGCTTGAAATTAAACACGATCAAAAAGGTTAATGAGAATGCGAATTACTTTACCACTTGAAGCATTAAATATGCTATTAACCTACAATTTAAAATACGAAACGGTCTTCTTATAGCAATACACAAAAGTGATAACTCCCTGACATTCATAGATCTATGGAACATTACCGAAAAGGTAATGTGATTAACAAAACAATGAGAACAATAGCGGTCCCAGTACACTGCCCTGCGTAACTCGGTAAGGTAACTTGGCGCATACGCTACGACGCTCACGTATGCAATCCCCCACTTAGTAGCACTTGCTTACCGGCCCGCCTACGGACGTTACGAGATGAAAACTTCATGCAATATACACGTGCGTTTACATACACCAATGCATTGTACAAACACAACAGTGTCAATAGCTTTTGACCAATTTTTTAGGAACAAATCGACGCTTCTAGATAAATTTCAGTCGCTAAGTGACGAAATAATGATATAGAGTTCAATGATCACTCGTTTTTTTCGTGTGTGAGATATGTATGAAACCTATGACCCGCCTAATGTCATGACTTTATTTTGACTTTGACTTGCGTATTGCGAGATCCGGTTACTATCAGTCATAGCCAAGAACGATAATATAATCTACGAGATTAAGTATTTACAGAGTGATAATCAGATTAGTGTTCAAACATAGGCTGTAAGCAGTTGATTATATTTAGATACTAATCTGGGTAATTGGTGTTTTTCATCGTTAGGGCAAAGACCACTGATATGAATAAGGATTTTAGATTAATTTATCATTGTATGTGTAATAAATATGTCACTGTACTGTTGCTAACTAAGTAATTATCTTTACAAGTCTATGTTGACCTTCGTAGAACAGAACAAAGAAATAAAAGAACGCGATTTGCGAAATACCTAAATCATAACGATCTAGCCTGCTGTTATAATAGACTTAGCTTGAATAATGTTTATAAAATGAACCACATTAAACATTCAATGAGGTTTGAAGGTTATGTCTACTGCGCTTTGCTTTAGCAGCAGCTAATATTGCCACAAGACAATAAACACACATAGGTGACAAGCGTTCTAACTTTAAGATTAGAGAGCTGAACTTTACGGAAGTATTTAAAGCAGACACCGTGGCGAAACTGTTTTGTAATCAGACAATAGTAAACAAGTACCTATTACAGATATCGTCGATATTTATACTCAGGAACAGATAAATATAACAACAGCTACATTTAATAGTTAAGGGACTGATAATTCTGTCTGGTCTGTCATGGTATTGATGGCTGATATAGATAAATCCTTGTACAGAGGCCACATTGAGGATATTTCTAACCTTCCCGTAACCGACGACCAGTTTCAAAGGATACTGGTATTAGTCGATAGCAAAACAAACGGATTTATCGAAGTTAATTTATAGCTGTAATAAATAACAGTTATTTGAAATGTCACGAGACGTTTTAAGATTGCAACAAAGAATATTATGATTTACGTGATATTTTATCAGTATTACTTGTAATATTTCTTGAACTATCTCAAGACTTGAACTTTTATCAATCATGCACCGTTTACGTAACAATGTACTTGCGTAACGATGTAATTAATCTTACAAATGATGACGAAAAGATTTTTATCGGGAATTGGCGATATGTATTCAAAGTCAAGGATTCGCGATACCCTTTGGTCTTTTATCGCTTATAGTTCACGAAATGGCTGTGATATCGCTTTATTAGCGTGAAATCGATATTAATATGGAGTTTACATCATGCCAATGTTATCTGTATGTACTGCGGCTGATTACCGCCTATGAGTTGCTCGGAAGTCAGGTTATCAGGGGTCAGAGTTAATTGTTTGATGTTTCGTTGCGATTATTAGTTACTATGTTAATGAACTTCAAGCATGTGTTACAGATATGACAAATGAAGCATGTTGATACTAGATCTACAAACTGTATATTGTTAGTTGCCTGAGGTCCCGAGTAATCTGTCAAATGATTTAATTGGACAATCATGCACGTCAGTTTAGCGGTCAAGTTTTTGTTGTCAGAGTGTATTTAAGGTACGATTGTAATTGTAGGAAATTACGCTCACACAGTCATTGAATTCACTGCTACATGAGCTCATGTTGGACTTTGATACGGAATAATTGAACTGAGAGTAACCGCAAATTTTTCACAGAACGTGTTATGGGAATTACCGAATGTCATCAATCTCGTTAAGGATAAATCGTTTGAACAAAATTTAATTGAATTGATAGCGAAGACGTGACCCCAATTTTAATGAGATTTTTGCAAATAATATATTTAAAGCAAGATAAAAATTACGTAATATTCAAAATTCTCACGATAACTTGAGATAACCTTATTGTGTAATTATAAAAAAGACGTTAGATAATTTTATTGATAATAATCGTACGATTTTCCTAACACGTGCAACAGATTTTTTAGACAAGCTTTTAAATCCGATAGTACCTAATTCGTTTTAATATGATGCGCATTTACACCTCGTAAATAGGCGTGGCTTTTAATCAACATAATATCCTAACAACAGGTAATAACGTATATAATTACAAGAAAAACATTTTGTTCAAAACATCTGCCCCATTTACAATTGACCAACGATACTTCTAACATTGCCCCTCAAATTACCAGCCCAACGTTTTTTTTACCTAATTTCATGTCATTTCAAAAGTTAGGTACAGGTATATAAACCAGGTATTTAATACTAGGTGCATAAGGAGCACGCCTTAGTGCCGTGACTAGGAACCTTGGCTTACATCGCTATTATCTTCGCACACTCGAACGACCTTATTTTTGTACCAACGTACTTTGACTGTTACTTAGTTCTTATTTCTTGGTAGTGCAATTATCAGATTGCGAGAAAAAATATGAATCAGGGATTTTTCTACAAAACCTAGCTGGTTCTAGTCACGTAGTACTTCCACATACTTGTGTCCTAGAAAGCCTATGTCCAACTGATAAAATATGCCTTTGAAAATGACTTTTTTGTTTCAATTACGCTGAGCTGCTCTCAAGATTACCCCCTAGACACAATACCGCAAAATTGACATTCCCTTTTAAGAAAAATCAGTATAAAACTGTACGTAGATTTATTCTGAAATTTGATTTGTTGAAAACATTTTGTACAAAACAGATGGGTGGAATATAAATTGGTATCTTTTCACATCTGGAGTCTGGAATGAAGCATATCAGAAACAGATGTTGCAATTTGTATTTGTTGTTTGCAAGTGCTGTTCTCAATTTTGACTGTATATAAAGCTCGTGAAACCGTATAAGGACGGCCAGGTCATTATGTTTTTATTGTTTTAATCACAAACCGGGTCATTTGGGTGTCGATTATTAAATAGCTTTCGATGAAGTTACCTATGGCAAAAGTGTTTATTATATTTATAAAAATAAAGGAGATTTTTTTAATAAAAATATAATAATGATGTCGCCTCTCAATATTTTGCAGTAAACAAAAGATTTAAAATAAAAATTGTGGGAATTGTCTTTACTATCTTTTCAGATAATCTCATTGTTTTATGAAAAAAAAGTCAGTAAAACTCACGATTGTGATCTTCCTGATTGTGTGAAAAAGTTATTTTCAGCATCGTTTTACTGAGAAAAATAGAAATAGTACTTTATTTAACCATTGTAATATGTATCGTTAATCTGTTCTCAGAAAACGTTCTGTTGGAGTTCCCCAAGGGATTATCTCGGGCCAATTCTCAGTTCCTAATTAGAATTCCCCTTATATTTTCTAACTGTTCAAGACTTATAGTATTATGTTCGTATCTAAATATAATGTAAGTATTTATTTAAGAGTCACGGCACATCGTTGCATTGTTTGTTGTAAGTTTACACTCTGTATTGAAAGAGCAAATTAATTGTACCTTCGTATAGAACAAAGATGTGCGTGAATATTAATATAGATTGCTGTTTTTGTTTTAATGAATTATAAACTATAATAATCTTGCGAAGGATGTTGAGTTTAAATTAATTTGTTGATACATAATTTATATGAAAATGAATGCAAGTGACGTCAATAGTAACATCTAGATACCTATGCAGAACATATTTAAACAGATAGAATTAAACTTTTTGGAGTAAGATTTTGATGATGACAAAATCGGTTCCTTCGAAGTGAAAGTATCTGCTATGGCTACAGAAACTGCAGTAGTATGAAAACATGGATATTTATTGTTACCGGCATAACAAGCCGGGGGAACATAAACTATCCGAAGGATATTGTGACAAACAATGAGCCGTTACACAACGGGTGACGTCACGGTACAAAGTCCACCAGACCAATTGGAAAGTTCAACAGTAGAAGCAGAACGTTTGCGCCAACTATTTGTCCTAAATGATTGTTTGAAATTATTAGTTGGTGCTAAGTGGGTCAAATTGTGTTTTGACAAGTCCAAAGTGCGAATGTCGGGTACAACATTCTGTCCCTGACTCCGAATTTGGGAAGACTTTATGATTTTTTAAATATTCTTCGGTAGATGAAGGAGTAGCTATAACACTGGTTGTCAACTGTGAATCTGACATAAATAATTTCATAACATAACAACATTTATAATTGCTTGAAATTCATTAAGAAATTAATGAAATTCAGCACGTTTTTCCGAATAGGTACCTGTTTAGCTAAATCAGCATAGACAAGTAGATCACCATTTTACAATATCGGCAAAATTAGGATTGCGCAAATCTGCAATATTTTGCAATGACAGAATCATTAGAAATGGCACGTTTATTACAATTTTTGATGACTTTGTTAGACAATTAGTTAAAAACAGGAAACTGTGACCGTTTTATTTTTGCAAACACAATAGAGGATTAGTATTTAATTACGAAATTAACTATTGTTTGTCTCATATATTTATTTTAGCTTATATTTCATCATGTGAAAGTATTACGTCATTATTTGTAGAGGAACATTAGATTTCATAATTGATTTTATAAGTAAAAGATGCGTCTTTAGATAATATTTTTTGTTTCTTTTTACATTATAATATTTCAGTTAATGGTGTATACAAAGCAGTGATTTTATGGGCACTAAACTGAAAATAAACGATTGGATATAACACTGTTAAATATAAAAGTTATGTCTATATTCACGACTTAGAAACCAATAGACACGTGAAAACTCTTCATAAAAGAATAACAGTTTATGGTTTTCGATTTAAAAATAAAAGATGATACAATTAACCTCTTTAGTGAGTAATAATGTAACTGGCCACGTGGTGAGCCGACGTTAAATATAAACCAGTGGAGTTTGTACCCGCTGTTTATGCTTACATTCCTGTTGCAAACGACTACAAACCTTATAGGAAGGATATGAGGTACAAATTGCATTCTGTTTATAAATTTAACTGTCGCTTTACACGGTAAACACTATAACAGTTTACTCTGAATCATATACGGCAAAGAAACGAGTTCAGTTGACTCGTTACAACTAGAAATAGACTATTATTTAAGCGTTTCAGTTTGTTTTGCCGACGATTGATGCGTTTCATTTATCTGTTTGTACATCAAAGTAGCAAGAAACGACTTTGGCAAAGGCAAACCTATCTGAAACTATAATGCAATATGATTAACGATTGACGCGTTTCATATAAAAATTTCATCAGTGCAGTAATTTTGTACAATTTAAACAACAATTGACCTATCGTTTGAACAATTTACACAATAATACCCGTCTACATTGAGAGTCCAAAGGTTTGTAGATTAAATTCAACTATAAACGTTGAATCTAATTCGTCACGTGGAAAAAAATTGAGTGTACTGAAAAATGAGTCTTAGGAATTCAGTGGTAAGGTTGGTTATGGTTTTGTCGATGGTGGAATCACGCAGGGTGCACGTGCGCGTGCGCCGGTAGAGAGTTCACAGCTGTTGTTCGAGTGTTGGACTTTGGACTCGGCTCTACAATCACCGGTGCGCGTGAATAACGTGTAATGACTCCTTGATTTGTTTGCTGACGTATCTTATTGAGTCATCACTTTTATCTACTACCGATATTGGGAAACCTTCAGGATAATCGGTTATCTTTACTGATTTTTACAATTCAAAGTTTAAGATTTATTTATACTATTGCTGTCAAGGCTGAGAGCATTTTACCTTGAAGCATGCATAAGCATTTTAACAGATCGCGTATGGCCTAGTTTTGTCTATTACGGTCTTAGTGTTTACTATCTAATTAGGTACTGTATGGTTTCTAGTAAACTGGTTCATTTTAAACCTAAATAAAGGGGCAATATTTAAACTAAGTCATAAGAATGGAATGTAAAGAAGTTTGGCAGTGCATTTTTTATTTTAGACGATATTTTTGATGTTTGAAAGCACATTACGTTATTCTTGCATCTAATTTTAGAAACGGCCAGTAACAAAATGATTCGTATATTTTACGTGCTGCCAGTCACGTAGAACCACAAATAAGGTTCTATGCAGCTTTTTATACAAATGCATTAACTTTTTTACAGTAGCTGAATGCAGTGTGCTGTTTAATTCCGTATTAGAAATCTTGTTCAGTGTCCTGCCTACTTGAGATTAGCATTTTAGCATCTACAATAAGAAAACAAACTAGGATGATAGATTTAACCGGTCTTAGTTTTGTCTGGTGGATTGACAGAACTGGTCAGAGTTAATAGAAACCTACCAAGAAGAAATTTTGTTATTGTGTTGTAATAGAAATGTATGCCTTTCATCCAACATTTGAGCCAATATGCTGCCAAACATTGGTAACAAAATGATTCGCACCTATTTGTACCTATTTAGATGCTTGATAATTTTTAAATTGGAATAAATTCTTTAGATTTCCTTTTTTACTAGTTCTAATGGCTTTGAAAATCAATGCAAACAAATTATTTATACAACCAGGTTTATAACGTTACATTGTGCAATCGTTACTAGGTGTTACATCTGTAATAGATAGTGTTCACTGTTGCCATGGACCGTTGCAGTTTCCTTGAACGGTATTGAATCATTCACATATTTTTATGTGTCCTAAATACAAAATGCATACAAAGGATTGGCTGGATCCTAGCCAGAAACGAAACGCTTCAAACATTCTGGCGCCAAAAACAAACAATGCAATAAAACTAAACTAATAAAAAATGCGTGATAAATTCAACAAAATTAACCATGAAGAGTTTATTTCCATCGTGTTACCGAATTAAAGCATAAAAAACCGCAATGTATAAGAAAAATACGTTTAAATGCATTTGGTCGCTATCACGAAGGTAAAACGTGAAGAATGCCATTTGCCGGGTCCAAAGTCCGCAAGGTAACACTGACGTCGTCGAGCAAACGTGTCTCGACAATGCTTTTGTTATAATTTAACTATTGAATTAGGACTCCATTTACTATGATAAATACACAATATGATTATAGTAAAACAGTATAAAAACACGCCATATGTTCATAATAAGTTACGTTCACCATAAATGTTGTCCATAGTAATTTGGTTGAAAACTTTTTTTCAAATTTATTCATTGAGCAGGCCGAATAAAAACAACAGTGTCAATGATTATAACAAAGACATTGTTTACAAAGTCAAAAATCGATGCAAAGTTATAAAATAACCCCCAAAAACTTCAAAGTTGCTTGTATTTATGTTGAGTAATAGTTGTGCAGTTTTTACCTTTTCGAGCAGGTCCTGTCCAATTGAGTTGGTGTCCACTTTGACTTCCAAAATCACAGAATTCGCCTGACTTATTAACCACATTTTGTCAAATATTTTTAGGAGAAACCAGTAAAAATAGATTATAAAAGAGGTCGAAATGTTGTTTCGTGTTATTTAATTTCGCGGTTTAACACTTGTTCAACAATGTTTATCTCACTCGCGTAAAGAATTTATTTAAAAATGTCTTTCTTAATTCGCTCTGCGCAATGTTTATCGCGTATTCTTTGTGGAAGTAAAACTGTGAATACTTCCAGACGACGGCCATACTACGTTAAGTTTGCCACCGAAATGATAAAGAAAACAGTGACGTTACGAAGGCGGGGGGCGCGGACACTGTACTGCGGCGTGGTGAATTGTAAATAACACTCACTCAAATAGCATTCATTGCTCCTAATGTATGGGCTGCACAAATCGCGTGACCGGCTTAAATGTCGATGTACATTACTTTAATCGATCACAGTGAGCGATTAAATATTAACGCCGATGCAGGAATGAATTTTTGTTTCGCCCGATTATGCGATAGAGAAAGAGACAGAGCTAACGGCAGCCCGCAGCACCCATCTTGTTATTGACACCAATTTCTATAGTCTCGTATTTATTTTGATAAATAGTTGAAACTTATTTCTCAATGTTATTGAAATTAATTTTATTATTAATGTAGTTAAAAAACCAAAATTGAAGTGACCACCACTTCAATTTTGGTGTGAAAGTGTTCTATGTGTATTTCAGTCGTCAAAGCAGTCCTTTATAACATCGACTTACTTGAATCTTTTTTCAAATTTTGCCTCCAAAACTACTTATTTTAAAAGTATTGTCAGACGCAAAATTTAGTATGCCATAATGATACTCTATGGATTAGTCAAAAACTCGTGTATTTTAGAATATTAAGCTAAAACAAAATAATTGTGACTTGAAAAATTATTATTTCATATTTTTCGTAAAAAACTATAAAAAAATTAAACTTTTGATACCTGCTGCGAAGAAACTCCTTTCATTAACGCCATCTAGTATAACCTTTTGACACTTAAAAAATTATAAGTACCAACACTGCACATAAATTCCATTCCATGCAGTAATCCTAAAAAATGCTAAGGCAATTTTATTTTATTTATTTTTTCCTTTATTGTTCTAATGAAATACATTTTAAAGTGAAAATTTAAAATTATAAATTATTTTAACAAAACTATTTTTGACTTCATACATGAACTGAGCAGTTCAGAAACGTTTTCATTACACGCAGAAATACAAAAGCACGAGCCGCTGACAGCGCCAATTGTGACAACATCGGGGAACTAAAGTAATCATATGACTTTCGTCACTAACTTGTACTGCGCCTATTGATTTGTGTCTTGGTCTTGATTCTCGCTCGACATAGTTTTTGTGTGTACCAGATATGGCGAGTCAGACACAGGGAATCCAACAACTGTTGGCCGCTGAAAAGCGTGCTGCCGAAAAGGTCTCGGAGGCGAGGAAGCGTAAGTGATTATTTCAATACTACGTTTTTTACGCCCAACCTTGTTTGTACCTTTCCATTGTAGATGTTACCATGTCCGACCATCATTGTGAGATTTTGGCTCGTAATTAGCCCTAAAACGTATAAAGTACCGTCAATAATCGTGTTATTTCGAGAAATATTGACAGTTTCAGTGTAATCACATGATTCTGTGGACCAGCCCGTTAGATCATAGCTGAGTCCGTTGATAACATCACCATTGTAAAACTGAGCACCAATAAGAACCTAATTGGTGTCTCATTTACTTATTTAGCTGCTATTTTCACTTATAAAACGTATGATTTAGAAGGAAACACTAATTCCTAAGTAAAGATTTTATGCTGATAAGACAGTCAATCTAAGATAATTAGAGATACTCAAGTAACTTTTGTGGATGAAAGCAGGCTTTGGAATCACCATTTATGCCTAGTTTTTCAGTAAAATATAACAAGCCAGGTAGAATATAACTTTTCACACAAGCTACTAGGAAGATTACTAGCTGAGACAAATAATTGATTATAAGTAGTTTCCTGTGTTAAAACTAGTCACAGATCATTCCTAACAATGACCACTTTTGTACCTAAGTACTATAGGAAGTGTTTACATAAGATTTTATCATTGTCTTTGAGATAGGCTTAGCATAACTATAACAAGAATGAGATCTATGAGTGTAGGTGATCACATGATTTTGACAGTTCATCAAATATGCTATGTGATGCCCTTCTTTGCCTACAGTACAAGTTAGCTTTTCCACTAATAAAATATCAATGTAATAAAAACAATCCTTATGTTCACTGAAAATACTTTATAATGTAGTAGTACATAGCCTAATTTATGAAATGACTGCAAATAATCATCTTCTATTTGAACCATCTCGATCAAATACTTATCTTGTCCAGCTACACATAAAAAATGATCTAATGTAAATTAGACTTCTATCAGGCACTTCCACCTAAACCAGAAAGGTAGTCATTTACTTTGATGTTAAAAACATAAAACATGTACCGACTTCATAAGTTTCAAAATCAATACAATTAACCGTTACAACTATGTAATATCTATGGTTGACATAATATTTGAAGAGAATAGTACCTTCATTTAACCATTGTAGTTCCATCACTCATCTTATGACAAAATTTAGGAAAGGTTTCCTTTAAACCTTGATTGAAGATTAGATTAAACTCTTCTCAGATAGTGTTTGACAGATTCTATTTTGTATTGAAATATGCTGTTGCCATGGTCAATTAGAACTTGTTTCTACTGACTAAGGAATTAAAATAATTACAATTTTGAACTAGGACTGTTATTATAGGAGCTAAAGGTTAACATAGCCCTTCTGCCTATCTAAATGGTAGTAGATTAACAAATTTTAGTAGAAACTAACTTGAGATATGGCTCTATTACAAGTACAAAATGGTTGAAATATTCTTTTTATTTGCTTTGAAGTAACAGGCTGTTCCATTAATAGGGCATGAACATGTTTGCTCTGGTAATACCAATAGTATGAGACATTGTCTAGGATATTGTCTAGGATATAACTTATATTTGCTGTAAACATCTCCATTACTAACACAAGTTCACAAATTTTGGGCTCGGGTTTGGGACAAGGTAATCTACAGTACTAATTTATGTAATTTTTTGTTTTACAGGAAAAGCGAAACGCCTAAAGCAGGCCAAGGAGGAGGCTCAAGATGAGGTAGAGAAGTACAGACAGGAACGCGAGAGGCAGTTCAAAGAGTTCGAGGCCAAGGTATGAGTATCAACCTTAGAAAAAATATACCAATTTAGCAGAACAATGTCGAGGTTTTATGTTTTTACTATTGCTGCTTCTTTTATTTCGTTATTTATTCTTCAACTTAGTACTTTTTACTTCCATAGCCTAATTAAATAAATAGACTTTAGAATATTTTGCAGTTGATTCAGTTGTTTTCACCTTATGTTAATGAAACAAACTGCCTTGAGTCAAATGTTTCAGGGAGATAAAATTATATTCATATGTATTTAACACAAGAACACAAGGAGTGATAATTACAGTCATGTATCTTTTAATAAATAAAAATAAATAAACCTCAAGCCTCACTAGCGCCACCTAGCTACCTGTTTATTTCATGAGTGTTTCTAATTATATTGTTGTTTGTGTAGCACATGGGCACCCGAGAGGGAGTTGCTGCCAAGATCGAGGCAGAGACCAAAGTGAAGATCGAAGAGATGAACAGAATGGTCAAACAGCAACAGGAGCCGGTATGTATACCCACTATTTCGTTAGTATGTAGTCATTACTAGTCTTTTTAAAAGTACAGTAATTGTTTAAATGGGTTTCTCCTTAGTACCTAAAAGAATAATCCCAATGAGAACTAACATTAGAATTTTTACACTGCCTAGTGTTGGAGGTTTATGCTTAAGTATCTCACAAGAGGAAATTTTTTACTGTTATTTTTTTACCATGGTTGACTAATTTGTATGTTTTTATGTTACAGGTCATAAGCGACATTCTCAATCTGGTGTATGACATCAAGCCTGAGCTGCACGTCAACTACCGCTTATAAATTAATCGATTATTTTATATAACATCTGATTGTCGCGTATAATTAAACTCTTGCGATCACCCAACTATAGTTGTTATTGTTATTCAGTTATTGATAGGCACTTAGGCGCGGCAGAATCTAACATGGCATCCCATGAGATATTATTAGCAAAATCATGGTAAATCGATCGATTTTGATAGTTAACTAAGGCATGATCACATCCCTATTTTGACATAGTCTGAATTTGAATGTGAAACGCGCTGATGGAAATGGCGGGAACATTGCTGTCAACTTTGACAGATAAAATGTCACCCATTTGTCATCATAAACTGTCAAAAACACGCGGGAAAGTCTGTCCGTTCGCTGTAAATACAAGTATTGCTTGGTTTCGTCCTATACATTAATTAAATTATTCAATTAATATTCTCTAAAGGTTAAGAATCAGCTCGGTATCATTCCATAACGTTCGAAGGTCCGACAGTGAACACAAAAAAATGTACCTATAATCTTAAATTGTATGTTATTCAATGTTGTATGTTGAATAGAAAATATATAAAGTTTGAAAAATTATTGAATATGTTTTTTCTTTGGTAGTGACGAAAGGGTGTACAGTTGTAGAGAAATATAAACATTGATGTTGAAATTATTCGTTTTATTGTGTTGCCGCAGTTTCAGATCACGATTTTATCGCCATGTTACTGTAACAAAAAATAAATTTAGAGCAAGCTCTATCTAAAGTAGATAAATATTGTTCATAATGAAGAGGCTGTTACCATTTTGCTATGCTTCCTTATCGGCTTATACAGAAAACCCCTATGTAAATGGCTAGTGGATATACCCAAAGTGAAATACCCACAGTTAAATGTTTGGCAAGTGGCTTTACTAAAGATTTGGCAGGCACAGTAGCGGTCGACATATTAATATTCAGTGTGTAACGCAAAGTCGAAATTGAACTCTCATTTTGATTTCATCATGTTGACCTAAGCCAAGCTTTTCATTACCTACGCGTACGTCTGCCTTTATGCCTTTGGTAGACGCTAATGTCCCTAGTTGAGAAAGAAATGTAGGTAAGTAGGTTACACAAGTTCTGTATGAAACTGGATGTTATTACCGTAACTGCATTTTCTTCTCTCCAAGGTTCTCAAGCCAGGTTGAGACGGCCCCCACCGAAGAGAACACGGCTGGCTGGTCAGCCTGGTCGCAGCGTTTAGATGAAAATGACAATATGCCCAGGAGTATGTTGTCCATTATCGCCGGACCTCCTGCGTCGTGCTAGGTTGAAGAGATAGGTTTACGTTACGCGTCATGTAACAACAGATGTCGCTGTGTAGACGTTAGGGAGTTCCATGAGTTTAAATCTCAAGTGAAAAAAGTAGGTTTTTGCTTTATTTAGTGAAGAAGGTTACTCTTTAAGTCTGACTCTGTTGTTTGTGTTAGTTAAATTCTTCTCTGAACATGATTGTCCATTATAACGAGGATTGTCGAATCGGATTACTTTATACTTACGTTGCAAACATTCTTTGGTTGTGTAATGTAGCCAGCGCAGAAATTAGTGCGGGTTACAATGTCCCTGTTAATGTATAAAATATATGATATCTAATAAACTATGAATACATAATATTAATTATACATAATTATTATATCTGGACCTTACCGTCCATAAATCTCTTGACAATCAGCTAAATCATAAACTGGTAACTTGACTTTTTGCAACAAAACTTTACCACCGGAACCACTGATACTCTACAACATAAATAAATTTAACCCATTACTGTCCCACTGCTGGGCAAGGGTCTCCTCCCGTAATGAGGGAGGGTTTAGGCCTTGAGTCCACCACGCTGGTCAAGTGCGGGTTGGAGACTTTGCATGCCCTCAATAAATGTATTAAACAAATTTTAGGCATGCAAGGTTTCCTCACGATGTTTTCCTTCACCGTTGGAGCATGTGATAATTATTTCTAATACACACATAACTTCGAAAAGTCATTGGTGTGTTGCCTCGGGTTCGAACCTGCGACCACTTGTGTGGGAGGTGTCAACTTATACCACTCGGCTATCACTGCTCATTAAACTGCTCTACAACAAAACAATATTATTTTAAATGCCTAGCGATATGTTTGTTCATCTATTTTTGTGTTTATGACCTTAAATTACTCACCAAGACGGACCCCCAACCCAGAAACATAATATCTTTGTCAACGGGCACCACCTTATCGGTAGAATATGGTATATTTTCTATATAAGTCTCCATATGTCCGAACGTCAGGTTCCTATGAAGCTTGACCACTGCGAAGTTGAACTCCAGCGTGGAAGGCTTGTAGTTCGGATGGAAGAAGATCTCCGTAACTCGGAGCACTACACCTCCGGAAGTTGCGTTGGTGGAACCGACGCGAACTGTCAGCATTTTCACGTATTCGCGGAAGAATCTGTTGTTGTATTGTCTGGGAAGAATAAACAATATGATGGGCAAATTTATATTGATGCTACATCACACAGAAGTTGCTTATTTATTAGGGTAAATTACGCCAAATTTAAATAACAGTTCAAATGGAAATAAGGTTTTATGGTATGAATCACTTATAAATTAAGCTTTGAAACTAATAACAACAAATCAACTCTCGGAGAGTCAAGCAAAAATGTCATGATGGGTGTGGTGATTCTGCAATATATGTATAGTTGTGATAAATAGGAGAATTCCTTTCATCTGCCAGCTGCCATGTCGAATGCAGTGACATAACTATAGACAGGGTAATTGGACAGAATGTCTCGTTTAGAGGGAGCCCTGGATAAGAGAGCAAGCCGTGAAGATCTCGACTTCATTCTATTATCCTACTATGTACCTACCTATATACCTACCCCCGTCTAGAATTACTGACAGAACTTGTTAATCACTAATTTCTTTGTCAAAAGTAACAGCCAATATTTAACCTAAAAAACTCACAATTGCAAACAATGTGCAGCAGTGAGTACTCGATCCACATCGATGATGACACCTCCGCACCAGAGCTCGTTGTTGACCAGCAGGGCTGCCATGAACGGGTACTCTTCAATCGAGGCTACTTCGTCTGGGTTGTAGATGCGACGGTAGCGACGGTTCAGTGGCGGGTACACGGGCTTCTTGGTCGTCGTTGTGGTGGTAGTAGCTGAAAGAGATTTGTGGCTAAGGTACATTAGGTATTAGAAGCAAAAGTCGTGCGAGCAAATAAACAGTAGATTTTTAAATTAGGTAATAAATTGCACTCAACTGTAAAACATATTTAGCTTTCTAGTAATTTTAAAAAGTTGTTAGTGAGTCATTCTGTCAAGAATTTCTCAGTAATTGCCTGAAGTATTAAGCCTCAGGGAGCCGAAGAGCCGCTGACTCTGGGCCAGACCTTTCGCCTAGTCTATAGTATTTTCTATCTCACTGGGCACACTCTAATAAAACTCTGGATATTTAGTAGAAATCTGGCCTCTGTCCAAATACAGGCAAAGCATATAATGACGCAAAGACGATTATGTGGAAGTTGTAGAAGCATTAACTGATTAATTAATTATTTTTGTTAGTCTTACTTGTAGTGGTGTATTCAAAGACGTCATTCTCTGAATTCCTCCTGCCCTGAGGTATCTCGATGGCCAGACCTTCGTACTCTTGGTGACGACGGGAGTTCAATGGATGTGCTGAGAAGTTAGACAGTTAGTGCTAGGTCTGCCTCTTTAATGATTTAACATAGCTAAAATTGAAATGATATCTGGAAATGCTTTTTTAAAATAGGTAAGGCAACTCACCTGCGGCATCTAGGAGAATACCGTCAACATATTCACGCGCTAAATGGATGCAATATTAGGAATTATCTTTAAAAAATATCGGTGCACTGTCTGTATGCGAGAGCGAATCTGTGCTTTAAGAATTAAAAATTAAAATTTTGTCATCCGTTCTGTAGGTAATTTTCGGATAGCACAGATTCGCGCCCTTTGTGGTAGAAAGGCAATAATTTATTAAAGATGGTTGTTTCGCCTTTAAAATTGCGCATGTTTAAACGAGACGTACTCCTAAAAATTAAATGTCGTCCCGCTGCCATAGCTTGTTTTAATTTTTAATTCAAGTAGAGTAGAGGTCCTCAGTCATGTGAAATAATTATATCCATATGTATTATTATTAATCATTATCAACTATTAACTTGATAAACAAATTTTCACAGCCTTTATGCGATCAACCTTTATGCGACAGCATAAAGTTCATTCACCGGGCTCGCGAGTCATATGATATTCGAACCAATGAAACTAAAATGAGAAAGAATACTTCTACAATAAAGCCTCTCTTTTCTACCATAGCAGTCTATGGGGCGGGCGGCGCAGGCGACGCTGCGACGCGACGCCCAGTTCAATTTACTTTGATGATTGATCTATCCTGCCAGTGCCCCGCGATCCTGTGGCATTGAAACATTTACCAGTGCATTTCGCGCGCTAAAAACTTAAAAATTAATTACCTCACTCAAAAAGGACGCTTATTTATGGTTTTTGTTTTAGTTTTTAGTGTAAATTTTTTAGTAAAAGTCACTGTTTTGTGTAAAAAAGACATTTTTATATTAAGATTTAAGTGTTTGTTTCTACAATAAGGATGCCATAGTGTTATTGATGGTTTATCATTATTAGGTACCTACCTAGTGTGTTTGTATAGTTTTCGCGGTGCCTTATGTACTTAGACGTACATACGTACACCGTATACGTTCCTTGAATTCGTAGGGAGATTTGTTATTAGTAAAAGTGCGCGATAATATTATAAAACATGGATTAGAATACGCGCTAATATGCAGCACCGGTGAGAACTATGTAGGTAGATCCGCCCAGATGCCAATCACATTTAGCATGTTAAAATCTAAACATTGTGCATTCGTTTTCCGAAATAAGTGCTCGCAGTGAATAGTGATGATTAACTACACCAAAGTGATAATAACTCGTAACAAAGTAGCTGTATGCATTTGCCGCACGAAGTGTCATTGTCGTCACAGGATCGAGACGTGCCGGCGCCGAACTCGCGAGTTGAAACGTTGCCGCCCGCGCCGTTGCTTCAGCGTACGGGTGAGTGATAATTCGTAGTTACAACAAAATGATACGTATAAACGAATGTTTGTCCAGAGTGATAACATTCTTTCATTATTTAAGTTGTGTGTAACATTTTAATTTCTTCAAATAGCCGACTATGCTATTTTTCTGTTTGTCACACGACTATTGACCTCTAACCTATAGGGTCAAGTAGGCAACACTGACTCGGATTTTTTCGGATGCTGAAATTATCATTATAAAATTGAAGTAGCGAGCTGAATTTCACACCCGTTATACTTGGGTTATTAAACTATCTTCCTGCATTATCACTTTTCCAATAAAGACATAATTAAAGTTGTTACAGAATGTTTTTTTAAAAGTGGGAAATGAGCCACTGTGTACTGGTACTGGTCTTCATTGACTCAACCCTGTAGTGCACAGTGACTCTAACAGTACAGAGAGGCTCATGATATAAATATTCAACAGTGACCCAAACAGTACACAGTGACTCATTTAAATATTCAATTAAAACTACGATTTATTTTCAGTTATATGTCTTAACTAGCTGAGCCGTGCGGCTCCGCTCGCGTGAATTTCGTACTGTTGCTTATTCGTTTGAGCACGCGAATTGCGAAGCACTCGATACACATAAAAATGCTAACAACTCTTTTGTCATCTAATGGTTATATACGAAAGGGACCCGAAGGGCACACAATGTGACACAGGCTCAGGCAGGCCTGATTTCCTGTGGTTACCTTCTTTTCCGCTCTCGTCTGTATCCGTACCAGTTTACAGTGTAAAATATAATACCTTATTATAGACTGACCATTGCTTACCCGTCTGGATTCAGAATATTATAATAGGTACGGACAGACCTATCTGCGCCGGAGCTCTTCACACGCGTAATAATGTTTACTTGCGATGATACGTCCGAAACCGCGTAACCCGTAATTATTTTTTATATATCATCCGTTGTTTATTTTTTAAAACTTACCACGTAGTCTGTTTCATAGCTATACAATTTATTTCCTTAATGCAACCAATTAATTTGGTTATGTGTTTCGAACAACAACGCCATCTGTTAGTTGCGGCGAACAACAAACGAAATTACTCGGTTGCCATCTAGGATATCCCGACCGCACCGGACCCACGTAAACCAACATTTTTGTGTAATATATCATACAACATTTATGTTTAAAAATCTTATAAATGTATAGCATGTTTCAAAGGTATTTTTTTACAATAAAGCCATCAAAACAAATTAATTAGAAAAAACATGCTTTGTTGCGAGCTATAACGCCATCTATTGGTTGGTGCGAACAACAGGTATCGATACGGCAGGCGCCGCGTTAACTTTATGCGAATGTTGTGAAATGGATTGTAACGCCATCTATGGTCTCTATAGGGAAACGCAGGTTCAAACGATTTCTACGTATATTTTTCAATTTTCTAAATTTTTTTGAAATTTTATGCTATAAAAAGTATCCTAGAAACTGCTCCACTACTTAATCTATGCATATACCAAATTTCAGTGCATTCTATCCGGTAGTTTTTACGTGATAGCGTCACATACAGACGGAGGACAGACAGACAGACAGACAGAAAAGAAAATTATAAATTGCAGATTCGGTATCAGTATCCGTTACTAAACATCCCCCATTGGTTTTTTTTTAAATATATTCAATGTACAGAATTGACCTCTCTACAGATTTATTATAAGTATAGATTAAAGTCATACATTAAACAAAAGTGATAGTATCAAATAAAATGTAATGTATATGTCTATTTAATTGTACTTACTGTACAGTGTACACAGTGACTCGTGAGCCACTGTAGACTTCTCAAATTTGAGTCAGTGAACACGCCATCGCCATTTTTCATTAAATGACGCACCAATCTCACATTGTTTATCGAATTGTAAGCTAATGTATGCCACTGTCTAGTGCATTAACGGCACTATCAATAAAAAATGTAACAAACAATAAATCTTAGGACTTTAACTAATAAAATCTCATATAATTTACCTTGCAAAGTAATTTTTGAAACACCGAAGCACAAAACTATCTGCATCACTTTCATGCGGCGCCAGAGATGGCGCATGATTGGTTTGTACGTGTTCGGGTGTCGAACGCTTACGATTCGTGAAAGAGATGAATAGATATTGTTGTTCTTTCTAGGAAATCTACGCATGAGTCATAGTACCCGACTGAGCCACTGATCCCTACTTGACCCTACCTACCGTCTACAAGGAAATAAGCTATGGTAGAGGCACGTTGTATAAAACCTACACTCTAAAGATAAATGAGGAGTAACAGATCAAAGTGTATTAACTCCAGTCACCCCAAAAAAATTGTACAGAACGTATTTTTTATCTGTTCCGAAACTTGTAACCCATGTCAAATTATAACGCATCAAACTGTATTACTTTCTATTTAAAAAAAGAATCAAATGTATACATCGTTTCAAACTATATTATATCCAGGTTATATATGAAATATTAGGTATAAATATATTATGAATTATGCCTTTATCTCAAAAGTTAGATTGATGGAGTTAATACACATTGATCTGTTACTCCTCAAATGCCACATTGTATTTTCGCTCGAATTTCGTAACTAATAAAACAATACTTACAATCTGATTCGCTCGAAGATGTCTCTACGTGTGATTTTACAGCTTTAATTACATTAACTAATAGTAATACCGCGGCCAATTTGTTGAGACGGCTCGCCATCATGTGTTTAACCTGTGACAGTGAAATGCAAGAAAATAATTTATGAAAATAAATGTTTTAAGTCTAGGTACCTACAACTAATAGTTGTGACTTCCACAATAAATCAAACCATTAACAACACCATCTAACGGCTCTTACCTTAACAATTTTTTTATCCTAATTCGCGTAATAAAGTTTTGAAACAATCACAATTATTACAGCCGTCGAAAGATTGTGATTTCTTATTCCTTTTCATTATAACTTATTGATCAAATTATGCATGATATTATACGGCCATTAATTAATACATAATTGTAATTATAATATCATACTTCAAGTAATAAAGTAAATTAATTGGCATTTAAGGAGAAAACTAAAATTACTGGTTCAATGAATCTATAACGTTTCATGACTGAAATATCCTGCATCCTTTCTGCGTATCCGTTGTTGCATTAAGTAGAGTTTATTGACCGGAATAATACGTAAAAATACGATTTTAATGAAGAAAATTAATCACTATTTAAGTAAGTAGGTACTAAGGTAGCTTATGAAATAGTTTCCTATATTTAATTTTGAAAAAGAAATGATACTCTGTATCTTCTAGATGTTTAGTAAAATTGTGCCAGTAAAGTACTTGGTTGCGCTTTCCACAAAACGATGTTCATGTATGTTTTGTATGGAAGTAGCTAAATCTGTTGTATTACATACATAAATTCAAACGAAATAGGTACCACGCCCTTTTCCCATAGGGGTAGGCAGAGAACTAAGAACGTCACTTGGTACGATTCTTACAGACTACCCTTGCCTCTGTTGTATGTTGTCACAATTAGCAAAATTGGGAAGAAAGCATTATAAATGTGTTGTCAAAAAGAAGTAGTTATTTCGAAGTAAGATAAAAATATTGTAAACCAATTTGAAAAGAACGTACCGTACCGCTGAAAACTAAATTAAGTTATCAAAAACCAATTTAAATCAGTTCCGTCCACTCCATACAAATTCAGTTCAATAAAAAAAACAATAAAAAAGGGTTTATGAGTTTAATAAAACAAAAAAAAAACTATAAAGAAATGCTATATACAAATAGAAAACTTTATTTTTTAAACGGAGGGAGTATTTTTGAGGTTATATTTTTGACGTGTTAAGGGTTAGTGTAGGCCGGCCCAGTGATGTCCATGCGATGCCCAGCCACCCCAGTGGTTGCCCCAGCCATGACCCCAGCCGTAGCCAGCGTAGATGGGGGTCCTTATAATGGGGGCAGTGACTATGGGGGCTACGATGTGACGGACTATGGGAGCAGTGACTACAGGAACGGTGATGCCATGGTTGATGACGGTAGACACTGGAGGGAGAATATGTGCGCCTGTAAGAAATTTTCTTGGTTATTTATGGCTTTTAAAAAAGTTTTTTGTGTTAGTTCGCGTGTTCTGTGGTCGTGAGTCACTGGTGCGGATGCAAGATTGGAAAATTGATTGTGCGATTGTGTTACAGTAAAGACAGATTTTAATGTTATTTCTTAGAGATTTACTAGTATGGTGGGTCGTTATCTTATCGTAGATGTATGTTTATCTTGACATTTACAAAACTGACTGGTAACGCAGAGCGTATTCAAAACACTGATTGCGTGTCGTTAAATTTAATATTCCTTGAAAAAAGCGCGAATCCCAAAGGTATTTTATCTATATTTAGAACAACTACACTCGGTAAAAGTTTTAAAATTCTTACATAACCGGTGGGGTTAATAAAAGTGCAAATTTCAGACCATAAAACTCAAAAAGGGTAGTCTATAAGACCCACTACGAATTCATAAGCCACACCTTTAAACTGAAAAAAGCCTGTAGCTTTTTTTATTAAATATTTTTATCAGCTATCAGACTTTATCTTACACCACACCAGTGACCAATCCTAACAAGAGAGGGTAAGCAAGAAAAGGGGATCCCTCATCTCCTTACCTTAGTGATATTTTCTGTACAACTTGGATTTAGTGTTCAAATAGTGTCTATAATGAAATGAGTTACCGAGGCCCAGTCCCACGGGCGGGACGGGGGTGGTGACCACCATGCCGATGAGAGCGAGAACTAATGCCACCTGCAGGACAAAAAATAATTAATTATTAAAAAAAAAATACTGCCTAAGTTATGAACAATCGCATATATGCCGCTGAAGCAGTTACATAACTCGAGGAGATTCAACAAAATATTACAATAGTTAAGGTTTTGATTTGGACTCACATTTTAATAATATTTTCGTAATTGTAACACACCAAGATAAACGAAAAAGACTTGGGCAACTTGATTTGTCTTCAAGCATTTCGTTTTATTTAGAGCTGTATTCAAAATTGAAAAAGAGATTATTCTTAATTAATCGAACAGTTTATTGAACTACTTAGTGGTCTCTAATATTGGGAACTGCAAAGGTCTTATCTCTGGTCTTATTATCAAACACCCTACGACCAAAAACAGGGCTAAAAACTAACACTTTCGATTCACGCAAAAAGCCATAAAGACACCAACTTACCGCGCACTTCATGTTTGCAAGAACAGGAGCTGTAGCACCGAGATGTTATATTAACTAGCTATGTATCCAATCAGCTGGCTTATATACACGCAGGCACGACGCCACGCCTCGCCGCGCACGGTGCACATCCGTCGGATACTTTGCTACATCCATGAATATGCATCCCTTACGACAGAAGACTGCCAAAACTATCACTGTTTTTTATTACATACATACATTACTGTTTATAATTGATCAGAAAGTTAAGCAAATGTTAAAGGTCGTTATACGCGAATATTCCATAGATAGGTGATAGTATTTTAGCTGATTGTATCTGCAAGTCACTAAGATACCAGTAGTTAAGCCATTTCACATTACAAATCAATCAATTCAACATTTATGGTATGAAGTCTTTCACAGTTTAAATATATGTTTATTTTGAAGAATGTGTATTGTGAATGTGTATATGTGAATGTGTATATTTGTACAAAAAACAGCATCCTAACCGGTTTACCCGTCTCGGTGCACCGGTTTCCGGGATAGAAACGCATGTAGGTTACTTTTGACACCTTTTTTTCATCAGGGGTTAAAAACTAGCGTTTTGCCTGCAGGCTCACTCGCGTAGAATGTTTTTCGGGAGAGTCTAGTACTGATGATATTTATGTTTGAGAGAATTAAAATAAAAGGAGGTTATTCATCTATTATATTATTACTTTATGTAATTAATTGTTAAAACATACATATGAATGTAAATAAAACAACGTAGTAATGTTTGTATAAACTTGTTAGCAATCAAAGGAACTAATAAATTGCACTATTGCGTCGTGACTATTACTCATCGTTACAAACTAGACTCATTTCAATGAAAAGTCGGTATAAAATCCTCACTCACATGAACATCATTGAGACTATAATGCTTTTATCTAGTATCTAAATTATATATTTAGCATATCTATTGACTAATTTTAACGACACCCGTGGTGTAGTGGTTAGTGATCACTAGGCTGCTACTACTGTTGGGGTCTATACCATTCGTCCCGTTGAGTTGTCCCGTGACAGGACATCTGGCACTATTTTGTGTGGCGTAGTGTGTTTTGGTGCCAGTTGTCCCGTTACAGAAAAATCATGGGACTAATGGGATAGACGGAGGAGTCATTCCCAGTAGTCCCGTGGCTGGACAAGTGCCACTGTTTTGGTCGCAGTACTCCCGTTGCAGAGAATCTGGGACTAATGGGACAGATGGAAGGGTCAATACCACTAGGTCTATAGTGGGATAGACCCTACTGTTGCATGAGGGAATCGCGAGGGTTCGATTTAAAACAAAAGAAATATTAATTTGTAGGTATGTTTGATCAGTCAATTGTTTATTTGTTAAACTTCACGCTCTTCTTCAAACTTAAATAAAAATTAAGAAAATTGTAATTATTTTGTGTAATTAACTTTAATACTTAGTAAATAATACTACGATGACTATAATAATATGATATACATATCGCACTCCCGGTGCAACACTGTCACTTTTGTAAAAAAAAACAAATCTATAGATATCTTACAAAGTTATTGTTGTGTGAAGTGTCAACGTTTTAAATGCTTCTCCTGAAAAACTACATTTTTGCATAAGTGACAGTATTGCACCGGGGATGCGATATAAGGAAGGTACTGTTCTTATGATGGCGAAATGTTGACATTTATACACCTCTGCCTTAGCCTCAGAGTAAAACAGGTGTGATAATATTATGTATGCTGCTTAATAAAACAAACACAAAATCAAATCGAAACTATTTATTAAAAACAAAATAAAATAAAGGTGTTTGCACATGATACACGTAACATTCGCATTTATAGACAACCGTTCATATGCAAGCATGTCTTCATGCAAATTTACCTATAGCATGCATATGTGTGTCAAAAGGCACGTTTTAATGCATGCTACAGTGCATTTTACATGCATGGCTTCAAGTGCATTTTACTCGCATGTCATGACTTTACTTGCATGCTATGAATCCCATACTTGCATGTAAGTACGTCATTTACTTGCATTATGTACAAATATGTTTATGTCTATGAACGATACAGGTGTATAAAATCGAGACGTCCACCGAAGACGACGACTCTTGTCAAAACAATATCTTCTATGAATTACGAAGATTAGTACTGAAATGAAAGAAAAGTATCTATTATTAACTACTCTTCACTACGTAATATATGTTTTAAAACAAAATCACCTCACTGCGTCTGTCCGTCTGTCTGTCAGCAAGAAATAAACTCAAAATCTACTGAACGTATTTTCATGCGGTTATCGCTTATAAATAGAGCTATTATAAATCCCGAGGAAGGTTTGTGATAATTTGTTAACATTGCTTTAAAGTTGTTTCATTTCTATTTCTTTCTGTTCATGTGTGTCTGTGTGTTCCGTCATATACCGTATACCGATAGGACTGTAGACCGATACGATCGTTGAGACCGACAAGAAGTTTTGCGTATGACCAACGTCCTCAGAAGGGTAAAAGATCTCAATATCCAAGATTTGGTTAATTATTGAAATATTTCATGAAACCTCTGCGGAATCGAATCGAATGCCGAGGTATAGTGGTCGCACCTACAACGGTACCATTAGCAGTCGATAAAGAACAATAAGTGTATGTACCTTCCACCGGTCATTGTCATAGTCCCACTTGGACGACAGGCCATCAATGGGGTTGACGCGTAGCTCCAGCATTCTTCGCAGTTGTGCCTTCTGCGCTGTCCGCGCTAACGACGCCGGCAAGGGCTCCACCACTGAAACAAACTTGCAATTTACTCAGGACTCATTCACGTTTCAATACGGTCAATGACAAAAAATACGGTAAAGACTATCAATGTCAGTTAGGGCAACATTTTCTGAAGAAATTAGTAAAATTATAAATACATCACGCCGCCCACACCATTTTGTAGTCGACTTATAATGATAGTCAAATTACTCGTTTGTTCGAAATGCAAGTTAAGTGATATTTAGCTGTAGAGGCGTTTCTTTTGTACAAATTATTTTTACCGCAGAATGTGCTAACTTCTTACCATAGTAATGGTTGAACATAAAGACCCAGAAGGTGAACGACGTGAGGAGGAACACGCCTCCCATGATGCCCTTCCACTGGCCCGTGTTGTGCTGGAACTCGGAGAACGTCTGGCAGAACGACGCTCGGTACAGAGCTTTCTTCTCCTCACAACATAGCATACGCCAGTCACCTTTTTCTTTCTCTCGGAGTGCCTGCAAAAGATAATATAAAAACTAATAACTAAAATGGCAATATATCATTTGTTTCACGTGTAAATCCACTAGTCGTCGGGACGTGCAGTCTTCGCCATATAGGAGTTACTTTGCGCTTAGAACTGTGGGCACGACGGTGAGGACTATTTCATGTTCTTCGGTGACTGTCATAGTGATGTATCAACGTATAGCCTAAACCACTGGACGGATGGGGTTAAAATTTGGCATGCAGGTAGATGTTAAGAAGTGGGCATCCGCTAAGAAAGGATTTTGATCAATTCTAAAATAGGGGATTAAAGTTTGTATCAAATTTCTCTCCTAAGTCACAAACCACGCTACGCTAACTTAACAGCTAGTAATAAAGATATAATAATACTTTACACAAATATCTCTGGTGTTCTCCTTAAACCTGACAGCGGGGAAGGGGAAGTGAGCATCGTCCTTATAATTGGCACACCCGTTGATGCCGAATCCGACCCAGTCTCTATTGCCGATTCTACATCGGTTGTATATCTGTCTTGCCTGCAAGCTCAATGGTTTGTAGACTTTGTTTGATTTTAAAGCGACCCACATCGTCCAGCCTGTGTTGTTTTGTTGTCTCGCAATATTGACATTTGACAGCTGGTATATTTGAATCGTTGTTCCAATTTTTTGATGGGCTGTCATTGTTTGTGGTTGATGAAAATAGGTGCTTATGTATCTTTTTGTGAACCATATCATTATTTTAGCGAAGGTCGGCATGTACTAGAAGAAAACCATAGTTTAATATTAACTAGTAGCTAACCTTTTATACAGCTGTATAAAGTTATAACTAGTGATTTAGGTCAAAAAGAAAACTTTACGTCCAATAGATTCATTTATTTAAAACCCTTAAAAAGGAGAGATACGCATAAAGCTTCGTATTTCCTGGATGGACCAATTTAGATATATTTTGTTTGATAACTCATGCTTCCTATGTAGTCTCATTTAAATTTGATTCACATAATAATGACGTTTTTGTTTAAACCTTAAAAATGCGTATCTTTGTAAACATGGATGTAACAGTATTGCTTTTCGAGTTGAAGTCGGTTCTTTGTAACAATCATTGATAAGTATACTCAGTAACTACAAGCTCGGCGGAGTCCGACATAGCTCTGGGACGAGCTTCTCCATAATCTAGTTCCGTTACTCCATATCTTCGAGTAGTGAGCTTATGCTGTCCATTTTTATCTTCCCTTCTTTCCCTACTATCAACCGCTCCACTTTCCGCCGGTTCATAATTATCACTAATTTCAAAAGATTTAGGCCCATCTATATCAGTCTCTAGAAAAGCAGTCACAAAACCATCTAAACGTAGAGTTAAATCTTTATTTGTTTTCATTGGAGCCACTGACGAGCCTGTTGCTATGTTCGTATCAGTGGCAGAACCAGCAGCTTGAGAAGTAGTAGGTTCAGATACAGTTTCTGAACTAGAATATACAAAAGTCGTGCTATTAGTTCCATTATCATTCTCTACAGAACTATCTATAACAGGGACTTGAACAGAAAAAGTTGAGAATTCGAAGGTAGGTTTAGGAGGTACCGTTAGCTCTGTCGGTTTTGCTGTGTATACATACTCAGGTAGAACCATCATCACAGAATTGTTTATTAAAGGATGCTGTAGAATATTTTTTTCTTCAGAAGATTTGAATATTTCTTCGAAATAGTTTTCCAAGTCGTTGTACAGTATATCGTTTATGAATGAATTGTTATTTTTATTTACTTCTCTGAGTATTTCTTTAAGAATATTGATTTCGTTCTCGTTTTTCTGTAACCGTAGTGCTTGTGTTGGTTTGGTGTGTTGTGTTGTTCTAGGTTTAAATCGTGTTGTTAATGATGGTGGGTGTAAATTTTCGTGAAGTACATAAATAATGTCATCGTCTTTGTTTGTTGATTGAGTTGTTGTTGGTTGTGGACTCGTAGTTGGTGCGGTGCTTGCTTTTGTTGTTTGACTTGGTTTTGTCTGTCTGCTTGGTTTGGTTTGTTTGCTTGTTTTTGGTAAACTCTGGAATTTTAGTAGTTATTTTAGTATCATAATCTTTTTCCATTATAGTATTTTACAATTTACTAATCCTGATAATTAATTTCATAGAAAAACTGCTTAAAAGTTCGTTTCCTGCCTTGTAATCACTAAATTAGAAAGACAATCTTAAAAAAATGCTCTAATATATTAATCGTTTTGGTGTCTTGGCTAACAGTAGTGATACTTACCGTGTCTACAATAGATTTAATCCAGTCTATATAATGTCCGACTTTAGTGAAGACAGTCGGAGAGTCCTTAGCGCCGCATATCGGAGGTCCGAAGCTGATCACTCCCGTTAGTGTATCATTGATTACACCAGGGCCTCCTACATCCCTCTGAAAATAAACTAGATTATGATGAAGTAGACAAAGAGAAAGACAGAGGCGTAGGAAGCGTAAGCCATGATATTAAGATGACCATATAATATGTTACAGAAAAAATCTGCCTTTATACAGTCACGATGTCATCATATGCAACAGAGATCGTGTGTGTGTGTGAGCATGTGTGTAAAGATTATTTGTTTTGCGCGCAACGCTCTGAACAGTACTCTACGTAACCTTGGACGCTCATGAAAATAAATAAATGGCACATAAAAAAATAATGCATTAGGTACAGATCCACAATAAATGTTTAATGTCACTTACGTTACAAGCACCGCCTCCCTTGGTCTTGAATCCAGCACAAAATAGATTATCAGTCACGTATACCCTGCAAATAAAAACGAGATGAATATTATTTAACAGTTGTCCAAATAATCCATACTAATATAAATGCGAAAGTAACTCTGTCTGTCTGTCTGTTTGTTACTCAATCTAAACCAATTTGCATGAAATTTGGAGATATTTTGATACCCGAGAAAGGACATAGGCTACTTTTTACCCCGGTAAAATGACGCATTACCACGGCAAAATTCCGATGGCGGACGAAGTCGCGGTTAAAAGCTAGTAGTAAATATTTTGCCGTCAGTTCAATGAAGATTACTTACTCTGAATAGATTTCTTTGCATTCATCGATAGGGTACAAGTCAAGGTGTGCCCCTGCCAGTCTACCTAACACGTTGGAGTGGGCATTTTGCTGTAAATATACAAAATAAATAGTAACAATATGCAATGAAACATAGAAGCCTTCTCTCTTCTTCTAGTAAAGATATAAAATATTTGATGCGCATAGTCAATGCTTTTCATATTTGAAGTAATCTGTGCAGTGCAGATCGTTCTTTTCTTTCTTTTTTTAAAGGCTACTGCCGCACTAAGAATTGCTCGCGGGAACTTTTACAAACATACAAACAACAGATACAAAATACAACCAGACCCTAAACATTTTTTGTGAATCGCACAGATAATTATTCCGTCTGGGAATCGAACCCACGACCTCCCGACGCAATTGTAGCGGCGTGGCGACCTAAACAACTGCGCCACGGAGACAGTCGAATCGACACTGAAACCTCCTGATAAGCAGTTTACATATGTATAAACTACAGCCCTATCCATAGAAGCAGTCAATTGAAATTCTTTATACACATAATATTAAATTAATGTAAATAACCCTTACATGTTTATTTCCCCACCCAAGAATGGTGACTCTATTAGTACCAGCCGGTACACCATCACTCTCATATAACCTGATCCTCTCAGAACTGATCCTATGTCTACTATCCTTCAGTGGTCTTTTAAAACGCAAGATAGCTAAGTTGTTGTGCAGGTTCTTGAGGTTGTATCGTGGGTGGAAGTGGACCTCGTAGACAGGCACCATCTTGCCTTGTTTTGATGTCCAGTCGCTACCGTGTCGAATGTGGGTGCGTTTAGGTTTTTTACTGTATGACTTGTTGTCGTAATGTCTGGAATATAGTAAATGTATGTTTTTTCTAAAGTTTCTAGACTCAACCAATGTGTTTCTTTCGATTCTCGAACTTGAAATATTTAATTCAATTTGTACGCTTATGAGAATCACGTAAAATCTACCGATCCGTTCAAGAACATTAATCTTTTGCTTCTTTTGGTTCTCGAACTTGAGTTATTAAATTCAAATTTTATGCTATTGAGAGTAACGTACGCTACCGTTGAGTAAAGTAATTGCTATGGGTTAGATCGGATTATTCACTCGGGGCTTTGCCAATATTGCAGAACTGAAACTTATCGTCAAAATTATAGCAAACTCATACTTTTAAAAAAAACATAGGGATTATGGCGGCTAAATACAGAATCATCATTTACTTTTAAGTGATGTTTAAAAATATTTAATTTGCTACACTATAATACATGTCAAGCACAAAGAGCTGCTTATAATTGAGAAACGTTTCTAAATTCAGTAGTTGGACCAGAAAAACCTCAAAGTGAATGTCTTACTCTTGTAAACACGAAGCAGCTGTGAGGACCATATCCTCAGATATGATGCTGCCAGCGCACTTGAACTCCCCGCCGATGTGCAGGCTCACCATGAAGGGGTAGGTCTTGATGCTCGTCTTCTTACCGTGGTATATACGCCTCGTTTCAACGCTGCTGTAGAGTGTTGGTGGTTCTATAGAAGACGTTATATTAATTTAAGGTTTTAAGTTTACATACAATACATCATCTACTGTTGATCAATTCTATAGATTAACCGTTGCCGATTAATATAATCATAAACTTCTAGATGTTGTAAAAATCGAATCGAATTCGATTAACCAATCCATCCTATTATGCATCGATGTATGTAGTGGCATCTTAAAGTGCAAGTATAAATTATTATGATATTAATAGTCGTTAAAATGGCCCGGATAACATAAATAAAAAGTGTAGTGTGTTTTTAGTAAAAAAGCTGACTTACCCCACACTTTCATCGATGGTTGAAATAATTTAGAAGGATTATTGTTCTTGAATATATCGCCAACAGTGAGTTTTTCTATTTTACCTAAATACCCTTCAACAAATTTATCAAACTGTTTCCTGTCTAATGGTTCAGGAGTTGTTTTAATTTTGTCTTTATGTGCATTAACATAGCTTGGAGTTTCATTTACAATTTCGTTTACCAAGTCATCCAATCCTGTGGTTTTTATAGTTTTATTATCAGCATTAAGTGCTATGTTATTTTTCAGTTCTTCATATATTTCGAAGTTACTTGCTGCTAGGTTGTTTAGTTCATCGTGCATCTTCAATAATAGCTTGATCTTCGGTTTATCAGCAAAATGCTCTGATATGTACAGCTCTTCGAAGATTTTATTCGTAATGTCGTGAAGAAAATCATCCGTTTGACTAAAGAAATCGTTTTTGGACTCAAGTAGTTTAGCAAAATATGAATGTTTATTGGATTTGTGATGATGATTCTCTGTGTTAACGATAATTAGTAGAAATGTAATAACTTTAATTAATTTCATATTATTAAATTTATATTTAAAACACAAAAACAAGATGTACTGAACCAAACAGATGTAATAAAAGTATCAAAATAAAATAAAAGCCTTATTCTTTAATATTATATTTAAGAATATAGAAAAGTTATTGCGAAATCATAAAATTGATGTGAGTCGTAAAAATAGTGTTGCAATTGTTGCGAAATCATCCATTTTGTTTTACAGATTACGAAAGCTTTATGATTTTGCAAGACGATGCATACACACTAGGCCGATAGGAGGTAGATAGAGGCGTAGTAAAACGAGGCACTTCGAATACTTAAATGTATTATGAGACGGTTGTTACCGACGGGCAAGACATTGTAAATTGCATGTCTGATACCAGTCACTGCTAGTAAACTGTACAATATTCTTATTTAACCACAACTATTGTTGTATGCCTACTACGAGTAATTTAAGGAGGGCAAACAATTATAGCTCATAACTATCATGTTTTATTGAACTATAGAGCTTTCAATTGCAATTATTTTCTCAAATAATGAATAGGAATCAAAACACACATAATAATGAACGACGTTTATTTCGATATTTAGCTTTAAGCGATGTTGTTATAAAGCCACAAGAGATTACTTATGTAGCAATATTAAGTATTTTTAAACCTCTTCACTTCTTCATCAAGGGCCAATGCTATCAAATCATACAGCGACTTTTCAGACAGCGTTCTTTGGTTGTTATTGTCAACAGGCATTTCTCTCAAAGCTGGCGGTTTCGTCTCCTCAGGTATGCTTAAACCTATATCATCATCATCATCGTCTTCCTCCGTTTCGAACAAAAAGTTCAGAATATGCTCATCATTGGGACCTACTGTTGCTTTCTCAATTTTACCTCCAGTTGTATTTGTTGAATTAGTTTTATTGTTGTCTAGCTCTTCCTCTGATGTATCTTCGTCTTCCGGTTTATACGGTAGTAGCAAGTCTACATCTAAAGTGTTTATCAGCTTCATAATGTCTTCTTCCAAAGTCTTATCGATGACATCGTTACTTTTGTTTATTGGGTTGATATTATTTTTAGATTGTTTTGTTTGTTTTTTGGCTTTAGTTGCTTTCGTGGGTTTAGTAGTTTCAGCGTTTTCAGTGGCCTCGGTGGCTTCAGTGGCTTCAGCAGCTTCGGCGGGTTCAATGGCTTCAGCAGCTTCGGCGGGTTCAGTGCCTTCACTAATTTCAGCTTGTGTTGGTTGAGTGACTGTTGTTATCTCTTCAACTGTATCAGGGCTAGTGACAACCTTTTCATGAACATTAGGCATTTCAGTAGGTTCAGCAATTTGCCCAGTAAATTCTGTCTCGACTTCTTCTTCTACTTCTTCAACCTCTCCTTGTCTAACCTTTTTCTTTGGAACATAGTCTTTCTTAGTATGAGCTTTACTCATATACTTTGAGAGCTCTTCGCTACCAAACATTGATAGCATGAAGTCTCTGAAGTCTTCATCCTGTGCTATTCTAAGCAGATCCAGGTCGAGTATGGAGCCAGGAGTTTGTCCTTTGCCAGATATAGGTGTTAGTCTTATAGTGGTTGTGGGTACTTCGTAAATATGTGAGAATGATGTCCCTGGTGCTGGTGTTGTGGTCTTCTTTAATGTGTATGTTAAGTTCTAAAATAAGAAAAATAATGTTGTAGTTTTTAACTCTTAAGAAAAAAGGTTTAAGCCTATCATATCCTTCTTTTAAATTTACATACGTACAGCCCTTTTTTCGCTACAATAAGGTATACAAATATCTGTTTTGAAGGTTCCGTATTCTCATGGTAAACACAGGACCTTATTACTAAGACTTTGCTGTCCGTTTGTCTATCATGAGGTGGTACTTCATGAACCGTATAGTTATTAAAATATCAGTTTTAATCCCAAAGTTGTAGTAAATGATTACCAGTTCTTTAATTTGCTCGATCCAGTCGGAGTAGTATCCAAGTTTGGTGAAGACGGTGGGAGCGTTGTAGCCGCCGCAGATGGGAGACCCGAAGCTGATGACACCTACCAATATACCTGATGCAATACCTGGACCTCCTACGTCCCGCTGTTAAGTAAAAAACATGAATAAATGTTAGCCTGTTACTCTGCTGGACACGCGTTTTCCTCCGAAACATAGGAGAGATTAGTCCTCGAGTTCTATAGTCTACTTTCTAGTTATTCCTATTATTTTTCTGTATCTTTACAAGTGTCTTACTCATAAAGTCTTAACACGTTAAAATATTTACTGTAATTTAGCTGCTAGCTAAAGCTTCAGTGGTAAAACTATGGTGTTCCCAAAAGTGAGGCGTACAATTGTTTTTTGGCATTAGAAGAATAGTTCAAGAGAAAAGATACTAAGTGAATTATATTATTTACTTACATTGCAAGCTCCACTGCCCTTAGAGAAAAAACCAGCGCAGAAGTTCTTATCCGTTACAAATTCACTGTGAACAAATTTCATAGTAAATCAGAAATTACTTTAGCCCATTTTATAGTTTCAGAATAAATGCCAGATAACCTACCTGCTAGATATTGTGATAGAATTTAAAAAAAATCTCTCAAAATTTAATCTGAGAAGCTAACTACACCTTTTGGTCTGCCACTTCTGGTTATGTCACCAAAAGTGGGTAACCAAAAAAGTTACATTTAAAGTTACTGCAAAGTCATTTGGTACTTACTTTAATAAGTTATAATATCCCTATTTAAATACTAACCTGGAATAGTGCGTCTGACATTCGTCTAGCGGATAGAAGTCTAAGTCGGCGTATGATAATTTATTTTTATACGGATTGTAGATCAGATTGTTTCTCTGAAACAGGGAAAAGTTTAATCAGGTATGTACAAGCTTCAAGAGAGCCATTGTTTATTGGTAAGATAAAGAAAAGTTTAGTTGCTCGCTGGGGATTGACTAAACCCCCTCATCAAAGGATTCATAGGGTTACTTTTGTATTAGCCACAAAGCATCAAGAAAAAAGTCGAAGGAGCACGACAATCTGTATAAGAAAATTAACAATTACTTCACTGAAGTTCGAGTATAAGTTACATGGAGAATTTTATTCTGCTCTGTACCATAATAATATAAAAAAGAGTAAGTTTATTGGCTTGATTACGCGAATCTCAGGAACTTCCTGTTTAATTAAAAAACATATTTTTGTGTCGAATAGTCCATTTGTTGAGGAAGACTATGTAATACGCTATGACTACATGATACAAAATTAAACTCACATCTGTAGCTCCCCACCCAACCACAGTAATTTTCTGAGTATTATCAGGCAACTGCCACGCGTTTCTGTCAAAATCAATCATCTTCATCCGATGAGCTCTTTTCCTAAAAAGTAGTTTTCTTCTAAGCCTCAGAATGGCGAGGTTGTTGGCCAGTGTCTTAGGGTTGTAGGTAGGGTAGAAGTATATCTCATGCACTGCTATGCTGTCGCCGCCACCTTCGTAGAAGTTGCTTCCAACTTGCACGTGCAGTATTGCTGGGTTCTCGCGGAAAAAACGGTTGTTCCAGGTTCTAGAGACAAGAGGATAAAAAATATCATAGATGTGTAACTAGCAAACCAGCGCAGCTCCAATCCTGTGTTACTATTTAGGACTTCAGACTTTTAGTAGGCAGACACAATTTCGCATTGACCACATGGCATCGATTAGATAGATCGATAGTCATGATTTTTCCGAATGAGAAGGGCTTTAGGTATTGAGTGCTGGCCAATGAGGCATTGCATGCCCTCAAGTAATGTGTTAATAACTTTTAGGCATGTAATGTTTTATCACGATGTTTCGTTCACTATTAGAACCAGTGATATTTATTTGAATTGAAGAAACAACATTTATTAGAGTATGAACCGCGAAAGGCCGTAGAGAAACCTTAACATATATTATATCTCACAATTGCAAACAAGAAGCTGCCGTAATGACCAAATTGTTGTGGATGATGGAGCCAGCGCACTGGAACTTCTTGAACATGTGGATGCTGGCCATGAAGGGAAATTTCGACACGCGTGTCCGTATACCCTTGTATATACGGCGGGCGTTAGGTCCTAGAAAGAAATTCAACGTTTCACCAGTTCTGTTTCGATAAACATTTGAGATCTTTGGATTTTTTCATTTTTTAAGCCTTAGCCTGCGTTTTGTCACTATCTTGGAAAAAGGGTCGGAGTCGGGGTCATGGGTGGTGGTGACCTTACAAATTGAACTTAAGTTTCTTATGAACTATCTACATTTATCACATCAAGAAAATTGCGTTTTCTGAAAAACGCGACCCCTAAAGTAACTTCGATACTATTTGATGTAAGTCGAAATAATTGTTAGTCTCCGTTAAATAGTTCAACGGTTCTCTCTCTCTCGGACTCAATTTTATAAAAAACTTACGCCAATATTCTTCGCTAGTATCATTCTCTTCCGAATAATCTTCTTTGATGATGTTATCTACCAGAACAGTCGATGCCTTACTACTTGGATCATGATCTAGATACTTCAAAACATCAGCATTAACTGCTTTATCTTCATTAGTTACATACTTTTGTTTTAGATATTTAAGTTTATCAATAAACGTAGTAATATAGTCAGTAACATGTTCATCTTTATCTGTGACTTGGTTGCTCACGTCGTCGCTCAAAACTTCATTGAGCAGCGCAATAAAACGTATTGTGTTGTTATCGACGTCGTTCACTCGCGTCAGTCTTGATATTTCCTTCAGATTGTCGCAATCTGTCAACGTGATCGACACGAAGAAGTTGTGTATTGTTGAGAACTGCTTCAATTTCGGTCTGTGATTGAGATTTTGGATCTTGATCGCCGCAAAAAGATTGTTGACTGTGTTTCGTATGATTTTTTCTGTGGTTGCAATACTCGTGTCGTCAGTGGTCGGCAATTTCACAAGACTTTGAATACAAATTATGGTGTTTAACAAAATGTAGAAGAAAATATTAATTTTAGTTGAGAACATAAGTACGATGCTTCTTTTTATAAATATGGTGTGAAGTTTAGTATATAATCTAATTATAATGGACGATTTGAATATTATTTTCAAGTGATTTTAATGTAGTTGCTCAATATATTGAAATATTTTTTATGACTGTGTTTTATTTTCTTGTTACTTTGTGCGAAATATTTGCGCAATCAAATTTCCGATTTCGTGTCACGAGATTAAAAAAATATTTTTATGAGATTTAATAACATAAAGTGAGATATAATAAAAAAGCCTGCTTTCGTTAGCAAGTAAAATTTTAGGAGCCAATAATTTAATCATTTTAAAGTCGCCAAATTTGAGATGGACGTCTTGCTAAATAGGAATAAAAAATTTGAATCTTTGCTTTTAGACAGATTCAATTTCTTTGCGGGCAAGCTCCTCTACGTAGTCGTTATACCTATCGATTACGTAATGTAATCAATAGTTGCATGATTTACTAATAATTTTAGTTGCCTGTGGCGTTTTTAAACCAAAGCTTATCGCTATTGAACTATTTATATGGGGACTCAATATTTGCTTTTATTAATGGCATTCAAATTATACGCATTGGTAGTTTATTGCTTTATTTTTTTCGAATAACGACTGTTTATTAAAGATTTTGTGTATAAATGTTTCTAACAACATTATTACAGATATGGAAAATAAAACAACAAATTACAACATTAATTTTTAATTGGAATACTCTGCAGATATTTTCACATCATCGACATCTTCAGCCCTTTCTTTATCAGACAAGAGCAGAAACGTTTTCACTGATCCTTTCTTTCTCAAACTTCGTTTATTACCAATTTCAACGACTGTCCTCGTATGATTACTACCAGAAGGTTCTAGAAGGTTATAAATGTCTAATTCTTTGAGCAAATTTGCGATATCACTTTCTAATCGCATGTCATCACTTTTGGAAATAATTTCGTCTGTTTGAGGTTTTTCTGCTCGTTCTATAGCTTTAGGTGATGCGTCGTTAGCTCTTGTTTTGTCAGAAAACAGTTTTTTATCGGGTTTGGTTTTAACTTTACGTTTATGTGTGGTTTTAACTGTGGTTGTAGTTTCTTCTTCGTTCATTTCAATTGTTTCTTTGTCTTTGGCTAGTTGAATATCAATGCCTTCTCCGCTACTTAACACGGTAGATAGGAAGTCTTTAAATACTTTTCCATCTTGAACTATTTTAAGATTTTTTGGAATACCGTCTGGGGTAATTTCTTCAGTAGGTAGTGTTTGATAATTTATGAAAACTGGTTGAATTGTTGCTGTTCTTTCTGATGGCAATGCTGCCTTTGGTTTATTCTGGAAAACACAGAAATGACTACTGTTGTCATATGTATCTCCTGATGCAAAATATGAAAGTAGTATAAAAGTAGAGTTCTTAGAAATAACAACAAGTAAATTTGATAACATTAGATTTTATTTTCCGCATTCTATCCTATCACTTTTTCAACTCAGAGTAGATATTATTTATCATGTTACTGACCTTTTTAATGATACTCTCAATCCAGTCCTTGTAGAAACCAATCTTGGTGAAGACTGTCGGTGTGTCAGGAGTCCCGCAGGTCGGTGAACCGAAGCTGATCACACCAATTAGCTTGCCATCGACTATTCCCGGACCTCCGATATCGCGCTGTTACAGGAAATATATATTTAAAGCATACACATACACACACATGGTATTGATGTGTATGTAGACTAGATTTTGACGGCAACAAACTGTTTTCTCCGAGACAAGTACACAGATTTATTAAACAACTTTGAAAATAAGAAGGTTGCTGTGTATTTTTAGCTAAATCATCTGAATTAAATAAGTAAATTGAAATATAATCATTTTTGAAAGTGTTTGTATTCCACTCACACTGCACGCTCCACTTCCTTTTGAATAAAAGCCAGCGCAGAAGTTATTTCTTGTCACGTACTCTCTGAAAATAAACATATCTATGAAAAAAAGCCGTACATAAGATTTCATTATTTGTTGAATGTTTTATACTCACTTTGTATATATTTCTTGACAGTCAATTAATGTGTAATAATCTAAGGTCGCAAATTTTAGCCTTTCATCTGGAGGATCAATCGTAATATCTTTAGACTGAAACAACAACATCAACTATTAAAAAACGAACAATAATATATCCTTGCTTGAAAGCGACCTGCCGTTGATACCTTTTTAAAATACCATAGTTAAAATATCCTAACAAAAATATTACTTACATCACTGACTCCCCATCCGACAACAGTAACACTATCAACATAACTCGGCAATGGAGACGCATTCTTATCCATTTCTATTTTTTTAACTCTCTTCTCATCTTCAGAAAACACTATCTCTTTAGCCAATCTCATTAGAGCGAGGTTGTTCCGCAAGTTCTTAGTACTATAGCCGGGGTGAAAGTATATTTCTTGAGCTGCTATGTATTCACCTCCGGATTCGTAGAAATCGCTTCCAATTTGCACGGAGAGAAATGATGGGTTTTCTCGGAAGAATGCATTGTTCCAGGCCCTGTGAAAATGAGGAACAAAAAGTATAACCTATCAATTTCTGGCTGCTAGGTTTACTGCTGCCAGAAGGGCTGGTAGCCTAGCCTTGAATCATAGCAAACTGATAAAGGACAGGTTAGAAAAAAGTGAAAAGAATATGTCCATACAATATTAATGACATAACAGGAGTGATGCAACTCGACCATGGAAGAGATTATTGTTTTAGAAGCATTCATAATTTCTAATCAAATGCAGCGAAACAAAGAAGCTGCTAAGAAAGTGTATTCTTACAATTGCAAGCACGATGCAGCAGTGATGACCAGATCCTTGTGGATGATGGAGCCAGCACACTGGAACTTCTTGAAGGCATGGACACTCGCCATGAAGGGAAAGTATTTAATGCGAGTCTTTTGACCCTTGAAGATACGACGACCACTTTGAATTTCTGGTCCTGTAAGCATTTAAATTAGAAATTGTTTATTAGTGTCCAGCAACGATAGTTCAAATTTTGTAATGGTCAGATAATGTCAACTAATTCCATAACCGAAAAGTAAAGAACAATTTTTATACTAGGACGTGTGTTAATGTTCAGCTTAACCGTGCGATCTATTGGAATGTTTTAGTTGTCTTTGTACAAGTTTTGGACATTCTTCAAAGTTTTATAGATGAGAACTTGCTGTACTTACGCCAATATTCATAATCGTATAGAACATTTTTGCCAGGGTTGCTTGTTTTGTTTTCCACTGCGACATCAAAATTTGTTAAATTTTCTGTATCAGTATTTAAATATTTCAATATTTTGACATCTGCAGCCGAGTTGGTTCCTTTATCATCTACTTGATAAATTTCTTTGAAATCTCTGAGTTTATTTATAAACGTGTCACTATAAACATATACATCTTTATCTTTAACTTCGACACTCACGTCATCGTTCAAAGCTTCATTGAGCAGCGCAATAAAATGTATTGTGTTGTTATCGACGTCGTTCACTCGTGTTAGTCTTGATATTTCCTTCAGATTGTCGCAATCTGTCAACGTGATCGACACGAAGAAGTTGTGTATTGTTGAGAACTGCTTCAGTCTTACGTTTTGCTTCACATCTTTTATATTTAAAGCTACGAATATACTGTTGAAAGTGCCTCGTATAATTCTTTCTGTGGCTGCTATGTCGTCTTCTGCTGCCGGCAGTTTTACAAGACATTGAATATGAGCGACAACTTCAAATAATGTGAAGTACAAGATATTTGTCCTGAAGGAGTGCATTTGGAGAGCAATGTATTCTGTAAAACAAAGGGATCACTTAATATAATGTTATATTCTAAATATTTTAGTTTGTACGATGTAGAATATTATATTGAAAAAGCCTATGTGGTGTTTGTTTTATTTCCTACCTACCTCAGAAAATTGGAAATGGGTTGTGAAATATGTAATTTATTTCTGATAAGGTTCTAGTTTTTCAGATTTCGTAACTTCCGTTACAGTAAAGTTTATTTCACACGTTTTCGAAATCATAAAGCAATTTACTTATTTTATGACCAAAACCAATATTATGACACAAAATAATAAAAATAAAACACATATTTTTTTCTTCAATCTTTATTAGGTACGAAAAGTTCGGTCCATCTTGATAAATTATTCAATTAGATAAATAAAACATGAAATCCATTAAAATTATCGTAATTATAATAACTTTGGCTACAGCGAAACATGATTATAAATCTCACCATCACTCATATTTGGCAAGATTATTGAAAACTAAAGAAAATTTCTACAGTAAAACGAACGAGAGAGTTCAGAGCACCATGAATAAAATGTTTCATTCCATGGATCTGTCACCATGGTTTCCAGATAAGCCTAAAGTAAAGTTGTTGCTAACAATGCACTACGACTTGAATAAAATGGTTGAAAGGAATTATGAAGTGCACAATATATTGAGAAATATAACTGCAGTTAAAGCAAACAATAAACGACTGGATGAGATGATAAAAGAAGTATTAGATGATAAACAATTTAATGTTTATAAGAGTAAAACTAATAAAAGTAAGCCTGAACGAAAAACTACTAAACGTGCATCTAAGAAACATGGTGTAGAAAAGATAGATAGTAAAGAATTCATGGATATTATGAAAGGGTTTCTACATAAAATTAGCAGTCTCACTGTAGATGACATATTTCAAAATAATGATACTACTAAGCATAATATTACGATGAATGATCTTATAACTTGGAGTGAGTAGTTTATTAGTGCTAAGAACTTTGATATTATGACTAACTACCTAAAACGATATGGTACATAGAGGTATAGGTAAATTAAATATACCTAGATTTTGTAAACTACTTTAACAAGAATTAGGTACGAGGAATGCTACTTATTTATTTTATCATATAGTTAGTGGCATGGTACTAAATTCTGGGCTAATATTTTGACCATATCACAAAAGAAAACCTTATTTGGTCCGATCGGGAATTGCTCTCCACATTTCGGGATTAGCAGCTGCTTAAGCACTACCACTCAGACCGCAGTCACCAAATAAAAAAATATATCAAAGTAATTTCAATCGGACTTTCTTATTTACAGAGCCTTTGCCACCAAGTTCAGAAGTTACCACTGACTTGGGTACCAGAAGAATATTTGGCGGTACATCTACGAAGTTTGACAAGTTTCCTTTCATCGTCAGCATCCATATCATGAAGGAGTTCACTTGTGCTGGCAGTATTATATCCAGGAATTTAGTTCTCACTGCCGCTTCGTGCATGCAAGTGTAAGAGAATTTTATATTTCATAGATAGTGTAACCTTTCTGAATCTTTTAGCCAGTTCAGTCTCGATAAAGTATCACTGAAATAGCATGACAGACAGCCAGAAGCCAAGCAAGTTTTAATTCATAAAATGATGGTAGCATCAGTTTAATAGTGTCAACAAACACACACTGAAATAAGGCAGACGGCAAGCCAATTGAAGAACCATTAAAACTTTAACCCTTTCGAGGCCTTACGACATTTGAGGAATAAACATACGGGCAAGAATTAAAACCTAATTGATATTTCCCAGATATTACAACAACATATTCTTCAAAGAAGACCAAAAGACGACATACGTGCTCCTAGCAAGCGACTGGCCTTCTAAACTTGGCGAAATAGTCCCCATCGCAGAGATCTACTTCAATCCAGCATATGACCCTAGGAGTTTGCACCACAACCTGGCTATCATACGGCTGCAGAGGAGTATCAGATTTGAACAAGGTCCAAGAGCAAAGTTAAAGAGAATTGAGTTAGATCGTGGGGAGAATGTGACTATTGTTGCTAATCACGTCACGATGCTGGGCTGGGGAAGTAAAATGGTAAGTAGACATGAGCATTAAAATAATTTAAGATGTCATCATCTTCTATCAGAGATTTGTGGGGTAGGTAGCAAAGCGATGTGTAAAAGTAAACCACTTAGCGTCTATCCTAAAAAACAAGATGCTTTCCCATCTGTAGTGGCAAAGCAGTTTAAAGGCGTGTTTTTCAAACGGTTTTGAAGGTTTTCAATTCCATCCGACTTTACTCCGAAAGCTTTATTGTGGGTCGTTGTCCTTTAATAGCTCTACGTTGCCAAAATCGATACAGGGGCAGGCAGAGAAATGAAGGCATAAAGTCTGGTTTATTGTGGCCGTTCTATCAACATTTTTGTTTTTATAGCCAAATCAAATATGGAGGAACATCAGTGAACTAACTGCTGCAAGCCTCGATGTGTACCCTCTTGACGAATGCAAGCAAGTTTATACAAAGTAAGTTGACTAATGAAGTATGATTCAATTTCATAAAGATAGTGGGGTGTCTTATTGTTATGTTGTGTGGTTTGCAGGGACTTTGTGACAGACAAGAACTTCTGTGCCGGCTTTGTTGCGAAGGGAACAGGAGCATGTAACGTTAGTATAAAAAATCGTCCGTTGCTTCGTATTTTTTATCTTAATTATATACTATTCCAAAAACTATATTAACTCTGGCAATTTACTTCTACCTATACTAGAACTTCAAAGATACCTTTCAACGGTGAAAAAAAATACAGCCGTGCAGCGGTAACTTCCGCCCTAAGGACGGTACTTAAACCTAGAAAGCTGAGTACTAAATACATGAATTGTAAATGAATAATTAATTTCAGAGGGATGACGGTGGTCCAGGCATAGTAGGTGGATTGCTAGTCGGAGTGGTTAGTTTTGGGTCCCCGGTGTGTGGCGCCAAGGATGCTCCCACAGTTTTCACTCAGGTCAAGTTCTACTTTGACTGGATTCAGAGTATTATAGACATGGTAAGATCTTTGTTTTAGATGACCTGTATGCTTATCACGTATCTCAGTTGATAACTGGTGTACGTTAAATAAATGGTCACTATTCAGTACATTGCTACTTGGACGTAACGTGTTTTTCACGTTAGTTTAAGGGCGAAAACAATGTACAGCATAGTGGCTATGAGATAACCCTGCACAGGGATCAGTGATAATTGCAAACTTATGTTTTGTGTTATTTAGTTTCAAATTTACAATTTATCGTCTCAAACTTTTATATGGTCACGTATTCTCTTCCAGTTTTATCTGTCTGTTTACTAAAATTACCATTTAAATTTCAGGAACCAGTAGAAGCAACTCCTTTAATGATAAGCACTGCCAAGTTAAACCAAACCTTTGAAGAACAGCCCCTCTGGCCCCGAGCCACCAATCCCATCGAAGATAACGAACTACAAGTTCTCAATGATATTCTTTATGGTAATGATAATATCCTTACTGATATCATTAATGATGACTTACTGTTCGATTTTAATGTAGATTTAATGCGAGCCTACAATAGCATTGAAAAATATCGGAATGAAAATATATCTATATTGTTATAGTGAAATTAAAGTATTCGAATTGTGGGCAAAGATTTTTAATTCAACTTTGTATATATTGCCCTTTATTTTATAATATAATTAATTAAGATTTTATTTGTTTCAAGGAAGGTTTTAAAAACATACTTGAATCAAAAGGTTATCATGACTCAACTGAGTTTAAATTTAGTAGTTAATGTATCGCGTATCAAAGAACTATGGGTTTAAAACTAGATCACACACAAACCAATATTTAAGTACATAATAATTAAGTAAATAATTTGAGTCTGGGATTGTAAGCCAATTGATTTTGAGTAAAATAAAAATGCTCTAAATACATGCATATTAATAAGCATCATTTAACTGTCTATCAAGTGCAAGTGCTACATTATCCACCGTTACTTCCTGCTCCTCCTTATTTTCATCACTATACTCATTTTGCGTCACTTGCTTCTCTTCAAACGACTCCATAAAGTCTTCCTTACCGTCTAGATTGTCTACAGAAGTAAATTTAGCATTCTCGATATCTGCTTCTTTGATCAACCGATCGTATTGTTCATTGTCTTTAGAAATATCGCTTTCTTGTTTATATGCTGCCTCTAATGTTACTTTTCGCCTTTCTGTATCAAAACTTAGAAATTTAAACCCTGGTGTTACGGTACTAGGTTCTACAGTCAAATCAGAGGCCTTTTTGTGTAACGGAGGTGGGTCTTTCATTTCAGATCTAAGATACAGCGATTTTTGATCAAATTGATTGTTAGAAGCACCGTCTGATTTGAATAAATGTTCGTAGTTTTGCATAGCATCGTTTGAGAGAATGAATCCGTTTGGTTTTTCAGTAGTTGTTCTTAAGTGGGCTGTGTATAGGGAGTCGGATTGTTCGCCAAATTGTACGCGAAGAGCGGGTGGTCTGATGGACATGATCGGTGCTATGACGTAAGGGGTGGAAACATCCCTGCTTCTGCCTCTAGTCACTCTTGAAACACGCGGATGAGTCACTGTGGTTCCTCTGCGGGCAGGTCCTGGGTTCTGAAAGGTTTAGTGTCATTACTTTCTTTATGTGTTTTGTTATGTAGTTTATGTAAAAGATTTTTATGAATAAGATATCACCCGAATTATTTATTTAAGATATTTTTTTAATAGGTGTAACTTCCTACGATTTAAAATTCTACTGACTTACAGGGCCATTTTTGTTCTGGAATAGATTGACATTATTTTTTATTCACTATGTCTTCAATGAACCTTTATATACCTCTCAAAAAATATCTACAATGCATTTACAAATCACGTAGTAGTCATGGCTTGATATAAATTTGTAGTGACACTTACCATTTCAATGATAGTCTCGATCCAATCAACATAAGGTCCGACCCTGGTAAAGACAGTTGGCGCATCTTTGGTACCACACACTGGAGGTCCAAAGCTCACGATACCTACCAGCAAGCCTCCTACAATGCCTGGACCACCGACATCTCTCTGAAACAAATTCAAGTAAGAATTAATTTATAAATTGACTAGTAGCTCGCCCGGTTTAAACCGTTATTTTACAAAAAAACCTTTACATCTTTTAAACATATACCTTCCTCTCGTCTCACTTACCCCCGGTTTCTAAGTACATTTAGCGGTAGTTTATCTATTCAATAGCGTTTTCTTTGTATGAGTTTTAACCCTATTGAATAGATAAACTGCCGCTAAAAGTACCTCAGAAACCGGGGGTGAATCTATGAAAAAACCGCATCAAAATCGTTGCTTAGTTTTAAAGATCTATATCATAGGTACAGACGCGAGACGCGACTTTGCTTTATACTATCTACAGTATGTACTATGCAGTGATACTTACATTACACGCCCCTCCTCCTCTCGATAAGAATCCAGCACAGAAGTGCTTGTCTGTCACAAAGTCCCTGCAAAACGAAACAATAGCATAAGCATAGCATAGCTCTGATTTCTACGTTTTTCTCGAATAAAACTTGTTTCTACCGGATATATTTTCATTCAAATACAAAGAAGCCTTATGCCAATCTTTTACGGACTATATTCCTTGTAGGTATTTTATCTTTAGAAACACTTCTACCACATTAATAATAATTAGTATTTTGTTTACTTACTCTGAGTACAACTCCCTACATTCTTCAGAGGGATAAAAGTTAAGATACGCAACAGATAGTTTCTCAAACGTCTTCACTTGTTGATTTGCCTAGAAAACGCACAAAACAGAAATTTAAAAAACACTGTCAATTGTCTACAATTCATCTACATAGCGGAGCGGGTAGAACGTTTTCACGCTGAATAATATATAATTCAAAGGTGATTGACTGATATAGCAATCTATCGACGCACAGCCCAAACCACTGGACGAATCGGGCCAAAATTGGCATTTCAGTAGATGTTACGACGGAGGCATCTGCTAAGGATTTTGATCTATTGTACCTCCATAGGGGATAATTGGGCATAAACATTTGAAAATTCTGTCCTTAGTTACAAATTACGCGGACGAAGTAGCGGGCAAAAACTGTTCCATATAAATGAAAACGATTGTAACATCAGCACCAGCATAAGTAGCGAACTTTAAACTCTACATTCGCTACTTACTTTTTTAGATCCCCATCCCAATATAACAATCTCGTTAGTATTCTCCGGCAACTTTCCATCACCCCGATCGAGCAGGATTCTCCTGATCTTCGTTCTTCGATGTGTCTGGAACTTGAGCACTCTCTCCAACCTCATGATGGCCAGGTTGTGATGCAGTATCTTCGGGTCGTACTGAGGGTGGAAGTAGATCTCCAGGATTGGGATGATTTCTCCCAGCCTTGATGTCCAGTCGCTACCCAGTCTTACGAACGTGGTTCTTGGTATTTCTCGGAAGAATCTGTTGTTGTGATGCCTGTAGAAAAACGTCCAACTTGCATGGTATAAGTTTAAGATGTTTCAATTGGTTTCAATTCTATGAACTAAAAAAAACGTTGTGAAAACCCGAATCTATTTTAGAAAGAGGACTCTAAAAATAAGAGATTAAGGTGCTTTTGTTTGTTTTCTAAAATAGCCAGCTTTCTCTGTATAGTATAACTGACCAATTAAACGAATTTATCAGCAAGTCAGTATAACTTTTCACAAAATTATTGACCGTTTAGGGTTTATATTGTATGTTTTTTAAGTTGACGTTCAATTTGATTGAGCGATAAATGGTGCAATCATATTGCGCAATATTATCGGCTGTCTCAGTACGGCCTGAGTTTAATAGTCAGTAAAGAAAATCAAGAAAGCCCCTTACAATTGTAAACACGATGCAGCAGTAATAACAAGATCTTTAGAGATGATACTCCCGGCACACATGAACTCCTCGTAAACATGCACGCTGGCGATGAAGGGAAACTTGAAGATCCGTGTCGGTTTTCCTCTGAAGATCCTTCTAGTGTCTGTCGTGTTGTCTGGTGACTCTTCTGATTTTAAGGTTAATGGAGGTTCTGCGAAAAATTGAAAGACTTTGAGTGTCTTTGTGATCTTATTCAAATTACCTACCTATTTTTGATCATAGATAAGGCTTCCAAATATACTGCAATTCGTTTTTTGCTCTTTTTCATAAGTTACGACGACTTTCCTCCTTATTTATCTGCATCAGTTTTTGCTAGAGAAGGATTTCGTGTAAAGGTATCGATGCCCTAGTAGAAAATTATGTTTTTTAACATATTAAAAATGGACTTACGCCATGCTTTGAGATTCCTCCTCGTAAAATACGACTTAATCTTCTCCTTCTTGAACATATCATCAACAGTGAGCATATTTATTTTATTTAAGAATCCTTTCATTATATCATCAAACTCGTTACTCTCAATAACATCTAGAGTAGATATTTTCGACCGAACTTTGTCCAAACGTTCATCTTCATATATTTTGTGGTATACATTAAACTTTCTATCATTGAAAATTTCTTTTACCGTCTCATCTAGTCGTATATTATTTATAGCATTTCTATCAACGTTCGATACATTTTTTAATACATTATATACTTTGTAGTTACTCCCGACAATGTTATTTAAATCGTGTTGCATTATCAAAAGTGATTTAGTGTTTGTTTGATTTAGAAAATGCTGTTTTAGGTCTAAAGTGTTGAACATTTCGTCGACCGTGTTCTGAATGTTTCTGTTTGTCTCGATGAAAAACGTCTCGTTTGATTTTAACACGTCCAGGTGATGATGATGGTGTTTGTGATGATGATGAGCCGCAACGGTGATGAAGAAACACGTGATAGTTTTAATGAATTTCATTGTATTTAGTTAGAATGTTGAATTAAATGTCAAGTTGAACTAAATTAAATGTGTCAGATAAATATTTGAAAGTAAAGCGTGTTTTATTTTTATTAATCTGGTAGAAAATAAAATAAATTTTAGTTGTAAAGTGTAATAAAGTATTACATTATAATGTCTCATAAAAAGTATTGCGAAATCTGTAATATTGTTTTTTGATGACTTGAAATGTAGAAATACTAAAATACCTATATAAAATAGCGTAGAGACATACTAGCTAATACATGGGGCTGCACTTGCGAGTATTTTTTTCTGCAAGAATTCTATGTCTTTCACTGGGTTATAAATCTATCACGCTAAAAACTAATTACAATAAGCTAAGACGTTTAGCTGTAAGTTCGAAAAGTAGCGATAGAAATCATGTTGTTTAGCGAATGGCCCCAAAGTTGCCAACGTAAGCAGCATCAGATATTATCTAACTCAATACCCAAGTTTCGTAATAAAATATGTACACACAATAAAATTAAAAAATCAATAAATAAAGTTGGGAAATCGAAAATTTTACAGTGTCAATAAAACATTTTCGCAATACAAATAAAAAATAAAACGAAATCAATAACAAAAAAGCAATATATTGAGCAACTACATTCAACAACTTGTTTAAAAATAAGAATATTTCATTATAATTACATTATTCACTAATATTCACTGCATACTTCTTAAAGAAGTTATCATCCTTATGTTCTTGCCTCAAATTAATATCATTTACTTTATTTTGTTTCACATTGTTGTTCAAATCCAAAGTCTTTTAGAATTACCGGCAGTTGAAGACGACAGCATAAAAAACGGAGAAGCAGCAATACGAAGCGCTGTAAACGATATATTCGCAGCTTTCAGAATCAAAAACATATACGACAGTCCGAAATTGAAGCAATTCTCAACAATACACAACTTTTTCGTGTCGATCACGTTGACAGATTGCGACAATCTGAAGCAAATATCAAGACTGACGCGAGTGAACGACGTCGATAAAAACACTATACGTTTTATTGCGCTGCTCAATGAAGCTTTGAACGACGATGTGAGTGAACAAGTCAGAGATAAAGATGTATATGTAACTGAACATATTACTACATTTATTGATAAACTCAAATATCTAAAAGAGAAGTATGTCGCGCTTGATAAGGCGATTATTAATCCAAAGATCATACAATATATTGACAATGATAAGAAACCGATGGGCAGTGTTATGAATGATAGTAATATTAGCAAAATGAATGAGTCTGATGAAAATGTCGTCAGTGATGAAAATGATTTTTGGCGTAAGTAAAATAACAATAGCTATGACCAACCCTATTGTCTAGCCTTCACCGTTTCTGAGGTCTGGATAAGAGTGTATAAGTCAGTTAGTCAATCACAAAGGTTGGGCAAAGTCCTTATGTCTTTCTAACTTATATGACAATTGTCTTAATGGTAGCCTAGAGTCTATGGCAATACGCTCGCATCCTACTACGTGCATCTGCAATTAGTTAATGGCGAAATATGAGTGTGTTTCATACTCCACTACCAGCACCTTCGGGTTTAACAGGCCCTATGTATGTAATTATTTGGTTTCTTTCTAGGTCCGAACAGTCGTCGTATTTACAAAGGCATTAGAACTCGCGTCAGAAAGTTTCCCTTCATGGCGAGCGTCCAGTTCTTTAAGAGGTTCCAGTGTGCTGGCTCCATTATTGGTGATGATGTGGTCATCACTTCTGCGTCTTGTTTACAATTGTAAGAACTCCCTTATTATTTCCCCGAGTGGTTACTACTCGCATGCCTCAAACCATCATTTTGGTTCAACAATTTCTTATAGAGAACTCTAGTTTGGTCTTTGTAAAGTTATTTTTGGGTCGAAGATACGGGTTCAAACTTACTTTTAACCTTCCACTTTTTGCGAAGACGAGAGGCTTATTTTTCTTACTAGCTAGCTTATAATCTTACACTCAATGAGGATTTTGGATCTAAATGTAAAACAAACTGAGTCGATTCTTCATCTTTCTCAGAGCATGGAATAACCGTTTCTTCCGTGAAAACCCAGCGTTTCTCTCAGTCCTCATCGGCAGCAACTACTACGAAGGTGGTGGCGAAAACATAGCAGTTCTAGAAGTCTACTTCTACCCGACATATGACCCGAAGACATTAGCTAATAACCTTGCTATCATGAGACTGTCGAGGAAAATTAAGTTCAAGAAGAAAAAGAGGAGAGCTAGGAAGATAGATATTGATAGGAATCCTTGGCAGCTACCTGAGAATACTGAGAGCATTACGGTGGTTGGTTGGGGAGCAAAGGAAGTAAGTGACATGAAAATTAAAGTAATTAACTTATAAATCGTTTTTTCGCAATTTCCCAGTCATAAAGATATTTGAGAGTGACTCCGACTCTTTGAAATAAATAACTAATAATTTTCTCATTTATAGACGACTCAATAGTTTTGTTTGAAACCTTTAACGATCTGTCTATCTATCATTCTGCCCTTTTTCTAGTTGTCTATCTATATTTATAACAATTGTCGTCCATTTTAATTGCAGAGTAGCAACGTAATCTACGACTCGTTTCGGCAGAAACTGTCTTATGCAGAATTGGATTTTTATCCTCTCAGTGAATGCAGAGAACATTATTCCAAGTACGTTTAGTTACTTATTGTATTACTTTGTTTCCTTTACTAAATATAATAATCTGAAAGTAGGCAGCTTTATGATTCTGGATATTTCTTTTTGAAATTTTAAATGTTTTAGACGCTTTTTCATGAGTTGCTTGTCATCTTCAAGGAATCTAAGATGGTTAATTATTAATATGTTCCATATGAACTTTAAAAGTCAATATTTGATTTTTTATTTTAGAGAGTACGTGACAAGGAAAAATTTTTGCGGAGGATTTTTCTCCAAGGGAAGTGGTGCATGTAATGTAAGTGGAAAAAAAAATATTAAGACAACACATTCTATTATCTTGATAACAAATTATGAAAAAAATATAAAACCGTTTGCAATTTCCATATCTATCTTGCAATAAAATGCTTTTCGAATGCTCTACAGCGTGATGCTGGCGGTCCAGGGATAGTTGGTGGCATCTTAACGGGGGTGATCAGCTTCGGGTCCCCAGTCTGTGGAGCCCCGGACTCTCCGACTGTCTTCACCAAACTTGGCTACTACGCCGATTGGATAGACGGTATCCTTGAACAGGTAATATCATAATCATGACACTGAGCAATACGTAACACCTTAAGAATAATTCTTCTTCCAGTCGTTATAAATCGTACCAAGATATGAGATGTAAAGGAAAAAATTATGCGAGTTAGATACAGTGTAAAGCATTTTCAAAAATGTTTTTGTAAAAATAATGATTAAAAAATAATGTAATTTTCTTCATATTTAGCACGTGCACCACTCCAAAAAGCGAACGACATTACGGCCACCACGTACCAGACACACAGATTTCCACATCTTCACCACCGATATGGTATTCACCCCAATACACGACAAAAAACCATTCCCTCCAGCATCCATTCTCGATATGGATAGAGTAGTACTGCTGAGAGATAAAGGCTTCAGGGATTTCTTGAAAACAATGTTTGAAAAAGACGAATTAAAAGAATATTTAGCAGAAGATAGCCCGGATACTAAGAAAGAATTTGATGGGAATCAATCTAAGAAAACGACAACAAAAACAACGACTAAAGAAATTAAAACAACAAAAAAGAAAACTAAAAAACATAAAACTACGAAAAAGAAAGCTAAAAAACCTAAAATAGAAAGAGAACATGTTGAAATTGAGGACGTTAGTGACACATCGACGGGGGAGGACGAGGGAGGGTCTGAAGTGGGCATGGACTTTGAAACTGAAACTACTATTACTGCAGCAACTACAAAACCGGCGATTATTTCGACCACGCTTGATCAGACAACAGCAATCCCTCCAGATACAGCCGAAACCGTAACAGAAGCAACAAAAAGTAAAACAAAAGAAACCACAACCGAATTAGCTAAAGTCACAGTTATAGAGAACGCAAGTAATGAAGACAAGACTTTAGAAGAAGATATTATGGCGCTCATTGATAATTTGGATATTGACAAATTACTGGAAGAAACAAAAGATTTAATTACTACTGAGAATCCTGAAATTGTTGAGAAAAGTACAGAAACTACTAGTATTGTTACTACTGAAGAAACGACGTTAGCAGCAGATAAAATTGACATCGAGTCTATCGCGGAACCTGTTCTAAACTACTTATTTTTATCCAAAGAAAATAATGACACAATAGATGAAAATATAGAAGTAACTTCGCACAATCCTCTAAAAGATTTGACCTTAAGAGAACTCGTTAGTAATAGCTCTCAGAAGCGGGATGTACTTTCCGAAACACTGTTTTACGATTTGGTTGCGCTTGCTATTGAAGATGAGAGGAAACGACTTAAAAAATTAAAGAATATTTAAATGTTATTGTTTTATTTAATCCTTATAAATTTTATTCGTATTACTAAAATATAGTTTGATAGTTTTTGAAGGACAGTTTCAGAAATTCAGTGTTTGGAAATAGGCAATGTGTGGTTCAATTACAAGCGATATAAGTTGGTCATTGCTCAATATATTGACCTCATTTTCGCATGAAATCAATGTTGGTCAAAATACATTGTGATATTTTTTTCGAATATGTTGAAATGATGTATTTATTTATTGTAACGTGACAATTCTGGAAAAATGATAAGCAATAATTATTTGTATAGCTATAATTACGTTATTATTTACACCATTTATAAAATTACTCATCAAATAAAAACAACTTAAAGAACTTATGTTTCAAGAATTTAGAATCATAGAAATACATACTTAACAAAATTTTTATTTAATTCGCTGCCAGCTTTAAATATTTTGCGTGTAACGAAACGTACAATCGATTTGTAAACTCACCAAGTTCGCCAGCAGATGTCGCTTACGTTCTAATTTTTCAGTCTTGGGTGGTGATAACATTTTACAAGGAACGTAAACCACATTTTCGAGGTAAAAAAACCTTATTTTACTGCAAAATACTGTGTTTTGTGTTCTGTTCTCAGTTATTTGTTTATTTTGTGTGTTAAAAGCTTATTATTTTTGGGTAAGTAGCGAAAAAAAACACTGACGTCAAATACGTAAGTGAATTCGATATTCAAAATTTAATTTATTTCTCTATCTATTGGTGTCATTTTGTTTTTGGGAAAATCTTACTAGTTATTTTGTATGTTGTAAAATCTATTTAATTTGTTTTCATGGAGGTTGGTTGGATTCTGAAGTTCATGTTATGTAATCCTTCCCTATTGATCACTGCGGGCATAACCTCACATTATCGGACAATTTTTACCTGTACCGATGTTATTTTTACGTAACAATAAAGTTAACACTGATTTAGTTGACATTTACGTTACTTGATCCTGATTCTGTTTTGTACGAATTGTACAAAATGTTCTGTTATTCAATTCTGAAATAAAAACAATATTGTCAAGGTGTATTTAAACAGGGTAAATGATAATATTATTGGAGTACACCTTACACGATTACCGATTACTAATATGTGAAATAGACTACACCCTATTATCACTTGTAAGCTTGTCTGTATTGGTTAAAACAGGAGAAACAGATGTTTTCAGTTGCTAATGACCTCATATTAATCAACCATAAATAGTTGTCAGTGACTACCCAAATACTATGTTTAATATTTAAGTATTCAGGTAATTTAGACAAACTTTTTATGAATAATAACCTTTAAAGATTGCATTGTAAAAATTACGTCAAAACATAAAGAATCTGTCTCATCACGCTATTTACATAATTTATTGTTATATGAATATATATTTACTGCTTCTTACTCTATTACAATAAATTCAACTAGAATTTTCTTTACACAGCAAGATGGCCAACTATCTTATGCGCCGTGCGCTGTTAGATGCAGTCCGAGTGCCAGTCTGCGCCAGGGCCTCCTCCTCCGTTGGAGAGCTCGCTAAGGTAATCTATTTTATCATTATTTATGTCATTTGATATTACCTATATGCTCTATGTATTATGTATGCAAAATAGTTTTAAAATATATATAGATTATTAGCGGACCCGACAGACGTTGTCCTGTCTAATAAATTAAAAATCAATTAAAAAAACATTGTCCAGTGGACAAAATTGTGAATCTGAACCATTCTCAGATCCCCTTGAACACACACAAAAAATTTCATCACAATCCAGTCGTTTAAGAGAAGTTCAGTGACATACACACTTACAGAAGAATTATAATATATAAAGATAGAGATACAAAATATAAGAAGTGTAACCAGTCAATCATTGACTGCAGCTCCAATGATTACAATTTGAGCAAATGTAACACAAGCATCTTAGCTTGCCATTGTTAACCTGATCTTTGGAATGTAAACATGATTGTTCCAGTCAATAAAGAGCTAACAATTTATTGACAATATAACAGACAATGTACACCGTGAAATGTAATACTAATCTGATAATTTTTCATCATTACATAGGTGAGTAGTATTAACTAGTGATATGGTAATTCCAGGTTGGCAACCGCGAGTGGGTAGGCTATGGCTTCAACGGCCAGCCCAACTACATGGACAGGCCTGACTTCCCCATGCCTGCCGTCAGGTTCCAGCCCGATACCCCTGACATCAAGGTAAACATATTTTTTTCTTAAAAGAGACAAGTATAATACTTGCAATTTCTGTTACCTCACAGGGACATTATTGTTTTCCATGTATAAAGTTCAAGTTTTATATATGGGCATAACTTTTTGCCTACTGCAATGTAATATTGGCTCCACTTCATCCAGTAGGAACCAAACTATTAACCTTATCTAGATTCTTAAAATAAATAAACATCTAAAACTCACATTACAGTTTAATATAGGGATGTAAAATCAATCTATTCAAAATAATATAAAAGTAATTATAACCAATTTATGTGTTCTACTGTAAGGCACTAGTCTTCTTTCGTAATCTGAGATAACTAAGACTTCATATCCAATACACACTGTTCAAGTTTATCTTCCCACAAATAGCAATTTAAAATAATCTCCAATGTCCTTAGGTCCTCCGTGAGAAGGAAAAGGGTGACTGGCGCAAGCTGACCGTGGAGGAGAAGAAAGCTCTCTACCGCGCCACCTTCTGCCAGACCTTCGCCGAGTTCCAGGCTCCCACCGGTGAATGGAAGGGCATCCTCGGCTGGTCCCTGGTCGGTGCCTCGCTCGCTGTATGGATCTACATGGCTATGAAGATCTTCGGTAATTATATGGCTTACTAATTGTTTTAAAGAAACTGGTCGCCGTAATAATAGGTAAAGACGACAATTAAACAAACAAGATATTTAGACAATTTCACAATTATTTAGAAGTATAATTTTTACAAGAATTCATTAAATTTATAGTTAGAAGAGATAATTCGTGATGCAAAAAAAGACGTTATCATCCTATGTTTTGCATTTTATGTTTTTTGAATTCTTGAGAATATTAAATTAGGGAGGAACATATTAACGCTAATGAAGAAAAATGTTTAGATGTGATTACTATTTTTGTTGCTCACGCACTCACAACTATCAATGCCATTTAGTAGCTTATAGCAAAAGCTTAGTCATTTGATTTACCATACACTTTTGCTTCTCTCTGTGTTACATTTATTAAGTTCACCTTGTTAGTATCATAGAATATAATAATAGCGAATCATCTAATCTGAATCTGTTGGTTAAATTTCTCAAATATGTTTTATGTTGTGTTACAGTGTACAGCCCGCTGCCCGAGTCCCTGAGCGACGAGAACCAGAAGGCTCAGCTGAAGCGTATGCTGGACCTCCAGGTCAACCCCGTGGACGGTCTCGCGTCCAAGTGGGACTACGAGAACAACCGCTGGAAGTAAATTATTTCACTGTAAGTGGACTCAGCAATTGTTACTTAACAGACTTAGATAAGGCAGCAGTAATGAGCGTGACAGCTATCCAGAAGTTGCGGATTTGAGAGCAGTCTTAAGTTTTGTTAGTGTACTATCCAGGTTTTGAAATTTATTCATGTACCTCAGAGAGCATGTGAACACCAATCCTACGGTTAAACTAAAGTCGTCTGTCTATCTATGACCGTATCACTAGATTATAAGATTGACTTATGCTAAAGTGCAATAGGCTCGTTTTCACGTAACTTGGCTGGAAGGAATCTGCTACCAGCCTATTTTGCATAATAATGTCCTATTGCATAAAGCCACAGATAACCACAAGCTACAATGATCACTTGAACGCAAATAAATTTTAATTGCACTGTTTTGTTTTCAGATAACGAAAGGGGTGCTAAGCCTGTAGAACGCGCTGCATACTCCGGGCTAGAATAGATACAAATTGTTAATATAAGTGATAATATCTGTGTAAGATAATAAACAATCAATTCCACGCAGACATCGCATTCTTATTTACACCACACTGAGAAAATTTAATCCATGATATATCTTGATGGTTAATATATCTGTGTATTTCCGAAATAAAGTAGCTGTATTACGCAGGCCACCGTCAGCTGCATATGCGTACGGATTAGTGATGGACCATATTCTAAATTTTGTATGCCCCTACTAGCAGCGAACTTTGAATACAAGGCTCTCTACAGTCTCTACTAAATTATTAGACTGCAATGCCTCGCTACCATGACATCTTTCCTTCATCCCATGGGTAGTGCTAGAGGTCCTTAGCGAAAACAACAATTTGCATTATTAGTATTAATTACCCAATTAATTATTAACAATGACTTCTATATACAAACCAAACCTCCGTAATGTTCGTTTAAATTATATTTTAAATTTCGAATCAGTATTTTTTTTTCTTTCCTAGCGACTCTGCTATTGGTCGGTACCGCTTTGCTTTGATGTACTTTGATCTATCCCGCCAGTGCCACGCGAACCTGTGCTATTGACGCACATAACGGAACTTTCCGCGAAATTTGAATTTATGTTAATCTTTCGTAAAAGGACGCTTAGTTATTGTGTTTGTTTTAGTTTTTAGTGTAATAGTAAATAGTAAAAGTTCTGTGCAGTTTATTAAAGAGGTATCGAATATAAGGTTTAAGTGTGTAACTTCTGCAATAAAGATGCCATAGTGTTATTGATGATTTATCTTAAGTGAATTTAGGTTGAATTTCCGAGAAAATGACGCTTGCTGATTATATTTTTCCTTGACTTTTTTTATTTAATTAAATAGGTGTGTAAATGTAGTGTAGGTGGTTTTTTTTTATTAGGTAGTGAGTGTTAGTGTTGTTTTCGCGATGCATAAGCGGCGAAAGTGATTAGTGATGATAAACAAGTAACAAGGCATCAGTTAATATAGCTTTTAATTAGGAAATTAAGTGTGTGTGTGTGGGAATGAACTGTTAGTGTCGTCGCAGGATCGAGATGCGTCGGCGCTTTGCCGCTGCCGCGCTGTTGCTCCAGTGTACGGGTAAGTAATAATTTGCAGTCATAGTGAGATGATACGTATGATTGAATGTTTGTACAGAGCGATACAGTTTTGATTACCCTATTTTATTTATGTACGTCAGGCTGGCCCGGCCCCATGGAATTTAATAATGAGATTGTTATCAATCCAATGTACCCGGGTATACTAATATATGTAACACCTTCATTTTCAATGTAACTCTTTTTAAAAGAAATTACGTGCACTTCTTAGTGGCCGGGCCAGCCTGACGTTTTCAGCCCGGCCACCTTGTTTCCCACTAATCTACAAAAAATACTGGCAATATTGTGCTACAGATGAAATGTACCCTATAATTTATGCATATGTAACACAAAATCGAATCCTAAAATGCAATAGCATACGAAATATTAGCCGGGCTGAAATTATTTCGTTAATATAAAACAGTAAAACTGCAACACCTACCAAAAACTAATACCAGTACATAATGAGATATAGAGATATAGAATACATGTAACGCTTTCATTTTAAATTATAATACATATTTAGAAAGAATAATCACTTGAAATTATATTTCAGCCCGGCCACCTAAAAGCGGTAATATTCCCTAAAATCTTATGCCAATTTGTACAGTAAAACCTGATACAGCTATGAAATGAAAGTTACATTCGTTTCGTTTTAGTCGTATACCTTTAAGCCTTCTGTTTGACTAGATTATCAAAATCTGAGAAACTTGCCGAAGAGTGACTATCATTTATTAACTAATTTCAGGACATTTGGTTTGTTGAGTGAGAGAGTTGAGTCGATCTAAATAACTGGCTGTGGTACAGGGAAGGGATGCTTATCCGATACTGCATACTTCGGGTACATCACGAAGGACATAAATGGAATAGAATTCAAATGAATTTTTAAGTAGTCTTCGGCATAACTGCATGATAGGTGATATCAATATACCTATCAGTTCTAGTTACCGTTTGTTCTGCCAGCAGCACCGTTTGATTGTGTGTTACCCGCAATCCTTTAAACACTATTTGATTTTTTGCTTCTTTTCTATTAGCGGTTTACTGCTATGTTCATGTACACGAATAAAGTAAATAGCGCGAAGATGTTATATTTGCCGGCTACGGTTTAAAGTTGTAAGCGATTTTTCTCATATAATGCTTTTAGGGCTCATTGATAGGGTAAATAAAACAAACTTGGGAACAAATGTTGTCTATATTTTTTTATAAAAACAACGTTTCAACATAAACAATGCACAATAGTCGATGGCTGAGCGCTACATTTATTATCTGTGGCTCAATGACGCGGTGACGTCACGACTCGACGGGTCCTACCGACTTCTTTTACTTACAATTTCTGATTTTGATATTATTTTGATACAAGTTCATAATGAGTCTATTTTAAAAATAAATTATGGCAAATAATAGGTAAATTCGCGATGACTATGTTCTTGAGAGGTTATTTATTTTGGTATAAGTGCCATCTAGTGTTTATATTTTAAACATTATTTATAAATTACACATAAGCAACAAGTTTTTACAAAGGTAGGTATTTTTTGGATTGAAACTTGTAACAAAACAATGCCAATCTTAAAATAAAATTCTGTTCATTAATTACAAAAATACTGTTGGACAAAAAGTAGGAATAACCTACATTTAACTACTATTTACCCGCCAAAATGGTTACATAATTAAAATTTAATAAATTCCAATTAATCATTACAATTATAATATAAATTATTTAAAAACACCTATCACATTCTTAATAATTTAAGTCTCAACATCGATCGAATATTTATTTATTTTTTAACAAATATTAAACTTATTTATTTTAATATTGAAATAAAATTAATGGGATATATAACGAATATTAAAGTTTTAAATAGTAGACGTAGGATAGACGCAGGTGTACAAGTTTAAATGTCAGCCATTACTTGACATAATAGGGTGGTGCCACAACAACCGACTTGCACCCGACCGATAACATCGGTTTAAAGATGTCAATAGTAATTTGACATTTGCTAATAATTGACTGACATTCAGACCTGTTCTCACAGTCATATGCAGTACAATATACGCCCTAAAGAGCGCTATAATATGTCCATCTAGTAAGATAAAACAGCCTTAAATACAGTATCTGTATTTTTGATAATTATTACTACAATACGTCCCACAATTCACTATTGTACTACATCTGACATGGGGCCATTAAAATTTGAAAAGAGATCAAGACATTGTGCCCAAAATTATACAGATACATAGATTTTAGACTAAGTGACTAGGATTAACGACTAGAATAGTCAAAACTAAATTTTTAATCTTTTAGACAGACGTGCCTAAGTATACTTTTAAAGCTACTTCTCTGACATTGAAAGCGACATAGAAATATATAGATAGATAAAACTTGATACATTATACACTAAAATAAGTTTATTTTTCTCCTTATAGTAATCATAAGAAAATTCTCAGGGAATCTTTTGTCCCTTTTAATCCATTCTGTGAACAATTTTGGTTTGACTTATTGTTGAAAAATAATAAAATAAGCATCCAAGATAGCAAAGTTTCTATTCCGCGCATTTACAAATGGCTATAGTTATACTATTCGTAATTTTAAACGTATCTATATCGTTGAACTTGCATCGTATCTCTCTGAGCGACCTCTAGTGAGTATTAAAAAAATGATAGTTTCTTACTTTGCCTGTTAGAGATCAGGATTAGGTTTTGGTCTTAACACGAAACATAACACATTTTCTGTCTCCATTTTATGAGCTCCTGTAAAAGCGATAAGCCTTTAATAATTTTAGGTAGTTAACAAACCGTTCGTTATCTGATTTTAATGAACTGTTTTATAGGAAAATAATCTTGAGTATTCCAAAATTGTTCACAAAAGTCAATATAATATTTCATTAAAATTAATACGATATAATGTTCCTAAACACCAACGGTCATAATATTTTATTGTGACATTTTATCTAATTAGCAATGTATTAGGCTTGAGTTGCAATTTGTCTGCTTCCCGCAGTTTTGCACCATCAGACGTGCTTATATGGGACCTACATGAAACCATTTTACTGTTTATTTTATTCATGGGAATGCCTACTTACTAAAACTAAAAACTTATGCGTTTTGTAAGAAAGCAATCGATATTTTCTTTGTGATTCATGGTTTCATTCAAAAACAAAGAATCATCTTATAAAAAGCGATTATCCGCAATTCCATGCGATTAATATACGAATCTTTGCGATATTATGCGACGCGTTCGCTAAAAGCTTTCTATTTCTGACGACGACTGTTTATAATTGCAAAATGAATGGGGCACGGTGGGTACATTGTGTAGTGTAGTTTTATACATTATTTACTTTATAACATGACATGTTCATTTTTACAAAGACACACAGATTCCTAATACTTTAAACATCACAAACGAACATGGAAGTTTCTATTTGGCATTTTGTTTTCCAATATTGCCAAAATATAGACATAATTTATTTATATTTTTGATTTCATAATTTGAATATTGGTTCACAATCTTTAGAATTACCATTATTTTCCCTTGTCTCATACCAAGTAAAGATCTTTGTCCAACAGGGGGACAGATAACGAGTTGCAATTAGGATTTGATTTTAACGCCATATGTTGTTCAATAGCTAAACTAAATTATATTATTTTATATTTTTTACGATTGTTGAACAATGCTTTCATAAATATTCTTAAATAATTATCCTTTGTATTATAGAACCTCTTTGGTGTAATTTATACAATACTGCTGGCATTATTTGTTTGACACACCATTTTGAACTGTTGTTAAAACTATAGTTTGGCGGGCCATGACAGTTGAAATGTATTTCGCGCGCAAATTCACTACCAAGCATCTAATAAATATAATTCTCACAGCCATTTTGTGTTAAAACGCGATTATTTGTATTACTGCAAAACATAAATATAATTATCATTTATACTACTGGTAAGTAACTATGATTCATGTTACGTTAAATAAAAATCTATTAAATTCATTTGCGAGCTCAACAATACCAAAACGAATAAACCCAATATTTTTTGACCGATTCAGTTACAGGCCAATCACAACTTAGCCCAAATAGCCCCTTTAAATTGTATATTTCAGACCACACACCCTAAAAACAAAACTTTTAGTTTTCATTTCAAACACCATGGCCTCCTACCGCCAAACTTAATCAATCATCACCATCATTTACGATAATCAATGATTCCCACCCATGATTAGCAACTGTTTAACATTTTGTATTTCGCCAATCATCGATTAGCAATTCATGATTATCAGCCAATCAGTGATTAGCATTGTGACTAGTCAATCATTGATCAGCAATGATTGATTAGTCTCTAAACGGGAATAGGCCGCCGACCCCGCCGGTGTCCCAATCAGCGACTTCTACCGGGCCGAAGCACTCGTCAAAGAATTGCTCCATCGTTTTGTGTAGGTGGATTGTAGAACGGGAGAAGTTGTGACCTTCGTCTGGGTATACCTGTAGAGAGAAAGACACATTTTTTTATCACATTATATTACCATTGGCCTGTATACATCTATTGCAGATGATTAAGGTGGCGTCAGGTAGAATTAGTGCACTTTCGTTCGTGGCTGAAAAGGCCTATGCGGGAGTGGCAACCGCGACCACATTGACGACAGACAAAAGTGCCAGAGGAAGACATGAAATATATCACATTATATATGAATGATGAAAATAATAGACTGGTAGAGAATGATCAATATTACTAATGATCACTATTAGACATCATTTTGCAGTAGGTATACGAGTAGTCTTGAGTTTGTTTGCCTTTGATTGGTATACTATATACATAAAGTCACGCCTATTTGCTCTAAGGGGTAGGCAGAGACCAAAGAACGCCACTCGGTGATGATCAAAATATGATCCTTACAAACTTCTTTCCATACAAGGCCGCCGGCTACGCACTATAGTTAGTAGTAATTCTTTTATAAGTTTCCGGTTAGCAGTCGTGCGTGTGATGAATTTATACATATCTAAGTTTTTGAAGCTAGATCGTCGTGAATTTTGATAGTTTGTTTTACTTTAGTTAATTATTATTTAATTAGTAGTAAGATAGTTACTTCGTTTTATTTTACTCTAATTGCATACAATCATCAAACAGATGACACATGGTTACGTTGGTTACGACAATAACATCACGCCTGTATTGCCAGATGGTGAAGGCGGTATGAAGCTACACGTGTTTAGCTGTTTATCATCTCATGGTGTATGTCATTTTTAAATGTCATACCTGATGCGTATACAGAGCAGTGGCTCGTATGAGCGCGCGTGCGAGTGCGAGCGCGTGGTGCGGCGGCGCGGCGAGGTCGGCGGCGGCGTGCGCCAGCAGCAGGCGGCGCGGCGGCAGGTTGCCCGCCTTGCGCCACACCGCGTTGACGCCCAGCGTGCCCGCCCACGCCGAGCCCGCGCCGCTGTAGCGCTCCGTCCAGTACGAGTCTAATACGAGATAATAGCATTTAAGTAATTGCTGTCAAGACATGTGTAAGTCGTTTCCGAAGACGATGTCGAAGATAGAGCAAAGTGGAGGAATGAGATCAGGAAGGTTGTCCCCACTACCATATGGGATTCATAGCATGGAGCAGTAAGAGAGAGAGAAGTACTTGTAGGTATATCGAACCAAATTTTTGCGCCTGTTTTTGATCCTAATTGGCAACAATTCGATTAAACAAATACTTATGTTGAATTTAATGCGCAAGCGCCACGGCTTTCCGTGCTTAGGACAGTTTGGTTGGAAGAAATCTGCTTTTTCTCAATGGATAATAGTGTAAAAGGAAAACAAAAGTAAAGAGTCTTTAAATTTATTCGAAAAAATAAAAGTAAACCACTCACTATGATGCCTCAAGTCGGTGAGAGGAGCGATAGCAGCCACACATCTAGTAACATTCCTGGCATCATCAGCTGCCAGCGCCGCCGCTGCACCCCCTCCGTACCCTCGACCCCAGACCCCCACGCGACTACCATCCACCATCTTGAGGTTGTCACGGAGATACCTGCAAGGAAAGAAAGTTTTAGCACTATAGCAATAACTGGTAGGTCTAAACATACGAACTTCGAAGTAAAAAAGTGTGGACTAATAAGATGCCTTTACATCCTATTTTAAGCGCATGTGTTCAATAACATCAACGACAACGACACAAGGTCGTTGTCATCTTTTGAAAAGTGAAGCATAAAGACTCTTGCAAAAATCTTTCGATTGTTACTTAAGTGTTCATGTAAAATGTTTCTTTCAGTAAAATATACTCACGATAACACAGCTATTTGATCCTCTACATCGACTGAAAGGAGCTTGTGGTAGATTTCTGTTCTGAGTTCTTCACCCTGAAAGAAAACAAATCTCCATTAATCGAATATTGGTCAAAAACTAAACAGTACTACAGCATCCGTGATTAAGGCGATCCCAGGAGATAGGCAAATTATCACAGGAAAGCAAATGAAGCCAAAGTCAGAAGTCTAACCATAAGGTTTGTTACCTGTCCTCCAGAGCCTCGTGCATCAATCTCAGCTACGATGAAGTTCCTAGCAGCTGCAAGGTACCAGCCCCAACTCGGTCTCCATCTCTCTGTCACCAATTGACCACCTGGCTTTGCTGAACTGTTGGACAAAACCATTGGTTATTAGAAAAGATCTACATCGCAGATATCAAGTGGAAACGTCAATGTAGGGTAATAAAGGAGTAAAAGCAGTCCAAATAGGTAATGTGATGTTTGAAAACAATACTTTAAAAATACTTGAACAAAAAACTAGCTCCAGCCAGATGTCGAGTTTTACAAGATGAAGAGGACTGACTTGAAAAGAATATGAAAACGCTGTCTTGCAGTATCAGAAATTATGTAACGTGATGCATCGTACTCACACATGTAACACGAGTGGTAGAGGCAGATCATCTGTTTCTCTGAACCCTGGCGGCAGCAGCAGACGGACTCGAGCAGCTCTGTATGCTTGCACCTGGAAAAGTAGGTAGTTAGTGAGAAGGCCCTTCTTCAGGCTTAGCCCTCGCATGGCATTATAGCATTGACTGTTACATTGAGGAAAAGATATTTGAGTTTTTGTTCATATGGCAAGAAATGTTATTGAACAATTATTAAAAGAAGACCATATGATTAATTACCTCGACTCTAAAGTCTTTGACCTGCGGATGTGCGAGTGCGGCGAACTTGTGGCTGAGCGGGCGACCATCCCACAACACAGCGCGGCGAGCGCCCCACCGCGCGCACACGAACATCGCGGGGGGACCCGGACCTAGGCACTCCTGGAGAACAAATATTAAGTTATTTTTAACACAAACTTCATACCTACTAGGGACATGATTCAATCAGATCCAACTAAACGAGAGGGTTTACCGGCCGTGACATCCACTGGATTATAACGCCGCAAAATTTAGAGGCATGTGGCAACACCCGAAGTAAGCAATGTTCTTATTATTAATTTAAAATATCCATGATCGAGGCTCATGAAATAACTGTTAATTGTTTGGTGTGTCAAAGCCCAAAATTTGGAGTTGTGTAGTCTATTCTATCATTGATTGATACTATCGGTGGACAAGCAATCATTTGCAGAGGTGCGCTAGAGGTATTATTTTATTTTCTCACCTGAACATAGTAAGAGTAGTTCTTGCTGAATATGATTCTGTTGTAGAGGCACTCGGTGGGGAGCGTGTCGTTCTCGTCCGCCACGTGTGGCAGCACTGTCGACGTCGGCCATGCGGGTAGTGACGATGTTGAGTTCTCCAGGTCCTTGAAAATTACATTTCATTTTTATTAATAAACGTATATATTTTCCGTGATTATTGTCGTGAACGCGGAGTTCAATCCAGCTTAAAAGCTCGCTTTTATTGAATCAGCATTTTTTTTGTTACTGTTATATTTTATATTTCTATTTGTTCTCTCAATCAAATGTGTACCAAGATTACCCAACAAAAAAATTTGCTATCAAACATTATGTCATCTTCATGGTTTAAAAAACCCAGTCATGTCTTTACACTGACCGAATCTAGCACCAGCACTACCAAGCCCAACTATCTTAATATTTATTGAAAAACTGCAGCCTACTTTATTCCAAAAATATCAAATATTTTACCGAGTCTTCACTAGCTGGCTCTACTGTAGTATCAGGCGCCTGTACATCAGCCCCCGGACAAGTCAGACACACAGGAGGGTCAGGCCAGCTGCCCGGTTCTGCTGGCACTTTCACCCGGTAGAGATGACGCTCTCCCGCTTTGTCTGGAGCTGTTCCTATCACGTACCTGGAGAGAGAAGTCGCAGTTAGTATTGGAGGAAGATTTAACATAAAAAGACATTTAGTTAAGCACCGAAAACAGATCGATATGACATTAGAAATAAACGGATGGTTCTCGAAGGCACAAGAGATCCCAGAATTTGCTGTTGCTGTGAAGAACTTTACCAAAATTGTTCTCACCGTGGAATTTGAAATCATTCTTCTACTCCCATTAAGAAATAAGATGACAATGGGGGAAGTGCACACAAAAAGTGTCGGTTTTCATTAGATATGTCCGATAGCAATTATTGGCGAAACACTGGATCATCACGAACATTGATACTCACAAGAAACTCCTTCTCTCATCCCACCCCATCAGCTGCGTGATCTCATAACTGCCTTGCGTCAACGTCGTCCTTGAATCATGCGTCAACTTGACCGCGTGTCTCCAGACTCCTCCCCCTCCGCCTCCAGGCTGCTGGTCCAGGACCGGCATGGTGGTGAAGATGGTGTTCTTGGAGCCGACCAGCGCCATACTTCCACACCAGCCACAGTCATCTTCCACAGGCTCGGAGCCGAGGCCTGACCAGCGGGAGCCGTCGGATTCATCACGGTAGATCTGGGGAAAGATATAATTTAGACTAGGAAGACTGGCAGGAAATGCCCCTGACATTAAGCCCTCTTTTATAAAGCTCTGTATAAAAAGTTTTAAATAAGTGGCGCCGAGTTGTAAAATGATTGAGTTTTAAGACATTGGAAATTGGACTTGCTTTGAAGCTGAGTAACATCGTGGGATTTCAAAATTACTTTGTTATAAATAGTTTTAGAGACTGGGCTACTGAATTCTGCTAGGTTCTCAAAAATAAGATTCATGGTATTCTCTGATGAATGCTTACATCCTGACAATTGTAATGTACTGCGCTGCAGATGCTGATGATGGAGACGTTCTGCGGCCTGTTCAGCAACAGAACAGCTAACTGCTTCTCTGACGTCCAGCCTGTCCATCTTACATACCAACCTGCAAGAATACGTTTTGATAAACATACATTTTGTGGTTTTCTTAATAACTACGTTATTTAAAGTTTAAAAGGTAAATATAGACTGTGAAGGCTTAACAATTGGTCTTTTGGCTACTGGTGTTCTTTGCTAAAACGTATAAATGTATGATATTAATGTTGTTAATTGCTTTGTACTCACTGTCGTCAACTTGCGAGGTGAACTGTATCGCGTGTGAGAACAGGTACTTGGGCGTCTTCACGCTCACCACGTTTACCGTCACCACTGGATTGTTGGTGTTCACCTGAGAAGGAAAATAACACACATAAAATTTCTCCCACATTACAAATACAATATTCGAATAGCAAATTTATAACGCAGTAAAGTTTGAATCGAGTTACTAGTAATTGTAGTATACACATGAGGCCTACATTAGGAAAATAAGCATATGGAGGTCGATGGAGAAGAATGAAGACCACAGGGACAGATAGCAGTCTTTAGCCAGCAGCGGGACAACACAAACGAGCAATAACAGTACCATTGGACCGGTAACTATATATGACAATGGACCTCTTACCTTAGGGTACCTCAACGTCCTAATAGTAGGATAAGCCGGCGGTTCCTGCTGATCCAGTCCGTACCACGGATACTTGTGCTGCTGCACCAGGGAGTCGTTGTACGTCACGTACATGAGCGTCTGACCGTCCGGACTGAACCACAGCGCCTTGTCTAAGCGCAGTACTTCAGTCTCGTAGAGGAAGTCTGGCACGCCGTTGAAGATTACTCCTGGGATCCCTGGGAGAGAAGGAAAAATGATGATGATTTCTTTGTTGTCGTTTTTTGAACTGGTGAGGTCACATTTTAGTAGAAAGTTTTTTGGAAGCTTAGGCAATCGTATATACGATAGTGACGTTTTGCTGATTTTTATAAAACACTGTGGCGTGATTGCCAAACAAAAGCAGCCTTTGATCCATATTTTACGTGGAAAATACTTTATAAATGATTATAAAGTATATTTATGCTGCCAGAAATTTAGAGCGAAATTCAGGAATCAAAACCAAATAGAAAATCAAAATCAAAATCAAAATCAAAATTGTTTATTTGTCAAACATAGGTATTTTATATATGATCTTACATGTAAATAGTCCGCTATGTTTTGTCATAAATGACATACAAATCTTTAAAATGAAATTATTTTACACATAACATATTAGTAACTTAATTATAATAAATATTATTTTTATATAAACAAATAATTTATGTGTTAACAATGACAATAATGTATTAACTATAGGGTAGGTACAAGTGCCTATACTAGTGACAGTGGTTGATGAATAGAAATTCTTAAGTTTACATCATTTTATCATTTAGAAATTCATCAATGGTGTAATAACATTTATTTAATAAAAAGTCATGAAGCGACTTTTTAAATTTTTTTAGAGGCAACACTTTTATTTGTTCTGGAATTTTATTATAAATTTGAGGAGCAATACCAAAAAAGCTTTTTTTTAGAAGTGAAGTCCTGCACTGTATACTACACAGTTGATTTAAATATTGAGAGCGTATTGGGTTTTTGTTAACTTCTGATTTCTTTTTAAATAAATTTGTGTTAGTTTTTACAAAAAGTGCTGTCTCTAGAATATATAAACATGGTAGAGTTAACAATTTAAGTTTTTTGAACAAAGGAACACAACTGTCTGTTGATTTTAAATTGCACATTGCCCTTAAACATCTTTTCTGCATCTTAAATATTAGCTCTCTATTGGTCGATTGTCCCCAAAAAATGATGCCGTAACGGAGAATAGAGGCAACAAGTCCATGGTATGCTGTAACTAGCGTCTCAGTGTTTACTGTCTTTGAAATTTGAAATAGTAGGTAGGATGCTTTATTTAATCGTTTACATATTTCTTCAAGATGTGGTTTCCAGGTAAGTTTACTATCTATTGTTATTCCAAGGAATTTTGTAGTAGTAGCCTCTTCTATTTGACAGTCATTGTATGTGATGTTGACTGGTGGAGCCTCAAGACGCTGATGGAAGTGCATTATATTTGTTTTATTTAAATTAATTACAAGATTATTATTATTAAGCCAGTTTATTATATCAGTAAGGGAATTGTTGATGTCGTTTTGATAATTATCTGGATCAGTGCACTCTATAATAGCTGTGCTGTCATCTGCAAAAAGTATCATTTTTTTACTGATGTTTTTGGGCAGATCATTAATATAAATTAAGAAAAGAAGAGGTCCTAAGACACTGCCTTGTGGCACACCATAGTGTAAATCTCTTTCTAAAGAGGTGTAATTTTTTTCTATTTTGGTACTAGGACAAATCCGTGATATTTCTGTACATTGGACTCTATTACTTAAATATGATTTAAGGAGTTTTAGAATATTTCCTCTGATGCCATATCCATACAGTTTTTGTAACAAAATTTTATGATCTACGTAATCAAAAGCTTTTGTCATATCAGCATAGATAACGCATACGGGATTTCTTTTGTCAACAGAAGTCATAACATTAGAGAGTAAGTCATAGAGTGCCATGTTAATATTAGTATTTTTTCGGAACCCTTTCTGTTCATTACAAAAGAGACTGAATTTTTCAAAATAATTATAAATGGAGTTATATATAACTTTCTCAAAGATTTTTGAAAAAACAGGTACTTTCGCTATTGGTCTATAATTTTTTACGTCTGTTTTATCATTTTTCTTAAAAAGGGGTTTAATTACTACTTTTTTTAGACCAGTTGGATACACACCATCAGTGATGCAAAGATTAATTATATGAGAGAGGGGTAAAGCTATAACATCCTTAACATATTTTATTACCTTAGTCGATATGTCATCGTATCCAACCGTATTAGTATTTTTTAAGCTATCAATTATTTTTATTATATCGTAATCCGAAGTGGGTAGCATAAATAATGATTGTGTAGATATATTATTAAAAGAATAGTCTTTATTTATATCATTTTGTGTTTGAATATTATTTTCAATGGAATCTATAAAATAATCGTTAAATGTATTAGCGATATCTAACGGTTTTGAATGATTTACATTATTATATTTTAAGGATAGTATTGGTTCCGGGGGCAAACACCATTTTGATTTATTAATTATTTGCCATGCAGCTTTTGATTTATTATTAGATGTATTTATATGATGGTTATTTTGAGCTATCTGTGTTAATTTGATGATTTTTTTGTATAAAGTAGAATAAGTTTTGAAAGCTAGTTTATTTTTAGAATTAGGATTAAATCTATACGTCCAAAGTAACTGTCTTTGTTTTTTACTACATGTTTTAATGCCGCGGGATATCCATTTGGTTTTTTTATTAGTATTAATGGTTATGATTTTCGGAGGAAAACATAGTTTGTACAGTTCCATAAACTCATCAATAAATTTTTCATAACATTCATTAGCATTTTGGGCTTTATAAACTTCTGAGAAGGATAGGCATTTTAAATGATTCTTGAATGTTGTAAGATTATTTGCTGATATGTTCTGTTTTTTAGTTTTCCAGCAATTTAGTTTACAGGTTTTCTTTATTGGTACTTTAAGTAACTGAGACGTGTGATCTGAAAGAATTAAATCAATGATTTCGGCCTTGGAATCTTTTCGGTATGAATGTGCGAAGTTATCAATGCATGTGTTACTACTTAGTCTAGTTGGTTTGTAAAGTTCAAGTTGTAAATTGTACTGCAAGAGGAAACTTTCAAATTCCAAAGTAATTGTATTTCTCTTTAACACATCAATGTTAAAATCGCCGGCTAAAATCACTTTTTTATTTGAACGGGAGCAAATCTTTTGGAGAACATTTTCTAATCTTTCATAAAACACGCTATAATTATGTTTCGGTATTCTATATATACAAATAATAATAATATTATAGGATAATAATTCTACGCCACAACATTCAAAAACGCCTGTTACTGATTGTTTTGCGACATCAGTTAATTCCTTATATTGCAGTCCCATCCTAACAAAAATGCAAGTACCTCCTCGTTTAGTATGTCTTGTAAAGTAAGAAGCAGGACAAAAGTTAGGTATATGTAACATATTCTCACAACCAGCCTCTACAAAGTGCTCCGTCAAACAAATAACGTCTACGGTAGTTCCTTTATTATAAAATTCTTCTAATTTAACTTGCAACAAATCTGATTTGTTGATTAGTCCGGCAATATTTTGATGGAGTATGCTGAGATAATTATAAAAGAAAAAACTGAGAGTTCTTAGACGGCTGTATTTCTGAGGTGCTAGTTAATAATTCTGCTTCATTTTTTTGGGGAGAATCGTTACATAATTTATTGCTCCTTAAAGCGCTTAATTTTAGAATGAGCTTTTGCAAATCTGCTATTATAATATTTAAGCCTTTGTTATTTAAATTCCCATATTGTGGGTTATATGTGTTATAGGTATATGGAAGGTTGAGATTAGAATCTAAGATATGTGCATAATTGTGTGTCTCCGCATCTAGGTATAGTAAATTATTGAAAGTGTCAATTCGACTATTAAATATAACATTTTTCTTGATCATGTACTTAAAAGTAGGAAGGCATATTATAAAGTTAGTATGAGTTAGCGTTAATAATTTTTCACGAATGTATGTTACAAGCTCTATATAATTATACGTTTTTCTGAAATTCTCTTCTCCTATATATATTACACAGTAATCTGAAAATGTAAACTTATGAACCTTCTTTTCTATACCATCTAAGAGCTGTTTCAATCCACATTTAGGCTTACGATAATGGCACATATTATATTCGCTTAAATTAGTTGTTCTTTTGCTTAATGTATAGATTCTATTTGACATTTCACTGCTTATTACACATATGTTATGTTTTACCTGGTTATTATTCGTACTGATTTTATCATTAATAGCGATAGTATTAGTAGCTAGTGTTGCTATTTTAGTAGCTTCAACTCGAGGTGTAGAGATTGTGGAGCAAATTTGTATGTCCTTAGAAGTCTGCGTTTGTTTAGTGTCCATAGTTCTTGTATTACCATTTTTCTTTAATAAATCTGTGTTTATTTGCTTTAACTTGCTATTTTCAGTGGATAAAGTCTCAATTTTTTCTAATGCCGTTTTCAATTGCAATTTAAGACTTTGTATTTCTTCTTCATAGTTACTATTCATTTGTTTTTGGTAGTGATCATTTTCATCCTCGGACATATCGGGCAGGTCCTCAGTTACGATGCAATCCAAAGTACGGGAGTTATCGCAATCATTTGATTCCGATCGAGTGCGTGTGCGCGTACGCCGGAACGTAATATTTTCTAAGAAATTCATTTTTTATTCGTTATATTTAATGTTGTTTTAGTTCTACTAGTACGATAAACGTTAATAACAAATCTTAAAAAATCCTCAAAAAGATCTGAACTCGCGACACTATGTTACAACTTCGTAGAGTCAGATGCACTTCAATTTACGCTATTGATGCAGTTATGACTGTTGACCAAATAGGCGAATACGTTGTTAATGTTTGTAAACATTGAATTCCTGGTTTCTGATTGGTCAATAATTGTCATCACTGAGTTTAAATAAAATTAACGAACACAATATTTGTACACTTCACAAATTAGTTGTTATTTGTTTGTATACGCAAAATTAGTCAATTGTTTGTTAAAACACTGTCTCTTATAGAAGTTTACTATGTGTTAATTAATGTTTTATTTGTTTTAAGCACTTATTTTGGTTATACTGTTATTCTCACTGCACATTCACTTGCTATTTTTTTAAACTGGATTTTCAAAACTTTTACTGAAGGTACAGATCTGCCTTCATTTTATGTTCATTATTGTTGTTAGAGAGTTGAATTAATTATACTGAAACGGATGATAACACACTTTTTATATTTTATTTTAAAATTTTACACGGAGCTGATGTTAACACGGCAACTAGCGCCACCTACTAGACTATACGTTGCTGTCACATATATTATTGTTTTGACCACAAAAGCATTAGGGGCCAACATTAAGGCCGGGACTCCACCAAAGCAGAGATGTGTGCGGTGTGCTGTGTGCTGTGCGAGAAGAGATGTTTTTCAGCTCGCGGGACTCCACCAAAGCGGAGATGTGTGATCTCTCGTCTCCACTGCGCGTCGTCCGCGCACAGCTCACATCTCCGCTTCCATCGCGACATACAAATATTACACATCTCCGCACAGCGATCTCCACTGAAGCTGAGCGGAGAGGAGACGTGTCAATAACTCAATTCTATTGGTTGTATAAAAAACATCTCCTCTCCGCTCGTCTCGTCTCCGCTTTGGTGGAGTCCCGGCCTAAGAGATAGGGGGCTTTAGGGGAAAACCAGCGTTTTGACATACTTGCGTATTTTTTTATTAATATAACAGAAACGTACCATTATTAGTAATCCTGCAGACCAGCGTCTTGAAGACTTTAGGCTTGTAGTAGATATCGTTATCGTGCACGAACACCAGCGTGGAGCCGACCGGGGACCACTCCGCGTACTGCAGCAGTGGCGCTGAGCGGTCGTCCTCTATCGGAGATATGGAGATTTTGTTCCTGGAAGTATAGGAGATATTTTGTAGTAGAGGCTTTTGCTATTGTGTTTGAAGAGGTTTTTGGACCGTTTATAATATGATTGCGGTGCAAATAAAGAAATAAAAATCCACCTTTGCTTCCTACACGTTTCGGTTTTGCGTCTGAGAAATAGAGTTTGATGTATTCTCTTCTACAATTTTTAAATATGTATCGTACCAACACTGTTTAACTTACATAATATACTATCAAAAGTTCTATCTGTTTGGGACGGATGGTTTATAAAACTATTTACGAATTAATTTTGATGAGATTTGGACCGGCAAGGCAGAAAAAAGTGTAAACGCTATCATTCAGGTTTGAAAAGCTGTGATGAAATTCGCGCCTTCCCACATTAGAATTTATCTTACGCTTACTCTAATTACACCGCAAACCGTTCAAGAATATACGTGAAAGCGAAACATATAAACTTTGGCATATTTCGAATGCATCTTGCTGCCAGAGTTATTCTGAATACATTATATATACTTAACTATATGTAAATTCAATTTTGTAGTCATATATTATATGATTATTAAAATAATATATATGTATTATAATGTGTTACCTGTTAATAACATCATAGACGTGATATCTAGCGAGGCGCGCGTGCCTCCAGCCGGCGCGCACGTCCGAGATGAGCAGCACGAACTTCAAGTCGGCTGACACTTTGAAGTCCACGGCGTTCAGCTCTCTCTGCAACATAGACAAGTTCAGTTAGTTACAGTGGAAAAGGGTGTTTAAAACAATACCCCAATGTACTGGTTTAATTGTAGCAAATATGCGTGCTATAGGTGTTTTCGTTATTTTTTTCTTGTTGAATATTTTTGTTTTAGATAACTATAAAGAATTGCTCTTTTGTCGCGGGGACTTTTACAAATACACAAACAACGGACACAAAGTACAACCAGACCCGAAACAATTATTTGTGGATCGCACAAACAATGGACCACTGCGTCACGGAGGCATTTACGAAATATGTGGTCTCTGTTGAGATTTTATATAATTATTTTTCTGTTACTGGACCTATCTATGATACTATATACCTATCAATAATTAGATACTTACCTGATTATATTTTTGGTTATTTCTTTTTCGCGATAGAACATATAAAAATATTGTACATTATATCGCAGACAGTACACTATTATATCGCATTGCTTTTTTATCTTTCAGTTTACGAGGTCAACAACCTTACATACAAGACATCCTTAAGATATTTTATTCGTCGTTAAAAGTACATAAAAATACGTATTAAATATATCTATTTTATCTATCCTTAACGGCAAATACATTAAAGTAATCTTAAGTGAATGTTTAACGGTAAATCGATAGATAACTATCCTGGAGTCAGTATCCTTACATGAAACCAAATCTTTTTCTTTACATAAGGGCTACAGCAGACAGAATATAGGTCGGGGAAAAAGTCTTTTCGCATTATAGTATGTATGAACTTGTAATAAAATCTTTTCTCTACCCAAAAAAGCTTGATACTTGGGTACCTCACGAGCTCACTGAAAGAAACCTAATGAACCGTGTACTCATTTGTGATTCTTGAAGCCAAAGACATTTTATTACAAGTTCATACATACTATTATACGAAAACACTTTTTCCCCGATCTTATACCTTGCCTATTGAAATCGCGCGATTTAGCGGCTTTATTAACACTATATCGCGTTTTGGCTACTTTTTGAGTTATCGTGCTTTTCAGCTACTGTTCCTATGCGCCGTCGCCAAACCCCAACGTATACACGTGGTTTTGAAATACTTGCGGGCTTATCACGTATCTCATTTGACAGCTAGTGTACGTCAAATTGATGGTCACTATTCAGCACATTGCTGCTTTGTCGTAACGTGTTAATCACCATATTCTACGAGAGAAAACAATGTAAAGCATAGTGGATTTCAAATTTTTGACAACTGAGATACGTGATAGCCCCCTTGGTCTGTTCTGAAATGCCAGATTGTAATAATTGAATGCATGTGGAGTGTAGCTTTTAGTCTCTGTTTCAAGATACCGAAAAGGAACTCAATCGCGCTATTTGGCGTTTTTTAAGTGTTAAGTGTGAAATATTGCAGCTCAATCACCGCATCTAAGAGAAGCGGTATGTGGTCTGCCATACCCCTTAGGGTGTAATAAAAACAGTGTCATATAATTTACGAGCCATCAAACCTTTGTATTGTTAAGTTAAAATTAATGGCCACTTGCGAGAGGGTTTGGCCTTTTTTTACCCGAAATTTCGGTCTTATTTTGACTAGATAAATCACTTTGGAAATCTTGAACAATCCTTGTTTACTGTTATTTGAATAAGTCTTATTTAAGGAAATAGAGGTTTTAAATAGTATTTCAGAAGTAAACAATTCCTGGGATATAATCTTTCGGGATAGACTGATTGATGCATCCAACATGCGTTTTAAAAAACAATGAATTTCGCATTTATCACTTGTTTGAAATGCTTCCTCAATTACTTTTTATATTTATGGTTTTATCTCTTTCGCTGAAACTTTTTGCATCACATAGCTTTGTTAAGTAGCACATTCAATAATTTAAATGTTAAATTATTAAATTACCAATTAACGCATAATATAATCAAAGTTACTGTTGCCTATTCCAGCGTTGAGATCAGTGTGGAGCTGGCAAGAAATCGAACATACTCTCGGTATTACAATCAATATAACTTATTTCTTAGTAATTATTAGTTATTTGAATCACGCTAAAACTTTCAATTTGAAGTCAAATCTAGTTCATTACAGTTATTTCGCTACCTACCCTCTGCCATTTGTATTCATGACTATACAAAGTGGCGAACTATGTATTCGTATCTGAACTGCGCCTAAATCACAATGAACCAGTGATAAATGATGCTCGCGCTAAATGGAATTAATGATCTATCGTCAACAGACAATGGAAATTAAATGTTGCTAAGTTGTCACTAACATTTTCATACTTTTTTTTCTGCTTAGTTTAGTTTTGTTTCGCAGTGATAGTTTAGTAGAATCTTATATGTTTAGTCTGTTCTAGACGGTTTAGAACTTCAGGCACCTATTTTATTTATTTTCTGTTAATTTGATGGATTTTCCATACTTTCAGGTATTTGTCTTTATCCATATTAATGACTAGCTGACCCGCGCAACTTCGCTTGCGTCACATAAGAGAGAATGAGTCAAAATTTTCCCCGTTTTTGTAACATTTTTTACTGGTACTCTGCTCCTATTGGTCGTAGCGTGATTATATATAGCCTATAACCTTCCTCGATAAATAGGCTATCTAACACTGAAATAATTTTTCAAATCGGACTGGTAGTTCCTGAGATTAGCGCGTTCAAACAAACAAACAAACAAACAAACAATCAAACAAACAAACAAACAAACTCTTCAGCTTTATAATATTAGTAAGTATAGATTGGAGAGCGTATTGAGTAGGTCTGAGGATCGGCAAACATGTGTGTTCTAGGTTCTAGTAGGCTGTCTGTACCGTTATTCAATTGCTCAATAAATGGTTTAACATACACACAAATGTTTCAATTACTTCCACAGTCAAAAGTTCGTAAGTAAATACAAATTGGCTGAATAAAGCGGCCATTTTTAAACGAAACGCACAATTCCAAATAAAATAAATTAACATCGTGCGATCTCAACTCGCGAACCATTAAGCTTGCATATTGTTTTTTCGCGCGCAAATTAATGACCGCCATTTTGACAGCCATCTTTTTTTACACAACGTTTTTTTGACCGCGACAAATTTTCCACCAGCCTTTTTACCTGAAGCATTTATCTTTTGAAATTAAAATAAAAGATATTGAATGAGTGAATGGATATTCTTTTGGCTTTTGACTGTTGAAATTTGCGGTCGCTTTTACGAAATCCTCTTTGAATGAATTAGGAAAATGACTTGGGTGTGTAATTTGTCATTTTGAGGTTAGAGTGAAATAAATGTGGGAATTAGATTAATGGATGTTTAATTTATACGTAGATATATTTTCTTTGTAGGGACGTTTCTATCGGTCGCTTCTTTTTTGCAAGTCTTTTCATGTCATTAGATAAGGAAAAGTTCGATAAGTCAGCTTGCGCCTACGGGAATTCCATGGAGATTAAATGCACCAAAGACTACGAACTTTCACGAGTTCTATATAGTTAAGGTTTCATTACAATGATCTTGTAGCCGTGCCACTATTTAAAAAAGTAGGTATTATCTGTTGCCTTGCCTTTAACGTTTCCACTAATCGCATGGTAAGCGAATGCATATACCAGTCGAATGTCATTGCATTTTCGATTACATTATTATTATTGTTATTGGTGTGTTATTGTATATCCATCTTTAATCGTGCAATATTTCTGTATAAGCTGTGTTGACGTGTGGAGGCGCGTGACTGGCTTGTGGCAACACTATCGGTGTTGCCATATACAAGGGATTTGTGGGAGAATTTATGAGATTTATTTGTTATGGTAGATATTTAATTAAAGTGATCTTTCAAATATATAAACTAAAGTTATTTTGAAGGATCGTTCAGAAGTAAGAAATATAGGAACTTTTGATCACATACTTTGATTTATACTTTATTTTACCTTTGATTTTTAGTCTGGTATCTTCCTGTACTATTTGCTATTAGGTACTAAGAGCATTTAATTAATCATATCGATAAGACATACGTAGAATATTTGTAGCATAGCCTTATAGAAAAAAAAATTTTTGCTAAACTTTTCTATATAAACATTTAAACATAATAATATATATTTTTCGGGAATGAGCAGGAATCAAATTAAAAGCAATATATTCCAGTGGTATGTTTTCCACAAAGTTGTAATTGACGCCATATTGTGTGTACGTGACGTCACAGATCCGCTCATTCATATTTAAATCAACCGAGCGCGCTCATAACTCTCGCTTTAGCTTTATTGTGCAAATTTTGTATGACACTGCCTTTTGTATGAAACTTTGTATGGGTTTGGAGTTAACAAAAAATAAAGAAAATTTCTTTTTATTCAACTTCAGCCCTTAGATCCGTTTGAGTCAGTGCGCATTGTATTAAAAGGATAATGTTTTTCTTTAAAATATAACTTTTTATAAATGGGGAAATTCAAGTTATCTGGAATTAAAAAGAAATTCAAAACGAAAAATTTTGTCCTATGTTATATTAAGCACCTTAAATAAGTAAACAAATAACAAAATGTATCTAGATTTCAAATAATGATTTGTGATGAAGTACCAAGGTACTATTTCAATCGTTTTTATTTCACTGCTACTAGCCAGTATCGTTATAATCAACGACAATTAATAAAACAACATGACAATAGAATAAAATCTTCGTTCAATTACCATACTACATAATACCAAAGCCACACTCAAATATTTCAATAACTTTAAATCATAAAGCACAAAAACCTCCACCACACGTTGCAAAACCGTAGGACCGTGTAAAATACTAGTTTCAATTTCGATAAAATGCGTATACATTGCAACTTTCTATTCGCAGACAAATATATTGTGCACAGTACACATATAATAAATAGTAGGCTTTATTTACTGTACAGTGCTGTGTCCAGGCTTTTGCATTGCAGTTTGGTTACAGTAGTCTAGTTTTGAAACGAATTTTGTTGTAACTAAGAACGACTCAGTTCGGCGATCGAAACAAAAGTGAAGTTTCTGGTTGGAAAATTGGTGGCGCGATGTTTCCACGTTTTGTCCAGTCAGCATCTCGTGTCCACGCCTCGTGACAATGTTGGCTGATGCAATCGATGTTTTTCGTATGCAATTAGGTTAACGCATACTCAGCTATTGCCAATGAGTACCATGGTATAACAAGCGTCTATCACACTAAATACCTATCATAAAACCTTAACAATAACCTAAGCTATTGTTTTTTATCAATATCGTATATTGCCAAACTTCTAATATATTAGTTCAAACAAACAAAAACAAGCGAACATTTTTAATAACAAACTTGCAAACGTTCCCCACCCCCGCCGACAGATGGCGTTGACACATGTCGACTTCGCGCACTGCATAATGTAATGAGTTGATATTAAAACAGAACATTAAAATATAAATGAAAATGTTAGGGAACAGCCATTGTATATAAGATGACGTTATTATCAGTATATTACCTATTCTTTATTCCGTACAAGCTGTAGCGTAGGCGTGATTTGGGTGAAAAAAAATCAAGTGGTAGGGGTTGATTTTAAGAAGAAGTTGATTTTGTCCTAGGTCTTTTTGTATCTAAGTGTCTTGGCTGCGACATGCAGCGGTTTTACTGTGAAAGCGAAACTAACATAGGTCGGGGAAAAAGTCTTTTCGCATTATAGTAAGTATGAACTTGTAATAAGTAACTTCTAATATTTTCGCATTTATATCTAATGTTAGTAAAGTTAACTTGTGTCGAGTCAAGTGGTTTTATGCAAATAATTGAGATTTAAAACTAAATTCCTTTTTATTGCGGCAAAGAATATTGCAAAAAAGCATTCTAATAGTTATTTCGGTCCTGAAGTTATTAATTGACTTATTAGTATTAAAATTAGAAAGAAAAATTTACTCACAATTTTTAATCAGTCTCAAGTGCAAGGGAGAGACAATAAATAAGCTCTACGCATAAGGCTATATATAGTATATAACTATATATAGCTTTTAATAAAGGGCTAAAAAGTATAAATCAAATTAAATGTAATAATTTCAAATTATTTTATAATTTGATTTATACTTTTTAGCCCCAGCCTTTTTAGCCTGTCTCACATTTGAGGTGAATACAATCAAGTTCACCATGTATCAAGCACAATCAGATCATTGTAAGCGTAACTAATTTAATCAAATCTTTTATGCCCCAAAATTGTAAGACTAATCTCTTACACGTTTTTCTCACAGAAACTTATATTGGTTGTCACATAAATTGTCATTTGCGAGTACAATTTTCGTGTTTTATTTGAACGATATTACTTTTAACAAGATATATTGTTTTCAATCTATTTGTATGACATTGAGTTACTACTTATTAAAATGTGTTTTTATATGTGCTGAAGACATTATTTCACACCTGTCGGTCCTATGATTATGAAAAACCCAAAAAATCCTGGTGAAATTGATTTTTAATGCAGGAGTAGCTTTTTACAAAAACCTCTTAAGTGTATTTGTCAAACGTTAACTAGCTTTTCTAGCTTGAGGTTCTAAAATATCCTCAAACAATCGTCCACAAAGAAAGCCAATTGCGCAACATTTCAGTATAAACAATTTCAAGATCAATACACATAAAAACTCGTACACAATACACAATACACGAGTACACAATACACGAGTACACAATACATAAGTACATAAATACATAAGTACACAGTACACAGTTGTGTTCGTTGGGAATACTGATAAATCTGGCTAAAGTGTTTTATCGTTGTTTATTGGTAATACGGATTGGGGATACGTTACTTCGATACTGTTTTCTTAAGGGTTTAAGATTGAGAATAATATGAGAATATAAGGCTTGTTTTATATTGGAGGCTTTAATGGTAAAGGGTCAATGAACGAATGATTACAGAGGTCAGAAAGGCGACTGCAGCTAGAGACCGAAAACAATAATGTAAATAATCTCACGAGGCAGCAGTGTAGTAGTTTTCGAAAATATCTTAAACTTTTCTGTGTCTCTGCTTGGGTTTACTAAGTGGCTGATCTAATTCAGAGTAGACTTTTATTGTCCGATAGTATATGTTGTAAGGAGTAACTATGATATTAATTGGTATCCGTATCCATGTGATGATATTATAAACGCGAAAATATGTGAAGATTGACGTATGTATGTCTTTCACGCAGAAAAAAAACATCAAAATCCTTTTGATTGGATTTAGAAATTCGGCATACAAGTAGCTTAAAACCTTGGATTAACATCTCGAAGTAATTACACAAAAGACTACCTTTTACTTCGGGATTTCTTTCCTAATAAATGAAGTCATGATCAAGAGAAGTAGTAATAAATCATCAAGAAAAATAAAAACTAACTTTAGCAACAGTCTACCTCAAAATTAGGTTTTCGGAACTAAACTATCATATTTGCGACTGCAATCAGTGTTGAACGTTCTTGCCACAAGGAGGTAACATGTGCAGAGAACAACCTCTTTGCAGTAACCAAAGTTACTGTTAATTGCAACTCACACTTTACGATATTAACAGTTGTTGGGCAATCGTGTGTGTTAGTTTATAGTTCTTATGTTCTTAGTATGTTAGTGGGGTGTGTACTAAACCGTGATGTTAAGGGTTTATGTTCAAATCTTGAGTAAATATTTGTGTGACCCACCATATTGGTTTCGGGTGTGGTCGTTTGTATGTTAGTAAAAGTCTCCGCGATACATTATTTGTTCTCATGTGTGGATATAAGAGAATTACTCAATCATTTAAATTACGTCATTGAACATAATTTTCCCAAGTGCCTGGCAGCCGGGGTATCTGAATTTCAAGATATATAAATGTGAATAGACATTATAAATAAATAAATATTATTGGACAACTCACACACAGTCATTTGATTTCAAACTAAGCAGAGCTTGTACTATGGTAACCAAATAACTGATAAACATACTTATATACTTTTAAATACATACTTATATCTATAGATAAATTGACAACCATGTGAATGGCCTGTTGTGATCTTTGGCCTCTACCTACCCCAATGGATAAGGGGTGCTTTTTATAAAAATATTTAAAACGCACTTTTCAAAACTTAGGAATTAACTTTGTATAAGTCTAAATCTCAATCGTTATGTTCGTTATACGTGAGGTTACATTTACTATAAACTAGATAACTGTTAATAAGATAAATCTAATGTAGAGGTACATTGGTGTAAAGTAAATAAACAAAACGTGACTGAAAACACACCCTTACCTTTACAAGCTTTCGAGAAAAACAAATGTGTTGTAGACGTATTGTCGTTATTTGTTATAGCAGCCACGATAACAGGTGACAACGCCATCTAGCGGCGAGGTACGTAACAAATGCCTCAATAGATTTACGTTCGAGTGCTAGAGGGAATTGAAAGGAATTTGTTTGCTTGTTTACGAGTAAAATGAAATTGATAAGATTTTTTTATGGTTCTCGATTTGTTAACTAATAAACACCAGTGACAATATCGATTGCTAAGTGAGAAAAGGTAATATAGCTTTAAGTAGGTAGGAGCTTTAAGTATTGAGTATGTTTAACGGAATCAAACAGAGGTTTGCGTCTTTCGGTAGATGTTTATAGGTACAGATTACGCACTTAAAGTTTGTCTTTGGAGACCAGTAAATGTAGAAGACACTTAGATCCGACTTTTGAAAATCCCACTCCGAAGAGGTTGAAAACTACTTTAGTTAATTTTAAAAAATATATTATTGTTATGTTCATTTTAATAAAACTTAAGCGTCAAAATGGTAAATTACAGTAATACCAAATTGTCATATAAGCCACTTAATTTCGCAACAATCATGGCATATCGTTTTTTTTTTTATAAAGTCACCTCCCATTTTCACAGTTATAAATGACTTTTGAACCCTCAACCCTTGAAGTCAAACAGCATAAGATTCTCGCTCGATTTTCAGATTACCATCTTACCTCCGTATGTGCGAGTATACGACGCGAAAGGAAATGAGAGGCAAGGTGCAAGGCGAGCTCATGTGAGCAGCTTATCTATACAGTCAATGTACTGAGAAAATAGTGGGGTTTGTTACGAAAAGAAATAGTTTTGAGGTGTTTTTGAAATAGGCTTAAGGCGGCGAGGATTTTTTTATTATTTTCTTTAGTAATTCAGCGCTTTCTCCAAATAAAAGTCCATATGAAAGTGTCCCTAAATCGCATTTGAACAGTGTAGTGGTTAATTTTCGTTAACAAGAGATGTAAAATAACTAATAAATCCACATTCGTGTAAATACGCGAATTTGTAGCGAGGCAATGCGTAGTAATAGATCTTAAATGTAAATCCGACAGCATTTTCGAACGGAGTTGAGTATTATACACACAATAACGGATCTGTGATTCATATGAAATATAGTAATAGTAATTAACTTCAACTTACAAAGGTAGAATTGTTCATAAGCAGGCGCGTGGTGAAGTTCTTGACGTTGAACAGCGTGAGGCCGCCCCACCTGTCTCTGAACACCAGCTCCTCGTCTGAAACAATGGAAAATTACTTGTAAATAGATGTCATCGGCTACCTGACCTGCACCGCTCCGCTAGCAAATTTTCATTCACCTTTTAATTTTTGGCGTTCAGGGGTTAATTTTTTGTATTGTTTTTTAGTAACCATGTTATCATCAAGATTATTCAAATCGGTTAAGCGTTTAAACAGTGACTGGTAAGATTTCGCATTTATATGAAGAGTCGATCTCAGTAGCCATCATAATTTTTTTGTAAGAATTGAACTCATAACACATGCGCAATTGTAGCAATGTGCGGACCACGTTTACCACTACACTATACGTCCAAAAACAACCTTTATTCTAGCAGTTACCTCGTACACGATGATGTAATTACTAAACCCCATAACTATAGCCAACCGAACCTGAAAGAAAATCATTACACCACATTGCCTCCGAAACCATGAAACGTGACTTTTTATTACGAGTCAAAAAGGTTTTCTTGCAAACCTTATATGAATATCCAGGTCAAATTACATTAGGCACTCTCACTAATCAAAAGACAACCAGTTTAACTTGGTCTCTGGCTAGCAGAGGTCAAGAAACACTGGTGGCTAGAAGCATTTGTTTTAATGGCCAGTGGAAGTTGAGCTCCTATTTTGGTTTCCCCAAAACAAGGAGTTGGCCTACATATAACGTAGGTATATAGTGTAGGTATGGAGGTTTCAATCAATCACCAAGTAGGGTACGTACACAAGACGGCTTTTAGTAGCGGACATACGGCCGAAGAAATTGGCGAACTAAAAATCGTTGCAAAATTTCTCAGGTGAAAATTACCTTGATGGTCTATTAGTTAATTTTGAGGCAAATGGCAATCTGGTTTAGTGATATTGTTTTTCTTTTGCATAAGAATTTTCAACAGTATAACAGATTTTGGTGACGTGCCTAAGCCTTGCCTCTTATAAGCACGGGAAATAAATTCTGGTGGAATGGAAGTGAAACAATAGATGTAAGTTGTTTATCATTAAAAAAACGCGTGATGTTTAGTTAGGATGTGTTGTTATTTCTAATAGAGACTTGAAAGTTGATAAACCATAATAAAGAATACAAGCGCAACTTTTATTTACAAAGTATTCGATTAAAATCACAATCGATTTAAACGAATTCAGAAACTGTGCAGCCAAAATTTACAGAGATTCTAAATTATGCTCGCTATTCTTCCAGCCCATGTATTCGTAATTCCTCGGCCGTAGCGACAGAACCGATGGTCCTCTAATTGTGATTTAAACCCGACAACGTGCAGCACGACTACGTTGAAGCGACACGTCGTAACGCTGCAAAATTGTGCTGCAAAATGGCGCTGCAGAACGAGCTGCAAATTATGCTGCATGCTCTCTTTTTGGCAGCTCTTAATAACGACTTTTTAGAGCCGTTGTCTTGCGGTTACAGTAACTAGTAGCATATAGTGATAGAATGTTTTGGCTTTGTGAATGTTCTGAAAGTATGATAACTTTTGTCACTAGGCCTTTTGCTTGGTACTCAGATACACTGTTACTTGTTATTTTAAATCGAAAGTGCTCGTCGTAAAGAGTTTCACTCAAACAATCTAACACCTAGGGTAAGAGTCAAGACTTGAAGTAAAACTGCTAAAATGCTTAAGTTATATTTTAATAGCATCACGCTTATTATACCCAAAAACTATGCGTAGAGTAAATATTACTATCCTATTTAAATATAAGTAAACTTATCGAGTACGATTTGGGAAATTCTTTTCGTACATTTGCTGTTAATATCTATCGGATAAGGTAACCGACACTCATACAAAAGATTTTTAAACTTTAATATGTGAAACACACTCACTTTTCGTTATTTTGTAATGCTATCTTTTATCTATTGCTTTATCATAAGATATAAGTGTATTTATAAGTAAACAATTAATATATTAAGCCTCTTGCACTGTACAAATTAGTGTGAGTTATTTTACAAAGGAGTGGAGTTAAAACGTCGACATCTGTCGCCCGTCGGCAACATATGGCCAGCGTGATGTATGGACTGTAGGGCTGCGGGGATTGGTGGAAGGTAACTTCGATTATAAAAACTGTACTATGTTGAAAAAGTAGTAATTTTATAGCAGGTATTCGTACCTTAAGAGTGACGACACTGTGTGTAAATAATTGTAGTCATCTGTAAATACGTTTATTAGATATCATCCACCATGTTTTCTAAACAAACGTTGTCAATCGCTGTTTGAATTTGCAAAAAAAACCCTACATAATATAAAACAAAGTTAGATCATCGTGTCTATCTGTTAATCGGCAATAGACACAAATGTACTAATATGACTGATAGAGCAATTAACATTAAAGATTTGAGTCTAATAGAATACGGGAATTAACGCGAAAACGCATTCCTAAAAATGCCTAACGTTTCGGCGCAAGTTGCACTCGCCGTGGTCGCAGGCTAAACGTGCGCCGAAACGTTAGAAAAAAGAGTGCGTAAATTCCCGTATTCTACTATACATTAAATATGCAACGCGAGAGTTTAAAAGTTATGAAAGATATGGGTGTATATTTAGTTAAGTTTTTGCGTAAAATTACTTTTTTACCGGGACGAAGCCGAGGCATGCAGCCAGCCAATTTTGAATCATCTAATTTTGAGTATCCTTTATTGCTGCCAGTACCTAGTGCGGGAGGCACCCATAGCCAGTTGCGCTCACCGTCTGGTAAACGATCTGTGGGTTAAGCAATCCTCGGCGCGGTCATTCCATAGATGGGTGACCGCATAGTGGTATTTGAGATGGGCGTCTCCGTGCTTCGGAGGGCACGTAAAAAGTCGGTCCCGGCTGTTGTCTTCTAAGATAACAGTCGTTAAGCCATGTCAAAGGCCTCTCGGGCGGCTTAAACAACTTTGACACTAGGTTGACCACTAACCATACGACGGACGAACGAACGAACGAACGAAGTACCTAGTGATAAAGGAAGCATGCAACCCGTGTCTTAAATTTTAAATAATCTAAAAACAATTTACTGCCTTATAACACAGGAATTCATAATACGAAACAGTTATTGTTTTACAAAACATTTGCTGCCAACAAACCTCATTAGAAACATTTCCAAACTGCAAACTGCGTATTTAATATCATCATATTAAACACGAAGTCGTTTTAATTTGAAATACCTGTGTCACCCCTATATCGTAATACTGTGGAAAATGTTCCGCTTTGTAGTTCAGCTCGACTGTAAAAGTTGAATTCGTTTCGTATCTGTATTTTTGTCACTGGTGTTTTAATTTTAGATTGAGTTTTAATTTTATTAAATTACTAGCGGACTGGCTTGACTTCATCCAGGTAGGGAACAATTTCATCCCGTTGATTCCATTCTCGTGGGAATTGATTGATCCCATCGATCGCAGAAATACCATGTAAAGACTCATGAAAAGATATGAGTTTTTAGTTTAGTTTCGCACTTTTATTGGGAAAAAAGTAGCCTTTATTATTTTCTAGGATACAAACTAACCTTTCGACATTTGACTCTAATCAGTTTAACTGCTTTGCGTAAAATAAGAGCAGAGCAATAAACACACTTTAAAATCTTTACTATAGTATGCGAATGTTTATTAGTCGGTTACACATTCACGGCTCAACCACTCTGTCAATTTGATGAATTAGAAGAAAGTTGAATAACGTTTTAATTCAATATATTTTTTCTTAGGTGGTGAAATAGGTTTGATAGTTTGTACGCGAGCAGAGCTGCGCGAGTTATTCAGTTTTTAGTAAATTTATTAGCAAAACTTCCTTGCTAAGTAATGTACAATGTGCAAACCGGGCCGGAGGTGACGTAATGTTTAATGCTATTACTCGATAACTACCGGATCCGGTTACCCGGGCCGGTTGTTAACGATCAACCGACACACCTCACGATACGACATGTTACTACTGGTTTGAAAGTTTACTATTGTAGAAGTAGTTATAAGGTTTGATTCCCGTCGGTGACTTTTTTCTTAGGTAGGTTTGCAGAAGGGGTTTAGTTTAAATTTCATGATTGTAATTAGAAAAATAAAGGTTTTATTTAATACAATTTAAGATATATTTTGCAAGAAAATAGAAAAACAAAACTACTATCTATCCCATCCATAGTAGATCAATTTCGACAGCAGATTCAGAAGCCAAGAAGTTAATAAAAAATAAATTTAAACTTATTGTGTTCCAATGTCCACGATCTACTAGGAAACACATTAAGTTATCTGACTGCAAAACATAAATCTTTATATCTTACTACACTCGCTAGCGTCTATCTAAAACCCGGGTTAAGGGTTGGGATCATAATTTACCAGGGCGATCTCGTCCGGGTCAAAACCCGACCAAGGGTTATCCACTCAAGCAGCGAATTTTTAAAATTACACCCGGATACGGTTTGTAATTATTTAAGTACCGGTGAATAGGGTTACGAAGGATTATGAGACTGGTTTGTAAAGGTTTAAGGCTTTGTGGGACCCGTATGTTGTGTATAGAACCTGATTATTTCTAAGGTTTGATTTTGGGGGTCGGTAATTGTGTTGTTTGAAAAGAGTTTTACAAAATGTCTTTAAAAACACAACTAAAAATATTTGTGCTTTTTAAAGATGTTATAGGTATAATTCGGTTACTAGTAGGTAGCTTAGAGACTTACAGCCCGTGCCACCTTTTCATGTTTTATATTACATACCCTGTGTATTGGTGTAGTATAAACATCGCTTAAGAATTCATTTTATAATCGCAGCCTGTGCCGAAATGTCAATCAAATCTATACTAATATTATAAAGCTGAAGAGTTTGTTTGTTTGATTGTTTGTTTGTTTGTTTGAACGCGCTAATCTCGGGAACTACTGGTCTGATTTGAAAAATTCTTTCAGTGTTAGATAGCCTATTCATCGAGGAAGGCTATAGGCTATATATCATCACGCTACGACCAATAGGAGCAGAGTACCAGTGAAAAATGTTACAAAAACGGGGAAAATTATGATTCTCTTATGTGACGCAAGCGAAGTTGCGCGGGTCAGCTAGTTAAGGATAAAATGAACTACTACTTATAATACTTAATCCTTGCATAATCTATTTTCACATCACAAGTATCGTCAAAAACAAATAACCTTAAAAACATAACGTTTACTTAAAACACCACCTACAAATTGAAGGACCTTGCTACAAATTCAAGTTTCCACTATCTACATTTGCTCGTCAAATACAGCACTTCTATGCACTCTCAAACATGTTTCAGCATGTTCCAACATGTAGCATATATTTTCAGTTTGCCTTTTCAGCAAAGTCATTAAAATGATTGCATTCGCAGCGCCATCTATTGAATTGATTCGATAACTAGTCTCGGAATGAAACGCGAGTATTTGCCGTTCAGTGTATATAGAACTTGTACAAATTGTACTCAGAGTTGATTAATATTGACTTTTGTACGATTTTACTGGGTTTTGTGATGATTTGGTGGGATAGAATGTAGTTTATATTAAGTGGAAATACGAAGTGTGGCTTGAAATTTCCAATATTTCAGTAATAGAGGATTTTTCCATTTCATTACAGTTCCAATTCGTTTGCATGGATATTTTTCATATTTTTGGCAGTTTATTAATGGAAAGATGGAGTGCTGTGGTTACATACTATATCACTAAATTTCAATTTACACCTTAATAATACGACACTTACTTAAAACGAATAAATATTTTCTCTATATGACGACAATAGTATTGATGAAAATAGAATCGTTCTTTAATTAACTTATTAAATTACGATATGATTTATGGGAGCGAAGTAATCACCTAAAAAGGGAATAGCCGGTAGGGTATAGCTGATACAGTTTTAATTACATATAATTTTTATAGTAGAAATTGTTAGTCAAGGGAAGATAAACTATGATTGCCAAGAATCATATTTAAGCCGCTTAAGTCATAAATACCAAAAACAATCTAACATCAGCAAAGACCACAAGCTAATTCATAACTTCCATCACAGCAGTCACAGCCAATTACCCCAAACAAGCAAAAAACACACTTCAAAAGAAAAAGAAATCTGTCAACGGCGAGAGCTCTCTAATCTTTCCTTTCTTTTCTCAAAGGTACATAATTACAGGAGGATTTACGTACAAACATTCTTTTAAAAGACTTTCAAAAGCTTTCTAATTTAGATTAAAAGAATTAGAAAGTAAAGGGTTGTTTTATGAATGGTGGGCAGGTGCATTGTTTTTTGACTTACAAAGGTATCAGATTCAAAGTTTAAATTAAATATCACCAACAATATGGAAAATTTTAAAGACGTATTATTAATGTAGACATAGGCATGCATTTGCAATGCAATGCATTCTAAGACAGGAAGTTGTAGATAGTGAAAAACGTAGAAGAAAATACCCCTGTTTGGTCTCTTCAAATTTTGCACTTGATTGCCCGTCAGTCCATTATTAAAAAACCTTCAGGCATGGAATGAATTGAATTCAAGATCTTTTTCACAAGATTTTTCTGGCAAATCATTCACTTAAACTAACACATTAGGTATGTATTCATATTTTAAATTGTAACGTCTGTCAGTTTTTCTACTACTGAAACTAATTTACCGAATCGACTTAGATGAAATCTAGAATGGAAATAGTTGAAGAGGTGGGATTAAACGAAGGCCATTTTTATTTTCTAAAACCAATCTTCAAGAGACTGAAACTTTGATTGTGTCCTTACTTAGTTTTGTAAAGTCATTGGTAAGGGTTTGAACCCTGAACCATTTACATGAGAGTTGAACGCTTAAACCACTCGGACATTCCTACTTAACCTTATTACACAAGCTTAATCTTAATTCCAAAGTCTTCACAATCCCCTCCATTTGCTAACTAGGCGGCCATTTTGTTTGGATCACAATATGGTGGCGCATCCGGTCGCGCCGGAAGCAGCTCGCTCACACCGGAAGTCAATTTGCCCGGTGCATCATGAACAGAATACTTTATACAGTAAACTTGATGGAATTTCATGATCAATTGTTAATGGAATTCGTAATGTGACGTTCTTTATAAATAAGAAATAATTTATTACGTTCAAACAGTTGCATTTATTTTTATACTTGCCTATTTTTAGAATTTATTTTCAGTACTTTCTCTAAATAATCATTGTGATGTGAATTTTAAGCAGATACGTCCCACAAACTAACACAAAAGACCTCAGGAAACGAACCTGAAACCTTGCGAGCAGAAGTCGTACACCTTACCGGCCAGACCACAAAAACAGTCGGCAGTTATTTTATTTTACATAGATAAAACCAAGTGCTTTTCTCCTCACACGTATTCAGAGATCAAAGGAGAATTTCATAATTTTTTAATTTTGGTAAAATAAAATTGATTGTCTCACCAATTACGAAAGGTCCTGGGCATTGCCAATAAGAACTTTCTCTCTCTTTCTGTTATGTCTCCATCTCTTTCCCACAATGTAACACAGGCTAATTACAAGGGCGACGTTGATCAATGTTGTAATCAATAAGCCTGCTGTCCCCCTGTCTCGTCAGCGTGATGAATTGTACCGCTGAGCTATCTTGATTATTGATTATAAGTGCTGATAGAATTTATTGTGGGGGAATTAATTGAATATAGTAATGATAATTTTGTGGCGGTATTTAGTTTTTGAATGCCCCTCGTAGAGAGCAATGCTATATTATTTAGTGTAGTCTTGGAAGTAATATGTAAATGCAGACAGTAAGAGATGGAGACGGGTCTAAAAAAATAGCTACGAATTAAGTAAGACCACCTTTTTTGAAGTAGGTTAAAAAAGGTTTCTATTTATAGCAGACTTTTAGAATCAATTTTAAATTGGGTCGAAATATCATTAACATTTTGCATACCAATGACCTCAATTACTCGGATTGTTTTAAAAATTGCACTTGCAATTTAGCTAATCAGTACATAGGCGGAAGGCTTTACTAAAACTGAACAGAACTGCAGGCTAACTATTCGGAGTTGGTTTTAATAAATAAAAATAAAACACTAAACTATAAGCATTCAACTACCACACTAGATTGACTTTCCTTCCTGAACATAATAATTTCCAAAAGACTCTATTTGAACCTGCTACCTCTAAAGCTATTATCATAGACAATACGATATCATTATAAACACATGTTCCATACATGCACTAACATACGGTGTTATAAACCATATGCGATTAACCCAGACACCGTAGCACTTAATCCGTAGCAATATCGTAGAGAAATGCTACGACGTAGCACCGCGTAGAGTAAGGTACGGTATACATACGACGACGTAATTAGATTGTATGACAGTTTAAAATATGTTTCGTAACATCACGCTCGGCTAACAAAAAGGTCAGTAGAATTTAAGAATATGTTTAATCACATTAAGCCTGTTTTTTTATTAACATTGGGACACTGCAAAACTTTTGCGGGTTATGGATGTAGTTTGCAGTATACCAGGTTTGGTTCCCAGTATGAGTAATACTGTATGTCCCGGTAAGTATTCTATACAGCCTATAATCATATCTTCGTCTCATAAAGGGTAGGTAGAGATAAAAGTACGCCTCTTGGTACAATTCTTGCAAACTGCCTTTGCTTCATTTACATCCATACATGTGGTCATAGAGGTCTGTCGATTACAAACACTACAAGCCTGACATTATTTCAGGACATACACCGATATGATCAGTCCAATACAAAAGTTTTAAGTACTTAATTACAGCGTTAATTCTTTAATAAAGTGGCTACTGAAATTCAGAGCAAGATCTCATAAAAGACTAGTCATGGACAAATAATTGTTTCAATTTATTTAGTATACAATTTGAGTTAACAGCACATGAACAGTAGTTAAATCTAAATAATTCATGTAATATACAGCCTTGGCCAGAAGTATTAGGCACCCCCAATAAAGTTACTACACACTTGTGCTATTTGAATAATGAATAAATATTCTATTGAAAATTGATCTTGGGGTCTTGAATCACTATTAAAAACAACGAGTGGCAAATTTTAGTGGTCGATTAACAACTGGTGCAACAATGACCAAATATCATAATTTCTTACAACTTTGTTTTTGATGTTTTGTCAGTCTGCATTTGAAAGTCTAAGCTTAAAGCTAGAACATTTGTGGTTTTGTGATTAAAGCGAGAAGAAATCTTTTTGAAAATGCCAAAAACAAACGAAATTAGTTTTAAAAATCGTGTTAATTTCGAACTTTTCCATGAGCAAGGTAAGAATCATACAGATATCGCGCAGTTGGTGAAATGTTCGTGGTGTTCAGTGCAATCAGCTATTAAACGATTCGCTGAGACTAGCATTCACACAAATAAACCAAGAAAAGGCAGAAAACGAGTGCCTACTAGCCGTCAGAATAGGAAACTTATCTGTGGGTCTGTAAAATACAGAAAAAAAACTTCTTTGAAGCTCGCTGCCGCTTTAACTGAAGAGATTGGAAACCCGATAAGCACTCGAACTGCAAGACAGAGGCTGGTAGAAGAAGGCTTAAAAGGTTGCAAAGCCAGGAAGCAGCCGTGGCTTTCAGGAGGCGACAAAAGAAAACGACTTGAGTGGGCTCTGAGACACCAACATTTCACGGAGGAGGATTGGTCTAATGTACTGTGGTGCGATGAATTCCAAATTGAGGTTAGTTTTACTAATTCAGTCTATAACACAATAACAACGATCAATGTAATGCTAGTTTGCAATCTTAAATGTTATAAGGAGTTTGTAATATGTGATTTTTTTTCTAATTTACAGGTATTTTAAACACCAGGAGTGGCGTTCGTGAGGCGACGCAGACGTAAAGATTATCACCTAGATTGCGTAGTCCCACGCATAAAACACGGCGCAGACAGTGTAATGATTTGGGGTTGAATGGCTGCTGATGGAGTCAGCCAAATGTTAAATTGCAAAACTCGCATAAAAAGTGAAAAGTACATTAATGTGCTGGAAACTGCTCCCGTACCTTCGTTTTCGTGTTTTTTTTTGTGACACTAACCTAAATGGTGAAATTCCATCAAGGCAATGCTTTGTGTCACAAGTCAGCCACCACATTGCGCTGGTTTACTGATAATTGTATTGATCCATTGAATTGGCTTGTCCAGTCCCTGGACCTAAGCCCTATTAAGCATTTGTGATGTATTTTAAGAAGAAAAAATAACAGAACACTCGAAAACACCAAAAACTGCTTCAAAAACGCGTTAGTGCAAAAATGGGATGCATTTTCAACAGAAGATTGTACAAAACTTGTACGTAGTATGACCACAGAGTTGCTGCTGTCATAAAATCAAAGGGTGACTCAACAAAGTATTGGTGTTTTTATAATGTTCTAATGGAAATAAAGTACTTTAATCATTACAATTAGTTTTATTTCTCTGTAATCTTGAAATATGCAGTAATTTATAGGGTGCCTAATACTTTTGGCCAAGGCTGTATATGGCCTGGGCTATCATACACATGTATAACTATCTCCACTACCCGCGTGTGTAGTCTTCCCCTAGCATGGCTAAAGACCATAATCATAAAAAGGGATTTAATAGCAACCCTAGTAATGGAATCACTTTGTTATTTAATCGTGTCGTTATTAAAATGGGGGCTGATCGCTTTATTTGCCGCGGCCTTATTACAACCAATATTAGGATTAGGGATTTATGCTTTTAATTTAATTAAATTTAGAATTTTTAATATCTCACTTGTAAATTTTTGAAGCAAATTTTTGAAGGCTATATTATTAGTCCAATGTATAATAAGGTATATTGGTGTTTACTTTTACTTCAAGAGCAAGTTGCAGTAAATTTTCAGACCCGAGAGTAGAGCACACTACTGTCTTAAACATGCCTTCTTATTTGATGCATGGAACGGTTTATTTGACAACAAAACTCAAATACATTGATAAATATGTATAGTTGCTAAATTGGTTGTTCAAATAAATTAATAAACTTTTTGCAATGACAATATTAGTAACATTTTGACAACATTAAAATTATTTTTTTGCAATACAAACACGTCAATAACAAAAACGTCAAAAGTAAAGTGTTTCGGGACGAATTTCACTTGCATATAGAACAAAAGAAGTACAGCTATATTGTTAATCTTTGCTTTCCCCCTTGGGGAAAGAAGCATACAAACGTATTCTCTTTCACTCTGACATACTCAGCATTGAATTAATAAATTAACTGGTTTCAATATCTCACATCTGTCCTTTATAATGCTGTATCACAAGTGACAGCCCTAAGGGCTGACCTAAATGTTCAGTGGTCTGTATTTCGTCCTATTTTTTTCCTATATAACGTGTGCGTTACTTCAAAGGAAAAGGTTTATAAATAGCTTGCCTGGATTCTACGGAGGATTAAGATTGTTTAGTCGCTGTATAGGTGTGGTAATGTCAAGTGTCAAGAATTTGAGGCGTAGTACTTTTGTGAGGTCGTATTACATTTATAAAGGTGGGAATTTTTATTTTTTGAATAATTGATTATTATGTATGCATTAGCAATTATTGAATGAATGATGATGAACGGTTTTGTAGATGATTTAGCAAATGTATGTATGTACATAACAGTTATAATAGTGAAAGACTGAATAATTCGTTTCAATCATTCAACTGATTATAAAATGTTGATTGTTAAACAGAATTTTAACTTATATACTAATCGAAAACTACAATAGTATAATCCAGGTTATTGAAAAGATGAGGTTATTTTAGGAATTAATTAGTCCTCCCCATATAGCAAGTAATTAGACAATACGTAATTTAAAAAAAATCACAACCAATCTTAAACATCATAGTAACTAAAGGTCTTTAAAGGAACAAATAACTTTCACAAAAAAAAGAAACACCTTCATTTGTTTCATAAACCAAAGCTAGCATAAGTATTATTATCGAGAACTGTATAAAGAACTCTCAGATTCCACTCAAATAACTTCAAACCGTACACATTTCTCAAAGCACGCCATTAACGATGTAAAGACAAGAGATATATTGTTGTTCAATATTAAAACGGGAATAAAATCCAGGTCGCGCTAAAAGCATTATCTTAAACGGATTGAAGGCTCGCTTTCAGCAGACGAGCGGGTGACACGTTAGTTATATGGTTGAGAATTATCTTTCTATGTATTTAGAAGTATATAAGTATGTTTATCAGTTATTTGGTTACCATAGTACAAGCACTGCTTAGTTTGGAATGTCCGTGTGTGAGTTGACCAATGATATATTATTATATTTGTTTATATTTGGAGATGATATACTTAAAAGGTGGAATTTTTTGGTTTTAGGAATTGTTACAGTCTGATTGACCTTTAGTCAAAGTTCCATTCCCGGTTGATGCAACTTTATCAGAAATGTTTGAATGTAGTTATGTCTACTTTAAACAAATTAAAGTGTCTTTTCATCTAGTGAATTAAGATATCATTAGAATTTAAAGTAGTTTTGGTCCATGCGTCTCATTAGGTATATAGTACGCCCTGTATATTGTGTAGTAGTCAATCTAAAATTAATCATACTGTTTTTTTTTGTTGCAATTTTCAAACATGTAAAAGAAATTAAATGCGCAAAGGAAATGTTTCACACCCACAAAGGATAAATGGGTGCATTTAAGTTAATGGATCTCATCTGAAGTCATTTATTTTACTCATTTATATTTTAATAAAACTACAAAAACATATATTTTATGTCGGAGTTCTAATCTTAACGATCTAGTATTTGACTGAAAAATAACTTTTAACATAATAAACCTGAGTAAATAAAAAAATATAAGTACTAATGATATCAAATGCCTTCAAGAACAATTTGCAGGTTTCTTAAATATTTTAATTATTTCACAATATTTCCTTCGACATTATGTTTAATATATACATAATAAAAGTGAGAAGTGTGTGTTTGTGCAGGGTTTTACACAAACATTAGTATTTCCTGTGTTTGTTCTGGGTTCATGTTTGTGTTGCGCACTCGCTGTACCGCGCATATTATAGTAGTATTTAATCTACCAATATTTATATGTACTTCATGTAAAATGAGTAGGATTTTTTTGTAATAATTTTTTGTATGTCAATTTGACAGCTACTATGTAGTACATTGCAGCTTTGAAGCGACATATCAATTAACATCATTTATGAAACGAAACAATGTACAGAATAGTAATGTTGTCGACTAGGATACACAATTTTCATGTCTCTCAACTGTTCTTTCATAACTAGTACTACATTGTCAATCAGAATTATTTTGATAAATTATCTTAGAATCAAATACTATGCGACATATAAAGAAATTAGATTTACATGTCTGTCAGTCCCTAAGTTATGTTTGCTTGGCTAAATTGTAGAAAAATATTGTCGAAATAGGGCTACCTATTTTTAATCGTTCCCCAATTTGCCGTTACATACGTATACACGTGGCCGCGTGTATACTAATAACTAGTAACTGTGCGAAGCTTTTTGCAGCTAAGAACCATTCTTACTGCAGAATATTAAATTAACATTAAGCTCCTTTAAAAAGAAAGTAATTCGAAATCGAAAAATAGCAGATACTTAAGCAATCTAAAGCAGTTTTAAAATAAAGACTGCAGCAAAAATGTGTGTTACCAGTATAAAATTGTCTAGTTTCAGACAAAGAGCACGTGATACTGGCACTGCGCCAGGATATCATTGTGAATGGATACTTTATTGAAATCGCTCTTTGAACACCCTGTGAAGTAGAACGATCTATTTTACACGTTTTATATAATATTAGTTTCTTTTCATTCTTTGCTTCATTAACGAAGATGCCAAATTTGACTACTTTATAGTTAGTAATATCTGAGCAGCGCTACTTTGGTTAAAAGTTCTTTTTTTTACATACGAATATAATAGGATTCCTAATCTTCTAGCGGTATTAAATATACTTTACGACTCATTCTGGTGTCTATGTGATAGATAATAAATAATGTAACATATACATATAAGTAAGTACACAATAAAAATCGGTCGCGCTGTTTCGTAGGAATGCGACAAACACCAATAGTAACAGTGAATGTAAATAACTGATTTGTAATGAAAAAACTTAAAAATAGCTAGAAACCACTGTAGATAAAATATTTGAATGTTGTGTATAGTAATAATTGGATTGCAAATTTAGTTTGGATATTAGATTAAAATTGTTGTTTTGTATTTCTTGATTTAATAAAATAAATTACAATAAAAAGAATAGACATCAATCTCGGGTTTGATGTCCGGGTCGAAAAAAGTGTCATAAAATAGCTATTTTCGCAGTTTTCTGCAGCAAACAATACATTCTACCAAAAGTATGATGGGTAAAGCTTGTGATGTTAGACAATACACTAAATTTTATGCCTTCGTATTCACTTGAAATATTTTTTTAAAGAGAAATGAAATAGATACTAATAACCGCCCGTGTGTCCGCCCATATCGCATTATCACTAACTAGATTGCTTCTCACACGAGCGCCGCAAGCTTCCACTACATAATCCTCGACGCTGTTTGCAATTCATTACTATTCCCTGCCTCAGTGCTGAAATGTCAATAATTATTCAATACTATATAACTAGAGACTAATATTAACGAGTATCAAGTTAGTATCGAGTAGGGATCGAATAGCTATCGAGTTAGTAACGAGTAGCTATCGAGTAGCTATTGAGTTGCTATCGAGATAACGAAAAACATGTTATTAGCGCTCCTAGCGTGCAGGTAAAATTTCAATAATTATTCACTCTTATATTAATAGAACCGCGATTAATGATCACAATCGAGTGTCGTGCTGTAGAGAATGTGTGGAAAACTGATCAGCGCCTCTATCGTGTTCTTGAGGAACAATTTTAATCTTTGTTATTTACTTCTAGCGTTAAAAACCAGTGACGCGATTTATGACATCTACTGAGTATCGGGCTAAAGAACATGAAAAATGATTAGCGCCCCTACCGTGTTCCGATGAAACTATTTTTAATTAGAAATCAAACCTCATGATCAGATTTAGAGAGAAAGAAAGATTACCGCACCACAGAAAATAGTTAGTAAATAAGTAATTATATTTTGAATGACAAACTTTCGAAGTGAGGTCCTTTTGACCGAAATGTCAAGCAATCTAAGGTAAAACGTATGCGTTTATATCCGTATAATATTACCGTTAGCTGTAAAATATTAAATTTTCACCCAGATAATCCTCTACGAAAACAAATTTTACGGTTCAGAATAAACTTTAAATCTGGCTGTGAAAATAAAATTCCAAGTAAATAAATTGCTTACTAAATCTACCGCATCAAACCGCAACTTTAAAACAGAATTCTGGATGCATTTCGCTTAAAATGTATTCATTTTAGTTATTTCAAAAAAATATTCTGGCGCTTAAAGTTTCGCTGTCTCTCGGTCTCTTTAGTTCTAATTAATTTAATTGAGAATGTGAAAATTATAAAAAATAATTACAAAGTTTAAATTACTTAATATCACACGAACGAATACATTGTGGTTTTCTTACATTTACTGTTATTTTGTCTAGCAGATAAATTAACTGACAGCCTTTAAAAAGTCGTGAAACTTGCCCAAATGATGATGTGGTCAGTACTCCTCTTTAAATACCACTTGACAAATCTAGTTCAAATTGAAAAAGGATCTAGAAAGCTGGCATTTCCTAAATCCTTGATTGGATTGGATTATTTATTTCAATGGTAGTCCTATTAAATAAATAAGAATCATCCAAATCGTTCCACCCAGTAATAACTTATGAGACACTTTTCTAAAGTCATTAGCGCGATTCTGTATCGAAAGTTTGACATTAGGATGTACTGCCAAAATAGTTCCCACGACGCCCGTCAGAGGCGCTGATCAGATTTTCATACAAAATTTCTCGATGACAGGCCGGTTGTCGGTAGTCGATAGTAGTAGAGAACGAGTTTACAGTTCAATAGAAACAATTAATGTGGAAAGATCTAAAGATTTATCCACAGAATTCTAAAGCCTTTAATAATAATCTTGCATCGCAATTGTGCAGCATTTATCAGTGTATTCAAGGAGTATCGCTTTGATAGCATTAGTTGCAGCTAATAGAGCCGTCTTCCGCCATTCATCCGGTAATTTCAATCTCAAGCGCACCTGCCGCCGTTGTTGTATAACTATCATACGAACGGCTTTAGTGGAAAGGTTTGTTATTTTAATGTGTGGTTATTTTAGCACTGTAGTGATTTTTGTTTGTACTAAGTTCCCAGCGGCCCTTATGTATAGTGAAAGTACATTTTTTATTTAGTAATTTTTAATCTAATATCCTTACTACGATTGGGCATAAGAAATTAATATCGGGTGGTAATGGGTAATAATCGATTATATAAGTAAAACTGTCCCTCTCCTGGATACTTCCATAATGAGGTGATTTCTTGCGACCACCTGCTGGTTGGGAACTTTAAATTTTTTTAAGGACTGTAGTGCTGTTCTCCACAGTCGTTATTGTCGAGTATCGAAAGTTTCACATCACACGTTAAAATGTACTTCAAAAATAATTTCTACGAAGCTGATTGCTGAAGGCGCTGATCAGATTCTGTACAAAATTTCTTAATGATTCAAAGTCACACTTCCCGACAATGATAGATAATGTCTCACATCACACAGTTCACACCTTACAAAATAGGGGATAAATCTGTAAGAAGGACCCCTAAACTCTCCCCTATATAACTGAGACTCGAAAAGATGTATTATGATGACAAAATAGGGGTAATATCAAATAGGGGGTGCAATTGGCGTGGCAAGAGGGAAGCTGATACGCTCCGTTGTCGCGAAGGAAGGGGGCGTGTGAGGTGAATATTAAGTTCTTTCTGATGAATAATGGCAGCGGAATTTGGCAAGGTTTACTAACAAATAACGATCGTGTGAGTGTTTAATGTCTTGTGAAAGCTGGAGATCTTTGCTGCCATTTTTATTTAGGTCAGGTGAGTAGTACTAGTAAACAGTGGTCTTGTTTAAAGAGATGCCAATGTGAGTAAAGCGAAAGTTTGTTGGAACCTTAGTAAGTGACGATTTAACGGTTCTGTTTAACTCTGGAAGAATCTATGGATTCTAGGAGTTTTTGCACTTAGGATATGCATCTGTCTATAAACTTATTATGTTTTGAAAGAAGAAAAAGTTAGTAAATACAAAATACCTTTATCCGATACTTATTTATGAGCACAATAAAACGCCACTTACTACAATCCTTTCTCAACTCACTCTCTTTCCTCTTTTAAACACCTTTACAACAATATCTGCATCACCCTAAGGTAGACTGGCAGAAACCGTTCCTGGCATTAAGTCCGTCTTTTATAGCTCTGTATAAAAAGTTTTAACTAAAAAACAAAATTCCTTTGCATCACTCGGATAGAATGATCCAATGAAGATCCGAATGATCTTATCATACAGAACAATGATACCTATGTCATAAAATTACTACAACCAAACACTGCAAATTGTTAGGTTAGAAACGACCTTTCAAACTAAGGTAGCAGCCTGGCAACCACTTTAATAATTGCAGTTTCACCAATTTAGCTGCCAAATCGAACTAGTTTTCTATCAAACGGGCTATCCGAAAACTCCATACAAAATGCAGTAGTTTTCAGAACCCGGAAATAGCCTTCAATCTCCATCGTAGTTATTATTTTTAACTACAAAAGCTTTTAGCAAATATTTTTAGATAAAACAATTTAAAATTTCACCGCAGTTTGTATCGAAAAGCGGCCATTTTAGAATCAACCTCGATTGAATTTCTTGATTCAATTTTGATGCAATGGTCGAGTAAATTTTTAGCCAATAATATTATTAAGCATCGTTCTGAAGGCCGTAGTAGTACATTTTTTAGTTATTACCTGTGGTATATGAATAACATGAAAGGCCTTTAGATGTATGATGTATGAAAAAATGTTAGAGTAATATTGTACTTATTGACCCACTGCACGTAAGTTTTCTTCCGGTTACATGAGTCACCGCGACAAAATTTTCAAAATTTTACGAGATAGTGGGAAGAAATAAAATTAAAAAGAGTTTCATAGTAAAAAATAATCTGAAGTCAAATATAGAATTTGCTTATACAAAATTAAGTGCCAAGTAAACCATATTTCCTATATTTTTAACACGAAAAGACTTCACTAAGTAATTCAAATTTCCCAATGTGTACAATTAAAACCAACACGACCCGAGCTCACACCCCTCTGAATAGAATCCCAACCTACGTAAACTAATCGTCGCAATTTTAACCCCCTCCCCTAAAGAAGGGGTTCCAACAATACTCGGGAACAATTATGAACAGAACTGAGGCAAAATGCAGTATAATTCCGGCACTCCACGCAGTAAAAACCACTGAAAATCAGAAAGCAAAATTTCACAATGTAAGGCTGGGCTATTTTGTAACATCACGGCAAATTGGAAGGGTGCCAGGCAGAGGTAAACAAGTGTCGAGCCAAAACGGTTAAGACCGAGTTTGGACATAAATTGCACTGCACCACATTTCAATTTTGTTTAGTTTTTGCGAGTTTTGCTGCAGTCATAAACTTTGGTTTAGTGCTCATTATGTAAAAGTAGTCGATTTATACCCTCAAGACACCGTAGGTAATTTGTACGAGTCTGGTAGTAAGTAGATCGAGTAGACACTAAAAACATTGAAACTAGGCCAAATAGAAGTTCATTGATTTCATATTTCAATGTAATTTCGTTAAAAAATGACTATATACTCTGTTTTGTAGTGTATGCGACTGCATATCATAAAGTACAGGTTTGATTCTCTTGTCTGTTCCTGATTTCTGTTAGAATTGTCTTTACAGTACTTGGGGGGTTTGATTACATGTCCACCATTTGGCAAAAGTCCCCTCAAGGGGGTGACATCTATTTTGGGCAAAAAGAGTATTTTTTAAGATACTTTTGCCAACATCAATGTCAATAGTTAATTTACTCTTTCCATACATATGAACTAAATGCATTAGAATAAATAGATTTCTACCTACATAGTTCAAAGTAGTGGTTCCTATAACAAACTTGCGTTCAATCTGCATTCTACACGGAACGTACCCTGCAAAGTACCTATAAATCTTTGACTCGACAACTCTTCGGCGAAACTTTATAGAAAAGCCTCATCAATACTAACTTTTCGAATCCAATTACCAAGTTTCGGGCGTAACCAACCGACCAGAATAACTAGGCCTCTGGAACGTTGAACTGTGGAAAATTTTCTATAGGGATTTCTTTTGAAGGTGCAGCCTTGGGGGTTCAGGGTAAAGTGGTGGTTATGTAGGCGTTTTTGTTAGGTACAATTAGGCTATTGTTTCGGTTGTTACCGTGACACGATGTTTTGTTGAGGGGTAATTAAAAATGTTTATCATGTTCGTGACTTGATGGAAGTTGTGTGATTTATAGTATAAAGTATTTTGTTTCCAAGCTTCATTTTAAAAGTGTGAATTATAGTCTTATCAGTGCTTCCATAATATTTTGATAATTACAATCTGTTCTGTCTAATATTTCTAATAAATAAATATTGTATATCAGAATCTAAAATAAACAGTGCAATTTTTCATGTTATGTCACTACTATTTATAACTACAATTATGGCTTTGTTATTCACAGTCCTTCCAGTAAAGTGTTTTTTTATATTATAAAACTTATTTCTCAATAGTGTCCAGGTTATTTTATCGTAGTCAGTTCAAGGCAATAAGCTCGCCCTTTGTCACATGTGACTTAAATTGAATCAAATGAAACTTAAGTGTTATTCATACACCTCTACCTACACTTTCGGGTATAACAAGCGTGATATTATGTAAATATTCGCTTACTGTCTCATTACAAATTCTTCAACACATTAAACAACAGTATATAAGCTTTATATACATATATTATGTGTCAATGACAAAAGGGCTCTCTATTAAAACAATGCCCATAATTAATAGGACGTAATGGGGTGGGTAGGAACTTATTAGGGGTCAATTACGTCTAATAAGGGGTGTTGGGTCTCAAAGACGGACTGAGATTGGATGGGCCTTTGTCATATTAATATATTACCTAACATTATGGATGGGATAGTAGTGACTAATTACTGGTCAGGGGATTTTATAATCAAAACTAATGTAAACTATGTGGGCAAAAAATTAGATTCCGAAATGTTATTTAATTCATTTCTTTTGAGACACTAAAATGATTTTAATTTACTACTACTAAAATTCTTGACTATGCATTGAATTGCACTGAATTGTTACAGAATGATTTGATCAAACCCTATTCGTTATTTATATTCTGGTTCAAGAACTGTGCTTAACAGTTTTAAGTTATGCGTAAAATTTTGTAGATCGTCACAACTTTAAAACATTTGGATTGCATTATAGGTACTAGTATCACAGCCTAGCCTTTCTTCCAACTATGTTGGCGTCGGCTTCCAGTCTCACCGGATGCAGCTGAATACCAATATTTTACATGGAGCGACTGCCGATCGGGCGTCCACAGCCCAGTTACCTGGGTTACGACACGATACCCCTTGGTAAGACTGGTTGTCAGACTTTCAGGCTTCTGACTACTGGTAACAAAAGTCAAATATCTTTGAAATGTTATAATAAAAAAAATTTAATTCTTAGTTTTACCAATATCTTCGGCAAAAACAATGCCAATATAATTTCTTGGTTCTCAATTCGCAAGCAAAATGTAAGAAAATAAAAGTCTCTTAATACTGTCATTGTGTAAGATAATAGAGATGATATTACGCGTCAGCGAATGTTAAGATAACGGTAATATCTCCTTTATAATAATAAAAATATATAGTTATTGCGTCAGCTGTTTGGGGAATATAAGCTTTGAGATGTTTTTGCTGATTCAGATATTGAAACAATTGTTTGTGGTATGAAACGTAATAGATTAGTACTTTGGAATAAAAAAATTGACAGTATCTGTCAACTAATATACTTTCTTTCTAAAGAATATTTTCACACTTAAGGATCAATCGAGCGATGCGAAAATATTTACTAGCACCAAAAAAACTAATAATATGATCCACAAATGCAACTAAAGCAAACCAAAGTTACAACTTAAGAATCGTATAACCATAGCTCAGTGGTAGAAAGCTTGGTGACCAACTTAACAACTGCAACTGTCAGATAAAGCTGTTTTATTATTTAAGATACTCACAAAAAGTAACCACAGTAAATTTTTGAAAACCCTAAATTATGTCACATAGAGGCCGCTCGCGACTTCGTCCGCGTGAAATTCCCGTGTAAATCCCGATCCCTCGGGAACTCCAAAATAAAAAGTAGCCTATGTGTTATTCTGGGTCTACAGCTACTTACATACCAAATTTCATCGTAATCGGTTCAGTAGTATTTGCGTGAAAGAGTAACAAACATCCATACATACTCACAAACTTTCGCATTTATAATATTATTAGTAAAATTTCCTTCTCACTGCATGAAAACTCGTGCACATAAAATACATACTATTTTCATGTCACATTTCACAAAAACAAAATTAGGTAGAACATCAACTTTCTTCATATTCCATTGTTTTCCATGGCTATAGTGTGACGTCACATAGCTTGCCATAATGTATGGTAGCACCATTACCCCGTGAGATAAACATCGGTTCAGACAAACAGACTCGTAACCTATGGTTTCTGATTACTTAGAGGTACTTTCTTATGGCAGTTGTTTGACCTCAAATATCGTGTTTTTTTGTTTGGTCTATATTGTTTTAGTGTTGGGCGTTGACCTTTTTCATTACTTTCTAATTTTTCCAATACATTCATTTCTTATGTTAATTTCTGAAAGGTTAATTATATGGTGAGGTGTCAGATTAATACTTCGATGATTCGATGTCCGAAAATGATGATGAGCCCGTGTTAATTCGATTTTAAAATACCTTTTTAACAAGTTTCATGAAAAACGAAAGGATTCTTTAGTTTGCCTAAGTGATTTCGTGGCAATTAATTTCAAGCGCAGTAGTGTAGTGAGAAGTCAAATGTTTGTCACAATATCAAACACTGGATCCTCAGAATAAAATCCAGCGGTAATACCACTGGGCCATATCTGCGCCTTTTCCCTTATTCCTCGCAAAATTAAAATTTCTCCCCTAACATTGGACTTTTCACAGCGCATAATAATACGTTGACAATGAGACACTGAATTTGTATGAAGATAGGGTTTAATTACGAATTCGAGTGCGTTTTGAGAACTTCTGAGAGCTCTTCTCATGTTATTAGGTGGTGAAAGAATGGTAATTTGAGAGAGGGGGGAGTAAATTAGAATTTTTGAGAGGATTTTTCAAGGGGGGAGCGTCTGTTTTATTATGCTGATGCAATGGCTCAAATGGTTTCTTATTTCTTATAGATTACTAGGCTGTAAGTAGTTGTTGGTAGTCCTGGATTCATTTTGTTAAAGTACCTTGAAGTAAGTACCTGGCAATCAACAGAAGAATCTTATCCAACTAGACAGCTATCCAGAATCGTATAAAGAGTAATCGATCCTTATCGTATATTTTCTAGTAATTTTAACCGTTTAATACTAATTCTTGCAAGCAGAACTGCACTCCACAATGGGACTTAAATGCAACAAAAAACCGCTATAACTTGAAAGAAGATCAAGATTCCCTTTTTTAGATTTTGGTGTTATTTCATATCTCATATTAGCCTTGTAAAAAAGCAAATATTCAAGCTACTAGATACCCAAAAAAAGGGTACCCAATAGTGTACAAAATTGTAGATTTTATTGAAAAACTGGTGAGCTGTGGTACGAAGCCGTTGATTCGGAAAATTGGAAAATACAAGATGAGCGCGAAATGAAATAAACAAAGCTTGTTCACGTGGAAATTTTCAGTTTGCGTGATAGAGAGGTGATATGTATATTTGTGTAGGTGTGAGTGAGATGGGTATATGTTTGTCAGTTACGTGTGTTGTTGGCTCATTTGAGAGGTAAGATATGGGTGGATAGAAGCTGTTTTATAAGTTGTGGCATGGTGTTGCTTTTTTACTTGTCTCTATTGATACAAATTTGTTATTGCGGACAGTGTGTGAGTAAACTATAACTTTTCGTGACTATATTTGTGTATAACCCGCCCTTGGCTAGCGTAGTGGACTCATGACCTAACCCTTCCCTCGTTATGGAGGAGACCCTTGCCCAACATTGGGACAATAATGGGTTAAAATTATTTTTTTCTGCATATATTACAATTATTTAAAACTAGGCGGATCTTTTTGCAACTGTAAATTATCTTTCAAGCTGGCTGATAACAAAGTTTTGTTAAACATAATATTTAATAACAAAATGTTTGATAAATAAGCATAAACATCTTTCTTAAGAAAAGTAACAATCCACAAGAGAGAATAATAACGTGAAAAATAATAATCCCGTATTTTCTTTGCAGTCTTATTATCTCAGCAGAAACCTTGCTCTGTACAAAAAGCAACAAAACCTTGTACTAGAATATTCTTCAAGATTATTCATAGAAGGAGTAAGCAAAAGAAAATGTGCTACAATCAACGGTATTGCATAAATGTATTTATATTTAATAAACTGCCTCGGTAGAGCGATTCTCTACAGTTAACGAGAGTTTGACATTTAAAATGTACTGCAAAACTAGTTTCTACGGCCCGACATAGAGGCGCTGATTAGACATTCGTACAAAGTTGCCGATAGTCGATAGTGGTAGAGAATCAATCACGCTGCTGTAGTTTAAACAGTAGCGTATGTGACTGCTGATTTTAATGCCTCGAGTTCGATTCCCGGGTCAAATAAAACGTAAAAGGTTTTTTCTTAGAATGTTTCTAATAAGTGACTTGGAGGTTGGTTATGTGTCCGGTATAAAGCAATAGGTTAGTTGACTATGAACAAGGGACTAACATTGTTAATGGCGAAACGTGGAAGATTGTCAAACACTTTTTCCAACACCTTTGGGTGTAACAGGTGTGATCTTATGATTATTTTTAAATAACCAACAATTAGTTCAATGTAGCAAAACACATGCAATAATTTTAGTATTATGCAGTATTTTTTATTTTCATCTGCATCCAACAATCACAAGATTGCATTTCAAATATTAACACCTAGAGTTGTTAACTCAAGAAAATAGATGTCGCTGTTCTCCATTGTGTAATTCTTATTACCTCACGTAAATAACAAATAAAAAATACATGATTTGAGTCTAGACTTGTGTCTAGGCAGTAAAAGAAAATAACTAGGTACTCTGTGTACTGTGTGAGGGCAATAAATGTCAGGAGTAATGTGATATATGTGTCGACGTGAAATGTTCGAGTGACTGAGTTGTTATGTTTGCTTGGTGAAGGTTTTTTGAGTAGGCTTTGACGGTGTGTAAGGCTGTGATTGTGTTGATAGTTTAGCTGTTTATACTTATACGGTGTCGTGAAATCATGCGACTTGAGCACTCAAAAATCAAGAAAAATAATTTTGGAATTATAAAAGAAAAATAAGCTCCTTTTCCTGTTTTGTAGTGCATTTACAACTAAATTGCACAACAGAATTTGAGGAAATATGCGTAGTAAAACCTTTAAACTCAAGAAAGATTCAGCTGCAAGCAGTTTCAAATACACTCATTACTAAAAGGAACTTCATGACAATGACACAAAGTACCTTAAAGACACCTAATTAGACCTATTTTTACACAATACCCTTACACATAATTTACAAACTAACAAACATATCCTCTTGAATTCAACTACCAAACTATCCTTCCTCCATTCTTATTGAACAACATGTAACATTGAGAAACGTCTCCATGTCATGTCGACCACAGATAATAAAACGTCCTCACTACACGGACTGAACCAATAAACGTCACAGCTGAGTATATATTTTTCACTGGCTACGTGACAGCACAACATGTGTCGTGAAATAGTAGGTTTTTCTACGTCTTCGTTCACATTTGGGCATTTTTAATCATTCCTTAGGTCACATATTTTCATTACGACGAAGCTATCTCTCTCTTTTCCATGCTATGAATCACATGTGGAATGGTGTGAGGTCAGTAGGGTCTTCCTAAACTCCAAACTGTAATGCCTTGTCTCCTATATAGTCTGCTAGCCACATGACATGGCCATACCATCTCGGCCTACTCTCCTGCATTTTTCCCTTCATACCTAAAGATCAACAACTAAGTCGCTGTATTTCTTTTATGAATATGCACCTAAAATCTTTCTAAGCGAGCGACGTCGAAACACAATCTAGTAGAGCGTTACGTAACAAAGTTTTCTGTAAGCTTTGTAATATTAATACATTTTGCCCGTGGGAACAATTCTAAAAATCGCTTTGAGCACGTTTTCTTTTGTCGTGCAGTTTGTGAGTTTTGTGTCGGGTCCCGGCCGCGTGGTTGACAGACGATTGTACTGCAATCGCTTTGTTCGGCCACGGCCGGGAAATGTGGAGTACACTGCGAAATTGTTATCATTTCATACGATATTAAACTGTTGGGTTTTGTCGTGTTACTAACTTAGGTATCATAAATTAATCTTTTAAATTTAAATTATGAAAAACGATTTTGTAACTTAATAAAAAGTTGATAAATAATTTCTGTCTTTGGGCAACTCATATGCTACTTTGTATGGTCAGCGTTACAATTACAAACAGCAAGAACATTTATTTTCAAGTAATTTAATAAATCAAACTGTCGCTATTCGATAGTACGGTGTGACTTAATGATCACAAATTAAGCAAAGCTTCTACTGTAATAACCGGACTAACTGATAAACATACTTATTACTTATACTTCTAAATACTTAGTTATAACATCACCGAATGACTGTTTTTGTAATCTGTGTGTATACGATGTTGTGATGTTCGGTTCCCGGATCGGTCTGTTGTTTTTGTCTAATTTATATTGGAATATTATTCAATAGCCCGGAATCTATTAACATGCCCAGTTAACGGCAACAGGCTCTTTCCTTTTTACATGAGACTAACATTGTTAATGTCGAAACGCTATTTCATATGCCGATACCTTTGGACAACTACTACGTATGTATGTAATAACATTCAAATAAAACAAAGCTTGACAGTATAGCCTTTAATACACATATTAAAAGCCTAAAACACTAATATTTGTTTCTTATAATCTCCATACATCACAATTACGCAACCATATTTTTCTTTTATGAAGCGAAAACGAAGCAAAAGTTCCAGTACCACGTTCGTGTATTTATTGTATTGTTTTAAAGACTATTGTGAAGTTTTCACATAAAAGTTTGGTGAACTGTTATAAAATGGCCGTTATTTTAGTATAGAGGTAGTTTTATTTTCTATTATCGTGGAAACTATTTTATGTAGACACGTAGAAATATGATGTCTTTACTGTATTTATTGAAATGAAATATTAAGTTATGACGTTGACGGCCCAATAAAAGTGTGGTATTTTGACTTAACAGCCATTTACGTATGGTATATCGATTTTGTAGAAATTAATATACCTACCTATTTATTATATTTTTGAACTTCTTTATTGTTTCTTCAAGATGTATAATGCCGAAGTGTATGTAAACCTTAGGTTACATGTATCGGTTTGGTATGTATAGCCTATTGCCAAAGACAGCTAGACACACTTAACTCAGGGCTACTAAGGCATAGACTTTGCCCAATCCGGGACTAGAACTCGAGATTTTACGCTCAAAACACACTACCGCTCAGCCCACAGACACAGTCAATACGTGGCAGATATTATTTTGAGGCATATTAAAAAACCTATCATGGTACATCATATATTTAGCAAAGAAATCTCTTTGTCTATAGATGTTATATTTATGGCATAAATCAACAACAAAATAAACCATTTCGAGATCCAATAAATACGGTAATAAAAGGTGAAAATCCTCCCTTATTTCCACCTGAGGGGTTCAGCATCTGTTCTTATTAGCATGCCGTTCATCCCCTATATCTGGGGCCCGCATAATTTTAAGATATCGCCCGCGGCTCATTTGTTCGTCGATGCTAAGAGAGCCTGCTTTATTTTACAGGTGGAATGTTATTTATTATGGTTTAGGAGTTGTTTTAAATCATTTTTGGTATTATTGAGTGTACAAACTCATAATGTTTCAAATTATATCGTTTGCCTAAAGTAGTCGACGGTAAAATGAATGAATTTTCAATGTTGTGTATTAAAAATAATAAGAAATTTCTAAGGGTTAAGAAATATATTGCAATTAAACGTTACTTGCCTGAGAGTTTCTTTAAATAGTTCTTTCAAGGATACAAACTCCCTAATCTTAGCCAGCGTCGAGAACTCACGGTCCTTTATTCTTAGAAGAGCCCCGAGCTTGTACAGTAATAGTAAGTCTATTTATTACTTCAATGATGTCCTACGTTGACGTCGGTTGCACATACCAGTCGAGCGTACCGTCATGTAAGACCAATTCAACACAGGTGAAAATAAAACCTTACACTCCTAATCAAGATATCGCTAAATCGTAACAAAGGGAATCCGATAGCCAATTCGAACAGAAATAAATCCGGTCGTATCTCGTGATCTTCAAACTAAAACACATAAAGAAACGTTCAACAAAGAGAAACCTCATTAAGTCTTATCAAATAGTGGAACTAAAGGACTCTTTGTAGAGCCTTCGGCGTTCAGCGCCATCTATTGAGGTGATAATTAAATGTGGCACTTTTGACTGTAAATGCGCAAAAGTTGCAAGTGCATTATTAAGTAAAAAGTTTATTTTTGGATTGCCTTTTTGGTGCAGTTGTTAGTGTACACGACTACTGATCATGAGGTCCTCGGTTCGATTCCCAGGTCGGACAAAGTGATATTGCATTTTTTCTTAAATATTTGTTTTGGTAACGTTCCCGGTATATGACAGCGGTCTCACCCCCTATTCCATGGGGTTAACATTGTTAATGGCGAAATATGGGGTGTATTTCATATACTTTTGCATATTTTTTTGGGTATAATAGGCGTCATGTTATGTTAACTTTAAATACTATGAAAGGCATTGTCCCTACGAACAAAAAATCGTGATTATCGGGAAATGATTTAAATGAAGATATGAACTGAAAAGAAACCTTTTATTAGAAAAGTACAATTCCAGTAACTTCTTAATAAAAGTAATATCAAGCGAACATCCTGTATTTCCTGGAACCAAACAGGATGTTATTAAAATAACAAACATATTCTTGTGACAAAAACATTCGTATTATTACAAAATTCTTTGTTTTAGTTTTTCATAGGATAATTGTACTATAGGAGTTGGTAAAAAAATATTATTATTCCAATCACCCTTAGAATTTTTAACCCCATTTCATCAGTATTAATTTATTCTTAACAGATAATGCATAATTTTAATTGCAATTTTTAAAGATTTTCCTTATATCAGAAATGTCAAAAATATTGACATACCAAACGGCATCATTCGTTTTTGTGTAGACATATTTTTATTTACTACTAGCTGACCCGGCAAACGTTGTTTTGCCATATGAATAAAAAAATGACACTTAGGGGTATGAAAAATAAATGTTGGCCGATTCTCAGACCTATTCAATATGCTCACAAAATTTCATTAGAATCGGTCAAGCCGTTTCGGAGGAGTATGGCAACGAAAACTGTGACGCGAGAATTTTATACAATATTAGATAATGTGAGTTGTTTAAACATATTTTTTATTTATTATTGAGTTTTGTCAGTAATCCCTATTATTATACACTATTAATACGTGTTTTAAATCAACCCTGAGCCATGTAACACAAGGTAGTTTCATAATGTTACTATGTGTAATGAGATCTATCACTGATGTTGTTTTAACTCGCTCTTTGCGTGTGAGAATACATAATAATGCACTGTTACTCGTATGTATTGTTGCTAAGTTTATTACTTCATCATGGACATTTCTACTGACATACTAGTATTTTATAGTACACTTCTACTGATCCATAATCCATAATTCCATAATATTCCATAATAATATAATAATAATATTGTAAATGCGAAAGTAACTCTGTCTGTCTGTCTGTCTGCTACTCAATCACGCCTAAACTACTGAACCGATTTGGATGAAATTTGGTATGGAGATATTTTGATACCCGAGAAAGGACAAAGGGTACTTTTTACCCGGGAAAGTGACGCATTTCCATGGGAAAACTCAGATGGCGGACGAAGTCGCGGGTAAAAGCTAGTATTCCATATACGAAAAGTAGTTTTTTTTTTATCTTTACATCTTTCATGCTGTTAAAACTATCGTATTAGTTGACTTTTTTAACAGCACGCCAGTCATGCCCGAACGTGTAGACAGAGGTGTATGAAATGCATCTGCATATTGCCGTTTGCAATGTAATGTATGGAAAGCCTATTGTTATATACCGGATAGACATTCACGTTACCAAATCCCATGCTACTGCTATTGAGCAGTATTCTAATATAAACTAGTCAAGACTAATATAGAGCCTTACTCCACCCGGGAATCAAACCCGTGATCACCAACGCGGCAACGTAGCCACAATAATGGCAGTTTAAACCAAGAATGATGACATAAAAAAACTAAACACAAGAAAAACAATTCAATGTCTATTTTTATCAAACTCTAAACCGAAATATCAATATTGTATTGAGAAAGCATTTACAAAAATATCTCGATAGAATAACAGCAACGTTTCAGTTTGAAGGAATAATCCAAAAAGCGTATTGTTCCACGATATAGCATGTCGACCGATGGACGTATGGATTCTGTATAATATATGGCCTTGCTAAAGTATGAGGAGCACTTTTATACGAGACGACATTAGCACGACACGGGGACGACCAGCTTCTATATTTTTTATTATGACCTACGTAGTAAGTCCATTGGTGACGAGAGACACGTGGTCAAAATTCTAGCATCGGATAATGGTAATACGAAGTTATTCTGACAGAAAGTTTTGACCAGTTTTAGCGGTTTTGCAATATTTTCGCTATATCAAAACGAGTCTAATATTTGTACATTTTTGACTATATGACAATTGTTTTTTTCTTAATGAAATATACTTGTATATGTCTAATATTCAAATGCTCTCTAATACAACTGTTGTGTTTTATTGAATGTTTAAGGGAAAATATTTTAGAATTTGTTTAAAATAAAATTATTTCTTAACAAATCGTTGTCGTGTCGAAGTCGTGTCGTGTGATACAAAACTAAACAATTGTTTGTTTAGGAGCTCAACCGACGTATACTCGTACGACAATATTTGCAGAAGCCAAGTACCACAAAATTTTCCACTACAAAAATGTTCACGTATTTCCAACTGAATATACTGTAATATTACTATTTCGCTTGTTCTATTGTATTTCAGCGAAGAAGAGTTATTGGTCTTTCCGCATTTCTGAAAGTTTTTAATAATAACCATTGTAAGAATTTATCACTAAACTAAGATATTTTTGTTTTGGAAATCAGTGAAGTTGATAAGCGAACGTATTACGAGTATATAGTCACTCTAGAATAAAATTTTGTGTCATGGGGATTTTGAAAGTAGTGATGCTTTTGATAATAAAACCTGGATTATCATTATCATCATCATCAGATACACGTGATACTCAATACACATGGTTAAATTACTTTTGTATAAATGTATGTACATAAAAGTTATTCGATAGCCTTCGAAACGATTACGCCAATTTCCAATCGGCTTAACTTAAAATTTAACTCAAATAAATATACATCAGCTTTATATGAGAACTTCTCATTTTACCAGTCGCTTAAAAATACTTAATGATTTTAAAAAAATGTATAGTGTAAGTAACTCTCAACTTAGTTATTTAATAATGGTTTTATTTTCATATTTCATTTGCAGCTTTCTCTCGTATTTACAGCAAACCTCACACAATCTTAAGCCGGCGAAGAATAAGTCGACAGTTATTAAATATTAAGTTAGTTTTATAAGCCGAGCCGGGGCATAAAAACGGCTTAAACGGGCATATCTAAGAGTCATGTTCGTTTCTACGTATTGTCTGGGGACCTCTAAATATTCTGAACCCAGGTGCCGTAACATTTTTAGTTATATAAGATTTTTGTCGGTCGTCAAGCGATGTTTAAGTATGTTTTAAAGAGTCTTATTACAGTTGTATTGTTTGAGAAAACTTGGTAGATATTAAGAAACTAAGATATATGTGTTAAAAATTCAACAACGGCAAACTTTTATTTGAAAATTTTACAATATTACAAATTATTTCGTATAAAATGCTACAGTATGTAACTATGTATTATCAATTTTACTTCGAACAAGTTTAAAACAAACTAAACTTCGAACTTGAGCAACACTTCCATCCAGAAAAGCACACGCGGTGTTAAGTACAAAGTTTTCACGATACATCAACCTATCGATCCAACGTTCCAGGAATATTTCACTTGAAGTCAATCAGTCTAGCCTTTCTTCCAACTTTAAACTGCACGTTTGGCGCAGTGGTTACCGGAGTGTGTGGCGGGTTCGAATCCCACCCGGGACAAATATTTGTGTGATGAGCACGAGTATCAGTTCTGACCCTGATTGTTAATTTATCTATACCAGTATGTATTTAGAAATATATGAGTATGTTAATTATTTGGTTACCATAGTACATGCTCTGCTTAGTTCGGAATCAAATGAAATGTTGTCCAACAATATTTATTTTATAAATGTTGCAGTCGGCTTCCAGTCTATCCAAATGCAGTTGGGTGTCAGTATTTTACATGGAGCAACTGCCTATTGAACCTCTACAACCCAGTTACCAGGGTTATAACACGATACCCCTGACTAATGGTCAGACTTTTAAGCTTCTGAAAACGGGTAACGACTGTCAAATAATTATTTTGTCATTTGGATGAAATAAATAATTGAATTTTTGGATGAAATAATTAAATTATTTTTTTTATAAGACAGCAGACACTTTTATTGATTTTTGCGTCATGTTCACTTTTACGAACATAAATAATGGACAAATCAAACCCACGAATTCCACGCAGTCGTAGCAATGTTACAACAAATTTTCCTACATGGCCATCAAGAATTTATCTTATAAATTCTTCTATAAAACTAGGTCATATCCTTCTTTGGATAAAACCTCATAATATATTCAGGGATTGGAATTTATCGTTTGGCACGACCGGCGCCCGATAGCAATGAGTAAACCTTTTCATATTGTCCACTCGCTCGTGAGCTCTGATAACTGATGTAGGCAAAACGTTGGGATGCATACTAGAACATTTTACTGGGAAACGAATACCTATCACTATAGAGTATTTATAGAGAATTTTGGGTAAAAAATCGGTCAGCGCCTCTAGTGAGTGATAAAGGAACTAATTTTGTTTAGCCGATTTTTTGCTGAAAGAACTACTTAATGCTCTTTTGAAAACGATCGACGAAGTTCGGGTAGGCTTAAATGAAGATGGTGACACGATTTGCATACGTCACAATATAGCTAGAGGGTACAAACCTGTGGGTGAGGCCCTTGTCCAATAGTAGGATACTGAGATAAGCTAAATAAGAAAATACTTTGACAGTAAAACAATAGTGATTAGAATGCGACGAATCAGGAACTGGTCCAAGTAGTATGGAAAAAAAGGGATACTTATAGTATTCACTAATTAAAATAATTTGCTTATCATACGCTGGATTTTTGCTAAATATCAGTGAAAATTTTTGTTTTTTAAGACATTTAAGGTAAGATAAGACCAGTATTTCTGGACATATTTCTTTAGCTGACACTACAGTACCTAACGTTACTCTACATACTTATTTCTCCCCCATAAACCCGCTGGTAGCAAGCCAAGACTTACGTTTCTATTATCTAAATAGAAAACGTAGCTGAGCGTAAACAATTCAAGGAGTTGCGAGTGCATCGTGACCTTGGGGTCAATGACCCGGCGCCATTTTGTCGCCAGAATTAATGGCGCGTCTAATGGACAAGGCTAGTGCACTTACGTTACTTATTGATGTTTCTTGATGGGTTTGCGCTAAGGATATGTGCACACCAAGAAAGAAAATAAAAGTTTAAATACGATATTTTCCATGCAAAATTGTATTAAAAACAGTTTTATGGTTTAGCTATGAATGTGTAACAGACAGAAAGACATACAGACGGACATATAGACAAACTTTCGAGTTTGTTATAGCTTCTTCCCGTGAATTCGTCTCGTGGAGAGATAAATTTGGTTATAAACTATACATGTGCCAAAGTTCATATAAATCTATAAAGTAGTAGTAGCGTGAAAGAGTTACAAACATCCTCACAAGATCTCTCATTACCAATCCTAGTTAATTAAGTATGGAATAATATTTTTAATAATACCTAATGTACAAACTTTTTTCCAATTTTCTTTTCACCATTTACTTGATGTATGCAAGCGAATGGTCAGCTTTGTGTCAAAGCCGTTGAAGCCAACCCTTGACTTGGCGTTATAACAGCTGTCGTTTTGCCAACAAGCAGCGCCAATTTTTTACAATATGTCCCCCAAAAAATCGCACTTAATTACTTGGAATGTGACCCCAATGCACTCGTACTATTCTTTCCGTATTGCGATAGGTCGGCAACCAATTGTTTTTGAAACCTGCTTTTAGCGAAGGCTGTTTTGTGCCAAATAGAACCTATTGTGACTAGTAGTTGTGTTGAAAATGTTGTATTTAGCCTCTATTATAAGGCTTTCACGGTTTTCAGTAGGTAGGTGACCTGGGAAATGTCCAATTGCAGTTATTTTGAAGGGTTTTTGGCAGTCGAATTCACTCGTATGACCTATTTTGTATCGTATCATTGTGTATTGGGTTAAATAAATTCAAATCCACGATCATTTTAAAATGCTACACTTCGTATGTTGCCATTTTCTGGCTGAACCTATTTTGATGAAAATCATTGAAACCTTGGTTACCTTTTTATTCAAACCCTATCTTTTAAAAAGATGAAACTTTATGGTATGTAGGTTAGCGAGTCGAAAATAAAGGAGTTATTTTTTAATATTTCCTTACTTCTGTAAAGCAGTTGGTTAGGGTGATTTTCACTCTGCTATTAATGAGAACATCTAAGATTCGATTCTCATTCAGAAAAAGTACTACGAAAATAGTGTTCTAAGTTTAGTTGTGACAAAGGCAGTGTTAGATTAGATAGAAGAAGTTAGGAACAATAGAAAGCACTTGTTCTACAGTGGGACAGTACATGAAACTCAAGGAAAAAGTTATCTTTTAACAGAAGTCATTAACTGCAACCTACTGTCAAAGTTGTTCAGGCCGGAGGCCTTTGACATAGCTTAACGACTTTTATCTTAATTGACAACTATCGGGACTGACTTTTATCACGCTTTCCAAAGTTAGAAAACGCTTAGTTCGACTACTACTGGGCGGTCACCCATCTATAGAATGACCGCGCTAAGGGTTGCTTAACCCACAGATAGTTTGCCGACCGATGCACGCAACTAGCTCCTTACTTTCACAGTTAACAACAGTTTAAAATTCTAAACCTTATTAAGTAAAACTTCACTGTAGTTCTAGTTGTGTTCTAGTACATTCTATGTTGGGAAAGTGCTAATACTTTTAAATGCAATGCATGAAAGTGCTGAAAATTGCTTCTACAACTGAATGTAAATAGTTTTAGTCGAATGCGGGCGCGAATTGAATTGAAAATGGTTACGAAAATACTAGTGTAATGCGGGTTTCAAATACTATTAAATATATATTTTATCATTACGGCATCAAATACACACGGTTTTCAAAATTTTGTCACGTAAGTTTTGGTCTCACTTAATAAGAAAGTTTTATATTATTATTTTAGGGTTTGGATTTCTTCAATTATACTCCTCAGCAGTTTAATCTAGACCCTTGTCACTTACACAGACCTATGTCTAAAATTGGAAAGGCAATAGGTAAGAAAAAAAATGCTTGTTTATATCATTACAAAGATCTACAATATCAAAAAAAAAAATCTAATATATTTTATTGACATAAAATCTGTTACAATATCCACACATTGTCCTGACATCTATGCTAGCCGAAGCTGTGTTACAGATGCCAGTGTCTTCACCCTTATTTATTAACGTGACAATATTTAGTCATAAAACAAAAAGAGTATTGAGAAAATATGAACATAAAACAAATATCAAAATAATCAGTACAGTAGCTCGATTCTCTACTAGTATCGACTACCGACAACCGACCTGTCATCGAGAAATTTTGTTCGAAAATCTGATCAGCGCCTCTGACGGATGTCGTAGGAAACTTTTGGCAGTACATTCTTAATGTCAAAATTTCGGTAGCTAGCCGGTTGTCGGTAGTCGATAGTGGTAGAGAATCGGGGCACAGAACGCGAGGCACAAATAGAACAATGTTTTTAAGCGACCACGCTTGTCAGAATCCCGTAAACCATAAACCCAAACATAAAGACCACACACATTGTTTCAATGAAAAACCTAGCACAGAACCACAAAGCATTATATCACGAAATATATGCGTTTACATGATATTTTACATGAACGAGCTCGTAAAGTCCCGAGATAGCGCTGTTTTTACACACGCCGTGCAAATTACTCTGTAAGTTTACTTTTTTATGTATTTTATGATACTCGGATTTAGTTAACGTGTGGGTGATAAATTAATCAAAAATTTTGTGGTAAACTGCTCCTATGCTCGGGGCGGTAGTGTATATAACTGCTGACCATGAGGTCTCGGGTTCGGTTCCCAGGTAGGGCAAAATGCTGTTGGATTTATAATAGATTTTTCTCTAGAGTAGCACAAAGTTTGGTAACGTGCCCGGTTTTTTTTTATCCGTTACTGCAAGGCAAGGGTCTCTTCCCAACGAGGGAGGAGCTAGGCTTTGAGTTGTGCCTGATATGTAACGATAAGTTGGCCTTCTATAACGTGGAACTAACATTGAAACTAATCAGTACCTTAATTTTCTTGTTATGATGAAAAATGTAGTATAGATACAAATATAACAACGAAATTAAAATGCAACTAGGCACGGGATTTTTTAGTGAGGAGACAACCTAGGTAAATAAAACCGCGGTCAGGATATTTATTTTATTAAACTCAAAAGTGGCAGAAGACGCGAGTAGTGGCTTGTATAAAAATAGTCATCATTAATCAGTATCTTTGAAAGTGGTAATGAAAGTTAATTTCACAAATTATTACGTACTTAAGGATATTTTTGTGTAATTTATGATTGTTTATTTCCTGCCGCAGAGATTTTATCATCTGTCATCATCAATTTGTAGAAGAGCTGTAATTTATGTTAAAAATACGACGCAAAAGTGTGTTTTTAGCAGTTTTAGTACTTAGTAGTTGGTAAAAATATAATTTTAATTTTATTTTACAAGCTAGTTACCGTGGCCCAATTTTTGTTGTAATATTTTTCGTAAAATTAGTAGCATAGTATTAATATCCTTTTCCTTGATGTTCGACTGCCTCGATTTGATGGTTTAGGTCGTCACGCCGCTACCATTGTGCAGGGAGGTCGTGGGCTCAATTTCCACACGGAACAATTATTTGTGGGTTCCACAAATTGTTGTTTCGGGTCTGGTTGTGTTTTGTGTCCGTTGTTTGTGAGCTTGTAAAAGTCGCTAGTAAAAAGCTTGTAAAAACAATTATTCCTATTATTATTTGTAGGTTGTCTTTTTAAAGTATACCTACTACCTTTACATACAGTTTGTTATCTATATTATTGCTAAATTGTATTAAAATGTTAAGCCATTTTTACCTGAACGAAAAACAAACAGCTATTCCTAATTAAAATATTAAGTATCGTCTTGAACGTATTTCTTAAAGCGGTGTATTTATGTCGATTAACAACAAAACTACTTGTTGTTTTCGTATGAGGAAGATAAACTAATATTATTGGGGAGATAAGTCGGGAAGTCCTTCCGTATAATACCATCCTTATGAGATATCGACCACCGCTTGGTAATTACGTGTTTTCTTTTGTTTCGGTCAGAAATATTTATCGTTTATTTGTAGTGTAGATATTAATACTGTAAGTTGGGAGATAGTTGTTTTACGTATGTATATCAGATACTAGAGGCCGCCCACGACTTTGTCTCCGTGTAAATCCCGATCCCTCGAGAACTCCGAGATAAAAGCCTATGTGATATTCTGGGTCTTCAACTACCTACATACCAAATTTCATCGTAATCGGTTCAGAAATATTTGCGTGAAAGAATAACAAACATCCATATATACATACTCACAAACTTTCGCATTTATAATATTAGTAGAATAGTAGAATATCGTACTACAGCTGCAAAAATCTATCATTAATTCCATGGCCCAGTTTTACCACTTCTAAATATCTAGCAGAATCCTCCGAAAAGAAATTCGTTACATTCGGCGTCTATAAGCGTGCGGAGGTGTAATACTAGAGGCTGCATTTCGCTTCCGAAAAGCGACTAAAACACCGATCGCCGATGCGGTCTCAATATCAGATTACGTGAAACTTTTAGAGATGTGTTTATACATTTGCTGTCACTTAATTTTGCAAAGGATTACATTTATCATAGTCTGAGAATCTGGCTCTAAGTATATGAAATCCATATATATCACTATGGTTCTAGTTGAGTTCTTAGTTTTAAGGACGGGCATTTGTTATTTGCAACTTATTTCGAATTATCATAAAGTCTGGCTTCACCCAGCTAACGTATATAACTTGTAAACTCAGTTTTAGATAACCAAAGTCACCTTAAGCCAAAGATACAATAACGCCCGGCACTGCCGCTATAAAATATCTTCATTTCTCTGGGCTTTCAGGTTAATATATACAGTAACAGATCTATAAGAAACAGTATATTAGTAGATCTTTAATCGAAAACACATACAAGATACCTCATCCATTAAACAGAGAATATGACAAAGTTCTTACCTGTAAGCCAAGTGCCATTAAACGGCTTATAATGTTCAGTGAGTACATCATGGAGCGTGGGTCTCCTGCCCCTGACCCGGCCGCCGTCCCCGGCCGGCGTGAGCAGCGCTATGCTGAACACGATGAGACCCAGCACCGCTGCGATCACTAGCAGGGCGATCAGAATGCCGCGCCAGTTGCGTTGCGTTGGAGTCGCTGCTGCCAGCTCCTGGGGAAGAAGGAGAGAGAAGAGTGAGGAAAGAGTATATTTATTTTCTTGGGTGAAACAAATTCTGTAGTAAAATTTGCACATGTGTCGCGAGGGTCTTTACAAATATACAATAGACACGAAACACAGCAAGATTAATAGATCAAACATCTTTAACAAGTAAGCAATTAACATTTTAAAGCTATACGACGTTTTGACTGCGTTACACCAGTATAAGTCGCAGGCAGATCTGCCTGTCACCGCGACCGGTAAAATTTTCACAAACATAATAATATACTAATATATGTTTCTAAGCAAACAGACGATTGCAACTTAACCTACGACTTCCAGACGCAGTTCAAATTTAGTAGCCACAACCATAACCTCTTGTACGAGCTACATCATAGCACTATTTCTGAAATGCACCTATTTTTCTAAAGGTTGTACGTAAAATTTGTCGTTTGCGGTTAGCTTAGTACTCGGGGTACTTCAATTTGGTCGCGAGGCAGCTGCTACTATAACCTGTGGGGTTTATTCCTTCAGAGTATTTAAAGTAAACATTTTATGCCATCAAAAACATTCTGTAAAAACCTCAAGTCTCGCCGTAAAAAGTTGTGAGATCTATATAATACCAAGTCGATTAATCTATTTAGTCTCTACTTAAAGGACCTTCTGTCTTAAGTTATTACGTATGTTATTATCATGCCAATTTAAAAAAAATACCTATAAAACAAATAGACCGACCTGGCCATCGCATGATTTGATTATTAGTATGTATCACACTACACAGCACGACGAGAAGTTAATGCTCCTGAAATGTTAATGGCGAATTTGTGTTTTCTTGTGATGACCAAGTCGATCTATTTGTTTTAAAGGTATTTTTTTTTAAATTGGCATGATAATAACATACGTAATAACTTAAGACAGAAGGTCCTTTAAGTAGAGACTAAATAGATTAATCGACTTGGTATTATATAGATCTCACAACTTTTTACGGCGAGACTTGAGGTTTTTACAGAATGTTTTTGATGGCATCTCACTTCTTTTTGTAGAGCGAATAGAGCAAACATAAGTTCAATTTGTATGGAAAGCCGTATTTTTTTCATAACTCAACATATTTTCCTATGGGAATGTTGTTCAGTTTCATGGGCTAAACACCCTTACCCACCCTATACCCCCTCCCGTTATGTCTCATATAGTAGATACATATTTACACCTATTTATTTTATTTTCTACTGTAATAATAATTCATTAACTGCAAATGTAACCTTGTAATCTTATACATTTATATGGGATTACAAAGTTATTGTTGCAGTTAGTGTATTTAGAAAACTTGACCGAAATTACAAAATATTGAATTTTTCCCATGACTAAGACACTAAACCCTATTTGTATTCTAAATTTTAAGCTTCTAAGTCTGCTAGAAGTACCTTAGACTTTTGATGATCGGTGAGTCAGTGAGTCAGTGAATCAGTGAGTGACAAAATTCAAAATTTTAACAAGTTGTCATTCTTAAACTACTGGTTCAAATTGGCTGAAATTTTAAATATACCGTGTTTATACAATGACTGATAAGTTGCTGAAAATCCAGGCTTCTTGTTTTATCCACTACGAAATTATAGGGGTGTCAAAAATAGCCCGAATTGCTTCGAGAAAAGGATGTTACGGCCGTGCCACTTTTTTTTTGCTCGACTTGCGGGGGCACTTCCGTGCCCCCAGATACCCTGTCGCAGCAAGCAGTGCCGTCTAAACTTAGGGCATTTACCTTTTACAAAATATCGATTTCGAAAGGATTGAGGTTGTAAAATTGTGATTGCAAACATGAATTTTACTAATAGCATTTAATTCCTGAGTGTCCCAAACAAAACCTGGTTCGAGAGAAGACCTTTGCCCAGCAACGGAGACTGGCTGACTGACTTGGGACAGTCATGGGTTAAACAACAAATATAGAACGAAAGTTTATAAGTAGTGTGTCCGATACGACTACAAAAAAAAATACTGATCCTAAAAATGTCCTATAAAATATCTGCGCCGCCCGATCAGTTTTTCACTGATATGTATTTAATACCTCAAATGCTAAGTGATAATTATGTGGAACTGTTACTCAACGCTACTATACTGCTAAACCCTACTTATTGACCCGAATCTCGTAAGAATACCTAAGTCATAAACATTATAATAAGTAGTAGTTATAATAAGAAACTAGCCCACCCTTACCTACGAGTGATATATCTCCCTTTTTATTCGATAACTTCTGGCCAATCAATATTTGCGTGGAGCCTGAACAAACAAAACTTTGCCAAAGAAAATATTGGCAAAGATCCGTAAGATATGAGGGTGGAATAATAATCTTTGGTGTAAGAACTGGCTATTGAGTCAACAATCATAATTTGAGGTCAATGCCCCAAATTTTCTAGTGTCGAAAACGTTAGGTACTTTAGAAGTTTCGTGTTGCTAGATTATTATCTATCTATACTGTTTAGCAATATTTTAAGCATAAACGTTTGTAAGGACGTCCAATTGTTACATTTGTGTAGACGCATGTTAGTTTTTTTACGCAGAAACAACTAAACTGTTTTTGATGAAATTCGGCACAAAAATAGTAAATAAACTTTAATCAACTTTATATCATTTCACGTGGTTCAGGTCGGAAACAGAAATTCGTTTAGGTTTAGGTACTGTATCGGTATTAATGTGATCATGCATTTTACATTGAGTTGCTTGCGTCAATGCAATTAAGCATTCATCTCTTACAAGTGATCGAGCGTTCAAAACTTTGGCAATGAACTAAGTTTCTAAGTTACACATGCATTAAAAATAATTAGCCCTCGCTTTAGCAATGATAGAAAACTTACTAGCGATACTTTTAAATTGCTTAAACTAGTTCTTGAATGAAAGTTAAGCCTGAAATTCACTTGGATGGCGTGGGGAATTTAAACCCCAACACCTTTTTTCGTGAGGAGACCCTTACTCTAGCAATGCGTCAGGAATATATTTATAATGAAATGTTTATGTCTCTATACATATGCATACGTGCATAAAATCACGTCTTTTTCCCAAAGGGATAGGCAGAGCTCAAACAACGCCACTTGGTACGATCCTTACTAACTTCTCTTGCCTATACAACCATACATATTGTCATACAGGACCGTCGGTTACGAGTACTACACACCTGACCTACCGCATAACAGTATGATAGTAAATAATTTCTAAATTCAACGAGGTCGCTAGCAAAGCCGGCAATATTTTCATTAAGCGCTAATTATCCGGACATTCCCCTATAATATACAACAATGTAGTTTGATCCTAGCTCATTACCCGGACAAGTAATACCCGGGTTGATACGTGACGTCACTAATTACACCCGGTTCTCTAACCGGGTCATCGATTACACCCGGACAATTTTGACCGGGTCTCGTGGTATGAAATGAATATCAAAGCGTATTCAGAATTTACAGGTTTAATTTGTATTATTAGAAATGTGGCAATAAATTTACACCGGTTCATTATTATAACTAACAATTTGATTATTGTTTGAAATAGCTTTGGTAGTAGAGTGGCTGTGTTAAGTCAGTTCTGATTACGAGGATTAATTCCTGTGTGAAATTCCACCGTATTGAAAGTGTTAAAGACGCATTTTCATATCAATCGAGCAGGACAGTAATATGTCTAAATAATATAATTTAGGGAGAAAAAATAGACCTCAAGGATGTCGAACAAAAAATTTGCAAGAATATTATCTAACCTCTACAAATTATGTTAATTATTGTTAATTGTGCTTAATTATTCATGCGATTATTTTATATTTTTCAAAAATAATAGACAGTGTACTCTGTAATCTGCTATATTGACACTAGGCTGATCGTTAAATCTAGAATAAACGAATTAAATAAGTCTTAAAATAAACAGGTTAAACTAGGTTTAAGTTATGATCAGAATCCGCACACATTCCTAGAACTATGAAAGTTTGAGATCGCTAACGGATTAGTTTCACTTATAACTCCGTAACCGGATAACGGGAATTACCCGGAATTCAATCTATTTTCAATGATCCATTACCAAACTTCTGTGAGACGGCTAATGGAATTTAATATGTATGAACAATGGAGGGCTAGTAATATTATTTATGCAATCTTTTGTTTTTTTTTTCATCTTGACAGGGCAGTCAGGCAAATTTTGACTACTTTTGTAGCATGGGTAGTGTTGTGTGCGGCTGCCAATAGTAATGTCACGACCACTACCCATTTCGAGTAAAATACTTTTGATTTTATTCCATAACTATATCATTCTCAATATCGGATTAGAGCTTTTGTTCCCAGCATACTAAGGCCATTAGATGGCCTTAGTATGCTAGTTATGTACCACATCTTCATGCATAGAGTTTAAATAAAAAAATATTCTCTACAAAGGTGTAACATTTGTGTGTAGGCTTTCTCAGCTCTAACTAGCCACCTTCCCTGTGGGAAAACTGTGAGTCGAGTATCTAATGAGGCACATCAGAGCTGTGTCACTTCCGGCTACCGTTGCGACTTTTGAAGTCAACATTAGGTGAAAAGACTGCACGTGTCGTCATGGTATCTTGATGTTATATTTGTGATCCTAGTCAGTTTTTGTAGTCGTAGATAAGTTTTAAATTTGTAGAAATTGACAAACAAATTATATTTTGATAATCATCTGATAACATTAATTTATCCTCCATTCCTATCCATATCAATAAAAAAATAACCTATACAGCACGGTACTCCTTTCTTCATAAAATATATATTAGGTGTACCTTAAGCTTATCATATTAGCCAAGTAATGTATGAATGCTTGTTTCTCAAAAAATACATAACAGAAAGCTCTCAGACTTCATCAATATATTTTCTCCGAACACTGCCAAGTGTCAATTCAGCCAGTGACCTCACGACCAAAAATAATCACCCAGCTTAGTGATACAAATGTCCACACTTTCTTAACACACTGCTGGCGTGTCCGTCATTCATTTGTGGTCAAACCCCAGGCTACATTTATCACTGCTTAGTATTCCGGTCCGGTTCTTCACGTCACTACCCTGACCAATTAGTGGCCCGGATAACCGCACTGCCGTCCGGATATACCCGGGTATACGTGATTTTGCACTTGTAATTATTGAGGACATTGAAATAAAAATTGTATAATATTTTAGCATCATATCTTTAAAGTATTTTTAAAGAATATTACTAGTAGATATTGTTTTCATGTGATTATTATTCAGTTACAGCCACTATTATATACTGAAAGCTATTAATAAAAGCTATAATTATCGTGTTTTTATTTTCTGTTTGATTATGACTAACTTTTATTAAAATTTACATTGCCAATATGTTTTGTTGCCCGTATGTACCCAAATGCCTTTGTGATAGCGTTTTGGTTGCTTCAAGAGAATTGGTAGAGCCTAATATTGGGCAGTTTAAAATATAGGACTTCAATAACTTAAAGGATTTTTACACTTCAAAAGTACAAACGATACAAATGTCAAGCTCTTTCATACTGGAACTAAGGGACCTATTTTATTATTAAACCTTAAATATATAAACGAAATACATAAAAAACATACGTAGTTTTAATTTTCTCTTTGAGCTTAAAAAACCACGTGTAAAATTACATCCACAAAATTATTCAACACTCAAAAGTAAAGTATAATTTTACCCGGTCAAAGCCGGTGCAAAACATGATAAATCCGGATAATACTGCGTGCGGTTTATCCGGAATCGTCCGGACTAATTGGTCAGTCCGGGTGTGACGTGACAAACACTTTATGCCGTGAATGTTCGCCGCAAATAAAACTGGAGGGAATACTCCATCTATGTATGTATGTGCATTGAAATGGACTTCATCATTGGCGGAATTAATGATTTATTTTGATGTTTATAAACCTATGTATGTTATAAATGATTGCAGCGATATTTGATTTTAGCAATCGCTTCCTACGTGTGATTGAGGGTTCCAACTGTTAAATATGATGTTGTGTAAAGTGACTTGCTTTAATAGTGAATGACAATATAGTGGAAATATATTCTGGTTGTGTAAAGTTTCAGCGCTTGGCTATCATAGTGGACTCGAAGCCAACCTTAACTTTTTCATGGCGGTTTAAGCAGTTGTAAAAATCTTTCTCTTTTGTCACAAATACTAAATGCTTTCTGTAGAAAAGAAAAGTAGAATCCGGAATTCCAATAATTTCCAGGAAGGCAGAAGTAAAGCCACTTTTCACAAAAACCTCACCCATTTCAATTGAATTAAACATTATGTCAGTCTGCACTCATTTGACTGGGATAGAATCAATCTTTATGTTCTATCTATCCATCGTATGGTTAGTGGTCAACCTAATGTCAAAGTTGTTCAAGCCGCCCGAAAGGCCTTTGACATGGCTTTTAACCGACTTTTTACGTGCCTTCCGAAGCATGGAGACGCTCAGTTCAAATATCACTATGCGGTCACCCATCCATAGAATGACTGCGCCAAGGGTTGCTTAACCCTCAGATCGTTTACCGACCGGTGAGCGCAACTGGCTATGAGCGCCTATGTTTTTTATGTTAAAGGAAAGGTATACAATAATCAAAGGTTCGAATTTATGTTTCAATATCTTTGTAAAACATCGAAAATACTCTTCAATTTATTGCTCTACATTTGACAGCTGACTCTTACCAAAACACGACCGGCATTAGCAAACGTCCGTCAAGCTTCCCAACATGACCAAAAGTCGTCCAGTACCATTCCGAATGAGAAATTCCCAGCCTTCTAGCCTACTGGACATTTTCACTTGGACATACCGTCGTGCGCTTGAAGTAGTGACGTGGCCGTGTGACGTCACCGTTCAAGTTGACATGTGAAGCGTGACAGTTTGATAGAGGCTCAGCTCCTGTCAAAATGTCTATGTGTTTTGAAGGATTTTGCTTTGGGAAATGTAGGTCGTGGTTGTGTATGGAATAAAACGTTAGTAAATTGATCGCAATTTGTCTTTAAGAGATTTTTAGATTTTAAGACGATAAAAAATAATGAGTTCAAGACAATGTTGAAAATATCTTGCTTCTATACTACCTATATTCCTATACCTGTATACCTTGTATAACAAATGTTTTAAAGTTTCTAGAAATGTTTCTACCAAAGGGTAAATTGAAAAAATGCAAGTTTATCAACGTGCAGTTGATTTACCCATAAGTCCTTAACCAACATGCCGCAGTTATTATAACAACTTAAGCAACAAAAATAAGTCCAAAAATAAAAAACAAGGAAGGAATTTTGCAAGTTCTTTATATTATCCTCAATTTGACGTTCAAGGTAAACATTTTCCCGTGTTAACTGAGGCAGGAAACAGGGTAAGAAACGTAACATACCATAAAACATTCAGTGGGCAGAATACCATAGCTAAACGAAACTCACTAACTGACAGTTCGCTGCTCAATTTACCAAATAACTTCAACTTTTGTTAATATATCCGTTTCAGCAAATCGACGTGGAATCAAGCCAAGTAATGACAATGTAAAGTTCTGCAGTCTACATTTTGAAACGTACATTTCAATTTTTTTTAGTTAATTTTTATAGTAGGTATCGAAGTTCAAAATAATCGATAACATGATATTGATGACGACCAATTTGAGTGTAGATAAAAAAGTGATAAAATAACAAACTATTTTAAATTAGGTAGCTGCTCAAGCAACTATATTATATCTATGGTGTAGCTCTACATAACTACAATAGTTCTATGTTATGTGATGGGCTCAAAGCATAACTCCTTCTTCGATCAGAAGGAAGCCATTGCTAAACAGTGGGGCTGGTAAAAATGTAGCACATAACTGCTAGAAATAGTCCATTCTTATACATAAATAAAGTTATCAAAAGTATCATGATACACAGAAGTATGCCATATTCAACCGTCCATTTATTTCCCAATACAACTTAACCAAAATAAACCATATTCGAACCTTACCAAAAATAGCACCAAATGATAAAAACATATCTATTCCCTTTCAACTCAAAAGGGGCAACTTCACGACGTATTTGAAACGAGGGTCAGACAGAAATTGACGGGTGTCTTAGTTCACAGTGATGTGTATCATTTCATGCTTGCCAGCTTTTGTCGGATAACCGGCTATTCAATATTCAACCCGGTTATCTTGCCGGTTATCCCGGATATAATAGAGTGATGTATCTTTTGTGCTGAGATTTTTAGTGATCTGATATAGATGGTATAAAAAGCTACAGTATTATTTTTTTACATAATTTCGCGCTTCTAATACTCATAGGTGTTAAAAGGAAATAAAAACTACTCAATTTTTATTTACCTGGGAATCTAACTCTAGAATTATTAATCAGAGATTTTAAACTCCGGTGCCAACCGTTAAAAGTTTCATGCACACTTGGCTCATTTTTAATTAAACTGACCATGGTGAAATCTCGGCCAGAGCAACATAAGTATATTGCTTTTAGTATCTGTGGCTTAAACGACTCATGTCACGATCATTCCAGAGATGGATGACCGCTTAGTGGTATTTGAACTGGGCGTCTCCGTGCTTTGGAGGGAACGTAAAAAGTCGGTCCTGGTTATTGATTATCAAGATAACAGTCGTAAGGTCAAAGGCTCTTTAGGCGACTTGAACAACTTTGACACTAGGTTGACCACTAACCATACGATAAAAAAGGTTTTAATGCTTACGATATCAGAAATAAATCCATCAACCAATATCAGTTAAAAAATCACTTAAAACGTAATCGAATACCACTCGACGCGATAATTTCACTCAACATGTCGATGGTGAATGTAAATTACACATTCATCGGTCATTATGACTCATTCATTCTTTAGCGAATGAGCACAAAAATTAACTCAATCTCAGTTCATTAATCATTCATTTAACGAGGTAATGGCAGACAGAAGAGTGGAGAACAAGCTTCAAACTTTTATTTTATGAGTTACTTTCAAGATTTTCCTTTAAAAGTTTTAGGATTAATTTATAATGTTACGGTAATCTTTTTTTAGTTACTTGAATCTTAGGTGGTGGTTAAAAGTGTTTGATCTATCTGCCATTTGGTAATAATCAACCAAACGGCTCTTTTCCCTTTTTATCAATAAATAACAAATAGACAATAAACAGCGACCGAATGGTTTAAGTTAGAACCTGCCACGCAATTGGTCGGAAGTTTATAACCGAGGCATCAGACTTATGACTTTTCTAAGTTATGTGTATTTTAGTAATCATTATTACTTGTCCCAACGGTGAAAGAAAGTTCTTTAGAACATAGACATAGACACTGCTTACCTTCAAGAACAAAGGTATGCAAAGTCGGAAAAGGTATGCCACCCGCACTTGGGTTTCATGGTGGACTCAAGACCTAACCCCTCTCTCATTCCGGGACAAGAACCTGGCCCATCCCTGGAACATTAATCGGTTAAATTTTATTATGGTTTAACCGTCTGAAAAGTTTAAGAGCCACGTGCACTAAAGCAAGCAAGCGTATATTTTCCCTTCACATAAGCCTGTCCTCGGTAATTATTAACTCATGTGGTAATAGTCGGCTCAATTAATATTGTCCGTTCATCAAGCGATGCGTTGTCAACACACAGTGACTGTTTACCAAACCGTTATTAAAATTCAATGTTATTCATACCCGGTGTTAATGTGCTGTTTGTATTATTAATGGGTATTTTTATCGAAGAAGCAGGATCTATAATAATTTATTCGTATATGAACTTTAGTGCCCGACCGAAACCGAAACCGAAACTTCATTACAAGGATAATTTTTTGAGGGAAAATAAAAAATATCGCTTATCGCTTTTATAATCAATCAATTTAAGACAAATGGATAGGAGTCATTAATTCAACGCGCCGATGGTCGATTAAGCTCGAAATCTCCCGAATGCACTTTCGGTTTCGGCCGTAGTCTCGGCAGTTTTGTTGTCGAAAACGAAACTAAACCGAAATTTGAGTTTGAATTGAGTTTCGGCCGTTAAAAAACCGAACATTCGGTCGGACACTAATGAACTTACATTACTTACGTAACATCACACCTGTTATATGATAAGAAGGTTCTGATAGAGGTCTTTGAATACACCCGCGTTTCACTTATTGCAATGTAAGTCTCTTGTAATAAAGAGCAAGCCTATTACTATATTGTTATGCCAGCTACGTTAATTATCTTAAAGTGAAAATTGAGAATAATTCGATATGAATTACAAAAACCAAATAACATATCACCTGACCAAGAATAGAAGTCAAGACCTCGTAATCTGTATCTACCGCTTGGATTACAGCGACGGTCAGTAAAGTACGAAAAATAAAAGATTTTAAGAAATCTTATACATACAACAAGTTATGTTACAACAACCTTTTAACTGCACGTTTGGCGCAGTGGTTTAAGCGGTCACCTCGCCGCTGCAACCGTCGCCGCGTGTGGTGGGTTTGAATCCCACCCGGGACAAATCTTTGTGTGATGAGCCAAGTATTTGTTCTGAGCCTGGATGTTAATGTATCTATATAAGTATGTATTTAGAAGTATATAAGTATGTTTATCAGTTATTTGGTTACCATAGTACAAGCTCTGCTTAGTTTGGAATCAAATGGCCGTGTGTGAGTTGTCCCAAAATATTTATTATTATTATTTTCGTAACATATCAACGATATTATCTGTGTATGTTTTTCAAGTGCGTCTCTTCAAAGCGTTTCTATTTACGTCCGCACAATAAATTTTATTCGCCAATCTAATTAATCTTAATTTAAAAGACATTTTAGTATGAAAATTCCGCGCGAACGAAGTCTAGGTAAAATCCTAATCTGATATACAGCATGTGTTTTTATCAAGTGTGTTACAGGGTGTTCCCGACGCGTATTAACTACAGCTATTTGTCGCGGCTGCACTCGACATTACGTACGAGCCGCGATTAGTTTGCCTTACTTTGAGTTAGCGCTTGGATTATGAGCTTTTTGTTATGTGTAATAATGCTGTGATGTAATATGATGATATTTTATTGTAAGGATAGCTTAGGAAGATGAACGTATTGCATTTTTCTAACTTTTATGAGACAACAGGTAGAATCTAGCGTCAATATTGTTAAAGCGTCTTTTCGAAACGATGATAATACATTTTGTTAGAGTGAAGATTGAAAAGTATTTTTTCTTGTGCGTTCATAAGTAGTCAAAATATGACATGTTAGCCAAATAAGCAAGCGTCTTTGAGATACGTCAGTATGACAAACTTGAAATTTTTCTTAGCAAGTTACTACATTATCAAGAGTTTGATATTTCAATCTTTTTCAGTTTTTTATACAAAAGTGGTCGATATCCGATAGAGGTGGAAATTCCCTTTCTGAAAAACAGTTTCAGATGAAGTCTTCAAGCTTAATTCAATTAAAATTCAAGATTAATTAATTAAAATTCAAGATTAATTCTTTGAAAAAAGCACACTTGTAAAAAATAAAGTACATCGAAATGATCAGTACATGAGAGTTTCATGTAAATGCTTGTCGCGTCGTCGACCCGATATCGTATCAAGTAATAAAATCGAATCTCTCGTTCATTCACCGCCATCAAATTGGCTATATTAACTTAAAACGCCACGGTATGTGGCTACGACGACACATAGATGTAAAAATGTGTTTTTACTTTTATGTGAAAACTGCTAGACCGATTTGGATAAAATATGGCCGAGTGATAGATCTTCTGTGGAAAAACATTCTTTTTTTCGAGGGTGTAAGCTAGTATAGTATGAATTTAGGAATGCTGTAAGCACAATAGTACTTTGTGTTCGTTGTTTGTATGTTTGTAAAAGTTCTCTGTACGTCTCATCACAACACATTATTTCAGTGCGGTAGTTTTTTTAAACAAAGTAAAAGTTAAATAATTTAAAGTAAAAATAAGCAGATTTTTTTACAGAAGTAAGTACGTCGAGTTACCTCGTTTTCTGCTTTACCCCCGTAGATATAAGTTAGAAATATATGTTCTTAATAACAATTCTATATTATGTTAAAATTTGGTACTTTTCAATACAACCCTTGTTTAGTCTGTCAATACGACAAGCCTGAAGGCTTTTATCAAACATTTCCAAAGTTTCCACATGCAAAGCCTTTGTAAAAACGACAGGGGTATTGTGGGAGCAACCCCGGATGTTTTGTCCCTTTCATACGTGGGCAGAAGTGCGTAGGTGCGAAAGAGAGGGAATGATATTGAAATAGGTCATTGTATGTGAAATTATTTTTGAGTTGTTGAATAAGATGAGTTTACGATCGATGATGTATGTATTGATAAGGTATTGAAGGGATGTGTGAATATGGTTCAAGCAAGAGTTGTATATGGACCAAATTATTTTCTTGGGCTATGATAATTCGTTTGGATATACATAATTACAGGATGTATATATTATTATATACATTATTGTATACAGGATAGGTGAATGAATGGATCTTTTCAACTCGTTACTAAGTATCATAAATGTATAGTATAGGTGTAAATTAAACAGCTGGAAAACCGAAATAGAATATGCTAGTTTCAAATTTATCATATTAACTTGTACCTTAAGGAATAAATCGGTTTAGATAACATTTCGCAAAGTCATAGATGGCGCTGAACACTTTTGTTTTTGGCGGGATGCACTCGGTGATTAGAGTTGCCGCCAAAAAACAAATAAATCCCAGCAATGGGAAGATGCCGTCTATTCGTACCGTAACTGTATTTAGATATTTCAAACTTGATATATTTTTGATGAAAATAGTACCAAAGTAAATATTATAAAACCTCTTATTAAAACGTTACAAGCACTATTAGAAAAACAGCACTAAGTTATCTCAAAATCAGGTTTCTGTTGTAAAAAAATCTCTCTCATAAATTGATCACATTTCCCTTGACAATATATAACAATTAGATACGAGTCGGGATGAGAGGACTATTATTAGAGCGGCCGCCCCCTACCGCCCCCTTACCGACACCCCCTAACACCCCCGATCAATAGCTGCGTGGATTTTAAATAAACACTCGTTTATACATACGACATCTTGTTACAATAGTCTGTTTATGAAAAGTGGGTATATACATTAATAAATATAGTTGACATTGAAAAGTCACCGGTCGGTAAACGATCTGTGGGTTAAGCAAATCTTGGCGCGGTTATTCCATAGATGGGTGACTACATAGTGGTATTTGAGCTGGGCGTCTCCGTGCTTCGGAGGGCACGTAAAAAGTCAGTCCCGTTTGTTGTCAATTAAGATAACAGTCGTTAAACCACGTCAAAGGCCTTGGAGCGGCTTGAACAACTTTGACACTAGGTAGACCACTAACCATACGATAAGAAGAAAACTGCCGCTTTTCTCTCTCTCTTACTGACTATTTGTCCCATATGGTGGTGGGGTCAATATCAATAGAAATACTGCCACTACGATACATATATTTTCATTCTGAAGATAGGGCCATTATGAAGAGCTGGCAAGAAAGTCTTAGCCACTCTTTTTTATCGCCAAATGGTTTTACATACATACATAATATCTCGCCTGTTATATCCAACGTTTGGCTGTTTACAATGCTAGTCCCATGAAATAGGGGGCGAGTCTATTGCTATTCACAGGGCACTGATCAAACTCCGGGCTGCTTTTCAGTAATATCATAAATATATGAACTTCCCACGTTACTAAGTGAGTGACTGACTGATGGACATCGCAACAGCCAAAATTATTGAGCGCAGAAAGATATAATTTGCTATGAAGAACCCGTAGTGTAGTGTAGAGAAACTCTAAAAGAGGATACTAGGAAACTGCACCCCGAAGGGGGTAAAAAGGGGGAATTACTTTTATATGAAAAAAATACTGTTTTATTTTATGTATAGATCAGCAATTAAAATGTCTTAAAACGGGAAGCTAAATCCCTCGCAGACGAAATCGCGGACGGCCGTTAGTTCTGATATAAATCAGGAAATACCAACTCGTAATCAAACCATAGCACGCCATAGAGGCAACAAAATTATTTAAAATAATGTATTTTGGTATAATCGGCTAATTTAGCATAAAACATATAATAATTACGCTAAGCTTGATGAATGAAAATGTTTGTGGTTATCAGTGTGGCGCTATTTACTATTTATTATTCAAATTGATCTAAATAAATGATTTTGGTGGATTTATTTTCGAATATTGGGGCAAAATTTGATTGCGCGTGTGTGATTATAATAATATGGGTAAAGTATGGCTTGTGAATTGAATTTAAGTGGTTTGCCAATTGTGCATAACTAATATACAAATTATTATAGGTACAACTGACTACCTCTGTGCGTGGGCGGTAGAGAATGCGATTACCGCGCAAGTGGTCTCATGTTCGAATTCTGGGTCGGGCCAAAACAGTATTTCTGAGAATTAGAAAGTTGAGGTCGGAGGTGAAAGTACCATGCTTCGGAGAGGACGTAAATATATTTCTGTGAGAGATTAAAAAAAAAAATTAAATAATTTTTTTCTTTAAAAAGAGATATAGACCAACTAATTTATGTAAATCTATCAACCTTATTCTTTATTTAACGAGATTTGAACAACTTCACTTCACAAAAGATCTTCAAAGTGGCAATGAAGTTTCTCTATTTCACCCGTATGTTTGTATGTATGTTATGTTTTCAACCGACTTTACAAAAGAGGAGATTTTCTGTTGAATTACAACTTTATATTTCATTCAAATACCTAAGCAACAGTGTACCAAAAACTAAGTTCTTTACGTATTTACAATACTACAAAGAATATAAATAAAACACTTGCCTTTCAGCTCTCACTCACACGACCCGACAAAACGCCCACACGTCAAGACATAATTTATAACTTCAAAACGTAATACATTTATTTTCTAGCTGTGTTATAGTCCAACAACTTTGTAGAAAGTCTTGGCGTGCACGATTTATCTTGATTATTATCAACTAGCGATTCATTTTACACATAAACCTTCCTCTCAAATCACTCTATACTTATATTAAAAAATTGCTTCAAAATCCGCTGCGTAGTTTTAACGAACTAAATATACCGTAGGGACGGACAGTGAAAAGCGACTTGGTTATATACCTCTAAACTATGGAATGATAATTCTGTGTATTTCCAAAATAAAGTACCAGTATCAAACAGGTCACCGTTAGCAGCATAAGCCAGCCCGTTACTCACGTTCGTATAGTCTAACAACTTCGTAGATAGCCTTGTAACTAACACTCGCGTCTGGCAGACTAATACAAAATTCGAACTCGCAGCCTTTTTCAGCTGATGGAGGAGTTTTTGATACATCTACTTCATGTTGACTAAAGAAAATTCATGCATACCTAAGCTGTCAGGCTACAATTATAAATGTAAGCCACCTTCAGATGATAGTCTTGAATACAAGACTCTCTTCTAAGTTGTTGTACTACAATAGGATGAGCTTGTAACCTCAATAGAGCCTACAAAGGGCCGATTACCGACTCAATTTATAGGCTTGTACGAAAGAATAATGTAGCAGGTGACGGCTCCCACGGTGAAGAGCTCGTAGAGACTGTTGTACAGATGGAAGGTGTGTTTGAACATTTGAAGGTGGTTGTATAGACTAATGCCCGGTTTCTGAGTACATTTAGCGGTAGTTAATCTATGCAATAGCTTTTTTGCATACGAGTTTTAAGCTATTGAATAAACACCTCGCCGCAACAATCGTATTGCCGCGTGTGTTCGAATCCCATCCGGGACAAATTATTTGTGTGATGAACACGAGTATCTGTTCTGAGTCTGGTTGTAAATATATTTATATAAGTATGTATTGAGAAGTAGTTATGAGCATGTTTATCAGTTTTCTGGCTACCATAGTACAGGCTCTGCTTAGTTTGAAATCAAATGATCGTGTGTGAGTTGTCCAATGACATTTATTAGAAAGTAATTTTACAAATAAGCTTTACTGTTTCGCAATTAGGCTTCTACGCGAAATAATAATGTAGCAGGTGACGGCTCCCACGATGAAGAGCTTATACAGACTGTTGTACAGGTGGAAGGAAGTGTGTTTGAACATTTGAAGATACTTAGAATGAAATGCGTATTGTTGTGGGTATCAGTAATCTCTCTCTCTCTCTCTCTTCCATGCTAGAAATCCCATATGGGTGGGGGACCAGCGTTCCTGATCTTTCTCTTAATTTCAGTTATAATAAGTTAGTTTATTATGATTGTTATAAAATTTATGAGGAATTAGGGTTGATAGTTACAGCTAATGGAAGATAGTATCGAAATTTTGGTTTTAAATTTGTCTAGGTTCTGTATCAAAACTTTTATGAATGAGATTTTTGTAACAAAATAAAAATTGTTCATATTATTATGGCATACTATTTAACTAAGTTTAACGCTGCATTGATATGTTTATTTGTGTGCGATGAACTCAAAAACTGCTGAAAGAAATACCAAAAAAAATATGAAAGTGAATTTTCATTGAGATAATGCATAACTAGACCAAATGTAACAATGATTTTAAAATATCGAAAAAAATATGTAAAATAACAAAACGGTTTAGTACCTATTAAACCATTCAGAAAATAATTACTAAATAAGGCATGTATTTTGACACATTCCTTCTGTAAGTTATATTTTGTGACAAGACACGTTTTAGCTAAGGGTGACTGAAGGTTAGGACAAATGGATTATATGTATCATTCTGAAAGGGCTATAGGGCAAGTATAAACTTATATTTCTGTTTTCAAAAAAAAGGGATTTGTTAAGAATCGCCTCAACAAAGTTTTAAGAAAGGTTTAGATGTATGGGGTATTAAAAGTTTTGAAAGAAGTAGAAAACATTTCGAGGGACCATACATACATACATACAAAAGCAGGACAAATAATTGATATATAACTGGTTCGAGTCTTTGAGCTTTTGGGGTTGACTTTTTCATTGTCAGATAACTTTTTGAGAGGAATCATTTTTATGTTTTTAAAAGATTCTTCATACGTTTTGAATTATTCAAACATTATTAAGTCAGTTGAAATTGTATGTATCGTCCTTTCTAATTCTTAAAGGAGCAGACAAAACAATATATTTCACTCGAATATACAGAAACATAATATAAACAGTGTGTCTTAATTTAATACGAAACTATTTCTGTATAGACACGTAATTAAACTCCAAACCGCTGCAAGTTAGAAAAAATAAACTTATAATAATTAATTAAATAAGATAATGGCTTTGACTCGGGAATATAATAGAGGACTTTAAAGTAGGCTCACACACTATTTCTTTACTTTCAGTATTAAATAAAAGCCTTGTATGCAACAACACAATACATCAAGTAAAGCCATAAAATCCCCCGTTACACGTTACCTCGTATGTTAAAACAACGATAAAACCCCCATTACACTCACAATAACGTCTTACGTAATGGTGAGATCTCACTTAGTTATGTGTTTACGTATTCCTCATGTTGTTTCATTTACAGAGTTATATGAGATTTAATTACACAATTTGACACCAATTACTTAAATTTTGATATTAAAATTGTGGATACATAATATACAGCACAGACATGCAATTTAAATGGATTAAAAAATAAGATATTAGGAAATATTATATTTTATCTTATGAATTATATTACTTTTTTAAAGAAACTAGTGTCCACTCTTGGGCGAGGGTCTCCTCTCATAATGAGGGAGGGGCTAGGCTTTGAGTCCAGAGTTAAACAAAATTAATGTATTATTTTCAATGACGTATAGGTATAGTTATACATTTTCAAAAAGAGACAGCTGTGAGTTTCTCGCTATTTCTGATCACAAGCAAACAGACTTTCCAATACAAATACGAAGGTTACGAAATAAAGAATATTTGAATTTAATTTCCCATGACCTTATCATTTTTATTCTGTGCCTTATTTATACGACTAAAAGTTCCCTTCCTTGTCACATACCTCGATGGTTTACAAAAACTGCCCCTATAACATCAACCCACTAACTTTTTTCAATAATTCACCCTACCTCATAACTAGTACATAACGGAACAATTCACTGAGAACTAATGAACTCAATCTATAATAAAAGAACGAATGAACGATGAACGAACGAAAGAACTTCCACTGAACGTTATTAATATTCCAACTTTCAAACTTTTGACGAACTTTGAATGCTTTTAAGAGATGGACTTGAGGAATGGTTTTAGAGAAAAATATATTTTTTATTATACCTTCTTTCAAAGGGTAAAGTAAAGGCAGGCTTTTAGTCCAATAGAGCACGATCTTTTTTGGTAAACAAATCATGATAAAACTTCGGACCTATATGATCTTAAATGCTATGTATATACCTACTATTTACATGTGTATGCGAGCTATCGCCTTGTTAAATATATCGAAATCGGCCCAACACTATAGTAACGAAGAGTAGACAGAAAAAAAATGGTGAAACGGTGATGAATAACATCTTGAGGTAACCTTGAATAACTGAGAGTTACTTCTTTAAATCATTAAAAGTCGAATCAAGAAAAACCTAATCCTTTGATCGTAGAGGGAGATTCTTTTTTAAATAAAAAATAACTCCCTCTCCAAGAATTGCTCTTGTGTCACGGGGACTTTTACAAACATACAAACAACGGACGCAAAGTACAACCAGACCCGAAACAATTATTTGTGGATCGCACAAATAATTGTTCCTTATGGGAATCAAACCAACGACCTCCCGACGCAATGGTAGCGACGCGGTGACCTTAACCAGTGCGCCATGGAGGGAGTCGAAATAACTTAGTACTTACCCGAAATAATATTGTAGAAATTTCATAATAGACTTACTATTTTCTGAGTAGCGACACGATATTTCCATTTCAAAGCTTCACCGGCTGTAGTTATTTGGTTTGAGGACATTTATGAATATAAATAAAGCCTCTCTCATGTATTATTTACACACGTGATCTTGTTACTGGGCTACAGTGGAAAGGTACTTTCAGATTTTGAAAGTTTCATGTTTTAAGTAAAACTTCAAAAAGTGGTAGCTAGTGGTCCTTTTTAATATTGTTAATTCTTTGATGTTGAATATGTTTTGGTGGGTTCATCGAGCATATTTATATTTTATTAATTTTATTTACAAAGACATAAATGCATACGAAAATGCCTTAAAAATTTTATATTAGTATTCTGACTAACCCGCAATTGGCCTGTGGTGGACTCTAAACCTAACCCCTCTCTCATTACGGGAAGAGACCCTTGCCCAGCAATGGGAACATTAATTAAATTTATTCTGACTAACTGAGAAACCAAAACCAATGAGAGAATAACCGTGGCAACGTTGTACAGATAAATATGATAATTCTGTTTCTTACTTATATTTCGATTGCTGAACTATTGAGCTTTTTTGTACCAGAATAGGACAATGATAATCTTCTTTTTTGATCTCCCGGAAAAGATCATACTTTGATTTCTTTATTGTTTCACAAATACTGCAACTCTTATTCCGCAACAAAAGGATATAAGATATGCACATACATCTTACTACTTACGCCTTTTTCATGTAGATGTTAATAACATGTTAAGTTTGAGAGCAATAATTCAGCTCAGCTCTTACTGTCGTTTCCGACTGTCTAAGTACTTGCCTAGTGGCGGTTCCTGTGACTCTACTTAACGCATATCCGGCTACTCAACGAATGACAAATGCTTAGACAACTGATATATTTATGTAGTTAGTAGGCAGATTTTGATTGCCTCTATGGTCTGGGCGGTAATGTATACGACTACGGTACACGAGTTCTCGGGTCGGGTAAAGTGCTATTGTTCCTATTTCATGCATGTATATTAGAATACCACACTGTAGTAGTCCGGAGTTTGTTCGTGGTTCCGGTATATAGAAATAGGTACATTACAAATACAATTTAATTTGTAGTCACATAGCACAAAAAGACGTGCTTCGTCGATAACAACATTTCTACTGATCTAATTCAGTCATTTCATCACACTTAACTAAAAAAATAAGTCAAGAAACCTTCAAATTCTATTCCCAAACATTACAAACAGTAACGGACCGCGTCGAGCCAAAAAAAATCTTTTGAAGTTTATCTGCTAACAAATTTTATCAATGCCTGTTGTCAGGTAATTTCGGTCGCAGACCTCTGTGCTACGGAAAGCCCGTTAAGCATTCAGTCCTTTACCTTACTTCTTAATGCTCATGATTGATTTGGATAAAAGTTTTAATAAACTTTGATACACAATTAAGCCCAGCAGATGGCGCTGCTGTCGCCAAAAATGAAAGTACAATTTAGAGCAGGTCTGCCGGGTACACCAGGGTTCACATGACTTATTATCTCTACATACAAATATTCTACATACTAATATACATAAGTATATTAACCTAAAACACTCAACTCTCAGTTTAAAGACATGACTGCATGCACAAGATAGTTCAGACTGTACACAATGTGTACGCGTACCGCCGAGCCCTCGCATTGTGACGTCACGTATTCTATTACAAGCTAATACGAAGCTCTCTGTATACAAATACTGAAGGATTATAACTTTATAGTTATGTTTTAATGCTGAGGATTACAGGCTGTGTATGAGTGAATATTTTTGTATTGAAATTGCAAATTGTTAGTTTGCCATTTTTTTTGGTTTTTTTTTATGACATCACGCCTGCTACGCCGGAAGTGTCAGAAGAAGTGTATGAAATAGCATGAATTACAGCTACGGTTCGCTAATATTTTTTTTGATCCCATGCCCTATCGCCATATTCTCGGCGTTTTAGAGACAAATTATGTACAGTATGTATTGTAACAGTTATGTTTTGTAACAGGTATGTTTTGTAATCCAATAAATAAATAAGACCAATAACACTTATCCCAACCCTTCAGTTGAACGCTAAACTTTGTGATGAGTAGTCGTATCTACACAACCTCACCTACCCACTACTCAGACCAAAGAGGCGGTCTATATACTAGTATTTATAACTGCAGACAGAAGACCCTGCATAAAAAGAAAATATCTTACATAAAATATTATAAAGCTGAAGAGTTTGTTTGTTTGAACGCGCTAATCTCAGGAACTACTGATACGATTTGAAAAATTCTTTCAGTGTTAGATAGCCTATTTATTGAGAAAGGCTATAGGCTATATATCATCACGCTACGACTAATAGGAGCGGAGTAGCAACAAAAATGTTACAAAAACGGGGAAAATTTTGACCCATTCTCTCTTATGTGACGCAAGCAAAGTTGCGCGGGTCAGCTAGTCTTACATAAAACTCAACAACTGCTAATAACAAACACTTCATCTCAAACTTGATAAAACAAAAGCTAATAAAATAAATCAGCGTCGATTTATTTCGTGTAAAACTAAACCAGCAGATAACAAACAAAGTACATAACTTGTATGTTTAATGGTCTGGAATAACGGACCTTACACCTGCGGGCTTATCACGTATCTCAGTTGACAGCTAGTGTACGTCAAATTGATGGTCATTATTCAGTACATTGCTGCTTTGACGTAACGTGCTAACCACAGTATTCTAAGGGAGAAAACAATGTACAGGGTAGTGACTTTCAAATATTTGACAACTGAGATACGTGATAGCCCCCCTGAACACAATACCAACACTTTTGAATTGTTGTGTCATTATAATTATACCTCTAATTCAGGAACAGATGCTGAAAACCTCAAATAGTTTTGTGGGAACTGCTCTTAAAATAATTTTAGCTCATAACTGGGTAAATCTAGTTTCGTAACTTCGTCAGTGTTTAAATATAGACTTTTATACTTATTTTCTACAGTGCATTTAGTATATTGACAAATCTTACTTCTTAAATTATAAATTAAAAAGTTTGTGATGATGGATGTGTGTTCGTTACTCGTTCACGTAAAAACTGCTGAACAGATTTTAATGAAATTTGGAACACATATCGTTTTTAACCCATATCAAAACGTAGGATAAATAAATGTATCCTATTACCGTCCCACTGCTGGGCAAGGGTCTTCTCTTGAAGAAAGGGTTAGGGCTTGAGTCCACCACGTTGGCCAAGTGGGGATTGGGGACTTTGCATTCTTTCTAGAATTAATTTGAGTGAAGTATAGAGTATGAAATAATTTTATTTTGAGTAATTTAGCTAAGTAGGGAATCGTATTCTTCTCGTGTCAGCTCGTGACCACGGTCGTTGTAATGCGATCGAAACGTCGGGCAGCAAATAAGGTATCCTAACCTTTAAATTTTCAATCGCGTATAAGACCCGTTGCATTATAATATTATGTGTACTAGGCGCGAGAGTTTAAAAACATATTCTTCTTTTCTATTTTGTTTCAAAATCATTGAACAATTTTGTTTCAAAGCTATTCTCCTAGCAATCTTCATGTTGTCTGCTTTTATAAAACTTGCCTTTATCCTTTCATACAAGATGTAATAGTTTGTACGAAACTGCTAGAGAATTGTTGAGATCAGCTTAAGAACTTTATAGTAGACGTTTTGAAAGAAATATATAAATTACAGCACATATTTTACACAGTTATAACTTGAATACGAAAGTGTGACTTTTAAATGATATAATATAATAAAATAAGATTTTGATTTTATTATACTTTGACTTTTCAAAATCTATCATGAATTGGCATTTATCTGTTTTTTTTTGATAAATTTTGTGGTAAATTGACAGATGATACCTTGTATTTTCGTTCAGTGCTTGTACTTCTGGCATGTCATATTTTTTTACAGCACAGAAAATGTTGCTTTGCAAAAGTGCATAGTTAGACTCCGGAAACAAATCCAAATACACGTGGTCGCTATACGATGCACTACCGCGCGTGCCATTACGTAAATTAATTTTAAGTACACAAAAGACAATAACTACTATGTATTAATTCCCTGAAATACATACCCATACATCCCTGTTTGCCGAAATGTTTCATATACATTGCCTCATATGTATAGCAACTTGTTTAATAATATTTATTCAAGCGCGCAATGTATGCGGTCCTCTGAAATTCGCTCAACCGTTGAATGGACACAAAGTAATAAACGGACAGACACTCAGTACATAGAATTCGGAAGGATTTATTTTGCATAAAGAGTAAATTGTGAAAGTATAAATGTCTGTCCTCATAACCGAATATGCAGTGTACTGCATAAATTACCAGCCTTTGAAAGATTGTCACCCCCTATAAAATAATAGTAAAATAAAATAAACTAGCACCTATATCCATCTTCCTTTTCCTGTATTATTATAGGAAAGGATTATTTTTCTTAGAAGACAACACAGGCGAACCTCTTGTAAAGTCTAGCATGATAATACGACAAGAAAGGAATTTAAATTTGTTATGTATGCAAGTCAGTGAGTCACTACGCCTCTTTCTCTTCTTCTCTTCCCTTCCTTGTCTATCTCCTCCACTTCGCTCTACCTCTAACATCGCGACATCTACGGCGACAAGAGAAAATCTATTTAATAATTAACACAAAACCACTTACAATTTTCTTCTTCTTATTATTTACAGTTTACAGTACTACATGTAGAGCTGGCACTTCTAAGAAGCTCTAACCAATAGTGCAATTAAAAGCAATGCTATTACTGCTCCTTGCGTCAAAGGACTGCCTATTACACCGACGTGTATGCATTTAGACGCAAAATTAAACGATACGAGATACTGTGCTGTAGTTTGTTACTTTGTATGTAGGAACATTCTAAGTAAGGACTTTGTTGGAAATGATTTTAAGACTGTTGGGGTAGAATTTAGTGTTTGTTGTAAAAGGATAATGTAATTCATGTGAAATATGCATTTTTTACTCTGACTTTTTGCTTTTGATATGTTGGTCCCATTTAAAAATGCCTATTGCATTGTACCGTTATCAAACCCCAAACTACTATTGAAAATATACTCGAACTAACAGAAATCGAAAAAACCCAAATCTATTCGCCTGACTTTGGAATTGAACCCGAAACCTCATGATCAACAATCGTAAGAAGAAAAGCAGTCGTCAGTACTGCGCAGATCACATATGTATATTTTATCTACTTTTACAAATAATTACCTATTTGTAAAAGTACCTAAAAATAAAGTCTATAAAAATTGTAACACAAAAATAATAAGGTCTTGTAAAAGTACCTAAACTTCTAAACTAAGAAACGGATATAAATTCTATCGAACTTTTCACCTTTACACAAAATGTAGTCTCAACGCCGCCATTTCGTTTCAACTTTAAACAAACAAACAAACCTATTTTCAAACAAAAACTGTACCAAAACTCGCTTTCTTCCCGAACTTTGCTTTTCACAAAGTTTTTAAATATTAATTAAAAGTTACAGAACGGTGTAATGGGATGACGTCTGTTTAAATACGAGACAAAAATATTGTGTTATTTTAGCATCTTTTTATGTTTTAATATTTTGTTTCTTTCATTGTACTATTGTCATAATACAATAGGAAAAGAAATGTGCCTAACTTATAGAACTAAGAATATGAAAGTAGAAATGTTTATTTTCTTAGCCACTTTTTGGTGCTTATTTAGTATCCAATTTTTTAAGTGGTTTTGCGGTTTGGTATACTAGTACAAGTACAAAAAATAGTAAAGTTACTTTGCATTTTAACTTCATGTTTTAACAGCTTTTAATTCAGTTATAAGGTGTACCTTATAAATGAATTAAAATACGTAATTATAAAGCATAAATGTTTGTTCAAATAATAAGTTCAAATGCAGTAGGCATAAGAATTTTTTTCCGTTTATAATTGACCAATAGAACAACGTTAGAACACCAGAGAAAAGATTTGTAAAGCAAACCGATTCCATTTATTAAAAAGTCTGCTGTCAGTTTTCAAAATAATGTAACTAATCCGTCTATACAAAACAGAGTACTACCCAAACCTACATAAAAATAAAACCACCCTCTGAAAACCTCTTAAAACCGTTAGCAAATGCACCAAAACGAACATTGTTGCATACACATCTCTCTCACATTACGTAGCGGTGTAAACGCAGTTAGTTTTATTGCAAACGTAAAACCGACGGTAGATAGGAATATATTTAGTTTAACTACTCATTACCTGTTGTATGTTGAAACAGTGTTCTTTAGAAAATAGAATGAACTAAATGCTGTTCTCGTTTGTGAGTGATTTGTTTTGTTTTTATGGTTTGCTATTTGTATTGGTCTTGTTGTTGAGCTAAGATACTGAAAATATGGCAAACTGCAACCCCTATATAAGAATGGCTATGGAGATATTAAAATGAGTTTGTATTTCACCGATAAGAAAAGAAAACGCTGAAGATTGACCCCAAGTTACAGTAATGTAATTAATAAAAGAGAAAAAGAAAAATAAATAAAAACTCAGTTAACAGGAGAGAACGCGAAACTAAGTATTAGGTATTAGTATCATTAATATGGGAAAATATCCTGTTGAAATCAGTGCTGTAAGTGCAATACATTTTCGAGTCAATACAAAAATGGAATAGGCTTCGCTAGGCTTTAGCCACGCCTTCGCTCCTATAACGCTAAAACATAGCCTTAAGCCCGCTTTCATACAAATTCTGCTTAAATCACGTTACCTTAGCACCAAAGCTGTAACAAGAATACCGACGATTTAATAATAACATTCTTCCTCTAAGCCTGGGCGCTTAGAAAATGATAAACATTCACTATGAACACTAAAGGTTTGTAACTAGCTCAGCAGATGACGACAGTAGCGCGATTTACCTCACTCGATATTACCTGCTGTATAGACTTTGCATCGAGCTATTGGTATACAAAATTATTTAACGTAAATTAGTATGAGGCGTGCGGGTTCTATTTTTTTCTCTTTTATATTTCTCCATAGCTACTATTTCGATAGTTAAATCCTCCAAAAACGTCTACCAGCGTCATTCTAATACCTACATATGTCAACGCTCCTAAAGCCTTTTGAAACAAGTAATTGTGTATATAATTGTAATTGTAAGCATGATGTAGAAATAGAGACATGATAGCAGTATAATGCCTATAACAAATTCTGATATCTTGGACAGTGAGAGTCGATTACCAACAAGGCATTGAGAGAGTGGGTGAAGCAACCCGGTGCGGTCATTTTATAGATGGGGACTGCATAGTGGTATTTGAACTGAGCGTCACCGTGCTTCGGAGGACACGTAAAAAGTCAGTCTCGGTTGTTGTCGTGATCGATAAATTGCACATGCATAGATATCTACTAAACCCAATTTTAATGTATTTGAAGTACGGATCTACTAAACTACTTCCTCTCCAGCTCACAATAGTTTAAACACGAACCAGTTAAACTCAAACAATAAACAAACAATTGTTTATTACAATATAAAACAATTAAACAACAGTATTACTGTTAAAACAAGCGTTGTTTGAAGTCCACCGTTTAATACAACGGTTTACGAGTTACACTGAAATAGATATTATGTGTATTGTTTATATTATGTTCTACAGTAGTCGTTATTATATTGCCAGAGTTTGAAATAACGTGGAAACTGTTTCTGTAAGTCAGCCATGATATCGAATAAAAATTTGCTAATACACCTCTTTGCGTAAATAAATATCATTGGGCAACTCACACACTGTTATTTGTTTCCAAACTAAGCAGAGCTTGTACTATGGTAACCAAATAGCTGATAAACATACATATATATTTTCAAAATACATGACAACCAGGCTCAGAACAACTACTCGTGCTCATCACACAAAGATTTATCCCGGGTGGGTTTGACACGCGGCGCTACGGTTATCGCGGCGAGGTGACCTTAACCACTGCGCCAAACGCGCAGTTAAATGCGTGAAAAATGTCAAAAAACATTGCTAAATGTTTAATATTATAATGTAACGGGTCTTAATCGCGATTGAAAATTAAAGGTTAGAATACCTTATATGTTCACCCGACGTTTCGATCGCATTACAACGACCGTGGTCACGAGCTGACTGATGTGGCTGCTAAGCGTCGTCTCCTTGCGGCCCGAGTTTCGATGCCTACCCTCACTTGGTTTTCACTGAGTGTACATCTAACCTTTAATTTTCAATCGCGATTAAGACCCGTTACATTATAATATTATGTGTACAAGTCGCGACAGTTTAAAATCGTTAATTGCTAAATGTTGTCTGCTGACTAAAGTCTCATCCTTGAATAAAGGAGTTAGCAACTAAATACACATTCGAAGCAAATTCAGTGTAAACAAACATCTTTAGTAAATAAATTTTGCCCTACATCTTGTGCAAGATTTTCACAAAACTTCAATTAAACTTTGAACTCGGGACGTCACGAACTTTGCCCAAGTGCTTTCACCTAGAGTAGATTTGAAAGTGTCATTTTATGAATTATATTTTGTTGGTGGAGGTTACGCTTGTTATAAAATGAATTTAGCGATGATTTTTACACTTTAGCTAAAATAATTCACGAACAGATTTGTCAAAAAAGTAGAATGCAGTTTTTTTTTACCATTACCGTCATTGTGTGTTTTTGCTTGCTTCTGCAGTTCGAATTATAGTCTATTCGGACCATCTATACCGAACCCAAAACCTCATGACTTGCAGTCAGCAAGTCATAAGGTTTTGGGTTCGATTCCCAGGTTAGGAAAAGTAGTTAAGTGTTTGTGTCTATAGTTTGGTTACGAACGAACGATTAGAGTTCTACAATTGGCTCGCCTCCTATCACATAGAACCATAACTATAGCGGCAAAATATATGTGAGTGAAACACCTCTCTGCTTACATTTAAACAAGCGTTATATTATCAATGTTAACTATTGAATACTATAACAATAATGCCAATACTAAAACTACCCTCGATTAACTTGAACGTTCCCCGCGGCCAAGCGGTTTATAGTGCAGTAACGAACAAAGTTATCTAATTGAACATTGATATCCGATGGTACCGGTACTTGCCGCCAGATGGCGCGACCGTTGTTATTGTAAGGGTGGGGACGTATATAAACTGTATCAACCGCGCGTGTAAACAAGTTGTTAGTATTTTAGTCGCTCATTTTCATTTTTCTTCTTGTCGTATGGTTAGTGATCAACCTAGTGTCAAAGTTGTTCAAGCCACTCAAAGGCCTTTGACATGGCTTAACGATTGTCATCTTAACAAACTTTAACGTACTCTCCGAAGAACGGAGACGCTCAGTTCAAATACCATTATTCAGTCGCCCATTTAAGGAATGACCGCGCCAAGGGCCGCTTAACCCACAAATCATTTACCGACCCGTGAGCACAACTGGCAAAGGGATTTAGCTGAGAGATAAAATAATGACGATACATGCTTAAGGTATTTTATTCCACATAGGTACTTTGTTTTTGTGTTTACTTGCGACACTCAGTGTCTTGACGAAGGTCGGAGTCGGCTAAGGAATGGATCCAGAAGTAAATTGGTGACGAGACAGGTCTGGTGTCAATGGTGTCAGTGGTTTTGGGTGATATTTTGATTTTAGACTTTTAAGTTTAGCTTTAGCTTTTAGCTACACGAGTGACGTTTCGTTCATTAAATAAGGCGTCACACACGTGAATTTTGCGACAGAATTGACATACCTAATATTAATGAAATTAAGTAAATTAATAGTCTTTCTCTGTGCTCATCTGTGTATAAATTTGGTCCCACACAATTACTTACTTCTATAAAATGTTGCCCTGTACAAAAAATTACGCGATAATTCCGGCGTCATATCAAGACACACCTTTACCCATAGAGAGAGTATTGGAAAACTATCCCGTGAGTTGTGTACAGTGGGGTAGTGTTATGTAGCAAGTTTTGAAATAACTGCTGTTATAGTACTATTGTGTATGGTATTTTATCATGGGATGGGAAATATTGGTGAGATTCAATTGTTTTCTGTTGTATTTTTCATGAAGACATAATTTGGTGGTTGAATTATGTTTTGAAAAAGGTAATTATTACATTAACAGCCGATTTGATTCCCGGATCAGTAAAAATATTAGTTATATCTCTTAGCTTTGTGTATCTATGAGTTTCGTTAATTTAACGTCTTCAAATATCTCTTGCAAAATTTGATACCAAGTTGGTTCAGCAAATTAGCCATCAAAGTTTGATAACCAGACATTTTTTTAATATTACAAACGGGTGAAAGAACGACTTACGTTTTAACTAGTCCTCTGCCTACACTCTTGTGCTTAACCAGAGTGATAAAATGACATTATTTGCAACATTAATTTAGTATATTTATCTAGTGGTTAGTGAGTAAACAAGTGATTCCTCCAAGTCATACAATTAGCGGTGAGGAGGCTCGTAATAAGACGTTCAAGTCTGTTTGACTTTCATTACTTATGAACTCGTATTTACTGAGCTACTGTGCTATGTACATAGAATGTTGGCGTTTGAGACCTGGAGTTAGGTCTTATTTTAGCTTGACTTGGCGGTTTTAGTGCGTAGTACAGTATTAGGTGGTTACAATTACTGCTAGTTGGAATACTTTTGTGGTTTATGGAAGAAAATTACCGTTACAATATATATTTTTTAATAGCTTTTAATGTCTCAATTTTCTACAAAGATCTTTCCAATGCCTGTAAAAATATAGAATTTTGAAGACTTTTTTACCGTTAATGAAATAAATAAAACCAAAGGTTATAACTTGATTCTTAACGACTTAGAAGATAGTATCTTTTTTTTTCCATAATAAAAGATTAAGTTTTATTTCAATTTTAAAACTTCATCAGGCGGTTTTATTAATATTGGTTAGTTTATCGTAGATTTTGACAAGTGTCACTTTTTAATCAAATATGCTATCAAATACTTTCCGTAAGTCTTCAAACTAGGTTTACCAGAAAGGTGTGAAAATCCTTCAAGTGAACAAATAAATTTCACTTAAGTGTCAGAACGAGTTACGTTTCATGTAAACTTTTTGTCCGAGGGGTAGCAATGAGTTTAAGTTAACCAAGTTAGTGCTTAGACTAGACCGAGCTAATCTAGTTTGTTCTGGAACCTTATACTTGGGTAATGTGGTTAGGAGGTGTCAAATTGTTTTCTTACAGGAGTTTTTGTAATGTGACACTTTTTTTCCTGGATCAGTAGTTAAAATATAAATCACGTCGTATACTCTTCTACTGCTTGTGCAAAAACAAAGTGTTTACGAATTTATTAAATTAAATAACCGTAAATGTGACTGTGAGAACACAGCTTCACCTGATGAGCTTTAACTTTACCTGTCCCGACACTTTTTAAAGTCATTACGATTTAAAGCAAAATTAATTAACACCGCTGGTAAAATGAAAAATCAGTTCAGTATATTTGATATCTACAAAGAAGTTGACTGTTATTTATAAAATATCGAAATAACAAACCTTTCGTATTACTAGAACGTACATACATTAAAAATGATGATCAAGTAATATATCATTATTCCATGTATATCCTTGTATAAAAATCGTACAAAACTCCACATTAATGCAATCTAGAGTAAGCCGTTAAAAACTACTTACAAGCCGTTCCTGAAGGCGCGCAGTAAATCAAAGCCGGGAGCGAAGCCGCTAGATTTACGAGCACCAACACAATTTATAGCTGTCTTTGAGCACGCGGAGATTTGAAGCCGTGGTTATACGCCATTGATGCAAATATTGGATTTTTTTCTCGTATGTTTGTATTTCACTTTCGTCTATATTTTATTATTTTTGCTTGAGACATAAAACATGCCTTGTTTTATGAGAATAGGAGAGGTTTATACATAATTTCATTTTCTACCGATTGTTTTATTTTGGTGACTTTTGTAATCAAACTTTGAAACAAGACAACACACTAATGATTGAATATTTCAAAATATTAAAAGAAGATTTTTTTACTCATTTTATTTTTTTGCAGGTATGTTGAATTCAATGGACAGAGTGTAATTGAGTGAGGAACGTCTCTAATTTTAAAAGCACTCCGGGGTAAGTGATTAACTTAAGAAAATTAATCAACAACAACAGCTTAGCGTATAAAACAATTACGTTAATCTACTATATAGCATAGCTGTCAACACAATAAATAACAGATTCATCAAACTACACTCCGTAGCGCTGCGGTGTTCAGTCGAGAGCTGAGCAACTACTAGTCGTTGTGGTCATTGCAGCTTGCCAACTTGATTCACTGAGACGCTACTTTGAGACTTGAGAGTTTAAGCTGAGAATATTCTACTATAACGTACAAATTATAAACATTTTGTAGGAGGGATGCAGTTGCTTGTTATTTAGTTAAAGTTTTTCTTAAGACATAATGTGATTATGACTTCCTCCGTGGCGCAGTAGTTTAGGTCACCACGCCGATACCATAGTGTCGGGAGGTGGTGAGTTCTATGGTTGTACTTTGTGTCCGTTGTTTGTAAAAGTCTCCGCTACTCAAGAGCAATTCTTATTGCGGGTAAAAAAAAATAACTGGCTATGACTGTCATTTTTGGATTAGTCAAATGGTACGGCATCCAACACCACCGGCAAGAGCAAGCCGCAGGCTTTACAATTTTTTCAAGGGACGGAAGTCTACTACTCCAACTTTGTAACTAAGCAATCACTGAGAATTCTTGACAGATAGATATTCTTAAAAGTATCTTTTTCATGTGGACTAAAGGCTTTTGGTCAGCAATGGGACAGAAATAGGCTTAAAAAATGTTTTGATCCTACTCGAGATTAACTAAAAACTCATGTGGAAGGTAATACACAACAAATGCTACAATTCACATCAGTTACACTACAACAAGCAACCTAAAAGAAGCAGTAGTTGTATCTACGTATAAAACACACAAACAGTCTCACAAAGGCTGTCCTTTCAGTCGCATGACGTCACTCCACTCACACCACGCCACTGAGCACAAAGGTCCGGCACACACCTCGTGACGGACACCAGGTAATGGAATAATAAGACCTGAGACACACACAGGGCTATTTGAACTTTGTGTGCGGTTGTGAGGTGTAGGGATTTAAATTGAGGGATTAATGTGCTAAGGCAAGGAAATAAGAATATTTTGTCATACAATTTTTTCTTAATATTACGGCTTTTGTCCCTTATAGGCAGAGACCTTAGTATGCATAATATTACCCTGGGAACCTGCCTTACTAGGAACCTGCCTCTGTAGCGCATATGACTGCCGCACAAAAGGTCTTAGGTTCAAATTCTGGGTCGGGCCACGGTACGGGCATTATTACGCCAATGACATAAGGTGTTGATATTCTGATGATTGAATTGGATGCACTCGGCTCTTTATTAAAAAGTTTGTCCCATGTAATAAGAAGAACCTTTTGTATAAGTCATTTATTGAATTCCAATAGAAATCGTAAATACTTAAAAGCAATATTTCGGAGAACTTCGTTCTAAAAAAAATACTTTGGACCTCACGATCTCCAGAAAATTACAGAAAATGTAATTTACGGGAAATGTCACCAAGCCAGGAATTAGACTTAGATCCTTACTATTCACTATGACATCATTGCACCTACAAACATACAACAGTACACAGACAAGTCAACACTACTGCAACAGACATACTAATTCACTTATCTCGTTTTGCCCATAAAAATACCGGCTTCCATTCCTACAAAAATCCGTTTTATTTCGAGAGCGCGGCTTAACTGTAGTGACGGATACACTTCGGTGTCCGTCCATCCGACTGTCAGATACAATCGTCTAAACTGTACCAGACTTTACACCTAGAATAACTCTGGTGTATTTTTAAAATATTGTATTTAAGAGATGTATTTCTATCGGAATATTCTAATTCATGTTAGAATATTGCTCATAGAGGTCCAGATTTTGGTTACGTGCTTGGTAAATAGCAATAAGCCTGCCCCCTATTACATGGGACTAACATTGTTAATGGCTACCGACAACCGGGTAGTCATAGAGAAATGCCTCATGTAATAGGGGGCAAGCAAATTGCTATTTACCGGGCACTTTACTAGACTTCGGGGTACTATCGAGAAACTTTTTAATACATATTATATGTATGTATATTAGAAAATTCTTATAGCAATTTTATTCTTATTCAAGGTACTGAAAACCTAGCCTGAAATATATAAGCCTATATGTACCAAAGCATTCAAATATCCAAGCAATTCCTCAGCAAGTAAAGCCTAACTCACATCGGCTTCCATATCTCTAGATAAATTCATCTTTAACCCTAAAAAGCTGCTACTGAATAGCCAGACGTTTTTCTAACCCGTTCTCGTTTTCAATGCGATAAGCAGCTTTATCGCTATTTGCGTTCTAAAGATTTGAATAAGGCACAATAATTCAAAGGGTAGGGATATAGGACCCTTTTCCGGCCCATTTATTGGGTGTAATATGGTCAGAATGATATTCAGACTAAGCCGGTTAGGCTAGATGTGAATAAAGCCGGTAGAAATACAGAAAAAATGAGAAATGGATTTGTAAATTACTCGTAAAGAATTTTGTGCTAATGTATAAATGTTGAAGCGAAAACATGGTTAAATGTGTTATTAAAGATTAATGTAACCTTTTAGAAGGTTTATTTGTACCATACCTAAAAATGTCTTATAATCCTTTCTAAATTTTAATAGAAAGAATACCGGTACTATATTTTTGTTGGAGTTAAGTTTATTTTATCATGGAACACGTATGTACGTTGTAAGAATATTATTTAAAAGAAGAGAAAAAGTCGAAGAGTCGTGTTAAAGTTACCAAAGTCCATTGCGGCAGGAACACGTTTTTCAGCTGCGGTTACTTACCTGAAAAAAGAAGAAATAATGTTTTGAATACAATATGTTATATACACGCATGTCATAAATTATTTACAAGGTCAAAATGGTATTTTACAAACTCATCCTCAATTCTAGGCGTAGGTAATTTATAGCTTTACAAACATACAAATCTCACTCACAACTGAATTTAAGAATATATGTATATAATTTTTGCGCGTCAAACTACCCGTCTTTTTGCCACGATACACGAAGAAATAGCGTAAAATAATACCTACGATAATTTGGAAAAAATATCAGATATTTTTCTCACACTTAACTCTATATCAAATATCAACAACAACCAACATCACACTATGGGAAATTTCCCATATGACGTCACACGATCCCATTCCGTTCGACCATTAGAGGAGTAACAAAAACACCCTAGCCGTAAGAAATGCTATATCAAACCCGTAGTGTCGTTTTTATGAGTATTATTTATATAACACCATGGTGACTTTCGCATAGGGCGTATAGTATGTGGCAAACTTTAGACAGGGTCAGTTATACATACTGTAATTTTAAAAATCATAATTTGTTTCGCACGCGTTAAAAAAATTATCAGCAGTTTCAAAGTTTTATAAAAAAATATTTTGTTTTGGATCCCACCTCCAGTTTTCTGAATGCTAATATCATAGTCTGTATATAAGTACGAACTAACAGCCATCGCATTTCGCACACGTAAAGTATCCCCTTATATAATTTCCACAGCATTTGAAATATAGTAATTTATAACTATGATTTGTGGTTTCAAAATCCCTCGCGACTTAGCAATTAATACTATTATTTAAAACATTCATAATAATATTGCACTACTTTATTTATTTGATTTATAGATAGCAATGAGTATAAATCAGATATAGATAAATTATCGAGTGCAAAAACCAAATGTTAATGGATTGTTAAAATCATTATTAAATACGTTGGTTTAGAAAAACCCATAGTTTTTTCTACTGCACTGCCTAACCCTAGTATCAGAAAAAAGCGTGGTTTTACGTATGTATGCATATAATCAGTTTAGATAACTTCTAATAAAGTTGCTTAGACATTAAATTTTGTATGCAGCTATTTCAACAGCAAACAATTAGCCGCAAACTGTCAGCCAACCGCGAACACATCATAAACCGCAAAATGAATTGCAACCGCCATAACCGCCCCATAATGAGGACACGTCATAACGATGACGTAATAACAGTGACGTCACAACCCCGAGATAATCCTTAGTGATGAATTCGGGACATAATGCTGTTCTTATTAATTCTGGGGTTATTGTTGGTAAATAATGTCCCTTTGTCTCGTGGAAACGTATGTGTGGTATTAGAACCTACCTTTATGAAAGTATATGTGTTTATGTTTATGTACAAATCATTTATTGATTTAGGTCAAATATTGACACTTATGATAGTCGTTACAATTACTGAATCTATCAATAGCTCAGAAAGGGGATAGAGCCTTATGAGAAGAGCTAGCGAGAAACTCACGGCCACTCTTTTCAATCGCCAAAAGTTTTACAATGTGGTTGATATAATAATTGATCATGCGAGGAGCTGCCAACCATCAGCGATATAGACTAAACGTCAATTAAGGAAAAAAAATACATACATATCAATAAATACAAGAGTAAATAGGGACAACTTTTTTTTATAAATGCCAATATTGTAGCGTGCTTTTAGTTAACTCAAAAGATTACTTACATACAGTTTTACTATAAAAATGCTAGTTTGAGCTCTTCGAAGAAGAAAATTTAAACGTATAATGTAATTATCCAAAACACTAGACCACGATTTCCAAGATATCATAAGGTATAGAGAGTTAAGCAACCCTTAACTTTTGTAGATGGATGACCGCTCAGTGATATTAGAACTGAGCGTCTCCGTGCTTCAAACGGCACGTAAAATGTAAGTCCTAGTTGTTGCCAATTAAGGTAACAGTTATTAGGCTATGTCAAAGGCCTTCTTGCGGCATGGACAACTTTATTACTATACTTTTATAATCGGACACCCATCTATATCCAGTACTCAATAGCGATGCTTTAGCTCTTCACACAGTAATGTTCTTATTAATATCCAAGGTTTATTGTTCGTAAATAATGTGGCTTGCCTTTGTCTTGAGAGTATGTGAGTTATTTATACGTCTTCAATGTACCCTTGTGGAAGGAATTCCCTGCTTGGGATGTCTATTGTCTGCTTATATAATAATATGAAGTAAATAGGTAAAATATTTTTCTATATACGAGACTAGTTTCGAAGGCTTTGTTTTAGATGATCGAATAATGATAAAATTATAACATACGAAAAACTTAAGCAAGGAAAATACAATTAAACTTAAATTAATGTACTTTTATTATTTTCTTTTTCGGAAGGATTGTACAGTCAACTCCAAAAGTTACTTAACAACTTCATATTTTTAAAACCTTTTTGTTACGAAATTTAAATAAATACCTGAATATAATCAGGTAGAATGAGTTATATTTGAAAATTTTAATCAATGGCAAATGCTTTCTTAGTGGAATAATGTGCATGCTTCAGAATTTAGCGTTTCAAAAGATTGAATATGTTCAGCTACGTTCTCTGGCCTACCCCTAGAGGAGGAAGGCGTGATTTTATGTATGTACCATATGTATAAATACTACTATCCATTTGTTGATTTTAAAGCTTATTTGTCTATCAGAACGTCAAAGTACATCTACATCCATCAAACAGTTGCAGAAACATTTAATTCTACATTTATTATTTGCGCGATCCATAAATAGTTGTTCCGGATCTGGTTGTCTTTGTGTCTTGTTTGTATGTACGTAAAAGTCCCTGCGACACAAGAACAATTCTTAGTGTAGGAGTTGTCTTTAAAAAAGTGACTAAAAAGGAAATTAAACCTAAAACGCAAGTACTGCCTGGTAAAGTATTAAGGAGTAAGGATTAAAGAAGAACTTTATGAATTGAACCTAAGATTGTTACTACAGTAGTTAACAGTTATTGTAACTGGTAAGACTATCAGTGTAGATAGTTATAATAAAAGTGTAGTTAAGCTAATAACACTATGAACGTTACCTTTATGTAAGAACCGCTTTCTTAATAAAGGAGACTGCATATTGGCGAAACTATAGTACAGTATAGAGTGGATACCTTTTACAAGTATGTAATATATAAAACTAAAGGAAATCTATCGGTCTGTTATAATTTACAGATGTGGCTGAGTGATAAATGCCTGGAAAACATTTGCATGTTATTCGTTAATCTTATTCATGCTCGGAAGACTAGTTTATCGGGAAAAAGATAGTCCTTCGAGTATATAAAATGTATGAACGTCCAGCAAAAACTACTGAATTCAAAAGTAATGCCATAATTTATAAAATATATTAAGAGAACTATCGGATTGGGATTTTGCGTACATATGTTTGTACCATCAAAAATAATATCAAAACTAGTCTACCTGTTGTACGTGTAATAAAAAAAAACTATGTATCTGTAACGTAAAAAGTTTTTTTAAGAACAAAAATGATCCCTAGGTACGTTCGCCAATGTATAGGGTTGATACTACTCGAAGCAGTTGTGTATAAGGTTTAGTGATCCAATTACCGTGTGGTCGTAGTTATCGTAATTGTATTGTTCTACCTTTATTGTTATAGCTTATTGCCAATATTATGTATAAGACTTACTTTTGTAGGGAAAGTATGTAAGGTTTTACAAAATTAGCTGGTTTTTGGTATTTTGTTTTATATTTTGAGATTGTTTCTTCTTTCGAAACTGTTTAGCGGCTTAGAATAAAATTTTGATTGGTTAGAGCCTGGGAAGGGTAGTACAAATATGTTTACCGAAACAAAAAAAACAACTCTGCTGACAATAGTTGTCGGCATTATTTCTAGTCTATCTGTCACGTTTTAATTTCTAATCTACTGACCTGATTATTATAAACTTTATCGTAGAGATAGTTAAAGGCAATTTTTACTACATGAAAGTAGTTTTATGGTTATAAATGAAACTCTTTTATTTTTATACGAATCACATTTTCGTTTTTTCCTTGAAAAAGAAACCTTAACCTTATTATGAACGTAACGAATGAACACAATAAAGAATTCCAAAAAATATTCACAATATCATTCAAAATTAATATTTTACTATCAAATTAGTTTAAAAATGAATAATTTCCATATTCATTAATAATGCAGCTTATTAACACTAATTACACAATTATGGTTTTATGTTAAATTATTTGTAATAGTTTGATCAATTCGTATCGGTTTATATTCAATTGAGGTTTAGAAATTAATTTGTGTTAGAAATTTTTGAATTTAAATAGCTTTGAAATTATTAATTACTATTACTATTTGTATTTTGTAAACAATTTAGTTTCGTATTATGATGGCATACAAATCAAGGCCTTTTATGACAAGATGGACATATGGATGTGAATGAGGCAAGGGAAGTTTGTAAAGATCGTACCAAACGATCGTTCTTAGGTCGTCTTTGCCTGCTCCTATAGGAAGAAAGCGTGATTTTATGTATGTATGTATAATGTATTAAATTCATTCTACAGGCATGCATTCTACAGGATTTACCCCCGTAAATGCAACAAATTAATTCAATACATTTTTTTGCCAGAAGTCCGAAATCGTCGCCAGCACAACCCACGCTAGGGTTGCCCCCAATATCAAATGTTTAGGATTCCTTCGTTTGTACACAAACGCTTTGTAGCACAAATGCGCACTGTATTACGTCACTGAGGTATGTGATTAAAATACTTTTGTTTTTCCCTCGTTTCTCTGTCTGCGGCTGTTCTTTGATTTGCGAAAGTATTTTGTGGCTATTTTCGGGTTTTGTTTGAGAAAATTGTCTTGATTTTATTTCTATAGATGGCTGATAGTTTTTTTCAGCGTCCGGTAAACAATCAGTGCGTTAAGCAACTTCTGCGGAGACATTCCATAGATGGATGTCCGCATAGTGGTATTAGAGCGCACGTAAAAAATCTGTGTCGTTTTTATCTCTTAAGATAACAGTCGTTAAGCCATGTTAAAGGTGTTCGGGAGATTTGAACAATTTTGACGCAAAGTTGACCACAAAACAAACGACGAATGAAGTTAGATTTAAGATTAAAGTAAATACTCGTATATGGTTTTTTGTATATTCATCACATTGATACAGCTGCAGTCACATGTAAATTACAGTAGGCGACGGTAAATATAATCGTAGTTTGGGCTGGTCTAAAGTTTCTGCTAAGTTGTTGACTACCTAACTGTCTAAGTCTAACTTTGGATCTCGAAATTAATAGTAATATTATAATTGCACAAGTTACTCCTTCTGTGTGTTACGCTTGCAGAGCTTAACTGCTTATTTAATGGGTATACATGAAACTTATCATGCTCATTTTATATCTTAAGGAATAGGAACTACCATCTTCTGCCCTTGTTCGTTGGTATCACTAGTTTGTTACCATGAATTAGTGATTTGTCAGTGTGAAGGGTGTCTTTTGTGTTAATCCAGACTATAAACTATTTGAGAACCAAGTTTCATCAAAATCTGTTCCGTAGTTTTTATGTAAAATAGTAACGAATAAATATACGTGCATATATGCTCACAAACGTTTGCAATTACTTATGTAATATTAAAACATTTTTATTTCATAATACATAATTAAGCTATATGTAGGTCCACAAATTATTATCACTCCAATTATAATTTACACATCTTTTTCCCAGCCCTACTAAGCGCCAAATCCCTGCCCGGTCGGCCACACAGCAACAAAGCGGACACTAATAAACTTATCACTTATTATGTTTGTACATACGGATTTAAAGCTTTTTAAGGTTTTTTCCGCAACGCTCCTGTGTGTTTAGTATTTAACGAGCTAAGAGCTTTATGTTCAAGTAAAGTTGTGGATGTTTTTAATGGAAACATTCTTTAGTATTTTTATAGCGGAATACGGGTAATCATTTAATTTTAGTAATATTTGTAGCTATTTTTAAAAACATATTATTTTTATAATAGTCTAAGTCCAAATGCCAATGGAGAAAGTCTTTGTCTAAGACTTTCTCCACAATTAAAGTGAAAAACTTAGGTCAATAAAATTGTAATTACGAAATTAATTTGATAAGAGCGACTCCACTATTCGTGGAAACTATTTTTTGTCATTAAAACCTTAAGCTATCTTATATCGAAAATAAATTAATATTTTTTACAAAAGCGAAAAGAATTCATAATTTAATAGAAATGCTGTTGTATACATGTTGTAAAAAGTCATTTCACTGGGGGATTGGTTTCATCAAAAACATCTATCCTTCATAACATTTTCAACAAAGCAACTATCGTAATTTGCAAAGTTCATCGACCTCCAAAAATCAGCTGACGCCTGAACTTAGAGCATTACACGTATTAGCTGTGTAGACCGCGGCTGATTTCCCCCGGGCGCGGTCTAACGGGCTAGCTTAGGGGTGGACTAGATAGAGATTTTAATCCAAAAGATGAGCTTGCAGAATATATAGTTATAGATTGAACTAATCTATCTGTGAACTAAATAGCAGTAATGTATGCATTAGGTGATAACCAGATTAATTATTTCTCATTAAGTCAAAAAGTTTTGATTATTTTTCGGTGACTGCTGGGATAAGCATTTTCAATAACAACAGTGGAAAATTTCCACCCTGTAAACCCCATGTTACTTTGAGAGGATCAAATATATATTTTCAAAAGCCAAAAATTGTTTATCGTTACTGGGCAAAGGCATAACTCTTTTTCTTCCAAATTTCTGTGCCACGTGCGAATTGATGTAATCATGCATATTATCAACTAGCTGACCCGCGCAACTTAGCTTGCGTCGCCTAAGAGAGAATGGGTCATAATTTTTCCCGTTTTTGTAACATTTCTCGTTACTACTCCGCTCCTAAGAACCCTAGCGTGATGTTATATAGCTTATAGCCTTCCTCGATAAATGGACTAAGTATCTAACAATGAAATAATTTTTCAAATCGGACTTCGGATCGACTTAATCGGAGATTAGCGCGTTCAAACAAACAAACAATCAAACAAAAAACAAACAAAAAACAAACAAAAAACAAACAAACAATCAAACAAACAAACTCTGCAGCTTTATAATATTAGTATAGATAACATTATGTTTTAGACTGCACAAAAATCTAACTAAAATAACCTCGCAAGAATAGCCGAATAGCCTAAATGTTTTGCCTATGATCTTTTCTCAAATTTCACGAATGTTTTTTTGACTATAATACTGTCGATAGCATTTTTGTTGAGTGCATCCCTAGTCACAGCCCCTCAGGGGAATGGCGGCCAATAGCGACTACATTAGTTTTGTGAACCTCTCGTTACAATGATCTCTTCAGATAAACTATTTACTACTAGATAAATGTTCAGATAAACTTCTACTGAAAGACTAAAGTTTTTGACCTTTGTTTATTTAATGAATTTAGGTTTTAGACTTGTTGCTGTTTCTTTTCTAACTAACGTTTGAAGAATTAAGTTAAAGAATAACTTTAGTATTAAGATAAATAAATAAATATCTTTAGACCAATCATACGCAATCATTGGATTCCAAACCAAGTACAATTTGTACCATGTTAACCAGATAACTGATAAATATACTTACAGAATATATATACCTACTTACTTCTGAATACATACTTAAAAAAACTACTTATTGATAAGATTCCAATAAAAAAAAATCTATTACATGTAATACTTTTTATATTTTCAAATTATTATTATTAATGCACATTAATTATATTATTGAATGTAAATTAAATTTTATTATTGCAATTTGCAAGTATCGTTCACGAATGAAATATATTTTCATATAATATTTTGACCAATGCTATTTTAATTCCGTATCATTAATTCAATCATTTCACTGAATATTAATTTTTAAATAAATAATAATTATAGGTGGGGAACTTTATATAAAACGCAGACATGCTACTTTTTACATTTGAGAATCGAAGTTTTCAGCTGCAGTCGCTGTGTGCGAATTTAAGAAAGCAACTATTAATAAGGGCAAATTTTTACATCTTATAATAACTTTACCATGAGGACGGGAATGTACTATATAGGATGATATAATTTAATTTTCATCAAGTAAACCTTCATATTTACTCTAACTACCCATATAAAAGTATTTATGTACTATGTACTTATTTACTATCATTTGGTATTCGTTTTTTTTACTTATTTTCTTTACATTATTGTCCTATTTGTTTACTACTAGCTTTTACCCGCGATTTCGTCCGCCACCTGAATTTTCCCATGGGAATATGTCATCTTCCCGGGGTAAAAAGTAGCATATGTCCTATCTCGAGTATGAAATTATCTCCATACCTAATTTCAAGCAAATTGGTTCAGTAGTTTAGAGGTGATTGAGTAACAAACAGTTACTTTAGCATTTATAATATTAAGTATGGATTCCTTTAATATTTCATTCTTTCCTTCATAACACAAAAATTGCCCACACAATCAATAACGAATCTCAGTACCAATAAAACGAATATCCGCTGTGATCAAAATATTTACGAACACAGATCCAGATGAAATATCACCGTCTTTTTGTTCAGTAAATATTTGTCAGCGGGGTCAATGACCCGTGGGCGTGTGCCCTACGTAGTGGGCGTCAATTTACATAAATAACAGCTTTTGTCTACCACTGCCTGATTTCGTGGAGTTTGGAGGGTAAAATGTAAAATAACTAGCTTGAGTGTTCGTTAGTACTTACATATGTTTATTTTTTGAAATCTCTTTAAGTTGTCTAAGAGTTAGTGGTTTTGTGTGTTCGTCGGTTTGTCTGTAAAGAAACTACAGTATATTCTAGCAACAATGTACGTATTTAGGAAAGACAGCTTTTGTCCCGACTCTCCTCTTATCACTTGTAAATTAAATTATTTAAGAAGAGTTTTGGCAAGAGTGTTAGAGATTTTTCGGTAGTAAATGAGTAAGCTCTTATTACGAGGTTCAATTCTCGGGAGAGGCAAAGCAGTTTTGAGATTTTTTTATTCTTTCAGAATTTTCTCAATAGTAACCCGCAGTTTAGTTTCGTGTCCGGTTTATGCCAATAGGCTCTCTTTTTTTAACATGAAACTAACATTATTACTGGCGAAAAGTTTTCTCGTATACATATTTTATATACCTCTACCTTACAGTATAAATGTATGCGCTATGCTATGTTTGTAAATATGAATACACTCGACTTTAAAAAATAATAGTTACGTTACTTATATGGCATCCTTAAGTACATATGACGGCAAACAAGAACAACGGCCACTAGAACAAGCCAGTTAAAACTTAAACCAGCACTTTATCTCAATACACAAGTTAAGTGGAATCTTTATAAGAACAAGCCGGAACTACTGGCGTAGTAGCGTAGTGTAGTCTCGAGGGAAATATAGCAATATTGAGACAGTTTGTCGCGGCTTTAAACTATTGTACAAGGAATATTCTTTGGATAACTTTGACTGCAGTTCTATTTGAATATGATAACTTAAAGTGAGAATATTTTTTCACTTCAAGTTACTATTTTCAATAATGATTGACTGCTTAGGTGGCGCAGCGGTTAATTACGGTCGGGGGTTCGTTTCCCACACGGGACAGAAATTTCTGCGATTCACAAATATGTTATTGTTTCGGGTCTGGTTATACTTTGTGTCCGTTGTTTGTATGTTTGTAAAAGTCTCCGCGTCACATGAGAAATTCTTAGTGCGAGAGTTGTCTTTTTAAAATAAAATAAAAAAATAATTGTTGGTACAACGAACAATCTTGAAATAAGTTCGACTGCAGTAGTTTTTGAATATAATAACTTGAATCCTTCTGTAGAGCGGCAGGTATTGTATTCGACCGTTGAACACCTCCGTCTTGGTGTTGGGTTTTATGCTCGGGTCGGGCAAAATAGATTTTTCCTAATTCAATCTATATACGTCTATTTAAAAATGAAATGCAGTTCGTTAGTCTCGCTAAAACTCGAAAACGGCTGGACCGATTTGGCTAATTTTGGTATTGAATTATTTGTGGAAGTCCAGAGAAGGTGTAAAAGGTGAATAAATTTGAAAATGCGCGGTATTAAATAAAAACAAGAAAGCGTGAGCGGAGCTGCGGGGGTCAGCTAGTTAAGAATATTTCTCAGTAATTTTCTTCGTTCCCGGAAAATGATACATAGATAAGCGTACAATTCATCATCTGCTATCTTACCAAAGTACCAAGTACCTGTTGTCACATAACAACTCAATGGAACCAGTTGCTTTGACCCTTCCGTCTGTCCCATTAGTCCCGTGATTTTTCTGCAACGGGACAACTGGCACCAAAACAGTGTCACTTGTCCCGTCACGGGACAACTGGGACAAAATAGTGCCATTTGTCCCGTCACGGGACAACTCAACGGGACTAGTGGGATAGACCCCAATAAACTTGCCCCCTATTACATGGGACTAACATTGTTGTTTAGTTGGTTGTATTTCTTACGGCTCTGCCTACGCCTTTGGGTATAATAACAGGCTTAATATTATGTATGTATGTATGTACAAAATATTAATAAGGGACTTACAAAAAGAAGCTGTCAATAAAATTGTGCTTCACTGAAATAAAATCACGGATTTTCATTTCAAAAGAACAATTGAATTGAAAAATATATTTTCCCGCAAAGAAAGTAATAAAATTCCATACATACAAATACATTTTATCTGTCTGTAACTCTCGTATAAACAACTTTATTTATTTGTATTAGCGGTTTGGGTTCGATTCCGGGAATCGTAAAAAGGCAATCAAAGTCGCTTTGAACACCTGTGTTAAATACATACTGGTTTATTGAAGCTTCTAAAATTAAGAAATTTGGTTTAATGAAGAAGAAATTGTTTGTTTTGTTATATTTTTTCCTTTATTAAAATAATATTCATCCTTTGTTATAATCTACTCATACAAAATATAATAAAATAGAAAACGATTTTTTCTATAAATTACTAATTATATATACAATTTTTTTTTATTAATTTATTTCGCAGCCAAATGGCTGAGCTGAAGAACAGAAAGCTTCAATATGAAGTAAATAAAACTAAATAGCAATATTTACATGCATGATTTAACGTCCTTCAATTTGAAACATACTCATACCACCATTTCCTTAGTACATTTCCGACTTACGTTATACTAGCAAGAATTTCTTAACAAAAATGCAATAAGTAACACTTCGCGTGACCGAGAATCGAACCCGGAATTACATACCAGCAGGCACTTACCATAAGGACTACCATAACATGACCATCTAGCTAATACCACTTCCTTCTGTGCGACGGTGCGGGCGGAAGCTAGTATATTAAGGGTTTGTTCTGATGGAATGATAAACGGAATTTTAGTTACGCATTTAACGCAAAATTAGTTAACGGATATTGATGAAAATTAACACCTTTGATACTCCAGCAATGGCTCCGTGATAACTATTTTGGCAGTATATTTTAAATGTCAAATAGACCATTTATCGAGGAATGCTTTAGGTTATGTAATATCACGCTAGGACCAAAAGGAGTACCAGTAAACAATGTTATAAAAACGGGAAAAATGATGACCCGTTCAATCTTATATGACGTAAGCGAAGCTGCGCGGGTCAGCTAGTGTACAATATAATTGCTTAAAAAACCCATCGTAGTTCTTAAACAAATTTGTATTAAAACTACCTATTGAAGCCGATCAGAACTTACATAACATAATACCAGGCCGATCAGAACTTACATAATACCTATTTATTGTACAACAAGCAAGGATCAATAGAAACCTTTTAGCAGGACCCTCATCAAACCTCATTGTTACAAACTTATAACAATATCTTAACGTATTTGTAATGTTTACTAACTTCTAAACAATAGCTATTGTTTATTTGTATTACTGGGTATAGACCGTGACTTTACTCGTATGAAATTCGTACAGGAGAACCTTGAAACCAGCCCTATTTCTAAAAAAATGTGATACACAGACTAACAGAGTTACTTTTCGTGTTTATAATATTAACTAGTTGACTATCGTGTCTTCAGACTTGCAGTACTTTCAGATAATTACGTAAATAAAAAATATGGCTTTTTTATCTCAAGCCTTCAGTTATTGGCAGACAAACAGCTAGACAGAGTTGCTTTTGTATTTATAATATTTACTAGTTAAATATCGTAGCTTCAGAATTTCAGTACTTCAGCAAATTATTTTTTTAAGAATATGTGTTTTTTTTTATCTCATGCCTTCAACTATTTACATGGAGGTTTTGATCGGAATCAGTACAGTGGTTTAACCTTGCTAGTTAAACCGAGTTAGGTATTGATATTGAAACTTTTAGATTACGACAATAATCTATTAAAAACTTTAAAAAAGCCTTCCGTTCATTTTTTTACTTAACTTACTGACTTTATGTATGTAACGAGTAGTGAGAAAAAATCCGGCTAATAACATGAACAAACTGAATAGCTAGTTTATTATATTTATAAGGATCTTAGAAGGTGTTTCTGTTAAGTAAGTTTGTCTAAACAATACCTTTTGTTTATTGTATTAGAAGTTATTGGGAAGGGTTCTAGGCCAGGAGAGAGCAAGTTCAAGATGGTGTAAAGTTAATCATAGAATTTTAGTCTTAAATAACTTTTTACTGAAAAAATAAAATGTTTTTAAATCGTAGGTTAGTGATCAACTTAGTGTCAAAGTTGTCCGACCTAACCGCTTTTGACTTAGCTCAACAACTGTTATCTTATTGATAGCAACCGGGGCAAATTCTTACGTGCACTGAACCACGGAGATGCTCAGCAAAAATACCACTAAGCGGCTACCCATCCATATAAAGTCCGCGCTAAGGTTGCTTAACCCATTGATCGTGTAAACTAATCGGTAAGCGGAACTAGCTATGAGCGCCTAGATTGGCTTGAATTTCCCCCAGAAAAGCCGGGTATTTTTCCCTTTTAAAACCTGGGTTGTAACACCTTACTCTTCGGTTAGACTGGTTGTCAGACTTTCAAGCTTCTGACTACTGATAACGACAGTCAAAGATCTTCTCACAGCCGAGACCCACAATTTAACGTGTATTCCGAAACACGGAGGTACTCGATATGCATAAGATGGTCACCCATCCACAAAACAACCTCGGCAAGCGTTGCTTTACCTTAGAGATCGATCCGCGCGGCTGTTAATTAAGCCACGAGCTCCTCCAAACTATTAATGAAGTGATTAATTACAATCTGTACTTGTATATGGTACCGCAGAGCTGTCATTAAAGTGAATAGACTATATTATGTATTGTACTTTATAGTCCTAAGGGCTAAGGGTTTTAGTTACAGTTAAACGACATTATTGGTTTAGGTTTACTGTGATTGTTTCGTATAGTTTTAATTGAAGACAGTGAATGATATCTTCGTGGCCACAGAGAAGTGAAACACTAGCAGAGTGGCAATCGTGTCGGTTTAGTAATAGAACCTGCGTTTTTGTCAGCTCTGTGACTAAGCATGTAGGTAGTATTCAATGTAGCAAGAATTAAGATACTTATTATATGCATAAAAAATCGCCTGTTGTACCCTAAAGTTTAGGTGGTATAAAGCCACGTTTTGCCATCTACAATGTTGATCCTATACTTATAACAGGGGGCGAGCTTATTGCCATCTATCGGGCACATTACCGAACTTGAGCTACAATTATGAATTTAATATTCTTTGTTGGAGTTCCATACTTAAATAATTAAATAAATAAATACTATATAATATAAATTAGGAAAGATTAACAGCACTTTGGACTACGTCAGGACCGGGGGACCTTTTGACCTTTTTCAATAAATTAGAAAATGTCAATACCTGTAATAGTCCCGGGAATCGAACTTGAGACACCTTATAATTAGCAGTCGTATACACTACCGACCTAAAATAGTTAAGTTTACAATTCAGCCATATTATTTTGATCAAAACAATACCTATTGTCTATAACACAATTATCAAAAGATCTATTAACCCTTAGAATTAAGCAATAAACTTAGTATTACAGTCGTACTTATATTTGATTCTGAGCACGGTCTTAAGTCGGATCGAGTCTTCAACCGGTGTTTTAGGGTTAAGCTTCAATTGCTTTGAACTGTCGTAGTTATATGGTTTAGTATCTGTTTCATAGTTTATATTCATAGTTATACACAATACTCGCGCGACCCCACGTACGTTAAAAGTATCGGTTCTCATTTCAATCACAAAGAAGAGGATTTTGAGAAGAAAAATAAGCTATGTTCGGCTTGATTCTTTAACTGTGTCTATGATAAATTTCATCAAAATCGGTTCAACGATTTAGTAACGGCAGTGTAACGGTCGGATAGACAGATGCTTTCTGCGTTATGCAAATCATCCGCTAAAGCCAGATCCTACATGTCATTTCAGGTTTTAAAGTATCTGCAAAATGCTATCGATATCCATTGTTTGCGTTAAAGAGTAACAAATATACATCCATTCTCACAAACGTTAACTTTATAATATGACCAGTAGCTCAATACTGTATTACTATCGACTACCGACAACCGAACTGTCATCGAGAAATTTTGTATAAAAATCTGTACCTCGATTCTCTACTACTATCGACTACCGACAACCGGCTAGCAATCGAAATTTTGACATTTAGAATGTACTGCCAAAATGTTTCCTACGACACCCGACAGAGGCGCTGATCAGATTTTCGTACAAAATTTTTCGATGACAGTCGGTTGTCAGTAGTCGATAGTAGTAGAGAATCGAAGCACTGATCAGCGCCTCTGACGGGCGTCGTAGAAACTTTTTTGGTAGTACATGCTAAATGTCAAAATTCGATAGCTAGCCGGTTGTCGGTACTCAATAGCAGTAGAGAATCGAGGTACAGGACTAGCAAGATTAGTATAATCTATTTTTTCGTCTAAAACATTGATACCGCTATCAACTGTATACTGACCACTGTTACAAGTCACTGTAGGTATCACATTGATGTTCAGAGCTTGTACAGTCCATGTTATCTGTTTGGAACTATGCCTAATCGTTTGACCTTTACACTCGATACATGTCACTACACTATAACTATTGTGGGGACTATATATATTTATACTATTACAACCATTATAGGGTGTATTTCGTATGTCACTGTTCAGTACATTGCTGCTTTGACGTAATGTGTTAATCACTGTAAGCTAAGGGAGGAAACAATGTACAGCATGGTGGCTTTCCATTAGTTGTCAACTGAGATACGTGATACCGCCCTCGCTTCAGTACAAACGCAGCTTTACATTTGTGTATCTTAACTCCAGTTAAAAGATTTTAATGTTTGTATTACTTAAATTTTTGTGGACTTTTATTGGAATTTATTGTTATCATTTGCTGTAATGAGTTCCTTGAGAGTTTGTTTCTTTTACTGTTTTGTCTTTTTGAAATCAGTGGTAAATGTTATTTCTTTAAATATAAAAGATGAGGGTAAAATTTCACGGGGCGAAACTTCGAGCGAAAAGCTAGTGATCTTATTTTATATATATTCTAGTGCTATTTAAAGAAACATCAAAAGAAACTTTCAGGCCATCTATTTTCATCCGCCCCAAGTCTCGATCTCAAAACCGATGAATACTAAATCAGGTCCACTTTTTGTAACTCTTTCATTGAACAGTTTCATCGAAAACAATAGAAAAGATGAAAGGAAATAAAGAAATGAAATTATTAATATTCATGACTAACTGGAACAAAGGATTGGGGTTACGGCGACACGATTGTCAAATGTTTTTGTACGGAACGTCTGGTTTTTTGTAGATTTTGGCAATTTTGGAGCAGAATAGGAGCTGCTTATTGTGGCCATCAGTTGGCAAATCTACTTTGAGACAAGACGTATGTAGTTTACCAGTGAAAAAAATTATGGGGGTGTAACTTTGCATGTTCGAGATTTTTTAACAATCTTCGTGTAAGAATACAAAGTCCTCTACAACCACTGGGCTAGCGGGGTAGTTTTGAGGTCGCTCCTCCTTCCTATTTCTTGCCCAGCAGTCGAACAATATTTTATTATTACTGCCTGCTTTGAAAGGGAAGTATTAAATCCTTTTTCTTGACTTCCCTTACCATACTCAGTAATCGAACACCAGACCTGGTGATCAGCATTCGCAAATCAATTCTTAGTCTATTTGCACATACGACAAAGGCAGTAACCAGTCAGTACTATCAAATATTTCGACAGTTGAATCCATAAGTCCTTGCCGTCTTCATCTTAAGAGAGTGTATAAACGGTATTATTAGCGAAGATAAATGTGCCGATAATGTGTTAATGTGTGTGTAATGGACCGTGAACTGGAGACCACCGTGTATTTACTTTTGTACTACTAATGGAGGCTGGGTACATTAAGGTTTATTAATATTTGCTTCTTTTGTTCTGTTAATGGTCAGTGTACGGTCCAAGTTAGGCTGTACGAAGGCTTTTGGTTACGTTAAAATTATACTAGGACTTCACTAATTAAGAAACTATGAGAACTGAGGCTTTGTCTTACGTATTAGGCATTATATTTTCAACGCGGTTCAATCCATGTGGACTATTCATGTAAAGAAGTATTGATATTCAGTTTTTAGTTAACCAATCTGCAAAAATATTTAGAATATATCGGCTTAGCCGTTTGGCCATGACAATATGACAAAAAATATAGTGTTATGTGCTTCTACGATGTTAACAGGTTTGCTAATTTAGACTTTACAAATTTTGCCCCGTTGGGAATCAAACACCCCACACCTATGTATAAACCCTTTCAAATTGCCTACTAACCAAAACTATAAAAAAACTCTTTTCTCCCACTAAGGTGGTTGATAATAGCGATGCCATAAACCTTTTGTTGCGACATTACTGGGACACTATCGTTTACACGACACCTCTGGGCGTGTAATAAGGTGTTAAGCTCCGTAATCGTTATTACTTCTATGTGATAGGTGTTGGGTAATGGAGCGGTGCGAAATTGGGGTACTTGTATTGATTCAGAAAGGAGTTATTTTGGAAATATGTATGCCTTGGGATTTTAATAAAAAGAAATACTTGAATTATATGACTTGACGAAGAGTAAAAGTTAAATGCGTTTCATTTTTCTTATGTGATTTTCGTTTTTAAAATGGATGTTGTTTCACTCTCAGAAAATCAAAAAAAATATTAATACATTTTACTACATTACGTTAAATTTTGTTCAGGCAATTTGTAAATTGGAAAATTTCCTTGCTATGTGGGATTAAAATTTAGGTCACTTTTACTGAAGTAGTAGCATATCGGGATCCTTTTAAACTCTTTAGCTATGTTCATAACCTTGTTAAAAGTAATTCACGCTGGTAACGCAAAAAGTAGAATTTAAAACTACTCTCAATCACAATATCCATGATTTGACCATTTGAAATTGTGCCCTATACTTATGTATTTACTTCTACATGTCTGCTATATATCATCTTTGTCTACTCGTCAAAGGCGTAGCAAGCGTAACATTACATTGGTTGGCAATCCTACCTTACTATTAAGTGAGCCAAGCTTGCGTAATTAACCAAAGACGGCTTGTAATTATGTACTGTGCTAACGAAGATGACCTAATCTAACTAATGGGACACGTGTTTGTATGTTTGTAAGGCTGTTATGTGAGCATGTACAGTAAGGAAATCCGTAATCTATACTAATCTATACCATCTATACCAATATTATAAAGCTGAAGAGTTTGTTTGTTTGAATGTTTGTTTGTTTGTTTGAACGCGCTAATCTCAGGAACTACTGGTCCGATTTGAAAAATTCTTTCAGTGTTAGATAGTCCATTTATCGAGGGAGGCTATAGGCTATATATGCTAGTTTTGTATGATTGTCACTTAGATAATCAAAGAAGAAAATACTTTTAAACGCACCCTAAATCGAAATCGACTTTACCATATGGATAAATAAAGTTACAAGGTCCTTATCCAAAACTTATCAACGGGCCTTTAGTCATATATTATAATTATATGTCTTAGAAATAAAATAGTTATATCAACTATTTTATTTCTAAGACATATAATATATGTATGTCCGACTGCACCAACGATTTAAAGGAAAAATTTTAATGCTTCATTTACTTTTCATTATCATATACTTTTTGACCTGTCTGTCGGTATCGTGGCCCAGATTCAACCACTTTGTATTAAATTACAGTCGACTAGCCGTTAAAATAAACCGTGGCCGTTAATATTCAAATTAGTTGCTCGCGTATTTTAAATTGCACGGCGACATCTATCGAGCATAGCTTGTAGTTATGTAAATTGTTGAAATATTTTTTAGTAATAGGTAAATTTTAGGTCTAAATAAAAGAAAATGTCTAAAATAAAAATAAAGGATAAGCATTGAATTGTGAAGGCCAAGGTTTTTATGCAGTTTAATCTACAATTTGTGCTCGCAGTATTTTTCATGTACTGATCAATTTTTTTTTATTATACACGGGATATGTTATATCTAAATGCTTTATAAAAAAAAGGCTAAACAGACAGTTTTCAAAATATTTAATAATATTAGAATGAATAACTACCTCAAAACTTTAAAAATATCCTTGTTTAGGTGTTAGTCCTTAGAATAAATCACTTACATTAATGCCAGGTTCTATCATGACAATCATGACATTAGGTATATTCCGTATAAATTAAAAATTATTCCTTATTACTGCAAGATAACATGAGAATAATGTCAGTAGCATAGTAATGACCACACAATTGCCAATGCAAATGGGGTAGCATTGCATTACACTGGCCAACAGTTTCTGTTATTCCCTGTATATACCTATCGAGACTTAAAGTAAGTGCTAGTTCGGTTTGTCTTTCTGAATATAGTATCTCCTACACTCATTGTACAGTTAGAAATGAACCTAGTATCAATATGCGAAGGCTTAACCGCTTGTAACTGACTTTTACCTGCCTTCAGAAGCTCGGATATGCCGGTTACTGTAGCCCGATTTTCCAATACACTATCAAGTATCGACAACCGGCTAGCTATCGAAAGTTTTGTATGAAAATCTGATAAGCACCTCTAGCGGACGTCGTAGAAACTATTTTGGCAGTACATTTTTAATGTCAAACTCTCGATACTCAATGGTTCCAATTGTAGTGGATCGCGCAACCGATCTATGGCGCCAATGTTGCTTAGCCCATAGATCGTTTACTTCAGGATATCTCTTCGCGCGGACAAAGTCGCGAGCTTAAACTAGTAATATCTACTGTACATCAACACGATTTTATTACAAAGGAACACAAACCTTGTTCCCGGAAGACAGTTCCGTTAAACAAAGCGTATAGTTCGCATCGTAACCTCAGATGTAAACATTATAAATCTTAACATCGTAAATTCTCTACTATTTCGTTTAACAAGACGCTTCTGTAGTGAAAATAGCGTGTACTGCTTCTGCAAAATAGCAGTCCGTAGCAAAATAGCATTTGATTAGTAAGTAGCGATGATAAATTGCATTTTGTGTATTTTTTTTTATTGATACCTTGTGTGTTATTTGGTTATCTTTTTTCAATGTTAAAAGTGGAAATCAAAAACAGAAAGTAGTAGGTACTTAATAGAAAATGACACGGGAAGTCGGGAAATAATTAAATTACATTAATTGGTAATTAAACCTGCCTTCGTAAATAATACTAAAATTAACATTTGTCACTCTTTTATTTAAAATCATATCTTGTTTTTGCCAAAAATATTTACGATCTCCTACGGATGCTATAGCTAAATCGGGATCGATACAAATTTAGATAAAGTACAGATTTACGATCAGGATAAGGCAGTAACTCGGTCCTTACTGCTCGGGGTCAAGAATTTTAATTTGAAAATGGCTACCCCAATTTTTTGTAGATTATTATCTTTTAAATGAGTTTTTAACAGACACAAGGATGATTTGGGAATATTTTGTTTGTTTGCTTGTTTATTTGCCGAGGTAAATTCACTTTCTGTATCATTGACTATAATAAGTGTCAGCATTTGACCTAAATTAATAAATGATTTGATATTGATTTATATGTGATGTATGATTTATTAATGTATTTCACAAATCTCACAAATTTTCTTTGAAAAAACTTTGCGTATGTACTAAAAAAATAGCAAAAATATCGACTGGGTTTAGAAAAAATATTATTGCTTTTCCACTGCTAGACTCGGGTATACTCCTCACAAGAGGGCTCCTCACAGGTCAATGTATTTTTTAACAAAAATAACATTTTTGAAGAAAATAATGAAATCTTGCGCTCCTATCAGGTTCCTTGTTCGGAAGACCTTCACCCAGGATGCAGTGGGACAGTTACAGGTTAAAAATACTTCTTAGATGTTAAATTGGAGTTTTAAAAAGGCTTATGTATCATCGCCACTCCATTAAATTAGGCTATATGAATAGGTGTAAATATAACATAAGATAACCTATCTTATGATATATTTACACCTATTCATATAGCTACTAAGTATAGTACAAATTTTCTTGAAGATCGAAGGATAATTTGATTAGGGTGGAAGTACGTCGATAGGTCGGTAACCCTTCCATTTTCCGACAAATTCGTTTATATCCTTCCTAATCTCGTTATCGCTATTATATTATCTTGGATAAAGGTCTTTGAAGCAGTACGATGTCAAGTGCCTTTTAGGACTTGAACATACCGTACAAGTATAGCTAGGATAAAACAAACTTTTATTTTCTTTTAAAAAAGACAACTCCCGCACTAAGAATTGCTTTTGTGTCGCGGGGACCTTTACAAGCATACAAACAACGGACACAAAGTACAACCAGACCCGAAACAACTATTTGTGGATCACACAAATAACTTTCCCGTGTGGGAATCGAACCCACGACCTCCCGACGCAATGGTAGTAGCGTGGCCACCACCTAAACCACTGCGCCACGGAGGCTGTTAAAAACTGTCTTAATATCTTAAATATACAGCTTTAATGTAACTTATGTAATAAATGCCTACATGTAATATTATTTATTGCTTTTGAATAGCGTAGTATTAGCATTCAGTAAGTGTAATAAATAATATAAATATGTCGCCAAAGGAAATAAAATCTCTCACTGAAAATGAATGTTTTCATACAGGCTCTAAGCAAGGATTCAAAGGGATACAAATCATTACACATTGTAAACAAAATATTATTCTCCTTTTAGATAACCACTAGTTTTAGTCTGCAATTCTGCCCGCACGAAATTATTTCTTGTAACACATAATAATCTATGTTTTCTTTTAGATTTCGTACTAAAATCTATCTAACTATAGACAAACGAATAGCTATCAGTAAACGGTTAATGAAAAAGTGATCAGCTTGTTTTTGATTAGCTTATTTTAAAAAAGAGCCGTGAGTTTCTTGCCGTTTCTTCTCACGAGCAACAGCTTTTCCGAAACGGTGGTAGATTTAAAATACTATGACCATTTCAAATACTTGTTTATAGTTAATGAAATAAAACATATTTGACTTTGAATATAAAATTTTTGGTGTCGAATTCTCGTTACTTGATAATAAAATATTGATCAGAATCAATCTAGTACTTTTTTGTCAAAAGGCAACAATTACCATTCTGTATTTTGTTTAATAAGTTAACTAAACATACGTATTTATTATATTATTATCCAGTGAACCAAATATTTTCGTAAGTCTCTATCATACAATATAGCAAGCTAAGACTTGCTATTGAAAATGTTTGACCTCAAATAGGCTAGGAGCCGACGGCCGGAAACTGGTCGTTTTCAATAGCTCGTTCAGATTGGCGGGTTGCACGTAATAAGGCTTTCCTGCGATATAGTCTAAGAGCTTCAACTTTATAGTTATATGTCGATATTTGAACTCAAGGTTTTAAGATTATTATGCGAAGACATTTTATATTTTTCTATTAAATGAAAAACACAGTGATTGTTGGCTGGGTTAGTACATAGATGGGACACCGTGTAGGGCGCGATAAATGGCAATTCTTTACCACCTTTTAAAAGCAAAAACTCAGGTTCATATTTAAACTACCGCGACTAAAAATTTTTATAGTTTTAACTTTTATGATGCTCCTTTAATTACTCGACGTTTCGGCCAATACTCCTTTCGTATACGGTGATACGTATCCAAAAATGTAAGTCTCTTGTGAGTCTGATTCTTAGAGTACCGTACCCAAAGAGTAAAAATCTATCAGTCTATCTGTCTGTCAGTCCGTCTGTCTGTCTGTTTGTTTGTAGCCTGACTATATCTCATGAACCATTATAATAAAAGAGTTAAAATTTTCACAGAAGATGTACATATATACTTCTGTTTTTTTTTAACCCATTACTGACTCACTGCAGGGCAAGGGTCTCCTCCTAAACGAGGGGGAGAATTAGGCCTTACTGCTATAATAAAAAATCTTTTTTTACTTATGGAACCTTTAACGAGATGCTAAAAAAACAGTCAACTTCCACCAAACTCACAGCAAGAATTGACTTACAAAACCCTTTGTTTCGTATATAACAGTTAGAAAGAGACATACATATAGCAAAACTTTCGCCTCACTCGTTAAGTTCGAAGGTTGAACATCGTGAGAGCGTCCAGGTGGCGATTATAAATTGAATGCAAGTAATCGTCTGGGAACTGACGGTACAACGCCATCTGTCGGCGACGAGGTTAAACGTGTCAAGTGAAAGACTTTGGGACAAGTTTTATGATCTTAATGAATATTTATATTTTTTAGTTTGTAATTAGTAGAATACTAAATTAATGCTTTATTTTATTAGAGAACAGAGGTGTGAATTATAATGATCATGGTTGTATTATTTAGAACTTAAATTCTTTCTTTCTGGGGTCATACAACAATAGAGGTTAAAATAAAATATGTAAGATATAAATGTTAAGAACATACCCAAAAGAATATTACATGAATTTGCAGACCTGTCACGTCAGTCAAACTATGACAGCATTTGAATTCCATTCAATATTAAAGTAGCGTTCATATTCTAAAATTTTTTTTATAAACTTAAGTTATTATTTGGCGTGCGTGTTTTTATTGAAATAATTCAAAAATTATATTAGTCCGATAACTTAGGAGAGACTATAGCAACATTTGTATGCACGATATATTATTATTTAGACTATACATCGTTCTGTGTATGTATTTACAAAATAAATTAGCGGTATCAATTAGGACAGATACCAATTCAGATACCCAAATGCCCACGATGAATTTCTTCTACATCCATTTTCACATTTTTTCGTTCAAAGTTCCATAGCTACATAAATCTCTATACACTTACAGGAGAATACAGCTGAGCAATACATGCGTACATTGTTGTACATTTTATCACATAAGTTGTCAACTGAGATACGTGGTAATCCCACTGGTGACAGACAGCGAAGTTGTAGTAATAAGGTCCTCCAAAAATCAACCACTAACTGGAGTTGACCTTATTCAAAAGAACAAGTAACTATACATTTTTTGTACATTCATATACATATATATATCAGCTTAGCCTTTCTTCCAAGCTATGTTGGAGTCGGCTTCCAGTCTCACCGGATGCAGCTGAATATCAGTATTTTACATGGAGCGACTGCTTACCTGACCTCCGCAACCCAGTTACCTGGGATAAAACGATACCCTTCGGTAAGACATTTTTTGTACATTCATTTCTCAACAATTCTTATCGGTTCAAACTTCTATAGCTACATAAATCTCTATACACTTAAAGGGAAATACAGCTCAGCAATACATGCGTACATTGTTGTACATTTTATCCGGGATTAGATTACCATGCCACTCCCTATTGTAGGCCTGCCATGGCGGAGTGGAGCAGCAATTGCTTTACTTCATAGCTAGGGAGGTTGTGTTAACAAATTATACGGATTTTTATTCGAGTTGTTTGGAAGTTTTACGATTTTTTTTCTCGTGTTACACTCTCACAGGTAAACCGCTGAATCAATTTTGATGTAGTTTTAAGTGATAGTTTGACGCAGGTTCGATATAAAGCCATTTTTGTTGCAAAAATCTACACCTAAATCTTTTTTATTATATTCATATTAGATGTGACTAGAACCGCGCGGGTTTATTAAATTGAAGAAAAAGTAAAGGTACCTACTTTATTTTTTCTTCAATTTAATAAATTAATCGATTCATAAATTTAGCGTTAAAACATAAAAGACAAAGCTACAGATAATAATTATATCAAAGCCAAACCTTCGTGTTGCTTTAAAAAAACTTTGACATTATTTTCTTTCTCTCATTTATGAAAAGAAAAGCCAGAAAACTTACTGAAAAAACGTGTATTATTTCACAAAACATGACATTATCACAACCCATAATCATGTAACAGAATCTCCAGACAAAACAAATCATAAACACAGCTGCAACCTTCAAAATGTGATATTTTCACAGCTGGTAACACTGCGAGACAGGCACGGGGTTGCCAGTGTTGCCACACATTATGATTTATGACGTCACGGCTACACTTCGACACTTTCGTAGGGAGATAGTTAAGAATGTTTACACGAAGGATTCATGTAAAAAAATGTTTTTTTATTTCTATTGTTAAGGATTTTTTTGCACATGAGAAGTTAAACTATTGAAATTTTTTTAAAGAAACTTCCCGCACTTAGAATTGTTACATGTGGGAATTGAACCCACGACCTTCCGATGCAATGGTAGTGGCTTGTTGATCTTAACCACTGCACTACGGAGGCCTTCAAATTACAGCTGTCTTATACTTGAACATAACGCAAAGTTATACTCACTAACTACTACATAGAATAAAAAATCTGTTTATTTATAAGTCACTTTTATATTAAGAGATTAATTAATCAAGAGTCTCATTTTAGAAAGGTCGCAACACTGAAGGATTCCCACGCAAAGTCTATTAATTACTTTTCTGTCTGTTTTCTAGACTGAAATTGAGACGACAATCTCTCTCTAAACTGTGAAACCTTTTGACATAATATTATTATTGATTTTCGTGAAATGTAAACCAATTCACTCAAAGAAGGTGTGAACTAATAAAAAAGAAATACCTACTCTTTCATAAAATTTTGTCCGCTCTGCAACACCAGTTCCACATTATCCGAAGTAAAATATAAAAATAATTTATACCAACCAATCCAAGTTAATCTTTCTCAATAAAAAATAATGAAGTGTTCATAAAATAAAGCCTTTAAAGAAAGGAATAAAAGCCTTTGTGAGAGTCCGGGATACGGGTGTGCCTTGAGGGAGTTTCACTGTCACGGACAAACACTGGGAATAAAAGTGGTAGCTATCTTATTACTGTTCTGTATATGTACTAATATTATAAATGCAAAAGCCTGTCTGTATGTCTGTGACGATTTTATACCTAAACCCCTGAATCAATTTCGTTGAAATGTTGAACCTAGTATATGCTACTTTTACTTCAAAAATCTGTTCCCGGGTACTTTTTGTACGAGTGGAGCAATACGTGTTAGCTGGTTGAGATTAAAAAGAATGCCTACACTACACTAATGGTACCAAATAGTTTACAGTCCTTAGGACGCAACTGGTAATAATATGAGCAAAATATGTGCTGGATGTAACATAAATAATATATAATACGTTTAAGGAACGGTAGAATGCTATAATTGTTACTTCTTCGTCAGCCACACTCCTTGCCTACACCTGTTCTTCTTTTTTAATCATCTTATTCTGCGTTACGTGGTGTCAGCACACAATAATCTTTTTTAAAAACATGCTATGGAAGAAATTCGTCTGATGTCTTAACAACCGGCCGCCTGTCTTACTTTAGCCCTCCTTGGGATCGTTAAACTGGAAAGTGGAAAGAATTTAGGCAGTGGTTATATGCAGGTTAATGGTATAGGCATCTGGGATGTAGGGGATGGCCATACTGTGGGACACTGCAGCTATGGAAAAGGAGTTTTCCTTGCCTATATATCGTATTTTTATTTCGTCGCAGTAACTTTTCTGACACACAAAGTCAAACGACGCGTACTCTAAACTGAAACATAAGACGTAGGAAGCTGACGTTTTTATAATTTTGTTAGTGAACCACAAGTTTGAAGGCAGGAGTTTGAAAGTTTCCGGCACAAGCGAGGACACCACGCTTCCAGAGAGTTACTTGCGAATAGGTTTATATAACGCCTCAGTTTGGAGAAATTAAATGTGACGTGAAATTATAAATTATTTTGAAGAAAGTCGCAGTTGTAATGTGTTTAATAAATAACAGGTGACACAGTGACAATGATGAAACAAATCTTAATATTAGAGACCCAAATTGTTAGGATTCTTTTGAAAAAGTGCCTTTTTATTCTCTTCCTATCTTCTCTAGGATATAACAGTCTATGATGCCGCTAAATTTTATTTAAGTCGGTCCAGAAATTTTGCCGTGAAACCGAAACACATTCTATATTTATTAATATATTTTAAGATATTTTATTGATTAATTCTGTTGAACGTCTTGTGAACTCTCAGTAGCTTATTTAATAAACAATATTTACATAGTAAAACAACTTACTAGAAAGCCTTGTATGCAAGCTACGTTAGTGAAAGTATACGAAATTCAAAATTTAGAGCATCAGAGACCCGTTGTTGGATGCAGCTACTTTTTACAAATAAATAGAAGTATAATTTAATTTAGAATTTAAATTAATTGTACATAACAGTGCCTTTTGCTAAGTTGTCAGACTATAGTTCTTAATTAAGTTTTCCACCATACCGTTATTAAGATGCCTCTCACCAAAATCTCTAATTATAATTGCAAATCAGTCGTTATAAGTCGACAACTCATTTGCGACTTACCGCGCAACTTTGATGACGTCACACGCAACTTTAATTGTTACCGCTCCCTTGAGACCAAGTTACTTAGAATACTTAGTTACTATGTACTTCTAATTTCTTAGTTACATTATTAGTCCCTAGGCACGTATAAATCTATAGAAATGTTTTAAAACGTTTTTTTGGTACAATATTAGAATAGTCTTTTGTTCAAATACCTATGTTATAAGTTTTTTGTGTCCATTTATAAAATTATATATATATACTTAAGAACTAATGTAAGTACCTATTTAATGACTTCAGATAAAAAAATATTTTTTTAGAGGAATCTACGAAGCGATGGCACTGAACCCAGGACTATCATAATATTATTGTAAATGAGAAGGTAAATTTAGTTCGCAATGTGTCATTAACGCTTTCACGGCTATTGGTGTACCATTAGAGGCTAAATTTTGCAGTCCAATAGCTTTTATCCCAGGAAAATTAACACACAATAAATATTAGCGCAAGCAAAACATTAAATATTTAAAAAAAATCTTATCCATCTATATCCAAACCTAAGACACCATCACTTAACTCAAAGTCAATCTCTAAACAAAATTAAATTCGTTAACCCGTCTCAAATCACACGTCAACTAAATTTAAATTCACTACGACAAGAAAATCCGAGGGTAATGAAATAAACCCGGGTTTAAACCCGTCTCGTAAAAGGTTTTAAGTTAATCAGTTAAGATGTCCATTACTTTATTAGGGTTTTGAAACGCGAGATAGTTTTATTTCGGATGAATATTTAGTTAAAGTAAATGCACAAGATCGTCTTAGTGATTTAATTTTAAAGATGTTACTTGAAATTAAATAGCTGTTTATTTGAAAAGATGCTAGTTATCTATCATCTTAGTAAAAAAAATATTAAGAGTATTTTTTTAAGAGTAGTAGATAAAATAAGCTTACAATATAAGGGTCTCCTCCTGAAATTATTGAGGGGTCAAGTCATGGGCCACCTTGGCCAAATAAGGAAGGGGATGCTCAGACCATGACCTTTAAGCTTTTATCTGTCTTTATTTTTTTATGTGTGTCATATTGACGACCTCCGTGGCGCAGTGGTTAAGGTGACCGCCACGCAACTACCATTGCTTCAGGAAGTCATGGGTTCGATTCCGACACCAAATAGTTGTTATGGGTCTGGTTGTACTTTGTGTCCCTTGTTTGTATGTTTCTAAAAGCCTCGCAATACAAGAGCAAGTGGGGGACTTGTCTTTAAAAAAAACGAGTTCTTATATTTTTTTACGTACAGTCACGTACATAGCTGTCCACTACAGCGGTAGCCTGAAATCGGATAGTCTGATTGATAGGTAAAGCCCTTACTACTTACTATAACCCTTCAGATAAGGTCTATAGTACTAGTCGCATGCCAACCAGGAATCAGAACCTACAGTCGTAAATAAACAGACTCTTATCTTAAGGACGACCTTCACAAGGTCACTGCGAGGTCAATGATCGGGCTTTATTTACAGTCTTGTCAATAAAACACTTTCACATTAGTGAGAGTGATTCTTGACAAGAATTGTAGACACTAATTCCGTGACTGATGTTTTGGTTTTGATATATAAATCTGGAAAACAGTTTCACGATACATAATAAAGTATCGAATAAGGTATCAGATTGATAAATTAATGTCGGTTAATGTATAAACAGATTTTACAATATTCTACTTGATAAGCAATCATACACTTGTCTGCAGGTGATAAAATCGGGCATTGAAGTAATTACTTGTAGTCATTAGAAGTGCTGTTTTGACCAGACACAGCGTGGCATTCGCTTATCACATTTTTTTCTCCATAAATCTGCCGATAGTCATTAGCTATTTTCAAATGTCAATTGTGTACACAGTAAAATGTATTATTTGCCTTAAATTTGAAAGTAAATAAATATTTCTGTTACTTATCTGTTAAAGTTATATCTGATGCTGAAAATATTTCAGGAGTATTTGATTGAAAGATAGCGTACATCTACATTAATCTAGATGGTGGCAATCGCGGGAAATTAAAATTGATATAATGCGGACGAGGCTGCAAATGGGAAGATATTACCTATATAATTGTTATATAGGTAATTTTTGCCTATCTGCATATTTTTTTTTGTTAAAAAGACAACTCCTCCCCTAATTATTGCACTTTTGTCGCGGGGACTTTTACAAATATACAAACAACGGACACAAAGTACAACCAGACCCGAAACAATTATTTGTTTGTGGATCGCATAAATAAAAGTTCCATGTGGGAATCGAACCTACGATCCGGTGCAATGGTAGCGGCATTGCGACATAAACCACTACGCCACGGAGCCAGTCCAACCTGTACCAAAATATGATACCACAAAGAGTTCGATTCCCGAGTCAAGCAAAGGACCCATACATATTACGTGAGATTAAAATTGTAGATGATGAACGTCAGGTTTATTTTAAACAAGTCTGCCTTGATGTTAAACCAGCTTAAATAGAGCCTTTTTGGAACTCTGGCCGTATATCCATACTAATATAATAAAGCTGAAGAGTTTGTTTGATTGTTTGTTTGTTTGAACGCGCTAATCTCAGGAACTACTGACTTTCAGTGTTAGATAGCCCATTTATCGAGGAAGGCTATAGGCTATATATCATCACGCTACGACCAATATGAGCAGAGTAACAGTGAAAAATGTTACAAAAACGGGGAAAATTATGATTCTCTTATGTGACGCAAGCGAAGTTGTACGGGTCAGCTATTTAAAATACAAGTCGTTGTCACTTTAATTCCACCATCTTTTCCGATTCGTCTATAAACACAGTCGACTCGTGTTAAAAATGTACATATTAACATAGGTCTCGCCTTCACTTGAATAATATGTACGAAACGAATAAAAAATACATTTGTTTTAGCAGTTTTAAAGGATTTTCAGATAGTGGAGTGAAATTGTAATAAGTTTTGAAGCTGGGTAGAAAGATTTTCTTTTACAAAATGTGTTTAAAATTAGAGTGATCTTTCTATTTTGTTGTTAAACATTTCATAACATTTATTACTGTTATGTAATTCATTAACAATGCATTGTCTTCCATACAATAAACGTGTTTTTTTTTCATTTTTTGATGCAGAACCCTGCGTGCTTGAGTCCAACTCGCACTTGGCCGGTTTTTTCAATTACCTATCAGCAGCGAATTCATCTACTTTGTTCGATTTTCGATGGTTTTCTCGTATTTTTCCTCACGTTTATGCCTGTATTAATATAAAATAACGTAGCGTTTATCACTGAAAATCTTCATCATTACAAGATCATTTCCCAAACTACCTTTCAAGAAAAAGCTTCCATTACAAGATTAATGCCCCACAGCGCAAAATTCTCAAAAAACCACCGTATTCCTTAAAAATAAATCACTTTGAAAGTTGCCTAACGTTCTAAACTCGGCAAATTATCGAGTGCTCTCAAATTTCACACAAAGTCAGCGTCCCGGGGGCTCATATCGGAAAAAGTCCTTGATTTACGATCGAAACTCCGCGCCGTATTGAACTAGAATCTGATAGCTGGGCAAGTTAAGATGACATTAAACTCTTAATGAAGGGTAAGTAGGGATTAAGTAATTCTTTCAGTTGGTTAGTTCTTGAATATACTGGACATCTTTAACATTTCAGTTATCTGCACTGAGAATGTTTAATATGAGCTTTGTTTAAATCTTTAGTTACTGGTATAAATATTTTTGAGCTCTAAAAAAACCGTTATTCTTTGAAGTCGACTAAGTGTCCTGTTGGCTGGAAACCAGTGAAAGAAAATTATAACCGTAAAATTCGTGATAATAAATTCTACAGCGCCATTGTATTGTACAGTTTATATAATTATTTTATCTGAATAAATAAATAGTAAGCAGTAATAGTAAGTTAAATATAGTGTAGTTTTACAAAAGTAAGCACCGATAAACTAGCTTACTGTGAATATAAATGGCTAAATTAGAAGAAAAATAATTGTTTTATACGTCATTAAACTTTAATCTTATAAAAGTGAACGGCAACAAATCTATGTAAACAAAAATATATCACTGAAATGTACGCGCATTACATACGAACAAATAAACTAAATTTTATGTATATATTATCCAATTTTATTTATAATATACATATATAGCATATTTGTAACTGTCAAGGCAAGGTTAGTATGGGATCTATAATATACATATATCCAATCCGGATTGGAATCAATAGGATGAAATGACACTGTACCCGCCAGTAGTCGAGCCAGTCCTTAATATTTTAATCTTTAAATTAAAATTCAACTCAAGATTTAATAAGAATCAAAATCAATTTCAATTCAAATCACCAAACAAATAATCATTTAATTCTCGATCCAGTAATAACCCATTTATTTTGAATCAGGGCCTTCCTTACCTCATTTAAATATTGAAAGCTTACCTCGGCGTTGATCGCTGGCGGCATAACAATTTTCTTCTGAGGGGGCGAACGTAACACCACATTTTCGTCCCGAATTATAATCTGTGGTTCCATTGCAAGAAGCTTTTTCTTGCATTCTTGCATCTGCAAGCATTCTTTCTCCTTTCTTGATAGCACTGATTCTGATGACGCATGTTTTGAAGAACATACTGATGTGTTTTTGCTTGATAGTTTTAGACTGTCAATTGATGCTGTCATTTTTGCACTTTCTTTACCGTTTGAAGATGCCATCTTGGTTTTAGATGATTTGTTTTTGTTGTTAATTTTGTTGTTAGTTTTACTGTTTTTTAGATACTTTATTTGGTTTTAGTCACTTTTGTTAATTCTTGTTGCTTTAAAAGTAAATTGGTTTGTTTTTTGCACTTAAATATTTATTTGTCACATCACTGTCTCAGAATTCTTCAAGCTTGAAACATGTCTATTTTAAGAACTCTAATTCACATTTCTCCGAAAATTATTTCGGGTTTTCTCTTAGTCTTTGTAAGCTTTAATGAAAAGCAAAGTAGCCTAAAACCTAACCTTGGTTTCTATTAAGAAATAACCTGAAAAAATACGTTTTCAGCATTAATTCCGCAGCTTTACCTAACAAGACATTACGCCGACCCTTGTCCGGTGGTACGATTATTTTTATATTTTGGGGCCAGTTTGGGACCAACTTTTGGGACGAACTCTGCGGTTATTTTCGCTAGGTTAAAGGATGTTGGGTTAACGAGACGTAATAGCACGAACGACGGTAGATAATGACACGGTTCAAATATAATATACAGAAATAAAGATGTTAAAAATGTGTTCATAACAAATTACGTTTGATTATGTATGTGTGTGTTAAATTACTGTGCCAACACTGTTTGTGTGTGTGTGTCAATGTTAAAAGATCAATAAAGAAACAAACTGAATAATTTTTTCTCACACAAAAAAATAGATTTTTGAATATATCAACTGAACTGTATTTACATTTTGTAAGAGTAGTATCTATATGACTAATACATAGTTATAAAAATTGTGTTAGATGTCAGAGTAGAGTAAAAAAAAATAAGATTTTTCTAGAAAGGGGCATTACACTTTGATCGAGCGTAGTATCGTGGGTCAACTAGTCATTTGCTATTCTCTTTAACGATTGATTTGGACCTTTGTAGGTGCATACACGTGTTTTGTATAAAACTTTACAGCCTCAGTGACGTCACTGGTGTAGTAATCAGTATAGTTAGAGTTCGTCCCACGGGCCGAGTTTGTTTACAAATTGCTTTGTCATGCTAAGTGTGGGACGAAACCAGTTACTGTTTATGTGTGGCAATCATTTGTAATAATGCGTGGTATGACGTCATAGTTTAAATCAAGCCTTGTTTCAATATACATAGGTAGTAAGTACGAAAAACACATATAAATAGGATAGGTAGAGAACAAAGGACGCTACTTGCTATTCGATACAAACTTTACTGATACTTATTCCCTAAAAATGAAATCTATACTAATCTATACTTCTATACTAATATTATAAGAGGTCAACTGCCTCTGTGGCGCGGTCGGTAGTATATGCGACTGCGGTGCGAAGGTCTCAGGTTCGAATCCTGAGTCGGGCCAAAAAGTCTTTTCTGAGATTATCTGTTAAGAATTTCTTAGAGATTGCCCGGAGTTAGGAAGTTGAGGTCGAAGACCTCCGTGCCTCGGAGAGCACGTAAAGCCGTCGGTCCTACGCCTGACCTCTCACTGGTCGTGTCGGTTATCCGTCCCACCAAACTATGAGAGTGATGGAATAGAGAGTGTACCTGTGTATTGTGCACACACTTGGACACTATAAACAAAGTCCTGCACAGATGGCCAGTTTCAATGAAACTGACCGCCGTAGCCGTATATCGGCTAGGAGGTCAACTGCCTCTGTGGCGCGGTCGGTAGTATATACGACTGCGGTGCGAGATGTCTCGGGTTCGAATCCCGGGTCGGGCCAAAAAGTCTTTTCTGGGATTTTCTGTTAAGAATTTCTTAGAGATTGCCCGGAGTTAGGAAGTTGAGGTCGAAGACCTCCGTGCCTCGGAGAGCACGTAAAGCCGTTGGTCCTGCGCCTGACTTCTCACTGGTCGTGTCGGTTATCCGTCCCACCAAACTATATGAGAGTGATGGAATAGAGAGTGTACCTGTGTATTGTGCACACACTTGGACACTATAAACAAAGTCCTGCACAGATGGCCAGTTTCAATGAAACTGACCGCCGTAGCCGTATATCGGCTAGGAGGACATTATCTATACTAATATTATAAAGCTGAAGAGTTTGTTTGTTTGTTTGAACGCGCTAATCTCAGGAACTACTGGTCAGATTTGAAAAATTCTTTCACTGTTAGATAGCCCATTTATGGAGGAAGGCTATAGGCTATATATCATCACGCTGCAACCAATGGGAGCAGAGTACCAGTAAAAAATGTTACAAAAACGGGGAAAATTATGACCCATTCTCTTTTATGTGACGCAAGCGAAGTTGCGCGGGTCAGCTAGTGTTATATATTTTTCAATTTATTCCCTTTCATATTAATCACATTATTTCTATGAATGTGAATAAAGCAAGGAAAGATTGTAAAGATCGTATCGAGTGGCGTTCTTTGGTTTCCACCTACCCTTATGGGAAAAAGGCGTGATTTTACGTTTCTTTCCTTACGGTTTGATCAGAAAGTTTTTAAAAACATACAAATAATAGACACGGAACCCAAATAGACCGGAGCATACATTTATTTCAAACGAGAATCGAATTGACACTTGAACTTAGTGACAACCTTAACCAGTACTCACCAGTCGCTTTCACGATATAAAAAAAAAACACTTAAGTCTAAAATAATTCGTCTACTTTACAAGTCCCTTAAGTACATTTAAATTGGGTGAAATTGAGTGATTGAGTGAATGAATAGCATAAATAACTGGAGAGCTTTGAAAAGGGACTAAAGGTCCACTTATAACAAGAACAGCTTAAGTAGGTAAGGACGAAGTGGAATTTGTTACATTTTGGATTTGATGAAATCGGCTACTGCTTTAGAGATACATTTTATTATTATTTAAAGTAGTCTAACATTTGGTGAAAATATTACCAAAAAAATTGGGTAACACATTTCTTGAACAAAAGGTCTCCGGCCCGCACTTAGCCAGCGTGGCGGACTCAAGGCCTAACTTCTTCCTCGTTTAGGAGGAGGCCCAGCAGTCACAATTAAAAAAAGAAACAAATTCATCACCCCTTTGCCGAATGCTACGAAATTGTATCGATTGTGAAAAAATTAAAATCCTCAAGTACGTGCGATTTCGTCCACGAGAAAAGATTTAAATGGTGTCTTAAGCCAAATCATAAACTACCTATGTGGATGAGTAACATAACAAACACACATCCATACAAACTTGCCTGTTTATTATAATATAAAATATACAGGATTTCATAGCTAATTCTCTTTACACGTCTCATCAATCATATTCACAATATTGACGCAATTACTACTGATTTTAAATCCTATATCTAACAGCACATTTTCAAACCGCTCTTAACGCGATCACTCAACGGGAGCTGTTGATTCAATTAATGATCGTTAACACACACACATACGCGCGCACACACACACACACACACGCGAGCACATACAACATTTATGTGCAAGTAAACGTATTTATGTGTGTGCAAAATTGAAGGTGTGTGAGTATTAGGATGTCTGCACACTCTTAGATAAAAATGTTTATGGCATAAATAGATGATTAAACTGTTACATTAGAGTACAAAATGTACCGATTTTTATAAAGAAAATCACAGTTACCAAAAGATGTTAGATAGCAAGCCATATTTTCAACGAGATCGACTGTAAACTGGCATGATATTTTGTTAATTTTTGAGTACCACAAACGTACGTTTAACAGCAAGCAAAAGATTCAGCATAATTATTCTATTTTCCTTTAGATCTGTTTAATGCTTTGCCAAAATTATTTGATTTGGTAAGAAATCACCTGACCGCCCAAAACTACGCTTAGTGTGAAAAGGCTCTATATACGTTTGCAAGTATGTATTTATGAATATGTGAGCTTGTGTATGTGTGCATTTGTGTGTGTGTGTGTGTGTACCGCAATTCACTTTTGAATTGTTTACAAAACAATACATCATAATCAATGTTATTTTTAATGTTTATACATCGGGAGTGTATTTAGTGTGCTTATTTGTATTAAAACATGTGGCTTGTGTTATATTAGATGTTAATATATGAAGCTTGTTATGTGAAGGGCAAGGTTGTAGTGAATCACTACAACAGAATGTTAAGCAGAGATTATATTAGGTCGGGGAAAAAATATTTTCGCAGTATAGTATGTACGAGTATGAACTTGTAATAAAATCTCTTTGGCTTCAAGAATCACAAATGAGTACACGGTTCATTAGGTTTTTTTCAGTGAGCTCGTGAGGTACCCAAATAGCGAGCTTTTTTGTGTCGAGAAAAGATTTTATTACAAGTTCATACATACTTTAATGCGAAGAGACTTTTCCCCGACCTAATATTCTACAATCTTAAAAGGCTTAAACACACACACTTTTTTAATGTCACTAAAATTGCCTCTGTCTCGGCGGTAGTGTATACTACCTATCGATGTATGTATGTATGTATGTATGTCGATGTATGTATGTATGTATGTATGTATGTATGTCGATTGTTGATCACGAGATCTGGGGTTCGATCCTCGGGTTTTGTATTTTTTTTGGGATGTTCTCAATAGTAGTTCGAAGTTTGGTAACGTGCCCCGTATATGGCAATAAGGTCGTCCCCTACTACATGTGACTAACTTTGTAAATGGTGAAACGCTGGTGCGTGACATATGACATACACCAGTATGTCATACTTCTACCTACTTTTCAGGTTCTTAAAGGCAAAATGCCACAAATAAATTAAGAATATAACTACAGTTGGTTTTCCATCGTCTGTTATGTAATTTTAATACTTTTGACATTCTGACGGATTTGAATGGAAATAATCCGTCAAACAAAACGGAAAAATTATTGAACAAAGTTTATTGAAAGCGGAAAACTGGCGTTGAGATTAAAATGTTGACTGACTGTCTGATTTATTAGACTTTACCAAATTCCCCATCGAGAATTATACCATAATCAACCAAGGAATTTATAACCTCGAGCATCGGGAATTTTTACAAAAATATTTGAATACAAAAGAATACTCCTTCATATTTCTTTAAGAATATATTGTTGTCAACGGTGGTTTTTATACATTAATACGGACTCCAGTAAAGTTCAAAAACTGTTTAAACGTGTAAATAAATCTACATGATAATTCATTATAATATATTATTTTATAATAATGGTATTATTAAAAAATAATTATCATTTGCTCTACCGGTGAAGGAATATATTGTGATGAAACCTTGCCTAAATATTAATCAACTCATTTCTTAAAGGCATGCAACAAAAAATCCCCTGTCCCGCAATTGGCCAGCGTAGTGCACTCAAGGCCTTACTATTCCCTCGTTTGGAATCAGACCCTTGCCCAGCAGTGAGACAGTGTCAGGTTAAAAAATAATAATAAACCTATAGATTTGGTAGTACATAAATGACAATATTCATAAACTTCATTTTATTCCCCACAAATACAGTAAAAAATAGCAACAATTTGAAAACCAGTGATAAATGAATGACAAAAGAGTCAATATATCGTGCACGTAACAGTATGACGTCACAGGCCAGTACCACGCTCACACACAAATATTGCCGCAGTTAAAAAATGAACCACAAGTCCACTTTTTACATGACACGGTACGGGAACGACACGTAAAAGGAACCGTAATTTTTATTTTGTACTTGTACATTTGTACAACTGTGCAGTGATAGCCGAGTGGTATAAGTTGGCACCTCCCACGCAAGTGGTCGACGCCTCGAACCCTAGATCAGTGACTTTTCGAAGTTATGTGTGTATTAGAAATAATTATTATAACTTGCTCTAACGGTGAAAGAAAACATTGTGATGTAGTCTTGCATGCCTAATGTTTAATATTGCATTTTGACGCCATGCAAAGTCCCCAACCCGCAGAATCCACCCGACTCGAGGCCTAACCACTTCCTTATTCCGGGAAGAGACCCTTGCCCAGCAATGGGACATTTAAAGTTTAAATTTATCTATTACTAGCTGACCCGCGCAACTTCGCTTGCGTCAAATAAGAGAAAATGGATCATAATTTTCCCCGTTTTCGTAACATTTTTCGTTGCTTCTCCGCTCCTAATGGCCGTAGCGTGATGATATATAGCCTATAGCCTTCCTTGATAAATGGGCTATCTAACACTGAAAGATTTTTTTCAAATCAGAATAGGAGTTCCTGAGATTAGCGCGTTCAAACAAACAAACAAACAATCAAACAAACAAACTCTTCAGCTTTATAATATTAGTATAGATTATATTATAACCTAAAAAGATTTAGCAAAAAGTTAAATACAAGCAATAAAGGAGAATGGGCACTCCTGGGCGGTCGGCGGCCATTAATGAAAGTAGTGTCAAATTAAAGTAATGATAACTAGAAACAACTTTTACTAAGAACGTTTCGCTGCAATCCTTTCAGGAAACAATATATTGACATGTAAATATAATGGAATTTAATAGAACAAATACAATTATTTCGTGTCTGTAATGCATTTAATGCTGTGTAATAACGTTACATCTTCTTATAACGATTGCAATGCCATCAAAATGAACAATAATCGTAACTCGTATCTATCTATCATATGGTTCACCTAGTTTCAAAGTTGTTCAAGCCGCCCGAATGTTATCTTAGTTGACAACAACCGGGACCGACTTTTTACGTGCCCTCGGAAGCACGGAGAAGCTCAGTTCAAATACCACAATGCGGTCACCCATCTATAGAATGATCGCGCCAACGGTTGCTTAACCAACAGATCGTTTACCGACCAGTGAGCGCAACTGGCTATGAACGCCTCGTTTTTAAGCTGAGCATTCAAGACAGATAAGTCGTCTCAGTGAATATATTATAGAAGAGCAAGATGTTTACTTGTTACGATATTTATATATTTACATGTTATGATTGTTCGAATATTAATAATGTCTACATTTGTATGCAATAATATAAACAGTACTTTTTATTTAATCTCCAAATATAAGCCAAAAATATGTTTTTATACTATTAAAAGTGCTCAAAAACAAAAATGTATTTTGTTCGTCATATAAGTGCGTCGCGGCAATAAAACTTCTACACGGTAATTGTAGGACTAAACTACATTAAAAAAACAAAAAATCAAGTTTGGCCGCGGATCGCCCAGGCTCCATACTATTTTGCCCATTCTCCTTTAAATAGAACATTTTTGCTCTGGAAGTAAATTATATACCCCTTTGGAAAAATGACGTGTTTTTTGCATGTATGTATATTCGTGTCTAACAGTCTGTCATCGAGATTTTTTCCTACATTTACAATGCACTAAATTTGTCGAGTGAGCAGTAAATGAAATATATAAATGTTAATTAAAATGAGACGAGACTTGTGTGCAATGGGACAGTAAAGAGGTTATCTGATTGATCTTAATTAATTAAGGTTTGTAGGGCACCCGGTGTTTACACGAAACAAAATGTTACAGGTATTTATACCATGTTTACAAGTAGGATAAGACTTGTTGTCATGATTTGTTTGTTTGTATTTGTTAATATTAGTGTCGAAAAATTAAGAATTTTAAATACCAATAAAAATCTTCTAATTATTCATGACTCTATTTTTAGATTTGACGGAAAATTTTAGATTCCTAAAAATCTTTTTGTATAACAAATACGCGATACGAGAACGATAGAATATATACTACTGATCTGAAAAATCGAGAGCAGCTAAAACGAATTCGCATATTTTTTTGGAGAGAAAAATTATAAAGAAAATGCAGAATAATTAAGATTCCGCTGTTAGGCAGTGCAAAGTTCGGCTAGCGTTCAGCAAGTAGTTTTTAATTCCTAGTTCTGAATTGACTGCTCTATAGACAAACTAAATGATAAGTCAATGCATGGTAAAGGTTGTCAAACTTCTCCTCGTTAAGCTATACGTTATAGCCGTATATCGTAAAAGAAAGAACCACATTAGGAATAATAAAAACGTTTGCAACCGTCTCCTAACCGTGGGATATAAACCCGTCAATCCCTCCGCAGATCAAATATCATTCGGGGTTGAAAGAGTAAAAAAATATCTGGTTGTTTTTAGGATTCCGTATGCTAAGGGTTGCTAGCGAATTCTATCGGTCAGTGGCAGAGCGTATGTGTGTTTGGCTGAAAAGAGAGACGTCTTTTTTTAAGAATATTCTTTTTTTTTTCTTTAGAAAAGACCAATAGTAATTGACCCAACCTGGGAGTAGAAGTCGTAACTTTGTGATCATAAGTCAGATATACTACCGACCGCAACACAGGACAGTAAATCGAATTCGATCTGTGTGTCAGTGGCAGTGCTGTGGCTAAAAAGGGAGATCACGTTTTTAAAATCAGCATTTTCTCCTCCAGAAAAGACTAGCACGTTGCCCTACTCGGGAATCGAAGCCAGTACCTAATGTTCAGCAGTCGGATATATGTACTACTGACCGCGCAACAGAGGCAGTAAATTTGTTGCTCACTACATTCATTATACAAGAATACGATGAAAAAGGTAAAAACCATTATAAATTAATAAATTTTATTTCATAGTAAAGGATTAGATAAAGATTTTTACAGTTATAAGTTAATAATGGAGTGCAATACATGTTTATCTAAGGAGAAAAAAAGGATTTTCGTCCACATGAAAAAAACCGCCGCAGTTAGTTTGCTTTTTGTCTTAAAAATGGATAACTTACTTATTTTTACTCTTGGCCAAGTTTTGTTTTAGAAGTACAGAACCTTTCGTGTACGAACCAAACTATACTTGTAAGCTTTTTTTACAATTTCTATTGGAATTTTCACGATGTGTTGCGCTCGAATGATTTGACAGCCAGTATAGTTCACGTATAGAACTAATATTTGTGGTACAAATGGATTGAATGAAATTTGACAGAGCGCCTCTTTGTTTGATGAAATACATTGACTTATTGACTTATGAGTGGAGTTTGAAAGTGTATTAGAGGTGTACATAGTTAGTTGCGGTCACTGGTCGGTACACAATCAGTGGGTTAAGCAACCGTAGTCACGGTCATTCTATAGATGGGTGACCGCATAGTGGTTTTTGAACTGAGCGTCTACGTGCTCGCAGGGCCCGAAAAATTTCGATTCCGGTTGTTGTCAATCAAGATAACAGTCGTTAAGCCACGTCAAAGGCCTTCCGGACGGCTTGAACATCTTTGACACTAGGTTGACCACTAACCATACGATAGAAAGTGTATTGCGACTGTATTTGTAGTTCAAGAAGTAGTTTGTGCGACTGCAGGGTATCAGATCCTGGGTTTGATGCTTGAGTCTAGTGTTCTGTGTTATACATACTGTGACTAGAGAAGTAATGTGTATGGTACTGGTCGCGTCGTTGTCAAAAGTCGTGGTTTTGATTTTCGAGTCGGGTAATTTTGGCTTTTTAATTTTTGTTGGAATATTTTAGTTTGGGATCTATTCCTGAGTTGGGAAAAGTCCTATCGGGATTTTTTTGATAGTAAAGTTTGGTAACGTAGCTAGTATATTATTATGGCAATAAACTTGCCTTACATAGGTCTCTCATTAAGAATATCATAGCAATGGACTTTTACCTTTTACAACGTGGAATTTACATAAAAAACGGCAAATGATACGTGTATTTTATTTACACCTATACTTAGAGCTTCATGTATAAGGATGATAATATAAAACCAATTTTAAAGTACTAAAACTTGTAATAGTAAATAGTTTCAATAATTTACAAAGTTAATTTAATTTAATAGTCCGCTATCAAAAAGTTTCAGTTAAATGTTCTGAACATAAATCCTTTTACTATTACTTTATAGATCTTAGTGAATTAATATCTTGACAAGTCTAGAATATTCTATTACAACTTTTATAATTTAGTTATCTTGAAAGCTAGATAGATTAAGCTACATTTTGTGCAATTTTTTATAGTTTATACTAATATTATAATTGCTCCGTGTTGCAATGGCTTGGGCGCCATGCCGCTACCATTGCGTCGGGAGGTCATGGGTTTGATTTTTTTTTGTTTGTATATTTGTGAAATTCTTCGCGACACAATAGCAGTTCTTAGTGCAGTAGTTGTTTTTAAAAAGAAACTACTAAGTTCTAGCTTATGACTTAGATTTATACATAAGATCACATATAATATTGGCGAGCCTATTGCCATGAACTGGGCAGGTTATCAAACTCCGGGCTATTATTGAGAAACATCCAAAATAAATTAGGAAAGACAAGTATCGCTTTGCCCGACACGGGAATCAAACATGAAACCGCGCTACAGAAGCAATATTAAATCAGTATTCAACAATATTTATAGTATAAATCTTAATGTTATATAAAACCTTATCTCGCCGACACATTTTAATTAAATGAAACATCACCGAGATGATGACAGACTCCCAATTCAATACATTTACATAAATGTTCGGTACATTTAATTGAAATCCTGTCAATGTGACCGAAAATCTGTATTTAAAAATATAATTAGTTGTCAATTCTTGTAACGAATTCTGAAAAGTACCGTAGCGCGTCGAGCATCAAGAGTTTGACATTTAAAATGTATTGTCTTTTTTACTTTTGCTTTCTAAAAAGACAACTCCTGCCCTAAGAATTGCTCTTGTGTCGCGGAGAATTTTACAAACGTACAAACATCGGACAAAAAGTACAACCCGACCCGAAACAATCATTTGTGGATCGCACAAATAATTGTTCCGTGTGGAAATCGAACCCACGACCTCCAGACGCAGTAGTATCGGCGTGGCGACCTAAACCACTGCGCCACGGTGGAAGTCAATTGCTAAAATAGTTCCTACGGTGCTCGGTAGAAGTGCTGATAAACTTTCGTCAAAAATTTCTCTATAGCTACCCGGTTGGCGGTACTCGTAGAAAATCGAGGTATTGAATCATTGTCATATAATTATTTTTGTTATTGAATTTAATTTTAATAAAAATATTTTGTGGCTCCTACATTTTGTTGACAAATAAGATGCTATTCTATGAATCTGAAAGCAAACAAAGTATATTGATATGTTTTCTTACTTAGTTCGTTTTAGTTGCGTACTTAAGGTACCCAAATATCGAGCTTTTTTGTGTAGAGAAAAGATTTTATTGCAAGTTCATACATACTATAATGCGAAAGGACTTTTTCCCCGACCTAATTATATTGATAGATCTTTAGTCTTTCAGTACAATATAATATACTAGCTTTTACCCGCGACTTCATCCGCCACCTGAATTTTACCACGGGAATGCGTCATTTTCCCGAAGTAAATAGTAGCCTATGTCCTTTCTCGGGTATCAAAATATCTCTATACCAAATTTCATACAAATTGGTTTAGTAGTTTAGGCGTGATTGAGTAACAGACAGACTGACATAGTTACTTTCGTATTTATAATATTAGTATATATAAATAGTAAGCGGATTAAGTAAGTCGCTGACGTGTACAGAGCTCGTCGGATGTTGTTATCTGTGCTCAGCACGCCTAGAGCCTAGTGGAATTTGACCTGCTATTGTATACATGGCTCTAGACAGGGTGTTAAGGTGGCTGGGAGCCTATTGTTTGATGTGACTTCGATTCTTGTGTAAAACTGTTAGGTGCTGTGTAATCTGTAAGTGATCGTTTCTGGTTTGGTTGTTAGGTTAGTGGGGCTAGATAGTATGATTGTCATTTTTTTAAGATTGATGTGAGACTGCCTCAGTGGTGCAGTGGTTTTGGTCGCCACGCCGCTACCATGCGTTGAGAGGTCGTGGGCTCGATTCTCACACGGGACTATTTGTGCGATCCATAAATAATTGTTTCAGGTCTGGTTGTGCGCTGTGTCCGTTGTTTGTATGTTTGTAAAAGTCCTTCTGTGTTTTTTAAAGAAAAAGAAAGAAAAAGTTTGAAAAAACAAAGATATTAGGATCTTTAGTATCGTGACTCGTGTCATCGAAATAGTTTACTAATGGTGATTTTTAACAGCATAGTAAATCTTGGCGTAAGGAATGCTTATCTCGGTAAAAATAATAGACGTAGATACCAAACTTGACCGTCTAGATAGTTTTATTGATTTTTACGAGTAGCAATAATATCTACGGAATGACAGGTATTGCCTTGTGAGCAAAAATATCTTAAGATTGGTTATTGGGAATTGCTATAACAGACAAGTATCGTAGCTAAAAATAATTTCACGTAATGATATTTTCACTCGAAAACTAAACAGTTTTGCAAACATACATAAATTCACGCATTCTCCCCGTAGGGGTAGGCAGAATTCAGAGAACGAAAACTAAATCTGAATATTTTTTATTTGAAAAAGAAAATTAGGTATTTTGCTTATCATGTCGGTGTCGAATTGAGACATTCTTTCTTCTTTTTATGTCAGTTAAAAACAAATCTATATTTTTTGCAAAAACTTCAATAACGTTAACACCATATTGTCACCTATTAAATACTAATTGATATGTAAATGAAAACGACACAGTAACCCAATTTCTTAAGGTACCAAATTATTGGATCCTGTTATACCCAACACTGGGTAATACCCCGTAATGGGTAAAACGTGTTCTCAAGCACGAGTGCTGCTTTCTAATGCCTACGTTATAGGAATTGTAAAATAATATTTTTGGACATAAAATAGGAATATTTTTTAACCTTAGGTCGAAGGTGACAAAATAGTCCTACGTTTGGCCGATTATTTTATATACATATATAGTTTATTTTCATATTACACGTAACGTTACTATTGGGTGCATTTTGAAAGAAATTAGGAAAACTCAACAGCACTTATCTCGATACGAAAATCGAACCTGAGGCTTCGAAGTTGAAGTATAAATAGCCAATCAAACCACAGAGGTACAAAAATTGCTAATGATGTCGAAAAGTATGTATATCTTATAAGAAAAGCCTCGGGATTGGTCAATTAATAAGTTAAATGTATTTATTAGTAAAAGCAGCATAAAAATGTTTACAAGATTCATGAACGATTCAACAAATTCGACATATTGCTTTTGTAAAATTGTCTTTAAGACAGGGGAAAGGTTTCAAGAAAATAAAAAAGAATGCAAAAAATAAAAATTGTAAGCGAAGTTGCACGGGCCAGCTTGTTTCATATAAAGCTCTGTCATAAAAGAAACTGAAAACATCTTATTATGAATATCGTATACCTAATTTTAATAGAACGCTTGCTGAAATCTTTTCACTGTAATTAAGTCTTGACTTAGTAGCTTCATATTGAGACGTTACTTAGTGGATATTAAAAGATAACGAATTTTAATTTAATAAATGTTTCTTTTAAATTCTCTGAGGGTCAAATATTAAGAAATATGTCTTAGAGATTAGGAAGAAACATTTGAAGTGGTTGTTGAAGATAACAATATTTTGTGTAAGTTTTATTCGTCAATAATAAATATTCGTTTGTACCATAAATCAGTAACAAAGTGTGTAAAATAAAATGATGTCAGACATTAATTAAATAACATAAAAGTAGGTGCCAGCGCCATAATTTTTAATGGACATTGAGTATGATTATTAGTATACGATACCTATTTAAAAAAAAACTATGTAATAAATATTTTCTTTTGTAAAGTTGAATTTAAAAACCAATTATTTGCGATGTGCGTATTTATCTGTACGATGTGATATGCTATCAATCGTAAAATACTATCAAAATACATAATTTACGACATCTTTTAAATTCTCATTTTTGAAGAACAATTAACCTTTTTTTATTTTCTTGCTTAAAATGTAACACTATTCAAAAAGCGATATTTTATAGTAATATGCTTAGACGTGTTACGTGCCTTTGTAACAAGATTTCTGCGAACATTTGAAATTGTAATTTTGTGAAAATGTATTCATAATAATTTGTCCAAGTGTTGAATAGATAAAAAGGTTTTCAAAATAGTTTTAGTTTGATATAAATATAAAGTTATAGGTACATTACTATTTTAGTTTAAGATTTATTTTGTAAATACAACGGTTGTTATTGGGGTGTATTTTTGTATACTGAAGATGAATATACATTCAAATTACGGACCCAATTTACACCCCACTTCGATATAATTTGAATACGTACCAATTCATTTTCAAATTACATTTTCAATCAATTCTGAAACGTAATTTTTATACCGATTCTTTGCGGCTCATTTTAGATACTTTATCTTAACTCGTCTTAGTTTAGATACAGAATAGATTTATTATATTTAGAACGTAATTTATTATAGAAATATTATTGAATTTATATTAAATGTCGCTTACACATCACTATAACATTCACTACACAAACAGAAATCACATCACTATTGTTTATATATATTGGTTTTTACGTATTTATTTCAGAAATAAAACACGCGTCTGACAGGGCGGGCGGCTGGCGCCTGACTGCCGCCTGGGCGGGCCGCCCTCCGTAGCTTCGTAGCACTCGTAGCACCCGTAGCACTCGTAGCGTTCGTAGCACATAAAGGTCCTTTCATCCGACCTTTTTGTCTTTGTTACTTGAATCTATTAATGTATACTATTATATACTTTAATGGATAATTTAATAAATCGATTTGATTGTATTGTTTTTGATTGGAAAGACGTTGATGTAATTAACGGAGGATTAAGCTTTTAAGTATCGAATTCCATTTATCAGTCCTGTAAAGTTTTGTATACATATTTCAAACTGATTTTGATTAGTTTGTATAAGTTTTTCTATTACTTTGAATACAAAATACGTTATGTAAACTCATGAGTATATGATAAAGTAAATGATAATCGTTGTTAACTTTAAACGAACCGTTTAAAAATAATATATAGAATTGATTATAAGAAAATGTTTTCCATGGATTGAGGTTTCATAAAATATTATTTAATTGAAATCTTAAATGGAAGAAATTAAAGAGCCTTTCAAGAATTGTATTGTCTTGTCAATGAGTCAATAACTAATAAATATCGTTCTTTGTTTACATACATATTTAACACTTACTTATCATCATATCACTCTAGTGTAAGTATAACTGCTAGATAGCAGTTATACTTACACTAGAGTGATTTTTATCTCGTTAATATTTCAGTGCGGTTCACCATGTGTGACATAAAATGAACATGTACAGATGTAACATGTTTTTTTAAGTCCCTTATAGAAAGGAAATTCAGGATTCCAGATCCAAACACAGATTTTGGTCTCAAAACATTTTTGTTTTAAATTTCAGTAATTTTTATTTTTATAACATATCAGGGCTACTTATCATAATCACGGATTGTAGATAGGCCACAGGTTTATACAATTTAAAATAATTTCTTTTAAAAAGCCAATAGCAGTATTAAGAGCAGCTTTCAAGATCAAGTTGTCTACTCTATGTGACCATTTCAAACATCGAAAGGTAAACTTGCAAGTGAAACGCAGTTGTTATTTCTAAAGGAAAGTAAAACCTTCTGTTAGTGTATATTTTGTGGTAGTGCGAGTAAGCTGTCATCAGATAGGGTGAACTTAATGAAAATGTTTGACGAAGGGTGTTTATATATTAGTTTAAGCTTGTTACTCACAGATTAAGTAAGTTACACTATTTACCTATATAGTTATACAGGTACTTATTTGATCGTTGTTGTTGGAATATTTTAGTGATGAATTTGAAGTCTTTCATGCTTATACTTCTTCCGTTTATACACTGATTTTTAGATAACTGTGGTGACTTTTCACCATCGATCTCTTCGATCGAGATTGATCAGTCATGGGCGAGTCGATCATTACACATACTAAGTTACTCTTTATTTCCAAGGCACGTTAAATTGAGGGCTACGGCTGTCATTGGCAAAGATTTTTGACGGTCGTTAACAGCTGCTGTAGTCAGAAGCTTGAAAGTCTGTCAACCAGCGTTACCATAAAGTATCGTGTTATAACTCAGGACTGCCTCTGTGACGCGGTCGCTAGTGTATGTGATTGCCCCGCACGCGGTCTTAGGTTCGATTTCTGGGTCGGAACCGGAAGTCGACTCCAACATAGTTGGAAGAAAAGCTGGACTGATGATTAATGACCAATAATCAAACTATGATTTTCTTTCCATTAAAAAATTTTTTTGTAGATTACCTTAAGAAAAGAACGGTAAGAATTAGTAATTAATTCTATTCTTCTCCAAAAAGATGTATAAACCCATTTGCCTTTGCAAATTTGGTCCGAATAGGTTCAGCAGTTCAGACGTGTATGTATAAATGTATAGATTATGTATAAGACTATCTGGAACGTAACACAAATGTTCTAAATTCTCTCTTATTCGATATTTATTCATATAAGTATGTGTTTATTCTGAAACATAAGTATTGTATTATGTATTCAACTTGTTAGAATACATGAATACAAATGTAGTGTTTATATCAGATGCAGCTCGTATCGAAGGTAAGCGACCTTTAATACGATCTGTACTTTGATGGGTAGCCGTTTTATTTAAGTTGTTTTGCATTCTGTACCTGCATTGAGAAGCATCTGAACTCCTTTTCAGTGAAATAGCATTGGGTGTAACTATTACATATGTTTTATTTTACATATAGTTACTCTCGGGTCTCGGGTTTGATGCCATGGTCGGGACAAAAAAGTTTTATTAAGATTTTTATAAAATTATATCCGGATTCAGAGAGTGTATTTTCTACACTTCTGCCTTAGCCTTCAGTTATAACCGGGGCGTGACATTATTTATACTAAAATGAATAATAAAAACGTGCATCCTATAAAATAAATGCATTATGGTAAATATTATGTCATACATATACTGCAGTCCAGTATTTATCATAATATAGTATACAAATAACATTTTAATTTGAGTCATATATTTGATATTAATCGAGTGTAAAAGATTGAGTGCGCGCTCTATATTAAATCGAGCTGAGAGCTTTACTCCAAACTTAATATAATATATTATATTATAATATCGTATACGAGAATTAAATCACTTCAAATCTTTATATAGTATTACGTTATTCAATTTGTCAATAAACTGGAGCATAATTTCAAAATGTTGTGTACATTTTTGTTATTGACTATCGCTTCTGCCCGCGACTTTGCTCGTGTTAACATATTTTCTGTGGTAATTAGTACCTATTCTATGTGTTTACAGATTTATGACAATTTGGGTTCCCAAAATAAGTTCAACTGCGTTTGCGTTATACTGTAAATTACATGCTTAAAAACTATCGTATTTATAATATAAGTAGCATTTCGTTTTTTAGTTAAAACTAATCATCATAATGAGCTAAGCGTCTGTTTTCTATAAAATTTAATTCAGTGATATTTAAAAATATAAATTATATTTTTTGAAAAATTGGAATTGATTATTTATGCCTGCAAAACAGCACGTGTAACTAAATTAAGCTGGAGATAAATCAAAATGCGCTCAATGAATTAAAAAGAGTAGATTTAAACTAATTGCTAGCTCTTTTCATAAGGCTAAACCCCTTTCCAAGCTAGTGGTAGATACAGTACCTAATGACTATCATAAGTGTCAACATTGGTAGCTCGATTCTCTACTACTATCAACGACCGACAACCGGGCCGCCATCGAGAAATTTTGTATGAAAATCTGATCAGCGCCTCTAACGGACGAATGAACTATTTTGGCAGTACATTCTAAATGTCAAACTTTCGATACTCGACAGTACCAACTGTAAAAATTCGCGCTATGGACCTGTATGAATAAATGGATTGATTTCGTTTTAGGATCTACTAAAAACGTTTGGTTGGATGGTTTCAATAAAATTGGTCACCGTAGCCGAATATTGGTCATTATTATTATCCAAACCTATTTGTATCTTTGCAGTAGAACCAATTGAATTCAATAAATAAAAAATACAACTAAAGCACTCATCAATAACTAGTCACCGTAACAATATCGTTCAAATAAATCATTCAATAAAATACTTTTTCCATCACTACTTATGAATTCTTCTCATACGTACGTCCCTTATTCAACAGAAAAACTTCTAAAAGTGTCATGTAAGAAACTATATGAAACTTTCTGTTTGAGAATCAAATACTAGTTTTTTGTCGTCAGCGCAAAAAATACACTTTTTTCATAAAAGATATTGTGTGAGAGTGCTGACCTGCACTTAGAAATTCGTAGTAGTTCGCATATTGGAAAGTAGGTATTGCTTGTTATGTAATTTTATATTTTTTGGAGACTAGGACTAGCTTGTAGCTTAATTGACAACAGCCGCTTAGATCGATCTCTAAGGTTTAGCTACACGTGCCGAGGTTTTTCTGTGGATGGGTGACCTTATACATTTCGAGTTCCTCCGTGTTTCGGAAGGCACGTTAAATTGTGGCTTGCCTGTAATTTTCAAAGATCTTTCAGTTTCTAATTCTGTCAGTCGTTAACAGTAGTCAGAAGCTTGAAAGTCTGACCACTAGTCTTACCGAAGGGCATCGTGTTATAACCTAAGTGACTGGGATGTAGACGTCCGATAGGTAGTCGCTCCATGTAAAATACTGGTTTCCAGCTGCATCCGATGAGACTGGAAGCCGACTCTGACATAGTTGGAAGAAAGGCTGATGACACACATAGCTTCGAGTCATTGGTAACACACCAATAACCTTTCGGGTTCGAACCACTGACTTACGTGGGAGGTGCCAACTTATACCACTCAGCTATCACTGCTTTTGGCATTAGTTTTATACTAAACTATCAGCTCCATTGCACAAATGCATTCAAAAATCGTTCAGCAATAACTCAAACCACAATCTACGCTGAAAGTGCTTGCGTAAAGTCGCATTTAAGTCGTTATATCGTTAATCTCTGTCTGGCACATGTAATGTGAGCGAGAGAGGTGATAAATGCGCCGGGTCAGGGACATATGCACCTAGATAAATGCTGGAACGTATATTTTTATACTGTCTTTTTGTCCTAGAAAGAGATTACCTACCGTAGCGCGTTAAAACCATATTTTGAGGTTATTTTTTTCATTTTAAAGTCTTCAACTTATCTTTATCAGATTTTTTTTAAACTGCTTAACTAAACTAAACTAAGCTGCAAACCCTTACTGTCTCACTGCAGGGCAAGGGTCTCCTCCCAAACGAGGGGGAGGGGTTAAGCCTTGAGCTCACCACGCTAGCCAAGTGCGGGTTGGGGAGTTTTGCATGCCCTCAATAAATGTATTAAACATTTTTTTTGGCATGCAAGGTTTTGGTTCCTTAGGAACATACAAATGTAATATCTCGCCTGCAATATCTGAAACTGTAGGCAAAGGTTGCAAAAGGGTTTGCAATGCACTCGCGTTTTATAATTTACAATTTTAGTCCCATGCAAATGGAGGCGCGTCCATACGTGCGGACTATAGTTATACATGGCTTATTACCCATATACTTCCTAATTTCCGGGTAAAAACAATTTTATAGCTTTTTACTGGTCTCAATTATATTTGTTCAAATTTCGTCCAAATCAGATCTACAGTTCTGCCATAAAGAAGACACAGGCAGCAGTGGCGAAGGGTCAATATTTATATAAGGCAAGCCGGAGCTATAAATCATTGTCTAGGTATAGTACCTATCTACATATGGACATCGTAAGAATGCCGACGTAAAAATAGCGTATTATTCCATAATAACAATAAGAGAGTATTATCTACATTCGACTACAGTCTTTTATTTCTCTCTCTACAGCCTAATAATACATAGATACTTACCATGCTACCTCATTATGTTTATTTTGTATTTAGTTACTCTGACTTCAGTAGTTACACGTAGGTAACACAACAGCACATATTTTGATAACGTATTTCGAATGATTGATGATTGTCTCGCACTGGTTGTTTAATAAAATATTATACTAGCAATTTAGAATGTATTTATCAACAATTAAATACCAAAAACATTACGGAAACACGCAGAACAGTTTTATAGAAATGAGTTTAACCTATAAATCTGACAAAATGAATATGTACTCCAATGGATACATGCAAAACAATTACTGTTTAATACACTGATACATTCACAGTTTTGCACAAACACATTTACTAAGGAATTATGTTGTAATAAACACAAATATTCTAATTTGTTATAGAGCGCGCGAAAGATGTAAACAATAAACAAACATAACCTAATGTCAAACTGGTGAAGAATGAATGTTCGACTCATACTTATGCAGGATGCTTAGCTTATATTTTCCATCTCGCTCTTGCACGCGGCTCGCACCGCGACAGAAACATGCGTAAGATCATGTGTTCGCCGCGGCGCGAGCGCTGTAGCGCGGGCAACCCGCTATTCCTCCGGCTTGCTCGCCACTATGCAACGCGGTGTAAAGCGCGGTCCAAAAGGTCATAAGCGACATCGCCGCCATAGTTTTTATTGTACGCGACTCTCGATCAGCGCCTCCGGCTTATTTCATTATTATTACTTTACGTTGCGTTTTTAGCGGAGCGTAATTTTTAAAGAGTAGGCGTTTTCGTACTGTTTCGATTAGATTAATGATTCTAGTAAAAGATTATGTTTTAAATATTGGTGATTATTTATTAGTTGTGTTTTATTTGGCAATAGTAAACTATTAATTTAACACTAATATTAAGTCTGTCCAGAAAGGGAAGCCGGTAGGAATCGAGTTGTATGGAGCCTTCGCCACTGACAGGCAGACAGCGTAGCAATTTTATAACGTTAAGAGAGACTTAAATTGCAAACCAATCAAAGTAAAACAAAGTAGTAAAACACTTTCACAATTGACACTAATTTGCTCTGTAGATCAGATCTAGTGGTAACAAACATGGTGCGAGTAATCAGATAGAATATCTGATACTGTTGACTAGTGTCGCGCTAATTGATGGCTTGTGTCGTGATTGTAATCCTACAATGTGTTTATAACATACTACTTGTAGGCTACTTAGTGTTTAGTTAGGTTTACCTTTAGATACTAATTACCTGTAGTGGGATGCTCTATAGATGGTCATATGGGCAAGTGAGTGTTGGGCATTTAAAATTTGTAAAAAAAATGTTCTTGCAATACGGTAGGGACGTTGATTAATTTAACAAACAAAATTTTTCGATAACTAACTAGTTGTCGGGGTTCGATATTATGATATGGTAATTCATGATTTCGATGATAGCCGAGTGGTTGAAGTTGCACCTCCCATGCAAGTGGTCAAGGATTCGTACCCGAGGCAACGCACCAATGACTTTTCGTAATAATGTGTATATAAGAAACAATTATCACTCTTTCCAATGGTGAAGAAAAACATCGTGATGCAACCTTGCATGTCTGAAAGTTCTTTAGAGCAGTTGTTGAAGGTATGCAAAGTCTCCAATCTGTTCTTTGCCAGCGGAAGGAGACCCTTGCTAAATTTTCTCTGTCTAGCTTGAAATCTATGCAAATGATTATGTTTTTTATTTAATAACAAGGCCCAAAGAACACAGAAAAATTGAATCCATAATAAATCCATAAATCCAATCACAAATTTCAGGTTGACAACAGACCACAAATACGTAAAAGATGTATTACAGTAGCTTCTATGTCCATCTCTTTGCTTACTATTCCCCTTATTTCTAAGCCTCATAATGATAAAATATGATGTCCGTTTAACCTTGCCTAGCTTCACTTAGATATATTAAGTAATGGCCACATTCACTCCACGTTCAAGCTACTATTATTAACCTCGCCACACCCTCGCTTTCGGGTTGAGATTGTCATTGTTAGGTAGGAAGGTTAACTTGTAAATGAAATCTGTTTGATAAATAATATTGAAGGACTAAATTTTAGATATCCAAACTTTACATTACAAACGTACAAAAAACATTCACTTCAGTTAATAGCTTTAATTTTCTTTGCATATAGTTCATACATACTATAATGCGAAGACTTTTTCCCCGACCTGAATTTTCCCATTGGAAGGCGTCATTTTCCCGGTAAAAAGTAGCCTATGTCCTTTCTCGGTTATCAAAATATTTCCATGCCAAATTTCATGCAAATTGGTTCAGTTGTTTAGGCGTGATTGAGTAGCAGACAGACAGACAGACAGAGTTACTTTCGCATTTATAATATTAGTATTTATTATGAATGTGAAATCCCAAACCTTTTGATGATGCTGATCTGGCCTTGCTACTTACCTGAAAAAAAGAACACAAAACATTAGAACACAAATAACATTTAATACATTTGCTATATTACTATATCTCTACAACTAACTACTCAGACCTTTGTTGTTAATTTCTGAGTTCAAATCCCTTGCATGAAAGCACAAAATCATCTAACTGTAGATCATACAAATATTTTTCCCATGTAGGGTACACTGCCACAAAACTCATAACTATGGCTCAATATTAATCAACTCTACCATCTTATAACAAAGGTAATTTAAAAATTCAATAATTTCTATCAATCAAATAACACAAATCTATAACACAACAAAAAAAATCATAAACACGAATCTTAAATTCCTAATAAACGTTCCCTTGACAAAATGGCAGCGAGTCCCGAAGGTTTTAATCAATTTTTGTAATTATACGGTGATAATTTTGCGTAGGCGACAGTTCACGGCGCACCGGCTCTTCTACCTGAAGAGACTTCGTTGAAGGTTATACGATGTTTTGGCTTCATCTAACATCGCGTGGGGTGTTTGATCTTGTCTATTTATAGTTGAAACACTTTCCTGGATATTTTGTTTAAGAAATTTTGTAAAAGTTGCGTAATATACAGGGTGTCCCAAAACTCAACGATAATCTGAGACAGGATGAAAGGCCAAGGCATACCGGTTCTAGGAAAAATAAAAAAAACATTGCATATCACTTAGTTCAGCAATAATAGACACCTTTCAAAAAAGTTGAAATTCCACACCCTTGGTCGCATTTTCAAGTCCTGTGATCACCAGTGTCACAATTTCGCTGTGGTTTTTTGAATTTCGTGATCTTCATTAAATATGCTATTAATCGTAAAACAAATTAATGCACAAAACATTGTTAATTTAATAAAAAAAGTTAAGTTTTAGTGAGTCATGGTTCACAAAAATATCGTTGGTTAACTTTGACGCTTCATATTGAAAAAAAAATGTACTACACTACCCTTGGCAAGTTATTTCAAAAGTTGGCGCATTTAATCAAAATTTCAAAATGGTGCAACACTTGCCACTTTTCTTGCCATTAAAAATGTTATTTTTATTTGAACGACGAGTATCCTCGAAAATGGATCGGACGCATTGGTACACTTGTATGGCGTCCTCGTTTCCCCGATCTAAATCCAGTAAATATTTTTTACTGGGAATGCATAAAATAAAAAGTCTTTTCAAAATCAATACAAAATCTAAAAGAACTTCGCCAGAAAATTGACACAGCGTCAGAAGAAATAAATGCAAGGAATTTTGCTTGACTGGTAAAAAGATCTTTTGTACGCCGTTGCAGAATCTGTATTCGTGCCAGAGGAAAGCAATTATTTTTAGTAAAGAGGTAATTGAGTCAGTTCATAACCAATATTTAATGTAATTAACATAATAGGTAATAATAATTTAAAAAAAAAACAATGAATAAACCATCGTTCTTATTTAATTATTCTCCTTAAGCTAAAGTAATTCCGTATTGTTTTCCTCTGGCACGAATACAGGCTCTGCAACGCCTTACAAAAGACCTTTGCACCAGTCAAGCACAATTCCTTGCATTTATTTCCTCTGACGCTGTGTCAATTTTCTGGCGAAGTTCTGATAGATTTTGTATTGATTTTGAATAGACTTTTTCGTTTATGCATTCCCAGTAAAAAATATCTACTGGATTTAGATCGGGGGAACGAGGACGCCATAAAATTGTACCACTGCGTCCGATCCATCTGCGAGGATACTCTTCGTTCAAATAAAAATAACATTTTTAATGGCAAGAAAAGTGGCAAGTGTTGCACCATTTTGAAATTTTGATTAAATGCGCCAACTTTTGAAATAACTTGCCAAGGGTAGTGTAGTACATTTTTTTTTCAATATGAAGCGTCAAAGTTAACTAACGATATTTTTGTGAACCATGACTCACTAAAACTTAACTTTTTTTATTAAATTAACAATGTTTTGTGCATTAATTTGTTTTACGATTAATAGCATATTTAATGAAGATCACGAAATTCAAAAAAACACAGCGAAATTGTGACACTGGTGATCACAGGACTTGAAAATGCGACCAAGGGTGTAGAATTTCAACTTTTTTGAAAAGTGTCTATTATTGCTGAACTAAGTGATATGGAATTTTTTTTTTATTTTTCCTAGAACCGGTATGACTTGGCCTTTCATCCTGTCTCGGATTATCGTTGAGTTTTGGGACACCCTGTATAATGATGATTGGACAACTTACACACGGTCATTTGATTGCAGACCGAACATAGGTACTTATACATTTATTTTACTTTCTTTACAGTAGTTTAGTACATAGTAAAGGTCTCGATGCTGTTGAGGGCCATATTGTTGTACAATTTTGGAACAAGAATAGAAGTACATATTATATAATAGTTTGCTTTTATTGTTGGCTAGTTTTAATGAGGACCTTAGAAAACTACTTGGTATATGGTGCCCTTTCCAAATGTTCCGTTAAAATTCTGTTATGCCTATTCTCCGGTCTTAACCAGCCAGTAAAATATTAGGTCTCGCTCTCGTAAAATAGACCTAGAACCCGCATAAATTGACCTGTTTTTACAGTATTTTAAACTCTTCCGGTTCCAAAAAATACAGCCAACAAACTGTAATGAAGACAATGCATTTTCGTCCGGATCCCACAAAGTTTGGAGCAGTATTCCACAAGTTTTCTCATTTCATGTCCGAAGCTATTCCGCGAGGGCGCCATTTTGTTTCCAAAACTTCCGCAAAGATTTTATTTACTCTTTAAAGTTTTCGATACCAGTTCGTGTATTAATTGGAGTTATGCAGAAAGTAACCAACAAGGGGATTTTCTTTCACCAGTAGTAACATTTCGGGGTTATATCCATTAGGGTAAGCTTGTAAGCTTATGCTCGAAGCAGGATCACTTAAGCGAGTTTTTGTCGCCCTGATCGCAAGTCTAATACCTAGGCTAGATGTAACTGCCTTAAAAACTTAATATGTATCTAAATTCTTATACAAATCCTAGTTATGGCTGCCTTTTTTTTTCAAAATAAGCAAAATCATAAATTGAGTGACATAAAAGAAAATTAAGTGAAAGGCTTATATAACGAATTTTCGATTTCGGCATTCAGTTACGGGGCCCTAAAAGCAGCCTACATATCCAGGACTAAAATTAAAATAACGTTGACATTATTAATAACAAAATAAGAACGATTATTTCATCCAAAACTCCAACTAAACTAATTGTGTAAAGTATAGACTTGTGTTTCTGCATATAACTTATCAGCAATTTCATTTAAATTATAAAACTTGCTTGCTGCTTTCTACATAATCCCGTCCGCATGATCTGTGAAGTTTGCGGGTAGAACAAGATTAATAGATGACTGGTGTTCCCTCATTGGTTTAATGGAACTTGCCAGTTTTTCTCTGAATTCTGCTCGCCGTGGTTTATGTACTTTGAACATTTCTTTGATTTACTGCTATTTCTTTCTTCTTTCAAACTGGTATTAGTCATTTTATTTTTTTAAGTATTGAGAACTGTTTGAAAGCAGTGATAGCCAAGTGGTATGAGTTATGTCCAAGTGGTCGACGGTTCGAACCCGAAGTACATCAAAGACTTTTCAAACTATGTGTGTTATGTCTGTATTACAAATGTTCGTTGTTTGTATGTTTGTAAAAGTCCCCGGGATACAAGAGCATGTTTGCAATTGCTAATAATAGCAATTGCAAGCATAAATTCACAGTTTAAAGATAATAATTGTAACTTGGGTATTGTTTCTTTATAATTTTTATTGTATTGTTTCAGTCGCAGGTACGAGCGGTGCGGTATGAGGTAAGTACTTAACTTCTAGAGTTTCAAACATTCTTATAGCCGTTTGTTAGTTAATAAAGTTATTCAAAGCCCCTGCTATGGTTGTATTAAAAAAATGAAGATTTTGACAAAAATATACCATCGAAACAAAACCAGACCCGAAATAATTATTCATGGATTGCAAGAATATTTTCTCCATATGGCAATTGACACTACGATCTCCCGACGCAGTGGTAGTAGCCCGACGACGCAACATTTACCACTGCGCCGTGGAGACCACCACTCAGCATAAAATAGTGAGATCATTCATTTTTAAATTGAGTGTAAAGACACCTGTAACCACCAAAAGCAAAGTAAAACAATCTTCCGACTTCCAAAAATCACGTAATTTTTTCTTCCCATTCGAAATCAGTGGTTCAAATGAGGTATTTTTTCCTTCCCAGCGTTTATCAAAGCCATCAAAAGTTGGGGAGTCAGGTGAAGCTAATGTGTTTTCTTGAACAGCATAAATTCTTTGCGTATTAGCCCTGAGTGATAGATTGCTTGGAAACATTTATTTTACGGAGTTTGTTCGAACAAATGGAGGATTTGTTCAAAGTTATGTTAGTATTGAATGCGTTTCGTATTAGAGTTATTGTGGGTTTCGTTTTTGAATCAAAGGTTGTAAAAAGTTATGTATTATATAGTATATTGATCATTATTTTTATATTATTTTTCGTATAATTTAACTCGCTTTAGTAGTGTCGAGTTCGACTCCCAGATTTGCAGAAGTGATTTAGGTTTCTTCATGGATTTATACTTAAAGTAATTTGTAAAGTAGTTGAAGTTGGATTTTACATCCGGTGTTTGTAAAACTCACACACATTATATTTAAAAAAATGACTATAGCATGCATTTTAAACAATACATTTTGATGCCGTCCGTGGAGCAGTGTTAGTCACCACTTAGCTAATAAGCATGCACGGGTGTAATGGGTTCGATTCCCACACAACAAACAAACATATTATGTCACTCTGATAAGAAACGAGTTCCGGCCTGATTGTACTTTTGTGTCCCTTATTTATATGCAAAAAACGTATAATTATAATTCAACGCTTTTAAACCCCCAATATTTCACCCTCAATTTCATCCCAATAATTTCATCCGCAAATAAAAACTCCGTTAATTTCGTTAATCACGATCGGGGAAGGTTCCGAGTTAGGGAGTTGTCACATTATTCCGTGTAATTAAATCCCTGAGCTAATACTTAGGAGGGGACCCTTAGGGACAAGACACACTTGATTGAAAACATCTATGGGATGAGGAAATTGAGGATGGTTTGGTTTTTGTTGAAAGGTTATTTACTTGTAGATTGTGAGGGATTACTTACTAATGTTTTGTAACCCGGGTTAGATAACAAAATAAGAACCTAATTGAATTAAAGAAAAAAATATTAAAAGTGGTATACAAGCATTTTTATTCTCGCGACCTGTTTTATTTATCCCGCTGTAAAATCTATACTAATATTATAAAGCTGAAGAGTTTGTTTGTTTGTTTGATTGTTTGTTTGTTTGAACGCGCTAATCTCAGAAACTACTGATCCGATTTGAAAAATTCTTTCAGTGTTAGATAGCCCATTTATCGAGGAAGGTTATAGGCTATATACCATCACGCTACGACCAGTAGGAGCAGAGTACCAGTAAAAAATGTTCCAAAAACGGGGAAAAATTTGACCCATTCTCTCTTATGTGACGCAAGCGAAGTTGCGCGGGTCAGCTAGTTTGGTAATAATATTTTTTCCTATATCTCTGCCTTCACTTGTGGGTATAACAGTCGTGATATTGGGTATGTATGGATAATTTTATTATATTATACAGTCGTGCAAATAACGAACAGAAAGACTATTAATCTTCACCCTTAATATGCTAATAAAATCAAAATAACTTAAATGATTACTTATTGATGTATAAATACAACGAGCAGTCTCTTTCTATTATAAAAAAGTTGTATTACTAGTTCATCTTATTGTACTTGTTATTGTTTTCATAAATTTTATTGACATCGAAGTGTTTTACAATAATTCTAATACTAATAAATCACAGAGATACTTACCGAAGCTTAATACATACTATAGGGTGGAAATCCACTACACATTCTCGTTCAAAATGTGCGAGTGTTTATGCAGTAATTTAGCAGTATATTGTGCAATTTTCTTCATAATTAATCTGGTTGCGCTTCAGGTTATCGTTCCCAAGGCTCCTATATGTTTCAGAGTGCACTAGGTTACCTAGATAATAAAGGATAGGTAGATTGGAAGGATCGTGTGAAAATCTGGTGGTAGTATTTTATATATTACTAACTAAAAGTAGCTTTTAACAGCGGGGATGTTTTTATGTAAAATTGACATTAAAAGATGCAATATGTAAAGCCGTCTTCCGATCCCAAACGAAGCAGAGTTTGTACTATGGTAACCAGACTGAAACACATACTTCTAAATACATGCTTATTTAGATAAAATTACTATCTTTCTGCCCCGGGTGGGATTCGAACCGGCCACACGTGGCGCTGCAGGTCTTGTCACGAGGTGACCACGTTAACCACTTACTACATTTTATTGAGCAAAAACTAGATATAGAAATACTTTGATCCATACATCTGCCAATTCTGCCAATCTACATAGTTGGTATGTATACATCATGCCAAAAGTTTTCCACCATACCAACACAAACTCAAGCAACACTTATATCTAAGTAGGAAACTAACGCTATTAGTTGGTCACATATTGTTGTGTAATTACGTTGTTCACGAGACAGTGTATTATTGCGAAAGGGGGAGGTCCACGGGGAGGACTCTTAATGTTTTTGTTAGGCCTTCGATCGTGTAGGTGTTGAAATAAACTTAATTTGTATGGTGTATGAATGTGCGTAAAGAATATAAGTTTGCAGGAAGTGGAAAGTGGAGTTTTTTGTCTCTGCTTATCTAATGGTTATAGCTTTGTTCCTAAACTTAAAAACAGTATTTCCACTTGTGAGGATTTAAGGTCGCCATGCCGATAACATTGCGTTCGATTCCCACACGGAACAATTATTTGTGCAATCCACAAATAGTAGTTTTGGGTCTGGTTGTCATTGTGTCCGTTGGTAGTATGTTTGTAAAAGTCCCCGCGGCACAAGAGCAATGTATTCTTAGTGCGAGAGTAGTCTATTTCAGAAAAAAAAACAGTAATCATCAACAATATCACTTGGTACATAAACCATTTAAACACAGTTATAAAAAATACCAATAAAATTGAAGTACCTATCTCTTCAAACTTTATCTCGTAAAATATAAAAATAACTGCAGACCTGAAAGTTTGAAAGTAAAAAGAAAAGTAGAAATGTTCCGAGATGAAGAACTCAATACTGTTGAATATTTTTACTTCAAATGGTTTATTTTGTTTCTGGGTTTCTTGTGGTCATAGTTTCAAGAGATAAAGGAATTTTGTTAATATTAAAAGGTTTTTTTAATATTAACATTTTTGTTAATATTAAAAGGTTTTTTTAATATTAACAAAAGTAGTAATGTTGTTTAGTGTTATGTACTTATGTTTGACCTTTATGTTAGAATATAATCTTCCTTTTTCAATTTGTTTTAGACTTATGTAATTTTATAGTTTTCGCTGGATTATTTTAATTATAGAATATGTTTTTATTTCCGAATATACTTATTCGAAGTTTATGGAAAGTTCCTGAAATAAAGAAAAGTAAATTACATTTGTCTTGAAGAATTCACCCTGAGTTATTTGTAGCTTTTTCCATTTTTTTTTAATTTTATGCGTATAAGGCCCAGCGCAGACAGACCGGAATAATCCTCGCGCGGTCTCGAGCATTTTCTTTACGGCTCGCGGATGCTCGAGCATGCTCGCGACTGCTCGAGCCTGCGCGAGGAAAACTTTCTAGGTTACCATTCTTCATTAGGCCCAGCGCAGACAGACCGGAATAATCCTCGCGCGGTCTCGAGCATTTTCTTTACGGCTCGCGGATGCTCGAGCATGCTCGCGACTGCTCGAGCCTGCGCGAGGAAAACTTTCTAGGTTACCATTCTTCATTAAACAGGCCAGTTTTCGTGAAAATTCGTCAACGATGGTAGACTGGGCCATGATTATAATTGCTCTTTTGATTGAAGAAGAATAAAAATGACGTTCTCTCTCTTTAAACTCAGTAAAAACATTGAAATTTTTCGTACGATGCCGGCGGCGACGCGATGCCGCGCGGGGATACCCGCGCATCCTCGAGGACGCGCGAGCATTTTTTGTCAGGTTCAAGCAATTATGCACTTTATTTTAATTAATTTAAAGTTGATTTTCAAGTGCGTTTAAAAAATCCTCTCCGCTGCGCTCCTCTTGGTCTGCGCTGACCCTTAAACAGGCCAGTTTTCGTGAAAATTCGTCAACGATGGTAGACTGGGCCATGATTATAATTGCTCTTTTGACTGAAGAAGAATAAAAATGACGTTCTCTCTCTTTAAACTCAGTAACAACATTGAAATTTTTCGTACAATGCTCGCGCGTCCTCGAGTATGCGCGGGGATACCCGCGCATCCTCGAGGACGCGCGAGCATTTTTTGTCAGGTTCAAGCAATTATGCACTTTATTTTAATTAATTTAAAGTTGATTTTCAAGTGCGTTAAAAAAATCCTCTCCGCTGCGCTCCTCTTGGTCTGCGCTGACCCTAATACAGTACTTACATTACTTAAATTATTATTTCAGCAAAGTGAAATAAAAAGCTCTGAGAAAGTTCGATCACTCCACCTGTAGTGGTTTCTTAACACTATTTAACGCCATCTAGCAAAGTCTTGTTGAACTAGAACAATTTTCAGCGTACCACATTTTCAGAAGCTTCAGCAAACACAACGTTCACGCTAGATGGCAGTAAAATGAAAGGTTCAGACAAACGTCATGAGATGGCGTTACTACTGTACCGCGATATTACATATTTATTTTATATTGTCACCACTAGATGGCACGAATACAAATTTTGTTCATAATATTTATAAAAAATACCTTGTTAATCGTTTAATAAAATCAATAATTAGGTATTTTTAGGACGCTTTGAAAGAACAAAAAATGTAAAGATTCTCGTAATGTTACAGTTTCATAATATCCACAAAACTATCTTGGACATCGAACCCGATATTCGACACTTAATTTTCATTAACGTTAGTTCCATTAATATGGTAATTAGTAACTTATAACTTAAAGACGAAAATGTTTACGAATAAGACATGCCACTACAAAAATTCTTATGTATTTATATAACAACTAAACATAAATAGTTATCGCATTTCAGACAAATATCAAAAGACGTAATAAAGCTATAACAACACAATTTCGTAATAAATAACATCCAATCTTGAACAAAATATCGTCAATGTAATTGGTTCAACGCTCGCTCACCAGATGGCGCTAATAAAAGGAGCGTTGTCGTCAAAGTTGATGTTCGAAGTAATTACGATTTATTGTATTTGATGTCTTGAAGATTTTTATGACACTTTTGTGTCTTTCCGCGGAAAGATTCTCGTTGTAATTTTCCGAAATTTTGCTTCATATTATTAATCTGAGAACTCACGACCGAAAAGGCGATTATGAAATAGGGAAGGGAGGAAACTTGCCAGGCAGTGGGGACAATGGAATTTCTGGTCAAAATTAAGGATCTTGTACGAGTCTAACTAAAATTATTTTTATCATGTTGGCCATAGTTTCGTGTGGTTGTTAGTGTAAAAGTAAATGTCATAGTAGTTATAGCCGCTTTTCTCAAGGACTTAGTCAGATACTAAAGAAACGTCACTTGTTACGATTCCACAAACTTCTTTGTCTTCATTCACATCAATACATCTTGTCATACAGGATCATTTTTCATCCACACGTTTGAACTATTTCAAGCACGTAGTCTTTGTACAAAAAAGCCTCCAATCTGCCTGTACCAACATTGTTTTATTAGTTTATCTGTAATTTTGTACACTGTAGAGCAGTGGTTCCCAACCAGTGGTCCGCAGAAGTCAAAAAGTGGTCCGCGAGTGAATCTTTCATTACTGACTGTTATACTTAACTTTATGTCTTAAATGCAAGCTCAAAAATCAGATTACTCAATAAAAAGTTACTTATGTTTATCCCAAAAACTATTACTATTTTTTTGTTTTGTAATACCCTATTGATTTGCGGATTAAAGTTTCAGGATGATTATTACTGTTTATTTTCAATATACTTACAAAGTGGTCCCTGCTAATAAAAATAGTATAAAAGTGGTCCCCGGTAACAAGAATAGTATAAAAGTGGTCCCGGCCTATGAAAAGGTTGGGAGCCCCTGCTGTAGAGTGACGAGTACAATCACGTCTATCACTGATTGGATACACTGACGCATAACACTATTAGTTACAATCAGAGATCATTTGCATTAATATTGCTTTACGTAGGTCTGGGTTTACTTTAGGAAATAAGAGAGGTAGTTGAGTGACGAAGTGCTGATGAAGAACAGAAGTGGTTAAGCAATGTTGTTAAGGTTTTTAATAGACTAGCTGACCCGCGCAACTTCGCTTGCGTCACATAAGAGAGAATGGGTCAAAATTTTCCCCGTTTTTGTAACATTTTTTATTGCTTCTCTGCTCCTATCGGTCGTAGCGTGATGATATATAGCCTATAGCCTTCCTCGATAAATGGGCTATCTAACCCTGACAGAATTTTTCAAATCGAACCAGTAGATCCTAAGATTAGCGCGTTCAAACAAACAAACAAACAAACTCTTCAGCTTTATAATATTAGTATAGATAAGAGATGTGAGCTTCTTAAAATACAGTCTCTTGTTTTCATGTACTTACTACACTCCTTTTTAATTAAAATAAAAAAGGAGTGTAATATGTTTAAGTCCTTATTTTATTTTAAGATCATCTTCTGTCTTGAGAATCATCAGAGAAGATTGATTGGCATTTAAAATTTAAGTTTTATAATTTACTAGCCGACCCGCGCAACTTCGCTTGCGTCACATAAGAGAGAATGGGTCAAATTTTCCCCGTTTTTGTAACATTTTTTTCTGGTACTCTGTTCCTATTGATCATAGCGTGATGATATTTAGCCTATAACCTTCCTCGATAAATGGGCTTTCTAAAACTGAAAGAATTTTTCAAATCGGACCAGTAGTTCCTGAGATTAGCGCGTTCAAACAAACAAACTCTTCAGCTTTATAATATTAGTATAGATAACGTTTTTGACATTACTTTAATCTTCTCTTTTTTGGTATCGAAAACTTATATGATCTACTGATGATCACTTGAATTTTTTTTTCTACTTGGTAGTGCAAGTTGTAAAAGGTAAACATCACTTTTACTTTTTATTTTTGAAAAGATAAAAATAATCCACTTAATGCAACTAACACCTACGCTCCACGTTCTTTATCTAGTGTATGTACATCTTAGAGCAAGAAACAAGTGTACAGTAGACATTACAAGGGGCAGCTCTCAAATAAATGAGATAACTCACTTCGCCGTGTAAAATTCACCGCAACTACCTCCTGTCGTTACAGACGTGGGGCCAGGGAAATAGCGAGTGAGGAAAGAAAATATACTACATATTTTATCCGAAAGTGTGTCTTTGTTAGTATCAAGGAAGACTAAGGAAAATGATAAATTTAAAAACAATAATATGCTGGTAAAATAGGTATTATTATTTATTTGTTGAAATATAGCTCACGTTATTGGAGGAGAAGGGAACACTTTTTAACCACACGCACCGATTTGTATTCCTAACTAGTGGTACATAACCGAAGTAACCGAGTTATGCGCGAATATACATTTCGTTCATTTGATGTATTTATATAGATAAGATTTTTTTTTTAAATGATAAAGGCATATATTTTTAAAACTCAGGCTCAGAAATTTATACACAATAATTCTACTCTATTATAGGCCAGCCTCCAAAAAAAAAAGTAAAGTCTAAAAACAGTATACCTAACTCCGGAATCAAACTTAGAATCCCACGATAGTAGAAACATCATCGTATTGGCACCTAATAAAAACCAATAAAAATCCCAAATAACAAATCAATCTCCAGCTCTGTATTGTCAAAATCTGTACAAATGAACTCGCGTCAAGAACCAGGTCAATTTGTACACTCGAGTACAACGGCATGTACACTCATTATATCAGGATTACGGAGACAACTGTACACAGTACAGTCACAAGCATAAACATAGATACACTGTCACATTTTTAATTGTACTTTTATTTGGAAAACTATCTTTTTTTTTGACTATGAGTGAACTATAAACATATAATGATTGTAAAATTACTTTCCATCACCAGCCAAGCTCTTCTTGTAGGCTTCCTGTCTCACCGGATGCAGCTGAGTACCAGTGTTTTACATATAGAGACTGCCTATCGGTACTCCACAATCCATTTACCTGGGTACACGATACCCCACGGTAAGATTGTCAGACTTTTAAACCTTTAAATTACTGGTTACGACTGTCAAAGATATTATTAGAAAATCATAGCTGGGATCCACAATTTGTCACGTGCCTTCCAAAATGAATAGGAATTCGATATGAATATCGTATACTATAGTTACCCATCTAATGACCAACCTCAGCAAGCTTAACCTAAGAGATCACTCCGCGCGTTGATTGTTACTTAGCCATGAGCTTGATTGTAAAACTACTCTAAAGTATCAAAGCAGCAGTAATTTTACCATTTTCATTCATAAAAAAGCTGATGGCGTAGTGGCACTGTACACATATTTTTGTTTCTAACTGTACACAGTACACAGTGTCACCGTTGTGTATTGTGTGTACATTCACTATGTGTCTTGTGCTTACACGTGGAGCTCAGTTTTATTGCTCCGGCAATGTTGAGCGAGATTTATGAAGATGTGCTTCAGATACGGGTATTTGTATATTTATTTCAAATATATATGTTTTACGGATCTTCTCTGCATCTGTGGTCTCGGTACTGCATACGACGGCTGATCACGATTCGGGTTTGATTCCCGAGTCAGGCAAAATTCTATTGGTCTACCCAAAAGTGTAGGCAGAGGTATGTGACACGTACCCATGTTTCGCCATTTACATTATCAGTGCCATGTAATAGGAGATAAGCCTATTGACATCTACCGGACATGATACCAACTCCAAACCTACTCATAAATATGTATTCTTACGTAAACCAGAAAAGACCAATAACTCTTTGGCCGACACGTGAAATTAACTTGAGACCTCATGATCAGCAGTCAGATACACTACCGTCCAGACTACAGAGGCAGTTAGTGAATAGAAACCAAAATACTTACTGTTAATACCACAAGAAAAAAATAAACCACATTTTAGTCCTCTTTTACTAGTAAAATTTTATCATAAAACTACTAATTTAACGGCAATATTCCCGCATCTAAATTACCTGCAGTAACGTGACGATGCATAGCACTACACATCAAGCAAGGATTTACTCTAAATAGAGTTCTCTTTGCATATGAAAAGGCTCATCGCGTAGCTGTGAGTCGTTAACAGTTTCAGATATTAAGGCAGTCTAAATCTCAGACTTTAGTGTGTATACTCTACATATGCTATCTGCTAAAAGCTGGGATTTACTAAGATAGACCTGAAATTCTGGAGTGCCTATTATTTGCAAGGCATTTTCTTGATCTAGGTATTTTTTCCAGAATCATGCATGTATCAATAAATTGTTGTTATAATGTTTTGTATGTAGAGATTTGGTAGTTAAGGAAGTCACTTCGTCTCTAGTATAGCGCACCTAGGAGACCTAAAGTTGATTTCTGCACGAAACCATTATTATATTTTTAAATCACAAATAATTAATAAAATCTCACGAAATTTGCCTACCTCTGTGGCGCCGTCGCTAGTGTATACGACTGCTAAATATGAAATCCTGAAGGGTTTGCTACCCAGGTTGGACATGCTATTAGTATTTTTATAATTAATACAAGATTACCATTAATCGTGCCTACACCTACGGGTATAACAGACGTAATGTGTTGTGTTTGTATGATTTTTTTTGTAAAAGTCCGGGAAATTCCTAAAAATAAATGTCGTCTTTTTTCTAAAGCGACTTACCCGCGTTTTTCATGGCCCAACAGCCGCAAAGCCCAGTAGTAACCATAGTTGCTCGCAAGTAGCCCGGAGCTCTACCTCCTATTTGACAAACTACACGCCGCAGTGTCTAGCCCAGAATACACTAACACCTTACACTAAATAAAGATGTTCTTTTACTTTTATATTTCTTGTGAGACTAAAATAAATTGAGTTGGTCTTGAGAGAAGCTCTGGGTATAATTTTTAGTTCCCTAGTCGCATTAGAGAGCCAATTGTTATTATTACCGAATCTAATCATTGACAAATAAAAGTTTGCTATATAAAGCTAATATCAAATTAATCTATACTAATCTATACTAATATTATAAAGCTGAAGAGTTTGTTTGTTTGTTTGTTTGTTTGTTTGCTTGAACGCGCTAATCTCAGAAACTACTGGTCAGATTTAAAAATTCTTTCAGTGTTCGATAGCCCATTTATCGAGGAAGGTTATAGGCTATATATCATCACGCTACGACCAGTAGGAGCAGAGTACCAGTAAAAAATGTTACAAAAACGGGGAAAAATTTGACCCATTCTCTCTTATGTGACGCAAGCGAAGTTGCGCGGGTCAGCTAGTATGTTATAAAACCGCTCTTGGCCATTGCGGTAGACTCAAGACCTCCAGGACTACCTTCCTACTTCTGAAATAACAGCCTTGGTCGGTGGGATATTAACGACCAAATGGCACATACTTATTATAATCTTTGTTGACACGATGGCGAAAATCCCACAGGACCGCCACTAGTTACAATCCTTAAACAAGTCCATTCACTTCTTTTCCACAGAACCCAACTTTTATAAAAAGTTGTTCTGAAATAATTTCCCAGACCCTCGCTTCAAGCACTAGGTATAACGTAAGAATGTTCAATTACAACTGGTCTTAACATTTAACACGAACGCTCATTAGTTCTCGAGCCTGTCTCGTGTGAGCTCACGCTCCTGTCTACATTGTGATAATAACTGCTTTTTTAAGTACTTTAATTATTTCATTTTTAAACTTTTTTATTGTGTCACTATTGTAATAAAAGTCTACTTTCGTAATGGCCAAAGGCTAAGGAAGGACCAAGTTTAGGGCGCTGCTACACTTGTAGCAGGTAGTTTTGTAGACTTAGTTTAGGGCATAAGGTCGTCTCTTTCCTGTTATAAGTCCTAGACCTATTCAGGTTTGCCTACAGTTGTTCCAGGATGAAACACTCTTCTTTTCTACAATAAACAAATGCTATAGGAATGAAAATATGGAATTAATCTTTAAAGCGGGTCATTGAAATTTTCATAAATCAAATTTTAATAAAATATTGTCGAAACCACGTTGAAAACTCGCCTATTAAAACTACATAATCGTCGAAAAACACCTTCAATGTTGTAAACTAAAAAAAATCTGAAACCACAATAATACCCTGCAAAAAATCTAGCACAATACACCTAAAAACCCTACAAAAAAATCCCTGCGTTAAAAAATCGCACGATCACAAATCACACATTCAGGAATCAGAGCAAAATCCATCAGGTCGGCGGCCATATTGTTTTTTCACTTTGACCGATGACCAACACTGTCCTGTCAAAGTTATTTATTGTCCATTAGAACCGACCTTCGTGCATGTGAATGATGAATGGATGAAACAAATGGGAAACACTGGAAATTTATGCCTTTATGAAAATTATGAAATATGAACGTTTTTGGGAGTACACGCTTGAATTTTGTGGTTGGGAATGTGTAATATAAGTTACGCAAGTTTTGGCCTACTTATAGAAGAATGTTTGACTGACTCAAATTTTGATTGGGCATCTTGGATAAAAACTAATATATAATGATTTAATTAAGCAGTGTCGCAGCTTCGAATTCGAGACAACACACCAACTACTTTTCGACATTCGACTTTTTATTAAAAATAATTATCACTTGCTCTAACGGTGAAGGAAAACATCGTGAGGAAACCGTGCATGCCTAAAATTTGTTTAATACATTTATTGAGCGCATGCAAGGTCCCCAACCCGCACTTGGCCAGCGTAGTGGACTGAAGGCCTAACCCCTCCCCCTCATTTTGTCTTCCCACAGAATACGACGCGACGTTAAAAACCTCGACAAATCATTCAAAAAGCGAGTGAAATCAAGGACATTTCTCGACCTTTAGTAAAACATTTTTCGAAACAATATTTCTATAAAGTTGCATGTTGCACATCACAGTGTCATTCTTTCTGACACTGTCAACGAGGAGGTCGGCTGAAATGTATTATTTTTACATTTACGGTACATAACATACCATTATGTTTGTTACGGCTTCGTGCACTGCAGCAAGTGTGACTGAGCACATTAACCTATTCGTTGTCTTCATAACGAACACAACAGTTAAACGATCGGCATGTTCATGTTTTGGTGTGACTGAATGATCGGGAAACCTGATAAAAGCCTTACTTGTTAAGTTCAATTATTAAGATAACAGCCGTAAACCCAAGACAAAGGCGGTAGGTGGTTTAAAAAAATTACACCACATGAAAGAATTGCGTTATTACTCTAATCTTTATGAGAACTGCACTGCCTAGTGTCTCACTCATATTAATTACTAGCTGACCCGCGCAACTTCGCTTGCGTCACATAAGAGAATCATAATTTTCCCCGTTTTTGTAACATTTTTCACTGGTAGGTACTCTGCTCCTATTGGTCGTAGCGTGATGATACATAACCTATAGCCTTTCTCGATAAACGGGCTATCTAACAATGAAAGAATTTTTCAAATCGGACCAGTAGTTCCCGAGATTAGCGCGATCAAACAAACAAACAAACAAATAAACAAACAAACAATCAAACAAACAAACTCTTCAGCTTTATAATATTATAGTATATAGTATAGATAATAAATAATAAATTCTTCTTCTTCTTTTTGTCTTACATAATGTAATCTTTTTCACATATTAAGCTTTAAAAAATCAAAATTTTAATTTAATAATAATGACAGAATATTTACAATATACACAAGAGGAGTGCGTCACGCGTCGTAGTCTCTCCTCACCGGCGACCAGTAACATACCCAAAATACAGCACTAATTTTATACAATTGGAACACGTGTGTAAATTCAGCAAAAACTTGTAATACATCGTGTAAGTAATACTGCTTTCCTGAACAACAATTTGAACTGTCTCAACGCAGTAAAAACAACTTTGTTAAGCTCAGTAATGAATCCAAAGCAATCCTCGCTCAATGTTCATGTACGGTGATAAACGTTTAACTTTATATCGTAAAGTTTACTGTCGTGTCAGTAGAAATATCCTGGGCCTACCGTTGAAAAATATGTTATATTATTTGTAGGGATCATGCTGAATTTCATTGAGATCGGTGCAGTGGTTTGGCCGTAAAGGCGTAACAGACAGACAGACACACAGCCAAACCCACAGATAGGCAGACTTTTGCGTTTATCATATTAGGAAACTATAATGTTACTTTTATTGGACTATTGTTTTTCAAGAGGCTTGGGAGTTTTTTATATTCATAAGGTTTTCTCATAATCAGGAGTTGCAAACACATGGACAAATTACGGTAATATATTTTAACACTGAAAGAACAAGTGTCATACCGAGAACAGTGACTGAAAGTGTGTAACTTACGGCCTAATACTCAAACAATACTCAATTTTAAGTGATACTCAAAATAACTTTTAACCGCCGGCCAGTTCGAACCCAGGACTTTCCACGTGGTATATTTAACTGCCTGAATCAAAGCAGGAAATAAAAATACACAAAAGGTTTGTTTTGAACGTGTCTATTTGCGATACAGAGAGGTTTCAGCAAACGAATGCGCGGTCACGAATACTGATTTATATTTGTACGGTAATAAAATATAACTGTGTTTTGTATTTTACGGTTGTACTGACAGCTGTAAAGGAATAAATAATAATATAATCAATATTCATATTAAGATAATTCTCGTTTTTGCTAATGCGTGGTGAAAACATCATAAAAGTATTGTCAAGATTTAATTTCCCTTTAGTGTAGTTTAGTTTCTTTCTAAAAGATAAACTTTAAAACTATCGAATTATCTAAGTGGTGGCATTTGAGTCTCCGTCTCCGTACAAGGGTACAAAAAATGCCGGTGTACGTTGTCTTAGACCTCCGATGGGTAAGAACAACGCTAACTAGGTATACCACTAACTTTACAATATCATTATATAGATCAATTATTAGTGATCGAATAATAAAGTGAAGTTACACCTTATGTATCCATCTTTGCCTTTTTCAGATTACGTTTAAAATTCCAATTCAAAGTTTCATCAATTTAAAAATCTAATTTACATTGATTTCCAATCTATTCTAATCAAACTAAAATGTGATCAGAATCTCTAACATATTAAAATCACAATGCAATGACCTTCAATCGAAAATCAAATCACCAAATTGTCATTTAAATAAGGCTTCATCCACATTTAACGCGAGTGACATTTGAAGACGTCAATAAGATTAATGCCAGTCTGTACGAAGCCTTAATCGAAAAAGTTAGATCGAGTTCGAACCAGTTAGGACCGGTTCTGCTGCTGTTTATTTGGACCGCGTTATTTTCGTAATGGCATCGATTTTGGGGTAAAAAAACATGGGTAAAAACGAAAAGTTTGGGGTAAAAAACCTTTTTTGCTAACGAGTTAGAAGTAGATGTAAGAAAATTTCGGCCGAGAGGTGAATTTAAATGCATGGAATTTTGTTTTTAATCAGGAGAGAAAGACTTCTATTTTGAAGCATTTAATCAAAGGCAAAGTTTTCTTTTATCAGACTGAAAGCTCCTAATTTCGCACTGACAACTTAGTCTAACCATACTTATCAACGTTTTAAATATTTTCACGGCCAAATTGCATAATAGACGCTAATGACGTTTCGTGCCACACACACGTGGCACAGCTTGTTAATATTAATAGAAATCATAATCAAGAATTTTGGCCATGAACTTCCTATTTACTCTTTACTAACAATCATTTGTAACTTTATGCAGTAGATTTTTTAAATGTTACTTTAAATTATACTAAGTTTCAGCGTCCACGAGAGATCTGCAAATAGTGTTCCGTAGTTTCATTTTTAAATAAACGTTATATCTTTAACATAGATAGCAAGGAAACATACTTCCTTTACAACGGTAAATGTGCTTTCACGTAAAAAGGAAACTACAATTTCCTATGCACGTATACCTTTTACGAGTATTTTGTTCAGTTTGGACCGCTGGGAAACCATTCGGGACCCGTTTGTAAGAACAAAATTGTACATAGAGAAATGTATGTACGAAATTGGAGAAATGCAAGGTTTTTGAACAAATATGCAGTTCTTTAGAATTATTTGTAGAAAATGAAAATATTTTACAAATAATTATAATTTTGTTCCGAGGCTGGTTAAGGATTTTTTCCGTCGTAACTTTACAGTAATTGCTTATAGGGCTTAAATAAAGACTCTAAAACATCTTGCCCTTCCAAACAGGCGAAAAATTGATTTATGCTATTATTTTAATAGAAATAACGGTTAAAAGTTTATGTCATAAGCTAACCGACACCTAATCAGAAGAAGTAAGTTTCTAGTCGTTTCTTCGCACGAGCAACAGCTTTTCGGAAACGCGAAACGGCAGTAGATAAGAAATACTATAATGACTTTAAATGCTTGTAAACAATTTAGGAAATGAAGCAACTTTTTTAATTTGATGTAGTAAAAAACCGGTTCTAAGAGTTTTCATATTTAAATTAATAAATAATATTCCATAAAATTCTCCCTTTTTGTGCAGTCATTGGTGAACCACCATTGCGATGAGCAATTATTGACATAAAATACAACGTGAAATCGGAACCATTTTCAAATAATTAGTTGCCTCATTGCTCACTGACCGCAAGCGTGGTCAGGTGTCAATAAATTTATGTAATCAGCAACTATTTAGTCACTAATTGAGTTAAATTAGGGTGACCAAATTTTAACGACGGTGAACTATGATTTAGTTTTGATACCTTTGCTGTAGTAATTCTTGTTCATAATATAAATGTGACGTTACGGCAGCCGAATTTACTTTAGACTTATATATTTTTACTTTGCATTTTTTTTCTATTATCAGCCACGGTTATGGGTCAAAAAAGGGTAGAAAATTTTGAACGCGTACATAGCCACGTGGTTTTGCCTGTGTAAAATAAGCTAGCTGTCTTAGTTGCACTTAAAACTTTGTAATTTAACAATATCACAAAGTCACTGATCTATACTCGAGATTCGAACCCATGGGGGACAAATGTTTACTCCATTAGGCTATCACTACCTTCTAAAATAACATAATATTACAAGTAATATGTTCCACGTGTCTCCATAAATAAAGTGACACACACAACGCGGTTGCGGGACGGCTGCGGGAGAACGACGGGTATAATTTCAAGTAGCTAGAAAGACGACAATCTGCCGTATAGTGTAGTGTTTGCGGCTGCTGTCGTTAGTTCCTAATCAAATTAATTAATTAAAATCTCGGTCATGCTGGAAAAAGTACAGTTGTACTGAAGTCTTCAGTAGAAATCACATGTCGGTCACCTTCCTATCGGACATTAAGAATGATGGCATAGAGGGCGTGAGTGTTAACTGTGTACACTCATTTGTACTCCATAAATTAACTCCAGTTGACTAGTTTCAATTACTCAGGCTCCTGTAACCGAATATCGACAAGAATTAGAAAATAGATTTCCACAACTGCTGCAGCTAGCAAAGATCTTCCATTTCTATCCGACCAGCTCCTTTGTTGTATTATATGTGAAAGCAAACTGCGCGGCTCACGCATTAAAAACGCACCGACACGCTCTTGCTTCCCGTGTATGATACCTCTTATTCCCGAAGGACTTGTCTACGCTGTAAGCTCTTTACTTCGAATAGAACCAGGGATTTGTAACGTTTTCCTCCTATATTTGTAAGAACGGTTTCTGAGATCGTCTTAATACTGCCTATTTTTAAGGTTTGAATGGAATTTGCGAGGATATTAAAATTTAAGTAGAAAAGTTATCGTCACTGACAATATAATAAAGAAAAACATACCAAAATAATAACCGCAATTGCGTTTGATAGGTCTTATTTGAAAGAAATCTTTTGGCGTTAAACCTTTTTTCTACAGTGCTAGTGGTAGGTCATGTGTTCGATTCCCACATTAAACTATTTTAATTCCTTTGTATGTTTGTAGAAGTTTCTCTCCACATGAGTCTTTATAATGAAATGATAGACTTATATATAAAACTTTCTTCATTATTGAATTTAGTTTACAAAAAAAACACAATTTATCTTCAAAAGAAAGGCTTTACCAATGCACTAGTTCAACATCACTGAAGTCTCAAGCCAACATCTTATACAGGACCGAAATCTGCTTGTAAACTAGCCCAATTTAGTGTAAACTCCTCAAGTGATATAAGCTTGGCAGTTGGCTCGTCGCCAGATAACTTTGCGCCCGCTCCAGATCATCTTACTGCTAGCTTTTAGTAGTTAGAACCTTTCTACAAGGTTTAACGGGTCTTAGTGGTTTTAGAGTATGCTAAAATTGTTTATGTTAAAGTCTGTCGGTCTCTTACGCTTGCAGGGCCAAACCGCTGGATGAATTTTGATGAAATTTTACAGGGAGTTAGCTGAGAATTTGGTGGAAAAATTAGTTACGTTGTTTACCCAAATTTACGCGATTGGGCCTGCACGTGTCAAGTAGTTATGTTTATAAATATTTTAAAAATTAAAACTATTTCTTACATTAAAAAAAAAAAAAAAAATATTTCTGTCCAAGTTTACAATGTTTTTGAGAACAATGATAGCCACACTAGGCGTTGCCTGTATCGTGGTATCAATGCAATTGATTACCAGATAGGACTAGTTATAGAGGTACAATAATTCTGCTTACTAACTAATAGAGAATAATACAAGCTAATATAATATGATAGCAGAACAGAAAACAATTTTTTTACGCAACAAAGACTTAACTCTAAATGGTATGTGAGTGTATGTTTGAGTGAGTGTAAGTGTTGGTGTGTCTCTGTGTGTGTGTGTGTGTGAGAGTGTGTTTGTTTGTGTGTGTATGTTTATTTATTTTTTTTATTTTTTTTATTTATTCATTTATTTCAGGCAACTGAGGCCCATAGAAAATACAATAAACAAATTACAAATTAAAAATATAAATATACTAATACATACATAATTAATATAACTTATAATTATACACGATTACTACTATTGTGCAGCGTCGGCGTCGTGTATCGCGCAGTATCAGGTATCCGGCCACGGAATCGCCGGAAAACAACACCTTTCGGCCAAAATTCTGGCTCCATGAACTTTGTGAGATGCTCAGTTGGCACTCTCACCACGAAGGCATTAAAACCCACATTGTGACGTGATTCCAACCTCTGAACTCTCAAAGTCCACTTCGTTTTCGTCTGTATGTACTCTACAATCTCTTCAACCTTTGTAGAGTAATGCAGTCTGGACACGTACAGCGGCGTCACTGGTACAGCGGGACGCAGCAAGAAATTCGGTCCGGTCGGTCCAGTGCCGCACTTGTTTTGGTTCGGCTTCTTTTTCTTCTTCTGTACCATGATGAAGCCATCCTGGTCGGCCTGTTCCTTCGGTTGCTCTGTGTTGTCCTTCTGGGTGGATAGGCAGCTCTTCTGTTTACCCCCTTTTATAATTTGTCGCTTTGTCTGCGCTGCAGGTGTTTTCTTAGCGACTATATCGGCGTAGGCACGTGCAGGGGTCGTTGTACCTACGCGTGATGTCACAGTGGCCGGTGTAGAGGCGCATGCGACGACGGCGGCGAGCAAAGCTTCGTCAGCGATATCGGCAGCTGGTGACGCACTTGAGTTCGCCGATGCAAAACTGCTTATGGAGGCAGTCTGCGGTCCGCGGCAAGTGTTCACCTTTGAGGCCTCTGGTGACCTAATTACTGAACCAACGTTGTGCATTGATGTAATTTCTGCACGCAGCTCAGCAATGATAGTGTCTGAGGCCTCTAGTCTGGACTGCATCTTAGTCATCTCAGCTTTTAACGACGTGATGTCCTTCAGCAGTCTAGTTACATCGACGTGATCGAACGTGACGGGAGGCAGTTTACTTAGCTCTTTCGCCACGAAGTCAGGCACGTCGTCTGGGTCGGTCTTCTTCAACATATCAATTATATCTTGAAGACTCTTCTCGGAGCCCTCTCTGCGACGAGACGGCATCTGGTCCAGTTTTCCAAGAGACTGGAACAGTAGCAGCTTTGCGCTGCTGACATCTTCCTCCTTGAAGTTGGATCGGCATATTTGCAATATGCTCACCTCATCCATGTAATCAATTGCATGGACAAGGAACGCCAATAATTCGTTCAATATGAGTTTTTTCGAACTCATAATGTCACCGTGCAGCGGCTATGGCCGCGCCAAACGCGAATAAAATAATTCGTGCCGTGTACAGTGGATACACGTCCGTAGTCGAGCGCGCATCACACTGCACTTATTTGCGAGCGTGTAGGACGGAGGAGAAACAAGAGGTAGGACACCCAGAATAATTAAGATAATGATTTTAGTAGCTGTTCGATGTCATAATAATTCAGATCGATGAGATATTTTACAGTTTTTAAATGTGCTTCACGAACAGAGTTTTCTCTAAAATTGCAAGCTTTATTTATTTTATTATACAGGTAAGGAAACAGATAACTGTTAAAGCGCTTTGCAAATGATGTTCGTACTGTGGGAACCATGGCCTTGAATATTCTTCTACTTATTAAATCTTGGTAATCAGATGACTTTAGTATTTGCAAATGTGTTACTCTAATAGCATTACTCATGTAGAGACGTCTTATGCTTAATAAATTAGAATCTTGGTATATTCGTTCAGTACGATACCTAATTGGCTTTTTCAGCATTACCTTAATAACTGAACGTTGTGCACGTTCTAAACTGATGAGATTAGAAGCTGCTGCTCCGCCCCATGCGTTAATGCAGTATGTCAGGATAGATTGACAGAGTGACAAATAAACTGTTTTTATAAGAGCCGTGCTTGCAACCTCTCTAATATGTTTCATGGTATAGATATTTTTTCTGGTCCTGGATGATAATGCTGAAATGTGGTCACTAAAACTAAGTTTTTCATCGAGAATAACTCCAAGGTATTTTATGGTACTTGATCTTTGAATATATTTACATGAGCACGAATTTGCAGTAGCATTTAATTGGTAACGGTCACATGTATGTACTACTATGTCGCGAGTAGCTGTAGGAGACGAAGCTGCAGTTTTATGAAAACATAGATATTTAGTTTTGGTAGTATTCAAGGTAAGTAAATTACTATTTAGCCAGTTCATTATTGTAGCCATACCAAGTTCAGCAGTAACAATGCAGTCACTCCAGGTGTTTCCGTAAAAAATGATCGCAGTGTCATCAGCATAGCAGGTAATTGACGCATTTTGTAGAGGTAAGGACGCAAGTTCATTTAGATAAATCAAAAACAAGGAAGGACCCAAAACACTACCCTGAGGAACCCCAAAAGACAGTTCCTTTGAAGAGCTTCGCCAAGAATCAATCTTCAAATGTTGCTGCCTTCCAGTCAAGTAACTTTGAAACCAATCGAGAGCTATTCCTCTGACACCAATAGCCTCCAATCGCCTCAGAAGAATTGGAATTGACACAGTGTCAAAGGCTTTAGCGAGGTCCAGAAAGACTCCTATGCATGGCTTCCCATTGTCAAGCTGGTGAACTACATTGTCTGTAAGCTGGTTGACCGCATCCTCAGTTGATAGTTTTTTCCTAAAACCAAATTGGTTAGGAGATAGAAATTGATTAGATTCCATATATTTCACCAGGCGCGTTTTTACTACCCTTTCCAAGATCTTTGAGAAAACAGGCAGCAACGATATTGGTCTATAGTTGTTAGGGGTAGTTGTCTCGCCACCTTTATGTATGGGTACAACAGTAGCAATTTTCCATTCATTAGGAACTGTTCCAGTGGACAAGCTTAGGTTAATTATATTGGTAAGAGGCTCTAAGATGAAAGCTCTAATAGATTTAATTACTTCCACAGAAATACCATCAGGGCCTGGCGCAGTATTTGATTTAAGATTAAGAATTATATTATCTACTTCGTTACTATCTGTGGGATCAAAAAAGAATGATGTTAGTGGGGAATTGGACACGTCAACTTTTTGCGCTAAAGTGCCTTGTGTAGTATTTAGATTTTCTAATATTTCGTTTGCATACTTCTGACCTATTGAGACAAAGTGATCATTGCATTCATTTAGAGAATCCTGTGGACATATTTTGATTGTTTTAAGGTCTAAACTAGGTGACTTGGTGGTACTTTTCCTATGAGTGATTTCGTTTATGGTGTTCCAAAGTTCACGAGGCTTATCTTTATATTTTAATAATAGGTTTGAATGGTATTCGTTCTTGATTTAAAATATATTATAATTAAATATGTTTTTAATTAACGCGCCGCTTAATCTGATCTTAATAGATGCAGCTGTTTAGCCCTGATAGCGTATCTGGCAGATATATAACGTTATTTTTCGTGTATAGAGATTGCTTTACTTTCGATCAACTCAGCGAGGCATATTTCTATATAGTTTTGATATTATTATAGGTAAGATCCTTGTAAAGAAACAGTTAATGAAATAGTTTTCAATCAATTAAACAATAATGACAATTAAAAATCGCTTCAGTAGTTCACGAGATTACGTCTTAAATAGTTTTAATGGTATTCCTTCCGTAGATTATTTTAATAACTTGTTAAATAGAGAGGTAAAACTTCAGGTGAAGTGATTATTTTTTAAGTTGATCGCTACTAAATGAATGGTAGATTGCTTAATTTGAGATGAGTGCTTTGAAGGTAAAATGAAATGGTAAGTATCTTAAGTAATTTGATAATAATAATCGTCATGAAAAGCCCTCAAATGGCTTGATAATTCTGGCGCTATAATTTATTTGATTATTTATTAATTTAACATTATAGTCAGTGGTAAAGATGTAATTGATTCTACTAGTAGGCTTGAGATATGTTTTCCAAATCTAAGTTATATGTATTTAAGACCATACTTACGCCCCTGCCAAGAGTCCGATTTGTTTACTAAACATACGCTTGTGTGATCCCCAATTAGTTTTTGAGCCTTCTTGAGCTCTTTGTTTGTTCGTTTGTAAAAAAAAAGGAATATAAAAAATATCTTTCTGCTTTGGGGTCAGTTTAAAATTTGCTCAACAAATTATAAAAATGCGTAAGTAGTCATTAAAACAAAACGCGACATCAAACCTAGGATACGAAGTGTACGTAAAATAGCCTGCAACCTTAATTTATGCTTCATTGCGCCACACGTAAATTCAGCACAATTTTCAGTAGGTACCTAGTTAAATAATAGCTTTACATAAAGTTTCAGCAAAATATAAACTTACTTGCAACTTAAATATTATGAGTATGAATTCGTGTAACTAAGTTATGTCGAGCGTGTTTCAACTTTAACTTAAATTATAGCTGTGTGAAAATATTTTGCAAGTTTTGCGTTTTATATAACTTTGAATTACAGAAATACGATATTTTTTTTCTAAGAAAGATAAGAACTAAAATAATCGTCTGATAGGCAGTGAAAATGATTGTTGAGTAAGAAGTTTTGGGTTTGATTCTTAAGCCGCACAGAATATTATTGGGTGTTTTGATATTGTCAATTCAATTATCTTCAAAAGTAGTTATTGATAAATCATCATCTACTCAATTGAACTGACTCTGTGCCCTGGTTAATTATTTCTGTAAATTTAACTATCTTTGCTTTTAGTGGGCACTGTTAACAACTAAAGGTAGTTAATACCTTCGGATATAACAGACGTGATGTTATGATATACTACTACTAGCTGACCCGCGCAACTTCGCTTGCGTCACATAAGAGAATCATAATTTTCCCAGTTTTTGTAACATTTTTCACTGGTACTCTGCTCCTATTGGTCGTAACGTGATGATATATAGCCTATAGCCTTCCTCGATAAATGGGCTATCTAACACTGAAAGAATTTTTCAAATCGGACCAGTAGTTCCCGAGATTAGCGCGTTCAAACAAACAAACAAACAAACAAACTCTTCAGCTTTATAATATTAGTATAGATTATGAGCGATAGCTTAACGTTTCAGTTTCATCAGGCAGCAACATATATATTCTTTTAATTCCGTATTAAAAATCGCTTCTACAAAGTAAACAGTACAAAGTGTATACAAGTCGCGTGGTGATTAAGCAAGTCCATTGTCTGTTGGTGTGTGGTGGCCACTCGCGTTAACTCGCACTGTGTCGCACTGCGGTATCAACGTCTTTGTTTCTATGCTACGGGAATGTTTGATTCTAATGTAGTACTTTGAAGATTTAAAGAGATAAATATATGATAGTGAAACTGTGCCGAAACGTCAGGTAATGCCCCATCGGACGTTGTCCAACATCGGTGCAGTAATGGATTATACGTTTCTTTAGGTATTGAGAGAGATGTTAGATAAGGCTTGAGCTTGAGCCTATCACGATAGCCTGAGCCTTTGCAAAACTTTGCATATCTTTAGGTTTCTGTTAAGACAACTCCCGCACTAAGAATTGCTCTTGTGTCGCAGGGACTTTTACAAACATACAAACAACGGACACAAAGCACGACCAGACCCGAAAAAAATATTTGTGGATCGAACAAATAAATTGTCCCGTGTGGAAACTGAACTCACGACTCCCCAACGCAATGGTAGCGGCGTGGAGTAGCCTGAACCACTGCGCCACGGAGGTAGTCCATAACCCCCCTAAGGCTTTACAAAACTACGCTGAGTTTGAGCCAATTACATTTGATTTTCATCGATTAGTCACTATTTAATGAAATATTATTAATTTGTTAGATCACTTTCATAATAGTGTTAGTTTTTCTTGCATAGTTATACTTTGCATTCCTTGTTTATATGATTGTAAAAGTCTCTGCAATACAAACACTGATTTTCGCGCAAGAATTGTTCCTTTCGAACCTGAAACATTTTCAGGGAAGAATAAATGTGCAGTTAATTTCTCTACAACACTTTACAATTTGAACAAAATAAACAAATAAAAATAATGTAACCGCGCAGGATTTATGACGGCACAACCACCCATACATTTAATGCAAATAGCTAGAATAACTCAAAAGTGAAAAATAAATGTTTTACAAGTGAAATTCTCATGTTTTTGTATAAACATATTATTAAACTAGCTGACCCGCGCAACTTCGCTTGCGTCACCTAAGAGAATGAGTCAAAATTTTCCCCGTTTTTGTAACATTTTTCATTGCTACTCCGCTCCTAATGACCGTAGCGTGATGTTATATAGCATATAGCCTTCCTCGATAAATGGGCTATCTAACACTGAAAGAATTTTACAAATTAGAGATTAGCGCGTTCAAACAAACAAACAAACAAACTCTTCAGCTTTATAATATTAGTATAGATACAAACACGATGTTCACGCAGCGAATTAAAAAAGCGCATTGAATGTAAAGGCTTAAAATGTATCTCCATTTTACTTTGCTAAGAATGCTATTTAATGCTGAGATATTTGTTTGTTTTCTCTTAAAAGGAAAATCGTATATGGATTTGACTATCTCCGTGGCGCAGTGGTTTAGGTCGCTACGCGGCTACTATCGCGAGTGAGGTCGAGGGTTCAATTTCTACACGGTACAATTTTCATGCGATCCACAAATAATTGTTTCGGGTCTGGTATTACTTTATGTTCCGTATGTTTGTAAAAGTCCCCGCGATGCAAGACCAATTTTTAGTGCGGGAGTTGTCTCTTTAAGAAAACAAAATCATTATTTGTTCAACGAACAACGCACTTATGTTTGCTATAAGTAGCTATTGTGTGTATATCTTAAACTTAAGTGTGTACTTAGGGAAAGGCAATATTGCGGCGCGATTCCATGAAGTAGAAAACCGCTAACACAACCTTAGACCATAAAAGAGAACAAAAATCCATAACACTATCTTTAAGGCCAGTTTTAAGGCTTCAAACTAGATATTTGCCATGCTTTATTATTGAAAATATTTCCTATCTTATATCACAAACACGAAACGTTACCAAAACTTTCTAAAATAACCGAAATATGCCGAAATTGGCTTAGCCCTTATTTCACTTCTACTTAACTGTCTAGTTTATCAGAAAGAACTATAACAGATGCTTTTATACCTTCGATGTCAGTTTATTTGCAGTCGTCTGACATTTATACATATTCTTTGAAACTGTAGCTCAATTCTCTATTACTATCGACTACCGGCAACCGAACTGTCATCGAGTAATTTTGTATGAAAATCTGATCAGCGCCTCTGACGGGCGTCGTAGAAACTTTTTGGCAGTACATTCTAAATGTCAAAATTCGATAGCTAGCCGGTTCTCGGTTGTCGATAGTGGTAGAGAATCGAGGTACCGGGCGGCTATCACGTATCTCAGTTGTCAAAAATTTGAAATCCACTTTGCTGTACATTGTTTTCTCTCTTAGAATATGGTGATTGACACGTTACGACAAAGCAGCAATGTGCTGAATAGTGACCATCAATTTGATGTACACTAGCTGTCAAATGAGATACGTGATAAGCCCGCTGGTCTCAGAAATCAAAACGTGTCGTTGTAATCACAGTTATGACAGAAACAAAACAACAGCTGGCGTTGGCTCGCCGCCCGAAAGAATTGCGCTTTGTTGTTCATTCTCATCTGTTGTACAAACTTTTTAGCTTTGTAAACAAAACAACGTGGCGAAGTGGGTGGGATTTGTGAAGGCTTAAGCACACATAGCCATTTGGAAAGATACATAACTAAGTCAAAAATCATCGCCTTTTACCTTCTACTACAATTAAACATTTACGTAGGTTTCATAGTAAAGATGACTTTTACAAATAACATAATGTAAAACCTTCAACTTAACTGGAAGACTTGTGTCAAAATTCACATTACGCATTCGAGCTCACAACGTCTCGTTTGCAAGTCTGATTGCTTTTTTCGTCCACGGAGCAAGTACTGGTTTAATAAAAGAATAAAATAGGGTAGAGTAGCAACATCTACAATTTATCTTAACTACATGGCACGGCGATATTATTCTTTAGACTTGCTGGTCATTGATACATGCCACAACTAGCCGACTAGGGGAAACATGGCTTTGAAAGTTTATACAAAGACAAAAGTCTAACAGCTTTGATCCGCTTACGATTTAATATGTGTGCTACGACCTTCAATCGTATTTCTTTTTTCTAGTTCGAAAAAAAGTTTTAGCTTTTATTAATTTTCGTAATATTTATTCTGGTTGTTTGTTAGTGCGGATTAAATCGTGAAATTATATTAGAAATAACAAAATCAAGATTTATATACGAGTGGAGAATTGACCTTAATTATTATAACCTTCAGTTACATGTTTGATTTTTAGAAAACATTTATTCGCAACACATTCCGAAAAACTTGTTGGTGAAAATTGTATGCTTAAATTCAAATTCATACATTTATTTGCCACAATGTAGATGTACAAAGTATAATCTTAAATTATGACATGGCTCATTTATTCCACCATTACATATAGTGTGGAAATATTTGCCTTTTAAGTGCAATGCGGGGTATTTTTTAGCTGTTATTATTTTTCTTAAACAACAAAAAAGTTCCACTTACATACTTTTTGCTATTAAAATGCTTTTCGCTATCTTTGATTTTATACAAAAGCAACACAAATACAAACTTCAAAATAGATCATCTAGGCTATCAATTCGTTTTAATATCACATTTTACCAACAATTCTAGACTCACAGGGACACAGAACGCATTCAAACGATCTAATTTATTCATCAAAGTGTAATACTGTGGAATCCGAGCAATGTTCTAACAATTATTGAAAGTCGAAGCGACGCTGAAGATATAAAACTTAGTCTACGACGTTTGACAGTAGACGACTGAACGTTAAAGATGGTTTTTGACTATGGGACATACAGGATGGAAAAAAAACTATTACTTTTAATATTGAAGATATCTTAATTCCTTGAAAGGAAACATACATTACATGTTGAGATAATAATATATATCATACTTATTACCGTAAAAAGATTTTCCGTGATAAAAAGTAGCCTATGTGTTTACCCAGGTTATATACACCGTTCTATAGTTATTTCGTGAAAGACCATCATACATACATCCGTCCTTACAAACTTTCGCATTCATAATAATAGAAGTTTAAGCAACCGACGGGACTGGAAGTCTATGGGAGGAGAGACCTTTGTTCAGCAGTGGGACAGTTATGGGTTAAAAAATGATATGAAAACTTGTCACGAGAGTTAGTTTTGTACATCCATTCTCATCAGAAGTTTCTAGAAACTTAAATAATGTTACTAAATAATCAGAAAATAACCGTGACGCTTTTTTGTCATAAAAGATATAAAGTACAACCAACATTTAGAGTATGATTAATTCCCCCTTTTTTTAAACGTCCTAATAATAAAAGCATTTTTTCAAAAACTTTTATTTAATCATGAAACACTTCTTTGCTTTAATGTATCAAATATAAATTCGTTTATAGTCGTAACAAATTGAATACTACACAATATTTTCTATACTCAAAAACAACCACAAAATCCTTTACTCCAGCCGTACCAATTATTTGCTAGTCGGTGGTCGTTTTAAGTCGTTCCAAGTTGAATATTGAAGCGGCGATGCGTTGCGGAAACTTGTATCGGGCTTTTTGCTCTCACTATCGATTTACGATACTCTTTGTTTGACTAGCCGACTAACTGGTGACAATAGCCTTTTATAGGCTAAACTCGATGGGTAGCCTAATTGAAAGTGGCATTTATAGCCAGTTAAAAGTTTGTCAGTCGTTAACAGTAGTCAGAAGCTTGAAAGTCTGACAACCAGTTTTAGGGGTATCGTGTTATAGCCCAGGTAACTGGATTGTGGAGGTCTGATAGGCAGTCGCTCCATGTAAAATACTGATATTGAACTGCATCTGGTGAGACTGGAAGCCGACTCCAACATAAATAAAATAATAAATATTATTATTGGACAACTCACACACGGTTATTTGATTCCAAATTGAGCAGAGCTTGTAGTATGGTAACCAAATAACTGATAAACATACTTATATACTTCTAAATACATACTTATATAGATACATTAACATCCAGGCTCAGAACAAATACTCGTGCTCGTCACACAAAGATTTGTCCTGGGTGGGATTCGAACCCACCACACGCGGCGCTACGGTTGTTGCGGCGAGGTGACCGCTTAAACCACTGCGCCAAATGTGCAGTTGAATAAAAGGCTAGGCTGATGATGATGATCCACTCATTGGTCAGTGAAAGAAGATTGAATTCTTAGCGAGGACGTTTCTAAGATGGGCGATGTCTCCGTGCTTCGTAAGGTCCGTAGAAACTAGCTCCTGCTTGTTGTCTATTAAAATAATAGTCGTTAATCCGTGTGTTTTCTAAGTGTTGTGATCTTATCCGTTATTTAAGTAGATAAAAAAAATCCAACCCCTATATGGGAACAAGGCGTGATTTTATATATTTATTTAAAAAAAATAGCATAGACCTTTTATGAGTTGCAATAAATTTCGGTAGTAATCATAACTTATTTGTACAATATAAAATGTACATGTACATGCATGTATCGAAAATAGACAAGCCGTAGAGGTCATTGACTCTTCCTCCAAAAGATTTTTGGAAGTCAATCTATTTTTATAGCCGTCGTTCGCAATGACATACTGCGAGAGGCTTTTTATTCGAGGGTCTCTGATTCTGTAAGCCCAATTGTGATTGCTGACCCTACCTTCGACTTCGGTTTAGTTTAGGGTTCATGCGACTATTGGGCTCGGGTTGGCTTCCAGAAGCATACTAATTTATTTATGGCTTATACCAAATGTGGTCTGTATTTTTAACCCTTGTATTCTGACTAGTGCCTTAATAATTACGAGTAGCTTTGAGTTGTCAATAATTGCCCATCCGCTATGGATAAAGTTAAATAATTATGTATGTATTAGTATATTTATAATTTAAGCTGTCATTTGTGTATTGTATTTTCTATGGGCCACAGTTAAGTTGCCTGAAATAAATAATAAAAGTAAAAAATAATTGTAACGTCCTACGAGTACGTACACAGTTATACAATAAATTTATCTTTATCTCTTTTATTTTTACCCGATTTTACAAACTACCTCTAATCAGACAGCTAAGCAGTCCCTTATCTATTAAAACTATTCCGATACTGAGTGACTGACTGAGGACAACGCACAGCCGAAACTACTTAGTGTTTTTTTGCTTTCTTCATATGAAAACTTTAATATGAAAGTTCAGCAATAAAAAGTGTTTTGGAAGCGAGAACAATAAAGTCCACGCAGACGAAGCCGCGGGCGGCCGCTTGTCTGAAATATATTACATCTTTTTGCAAACTCGACTCTTGCTTTTTGTCTCGCAGTATTTCAACTAAGCTACTTCAGTTACTAGTTGTTCATTACCATTAAAACCAATTTCTACATCTTTATTGCTGAAAAAAATTAATAACCACGATAAATGTAAAAAACGCAGCATTGAAAAATCACTACCCTTTTTTAAACGAAATAACAAACTCGATATTCAAAAGCTCTTTATAAGTAGAGGGTCTATAATACCTTGCGTCGTGGGACAAGTCGTAAACGTCCCGGGACGAGGCCGAGGCGAGGACGAGACGGGCACGGGACGGGAACGGGACGAGGCAAGGACACCACTTACAACCCGCAATGCGGATTGTTTTTATGTGCCTTACAATTTCATACCACGATAGGGCCAACATGTTTTAGTAAAACAATTTCGGGATTTTCGCTGTATGTAAATGAGATTAAATATGTAAGTTACTGAACAATAAAAGATAATGTGTTTAAATTGTGTGATATTTTTGTTTGTTATTTTTTAATATTAATGCAATTAACTCTGAAGTTTAATTTGAAATATTTTCAAGTTTGGACAATGATTTTTCTTTTTCAATTCATATTTTAAGAAATGGACAAATAATTTCTAAGGTTTCTCTGGATGCTGTTTAACTTCATTATTCAATAATTTTTATTGACTTTAATACACATTCAATATTGCAAAACTAAAGGAATATTTAACACAAAGAAAGACTAATACAATAAAGTAGAAAGTAAAACTTCCATACAAGTAATCCCTTGAGATATAAGCTCCAATAATATGCAGCAAATAATCAACACATAGTACCTTTATTGGAGACTAGCCGATCCGCGAAACTTCGCTTGCTTCACATAATAGAGAATGGGTCATATTTTCCCCCGTTTTTGTAACATTTTTTACTGGTACTCTGCTCCTGTTGGTCGTAGCGTGATGTTATATAGCCTATAGCCTTCCTCAACAAATAGGCTATCCTACAATAAAATAATTTTTCAATTCGCACCAGTAGTTCCCGAGATTAGCGCGTTCAAACAAACAAAAAAACTCTTCAGCTTTATAATATTAGTATAGATAAAAGTATTGTATGTTGAAAGCAAATATACATAAAACCTGTATCTTTTACGACAAAACTTATACTCGTATTACAAAACTTTTATACACATTTATTCCCTTTAGTATAAAAACAAATGAAAGGTGAATTCAAAACATTCGCTCGAGATTACGGATAATTTAAAATTGTAACTTTATAACAGAGAATCTCTTTGAGGACATTTTGGGAAACCTCGTTGTGCAAAGTTTGTGTTTAACGTTTAATTTTATATGAAAGTGCTTGAGAATTTTGTGGGAATGGAAATTGGTATGTGTTAAGAGGTAGAGTAAGATCTTGTCGTTGTAATATACTTACTGTAAATAGGGCGGGTAAAACAATGGCGGAAGAGGAACTATAAGATTGTGGGTTGTATTGGATTGTCTCATGTAGAGGGAAATATCAATGTAAACTTTTTAGACTTTAGTGATAGATGTTCCACTTTACCTATTTTGGCATTTTTATTAGCTGTTTGAAGCAAATAATTAATAAATAAAACGAAGTAAATAAAGAATTATATTCCAATTAACAAGATGTTTTTTTTTATTACAAATTTTTGTATGTAACAGCGGTTTAGTTTGTCTAAAAATTTTTCGTCTAAAATCCCTCGAAACTCAGTGAAAATTTCTTAACACTGTGATTTAAACGACTTTTATAGTATGAACCCTGCTCATTGTATCGTTAGCAATAACTTATTGTGATATGAGTTGGATGAGGGTTGACTGCCTCCGTGGCGCAGTGGTTAAAGTTACCATGCCGCTACCATTGGGTCGGGAGGTCGTGGGTTCGATTCCCACACGGTACAATTATTTGTGCGATCTGCAAATAAATTGGTTGGTTGTGCTTTGTGTCCGTTGTTTGTATGTTTGTAAAAGTCCCCGCGACACAAGAGCAATTCTTAGTGCGGGAGTTGTCTTTTTTATCAATAATCAATATCTTAATCCAAAGTAAGTACGTCAAAGTTTTACAAAATATCTCACGCTCGATTGCCACTATTCCTCGCAATTTGGAGAGAAGCACAAGTTATCTGACTGCAACGGTTATTGGCTGACAAACTTTTATAAGAAGACCGTAGTGAAGTTTGTCGTTTGTAGCTATCTTCAGGGTAATTTAGCATCTAGCAGCAACTGTTTGTATTGTAACAGATGCTGAAAAACAATATGTTGGAGTTTATTCAAGTTTTTTGTTTCTAGTGAGGCTGTTATTGTTATTTAGATAGCATAAATCTATTATAAGGATTTGAACAGCTTAGAATACAACACTCACCTTTAGCAGTCACAGCTCCCGAAATTTCCACTTCGCATCAGCGAAAAAAGTATTACTGGTTAATTCCTTTCCTACAGTCCGTCGAACTCCTCTTTTCCGAGCTCCGTTTTCGTGAAAAGTTTTCACTAAAAACTCACCCTTACACCATAACAAATCTAAATTAAATAAGCAGTGATAGCCGAGTGGTTTAAGATGACACCTCCAACGCACACCAATGACTTTTCGTAGTTGTGCGTGTATTAGAAATAATTATCACTTGCTCTAACGGTGAAGGAAAACATCGTGAGGAAATGTTGCAAGGCTAAAATTTGTTAAATACATTTGTTGTGGGCATGCAAAGTCCCCAACCCGCACTTGGCCAGCGTGGTGGACTCAAGGCCTAACCCCTCCCCCTCGTTTGAGAGGAGACCCTTGCCCTGCAGTGGGATAGTAATAGGGTAAAAAAAAAAATAACCAATTTAATTCCGAAAAAATTGCTATGACTCAATGAGTACTATGTCTATTGACTCTATTGATAATAACCATATGAAATGAACGAATGTGATGAACTGCATCTTACGTCCCTAACTTTGTAGTTCACTTTCTCAATATTTCACTGATTACATTATAACAAAATGCAATTAATTCATAATAAATTAACCTATTTTATTTTAAAGTATTTTTGATCAGTGAAAGTACATAGCGACATTGTTGTACAAACGTGACCGGAATGAAACCGCTGTCTGTTCACAATGTGATTTAAAACATGTTGACTGAATGTTTAATGTGTTTCAAATAAACAGCTTGCTTTGTGAATAATAAAAGTGATGAGTTTTATTCTGAAAGGATTGTGTTGACTTTTCATGCATTTATGATCATACAGATGAGAATTTAGCGGCATATTTTTCCATATGTTCATTTTCTTCCATCCTCATTGCTTTGTTAGCGGTCCTTGTGTACATTTATATCTACAAATAAGACATAGCTTTTTCCAATAGAAAAAATAAAAGAAGATTCCTTTCTTGAATTTAATTAATTCCTTACCTGCTTTCTGTGAATGAAGCAAAATAATCTTGTCGAAAATGTAGCAAGTAGCGCTCTTTTAAGAATCTTCTTTTCTTTTTTCTATAGCCTAAAGAAATAAAGACATATTCTTTTTTTTATTTTTTATTTGATTTTTGTACATAAAATGACAATGCCAATCCTATCGTACCTTACACTAATTAATCTAATCTAAAACTTAAATGTAAACAACAAAAATATGTATTTTTGAATACATATTGTCTTACAGGACCGCCTTTGTGAAGAATATCTTCGGTGTAATATGTGCATGTTTTTTCCTTTAAACTTTCTATTTAGTGCTAAGTGGTGAGTGTACCTAATTGCTAAGATAATATGCTGTCAGGAAATTTGAGGTCAGAGTCTTTCCATGACGCCCATCTTGAAGGGTGGACAGATTATGATAACCTGATTCTGAGGCGTTAAAACGTGATTAATTGTGCTTTCAAACTTTCAAGCTACATGTTTATTTTTCTAATATTATGCGGGGAAAAGTTATATTCGCGTTAATTAACGTATAATAAAATTATTGGATAGTGACGGCTCGATTGTTAATAGCAATTTATGGCCGGCTACCCATCGATGTCACGATTGAGCTTACGTCTTCTTCCTGTCTTCTTGTCGTATGGTTAGTGGTCAACCTAGTGTCAAAGTTGTTCAAGCCGCCCGAATGCCTTTGACATGGCTTAATGACTGTTATCTTAGTAGACAACTGCCGGGACCGACTTTTTACGTGCCCTCCGAAGCACGTAGATGCCCTGTTCAAATACCATTATGCGGTCACCCATCTATGGAATGTACGCGCCAAGGTTTGCTTAACCCGCAGATCGTTTGCCGACCGGTGAGCGCAACTGGCTACGGGCGTCTCAGCTTACATTACTTAACCACGTTTTTCCTATTTTCCACCTAATTGCCACTGAGCCCCTAATATATGAAGTCTTTTGATAAATTTTAAAATAACAGTAACAAGATAACATAGTTTTGCTCAGTACTTAGTTTTTATGGTATGGTGAGTGTAATGTGAGGGCAAAACATTAACTTTACTATTTGATAAGGGTTCTTTTTGAAAGAGTTTTAGACCATTTCAACCAAATTTTATGTGTATGGTGCAGAGTAAAATTCACCACAAAAGCTTTTAAGAGAATTCGGGTGTATCTTTTAAAAAATTAAATTACTTATTCATTTATGATTTGTATGTGTGCCGGTTTAAAATTGTATGCGCATTTTGTTTGAACAACCTTTTATGATAAATATTCTACGATTTTTTGTTTTAATATTATTAACGATGCACGTATGATGGATTGCAAGTGAAATTTTATTACTTATTTTATAAGTTTCTTGAAGTAGATGCATTAATTAATATCAAAAATATTTTTTTGAATAAATAAACAAGTGTCTCAGTGTTTTTCTGGAAAATTATCCCCTAAAAAATAAGGTTAAAAGTCAACTCTTAGTTTTCTTAACATTTATGCAAGCGGAGCGGTACACTCGATTATATAAAAAAAAAAACATTTATAAATATTATACTACCGAAACACACCCCATAGTTAAATTAATCAATAAAACTAAATTATACGAGTCCTATAACAAAATACAATACCGTCTCTTCTTTGATATTCTTAATGAAGTCTCAGTGTAGTGATAAATGATGGTGATCCTAGTGAGTCCCTAGAGCTGTGTAGATTAACTCGTGACTTATGATGCTAAGTAATATAAGGTATTAAGTGCCACCACTACAGAATGACACTTACACTTTTTAATATTGTGATATTGGAATAGGTGATGGGTAATCTTGAGGTTTTGAGGCGGATTGTAGAGATATACAAATTAATCAACGTTTCAAGTAGTGATAAGAATGAATTTTGGTTCCTTATAAATGACAGTTCCTTATAAATGATTAACCACCGGTCACTGAGTACTTTTAAGGGTAGTTTATGAAATTCCAGTAGCGAAAATACCTATTATATACATATTATATGTCTACGAGCTATATAGTTTCTCGATGTACGAGAATAGTAGTAAAGCCCGTTTATTCTAGTATAATCCGACAACTTAGTAGATAGCCTTGGCATGCACGATTTATTAAGACTATAGTTAATAGTTGCTCTAGGTTTTCCAAAAAAAAGTGTCTGTATCAAACAGGCCACCGTCAGCTGAATAAGCTTACGTCACTAGTGTTCTAAATGCCATGTATATTTTCACCAGCAGCAAACCTTGCATACAAGGCTCTTTACTAAGTTGTTGGACTATAATTGTTTAGCCTTCAAGCGTTTTCGACTTAGTTTTGAGCGTTCAGCGTCGCTTAGATTTTCAATAATTGTTAGAACATAGCTCGGATTCCACAATATTACACTGGGACGTTCAAATTAGATCGTTTGAATGCGTTCTACGTCTCTCTGATATAGCTCGTTAGCAAAGTCATGACATTGGGTAATACACGAACAGTTGTCTATCTAATTATATGTAGGGGAGGTCATTGATCTCATTAAGGCTGTACGGACCTTTTAATTACAATTTATTGTGACTATTCTATAGTAATTGCGAAATTCTGCCCTTCGTTGCTCTCTTTCAACTAAACTGGTTCAGCTAAACACGTTTTCATGAAAAGTTGCAGACAGTTGGAAACCCTGTCAAATACCAATAATTATATATTTTATATGATATTCACGATACAAGCTGAGTGTGACTTTTATTGTTTAAATATTGTTGTAAATTATACTTGAAAATATTACCTTTTTCACGCGAGCGTAGGTGAGGGGATTAGCTAGTTTAGATAATTTCCATAATTTTTAAAACCAAAAAACACTTTCCTCTTTCGGTAATAACTGAACCTGAAACTATATAATTTTCAGTCATATACATGCATAATACTTATACCTTTATCCGAAAGGGCAGGCAGAGACCAAAGAACGCATACGATCCTTACAAACTTCCCTTGCTTTATTCACATCCATACATCTTGTCATACAGGACTGCCGGTTACGAGTACTACGATAATATGCAATATGCTAATATTATATGATATCTAGTTTCTCTTTACTAGAGGTTTCCAACCTTTCTTAGTCCGGGACCACTTTAATTATTATGCTTGTCAGCAAGCACATTGCTTGTTATGTAAGAATATTATTAAAAATAAAGTGTAATAATGATCCTGAAATTTTTAAATCATTCGCGGACCACTTTTTGACTTCCACGGACCACCAATGGTCCGCGGACCACTGGTTGGGAACCACTGCTCTATACTCACTATTGACATTACTAAACGAGGTGTACTTACCTATATAGTTATAGAGTGACAATTAAGAGTCATGAATATTCATGCTTCTAATTATGTGAATTTATGTCAATGTGGAGTTGTTATAGTATAGGTAATTGATTAATTTGAAACTATCAGTACTATGTTGCTTTTATAAGCAGGTATATGATGAGTTAGGTTTGTAGTCATTGAAATAATATCATACATCATTATCAACCACCCTGCAACGGTAAAATGCTATGAATCTAAGATTTATCTGATAGATACAACCTTTTTTTAACCCATTACTGTCCCACTATTGGGTTCCTTCTAAATTGAGGGAGGGGCTGGGTCTTTAGTCCACCACACTGGCCAAGTGCAGGTTGAAAACTTGCAAAGTCTGCAACCCGCACTTAGACAGCTTCAGGCATCGCCATCAAGTAATACAAATCATTTTGATAGACCTAAAACATTTTGCGTGACACGGGCATCGAATCTGTGACCTCGTATTTAACTTTAATACTCTACACTATATAAAAAAAGTTTGAGAAGTCTATAGTCAACAAGTTCTTTTACTTTTTTTTTAATTACATTTGACATTAGTTAAGTTTTCAACTAATAAAAGGTTATACAGAACTTGTGAAAATATACATAAAAACTAGTTTAATCAAAGTTAGTATATAAGTTAGGTAACCTAGTTCGTAACAGTGTTTATTATTTTATATACTAAGTAGGTAAAATATGAGCGATAAAGTGTAACATAAAATATTCTGAAAGAAATATTTGCTTGGTTAAAATATATAATTTTGAGGCCCAAGTATGTGTTTACCATTAACGACTAGGAGGTCCTACATTTGATTTCTATGTCAGACAATTATTTAGTATTTCTATTGAATTTCAGAATTCCGGAAATATCCGTTTTAGGAATGAAAAATCAATTACAAATATGTATAAGAAATGGAAAAAACTTAGCTGCCAGCTAAAAAAAAATTGGAATCCGCCCTAAAGTCATCAAGTCACCTATTATTTCAATAACAATCACTATTACAAAAAGAAAACAAAAAATATTGCTGACTCAGGTATCAAACCCACAGTCTCTCTTAATTCAATAACAACAAACCAAACACCAATACAAATAACTCAGCACAACTTATTAGAACTAACTAATACTTTCTTATCACGTACGATAACGCGACAGATTGTCGTACAGACAGAGATAGCAATACTTTTACATGATTAAGAGCGAGACAGAATATAGGAAGAAAAACTTTATGTTATAGCGATGATACGGAGTAATTGTATAAGACTCTATGGTGCCGCAGTTTTGATACAGATGACTTTCAGTGCGAAAGAGAGGGTCGGGAGTTTGATTACTGATGAAAATCAAATGGTGTAATGTGATCACTATTGTGGTCGTGGATTCGATTCTTACATACAACATATGTGTTGTGTTTTGCTAACATGACTCGAGTGTGACTTGCGCCGAAACATCAAGTAATCCAAATTAACATTTTTGATCGCGTTTATCTAGAAAATGGCTTGTTTATATAAAATTAAATAAATCTGTGCTAGAAAACCGCCGGTATTTTGAGCTTTTTTTCGTTAATTATGTATTTAGAATTATATAAGTACTAGCTTTTAACCGCGATTTCGTCCGCCACCTGAATTTTTCCATTGGAATGCGTCATTTTCCCGGGGTGAAAAGTAGCCTATGTCCTTTCTCGGATATCAAAATATCTCCATACCAAATTTCATGCAAATTGGTTCATTAGTTTAGGCGTGATTGAGTAACAGGCAGACAGACAGTCAGAGTTACTTTCGCATCTATAATATTAAAAATGGATGTTTATCAGTAGTGTTGTTTTAATAATAATTCCCATAATAATTTAATATTAGCTATGTATAGCCATGCAACGCGAAAGTTCCAAAAATTCCTTTTTATGTTTGTAAAATGTGCAGCTGATGTACAAAATTGCCCGAAGCAAGACTTTCTTTGTGAAGTGGAGGAATTTCAATATTAACGAGATTGTCGCTTGTTGAGTCATTCTTTTGTACAAAGATTTGTCAAATCAATCTGGTATTTTTTTATTAAATCTATTGACTACATGCGCGATGTTTGTTTTCCTTTAACGCTTAGTGTATTTTCATTTCGCTGTGTATGACTAGCTAGTGTTTTTTCGGCTCAGTATATAAGGCTATGTAACTTTATGTAGCTTTATGTCTTTCTCGGAACAAATTATAATTAAGTAGGGTTTTCTCATAATTTCTCAAAGGTTATATTCTATTGAGTCTATGGTTTTAAAGGTGCTACTAAAAACGTCTTTTTATACCATTTTATGATATGATAAAAAATTATGTAGTTTTTTGGCCTGAAAAAATATGAACTTACTTTGTCCATAAAATAAAGTACTAACTTACCATTATTTCAACAAATACTTATTTTAAATATTGTTTAGATTTTTCACCAAAATAAAAACACAGTATATCATGGTATACTCATAATTTATGCAATCAAGACTGTAATGCACCTTCCTTACAGTCGTGAAGGTACCTATAAATAATAAACAAGTATTTTATTATGAAGACATCACAAGGCATCTTCATAAATATTTGATATATTTGCACAATTTGCATGAACATCGTCTGTTTAGATTTTATACGTCGCATTGAGTTATACTCACTTCTATCTAACGCGATATTTTGTTAATATTTTATTTTATATTGGGTACTGCAAAATTCTTACTCTCTTGTTAAGTGGAACTTAATCCAGTTTGTGTTCCATTGTCTAATTAACTGATATGAAACTTAAACTTTTTATAAGTACAAAAAAAATAATATGACGCTTGCTTTTCACAAAATGTATATGAATATAACATTAACTAACCATTATAGAAGTAAAACAATATAATGTTATCGGCTTGTCTGTTCTGACTAATCTTCAAATCAATGGATCAAATTTGACCAGGCGCCCTCTGGAAGATATATTAATAGTAATTTGAGCTAGATTCTTTCCAAAATTCATTCAAGCAAAACCCAGAGAAAAAGCAAGTTTCTTCATAAATCGTGATATAAAGCGATTTTCTCCCCACCAATATCTTAATTATTTTTGTTCTATCTAACATTTTTCTAATTAATTTCACCCCTAAACGTACTTAGGTATTATCTGTACTTCAGTGACCTTGACCGCTGTAAGAAGGTCACATTAGACCTTTATTTTAATTAACAAGCCATTTATCGCCTCAGAGGATTATGTAGTAACTCAACATTACTTTGTTAGCAGTATTACCTTCTAGACACTATATGGGGTTTGTTAAACCTAGATAAAATACTTTGCTATATGTAATAAGTTTTTCAAATGATATTTTTTTTTTGTTTGCAAAAGTTTGAAGCAAAGGAAGTTTGTAGTGGTCTTTTCTGGTCTCTGCCTACCCCTATAGGGGGAAGGCGTGATTTTATGTATGTGTATGTTGGAGTCGGCTACCAGTCTCACCGGATGCAGCTGAATACCAGTGTTTTACATGGAGCGACTGCCTATTCGACCTACACAACCCAGTTACCTGGGATATAACACGAAATTCTTCGGTAAGACTGGTTGTCAGACTTTCAAGCTTCTACCGTTAACGACTGTCAAAGATCTTCGAAGACGACAGCCGTTTATGTATGTATACAAATATGTATGTAATTTATTCGACAAAATTTTGCCCCTATTGCTTGATCGGTAGTGTATCCGACTCTTGATCATGAGGTCTCGGTTTTGGTACGGGCAAAGTGCTATTAGTCTTTTATAATTTGTATTTGATTTTTTTTTAAACACAACTCCCGCACTAAGATTTGCTCTTGTGTCGCGGGGACTTTTACAAATATACAAATAACAGACACAAAGTACAACCAGACCCGAAACAATTATTTGTGGATCGCACAAATAATTATCCCGTGTGGGATTCGAACCCACGACCTCCCGACGCAAAGATAGCAGCGTGGTGACCTAAACCACTGTGCTACGGAGGCAGTCTAGATATTCTTGACTCTATATTTCTCAATAGTAGCCCGGAGTTTTGTGAAGTAAATGGCAATAGGCTCGCCCCCTATTAACCAAGAACATTGTGCAATGTGCAATAGTAGTAACAAGGCGACCACATCATCTATTGCCAAACGTACACTACTATTTACTTTAGCAAGCAGTATTAGACAGTGCGGTTGCCAAAACACTCGTGATGGCTTCCAAATATTGTCCAATGTGGGCCAGTTTATTTGATATTACTTGAACCGATGCAGGGGCACAGCTGTCTCCGAAGCACCCCAATACGCAACATTGGAACATGTGAACGTAAAGGGGTATCCAAATTGGCGGATGTTGCAAAACGAGACCACGAATGCTCGTAAACAGTTACCAAAGTTCGGTAGTAGTGCATTGTAAAGAAGTTTTCATTGATAGGCTAGACAATTTTCTTGGTAACTGGTAAAAGTTTGCTTCTATTCAGCATCTGTTTATGTTGATCACTAAAAGTTATGTAGTCAAATAGTAAAAATAGTCTTAATCAGTATTACTTCGGAATGCCTCTACTAGTCTACTCTAATATTTATGGAATGAAAAACATATTACAATTATCCCTAAATGTAAAAGACAGTCGATATATTTTTCTATAGTTACTAGTAAAAAACCCCGACACTTGAAGCAATAATAACATTGCAACATTCATCAAATGACTTTACAATCTTTCCATACTAATCATAAAATTTTTAGACACTCTTTTATTCTTTTCTACAGAACAAAACGTCGCCAATACATACGTAGTCTTAGCCCCATGTAATATTTACAGTATCGTAACATAAAGGAAGGCTTGCAATAATTATGTAGATTAAGTTCCGTGCTCCGACTGCGGATGACGTCACGAACGCAGGTGTGACGTCACGGGCGCAGGTGTGACGTCATTTATATGTTTATTTTGAGTCCTGGACGTGTGTTGTTTATGTTTATATTTGATAGGGTATATTGGTGAATGTGTTTGTGGTTTACTGAGAACGTTTAATTTCAATGTGATTTCTTGAGATATTACGTATTGTTGTTTGATTTGAAAGCTGGTTATCATCATATGATTAAATAGGGAATTTATTAAATTTAACTTAATTATAGACTCCATACCCGCATTTTACATACTTCTAATCTATATCAAAATTATGTTTATGTGTCTTTCTTTTTCGAAAAAGCGGCTGAACCGACTAGGACAGAAAAATTACATGAACAAAAAGAAACAATCATTATGTTCAATCTACGTAACATAAAAACATTTCTGATAAATATGAATAAAATACATAAAAAATATTAAACATATAATTGACTTTATAATATAATAAATCTTTTAAAAGAAAATCTCAATACGATCACAATTATAGCCCAAATTTTCCTCTTAGAAAAAAATATTTTGGATACCAACAACAAAGAAAGTTAATAGCTATCACATTTCAATAATTTCCTTTCATTCTGCGAATATCACGAAACATTAGCTCGAGTCAAAGTTGTTCGAGTAAAGCTCGACTTGGACCAACGAACATTGAATTTCATTACCGACTTCCACTTACTTCTTAAGTACTATAAATATACATAGACTAAGTTTTTGTAACACGTGTAAATGTTAATGGCTTTTAATTAATATATACATTATCATGCATTCATAAAATCACGCTTTATTGCCATAGTTGTAGCAGAGATAAAATAACGCTTCTTGGTACGATCCTTACAAAATTCCCTTGCTTCATGCACATCCATATAATAATATGTTATCATACATGACTGCTGTGCTGATAACGAGTACTACGCACCTGAGCTTTTTGCAAAACATCACAGATACGATCTGTGCATGTCTTTTTAGAGCGTCCCCTCCTGACATTACCATTTACTTACATAAAGATTTTTAATTTATCCAAAAATATGTTTATTTAAAATTAAAGTACTTGAGTCGCGGGGAATGTTGCCAATATACAAAAAAGTAGACGGAGTACAAGCAAACCCGAAAGTGGCATTGTGCCACGCTTCATGTGGGAATCGAACTTACACCTCTCACTTCCCAGCGCTCGCTGTAGCGGCATGCGGCATAGTACCTTAGCACAGTTTCACATTGAAGTATTGTAATTTTAGTGGTGCTACACTAACCAAGAACACCTAACGATGAAAAGATTAACGAGGTGCAAATGATTGTGCGTATTTGTTACTTTACAAAACTAATAGTAAATAAGTCAGAAACCAACTTAACTTAAGCTAACTTAACTATGGAAGCTATGGTAGGATTTTTTACTTAAACAGTTTATGTCGGAATCAATAGCCATTAGCAAAATTATTGTCTATAGATTTTTAATATTCTTTTTGTTTCCGTTGTCATTTGTCGGTTCGATTCCCACAATGAATATTTGTGTGATTGAAATATTTTTATTTTTGATTTACCATTACTTTGTGTAGTTTGGACATTTATAGGTGTCCCTGCGACGTAAGACACATTTATAGAAAACTAATTTGGAATTTTGCCCGCGGTTTTCTGTATTAAAAAATCGCCCCGATTTTCGAGACAAAAACTATCTCAAACACATTTTTGGGACTTAGCTATTTTTGAAGAAAGTTTCATCTAAATTGGTTTAGTGGTTAAGGCATCGAACAAACCAGACCGAGTTGCTTTCACACTTATTATATAAGCAGAGATTACCTTATTGACGACGTTTTCCTCACGTTGCAAAATTTTAATTCAGTTAGTCCAAAAGCAGTAAACCAAAGATTACTTAACTACCTGTCTGATCGTTAACCGAACGCATCCGAGAGCTTTCGTTGCAATTTTATCCGAAACGTTCAAATTGTGTCGAAGTAAAAGCTTTGACAGGTTTAGCTTTGAGCAAAAGCTTTTGGAGGAAAAGTAAAAAATTCACGAACAAATTGGAACACAGAGGTATTTCAATGTAAGTGACGGAAAGAGATTTTACGAGCGAACCTTTGAACAGAGTGACATGGATTGGTCTTTTCTTGTAGGTCTTGTTTCCAATTATGTATTGGCTTCTAGGCTTGCTATGCTAATATTTTATATGGAAGTCTTACTTCTGACTATAGGACGTACCCGTCCTGGACATACATCTATACTAATATTATAAAGCTGAAGAGTTTGTTTGTTTGAACGCGCTTATCTCAGGAACTACTGGTCCGATTTGAAAAATTCTTTCAGTGTTAGATAGCCCATATCGAGAAAGGCTATAGGCTTTTTATCATCACGCTACGAGCAATCGGAGTAGAGTACCGTAGAGAAAATTAGGACCCATTCTCTCTTATATGACGCAAGCGAAGTTGCGCGGGTCAGCTAGTACAAACATAAAATGACGTTTTGTTCAAAGCATGCGACTTGAAATTAATCATCCAGGCTACTTTCTCTTCTCTTTCTTTTTGTGGATGAAGCAAAGACCGTACCAAGTGGCGTTTTTTACTCTCTGTCTACCCCAATGGGAGAAAGGCGTGATATTATGTATGTACTTCATCTATACCTATGAAATTTATCACCTGCTTAGAAAGCTTATTTAAAACGTTTTGCATTCAAGTAAAAAACAGTATTTGTTTGATTGTAGCCCTAATTCTATGAAAATAGATGTTATCTGCTTTAGCGTGACAGACAGACATACTTTTGCATTTAAAATTTTCGCATATATTATACAGATTTTTTTACCTTTCTCAAGCCATTATCATACTAATCGATATCTCGCTACTCCCCTCTATTTGAGCACTTTATCCGGGTCCCTCAATATCCGGGTCTCCCGGACGGTGATATCCGGCAGGTGGGAGTTACCGCGATAGGGTAAAAATCTTCATATATTGGGGTAAAACGGTAATGCATGGACAGAGTGATAAGGTTTGACAGTCGATATTGAAAATGTGTGTAGATATATAATGTATTGTTCAGTAGAGAACTTGGGTCGTTTTCTATACGGTCTTAGGTTTGAGGAGCTTGTATATTTTCAATCGCAGTATTTTTTAATGATTGTGTAGTCAGTGGGTTTGATTTAACTTCATTCACTATGTCATGTTATTTTGTTTATGATTAAAATAAAAATCGATTAATTAAACTAAATTTTTTATGATTTTTATTTTACTTTCTGAGGACTTTATTGTTATCGTAAGCTGATTATGAGAATCTATCTTTGAATTTCGTTTTCTGCATAGCATTGAGTTTTATGATTACCAGTTAATCAAATCCCCATATTTCTCTGAATCATATTCAATAAACGATAAAATAGTGTATTCATCTGTACGTTATCAACTATCCACAAATAAATAAGATTTTGCTAATATTTTTGTATCCAAAATGAACATCCTCGTGCCAGAACATGGTTCAGATCTTTACAATAGAATTTAAATGTAAGTTAGTGCAAGTTTAAGTATATGTATGTGTTTGTGTTGGCAACCGACTATCAGTTCATGAACGTCTCCAGACGTGACAGTTCTCACTATCGGGAATAAAGTATGGAAAAGACTTGGGAACCAGTTGTAAAATATAAATTTATAGAGTTGATAAAGTTACTTGCTAGCTTCGTCCAGTGACTCCATCTTGAAAACTTGTTTTGAGTAGCTATAATTAATCATTAGTGTTCATATTTAATCTAACTTAATAAGTAATTAGATTTTCGTTTTGTTTTCCGTTTTGAAATGAGCTTGTGGGCGAAATTTTATCTAAATCCTAATTTTAGTCTTCCTGCTGTGGTTTGAAATCACAGTTTTTTGGCAATCGGACTGACAGACACAGTGCACATAAATAGCAATCAAATTAGAAAAACTTTTAATAAAAATATATCTGTTTTATTGATGTGCATTCCCCACAAGAATTTAAAAACCACTCAATTAAGTTAGCTTTCTTCTGGAAAAACCAAGTATAATCGAGTTTAATTCAAACCAGTACTAATTTGTACTTTCAAAACAGATTCGCATTAAATTAAGAACCTCTTTATTTTTAAAGACGTTCAATTAAAATTAGTGCACAACAAGCTGCTACAAATCTAGAAATAAAGACTACTTAGGTTCTAAGCTCTAGAGCTCAGTTTCAAAAGTTCCTCATCAGAAGTAAGTACAATTTGTAACCGGACAATATATCAAGCGCGCCATTTATCCGCGTGATAAATAGCGACAAGTAGCTACACTGCTATAAAGTGCACCGTACATTTGATACTTGTGTCCGGAGAGGACAAACATAGAGATTGAGGAGACTGGATAACGCTAGGTTATTTATTAGGGCTAGGCTATTTTTAAATGGCATAATATATGTATAACTGAGCAAAAATTATAGTGTATGGAAAATCTGTCAAAGTTTTTGATCTTTTGACGAAATTGGATTACGATTGGGAAATTGAACTTAAAGAAAATATAATGCATGATATAAGGGCTGTTTTTATTTGTCAAGACACTTGGCCACTGGCCACTAACTGTCTCTAAATTTGAGAGGAGATCTTTGCGCAGCAGCGGAACAGTAACTGGTTAAAATAATACTATCTGATTAAAACATTTTGTGAGTTAATGTCAATAAATGTCTCTCTCCCTCTCTCTCTAGTCGCAGACGATGTAAAGCCAAATATCCATCCAACCATCATTAAGATTCCCATATATACAAATAGATACCATGCATTAAAATATTGGTATACGTCACAAGTTTGGTTATTAATTTATCTCAACATACCTACTATAATAATTTATCCTACCTACTTGAAATAGCTATGAAATAATAATATATCCAACTGAAACTCTTGGGTATCCAGTCCACTCAGTATCTATGTTCGAAACCGGACAGCAGACATTCAATATATCAACTGAAGAAAATATCTCTGGAAGTTTGTTCGCTTCGCCATTTGATAGATTTCACTTTATTTTTGTTTTTGAAACGCTTGCATCCATTGCTAGTTTGAGAGTATAAATGTTTGAAGTTTCAAAGTATAAATTGATGTGTTCCGATTTATTAGAATTATCTTTGATTCATATACGTTATTGATCTTAAGTAGCTATTGATAAATATTGTGGACAAAACAGCGCCCCGGCGCATTTTAAAGGCACATATTTTTTCTTGACGGTTAATAATAAATAGCAATTTGAAACTCTCATCTTCTTATCTTTTCTTATTCATAAAAATCAATCAAATCAAATGTGTTGCTAAGTGCTAAACTCAAAGCGCTAAATAAAAAGTGCTTTATTAATTTATTCAGATATTATATTTTTTATATTGTGGTCACAAAACTAGAAAATAGACTGTGGGTTGCAAAAAACAAAATCGAACACATACCCTACGCACTAGAAAGCCGTGTAGAAGTCAGTATATCAAACTATCTAAACATATCCACAAGCACAAAATTATTATTCAACAATTTTTTTAAACTAATTACAATTCAATCCAAAAAAAATAACCTAACCTTTATAACTGTGAATTACTGAAGAGGGTCTTAAAAGTGCTTGAGACCGTTAGCATCCCTCCTCCTCGAGGGCCTGCTCCTCAAAGCCAAGATATATTACATCAACAGAAACGCGACTCGAGAACACTTGAAAATTATATTCCTAACGTTTGGGTGAAATATGGGTTTATTTTTTCTTATTAGCTGGCTGTGACGTAGTTTTTTGTGCGGTAATAACATTGATTGTTACTATAACTAAATTATTTGATTATTTAAGTTTGAGGTTTGCGTTATTGTCTTTTTATATAAAAGAAGCATAGTGATCAAAGCAGTTTGAGAACATTTGAGCCGATTTTCTACCACTATTGACTATTTATTATATTCGTAATGTTTGGGTGAAATATACGAGTTAATTTTTTTTGTCAGCTGGTTGTGACGTAGGTAGTTTCTTGGAAGTATTTTTTTTGGTATATATAAACTTAAATAATAATATGACTTTGATAGGTAGTTTGAGGTTCATGATATTGTTCTTTTACAAAAGCATTGTGGTCAAAGTTAATTGCTGACCGAAAGGGCGGTTTTCCTCTACTATCGACTGTCAACTACTGTCTTTTCCTATGGACTACTGATCAGCACCCCTAGCGTATATAACCAGGACTATTTCCTTCAATAAATGTAAAAATGTATTAAATACCTAATTTTTTTTTAATCAAGTTGTAAATTTCCAGTTGTAATTAAACCTACAAAAGGTCGCTAGTCGATCAATATTATCAACTGAAGAAATTCGCTACAATTTTGAATGCTGATTCTGTAATCATTTACGATAAGATGTTTTTTTTTAAATTTCGGTGCACTCTTTCCCTAGTTGTTAGATATCATACAGCTGCCTGTCTAATAAAGTAGATAGGAGTGGAGCTCGGCCAATATAACTCGCGATCGAATCGTAAGACCAAGTTTTATTGCATTTCTATTCGGGATATTCTCACAGCTCCACTTCGGTAGAATGTCAGCCGTATGCATCAACCCAAAAAAATATACCCAATAATTTATAGCTAAATCTTTTTACATGAATATTTTTAAAGACAATTCCCGCACTAAAAATTGCTCTTGAAGAACTCCCTCTCTTTCTCTATGGTGGTGGGGCTCAGGACTGCCCTCCTTATACTCTTCCTAGACAATGGAACAAGAACAATTAAAAATATTTGTTAACAAAAAATGTTGTACCATTTTTCATCCTTACAAAATTCAAAGTTTCTTTTTCCAAAAGCATATTTACATCAATAAATCTAAAAACGACACAATTCGTCTGTACATTAGGCAGCCATTAGACAAAGCTTATCACCCGTCGTCCACGATTTATGTACGATTATTTACATAAATTACGTTCACGATAACAAAACGTTGTATTGGTTAAGTTTCGATGCTATTTCCCGTGGCTTGAATAATGATTTGATATAGATCTATTTATTTTGGATAGTATATTAATTATTACGATAGTTTCTGTGACTTAGGCAGGTTAAGTAGGTTATTTACGTGAAACTGAATTCAATTCTATATTTGTGGATCTTCCTCGGGATGTAGAACTTACCACAATCAGCCTCTCCATGGCTTATTAATCGGCAATGTACATTTTCAATATTATTCAGACAATAACATTTGCAGTACATTTATTATTTAAACTACATACAAGCCAATGTTTTTATCTCGGTTGTCTTAAAAGACAAATTAGAGACTTTTGAGTATAAAAAATTCCCTAGCCACTCATCAAATGAGTTTTGAAATAGATTCGTTTAATCTTTACCAAAACTTCAGCCAGATATACTACTGACACTTTGTAAAAACTCAATAACACTTTAACCTAACCAAAACAACATACTCAAGCCTCACTACCCACAAAAACAATAAATCATTTAAGATACATCTCCCAACATGTAACAATAATCGTCATTTTTTCCATTACAATCTGTTCAAAGCAATAATAACATTATTCCAACCCGTCAAGTCTTCGACAAGAAACAAATCAATTACATCGTGGAATCGAACCTTGTACACCCGACGTCTGTGATGGAGAGGTAATTATCGGTCGTCTGAGACTCTTTCCTGGAGGGACAGTGGGGGATTCAATAAGAAATGTCTGTTACATAAATGTTGTTTTTCAAGAATTGTTACGCAGTTTATGTACGGTTCGGTTTGTCTGTTATGAGGAAAATTTAGTCTAGTGGGTGGTTTTTGAAATTTTGATTTGAATGTTTTTACGTTCATTTTTAGCGGGAAAGTGTTGTATTTTTTAAAGAAATAAAGATAGGTAAGTTAAAGAAGTAGTTTAGTTGTAGTAAAGAAGTAATTTTGAGTTTTTGTGAACGAAAAATTGCTGTAATTACTTGTGACGTCACAGTCTTCTAAAGATTCCACGATTCCAATTTTTCAATATTTTGAAGATAATTGATAATAACTTTTCTTAGTAGATACGTATTCTTTATATCTATCATCTCTACGAAAACTGCTTCATTTTTAAAAACGAGATGCGCAACTTGGCTATTGGGGTGGAGATTGGAAACCATAAACACATTTTACGGTTAGCAAAGTGTAAGCTATGCATGATATTTGCTTCCACAGTTAAACTAAGTTTATAATACACACATAACTTGGAATACTCGGGGGTGCCTTGAAGTTTGAGCCCACACTTTCTGAAGTTGTATTGTACTATCACTGCTCTGATTTTGACTCGCTTTTAGCGGAAGTAATGTGTTGCTGGCCGATATTCGTTTGATAAATTTAAATGCCTCATCATGGGTGGGACCCTTACCCAGTAGTGGGACGTTAATGGGTTAAATTTATTTATTTAACTAAATGCTTAGGAGTTACTTTTTAGAGGCCGAAATAGTAGGTATTCTATCTCTTTCAACGTTACCAGTAAAGGGTCAAGTTCGACGGTTTCCCGCGTTATGTTTTAAATTAAAAGTCATTGAGTGGAAACTTAAAATAAAAAACCCACAAACTTTAAGCCATGAATGGCCTTAGATAACAAGATATTCTTTCTCAACTCAAAAATACCTTTCAAAATCGAAACTGTAACTTGCCTGTGTATAAAGAAATGTCTATTTATTCGTATAAATATTGTCTTCCGCAATTTTCCTCAAAACATTTGTATACGAATTGTACAATTTCCTCACAATCGATAAACGAGTTCTTACGCTAATATAAGTGCAAAATAACGACATGTCATTAGGGATGTCGCTTTTACAAAACTCAGGAAATTAACATCCTACAAAGAGAACATTTAAAATGTTACATTACGAATTGTTTAAAGTGTATTTCAGGACCTTTTGTACATGAGAAATACCAGTTTGGTAATTCTATACAGAAGTAGCTATCTTCAATTAAATAAATTAATATTAATTTAGCGGGATCTTAGCCTTACTTACTTATAAATATTCTTTACCCGAATTTAGCCTTCCATGAGACGCCTGTAGATGCATTACAACTAAAAACCTTTATCTCAAAATTTCAGGCAAAGGAATCGTATATCGCAATCGGTATCAAAATCAATAGCAGACGTAGCATGTTAATGTATATTTTAGTTTTTCACCGGCGTGCTTTCTTTTTTAACAACTTAAACGCTTAAAAAACCATAAGTTAGAAATCAGTGTTTTAACAATGCGTAAAATGTAATCTGATATTCATAAATCTTGTAATAGATTCGATGCCAAGAAACTTTTCACAACTACGATTGGCATAAGTAGGGTAGGTTAAAAGTTAACAGATTTGCTTTCTAGATGGCGTTGTGCCAAAAACGAATTATGTCAAAAATCAGAGCTTGTTCTCTTCGTTTTCGAGAGACATTCCGTTACAAAATCTCTCTGTCTTTCTGTTACGCTTTGAGTGCTAAACTGCTAAACCGAATTTCATTATATTTGTTGTGGCGATACATAAATATAAATATGAGAAATAGACGCTTGCAAGCGGTTCCATACGAGTCTGCTAGTCAATTTAAGCTTCGTTCATATCACCCTATGCATTTTATACACGATACTTACTCACCAGGCCTTACTACAGTTTATCTATATTGCGGGCTTTTACTAAAACACGTATAAAAGTGATGAATAAATCAACTCCGTAACAAAAATCTATGGCAAAAAAAGCTTACCACAGCTTTTCCCACAAAATACACAAAAAATATCCTCTATAAAATATTCTTTAACCCATCGCAATAAATATTTTATCCAATTTTGCTCGTGTCCAAAAACATTGGGCTTATATTCTTTACGCAGTTGAAAGCCCTAGCGAGAACGGTACAGGGACATCTATCGATGTTTATTAGAATTAAACTGTTCCTTTTTGTAAAACAATTGGGGCTAGACTTTGGTGAGAATGTTTTAGTAATATTAAGATGTTTCTAGACCTTTAGGAGTGATATATAGGTACCTTGTGTTTTAAAACAGGGATAGTTGCTTAGTAACAAGATCTAATAGTAGTTTATTTTGATATTGAACAAATGTGTTTTACCCTAGAACTATATTTTTTTTAGACAATACTATAATCAACGAAAACGAACATTCGATTCAATTTCGCCCGTTCCGTTTCTTATCACAATTTTATCCGATAATGAATGTGTGTTAAACTATCATGGTACGAAATTATATCCAATACTGCCTACTTCGTAGCGAAATGTAATAGAGAGAAAGATTATAAACTCATATAAACATATAAACTTAAATATTTTAAGAAATTTCGTTTTCACGAACTATATATAGTAGGGCCTCAAGCACATTAATTAAATAGATTTTTAATTGGGAACCGAAAAGTCATCCGGAACAAATTACCTTTTGCATTTGATTATCGACTAACCAAAATATTTAACAAAAAGTTAAAAAACGATCTTTGCATTATCCAACAAAAGTTAGTTCAAATCTATTCTAGAAATATATCAACCTATTTAACTAACTGAAACGACCGAAAGAGTTACGACCTGACCCGAAACTACGAAAAAAACATCAAAATTCAAACTACCCTCATCACTGAAACTATTTTCAGGTCGAAACTTTATTTAATACAGTAAATATGTAAACTAGTTCCAGCTAGAAAATCGTTTAAGTTCTACGAGGCTAATATTGCGTTACACATTGTTAGGAAAATTTAGGCATCTTGGGCTTAGATACAGTCTAGCTACTTTTTGTAGTTGGTTAAATATTAAAAGAAATTAACATTGTATTGTAGCACTTTAACGGACTAAATTAAGAATGGGGTTCTCAATTTGTCGCGATTGTTTTATCATATTATTATAAGTAATACATTTGTACTACTAGTTATTTTATTCGGAGGCGATTCTTTATATTTCTCGTTCTATCGTATCACTTCTCAAAATTTTTTTTAAACAAGACAGGAAGTGAATCTTTGAAAATCTCAATTAGCGCCTATAGCGGGCGACAAACGAACTATTTTTGAAGTGCATAATTTGAAATGTCAAACTCTCGATACTCGATTGTACCGATTGTAGAGAATCGCGCTACTGATTAAGTTTTTCTCATATAAAATTCTACAATTGTATCTATCTAGAATAAGAAGAGTATATCGTTAGCAAATAATGCACCTGGCCATAAACGCCTTCGATAGGATATTGGAAAACCTGTTTAGTAGCCAGTAATTGGCGGATATCGTGATCACAATATTTTATGAGAGTGTAGGAAAATATTTATACACAGTTCAGACTACTCTGTAACATGCAATGTTTCCTTCTCGTAAAGTAAGTAAACGTGGTATGTTTATAACATAAGAACATGATGAGATAAAGCTACACTTAAAAATATTTTGCTAGAGTACTCAAGGAATCAATTTCTTTCAGGCTGTTTATTTTTAATTATTGCTTAAGGCTATCTTTTTTGTGCCATAATGATTATATGTGACTAGCTGACCCGCGCAACTTCGCTTGCGTCACCTAAGAGAATGGGTCAAAATTTTCCCCGTTTTTGTAACATTTTTCGTTGCTACTCCGCTCCTAATGACCGTAGCGTGATGTTATATAGCCTATAGCCTTCCTCGATAAATGGGCTATCTAACACTGAAAGAATTTTTCAAATCGGACCAGTAGTTCCTGAGATTAGCGCGTTCAAATAAACAAACAAACAAACTCTTCAGTTTTATTATATTAGTATAGATAATCTAACTCTTATAGAGATTTGACTTCCTTAACAAGGAAAAGGATATAAGTTTTTCTATGCAATAAATATAAAGGAAATAATTATCTTGGTAACAAACTATCGCAAGCTACGCAACAAATAATCGCCAGTCTGTTCAACTCCAATCTTTCCGGTCGTAATTCCAATCAGTCGGTCCAACAGTTTCGTCCCAATTTGCCTACACTCGCCCCACTCGCCCCACTCGGCCCACTCGGCCCAGGTCTTGATTAACAGTATGTCACGTCTAAACTTGTTAGTTTAGGAACTGCTGGACTATAAAGGGCTAAAACTTGAGTTTTGTTTCATAAGTAGGGTCTCAACACTTGCTAATAGGTATTGTTGGAAAATATATGACTAATACTAGAGTTGAAAAGGGTCACAGAACATGGAAATGGCACTTGCAGAATGTGACCTGTAGCAAAAGATTTCATCAAGATTTTGGTCTATATTTTCATATCGAGACAAAAAGTTATAAAATCATCCCGTTTGCCTTTTTATTATTATTATAATATCCAAGCAGAACCTTTATAAGTTCTAGCATCCTTTCAGTTTCGCAAAAAATAACTATTCGTATACATCGAGTTAATCAAAATGCGAAAAAAATTATATTTGGTTAACAATTCAACAATTTTGTAATTGTCGATCTTAACATAATTTCATTATACAATTACTATACTATATTTGTTGATTGTAAACTATAATAAAAAGATAATGAAATGCCTTCTACATATTTCATGTTGCTAAATCTTTTTATACATTCATGAGGAAGTTTTGAATCGAATAAATAAAATAGTAATTAAAACATGCAATAGCGTTACATGATAATTGTAATCCCTAATGAGTCCGTAATATTAATGACACAAATACCGTAATATATTTGTTTGTCAAACAAATATTGTTCTAACAATCGCTGCATTGTTTGAACGAACAAATTAAACAAATACTTTGTTGATAGATTAATAATGTTGTAAATATTTATTCATTCAAAGGATAAAAACGCAAAACAGCATTTTGCAAAATCGCAAGGAAGAATATTTTTTTGAAGACGAAGATTTGAATATTGTTACTTGCTTTTCTTAACATTTTGGCAAAATTAGCAATTTTCGTAAGCTAACTGCCACATACACTCGCAAAGAAATCATTTAAATTAAGCCCGCAAAAGCCTAAAATTGTTATGTCATCTTAAGGCACATACTTTTCTTTAAAAATACATTTCCCACACTGAGAATTAATTTTGTGTCGCAAGGACTTATACAAATATACAAACAACGGACACAAAGTACAACCAGACTCAAAACAACTATTTGTGGCTCTCACAAAGAAATTGTTTCGTGTGGGAATCGAACCCACGACCTCTCTGCACAATGGTAGCGGCGCCAGCGTGGCGACCCAAACCACTGCGCCACGGAGGCAGTCAAAATCTCTTAATATTACTAAAAACAATATCTGCTCTAATATCTATGGTCTCATTTCCAAGTATTTAGTTGTTGTGAACGAGATTCTGTGAATTTCAATTACTCATGCCTTTGTGTTCTGCAATGTTATTTAATTTGTAACTAATATTCTCTAAGCGACTGCTTGTTTTCTTCTTAGTGGAAAATTTTGCAAAACTCAAACTGTTTCGTGATAAAAACTGCATTTCTACCGAAGTTTTACTATGTTTCAGTCGTCATGCAAGTGAAAGTTTCATCAATATGATTAATTATTTTGTTAAGCGTATATTTTTAGCTGATTCTAAGCAACTAAGTTATTTTTTGGGTTGACTCCCCTTATTTTGGCCGTAGTTATTTAGGGTCAAACCTATCGCCAAATAATAAAAAAATATCAATGGTCTTGTTACCTACCTTAATGCTATTAACTTCTGAGACTTATTCTTACAAGTCAACAGTACTTTGGCCAACATGGAATCAAATCTGAGACACATTCTTCGGTCTTTTGTATTACCACTGAAACCACAAAATCTGTAATTACCCAAAACTACTGTCCGGCACAAGAATCAAACCTGAGACACAATAACCTACTTAAATAACAAGAACAATCTTTAACTACAACGTGCTTATATTTACAACCCTCCTAATTACTGACCAAAACATAACCCCAATTAGATTACGAAGGAATCCTCCCCCACCCCCCACCCCCCCCTCGAGTTCAAAGCCTTTGTCTTTGTAAAGTGATCGTTTGATCAGCTATACTGTAGCATCATTCAATGTTACTGACAGCCTACAGCTACGGGGTTACCCTTGAACTGTGACGATGTTCAATCGTAATTGGGAGGTTTTAAGGGTTTTGGGTTGATTTTGTTTATTAATCTAAATTTTTTAAGTAAGCAAAATGATACTTGTAAATATGTTACGATTTTATAATCAAACAGATTTAAGTAGCAGAATGATAAAGTTTTAATATCCCAAGGACCCCTTTAATCGAGTAAAGCTAGGAACAAAAGTTAAGATCCAAATTTTCTGAATACCAGATACCATATCTTTGCCGAAAATAAAATAATTTATTGTTTTCGATACAAAATTTTATACTTAACCCAATTGTGTACAAAACGGTTCATGTATTTTGATGTGAAGTTATGGCACACAAATATACATTCACATTTACAATATTTAAATTTATAGATAGAAGTTAAAATTCATAATTTCGTTGTACATTTTCCTCTGACAAGCATCAACTGATGTAATTTGAATGCTCTAATTACTGATTCACTTAAAATAATGTACATTAATTTACAAATTTAACATTTGTTGCCAACGAGATGAATTAACCGAAATTAAGTAACGCTCGTTTACAATATAACGAAATTAAAAGCAGTACAAAATTTGTTTGTTATTTTGCATGAAGGAAATTGACAATTCAAAATATTAAAAAACCTGCTATTACTAACAAAAAGGTAACAATATTTAATTTGTAAACTATGTAATAAACTATTTTAAAATAATAACCTTTGTCCGGATTATTTTTTAATGGCTCTATCTTAAGGTAAAACACTAATATTTAAATAATAATTTAATTAATCCGGGACTCCATAATCACGAGATGAGGTAAAGATAACCAAATAACTGATAAACATACTTATATACATACTTTTAAGTACTTCGTATGTTTTAGACTATAAGTAAAACTAAGTTGGTTCTAAAAGTGTTATAATAGCTATTAATTCTGATATAAATTAGGCCTTTTTATAGCACTCATGTATATTTTATGTAACCCAACACAAACATTAAGACACGAAATTGCAACACAAGCTTATGATTCTTACAACTGAATCAAAATAACGTTGACTTTTCATCGTATTTTAACGAAAACATGCTAATTTATGTACAAGAGTTAACATAAAATATTGTTTCGGAAGAAAATCATATTTTAAGCAAATCAAGACATCAAATAACTTAATTGACGAAGAAATATAAAACCTTACAGTAGAGTAAAATCTTACAAAATATGAAAGTTGTTAGGATGGATATTAGTTATTAAGTACGCCAAAATTACGGAACGGATTTTTAATAAGATTTGGCACATACAGTGCCTCGATTCTCTACTACTATCGACTACCGACAACCGAACTGTCGTTGAGAAATTTTGTATGAAAATCTGATCAGCGCCTCTGACGGGTGTCGTAGGAAACATTTTGGCAGTACATTCTAAATGTCAAAATTTCGATAGCTAGCCGGTTGTCGGTAGTCGATAGTGATAGAGAATCGAGGTAATGTTTATATCCTTTTTTAACTCATGGGAACATGGGAAATCATTTTAATCAGTTAACTACTTCATGCGTGTAAATAAACTCGCCAGAAGACGAAAGCCTGTAAATTTCAAAGTATTTTTATTATTCTCTCTCATCGTATGGTTAGTGGTCAACCTAGTGTCAAAGTTGTTCAAGCCGCCCGTAGGCCTTTGACGTGGCTTAACGACTGTTATCTTAATTGACAACAACCGGGACCGACTTTTTACGTGCCCTCCGAAGCACGGAGACGCCCAGTTCAAATACCACTATGCGGTCACCCATCTATAGAATGACCGCGCCAACGTTTGCTTAACCCACAGATCGTTTACCGAACAGTGAACGCAACTGGCTATGGCAACTGGCTATTTATTATATTCAAAAGCTATTGCATAAAATGATTGATTATTTTTAATCAGTAATTCATGCGACTCTTGATCGGTTTTTCTAAGTCGTTACAGACTGACATACTTTCGCATTTATAACATTAAGACCCGGTTTCACCACTAAATATAATGAAATTTTGGTAGCTCTTAGGTCTAAGTTTTTTTCGACAATTCCCCAAATTCTGCGAAAAAAGCCCTTAGTATTATAATATAGATTCACATTTAATGGTAAATAGTCCAGAGTGTCACAATTACATATAGAGAGGGTACTTCCGGTCTGTGTCCAGTGACATCACACACGGAAATTAAAGTAGCGACATCTGTTGCGCGCCTAGTTATTTATTATTATGAAAATATGGCATTGATGTGACTTATTTACGTGAATTTCAGATATAAAAGTCCGTTGATATGTGATGTGTTACTAATGTTAAGTCGGTTTGTCTGCGATAAGCTTGAATTTGAAAAAAAAAATAGATGGATATTACACCAATATACTGAATGATTTCTAAGGAAGACAAAGATAAGATTTATTTTCTACATTTTTAACTAAGGCTTTGCGAAAATTGTACAAAATAAATGATTATAATTTTCGGAAATTATGTTTTATAAAAAGTTCAGCTTTTGGGCATGTTTATATGAATTATTCAAATTGTATTTATGTCTTGTACTTTGTAAAGTTTTATTATTTAACTCCGCAGAAAACTCAACTAGCAGCTTTTCATAGTCAAGCTACGAGAATCTATTTAAAACTATTCTACTGACTACGATTAAAACAGAACTCGTGTTAACTGCTAACGATTTATACAAATTAAACAAATTATCACGTCCATTTGCAATTCACGTCGAACATTCAGTAAACTTGCTTATTCCCCAGCTAGCGATATAACGGTCAACGAATAACTGCTATAACTGCCATAACGGTTATAACGGCTATAATAGCTATATAACTAGATAACGGCTAGTTAGAGTTTGTCGTTATCAAGTATTAGTTTTAGTGTTTGAAGTTTGACTGCTTGCTGGAAATGTCAGGCATTCTTAGGTAGGATGCGTTCGCCTCAATTCTCGTATTCTATTAACTAACTAGCTGACCCGGCAAACGCTATATAAATTTAAAAAAAAATGTGTCACAGGGTATGAAAAATAGATCTTGACCGATTATCAGACCTATTCAATATGCTCACAAAATTTCATGAGAGTGGCTCGAGCCGTTTTGGAGGAGTGCGGTAACTAACATTTGAAAGTGAAAGTTTGAAAGTTATGAAGTGATTTATCGCTGAAAGTTGAAATGATTTAGTTCGTCAAAATCTTCTCTGATCTCTCTTCTCTTCTAGTTTAAAATCTATATCTTAAGCATATAAATAGCAGCATTACATATAACCTGACATTCGTATTATTTTTTTCTATATTTGCCCTTGTGTTGAAAAAACCGCGTCTTATCACGCTTTCATGGCTAAGTTGCTGAACCTATTCTCATAAAAAAATACCCCAAAAATAGTAAAGAATCGAATAATAATACAAGCTGCAAGTCATAATTTATTTTTCAAATGTTGAATTACACGCAAGACATATGGCTAAATTAGTTATAACAAAATATGTTATTAATATTCAACATTTGTATGACTTATAGTTATTGTTCTATGAATATTTTAACAGTTAAACGCCTCATGATTTACTGATGAATTAGCATAATAATAGAAGCTGTTATATTATCACTGCAAATAACTCATCCGTAGCCTAGGTTCCAGGTGAGTATATCCATTATATAATAGTTCCAAGTTCGGTTCCCGGGTTTAGTCTAAAAACTAATTTTGTAAGTCTGAATATAGCAACAAACCGCAAGAGAAAATTAAAATAATGTTTAAGCAAAGGGCGCAGGTTACGAAACCCAAGGATGATGTCATTGTTGCGTCTCTATTAGCCGCTGTCCTTGTGTCCTGATGCTTTATTCCAATACTCAAAGTTATTTGGCGCGTATACTATATTTGTAGCTACGGTGCAAAGCAGTTGCATTCTCTACCGCAACTTCATTTAAGTAATAAAAGTCGGTATTTTCAACGTTTACAATTTTAAAAATAGGTATCCCCTTTTTTTCCACAACAAATATTCAGCATTATTTTTATCCCCTGCGGTACTTAATTTGGAGTTTCAACTCAAAAATAAACGGGTCAAGTAGGGTATAATTACGAAAGGTGGTTTTAAAAAGGTTACTTATTTATTCTTTATTTTTGTTCTGCAGGTAACTTACAAATAATCATCTTGGAGAAGAAATAAGGTAAGTACTACTTATTACTCTCATGGTATAAATAGTACCGTATACGATTGCTGATCTCGCGTTTAAATCTCAGGCGGCCAAAATGCTTTGTATTAGGAGATACGCAATACAATAATATAATAATACATACGTGTTCACCTTGCCTTCTATTATGACACAAGCTCTGAATACATCTTGAGGTAATACAAACGTGAAGTAATAAAATACCTACTAGATATAAATACCTACAATTTCTCTAGAAACTATCATAATTATCTTTTTCAATAATTCCGTTTAGGGATGATACGGTAGACTTGATCGAAACATTTTATAATAACAAAATAAAACAAAAAAATATTGATTTTGAGTCAACAAGATAATTTACAAAATTCGGATTATGAAGAATTTTGTTAATTTCTTTCTAAAGCCCAACGCACACGACGCTTGTTTTGCTGCTAGATAGCTTGCTAGAATTTGCCGCTGGGTTCGAAGTTGGCTGTGGCGCTGGGTGCGCTGATGGCTCCCTTGGTAGGTTGGCTTCACACGGTGCTTGTCGCTAGGCGTGCATCGAAGTGACGCACCCATTAAAGAGACTTGTGAAACTTGGTTGAGCACTCTTTTGCCGTCACGGTTGGCTTTAACCCCAAAACTGCGTTCCTCACTCTATCAAGAGCCTCAGTTCGAAGACGCTTGTTGTGGTAATTCGGAGTATTTGTTGCATACCAACACGGTTCTTCTTTGTATACGTCAATTAAAGCATTAATTTGCTCCGGAGACCACCTTTGCGACATATTTTTTCAACAACAGAGCACGAAAAAAAGAGAACACGCAAGCAAGCCGTTACGAAAAATAGCACACGTTCTATCATCGACAGCCAGCACGCAACCACGCTGCAGAACCAGCAGTGACGTCACTTTCTCGCAGCGCTGCGAGCAGAGTAGCCAGCAGAGGGCCCCGCAAGCAATCCAGCAGCAAAACAAACGTCGTGTGCAGCGGGCTTAACGGCACTGACAAACCGCAGTCGCCAACTTAGATTCTTCAGTCTTTGACGTTTGGGATTGTTGTTTTTGACAAGTGTTGCCGTAGCATTATTCACTCAAACGAAGCCGGGTTTTCAATCTAGCTGTGCAATAATATTGTCTATAACAATGATACCTATTGAAATCAACAAAGCAAGTAATCACTGGCGCGATGTGTTACAATCTTCTCAGTGCTTCCTGTTTCGCTCACACTCGCTCGTTACTGCTCCTAACTAGCTGAACTTAGAAGTTTATGGTATCGGTGTCATTAGATACGTACCGGTCAATATTTTTTTTCTTCTTTTGTCCGTGATGTTGAAAACATAGAAATATTTTACGCAAGTCTCTAATTGTTTTACTTGATATTTTTATATATTTTTGCTAGCATTTTACAAAATACTAGCACGTTCTACAAAATTGTTAAATTTACTTTGATTGGATTTAATTAGCTGCAAAACTTACAAATAGTTCCTACTGTGTTGTTTTTGTGACTTACCTGAAACAAAAATCAATAATTAATATTATATTATGATAATAAATGATCATCGTTATCGAAATGATTTCCTGTAAACTCCTATTTTTGAATATGATTAGAAAAAACAAATCCCAATTTTAATGGCGTAGATATCATGATATGAAATGATTATCACTTGCTCTAACGGTGAAGGAAAACATCGTGAGGAAACCTTGCATGCCTAAAATTTGTTTAATACATTTATTGAGGGCATGCAAAGTCCCCAACCCGCACTTGGCCAGCGTGGTGGACTCAAGGCCTAACCCATCCCCTCGTTTGGGAGGAGACCCTTGCCCTGCAGTGGGACAGATATGGGTTATTAAAAAAAAAAAAGATATCATGATCCGGAATTATCTAGAAAATACATAAAAAGTAAAAAACAAATACAATTTCGAATCCCTACATAAACATACCTACGTAAAATTAACCTTATTATTCTTAGGGTAGAATCTTTCTATCTCTTATCAACGCAACACAATATACCCCGAAGCATAATCCCAAAATACCTTTAATTAACGTTCAAGCAGTTTTATACTGCAACGTTAATTACTCTACGCGGGAGCGAGACAGCACAATACTCCTCTACATGCATCTCGCTCACTCTTATGTCTTTAATCAAAGCCTTCCTTGTGATTATTACGCAATTTGGCTTGCAGTTGCTTGAACAGCTTTTGAGCTGTAATTGTAGACTTTGACTCTAGGACCAGAATTTAGTTTAGGTTGAAAATAATAGGGCAGATTTTATATCGCAAAAATCTAAATGTAAAAGTAGGTACTACTATAAAAGTGAAATTTTGTATGGATAGACGTATGTTTGTATCGTTCACGCAAAAGTAACGAACAAATTTTGATAGGCACACAGATAGTAAAGTTTATAACCTAGAATAACATATTATGAGTAACTTTTTACTAAGATTTGTTCACGATGAAGAAGTCGCGTGAAAGAAGGAGGTATAAATAAATTAAAATTGTGTGTATGTTTGTTAAAGTAGTCGAAACACACATAAAAATTTCTTCGAAAATAACCTTAACAAAACACAAATCAATAGGTGACCACATTAACCACTTAAAATTTCTTTGCTCGACATTGAAATCGAAACCAAGAACTTATAACCCACAAATACTACTTCTAAATTAACTATCTGATCCAACATTTTATAATACCGCCATATGTAAATTCCCAGCCTCAATCTATCGAGATACATACATGAAGCTCTAGGGATGATATAAGATGAAATATAAAACGGTATTTGATCAAACAGATCCGGATTTAAACGGAACTGGAACATGTCCCACTGAGTTTTGACTAAGCACACTTTATTACTACGGATCAATTCTTTTTTGAGCTAGTTTAGATTTTATTTTAATTATTTTCTATCTTATGGTTAGTGGGCAACCTAGTGGCAAAGTTGTTTAAGTCTCAAGGGCCTTTGACATCACTTAACGATTGCTATCTTAATTGACAAATACCGGAACTGAATTTTACCGTGCCCTCCGAAGCACGGAGATGCTTAGTTTAAATACCACTATGCGTTTCGTTATGCAAATTACGGTTATGAAATGGATGTTGATATAATTATACTTTGTTACAATTAAATCTATTTCAATATATGTATGGCGGTAGTCTTTAGGATCGGAGAGCATACTTTTTGTGCCTTCCAAGCGAGGACATTTGTGATCTCAACTCAAGCGAGAATTTTGAACCCAAAACTTCTGTATAGCACAAACCGTCAAAGAGTACTTGAGCGACCAATTGAGTCCCACCCACGAAGTTTAACGCACATCTATTACCCATTGCTTACCATACATTAACTTCAACCAAAGGATAAAATAATTGCAAGCTCCAATATCCCATTGCACACGGACATTGATCAGCATTTTTCTTTAAAAAAAATCTCTGCAATGAAACCCACACCGTCCCTTACTGTGTAATTATCTCAATTTTCTCACTACGCCACATTTCCTTTGTTCAGACAACAATGTTTTCTTTCCCTTTCTTTTGTTCCCGTGACTTAAGACTTGACTTAGTTATGTGGAACGTGTGAAAAAATGGAAAGAATTCCACTGGATTTCTAGAAAATTAAGTTTTTCTTTTGACTGCATTTTGTGTTTTTTATAATGTAATTTTGAGAGAGTTTTTTAGAATTGTTTATTATATGGTGCTAGTGTGTATGCAATAGTTAATAACGAAGTTCCAGGTTTCATCCCCGTATCGGAAATAATGTGCTGTTGGATTTTTCTACCTTATTTTGTACCAATAAGTAAGTTTTTAATACTATGTATGGAATAGCTTAAACAATGATTTGGAGGAATACGCTAGGGGCGCTGATTTATTTCCTATGTAAAACTCTTGATAGTAAATCTGTAATTTATATGTAGTAACATGGGTCCCTACAAACTTTATTTGTTTTATAAAATTTAACTTTCGCGTTGCATATTTTTACAATATGATAAGCGAATTAACGCGAACACGAAATTTACCTTGAAAGCCCTGTCGTTTCGGCGCAGTTTGAATAGCGATGTATTATGTGTTTTCTGTCCTATTGTTTCGTTCACATCCATACACCTTGTCATACATGTTTAATTCCCGAATTTTAATTCAGTTTCCTTTTAATCTGGGTTCTCGTATTAAAATAAATAAACGCATAATGAATGGTAACACGGCATTGTGTACAAAGATGAGGGGTTGTTAATTATAATTATATTAATTTACTTCCCTCGCCGCCGGCGGTGGCGCGTGTTCTGACGTGCCTTTGTGGAGTAATGGATCAGATACTTACATACTTTGAAGTATTTATGAAGATTTAAATACAGCTAAAATATACGAACTGTATAAAGTCTTGGGGACAGGCCTTTGCTCAGCAGTGGGACACAGAAAGAGGCTAAAAAAAATGTATTTTTAAAACTGCCAGTCTAGGTTGTAGTGTAATGAGGTCTTGGATTCAATCTTTGAATCGTTAAGTGCTGAGAAATTTTACTAATTTCTGTTGAAAATATGTTCTTAATAATAGCCCAAATTATAGTTACATGCTTGTTATGGAAATAGGTTCACCTTCGTTACATAAATCTAACAATTAATTTACAAATTGAGTGTATACATAATCCTTAGTATGTAGACCTATGTATTCATATATTATATTTTACTACCTATATTTTCGGATGAAACAAACGTGATGCTAAAAATATAGCACTAGACCCTGCTCCAATTCTTTCGGTACAGAATGTTACTCTACACACATTCTAGGTGATTATACAATCTAAATATTAAATAAACATCCTGTACAGCTACATAAAAGTTAATCTAAAGCTAACAAAAATATATTATAATCTCTCAAACATGCTAAACCCCTTAGTCCTTTGCATTTATAATATTTAATAAACGACCGCTGCTGTTATCTGTCGCTCATTTAATATGATATAATTAACTGCGTCGTATTCATATTCTAAACACCATGTGTAAGGAGTAGAACACACGGCTGATCTTGTATTGGTGACCGAGTTTATGTCAACAGCGGCCTATTTTATAAATATGCAGGTGAATTATCTAAGAAAATTAATGGTTTCGGTATAAAAATACCGATTTAAAACTTAAGTCCGAAATAAAAAATCACTGAAATAGAATAACGGTTATAAAAATCTAAAACTTTGCATGAAACCAATCCGTAGCATTATCTATTAATAAACATGTCTTTTGGATGGGAAATAGTCGAAAGAGAGAGAGGAACGAACATACGGTCAGACTGACAGACAGACAGACAGACAGACGGACAGACGGACAACGGGCATGTAGCATCCAGTTTGTATCCGTTCACCTAAATATTCCTTCTCCTTTTACATTCAGATAATTATAATAATTCGTGTACTCCAACCTTTACACGATGACACGCAACTCACACACTCAGCAATTTTCATTCAAAAAGCCGTCATATGCCGCTAATTCAGCCTCTATGAAGTTAATTATGTGGAAAAACTTTCAGCAGATACGCTAAAGTTTTATATAAAATGTCAAATGACTCGGCGAGATCTTTTCACGTGGTTTTCATGAAGGCTTTTTAACGGTCATTCATAGTTTTCATAGAAGAAGATTGCTTTGGCTTGAAATAGGGCGATGAATCTTGGTGATGTAATACGGGTTTTTTTAGAGGCTGCGTTAAATATTTTTTGATAGCTATGAGAATTTTAAGTTTTAGCAAAAATAACTGTTTGTTACCTTTTATTAACGGCTTGGTTCGTAGATCTATAGTTGCAACTTTACATCTATAGTTGCATTTAAGTACTAAGTTAATACTTTAGCAGTCACAGTTTTAGATGAGTCAATTAAGACAGCAGACAACTTTGGATGGTTTATACAATTTAGACCGAAATTAAACAAGATAAAAAGGACATTTTCTAATTATTTTTATATATAAAATCTACTCTCTGAAGCTAGAACTATGTGAAATTAAATGCTGGAGTGATATGTCTCAAATGTATAGGTACATCGCCATTAAAAAGAAGTTACATTATTTCTAAGAGTTTAAAATGTAACCTAAGAAAAGTTTTCATGAAACACTGGACTTAGCAAAAGCATATCCATAGAATAATGTTTTCATAAAATTACTAAAATGCACCCTCCTACCTTGTATACTGCAATGCCAAAGTGATTATATTCTAAAAGGAGCGTTGCGTGTTCTGACATGAAGCTCCGTGCACGTAACAACACAGCCGCATGTCAAGTGCACGCAGCCTGATTGTATGACCTTAACATACTCGTTGGAATAACATTGCTTCTATAATAATAATGTCCTTGCCGATGCGGCTACGGCGGTGATGAGTGTGTGATGAATGATTTATGAGTGAATGATAAATTAACGATGATTGAATGATGAATAAATGATGAACGAATGATAAATGAACAACGAGTAAATGACGAATGAATCATAAGTGAATGATGAACGAATGATGAATGAACAACGAGGGAATGATAAATAAACGATGGTTGAATGATGAATGAACGATGAATGCATGATGAACGAATGATAAATGAACAACGAGTGAATGAATGATGATTGAACGGCGAGAGAATGATGAATGAACGACGAGTGAATTAATTTGTTCATCATTAATTTATCATTCACTCATCGTTCATTTACCATTTACTCATCATTCATTCATTATTCATTCATTATTTGCTCATCGTTCATTCGTAATTTACTCATCGTTCATTCATCATTCACTCATCGTTCATTTATCATTCATGCATAGTTCTTTTCTCATTCACTCATCGTTTATCCATCATTGACTCATCGGTTATTTCATCATTCACTCATCGTTCATTCATCGGTTATTCATCATTGAACTGGAAAATTATACTCAAGACCTTGTTTGACATTGACACCTCGAGTTTTATTTTTGACTCCTTTACTTTTTTTTATGGAGGGGTGTCAAATCCTTCTTTACCGCTTTGACCGCCTCGGTCGGCTGTACTTAACCAGAACGTTCTCACGACGCTATATTTTTGTCGACATTTGCCGACGAAAACGTCATGCATATCAAGCGTCTGCGGGTTACTATTTCAATAAAAAATGACAAATACTACCTTGCCCGGTTCAGGAATTGTAGCTGAGACCTCAAGATCAGCAGAACATTACTAACTGCGCCAGAGGCAGTTTAAAAGAAACAGAAATTTAGTAAAGTTATATATGCACAAACAATACATTTTACAGTCAGTTAGTTATCACAAGGGAAATGTGCAAACAGTCACTGTTTTGTTTTTATATTATCTTGTTAGTTAATTATTTTATATTCAACTATTACTGCAGTCTACTGGGACGGGATAAATTATGACCAGAAGTAGAATATATAGGTAACGAACACCAGGTTTTAAATTCGGTTCTGTTCTCATAAAAATTCTTTGTTAAAACCTTGCATTTTCAAAGATATGGTCTGCACTATGCACTATAGTTGGGCCATTTTAAATGTGTGAACTACGTCATGCCATATCATTGGACTCTCTCGCTTGCACTTACACACTGTCTGATTCCTGTCATTCTTTTAATTATGTCATAGTTCGCACGTTTGTAATGGAAATAGTATAGTTGACCCTCTCCTGTAAAAAGTTTCATGTACAAAATGTCATCTATTTTAGCCACTGTGAAGTTATTTATTAACACCTCTATAAACGATAGATGATTCCACACATCACAAAAGATTGCGTTTTTTCAATTTTCAATTCAATTTTTCAACTATCCTTATGCATAATTTCATCATAATCGGTTCAGTGGTTCAGCCGTAACAGCCGAAAGACAGACCAAAATAGTACTAGTTAACTCTAAATACAACATAAAACTACCTAATTTTTCTCAGACTTTTAACCTTATTTCCGGAACCCTTTTGCGCTGGTCTGGTAAAGTTAGTAAGTTTGTTAACCGTAACATGAGCGCTCCGGTACTTCACTTAAATTGATAAGTTGTTGTAATCGAATATATTGGTGTGTGGCTAGTGGGGTTATTTGGAGATTATAGAGTGGGAAATTTTTGGGTTAAGTATTGTTATAGGAAAAAGAAGTAGTAAGAGATTAACAATTTTTATTGGTTGTGATTTGGGAACTGTTTTGTTGGTGAATTTGAAAATGACATAAGCGAGTGTAAAGTTTTCAAAGACGATGTCCAGAACAGAGCGAAATGGAGGAGAAAAATCAGGAAGGCTTACACCACTACCATATGGCATTCATAGCATGGAAAAAAGAGTTTTTTTCCAAGCGGTAGTGTAGGACTGTCAAGCATTATCGTTTTGATTCGATTACCGGATTGAGCAAAGTGCTATAACAGTTTAAAAATTGCTGTTTTATTTAAAAAAAGTAGTCGGCAAGAGTTTCGTTGCATTTCGTCTCTACGAAAAAAGCTCGCTCTTTTTAAAATAGTAATAATAGTACATGTATACGACAAAAGTACGGGTGTAGTAAGTACGTTTCTGCCTACTACTTCTGGTATAACAAGAGTGATGTTATAAAAATAAAAATGTTGATATTGTAAAAATATTGTATACTGTTAACAATGAAAAAAAAACAAATACCTTTTATTCAAAGTACAAGTATAACTAACGCAGTTAAATAACAACAATAATAAAATAAAATCCCAAATAAAATAGCCAAGTTTTAACAAAAATACTTGCAGAAAAATATTTTGAAACGTAGCACTTTACTTCAAATTAAATTACAAATTCAGTCAAAATGAAACTGAAATGTGACAGAAATAAATTGTTAATGTATAAAACTTTGACCTTTTGAAGTTTTTGACCGTCCAATGAGAAGAGTTCATTGACCTTGCAACTTCAAGATAAAATGTCACAGACTAGATACTATTCTGGATTTACATTTTCTAAACGGATTTTATTTTACGGTTGAAAATAGTTGAATTTTGAGAAATAAATTTCTGAATTTTGAAAATAATTTTGTTTAAAATGTTTTTCAGTTTTGCAGATAGTTAAGAAATTATTATAATAATGTAATTTAACTATTTTAATGAACGCGTATTATTTTGATAAGTTTTTTCGCACTCGGTTTTATTTAAGACTGTTTTACGAGTGGTTTGCGTCAGAAAGATAATGTAGATTAAAATTTAAAAAACACAGAATTTAATTTTACAATAGTATTTTACTAGAAAATTTGCTTTAAGATATTGCAACTAGTGTTCATATACAAAATAATAAAACAATTTAAGTTTATTGTACAAAAGACATACCATATTCTTAAAATATTAGTTATTATACATAACCACATACAATTGCATACATACATTTGACTGCCTCCGTGGCGCAGTGGTTTAGGTCGCCACGCCGCTACCATTACGTCGGGAGTTCGTGGGTTCGATTCCCACCCTAAAAGCTTATAGATAGATCTACACGAAACAATTAATAAAATACTTGTTTGTTCTAGTTATTTTATTTTCTTGAGTGAATAATTTGAAATTATATTAAAATGCATTAGTTATAATATGTTAGTAATGCTTGGCTGCACCACAACCGAGCGACAAAACTCAAACACTTCAATCATAATAAGATGATTGATAATAATGATCGATTAGTAATATAATATAATAGTGAATAGCGTTAATTGTGTATTGACGACCGACCAAGATGGATGGCCGACAAGATTAATTAGTTTTGTACATTCTTTATTATAATATGTTTATATTGCTTCCGGGTGGTCAAGTTATGATGCCATTTACATATATGGTATAAACTGTAGTTCCTGCGACTTTATTTTTTTTCATCAAATTTTCTTTTTTTTTAAATTTATTATTGTCCTACTGTAGGGCAAAGGACTCCCTCAAAATTGATAGAAGAGTCAGATTTTAAGTCCACCACGGCTATGGCCATTTTTATTGCAATTTTAAATTAGGATTTATTAAGAGTTTGCCGACCTCTGTTATTAGCATGAGACAATAACGAACGACGAAAAAAGGAGCATAAAGATTTGATTTACCTCTTCTGAATAAGTATTAACTTTATTTAGCGAGTAGGTTAGTTGACAGTTGACCTTTTCCATATGTCGTAAAACTGGCTTTTCAAAAGTTCATATTTAATACACATTTCAAAATCTATCGAGACGTCTGGGGAATACATAGATAGCCCACGTTAAAAAATCCTTTAGAAAGCTTTGTTCAAAGGTCGATTTTATTCAATACTAAATAGTGAGAGTAGTTGTAAAAACTCTTTATTCACACCTCCGGTTATAACAAGCGTGCATTGCAACATAATAAATCAGAAAAGAAAATACATAAACAAAATAAAATATTGTTTTGTAACAATATTAATGTTACAATCGTGACTGTATATCACTTATATTTATGACTCGCACATGTTTTCTTAATGTACATACATACAGTACACATAATATATATGTACACTACAGAACATTAATCTTTTGTAGTACATATCAGTCAACTGTGTCATTTTGACAGTTTATTTATTGTTGACAGTTAAAAAAACCATTAGTTTTTTAATATGGTTGAAAAAAGTATAAAAATTGTATTAATTTTGGGTAAGATTTTCACATTGTAATTTGGAAAATAATGTCTTTCTTGGCGGTGTTCGACTATGGCGGTAAATTTAATTGAAACTGGCCAGACGGTTAAAACTTAATTTATAGTGTTCAAGTGTGGGCACTATAACTACATACACAGGTACAGTCTCTATTTACTAACTCTCTTCAGACAATAGAGAGTGCATCTGTGTACTGTGCTTATAGTTGGACACTTTACATTATTATAATAATTTGTGAAATATTGTTTTTACGGTAAAGAAAATGTAAGCGATGTAGAAAAATCTGTCTTATTATTTCAGTAATATTAATACTGTTTTGGAGCGTCGTTGACTCTTGTATATGTGGAGACTACATACTCAAAGTATGCGGACAGAATGGAAAAACATACAACAATATATGCGAGTAAGTATCTGTTACATTATTTATATTTAAATTCTAACACGCAGGTCAGCAAAAAATATGCAGTTAAAGCAAAAAATCACGATAAGCAACCTTTAGAAATTAGTTTATAACCAATTTATAGAGTACCTCAATTTGAGCACACGATTTAGACTTGGTCTAACGTAAACCATAGGCTATAAAACTAATCCGATGATACATTTTGAATTAGGGATTTAGAAAGGGAGATTTGGAAGAAAAGAGGGAAAAGGAAAAGAATGGCCTCTGCTCAGCAGTAAGACACGCAATTGGCTACTTAAAAAAAGCATATACTTAACAAAGCTATCAGTTTTCCGGTTAATGTTATAGTCATAAAATGTACCAAAAATAAGAACTATTATATCAAAGAAACAAAAAGTTTCACACCTAAAAAACCTCGCCAACATTTTCCTTAAAAAGGTACCCTCAATCTAGTCTCGTGGAAGAGAAGCTATAACTTAAAGCCGATGATTTGCTTACAGCCCGCGGTGCGACGAGCTCACGATCAAACACTACCCGCGCTGACTACGGAATGAGTTAACTTTACCCGGATTTTGCCTCTTTTTTAGCCTGTTTTTTAAGTTAAAATGGTCAGTTCACAAATCATCCCTAAACTGTCTTCTACAGTTTAGGGATGATTTGTTGCTAAGGTACCGATGTTTTGTGATTTCGGTCAATCATTTTTAAAGTTGTCTTGGGATGATTTAATTGTAGTATTTTAATATTATTTTGTAATCATGTCTCTTTTGCAGAAACTCTTCATAGTAAAATAGTCTACGGATGTTTCTTCACGTTAGGTTAGGGAACGCGTTACCTTTTTAAGAAATGTTAAAGTTAAAATGGAAAATTATCACCTTTCGCTTGTCGTAGCTAATATGTAACATTTCCCCAGAAATTCATCAATACCAGTTACTCAACTGATAGTTAGAATAAATAGCCCTTCGTTTACCCAAAGGTTTGCTTATTTTAATCCAACACTTCGGTTACAGATTGCGTTGCGCTAAAACTACGAAGAAACACGACGGCCCGTGCTGCTGACTACGCAATGAATATGAAACAACGTGTCTGGGGAGTTCAAGTTGATTTCGTTTGAGTTATTTAGTTTGAGAGACTGAAGTAGATTGAGGTTTTGTTTTGTGTGCTGTTTTCTTTTACTGTTTAAATTAGTGGTAGTTTTTTTTTATATACACATGGCTTTCGTGACTATCAAATCGGTATACACTAGTTGTCAACTGAGATCCTACCAATATTATAAATGCGAAAGTTTGTGAGAATTTATGGATTTTTGTTACTCTTTCACGCAAATACTACTGAAACGATTACCATATATTTGGCATATAGGTAGCTGAAGACCTAGTAGAAATACATAGGCTACTTTTTATCCTGGAGTTTCCGAGGGATCGGGATTTTCACGGGAAGGGGTTCCACGCGGACGAAGTCGCGGGCGGCCTCTAGTACACAATAAGTATGTTGATCATCACTATTTTAGGTAAGGTCAAAAATAAAACTAAGCTCATCTTTTCTAAGGTTGCATGCGTCGTATGTGTAAAATTAAGCATTGTTTATTAATTCGTAACATAAATTAATATGTAAATGGCTCTAGAAATATTTATATAAATGTATAGAAATATTGTATCAGTACTTCTTATATGATTGTACCCAAAAAAAGCCTCAAGATTATACCGAAAGAAAACTCTTCTGTAAGCGTGAAATAAAAACGTCTTGTACTATTTTGTTTCAAATAAAAATGTTTGAAATGTGTTTTGTTTCGTAACCTACAATGTTTTAGAAACATAATAAAGTTTTTTGATATACCTATCTCGGTTTCGGGTAAAACAGTTTTTTTGTGATATTATTGTGGAGGCATAAAGGTAACTGCCCAATTTTTTTGTTAGTATATATAGCGAAATAAATAACTAACCCCCTGTTTCTGAGGTACATTTATCGGTAGTTTATCTATTCAAAAGCGTTTTTTTACATGAGTTTTTACGCTATTGAATAGATAAGCTACCGATAAATGTACCTCAGTACTCAGAAACCGGGGGTAAGTCTTTTTTTTTAGTTTCCGACGTTTGAGCAGCAGTTTTTGGGGAAACGGGTTTGACTCCTCGATCGGATAAAATGTTATTAATCTGTTAATAAATTTGACTCAATAGCTGTAGCTAACAGACGAACTAAAATTATACCCACTATTTCAGATGATTAAATTCAATTCCAAAAAGTACTGTTTCATCGCGGATCTTTAACTATCTCTATACTGAATATCATAAAGAAATATTCAGCAGTTTAGTCGTGAAAGGTTTAACATTTATATTTAATACAAAAATATCAGTTATTGTAAATGTTTGAAACATATCCTACAAACAGGAAAACAAAGAAAATCTCATAAATTTCATTATACTAAACTTATTTCATTAAACAAATAAACTATGAGAAATCAAACAAATATGAAACAGTACAAAGCAGAAGTTTATTGTTTCCTTGAGAGTTTCCACTTGATATCGCTTCAACGGCTTGTTTTATTCATTCTACGTTATTATTGAGTTCACTTTTACTATGCTTTTGTACTTTAAGATAATTTTACTATAAACAAAAAAAAACTAGGATAGTCGAGGAGCATCTGTGCCTTTTAGGCAAGTAGCTTAGAAAACAAAAGCTAGGACAATACACCCATGATCCGTTAAACTTATGTGTAATCATATAAAAATTATCACTTGTTCTAATGGTGAAGGAAAACCTCCTTACGAGATTTTCCTTCACCTCCATTTCCAGAACCTTGCATACCTGAGAATTTTTGAGAACAGTTCTCAAAAGAGTGAGCAATCCACAAATTACAAAATTTGAGGGTCGTGACTGAAAGCCTGACTCATTTCGAAAGAAGACCCGTGCTCAGCAGTAACACAGCGATGACTTAAACTTCTATTATGTATATAAAAATAAAAATATGTGCACAAGAGTTATACCAAATCCCTAGAAGTAAAGTTCCTTAAATAATAAGAACTTAGTTTCCCAGCTTTCTTAAATAAATCTCAATCCACAACATTAAGAATACAACATTTGCAAAAGTATTATTCTTCCATTTATATTTCATTTACATCTGTACTTTATTTAAAGTAAATGTTGGGGAAAGCTAATAAATAATAGGCCTCAAACTTTGGCCCGGGCCAGGTCTGGGCCTGGCCTTGCCGTTACACACATCTGCGGATGAAAGCTGTATTTCTTTTATAGATTTATTTCTTAAATGTGCTTTGGAATTTAAGTTGAGATGGTATAGCGTAAGTTTTCTTTGAAATTATATGAAATACTGGAACTATAAATTTGACTCTAGTGTCTTAAAAACTGCTTGGATGATAATTTATTTACATTAATTTGAGATAATAGATATTTTGATGCAAGAAATAATCTATAACTCGATTCTCTACCACTATCGACTACCGACAACCGGCTAGCTATAGAGAAATGTTGTATCAAAATTTTATTAGCGCTTCTAACAGGCATCGTGGCTATTTTGGCAGTACATTTTTATAGTCAAACTTTCGATATTTGACAGTACCAATTGTAGAGAATCGCGCTACTGTTTCTTTATTATAATATATTCCTTATAATAGTGTATTTCTCACATCGAACGCATTTTGTTGAAGTATTATCTGTATTGACTGAAATAAAAAACTATTAAAAAACTTTAAACATTTCTCCAGAAATGTATTGGAGCTAGATAATGAACTGTAACTGTAACTGAAGACTTAATGTTCAATCGTTTGTTTCTTGAGCTCGTATTTTAATGCTAACTGCACATTTAGCGTAACGCGGTCACATACCCGCAACAACCGTAGCGCTGGTGGGCTCGAATCCCACCTGGGACAAATAATTTTATTGTGTGATGAACACGAGTATCTGTTCTGAGCCTGGTTGTTAATTTATCTGTATAAGTATGTATTTAAAAGTAAATACATAAGTACGTTTATCAGTTATCTGGTCACCATAATACAAGCTCTGCTTAATGTGGATTAAATGATCGTGTGTGAGTTGCCTAGTCATATTTAGTTATTTTAAGCTAGCATCATTTCGTGAGTAATATTAAAAAATAACGTAAAGATTTTTTAAACAATGAAGCCATGACGTCATTGTGGAGCGATTTTTCATCAGAAAATGCTATGTTTCCAAACCAATGAATTTGATTATAAAAGACAAAATAAGTTTATGGGAAAATGTATAAAAGCATGTCAATGGCGTGAAAAGTTATAGATAAGACAGATTTAATCGAGTGTGAGTTGAACAAACATGACTTCTAGAATTTTGATATAATGTCGAATTTAAAAAAGATTTCAACATTTTCAAAAAGTAGATCTTAAAAGTAGAAGTTAATACTCAAAGAAAGCAAATGACAATTTTTATACTAATTCATGAATGATAATGTTATGACTGACATTTGACCATGCAAACGCCAAGCATGGTTTTTGAGGACCTTAAATACCTGGGATTCGAATCTTTATTTCCTATGAATTTGATATTTGCCTCTTCAACATATAGAATGTCGTATAGCTAATTATTTTGCAAGACATTACTACAAAGAAAATGAATAAACGTTTATATATAAATATTCTAAATAAAGTATTTAACCTGCCTTGTTTTAAAACAGCAAAAGAAACACCAAACCTAAATCTTTTGACCTTAAAAAAAAATGCTTTTTTATCTATTTTACATAGCACTACAACAAATCTATCCGCCCTCACACAAAGCGAAGTTTTAAGCTCGTTATAACCTCTCCCGGGATGTGAAGTGCACATAAAACTAACGACATATACCCCTGAGATCTAATTACTGAACCACTGTCCACCTATTGTCTACTATTACTCTGTTCTCGTGTAATAGAATTATATAAAGTTATTTGTCCAACGTGGTTCCGTTTGAGTGTAATTTAGATAAAATAAGTATTGGTACTTGTATGTAAAATTGTATTATGGTAAAATGAATAAATTTAATTAAATTAAATTACTTTAATAAAACGTATCTTTATTGTGTGCTATCCCAGCTTTTCAACTATATATGTGCTGTATGTCAAGACAATAGGTCGAGCAGTTTAGATGTGAAAGCGTAATAGACTGATTTACAAATTAGTAGTAGTACCTATATAACATGTTTGATAATATTGTTAGTATTTATTTATACTAATAATTATTTGCTCTCGGTGCCACCTTCGCGAATATACATATAATTTGAAAAAAAAAATGTGTTCGTTCTAGCGCAGGGTTGGGTTTTTTACATCTATCTCAAAATTACAGCTAAACAGCTAAATCATGTATTATGAAAATTAGGATGTTGAAGACAATAACAACACTTTACACTGGCTACCATTTTTTCATAAAAAGTACCCTTAAAATTGCTAAAATAGGGGATGAAACTTAAAACGCGTTGAGAACCGAGTTAGTTAGATAGTTTACCAATATCACGTCCAATCACTGTACAGGTACGTATAACAGCAGGTAGTACCTCAATCAGAGCAGACAGGTTGTCAGACAATTAGAGTGGTCGAGTTAATAGGCATGCGGGCAGATCGGCGGCAATTAACTGTGATCATCTAACGGTACGTAAACGTATGTCTACTGTATGAATGTAGGGTAGGTTGTTCGCAACAGGCATGTTAGTCACGCTTTATTGAGATTTGTAGAGGGTACACTAATTTCACGATATTTTTGGTTAGAAAATTTGTGAAAATGAAATTTGGACAAATTTTGAAGTAGTATATTTATGACCTTTTCCTATTTTCTTTTGCCACGGAGTAGGCAGTATCGGAGCATGCCTTATATTCTTATTTTATAGCTTGACCAACATTTTATTTTGGATAGAAATGTGATAAGAAACAAACGAAATTTCAACGAACATTCCTTGCCGTTACCTATATTACGGTCCTTGCGTATGACCCCTATTCCTTTTTTCTGATACAATGATTTATCGTGCTATCTAAGTCAAACTCATTTTTATCCAAATCAATATTTTAAATTAACTAAATTTAATTTTGACATGAAATGAAATGAAATTTTATTGTGTAAATAAAACACACTTTAACAAACATACACATGCCATTGGTAATTCCCTTGAGTTTAAAAACTTAAACCATTCTACTAGTCGTCTTCAAAGAAACTATACATATAACAAATCTTATTAATTTCTAACTTAACTCAAAACCTCATGAGTCAAAATACTTCATAACAATAGGATTCTAAGTGAATTACCATAGTAATGTGTATTAGATCCCATGGGAGCCAGCTAAGCTTTCTATGAAGCCATTATCATTTGGCTTTCATTTAATAGCGCGACGAGCTTTCAACTGTCATCCTTACTAAGAATTATAAGACGATTTGTTTGTTCGTAAGGGTTTTTGAGTCGTCAGTCTTCTTCTTATCGTATGGTTAGTGGTCAACCTAGTATCAAAGTTTTTCAAGCCGCCCGAGGGCCTTTGATATGGCTTACGACTGTTATCGTAGTAGATAATATCCGGGACCGACTTTTAACGTGCCCTCCGAAGCACGGAGACGCCCAGTTCAAATACCACTATGCGGTCACCCATCTATGGAATGACCGCGCCAAGGTTTGCTTAACCCACAGATCGTTTACCGACCGGTGAGCGCAACTGGCTATGGGCGCCTCAAGTCGTCAGTAATCTATTGGATGTCACTGAAGTTTGTTAAGTCCAGAGTTTGCTGCAAGTGACAAGGGGATCTTTGGAGGGTAACTGACCACTACCTATCACTAAAAACTGACTGTCTCATTATAGAAATTATTTAGTTTGGTAAAAAGATTTGTTCAACAATTTTGAGGTATGGATAACCAACCTAGGTTTAATGGCAGCCATTCCCAAAATGTAACCACTGTGTCATGTACAGACCTACACAACAATTTATCAAACAAATAGCATCAATCTTTCAATATGAAAACTGGCATTCTTAAGAAAAAAGTTTTACAGACAGACCGACCAAACAGTGATTCTATAAGGTTTCCTTCTTTTTCTTATTAAAGTACCCTCAATATATTGAGACTCAGAAGAGTGATCCCATAGACACTAACTAGTCAGTAAGGCCAATTAATCTAAGTTAAGGTGGCACATGTGCTAGAGTGAGCCACTGGCGTTAGGCCAAAACTCAGCGTTTTGTATGCCTGAGTTATGAGACAGGCGCTTACGTCGTTATTAAATTATGATGGGCGCTGTTGTCGAGATGAATTGCCTAAGAGGGTAAGTAATGATGGGTAGATCTTTTTATATAAAAGATATTTTTTTTATATTTGAACTGTGTGTTCAGAGAATTATGTTATGAACTTTACTGCACATAATATTAGCGGGTCGAGGGTTCGATTCCTATAAAGAAAACATTTGATATAAAGATTTCGTTTCGTGTCTAGTCTAAATGCATTCGCAATGCCCGTCTTTGGTGTTGAAATAAATTATATTCAAAGGGAGCGTAAAAGCTCTTAGAAACACGAAGATGCTCAGTTCAAATATCACTAAACGGCCACACATAGGTGGATTGACCGCGTAAGGTCGATGATAAAAGTTGCTTAACCCATTAATCGTTTACCGAACGATGAGGGCAACTAGCTATGAGCACCTCAAGATATCAATAATTTATACCAATTTAAACAACAGACATAATAATATATTACATACAACGACCTTTCCCCATAGGGGGAGGAAGCAGAGACCAAACCGCAACTGGCTACGATCGCTACAAATAATTAAAATAAGTCTAAGGTAATAACTCCCTGTGTTGACCACAAAACCACACAAAAGAAAGACTGCTACTCTTACACATAATATATTTCAGCGCACATTATATCGCCACACAATGGTCAAACAGAGCGGTCTATACCGTCGCGTCGCACACGATCGACGATGTTCAATTGTTCGCGTTGAATGGCGCAGTGCAACGTGAGACATGCACTGTACTGATCAATGGAAATAAATGGAAAGACATGGGGAATTTGCTGTAAAAAATATTCAATACTAACTTTCTTAAGTTTATACTGTAATAGCTTTGCCGAGTGTTTTAAGTCGTCACCTCCCACGCAGGTGGTCGGCGGTTCGAACCCGAGGAAACACACCAATGACTTTTTGAAGTTATGTGTGAATTAAAAATAATGATCCCTTGCTTCAACGGTAAATGAAAACAACCTGATAAAACCTTGCATGCCTAAAAATTTGTTTAATTCAGTTATTGAGGGCATGCAAGTCCCCAAATCACTTATTACACGATAAACGACAATTATCCTACTCCATATTTTCGATGAATTAAAACTGTATATTTCCAGGCATGTTTCCATAATATGGATTTAATCATTCTTATACTTTTTCAGTTCGGACCCCGGATGTCCACTTGAGTGACTGACGTGTTAAATTAAAATTGTCCCAAACAGTCTGTCACATGTCGATTTAAAACATTAGGTATTTCTCTAATAATCGAAAACAGAATTAATTTGACAATCTCTGAAATGTATAAACTTCTAAAAATGTAAACACTAATCACCCATGATGGTCTTCACTTTAGTGTACAGTCGAGGTCACGGGTTCAATTTCTGACAAGAAAAATATTTTTAATTATATTCCCTATGAAAATTACATGAAACACAAACTCCTTTAGTAATCGTAACTGGAAGCTTGAAATTATAGCTTAGTGCAATTTTGAAAGAGGTCAAAAATTAAGAAGTTGTTTAATTTTCCCTCTGCCTACACCTTCGTGTATAAAAAAAAGATCCCTATTATCTGTCGCATATAATAAAAAGTATCTAAATAATTAAATATTAACATAAACACTATAATCCTGCATACAACATACGTCACTTGCGTAATTACTCAGTGATGTCATCACGCGCTAACTACCGGCACAATCCCATTACACTGACGATTAATCATATTATAATAGATTTAATTTATAGGAAGTAATTCAATTATAAGGGTCACTCACCTCTGACAATGACCGTGGTGGATTACGTGATGATGTAAACACAATAACACCATGTAGAACCTCAGTGGCGCAGTGGTTAAGGTCACCACAGCGCTACCATTGCGTCGGGAGGTCGTGGGTTCGATTCCCACACGGAACAATTATTTGTGCGATTCACGAATAATTGTTTCAGGTGTGATTGTGCTTTGTGCTCGATGTTTGTTTGTTTGTAAAAGCACCCGTGACTCAAGAGCAATTCTTAGTGCGGGAGTATTAGTAGTTACTTTAGCTTTATGTTCTACATATATTTAGTAACTATTAGCTGACCCGCGCAACTTCGCTTGCGTCACATAAGAGAGAATGGGTCAATTTTTTTCCCGTTTTTGTAACATTTTTTACTGCTACTCGGCTGTTATTAGTCGTAGCGTGATGGTATATAGCTTATAGCCTTCCTCGATAAATGAGCTATCTAACACTGAAAGAATTTCTTAAATCGGACCCGTAGTTCCTGAGATTAGCGCGTTCAAACAAACAAACAAACAAACTCTTCAGCTTTATAATATTAGTATAGATATAATCACTTCATCTTTGAAAGAATCTCTAAAACTACTGATCCTATTACCATTCACCGATCAATAAATCTCCTCAGCGACTCGCTCTAGCATTACTTAATATTCTTGTACTTGGCTATTCCTGAACCATGTCCTATCACAACCGTCTCTATGTCCTGGCACCTCGCCAGTCCTGTCACTAACATTCAGCTGGTGATAACGATCTTGGGTTATGCTAATATCAGTCTCAGTGTGATAAGACTATTATAGTCTGATTATTTTATCTTTTAAGACTGCCTCTGATTCTGTAGTATGAGTGGTGTCGTTTGAGACGCCGTGGCTAGTAGCGCTCATAGGTCCGTAAACAATCAGTAGGTTAAGCAACCTTACCGCGGACATTCCATAGATGGGTGACCGCATAGTGGTACTTATTATTCTTGTACTTATCTATTCCTGAGCCATGTCCTACCACAACCGTCTCAATGTCCTGGTACCTCGCCAGTCCCGTCACTAACATATTCAGCTGGTGATAACGTTATCTTGAGCTATGCTAATCACAGTCTCAGTGTGATAAGACTATTATAGTCTGATTGTTTTAGCTTTAAGACTGCCTCTGATTCTGTGGTACGAGTGGTGTAGATTGAAACGCTCGTGGCTAGTTGCGCTCATAGACCTGTAAACGATCTGTGGGTTAAGCAACCTTACCGCGGACATTCCATAGATGGGTGACCGCATAGTGGTACTTATTATTCTTCTAGTTAGCTATTCCTGAACCATGTCCTACACCCATCATGTCCCTCATGTCCCACAACCGTCTCTATGTCCTGGCAGCTCGCCAGTCCTGTCACTAACATATACAGCTGGAGATAACGTTATCTTGAGTTATGCTCATCACAGTCTCAATGTGATAAGACATTATAGTCTGATTATTTTAGCTTTTAAGACTGCCTATGATTCCGTAGTACGAATGGTGTGGTTTGAGACGCTCGTGGCTAGCAGCGCTCATAGTTTTGTAAATGATCTGTAGGTTAAGCAACCTTACCGCGGACATTCCATAGATGGGTGACCGCATAGTGGTACTTATTATTCTTGTACTTATCTATTCTTGAACCATGTCCTACCACAACCGTCTCTATGTCCTGGCACCTCGCCAGTCCTGTCACTAACATATTCAGCTGATGATAACGTTATCTTGAGTTATGCTAAACACAGTCTCGGCGTGATAATTGTCTGTATGTTTTAGTAGTTAAAGGGTAGCTATTATTAGAGTATTTAGACATGAACGTAGAAATCCTTTTGTGACAGATATTCTTCTATATGACGATAACTGTTGCTCGATTCTCTACTACTATCGACTACTGACAAACGGCTAAATATCGATAAGTTTTTAACAAATATCTGTTTAGCGCCCCTACTGGGATCCGTAAGAACTATGTATTTTGACAGTTCATTTTAAATGTCAAACTCTCGATTCTTGACAGTACAGACTATACAGACGCTACTGCAATAGATATTGTCATTATGAAGAGGTTTTCTAAGGAGAAAGTTAACTGATTAGATGTTTTGTCTAAGCACAGTTAAAAGCGTATTTACCCAGTTTCGTAACAAAGATATGATGAACCCAGATTACGGGGTTTGTGAAGGTCAGATAGGCAGTTGCTCCGTGCAAAACACTGGTATCCAGATGCATCCGGTGAGACTGGAAGCCGACTCCAATTTTTAAAAAAAGCCTAGGCTGATAACATATTTGCCTCAAAATCTATTTAAATATTTTGAAAAGTATTCCTTAAATTGAGCGTATCTATGCATAGTCCAACAAAAACTAGTTAGTAAGAATGTGGGATACTCCGAGCCCAAATCTGTGGTCTTATTCCTACATAGTTTGTTAAATAGTTCGTGTAGTAAATAGTTTCACAATCTATGTTTAGAAGCCAAGATTAATTTGTAAACTTTGTATGATTTAATGGTTTGGTAAAACGTTTTAATTAGATTAGGATGAAGGATGAGTGCAAGTGTGGCTTTTAAATTTTTATATAAAAATAGTTGTAAGGATGAATAAATAAATAAATCTTTTCTACTATATTGGGTGTCATGGCTTATTTCTGTTTTGTATGTTTATGTGTTTAAAAATAGCTTTTAGAATCTACTTTTTTCATGTTTTTTGTTATTTGAGCTATACAAATATTAGTTACAAAAGTAGTTAAAACATCTGAGTATCTGTTGTTTCAGTAGGCTTTCACAGATAAACCGCAAAACAGATTTAGATAAAATTTAGCGTATAATTAATTGAAGACTCGAAGTGAAGACCAACCTTATGAACTAATAACGCTACAATTATAACAATGACGCGTCGACTGTATTGATAAAGTAAGAAAAATGATGGTTTCCGTCATATGCATCATACGTTACATATTATTATAGAAATATGTAGTTACAACTTTGTATAAAAACGGCCAGTGTTTTAGCAATATCATTCAGTAACTGTCTAGTACAATAACGGTCAACATGAAGTTTGTTCTCGGTAAGTATTTAAATAAGTAAAACACTGATATTATTTATAATATCCTACTAAATAATAGCCGATGGGTAGTGTATGAATGCCTTTTACAAAGTCTCGGGGTTTCATTCCTGGGCCAGGCAATTTTTATAAGAGTATTTTTTTTTTCTTTCATTTACACAAAAGCTTACAGAATTGAAATTGGTTCTAGTTATTGGATTCAATCTCATTATATTAAAATTTAACTCGCAAGTTTGTAGTAAGTTTTCTTTTTTATTACTTATTAGCTATTAAAGTAATTAAAATCGTATGGTATTTTCCAGCTCTTCTTTCCATAATGCTGTTAAGCTCAATGTCCCTGGCTGTGGTCCAGTACCGATGCTCGCATTGTCCGAGGTACTACAACCAGCCTGTGTGCAGCACTAACGGAGTCACTTATGGAAATATGTGCTAGTAAGTACCTTCCTTCAACCTTGCCTTACGTTCAACATTCGTAATAATGTGGTTAACATTTCACTATTACTGTGGGAAATGAGGCCATCACGCAGATAATTAGCAGGCTTTTTTTTCTGTAAAATCTTGACCCTCAAAATTACCAGGTTTTTTACTTAATGCTTTAAAATTGCTAACATTCGACCTTTGCAGACGATTTTCTATGTCAATGTGGTGTCCGTGAATCGCATTATTGTAAAGCACGTATAATACAGTATTGATTTCACAGAAAAGTTTTTCTTAAAACACTGGATTCAATTTTTTTTTCACAATTTTGGTAGCAATATTTATCTGTAGCGCGATTCCATACTATTATCGACTATCGACAAGCGACACGCTATCGAGATGTTCAATACAAGCCTGATCAACGCCCCCTAAAGGGTGCCGTATGAACTATTTTTAATACATTTGAAAACTCTGATGTAACGACTTTTATTTCCAGCCTGTCCTGTCTCGGAGTGCACTTCGCTCACATGGGAGCCTGTACAGGTAGTTTTGTGGGTCCTCCACTAAACAGACTATTGTACTAGTTCATCAGTCAAGGACTATTTGATAACAAACGACTTTTGGCGCTAATATTGGTCTTCTGATCATGTAAAAAACAAACTATTTAATAAATGATTATGTACTTAATCCGTTTTTATGTTTTTACCATTAAACTAAAAATCTAGTCTAGTCTACAATCTAGTGCAAGGTTCGATTACCAGGTCAAATCTAAATTTATTTAGGTATAAAGTAGGCTTGATCAATTATTGTGCAAAGTATATTTTCAAGAATAAAATATAAGTTTGAACCTATTTTAACTTTAGTGACTTATTAAAAATATGATATAGCCAGCAATCCATAAACACACGTATACCGATATCTAGGCATTTATTATTTAAAAAAAACCTCTGTAAATTGAGGTTAATTTATAAGCATTTAATATATAAAACTGTCTCACAAATCAGTGGACATTCTCAAAGACATATCATGCATTGCACATATAATATAAAGCACTTCTGCACGCGACGGTACTCCACAATGGTACAAAGGACAATGGTACAGTCACACACAGATGACGTTAATAGCTTCTCACATTATATACGAGTGCAGTAAAATATGTTTTATTTTTAATACGCTGTCATGATACTGTATTTAAAAAAGTATTCTTATAAGGATCTATACGACAGAATAAAAACGGTTTTAAATTACAGTCAGACCTGAAAATAATACCTGGAAATTAATAATGGATCAGGCGAATAACAATTTTATTAAAGGTCATCAAATTTTAGACTCTTAGCTCTAGCTAACAAAATAAGTGGTGTCAATGGAATCACTTCAACAACGTACTGAGCCGCAAACATCGTCACAAAAATTTTAGACCATTTAATATGATGAATTTTGATGCGTCTGCTGATCGCGAGGTCTTGGATTCACTTACCGGCGTGAGCAAAGTACTATTTCCAATTTATATTAAATCACTCTCAAATACACTGGGCCCGTCCATGGGAGAAGATGGTAAATGAAGAAACGGGGTCTACAACAGTATAGAAATCCTACTATGCTGCTAATATTAAAAATGGGTGCAAAAAGTTTGTGAGTACGGGACGGTTATTATTTCATACAAATACTACTGAACCGATTACGATGAAATTTGGTATGTAGGTAGCGGAAGACAAAGAATAACACGTAGGCTACTTTTTATTTTGCAGTTCATGAGGGATCGGGATTTACACGGGAATGGTTCCCACGTGGACGAAGTAAAGGGCGGCCTTTTGTATACTATAATATATTATATGAGAATTACAAACATATTGCTTAGGTTACATAACAACAGCTACAAAATTTAATTCTATTTATTTCTTAACAAAAAAGATCGTTCAAAGCGACTCCTAACTCGAGTGCCATTTCAATTCCCCTCCGCGTGGTGTTGCAAATTAAATAATTGAACGTGCGCTGTGGGTAAATTAAACATTTATACCCCTGGTAACACTGAGTGGATTTTACTGTCCTCAGAGATTCTTTATTTGTGAGCTCTAGATACGTTTTAATATTGAATTAAAGATTATAAATTAATATTACTTTGGCTAAATGTCACACAGTCACCTAGATACGCAAGTAACGTATTTAGGTCACTTTTTAAGGTACTTTTTTTTATAGAAAGCGTGCTTATTACTGTATTGTCCGGGCATATTATTGCGAACCCATAGACTACTGCTATTATATTAAGAAAAAACAATGATAAATATTTTTACGACCAAAGAATCAAACTTTTTTGATTGACCACAAAACCCACTGGCACCATTGTTATTTAATAAGTACAATAAAACTATACATAAACTAACTTTATTGGTACCTCTTTTGAACAAAAATAAAACATTCATACCTATAATAGGATACGAGAATTAACACGAACACGCATTTCCCCTTAAAATGCCTAACGTTTCGGCGCAGGTTGCACTCGCCGTTCTATTATACATTAAACATGCAACGCGAGAGTTTAAAAGTTATGAACATTCATACCTGCTTACAAAATACTAAAATTTCTACTTATATTACAAAATAACTTAACCTCCGCTATCAATAAATAACGTACGAGCCCAAGCCCATATTTAAGTCTAAGCGCTATAAACACACAATAAACAAATATGGTACCACTATTTAAAGCAGCAATTTGTCGCACTAGTGATGTGACAATAAAACTAATGGGATTAGCAGTTATTTATGTTATCGTTATAACGTTGTGCAATCTTGGATAATTACGTTATTAGTAAGTCTAGTAATCTAGGTTAGAATTAGCTTTTACGATGTGGTGTAATTACTAGGTAAGTTATGTAGTTTTTACTGTTTAATTACCATGTCTTAATAATATTATTTCTTAAATTACAATGTAAAAAAAGACTAGAACAAGGTAAAAATGTGTTGTTCAATCAAAATCAAATCATTTATTCATTTAGGTCAAAAATTGACACTTATGATAGTCGTTACAATTACTGAATCTACCAACTTGTTGTAAATACAGTTTTGTTTTTCAAGTTTTATGAAAGATCTAATTTCACGAGACTTAATTTCTGTAAAATGCAATGAAAATAAAGCTATAGAAGATTTTTTTATCTTATAATAATGAAATAGCATTTTGTACCGAGCTAGATATCAAACCTTGGATATGCAGTTGCAATTTGATAACAGTCCACTGGAATAACTTTGTAAATGCTTAGTATATTTTATTTCCAAAACTCACTATGCACGCAAAGCTCAGAAATTTTGGCTTCTTCAACATTAATACAATTTCGTCTTACATCGCTCGCTGACAACGAACACTACATACATTCCTCCACTAATGAACTCTAATGAATATCACGCGTGGCGTAAACTACTTAATTTACCAGGCGCATAAATTACGTTGTTGGTATTCGCTTGCCTGACTTCAGTCTGGAGGAAGGAATGGTAGTTTTGAATTAATTGTGTTACATTATATAAATAAGATTTGAAATAAAATGATATTTTACTTTCCTGATATGATATTCGTTGTAAATTGCTGCTGTTTTTATTCTATGATTTATGATTTATTGATTATGTACGTGTATAATTTGGCTTTAATTGAGATATTTCAACACTTGCTAAGTACTATCAATTAAGTAGTAGTAATGCAGTTTTTCCTACAAGAGTGCAGTAATTGGATGAATAATAATCCATCTAGCTCCTGCCTGAAAACAGTTGCAATAAAGACATAACACATAAATAGTTGTTCCCTTAGCAAACCATATTCAATCATGTTAAACATGTTTCAGTTTCATATGATACTAAGCTTTGAATAGCAACATTTCAAATGATGGCACATGAAGTTAGTCTCTGGTCAAAGTACTAGCACACAATTTGTCGTGAATACAGAGCCTTATACAAACGACAAGTAAACTCCCAAATACTCTGAAATAGTCTGAAATACGAGCTGAAACGTCTTCTGTTGGAAATAAACAAGGCTTCCGTGCAACAAACTACACACGAATATAACTTCTTATAAACTTTATACTGCAGTGAGGGCTGGCAAGGTTGAGGAATACTTCTTTTTGGTCTGTACAAGAAATGTTATTGTCTTTGATTTGCTTCACAGTATCGTTTAGGCAACAACCAAATTTGATTTCTTTCGCTTTTCAAGTTGGAGACGTACAGTTTTGCTAATTTTGTTGTATAAAAATATTAAAAAAAATGATTTATTAAAGCCAAGTCTAATAGATCCTTTACTATAATTAATAATCATCCCGATTATTTCACAAACCTATTTTACATAGCAGCTTTGAACATATATTTACAACGAACACCATTAAAGAAATAGCAAAATTTCTTCTTTACAGCGAACAACATACGATTCACAGGCAAAGAAAACCACAAAAAAACTAATAATACAAGAAACATACACTGAAATTCACGTTCTTCGCGCACCAACCCTGAACGCAACCTGTTTTTAAAACTGCAGTCATGTGCGCTCCATAAGTTGGTATGCATTGCACCTTAAGTTTGTAAATTGCACCGCGTTAACCCGCCGATCGTCGGATTCGCAGTACGTGCCCGGGGTACGAAACACCCCGATATATCTCATTCTTTTATCGACATATCACAGGGTTATTTGCATAGAATTTCTTGGATTCCCCACCTTTTACAGGTTTCTCGGGATGAAAGGTATTTTCTGTTTTATTGCTCCTGAGATACGATTTTGAAAGTGGCGATGAAAGTTTGGTTCAGAAACCTTTTGCAGTTAAACCAAGGTTTTATCCTAAAAAACTTGACAGACATACAAATGTACAGTCAGTAAACTGCGCGTTTGACGCAGTGGTTAAAGTGGTCACCTCGCCGCAGTAACCGTAGCGCCGCGTGTGGTGGATTCGAATCCCACCCGGGACGAATCTTCGTGTGATGAGCACGAGAGTTTATTCTGAGCCAGGATGTCAATGTATATAAATATGTATGTAGAATTATATAAGTACGTTTATCAGTTATTTGGTTACCATAGTACAAGCTCTGCTTAGTTTGGAAACAAATGACCGTGTGTAATTTGTCCAATGATATTTATTTATAAGCTACAAGAATTGCTTAACAATTTCATATTTTCAGAACCTATTTATAATGAAAATAGCAAATCGCATGAAACGCTACCATGTGCAAACGTTGAAAGGCACCGATTTTCTTCTACCTGGAAATCGGTTAGGTAATTTCAAACCGCTGAATATTATATAATAATATTATTATTGATTTAGGCTAACAGTGAGTTTATATTTCAAATGTTGTATTATTTAGTGCTAGAAACAGTACCGAACATAATTTATGTTATAATTAAAAGGTTTTAATTATAAAAACTTGTAATTGGCCTTATTTTTGCTATATATATGTTTTACTAGCTTTTATCTGCGATTTAATTTTCCCATGGGAATGCGTCATTTTCCCGGGGTAAAAAGTAGCCTATGTCCTTTCTCAGGTATCATTATATCTCCATACCAAATTTATAATTAAGGCGTAATTGAGTAACAGACAGACAGAGTTACTTTCGCGTTTATAATATAAGTATGGATGTTTAATGTTTAACTGTTAGTTGTCTGTACACATAAAACAACATTTCTATTTACTTCTAAACGCCTGTTAGTACCTATGTTTTAAAGTTAATATGATTCAAATTATAAAATACAGAATTGAACTTCTAAATTGCCTATTGCATCTATACTGCATCATTAGGTATCTATTATTTCAAACAATTTTCCAACCACCGAAATCAAATATAATCTACATAAAATTACCATTTCAAACAACTCAATAACAAACTAAAACAACGTTACACAATTAATAACAACCAAAAACCTAATAACTATAACGTTATCTGTTATTTTCATACATACATACAAAATATCACACCTATTATACCCGAAGGTGTAAGCACATGATTATGCAAATTCACCAAACACAGCCAGTTGCGCTCACCGGTCGGTAAACGATCTGTGGGTTAAGCAACCGTTGGCGCGGTCACTCCATAGATGGGTGACCGCATAGTGGTATTTGAACTGGGCGTCTCCGTGCTTCGGAGGGCACGTTAAAAGTCGGTCCCGGTTGTTGTCTACTAAGATAACAGTCGTTAAGCCATGTCAAAGGCCTTCGGGCGGCTTGAACAACTTTGACACTAGGTGACCACTAACCATACGACAAATGAAATGAAATGAACCAAACACATGCAATAGAGGGCTAACCTATTGCTGTTTCACAACCTGTTATTAAATTCCGGGCTACTATTGAGAAGTATTCTTATATAACCATACATGAAAAACACGCCTTCTTCCCATAGCGGTAAGCAGATACCAGAGAACAATATTATAATTTAAATCAGAAACGGACACTATATTCGAGCTGGGAATTGAAGATCTCATGATTAACAGTCGGATACACTACCAACCGCGCTACAAAAGTCAGCGTTAAGTAATAATAGTGACTGCCTCCGGTGGCTGGCGCAGTGGTTCAGGTCACCACGCCAACACCACTGCGTCGGGAGGTCTTGGGTTCGATTTCTCACACGGAGCAATTATTTGTACGACCCACAAATAATTGTTTTTGGTCTGGTTGTGCTTTGTGTTCGTTGTTTGTATGTTTGTAAAAGTCCCAACGACAAAAGAGCAATTATTAGTGCGGGAGTTGTCTTTTTATAAAAAAAAAATCGTTATAACGAAGCCGATAGCGGCTATTTACGTTATGTCCCATCCCTAGTTGGTATCGCGTGACCATTTACGCCTTAAATCAGTATTCATGCATTGACAACACTAATATATGGAGGTAATATTTGGTGCTACGATATCGCTATTACGTGGCGAGCTGTTCAAGGTAGCGGTGTAAAGTATAGGGTTAGTGGTTGTGTTTAGTTCTACGTTTTATTGGATTGTAAAGATTTTGAAATATTTAGGTAATGATTTTATTAGAAAAATATTAGTTTTGTTGCGGAAACTGCGACAAATAGAGCTTTATGTAGAATTTACAGCTATGGATTTTTTTAATTGTTTGTCTAACACCACTAGTAGTACTATAGTAATAATTGATATTTCGGCAACTTTAACTGTGTAAAAGGCAACAACATCGACTTAAAATCAGCATATTACCTAATACTATATTTTGTTTTAATTTTATTAATAATTTTGTTATTAGTTCGCGATTGTTATCGAGTGATTTACGAGGGTCGATTTTCATCCTACGGCTAGTCGCTTCATCAATGCTTCACGCATTTAGTCTATTCGCCTTTTAGTCTATTAGCCTATTCCCTTATAATACGTTCGATTTTTGATAACAAAAATAACCGGCTAGGGCAATGAACATGAATGGTGGATATTAAACTTATCCGCAGCAACGTAGCATAGCACATCTGTGGCGGAAAGGCACCCTTAGTCACTAGTACATAATATCAAAACTAACACTATACATTAAATTCTATTAAACTAAACCCCATATTTCTATTAATATAAAACGGTTTCTATATCTCCCGCCAAAATAAGAGAAAATAGGCCTCAATACACACACATCCTCAAACTACACTCTCCATTAAACTCACTTGTTCATCTTATTTCACACACAATCAGAAGCTCACGTCTCAGAGAAATGGCGGCCATTTTGTTGAAAATCAGAGTAACATGGAGCAAAGAGTAAGAACGTGCTCGTTACACTGATGTCCACTGAATCCATCAGGAGGTTTTTTTCGATGAGTCGTTGAGACGGATAATGTTAAGGAGACTGTAGACTTGTGAGGGCTGTATTTTGGCTCAAATATTTGTCACTTTTCCGATGATGTTTGTGCAACGAAGTGCCATGATAGGAAGTAAGTGATAGCAAATTTTGTGAGTGTATTTATAACGAAGGTTACTGGTGAAATTTTGAACTTACATATTTTAAAAAATCCTCTTTAAATATGTCCTTTGCTAGCCATTGAAATTAGTTCTTTGAGAAATAAGATAAATAAGAAATAAAAGAAGAATTTTTCATTTTGAAATATGAATCAATTAGTTAGTTCTTGATTACTCATAAAAAGATGAAATGAAGAAAAAATAAATACTATTTTAAATGTTATTCTTAAACACATTACCACAATAGAAACAATCGATTATCTTGTAAAATTAAAGCAGCAGAATTACTAAGCCCGGGTACGGAAAGTATAAAGTCTCCTTTAAACTAAGCTAGCCTCAAGGATTTGTTCAGTGATTAATACTCGTAAGATTCGCAACGTGCCGACAAATTAGACAGCTGAGATGTCAGACAGAATAAATGAACAATTTATTTAAACGGATCCCGAGTTTCTATTCAAAGAGATATTTATTATTTGATTATCGCTTAAGTAGATTGGAAACTATCTTAATGGTGTATACTATTAACACAAGATTCTGGTCACAGATTCGACTCTTGTGTCAAGTCAAATAAACAAACTCCTTTCCGTATGTATGTACCTATTGCACTATGCATGGCATGTGCCACGTATCAATAATCATCTACGATAACGCAACTTGCAATGATTTTAAAAACTAAACTTATTTCATGTCATCACATTTGGACAAACAGACTGCCATCTGTTCCTTTTTAACAGGCGCAATGCTGTGGAAAATGACAGATGGAAAATAAAGTGAATATAAAAGTACTTACACTTTTGAATTTTCGAACCTTAACACAACTCTTTTATATTTTTATCTCTGAACAAAAACAGAAACACTCATGTCATGAAAAACACAAAAAAATACTGGTTTCATTGTTAAAGTATCAAAAAATTCACAAAATGAAAAAGTTAGTGTTCTAGTTTCAAAAAAATTGGAATGTCTATCACTTTGTCTGAGTGGTCTGTGGCATTTTTTGTTTTCAGTGCTCTTTAGCCAAATTAAACCCTATTGTTCTTTAAAAATGGTTCAAATTAAAATGCAGCTCTTTGTGTTTATGTTTTGTTCTGCAGTGCACTGATGATGAAACAAGACAAAAAGGTCACATTAAACTATTTATTAAAAACGTAAAATAATTTTTGTAATGTTTTGAGAACTGGAGTAACTTTTTAGATACCTACATACAGTGAATGACAAATGGATCGTTAATGCTAATAATAGTCAAAATTTTTCAGTCGTTTTTTTCGCTTAATCCTACGACCCCCCTTTTCATTAATACCAATAAAGCAATTAGTCAACTTCATACTCAAAATATTGTAGTGAGAAATATTATTCATTTGGAAGTCCTTAATGACTATATCTTAAAATTACTACAAACCTATAAACAAAATTTGAAAGAATAAAATTTTGTACACAAAAGTTCTAAAAGTTTTTCATAATAATTATTCTGAAAAGTATTTCAGCTGCATAAAAATAACAAGGTTACCGTGCTAAGTATGTTTTATGATTATGCCGTAACAATTTACATCGCACGGTAATTTAACCCAATTAGAACTGGCATTGGCATAGCTAAACTAAATAATTACAATATGCCTTATACATTTCTTTTCATAATTACACATTTGTTACTACTTTTAAGTTTTTATACTCCTGTATTATTTTGCATGAATCACTATTAAGATTTGCGTTTCAAAGGAAATGGTCGCTAGGTAAAGCTACGTTTGATGAGGACACTACATAGATGGGTGGCGACTTTGTGGTAGTTATGATCATTCTATGAGCTTCGGCACTCTAAAAGTCAGCCTAGATTGTCGTCAATGAAGGTATAGCACGCACCAAATATCTTTGAATGCCTGAATTTAGTTACGAACTGCTGCAGGCAGGAAACTAAATAAAAGGCGTTATTTGCAACTGCCTACTCTGTGTCAAAATTAAAAAGAGTTTAATAATCGAACACCATTTTTTTTAAAGATATTTCGTTTTACGCACTATGGCAGGCCCTCTTGGTTAACAGTTAGACACGAGAAAAAAAACGTAGCTTATATTTACAACTTACCTCATGTTTGTGATCCTTTTTCATGGAGCCTCCATGGCCCCCTCCGGTGCTCTGTACGGTATTCATCTCGACATAACAACACTACTGGTATAAACCGACTAATTTCAAAATGGACAACAACACTACTTGAGGCACTGTTTTAAGTCATTTTGTTCACAGCACGGTTATAACGTTGTGGTTATTTATAACGTTGTTTTTAAAGCTGCTATTTTAACTTACTGTGGAATATAATTATTTTGTTATTTTTTATAATAACGTTTTGTTTGTTATCTTCAGTACCGCTCTATATTTATTCAAATACTTACATTTATCTATGATTTAGTATGCAAATGTAATCCCAAAGTAGAAGCGCTATTTCTTGTATACCTAGATTGAATAGTTTTGCGTAAAATTTCATCAAAATTAAATACAGAAGACATCGCGTGAATCAATTTATGACATCTATTCTCATAATCTTTCAAACTTATAATAGAAGTTGAACAATAAAAGCAAGCCCGGTTTGCTCGCGTACAGACCTTAAAGTCTATTTCGGCCTCATAAGGATAAATTAAAAAATCATCAATAACAAAAAACACAAACTTCTTTTCTACAAACTTACAAACAAAACAAAACTAACATCTAATCAAATACAGTCACCAAAAACACGCCTTCATCCTGACCCAATTCACAAGTATATATAGTATACATAATATATAGTACCTAGTGAACGGCACAAGGTGGGATCGTTTACTCGCTGACTGACAGATTTGCATAAACCAATTTGTGGTCAGTCACGCGAGCGGCGCCTCACGCCGGGGGACGGATGTCGTTGGGACACTGTTGCCTCAATAGTTCTTCAATTAGATAAACTTATTAGAAAAGACATTCTGATAGGCTGAGGAATGTAATTTGTTGATAGTTTATTAAACGGTCTTAATTTTGGATGTAGAAAACCTGAAAACCTTTAGTAATTAATCGAACCTTACAAGAACCTTATGGATGTGAATGAAACAAGAGAAGTTTAGAAGGATCTTACTAAGTAGCGTTCTTTGGTCTTAACCTACCCCTATGGGAAAAAGGCAAATCTTGTGTGATAAAATGTCTTTTCTATTTTAACAACTATTCAAAAATCGTCTTGGTTGAAGTGTCAGTTACATAAGGATTTGAAAAATCTTATCAATTTAATGCCTTTGTTATGTTACCTCTGAAATATTATGAAAGTTATATTACTTTCATCATTCGGCAAAATTAATTTTGCCGGCGACAGACACAGGAAAATCAAGTTACATTAGTCTGAAATTAAAATTCAAAGTACCTTTAATTAAAATAATAATGTAAATTCGTTTTCAGCTGAAGGTTTCAGGTAAAAAGGACATTATAAATCGTGGGTCCAAATGCCAGCCAAATTTGTACAAAACATTCATGTGAAGTCAAATAAAAGTTTTGTAAAATTGAACCCTTTGTCAAATACCTACAGATATTTGTGAGCAAGTTATATTTTGTATGTTTGTAATTGTGTCAAATTAAGGTATTTGTGGACAGACTAGGGTAGAACTGGGTTTAAAGACCTTTTCCTGAGGCTACCTCAGCTTTGAAGGTTTGATTCAGACTAATAAACAAAAAGTTTTGTTCCATCATTTTGATTTATTACTACTACTTCGTAGTGAAACTGGACTACGACAAATTAGATAAAAACGGCAAAGTATTGAGAAAAATGTGATGTATTGATAATGTCATATGACGTTTAAAGAAGTACCTTATTACTTTTTACGTTTCCCCTACGAGATTTTGGTGTAATTTTATTGTTAACTCATATTCATATTTATTTTTATGATATGGCTATTGGTGATTACCACATGCAAAAACTAACAATGTTTTGCTACCACGCTAACTAAAAAGTGAAAACAGTACACAAAAGGAACTCAAATAAAATTGTTTACCGCATCCGTTTCGTATTATGTAAAAATACTTATTGAAAATCAGCATTCCAGCCGTTTATTTTACCCACTACCTTCAGACTCCGGCCATTAAAGATAAATTCCAGTGAAATCGACTACCGACGGCTCTCTTTATAAAGTACGCTCAACGAGCGGGCTGCAATACGAATACACAATACGCCGGTAGACACGACGCAGAGGTTACAACGTACACTTTATTGGTTGAAGTAGAATAAATTCTTGGGTTGTAACCTTTGATTTGTGTCACTTTATAGTCACCGAAAGCCTTGTGAATAAGTAATACGCAACAAGACACGAGGGTGAATTTACTTGTCGATTGCTGAAATTTTACATCAAATGAAATCAATGCTTTCGATTTAACACCGAATGGTTAAAATTCAATCATTTTTGTTCGTGCCTATAGCCATTGCGCTCACCATTCGATAATCGATCAGTGGGTTAAGCAAAAATTGGCGCAGTTATTCTATAGATGGGTGACTACATAGTTATATTTGAACTGGGCGTCTCTATGCTTTGGATCAATTAAGACTACAGTTGTTAAGCCACGTCAAAGGCCTTCGGGCGACTTGAACAACTTTGACACGAGGTTGACCACTATACAAAAAGAAGAAGAATCATTTGTTGCAACCATTAATTCGTGTCACATTATACCTCTAGAGCCACGAATCGTCTCATATATTCATACATAATGTTGCAAGAAACGATAAAGAAGTTACGTAAGCAGTACACTAGTAATAATTCTTTAACCTTACCTCTGACTTGTATCAAATAAGAGAGCAAGTATTATAGTAGTAATAACCAATAGACGATGTTATATGAATACAGACTACGCAGCGAGACACGAGAGAGAATTTCCGCAGAAGTGAGCGAGCAATAATATTGTTGAGTGCCACCTCTGATTTGTGTCATATCAGAAAGTCTGTAATAAACTAGAACAGCCAACGAGCGACGTGCAAAATGAATACACAATACGCAGATAGACATGAAACAGAGGTTACATTGTAGTCTTGATTTTTCGTAGCACAATGATTGTTGGTGTGTAACCTCTGATTGGTGTCGCTTTACTGAGAGTTTAATAAAGTAGTATTACCAATGGACGGCGTATTTCAAAGATGAATACTACGCAGCAAGGTACAAAAAAGAGGTCACATCGAGTATTAAGTTGGTAGAAAGTCGATATTGTTTGAAAATAGCTTCTGATTCATGGCGTATTAAAAACTTCTAATAAAATAAGAACAGAATATTGGTGTGCTAAATGAATATTTTATTCGCTGCTAAAAATAATCATAATGTTGCCCTGCTGTTTTAGACGCAAAAAGTACAATATAAATAATACATACATACATAATATCACACCTTTTCCCCATCGGGTAGGCATAGACCAGAGAACTTCTTGGTACAATCCTAACTAAACTCCTAAAAAACGAAACTAAACTTCCTTTGCATCATTTACATCAGAATCTATACATCGTATCAAACAAGAACTTACTACACACTAGTTTGCACAATATAAGCGTAGTAGTTATAAACATTTTAATTTCGTTTTATGGTTAATGAGCATATAATATACGAGATATTAAGAGCTTAAAGGGCATTGTTAGATATCAAATGCAACAATAGTATTGAAGATTCAAATCAGGCACAGATTATTCAAGCGTAGTATCCGATTAGAGCCGTGTTGAGCCATCAGTTCATGAAATAGGAAAATCGAAGAGCGATGCTATACGAATAATACGAATACGCGATACGCAGGAAGACACAAAACACAGGTTACCAGGTAGAATATGATTGTTAAAGGGCTAGATTAATAAAGTTTATAAATCAATGTCTTCGGCATAGAGCTAAAAATAAGCCAGGTGCCAGTCGGACTCGCGCATAAGGGTCCCGTACCATCATAATAAAAAAAAATAGAAAAATACACTCTGATAGTACGGTTTAAAATTATATTTTATTGTATTTGTTGTTATAGCGGCAACGGAAATACATTATTGTAAAAATTCAGCTTCCTAGCTATTACGGTTTATGAGATACAGCCTGGTGACAGACGGATAGACAGACAGCGGAGGTTTAGTAATAGGTAAGTTACCCTCAAAATTATCACCTCATAGCTACTTCAGTGCGAGAGGTTTGGGAATCAAACTCAAGAGTGAAAAAAATCCTGCTACGATATAAGCTTTGTAAATATGCTGTTTAAAAAATATACTTTCGATGTTAACGACATTACCAAGAGGCCTCAGCAGTGGGGCACAGAAACAGACTAATAATAATGTTACATTATACCTACGTAAAAGCAAGTATATTTAAAAACAATCCAAGCAAAAATACTTAATCAAGCCTGTCATAGCGACCTTGTATTTACGACGTAAACATAATTTAGGGGTATATTCCACCCTTGAGCGAATTATATCGCCATATTAACGTTATTTCGGTAAGAAACGGTTGTAAACGACGTATGAATATATTAGCTATTAATACCGAAATTTGCTGTGTTGTACCGGCTTATGAATATTCTGCGGGTAGTTGGATATTTTTGGAATAAAAATGGCTACTGTAGGTAGTGTATTAAATTTGGGACTGTCTCTGTGGTCTGGGGTAGTATTTACGACTATTGATCACGATGTCTCGGTTTTGATGAATTATTCGCTTGTTTTCTGTTTCTCATTTCTGCAGATTCGCATTTTTTCAATATTTTTTTTAATTTTTTTTTCCCAGGTAAGGCCAACTGCTATATTCTCTCTTTATATGAGAATATTTCTTCCGGAATTTGGTAACGTGCCCGGTTTATGACAATAGGATGGCCTCCTATTATTATACGGGACTAACTTTGCATATGATGAAACTCAGATGTTGATATATCATACACCGCTGCCCACGCCTTTAAGTATAACAGGCGTGATGTATGTATGCATGTAATATATATATTGTATATTCGTTGTTTTATATCGTTTTATGAATGTTCTGCGGGTAGTTGGGTATTTTTAAAAGTAAAATGGCTACTGTTGTAGGTAGTTCGTGTATTAAAGTGTACAAACTTTGTTATTATGTAGGTACGGGGGTTTGGGTTTAATTTGCATTATATACCACTAATAACCTAAAGTTCTGCTCAACTCTAAGTTGAGGTTTTCATTTCTGTAAAATAGTGGTAATAATGTAGCTTAAAGCACATTGGTAGGGTATTTTAAAAAAATGGTTTCTACAACGTGTTTTTTTAACAATTAACGGAAATGTTTTAGTTGATACTATACTATAAAGCTTTAAATAACTACATAGTTAGCAACCACGGTTCGCTTTCAACTTCTTAGTACCAAACATTACACTAGCGATGTAATAAATAAAGCTCACTATAACTGTTATAAATTGTGTTATTATTATTTATTTTTTCTTAGATATTTTTGTAGGTAGATTCTATCTAACATACATTTTTCTTGATAGGACATAGAAATAAATGTAAAATTTTTTAATCATACTCAATACATTTTTCATTATCTCTTCGTTTTAACATCTTGGATTTAGTGAAAAACTTCTAGTCTACTTCTAGTTAAAAAAAACGGCTTTTACTAATAAGTTATTAACTAGAATTTATGCATCATTTTCATTCTCAAAACGACTAAAATCAAATTTTTAGCTTTTTTATAGCAACGGCTAAGTCCAAACTGAAACACAAAACATAATGCTACACCTAACTTATCAGACAGTATAATTGCAATAATAATATCTTTGCTTTCAATACACAATACATTTACACAGAAAAAATAACAAAAAGAAGACTTCTTGCTTTCAGTAACCAATAGATTACACTAATCCCCAACACACCCGAAACTTGCCGAACCACACCGAACGTTTAGTTGTTAAAACTAAATAGAGCCAGTAACTTGTATATTGCGTCGTGCTGTAGCGTCCGTCATGAATTTTAAACCAATTTAAAAGGTAGAATTTAAGTGAAGAGCTTGGGACTAAGTACTCGTTGGCAGCGGCAAAACGTCTTTGTTATTGGGACTTAAGGGAAAAGCGATTGGCGACTTGATAATATTTTTCTATTATTTTGAAGCGATATATCATTAATTTACCGTGTTTTCAAAAGGAAAATGCGATGTTTATCGGTCTGTAGAAGAAACGTCCCATATTAGTCTTACTTTTTAAAAATTTTAATGTTAATACAGCTGTAACAAATGTATGGTATGTTCTTTGGAAGATAAAAAAAATACTTGGAAATTCAACAAAAATGATATCGCTTTGTAAAGCTAGTCTTATTTATCTATCGTCACTATTGCTGGGGCATTGCAGTCATGTATAGCTGTTAATTATAATATCCTAGGATAGATTTTCTAGTTTTTTTGTGACTTCTGACTTTCAGTTGATAATAGTAAATTGTTGTTGTTATTGTGTCTTTATTTTGTTTTACAAGTTAAATCGCAGTTTTTTAGATTATATTATCTAAACAAAAGTCCTTTTATAGCAAATATTTCCAAACAAAACACAAAAACCTTTAAACTCTACAGTAAAACGTTAGCAAGTTGAAACACTAACGGTTCGTTAGCGTTGTACAACACTTTCACATTGTCACGACTACATTGAAGCGGAATGTATCTTTATTTTGTGCTATGCAGTTAACTGATACAAAGGATGATTTTAGATTTACAGTATCAAAGCTAGATGGACATGTACAAATACAACATGACAGGTAAAAATACAATCAAACCATGCTTTTTACGCCCATGGTCAGTTGCACTCACCGGTCAGAACACGATCGGCGGGTAAAGCAAACCTTGGCGTGGTCATTCCATAGATGGGTGACCACAAGTGGCATTTGAACTGGGCGTCTCCGTGCTTCGGAGGGCACTTAAAAAGTCGGTTGTTGTCAATTAAGATAATAGTCGTTAAGCCAAACCGTTAAACCAAGGCCTACGGGTGGCTGGAACAACTTTAACACAAGGTTAACCATACGATGAGAGAAAGAGTGCGAATAAATAGGTACAAAGAATAATCAAATCTTACCACAATAAGAGTGATTTTGATATCTTATTCGCCTGCTGATTACAAAGTCTCGGGTCTGTTTCTATGACGGGGTATATACTTATGTTCTTAATAGTAGAGTCTAGTCTAAATATTTGGAGCTTAGAATCTAGTACAAATTTATGACAATAGGTTCACCACACTGCACTGGCGTGGTCAGTAGTGTTTCTGACTGCTAAGCGTTAGAACTCGGGTACGATTCCTGGGTGGGGTTAAGTATTATTAGTAATAATCAGTTATTATTAGTAATATCTCAAAAGCAGCCTTGAGTTTGGTGACCGTGCCCGGTGAATGGCAATAGGCTTGCCCCCTCATAGATAGGACTAACATTGTTGATGGCGAAACGTGAGTGTATTATATGTATATGCACTTATATACACCTCTATCTTCACTTTAGGGTAAAACAGGCGTGAAAGTATGTAATAATATTGATAGCCGACAAAAAAAAATCATTTCAGTTCGCCTCTATCCAGATCTTTAAGAACAAATATGTGGGTCGTGATATTCAACGGCAAATTTAGTTCAGTAAAAGATGATTTGTTAATTGCAGAATTATATTTCAACGCGGACTGTCGGAAACGGCTGTACTTTAAAACTAAAACTAAGTTAAACTTATAAACTACGAGTTGTGAGTTATATCAAGAAGTAAGTTGGCAGATCATTTCACTGTGAATGCTTTATCAAAGATAACTTTATAACTTAGTTTATATCAAACGTTGAACCGGGAAACTGAGGTAGAACATTTTCAAGCTAATTAAGTATGTACAGCCAGCTCCAAAAGATGCTGAACAGGTCAAATTTACAAAATATCTGTACACAATAAAATGCCATGAGTTATAATCTAAGAAACACAATAACCTTTACACCTGAAATTTACAAATTTCGCTGTACATGAGTACTTATTCCAAAAGTTGCTGTAAACTCGTTTTCCAAAAGTCACTGTCCAACAGTTTTTTGACAAAGGCTATCCAATAATGGCAATTTTAAGTTAAAGTTTCTCTTGTAGTTATTTAATAAAGTAATTACCAATGAGCTTCCCCAAACATAATCTGCTACCACTTTTCAACCAAATCGTATTTCATTATAACTAGAGGCAACATTATTTGATTCAACCGTCATTGCATAAATTAGACAGACTGATTAACATTCTTATTAAAATATCGCAAAGATAATCGTATTTCATAATCGTTTAATATCGCCGGTCACAATGGACCGTCCGTGATAAGACGTAATACCGGCGCAGTAAACAATGGATCAGATAGTTAATAACTGTAGCCGCGCAGGTAGGACCACTATAAATGAAATTTTATTATTCTCTAAGGCATTTTATGGATAAGGCGTATTTTATAGACTTATTTTGTTTTATATCTATATTTTGTAATCAGAGACGATTTTAGTGTCGTGAGGAGCTCGTGGCTTAGTTTACAACAGCCGCACGGATCGATCTCTGAGGTTAAGCTACGCTTGTCGAGGTTGTTCTGTGGATGGGTGACCATCTTATACATATCTACTTCCTCCGTGTTTCGGAAGGCACATTAAATTGTGGGTCCCAGCTGTCATTTTCAAAGATCTTTGACAGTCGTTAACAGTAGTCAGAAGCTTGAAAGTCTGGCAACCAGTCTTACCGAAGGGTATCGTGTTAATACCTAAGTAATTGGGTTGTGGAGGTCAGATAGGCAGTCGCTCCATGTAAAACACTGGTATCCAGCTGCATCCGGTGAGACTGGAAGCCGACTCCAACAAAGTTTGGAACAAAGGCTAAGCGAATATATAGACGATTTTAGTGTCGTAATGCCTTGGTTCCTAATTATAACACGAAAGTAGTGTTCACAACCGGTCTCATATATTGTATGAATTTACGCTCCATGTGTAAACGTCCTTACCTCATCCCAGCGTTAAACGTCTAAGATAAAAGAGTTATAGGGATGGCTTTTCACCGCTTTATAGTGGGTTCAATTACGGTTCGTGGTATTAAGGATGTCTTTTATTTGCGCCATTATGTCATGAAGGTATTTGAACGTAAATTTTATGGTAATTGTTCCAGAGAGTTATGTGGTCCCGGGTACGATTCCCCGGGCGAACAAAACGTTATTTGGGTTTTATAGTACTCGTATATTTTGGTAAAGCTACTGGACATCTGTTGATATAAAACAGTTGTAGGTCAAAATAAATAAAGAGTTATGACAAAAAAGATACGGTTGGTTTGGTTGTAGGTCAAAATGCTGTTGAAATATTTTTATGAAAATTAGAAAAGACAGACGATTTGCCTGACTTGGTAATTGAACCCGAATTCTCGTAATCAGCAGTAACATTGATTTTAATCGTAAATACTTTGTTTTTGTTCCTTCTTAGATTATTATGTATGTTTTTTATCCAAAGTGCAAGTCATAGCAAGTGTAGTAGTTACAGTACAGTACTTCAGAAAATCATAAGCTAGTTTAAAGAAAAGGGCCGTACCCATTGAAACGTGGTCAAAAAAGCAACAATTTTAAAACTTAATCTTCACAAAAATTATACTAAAGAAACAATGTTTTCTAAGGCAGCCCTCAGTATTCTCTAGAGTAGTAAATGAAATATAATCTAGCTGTAACTCAACGATCTTTACGAGCTCAGCTTTTAAAGATAAAATATTATAAAATACAATGTTCCATAGTTCTCAGCTCGTTAGCAAATCTTGGCAGGTTTGGTTTTATTGTAGTTTTCTTGTTAAATTAGTTTTTAGAAGTGCTTTAACTGATGCTGTTTTTTTGCAAAGTTTTGTTCCCAGATAATTGAAAGCAAATTAAATATATATTTTTTTAACCCCTATTCGACTCACTGTTGAGCAATGGTCTCCTAGGAGAGTGAAGGGAGGGGTTAGGCTTTAAGTCCACCACACTAGTCAAGCTAATATAATTAATTATATGTTAAAGCATCTCAAATTATGTGATAATGATTTTGATTCAGATTTATGACGTACTTTGGGAACATGGTGTTCCCATGTTGGGCGCCAAACTTGATAGTATTATTATTATTCTATCTTCTTGAATTATGTCTGATATTTATCACAGTAGATTAACACACGTATCAGTTTTATAAGTACCATCGTAGTTTGGTCCGCGCTTTTTTTCTAATGTAGAGGTTTACTTTTCATATTTATGAATTATAGTTATGATTACTAATGCTCATGATAAAGCTTTAAATTATTTCCAAACAAATTCTAATTTTATACAAAACCGCATAGCGTGGACAATTAATTCGTCAATAATTTACTTAACATCATTCACTTACATAATATCCACTATATTAAACTTACTTATTATTAACCACCAAAACTTACGTAACATTTTCAAACGTAAGAATTTTCCTTCAGCGAGCAGGAACGATCAATTGTTGAAAGATATCTTGACAAAAAGCTTGTCGGATACCGCGAGACGATCAACTATATATCATTGTAGATCCCGACGGTATTACCTATGTTACTTGTTACTTGGAGCGAATACCAAGAATATTCTATGTATTTGTATGTTTGTATTACACAAATTGGTGGCTTTTGGTAGTGAATTACAAAGTTCATGCCTGTAATGTGAGGCTTGAACAATAATGTAATCTTTATCAACATTTTCAATGCAAAATAGCGTCGAATCGGCTGAATTAATTTTGATGCAATTTTCATGGAGTTGGTAAATTATATCAAATTATTTCATAAAAGACTAGATTTCTTTTCGTTAATCAGCTCCGCGGCTAACTAAGTTAACAGAACTTTGAATAAAACATAATGTAAAGAGAGCTGTGCTTCTCAGCTAGTTAGTTACCTTTAAAATTCGTAAGTCAACTGTCTATAGTCTATATATCTGTTACGCTCTCACAACAAAACCGCTTAACCGACTTAGACCAAATTTGCCATTACTATAAAGATAGTTAAAGGCCCAAGATCAAATAGACTTCTTTGTTTTCAAAATCAAACCTTTTCAGCATAAAAGGGGATAAAAGTTTTCTCCCCAGTATTATAAATACTAAGTAGGTGCAAATGAACGTTACTCGTTCCATTGTTAGCAGCTGAGCTACTTAAGACGTATTGTTGATCAGTATTGAACAAGTTTGGATCCGCACATTGTACAACTTTTGTAACGAGCGATTATAACAGGCATATGTAGGAAAGTACCACCACTGTGATCCACCACTCTACTTACAGAGTGGTGGATAGTTTTATTGAAAGCAGATTTTTTTTAGAATACACATTTTGCTTGGGTTCGATTCGAGACAAATATTTGTGTGATGAATACGAGTATCTGCTTTCAGTTTGGTTTATAAGTTTTTGGTTACCATATTACAAGCTCTGCTTTGTTTACAGCCACATGATCGTGTATGAGTTGTCCAATGATATTTATTTATTTGTTACTAACTTCATGATCCAATTTAGAGATTTTAAATTTCATACCTGAAGGTGAAGATGGAGGTGTATGAAATAACCTTACTTTCGCTAATAAAAATGTATACAACCTAATAATAGGGAACTTATTGCCATTCATCGGACGATACCAAACTCTGGATTACTAATAAGAATTCTAACAAGTAAATTAGAAAAGCCTAATAGTATCCAGGAATCAAAACCTAGACTTCGTTTTCAGCAGCCGTATACGCAGACCACAAAGTCAGTTTTTACGATACCCTTCTTATAATATATTCCCAGTTAGCTCCAAGGAGGTAAAACTCATGATATAACATTTCAACCGTACGTTCACACAAGCGGCTCGTGTTGGCAGGTAATAGTACCGACTACAGATGAATTGTAAGAGGCATCATCGCGGGAACGAAACGCTCCCGGGATTCACCGTGAAATATTATTTAAGGAATGTTTTATACGTTTCAAGAATATTTGGCTTTTTGGAAGGATATTGCATGGAATAGTAAGGTTATTATTATTCTAGCTGTATGAATTTCTTTCAAAATCTGATATAAAAAGTTCAAACATTTAAGATTGATGATGTCATTTTTTACTGCTTAAGCTAACGTGGATTATTTCTAACATAGACATAACTTTGCGATGATGTGTTGCTGAATTTTAAAATTTCGACGGTCGGCAGGAGAAACAAATCCTTGCACCACTCCTAATCAAAGTTTAGCACTCTCACAGAAACATATAAAAACACTTTTCAGTTTTATTATATTGATAAAGATGATATTTTTACCCAGACCAGAAAAACTAAAATATATTTCCACCAAACAAGGTTCTACAACTTTATCAATAAGTATCAAATATTCCACCCTTATCATAACAACCACCTTACGTACAATATTTCAATAGTGCCTCCTCATTCTTGTGCGAAGGGGATAATATTTCAGCCCTCATCCCTTGAGAAAAGAACCTTTTTTGTTGACAAAACGCATCAGTATGTTGACATTGAATTTTGTTCAGTATATCTTAGTAAGGTGTTTCTTTAACAAGGTTATATGGAAAGGTTTAAAAGGGTTGATTTTGAGGTCTCGGGTTTGATTCCCGAGATAATTGAATCTTGTGTCTAGGGTACCTATTACGTCCTTCTGATGATTGTGTTCTATGAAAAGTTAGACTTCAACTAACCTACTGGGTTTCAAAATAATTTAAACTTATAAGATAGCCGGATTTAATATCTATGCAAACCAATAGATTATGTAGAAAAAGTAGTAATGTATCAAGCTAATTCATTGTGCTATTTAATAGAAATTATTATCGTTATTTTGCTATCTACACAATACATATTTATTTATAGAAAACATAGTTATTAAACTTGATTTAGTTCTTGTACAATGATTTATCAAAAATCAAAATTTAGTTCACTATTATTTTAATTTATGTTGCTAACAAACAATATCAACTAAATAATCCACTAAACTAAGCGACAAAAAGTCTCGTCAAAACCCTTTTAAATTCTGAGTGAGGTTTGACACAAAGTATCAAAACTAAACTTATATCGCACTATAATGGTTTAGCAAAAACCTATGAATTTATTTTATATCCTGCTATATTAATGAACAAGTAATGTTTTCTTTCTGTTACAGTGACGTTTTTAGTTAGTTGAAAATTATTGTATGTGAATTGTTAGGTATAGGTAAGACACCTTATTAAGATCAAATTTCGGATCCGAGGTTTTGTAAATTCGCAAACTATAGTTTATTATAATGAATATGTAATAAAAAAAACTCGCGTTAATAATTATATATGTTTATGATTTTTTCGTTTTAATAAACTGTAGTACGCGGATTTTTTTGCGGATTTTACAAACATTTTGGAAAAGGCCCTTTAATATATAGTTTTTTCAAACTCTGCCAATTTTTGTCCAAACAACAGTACAACTGGTTTGACTTTAATATTATGACAAAACAACATAAATTTAATCTTTTACTATTGTAATATTACCCTTAGTATCGATAGTATAGATTACAAGCTATCATAAGAAGACACAATAAAATCAGAACAAACAAACATTATCCTTTTCCAGTAGTATTTTCTGCAAGCTTTGAAATCTAAACCGAGCGAACCCAAGCACATTCTAGTATCGTATTTAACCGACGACTGATACAATAGGGACCCATATCAAGCGGAATTTAGCGGATTAAACTACGACAGTAGCTAACTGTAGTGCTTGCAACGGTTTAATACAAAACACTACTAGTTTCTTTATAAAAAATATTGTTGTAAGTTTTTATACTGCTTTTAGGGGCTGTTTTAAGATAATATTACGAGTATGAGTCTTAGGGGCGTGGTTTCAAGATGTTATAATTTGTTTAAAATTTACTGCAAACAGATAACTTTTGTGTAAAAAAATAATGTTTCATTGTAACATAAAGACTGTTTATCCCAAAAACGTATGCAGATATTAAGAATACATCTATATTATGACTTTTGCGATATAAGTCCCATGAATAAGGGAGTGAGTGCATTTTTAACTATATACTTTATCAAACTTCCGGCCACAAATGAGAAATGTTCTAATATAAATTAGAAAAATTAAATAAATCCTCGCCTGACCAGGGATATGAACCCCAGATCTCGTGATAAGCTAAACCACAGAGCTAGACTTCTTCATTCTAAGTTTTTATATTATTCTTAAGTGTTACTTTAAGATAATATGAGTCTTAAGGGTGTTGTAGGAACGTGTACAAGTTGTTAGAAGAAAGTTCGTGTATTGGGATTTGCTAAAACTGCTTTTGCTTAGGATTGCGTTGTTTAGCAAAAAGGCAATTTGTGTCGTATGTAACGTTAGGTTTTAAAAAGTAGACTTTTTTTTCTTCTCATCCTCTCTCTGGGACAAAAAAAAAAAAACAAAAAGTACGTTGTTTTTTTGGTGTTCAAAAATACGATTATGAAATCACCGTAAAAGGGGAATTTGTCTTCGAATTCACGACTTTCAACGCAATGACAGATGTGTGTTGATTACCTTGTGTAGTCCAACATATTATAAAAAATCAGGATTTTTTTTGCTATGTGACTATACCTTTACGTGTATACATACGTAGACTAACATAACAAAAACAGGAACGTTTTTGCTAATAACTGCAAAACGATTTCTTTCAAGGACTGCAGAAAGAAAACATATTATAATTCTTATTTAAAGCTTTTAGTTTACATAGCACTTTGCATTGCACAGTACTTAAGTGCACAGTCGTAAACTTAACATACGTTTAAGGTCGCACTTAAATGCCTACTTAGGAGCGTAATACATGTATCAAACACAAGCTGTTAATCACGGCTTTACCTGCTAAATTAAGCATTTTTATTTAAAAAAGACGGATTTTGCGATAATATCTATAATAGCGCAAAAAAAAATAACTATATTTATCCAGCTTTATACCAGTAAGATTGTTAATTAGTAACACAAATCCCCATATTTTGAATTTGAATTGTCGCCTACGAGGATTTTAGCAATATAATATCTAGTGCTTATAATAAATTGATTGAAATTGAAATCTAACTTTCATAAAGAGTGTAGATGAGAATTAGTCAAAGGAATGTAAGGATCGCACCAAATGGCATTCTTGGGTCTCTGCCTATCCCTATAGGAAAAAGCCGTGATATTTTGTATGTATGTAAGAAAAGTTGTATGCATGGATGTTTGTTACTAAATAACTACAAAAACTTAACGTAATAATTAAAATTTTGCATGGAGATAATTTATAATTCTGATTTTTATGACTAATTATCAAATACACATAGGATTATATTTATCAATGTAGAGTTAACCTTGGCGAATTTGTATCAGAGTGTATTTTCTACGTTCTTATTTATTCTTCTCGTAATTTATTAAAACGGATACAATATAAATACTGACGGAGCTAGCTGACGTACTGCAATATATTGTAAAACAGTTATTCTTACGTCTTGTTTGTACAGACAAAATATTTGTGTTTAGTACAAGAAGCATTTACTAATTGAAATTCATTTGCAAGTCTTGAATCGTTATCAATTTACGTTTAGTTTTACAGTTGAAAAATAAGTTTTGCAAAGAATTTCATTGGTGGATTTGAAAAATGTCGTTTTTAATTCGTAATTTAGTTTTTAGAAGAAATACATGAGCTGAGGGGAAGAACAAATAAATAGGGTCAAATTGAGAACCTGCTCTTTTCTTGGAAGTCAGCTAAAAATAAAAATAAGATTTTTTATTCGATTCTGGTGAGCTACGGGCTTGCTTTGTTTATAAAAATATTTTAATATAATAATACCTTCAGTTATATTCGAGGTAATAAAATGTGTGTGTCAGTTTTGGAAAATCTATGAAGCAACCCTTTTAATTGCAAGGCTTTAAACGAATTTATAGCTTTCAAAAAGGAATCTGAGTTAACTTTACTACACGAAAAGTATTATTCGTAGCTAAGGATTTTTAGCGTGAGTATTTAAGTAATAAGACCTCTATTTAACTAGTCATAAGAATAGCAAGCTCAGATATTACAGCGAATTTAAATCTAAACCTATTAACTAATTATCAGCTCTACTCCTTACATTGTTAAATCGTTTGGAAAGCCTAACGAATGAATTATTAGATATTCGATATTTTTATCTAATTAACTCTCAGTTGATTGGATTATACAGAGGTCAGACTATTATGGATCTGATCGATAGACTTCTGACTCATCAAAATTCATTTAGGTCAAATATTGACACTTATGGTAGTCAGTTATAGATGAATTGACAGACCGTTTGTTAGGTAGAATCTCCGGCCAGTCTAAGTAGACTATTGCAGCTTTTTAGGGTTTTCTACCCAAATGGTACAAATGGAACCTTATTATGACTTCGCTGTATGTCAGTCATCAGGCTGTATCTCATGAGCGATAGTCAGTATATATTTACACATTATGTATTTCTGTTGCCGCTATAATAACCAATACTAAGTAACAATTACTAGATACTTTAGCGTTTAACTAAACGTTTTTAAACTGCCACGGCCTGTGTCCCAGTATCGGGCAAAGCTGTTTTTTTGTTCAAAATCACTTTGATTAGTTCGAAATGTTTTATCAAATTTTGCCGTTGTAAATTCGAACCAATGTTTAACTTTGACGTCAAATATATTAAGTTCAACATTAAAAAGAAAGAAATATTTTTATTAATTTTTCGATTTCAAAAAATCCAATTAAAAGTAACACAGGTAGTATCTACTGAGTCGAGCCTCTGGCAATCAGAACTCAATATCAGTTCGCTGATACAAGCCGCTTAATTGATTATGAACACAATTGATACCGCTCTCAACGGCGCGATCATTATCACGTACATACATATATTATAATAGCTTTTGCCCGTGACTTCGTTCGCGTGGTTTGTGACTTATTGCAGAATTTTCATAAAAAGTTTCATCCCCTATTTTATCCCCTTGGGGGTAGAACTTATCGAAATCATTATTTTTTTAGGAGATGTCTACATCATAACGTCTGCCTGCATGGCAAATTACAGCCCGATCCGTCCAGTGGTTTGGGCTGTGCGTTGATAGATCACTGTCAGTCAGTCAGTCAGTCACCTTTCAGTTGTATACATTTAGATGTACATAGTTAATTATATACTTGTATGGCATTAGTTTTGGTTCATATTTGGTTTATACGTACTTGTATGCTTTTGAGAGCAGTACTTTTATTTTGTGGTTTTAAAATTTGTCAATAATTGATGCAATTTAATAATAATTTTAACATGTTATTCATTGTTTTGGATACTGAATATTTAGAGAAAGGAAAGATGTCGATAATTTTGTTAATGAATAACAGTTTTTATTTATTTTTATACGGATAAGTCATAAATTTAGGAGTATCTTTAACTACAGTAAAAACATAATATAGCTTAATAAAAAAATGCTAAAACATCTACTGCATATAGTGAGCTCATATATAATAAATTTGATGCAAAAAATAATTTCTTAAAAATCTAGATAGATTTTAAGGTCCACTAAATTACAAAATATTTCACGTAGACTTTTGTACTAAGTAATAGGCTTTTATAAACTAACAATTAATTTATTAATAAACGTTTTTAACATTCAAAGATAATATTTTTTCCTTAGAAATGAGTTTCCTTTTAGATAAAAGACTCGTAATCTTTAAAAACAGCTTCATTTTCTTATGATAAAATATACAGCGGAGGTTGTTATTCTCTACGAAATTGTTTCTTAAAAACCTTATAAAGTGGTTGATAACGAAACAAAACACAAAGCCTGAAATAAGAGCAGTACTGAAGATAATTACTAACAAAACGTTTATTTATTTATAAATTGGTATACTATTACCTTTTCACAACACAAGAAAAAAACCTTCTTATCACAGCACACAAAAAATGTTAGGCCACTTTTATAAACAAAAATATTTTACACACAAAAAAATCATCAATCACTATTTTTTTTAACACTCACTTATTGACACAAAAATTACGGTAATATTGCAAAAATCGAACTCGATATTTTTTTTTTATTTATTTTGATTACGTATTATTTTTAATTTTAAATTCGTTACACTATCACTTAAATACAGAATTGAATTATAAAGACGAGGAATTTGAAACTCTATTTACGAACAAGAAAGGTTTAAAATCGAATGATAGGTTGGAAACACCTGTAGCTTTAGAATGCGATATTTTTTTTTATAAATGTAATTTTTTTTATTGTTATTTTTTAAAGACATTTATTTATAGATGTTATGTTAGTATAAGGTTTTTTTTTTGAAGGGTAAGTTTGGAAGATGGCTCTCGGTACGCGCGACCTCGGCCGCGTCGCGTTGGTTACTGCTCCGGCCCGGCAACACTGCGGCTCGAAGGATGTCCCGACTAGTCGTCGGATTTCGTCCGGGATTCTGTTGCGGTATCCGAAATATAGATTTGGTCGTCGAATTGTTTTGCTTTTTTTGTAGTAATTGAAGTTTATTGATATATTGAATAGGTTGTAGAACAATCGAGAATTAATTTCTAAGTCTTACAAAAGTGAATGTTTATTTGGACACTGCCCAAATGTGTCTCTTATTTTCGATATAGTCTGTGGAAAAATACTGTCAGGTTCAAAATGTGAAGTACTATTTCTTCGCTTTAAAAGTTCTCAAAAATCGTTTTTCGTTTTAAAGACAGCTTTTTCTACTAATAGAAAATAGCATTTAGTAAGTCATATAAAAAAACGCGTCTTTTTCTGTAATTACTTCATTTATTATTGGTTTTCACCCCTAGTAAGAAACAACCACTGATTATCATATTATTTTTTTACGGGATTTCATACATTTGCTTCTTCTTTGTTGGATAGTTTATCCGACACTTATTCATAGTATTTGAAACTGTACTGTTTAAGTAATTTACCACCGTGACCCAATTTTCCACTCTACATATTTAATTGCAAAAATAAATTCTTCCAAATGTAATTAAATAAAATACCATTAATTTTACGACGTTCGTTATTAAGCGTAACGTACATGAAACTAGTTTCATTATAGTACAAAGACTATAATAAATAAGGCTAATTAACAGCCGCCCCTGAAAGTTAATTGTGGTTTAAAATCTTATTACAGAAATATATGGCAAAGGTTTTATATTTGAGTGAAAATTATTTAGGATTAGACTTTTTGTTGTAAGAAATACGCTAACGTTTTTATTTTTTTATCAATTTCAGTCCGATGTAATGGTCAAACTTAGTGCCATTTCCATAGCACGTTATCAAACGTGTACAAACGGGCTACTATGTATAAATATTTTAATGCAATTAAAACTTTCTTTGGCCTCTGCCTACTTTTGTATGTTAGTACAAGGAACATTAGTAATTTTCCAGAATCGAACTCATGATCAGCAATCATGTTATATACTATTAACTGAATTGTAAATTCACAAAATTACCTTAGAAATTATAATAATACTCTCTTCAAGCAGAGAAAGAGAACAATTTAATTTCGTAATATTTCAAAAGTTTGTAAAAGTAATACATTTTAGGACCCTCTACGTATTAGTAAATAATTTATGTTCAAAGATAACAACTTAAAATATTACTCTCGTTTTAATGTTTTAAAATATAGGCCTTGTTTTATTTTGTTAAAGTTGATAATGTTTGTTGTACGATAAAGGTAAGGATTCTTTATTAAGGCTTTTTATTGTGTACTTTATGGTCGCCTAAAATTATGATAATATTTTTTTTTAAGAAATTCATACTGACTATAAATTGTCGGTAATAAACTACAGTTGATAATATTTTTGGTTTTTGAAATCGAACTTATAGCACTTGCTGAAAGATTCATACATTTGCAAACAATTATAGTCACTTTAAATAACACATTTTTTTACCACCCCCTCTAAATACCACTAAGCGTTCACCCATCTATAAAGTGATTGCGCCAATGGCTGCTTAACTTACAAGTAATTTATCAATTCATTTGTTAATGCAATTAGGTATGAGCGCTTCACCTATGAACACTTAAAAAGTCATCATAACACAAACAAACAAAATATCTATACAGTTTCACAACATATTATTACACACACTTCTAATCTTTAATATTGAAGAGCATCAAGACGAAGCCATACAATATTTGAGTGACACCTTACGTGCTACGTAGGCAATGCTACGAGTGTCTACGGCGTAGCTGCGTCGTAGCGTATGGTAGATTATGAATTTGATTAATCACCGTATTATACAATAAGTTATGTATTTTATGCTGTCTTTTTTTAGGGCTGTTCTTAATTAACTTTTTTATATTTAATTAAAATGAACTGCGCGTTTCTAACGTTTTTGAAACCCAGTAATGACGTATGTATAAAGTGTGTCTGAAGAAATGTCTACAAAGGTTTTTTTTAACGGAAAGGTTAATTATTTGCAAGCTTTACAAAGTCACGTAGTGTCACCTTGCATTTTAATGCAGAGACTCTCCTCAAAATAGACCAACCTGCCTTAAGTGTATAATTTTGTTATTATCAGATAACTGCGACAAAAACTAAACTAACAAAATTATCATTACTTAGATCACATGAAAACTTGTTCGATAACAAAACCATTGTATCGTTCAATATCATATTCTGTCCAAATAAACTCAATAATGTAGTAAGAAAAATAACATTACAAACATTTTTATTCCTTCAATTAGCGGATATCGATCAGTCTTATTTTCACTTAATAGACAGCCTGCGTGGCGCAGTGGTTAAGGTGGTCAACTCGCCACTACCAGTGTATTGAGAGGTCTTGGGTTCGATTCCCACAACTTTATTTGTCCGATCAAAATAATTGTTTCGAGTCTGGTTGTACTTTGTGTCCGTTGTTTGTATGTTTGTAAAAGTCCCCGCAACAAAACACAATTCATAGTCCGAGAGTCGTGTTTTTATCAAAAAAAGTAGCAAAAAGTCTAGCATTGATTTCTAATTAGTAGCCATCGATCAGTCTTCTCCCTACTTAATATTCCGGTTCTAAAGCCCATCAGCCCCGGTCTATTCGTCTCAGACATAAAACATGCAAACAACAGTATTGTACACCTGACCTCTGTGAGCAACGAGCGGAACCTCTTCTACTGTAATGTTATGTACAAGCAATGTACCGTGGACAGAGGCTTTGTTTGGCTATAGATTGGTTAATTTTTGACAAAAAAAAGAGAATTAATGTTTAGTTTCATAATTAAGCCAGTTTTTGCTTTGCTTGAACTTGGCTGACACGCTTTCGCGTGTCTAGATATGTACTAATATGTAGTTAATATAATTATGACGTTTTCAAAATTACCTGGCTTTTGGGTGTTAAGATTAACACTTCTATTACTTTGGTGCAATGACCAATACTAGCTTTTGCAGGCGTGAAAAGATTTCCCGGGATTTTTGCAAATAACAGTATCGTACACCTGACCTCTGTGAGCAACGAGTGGAACCTCTTCTACTGTAATGTTATGTACAAGCAATGTACCGTGAAGACAGGCTTTGTTTGGTTATACATTGATTCATTTCTAGACAAAGGACATTTTATTTTGAGCAAATATTTCATACGGGTACCTAATTTTATTCAAAAAACTTTCCGTCCAGAAGATTTTTCGTGAAAAAATAACAAACATACATCCATTTTGACAAACTTTTGCATTTCCATGCATTGTCCGGAATGCAAGCTCGATCCAAAAAGTTCAATGATTAAGTTATAAACATACAATTAAAATGGCAAAAGAATCTAGCCTTGATTTTTAATTAGTAGCCATCGATTAGTTTACTCCCTACTTATTATTCTGATCCCATCAGCCTCGGTCTATTCGTTTCGAACATAAAACATGCAAACAACAGTATCGTACACCTGACCTCTGTGAGCAACGAGTGGAACGTCTTCTACTGTAATGTTATGTACAAGCAATGTACCGAAGAGAGGCTTTGTTTGGTTATAGATTAGTTCATTTTTGATAAAAAAAGAGAATTCTATGTTCTGGTGATTTGTAATTGATATAATTATGATGTTTCAAAATTAAATGGATTTTGTATGTGCATGTGTTAAACATATAGAGCTGTTTGATATTTTTCGTTGTTTGTATGTTTGTAAAAGTCCCCATGACACTAGAGAAATTCAAAGTGCGGGAGTCGTCTTTTTATAGAAAAAAAAAACAAAAAAATCTAGCTTTATTTTAATATCATTAGTAGCCAGTAAGTCTTCTGATTCCCACTTAATATTCCGGTTCTAAAGCCCATCAGCCCCGGTCTATTCGTCTCAGACATAAAACATGCAGATAACAGTATCGTACACCTGACCTCTGTGAGCAACGAGCGGAACCTCTTCTTCTGTAATGTTATGTACAAGCAATGTACCGTGGAGAGAGGCTTTGTTTGCTTATAGATTGATTCATTTTTGATAAAAAAAAGAGAATTAATGTTTAGTTTCATAATTAAGCCAGTTTTTGCTTTGCTTGAACTTGGCTGACACACTTTCGCGTGTCTAGATATGTAGTTAATATAATTATGACGTTTTCAAAATTAAATGGTTTTTGGGTGTTAAGATTAACACATCTCAAATTTTGTGCAATAACCAATAATAGGTTTTGCTCACATTAGAAAAAAAATATCCTATATGAACAAACCATTCATAAAGTTTTTTGACACGCTTTGGCGTGTCCTAGATATGTAGTTAATATAATTATGACGTTTTCAAAATTAAATGGTTTTTGGGTGTTAAGATTAACACTTCTATTAATTTGGTGCAATGACCAATACTAGCTTTTGCAGGCGTGAAAAGATTTCCCGGGATTTTTGCAAACAACAGTATCGTACACCTGACCTCTGTGATCAACGAGCGGAACCTCTTCTACTGTAATGTTATGTACCATCAATGTACCGTGAAGAGAGGCTTTGTTTGCTTATAGATTGATTCATTCTTGACAAGAAAAAGATAAATTTTTGTTTTGTTTCGTAGTGTATATGTAAGTAATATAATTATGATGTTTTCAAAATTAAATGGATTTTGTATGTGCATGTGTTAAACATATAGAGCTGTTTGATATTTTTCGTTGTTTGTATGTTTGTAAAAGTCCCCATGACACTAGAGAAATTCAAAGTGCGGGAGTCGTCTTTTTATAAAAAAAATCTAGCCTTGATTCCTAATTAGTAGCCATCGATTAGTTTACTCCCTACTTATTATTCTGATCCCATCAGGCACGGTCTATTCGTCTCAGACATAAAACATGCAAACAACAGTATCGTACACCTGACCTCTGTGAGCAACGAGTGGAACGTCTTCTACTGTAATGATATGTACTAGCGATGTACCGTGGACAGAGGCTTTGTTTGCTTATAGATTGATTCATTTCTAGACAAAGAACATTTAATTTTGAGCAAATATTACATTCGGGTACTTAATTTTATTCAAAAAACTTTCCGTCCAGAAGATTTTTCGTGAAAAAATAACAAACATACATCCATTTTGACAAACTTTTGCATTTCCATGCATTGTCCGGAATGCAAGCACGATCCAAAAAGTTCAATGATTAAGTTAAAAACATTGATTGCGAGAATATTTTTTACAATATACAAAATGGTTCATACATAATTCCGTTACTTTAACGTGTTACTTAAATTGAATTTCATTTCGATATGACCGTATTTCAATCCAATTAAGAACTAATTTGTATTCGTCCTGTAATTAGTCATCCATAATTTTTTTCTAAAAAATGAAAAATTAGAAACTCGCGAAAAAAATTACTTACATAACTAATTCAAATATTATTTTTATATAAACTTGAACAAAATATTCCCTACACACTTACAATACTTACTGTAACTTTCAAGTAAAGCACCTTATAAAACATCCAAGTATTGATAAGTAGATTTATAGTTTCCTTTGATTCGCCGACAACTTTGTTCACAACTACTTCATGAGCTGCATTAAGATTCAACGCCTCTATACTTGTATATAATGTACGTATAACAAGTGTAGAGCTATTGGTATTTTCTCATTTATACTTACCCTCTTATTCATAAACACACTATAAACCTATTTTAGTTAAAAGGCTACTATAATATGTTTTTTCTCTTACATTTCGCTAAGGAGTGAAAAAAACAAAATACTTTATAAGCCTTTTGTAACTTATATATACGTATACATATATTGTTATAAATAAGAGGGTTAATATAATATTTTGATCAAAGAAGAGCAGTGATAGCCGAGTGGTATAAGTTGATACCTCCCATACAAGTGGTCGCAGGTTCGAACCCGAGGCAACACACCAATGACTTTTTGACGTTATGTGTGTATTAGAAATTATTATCACTTGCTCTAACTGTGAAGGAAAACATCGTGACGAAACATTGCATGCCTTAAAAATTTGTTAAATACATTTAGTACCCAACCCGCACTTGGCCAGCGTGGTGGGCTCGAGGCCTAACCCATCCCTCGTTGGGAGGAGACCCTTGCCCAGCAGTGGGACATTAATGGGTTAATTTTTTTTATTATTACTACACAATATTTTTTAAAGTAGCCCGTGGTTTGTAAACGCAAAAATAAACAAATACGTAATATCACGCATGTTATACTCAAAGGTCTAAGCAGAGGTGTTTGAAATACACCCACGGTTTACCAATAACAATGTTAGTACCAAGTATCACCTCGCCGCAATAACCGTATCACCGCGTGTGGCGGGTTCGAATCCCACCCAAGACAAATATTTGTGTGATGAGTATGAGTATTTGTTCTGAGCCTGAATGTTAATATATCTATATAAGTATTTATTTGAAAGTATACAAGTATGTTTATCAGTTATCTGGTTATCATGGTACAAGCTCTGCTTAGTTTGGAATCAGATGACCGTGTGTGACTTGTCCCACAATATTTATATTCATATGTATATTATATTAAGTAATAAGAGACGAGCCTATTGCCATTTACCGGACACGTTACCAAACTCTGGACTCCTATTGAGAAACATTCTAATATAAATTAAAAAATACCAATCCCTTCCTTAACACCTCAGTGTGTATTGACCAATAGTTTAAAGAATATGAATTTTATTACAGCATAGATTTACTTATAAAATATTCATAAATATTATCATAAAACGATCTCCCATTTCACCGCAGCTAACGAAAGACGGATCGCTTTCCTCCAACAAGCACTAGAATGTTTTCTTTAAACTTCCCCTCACTGAAGCTAACTTATAACGTTATACTTCAAACTTGACGCACAATTTCAAATAATATTAGCTCTTAGCTCTTTGAAGGAAAATTTCCTGTACCTGCATGAACGGTTTTATAAATGGTGTGTGTATTACTTTTAAACTTTCGCGTTGCATTTACATACATATTATGGAAAGGTAAAATTTGTAAGTTTGTATGGAGGAGGTGATCTCCCAAATTATTGGGCCGATTTTGAAAATTCTTTCACCTACATGTAGCTACCTGCATTATTCCTAATTGCTATATTCGTGTATAACATACACATACTAAAATTTACTTTTAATACAATAAAATAGAAATTAAACTAAAGTTTAATTTTATACGATGTATTAGTAATTAGGCCCGCGCAGGTCTTCAGGCCAGTATAGATACATACATTTTCAAGCGATATATAATGCAATAATGCAATGAATCACAGCATGCATTTCACTAACTCATATGTGGTAGCGCGTTATTTACCGAGCATGCAGCTAATAAATAAATAACTAAACCAAACCGCGCGCTTCTGAGTTATTATAAGAGTTAACTGGTAGTTTAACTTTAGTGTAGTCACCATAATTATGTTATTAGTTTAGTACATAAATATAATTGGACAATTCACACCTGGGCATATGATTCTAAGCTCAGCAGAGCTTATAAGCTTATCAGTGGCGAAGGCTCCATACAACTCGATTCCTACCGGCTTCCCTTTCTGGACAGACTAAATATTAGTGTTAAATTAATTGTTTACTATTGCCTAATAATACACAATTAATTAATAATAAACAATATTTAAAGCGAAATCTTTAACTAGATTCAATAATCTAATCGAAACAGTACGAAAACGCCTACCCTTCAAAAATTACGCTCCGCTAAAACGCAACGTGAAGTAATAATAATGAAATAAACCGTAGGCGCTGATCGGGAATCGCGTACAATAAAAACTATGGCGCCGATGTCGCTTACGACCTTTTGGATCGCGCTTTACACCGCGCTGCATAGTGGCGAGCAAGCCGGAGGAAGAGCGGGTTGCCTCGCGCTACAGCGCTCGCGCCGCCGCGCCGCGGCGGACACATGATCTTACGCATGTTTCTGTCGCGGCGCGAGCCGCGTGCAAGAGCGAGATGGCGAAATATAAGTATGAGTCCAACATTGTTCACCAGTTTGACATTAGGTTATGTTTGTTTACTGTTTTTTCGCGCGCTCTATAACAAATTAGAATATTTGTGTTTATTACAACATTATTCCTTATTAAATGTTTGTGCATAACTGTGAACGTATCAGTGTATTAAAGAGTAATTGTTTTGCATGTTTCTATTCGAGTAAATTTTCATTTTGTCAGATTTATAGGTTAAACTCATTTCTATTAAAGTGTTCTGCGTTTATCCATAATGTGTTTGATATTTTATTGTTGATGAATACATTCTAAATTGCTTGTATAATATGTTATAAAACAACCAGTGCGAGACAATCATCAATCGTTCGATATACGTTATCTCAAATATGTGCTGTTGTGTTACCTACGTGTTACTATACTGAAGACAGATTAACTTAATGCAAAACAAGCATGATTAGGTAGCATGGTAAGTAGGTACCTATGTATTATTAGACTGTAGAGAGAGAAATAAGAGACTGTAGTCGAATGTAGATAATACTCTCATATTGTTATTATGCACAATTTTACGTCGATATTCTTACGATGTACATAATATGTAGGTATTATACCTAGACAATGACTAATAGCTCCGGCTTACCTTTTGTAAAAACTGACCCTTCGCCACTGAAGCTTATGTAAACAAATTAACAATCAGGCTGAGAAGAGATACTCGTATTCATCGCACAAATATTTGTTAAAGGTGGGATTCGAACCTACCACAAGAGGAGCTGTGAGGCGCGGTGAGGTGACTACATCAAACGAGCAGTTTAAAAACATCGATCGCTATATATCACTACCATCCTTAGTTCGGTAGGACGAAGAGGGGGGAGACCCGTGTCCAGTGTGTACTGTGGGATAGCCATGGGATAAAAAAATCAAACTATAATTGCAACAATAACCATACCACTATTATAAGTACGTAGTGAATTATTAGAAAATGTGTTTTGTCATTTATTCCAGCAAGACTACAATTCATAATTTCACTAAAAGATTCATTCTTCATCTTCTAACCTTGAAATAATTTAGAAATAATCTTTTTCTAACAAGTAATGTTTTATTTATGACATATTTAAGACAGGTAGATTGAAAAACTTCGGGCTCGGTATCCGTGTTGTTAGAAATAAAGGCGGTCGGATCATCACTCACATAAGACGCTTTTAGCAAGCCTCCGTTATATCATTCCGCTAAGCACTCTATAAGTGTGGCCACGAAATTGCGACGCATTATCTAAATCTCATGTTTTTATTGGTCGACCCGCGCAGTGAAACTGCACTTGCGCAAAAGTCTCTTTTCGGTCAAAAGTAGTCAAAAAACAGACAGTCAAATAGACTTTCGCATTTATAATATAAGGAAAAAGAATGTTATAATTAAATTTAGATTCATATTTTTTGAACTCATAGCTAATACATAATCTCGAAAACATATCGCTACTGTATTACTTTTCCCTTTTTAGTATTTCTGTTAAGGCTTAATCTTTTGAATTGGGTGTTAAGCGGCCGACATATTTCTTAAAAAAATAGTGAAGTATTTACCCTCGTGATATTTTGTCTCACTTGAGAAACAAATCCAAAATCTGGTATCTAACAGTCACATCTCTGCAGGTTGAATTAAAGATGCAGTCATTATACTCAAATTTTACGTAAAGTATTTAAAACAAATAGAAATTAAATCCACCACAGTAAATAGTAACTGCAATAGCAACAGGAACATTATGTAGGGTAAAGCTAGTTTTAATTACAGCCCCTATTTCCCGCTGTTTTCGAAGCCTCATCTGAAAAGGTCAAGGCTCTCGGCGGTGTTTGAACAAATATCAATAGCTTCGTATTAAATTCTCTTCCGTAACGCTAACGACTGCGGATGACGACTACTACAAATATCACCGAACTGTACTAAGAATACTATAATAATATATTATGACCTTTTAATAATAAGTAGGAGAAATATTTTGGTGATATTTGTCTGTTAAGGACGGTCGTAAAAAGGTCATGATTTCTATAAAAATATGTCTTTTGCACGTAAAAGTGTCTTTGGTTGTGTAACTCTGTAAACATGGAAAATGCAGACAAATAATAATTTGATGTCCTAATTGTATTTGTTTTGTAAAATGCAATAATTTTCTTATTTGTCTAGACGGCTTGCACAGATATACAAATAAAACGTTTATTATAAAGGTATTTTTTTTTATATCTTGTCTTGAGTAACTGCATTTCGAGATTGCACAAAGCAAAAACTTTCATACTAACTTTGTTTTAGCGGAGATTTAAAATATTTTTTTATTATAGGCATACAAATTAAAAAACAGGAATCTTTTTACTTAATACTGCTACTGGAAAGAAAAAAAACTGACTGACTTTAATGTTTACTAAAAACGGATAAATCTAAAGTTCTAAAGAAACCTACACAGTTTGTATATTAAAGTACCCTTGAATCGGCCAGTGACAATTTTATGACCGTTTCATATGACACACTGATTGGACAACACCCTCTATTAATAACAGTATATTAAGATCCAAGACTGTGTAACGGATGGATAAGAATCTTATGATCCGAATGAAGTTTATCATTGTAGAGGATGTTTATTATTGATTATTTATTTTTCTTAATACGCCATGTTCAGAAAAACATAATTTGTTTGTACAAATGATTGTATTGAAAGATTAATTCATTGATATAACAAAAACTTGATCAATTCTCGATATGAGCTATAAGTTTTTAATAAACACGGACATAAGTTATTTTGAAAAGTGATCATTTTCCCGAAACAAGAGTCAAAATAACTATACTACAATCAAATTTCAAACCAAACACAAACACAAAAAAATTCCTACTATTATTTCCACTGCTCAAACAATTTTCACTATACTTCCTGACCATTTCACAAGTTACATCGTCAAGTCTTACGAGTTAATCCACGGCGCGGGGCGATGAAACACGTATATTTGTTCACAAACACTATGTTTACTGTTACAGGCTTATGACGTCATTATGTTGTGACCCATTGGCGATATTGAGATTGATTTGATGCAATGATTTGAAAGTATTGTGACGTGAAAATAAAGATTTTTTACTTGATGTTACAAGATTTTTGGGTTTACATTCATGTAAAGAAGCAATTGTAATGTCATTGTTGCTATTGGAAATCATCCTTTACTTTAATGTGCTTTTAAATTAATCGTAACCGACTGAACTCCAACTTAGGTAACTCGGTTCAAATCTCCGATAGCAAAGTTGTAATTAATTGATGCTCAGTATCAAATCGTTTGTATAAACGTCACGGATTACTTTGTTAAAGCCTTTATGTAATTGACAGATTGACGTGTCATTTTGACAGGTTTAAATGGTTCAGATAGATAACTAATGGGTTGCAAATTGGTACGGTCTAAAGAGGTGACTTTAGTAAACTAGGGTGACCCTTAAGTTATTGTAATGGTGGCATTTTCATTTATTTTTTCAGATTGCTATTTAATTACTAACGAAATAAATTGTTGTCCAATAATTGATTTAATTTCTTTTTATTTTAGTAGGTACAATGTACATACATTGTATTTACTTTATTTTCTTTTTGTTGTACGGTTAGTGGTCAACATGGTGTCAAAGTTGTTCAAGCCGCCCGAAGACCTTTGACGTGGCTTAGCGACTGTTATCTTAAATGACAACAACCGGGACAGACTTTTTACGTACCCTCTGAAGCACGAAGACATCCTGCTCAAATACCACTATGCGGTCACCCATCTATGAAATGATCGCGCTAAGATTAGCTTAATCCACAAATCGTTTACTAGTAAGCGCAACTGAGTATGGGCGCCTTATGGCACAAAAATGTTTAGGTTTCAGACCCTTTTTCCCTACAAAAAACAAACGTGAAATGTTCATCAACACCTTTCACCAATCACACGGGAACAAAGCGCGGCGGTGACGTCACAACGATTACGTCACGCTTCCATTAGGCGGCTATTCTTCGCTACAATTACTCACGGTGTTTCGACACCAACGAACATTTGTATGGATTTAAACGTAACAGTGTTTTTGGTATTTTTAGTAATCATTCTTTTGCTGTCTTTTTAAGCTAATTTTTTAAGTGATATTGTTGTAGCTATTGTCCTTTCAAAAGTATTATCCATAACTAATCCATAACATTATTTTAAATCATTTCTTAATTTTGGATGTAGCATTGCCGAGAAACCTTTAAATCTTCTATTAACAAAATATGATGACATTGGTATACCGATTTAAAAAAACGTGTTTTGCTTTTTTATGTAAATCTTAGTCGGTCTTTTCAACACAGGCATAGTAAGAAGTCGACCAGAAATTGTTTTTACCGTTATTAATGTACCAGCGTTAGATATAGTAATTATATAAGTATGTGTTTATTGAAGAAACTTCGAAAAAATAAATTATTTTTCATTTGATTTCGTCCCGAATGTGTTTTGCATTCATTACAACGTTATCTGATTCAATATTGTCAAATATTGAATCAGATAAGGTTGTATACATCAGACATGAGCTGAATGTTGTGTAATTACAAGGACAAATAGATGCTGTAATATGAGACAAGTCTACATTTTAATAAGCAGTCACATAACATCGAGAACACAATTTTAAACTCTAAATACGTCTACTTAGAATTTAAAATTCCGTTGAATAACGCACAAAAGTTAGTAACAAAATACAAGTCATATTTTATAACACACAAATCTAGCATATTCAAACTCAGGAGAACATATTTTATTTCTTAGTACTCACATCTGGTTGATAAAGATGTATGTAGTGACGTCATAGCGATGACGTAACAATGCTTTATGTATGTACTTACATTATGTGAGACTGTTTATGCATTGTTTATCAGACTGCCATTTCCATTGAAAGAAAACAAGTTTTCTTTATTGTTTACTAAATACAAGCGTAGAAATATTTCTCTTACTAAGTTTCAAAATTTCAATACATTTTATGAGAATCCATTTTCTATTTTTTGCTGAAAAGAGTAACAAACTTTCTATACATTATTACTGCGACTCACAAATAATTGTTTCGGGTCTGGTTGTACTCCGTGTCCGTTGTTTGTATGTTTGCAAAAAGTCCCCGTGACACAAGAGTAATTGTTAGAGCGACAGTTGCAATTTAATTTAAATAAAAACACTGCCCATAATTCGCTAGCGTGATGGACTCAAGGCTTAACCCTCCATGTTCGAGAGACCCTTGCCCTGCAGTGGGACAGCTATGGGTTAAATAGAATGAAGAAACAAAAGTATACATGAATATAATTAGCATCTTTATTCCTTAATAATATTCAAACATAATATTAGCACATATTTACAAACAGAGCTTGATACGAGTTTGTTTGTGTTGTCATAACATTGTCGCGGCGACTAGTTGCCCGATTTGTTGGTGGACTTGTTGCAAGACGGAGTGTGGAGTTGATTAATAGTTCGAGTATGTTGTTACTGTGCAGGATTAATACAGTAGACTAAGTGAGATTCTTTGTGTATTATTATTTAAAAATATAAGGTAATGAATACGAAATAATTTAAGTCATAGACACGTCTCTGTTAGCATGAGATGGTTTGATTTCGATTGCATCGACAAACAGTTGAGATATTTTATTCATTTAGTTTAGATACATAATGTTCTTTCTTGTAAGTAATTTTTTGGTTTAAAAGACACCGCCGAGTAATTAATTGTGAAACTAACACTACACACTAATTCTGTAATAAGATTAATAACCAATCGAAGCATCACTCAAATCCTTTTCAAACAGCTCTTGTGTTTATTGTATATTATATTATTTACGAATTTCCTTAAGAAAAAATGTAAATTTTTGTTTTCCGGCCGGGAATAAATATAGCGTTTTAATCCATAATCTTTTATTTGCCTCAAATTCACAGCATCCGGGTTTAACCCTTAAACCCTTTACACGGCGATAAAATTAAATCCTCAGTACAAAGGCAGGGCTTACAGGTAATAAAATAACAGGAGTAATATTGTATAGAACGCTCTCTTTAGATCAAAGGTTCGTGTCAACCCTAATCTGTACGTCACTTGAAACGGTTTCATTTGTGATTTTACAGGTGAAATGTTTGCGGATATTTGTTGTTATTTATAGAAGTTAGAATAGAATTTTAATGAGAATAGCATAGAATATAAAAAAAAATACATAATGTATTATTATACTAGCTGACCCGCGCAACTTCGCTTGCGTCACATATAGAGAATGAAAATTTTCCCCGTTTTTGTAACATTTTTTACTGGTGCTCTGCTCCTATTGGTCGTAGCGTGATGATATATAGCCTATAGCCTTCCTCGATAAATGGGCTATCTAACACTGAAATAATTTTTCAAATCAGACCAGTAGTTCCTGAGATTAGCGCGTTCAAACAAACAAACAAACTCTTCAGCTTTATAATATTATAAGTATATAAGTATAAGTATAGATAAAAAATAAATCTCAGAAAAAAAGCTTTAACAAAAATCAATGTAGAAGTCTAATCTATTTTGTTGACCACTATTCTACATATACCCTAAGTTTATTTTTATCTTCCTCAACAGGCTTTTTATTTAACAACATTTTTCCAATTTTAGATACGTAGATTTTCAAAAACGTCATATACATTGTCATCTCATTTTAACATTAAAAAAGAATACTTACAGCATATAACATAATATTCATTCTTGTAGTGGCGGTGGCTTGAACCTCTTTCTTAACTAACTTTCCTACACCACAGAAGTCACTGTAATTCTTAATATGTATATCTAACAAATATTATTTTACCTTCTGCCTCTCTCCCCTGTACAGTGTGGTATCTATAGCACTCAGTAAGTTTAGTGTATCGCATTGAATTAGCCTCACTTAGACATGAATGAGCTGTGCGTATCGACGCTCAGGTAGCGTGTGGATACTTATCTTTTTTCATCTTATCTGTAGAGAAGGTTATTGTTCTTTGTGTGGAGGTTTTGAAGGAACAGAGAATTGATTTACGTGATTTGGTTTTGTTAACGTGTGCGTTTATACTATGTTAAATAATATTCCTTCTATATGTCCAAAAACAATCTTGGCAGAAATGTATGAAGTAAACCCGTAGTTCGCTATTAACAACGTTATTTCCATGTAATAGGGGGCGAGCCTAATGCCTTAACTACACAACAGAAATCACTAGAAATCTTGAGACATTTTATCCAATAAATGATGTTAAGCCTTCTGCCTCTCCCTTGTATAGTGTGGTATCTATAGCACTCAGTAAGTTTAGTGTATCGCATTGAATTAGCCTCACTTAGACACGAATGAGCTGTGCGTATCGACGCTCAGGTAGCGTGTGGATACTTATCTTTTTTCATCTTATCTGTAGAGGAGGTTATTGTTCTTTGTGTGGAGGTTTTGAAGGAACAGAGAAATGATTCACGCGGTTTGGTATTTTTGTTGTGACTAAGACTAAGTAAGGGTTCATTGCAAAGGCGAAAGCAAATATATGAATACACAGTATGGACCACTATTAATTCTACATTATTATTATATTAGAAGTTTATTTTTATCCTCCTCAAAACATTTCTTTTTTAGCTTCAACTGCAAAATGTACACAGTACCAGTAGTAGTAGTAGTACAAGTAATATACACAGTTACATTTTCAAAAACACTATTTCCAATAGAATAGTGTTAATACTACTATTTGTAAGTTCAACGTAACTTGAGATATTTTCATACAAACATACGATTGCGACAATTTAGCTGTGGTGTTTGGATGCAGCGGAACTAAAAATAATTACAATTTTACTTAAGATTTTTGTAATCAAATATATTCCGTGCTAATGCAAAAACTACAATAAAAGATCCACGCCTAGTTTCTGTAACACAAGATAAAAGCTGAGTAATAAGAACTATGCTAGTTTGAAGAAGCACCTCCCCGCCCCCTAGTGAGTACATAAGACAACTATAATTATATACCGCTAGCGCTGAATGAGAAGTAAACATTAAAACCTACCAAATACGACCAACATTTCACTAAGGGGATGTTTTGTAATAGCTTACTGTTTGTGGCAAAAAGTTTGTTGTTGGTGACCGCAGTTTAATAATTTTGATTGTTATAGTAAGTTTTATTTGCGAAAGGTCGATTTCATCGATAGATTAATTTTCCAATAAAAAATATTGATGATTTCTGGCTTGAGCTTATGTTAAATCCAAATTATTATAACAATGAAAAGCTAAAACGAGGTTACAATAATATATGTAATCGAACCGGTGCGGTTATTGTGACCAGAATACTATACGCCAAACTCCGTTATCAACATATTAAAGAAATTAATTTTGCAGATAGTTAGCAGCAAAAAGTCTGTCTTACATGAACATAGTATTATGAAATAAACATGCGCCAACTAATTTGTTAAGCAAAATAAGCAACAGTGAGTCTCTCGTATTTATTTTAATATTATTTGTGCTATAAATAAAAAATACCGCAGTTTTAAAACGCCATAAATATAAAGCTTATACACGATCTTAAAGTGTCATAGATTGTAAGGCTAAGGACACAAAAGTAGAATAAATATATCAAATAAAATTTTTACTTGAGCTTTCTTCTGATAATTGTTTTCATTGGAATGTATTCATTTTTAGCTTTACAAATAGACTGTAAATAATCTATTTTTAGGTATGCACTCAAAAAAGATTATATCAAGTTAGTTATCTATACTAATATTATAAAGCTGAAGAGTTTGTTTGTTTGTTTGAACGCGCTAATCTCAGGAACTACTGGTCCGATTTGAACAATTCAGTGTTAGATAGCCCATTTATCGAGGAAGGCAATAGGCTATATAACATCACGCTAAGGTCATTAGGAGCGGAGTAGCAACGAAAAATGTTACAAGAACGGGGAAAATTTTGACCCATTATCTAAGGTGACGCAAGCGAAGTTTCGCGGGTCAGCTAGTGTGCATGATATGCAGTAAACGACAGCCTATAATTATCTTCAAAATTTTATATTAAAGTATATTTTTTACAGCGGGATATCGCTGTCGGGGCAGACCCGAGAAACACTGGCGTGACGATCTAGATGTCTTTGATAGGGATTAGACACGGAAATCAGGTGATAAGGATGTCTGGAAAAAATGAGGGAGGTTTTTGCCCAGCAGTGGAACAGTATAGACTAACAAAAAAACTAGACTAAGTAAGGCTAGGGTGATGTAGACACGAACTAACTACTCCATATTTCTGGAGGAGACCCATGCTCAATAGTAAGACCGAAATAGGCTATGTTTTATCTTTTTAAATTATTTTAACCGATTTTTGAATCGTTTAAACCAGTTTAATGCAAAACTTGCTATTTAACTAAATGTTGGAACACAAAATGAAAGGCCAGCTATAATTAATGAGTAGCAGTGTCGATTGTATGTTATTTACTTGTAAAACGACCGACACATAATTAGTTCCGATACGATTTATGCTACATAATATAATCACGTATTTCGACATGTATGGTGTATGAAATGGGACTAAATTGTTTTATAAACAGTGGTAGGATGAATATACAGTTGTTCATATTAAATATTAAAAAGGTTAAGTTTATTTGACGTTATATTTATAAATCTACTAATATTATAAAGTTGAAGAATTTGTTTGTTTGTTTGTTTGAACGCGCTAATCTCAGGAACTACTGGCCGCTTTAAAAAAATATTTCAGTGTTAGATAGCCCATTTACCGAAGAAGGCTATAGGCTATATATTATCACGCTACGACCAAAAGGAGCCGAATACCAGTGAAAAATGTTAAAAACGGGGAAAATTATGTCTCTCTTATGTGACGCAAGCGAAGTTGCGCGGGTCAACTAGTGTCTTATAAAGAATTTATAACCGTTTCTGTGTGTGTGGACTCCGGTATGATTACGGATAACATAATCACGGGTTCAATTTCCATGGCAAGTGAAATGTTAGTGAATTTAATCGTATTCGGGAATCGAATCGAAAACTTTGCTATTAACAAACAATAAATGCAGACATGATAAAATTAAACAATAAAATATTTTTTTAGTATTTTCACATTTTTAAAGTATTTGAATTGTAGTATGTCCTTACCTTAACCGTAATCATTGTAACAAGTTTATGGCCGACATAAATCTCGTTTAAAAGCGTATTCAAATTGAGTTTACTAAAGTTGCAATAACTTTGAAATTCTCACCTAAAATATGTTATCATTTGCTCCAATTTTGGGTGTCTAATTGTAATTTTCGAGGCTTGGGAGCTTTAAATTCCTGTTTTATTAAATCTGTTCTCGTGTGAGGATCGCAGTTTCAGACCAAGGTCTTTGGTTTGTAAAATATATAGAAAAAGAAAACAAAAATCACGTTTTAAGTCTTTACAAAATGTTTAAACATAAATAACGCCTTAAAAACAAAAAACGATTCTCCCAACTTAACAACAAACATAAAACTATACCCTATTTTAACAATATTACAGAGATATAAACGAATTACTGGGACAAGTTTAATCGTGGCAGCTATATTGTTGAGCCTACAGCAATGCGACATGTAATATGTAACTTTTATCTTACTTATTTACATTATATGCTACTTATTATGTATGAAAAAATAACCTTTTTAAACTGGCTTTTCATTCTGGAAATAAAAGATTGTATGATATACACCTAAGAGTTGCGTTTAAATTGTAGTCTCGTTAAAGAGAATCCTTATATTAGCTTAAGGTTAGGTTAGGTTAGGCAAAATAATTTCCTAGCTTATTTTACGTAGTCGGATAAACCCAATAGCTCTTTACCTGACCTGAGAATTGAACTTTAAACAATCTACACTCGCATACATATACAAAATAGAGACACTTATTAAAATACTAATATATCTGTTTGTCAAGGCATCTGAAATGTTCAATAAATGCCGAACTTCATTTATTTTAATTTAGACTAAAAACACAGGTTTCCACAGTCACTTTTACTTAAAAATATATTCAGTTATCTGAAAAAATCATGTAAAAATTTCACCAAAATTCATTGCAGTGTCGAACAAAGAAACATTTATTTTTACAAAGTCATTCAGAAGATTGTATCAATTGATTGGTTCATCCAATTGAGAAGTTTTGTTCAGACTTATAATACAGTTGTTATCTGAAAAACGGCTGTAAACTAATAAAGTATCTAGTTGATTTGTCTGCGGTTTAAACAATGTTTTTCTTTTATTTATTTTGTTGATATTTCTGAGTGGTTTTCTGTAGAAAGTTTTACGTAAATAGATTTGTAGTAAAAGTACCTTAAATTTTGTTTATTTAAATATAGTAAGTCAACGGGCACGTATGGATGTAGTAAATATGTTAAAAATCTACTTTATATCAAGAGCGATTTTTTTTTTCAATAGTTGAGAGTGGTACATTTCATCTCATTTTAGTGCTCATGGGTTTTTAGCTTGATTTCTATATGTATTCGATAATGTACAGAACCCAGCCAAAAATAATTTTCATCAGCGATTGCTAAGAATTTGGAAGAAAAGTCATTGACTCCTGCATGTCACTTTCCACAGTAAAGTACATGAACGATTTTTCCAACACTATCCCTGATTAACAATAAAGCTTCTATTTTCTTCGAAAATAAATCGAGCACTTAAAAAAAAATATTCAAAGTAGGTAGGAAATAGTGGGTAACGATATTCATCAAAAGTATTGCTCATTTTCAGCTACGGAGATAAAATCGACGTTTTGTTTGCGCTCAGCCTAAGATTAGCGGACCGTAACGGTGAACTGCAAAAACATAATATATTATAAGAAATGTAATAATTCGAGGATATTATTTTTCCGTTTTATGCAATACACTAAATTCTGCAGTTTTATTGATCGTCTAGGAACGTCTGAGTGTAAATCTTAATCAAGATTGTCTTCTTGTTGGTTTCAAACAGTTTGTCTATAACTATGTCAATATTATTATCTTGATTGAGTGCGCGATATTTTATAAAGTAATAGTTATATCTTAAGAAAGCATTGCTTAAGGTCTGAGCTCTAACTTGCACATTTCATTTCTAAAAAAGTACTACCCCGTAAAATAAAAAAAAAAACTCGCCAAATATTTATTCTCTACAGGAACTAATTCTAAGATAAGGTGGTTTTGTACTGTGTTAGAACAAAAATGTTTATTTTCTTTGTTCCAAATAATATCGTGTGTGAATAGGGGAGCCGAATTAGATCGTGGCGGTTAATTAGATAGGTACAGTATTTTGTATGTAGGTATGTGTTGAGTCGTTTTTATATTTTAGATTTTAGGATTTTCTTTTCTATAATGAAAAGTAAGTCCATGTTTCCGGTGATTTACTGACTATTCATTAGTCTAAAAAGCTAACTAATGGCTATGTGATTGGATTTAGGGATCTAGTCTGTATTTTTATTTGACAGTAATTTCTGCAAAACTGCACGTTTGGCGCAGTGATTTGAAGCGGTCACCTCGCCGCAACAACCGTAGCGCCGCGTGTGGTGGGTTCGAATCCCACCCGAGACAAATCTTTGTGTGATGAGCACGAGTATTTGTTCTGAGCCTGGATGTTAATGTATCTATATAAGTATGTATTTGGAAGTATATAAGTATGTTTATCAGTTATTTGGTTACCATAGTACAAGCTCTGCTTAGTAAAGAATCAAATGACCGTGTGTGAGTTGTCCAATAATATTTATTTATTATTATTTAAGTATTTATTATTTCTTCTATGCCTAATTCCAATATTAACTGTATAACCTTAACTTTTCCATTGTCACTAGCCATCAGAACAGACGGAAGATAATTGTCTAACCCAACCACATAAAAAATTAAAGTATGAAATCCTGAAGATAAAATCTCTCCAAAAAAAAAATTACTTGTAGAGTTATTATTAGGAAAACTCCCGTTATTTACTTAAAAACAAGCTCTAAGATTATTTCAACTTCAGACACGGTAGTGCAGAAAAACAGATCCACAGTAAATAATCCTTCCACGTTTGTTAATTTACTGCATCGAAACTTGCAACATTGAAACAGAAGGCAAACAAACAAAGCGTGGATTTAATTAAATAAAACATTACGTGTGGCGCTCGTGTGTTAGCTATGAGACAACAGGGAACACTTGCTGTTGTTGTCACAGAGTAATAATACTAAATCAGTATGTCTCTACTTTTCTGTGTATTCTACAGCCTCTTGTATGAGATCTTGCTTTCAATAGACATATGTAATTTTGTAGCTTTCTTGCTAGTGGTGTGATGAATGTGCACATCATAATTATCACATTTTTTGTAAACATATTCGTCACTGATATTGCAAAGTACATTGTAAATAGATGGGTTTGAAGACGAAGCATTTTTAAAAAAGAAGCTGTGTTTAATACCATACGCAAAGTGTTACGTAAACACTTAAAAAAACGTTAAACGTAGTGTTAAGTAAAAACTTAGTAAAAGTTACAAATCTATACTAATATTATAAAGCTGAAGAATTTGTTTGTTTTTTTGATTGTTTGTTTGTTTGAACGCGCTAATCTCAGGAACCACTGGTCCGAGTTGAAAAATTCAGTGTTAGATAGTCCATTTATCGAGGAAGGTTATAGGCTATATACCATTACGCTACTACTAATAAGAACAGAGTACCAGTGGAAAATGTAACAAAAACGGGAAAATTTTTGACCCATTCTCTCTTACGTGACGCAAGCGAAGTTGCGCGGGTCAGCTAGTTACGTAATATACCTATTTTGAATCAGAAAATATACACCGTATTTTCTTTAACCATTTTTCATTGAAAAATCGCAAGAGCAGTATTGCGTGCGGGATCCAAACGCACCTACCATTAATTTTTAATTCGTGCTTATTTGATGACTTCAAATAAAAAGTCAGTCAAATTTCAAAGCATTTTATTTACCTTCCTATTTTATGAACAAACGTTTAAATATAATCCAGATTTTTATGAAACTCACTCATTTTCCTTTTATGAGTACATCAGAGGGCATTTTTGTCGAGATAAATATCATTATAAAGAGGATTTATTATATGTTGCTGTTGTTAATATAATGATTTTTTATGAAAAGTCGTATTTTATTCCTGTATCTATACTAATATTATATGTCTGTCTGTCTGCCTGTCTGTCAATCTGGCATGATTTATCGACTTAACCGCTTATCCGATTTTAATAACATTTGGCGTAGCTACGACTTGAGATCAAATTAATATAGGCTAGCATTTTTGACATAAAACGTGTATGAGCTTATAAAAAACATAGAATATTTTTATTAATTATATTACAGTTTTATGATTTAATACAGACATAATTATGGGGACGGAAATCAACGTAAAAATCATAGTAAGTATTTTTTAAATATACTTATAGGTATTGTCTTAACCGAGAAACAAACCTGGCGAAAATAAACACACAGAGATTTACTTCAATTAACAACCACACTTAAAAACCTTAATAAAATATAATAAAACACGTCCAAAACGAATCATCAAATGGCAATGCAATAATAGGTGCGGCAACGTGCCCTGCCTAATTTACCGACACATTTTAATATAGTAATGCGAAGTTGCCATTCATCTCCATTCGAGTTCATTCGATATTCATTAAGTTTTATATAATATCTCGTAGATTTAATAATATTATGTGTTTAATCACTGTTAAAGCTGTTTTCGGTGTTATTATAGCAGTGATAACCTAGTGGTATTAGCGTTTGTCTCTCAACCATGGTTCATAACCTAGGCATCATTCCAATAACGCTATGTGTTTTAGAAGTTATTGTGTGTGCTTTTTCTTACATGTTTTTAAAGGTTCATGAAAAACATTTCAAAGCGGAAATAGTCTTATGTACAAAAACATACATACATACAAAATTATTTGTGGTTAGCAGTTCGATACACTATCGACCGCGCCACAGAATCAGTCGAATCTCTTGGAAAAATAGAAATATTATCACGTTGAAAGAAAATGTGATGAAACCTTGCCTTATTGAAAATCGTTCTTAAAATAGTACAATGCCCCTAAGCCTCATTTGACCCGTATGGTAGATTCAAAACCTATCTCTCTTTTTTCCAGGAGACCCTTGCTCGATAAAAATAAAGGGTTAAATTTAATAAAACCAAAAGTGAAATTATCTAACAGGCCCCTAAAGTTAAAGAATCTAAAGTATTTTAATTCCAATAAAAAAGTTTGGAATATTTTGTACCCGGAAGGCGAGACAAGGAAAAATTCTCAACAAAAAATACTGTTTACAATTTCCACCCTTATCTGTACGACAAAGAATTATGGGGTGCAATAAGTGACGAATTGCTGGCCATTGCGCACTTTAGCCGGTAAATAGGGATAAACCTCGGGCTATTGGTTTGGTTGCTCTTCATTTAACTTGAATATTGAAAGAAGATAATAGAAAATTGGTTGTTTATACCTTTTTGAGAATTTTGGATCAGTTAAGTATTTATTTTAACTGAACTTTGACCTGAGAATGAAAGCCACTTGAAAGGGAAATAACCTATTATTGTTATGTGTTTATTACTACAATTCTATTTTTTTTTAAATGAATGTACAAAAAAGTATAAGATCATAACATCCTGCTGTAAGCTCAAGAAATCTATAAAAAAAACATAGCCTGTTACTTAATATCCCACTACTAATCATGAAGTCCTGATATTTAAAGTCCGTCAAACTAAGCAAGTAGAAAAGCAAAAAGAGACACAGTAAATTCTGTAAGAAAATATTTTTTTACTTGGATCAGATCAGCAGAGCAGAGAATAGCCTCTACAAAATAGAGTCACGTTTGTTTCCAAATAAAGTAGCAATTCCGACAATGTTTGTGCTCGTATATTATCTAAACGACGGAAGATTCAATCGAGTTCGTGACGAGTCAGAACGACTCGCGACGACGCATCACGACCGTAAAGTTGCAGCCGAGAGTAATACATACTGCACAGTGGAACAATATCCGTGAATATGGGTAAATCATTAGGAATTTTTATGATTTAATCGAGATGTTCTCCTTCACTATTAGCACAGTGCATGTGATATGTTTTTTTTGAAAAGTAATTGGTATTTCTTGATTTCATGAGATTACATACAGTTCCCATTCGTTCATGTCGTTCTTTCGTTCATTCCGTCCATTTCGTTCGTTTCGTTCGTTTCGTTATGTCGTTCATGTCGTTCTTTGGTTCATTCCATCTATTTCGTTTCATCTCGTTCATTTCTTTAATTTCGATCATGACGTTCTTTCGATCATTCCTTCCATTTCGTTCCTTAGGTTCATGTCGTTCATGTCATTCATATCTTTCATGTCGTTCATTTCGGTCATTTCGTTCATGTCGTTCATTTCGTTCATGTCGATAGTAGCAAAACAATTATATTCAAAATCGTTTTACCTTAATATAATAATATTATGTAACAAATACTCGTACGTACTAACAAAAATCGCACCGAATATCACTTTACATTTATATGCAACAACAAACAAGTCTAACAGCAAAACTATGTCCAGTATCTCAGTATATGAGCCCAATGTGTGCCGGAGAGTAATATTTCAGTAGTTGTGAAATTTCATCATACTTCAGTATGTTTTATTGTTATTTCGTAACGAGTTGTGTTAGTACTTAGTCATTAGTAGTACTAACGGGAGTAGTTTGTATCATAATTGTTAGGACTTCCTCTATGACAAAGTAGTTGCTATGAGTTCGGATCCTGAGTAGGAACAAAAGAGTATGCAGTTTTCGACGACGCAAGTTGACAAAAATGAGGGTTTGTGAGGGAAGATGGCATTGGATATTTGTTAATCCTGACTCAGATAGGGATTTTAGTAAATTCTAAACAGTAGTAACCAGTACTGTTTACTAAAATATATAAAAATTGATTTTTTTCTCCAAGATATTGTTGCATCTTAACGAAAAACAAAACTTTTTTCGAAAAAGACGACAGTGCATTTTTTTTTAAATTCCTGTACTAAGAATCGCTGTTTTCTCTTTTGTCGCGGAAACTTTTACAAACATTATAAACAAGGTACTATAATATTCTTGCAACGATAAGATTAAAAATTATTATTGCAGTCACCTCGCCTCACCTTCCACGTGAAATACGAACGTTACAGATTCGATTCTCGCTCCAAATTGTATTCGATCCCTAAGCTATGAATGTATGTATGATTCTGTTTTGCATATTAGTAACTGTGTGCATTCACCGTATTCTGAAACCTAGGTCCATATTTGCGACATAATTGGACCACTGTTCATTTATGCGAAGTTGAATAATAATTATAGGTCAATTTAAGATACGAGAGTTATTAAAAAACCTAACAAGTTTCTTGATAAATAAAATTATTAATGTTTTTATAAGAATAGAATGAAAACAAAAGGTGCCAAAAATATTTCTTTTTTCTTTTTTCAGGCTAAAAGCTACTACTCTGCCAATTTCTGTCGTAATTAGTACAATAACTGCGTCCTGAAAGTGAAACGGACAGTCAGATAAATATAATTTCCTTTGCCTGTTAATTTTTTATTAAAATCCTGGGTTAGAATATTATTTATCACTTATAACATTTATTGCTTTAATTAAATTAAAGAGTATTTAAGCCAAAACATAATAACCAAATAAAGATATTAAAGTTCGTTCATATAGACCGGTATATAATGGGAGCACGGCTTTAGGTACCTATTTTAGTGTGCGGTCCTGTATGACAAGATGAAGAATGAAGCAGGATCTTGGTCTCTCTCTCTCTCTCTCAAGGAGCTCAAGCCACTGGTTTTATGTATTTATGTGACATAAAATGTGTAGTTAATTTTAGTAGGACGATTTTCTACTACTATCGGCAACCGACTAACTATGGACATTTTTTTCTGATTAGCGTAGCTCCAGTGGGCGCCGTAAGAAATTATTTTGACAGCAAATGTCAAACTCTCGATTTTCAATAATATCGAATGTAGAAAATCAGGTTCTTGGCGCAAGTCTATTAACAGACCTTTGCATTTATAAATTGAATATACACAAGCAATATAAAATATAGGCAAAAGCAAATACACAACCAACAGCCAGTGGTTAAAATTCAAAAGTTCACGCAATGCTAATCAGTTAAGTTCTCGCATGAGTTATGAGTTCATTGTATAATGAGTTATGAACCCTCAAACTTTCACATTACATGCCCATGGTTCTGTGGTCGCCGGGGAGATTTGTGGTTTGAATCCCGAGTAGGGTTATTTGTTATACGATTTTTGTGTTGTTAGTTGATGAAAATTTACTGCTTTGTGGTTTGCCGGGTAGAGTGTGTGACTGTCATCCAAGTGCTCTCAGGTTTGATTACCGGGTGATTAGTTTGTTGTATGACTAACAATGTAGACGCAAAATTGCAGACTTTGTAAGAAAAGTTATTTTATTTTAAACTTAGATTATGGCTGCGTTCTAAAAGAAAAAAAGTTCGGGATGTGTAACATGATTTCAGCTGAAATTACCCTTAAATCCGAAATATCTAAAAATGACACTGTCCAAGAATCAAACTGCACACTACCGAGTCAATAACCGCATAAAACTTATTGCTCTAATGATCAAACAAAGTCAGTAAATAGTCTTTTTCTGAAAAATTCTTTATTCTATTATAAATATTTTCTAGAGCTATTCTAGTCTAGTAACAAATGCTCCTCGGTTAGTACAAACCCATCATTTGTTATCAAGTGACGCGTCGTCTGTTACATTCACTGATAGTGCTGCTTGTCTCACTACTGCTACTGTATTAATCACGCTACAAATATACGGAGCTTGACTAACTAGAAACTACAATTTTATATATATTGCTTTTAAAATTTGGTTAGTTTTTGAAGGAAAAAACTTATTAACTGTTTTTGTCCTTTCTAATTTTATTGATTTTATTCTCGTGTCTTGGGTAACTCTGAATAAAACCCCACAAGTCCCTCTACCTGATTGTGTGGAAATAAAAATCACCTCGACGCGTCATGGACTTAAAATCATGCAACAAAGTTGATTCCTTTGTAACCCTCTAGCGTAAGTTAGCCTACGTACCTTTGGTATTGCGAAAAATAGGTTATATCTTTACACTAGCTGACCCGCGCAACTTCGCTTGCGTCATATAAGAGAGTGGGTCATAATTTTCCTCGTTTTTGTAACATTTTTCGTTGCTACTCCGCTCTTAATAGCCGTAGCGTGATGTTATATAGCCTATAGCCTTCCTCGATAAATGGGCTATCTAACACTGAAATATTTTTTCAAATCGGACTAGTAGATCCTGAGATTAGCGCGTTCACACAAACAAACAAACAAACAAATCAGCTTTATAATATTAGTATAGATGACACTTTGTTTTGAAGTAATACAACATTAAAAGTGTGAAACTATATAAGAGCCCATACAGAAAACGAACAACAAAAGAATGATTCTATTGTTGATAGTTGATACAGATATTTTGTTGATTGAGGTGGTATCAGCAGTAGCAACGCGGTGATGCCATTGAACTTGTAGTTATTCAAATGTGTTCACAGTTAATCCAAAAAAATCTACTTTTCTATGTCATGTAAATTACCAAAAAAACACTTAAATGACACACCACATGTTATTATCACAATTAATCTTCAAAAGATCACCCATTATCAAAACTCTCAGAGAAATGTTTCAACAAAATCCGTGCAAAACACTTGATTTATATCATAAATCTATCTCGCAGCTCATTCTTCAACAAACACACAAACATACAAATCTTTATCATTGGTGTCTGTTCTACGTCTGTACAACTATTAGCAAAGAAAATAAACGAGAGAGTATTTTTGAGTAGAACATGTTTGTAGAATTTGGTTATTTATTTGAATTGATTATGAGCTAGTCTGGTAGTGATGTAAGTCTTTCATTTTGCACGCCAATTTCGTGCTGTGTGGTCGTGTTCGTTATATCATTAAAATTAGTTATTAAATAATATTTATATTTAAATAATTTATTTCATTTACTGTCTGTGTGGTCTAGTCGGTGTAACAATTATCCCCAGATTTCGATTACGAAGTCTGTTCTTAAATTATATTCTGATATTTTTAATAATTCAATAATAAAAGTAATCATTGAAGAAGGAAAACATAACAATTTATGAATCACCTAAATATTTGCTTCGTATAGGAATCAAACCTTAATATACAATGCATCTAATCATTTTCCAGACATTTTCATCATCATTAAATCACCCAAAGACTTTAACTCCAATATCCTCAATCAACCCCTTCACAAAAACCAACCGCAAAACTACACCCAAAAACCAACATCTAAATCCGGCCCTGAGCCCGCTTCCGGTCTGGCGGAAATACGTCATTACCGCCAACAATGGGGTGCTTTCGTGGCTATGTTCGTAGGCCATTATGTCCCACCTGCGGGCGCGGACTTAAACGCCATACAAGCCAGGCCATTCAGAAAGGCATAGATAATGAGACGCGCTGAATACTACACTATATTTAGTTTTCATACATTTTAAAGAAGGTTTGGAGATTTTAAGACGGGTTTTTGGGGTGAATGTCAACTAGTTTTCGTATGGGAAATTTCATGCATCGTAAGTTTGTAAGATTCGTGAGAGGCCAAGGTTTGAATTCTGAATCTGATGGTGACATTTCACAACATTTTATTTTATACCAGAATTCTTGTCAAGAAATAAAAGTCAGGTGCTTTCTCGTCAACGGTGGTCCTGTATGACAAGATGTATGGATGTGATTAAGGCAAGGAAAGTTTGTGAGGATCGTGCCAAGTAGAATTCTTTGGTCTCTGCCTACCCTATGGTAAAAATGCTTGCATGTATGTAATTCAAGTCAAATATGGGAAAGGCTGGGATGGGATATCTATCGATATATGGGATTCAAAAATTTTATTACGATTGTTTTTAGATGTGAATCTGCGATCATTCTAGAATTAAAGAAAAACACTAATACAGAGATAAAAAAAATAGAAAAGTAACGAAAAGTTCGTGTGCAGAGAAAACCAATATTATTTCCACCTCTAACGATGTTCTCGCCCAATAATCGTAATTTCCACGGCCAATAAATTGCGTCCGTTGTTCAACCTAGCTCAAATGAAAACGTCTAGTTTATCTAGACTAGACCACAGTATCAATGTACCTACAGTTCACACCTAACACTATTTTAGATTATATTCATTTGTCATGACTAAAAAGGGACTTAATTTTTTTTTGCCTTCTTTAACAAAGAGGCTTTCTGGGCGATCTGGACCAAAATCAAAATGAAATCATTTATTCATTTAGGTCAAATACTTATGATAGTCGTTTATTTTTATTTTCATACCTAGTTATTAAGTTAAACGATTTTGATGATCCGTCTTCTTGTTTAAAAGTTAGTGATTCAATTCAAATTTGATAAAGATTTGTCAAGTAGATTTTTGAAAAATCCGTTAATATAAAATCCACACTAAATAAAAATGATAAATGAAACGGTACACACAACAAAAAAAAAACATGATAAGAAACCATCACTTCACTTTCAATTTTCACCATTTTGCGACACCCATTAACACAGTAAAACAATACCTATTAAAATATATCCTACAACAGCATCTAATTGTATCCATCTCTCTTCAGCGATCTTCGCAGTAAAAACTGTAGTGATAGCACTTGAAGTAATGCGTCCGTCCATCACTGTTATCTCGCCCGCTATCACGGCTCATTCGTCTCGCGAATCACCCCCGTGGATCACCCCGCCGTATCACCCGCGGCTCTACTGTGATTGAACGGCCACTTGAGACAATTGTAAAATCGTTTTGTATGATTTCATTTATATTAGGTCGGGGAAAAATTCTTTTCGCATTATAGTATGTATGAACTTGTAATAAAATCTCTTTAGCTTCAAGAATCACAAATGAGTACACGGTTCATTAGGTTTCTTTCAGTGAGCTCGCGAGGTACTATCTACTGGGTAGGTACTAAATATCGAGCTTTTTTGTGTAGAGAAAAGATTTTATTACAAGTCCATACATACTATAATGCGAAAAGACTTTTTTCCCGACCTAATATTTGTCCATAATATGGGAGTTTTATGAGACTTGAAATACTTTGCTTTTACTTGTAATTGAATCAATCTTACTAGTAATAAAAATGCGAAAGTTTGTGGAGATGGAGGGATGTACATAATAATATGTATGTAACTCTTTTACAAAAAAACTTCTTGACTAATTGTAATGAAATTTGGTTATAGCTTATAACCTTGATTGACACTCATCTTTTCACGCGTACGAAGTCACGGACAGCTGCTAGTACCTAGTATTTAATTGAGATTACAAGAAAATATTTTCTAAGCTCCAAAGTTAGCATAGATTCATAGTTTTATGCGAGTGTCAGAAAAGTTAATTAAATACTCTACTATGAATGCTTTTATCCTTTTACTTACATTTCGACTTTAATTCATTGAAACAATCTGTCATCGTTAATTGAACCTGTGACTGCACAATCAGCAGTCGCACATTACTACTTATGAACCTATAGACGGTAATGTATAGCATTATCATCTTAGCATTCGTTAATGATATATTTTTTCACAATATTTATCATAAAGCTGCCATATTTTTAATTAACCAATATTTCTAAAGCTATACAGTCAAAGGATTTTAATCAACAATATTTTTTTCAAATGAAATTCAAACACTCAATATAACACGCGGTTGAATTAGAATTCGACTCGTTAATATTGATTCGCTCACAAAACACCGGTATTGTAAACAATTTTGTATGTTTGTACAAATAAAAATGTCTGTGGAGTTAGCTACATGTAACTAAATGGTTTTTTTTAGAAATATTTCAAATTGAAATGAACTAATAGGGATTTATGTAATACAAAGTTTATGTTATTGCTAAAATATACTTGCGTGGTTATTTTTTTTCGTCAAAGCCAGATAATTATTATACACTGGCTGTAATCAGCTTAATAATAAACATGCAACACAAAAGTTTAAGTCACATTATAATTCAAAGCATATTAAGCAACGAGGCCGTGAAAGTAGAAAGACGTCACGGGATGTTGGGTGTATGTTTTATACATACACCCAACATCCCGTGACGTCGCCTATTAGTTGAACGCTAGACCTATGTCAAATGCAGTGTGTAGCGCAGTGATGTGTGAACTAGCAGATACTAAGTTAGTACTGCTTGTGTTAGTAGTGTTTATTTAAACATGGCTGTAACTGCTTATCATATTAATTTGTCTGGGATATATAGGCATTTCAAAATCAATGCCTTTTGACTGCCTCCGTGGCGCAGTGGTTAGGTCGCCACGCCACTACCATTGTATCGGGAGGTCTTGGGTTTGATTCCCATACGCGATTTTTACGATCCCATCTTACAATATTTCAGTATTCAATTATTTTTTTGCATCATAAAAAAGAATCTAGGTTTCAGAAGATCTATAATTTTGTCTAGCTTTAAAATATAACAACAAAAAAAGGATTATCAATACAAGGAAAAAAGGAGTTTTATTTTCCACCAAGACAGATCTAATTCTGTGCTTTTACAACTCACGTCAAAGCAATTAATTAATTAAGACTGTTCCAAGAGAAATACTAAGTAAATACCTACTCTTGGCTAACATTTGAGACCTAAATTTAATTAAATAAAAGAAAGAGTTCGAAGCTAAGTAATGTCTTATTGAATTTTATTTTACTTTTTGATCAAACACATGATTTTTTTGCTGTAAGGTGAAACAACAAGACTATGTCGGAGCAAATAACTGTTAGTACAGGCGAGAGTCATATTTTTGTCATCAATATAATAGGAATATGTCCAAATAATGTGACAAATAACATTTGGACAACCTGTCAAAACTGTCCAAATTATTTCTCGAATTTTGTCTGGCGAAACAAAATTTTGCTCTTAAAATAATCTAATTTCAAAACTTAACGAAAACAAGTAAACCACAGTATTTCTAGAGTTACATTTTCACGACACATTTTCGTAGGTCATTGACTCACTTTAATAGTCCATTACAAAAGATAAACCACTGAACAACAGTACCTAGTACGTACACGAAATTACTTTGGTACCTAAAGTACTTATGTAAAGGTAAATCCACATAGTAAACTATTTTTGTAACAGAACACCACACCGTTTGCCTTTTTGGTGAAGCGAATACACTGAGTAAAGATACATAGAAACGACGCTGCTACTATTACAGAAAGCTTGAATAGCTATGTGACTTTTAAGGAAAGTAATTTAATAGTTAAAAAAAAGATTTTGATGACACCTGTCTTCTGTGTTGATATTACTAATGCCTGAAATGCAATTTTAGAACCTCTAGGGAATAAATTCGTAAACCCAGATTCTAGTATCTTCAACTATGTATACCCACCCATGCGTAAGATCTAATATTCATAACTTTTAAACTCTCGCGTTGCATGTTTAATGTATAATAGAATACGGGAATTCTCTAAGTCAGCCTGCGACCACGGCGAGTGCAACCTGCGCCGAAACGTTAGGCATTTTAAGGTAAAATGCGTGTTCGCGTTAGATCTAATATTTGTTCTGGCCGTTACGTTAGAAATAACTCATTTCCTAATCTGTATTCACCTTTTCCCAGTCAGCTAGTACTAAAATATACGCGTTGGTACATTTTTTTAAGCGTCGTAATAAATGCGAGTACATGTTTTACACTCAGCTGTAATACAACAACGTTGTGACTTTTAAACTGCTTACATGAATGAGCCTGTTTTTCATCCTGTAGGGCATTTTTGTTTTAAAAATAAAGTCTGGGCTGAAGGGGACGTTTCAGGAATTAAATCTTGCTAATTTGGTTATCGTACTTGAGTTAGTGGCCATATCTCTTCTATTGCACTGAGTGTGCTTTGTATTTTGATGTCAAAATAAATGATCTCCTAACAATTACTTTTACGATTTTATACGTTTCTTCAAAAATTGCCACTAAAAACTACTGTCGAGTTTTTTGAAACACGGATTCTGTTAAGACTTAGGTAACGACGGCATAGTTTTAGAGCAAGTGTTGTTTTTTGCTCGAAGATTAGCGTTAAAATCCACACCAAATTCTTCATAAGTCCACCCAACAAAGCTTACAAATATTTCCCGCGATTTAAATATTATCTCATAAAATTCATGATCATTAATCTTTTGTAAGTATAGATTGACTTCAGTACACCAATCTGAAAGTAATGAAAATTTCACAATTTATTTCTCCCACTTATTAACTTTGGAAATTTCATTAAATTAAATCACAAAAATATGGCGTCCTAGAACGTGAAGCTAATCAGAATAATAATAAAATATGGCGTCCGTTGAATGAAATGTAATTAAACAGTGATGTCGTTATGGATTCATTCCGCCGCGGGATAAATTCTACTAAATTGTGTTCAAAATTGAACAATTTTCGGCGCCTGACGAATACGGGTTTCTCAATCTTGTATTAAGGACTATTTGTCAATAAACAAGATTAGAAAAATCTAGATCTGTAACTAATCCAGAAAATAAAGGTGGGATGTCTTTCCCAATAATCATTTTTTCTTTCTTTCTCTTGTATTCCATCAATCATTTCAAAATATACTTGAAAAACCACTACCACTCGGTAAGCAATAGAAACCTAAGCTAGAAAATCTTTAAGGTAACCGATTAAAACTGGATAAATATTCTGGGTAGAGTTTTGTAGGTTCAAGGTTGAGAGCCACTGACATATAGTCAAGTGTGTATATTACGTAAAGAGAATATTCTGTCTGAGACAAATATTTTGTGTTCATTTGTCTTTATTTTTGTAAAAAAAAATGCTATGTGTGGCTGCTAATCAAGCCTTTGTCTTGCAAAAAAACTGCTTTAGTCTTCATAAAAGGCAAATGTGTTATCTCCCTTTGTGCTTATAATATGTAAGTAAGAATATTTTTCGTATTTTTTGTGTATTATTATCAAAATATAGGTTACACATTAGCATTTACTCAAAACCCGCCTCGTTAGAAAATCAAAGTAAAATACGAGCCCATTGATATCGATGAAACACTACATTAATAATTCGTGCGTTATTTGGCAACGCACGAAACCTTGCTATGCCAAATAAACTTCAACTGCTAAACGCAAAACCAAACCACCCTAATTCCAACTCGATTATTGAGATAAGCGCCATCTACCGTCATTTTCCACCAACAGTTCCACCTGTACGTGACGTCACGTCGCTGTAACATCGTTACTTAACTACCCGCTTCGCTCGTTCACGGCCCCAACTGAATTACACGGCGGAATTAAATTACAGACGATTTCATTTAGAAATACTCTCCACCGTGGCCGTTATTCTAAAACGGTAATCCTTTAGTCTCTTGTATTTAATTGTAGAGAGAATTAAATTGTTTTATGTTGGTAAATAATTGCTTAGGGAGTTTAATTTTAGTTTGGACGAGAAATGAATGCAAATTAAGTTGAGACCTGCTTAGATACGAAATAGAAGGAGGAAGTTTCATTAACGTTTATTTAATAAATAAAACAGTTATTTTAGGACATAAATCAAGTTATATTTTGATACCATTCTTATATTTTGCAAATAAGACTTTGAACAGTAGTCAGGAATATTAAATTTAACTTTGCCAGTGCCATCTATGCACAATTTTGTGCACTAGAGATATTCCCCGCACCCAAAATAGCGCACTGTTTAGCTACTCGCTACTAGGTGGCGCTGATTTTAATAACTTAGTAATTTCATTTAATATTGCCATTAAAATTTTATGCCAGGCACAGATTTGTTACAGCAAATTAATAATAAAAGGTAGGCTTAGTGACATGCAAAAAAGGTATTGTTTAAAAATTACTATACGCTACTAGTCACTAGATGACGTTGCAGTCAGTGCCTACCCTATTTCTTCAATTTAAAATCTAATCACAAATAAAGATTAAAATTACTTCCTAGCGTATATAATTTATTTTAATTTTTAAGTATGTAAGTTCGAAAAATATTTTCAGAGATAGAAAACCTGCTGCAAAAACCTTTTTTCCGTAACCGCTAACCGTAGCCTAACACTCATTGGTAGTAAGCGGCTTCAACGGTATGTTGTGGTGATTTCCCCCGAGGCTGCTGCTGATCCACTATGATTTATTGCCGGGGAGATGCTCCGTGACGTCACAGATAACTGGGGGGGAAATGGAAGGAGGAAATTGTACGATTGTTTTTTTGTAAGATGTAATAAGAAGGAAAGAGTTACTGTTGTGGATAAAAAAATATGAATGCTTTGAAAATATATTTGAAGTGGATGTAATGTGGTATATTTTTGTTTTTAGTAAGATATAGCTAAATAACGAGAGAGGTTTGGAGAAGAGAAGGTTTAGTTTGTGCAGCAGGAATACATGAAGGGCATTTTTTTCAGATTTTCTTTAATACAATATTATTTTACACAGCATTGTCTTTAATGGGTATCCTATCAACCCTGCTATCCTATCAACCCGGTAATAATTTAAAAATGTAAGTCACATTTCATTCCACCTTAACATAAATAAATCTTAATCATGGGGCTTTTAGTCTACTAAGATAATATTAAGATTACAAAAATTGCAAACTGAAAATAACTTAAGTATTAAGCCAAAAAAACGTATAAAAAATAACTCTACAAATAACAAATATTGCTGTGTAACACAACTTAGATTTATTTCCTACAGTTTTCCAATAGAATTAATCTTTAGATTTTCCGTCTCATTTGCCACAAAAACATTTTTCCAGAAAGCTAGGCTCGTAATTCGATTCCCCGTTTAGGTATATCTGGAGCTATCTAGGTTGATTGATGGATCGTTCAGACATTATTGTAGGCATAAGTCTAGGGTATAAGGGAAACTATTCAGGACTTAACTATTTGGCTGGTGTGAATCTGTTAACTTTTGTTATAAATAGCTTGCAAGCCTTCTGTGATTATGACATAAGATTGACAATGTATGTATGCATAATAAAATTTATAAATACTTATTATCTCGTAATAACGTTTTTTCTAATAATAAACCACTATGACTATGCAATTTAACGTTGAAAAAAAATTCATACATAAAATGTTACAATATCACTGATTTTACGAAAATACATATTTCATTTATTGCTCCCATGGGTGTAGGCAGAAGCTAATGAACACATACATATTATTATCACTTGCCACGATTTCTAAGTTATTATTTTTTTTTATTTCCTCTTTTTAATATATCATGAGAACCATATTATGATTCTTGCCGGCTACGATTGCCATACGTGCTTTTGGTAGGACATCGCCGATAGTGATCACATCATGTATGACAAGATGTATGGATGTGAATAAAGCTAAGAAAGCTTGTAAGGTCCGTACCAAGAGGCGTGCTTTGTTTTTTGATTTTAAGTATGTGTGTATAATCATTAAGAAGTGATTATTTATATTTTTTTGTTGTATTTATTAGGATATAACAACTGTAACAATAATGTTTATAATTAGTATTAAAAGGCCCAAGCTTTCTCTCAGGGTGCTACCTAATTAATAAAACTCGAACGCACGCACAAAAAACTTAATCGGGAATTCCCAAAAAGATAATTGAAACGGCAATTAACATTATTTATCTCCCAAAGGTCTATTATTTAAGCAAAAAAAAAAACTAAGCATTGAATTATAGCTCAAATAAATTCACGGAGACCTCCTGAAATACATAATTATCTTCAGCAAAATAATTACACCGCTCCTGTATCAAAGTAATTTAAAAGTAAAACGTAGATTACTAGATATTTTCTTAATTTATTAAGTCAAAGGTATTTTATGGATAAAATATTAAGTTTTTACTTTCCAAGGCATTTACTCTAATTACTTTAGTTATTGAAAAACTAGAAATTTCTAGAGCCTAGCTTGCTGGAAAAAAATCTAACTCAATATCTTCGATATTTTATTAATTATACTTTCTTTCTAGCCCTTCTGAGCCCTTGCGTGTAAACAAGAAAGAACATTATTCTGAGCATAATATAAGTATAGATTTTGCCAGAGACGTCGCATTTATGAAACTTTATTCATTTTTATGATCTACTTAAGCTTCTTAACAAATATTATTACAGTAGATACTACCAAAAGATACAACAATTGTTGAGCAAAACACTCCTACAACATACCGCTTCTAAGTCTAAATCGATTGACATTTTACTTCACACAACACATGATTACATCCAATAAAAGTAAGTGATAAAATACGAAGCACCAATAACAATGAAACATAAAACATTACAGCGATAAACTCAGAACAACAACACAAGCGAAGTAATGAGGTACTCCTTGTACCTCACACTGTACCTACTTGCTATAGTTACCAAAGGAGATGAATATGCCGGCCAAAATCTTACTGTCAAACAAATATCCGACAAATTCATAGAAACACTAAATTCCAAACCAGAATATGGAAGAATAAAAGAATTAAAAGCAAAAATTAATAAAATCAACAAATATATCATTAATAATGATTTGTTTTCAGACTTACTAACTAATATAACTAGTGAAACGGATTTAAATGAGACTAATTTCTATGAGTCTTTGATAGAAAAAGATCATTTTCAGTTTCTATCGGCTAATGATTCGGATAATTTGTATTTGAAGTTGAAGTCTAAGATGAATCGGGATGATATTTTGAAGATCTTGGCTGATAAAGCTGAAGAGGGAAGGTTGAGGAAGTCTGCTAGAAGAATGATGAAGAATCCCATAGCTAAGAGGGAGGATGAGGAGAAAATAAATGATGTGGTGGACAAAATGATTGGAGAATTACCGAACGATGATCATAAGAAAGTAGCTAATGAGAGTATTTACTGGGGTATGTTGATTGAAAAATATTTTCTTGTCAAAATGGACTGTAAAAATTTTAAAAGAATTCGCTTATTCTATCATATATTCGTCTTTGCCTAACCTTTTCCGAAAATTTTAATTTTTAATATAAGCCACGTAATCCCATATTTGTTCTACGGTAATCCAAACGGACTCGCGAGTAATTTTTGCTGTGCGTAGTAATAAAATGACTATAAAATTGTTATACATATTGTTCAGTGTATTTCAAAATAAAGTAGCTGTATCAAACAGGCCATCGTTAGTTGCAGAAGCCGAAGGTAAAAAGGTAACTGATGTACAAACTTTAGAATTTTGTATAGTTCTTAGCCACAAACACCAATAAGAGGTTCTTTACTAAGTTTGCAAACTATACCCTCAAAGAAAGTTTAAAATAAAGAGCATTATGCCTTCTACATTTTTTTCCCAGACCCTCAAGGTGAGTTGGAAGACTTGAAGGAGTACCACGACAGGAAGCGCGACGGTCGGCGCATCTTCCGCGGAGAGCGGACCACCATCAGATACTACCCGTTCATGGCGTCCATCCACGTGATGGGCAGGTTCTGGTGTGGAGGGGTGCTGTACTGGAATGATATGGTGATCACGTCTGCATCGTGTTTGCAGCTGTGAGTAGATAACAAATGTGTCCGTGGCTTATGATATAATTTATAATTATTTTTAAGAATGAGACCAGAGTTTGGGGCGAGGTGTAACCGCTTCTGTGTAACTATCGGATTTTTTCGTACATTTGCTGTAACTTTATTTGCTAAATAGGTTATCTGGCACTTATTTTTTATCTGTAAAACTGGTTCTAAAGCTTAAAAACAAATGTGTAAAACGTAATTCAAATATCACGGGAGAGTATGCTACTACAAACATAAATAGGGAAGGTTAAAAGCTTAGTAGTTTTTAATATTGTGAGTAGTACAAATAGTTCCTATCAGTGTCAATTGTGTGATTGTAATGGAGTCATGAATATGTGTATTTTCTAGCATGCACAACAACCGGTTCTTTCGCGAGAACCCTCGCGTGCTGCAAGTGAGGGTTGGTAGCAACCACAGCAGAGTCGGTGGTGAGAAGATCGATGTTTTAGAGGTTAGTAACTTTATTAATTGAGAAATTACTGATAAATAAGTGTAATGCTATGCAATTGTAGCCAAATGACAACCATCTCAAACGTCTGCCTTTTACAACGCTACAACGTGTACAAAGATTAAAATAATAATATCGTCTTTTTACAAATTAAGCATATTTAGTAACAGATAAGAAAACTGAATAATAGCTTCAAATTATTTTAAATAGGGGTGGAAAGATTTTTGTAGCCCTGTGTTGGGAAAGCACGCTAACAAAAATAAATATGAAACCTGCTTTTTATTCTCCTTAGGTGTATTTCCACCCGAGCTATGAACCGAAGACCCTTCGCAACAATCTCGCAGTGATTCGTCTGCGCAGACGGCTGACGTTCACGTACCACCGAATCCCTAAGATCATAGCTATCTCCGACTTGCCTAACTCTGTGCCGGCAACTGCTGAAGTATTGGTACTGGGATGGGGTGTCACTAAGGTCAGTTTATTTCCATTTCTGCTTTCATTATAACCAGTGGGCGTAACACGTATCTCAGATGACAACTAGTGTACGTCAAATTGATGGTCACTTCAGTACATTGCTGCTTTGACGTACCTTGTTAATCACTATAATTTCAGAGAGAAAACAATGTAAAGCAGGCTAAAAAATTGCTCTTAACTGAGATACGTGATAGCTCTTCTAGCGACTCTTGCCTAGCCAACGGCAAGAGATAGAACAAAGAACTTAGTAGGTACTAAATACTTTTTGATAAATGGATGATGGATATGATTTTTTATCAACGACCAAGCAGCTTAGTGTTTTATACAGAGCGAATGGGTATCAAAAACGTTCAATGCAAATATAATAGACGTGCCATAAGACATATGTATATTTTAAAGTTGACCCAAAAACAGCATTGAGGGGATATCTATAATCTAGGCTGAAAAATAAGGCATAAAGATTACAAATGGAGGCGAAATTATGAAATGTAAAGTATATGAAACCGAATTAGTCATAAAACCTTGTTGATAAATAAGAGGCTTGCCTTAAAATATCTATTTAAGGCAACCTGTTGCTGGCGGCTGTTTTCTTACACGATGTAAAAGAATTTCTTAATTGCCTTCAATGTTAAATGCTGAAGGGTTTCGTTTGAATAGAAGACCTGTTGCTTTGGGTTCGTTCATGTGGAGTTTAATTTAAATTGGTATAGAGGTGTCTTGAATAAGGTTTTAGGTTTCATTCACTTGGTGCCTTTTGCCTTTTTGAGTTGTTGGTGTGGTTTGCTTCGTGCTGTGGTCTTAATTGAAAATCAATTAGAATATAATCTTTTCTTTATAAGGACACCTAAAGTTGCTCACCAAAATTAAATTATTATTATTTATAAATTTATATTTTTATAGTGATATTTTTGTCTTTTACATATTTACGGATTATTATTTTTGTAAAAAATAATATTTAACAAAACTTCATATATTGTTATTTCAGATGTCACAAAAATTTCAGTTTGAGCCAATATTTTTACAAAGGAAGTTTATACCGGTGTATCCAAACACGTTCTGTAAGGAAGTCTATGGCAAGTACGTACTGCCACATTTATTTATCACTCTTCTATTTTAATTACGTAAGTGCATTAATTCTACCTTAGGCCACCTTATAATCATCTGCAATAGATGAATATAACCCAATGATAATAACTATGTCAAAACCCTTGTCTCGAGTGATATAGTACAAAAGAATAACCTTTAATTCTTTTATATTCAGTAAGTTCATAACAAATAGCATGTTCTGTGCCGGCACTTTCACAACTGGAGAGGGCGCTTGTGATGTAAGTACAAACAGTTTATCTAGTATTCTAGTATTCAATAATAAACATTGTTACAACATTATTATAAACATCTGACTTTATTCGAATTTGTTGCCATCTACCGAACAAAATTATCTAGCTCTAAGACATACAAAACAAACACTCTAATATCACCAGAATTGGAATAAAAACCTCATGATCAGCACCAAAAAGGTTGCCCACCCTATTCAAAGGTTCAAAACGAATAAAATATGGAATTGAAAACATAATTTTGTAGACTCAAGGCCTAACCCTCGTTTTGTGACCCTAGCCTAGCAGTAAGACAGTTAAAAAAATTACACCTTTCCAGCACGACGCAGGAGGTCCAGCCATTCTCTCCGGCCGTCTGGTCGGCATCATCTCGTTCGGTCCAGCGCTCTGCGGGTACCCGAACGCTCCGACCGTGTTCACCCTGGTCGGAGCCTACTCTGATTGGATTGAGAGTATTAACGAAAGTGTATGTATTCTGAACTTTACAAATATGTGCATTTATTGGGCTACTTCAAATTGTACCGCAGAGAGCTCTGTCTACTACCATCTTATATGGAACATGGAACAGCTCCACTTTCCTATATCTTGAAATCAGTGACTGCATTGTATATCACAGTAAAAAAAAATAAAAGCATTAATCGCTGCAAAACCCATAATATTACCAAATTATAGGGATTCTTTGTTTCCGTTCATATTCTTTCCTTCAATTTCGTAGTAACTTTACCAAAACCAGTTAATATTCGAAGCCTTTAATTCCCCAGATGCCAGCGTACTACACAGGCAAAGGCCGTACAACAACCACAACGAAAGCCGACCTGAACCAGTTCTTCTTGACCTGGAAGCCAGCAGACCAGGCGTACAGAGAAGCTCAGGCGACCAAGGTCTTGTCTCCTCTCATCGTCCACGCGACAACCACTTCATCAACCGTGCAGGACACTCCTGAACCAGCTCCCATACTGCCCACTGAGGAGACGACGAGAGCGACTGAGGCCACCACTTCCGCACCGGTTCGGTTCAGAGATGGACTGGATAGTGATTGGAGTATTGAAGATAAAAAATAAATATTTGGAAGTTATGTGTTATATGGATTTGAAAAAGGTTCCGTCAACTTTAATACAGTGTTAGTGCTTATCGAATGTTAATAGGACAGCTTTTTTGCAAGTCAATTCTACAGGAGCGGTTCTTTTCTTATATATTCTCAAAAGTTATAGTATGTACTATAACTTTTAAGAATATTTTGCATTGAGAATTTGTCCTTGAGTAAATAAGCCTAAGGAGGCACTTAACCAGGTTCCAAAAAATATAATTTTCTTCCGTAATCCTTAGAACAGAAGCGAGATCATTCCCCATAAAAAATTGCAACTTAAGAAAGAACATCCGACGTATTCCTAAGTGCTACTATTTATAAATCCCTATCATCAAATCTTCCTCATAATAATCCACATTCACAAGCCTTGTATAAAAAGACTACTTTCATAATCTTCCCTTATAATACACACTGTATCTATTATCTTTATCATGATCCCACTTTGCAACGTGTCACAAGCAGTGAGTGTGTTGTCTAACGAACGCCATCTGTTTGCTGTCATGGCGTATTTTTATAGAAGTTATGACAGGTGATTTTAGGCTTTCAGTTTGGGAGGAAAGATTTGTCTGAAAGATAATATAAACGTGTGAACGTGAAACAAAATGGGTGATACCCGCTTCAAAAAAAAATTATCTTGGTAAAATCATATTTTTTATGCGCAATCCAAAGCCGCGTTTTGTCATTAACATCTGTAGTTCTAATTTATAGTGGACGAGCCTATTGTCATAATACCGGGTACGTTAGTAAACACGGAGTTCCAGTTGAGAAAAAAAAAAGCGGCATGTTACCTGACTCGGAACTTAAACTCCTGACGTAGTCAACAATCGTACGCACTTCTGCCCAGATGAATACAGGCCTACCTTTACATATAACAAGCATAAAGATAAAGAAACATCTTACCAAACATAACCCAGAAATTCCTACAATCCACACCTAACAGTAGTTCTCTAAGAGAAATGTTTAGCACTAAACAGCGGGTGTGACAAATGTGGCTGAACAACTACGTCTCGGGTGTACACTGCACAGAGTAGTATAATATAGAGAAGTATACTGTCTAATGAGCGCCATCTGTTGGCAGTCTCGGTGTATTAACACACGATTTATTTACTGTATTTGTTTGTAGTTTGGATCATACAGACCTCTGCCTATCACTAGCATAAAGATGAAGAAACATTTTACTCCTACAATCCACACCTAACATTCGTTTTCTAAGAGAATTAATGTTAAGCACTAAACAGCGGGTGTGACAAATGTGGCTGAACAACTACGTCTCGGGTGTACACTGCACAGAGTAGTATAATATATAGAAGTATACTGTCTAATGAGCGCCATCTGTTGGCAGTCTCGGTGTATTAACACACGATTTATTTACTGTATTTGTTAGTTTAGAAAGGAGTGGGGACTTTCTTTGAGTGTTTTGTTCTTGTTGGATGTTGTTGAAGCTTTGTACGAAAAAGCTTTATTTTGGAAATAAAATGAAGTTATAGCTTTATTTGTGCCACTAGCTTTTGCCTGCAACTTCGTCCGCGTGTTTTGTGACTTAAGACAAAATTTTCATACAAACTTTCATCTCCTATGTGATTCCCTTGGTAGTAGAATTGATCAAAATCCTTTCTTTGCATGCCAAATTTCAGCCCAATCCGTTCTGTGGCGTGGGCTGTGCGTTAATAGATCACTTTGTCAGGCAGCCACCTTTGAGTTATACGAGTATATATTAAAAAGTAGCGCTATTTTGTTAATGATTAGTTTTTTATCACTCTGAAAGTACCAACTTGATTGGCATGGTGGATTTTAAAGTTCAAACCGGAATTACTTAAGGACGCCTTTTCGAAAAGATTGCTAAATATCCTCGGCAGTGCGTATAAAACTTTAAAATCAGTCATAGAAGAAAACTGGACAAGTTTCTCGAATTTCGTTATAAACTGGCGTGGCGACACTCCTGCCATCTGTCGGTAACTGCAGCTCATAATTGTAACAACACGTGCTTACTGTACGTACCGTGAAACGTGACTGTCGTTCCAATAAACTCACGTGGAGCTGAATAAAAATAACTAGAGTTGTTTGAAAAGAGTGGTGGAATGACAATTACTTCAGCTGATATTGTGATATTTGACTGTACAACACGATGATTTTTTTTCTATGAAATTGTCAAAATCATAATCAAACTAGATATTTAGAAGTATAAAATATATTTAAAAGTCAAATAGTATATGCGTAAGTGACCGTAACAAATATAACTCTAGGACTCTTAGGTGAAAGTCCTAAATCGCGAAAGGAATTGTTTAAGATTACCCCTACACCTAAAAGTAATTCCCAAAAAACTAAAAAACATAACAACTAAGCAAATGAATATTTTTAATAAAAATTGGTCAAGATCTCAGAAAAAGTCTCGGAAACTTTTCATTTCCACGTGCAAACAAACTTCATACTAAAAATAGTTTTCAAATCACATTATCATAACTTCACCACACTGACCGCGAACCTCATAAACTTCAATGCAATATTCTTATTCGGTTCAATAAACTTTAGCTCCTGTTTCAATATCGTAAACTATCGGTGTTTGCGCCACGTATTTTTAACCTTTAGTAACGATAAGTTATTGTTATTAGATGGTTTAAACTTTGTTTAGTACTATCCAATTTGCAGTTACCTTTATAAAGGAAATAAACATGTGATGTGAAAAGGTTTGTTAAATAGCTTTTTTAAATATTAGACTTTAGACTGCTTGCTCAACAGAGATGAAATACCGATCATGATGTCTTAGGTTTAATTCCCAAGATGTGCATAGTGCTATATGGTACTTTAAGTACTGTTTGTGTTTCTGAATTTGGCAATTCCGTTACCCATGTTACTGTTATCAATATCAGGGATAAAGTCTTTTCGCATTATAGTATGTATGAACTTGTAATAAAACCTTTTCTCTACACTAAAAAGCTCGATGTTTGGGTACCTCACGAGCTCACTGAAAAAAACTTAATCGTGTACACATTCGTGATTCTTGAAGACAAAGACTTAGGTATAATGCGAAAAGACTTTTCCCCCGACCTAATATAAAAATGTACGTACTTTATAAGAAAAAAAAATGATCTGGTAATACTTGCGGGATCCAGAAATCTGTTTGTTGTTTTGAGAAAAAGTATTATCGAATTTCACAAGATAAAATTCTCGGTAACGAACATTATCAATTCTCGCAACCTGTAATTGTGCCCTACAAAGAAACTGAAACTGGATACCGCTGAAATCTTCTGTTAAATTCAATAAAACCGCCTTTTCAACAAAAAAGAATTACATTATTTATTGAAGAATTCCGTTGACTATCGCAAAAATTCATCATAGGATTTTAACAACATCGCAGTTAACTTATTTTGCAATTAAGAAATTACTTTGCAAAATCCATTACTAAAAACATTTTAAAATTTAAATCCTATTGTCAGTCGATTAAATATGCTAATATTACACCACCAAGCTTGCAACCACTATATAGTACAGTAATATATTCCGAAAACTGTTGTCACTCTACACGTCACACGTCGGTGTAACAGTCAGCGATAGGTGCATTAGTAGTAAGTGCACTCTTCGAGCGTTCCAATTGGTTGAATTCCCCAGCGGACCGCGCGTCACACCGCAGCGTAACTCACTCGAATAATTAATGTGATCGCTTTTGTTTGAATGTGGGTAATGTAAAGTTTTATACAATGGGTAGGTCGTAATAGAATTTTGAATATTAGAATAGCTGCTTTACAATGTTTTGAATTTAAACTTTTCTTTTCATACGTTGCGTGAGGTTTCAATTAGTTATTTACTTATTAACGGACTGGTTTTGTTGGTAACACAAAAACAATCATTAGCTTTTTAACAGAAAGTTGTTTCAGGCAAGGCCTTTAAACGTTTACCTTTACCAAAGGGTCAAACAGTATATTGTCTTTGTTCAGTGCGAAAAGTAATATGCCTAGTATACTTCAACTCACTTCTATTTTAGAAACACATGTCATTTAACAATATGTGGAGCTCTTACTTCAACCTTCACCAGTAATTATTAAGAAGAGGAAAAATAATAGTTTCTTTATAAAATAGGGGGTTAAAAATAACCCCACATTATGCCTACTCGATATGTAAACATTGCGAAAATATCACAATTTTCACAAAAAAATCAGACAAAGTTACGCTACAGTGTAAAACCACTCGCTTGACAAATAGGTTCTTAACCGAGTGTACGCTCGAGTACTAACATTAGTTCCCACTGCTCTATTACTACATGTTGAACTAAATCTACCTGATATTAATTACCTCATTAATTGAAGCTGTTTACCTTAGAGTGTATGTATTGATGTTTGTGGAAAACTAACAATGGTAGAAAAATTGCGAGAATTTTATTTGAGTATTTTGTTTTTGTTGGCAACTGCTGTGTTTGCAACCGTGTAACTACTTCTAACTTGAAATGGGTATGTTTGTATGATTGTCATTTTAAAGCTTTTATAAAGGAAACTTCCCCATTTCGCTTTTTTAGGAATCGAATAAACAATTACTTTAAAGTGAATTATATACATAGTTTTTGTTCTCGTGTTTATTACGTTGTAACTACTTGGATAACTACGGCTAAGGACTTCAATGGGCACTATCGACTATCGTATTTTTTTATAAAAGTACCTCTAACATATTTTGCAAAAACTATTTTCTTTAAACAATTTTTAATGTCACATACTACTTGTTCGATAGCACGGACTGAAAAAAATTACGCTGTATTACAAGGTAGAATTAAAATCACTTCTATATTTACTATGTTCTTCCGAAGACTAAGAGAGATAGTTATCTGAAAGTATGTTTTTACATTAAATATTTCTACATTTCCACCATTCCTGTAAACAGTAGTAGTCAGTATTCTGTATAAGCCACACGTGAGAGACACGAGTGAATGAATACTAATGAGACAGTCTATTTACGTGCCCCCACTCTCTACAGTCCAATTAGTCACATCTACAACCACACAACTGTGAATTTATATACATTCTTGACATTTTACTTGTATACTGCAGAATTTACGGATTTACAGTCCATATATTATAATTTTAACATTAATAACTTTAACTCATTAATGCCCCACAGCTGGGCAAGGGTCTCCTCCCGGAATGAGGGAACGGGAGCGCCTCCAGTCCATCATGCCGGCCAAATGCGGTTTAGGAACTTTGCATTCTTTCAAGAACTGTGTTATAATACTCTCAGACTTGCAAGCCTGCATAACGATAGTTTTTCATCACCGTTAGAGCCTGACGTTTTGGATAGTAGTAACTACTTATATAATTATTTATTGATATTGATTTTTTCTTTAAATACTAGCTAAATCCGATAGTGACAGAAAATAACTCTTCAACAGTTAACATTTTTTCTAACAAAATAATGTAATTTTAAAAAGAAAAATATTAGTCACGTTATATTTTTAAAGTACCATGAAAAAAGCAAACGTTTTACGTCCTGAAAACAACAAGTGGCAAACAAAAAATGCATATTTTCACGTTCAAAAACTAGTCCACATTGAACCGGATACAAGCGGTTACAGCCGGTACAATAAAATGGCGGATTTATACGGCGCTCGTAAAGTGAGAGTGCTTTTAAAATTTAAAATGAAATACCACTCGTTTAGTGCCCTATTTTCATTTATATGAGAATATCGCTAAGTTATGTTGTTTTGATACTTTCTCTAGCTAATTTTGTATTTGCAGTCACGTATTAGTATGTAATTACGTGTGATAAAATGGTCGAGAGTTCGCACCTGAGACATCGCAACAATGACTTTTTGAAGCCATGATTGTAATATATTAGAAATGTACTATATTGTTCTAACAGTGAAAAAAATACGTGATGAGGCCTTGTATACCTAAAGTCATTTAAAACAGTATGTGCAGACTTGTAAATTCTCCAATCCGAACTAATACTAGCAATATGCTAAAATCTATACGCAAAATCGTAATTTTCCCGCCAAGATCTAATCATATTATTACTTTTTAAAACCTCCGCAGATAAAGTCACAAAATTGACTAACTCAATAAAACAAGGTGACATTATTCTCGAACATTGCCAAGAACCTTTTCCCAACAAATTGACGCACCCTAATACATTATTTAATCCGCAACTTGTCTGGCAACACTGATCAAATTATAGCAGCCACTTAACGGAATTAACGCGGAATTAGCGGAGTTTTGATCCGTTCTAATTGGCAACATCGTCTAGTTGCGGGTTTACAAACTAGTGTGGGCCGGATAGGGGCGGATGTAACCGGTTTTGGCCAGTTTAGTGTCGTTTGTTTTGGGTAATTAGGTGAGAAATATTGTTATTTGTTTTCGCCCTAAAGGTATCATTAATGTTGAAATTTTGCAAGGCATGGCTGAATATTTTGAATTGATATGTACACTCTGTCGTGTAAGGGTCCATTTTTAGACCTTAAACAATGTTTTTGGCCATATTATGCTTACGTTTGCCATCAAAGAAAAAAACATGAGAAGTTGACTTAGTCTCAGATGAAATCTAGGATTAAAACATTTATTTTGTAATCTTTATAGTGATAAATATATTTAAAATATCTTGCTACGAATAATAATAAAAAATATGTACCTATATAAATGTGCTCATTGAAGTCATTACTATGAATTGTTTTTTACTTCGGAGAATTATGAACGAATTTAGTAGCTCAAATAGAAGATTTAAAAATGTGTTTGAAGTAAATTCAAATCTAACAGTATCATTGTTATAAAATAATTTCAGCTGAAAAATATTATGTTTCTTGAAAATTTTACTAAAAAATTTCGTTTTAGAACATTTGATGGACAAAAAAATTGACTCAAAAATCATAAATTTAATAAGTAACTATCTTCATGCTTTTTAAATATTCTGAGATCTTTGATTCATGTAATTGTTTGCAGACGTAATTGTTTCTTAAGTGCAAAAAAGTTTTTTTCAACTTGAGCATAAAGTTGAAATAACAGTCCTTTAGTTCGTTTTTTAACAATCTGTACTATAAAGTATTGAGATTTTGACATATAAAATGTACTCAAATGTCAGTCCCGATGGCACCCGGTAGGGACGCTTATCAGATTTTCATATCTTTGTCGATAGCATAACTATCTGGTTGTCGATAATTGTCAATGCTAGAAAATCACCCCTCTTTTATCGAGACTCTTTGCAAATACATTATTTTTATTCAAAAAAATTCACTCTTTTCAGTAATTCTTTCAATATGTACCTTCTAAAAAATTTGATTCATAGTATGCCAAAGACCTCTTAACAGCATGCTACACTGAATTCCATCAAATACACGCAACAGTATGGATCAGTAAATCATTCCGCCATTCGGTCACTTTCCAGTCGCTTGCAGAACGTTTCAGTTGAAATATGAACGAATCGAACCAGAGTGCCTTTGTGAAATATTGCTAGGATTTATTTCGTGTTTTCTACTAAGGAGAAACTAGGGAATTGATAGAGTTATAGACTTTTGGTCTAAAGTTAAATAAAGACAAAAGCAATTCTTGATAAAGACCTTTGATTATATTAATAGCCTTACCAAACAATAATGCGAAGAACAGCTTTTGACTTACCTGAAAAGAACAAAATCTCATTAATACACAGATAAAAAAATATATACATAAACGTGTGAAACAATAGAACAAGTTAAAGATAATTTTTACAAAGAAAATGATTTTATCCGAATGAAACCCGAAAACCATGACGTGTTCTTCAATTGCATTCACGCCACTGGATGGACCACATCAGTAAAATTACGGCCAATAATTACGATGACGAGTTAATTACTAATTACTTATAAAAAAATGTCCCTGCACGAAGACACTACCGTTCAGACCATAGAGTCAATATAGTATTTCTATAATAAAACTGTTTCTTTGAACAATGTTTTAATTTAACGGCATAATAATGAACGTAGTGTGGCAGTGAGCGACTCTGTACACAAGTTGGTTCTACGGGTAAATGCATTAGTGAAGCTACGCTAGGAATTATAATATGTTCATGTAGAATATATTAATTTGTTTATGTTTGTATATTGTGTGTGTGTTTGTGTGTATTAGAATGTTTTTTTTTTGATGTCAGGATCTGCTATAATAGATCTAGCAAGGAGGTCATCTGGAATAAAGGAATTGGCCTTGAATACACCAAGCTAGCCAAGTGCTGGAATTTACATTATTTTAAGACCAGTTTATAAAAAATCTCTAAGACTGGCAAGGTTTCGTCATGATGCTTTTGTTCATCGTTGGAATTAGCGATCATTATTATTATTCCTTATACACATCTAACTTTGAAAAAGATTAGTTTGTTGCTTTGAGAATAAACTCTTAACGACAAACGTGGGAAGCGAATAGCTTAGATCCATAGATCTAGCAATCAAAGGTAAATCTTTTAACCTTGGTAATTCTCATAAAATATTCTTATATAAATGATCTCACAATATTCTAAAGAAACATCATCTAAACCTCTAAAATGTCATCTATTATTAGCACAGTTAATATATGCTACATTAGCATACCGTGTTATTACGAACCACGAGATAGCTGGGAGACATGCAAATTAATAGACAATTATGTTGCTAGATGAAATTGTTTGAGCCTAGATGTTTGGTTGTTTAGTAAGTTCTCAATGTATGGTAAGGGTCTTTTCTCGGAATGAGAGAGATTGGGCTTCAGTTTGAGATGACTAAATGTAATTTGGTAACTTTTATTACGATTGTTTAGATAATCAAGTCTTTTTCAGGTTGCGATATTTTTACTTTTTCATTATAGAAAGTATGTTTTTTTATGTGTCAAGTCACTGCAAATACAATTTGACTATCACTACTATTACTGGTATTATTTACATAATATGTCACAAACTTTATTAGAATAATTAATTTATATAAAAGTATGCATGCAAACGATTTGGTGATTCCACTGTAAGTTTGTTTTTTGCTTAATAAATGAATTGAATTGAATAAGTTTTGTGTGACCAATTTCGCTCACATTTTTTGTTTACTTTGCTTCCAAAATAAAAATACTAAACACGACGCCGATATTAATTAGTAAGACTGTAATAATTATGCTGTAAATATCATTATAAATAAATAAGTAATGAGTTAAATTATAACAAGTAATGGGTTACTGTCGCGCTGCTGGGTAATCGTTTCCCCCCGGACTGGACAAAATACCGTAGAAAATATAAACCACAGTGAAAACACCTTAAATCCAGCCACCTAATCTACCTCCAATAAAAAACTGCATCAATGCCTTATAAAACTTGGATCATATTCTATCTCATTAGATTCAATCAATCATTTTTTAATCTGTAGTCAATGGCGTCGATTAGCGCTGGGTAATTAATTCCCCATCATTACAAGCTGACGCTGCCATCGTTTTCACATCGATGCTAGAAGGTAACCCTCAGTGCTACTACAGAAGACGGATGTTCGATTGATTAATTTTATATCTTGTTGATGGTTTAAAATAAAAGGATAATCAGGAGGTATTTTTTGGTAATTATTTAGCTGCTGCTATAAATATTTTATATGTTAATCCGGGTTTTAGTCTGTCAGTGTGCCAAATTTCTTCTAAATCTTTTTTTAAGTTTTTTCCGTGAAAAAGTAACGATCATACGCACATACATACAAACATAAAACTTCACAGACTTTTGGTTAGGTAATACATAAGAATACTTTAGGTAATCCGGTATTTTTTTTTCTGTATTTCGAATCTATAGGTATATCTAATTTTTATTAAGTTTTGCTTTAGCCGCGGTCAGAGCAAAATTACTTATGTTTAAGAAGATTTTAGCTATGTATTTCAGACACATAAAACTTCCATTTTGGTTGTGCTACTATTTTTTAACATAGCCTTACATCATAGCTACAAAAACGTTAAAAACAAGCCATAAAAATAACTTACCGCTAACAGCGAAACTTGTACAATTGAACTAAAACTATCAAACGTGCAACGTGCGAGATACCCTGCACGTGACTCGAACCCGCTACCACTAGTTCACAGAGCGTGCCTAACGATCCGATCGGAATTTAGATTAGTCACAATGGATGGAGAGCGAATTTTTAGCACAAGAGCCTGTTATGGTGACCGAGTTAATCGGGTCGGTTAAGGAATGTTGTCGAGGAATAGATTTTGGTGGGTGGTCATTTTCTAATTCTCTATTATGAAAGAAGCATTTGTAGTTTGGCATTCACTAGTCAGTAATTTATAAAAGAGTCAAGTAGCCCTTGGCGGGGACAGTCCAAAGATGGGTGGCATAGTGAATTGGGCGTCTATGTTATATACATATAGTTCATTAGTATCTTATTTATATTTAAGTTTTTACTGTTTTTGTTTATTGTATTTTTATTGCGGTACATTGTGGACAATAAAGAGATTATATTAATATTAAAGTATGATAAGTGTATAAAAAAGATTAAGATTATTGTATAGACAGAGCTCTCGTGGTGAAAATTCATCTAGTATAATATGAAAAGTACGTGAAAGTTTGTTCATTCAATATTTGACATCGCGTATACGACAATAGACAGACACGAGTACTATTTTACACCTAGGGCTGACTCCTATCAAAAATTATATAAAAGCATAAGTAAAAAATAATCTGCACCCTACAGGTTGGTATTAAAATTCTTCAATAGTTGATTACCTATTGCACTCTTAATATTGAATTAGTTGTTGTTTTATAAATTTATTTAAGATACTCAATAAAACCCAAGACAATCAATTTAAATCACAAATCTCGTAATTCTGCCTTACTTTAGTAATATTCTACCTAAAATTAGTATTAAAATAGCGATTTACATATACAGCTTCTGTGATAGACTTAAACAAAAATATGATAAACACGACTTTATTTTTATAAAATCAAATAATTAAAAAATCGCCATCCATACTAATATTATACATGCGAAAGTAACTCTGTCTGTCTGTCTGTTACTCAATTACGCCTAAACTACCGAACCAATTTGCATGAAATTTGGTATGGAGGTATTTTGATACCCGAGAAAGGACATAGGCTACCTTATACCCCGGGAATATGAAGCGCTCCAATGGGAAAATTCTGGTGGCGGACAAAGTCGCGGGTAAAAGCTAGTTTTACATAACAAACATTTAACTGTAGGTGATAACCCTATCTTCAAGTGTAAATAAAACACTTCCCATGTAACTTCACACTCGACAATTCGCAAGTGTGACAGCGGCCTAAACCAACAGCCTAAGTAAACGAGACGTACAAACGAAACTTAGGCTGTCTGCACACGCGTTGTGGCAACACAAATAAATCGCGCGTTTGTTTGTCGCAGTTTGTGTTTCAAGTTTGGTTATTACTTTTGAATGTAGGTGGCGCAGAAAACGTCCATTTCACGGATATATTTTGGTGTATATAAAAATAGGCACTCCTTATTTTCAACCCGTAACTGTCCCACTACCGGGTAAAGACTTCTATCGAGGGAGGGAGGGAAAAGGCCTTGAGTCCAACACGAATACACAGGAATAGTTGTTGTTGTCGTATGGTTAGTGGTCAACCTAGTGTCAAAGATGTTCAAGCCGCCCGAAGGCCTTTGACGTGGCTTGACGACTGTTATCTCGATTGACAACGATTGGGACCGATTTTTTACGTGCCCTCCGAAGTGCGGAGACGCCCAGTTCAAATACCAGTATGCGGTCACTCATCTACGGAATGACCGCGCCAAGGGTTGCTTAACCCACAGATTGTTTACCGACCGGTGAGCACAACTGGCATAAGAAGATATATAAGAGGAGTATACTTTCCCAATTTCGTTATTAATGTTAGTAGTCCCATCTATAAATATATCAAGCAAACTCAGGACTACTGAGAATATATTTTAACAACAAAAAATAATGTACTCGTAGTTCAAAATACAACTAGTATAGTGAAGCACTCTAAAATACTTAATTTGTTTCATTTACATTCATACATAACAACATACATACTTTACGTAATTATTAAGTATGTTAATGTAGTCTTTGATATGCTACTCGTGAATTATTTCACGTTTTCAGACATGGCATACATTGATAATTACGCATTATCATACATAAATATCCTTTATACTTGCGTAACACATACACTTGTAAGGGATATATGAATATACTTAGCTTCGTCTTGAATCGACTTCCCGGGAATAAAGTATCCTATGTATTAATCCAGGTTATGAACTATCTGTGACCGAGATCAAAATCGATCGTTAACAAACATCTTTTCAAATATTCGGACCCGGCTCTTAACCCATGGCGGCTGTGGTGGGACCGCAGGGCCTGGGAGTGGGCAGACTACCACTCTCGGGCTCGTTGGTCGACGAGGAGGTGGCGGCGGCCTACACACCTTTCCGCCGCCGGCGGCCGGGACATGCTGCGCATCTGCGCGTGGCCTGTCCCGGCTTCCGAAGGCCCCCTGGCTGGCGAACTCGGGGGAGTTTTCTGGCCACTGCACTAGGGGGCATGTGGGGGGACGGCACCCGTGTGTTGGGGTGTCGTCCCACACTGTGGACGGGTCCACATTGTAGACGGCCGCGTCGGGGCCGCGGATGTGTGCCTAAAGGCGTTCCCGTGGCCTCGGCACTAAGCGGCGAGGAGGAGGCAACACCTTGGTGGTTTAGTGAGTAGGCCTTGCCCTTCTGGTTCGGAGAGCCCCACATACCCCAGCGCTCCCCCGGGCGTTCCGGATGCAATTTCATGCATAAACCAAGTAAAAAAAAAAAGGACTTAAGCTGTTATTGAAACCACACATTAAAAAAATTGCGTGCTCAGAAAAATGCAACCCTAAATATAGCTTTTCAATTTCAATTATAACATTAGTGTGTAAGATTCCACAATTCAGTTAAATGACCAGTGCTGGCTAGTTTTAAACCAGCCATTATCCCCAGATAACTTAAAGTCCTAGACACATTTCTTGCACCATATTTTTTTCCACTCATCTCTTTATCTCAATCCTCTAATACCTACCGAACCCTACCAAAGGTTTTATAAAACTCAATTAAAGTAATTCTGTTCGAAGAAAAAGTCCAATTAAGTGTTCATTCAGCTGACAACACGAATATCATCTGAGTGAGTCCTTTCTAATATTGAGACGGTTCATTTATTTTCACGTTTTTATTTATTTTGCTTTTTACAAATTGATTTTTATGAGTCAGTGGTTTTGGTGTGAACGACAGACAAAAGTTTTTTGACACCGAGTATCGTATTATTGTCCAATGGAGTGATAAGAAAGTATTTTTTTTCTTCATTTGTAGTATTATTTAAGAACAAAGTGCGTTATGATAAATGTTACATTAGCTTTGTCAGCACTCTTTGACAATATGCTACAGAACACACATGAAAATCTAAATCAAATAGAATTGAGCCTAGTGAAAAAGCTAGTAGTTACTAATATAAAAAAGAACAAGTAGCTCTACTCTCCATCTTAAACGACTAAATCATTTAAGATTTAACTTGGCAGTGTGTTATATCGTATTGGCTCCGAAAAGGGTCAAAGACATAATTTTTGGGTAGAGAGAGAAAGTCTACATACGTGGAGTTATAGCTAAGGCTACTTAATTACTAGGTATTTGTAGGTTGGTATAGCCATTCAAATTGATTTACTATTAACAATTATATCAATCACTTGACTGTAGTGTAGTGGAGCTATCAATTACATTCCTACCACATTATACCAAATAATATGCATAGCTTCTATGAACAGTGTGGTACAAGGAATAGACTTTAAGCGTTTGTTTTATTAATAGCGGAGAGTAGACAGAATGTTTGTAGTTTTATAGAAATAGATTGTTGGTTTAATCTTGTATTAGGCATTTTTGTTCTTAGTGGTCACTAACTCAAATTATATTAAAAGCAATTATAAATTTTTAGATATTTGAAATAAGACTCTATTTTCATGATGGGTAATGCTTGGCAGCTATATCAGTCAGCCAGCTGTGCCCACGGTCAATGCAATTCGATCAAAACGTGGGATAAACAAAAAAGTTGAAAGCCTGTTGCGTTATAATGTGTTATATTATGTTTGAAATCATAAAACAGAGTGCGATTTTGTATAGAAAATACCTACTTTTATTCCCCTTTAAACATTTTAAATCCAAAATAAAACTTTTAAATGTAGTGGCATATAAAAGCTAACATTTTAAGAGATAAAAGTCTCTGCTTATAGCTTGTACCATACAAAACGGGTAACAAATTACCGCGGCTATTTCTCAGCAGACGTCCAGTGCAAATTGAGAGCGGCCTGTAATCCAAGCCTGCATACATACGTGAGCAGATGAGTGAGCCGCTAATATAGCGCGCAATGTATTGTGTAGTCAACGATAGAGGGTAATGGGTCGAATGAGGGAAGATGGCTGCTTAATTGAAAATGGTATATTATTCATTTACTTATTTTAGTAGCTAAGATCTTAATAGCTATTTATTTTGGTTATCGATACATTACTGTAGTATAATTTTCGACATTTGGAACCTTCGAGTTTTGAGAGTTTGACATTTACAATGAACTGCCAATATAGTTGCATATAAAGCTTGTGAAATCCTAAATTTTATATTGTGTATTTAGATATCCAAAAAAAAACCGTTCATCATATTTTTAGCAAACTACCCTCTTCTAAGACACAGCTTTTAAATTATTTGCTACTAGCTGACTCGCGCAACTTCGCTAGCGTCATATAAGAGAATGAGTCAAAGTTTTCCCCGTTTTTGTAACATTTTTTTACTGGTCCTATTGGTCGTAGCGTGATGATATATAGCCTATAACCTTCCTCGATAAATGGGCTATTTAACAGTGAAATATTTTTTCAAATCGGGCCAGTAGCTCCTGAGATTAGCCCGTTCAAACAAACAAACAAACAAACGAACAAACAAACAATTAAACAAACAAACAGACTCTTCAGCTTTATTATATGTATTAGTATAGATAACAAACGTGAAAAACAGCGTTATTTTCTACTACCAATATACAAAGAATATTCAATTAATTAATAAGCACACATAATTGTGTAAGTGTCCACAGCTTCAATCATTTTCTTGCGTGACACGTGACTCGTGTGATGAATCTGTGCGGTGCGGAGCTGAACAAAAACTGTGCTCCATCGATCACTGTAACATGTATCTTTAATATCTGTGAAGGTCCTGCTTTGTATTAATCTGGTTAAATATCGATAAGTGATATTGGCAGCAGACCTTTACGTAGTTGTGATTAGGGCGTTATTACGATTGAAAGATCTGAGGTTCAAATCCCACCCCGATAACTCACGCACTAAGAACTTTTCTTGTGTCCTAGGATTATAGTGCAAAAATACATACGAAAGAAAAAATATTTCAGCACTAGCTGACCCGGCAAACGTTGTTTTGCCATATAAATAAAAAAAAAAATAGTGTCACTTAGGTTCGGTCAAGCCGTTTCGGAGGAGTATGGCAACGAAGACTGTGACGCGAGAATTTTATATTTTATATTTCTTTTTGTGAATGTAAACCATTCTCAGATCCCCTTGAACACACACAAAAAAATTCATCAAAATCGGTCCAGTTGTTTAAGAGAAGTTTAGTGACATACTCACTTACAGAAGAATTATAATATACTAGCTGACCCGCGCAACTTCGCTTGCGTCACATAAGAGAGGTCATAATTTTCCCCGTTTTTGTATTTTTTTTTACTGGTAATCTGCTCCTATTGTGCCTTACTTGTGTAGGTACTGTTGAGTAGTATATGCGTGAAAGAGAAACAAACATACATACATACTTACAAACTTTCGCATTTACAATTTTAGTAGGATCTGTCCACCAAATTTCATCAAAGTTTTTCAATAGTTCTTGTGTGAAGGTAGTTTGAAAGAAACAATCATGAGGAATGGAATGTTGCATTTAAGTTAATAAAAACTTTGTTTGATACGTTTGTGGGGTTTTCTCTAAAACTACTGAATTATTTCACGATTTTACTAATACTAAGCTTAATTATTCCTTAACAACAAAATATGCTTTTTTTTCACGAAAAATATTCTCAAAATTATTTATGTATATCTGTTAATATAACGAAGTCGCGCTAAGGCATATCCGCCATTCAAACAGTTGCCATGACAACGGAATTTTGTTAATTCAATGTCATTATGATATTGATTATTTGCGACTTAGTTTTTTCTTTCGAATTTTCCCGGGAAATTCGTTATTTTCTCGGGGTAAAAAGTAGCCTATGCCCTTTTTCGGGTACCAAAATATCTCCATACCAAATTTCATGCAAATTGGTTCAGTAGTTTAGGCGTGATTGAGTAGCAGACAGACAGACAGACAGACAGACAGACAGACAGACAGACAGACAGAGTTACTTTCGCATTTATAATATTAGTATGGATTAGACAAATATTTTCATTGTTTGAAATTGAATCGACGACTTTCTGTTCAAACGTTCACGTTGGATGACATGGCGACTAGCTTAACCACTAGTCTTCTTGAATATCATTACTCCTATGTCTACTGGAGTCATGACAGCCAATCATAATACCTTTTGGTTAGAATACCAACCCAAATAGTAATTAAAATTACCGACTTTCGACGTCACACAATTTGCTACCAGGAAAAATAAGTAATTAGGATAGTTTGATATAGTCGATTGATCTAATAATAACATACATACCAATCAGTCAAACCCATCAAAATCTCCACCGAATATTTAATAAACAAATCACCCACAAGTAACCCACTGAACAGATGTCCGTACAAACATGAGTGGTTATTTAACTGACCTCTTAACAAAGCTCGCTGGAGCGTCACATTGTTACGATCACATTCACTGGCGCACGGCCAAGAGTACACGATTACGAGTGTGGTAAGTAATATGTAGTGTAGAGTCTTTAGCTTAGACTTGTAAAGGCTTCTTTTTGAAGTGAATTGAAAGCTATCTGCTTGTTGTTAAATTTTGATTTAGAAATGGTTTTGTGATTGTGGCCAGTGTATCTTGTAGTAAAGGTAAAAACAAAGCAGAGCAATATTAAGTATAGTGATATTTTCAGTCGAACAAATTCGCCTTAAACAGCCATTTCAGAAATATATTGTAAAAATGTAAACAAGGATACAAATTATAAACACTTTGACACATTGATACATTTTAGCCACTTCTTTCTCTTTACTCCGCAATCGTTTGTAATGCTGTAGAAGTATGTTTAGCATGACTGGAATTTTCTTAAAATAATTTGAAATTTTTAAAATATTCAATTAACTTATTACTTCAGTAAAATATTGCCATATTCACAAATAAAAATCATGGGCGGAACTGACCACAGTTAATTTATTTATTATTTATTTATTTATTGTTCTTTTACAATTTACCTTAATCTATTAACTATTTTATACTCGCCAAACTTATTAGTTAAACTTATTAATGAAAGTTTATATTTCATATCTGTGGCGACCTATTTCATTCGCCCACATTCGCTTGTAACGTTTCCGAACGCAACCTGTCAAATCGACTTTGACAGTTGGGTTCGCGGAGCGGGGATCTTTTTCCCGCGCGAACATTCTTTGACGCGCCAAAAAGTAGAATGGACGCAGGTCCATGTTCTGTAACATATAACTCAGCTTAAGTGCTGACTCAACATTGTACATATAGTTATAGTTGTACTAAAACTTCTGTACTAATAATCTAATATAATATAGTTAAATAGTAACCAAGTCGTTTGTTTCCCGACCTAACGCCGCTCACGAAGCATCCGCCAAAGTGGTGACCCCGACGTGATCGAATGTTGCGGCGTGTAGGATCCTGACACTGACTGCCTATCTACGTGTTCCACTTTCCCGTGCACGGCCTGCTGCCTGTTGTGTAACGCCTGCTTCGCCTGATTGCACGTGGTGTTGGTTCGTTTTGCATGCATCATTTCATAGAGAAGCAATCTACTAAGGGATTTACATTGGTCTACATACTACAAGCTTCAAGGTACTGGCTTCTTTATTAACTAACTACCACCTCCTGGCACTTTCATCACTGGATAAATAAAGAGAATACAAGTTTCGAAATTTTACAAACAATACAGTTCATTATCAAGTTGTTGTGCCGAGATGTGTGAGAAATTAACAAGTGCTACTTACTAAAGTGTGTGAGTTATGTGGTTAGACTTTGATTTAACTGACTTTAGTAACTTAACTACATTATTCTATAAAAATAATTACTGTTAACACTGCATTTTTGATTTTATGTATGATTATGTTAGCTTGTAAGTGTGTATGATATAAATTCATAGTCTGCATATGGTGTTCTGCACAAAGTATCTACTTTTATGGTGTTCTGTTTATCTTTTAGCTTTTTAGTATACATTTTATGCCTTTTATTTATATTGTGTTAGCATATTTTAAGTTTTCATGTAAGGTTTAGTTTTATATTAATATTTTGGTTGTGATTGCTGTCTGATTCAGGAACAGCCCCCCACGGAGCATTACATTTAGTATATTTAATCTATTTAAAGAATTACTTCAAAGTGCATAATGGCTGAAGCTTTGGATGACAAAATTAAAAAAATGCTGTCGGAGAAAGCTGTTTTAGAGCAAGAATTAGAGTCACTCTCTAACAAAAAGTCTGAGAATGGAGAATGTTACTAGGTATGCCAAATCGCTTTAAATTTTGACACAGTATAGCCTGTGTGTATACATATAAACTAGTTTTTGTTTCAGTTAAAAATACCGAATAGTTTTGATTTTATAAGCATTCAAAGTTTCGAAAAATATCGAGTCCCGCTAACGGCCGCGTGAGTGGTTGTGACGTCATACTACTACACTTGCGCCGCGCGGGCCGCGTCCCGCTTAGTATTAAGTTGCCAGCCGTTGTTGTTGGTGTAATAACTTGCGCAGTATTTTGTTGTGTTTGCATCCGCTTATTACATTTATGGTGTAGTAATAGTAAATATTATTCAATTAATAAAATGGATGAAGGATTTGAAAAAGGGCAATCGGATAATCTACCTAAAATAGATGAAAATAATGTTTGCGCATTATTTATCAACAAATAGAGATTTTGTTGCCTCCGAAATCCTTTTTATTATTATAAATACGAAAGTTTGTGAAAATGTATGCATGTATGTATACATACTATTGTATTATATGTATACTATTTATTTATTTGTACTATTTACTCCGTACGTTTGGCGCAGTGGTCTAAGCGGTCACCTCGCCGCAATAACCGTAGCGTATGGAGGTTTTGAATCCCATCCGGGACAAATCTTTGTGTGATGAGCACGAGTATTTGTTCTGGTTGTCAATTTATCTATATATTGAGAAGTATATGAGTATGTTTGTCAGTTATTTGGTTACCATTGTACAAGCTCTGCTTAGTTTGGAATCAAATGACCGTGTGTGATTTGTCCAGCAATATTTAATATTTAATTTATGTATATATGTATGTATGTATATATGTATGTACGTATGTATGGATGTTTGTATGTATGTATGGATGTTTGTTACTCTTTCACGCAAATGTGACTGAACCGATTACGATGATATTTGGTATATAGGTAGCTGAAGGCCCAGAATAACACATAGGCTACTTTTTATCCCAGAGTTCCCGAGGGATCGGGATTTACACGGGAAGGGTTTCCATGGCGACGAAGTCGCGGGCGGCCTCTAGTATATTAAACATATTTGTAATATTTTCTACTAGAATATTAGAAAGCTGAAGAGTTTGTTTGTTTGAACGCGCTAATCTCAGGAACTATTGGTCCAATTTAAAAAAAACTTTCACTGTTGGCTAGTCCATTTATCGAGGAAGGCTATAGGCTATATATCATCACGCTACGACCAATAGGAGCAGACTACTAATAAAAAATGTTACAGAAACGGGGAAAATTTTGACCCATTCTCTCTTATGTGACGCAAGCGAAGTTGCGCGAGTCAGCTAATGTTAGATATTCACGATCACGCATATTATAAAGAAACAATTTTTAATCGAAATAATCGCGTACCTACTTATTGATTTTACATTTTTCCTGCCACAATAAAAACAATAAATTCGCGATCAATACGGTTAGAAATTGTTTCATTATAAGATAAAGTTAATTATTATTACTTATATACTTACCTACATAAAATTTTATTACATTTAGGCACAACATATGATTTCCTTTTATTTGAATTGAACATTTTTAAAAGTATTTAGGTATAATTTCAACGCACCGAGCGCGCGACCGCAAGCGGACTGTGTGAGCCAGACTGAGCGTAGTGTAGAGTGACGTCACACCGTCCCCGAGAGCAAGCGCCGTGCGGTTACAACTTGTTTTACTTATAAATCGGAAACTAATTGAGATATCGAAGTAATTCTTTCACTAGTATTTTTTATTTTTAAAAAAGAATAAGGAGGGCTAAAAATCAAAATTTGTTAACATTCTCCATTGTAAAGTGTCAGTTAGGTTACCTCCATTCTGGCCAGACAAACCTGCAGTCTGGTTTGCACAGGTTGAGGCTCAATTTGAAATTGCTGGAATTGTTGCAGATAGGACTAAATATAACTATGTTGTAGGACAAATTGACCATAAGCTGGCTGGTGAGATTGAAGATATAATCACCCAGCCTCAAACTGCTGGTCAACAATACTTATTATTAAAAACTGAGTTAATTAAACGGTTATCCATATCAGAAGCGCAAAAAGTCCGTAAACTTTTAAGTGATGAAGAGTTGGGAGATAGAAAACCCACACAATTCCTACGTCACTTAAGATCATTAGCTAGAGATTCCCTATCAGACCAAGGCATTCTGCGGCAGTTGTGGTTGCAGCGTCTCCCTCAGAGTATTCAGGCAATACTTGCGTCACAGCCAGAGCTTACATTAGACAAATTAGCAGAGCTAGCCGACAAAATTGTAGAACTCTCAGCTCCAGTTAGCCCTATTTGTGCTGCAATTACTCCGCCTGCAGACACATTATTTCATTTAATTTCAAAAGTAGAAGAACTTTCTAAGCAGGTTTATGCCCTGTCCACTCAAGGACGAAGCCGTCCTAATAGTAGGCCTCCGACCAGCAATAGATCTTCGCGTTCCTCCTCACCAACCGGGAAAAGGTTCTGTTGGTATCACGGGCGTTTTGGAAAACGGGCTATTAAATGCATAGCCCCATGCAATTGGACGGCGGAAAACATCAGAAGCAGTCAGTAGCGGCGGCGACTGATTGCTCTTCGATTAGCGGCCGTCTCTTCGTAACAGACAACCAAACGTCAATTCCTCATCGACACAGGCTCCGATTTGTGCTGTTACCCATACAGCTGGCTTCCTCGCCGTCGAGAAGATACCGACTATGAGCTGAGTGCCGCAAATGGCAGCAGAATAAAAACTTTTGGGACTATAACTGTTTGTCTCAACTTAGGGTTGCGTCGTGATTTTGTTTGGAGATTTGTCGTTGCTGACGTTCAAAGAGCAATAATAGGTGCTGATTTCTTGGCTCATTACCATCTCTTACCCGATTGCCGTTACAAGAGGTTGATCGACAGCACTACAAAATTATCATCAGTGGCTACATGTACCAGTATTGATCAGCCCAGCGTTAAGTCCATAGTCAGGAATGATTCTAATTTCGCTTCATTGCTCGCCGAGTTCCCGGACATAACTCGACCACCCGGGTTGCCTAGAGAAGTTAAACACGACACGGTACATTTCATAAACACGTCTGAAGGACCTCCCGTATCATGCCGTCCTCGTCGTTTAGCACCCCAGAAGCTAGTCTCCGCTAAAAAAGAATTTGAGGAAATGGTTCGTTGTGGCACGGCAAGATCTTCTAAAAGTGCGTGGTCATCTCCATTACATATGACTTTAAAGAAAGACAACACCTGGCGCCCGTGTGGAGATTATCGTGCTCTGAATGCGAGAACTATACCAGACAAGTACCCCGTCCGTCACATCAATGATTTCGCGCACAACTTGACTGGAGCAACGGTGTTCAGCACGCTTGATTTAGTTAAAGCCTACCATCAAATTCCTGTTCACGAGAACGATATCTCGAAGACGGCCATCGTCACCCCGTTTGGCCTCTTTGAATTTCCTTTCATGACCTTCGGGCTACGAAATGCTGGTCAAACCTTTCAGCGGTTTATCGATGAGGTCACACGGGGACTTGATTTTTGTTTCCCATATATTGATGACATCCTTGTCTATTCGAAAAATGAATCCTGTCATAGAGAACACCTTCGCATTCTTTTCAAACGTCTTCAAGACTACGGAGTTGTCATTAACTCTTCTAAGTGTGTCATAGGCGCGAAAGAAGTACAATTTCTAGGCTACCACATTAGCTCTAACGGCACTCGTCCACCGAAGGAACGTATTCAAGCTCTTCTAGATTTTAAGCCCCCTGAAACAGTTCAAGGTATGCGTAGATTTCTGGGCATGATAAATTACTATCGGCGATTTATACCCCAAGCTGCAAAATTTCAAGCTCCACTAATTGATACTTTGACATCCACTAACAGTAAAGGCTCCAAGCCGTACCCCTGGACGCCAGAGCTGCTACAAAATTTCAATGAATGTAAGAAAAGTTTGTCCGAAGCTACCTTGCTGCATCATCCTTCTTCTGAAGCTCCGCTTGGTTTATACACCGACGCATCAAGCATTCATATCGGATCGTGCCTTCAGCAATTTGTAAACGGTCAATGGGTACCACTCGCATTTTTTAGTAAAAAATTGACCCCTCGTCAGTCTCAGTGGCCTGCATATTATCGGGAATTGTTAGCAGTATACGAAAGCGTTCAACATTTTCGGTACATACTTGAGGTGCAACATGTAACAATTTACACCGATCACAAGCCGCTCCTATACGCTTTTATACAACGTCGTGAAAAGCTTCCACCAGCGCAACTTAACCAGCTTACCTTTATCAGTCAATTTACGACTGACATTAAGTACATTAAAGGGGACGAAAATATCGTAGCTGATGCTATGTCCCGTGTTGACGCGATTGCCTTGGAGCAAGAATATGAAGAACTTGCTGAGGCCCAGGACACAGATGACGAAGTGAATAAGCTCATGGCAAATTCCAGCCTTAAAATAGCGAGAGTCAACATATCCGGCATTTCTTTGCTCTGCGACATCTCGACTGGAAAAACTCGTCCATATGTTCCTCTTAAAATACATCAGTTAAGCCATCCAGGCATTCGAGCCACTGTTCGTCTCATTACCGATCGCTTTGTTTGGCCATCTATAAACAAAGACTGTAGAGAGTGGGCCCGCACATGTGACGCATGTCAACGCAGTAAAATAACTAGACATAACTCTGCACCCCTTGCTAACTTTAAAACTCCTTCCGGCCGTTTCCAACACGTTCATATTGACATAATTGGACCCTTGCCGCCTTGTAAAGGTTATCGCTACTGTTTGACAGCAATTGACAGAGCCAGTAGATGGCCCGAGGTCTGGCCCATGCAAGGCATAACGGCCGAAGAAGTGGCAGAAACATTTGTTAGAGAATGGATTTCCCGTTTTGGTGTTCCAGCCATCATCACCACAGATCAGGGTACTCAATTTGAATCGGACTTGTTTCGCAGATTGCTCCAAACTTTCGCAACAAAACGGATAAGAACTACGTCATACCACCCCCAAGCAAATGGAATCATCGAACGAGTGCACAGGCAATTAAAAGCGTCCATTATGTGCCACAACGGCGAATGGCTTAGCGCTCTGCCATTAGTTCTCTTAGGAATGAGAACAGTATTTAAGGAGGATCTTAAAGCCTCAGTTGCCGAAATGCTTTACGGTGAAACTTTACGTGTACCTGGGGAGATATTAGTACCAAATCCATGTTCGGTTAATTTCGAAGACCCAACTGACTTCGTCGTTAAACTGCGTCGCCATATGTCAAAAATTAGACCCATCCCTGCATCTCGACATACTATTCCAGCTGCCTTTGTGTTTAAAGAGTTAAATTCCTCTTCACACGTCTATCTGCGAGAGGACGCGGTCCGTCGAGCGTTGCAACCCCCCTATAACGGGCCATATTTAGTAATAGAACGGTCAAACGACGGCAAATCTCTAACACTCGATATAAAAGGTAAAAAAGTTACAGTAAGTGTGGACAGGGTCAAACCTGCATTCATTGAACTTGTTCCTCCCAAACCCGTTCCTCCCAAACCTGTTCCTCCCAAACTAGTTCCTCCCAAACCTGTTCCAGATATACCAAAACCTCAGCCACTTGCCGCAGAAAAGTCCATCAATCCAACAAGTAATCCAGCCTACACTACGAGGTCAGGCAGGAGGGTTAGGTTTAAGGTATTCAAAGACTAAATTGTCTTTCTCCGTGGGGGGGTGATGTGGCGACCTATTTCATTCGCCCACATTCGCTTGTAACGTTTGCGAACGCAACCTGTCAAATCGACTTTGACAGTTGGGTTCGCGGAGCGGGGATCTTTTTCCCGCGCGAACATTCTTTGACGCGCCAAAAAGTAGAATGGACGCAGGTCCATGTTCTGTAACATATAACTCAGCTTAAGTGCTGACTCAACATTGTACATATAGTTATAGTTGTACTAAAACTTCTGTACTAATAATCTAATATAATATAGTTAAATAGTAACCAAGTCGTTTGTTTCCCGACCTAACGCCGCTCACGAAGCATCCGCCAAATATCTTATATTCAAAATTGAATCAAACCTTATAAATGATTAAATAACCTTTCTCAGAAAACCACCCATTATTCCCACTACATAATAATATCTTCGCAACCCCACAGTTACCTGTACCCTACAGTCTCCTCACTAGAGTATCCTCAAGGAGTCAGCGTGGCGGAACACACTCGAGTGATAAAGTGGCGAGTCTAATCGCTGCAATGAGATGCACGAGCGTCTGAGAGCACTTCACGTGAGAGCCGAGCTTTGAGTAAGCGATTTTTAATTAGTATTTAGAGCTGTTACTTGTAGAATACCTGCTAAGGTGTGAAATAATTTTGTGGTGTGTGATGTTATGGTTTGCATTGATGAATTGTATAAAGCATCATGGAAAATTTTAGTAAAAATATCTCGGTATATGGTTGAAGTATTGCACAAAAGGTTTAATTTCAATAAAAAATATTTCTAGTGGAATTCCCCGAGCTAATGATCGATGTGTGTAGATAAAATGTGGAGTCAAAAAGAAAAAAAACAAGTTTATTACATATTTGATTTTAGCATATTGCATTCTGATTGGTGACACTTCTTTTTAATACGATTTATTGCTTGAAATGTTACGTAAACTTGGCTTGTTAAATCATAGTGTGCTTCAAATCGGAGTTGAAATTTCCAAAGCATTTTACGAGAACGTAAGTTATGCAACGAATAACTTACAAACGACCTGAAAATCTACTACCATAGACGTTAGGCTAAATCAAAATTCTATTCACATTCACAAAAAACTTTTAAATCGTCTCAAGAGAATGTTACAGCATTTGATCAAACAAATTAACGTAATTAAACATTCAGCATATTGATGAGTCACGTCTAAACGACTCGATCCCAGTCGACTCGACATGACTCGATCCCACTCGACTCGATTTGTCAAAGTACACGATGTAATAGACGATGAATATTTGATAGCTACATGCTTTCGCTTTTAGCATCACTTTTGATCTTGACAATGAAAAGTATCTGTTTTTGTGTTAGTGCTCTTGCCTTTGTTTAAGAGCTTATCTCAAGATAAGAGGGTTATGTATTACAAAGTAATGCCCGCGACTTGGTTCACATGGATATATTGCCCTTAAAAGTACCTCGTGTGTTAATCCAAGTTAAAAACCATCTGTTCACCAAGATACGGATCATTCATTCAAATTTATACAGATGATAGTGTTTTTAAAATTTACAATACATTAATCCACACAAATTTTTGCATTTATACTTTAGCTTCAGCCAGGGACTTCTCCGCGTGCTGAAAAACTTCCCGGGGCAAAATGTTATTTGTAAGAAATTTCATCAAAAAGTGTCTAGTCGTTTTGCGTGATTGAGTAACAAACATAAAAAAATTTAAATTTTCCCATTTATAATATTAGTACAATTGGACCCATACAAGCATTACACACAATAAATCTTTATCTTCCAACCATTTCATTGTACGATATAAATAAGCATTGTGGCGTCAAATGAAATATATTCTGATTACAGTTGAAGTTGACGTGGGTTCGAGTCCCGTGCTAGTAACAGTTGTAGGGAAACGGCTAGTTTATCTAATTTATCTTATTTTGTACGTCTGGTTTGGTTTACTTGATGTGGGTCTTTGTATCAATCTTGTGTGTATTGATATAATGGTTCCGTTTACTTATACTAAATCACACCTGCGGATAATAAAACTATTTTTTAAGACTACTCCCGTGATAAGAATGACCATTGTGTCGCGGGGATTTTTATAAATTTACAAACAACGGACATCAAATTACAACCAGACCCGAAACAACTATCTGTGGATTGCACAAATAATTGTCCCGTGTGAGAATCGAACCCGACCTCCCGACACACTGTAGTGGAGTATTTTGATAGTGCGCAGTTTGGTAGAATCAAGACTTATCCACCCCCTTAATTTTGGAGCTAGCCCGTGCCCATTATTGAAACATAAATCTTACTTTCTAAAAGCAAATATTTCAAAATAATATAATATTAATATTATTTTAGATAATTGGCTTGGCTATATTCAGCTGAAGTCTGAAGATTTCTCAGTACGGCTTCTAAGAGCTATCAACTAAAATATCGAGATAATCCTCCGTCGTATCCAATTATTTTCTATTTAATCCCGCACTGATCTACTTATAGATTAAGGTGCCTTTTAGCTACTATATAAATAATAATTTTGATGACGTCAGTGGCTTACTCGTTTGTTTGATTTATTATTATGAATCTTGGTGAATTTGATTCGCGGCTTATGCAGGCATATATCGAAAATATGTAAATGCAGTTGTTTTCAGAGGTAAAACATATAATTTCCTGATAGTAAATAAAGATTTAGTAAGCATTTAGGAGAGAGAGAGAGATAAACTATTCTCTCCATGGTCCAATTTTTTTATCCTTTTTAGACCTGTGTAGGTGGGTCTTCTGCAATCAAAATTATTATAATCCTCCCCTGCTAATATTACGTATAAATATGAATATGAACACGTCAAAATTATTGATTTGATTTGATAAAAAAATAAGTATACACAGATAGTTTACAACCAGGATAAATTCATAAAAATACATAATAAGGACAAACTTCTCACGCGGGTGAAATCACGGGCAGAAGCTTGTACATACATAAATGACTCTCAGAGTCGCTTGATTCAATTTGTGTGGAACTGGTAGGTGGAGGAAGCTCATCAACCGCGTGCATATTACATGTGTGGTCAGAGCCGATTACATTATGTCATAGTCTTGAGGCTACGTGCAGGTAATAAGTTAGGTAATATTGTGTTTATTAGCTTGTGCATTTGACTTTCGGAAATTGATGGATGTTGAGTGTTTTAAAATATTAATTGAAATGACGTCAAAAGCTTTAAGAAAGTTGACTCTGTTTAAAATTTATAGAGACTTTTACAATTTGTAGGCGCTTCCAACTTGTAAGCATTCGTAAAATATGACAATTGACAATAGGAAAATCAAATTTTAAGTGTTCTGCTCGAACCGGGAGTCAAACCTGAAAATTTATTATGACACAGAGTTGACGTAGGATCATCAAGACAATGACTGTCTAAAACGAAAATAAAAGTAAATCTAATTCGACAATTTAGAATCAAATTAACGCTATTTATAACTGAGTATTTCAAAGAAAAAGAAAATAATACTAGTAAAAAAACTATTACCACAATGTTGGTCACCCCTACTCCAAGTTAGTCTAGCGTGACATTGACAAATGTTGACAATCCCTGTCTTTGACGAGCCGGTATTTTTCTTCCAAGCCTGTCTATCGACGTCCGCAGATCGATAGCTCGCAATCTATCTACCTTTATTTATGTGCCCCTATTTAGGACACCCTAGGTCTTGTCTAAAAGGTCAGCCTTTTTGCAAACCTTTAAGATATTATCTTAATCGCTTTTCTTTTAATCGCAAAGCTTTTTGCTTGAAAGAAAATGAGGATTGCTTTTTCAAAGATGCTTTTAAATGTGCCAGATAAGTTTGTTTGAAGTACAATGGAATCTAAAGCAATTGAAGATAACGATGTGTGCTGTTTATTTAAGTACAGCTATTTGTTTGTCTAAAATTCTGGATTTACTCAGTGTCTGGCAAAATACAAAGCATCTATGTCATAAAAACCCTAACAACGCGATTTGTATGATGAAATTATCATATGATTTTGTTACAAATTCAGCTGACAGTGGCTTGTTTAAAACACCTGCTTTATTTTAAAATTACCCAGATCTACAATTACCATATCATACACTAATTATTTAATATATTATAGATAAATTTTACACGCCAAGGCTCTCTACAAAGTTGTTAGAATATTTAAATTTATAAACCCGAAGATGACCCACAAAACGCAAATACTTAGTCCCAAATTTTTCGCATGACCCCACTAAGGGTCCATCGTCACGCGATCTTAAGTGCCCGGGTTTTGAGGAGCCGTACTCCAAGCTACCGATGAGATAAACTTGTCCACTCGATCCTTATAGAGGCCGTGCTCGGATAATAAATGCTTTATTTCGCGTTGTTTATGCTAGGCTATATGTTAGGGAGGGTTTAGGACGCTGGGCGTTTTCTTTATGTATGTGCTGTGTCACGCAATGTGTAAGACAATTTTGCAGCATTTAATCGAATTGCTGAAAAAAAAAGGTTTTCGTTATTGCTTTAGTTTTAAAAGTTTCAAAGTCTGACCGTTGACGAAATTAGACTTTGTGTATGTTTTTATACATTTAAAATATATTATATTATCAGTCTGCCACACGTTCCTACTGATGATATTTTGAACCGTTTCGGAAATAGCTTCTTAGCTTTCTGCTTGATAATATTTCAGTCAAATTCTCCTTATAATTAGCTAATTACTCAATATACTCAAAGTGTTAAACTTCGTACTCCCCTATTCACACCTCATTTTGTCTCCAACACTAAAACACTAATTTAGAAAATGTTTCTTGCTCTCCCAATTTCCTTCACTAGAATACTTTTGCTAAACAAACCTAACTAACTCATTTCACCAACAGCTGGTGTACAATAAAGGACTTTATTTGAGCTAGAACTAAAGTAACCAACTAATAACTGTATAGCAAAGCTAAGGTTTATATTAATGGCTAATATTAGCCGCTGACCGAAAGCCAGATGGCTACACTTGGGGTGAATTACTAGACTTATTTAGGTCCGGACTAACGGTCCGTTAAACGATAACTTGATGACGTAATTAGAGACTGTTGTGTTTTGAGGAAAGACGGAAAATAAAATAGATTATTTTAAATAAAAGAGGTAGAGAAAGATTACTATAGTACACGAACGCTAACTGTGCGTGACTCGTGTATGATTCCCAAACCCAAAGCAGCAAGCTCGCACACTATAAATAACTAAATGAATATTATTGGACAACTCACACACGGTCATTTGATTCCAAACTAAGCAGAGCTATACTATGGTAATCAAATTACCGATATACATACATACACATACTTACATAATAATATATTCTAAATACACACTTATATAGATAAAGTAAAGGACCGGGCTCAGAATAAACAGATACTTGTGCTCATCACACAAATAATATTGGATTCGAACCCTCTACAACGTGGCGCTGTGGTTATTGCGGCGAGGGCACCTTAACCTCTGTGCCTGAATTTATTTATCAAAATTTATAAATAAGATTATCGAGATTTGAACCTATAACCCTACCTTATAACAAACAAATCATAGAATTCTACGGAAATGAAGAAATGGCGAAATCATGTATCCATTAAACCATCCCATAAACCATATTGGCACAAAAACGCGTTATTCTCTCCAGGTACCAGGCTGGCAGATCTGAACAGAGTTAATAGATTAACTAGATTTGGCGCACCGCCAGCCGGCTTAGTTACACTAGTAATAGAACCATGGAACACTATTGGATTTTGGGCATGGGTAAGTAACAATTATTGTTTGCCAAAAGTTCCACTATACCACTGATAAAAAAATCTGGTAATATAGATTTAGGTTTAATTTGAGACTGAAGTTAAGTTTTTTAATTAAGTAATAAAAGTCTTACAGCTTTTTAAATTCTTATGGTAATTGCTAAGGTCAGTATAATCTTTAGCCCGGTTAAATTGAGTCAAAATAAGTGCAACCGTTTAATCAAGAGGTGCAATAAAAAAATTGTCAAAATGTCCTATAGGTACATTTCCTGAAAATCTACAATCAGACGTTTGTAAGGTACTCCTAGCTTAAAATTATAATGATTACTAATCAATTTAAATTAATTTACCCCAAACGATGTCAATTTGAAGGCACTTACAAAACTCTCTAAATATGCAACAATACTTAACCGCTAGTTGTTCGTCCTCGGCATAAGTTAAATAGAAGCCAGCACTGTGACGAGAGGTCAAACTCAGTAATTACATATTAATAGTTTAGTAATACAAGTTTGATTGGACTTTGTACAGCGACATCTACCGGTGAAGGACAGGAAACTGTGGATAATTTAATGGAAACTAGGTAATATAGTGCACCGCGACTTCGTACACTCGATATTACTGTATCTGATTCTTAACATTTATTATTCAAAATAAGTTTTTTAGAAAACAAAAACGGTGCTTTGCGATTTTCCATATTATTATCACTTCCATATCATTATGTTTAAGGCTATAACCGGCTGTGTATTGGTCTGATTTAAGAAAGGAAAAGAGAAAAGAGGCCTACCAAGGCCGAGACCGGCTAGGTATTCTATCTCAAACATACATATTTTTAACTAGAACGTTAATAAAGCGAGGAGGAAAGTCTTTAACATTTTTATTGAAGTTTTCATTTAATCATTTTTAAAGCATTCTGAAGTTTAATATGCTGTAAGTGTAATACCCAAACACATTTTAAAGTCTAAAATAAAATTGTAATATGGCCTCATATTAAATTTTCTTTAAAATCTTCAACAAAGTTTCAGATTAAAAACGTGTAAGCTGAAGGAAATCTTGTTTTAATTTAGTTTTGCAAGTTTTAAATAAACTCTAGTTGTATTAAAGTATGGTTTAGATCACCACGCCACTAACATAATTGCGTCGGGGGTCATGGGTTTGATAATCACACAGAACCATTAGCAGTGCGATAAACGAATAGTTGTTTTGAGTCTGGTTGTACTTTTTGTCGGTTGTTCGTATATTTGTAAAAGTGCCCGCGGCAGAATTCCATAATTAGCGCGGGAGACGCGTCACGTGTTTTTAATAATCCGATGTTTTGGATTGGATTTTAGTAAATAATATAGTCCAAAATTGTAGTCCAATAATTGAGTGGTGACCCATGACATGCATAATTTATATTTTAAAAAAACATCAGATATATAAATATTACACAATTTTACTTATAATGGCACTAGGCGCAGCCTGCATTCTATTAAGATATCTCGATTTAAATGAATATTTCCACGTATTTCCAAAATAAAGTAGACTAAAGTAGCAATTTTTTTTTTACTTTATGAAGTTAATAATGTAAAGGTTTTTGAAAAAGGTTTTGATTAAAGATGAAAAGAAGTCAGCCAATTTATGTTCACTCATGCTTTAAATGCTTCTATGCACCAAGTCAAGCAATATAATTTATATTTACATACATCTTAAATCAGATTCTTTTTTAATATTTTTTGTCAAAGTAGCGGTGAATTCTTTTTTGTTACGAAGCAAGAATATAACAAACTAGCTGACCCGCGCAACTTCGCTTGCGTCACATAAGAGAGAATGGGTCAAAATTTTCCCCGTTTTTGTAACATTTTTTATTGCTACTCTGCACCTATTGGTCTCAGCGTGATATATAGCCTATAGCCTTCCTCGATAAATGGGCTATCTATTACAGAAAGAATTTTTCAAATCGGACCAGTAGTTCCTGAGATTAGCGCGTTCAAACAAACAAACAAACAAACAAACTCTTCAGCTTTATAATATTAGTATAGATTTAAGCATAGTGTTAGCGTTTGAATACTGTTCTAAATATTTATATCGTATTTTTTTTAATTTCTGTAAAAAAAATCTTGTAGGATAAAGAAAAAAACCTTTTTGACTCAAATAACTTTAGTATTACTAAAAATATACAGCCTTCATTTCTTAATAATAACATTTATCAGAGACTTAACACTCAAAAGAATTCATTTTTCTAATCTAACTATGGTTAAAATTTACTCAAGGCGAGTGCAACCTGCGCTGCAACGTTAGGCATTTTTAAGTAAAATGCGTGTTCGCGTTATTCCCGTATTCTATTATACATTAAACATGCAACGCGAGAGTTTAAAAGTTATGATTGCAAACTGCTACGGGTCGGACATTGCAAAAGATATTCGCGATATAGAATATTTATTCAAGGCATTGTCCAAGCAAGTATAACCTAAATTATAACCTATTTATTATAAGACGTCTCAAACAGAACGGTGTACCTACAAAGTTATGAGCAGTATCGGAGAATTCCGATGGTAAAACTTGTATCAGTGCGAGTTTGGAGGAACGCCGGCCGAGTGCCGTCCAAGTGCCGTCGCGTCGCGTCGCCTCGCGTCGAGTTGCGTCCAACTTGTGTCCGTGTACTAACTATTTAGTTGTATTCTTGTTTCAGTTTGTTTAGTTTAGTTTGATAGAGTTTTGAAGTAATTTGTTTATGAAAATTATGCTTTAAAAAAATGTTTAAGGTATTACTATACAGCTCACTGAAATAACTTTTTATGTCACTAAAATTTCTCGATTTTTTCTAAAATTTCGTAATATTTCCTGTAATCACTTAACATTTAACTGAAATAACTAGACATTTCCTGAAATAATTCAATGTCCCACTGAAATTACTTAACATATCACTGAAATTAGTTAACATATCACATTTCTTAGTTAATCTTAATCATATTAGTTTGCGTATCACATCACATACAAAATTTATTAGTCATTTCCGAAAATACCTAACATCTTACTGAAAGTACTGATCTTTTTTAGAAATTCATTCACATCTCGCTGATTTCCGTCCGTCTGTCTATGTATGTGACGATAGAAATAATAATAAGTACTAAAAATAAATTGTTAATCTAAGTAAACAAACATAGTGTTATTTAATCAGTGTGGTTACTTACCGTCCACGTAGAGAGAATAAACCGAATGATTTATGATAGTAGGTGCAGCGATACGCGACCGTCACATGTGTAGCTATATACAGAGAGCCATTAAATAAGCGATCTATTGGAATATTATCGAATTTTAACAACACTCTTGAGACTATGATAAATATATTTGTTTTGACAACATTCATTTATTTTATAGATAGTGTAATTATGAAATAACTAGCTTTTGCCCGCCGCTCTCTCCACGGACTATTTTTTATTTATTTATTGCCATTACACATCACACAGTATCTACTAGATATATATTATAAGTGTACTGCCTCTGTGGCCCAGTGGTTTAGGTTGCTACGCGCCATTGCGTCGGGAGGTCTTGGGTCTGATTTCCACACACAACAATTATTTGTGGATCGCACAAAATTAAATAATTATTCTTATTCCCCGCCACGGCTTGCAGCTACATTCAGACCAACAAAGATATTTAACGGGTGCTATTCGTTCAATTATACCAAATCTGCAAGTAGAAGCTATATTTTACAAGATGTGATAATTACACTCATCTAACTACAAGTTTTAATTCTTATTCCACGGTTGTAAGAACTACTATAAAACTTATTCTCTTCTAAGAATAGTGGTCCAACACTTAAGTAACGTATTTTAGTACAAAATTAAATAGATCAGCGATTACGACAGTGTAAGAACGATTATTGTGTTAGCGGTTACCGCTGCGGTAGCAAACGGGCTACGAAGTTAGCGGGACATTGATAAAACACAATTATCAAAAAAGATAATGCGACGATTATCATAATAACAAGTATTCACATCTTACTCCGATATACGTAAGTGAAAACAAAAAACGTCAATTGCTGCAACGCTTAAAAGGAGATCATCCATTTTGGGCCTTTTTTCAAAGTGCCGGCCAACAAAAAAAAGTGGCATGTATCGATAGAGCTAGCCATTTGAAGCTATAGTTAGTATGGCACGAAACCGGTAGGATCGCTTTAAACCGAGTTATACAGGTTTGAAGATTCATAATATTCAAACATTAATTCCTTTCTGAAAGTGCTGTGAAACATAAATAATAATTGATTTTGCTAGAATTAACTATCTAAAGCAATTTTCATTGTGAAGCGACCACTCTAAAGTTGATTTAAGGTCGTAAGCACACGTATCAACTCGGAAACGGGTCGTCACCGTATCAACTCGAGCTTATCAGTATTATTTGTATGTTATTCCCTACTGTAAAGCACTTATCGGAATCGTTATGTGATCGCCCCGGCTCACGACGGTGGGAGTGGTGCGTATGCGCATTATGCATACACCAGCACCCAGGGTGGAGTGCGGGACTATGTGCAAATTCCGATAGAAGGGTGGGCATACCTTCTAAACCGCAACATGTGTCCTCATAACAAGGGCCCTAATCACAAATGGTGTCCGAAGCACAAAATATTGTTCCACATGCCGATGAGTCGGACATAACAACCCAACGGCAACACTCTAGATGACCTCTTACCTAGACGATGGTTTGTTAGTTGCACACAATCGAGGGTGCGGCCCCTTGGGTTCGCTAAGGGAGGATACGCTGACCTTGCGCTAGTCGCCAGTGACCAGTCCAGAGGCGACGCATTGAGGCGCCAGGGGAATCAAACTCGGACCTAAGGGGCCGCACCCTCGGTAGTGTGCAACTAACAAACCATCGTCTAGGTAAGAGGTCATCTAGAGTGTTGCCGTTGGGTTGTTATGTCCGACTCATCGGCATGTGGAACAATATTTTGTGCTTCGGACACCATTTGTGATTAGGGCCCTTGTTATGAGGACACATGTTGCGGTTTAGAAGGTATGCCCACCCTTCTATCGGAATTTGCACATAGTCCCGCACTCCACCCTGGGTGCTGGTGTATGCATAATGCGCATACGCACCACTCCCACCGTCGTGAGCCGGGGCGATTACATAACGATTCCGATAAGTGTGTTACAGTAGGGAATAACATACAAATAATACTGATGAGCTCGAGTTGATACGGTGACGACCCGTTTCCGAGTAGATACGTGTGCTTACGACCTTAAATCAACTTTAGAGTGGTCGCTTCACAATGAAAATTGCTTTAGATAGTTAATTCTAGCAAAATCAATCATTATTTATGTTTCACAGCACTTTCAGAAAGGAATTAATGTTTGAATATTATGAATCTTCAAACCTGTATAACTCGGTTGAAAGCGATCCTACCGGTTTCGTGCCATACTAACTATTGCTTCAAATGGCTAGCTCTATCGATACATGCCACTTTTTTTTGTTGGCCGGCACTTTGAAATAAGGCCCAAAAATGTATGGAGCGTGGATGATCTCCTTTAATTTTACTTTGGCCAGAAAAATAATTTTTGCTACACATTATATTACAAAATTTGTATTTTTAAATCCATTGCTTAGAGCATTTCATTAAAATAAAAACTTGGCGTTGTCTACATGTTACACTTAATCGAATTGTATGTTAAATTATTTTTTTTGGTTACCTGTATATTTACGTTATTTTAAAAATTGAAAATGACTTCATTGATTTGTTCAACGAATATTCTAGAATAAAGTGTATTAAAAAAATATGCATTAAATTTATTACCACCCTAAACGCTGTTTTCTTGGCCGCAACACAAGCGCGTTCCCCGGGGCGACCTGACAGGATTGCTCAACTGCTCACGGACACGGCGGATTTGTGCTCATAGTTTATTTGCACTGCACTGTACAGATGTGCGCGAAGCTCTAATGTATTCTATCATAATGTTATGTTTCAGAGAATATTGTACTTTATTAAAACTTACTGCGGTTGCTCGGATGTGTAATGAAATTCCAAAGCTCATTTTATTTAATTCTTTTGATTTTTCTTTATATGTATTTTATTGTAGTATTTAACAAATGCGAGTTTGTGATGTCAAAAACTGCAGCTCAATTCCTTACTTCTATTGACTACTGATAACCGACTAGCTATCGAGAAATTTTACACGAAAATCTGGTTAGCGTCTCTACCGGGTTCCGTAAGAACTATTTGGCAGTATATTTTAAATGTCAAACTCTCTACTTATTTTTATAATCAAATTAACCCCAAATTTTCCTAAAGTAACCCTTTTGTACGGTGTGTCCATAAAAAGAAAATTCTTCCATTAACAAAAACCAAACTTAGATAAAAAATATAACTTTATCAAAATCTTCAGTACAATATCCATATTCTCTACATTCATGCAGTCCTTGGAGCTCAGCTGTTGCACCGCGCAAGGTCACAGAATACACTTATATCTCCCAACTACAAACACTTGTATAAATAATGTATTTAGACTTGTAGTGCCCCCTGGTAATACAAAATGTAATTTGTTTTGAGGACACTGAGTTATTTTATGTTTTTATTTACAAGTAGAATTGTAGATGCACTTGCGCTGATTGTAGAAAGTTTGATGCTTAGAAAAGTTTTCAAGCACTATCGTTGTTATGTCTGTAACTTTAAAAACAACAATCAAATAGACATAAATTATTATTTTTTATAGATCTAATGTCACGCAGTACAAAACTTGTTGACAGTTCCTACATGTTTATTTTTAAATTAGAACTTAGGAGTCTATAATTACTATATTCATAATATTAAGATAGTAGTAAGAACCACTATTTTTGCCAACGATATTTTACGATAACTGTGGTTAAATCCTTCTAAGGGCATAGCTAAAACCTTACCCTTTATTTACCCTTAGTCCCTTACCCTATACACTAAACATTGAGTTTGACCCCACTATCGGACATCTGACTAAGCAATCGTTTCGTAGCACTATCATGGGACTGATAGTTGTGTAGTATACACATTACATACTGAAGGGCAATGTGCTCTCATAAAATTGTAATTTGATTGCAAATTCAACTATCATTAGGACCTTACACTTTTTGGTATATATTTAAAGTTAGGTCAATAATCTATACTAATATAAAAGTGATAAAGTTTTGTCTCTTTATCGAACTTTTCTTTTGCTCTCTTACTGAACATTTTATAAGTGTGTTGATAGATTAAAAGAAATTAATTAAGCGGCATTTTCTAAATAAAGCTATACATAGTAATTTTTCCTCATCATTTGCAAGAATTAACAATTTTAAACTCTCGCGACTTTTTAAGTTAATATTGTAACGTACTGTTTTGATAAATTAATTGTCAAAAACTGGAACACAATACTAAAGAGAAAACAAGCCAAAACACTGAACACAAAAAGCCACGAAATATTCACAAAAAACTGAACAAAACGAGAATATTTTCAACTACAAACTTTTATATTAATTTAGAAGTGCGGTGTAAAGTTCTATGTAGTGCGCCAGCCGTGCCAGGTGGGCATAGAATTACCATAATTATTATAACACAACCTACTGGGAATTCACTGTTTACTGTGAATTTTCTTGAGGCTTTTTTGCAAATAAGATGGTTCATATTTAATGTTTTAAACAAATATATTTTATATTGCTTTTTTCACGGATCGTTTTGACTTTTTAATGTTAAATTTGCCTTTTCCGTCAGCATTCAAACGCACAATAAAATTCATATCTTAGATTAATTTCTAGCCCTATACCAAAGCAAAATTTACCTTTTAGGAATTGAACTTCAGACCAATTATTTGTAAGTCGCGATCGCTCCATTTTGAACTATTGAGGTAGTATTAGTATAAAAGTGACAAAAAAAACATTTCATGTGCATTTCAACTAATATATACATCCCACTACGACACCTACGTACTGTCTCCGCCGTAGCACCGTAGTATTTCGTAGCACGATAAAAACGCTACGACACCTACGTACTGTGTACGCCGTAGCACTTCGTAGCACGATAAAACTATAAAACGCTATCCATTACCTCCTTTCAATTCCATTTGTGACAATCGGTTACACACATAAATCTCTAAGATATCCCTAAGTACCGCGTATAAAATTCTTTCTCGAGAGTAATGGCAGAAAGTTTTCAATGTTAGAAAAAGTTGGGCGACTATGTAAATGCAAGGCAATTTGTTAGAGCACAATAAAATTGAAAAATATGCATAAGTGGACTACTTTAGTTTATGATCGTTATAAGGTTTTTTCAGTTTTTTGTTATTTCAATACGTTTTTTGAGAGTGACTGTTCATGCATAGTTTTTGTAAATGTATGACCTTGTTCGTAACACTTTTTGCATGTAGGTTAACACACTGCACAAATTTGATTCTAGATTGAAAAATTGGGAAACTGTTTATAAGTGAAAAAAGCCTATTTAACAATATTACAATAGCTAAAACACAAGTAAAGAAATCAAGAGTCCCAAAGTCTCCCAAAAACCTTATTTAAATTCCTTACAAATAAAACAATAAAATATTTTACAAACTTTATCTTATCTCCTGTAAAATAAAACCTAAAAGAATTTTCGTCCGTTCCCAACGACTTACAAAAGGGTAGGGTTCATATTAACCTGGAATTTCGAACACAACACAAAGAATACCAGTGTAAGTTGACCTTCATAATTTTGCCTTCACCCGAAAGCACTACACTAAAATTATGTAAACTAAAATCTTTTGATGTTCAAATCTCACATTTACAGCAAAAAATCTGATATCAGACTTTCAAACGGATTCAAATTGTATCGCCATCTCGCTCTACACGTTTATACATCTATACGAGTGAAAGAGACATGTGTATGTTTGTCAGTTCTAGTTCGATCAAAGGATGGTTAGTTAGTGTGTTGTCTTTGATTTCGTTTTCCTTTGGGAATGTTTATGCTTTGAGTTTGTGGGTAGGACCGCAAAGGTGCCTAGATCTGGCTTTGCTGGTGACCTAGTTATCAGTCACGTTTATAAGTTACTGTTATAGTACGACTAACAGCCATGCAGTCAATTTTAACTAACACTAGACATATTTCACTTAAACATGCAAAAATGGTTAATAATATTTTTCATCAAACTTTATGTTTGTCACACTCTCACGGTTAAACTAACTGAACAGGAAAAATTGAAAATAAGCTAAATTACCACTATCGACTACCAACAACCGGCTAGCTTACGATAAATTTTGTTTGAAAATCTAATCAGCGCCTCTAACGGGCGTCATAGGAACTATTTTGACAGTACATTTTAAACATTAAACTTTCAATATTCGACAGTACCGACTGTATAGAATTGCGCTACTGTTTGTTACGCATATAACATTTTGCGAAATAACGTTGAAACGACAACGTTGAAATAACTAAAGAAAGAAAGAAAGATGCTTATTGTCACATAACAGATTACAATTAAGTGAACATTTTGAACATATGTTTATTTATTTATTAATTTATACCAGACATGAACATATAATTTTTTTTTATGTTCTATTTGTGTAGCGTGAAAATGAAGTCATCATACAACTACACTTCTATGTCTGTCAAACGTATACATACACATAACCCATGTAATTAGCTGTAATGAAAGCACTTAATGTGTTCTCATGCTGACTGTTTCATGTAATTGCCTGTTTCCCAACAACCACTGTTCTAACTCTCTCTATTACGACACTCTCAGTGGAATCGTAAAGCTAAACCGAACTTTATTCTACTACGAATGGGAATTTTATACAGGACTGGTTAAGCCTCCAGATTTTTATGTTTAATTTTGATATAAAAAAGCTTTGTGTCAGTGTCTTATTTTCGTTGGTATCAAATGAGTGCCTAATAAAATGTTTCAGTCTGCAATATTTACAATTTTAATTCAATTTTTTTACGAAAAATATTGCATAGCGAGAGCATTTTGGATAAACCTTTTAAGAGTAACTACAAGTTTAATATTTTTTCACCAACCAAGTCAACTACCCAATTGATTTTAACGTTAAGCTTTCCAGTAAAATGTCATCGGTCATGCCAGATCAGTGGCCAAATAACATAACAGTCGCTAAGCCAACTTTAACAACTTTGAACTCCAAACACTACATTGTCACTGACCATGCAGTAAATGACTAAAAGGACCAAAAATTTATAAATTGTTGGATTACTCTTTTACATATTTAAAAACGGTTCACCCTTGTTTGGTATAACAACTTTTGATGTAATGTTACTAATTCGAACAACGTTTAAGAAAATAATCAATTTGTATAATATCGATTAACATAATTTTCATTTCATCGAATATTTATTTGCGATAACAACATTTGCGCTATTGATCAAAAGGTATAATGTTCATTTGATGTAATGTTCAGGTGGTATAACATGTATTTTATCGAATATTCAATTGGTGTAGTAGGCAGTAGGTGAAGGAACAATGTTAGTTTTATAGACAACTAGCGGTCGCCCGCGGCTCCGCCCGCGTGGAGGTCGGTGAAATTTTCCCTGAATTTTGTTTGCTACAAACCTCACGGAGCCCGAGACCTTTCCAACGAATGCAAAACCGTGGCAATCGGTTCGTGCGTTCTGGAGTTATAGCGTCAGGAAGGAAAACCCGACTTATTTTTATATTATAGATGAAAGGAAACGAATTAATAATGAACTTAATATTCGATACGATCTTTCGACTAAATCATTATTAGTTGAGTAAAACATTCGTTTAAATAAAACTAGTACTTTTGAAAATTCGGTCAAATGACATTATTTCAAAGAAATAAATATGCTAAATAAAAATCTGCCAATTAATTATTCGGTCAAATGAATAATTATACGTAATGACTTTATTGTAACTAAAATTCGCCGGAGTGATTTTCGACAAAACGTTGTTATACCAAACAAGGGTGAACCTTTAAAAACGGGGTTCATATTCAAAATACAAATGGAATCCTAATTAATTTCCTTTAGATTAGGAGGTACTATAATCATTATGCATCACCGGATAGTTCAATGACCTCAAATAATTTTAAATTACAGAATTTGAAACTCCTAAGATCAGTGTAACATCAAGAGCATGTACGTTTTATGATTGTTGACTACAGCTTCCGTTGTACAAAATATATTCAACAAAATGTAAGGAATTCTCCACACATTTTCTACATTTTCTGCTGAAGATGCATTCTTTATATAACATAAGTATGTATATGATCTCGTTAACAGGGTAATGTTTGTGTAAGTTATTCAAACTGAATTTATAGAAGTTTATTATTTCTTATTTGATATCAAGTAGGTATATTTAAATCTCAAAGTTAAAAATGTGTTCTGTTTGTTTGTTGCGTTTTTTAAACCAAAACTACTTTCACAATAAAGACATATAGATCTATAAAACTTTACCTTAGGTCTTGACATAACGTAAAGGTAGGTAGACAAGACTAAAATAATACAAATGAAATTGCAAGACAAAATTATCAGTCGTGGAACTATTTATCATCGCTACTGAAAGATCTGAACATCTTTTGGGCCATAGAGCCATAGAGCCGACTGAGTCTAACACTTATGATCACCACAGATATAAACGAGATATTTGTTGGCAAAGATACGATTCTGTACTCTTTATATGAGTCCTTAAGTCACGAGCAAATAATTCCATCAATCATTGAAAACAATTCAACTCTGCCACACTCCATTAACTTCATATTCAAATACAAACCATCTGTACAAGTACAAGAAGGCACAGTAGGCAGAAATAACTGCGTTATATCGTTTATATAACAGGTTTATATACCGTTGTACCCACAGTGAGTGACGAACAAAGACGTTCTGCGCTCCAATGAAGAGTTTTAATCATTTTTCAATAGTGATGCGACTTTAAATGTTAAGTTAGTCGATTAATTTAAAGATTTAAATTGTTTCAGATTAAAATAAAATGATTTCATTTCAAATTAGTCTGATATGAGGACTGTCAAAAAATGTTTCCAGGTGTAGTAAGAAACTAATGTATTCAGATCTTCTCCTATCCTCCAAAATTGGCCACGCATTTGAGGAGATTGGAATGTCCGAATCCGTGTTGTTCAAATTGCTTCTAGACCCAATCAATCAATTGATCATGAAGTAAAGTTTGGATCATAATTTTCGGCAAAAAATTTAACTTTTAAAACACAAACAATTCGTCAATCTTTCGTTTTTACAACTAAACCATTACTCCAACAAAACCGATTTAATATTAGCATTTGATAATGATTAAAGTCGGCAGTTTTAGAAAAGACGAAATAAGGCAATCCACAGTCTTATTTATAGCCTAAAAAAAGGCGTGACAAAAGCGCCGGCGTCGCAATCTAACACAAAGTGAAAGGGTTGGTCAAGATGTTATCTTAATGGCTAAGCCTCGCTATCAATAGATGCCGAGCCGATGCCTTCGGCACTTCTGCTAACTAGTTTCTTACGAGTCACCTTGAAGAGAAATATAGCTAGAAAGTTTAGCGTTTCATTATTTGAAAGAAATATATATTTTTGAAATATTTGGTTTATAAAACAAACTTTAACATACAATTTTGACCATTTTATAAGCGACTAGGTTCACCACATGTTGTTTACAACATTGATATAATTAGAAAAAAAAACCTTGGAATAAAAATACAAACAATGTTTTTCTTAAAATATTTGTCTAGTACAATTATTATAATATAAAAAATCATAAAAGCATTTGTTTAAAATCAAATCCTTTCTTAGTAATTATCAACCACCAAAATAAAAATCTAGACCTACGAAAACCATATTCCCAAAAAAAAAATCTGTTTTTTATTCCGAAACTTACCCAAATAAAAAATCACATCAAAAACCTCACTCCACCGTCAGCTCAAATTAGTCGATTGTCAGACCGACTAACATAAACCGGCCTACCGTCCCATCACTACGGCTTTACATTATTAGATTTCATAGCGCGTTAACTGAACACTTCTTTGTTTACCTTCAACAAAACATGGCCGGCTTGTGCTCGGTGGCTTTACGAACGATTTTAATTTCTTCAGTAGTTTTGTAAGAGGAAGTTAATAGTTGAGATGAATTGTGAAAGATGTTATCTTAAAGGTTTAATTGTTTTTCTTTGGGTTGATTGTCTTTGCTTTACCTATTTTGATAAAGTTATTTTTATGTTTTTTTATCGCATATTGTTGCAGTACATTTTGAGTTTAAAACAGGTTTTTTTTTTATAAAATGGTTGATTGGTATCTCAAAACTTCAAAATTTACGCTTAAACTGGGTAAAATTATGTACTATAATTGTACAGTTACGGTGTAATTATGTATTTTAAACAAAACATTTTTCTTTTGTAAAAAAATTGCTATCCCGGCGACCTTCTTCGCGTTGATATCGTATAATCAAGGAGCCCATATTTAATTTAAAGTGTTATACTTACTATCTTCACTGCAAATATCACCAAAATCGATTCTGTGGATTAACCGTGAAAACGTTACAAACAGATATTCGCTTTTAAAATAAAAGTAGTAATAAAATTCATTAAAATGTTCCCAACCCCTTCACGTTTTCAGAAACTATAACCAACTAAGAACATAATGAGACCCGCGGCAACTTCACAAATAATATTAACCTCACACCTACATGAAAACTTCTCCATCTGTAGTTATTACAAAGTTTCCGCACTGAGAATAATTCCTGAAAGCACCTGAAAACTCCTTAGTGCCGAAACGAGCTGAAGGAATAAGGCTTGGAGTACACGTCATAGTTAACTCGTGAACGGATTATCAAGTTATGAACTAAATTGATATAGCATATGATATTCTTTCTATTAGAAGGCATACTGTTGCGAGATTTATATTCGAACATTCGTTGCAAAAGCGAGATTCTTACTTTTGAAGTGCGAAAAAGCTATAAGCTTTTTGCACGTACTGACAATGAATAACCCCCGGTTTCTGAGTACATTTAGCGGTAGTTTATCTATTCAATAGCGTTTTTTTATATGAGTTTAAACGCTATAGAATAGATAAACTACCGCTAAATGTACCTCAGAAACCGGGGGTAGGTCGACAACTGCTCTCGGTTTAAAAAGTAAACGTTGCCCGTCCTGATTACAAAAAAAAAGCTTTAAATTTCAGTTACCAATTTTAATATTTTACCAAAACGGCTAAGAATTTCACGTTCAGTTTTATGAAAACAACTGACAAAATTTCGTCTGATAATCTATCTGATACATATCCACTAGGTGCTATAGTAATGTAGTAATGTAGTAATGTGTGCTACAGACTAGTGGCGAAACTCGTGAGCGAGGCACTTAGTAGCAAAAAGGCACGGTTCGTTTTACATACAACACATTGAACATATACGTGAAGAGGGTCACTCCTTACTTTTGTGTTTTACATAATCGTGTATGGGTATGTATATGGGTCTTTTTAGGGTCTAGGTATTTTGTAATCTGTTGTTAACGGGTTATAAAGTACAAAATAAAATGCCTTGACTCTGAAATTAAATAAAATACGTAACACAAAGCAAATTAAAACATTTTATGTGTCAATGACAGGTTTCAAAATTCTTATTTGCATCATATCTATCCACCGTATAAGTAGCCTGAAGAGATTGTGGGATAATGCCACTAATTGTACTGTTATTTTACATGTTTTGTACCATTTTGTAATTGTTTTATAAATTCCGTTCATAATAAAGAGATTTAATTTGTTCATTTTTACCGATCTAAACTTCTAAACGAATTATTATCAAAATAGTTCACAAGTTCCGGCTGTCACAACCAATACTAAGTATCAAGTCAGTTTGTTAACTTAGTACAGAGTTGTACAGACAATGCTTATTCTATTGCGAGTTAAGTTCCTGTACTAAACTTGTTCAAGGTGGATAGTTGGTCAGCTGTTTGAATAGATTATTTTACTATATTGAGTGGGAATATTTGAGTTTTTAATTTTTGGTTTTCAATTGGTTGGTTTTGGAGTTTGATAACAGTTGATTTATGTCGGTGTAAGAGAAGTGTCATTTTTTTATAATTGCGTATTTGGTATGAAAAAATATTATTATTTTGTACGTCTCTTTCTTATCTCGGGACTACAGAGTCCCGGACATTTGGAAGGCGTGTGGGGGCCGAAGCCAACACGTAGAGGCCCTTTTTAGACAGCTATTATTATTATTATATTTAATTCCTTTATTTATTTATATTTCGTTTGTACATATAAAATTATTATTTAATGTAGGTATAGTTTTAATTATTATTAATAATTTGAATATTGAAAAATATTCTTTCGTTGATTTAATCAAACACGCTTACTGCGCCCAGTACCATTAACTACGATTAGCGAGGTATATCAGCTAAAACATGAGTTTGTTTTAACTAAGTGTGAGAATAAATTAACTAAGAATGTGAATGAAGCAAAGGAAGTTTGTAAAGATCATACCAAGTCGCGGTCTATGGTCTCTGCCTACCACTATGGAAATAAGTTGTGATTTTATGTTAGTATGTATGTAAGTCATCTTATTAGAAAAAAGATTGACAGCGTAAATTGTGTCCCAGGAAAAAAAATCGGGAGCGAAACCGTACTATCCTAAAAAATGTCAATGGAGACTATTTACTATTTAAATTTTCTGTTGAAACAGTCCTCCACTGACCATATGGTTAGTGTATAGAAGCCGCTAAAGGCTAAGAGCGCTTTATTGTACAATACCTACATAGGCTTACGTTCATAGTCGTTATCATTGTGCCACCAACTGGCCGACAGTGCCGCGATTTAGTTCACAATAACCCGCTGAATACTGCGATATTGAAAGCGGGCAGTTGATGGGCTATGATAGAATTGTAGGGGATAAACGTCGTTATAGTTTTGAATAAATCTGGTGTGTGTAATAATAAATTGAATTGGAAAAAGGTAAAATTAGTAATAAGGTCCGAAACCAGTTGTAGACTACAGCCACGGGTTAATCTATCATTGATATTTGAAATGCTATGCAATTTGCGGATGCAGTCTTATGGAGTTCCAAATGAATTTTATAAAAATGTATACTAATTTATGGTGTTACTTTCATTTTACGTATACACTTTTACAGCCTTATACTGACGTAAAGCAGCAAAAAGGAAAGGGCGTAACGAGACGTTAGCACGCAGACGAGGTGGTTTTGTCTTTCAGTTGCAATTATGTCAATTTAAGGGCTTATCTCATAAACCTGATCCCTCTAACCACCCAACAAATCTACATTCAAGAACTTTAGAGTATAAATAAGGTACCGCAACTTTACAATTTTCGGCATGTTTAAGACTACATCATACTTTTGCTCTAAAGTACTTAAAATTGAGGTCAAAACAGCATCAACACAACTTGTAAGGTCGGTTACAAAGTTTAATAACGCGACAGTTGACAGTGGACTAACTTTGTACTACGCTATCGACACTATCGACACTACGTAATGAAAACTCTACTTTATAGCTAGCGCGACGTTTTAGAAGTGAGTGTACAATACACAGGAATACATTCCATCAATTTCTTACCGTTTTAGTCAGGTAGACTGTAAAACCACAGGCTAGACTTTCAGATCAGAAAATTAATGACCATGTTTAAAACGACTCAATAATAGTACTTTGTCTGATACAGATATCAAATGCATGTCCCGACTTAGCTTTGCGTAACAATCGATTACACCACCGCTGCACCGATGCACTTTTAAAACAAAATAGTAATTGTAGTTTAGTAATAACTCGCGAATGCTTAAGATTTATTTCTACTGCAACAGTTTATTACATAAAAATAAAAAAATAGCTTCAAAAACGTGTAACATTCACTACAAAGTTTAATAACGCGTCAGTTGACAGTGGACTAACTTTGTACTACGCTATCGACACTATCGACTCTCTGTAATGAAAACTGTACTTTATAGCTAGCTCGATGTTTTGTAAGTAGTAGCTAAGCTTGAAGCAGTCTTTAGTTAACTTTGTATTGAAAAGCTGGTTATGTTGACGCGCTTAAGATAATTTGATGGGAATTTATTTCAGAGTTAAAGAAGTGGTATTCATATGTTTTATTTAATTTCCGTCTCTGTCTATCCCATGGAAGAAAGGGTAATATATGGGCATATTTATGATATAATATAAATTGTCGAAAGAAATTGCGGTTGATATTTTTTTTACTAGGTACTTTAATAAGTCAAGAAACCGAACCTACGTACAGTTTATACTGTTTGATACAGAATATGAAGTCTATAGTCCTCCAGAAGCTGCCTTCAAGTGAGTGCAGAAGTTCAAAAAAACATAACAAAATATTACTTCTATCTAACACTAAATTAATTTTATTACCTAAAATCCACCAAAATTTCTGTATAACATTTTTACGAATCTTTTACTAAACAATAAGTATATAGAACACTCTCTGTTTCTAATTCTCTGTAAATACGACGCACAATTTTCGTGGTAGCATTGTGTCCAGACGAGCGTCACATTATCAATGACGTCACGGATCACTCGACAAGGCTCGCACTTGACCGCGTTTCACCATACAGACGTTATAATATAACTACGTAGATACCGTTGTCATGTACAGAATAAACTGAACAAGACCAAGTTTTGTATAAAATTGGTAGAACGTCCACTGAAAAAGTACTTTTTTGAATTGCTAGAATTTCTTTCCGTCTGTATTCTACTCTTAATGTTGCTCAAGGAGCGTTAAGAGTTGTTCTTAGGAGTAAAACAGTCAATAACTGAAAGACGAGGTCTGTTCTATTTGAAATAGATGACGAAGATTATGATTATTATTATTATGTAATGACTTTTATAAAATGTAATTATCAAAAGACTAAAACGAAAAAAAAAGATTTTTAGTTTAGCAAAAATCTAAAACATTAATATCTTTAACTTATTCGTTTTGAAGACAAGAGTAGTCATATAAAATAAAAATAATGTTGTAAAATTATCTTGAATAGATAACTGCCCAACTAAACCTCTTAACCCGTTACCCACAAACTGAAACGTTAAATGAAGCAGTATTCTCACCAGAACACCTAATAAACAACATAACTATATAGTAACGTTACTATAGTCACATTGTACATACACCTATATTCTCTGTATAGTTACGAACAAAAATATATATACGACTTTTTAACTTTTAGGTATACAAAAGTCACAAGGGTCATTCCATTGCTGTTCGTCGTTGAAAGCCGAGAACGTCTAAACCAATTTGGCCTGACCAGACTTAAATATGTAAAGGCACAGTAAATACAAATAATAATGAGAAATCGAAAAAAGTTGTATTGAAGCCAAGCTGTGCGAATTAACAATGGTAATATTATCATGCAAACATCCATACTTAATATTATAAATGCGAAAGTAACTCTGTCTGTCTGTCTGTCTGTCTGCTACTCAATCACGCCTAAACTACTGAACCAATTTGCATGAAATTTGGTATGGAGATATTTTGATACCCGAGAAAGGACATAGGCTACTTTTTACCCCGGGAAAATGACGCATTTCCCGGGAAAACTCAGGTGGTGATCGAAGTCGCGAATAATCAATATTATAATGACATTGAATTAACAAAATCCCGTTGTCATGGCAACTGTTTTAATGGCGGATATGCTTTAGCGCGACTTCGTAATATTAAGAGATATAAATAATTTTGAGAATATTTTTCATGCAAAAAAAGCATATTTTATATCATCACGCTACCACCAATAGGAGCAGAGTAACAGTAAAAAGTTTTACAAAAACGTGGAAAATTCTGACCTATTCTCTCTTATGTGACGCAAGCGAAGTTGCGCGGGTCAGCTAGTATTTATATATTTTAAAGTCAAAACGACACATAAAATTCGTATGCATGGATATTTTTGCTTTTGACTGTACATAAAATGTGATACTCGCTACGGTACATATACAGGGTGTAACGTGTCGGGGGCAATGACCTTGCTCTGATAGAAATAGGATTTTCGACACCCTTACTATTGGTTTAGGAAGGTTGTACGCATTTTAGGGTTATTGGTGCGATCGAGTAATAGATGAGTAGAGATACCCATACTTCTGCTTCAAACTATATTATGCTGGCTCTGTAGGTGTTTTGCACAATATTTAAAATTAGGTTCTTCCTTGAAAAAACAGTCACAATGCTATTAAAGTTTACTAAATTCGCTTCAGCCGGTAACGCGTGAAAGCTTAACACAAAATATGTAATATTGCCATTTACAATTTTTTTCCTACAGAGATTCAATTTGTAAATTCTGATGTATTTTTGAAACAGAATTTTCAGAATAAATCCGATTCTATTTTTGGAATTCACTGTTAAGGCTCAACGTTGTACCAAATATATTTGTACGTAAAGCCTATTTTTGTTTTAAAGAAACAAAGGAAAATATATTTTTCAACTATCTGACCCGCACGAGTGCGAGTGCAAACTTTAATTCTATATTTCAACAGTTTGCAGATGAAATTTTAAACATAATTTTGAAATCTGTGTTTGAACCTGGGTCTTCATCTGTTATAGCAACAGGTTATCTTAGTAAGTAAAAGACCGCTAAATTGTTGCATTTATCATAAAAGTTTAGATACTAAAATATGCAGTGAGTGGTCTAAGCACGCGCCTAAAATTCAAAATGGTCGACGGTTTAAACCCAAAGTAACGACTCTTCAAAGTTTTGAGTGTATTAGACATAATAATTATCACTTGTTCTAACAGTGAAGGAAATCATGGTGATGTCAACTTGCATGCCTAGAAGGTAGTGGCCACAAGTTGATTCAAGGTCTAACCTCTCTCTCATTCTTAAAGAAGACCCTTGCCCAGCAGTGACACAGCAATGGGCTAAATAGTGACATATACGTATGAACAAAACTTAAACTTACAAGTAGACCTAAGTAACTAATCTCACGCACTATATCACTTATGCGATTGTAGCTAAAGGGCATACGTGCTTAGTTAACTATAATACTAAGTCTTGATATGATGCCTAAATACTAAACCCAGATTAGTGGTAGGGGTAAATAGAAAGTACATACCTTATATAATACGTGTGTGTGTGTAGGTACATAGTAGGCTTCTTGAATTACTGTTGTTGTTAATGCTGAATATGATGTGTTGGTTATAATTCTAGATAAAGCGGATATAGTCAAAAATAAAATATTTTAAAAGTAACAAATAATTCTTAATGTACCATAGAGGCAGTGAAGTCACTCTTTTCTTTATCATGAGCTTACTAACAACTAATTTAATTAACCTTAAAAGAATTAAAAAATATGTCAAAAATTACAATTCATCAGATCATAACGCTATAAAAGAAAGGAACATAAGAATGTTTCAATTTTCTAATCATTTCATTTCTATTACTAAACACAGCTTTACGAAATGTTCACCAATAAAATTATAATAAACATAACTTTGAACAAATTACATGTGAATAAAGATACACTCATATACACGAAGCCTGTCATCGCTGCTCCAGTCAGCCTGGGACCACGGCGAGTGCAACCTGCGCCGAAACGTTAGGCATTTTAAGGATAAATGCGTGTTCGCGTTAATTCCCGTATTCTATTATACATTAAACATGCAACGCGAGAGTTTAAAAGTTATGAATAAAGACGTCAAAAACTAAAAAAAAACATTCCATCAATACACAAAGTAATATATTATATGTATAAGAGTTTGTATACACACTTGGACACAGCATACTAGCAACTATATCATGTTGTATTGCGCAAACAGTTCCTTTGATGTGGTTTTTATATAGAACTAATTAAACCTAACAAATTATGGTTCTCGAAACCAGTAAATTTTATTGAATGATTAAGCGTTCCTCTGTGTTATGTTATATCTATGTTTAAATCTGGTAGAATAGTAATAATTGTTTTTACAATCAACCAGATGGATAGTGAAAAATAAAAATAGTCGTCATCCCTATTGTACCAGATTTAAACAGACAGTTTGTAATAACATAGCAACTGAGTATACTCTAAAACACCTTTATTACCTTAGAAGTATGTATATTTATTTATTTATATAAACTTCTTATACAAAATTTGTGTAAAGGCGGACTTAATGCCAAAGTCATTTTCTGCCAGTCTACCTTGGGGTGATGCAGAGATTAAATGAAGTAGGTGCTTAAATAATAAAAGAGGAAAATCAAGTTGAGAAAGAGGTTTACAAATAAATAACATATTATTGTCGAAAAACATCCCTGTTCGGCAGAAAGTACGTATAATATATAAAATAAAAGTCGTGATACATTCTTTCTACGAACTTGCATCGGTATGTACATATTATGTGCATCACATAAGTGTATACTACACTACAAATACGTTAAATACCTTCTTATTTATTTATTTATTAGTTTTCTGTACACAGTGTATTTGAACACTTTGAACTTCAGTACAAAGGACTCGTCAAATCTGACGTTTAATTTACTCACCACGGGATGCTTAAGAGACTTACCTGTAAAGAAAAAACATGTTTATTAGAACAGAATTTTAAATTGCTACAAAATAGGTACGTGACACAAAGTATTTTGAAGGTGAAACAAAAAGATTAGCCTGAAGTTTCTTGCTAGCTCTACTACTACAAAATTCGCCAATACCCGGTTTCTGAGGCACATTTAGCGGTATTTTATCTAAATATATAATTGCGTTTCAGCTTATATGAACATGCCAGTTTGAATAGATAAACTACCGCGAAATGTCCCTCAGAAACTGGGCGTAAGATCTAAATCAAAATCAAATCATTTATTTATATAGGTCAAATGCTGACACTTATGATAGTCAATGATACAGAGAGTGAATTTACCGCCAGTAGGGCCAATGAGAAGAGCTGGCAAGAAACTCCTGGCCACTCTTTTTAATCGCCAATTAGTTTTAACAATCTTTCTATTAGGTATAAAACTTTGATGATGTAAGGCTGCTACCAACACTACCGAACACACATAGGTCATAATATAAATAAATTAAAGCAATATTAAGGTGCTAATAAGTAAGATAACAAGAGTTTAAACATTTTTGAAAATGTATGTGTTTTAATCACTTCTGTATTTAAAAGTAATTATTAACAAAGGCCCCACTGCAATCAATCTTTAATCAAAACAACATTTAAATAAAATGATTAATAAACCTCAATTCGATAACAAGTCACTTCTGAAAGATGCTAAATTGTTCTTGATTCTTCAAATGATACTAAATGTTTTAAACGATGTAAATTTGTTTGACATAATATAAAGCAAAGTCACTTCCCGCGTCTACCCCTATATCTGTATGTACGTATATTTATTTTTTTTAAACTGTGCAACGGAGTTAGGTGGTGTTTTTTGGTAAATAGGATGATTTAAGAGATCCAAGAGTTTTTCGTGAAATAACAGTTTATACCGAGAGGAGCGGGGACGCGCCGGTAGCAAATTATAAAAGCTAACTCACGGGTCCACTTGTGTGTGCATGGGTTGAATATAAAAAGTATTTAAGCCTAAATTTTTGAAGCAATATATATAATGTACGTCAAGTACATTATATATATTGCTTCAAAAATTTATTGGATCTTTTCTATTTCTATGTTAAATTTCAACATAATCAGTACAACAGTTCAGTTGTGAAAACGTAACAGACTTTTATACAAAATTTTATGAATTGCATGATTGGAAAACATTGTAGGACTCAAAGCTGAAGAGACAGGCTAGTAGGTTGTAATAGAGTTGTTCAGTAAAAACGTGCGAGTTGATTGCTCGAGGTAATTGCTTCAGGCGAGGCCTCCATCAAACATCGCTCATGATTGTACTCAGAACTGAAGGGGTTTTACTAGCGCTGGATTAGGTTGTATATCGATAATAGCTAAACTGTCAGTAATTAAACTTTCAAAAATTCAGTTTTGTTTCATGTTTTGTATGTATTCATTCAGAGTCAACCATTTAAGGGATATAATTTGGATTTCTATTTGCTAGTCCGCGTCCGATTGCTGGGCAAAGGCCTCCCCACTTTTTTCCCCTCAATAATAAAAACAATTAAAACATTATTTATGGCCATGAAAATAATCAATAGGTTTACTAACTCAGTGAATCCGAAGCTAATACGTATCCCAATTAAGAGCTTATTAACTCCCTTAGTTTATAGCAATTAATACGTTATGTCAAAATAGCAATATACTTTCTAGTGGCTATCAATTTGAAGTAAACTAGTTGTCAACTGAGAGACTGGATACACAGACCAAATCAAAATTGATTCAAGTTTGCCAAACTTCTACCAAATCCCAAAACTCTTATTCAAAGTCCCACTGCACGAACTCCCAGTGCATTTTAATCAAAATAATACGTGCAATAAAAGAGAGTTTCCCCTCTATTTCCTCGCCACGTGCTCAGAGACCGCGGATGAGGAAAGTTGTGGAAACTCACCACTCGTACACTTTTAGTTTTGCTTCCCAACTTTAACCCATAGCTATTAATGACTAGTTGACCCTTTAGTTGAGAACATTTAAGCCCATTTTTTAAATGGGTAAAAAAACAATGAATCAAGATCCTCCACCTTTTTGAATTCGGTTAAAAGTAGGTCAAGTTGACCTATTTTTGAAATTATGATTTCTTAAAATTATATGAGAAAGGCGCAACGGAGGTGCTCTTGCGTCTGAAATGATTTAGCGAAAGAGTTTTTTTATAGAGAATTTCAGTTACGTGTAGAATGCAAGTGATATTTTTTAGAGAAAGGAAAACAGAAGATCTTTTTTAAATTATTGGAAAATGCTTATGTTTAAAATAGAGAACTGTATTACGCTTGTTTTCCTTTAAGATATGTCAAGTAATATTCTAGTTGCGCAATTTAAAGGCACTTTCTAATTCAAGACCTCCGTGGCGCAGTAATTAAGGTGGTCGCCAAACCACAACACGTGCGCTGAGAGGTCGCGGGTTCAATTCCAACATGAAACAAATATTTTTGCGACTCACAGCTGATAGTGATCATTTTTTTTATTTACAATTCGTTTTATTCTACACAAAGCTGGTTCTATGTTTTCGCTCTAAATTTTTCAACCAATCTCCGAAAGGTAATGTAAAAAACATAAGATCCGTTTACTTGCACCTTCGTTTGTAAAAGGTCGTATCTTCACAGCGCTTCACCCGGACCCGGATATGAGGTCGCTCGCACCGGAAATACGTACCGACGGATACGGAGATATTGTGGTTACCCGCCAAAGCGAGAGGAAGTGACGTAATGAGGTAACAGATGAATTGTTCAACTGTATTTTAGCAAAAGAAAATTAGCTGACATTTTCAAAATGTTGCGTTTTTGTTTTTAAAGTCGTTAATTAATAAGAAGATTTAGTAACTGCGTGTGATTTGTAAATGCTATAGTTATAACTGTAAACAAATGTTAGTTTTTTGTCTGTCTGTCTGTTTGTTTGTTCCGACAAAGTCCGTAACTACTAGACCTATTTTAACACAACTTACATTGAGACATAGCTAATGTTAACAAGAATTAAAAAAAAAAAAAAATATTCAAGTGAACCCATGTGGCGACATTAGTTTGGTAATTCTGAAATCCAAAACCCTGGCAGAAATTAGCAATTACTTGGAAAATTTTGTAAAGGTCAGAATATCCGAGGGTTAATAGAGATTTGGTTGATATTCCAATCTCAGCGTGAAACGGAACGTAATCAACATTTTGACGACATTCAGCACTCTGCTTAATACTGTTTAGATTACGATTTCAGGAATTAGGGGGAAAGTTTAGCTGTACTGTCATATGTTAGCATTTAAAGGCATTTTTAAAATCATACTGTTATACTCATTATATGTGGTATGACATACTTTGTAAACTATTTACTAGAATTTTCGTATTTGCTTTTAGTGTCACGATTTAAGGATGAATGTCAGATGATCTATCCGACAGATAACATCAGAATATAATGTATGATAAAACTGCCAATAGTCCGTTTGAAAAAAAAACCGATGTTTGTTCAGAAGTTTCTTAAACTAGTCATCATCGGGATAGAAACAGTTATAAGTGTAATAAAAGATACAGAATGTGTTATAAGACTCCTTAAAACAAAACTTAGCGTAGCAAGTTTTCATTTCGATCTCACTATAAGTATTTTTGCATTCTTTTTATCCAAAAAGTAAAAAAAATCGTAAGTATGTGATGTTTTGTTCTAAAGAGTGCCAATATAAAGGCGGTGGGCCGTAAAACGCATTGGCTATCTTTCGAATACAGAAACTTTTACACTAATAATGTAACTATGTAAAGAACAAAAGTATTTTGAACACAGTACAGTATACAATAGTTTGATGTAATTTGGTCTTCCGTACTGCAGTAGAAAGACAGCGTTGGCAAAGTAAAGATAAGCGAAGTGGAAATTAAAAGAATGCATTTCATTGTATATTTTGTTCCAGAATAAAACTATGGTGAAATAAGCTTGGCGCATTGTATAATGTAGAGTTGAGGTACAATGAGATATTATGTTTGTAAAGGGTTAGTACATACTTGGAATCGTATTTTGTAGGAGACGTACTATATTGAGTTCTTTTTTGCATTGAAGACATGTCTTTTAATTGAAAACATTTGATACTTAAACGTGATGTAATTTAAAGGTATGTATATTTAAATTTTAAGTAGGTAAGTCTTACTATAAGTTTATTGTGTCAGTGGTGGAGTGGTTTTATATGTACATACATGTTTGTACATTGTACAATTACGGTCTAAGATAAGAAGCCAGTATCACGATTCTGTACCACTATCGACTACCGACAGCCAACTAGCTATCGAAAAATTTTGTATGACTATCGGTTCAGCGCCTCAGTCGTTTTTTCATGTTAAACTCTCGATACTCGAAATTACGACTGTACAAAATTGCGCTACAGGTTCAATTTTCCTTCAACAACAAAATATAATCAACAAAAAAGCACATAAAAACTTAACTGCAAAAATAAGTAGCCGTAAGAATATGAAAGTGATTTAATGATTTAATATAGGATGCGATGGTTTACTGCACGTTAAACGTTAGTGCCTCGTAAAGTCATCTTATTGCACATTTATCAACTACCCTCGTATACGGCCAGATTATTGAAATGGATCTCCATAAAATTTATTTATGAGTAAATATATTTTCTCTAAATGCACCGATTTATTGAAGATTAAGACTCAGTTTCGGTTCTCAGGTTAAGACATTTTAAAACCGTGTTGGGTGTGCTTAGTAGTTTTTTGCTTAAATTTATTTTATACTAGCTGACCCGCGTAACTTCGCTTGCGTCACTTAAGAGAGAATGGGCCAAAATTTTCCCTGTTTTTGTAACATTTTTTATTGTTACTCTGCTCCTTTCGGTCGTAGCGTGATAATCTATAGCCTATAGCCTTTCTCGATAAATAGACTATTTAACACTGAAAGAATTTTGCAAATCGGACCAGTAATTCCTGAGATTAGCGCGTTCAAACAAACTAACAAACTATCAAAAAACAAACTCTTCAGCTTTATAATATTAGTATAGATAAATAGATTAGTATAGATTAGTATAGATTTAATCGTGTGAATCTTTGATTAAGTATGTTTATTTCTAAAATATTGTATGTCTCATCGAATATAATTAAAATAGTGTCAGCTGCTGACACTATTTTAATTATATTCGATGAGACATACAATATTTTAGAAAACAAGACAATATTTTAGACAACAGCTGCTGTTGACATTATCTTTTACCCAATTTTTACGAATCAATTAATTGCATCTTATGTTTCTTTATAAATTGTCACACTAACACAACAAGTTCTAAGAATGTTTCAAATCTGCCTCGGGGGCAGTCAAATCAAGTCTAGAACCTCTATATAAAATGTAACTCACAAAAAAACCTGCAAAAGTACGTAACAAAAATATAACGCCCACATTTCCACTCGATTACCCGTATGTAACTGGATACAATCAGTTGTTACCGGCGCGAACCGGTTTTAAAACGTCTGCCACCAGGGATACCAGTAAAAAGCTGTAAATGAAAACAAATTGTTACACTCCAACGCTTTTTATGGAACACAACCGAAGGTTTAGAACGTCTGTGTTTATTGTTGGCGACAGGGGTTGTAAACCTGTTAGGTAGGCTACAATTAGTAGGCGTTTTTGTGAAAATATATTACTTCTATGTAATTTTTATATTAGACAAAATCGTATTCATTGACTTTGCTCAGATTTTTATGTTTTGCAATACATTTGCACACAATTTACGTCGTTTCGTTCTACATTATTAATCAAATTTACGTCGTGTTTATACCTTCAACGACATTCCACGGAAAAATAAAATTACACAATATATCAACTATATTTTATACAAATAAATAACGGCAATAACTTTTTATCAAACTGTCAATGATCTTCTAAACCAGCAATTTATTAATAAAAAAAAAACGATTCCAGACCTCTGTTCTAAACGGAAACAAATTGTTTGCCAGTTTGCCACACAAGTCACACGCGGACGGTTTTTATGTAACAGCCGAAGGTTTACAACCACTGAACGTTATCGGGCGTGGAGAGAACACTGAACAAAAACCCTGAACAAATACAAATACTTGTGAACAATTTATTAAAGACCTGCTAGTTGTAAAACTGGATTATTTTAAACCGTATTATATTTTTGGCTTAATTATTGGTGTATCCAAGAATTTCGGTTTAGATACGTTGATAGTACATACTTTAACGAAACAAAGCAATGGATTAACAAGGTTTTCCGTTACCACAAAAAATACAAGCGAAAGGAAAACGTGAATTTGACTGCCTATTTTTTAAAATTTATTATGGCGTGTATAAATTTTCTTTTTTGAAATATCATTTTACACTATCTAAGTTTTATCTAAAATAATTAAGTTCGAAATTTTGGTATAAAAGAGTAACAAACAAGCATTCATCACAATATAACATTAGGTTCAAAGTGATCTTTATACAACCTGATTATGGATCACACGTATCATACTCTATAGGTACAGTTCAACAGATATTTTCTACAACTCTAGAACTTTCATTCGGTTTCGCTCTCATATCCCCCTGCACAAAGGTAACAATCGCACCGCAAACCTTCAAGCCTTTGTCCAACTCCAGTCTAACTGTAATTGGATTTTTCTGTTAAAAAACCACTTCAAAGTTCCAAGTAATGAATCTCGGTAAAGGATTTAATTTTCAATCAATTTTTAATCACGCTTTTAGAAGTGTACGTAGAAGCAGCGATATGAAATAGCAGTAACTGCCGCGCAAAAAGTCCCGGGTTCAAATCCTGGGTCGAGTCAGAAAGTCTCTTCTGAGATTGTCTGTTAAGAATTTTTCAGAGATTACCCGGAGTTAGGAAGTTGAGGTCGAAGACCTCCGTGCCTCGTCGGTCCTGCGCCTGACCTCTCACTGGTCGTGTCGGTTATCCATTACAATGGGTTATGAAAGTGAAGGAATAGAGAGTGTACCTGTGTATTGTGCACACACTTGGACACTATAAACAAAGTTCTGCACAGATGGCCAGTTTCAATGAAACTGACCGCCGTAGTTCAATCTCAGATACGCATACCGGTGTTGGAGTATAAGTTTAGTTCAATATACATACATAAATATGTTCACTTAATAGTGAATCACGCTTAAACATTAAATCCTTTTTACTGGCAAAGTAATCAACGCTCAGCACTAATTAATGTCCTACCACAATACGTTAATAACAAAAGCTCATGTATTCATTTCATCATTTAAACTCAATGCGAATATTTTCATCTTTTTAAACATTACGCCTGTTTTACCAAAATTCACTTGCGTTTGCTATTATCAACGTTAGTCTTATGTAATAGTAAGCGATTCTATTGTCATATACCGGACATATCACCAATCTCCGGACTTCTATTTAGAATATTTAAATATAAATAAGAAGAGAACCGGAACAGAACCTAATACCTTGAAATCAGCTATAATACTCATATAAAACAACCATTTGTACTTCGCACAAATATTTCTTCCATGTGCAAATCGAACCCACGACCTCTCGACCGGTAGTAGCGACCACCCTAATGACTGCGCCATGTAGGCCGTAAATTGATTGAAATAGGTATAATATTATTATTCTCAAACTTATTAGTATTTTTTCGTCTTTGAATATGTCCATACGTACAAAAGTAAAGTGACTTAGAACAAGCTATGTGCAGTCCAGTCATTGCTGTCCAATTGTACTCAGCATGTACGTGAAGCAGTAAAACAAATTGAACGACGCGTCTCGGGAGACGTCACGAGCTGAGTAGTAGCTGACGTATCAAACAAGGAGTGAGGACGATAAATAATTCCGTGACTGTGCCATACATTACTTTACTCTTGTTAGTACACATTCGTTTAAAGATTACGCATAATATTAACAGTGTTACTTCTACTTACATACATAAAATCACGCCTTCTTCCATATTGTGTACTAGCTGGCCCGCGCGACTTCGCTTGCGTCACAGAGAAAATGGAACATAATTTTCCCCGTTTCTGTAACAATTTTTACTGGTACTCTGCTCCTATTGATCGTAGCGATGATATATAGTCTATAGCCTTCCTCGATAAATGGGCTATCTAACACTGAAATAATTTTTCAAATCGGACATGTAGTTCCTGAGATTAACGCGTTCAAACAAACAAACAAACAATCAATCAAACAAACAAACAAACTCTTCAGCTTTATAATATTAGTATAGATTATGTATGTCGCCTATATTCTTTCAAAATAATTTAATTAAATAGTGCATGCCAAGTCTCGTTACTAAGTTGTCGAACTACAGTTTGTCCTTTGACCAGGTTTATTATATCAAAAATTAATTAACTTTTAAAATATTTTAGTCTCTTACAAATACTTATGAACTTGCTATAATTAAGTTTCAATAATTAAGATTTATGAGCTTGGAACTTAAGTGTTGAAGCACGTTCAGTATGATAATTATATTAATTAACAACTTCTACTTACTAATTAACCTGCTGCCTTTAGAACGCGGTCAAATTTTAAGATACTAGTATACCACGCTGTTTTACTTTGCATGTAATTTGATAGAGAGAATATATTTATTAAAAAGGAAACTGAGTCTTCACCTATTTTATCCAAAATCTGAAATATCTTTCCTGAACTTTAGTCATGAAACAGTCACACATAACTTATACATTTGTAATATTAATACAGTAACAATGGCGTGTTTAGATGAATCACATGAAATCTTTCTCAGATAGGAATTAAACCTAAGACCTCGTAATCGCTTCATATACCATGCAAACGACAGAAACAGACATAAATAGAATATTATATAAGCTTTTAATCAAATACATGAATGCGTTCTTACGTTTCTAAAATAGACGAAAATAAAAATAATTGACCAGGCTTCCCTTAAACTAAATAAAATTAAAAAGAACTTAGATAATAGCTATGAGTTGAGTATAAAATATTTACTTTATAAAGTAAAACTCGCGCAACGTTCACGATCGTCCACGATAATTAAAACGTTCTTCTTTAAAAACATTTTTAAAAGTGCAGAGAGAAAAACTATGTTTTTTTATGAAGCTACAAGCATCAGTGCTCTATTACAAGAAGAAATTGTTAAAACGCAACACTTTATAAAACACAATAACGTTTGTCTACCTGTTTGTTTGAGATGAACTCAAAAACTCCTGAACAGATTTTGATTTTCTCGTCCATTAATAGACAGAGCAGATTATGAGCATGATAAATCATATACATACAAATATCTATGACAAAAACCGATTTAAATGAATTCCGGAAAAGGGACGCATTTTATTACCGAAATTTGACAATAATTCGTAAGTACTTGACTCAAGTTAATAAAATTAGTGAGGATTAACATCAATTTGATTATGCAAAAATATTAAAGAAAATGTTTACCATATAATAGGATACGGGAATTTTATTTCCTAATTTCATTCCAAGATAAAAATGCGTGTTTCCGTTATTTCTAGTATCCAATTATATATAAAAGAAAATTCCTTGCTTAACAACTTATTAGCAGTAGCAAATTACTAAGAAATAACATCGCAGCTACATGTATATACAAGTCCCATCACACTCAATCTCTGACAAGCAACGCAAATTGAACGCACATACAATTTGATGTAAAGATCTCATTCATACAAGTACTTGTAACGAGATCGAGCATCATGATCGAGCCTCTGAGACTACACTTATACTCAATAAGCTCAGATTGAGTGTCTTGGGAAATTGACTTTATTATTACTACTGACTTTTTGTGTAAGATTTGAGAGGAATGTTTTTGTGAAATGTAGCCTGTTCTTTCTCGAGATAATTTATTTTTTTCTAATTTAATCTAAACGATGATTAGGCTATGAGAGACTTGTAGGATTTATATAATTTGTATTATTTATTACAGTCGCATTGGTGATGAGAATTGCACTTATTTTGTACTAATCTGAAAGTAGGATAGACTGCCAAGAATGTTTTTCCCAGACCATGCCAACTGAAAATACGCTATAGTTAAAATATACTTTCTGACATCAAAATACTTTTTCAAAAATCAAATAACTATGTAATTTGTCAAACACTCAAATAAAGTATAATTATAGGCGACAAACTATCTGTGAATTACATAAAACTTGTCTACGACATTAAAATGAAATAGATTTTCGTACTCAAGAAGGTACCTGAAGTTATCTTAAAAAAAAAACGATTTATTACATGATGAGAATTAGTTATTACAACTTCATAAGATAGTAATTGTGTATTTATTAAGGGTTGGCAAGTTTCGCAACTAGTAGGCTAAGATTAGTTAAGTTTAATTGAGTTATATGAAATAATCTCTTACTTGCTGTACTAGGGTCTAGGGTTTAGGTGAACAACAAAAGATTAATCTTTTGAATATACATAAATATTGTGACATCAACTTTTAAAGATATTAGTGGCGCATTGAGTAAAGTAAACCGCCCTTACTCAGTTTTTATTATTATTAAAGTTAATTTCCGTTCTTAGAATTGCTCTTGAGCCGCGGGGACTTTTACAAATATACAAACAATGGACACAAAGTACAACCAGACCTGAAACGTTAAGTCCGGGAATCGAACCCACGACCTCCTGACGCTATGGTAGCGGCGTGGCGGCTTTAACTACTTCGCCAAGGAGGCAGTCTAATAGTCAAACTTAGTGCACATAATATATGTAGGTCGTGGGTTCGATATACGGAACAGATACGAAATATTTTTACGAGGTTGGTATTTTGTGCCTGTAATTTGTAAATGAAACACTAGTTATTTAATCCATCCACTCATTGCTTCATTTCCGATTACAAACTTTAAAATTCTAATAAACTGTCGCGATATTTCTTCTTCATTCAGGACATGTCGTACTGTAACATGAATGGTACAGAGTGAGAGAAGCCAATTAGAGAGAAAGAGCTGTTTGATTCACCTTCAAGCACACGATCTAGACAGACTCGAGAACGAGTAGCCTAAGAGACAGTGCCTGTGATCTTACAGTGTACACACGTTACATTAATATGTTTTGTTTTATATTATTGCAAAAATAATTGTTATGTCAATCAAAAGATTCTGTATTCCGAATTAAGTTACCTTGTCAAATTACAACAATTATTTTGTGAATTTTAAACATAAGTTTAATGTGTCTGACACTTTTGAAAATTCGGTGTATGTATGTAGGTTTGATTTTAGCGAGTTTTTGTCGTACATACACTTTATTTCTAAGTCTTTAGGTCCTGTTTGGAATTTTAAATCGAATACCAACGCAAAAGCATTAATCACCACAGCGCCACTAAGTCAAATAGATTAAACATCACAAAAATAATTCCACATTATTTTTACAGAAGATTTTTCTTATATTCTACAAAAGAATTTAATAAATACATACATTTGGAAAGTAAGTCTTAAAGAAAAGTCTTAAAACTTTGTACAAAGGTTTGGGAGATTTATTATCAAAAAGAAACAGTACTTAATGTTTGTTACAAAGTAAATAACATTACAATGAAATGTTTTCAACAATTTTTGTACATTAACTTCTATCCAGTGAGGAATTTGAGTGCTTTCCTTTTTATCTTTTTTTTATTATATTATGGCCTATACATAATAATAATATGGAGAGCTTTATAGCACAATTTGCTGTGCCTTGGAATTTTGTTTTTATGGTGACAAATTGGCTCTCAAATGTCTTAAGGTACAGTTTCCGTTGTTTTTGAAAGAGACTTTCATACAAAAATAGGTTTTTCGGTTATATCTGAATGATAGTTTATATTTTTCTTAATTTAACGTGCTAAAATTCTTCAGCTTTATTATGCCAACTTTAGGCTTAAAGTGTCGCCTGGGAAAGTATACGGATGTAAAAAAAAATATGACAATCTTTGCTTTTTAAGATTTGCCTAAAAGGAATAGCTAATATGCCTAAAAGAACACTTTCAAATTATGTATGTTGTTATAATTTAAATATTTCTATAACTAGGATGATATATAAAAGTGTCTTAAACATTTCCTAAGCTCTTCGACTACTCACAAAGTAATTGACAAAATCATATACATCAGAAAAAGTAAAATAAGTGTTGGAGTGTTTCTTTTAAATTAACGTTTGAAGAGGTTCCGCTTGGGAGTCAATAGGGGGCAGGAAGGGGGCGGCTTGGGGGTGCTCCAGTGAATTATGTATTGCATCTCGTGATGGCACGATTAACATGATTGTGACACTGACTGATTTGTATCTTTACTTGTTCCGTTTGTTTAGCAATTGTAATTTGTCGATTTCTAAAAATGACTAGTTTTTGAAATTAGTTCTGTAGTGGTTGTGTACTTACCAAGACTTTAACTTGCGAGACTTTACGATAGGTCTAGGTATTGTTTGAAATATTTTTCTAGCAAATATAATGATCATCTTGTCAATTTCATCCATATCGGTTCAGCCGTTTGAAAATACATAAATAAGCTTACAAGCACATTTTCAAATATACAATATTAGTAGGCAATCATTTATAAAATGTCTTTCTTAAGTAATTATTTAAGTACAATATTATTTCAAAATCAACCTAGTGTTCTGTAATTCGCATTCCTCAAACTTTGTCTGACAAAGTTTAACAGAGGCAAAAGTTTAATATGTAATCAGGTGTCAATCTCCTCGAGACCTTGGCCGGTATCAATTAGACGGAACATCCAATACATAACTAATTTATTCATCTTTTAGCAGAGGTAGTCCATCTAGAGCACCCGTGAAAATTACCTAGCCTAGTCCACGAAAGGTACCCATCATTATATGTATTTGGCGCTATTCGAACGGGTGCTCTAAATGGACTAACAGCTGTTTTCGTATATCAATTGCCAATACAAATCCTTATTATATACCAACTAATATATTTTATTGTTTTGAACTTTCCGAGAGAACTAACACCACTGTTAATAAATTAATAAATTATTAAGTTTTAGGTTCACCTCTATCGTTAAATAAGTTATTGTTACACCCGCTGTTACATAAGTAACTTGCTAAATAAAAAAAAATCATTATCACTTAAATCATTACAATTATTATTAAAAAAATAAATAGGTTTATAGAATTCTTAGACAAGGAAGACCCAAATTTCCTTCCTTAACTAATCTATAAAGCTTATTTAATTCTCATAGTACAAGTACAAGTTCCTATCGCGATGAGATTTAAAACGATTCCTTCAGATCCAATTGAAAGGACCGAATGAATGAATGAATGGGAGCGGACGAGTGAACGAATAATGGAATCCATTCGCGAGCTGATTGACTCGCGCGGCGATAACTTTAGATATAAATCCTACTGTGACGTCATTATATTTCATTCCGATTAGATTTTGTTCCCAGTCGAGTTAGGGGGAGGATACATAAGAGCTAGCCGTCACATTTCAGTGAGTACCACTTTTTGCGATGATGCAAATGCTTCATGTTTCAGGACATCTTGGAAAGTGCAATCTGTACTTAAGAAAATGTGAGACTATTCGACTCTTATAACCGCTAAGGAGACTCGAAAGAAATAATAGATAGTTTGCTGAGGCCACGATTTAGCATTTGTATCTTATGTATTAGCTAAGTTACTGATTTCTTGCCCTCTATATCATTTTATCTCTAATCTGTATTCACCTTTAGTTTTAATTCCAAGTTATGTGTGAAGCGTGAAACTGTGCGAGTGTTACGAGTTGGTGTATTAATTATTTAATAAGTGCTCACACGTTCATGTTTCAACTGAATATGTTACTAAGTTATATTGACGAGCCGTCGTAAAGGGTTATTGTTATTTCCCTAATTAAGAGCCGTTTAATTAATAAACCACAAGAAGAAGTTTTATATTTTTACGTCTACTTCTGAAACCTTGCGAAGTGGCAATCGTGGTTCCATTGAAATATTTGTGCGCTTTACTAGTAATTGTTTTGGATTTAGTTGTACACTGTATCCTTAGTGACGACTTTATAAGTCTTTGTGACACAATAATTGTCTTAATGGCAAAAAAAAACTATAGCATTAAGTTTTCATGATTATATCCGGTTTGACACCCCAACAAAATGTAAAGCGAATTTCTAAATCTACTAAGCTCCAAATATGAAGTACATATCTGTGAAACTTCAAAATCGGTAGAAAACTTATCACAAATAGTGTGCATTGATATACAAAAATATACTATTAGAGGGAAAAACGTACCATCACTATCACTCAAAGAGAAACTAAAGACTAGCTTTCAAATCTATAGCTTTTTTCACCGTCAAAGTAGAACACCAATTTCTATCCCAAAAAAACTCCATTATTTTCCTTTCAAGTACTAAATCGAAAAGTATTGAGTACTACAGAGTCCATATATTGTACTCCGCTTATACACTCGACCATTCATGTCATACACACAGGCTCTCGAAAACCTTCCACAACATACAAAACCAAAACCAACCTTATTCCAATCACACACGGTTGAAAATCCTTTAAAAATGTTTACTTCAACTCAGTATCATTGATGACTCTGCAAAGGATTATGGACTTTGCGTGATCGTTTTAAGGTAGGTTTTTCTGTGAAGTGGTGTGTCGATAGCAATGATTGCTCCACGATTAAAAAGCAGTATCGTCTCGTATAGCTATGTAAAACAGTTTAGGCGTGTCGTTTGTTTTTGAATACTGAAAAATGTTTTGGTTTTTACGTTTTGTTGAAAGGTTGGGGAAGAATATTGCGGAAACCTGCCTAAATGAAGCCTCTGTGAGAAGGCTTGGTTAATGAATATTAAATTTGTATAGGACCTGAACCACTACGCAGTTAGTCTAATGAAATCTACATAGGAAAGATGCTGATCTGCCTATACCAACGAAGACATGATGTTGGCGACCATTAGGCAGTTTTTTAAACAAAGCCTGTGAAATTCGTCATCCGGTAGAACAGCGTCTTTGGTATGGAGAATACAAAATAATAAAAGTGTTTATACCTGCATGCTTTGAATATTATACCCGTTGGTATACATGCTTTTAAGTCCTCATTTCTTAGAAGGGTCTACAGTTTTGAAGTGATCATAAATGTCGACCCATTCTCTTAGTTATTTGGTTTCATAGAAATCGTTTCTGGTGTAATACACAATCATTATTAACAATACAGAAGGATCTTTTTGTAACATAATAATATACTAACTGCCCCGCTACGTTTACAATGTTACATCGTAACCGATTCAGCAATTCAAATACAAAATTTTACAACACAATTTAATCTGAAATTCAATATGAATAATAAAACTCCCATACATACATATTTGTATGAGCCATACCTTCAATAGCTTGACCTCAACAGCCTTTCATACACCCTATTATAATTTCATACACAATTCTGAAAATATAATTGCTCCGTGTAAACTGAGAGGCTGGGGGTCCATTTGGTACATTATGTATAAGTATTAAGGTGCGTATACATTGGTGATTATACCATGAAGGACATGAAAGTGTGTGTCATAAGTTTACGTTGTATTTCTGGGTCTATCCCACTAGTCCCGTTGAGTTGTCCCGTGACGGGACAACTGACACTAATTTGTCCCAGTTGTCCCGTGGCGGGACAAGTGACACTGTTTTGGTGCCAGTTGTCCCGTTGCAGAAAAATCATTATATATTAAAAGTAAGCAAATGGAGTATCATCATCATCATCATCTCAGCCGGGAATCGTCCACTGCTGGACAAAGGCCTCCCCCATCGAGCGCCAATAGGACCGGTCCTGAGCCGCCCTCATCCATCGGACTATACATATGTATATATCAAGAACATAATCTTGGCAACTATCAACAAATTTATATACAGTTTCAAATGATCAATTAACCCAGCATTGACCAAATTATCACCCAAGAGAAAATGATAAACCGATTCAAAAGCACATACACCTACCTCGTACTCTCGCCAATGTATACAAGTCTTTATATGTTAGATATATGTCCATAGGCTGCGTACACAACGGTGTAGTCTGCCGAAACTAATGACGTGAGATTTAAGGCTATTTTTACACGAGAGAAGAACGACTAGTGTTTTACTTGATGTGTATAAAGTGTGGGTAGTCTCGTATATCAACGAGAAGTTATGTGGAACTGTATTTCATGAGCTTATTATTGTTACTGTTGAGTATTTGTTTTGTAGTGAAAGTATTTTTATACTGGTTGAATGGTTTACCGGTGGTAAAAATTATCATAGGCATGATACAAGTGGTCGAGAACCTAAATGTTTTAATAATTGGTTGAGGTGGCGGAAGGGTAAAAGAAAAAAATGAAACGAATCATCACTTGTGTCAATGATCTATAAAAATAAAATGATAAAATACAATAATACACGAAACAAAGCCTTTATCTATGTTACCAGGCAGACTGTTCAGCTGACTATTTTTGAACAATTATAATCCGTTCTCAGGGTGATGGACTCAAGTAATGCTTAATTTAAGAGAATACTTGTGCCGAGCTTAAAGCAATTTACTTCTGTTCAGTAACGGGTGATCTTAACGTATATTCATACTTACAGTTTGATAAATAGGTCAAAAAGTGTTTGCCTTAAAAACTACCAAAACACACACACCAAAATAACCAAACTAACATGATCATACGTCACCAAAATAACTTCACCACCACTTAAAAACATAAGTCCAAACCACACACATTTAAAACCAACCTTAACACGCACTTTTACGGTCGACAATCGACCGCAGTTTATACTGTCGCTTGAACTAAACAGTTCGATAGTAACAGTAGATCATCAATCAATTAGGCTTGCGCCGCGGCCGCGCCCGTCCAATCACATTACTTGACGTTTTATCGCTACCAATGTGTGTTATTTGGATAGCTAGCGTATTTGTCTAGAATATACCTGTATTTATCTATGAAGGTTTAGGCAATGGTATGTTATGTACAGTTAAATAGTTTTTTCATCGTAGTTTTCCTTGCGCTAAGTGAGTTAAACCTAGTAACATTGGTATCTTATTTCGGGATTTAGTTTTACCTAACCCATAAGAGGCCTTTGCACAGCAGCGTGACACATAAAGGGGCAGTAAAAAAAATAAATAAAATTTTCCTAAAATATAAATTTTTCCAACCACTTCTACCAGTTCAACGTACAGAACGTACCTTTTCAGAACACAGAATTCATCGATATCGGCCCGACCGAGTAAATCTATAAACTCAATATTTTCTATTAAACCAAAATTTCATCATCAGCAGCCGATCGCAGCCACTGAAGTAGAAAATATTAGCTGTAATAAAAATTTACTACCTTCCTATATATGTACGTGTATACTATTCTATACATAGGTAGGGTACTAGGGTTGTAACAGAGGTGTATCAGAGTTTTCACATTTGTTCGGACGCACAGATCGATATATGAGGTTAAGCTACGCTTGCCGAGGTAGTTCTATGGATGGGTGACCATCTTACACATATCGAGTTCCTCCGTGTTTCAGAAGACACGTTAGATTTTGGGTCTCGGCTGCCATTTCGAAGATCGTTGTTAGTCGTTACCAGTAGTCAGAAGAAAGAAAGTCTGACAACCAGTTTCATCATGGAGTATCATGTGATGACGATGATGCAACTGGGTTGTTTAGTTTTTAAAAGACAACTCCCTCACTAAGAATTACTCTCGTGTCACGGGTACTTTTACAAACATACACGCAACTGACACAATTTACAACGTGACCCGAAACAACTATTGGAGGATCGCACAAATAATTGTCATGTGTGGGAATCGAACCCACGACCTCGCAAGGCAATGGTAGCAGCATGGCGACCTTAACCACTGCCCCTTAGCGTTAAGTCTGACGGATCTTGAACCTTTGATTCTTGAAAAAATACCGTAGTTTGCTGATACGAAAGTTTCGTTACAACCCTAGTAGGTACAGTACCTATTGTATGAAGAAAGGCACGCCCAGTAATGGTTTCTTTACGACCTCACAATAAACGTATTTGAATGAACAGATAACACTTTATTCCTCACACTGAAGGCTTTTAGCTTTTTAACGCGAAGCCATCATTTTGTCAACGAACAATACGTTTTTTAGGAAAACTATTTGGAGTTGAAAAGAATAGTGTCTTTTCTTTGGTGTGAATAGTTGTCACTGTCAATGGTTTCATATGATAGCAGTCAAGGTGATCACCGTTTACCTCTTCGTCGAATTTATGTGGTTGGGTTTTCACTGAAAAAATGTTGGATAATCTACACAAATCTCGTTTTTTCAGGGCCGGTTTTTCTTTGGGTCCATTATTTGTTCATAAAGTCTTAACAGAAAATAATGCCGGAGTTGTCGTTTTGTAGAAAAGAAATGCTAATTAATTTTCAATAGTAAGGTAATCATCTCGCTACTATTAGCTATCGTAACTTTGATTATTGATTTATTGAATAAATTAAACGGCCCCATCAAATCGACCTATCTTTCTTAACTGATACCAACTTCATTACTTCGGTATGTTATTTCAATTGCATAATAATAATTCTCCCGACAAATTTCCCACACAACACAAAATTTATTAGCATACATTCAAACAAACAAACAAACATCTTAATATAATCAGTATCTTAAACTACACGCTCAATTGTAAATAAACTAATTCGCTATTGAACTTGGCTCAGCACAGAACAACTGAAACTAAAATAGCTAATGGTGGATAATCTGAACTGGAACTAAATTCCCGTGTGTTGGGAACGCGATAGTTCTGAGAACTTCTTTCGCGATGTATTAGAATTGTATCTTTCAATGTACCACTACTATGAAAAACTTTTGTAACTTTTCATTTATATTTCAAATTCTTTTTCATTGAAGTTTATTAAAGTAGACTTTTAATACTACGTAGGGAGGGCCAGTTTATGGAGACAGTAATTGTTACTGGTTAAAAGTCAACGATTGTTACGTGAGGTCGTCAATGCTATACATACATAGAACAAATATTTCTGACAAATTACAAAAGTAGATATGTATTAAAATATACATATGTGTTTTTATACCGACTTTGTTTGTAAAGAACTTTATCTAAATATAATAACTCAATGTTGACTGACTGACATCTATCGATCAAAATTCTGTCCTAAGTCGCAAAAACCACGCGGACGAAGTCGCGGAAAAAAGCTCGTGTTTTTATAAAAGCAGAAATTTCAAGTGGAGTTAGTATTTTTAAACCAGCAATAGATAAATAACATAAGTTATCTGAACTAGATTATTAACTAGTACTCTCAGATAATGTCTGTTTCCTATCTCCAGTAGGAGCTACCGGTGGTAGTCGATGCGATCGGCTATCTGCAGTTAACGCGTCGTTGCACAAAGCCGGCTGCGGATCAACGAGAATGGAGGGGGAAGGGGGGGAGATATGTGCATTCCGATACTCAGTGATAAAGCATATGTATGTACATAAGTTTGTTAACTATTTGATGTGACATAAATATGATGTCGGGATGATTTTCTATATAAATATATTATTACTACTGCGTTCCCGAAGGGTTGATTAAATACTTTACATATTGCTGTCCCACTGCTGGGCAATGGTCCTTAGTAAAATATGGTGAGTTGTCAATTCTGGTCAAGTACAGGTTGGAGTCTGCATCCAAACAAGATGTTAATGGTTGTTCGGCAAGTCAGTAGCTAGTATATTACTAGCTGACCCGGCAAACGTAGTTTTGCCATATAAATAAATAAAAAATAGTGCCGTCAGACCTACTTAATGTGCTCACAAAATTTGATGAGAATCGGCCAAGCCTTTTCGGAGGAACATTGTGACACTGAAATTTTGTATATGTATAAGATTTGTTCGTATATGATCACTATAATATCCATGGCTATAACTATCAAACATAAAGCTATGCCTTACAAACGTGGATTAATCGTGAGTGAAACTGTATGGCTTATCTTTAAAGCTATCTAGCACGTTTCTAACAAAAAACCTATTAATTAGAACTACCTGACCTGGAATCTACGGATAAGTATCCGATGACCAGATCAACGACCGTTTGCAGACACTAATCCGATTAATTGAAGCCTCAATATCACTGGATATAGCATTATCGGTGATACACAGAAATACAGTCATATGCTAGTAGGTATACTTATCAATGTAGGTGCAAAACTCAAAGATAAAAAAAAAAAAAAAAAAAAAAATAGTGGCGTTCATCGGTCGGTAAATAATCAGCGGCGTAAGCATCTTTGGTACTGACTTTCCTAAGATGGGTGACCGCTTCAGAGTATCCCAACTAAGCATGTTCGCTCTTCGAAGGGCCCATTTAATTTAATACAAAAGTTATCTTATTTTTTGAAGCGAAAGTGTTTTTTTATATTTTTAGTCATTTGTAATGTAAACTACGTACCTAGTTATAAAATTAAAATCAAACAATAACTCAAAAACCAATAATTCGATTAGAACAATATAAACAAACGGCACAAGCTTCTATCAGTACATCCATTCGCATAATTCGTGAACCCAATCCAAATACGCGATGACATAAACCTCTGCCTCACATAACCACATAACAAAGGCCTACGTTGTATTTGTCTGGCAAACACTCGGTATATTTGCACAGCCAGACAACAGCGGCTCGGCTTACACGCCGTGCGATTTAATAAAGTCAGCCGGTTATGATGACGTCACTGAACGAAATAGCAATTTTTCTACCACTATGGACTTTCGAGTAGCGATTTAGGATTTGATATGGTAAATTGATCAGTGCCATCTAGCGTATTCCAAAAGAATACATTTTATAAGTGAGTTTTCTTTTTGAAGTCAGTATTGGTCCGTTTCAGCTTCAGCTAGCATTACGCAGGGTTAGCCTTAGGAAATTTAACACTATAACCTTCAGTACATTTCGAATTTTTAAAACAGCCAGACTAAGGTGACTATTTTATAATATACTAGCTGACTTGCACAACTTTGCTTGCGTCACATAAGAGAGAATGGGTCATATTTTTCCCCGTTTTTAGGATCGGAGAACCAGTAAAAAAAGCCTATAGCCCTGTTCAGTAAATGGGCTATCCAATAGTAAAATAATATTTCAATTTGCACTAGTAGATCTCGAGATTAGCACGTTCAAACAAACAAACTCTTCAGCTTTATAATGTTAATTTAGTAATTTAACGCTTAAATCAACTTACAGTTAATTAGTTCTACAAAAATAAACTAAATTCACTCAAACAATTTCTACACGAATTTGCTCTTGTATTGATGACAAATAGCGGTTCACGAAATTGTCTCATGTGCATAATAAGCGCTCGGTTAATTTTCATATCGACGCTGAATTGCGTTTTGCTGCATGAGATTGCGTTATATTCCTGCGGTTCAATGATTTCATTGACAATTAAGCAATTCGTTCAGCTTTCGATGCCATAAGACCAAAATTGTGTAGATTTTAAACTCGGGTCATACCCGATTGACATTGATATTAAATTTACACTTCCTACCTATGACAGTGGTTCTTAACGTTTCAGAAGTCTATTTGGAGGCTTATATCTGTTGTACATTAAATTATTGCCCATTTTTTTATATCACCAAACAAAACGAAATTCTTTCTTTAAAGCAAGGATAATTATTTAAAATAGACTATTGCTATGTAGTAGCTACCTTTGTAGTATATCCGTCTCAGCAGTCGGTCGTGAAGTTTCGGGTCGGACAAAGTGCTATTGGGGTTTTCCAATTCGTATTGGAGTGTTTAACGGTAAAATGTGGATGTGTTTCATACACCATATTATGTATGTATGTAAGCAATAATTTTAAAAAATCTTTGATTAGATTTTGAGCCCTCAGCGTTGAAGACAAAGACTTGTACATACTAAGTACTAGTTTCTAGAGCTTATAATTCTATTCTTTAAACTTAAACTAACTCAAAGTAATGAAAAACAGTTAGTATAATAATAATATAACAGTAAAGTTGAAGGTTGTTTATCAGCAGCTGCGGTAACAATTAGCGAAGCACTTTGTTGTACATGTTTAATTTTATATTAGAGTAGCTCACTCCAGCCAAATATTTGGGGAAGGAAATATTATGAGAGAGTAACTGGGTGAAATTGTGGATTTGTATAGGGAAAAACTTTAAATATTATTATTTTGTCGTGATATTTGTTAACTTTAAACCTACTTATGCAACTATTTAGGTATATGAGTCGTCGCTCAAGCTAAGAAAACCAAACATGTTTTTTTTTTGCTAGAGATTTTTTTCATATAGGTACCAATATCTTAGAATCCAATGATGATAAATGTTAAGTAGAAATTGAATTATTTAGCAGTCAACTCATCAGTAATGAACCATTAAATTGTGATGAAATCTAAGAGTATGCCTGCGAGTTAAATAAGAAACTTATTTTGAATGACTGTCATGCTAGAAACGTCCACACTCTTGAAGAAACGTCCAATCTACATTCTGCTAGCGTGTCAGACTTGAGTCTAAATTCTTCTCTTGTTATAAAAACCAGAAACCCTTTTTTCCCGCATTTTTATAACAACGGGGAAACTTTTGTATTTAGTCAACTTATTCACTACCAAATCATCACGGTTTGTCATAAAACAAATTAATTTTAGCACACTTTTTCTCACCTTTACCTTAGTATACCCAAAATAAATATTATTTTCTCATCTAATTTCACCTCCTTAGTACTAAGTGTCAGTGACCTCAGAGTGCGTGGGTGTTAAGTAATCTCGAAACATCGTAACATCGGAGATGAATGTCAAGTTCTAAGAAATAAGCCTTGAGGTATTATTTTATTATATACTGTCTGCCTTACAAGTGTTTACTGGTATTTTCTAAACATAAATATACGGTACTGAGATTAACTGGGTACTAAAGGAACAGATGGAATTTCGGTAGTTGTTTTATAAAGCAGTCAGGTTTTCTGACACTTTTTTGTTAAACTTTAGTCTAAAGTCTTATAGAGAGTTAATAATTAAATGAAATCTTAGACCACAAATTTTATTTTACTAAGAAAGGTTGGGTAAAATAAAACAAGCCTTTAACTTCAAAAGAACTAGAAAAGATGGTTGTTATATAAAACATGATATTTTAAACCAACCAAAAAAGTTTAAAATGATTTAACAAATAAAAAATGTTAGTCATGTCACGATCACTTCAAAGAACTTGAACAAAGTAAGTAAATCACTTGAACATTTACTTAGAAACTATATTAACATAATTACATTTTACTTTATATTTGAATATCACTTAGAGTTAGTGAGTACTAAGTAACATCAAACTAAGCTCATGTTAGAATAATGTTATCTACATTAAATATTCTTTAAAATATTTTAAATCATTTGTACATTTACTTATACTTATGTTAGAGATTTTATAATGAATACAGTACAGACTAAAGTAATAAAATGTTATCACGATATGCATTAAGAACCGTAAAAACGATTTGTTCAATATAACATTTTTAGACACATTCACTAAAGCTGAGTAATGAGTACTTAATAGTGATTTACGTAAACAAGCAGATGACGGATCTCTGAAGTAAGGTTATGCTTCCAAAAACATCTTATTATGTTAACTCCATTTATTAAAATTATGCTTGTGCAGTGGGCAATTATATAATTATAACTTACAAGCTTCAGCCTGCGACTTCATGAGGGTGTAAAGATTTCCCGGGATAAAAAGTATGCGTTAATCCAGGTTACAAACAATCTATGTACACATCCGAATCCATTTAGTAGCTTTTTTGTGAAAGAGTAACAAACATACATACATCCATCCTCACAATCTTTCTATTCGCATTTATTTTTACAATATTAGTAGGTACTGAATTACTGTGTCTTCTGTAGTAAGGATTCCCCAACACTATGTTCTTCACTAGCACTCCTTGCTAAAGTCTCTTGAATTTATGTCGCTATTTCTTTAACTTTTAAACGAGTAGCGATCATCAACACACGATTTTTTTATATGTAGTTGCATGCAAATGCTGCAGTTAAAAATCGCTTTAGTGAGTTAAAAGTTAATCTAACACGTCAGCGCAGTAATTTAGAGTTTCAAGTACATACTTAACAGTAATATAATTCAATCATCGCTCACATTACCAGCGATCAAATTAATAGCGCACTTCAAATAGTTGCGAGAAACTTTTACAAAAAATCTCATTTACGAGAGTGCGATTTTCAGTTTGAAATGAACATAAATTACTTTTTGTATCGAAATTTTAGCTAGAAATATCTAGAATCTGATAAATAGCGTAGAATAAATTATTGTTATTTATTGTGCACTGTAGGTATTGATATAAATGAAATTGCTAGACGCAATATGCTTATATTTGTAAAAGTAGAACGTTGTGACTAGTGCAGAAACTAAACAACATTTTGCCCAACTGAAAAATCAAAGCTCTATTCCTTTCCTTACATACTCTTAGTTTAATCACTTCACAGCCTTATTCCTATAGCGGTGGAGAGACCGAAGAGGAAGTAACTTCCCTTGCTTCATTCACATCCGTACATCTTGCCTAACTGAACAGAATAATGATATTACTAAAATTATGAGTTTTCCAGGCACAATTTTTATCCTTGATTAATCTAGACTGCTTGGCTTAAGGCCTGGCCTCTCCCTCATTCTAGAAGACGGCTCTTGCCTAGCATTAGGAACAGTTTTATTCATTTAAATAACCCAGCAACTATTCATTTATTAAATCATTTCTCTAGTAGACATCTTAACTTAAACTAAAATATATTATAATTTATTCTAGAAAATAGACCTTCAAAGATAACTAAAATATTGTTATCACAAAGTAAAATTTATAACAAGTCAACTACTTTATATTTAGGTACTTTAAATCGCTGCTCTAAGCCGAGCACGTGTACAAACTCGGGATTGTACACGTGCCCATTATTACTTGTGGCTTGTTTATATTTACTCACTTATTTACTAAAGTTTGAAAGGTTTATACAATGCGCTGTTTCAGTCTAAAACGGAAGAAGAACTATAACGATTAAACTTCTACGTATAAAATTATTTATTAGATTAGTATAAAATTTTCATGTCACAAATGTTTGCTGCTGTACTCCTCCGAAACGGAGACTGATTCTCATGATATTTTATGAGCACATTGAGTAGATCTGAGACTCAGTCAACATCTATTTTATTTTTCAAAACAAAACAAAATTTGCAATACTTTTTGCATCTATCTTAAAGTTTGCATCGCAAGAGCCAAAAAGTAAATTGAATACAAAGAGGGGTTTTGTCTGCCAAGTGGGTCTGCTCGTGTAGTGGACAGTTCAACCCTAAGAAATAAATATTTCTCCTTTTAGGAATATAACTGGTATTGGCATTTTAACTGCTGCACCTCAGAGGTCTTATGTTGGGAATAAAATTGTCTTTTATTTACATGTGACTGACCGGAATGGTCCGGTGAACCCGAGTGGCTGGTGAAAGAGGCTGATTGATACTTTTGTAGCACAAAGCTCGCTTTGACTAACGGGTCACAGGTTTTTTGCTACATGCCTAGAGCATAGATGGCCTTTGCCTCAAAAACACAGCATAAAACGAATGTACATCATTGTTGAAAAATGTCGATATGGCCATGGAAATCTTTGACTTTAGGTGGAACCACTAACTTTAGGAAAAAAGATAGGTTAGCTTGGTAAATGGAATTTTTATAGAATTTTTCATACATTTTCTGCCAATGGTCGTTACTAGCAATTTTTATTTTTTTGTATAATTAATTTATGGTTAATCTAACATCAAAATAGTTCAAATCGTGCAAAATCAGTTGACTTAGCTGAACTGCTGTCAATCGAATTTTTACGTGCCTTTCAAAACACGGTGAATTTCAGTAAACCACTAAACGATCACCCATCTATGCTATGACCGCACCAAGTTTTGCTCAGCTCACTGTTTATTTACTAACCTGTTTTAGTTAATGAGTTTGCATTCGCTTAAAAAAAGACTAAGAAAGTACCTTATTACCTAGGACTTCCGACCTCTAGTTCTTGCAGCATTGACCTAGATTGCAGACCTAGATTTCAATATTTTTATTAAAATATCCTTAAAACAAGAGACGAAGTTTCTTGTCTGTTTTATTAAAACTTCACTACGGTGATCTTAGTAAAAATAAAATTAATGTTGTTTTCAGAGGTACAATCAAATAAGAAGAAGAATGAAAGAAATAACAGAGAATTATGAACTACACCGTACTCGTATATTATTTGTGTAGGAATCGAACCCATACACCGCAACTACTGCCACAATCTGTCACATGTGAGGGGTGTTATTAGCGTTGACCACTTAGTCGCTGCATGTAAAATACTGATATGCAGCTGCATCCTGTGAGACTGGAAACCAACTCCAACATAGTTTGGAAGAAAGGCTAGGCTGATATAATTATATCCACTTGTTTTTCTGCCCGTGACATCGTAGCTCTTAAACTGGTAAACCAACTTGGACATTTTTTTTACGTTTTGTGCCAATATTCTTAAACATACTTTTATTATATACAACATTATGTACATAGCACCAAATTCCAGTTCTTAAAATAATATTTACAGCAACACAGTAACACAACAAAACACGAACATTCCTTGCAAATCTTATAGTATATTTCAGAGCAAAGCTGCTGTAAGATCGGATGATCCGCTATAGATCACGTAGAGCAACTGTTTTGGTAATAAATCGAGTGAATCCGCATGCATTTGCTAGTCGAAGTGACGGGTAATAGAGGTAACAGATTTATGGAGTGGTTTTAAAGTAAATGCCAGTCGTTTCTTTGGTTTGAGATTGAGATAATTGAGTAGCAAAAAATCATGGAAAATGTTGACTTGGGAATTATATCTGTGACACTTTACAAACATACATATCAAAAATATATTTTAGAAAATAGAATTTATACAATGTTGATTCTGCTGGTTTTGATCGGGTAAATTCGGGTTTCTCATAAAGTCATAGAATTGTTTATCAAAAATAACATCAAATTGAATATAATTTATTTTAATTTGACTTATTACGCCATTTGTACCCATTCTAATGTAAAAACAAAGATACAAAGAAAGCAGAGTAAAAGAAAACTATGATAAAATTCTGTTCCATTTCCGTTCCAACTACCCTCAATTAGGGAAAGAGAGGGAAGATGTTCAATAGTAGCGTATTGACACAGGCTTCAATTTGTCTTCTAAGTATTGACTCAAACTGAGTAACTGGAACCAATTACTATCATTTGAGTCCATAAAAATCAGTTTCATGGACCCATTTTATTACCTTTCGTAGCACTAACCCAGTTTATGTGCTACGCTAATGCTACGGAGCTACGGCGTAGCATTCGTAGCAGTTATTCTCAAAGATTACTACAATGAATGAGGTTGCACGTTTGTTGAATTTATGTAATGCTAGTTAAATGTTTGTTTATATTAATAGTCTTAAGGCTTTGTTATATTAGACAGTTGCTAAAGACTATTAATTTATATTCTGTGGCAAGAGTCGTCTTTAAAGTAAGTCTTTAGAAAATATTTCATGCAGTATTATGTCTTTACTTAAAAAAATATTAATATGGTAACAAACCTTTTTTCACAATAAGTAGAAACATTCATTCAATCAATAGTGTGAGCTATTTACATTTATATGTGTAGTATAGTGTGAGCATATAAAAATGCATCCCCTAAGAGTATTTTTTTTTGTTGTTACTTTTTTTCTGAATTTATAAGTGTTCACAGGGACAGGGACACTTCCAACGAAAATGCTTAATCGTATTTAATGGTCAAAACAATAAGTAATAAAAAAATATTCAACGAATTACATAAATATATATAAATTAATAATTATTAAAAATCTCGCCTCGTTAACCGTCACTTCATCCAACCAACTAATATTAGTAATAAGTTATAATACATACATTTCTGACGTACTGATCAAAGTTCCTCACCGCTGTTCTTCCCAGCAGCAAAGCGTCCATTTCACTCTCCGGCACTGGCACCACGGCCACCGTGGGCGCCGGACCACCCTTCATCGGCACATTCATTTTACAACCTTATCACCAATAATATACGACACAAATTCCTTTGACACTCAATTGAGACTTAAGCCACTTTGGTCACTTAACAATTCTTTATTTGAAAATAGACTTTATTGTTGTTGTCATAGAGTTGTTTTTGCAAAGTTTTATTGGTATACAGTTATTACAACAATGAATTGTAAGTTTTAATGCATTTGTAATAAAGTCCTTTTTACAATGTTATCACAATAAACGCACCACTCATTTAGAATATTCGCAATACATTTATTCAATTGTTCGTGTCTTTGTTTCAGTTGTTTTTTTTTCGTAAAATAATTGAAATATAAATTGTTTTAATTACAATTTTGGAAGTTCATTATATTTGAAATTATTTGTTCTTTTTAAAATAAAATTGACGATAAATTTGATATGATTATAAAGTTTATTGTCTTATATTTTTATTATAAATTATTATTGCTGTTTCACTGTTTTAATTTTTCATCAACTTCACCTTTTCGTTTCATATATTTTACACTTCGAAGAATAATTTGTTGTAGTTTTTGTCACACAATGTCACAGAATTATTTTTCGTCTTTTTTTCTTTGATCCCGTGAATTTCAGTCTTTGCTGTTATTTCAAATGTTATTACAGGAATATTATTGGAATGAAAATAAAATTCGTTATTGGACCACTGTTACTGATGGTATACTGCTATCTAACATATTTTTTTCACTGTGGTATCTTTTGATTTTTATTTTGCAAATAAATATTATTAATATCTTTTCTGCGGCCTCCATAAAGTGATAAAGTGTTAATTTAAATGGCTCGTTCTCCTTTATATGCAATAAACTTTTAAGAGACCAAATCTCGCAATCTTGTTTAATTATATTATTAAGCAAATGTGCACTAAGTATATGTACCATATTTAATGTAAATAGGCATATTTTTTTGGAAAGAAGAACATTTCTGCTTTTGATTTTTAAAAACCCACATACAATATAGTTTTGATTTGAGATTTTTTGTATATGGAATTTCGCTCATTGAATTTTTATTTTTAATTGACACTTTGGCCCCCTCACCAAAGTTAGTACTAAATAAATAGCGAGTTCATTTAAGAGATTAATGACCAGCAAAACTGATATGCTATCACGAGTTTGAGGAAGTACGAAGTTGTCAAACTCAAGTACGAGTCAGCAATCTGAGACTGTTCGTATCACTTGACTACTCTCACTTGATCGTCCACTAATCAAGGACGCCAATCAGCTGTGAGCATCAGTTATTAAAGCCATAGCTACGTCTCAGTGCTATATTACAGTTCCACCAAAATATGATGCCTTTTCTTTGTATGAAAATAGTGTAAGGCCAAAGAATTTCTACAAAAATTATGTTCTATAGAATTTTTTCGGGAAATTAATAAAATATTTAAAGGCATTAGAGTAGGAGAAACGCCATCATATTGGAATTCTAAGCCTACATATTTAATACTTATAGTATATTTCAAGCCTAAAATTACGTAGCCTTAAAAGTGGAGCTATCAGTTTATTGAGAAGCACCGACTTTCCAAAATAAATTATTTTGGGCTATATTTTCAGTACAGTCATAATTTTCAATGCAATAAATACATAAGCGCATGTTAAATACATTAACTAACTGTGGAAGGAAAACAACACTAAAAAAATCCTGCTTAGTTGCTTGTTATATACCTAAATAATTTCCATGTCTAACAAAATTATCTATACCAAACCCTAGAACCTTTCTCTTCCACTTACAAGCCTCAAAATCCCCGATAACCACTCGTTCCCACAGTATGAATAAAGAACAAGCCAGTACTGCAGCCACGTTACTTATTCACCGAGCGACGCCACTCCTCAGAGAGAGGTGATACAAGTCAATGTTGTTGGAGGCTGCCAACGTTATTTGCAGCTTGAGGCCTCTGAGGTTTGCGGCTTCTAGAGGTCTAAGGTAGTGCATGTTTCGAGATGGAATTTATTTTGACGTAGTGGTCTTGTAGAATTTATTTTAACGTAAGGAAGTTGGTTTTGTCAAATATTATAATATTACTTTTTTACGTTACGCTTTACAGTTATATAAATAAAATTGGTTTATTAATTCATCATATTCTGTAGTTTTCTTCTTGTAGTATGGTTAGTTGTCAACCAAGTGTCAAAGTTGTTCAAGCCGCCCGGAATTCCGGAGTAGAGATATATAACATACTATGTCTTTTTCACAATTTGTAATTGTTACGAAGCACTATCGAATGAACTTTCCAAAAACTCAGCTAAAATATTTTGTAAAAAATATGTACATGTTTTTTTTATCTATTCTTACATATATGTATGTCATTCAATTATATCAACCCAGACGGTCGACAAGGCGTCTCTATCATTTTATATCTACTGCCAAAACACATAGACAAGTAGAACAAAACGAGATTAAGCATGATGTATACAATATAATCAGATTTATGTACAATGTTCAATTACCCGCGCCGGCAACATTGCCCAACATTGCCCAACATTCCCCAACATTTGGCCAACATTGCCAGCAATATATTGACGTACAGATTGACTGCTTGGCAGTGCTTCAGATCTCGTTACTTATTCTAGGGAAGTCGATCAAGTTTATTTGAAATCGATACAGCAATAATTCAGGCTTCATTAAACTGTGCCTAGATATATTTAGGTCAGTCTTTGAACGATAATAAATGTATATTTTTCTGTAAAACTCCGCGAAGATAATTCAAAACAAAAAGTTCGATTGGGTGTAAGATATTCTCTACCATTATAAATTGGCATTAACAATGGTAACTTCTAATTTAAAATCCTATATTTGCTAATGTGCGTAACAACTTAAAACTTGTTTGCGTAAAAAATAAACACACTACAAAAAACAAATAATCAATTGCGATATTACAAAACGATCTGTTTACTATCTACAAATAATAAAAAAAATTTGAGCGTTCTGACAATTCAAAGGTAAATCAAATTTGGTTAAAAATTAACCATATTTCAGAAACTCTTAAGTTTATGAAATCAAAGTACACTTCTCCTATATTCTGAATGTAAAGCGGTGAAGTGAAAGCACTCATGTTTAATTACATGTAAGCTGCAAGTTGTTAAGTGCAGCTCGAACAAGATGTTCATTATACACCTACTTACTTACTGTGTAACAACTAACAATATTACTTGTCGTGTGGGTGAAGATTTCTTCCTGAAACTAGTATTGCTTCCTTGTGTAATTAAAAAGGTTTCCAATGTTCGTATAGTAAAGTTAATATGGATATTGTGCACTTTAGAGAATTGAGAACAGAGTTTTTTATTACATTAATTAACACTTTCGCTGCAAACAACCCAATTGTTGGATTCTACGTCAATGTGTTAACTGACTTGGGCACTGAAAGTTTAGAAGAAAAAACAATCTTATGAAGTTATGCAAAGTTCCCAACCCGCACGTGGCCAGTGTGGTGGACTTATGGCCTAACCATTTTGAAAGGAGACCCTTGCCCAGCAGTGGGATACTAATAGGTTTTTATTTAAAAACGTAGCAACTGCAGAAACAGGAGGTTTTAAAAAATGTATATGGTAAATGGTTATAAACTCTATGTAGGTCAAATTTTATCTAAATACATTAATCGTTTCGAAGAATTAATTAAAAAGTGGACAGACAGGCTGTCTCATCAAATAGTTATTTTGTATGTTGATTAATATAAGAAAAACTTCAGAAACAAATCGTTTTTTAATGAGATAGCCAAAGGCTTTTGGCGTGAAGAACGAGAATTTGCTGCCTCCATAGCCATGGTCGCCGTGGTTACGGTCACCACGCCGACATCACACGAAAGAATTGTGTGGTCCACAAATAATTTTTCGGGTCTGGTTATACTTTGCATCCGTTGTTTGTATGTTTGTAAAAGTATCCGCGATACAAGAGCAATATTCTCATAAGAATAAATAAATATTTTTGAACAACTCACACACGGTGCGCCAAACGTGCAGTTAATTTATTACAGAATATTTTTAAGCAGTATTTAAAACTAATATTATGAAAGAATGCCTACATTCCTATACATAATACATGTATATAGAAATTGTGTGCACAATTTAAATAAAGTCATGTATTCTGTTTGTAGGTAGAAGTGAGAGCAACAAACACAGTTTTGCATTTTCAATATCGGTCGGAGTTTAAAAGGTTTAGGCCGAACGTGGTTGGACTTTATCCAACATATCAGTGCGATTCACTTTGTATGCAAACATGAAACTTTTATTAAAATGTAACAATTTTATAGCAGAAGTATGAAGGGTGTTTCTATTATTATAAGGATAGATAAAAATATAATGTGCCAATTTTTCTATAGCTACCTCTCATGGTAATAACTGCTTTTGTGCTGTACTTTTACAAACATGCAAAGAACATATATATTCGAATATCCAAAAAAACAACGCAATAACAAATTCATCAACAAAAAAAATATTCCGAGGGAAAGTCCATCCTATAAGGAATTGAATCGAAAATCTTAAGAATATTATGAACAAATAAAAAAGCCAAAAATTTATAATATGAAAGTTTTGACCCAAACATGGAGCGACAAAATGATCTAAATACAGACGAACTTTTCCTTGACCATTTCAAAGGCATTATTAGTAACACAGAATACTTCACGACATCTTACATAAGATTAAAAATAGATTATCAATAATTTTATTGAATACCGATTTAATACGCACTTGTAAAAGCAAGAGCAGTCTCGATCAAAATACTCAGAGTGGCAGCATTTGACGACGCTCGTCGAACAGACGACGCGACGCTAATTAGGTAACTTTACACAGATATCGATCTCAGAGTATGTACACGTTAATATATTAATATATTGGTGATAGCCTCTAGAACTTGTGCTTAAATCGCTTTAAAATCGGGCTTGAACACACTAAAATGTTTGGTAAAATTAGGCTGCAATCTTTTTTCTGTAATTAGTTTTAGGTAGAGAAATTATGCTCTCTCACACTATAAGAAACTCTTAGCAAATGAAGTGATAAGTTATGGGATATATTAGATTATATTATTATAACTGTAGTAAAATAACTTTTTAGCACAGGCATATCGATAGTCTTTGAATAAATAAAAATACCTTTGGTTTAAAGTTGACGACTTATCACAGGAAAATGCTAATAATATTGTTTACTAAATAATAACTTTGTGCCTATAAATATCAGTCAAATTATATCAACTTCTCATACACATATAATAACATAATTACATTTTAATCATAAACTATGTAGAATCAGTAAACACGACGTTGGCACAACGAAGCGCCGTTGATGTGGTTTTAATAAGAGCCTTCAATGATAAACATCTACACGATGTGTTTATTTACACGTTTGTATTACTTAGGGGCTCGTTCGTTTGTACATATTTACATAAATTGATAATAATTGTGATTGATTTTCTATAGCGGTTAATGATAACATAATAAAAAACATGAAAAACAATAATTGGAGAATTATGTTCACAAAATTAACAAAAAACGTCTTGAAATTATTGAACTCATAAGTTTAAAAACAATAGGAGAATTATACGCAGAGACACGGTGGCTTTAGGAAACTATGTTTAAAAAATTGTTGAGTATTTGATACTTTTAAAATAATAATTCTAGTTACTCATTTCATCGACAATTATGCACAAATATAGTGAAACCATGAGTTAAAAAGAAAAACTCTATAAATGTATAAGTCTAAAATACTTTTAAGGTTTTTACACGTGTTTTTCAATAGAAACAGCCAGTGCTAACACAAAACTATGTACAAATATCCCGGCTATTGTTGAGAGCGAGTGAATACTTTCATTGTACCACTATCTTGTACCGCTCATTGTGCTGTGTACTGCTGAGGAGAATTGGGTTGCAATGCCTAAAGCGTTGGTGTTTCTTGGAAAATATTGTTATTTCTTTATAATAATTGTGTGTTAAGTTAAACAAGTTAGTTTGGTTAAGTTGGTAGTGGTGTGTGTTTCGTGCATATTAAACAACATAACAAACGAAAAAAATCTTTAGCATATTCAACTTCTCTATTACCACAAAATCTTTGAACTTGTGCTTTCCAAACTCAACAAACAATAGATGAATAGAAACATAATTAAAAGAAAAATTAAAACAGACATACATGTAATACATAAAATCACGCCTTTTCATATCATGTACCAGGACACCTACCACGAAAATATTAGCACTAGATAAAATTTGACTCCACAGACACTAGAAGCGATAATTTTATGCACTCATTACTATCGAATAAAGCCAAGCTTTCATTATCAAAGGTAGTTCAAAAATTTGTTCCTATAGAACACGCAAGGGGGCGCTGATCAGATTACATAAAAATATGTTCTCCATTTCTACTCGGTTGTCGATTGTCGTAGGAAATCCCCCATCGTTTCCATAAGAAACCAATTCCCACCATAGATCTCTAGCTGTGAAGATTTTTGACAATAAATAATGATGTTCGCACACCATTAGTGTGACGTCACCATGGGGCTGTCAACAATGAACCAAGTGACAAGTGACGAGGGGCTCTTATAGGAACTCACGCACTGCTTTAATGTATAAGGAACTGTTATTTAATACTGGAGTGGATTATGTGATGATGGTTTGGGTTCTGACCCCTAAAATTATGTAATAGAGAGGATTTGATTGTTCATATTATTATTGGTTATTTATTATTGTTTACAATGAAATAAGTATTAAATAAGTTTGTGAGAAGACCTGTGTTATTACCTATCTTAGTGTGTGTACGGAGGAGCTATTGAGGTATATAAATAAACTACCAAAAACTACACTTTCCAATGTTCATGGCGCAATAGTTTAGATGTTTAATACCCTACTAACTACATACATACGCGCGTTAGTAGTAAGTTTGATATCCACATATAATTATAATACTTATCTTCTTCTTCTTCTTCTTATCATATGGTTAGTGGACAATCTAGTGTCAAAGTTGTTCAAGCCGCCCGAGGCCTTTGACGTGGCTTAACGACTGTTATCTTAATCGACAACAACCGGGACCGTCTTTTTACGTGCCCTCCGAAGCACGGAGACGCCCAGCTCAAATACCACTATGCGGTCACCCATCTATGGAATGACCGCGCCAACGATTGCTTCACCCATAGATCGTTTACCGACTGGTGAGCGCAACTGGCTATGAGCGCCTCAAACTTACTTACTTATACAAATTTACTACTGCGATAGATCTTTTGTTTCAAGTCTAGTTGTACTTTTTGGACGTCGTTTGTATATATTTTTTGGAACCTAATAACCTATTATAAGATTAAATATAATCACAGTAATTGTTCTTATAAAATAGCTAGCGCATTAACGTTTCGAATTAAATATATATCTAAGTTGAAAGAATGCTAAATATCGAGCCATCTTCTTCATATTGCCAGATCCAATAACTCAGAAACACAGGACTATAGTTCATATCTATGTCATATCTGTGTGATATATATTCTGCAGATGTTTTAACATAATAAATCTTCGCGGAGCAGGTACCCGACCATTACCCGGCCCGAACATTCATCATATACAGGAGAGTGGTAAGCAGCGCTTGGGGATAAAGAAAACCATAACTGGAAGTATTTCACTGAGGATTTTGTGAAAATTAAGAATAATTTTTACTTTACGTTTCTTAAACTAGTAGGCAGTCGTTAAAATAACTTCAGATGGCGACGTAACAGGTTCGATTCTCTGGCCGGGTAGGTACAGTGCTTAAGGTATTTTTTTTTTATTTTGATATATTTTTAAAAGTATCCCGGTTTGTTAAACAATCACAATGTTAGTCTCATGTGCCAGGCAATAGGCTCGGCCTGTTACATGAGACTAACATTGTGATTGTTTCATACACCTCTGCTGACTCCTTTAGGTTAAATACGCGTGATGCATGCGTGTACAAGTAGTCAGATTCATGTTTTTGAGCTCATTATAGAACTAAATATTAGTATTACATATTTTATTTATTCCATAATAAAAAAGCGTAAAATTATACATGTTACATTTTACTATAAAATTAGTTCCATATTATCTTTACACGTGAACGAGAGTGAGGTTTCATTAGGGGTCAATAAACGAGTATTTTTGAACACAAAAATGCCAAAGGTCGGACGAAAATAAGTTAATAAATAAACCAAATAAGTACGACGTAATTTGTATGAAAATAAGTTAAAAAATGTCGAGTCTACCCTCCACGTCTATGTCATGTATTTATAGTTTATCTAATATAATATAAGGTTTTATATTTTGAACGCAATTTAAAAGCTGTATTAAACAACACACGTAGCCGACATCCATACAAATATTATAAATGCGAAAGTAACTCTGTCTGTCTGTCTGTTACTCAATCACGCCTAAACTACTGAACCAATTTGCATGAAATTTGGTATGCAGATATTTTGATACCCGAGAAAGGGCATGGGTTACTTTCTACCCCGGGAAAATGACGCATTTCCATGGGAAAATTCAGGTGACGGACGAAGTCGCGGGTAAAAGCTAGTTGTAAATAAATGGTAAAGCGTTGGTATATCTCATACACATCTGGCTAAACCTGCAGGTATAAGAGGCGTAATGTTATATATAAATATGTTAGTGTGTAGTAATCAGTCATAAATCTATAGGACAGAATGATATAGCTCATTTAAAACTTTAAAAAATATATCCTTACACTTGAAATTGACTGTATCATATCACGTGAAATAATTAAAGTGAAATTTGGCAGATCGCTAGGTCACATCACGAAACGAACAATGCCTGCTTACTTTACAACCACTAGCAACAGCTACTAAATATTACTCGTAACACGGAACCCCGATCTTTTAAAAACTCACTCTTTATCGACACAGAAAACTCTATATAAAATCTCATACTAGCTCACAACGCCGTAAACTTTACAAAATGAAGTTCACACTATTACTGTTCACGATATTATCCTATATTGCCACCATTTGTAATTGTCAACCGACAGTCAGGTGCTACTACATGAAATCGGGATCCGAAGAAGAAGAATATCAGAACAGTATAAAAGAAAGAGATCCAGCCATACCACTAAACGTCAAAAGTAATCCAGCACTTCGGTTAAATCCAGATTTTCAGTTAAACTTTGATCAGCTTCATAAGTCTAATATTGGTAGTGATTTAGACTTTATGTTCACGTCTGGAATGGATGCTGGCTTTAACCAAAACACTGATGATTCGTTGACTGGTTTTGAAAATGGTTTTAATTTAGAAGCTGAAAGTGATGTGGCGTCTCTGTTGGGCGGGAATGGAGGTATGCCGATAAGTCTGGATGCCTTGTTAAAATCTGGAAAGGTTAATAATGTGAAAGTGTTTAACATAGGCGATGGATTCGGAAGATCTTCGAGGAGAATATATGCACCTAAAAGAAACGGTGATGTATGTAATTTTATACTTTTTTTAAACGGTTTATAAATTAACAACCACAGTTCTTAGCATACGTGTAAATGATAATCGCGAAGTCCCAAATTTGATAAACCTTGTTTTATTATTTCAAATGTTTTTAAATTCTATTAGTTCAAGTTTTAAATAACCCATAGACTATTGCATTTTTTTACTAGTATGACATTAAATTTGTTTTTCATTGAAGTTTCACTTTTTTTACAGATTTTCTCAAACTACGAAGAGCCGCTTGAGAACCCAGTATTGACAGATTCTATTTATCAAAATGATTATTACTAAGGTTTCAAACGTCGCTACAATAAATATATCAGATAACAATTATTACAGTATTTTTATTTTTTGGCCCTACCCTCGAATCGATAACATTTTTTAACGAAATCTCTATCTTTTTCAGTTTGATACATTTCATATTAACCGGTTCTTAACATGAAATATATTTTATACGTTTTCGATTTCATTTCCCAACTATTCACTGCCTGCGCAGGTTGTTACAAACTGGCTACCAGACTTAATGTATACTGGACTACTATACTAATATAGACTTAAGGTAAAATGCGTGTTCGCGTTAATATTCCCGTATTTTATTATACATTAAACATGCAACGCGAGAGTTTAAAATTTATGATAGCTACCAGACTCTTTCAAATATACTATTAGATATGACTACCGTAATTAAACATACACAAACTATACAATCAGAAACCCTGATCCATCACGTTGACCAAAACTAGTAGGCTTTGCACCTCATCAAATAATAATATAAGAACTCAGACGTGCCAATAATATACCCGTATTATGAGGAAAGTCACTCCATATTCCTTACCAAATACCATACTAATATGATTCGCACATATTCCTGCTATAATTGTTCTCAATTCATTAGAATAGAGCAAGGAATGCCAGGTACTATGAATAGGAAACGTTCTTCACATACCGATGTAGATAATAATATGGTCATAATGATATAGACGTATTATTGACAGAATACAAAATCTTTAGCACGGACATTGTAAATATGGGTGACCATCTAGGGTTATTCCGCACTAAGAGTTGCTCTTGTTTCGCGGGGACTTTGACAAACATACAATCAACGGACACAAAGTACAACCAATCCCGAAACACTTATTTGTGGATCGCAAAAAAATTGTCTCGCGTGGGAATCGAACCGACGACCTCCCGACGCAATGCGACCTAAACCACTGCGCCATGCAGGTAGTCAAGATCTTGGAGAAGATTTATCTATTCCTGTGGAGCGGACAAACTGTAATAAAAGCATTACTTATGAAAGTATAGTGTGTTTAATAAAGACAACTGCGGATGAATATTAAAAGAAAAAATGTCTACATTTTGGCCTAGATTCTTTTAGTTCTTTGACCTACATTTTTATCTGCATTCGAGTGCGATGTCTGAAGATTTGAATTTGTTTTAATTTCAGAAACTTAAATTGGCACGTTTCCTAAATACATAACAATGATACTAAGAATGGCTTGTGTGTTATATTTTACGAGTCTAAGGAAATCAGAATCAAAACGACACACAGTTATTTAAAAAGTCTTTCATCTGTCTGTCTATTACGCTCTAATGGCTAAACCACTAAGCTAATTTCGTTGTAAATTATTATGGCAATATTAGAAACTTATATTTAAACTTTAGACATTACTTTTCCATTAAAAAACGATAAATAAGATGTTTTAGATTTAGAAAAATATAGTTAGAAAGGTAGGTATTGTAAAATATTTTTCAAAACAAATGCTTACTTAATTATAATATTGTATAGGTTAGAATTATAATATATAGGTAACTCATAATTATTCCGTATATCCATCATATAAGAGACGTAGGAACATTGTTTTGAGGCCACCTCTGTCAAAAACTTTACTCAACAGAAATAGTAGGAAAACTTTTACGCTTAACTTCCAAGTTGAAGAACTAAGTGATCGCATTATATAGTTAACATTTTATTACATATTATGGTTAGTATGGTTACGTTATTAATAATATATCGTTTATTACGATTATTACTGTTTTGATGAAACTTTTTCAGTTAATTGACATTATACCTGTTGATTGGAATTCTGTAAAATCTCTTTGCTATTAGATTCTTTTTTTGCTGTTACTACTGTCACTGGCCTTATAAAAACATATCGATTTTTATTTAGTTTGAGAGCCGAAAAAATACTATTGTTACTAATAAGAACTTAGATTCTATTTATTTCAAACTTCACAACACATAAATAAATACCTTTTCTTACAAAGATAGTCTCAGGTGTGAAACTGAGTACTGTGAGTTATTGGAGGCGAGTCCGGTCACTCGTTACCTTACATTGTTACCCAGTCACTGTGGCACTGCGGCGTGGGGAAATAACTGAAGAGGAATGTGTGAATTTAAGTGTGGTTTTATTTCGTATAGAGAGTGTTAAAACTATGTTGGTCAGCTACGTTCTCCCGTTACTTTGGGCTTCAAATACTACTAAATAACATACAAACCTAAAAACACATATTCTTATACATAAAATGTCCATGTCACAATGTTAGTTAACGTACTCTTCCGAAACGGCTTGACCAAAATTCTGTGAGCATATTGAGTAAGTCTAAGACAGGCGAACGAGGTTGCCCACTACTAACATTTTTTTTAATTTATATGGTAAAACATCGTTTGCCGGGTCAGATAGTATATAAATAGTGACAATCAGACTTTAAACCGATACTTGTGCCCATCATACATATATTGTCCTGCTTGTTGAGGTGGGCTAATACTTATTCGTAGAGTTGAAGTGCATTGAAATGATTAATATGATTAACATATTCCATGGAGGTACCCATTTTTTACAAAAAGCAATTTAAATAAATCCTACCTAGCTGGTAATCTATGCTTAAGAGTTAAGTTAGTAAAGTAAGAAATAAAGCAACTTCAGTATTTCCAATTCATTCAAAAAGAGTGTTACTGTATATAATGGAAGTAAGTTAGTACGATGAACGGACACATGTGTTGGCACGTACTACCCTTATTTACATAGGTCTGGGGGACGCGAACAAAACTTTGTTTTATTTTCGTTCAATATTGTTAGCACGAAAATATATGTTGAACACGTACGATAGTTATTTTATTTTGGTATAGTAACAATTTGAAAAATTACATTTATTGTCTAAATGCCACAATAGAAATGATGACCTACACATGTAGAAGCCACTTTAAGTAACTTTTGACATGTGAGGTAAGTTTTGGTAACGTGCCCTATAAATGACAATAGGCTAGCTCAGCTTTTTTTTATGACAATTTCAGCACTATGAATTGCTCTTGTTTAGCGGGGTCTTTTAAAGACCTACACACAACGGACACAAAGTACAATGATTAGAATCGAAACTACTATTTGTGGATCGCAATGGAATCGAACCTACGACTTCCCGACGCAATGGTAGAGGCGTAGCGACCTTAACCACTGCGCCACGGAGATTGCCTTTTAGATGAACTTACTTTTACAGTGACAAAACGTGGGTATTTTATACAACTCTACGCCTACCCCATCGGTTATAACAAGTGTGATATAATGCAGGTATAGTAAATAAGAATAAATGGAAATAAGTTTGCTTCACGATTCCCCAGTGGAAGTGTTAATGGGATTTTCTAATTTCAGTTGAATAGTGCTCAATAGTAACCCGAAGCTTGGTAACGTGCCCAGTATTTGGCAACAGACTCTTTATTACAGTGAACTAGTGAGAACTGGGTTACACCTCTGTCTATACTTAATTTATTAGCAGACTACTTTTGCCTGCAGTTCCGTTCGCTTGGTTGTCTATATGGCCGTTGTGTTTTTCTGGTACGACACTGCAAAGTTTCATCAAAATCGAATCTGTAGTTTTTAATTAAATAACAAAAATCCAAGTCTCAAAACATTGGTGACTATAATATTTGTATACACTAAATACTCGCCCCGATTTTACTCGGATTACAAATCTTAAAAAATATACACTAAAACCTTCCTTGGAGATTGTTCTATGTATTATTAAAAACCGCATGAAAATCCGTTCAACAAAAGTTGAGTTTGTTGTGAAGGAACAGATTGACAGATGCGGCAAGAGGATTTTAGTTTACAATATGTACTGAATGGGTATACAGGTAACGGCATAGATTAGAAAGGAGAAAAAAAAATAGATTGATTTAAAAAAAAAGGCTGGTTTGTGTATAAAGCTCACATCGTAAAAAGCTATAAAGCACTATCATGTGCAGGTCTATTAACTGTTCCTAGTATAGGCCCATAAAGTGCGGTCAGCGCTAATGTGGTGCTTTATTACGTTATAAATAAGTCTAGACGTTATGTACACTCTGTAGAATAGCTGTAGTGATCATAGTAGTGCTCAGCGGTAAACGATCGGCTAGTTAAGCAACATTAGAAAAGATGTTCCTTAGATGGGTGGTCACTTATTGTTATTTCAAATATTTGTCTTTGTGCTACGGAGTAAAAGTAAAATGTCGGTCCTAATTGTTTTCAATTAACAGATTACTATTTCAACACTAGTTTGACCACTCACCATACGACAACTAGAACTTGAATATAAAGTAGGTGTTTTAAAAAGCAAACTATACGTAGACCTAGTGCAGAAGACTCTTGGTTGACTGTTGTACGCACCCGGCAATTCTTTCCAAGTGGACCTAAGATTGTTTATTATTGATGTATCAAGACTGTTCAAGTATTTTGGCGCCACATATAAATAATAAATAAATATTGAGCATAACTAAAACACTACGGTATAAATGAGTCCAGACGTTATGTACACACCCTGTATAATAACTACAGTGATCATAGTGGAAGGTGTGTAGTTGATGTTAGAACATTATGAGGCTCAAGTAGTCAGTGATTTATTTAGTAGTCGTATCAAAGGAATAACTAATGACACGTTTTATGAGAATTATGTGTGTTGTTAATAATATAAGCATGAAAGTTTGTCTATCTGTCTGTCTGTTTTACTGTTATTGTTAAACAGCTAATCCGATTGTGATGAAATAAGTAAGTAGATAGTTAAAGATGGGCCTATTTCAACCTTTTAGAAGTTGATTTTTAAACCAGTAAATAATAAGAAATTGAGATCAAAAATCCCTATTTTAGCCGTAGTAGAAACTTGTAAACGAGCAGAATCCCGCGAAACAAATTAAATTAATTTCGTATGCGAAACTCATCAACTCTATTTTTCTTAGATAAATAATTTTATTACGTCGGGAAAAAAGTATTTTCGCATTATAGTATGTTTGAACTTGTAATAAAATCTTTTCTCTACACAAAAAAGCTCGATATTTGGTATATAACCTCACGAGCCCACTGAAAGGAACCTAATGAACCCTAATGAAGTGTACTCATTTGTTATTCTTGAAGCCAAAGAGATTTTATTACATTTTCATACATACTATAATGCGAAAAGACTTTTTCCCCGACCTAATATTTACAGTAACATTTTGAAATAAATAATTTCACACAACTAAGCATATAATTTATCAAAAAAATATTCAATACACATAAAATATTGACCAGCTATATCCCAGAACGTTCAAACCTTCCACAAAATATTTGAAATACAAAATTTCATCCCTAGATTTCGGTTCAGGAAGTGATTTTAAACCTTAACTCCGCATCGAGGCTGTATTTACGTATATTTCACGAGTGAACCTCGGAAAGGAAGTGACGATAAAAATGAAATATGGAAGAGAACTTGTTGTTAGTTTATTTATAGAATTATTTAGTGTATGTTAGATAAAAATAGTTTTAAAAGTTAGGTTTTATCTTTAAAAATTGTGTAGGTTCAGAAAAGATTTTATGCCCTAAAACTACTAACCTGGTGTCGTGGTTTCGGATCCCACACCATCCCAAATTATGTTTTTATGTGAATTGCTGTACTTTGTGCAATTTAACCTACTTAAAAAATGAGGCTATTTTTGATTCGACTCATTCTCGACTATAATAATGTTTATCTTATTTAAATTTTCGTTAAATACTCACAATTTTGACTTTGGAATTGATCCTTGGAACCTCCTATTACATACCGTTACTATCTTACTCTGGACCACAGGAGAAAGTAACATAGTATTATAGTCAAAACCAAATACTACTTCATCTATATATACATATTTCACAAACTACACAAAATCTCCAACTACCCTCAATCTATACCTACAACAAACTTAGTTATAATCCTACCCCAGTTGGTCGGTAACCGCATGAACGTAGGCTGGCAACACTAATATCTTAATAACTGATATTATCACGGGTCTCTGCACTCTTACCTGCGTATAAACTATTAATTAATACTGAAAAGTAAAGGCTTATACGTAGTTGAAACTGTGAGAGAGGTTAAGCAAGTTTTGTAAAGTCTTTAGGGATGGGTGGCGGTATACATTAATTAGTGTTAATTTTTTAAATATTTGGTATCACAAATACCAATCACAAGCTAATTGGTGCGGCACCGTTCGCATGTAAACAAAGTTCCAGCAGCAAAAAATCTTTAGGTTATCCACTAGCTAAATTTCATCAAAAATGGTTCAGTAGTTTAGCCGTGAAACAAAAAACACCTCAGATTTTGTGTCTAAGTGTCTCTAAAGTTAAGAGTAATTTGATATACGAACGAAACCAAGCGGATCAACAGTAACTAGTCTTTTACGCTATAGTTATTGAACTATTAATGCCTGTAGCTCAGTTTCATTCTTAACTTATTTTCTAAAAACAATATTATCTTTATCAAAATTTTCAAAGAAACAACCACAAATCTAAACAACTTTATGCCATCAAAAACATTCTGTAAAAACCTCAAGTCTCGCCGTAAAAAGTTGTGAGATCTATATAACACCAAGTCGATTAATCTATTTAGTCTCTACTTATAGGACCTTCTGTCTTAAGTTATTACGTATGTTATTATCATGCCAATTAAAAAAAATACCTTTAAAACAAATAGACCGACCTGGCCATCGCATGATTTAATTATTAGTATGTTTCACACTAATCAGCACGACGAGAAGACAAGTTAATGCTCCTTAAATGTTAATGGCGAATTTGTGTTTTCTTGCGATGACCAAGTCGATCTATTTGTTTTAAAGGTATATTTTTTTAAATTGGCATGATAATAACATACGTAATAACTTAAGACAGAAGGTCCTATAAGTAGAGACTAAATAGATTAATCGACTTGGTGTTATATAGATCTCACAACTTTTTACGGCGAGACTTGAGGTTTTTACAGAATGTTTTTGATGGCATCTCACTTCTTTTTGTAGAGCGAACATAAGTCCGATTTGTGTGAAAAGACGTTTTTTTTTCATAATTCAACATATTTTCCTATGGGAATGTTGTTCAGTTTCATGGGCTAAACACCCTTACCCACCCTATACCACCTCCCGTTATGCCTCATATAGTAGGTACCTATTTATTTTATTTTCTACAGTAATAATAATTCATTAACTGCAAATGTAACCTTGTAATCTTATACATTTATATGGGATTACAAAGTTATTGTTGCAGTTGGTGTATTTAGAAAACTGGACCGAAATTAGAAAATATTACATTTTTCCCATGATTAAGACACTAAACCCTATTTGTATTCAAAATTTTAAGCTTCTAAGTCTGCTAGAAGTACCTTAGACTTTTGATGATCGGTGAGTCAGTGAGTCAGTGAATCAGTGAGTGACAAAATTCAAAATTTTAACAAGTTGTCATTCTTAAACCACTGGCTCAAATTGGCTGAAATTTTAAATATACCGTGTTTATACAATGACTAATCAGTTGCTGAAAATCCAGGCTTCTTGTTTTATCCACAACGAAATAATAGGGGTGTCAAAAATAGCCCGAATTGCTTCGAGAAAAGGATGTTACGGCCGTGCCGCTTTTTTTTTGCTCGACTTGCGGGGGCACTTCCGTGCCCCCAGATAAGTAGGAAACAAAAATGCTATCAAGTTACAAAAGCACTCAAAACTTGTCCAAAACTGAGTAACAATGAAAAAGCACTGTTTATTTGTTAGAATGATATTAAACAATCGTTCAAGAGTTTGTTAAACTGATTGTTAACTTTTGTAATAACTGGTGTCTGCCGAATTTATTTGGAACTAGCTGACCCACGCAACTTCGCTTGCGTCACATAAGAGAGAATGCATCATAATTTTTCCCGTTTTTGTAACATTTCTCGTTGCTACTCCGCTCTTATTGGTCGTAGCGTGATGATATATAGCCTATAGCCTTCCTCGATAAATGGACTATCTAACACTGAAAGAATTTTTTAAACGGACCAGTAGATCCTGAGATTAGCGCGTTCAAACAAACAAACGAACAAACAATCAAACAAACAAACTCTTCAGGTTTATAATATTAGTATAGATTTAGTTTTATTCATATGATATGACTGCATTTATCATGAACAATGAACAAACACATTATTATGAATGTTCATTAAACAGCTTTGCTCAAGGACAATGTTCGATAATAATAAACCTCTAACGGACAAATTTATTGATTTATCCTGAAATAGCTAATGCATTAATTAATCAATAACTTGCAACTGAATATCGCTATTATCGATTATGCAACACGCAATTTTAACTATCTTACCAATATAGTCAGATCTCTCTCTCTCTGATTAGTATTTGCTCTTTTTCACTCATATGCAACTCATAGCATGCTGTAATAATCACCTTAACCACTATAACACATCACCGTTAAATTAAAATATGCTATGCACTATCACACTTTCAAAAGAACTTTATTGGTTCTATTCAATAATATTCAATTCTCAAATGTAAAAAACGAGTCTCAAACGCAATGAGAATTAATAATAATAATAATAATAAGCCCGCAGGGCACCTTGAGGCGAGGTGACGGGGAGTAGCGACCCCGCGGTACCTGAGTGCTCCAGGGGGAAGTCACCCTTCCTCATCTCCGGCTTGCCTTAGTTGGCTGGTCGGAGTGAAAACTGACGAGGAAGCGGTCCCCCGCCTCTGGCTTGCCTTCATTGGCCGTCCAGAGTGGAGTCGCAAGGGCAGAGCTCCCACTCTGCTCGGAGGACGGATGCCGAGCGTAAGTGGCTAGTGGGCCAGTGATGCCGGACCCTCAGGGAGCAAGTGATCTGAGTTTAACGTCCAGCGAGGCCTCTCCGTCCTTCAGCCGCTCACGTCCCTGTTGCCCCCTTGTTGCTATTTATGCGACTTGTTTAGGGTGGCCCAGTTTGTGAGTTGGCAAGTCTCCGCCTGCCATTTTTACATGTTTTCAACATTGTTATCGGCAGGCGCCATAGTCCCCATAGATCCCCTGGTTTCCAGTCCATAAACACCCCATCCCAATAGCCCAAGTAGTTTTTTCCCATTAGTTTTGCCATAGTTCCACACAGTCCGGTGATTGTCCTTGGGAGCATTTTATAGTGTAAACAGGGATAATCACCGGATTGTGACACCATACATTTATTTAAAGATTAAAGCCGTCTAAAAAGGGCCTCTATGTGTTGGCTTCGGCCCCACGCACGCCTTCCAAATGTCCGGGACTCTGTAGTCCCGAGATATAAAAGAGACGTACATAATAATAATAATCATTTATTTCAGACAAAGTCCATATTTTACATACACATTAAGGCTTCGATTACTTTTTACACTTTTACAAACATACAAACAACGGACACAAAGTACAACAAAGCTCAAACAATATCTGCGGACCGCACAAATATAACTTCCATGCAGAAATCGAACCCATGACCTCTTGACGCACTGGCAGTGGCGTAGCAACCACCTTAACCACGACGCCACGGAGGCCGTCAAACAGTTGTAATTGTATTATTTTCTCTGATAAAAATGCTGTTCAAAATACGACAGTGAATACATATTTCTGTTTTTGACAGTACAAGATTTAATTAAGTCATTTGTCGGTGATATGTAGGTCACGTATCGTTCTGCCGTGTTCGAGATATTGAGGTTTCAAGTAATCGGATTACTGCGTTTAAAATGACCACTTCAAACGTTCATCTGTCCAGTTTGATGAAGTACTTTACCGTTAGCGCGGTTCACAAAAATTGTGTGGTTTGAGCACAAATGAGGTTTTGGGAACACTCTTGATCAAAGCAAAATGCTGCCATAGGAATTTCAGGATTTTCAGCAGGCTTTCCCAGAAAATAGGTTCATAAAACAAATACCTATAATAATTATTATGATTGTATGTATTTCAAAGCAAATCTAACGAGATATTAGGTCGGGGAAAAAGTCTTTTCGCATTATAGTATGTACGAACTTGTAATAAAATCTCTATGGCTTCAAGAATCACAAATGAGTACACGGTTCATTAGGTTTCTTTCAGTGAGCTCGTGAGGTACCCAAATATCGAGCTTTTTTGTGTAGAGAAAAGATTTTGTTACAAGTTCATACATACTATAATGCGAAAAGATTTTTTTCCCGACCTAATATTAGCATTGTTACATATTTACTGCTAAATATTTGAGAATTACTATGTACCGGATTATTATAGCATTATAGGAACATTAATGAATAACACTGATGCTTAAATTTTAAATAATCTGGGGGTAGGTTAAGTTCATAAGTCTTTCTTGTCTTTGTGTTATTAGCAAATCGACCTAGAAAAGATCATGTTACCATGACAACTGTAAACAACATATAATTTTTTTGTTCTACAGGCCCATAAAATACGTCACTTTTGAAGAAAGTATATGCCTTTCAGCTACAAGCCATTTGAAACACAAAAAATTGCTACATTATCACAAAAAACTATCAAAAAGGTGTCTTCTCACGCGAGTGACACCGCAGGCGACAGCTAGTAATAAACATAAAACAATAGTATTACTATAAAGAGGGGACTTTGTTCGATGGCTCGCGGCGATCAGCGCCAATATGATATCAAAGGTTTTTTGTTAAAGCCTTATATTTCGAGGTTTTGGAGATGTTTAACTCGTAATACTGTATCAGGAATAGTGGCGTATCTTTTATGGCCTTTTTAATTCACTTTTTATAAATTAATTTTAGATTTAAATAGCTTAGTGGGAATATAAGTGGTGTATGATAGCCGAGTAGTATAAGTTGACACCTACCACTCAAGTGGTCGCAGGTTCGAATCCGAGGCAACATACCAATGATTTTTCAAAGTTATGTGTGCATTTGAAATAATTATCACTTGCTTTAACGGTGAAGTGGTAATATGGTTCACTAATCAGTACAAGGTGACGTTGGTTTAGTTTCAGTGCGTAACAAATATGAGTGTAATAAATATGTGTTGTTTAGACATACTGTGTGTTGGCTATGATCGTAATCAGTATTCTTCAATCTTATTTACGTGACGACCACATAATGTAGGTAGTAACGGGCACATCTTCAAAGAAAACAAAACCACTTACAACTCCTCAAATAAAAACTTATGACTGTGACTACAAGCCATCTGAATACTTTAACTTTGAAGGTTATTTTGAACTTAAACTCGAAATAAAACGATCAGTCAAACGCTTCTACCTGTCTCACTAAAAGAAAACAGCCGTGGTATTATAAAATCAACTTCTCTTGAGTTGTGTGTTCACATAGAATCTATGTTGTCAGTCAGGTGTCAAGTGACGAGATGCTAAGTGACGCGCTTCATCTGAATATTATACCTGACTAATATCTGGGGGCACGGAAGTGCCCCCGCAAGTCGAGCAAAAAAAAAGCGGCACGGCCGTAACATCCTTTTCTCGAAGCAATTCGGGCTATTTTTGACACCCCTATAATTTCGTTGTGGATAAAACAAGAAGCCTGGATTTTCAGCAACTAATCAGTCATTGTATAAACACGGTATATTTAAAATTTCAGTCAATTTGAACCAGTAGTTTAAGAATGACAACTTGTTAAAATTTTGAATTTTGTCACTCACTGATTCACTGACTCACTGACTCACCGATCATCAAAAGTCTAAGGTACTTCTAGCAGACTTAGAAGCTTACAATTTAGAAAACAAATAGGGTTTAGTGTTTTAATCATGGGAAAAATTAAATATTTTCTAATTTCGGTCCAGTTTTCTAAATACACCAACTGCAACAATAACTTTGTAATCCCTTATAAATGTATAAGATTACAAGGTTATATTTGCAGTTAATGAATTATTGTTACTGTAAATAGGTACCTACTATATGAGGCATAACGGGAGGGGGTATAGGGTGGGTAAGGGTGTTTAACCCATGAAACTGAACAACATTCCCATAGGAAAATATGTTGAATGATGAAAAAAAAACGTCTTTCCATACAAATTGGACTTATGTTCGCTCTACAAAAAGAAGTGAGATGCCATCAAAAACATTCTGTAAAAACCTCAAGTCTCGCCGTAAAAAGTTGTGAGATCTATATAATACCAAGTCGATTAATCTATTTAGTCTCTACTTAAAGGACCTTCTGTCTTAAGTTATTAAGCATGTTATTATCATGCCAATTTAAAAAAAAAATACATTTAAAACAAATAGACCGACCTGGCCGAACTTTTTACGGCGAGACTTGAGGTTTTTACAGAATGTTTTTGATGGCATTATGATGACAGGGATATACTGACAAGCTTAAAATATACAAGATGTTTCAGTGAGTAGAATTTAACAAGACACTGTTAGATTTGTTCAATATGTGTTTCCAAAATTGTATGATTGACATACAAAACTAATATATAATAGTAACTTTGAAACTTTCGCGTTACATGTGTATTATTAATGAGGCTAGGGCAATTAACGCGATTAGGCATTTTTTTTTAATCAAACTCGACGAACCAACTCCACTTTAAAAAAAAAGAACCAACGCCTTTTCTCAAAAAGATTGAGTACTATTTAAATTGCACTCTTGTCACTATTAATGGTTAGTTACCTTTAACGCGGAGATATCCTTAAAAATCGCGGTTGTTATCAACTAAGACACCAAACGTAAAGCTTTATCAAAGACTTTCGAGAGTTGCAACAATTTTGACACTATAATGACCACAAACCAAACGATAAAACCAAAAAAAAACAATAAGACCATGAATATAAAGTTTGTCATATTTTCAGGTATACAATGATATTTCTGGGAACACAAACAGTCTCAAGTAGCGCCACTTGTCCGTGGATCGGAGACAAGAGACAATAATCCCGCGAGACGTCTCTCCACTTACAATTGACAACTGATCTCCAGTCACACTTCAAATGTTACAGAAAGGTACAATAATGTACGATATTCTAGGCTTTTCTCACGATTATTTAGCTATATTCAGACTTCTATATCAATATCATAGATGTGATTGGCCAGCCCGCCTGTCATTTTTTGGCAGCTAAACCGTTAAATCGATATTAATGAACTTTTAGAATATTTTTTTTTAAACCAACTCAAGAGCAGTTTCAACGTAGAATAAAACTTTGCTCGAGTCGACTATATCTATATCGAATATATTATAAAACTGAAGAGTTTGTTTATTTGTTTGAACGCGCTAATCTCAGGAACTACTGGTTCGATTTGAAAAATTCTTTCAGTGTTAGATAGTCTATTTATTGAGAAAGGGTAAAGGCTATATATCATCACGCTACGACCAATAGGAGCAGAGTACCAGAAAAATATGTTACAAAATAGGGGAAAATTTTGACCCATTCTCTCTTATGTGACGCAAGCGAAGTTGCGCGGGTCAGCTAGTTGACAAGACATAGTCCTCCACCGGATCAGATGATAGCGACCCAGACTATGCTTGTTGCCCGGCGTGAGCTTCTTGATAGCGAGCAAAGCCAAACTTCGTCTTAAACACATGCACTCTCATGACTGCACTCGGAACAGACAAACTGACCGATGCTGTTGTAGTTTTACTAGATTTTAAATGTAAACGAAGTAAAACTATTTTGTTCGGAAAGTAAGTAGCGTTCTTAGTCCTTGTCTACTCCCTGTGGGAACGAGCGTGATTTTACATATAGTAGATTATGTATTACATTAACAAAGTAATTATCTATTTGTATTATAAGCAAGTAAAGCCGTTGTCCTCAAGTAGTTAAAAATGTAAGTATTCAAATATTTGTAGGCCTTGTTTTTATTGTTAACAATTATTCTATTTGAGATCAAATAAAATATTCCGCTGAGATTTCTATGCTGAATACATTTTTCATTTGAGAACTGAATTTCTGTTTTGAATTTTTATGAGCCTCGTAAAATAGTGAGCCGAGTCGCAGGAAAGATATTGTTTTACAAAAGTTTTTTTGTTATTGTTGAACGCTCGTATTTCTAAAAGCACAGAAAAACTCTTTTATAGAAACATTAGTACAAAATCCACTGCAGTTATTTGATAAAATTATGTTTATACGACTTTGAAAGTAACATTCTGAATCTGTTTATACTCGTAAAACCTTCAAGGTAACGTTAATATAATGAATTATTTTCTTTTGATCATTCCATACCAAAAATATAGCACTTTATCCTGATATTCATTCATAATTACATTTATTAAACACTGAGCTTTTAACAATAAACCCACAGTCACACTTCACTTACAAAAACAAATCAAAAGATACCACTTTTAAGACACTTCACTACACTACTTAATCTACAGGGTGTATAAATATAATTGTGGTATAAAAATAAGTTTGCAGCGCAATCGGCGCGGTGAAGGGACGCGATCGGCGCGCTCGTTCGTAGCCGACTAACGCGCGTCGCTTGCCAACGGCGCGGGAACTGAGAACAGCTGACAGAAGTCATCAATGAAACTCGTAGCGCTGTAGACCAACTGTCTACGAGAACTCGTAGACGTCTACGATATGAGTGTATTTTTTTTTGTAAATGCATGTAATGAAACTAATGTGGTTAAAGTTTTTTGCTTCTAGGATTAGTCATTGTCTTTGTGTGCTGCGTTTTTGCTAAGATTGACTCATTTTATTTGGGTATTGAACTGTTTTCATTAAGGAGTTAAGAGCTTTTATCCTATAATACATACATAAAATTAAATGCTAATGAATAAGGTAAATTTGGCCGAAAAGTAGTTTATTAATGAGATATAGGTAATTGAGCAATTTTGCGGTTGTCCATAGATGGGTAGCCGTATATTTAGCCGGTGGAAAGTCGTGTGAATTGAGTAGTCCAAGGTCTCTCCGTGACTCTTGTTTAGTTTGAAAAATTATAAAACAATTTTACATTGGCGTAATACGAGTATTATCACAGCCAAAAAACTTTCTCACTTATAATATTAAACTCGAGATCTACCTTCCATTTCTCGCACACTGAATATTTTATTCATACATTTTGATGTAAGAGGAAAACATAAATAGAACCGTTATACAGGGTGTTCAAAATCAAATACTTGTGTAATATGTGTTATTTGCTTCGTTGAACGTTCTATGTGTGTGTGAATATTAAAGAGAGATGTTCATTGATGCATGTATGCGTGTGGGAGTTTCAATGATTCGAGTTAAGCACGCAATGGTAATGCTATCATTTGAAATATTACGCATGACTGTACTACAGAATACGCGAAAAATATGATTAACTAGCTTTTTCCCGCAGTTTTACCTGCGCGGTTTTTAATCGTGTTGTAAGTATGTTCCATTCAGGGATATTTGTTTACATGATCTATCAACATTTTACAAAACATTTTAAGCCAAAGCCGCCAAAGGGTAACAGATAGAATTACTTTCATATATTCACTAAAGACCGACAACTTAGTAGAAAGCCCTAGTATGCACGATTTAGCTAGAGTGTAATTAAAAATTTGGTGTAAGCCCAAAATAAAGTAAGGCTCGTTACACATATATTCGATTAGTCATTAGTCGGCTTAGCCGGGCGGCATTCAAATATGTGCAGATATGCGATATTTTGCTGGATACGTATTGCAAAACCGCTCACTGCCAGTCGATGCTTTAAAAGCAGTCTAACCCTTTAGAACATTGACTCGACTCAAATTCATGTAATTATCATGTTCCATAGTCGATCTATTCAAACTGTCTGTCGATTACTCAGCCCATTAAACCTGTGAACATAGCCGTCATAAACCGTTCCAGGTTTATTACCTGACAGATAAGCTTCGGTTTAATGGCGAATTAATACATAATGACCACCTTTCGGCTTTCTCTACGCAGCAGAATGATTCATTAACATGCAGGTTTTTGGGAGGCAGCCTGTTTATTCTTTAAATAAACAATTTTGATTTTAAAAGTAATGGCATGAAATATCAGGTTGTATATACATCGCCACAAGGAGGCGCCGCTTGGCAGCCACATTAATTAATCAACTTGGTTAAGTTGATAGTAGAACATAGGTTTTAAAAAACGATTAAAGATATTTTCACTGCTAAATTGTAAATCTAAATTTTTACCTATGTAGGTGGACGTAGAGTCACCACTTTGATCCTGGGTCTTTTGGGTTTGCTTCAAAAATTAAAGCAAAGTATACGAACAATCTGAAATGATTTTAAAACACCCCAGAATTCATAATATTATTATGCAAAGGATTTTCAACGCGATTGAATATCATAAACCTTATTTGTTTATCCGACGCTTCTCGAATTTTATCGTCCGTGTGAGTCCTGCCTCAATCCATGACTGTAGTTGATGCAATTCTATATTATTAAAAACTACGTGTATAAGTCGCGAGAATTTTATCTATAAAACTTTTTCTGAGGGATGCAAGGTTGCATTTTTTCAATGTCAATAAAATATTCAAAACGTTTAAAATATCCATCTAAATGAATAAACCAATGGTAGCTTTATACCTGTGATATTATTCAACGAGACGAGGCCTTCGGGTCCATTCGGCTGTGTTCGTGGACATTCGGGAATGTTCGGTGACACTTGAGGTCACATATTGTTTATTCCCAAAGGTCTAGTTTCAGTTGAAATAAATGGATTCAGTTGATATATTGTGATATTAAATGTGTAATGTGAGTTTTATAATATAATTGGCTTTTTGAACATTTATTTACGAGATAGTTTATGTCTTAGAAATTTGTAGTTCAAATGCAGCAACGACTATAAAAATAATAGACTTTATAATAGTTTTTTGTATGGTCACTAGTCATAGTTATTTGAACGAACTTACTAATTTTAACCGTGTTCAGAGTAAAGCGATGTTCATCTAAGTATCACTAAGCGACTACCCATCTATGGCGAACCGGCGTTGAAAGTTGCTTAACCCCCTGACCGCCTCCTGACAAGCGCAAAATCATACGTGTGAAAAAATACGGGTATAAAGTATGACTTGAATTAACAGGTTATATTAGGCGACCTGTATGCCGAATTTCATGATAATCCATTTAGTAGTTTTTGTCCGAATTGAATGAAAATCAACCATAATCCAACAACTTAGTAGCAAGCCTTGTATGCATTGCACAAGATTGGAAGCTGATGAATTAATATAAAAAGCAGAACTTAGAATTCCAATGCCCCGTAAACTTATACAGCCATGCCGCCTATTTAATACAGCTACTTTATTTGGAAAATAAACAAAATTCTCCATACATAAATCCAAACAAAACTTTCGCTTTAATGAAATTATCAAATATTCTACCAAAATATCACCACAATATAATTCAGTACAATAACAGTTAATTCAAACATCATCAGTGTACAAATGTAAATAGCGCACTCATCGCTGCACATCGTACAATAGGCTCGCTCGACCGTCCTCACTGCACTCGATCGTTCCACGTGAACTGCTCGGTACAATCATTACTCACATTATTGCCTGCTTCTGAGAATTTTGTAACGTTTTATTGATTTTACTTTTGATGCTGTGCTTTAAATAAAAAAAGGCGCTGTTCTTTTTAGGAGTATTTATCGCTGTATTATATTTAATTTATATCTGTTTAGCCATTAAGCACATGTACATTCGCGTTGTTTTTTTAATATATACTTATGGTATGGAAAACGGGCTCGTTTTCTTCCTAAAGAATATTCTAACATGGACTTTAGAAGTCAACTTTGCAGGAGTTTATTTATGTAAGTGTGTGCATAATGCACAAGTAAGATATCTATTCCATCACTCTCATAACTCGGTTGGTAGTTACATCGACACGATCTTAGCGGTCAGACTAATGACTAATTTTCGTGACTTTACATTGCTCTCAAAAGCACAGAGTTTTGTAACCTTAATTTTATATTCTCGGCTTTTTTTTCTAACCATTAATATCCCACTGCTGGGCAAGGGTCTCCTCCGCAACGAGGGAGGGATTAGGTCTTGAGTCCACCACAACTTGCGTGGGAGGTGCCAACTTATACCATTCGGCTATCACTGCTTCCTACTCGGGGCTAACAATGGGAATTTCTAAACACAAGAACTCAGTACTAACTCTTTGTCCTAGCCAAATTTGAACCTAAAACCTTCACGTAGCAGTTATATTACCCTTGGGTTCCAAACTCTATTAGCCTTCTATAAAATCATATAACTAACTATATAACTATTAGTGATAGAACATCGAAGCACCGAGGCACAGTTTAGTTCGTGGCGCGTCTCCGAGCTACATTATTCAATGATGTTAATACATGCTGCATTATGTATGAACTATGTACATGTATGTTAGTATGAACTAGATGTATAATACATACATGTATGTAGTTAATAACTAGAGATGAAACGGATAGCAGTTTGGCCGGATACCGGATACCGGATATTCGACCTACCACCTGGCCGGATAGCCGGATATCCGGCCGCCGAATATTCGGCGGACCTTAGCCGTTTGGTGCAGCGCACACACACTTGGCGTAGGCGACGCGCGAACGACCGGGTCGCCTCGGTTTGATTCGGGTCTTTTCGTTGATGAGCGAAGTTAGCAATTCTTTCATTCATTCTTTTTTATCATCATTCATTTCATCATTTGACGTTATCTGTCGATTGCAGTGCAGACACGTGCGTGATTTTAGGTTATTAATATTATTTCATTGTGCTATTGTTATTTGAAAATTTCAAGTTGAATTTTAAAAGATTTAACAACGAGAAATGGCATCGGCGAAGAAAAAGTCGCCCTTATGGGAATACTTTGACATAAACAGTGAAAATAATAAGTTAGCTGTTTGTTTATTATGCAATGTTAACATTTCACGTGGCGGCGAAGGCAAAAAAGCAGGTATGTATCTAATAAATCTAATAGTCCATGCTTTCATACTATCCATACTAATATTTTAAATGCGAAAGTCAGTTTGTTTATTTGTTTGTTTGTCCGTCTTTCACGTCGAAACGAAGCAACGGATCGACGTGATTTTTGGTATGGGGCATGGGGATAGTTTGGGGGCTGGAAAGTGAAAAAGACATAGTGCTCATTCACGTTGACTCGCGGGCGCGGTGGCGGGCGCGGTGGCGGGCGCGGTCGCGAAATATCAAACATATGGCGTAGTTCCCAAGTGTTCACGAACAAACCGTACGCGCGGTCTAAGTAGCGGGCGAGCTAGCGGTGTCGCGCGCGGCCCGCGTGGCGCGCTCGCGGCAATATCAAACGCGTGAAGATGTTCGTGTGTGTTCACGTCGAACTAGCGGTGGCGGGCGCGATTCACTCGCGACGTCGAGTAAGTTCAACCAGTTTGAGCCAGTTTGAGCCAAACGCCCGCCTGGCGGCCAACGTGAACACAAATCGCCACGTCCCCGCGCTCGCGACCGCCACCGCGCCCGCGAGTTCCAACGTGAACAAGCACATAGGCTACTTTTTATCCCGGAACAATATTACATTCCCGCGGGATGACGTCGTGTAGTCCACGCGGGCGAAGCCGCGAGCGGAAAGCTAGTAATAATCTAATTGCAATTCTTTATTTATCGAGTACAGTATCTTGCATGTTTAAGTGCAAGTTTAAAGTATTTATTTACATTAAGTATTTAATTTTTTTTTCTAGGTACTTCTGCTATGAAAAATCATTTAAAATCAAAACATCCAGATGAATTTCGTGCAGTGAATAAAGACAAGGCCGCTGTCGAGCCTACTACGATTTCTTTAGCCATTGCGGGGACAAGTTCATCGTCATTTCCAAAAAAGCAATTGACTATGACAGAATCTTTCGAAAGGAAATTGCTCTGGGATATAAATGATGCTAAAGCCAAAAAGTATCATTATTTAGTAGCCGAAATGATTGCACTCGACAACGAGCCATTGTCCATAGTGGATAGAACCGGATTTACCAGACTCTTAGAACAAGCTTTACCCCGCTATAAATTGCCAAGCCGGACTTATATTAGCCAAAAAATCGTTCCTGATATATATGACAGAATTTACGAGAAAATCAAACGTAACATTTCGAGTGCCTTCGCTATTTCAGTAACTTCTGACATATGGACTTGCTTACACAATAATGCTAGCTTTCTGAGCTTCACAGCTCATTGGATATCATCTGAATTTAAACTAGAACACGGAGTCCTGGCAATGAAGCCTTTCTCAGGGTCACACACAGGAGAAAATATATCCATGGAACTTAACACTGTCGCAAACCGCTGGGATATTGAGCACACTAAAATACATTTGTTAATTCATGATAGTGGTGCTAATATGGTGAAGGGTGTCCGTTTGGCTAAGTACGATTCTGCTAGATGTTTTATACATACACTTCAAAGAGCAATAAACGAGTCACTCAAAGTGCAGACTGAAGTGACAGCAATGATTGCTGCTGGCAGGCGACTTGTAACGCACTTCAATCACTCAGGTTTAGCTCAAGAAAAACTGCTGACAATTCAAAAAGAGCTAAGTTTACCCGAGCATCAATTAGTGCAAGATATTAGCACTAGGTGGAATTCCACTTTTTACTTGATTGAACGTTTGTTAGAACAAAAGCGTGCCATATCATTGTATGTTGCTGATCACGATACACTCGTAAATTTGACAGCTCAACAGTGGAGTTTAATGGAGCAGTGTATCAATTTATTAAAGCCCTTCGAAGAAATAACAAAAATAACAAGTTCTGGACTATCCTGCGTGTCGGAAGTTATTCCACACGTAACTGCTTTAAAAAGATACTTAGATAAAGCTGAAACTGAGCAAAGAACTCCTGATTTATCACATATGCGCGCCTCGTTAAAAGCTGAATTAGAAGTTCGTTTTAACTCCATAAGTCAAGACTCAAACTACTTGATTGCAACTTACCTAGATCCGAGATTTAAAACAAAATACTTGGGGGTGATTGACGCTGAAAGAGCACGCCAGGAGATCTTGTTGGAATATTTAAAAATGTCTTGTGAAGAGTCCTCAAGTAGCAGTTCATGTTCAACACCGGCTAAAAAGAGTAGAGGAGAGGAGACAGAGTCAGCTGTATCTCGCAAAGCTCATGA